>NC_071388.1:181348357-184060502 GCF_022682495.2 Desmodus rotundus | reverse complement strand
TAAATATTTATTATATTATGGCATGGAGCCTTGAAAGGCACACAGAAAGTTGGCCCTAGCTTCCTTATTTGGGCACTGCTGGTAGTAGCCAGAAATTCCCCACTGTGGGCAGAACTGCATATCACTGCAAAAGACATCACTTCCTATGAGTTGTGGTAAGTGTACCTTTTACTCCAATAAAGGAAATTATATACTTTCCCCCACGCTTACTAGCATCTACATCACTTCAATTATTTTGTCAAATGAAAAAACCAAGATAGCAAAATATCCAGTAACACACTGCATCACAGAGAACCTCAGACATCAAAAGAGCGTGTGTCTCTAGGGCAGATGAAGGACAGGAGGGACGGCAGTATATTGGGAAGACAAGTCTCTGACGGCCCAAAGATGGCAGCAGGCGCGCAACAGAACCTTCAGAACAGCAGGTACAGCTAATTTCCAGCAGCAGAAATGGGCACAATTCTCACCAGCCCGAAGACCAAAGATAAGTAGGTGATGCTTGCCAGGCAGGACCAAGCCTTTGTTTGGGGAACACAAGAGCAAAAGTGCTGACAGATAGGTGGATTTTAACATGCTGCACGGAATGGTGAAACATTTTTGCTTGCTGTGTTTACCCAGACAAGGCTTCCTGCTGAGCCTGATGCACCAGGGTCCTGCGGGGCTGCTATACGTGGAAGGGAAACACAGCAGTGGGTTTGAGAACTTGGGTCTGAATGTTTTTGATATGCTCTGCATGTCTTAAAACAATGTAGTTCTCCCCAGTTTTCAATTAATCACCTTTTCCAAGGATCTTTCTTGGTGAAGGAAGAATGCAACAAGATATTTCGTAGGGCTGCCAGAAGATCAGAGGTCAGGGATAGAAACAATGTTGAAAAATAATTAATTAGCTGACATGCGTCAGAAAACTCTCTTTAGGCAAAGTCTCCTGAAACACTACAGATGGATAAGATAAAGAAAAGAACAGATGAGGAAACAGAGTGAAGATTTACAAAAGGAAGAAAAATGTGATTGCTTTTACCTGTCTTTTGAGGGTAATAAATGGTAACGGAAAAAAATACAATAAAAAATAAATTATTATAAAAAAGGGGAAAAACATTTTAAAAATGATTTGCCATCAACCTACCCCACACTATTTCTGTTCTATTAGTGTTTTCAGCTGGGTTCCCTCCCACCCCCGTGAATAAACAGCAAACTGATTCTTCAGGAACAAATTGTATTTACTGCATACACAATTAACCATCGTGCTTACAGGTCTTAGAGTTGTTTTCATTCACCGTCTGCTTGTGCGGAGGAACTTGGGGATACACAAATGATCAAACCTCAGCAAGAATTTCTCTAGCTTCTACTCAAGAAATTCAATCTGCCTCCAAGATGTCAAAGATGTCTTTACCCCTCTCCCCTCTCCAGGAACAATGAAAGTCAAAAGCCAAACAACTGATTATCTATCAGACTTTCTAAGATGTTTCCTTTCAGTTTGGACTTAATATATCTTGCTGTGATCTTTAAGGACAGAGGATAGAAAATTTGAGGCTTGACCTCTCCATGTTTCTTCCTAAGTCCTGAGTCCTAAGTCCTAAGCCCTTGAAGGAAGCTGTGTGGTTATGGAATGGGTTGAGCTTTGGGGCAGTTGGGTGCTGCAGTCCTCCATTTATTTTTCGTTCTTCGACAATGAAATGGCAGGTATGGAAGGACCCTGTGGCTCCTCTGCTGTGTGGCTTCTGGCTCATGCAGAAGAAGGTGTGTTGGGCAAAATCATTCCTGACAAAACCCGAAAAATGGGACGATGATTACCCATTGATGGAAATGGATTATACATCTGGCCGCATATACTGACAGATAGAATGAATAATCGAGGGTGGTATAAGGGTTGAGACATCTTCACATCTGGAAGAAGCAGAGATCAGGGACTGAGTTTAAGGAATAACCCAAATCTAAGTGATTCCCAGATAATAATAAAAACGTAATTAGAGAGGCCATAATAATTTAGCTGCAGTGTGGGATCCTGGATTTAGGTTCAAGTAATAATAATAATAGAAACACTAGCACTGTGTTTAGAATGACCTGGGTGCTGTTCGAAGTGCTTTAAGTGTATTTAATTCCCTAATCCTCACAATGATCCCATGAAGGAAGCTATAGAGTTATTTCCACTCTATAGATGAGGCAACTGTGGCCCAGACAGGTTAAGTAAATTGGCTTCAGTAGCTAGTGAACAGTGGAGCTAGACTTGAACCCCATGGTCTTGGCCATCACACAAAGCAACTCACACAGACACGTGTATTTTTTTTATCAAGGGTTTTCCCCATATCTACGATTACCTTCAGTGCTTGTCACTTGTGAGTAGAGAAGATGGTTCTGACACATTACTGCCAAATTTTAAATACTCAATGACAGGAACATGTTATCAAATAAAACGTTAAAAGATGATATTTAAAAATCCTCACTGGAATTTTTATTTCTCTGGGTACCAACTCCCAAAGCTTGTTATTCAAAGAAGGTTCATTGTGACTGCAAGCTTGTGCATTTCAACCTGCCCTCAAAGAGGAAGTGCAGTCTGTAATTCACACTCACAGGACCCAGTTCTTCTTCCTTAAAGCAGTGGTCACAACTGCAGTGAATTTTATTATTATTATGTTGCTGTTGTTTGCTATTTGTTCGATGTCTCTCTCTCTCTCTCTGAGCTCACCGCTGTATTTTTGATTCTCAGCCTGGTGCCAGGTACACATGCTCGAGCAATACTTGTTGAACAAATAAGGGAATAAATGAAAAAATGATTACAGCCCAGCAGCATCTTCCTATCTTCCCTAACGTCCATTTTTTTCTCTCTGTAGTAGTTATGACCCCATGGAAACGGGGGCGACATGTGGAATTTTTACCCTGTGCTCTGCTTGGCAATTCATCCAGGAATTTCCCTGTTCAGAAGCACAGTCACATGCTTGCTTCATTGCAGAGGGAATTCAGTGTGTAACACAGGGGATTTGTTTCTTAAGGACGTGATTATTCCTGGCTTGGTCAGGAGCTGCACGATGGCGGCGCTTGGTGCCGAGCTCACGTGGCACGGGATCAGGCTGTCCGTCCTCGTTGTGTGAAGTGCCTTGGACGTGCTGCGTTTGTGAGAGGCGGGCGCTGCGGATCACTTTACAAAGGCAACAGCTGCAGCCGTTACTCCAGCAGTTATGTCATAATTTGGTGCGCGCGACACCTCTGCACAGCGCACGCACCAAAAACATTTATTCTTCTCATCTGTCAATATATTTCTGCCTCCCATCTCTCTTTTGCTCTTTTTTTGTTGCTGTTTCTTTTCATAAGTGGCAGAATGCATCCCAGTTCTCAAAGAATTGGCTTTTCCCCAGAAATAGTTGTAAGGCAGCTGCTTTCTTACAGCACGTTTTTGAATGGTTTTATATATATTTATATAATATATGTGTTTCTTAAAAAGGAACAGGCTTTTTGAATGCAGGGCCAGTTTCAAAGCATATAATGATATTCAATTAACCAAATGTGGGCTACACCTCAGTGGTGTGGCTTAGTACAAACACCGTTTGACTCTTGAGGAGAACAAGACTTTCATGGGATTAGCCAGGGTAAAAGACACTGAATCCTTCTAACGGGCCAGAGAAGGGCACTTTTCAGAATGCATTTATTCCATCCCCACCCCCAAATGATATGGGATCCAAGACGGTGTGAGATAATCCTCCAATTAGGTTCCGGAGGAAACCAAGCTGAAATGGCTTATCTGGAGTCACATAGTTAATCAACAGTAGAGCAGGATTAAGCTTGGGGTTGCTGGATCTCAGCCGTGTGCATATGATACTTCTTTTAAGCCATTAGTCTATGTGTGAACTTGACAATCATTGGTGTGACCGACGTTGAAACACTAGGCTGAGGTACCAGAGTCAGGCCTGACAAGAGTACGTGGCGAAGGCACCATGGCAGCAGGTTTTCCTGGCTATTCCATGTCTTCCCCTAGAAGTGTGACACTCTTGGCCTGTGGGCTTTATGCCCCCCTCTATTTTCAGAGCCAGGAAGTGTTCATGGCTCACCTTGAACCTGAACAGCAGGCTTTGCCTAATGTGAGCTGCCAGTGGGGGCAGCTGCAGGGAGGACCAGTGGTCCAGCTAAGCTGTGAGACTGATGAATACCCCAGGAGGCCAGGAAGGTCAGCCCAAAGCAGTGGGGAGTGGAGGAAGAGGAGACAAAGAAGAAGTATTTACTGAGGTTCTACCATGTGTGCTATGCATGGTGGTAGATGTTCCTATTCTTGTTTTCTTAATGAGATGATGTTTTCAGAGGTTGCGTGACATGCCCACTTTCTGGTAAAAACAACAAGGCTTTGAACCTCAGATTGACTAATTCCCATGTTCTTCATCAGGGCATTGCTTAGGGCTGTGCCAGCTGTGACCTGGTGCAGAGATACCAGGCAGAGGAAGTGAATAGGAGATGAAATCCAGCCAGGACCCTCCTGGCCACAGTATCCACCTGGATACTCTGGAGGCAGGGACACTTTTCGCCAGCAGTAGCCCCTATGGCTCTTCCATCTCATCCCACTATCCTCGTGGACTGAGTATCCAAAGATTGGGGACCAATGATCCAAAAGTTCACGCTCGACAAGGATAGCCCCAGATAAATAAGAGAATACACTCCGGGGAGAGTTTTACCTTGCTGCCTCTGTTATTGCTTGCTTTCTGTGGGTGTGGGCAGCCCCAGACTGCTAGGGGTTGGTCACAGTTGGAGATGGCCCATATGTTTCAGGTAAATCCTGGTCCGGATGTGAGTAAGATCACATGTGTCTGGATTTCCTGGAGAAAAGTTTTGCTGAGTTCTGTTTGTCTTTTGCTTTTTAACTCAGAAGGATTTAGTGAAATTTGCAGCTGAGAGAGGTAGGCAGCAAAGATTCAGCTGAAATCAATAAAAGAAGCAAAGACCATCCAGACTTTCAGTTCTGAGTCCTATGGCAGCAGTATGGTACATTTGAAAAAGAAAAAGGGGAAGAAATGTAGCCTTCACCCCAGGATGACCAGGTTAAATCCCCTTCAAGAAGTGAGAATAATGTGTATCCAGGGCCTAACGCAGTCCCTAAAGCTACTTCAAGAATATGATAATTCCAGACAGCCTGGCGTATACAATAGAGAAATTCATTCTCTCATGCAAAAAGAAGTGCAGAAGTGGGGATGACTTCAAGGTTTGATTCCACAGCTCCAAGGTATTTTCAGACCTAGCTTTTTGCTTGGTTTTGGTTTTTCCCTTTGCCATCAATGTTATCAGCCTTATCCTAAAGCTGGTTCCCTACATTGTCCCATGATGGCTGCCAGGAGCAACTGGAACAATGTACTTTAGTGTTTATTTCTAGTTGGATGAGATGGGCAGACTTTTCATTTCCAGAAACCCCAAGCAAGTTTCTCATTGCATTTTGTTGGCTTAAACTGATTTAATTTTGCCAATCTCTGAAGCGATCCCTGGAAAAAGGGATGGAACCACCTGGTTTGGTTTAGACTAATTATCTGGGGTAGGACGAATGTGGGAAGTCTTCCAGTTCTCCTGCAAAATGTCACTTCAACGTGAAATCCCCACTTACAAGCGTATCAGTCAGACTTCAATCAGAGAAGGAAACGGCTCTGAGTGGCACAGAATAACAGATTCATTAAAGAGATTGGATCTCGTGGGAGTTGGTGAAGTAGTCTGTGCTGGCTGCTGCTGCTGTGTCCCGTGTTCCTGAAGTCATTATAGGTCAGCGAGACTAGCAATCGGGGAGAAAAGCTGGAGGAAGTGCAGGTCTGGGTGCCACCCATGCCAGCAAGGTGAGCCAGCAGACCAGTGACAATGTGCGTGGACTGCCAGAGTGCCTGGCGCTCGGCACCAAACTTCAGAGCATTACCAAACAGCTGACGCTTCACTTTAACTTCCAAATCTCATGCAAATGTCTCTTGTAGTCGGTGTTGACCTGGAACCACACAAGGGAGAGAGTTTTGGAGGGATTTAGCTCCAGCTTAATCGCAAAAACAAACACAATAAGAATAATCAACTGCAATGATTCTCAATCAGGGGTTATTTTGTCTCCCAGGGGTAATTTTGCCTCCCATTTGGCATAGTCTGGAGACGTATTTTGGTCACCACAACTGGGAAGAAGCTACTGGCATCTAGTGGGTAAAAGCCAGAGATACTTCTAAATGTTCTACAATGCACAGGGCAGGCCCATCACAACCAAGAATTATCTGGTCCAAACTGTCAGCAGTGCCAAGGTTGAAAAACCCTGATCTGGGGTGATGACCCGTTGTCAACCAGTCATGTTCAAACTCTGTCTCCATTTCAAGCTCAAGCTCAGAGCAGAGAGAAGCCACTCCTTAAGTTTCTTTTGTGGTGGGAACAGGTGGCATATGCCTGCATTTGAGAATATAGCACATGCCCAGGACATGCGGCATCTGTCACACACAGCTAATTTTAAAAGAGCATTACTTAAAAACTTAAACAAAATGGTAACAAAGTTTGCATCTCCAACTTGATTGCAAATCCATGAAGAACACAGGTCATCCCTTTGGTCTCTTTGACCCCTCCCTCACCCCTATAGTGGCTTGCATCCAGGTTGGTATCTGTTGCTCCTGGACTGATTTTGCTAGGGTATAGGGGCTCAGCCAGCCCTTCACATGCAAGCACACATATGCATACACAGACCTGTTCATAGATAGAAATTATACACTGCATCATCAGTGGGCTCACTTGCCTCTTGGGACATGGTTTAGGTATAAGATAGATGCTTTTTTTAGGAGGATTTTATCATGTTGAGAAAAGAGTTGGAAAGCCAGTATTGAAATTTCCAATTAAATTCTCAGAAAAGCTCATCCTAATGATTTAATGGCACCATTTGTGGCAGATGTCACTTGACTGAGGAGAGATAAGTGGTTGGAGAGAAATTTAAGCCAAGCTGGGTAGTATGTCTCTTCAAAGCTTTTATTTTTCCATTGAGTTGCTGTCACTTTCAGGAAATTCCATGTATGGATTCTATCAGCTCAGGAAGCAATAGGAAATAGAAAAAATGGGAAAACGTACTGATTGATGGCAAGTTGCTTATGGATCTGATGTTGCAACTCACTGGCACATTCATAATGTAGCAGGAAGGTATCCACTCAGTGGTCACTAACCCTTGCTGGACAGCCACTGTTGCTGAGTTCGTCTTAAGGATGTGGGTTCTGGCCAGCCTTTGGGGAAGTAGGAAGAGAACAGTGAGAAGAATTTGATCTATCCCCTGCCTTCACAAACTCCAGGTGAAATGTGGATATCTATTCTAGAACATTCTAAACCTAAGAAAATGTAAATATATATGTACAATATACAGAATGCAGGTAGAGTTGTACAGATGAGTGAGGCATTGGTGTCTATGCAGGTGTCTATATAAGCTATGTTATTATTATGATATAATTGACATAACATTATATATTAGTTGTAGGTGTACAACATAATGATTTGATATTTATATATATTGCAAAATGATCACCACAGTAGATCTAATTAACATCTGCCATCATACATGCAAAATTTGTTTCCTATAATGAAAAAATATTTTGAGTACTTTTAGATCTACTCTCTTTGCAATTTTCAAACATGCAATGTAGTATTGTTAAGTATAGTCATCATGCTATACATTACATCTTCATGATTTCTTTACTTTATAATGGGGTGCTTGTATTTGTTGACCCCTTCACCCAATCTGCCCACACTCCTTCTGCCTTTGACAATCAACAATCTGTTCTGTGCATCATGAGCTTGGTTTTTGTTGTCTGGTTTTTCAAGATTTCACAGATAAGTGTGATTATACAACATTTGCCTTTCTCTGTCTGACTTATTTCATGTAGCATAATGCCCTCGTGCCATCATAAATGGTAAGATTTCGTTCTTTTTTATGGCTGAATAATATTCCATTGTATATATGTACCACATCTTCTTTATCCATTCATTCACCGATGGACAATTAGGTTGTTCCCATATCTTAGCTGTTGTAAATAATGCTGCAATGAACATGAGAGTGACGATATCTTCTTGTTAGTGTTTTCATTTTCTTTGAATAAATAGCGAGAAGTGGAATTGTTGGATCACTCACCTATATTTTTTAAGGCATTGGATTAGCCTCCCTTTTATTTCTCTTAGTTATCCATTTGGGGTTCTTTCTGAGTCTTCTATATCAGAACACAATGGTAGGAAGTAACAGAAAAACAAAACCAACTGAAATGAGATTTATTGGCTATAGGTAAACAGAAAACATACAACTGGATCAGGCCTCCAGCTCTACTTCTGGGTGACTTTTCCCCTAAAGCTGGCTTTCTTCTTCATGGTCGCAAGATGGCTGCTCTTGGCAACTTGCAACAAATTTTCTTTCTCACATGCAGGGACTGGGAGCACAACACATACCACAGCCATTGAACACATGTCCTAGTTTCCGATCCAGTTGGATTAACTGTTCCGCTCACTGTGGTGAGGGAAAT
Organism: Desmodus rotundus; assembly: GCF_022682495.2. Classification (NCBI taxonomy): domain Eukaryota; kingdom Metazoa; phylum Chordata; class Mammalia; order Chiroptera; family Phyllostomidae; genus Desmodus; species Desmodus rotundus. The sequence goes on along the minus strand of NC_071388.1, from coordinate 184,052,031 downwards.
GCTATGCCCTGGGCAGGTCAGGCTGGGGTTACCCACCCCTAATCCGCCATTAGAGGGATGATGCCGTGCTGACTGACTGGTGCCCCCAAGCCCAGGTTACGCAGGTGTCACACAGTGGGGCAGATTTACAAAGGAAAACCTGGTTGCTGTTAGGAATGGGGCAAAGGGAGGATGCATGCTGGGTAGGGAAACAATAAATGTGTCCTCTATCCCTCCAAACTGGTAGACAGAGGCAAGAAAAAGTTCTTATTTTGAACACTGTTTCCCAGCTAAACTGTGTTTCTCAGGCCACTTAATTGTCAGGAAATAGTATTAAGAGGTGAAATGGGGGGGAAATAATGGTTTATAATCAAACTGAGTTTAGGTAACCATTTGTTGCTGATACTAATTTTCATTGTGAAACTAAGAGAGAGAACAAAAAAGTGTTTTCTAACTTATTTCTCAATGGAAGCCTCGCTTCAAAGAAACCCTAATACATATTTGAAGACATGGCTTGGGAAGTGCTGCACCCTGATGCTCCCTTTGATTTAAAGACACTCCCTTTCAGGCCTCTGGGCTGATAATGCTCTAATTATCTCTTCTGATTATGAAGATAAAGCACACTTACTTAAAAGATAAAGAGCAATATAAAATCAGTAATGATATTTCCACCCAGAAATAACCACAGTTAATATTTGGATGTACGTCCTTTCTCACCTCTTCTCTCCCACATACTCTGTCTCCTTGCACACCTAAACATTTAGTCCAAACGGAAATGACACTTTACATACTGCTTTGTAACTTGCTTTTTTTAATGATATATAGTAAAAGTTTTTTCCATGTCAATAAATAAAAATGGATTTTTATAACTAATGGTTAAATAATATGTAATTAGTAAGGTAAACCATATTTTATTGGATGGATTCCCCCAATTAAAATTTGATTACTTTTTAAAATGTATTATAAATAATCCCCACTGACTACTCTTGACATGGATATCTTTACAACCTTGGACGCTTGACTATTTCTTTCCTCAAGATATATGTCTATAAGTAGACTTGCTGGGTCAAAGGACATTCATATTTTAAGGCTTTACTATTCATTTTGGAGCTAATATTTTATTAACAATATTATATGCTTAATCTTGGGAGAGGATTTCAATCATGGGTTTTATTGGATGCAAGTGGTACAGCTCTGAGCTTTCGAAGAGCAAATGGCCTGCAAGCTGTAAATATTAAACCAAACCTCAGTTCTGCAATCTGGCACTCAATTGTTCAGTTCAGCATAGCAGGGGGAGAAAGTGGTTTTGAGAGTGTAACAAACACATTGATCTATTGAAGTACTACCCCAGACATATTTAATTTCTGGGAAAATAACTGGGTCTTCAGGAATAATTACAGCTATCAAATTGTTTCTTCCAAAAAAGAAAGGAAAGGGGTTTTAACCATTAACTATTAGAGCCGTAGCTCTTTTTGATCCTCAGAAAAAGAAGCAAGGAACTTGCCCTCAAATGGGAGGGTAGGCAGGGGGGAAGAAAGGAAAGGGATAATCCTTGGGGTTCAGTCTTCTCCCAGCACACAAAGGGTTGGCAGGATCTCAAGCCGCATTCATCTGTCAGCTGCCCTAGCTTTTGGCCTCAGCCTAGAGGCTAAGGGGGCACAGGTGGGGGCCAATCACTCAGAGAAGAGGCTTACAATTTTGTGCTTTTTGCATTGCAAGGGCAAAAGCCATGTGGCTCTTGGTTACAATGCTGGTTCCTATGCTTTCACACATTCTCTTATTTAATCATCACAACTACTATAACGTTTGTACTATTATAGCCATTTTACAGAAGAGGAAATGGGGATCCAAGAGATCAGAGGCAGAAGCGATCTGGAGTTCTCACATGCCCTGTAACAGAGCAGAAAGTGAGGTTTGAACCCTGACTCTGCAACTCCAAGTGGGTAACTTTCTGCTACCTCATCATTTTGTCTTATTTTTCCTCTTATTCATTAATGATTCCTATGTGCCAATACTTTCACATAAATAATCATACGTATTTAATCTTCAGAAAAATCCTCTGAAATAGATTTTACCACCTGTGTTATTTTGCTAAAAATGTCATAACAAAGTACCATGACCTGAGTCTCTTAAACAACAGAAATTTATTATCTTCTACTTCTGGAGGATAGAAGTCCTGGATCAGGGTGTCAGCAGGGCCGTGATTCCGCTGAAGATTCGGAGGAGGGGTCTGTTCCAGGTCTCTCACCCATTACCCACTTGGTACAACCCTCTGGTAGTCTCTGGACTTGTGGCTGCATAGCCCCCAGTCTTTCCACCATTCTCCTCTTGTGCACGTCCTTCTCCAAATGTTGTCTTTTTATAATGACACCAGTCATGTTGAATTAGGGCCCACCTTGCTCCAGAATGGCCTAATCTTAACTAATTACATCTGCAATGACCCTATTTCCAAAGAAGGTCATATTCTGGGATCCTGGGGGTTAGGTCTTCAACATATGAATTGGGGGGAAAGGAGGAGCACACAATTCAACCCATAACAGCATCTCCATTTTTCACATGACAAAACTGATTGATTCAAGGTTGTTGAACAAATATACGTCAAGGCCAGGATTTAGAGTCAGCTTTTCTGAGCAGGAGCCCGCAGTATTTTGCTATTATTCTTTCCCTTCCCCCAAATAAATATGGATTAGATCAGAGCCAATGTGACTGAGGCATAAGCAATTGTCATGCAAATTGTACATTAGAAATGCAAATAAAATATAATTACAGAGATGATTTAATCCCAAACCAGCCTACGTGGTGGACTTAAAAGGGCATGCAAAAGTCACAGGAGAATACTGATTTAGAGAATATAGGGCTTTCAGACATGTGAGACTCCTGGTCAGAACTGGATGATTAAAAGCTAGGAAACTAGGAAGAGGATAACTGGCTTTTTGGCTAACTGGTATGTGTTAAGAGGGAAAATCGAGGACAGGATGCTAAGTGGTACCCAGAGAATGCACATGTGAGGCTGAGTATTCCCAGATCATGACACCCTGGGATTCAGGGCGCGCCTGGGCTGGCAAGCAAACAGGCTGAGCAATTCCAAGTGGCACTGAGTGTCAGCCCTTTACTCGATTACTAGAGGGAGAGCACCCTGGTTTACCTGGGACTGAGGAGCTGCCTAGAATGGGATTTTTAGGGCTGAAACCTACACTGTCTCAGGCAAAAAGGGGTGGTCGTCACCTACTAGGGAATGAAACCCAGAAGTCTGCTGTGAACTTGATTCATTAGTGAGTGGGGCCTCCTGGCTTAAAGACCACGGTAATAAATCAATAATTTGCCAAGGAATCCTTCAGCTTCTGGTGGAAATAGAATGCTGTCAGATACCACACCTAATCAGTACATAAATTCCCCCCCTCTGGAAACACACAGAGGAGTTACAGTATGGTACCACTTTCCTGCTAACTGAGAGGTGTTAGGAGATGGGGGATTCCACAAAAGTGAAAATCAGACAGGCTCTGGTCCTTTGTTAGTAACTGTGAAACATGTCAAAGGCTAAAACACCCCCACTGAAGAAGCCTTCTGTTTCATCCCCTTCTCTCTAGTCCTTGCTCTGGGCCCTCATGTGAATAGGCAACAAGAAGAGAGAACTTTTCAAATTGTCCTACCATGAAAATCAACTAAGGTCCTTATTAAAAGTACAGATTCAGATGAAAATTTATTCAGCATCTCCAGGAGGGTAAAATCTATAGATACACACCTGTATGCATGTGTATATACACACACACACCAACTTCCCCAGGTGATTATGAAAATTGAACAAGGTGTGGGAACTCGGGACTGGGGGCCATGCCGGTAGGAGACCATGTACCCATCCTTTTCTCAGAAGAAACTGAGGTGGTGTTCCCCCGCCCCCGCCCCCATTTCCATAGTCAGGATACACAGAGGGAATAGAAGCTGAAGCATACTAGCTCCTACTCAGTTCTGCTCATCTGTTTTCAGAGGCTTTATTTCTGTCTCCCAACACGCACACTGTCGGAGAGGAAAATAAGTCATTTTCATTCCACCTTTCTAAGTTTTTCTAGCTGGACTAATAATCAAGTTAACATGAGACAGATTAACCAGAGACAATATTATTATGGATGCACATACCAGGGCTCCTTCCCTAAGACTATGCAGCCCAAGGAGCTAAGGAGTAGGGGTGGTTGTATTGTACTTTGGGACTTCAAAGAGGAGGAAGACGAGGCACAGGGAGATGAAAAGCAAACGTTTAGTAAACAAATGTTTTCTGGGCCGTGTTTGACTGTGGGACACAGCAAGGACCTTAAAAAAACGGGCCTTGCTAGGTTCCTCCCTATCACCCTGAGCTCATGTTAAACCGCAGTTATTTATGGCAATCCCTCCATTCCGGAGCAGGCCCTCTATGTAAATTTTTTTAGGCAGTTAGAAGGAAGGGCAGATGTTTTACTGTGTCTTTTGTTTCTTAAAAAATAACTAGCTTAAAATAATCCATAGCCCTGAAAGGTCATATTTTGGGATGGCAAACTGCTTCCCCTCAACTCCTAAGAAAGAGATGGGGAGGGTTTCCTTTTCTGTAGTGTGGCCTCTGTAGACCTACCCGAGAGCACTGTTTCTGGCAGCCCAAGAGAGGCAGGAAGAAAACGGGGTGGTTTGAGTGGGGTGCGAACAGAACCTCAGCACGTGGCAGGTTAGGGAGGCTTCACCTCTATTTTGTGTTCTTGTCTGGGTGGAGGGAGAGGAGGGTTCCAGATTGTTAACCAGCGGCAGTTGGCAGCTTTATTGTTTTTTAATTAAATAACCCCCAGCCACGCGAGCACACACCAATCTCCCACCTCCTCCTCCTCATGAAACCTCATTAAGCAGGAGGACTATAATTAAACCCGGAATCCACCGCCGACACTCCACTCCCTACCATCCGTCTATGGCCTCTGCGCTGGCTGTGGGCGAAAACGCAGCTCTCTCTTCTGCATTTTATTGGCAGAGGGTGAATAGCAGGGAGAGGCCATCTTTATCTGTCACTTAATGGGCAACTTGGCCCTTCCTTCAGGGCAACCAGATGTGCCTTTTCCCTTAACCACCTCCACTGTGGATGGGTGCTCATCAAATAAAGCAAGACGTCTGCCTGCAAGGGCCAATTTACCTCAAACAGGTGAGGACTTTGATTCCGAGAGCAAGGGAATTTTCCTGATGTTACTTTGCTGTGCATTTGGGCCCAATATGTCAGGAGTATTTCCACATAATTGAAAGTGAATCGCCATCAGCATTTTTAACTTATGCCTATTTATGTCTTACCAGGGGCTTATGGCTGCCCATGAGGCTGTTTTTCCTACCCGGCCCCTCATTCTTTTCCGCCTTCCTCACAGGGTCAGTCTTCTCCTGTATCTTATTCCTTCCCCAGCTCTCACCTCTGTCTTTTTGGTCTGTCTCCTGTTAACTCTCTTGCTCCTAATTTTTAATTTCAGATTCTATCAGTATGTGGCGGCTCTTCTAATTAATATCAAGAAACCAGTTTCTTAAGACAGGAGCAGACTCCTTTAAAAATTCTACATGGAGGTGGGGCTGGGGAGGAAATAAACACAGAGACGCAGGGCTCTTTTCAGACATAATCTATTGTGTAAAGCCAAATTCCTCTCCCCACCCGCAGCGTGGGCAAAGCTCTGGTAATACTGTTTTCCTGCTAAGCCCCAAACTCGGTGAAAACAAATTTATCATTTACATCATTTCTCTTTGTAGCTCTGACGATTCATATTACCACAGAACCTGACATCTCCACTTTCCTTCAATTGATAAATAATCTCTTTTTGATTTCTGTAACTGAGAACATCATAAGCCCAACATACAAAGGAAGATTCATTGGTCATTTATTTCACATGTGAGCTCCTTGAAAAATTGAGTCTGTATCACCATTTGGGCATTAAATCCTGACACACCACTTATCATATTTTGATTGTTTCCAAGAGAACACCACATTTTAACTCTTTGGGAATAATTTAACTGATCAAATACACAGCATCTGGTTGTTATGGTAACCGAAGTTCTAAAAATAATATAAAGGAAAGACCACCTGTAATTGAAATCACAAGAAGTTGTTATGGTAACTGGAATTTTAAAAGTAACTAGGTTAAACTACATTTCATTTTATCTAGCACTTTACACAAACAAATTCTGATTAAAATATCAGGTTTAATTTAATCAGTTAATTAATGTCACTAAATGTCATTTATCTTATAACTCTCATTTACATTCACTGCTGAATTACCCAACTTGCTAATTTATAACCATTCTGCCTTCAATTTAACATTCTGGCACCTGGGGCAAAGTATGTAGCAAGTGTGAAGCTAGGATTGGGTATCGACCTCAGATCTGACTCTGCCTCTCATTAGGCTCCTAAAGCCTTTGTTTCTTCACCTGTAAAGTGGGAATGATATTACCAGCTCTGATTTTTCCATGTTACTTACACAGATCAAATAAAATTATATACATGACCTTGTTTGATAGTCAAGAACCTACTATAATGAAATACATTATTATACTATATTCTTTTGTCCACACATTGCTTTGGATATGGAATTTTAAAAAAAGAAGCCATGTGAAAATAAACTAGAAATGTTACACTTACAATGCTGAGTATAGTGTTTTGAATCCAGTGACAAATTAATGAATGGCCTTTATCATTTTTATCTCCTAGCTCAAAATTCTTAAAGAAAAATAGGAGTTGTCTGGAAGCTAAGGGTGGTATTAAATGCTTTGTTGATATTCCCTGTACTGCCTTGCATATAGGAAGTGCTTGAAAGCTATTTAATGGATTTATATTGATACACAATATATTTTAGTAGTGAATTCCACATGCATGAGGATCGGTGCTGAAATAAACTCTTATAACATTTGAAGTATCCCTGTCTTGAAAAGTGAAGCAGACATAGAGACAAATGCTCTCCATCAAGGTTTAGTTTCCAAGAGAGAAGAGGGAGGGGCCAATTCTACAGGAAGGTGGATGGTGTGAGTGAATTTCAGAAAGGCCTGATGAGAAGGTAAGCCCTGAAGACTATGTACCAGGTCTGGGAGGGCTGGGGTGTAACGGGGGTCATGGCATTCATTGGGAGGAGTGTGTATGAAGGCTCACACGTGTTCCACTAGCCATGCCATGCGTGGTGGCATTGAGAGGGAGAGCAGCAGGAGCCAAGACAGGGACATTTTTGTCATTTTTGCCTTCCAGCACTGGAGAGGCACAGAGCTGAGTGTTTGAGACTTGGGGGGGGGGGAATGTATAAGCTTAAAAAAGAAAACTGCAGAATTGGGTTTAATAAATGTTTAAACATCTACAAAATGTAACATTGAGCCAACTTTGTTAATTGCCATGTTTACGCCTCCTAAATATTTCATTACACTTAAAACTTTAAGGTTAAATTTTACTCACTTTGCCAGAATTTCCAACTATGCAAAGTGATTGCCAAGAAATCCTAGCCAATTTCAAATTAAATGAGCTATCAGTAGCCAAATTATTTCATAAGCAAAATTGGATTTTTTACCCCAAATGGGTCTATGTTAACATATTTGATAGACCGAAAGCTCCAGAAGTAAGAGTTTTAAGGGCCCACAAAGTTCTTAATAGAAAAAGCAGCTCTTTTTGTGAAAAGCATGCGTAGGACTTAAAAATGGGAGGAAACAACTAACAAAATAATGATAACGACGTGAGTGTGTACATCCGGACGATGACAGCACAAGTGTAACAAGGAGGACAAGGCTGCGCTACAGAGAGGTTGATCAACTGTATACAGTAAGACCTGAGCTCTGCTCCAGGCTCTTTTACCTGGAGCTCAGTTTCACGCCTCAGGGCTGTAGGCAGCTATGCCCAACGCCCTCAACTGTCAACGTTTCTTGCAACTTCACTTTGAAAGCTAGTAGCAAAGTTGAGGTCAGGTGGTGGCCTTCCCTGATCTTCTTTCCTTTCATCCTTTGTAACAGTTTTATAATCATTCAGTCTCCTGCATTACATTCCTTCCTACTTGAGATACCTGGAGTTGATTCTGGCTCTCTGACTGAGCCCTGACTGATGCACTGTTATTATTATTATAGGTATCATTATAGCTGGAATTATTCCCCAGTCTTAGAAACAGGATCTTGTCTTATACACGATGATACCCCTTGAGTCCATTGTGGTGACATGTAGAGATGGCAATGCACCTTTGTGCTGCTTTCTCCTTCTTTGTCCACGGCTGAAATCAACTGCAGATCAAGCTGGATAAACCAGAAAAGCATCTTCCTTCCCAGTACAGAGCTCCTGACAGCTACTACCAGTCAACAGATGATGACATTGAACATGAAATCTATTTGTCATTCCTAATCTAGTTGAAACAAATGTTTGTTGAAAAACTAAATTAATGCGCAAATGTAAAAGAACCTTTAGTTAAACTCTTTGCTTTTCAAATGAGAAGCACATATCCCTTAGTCTTCTACTCCTAGCCATGGTTGCTTTTTACAAGAAACAGTAAGAGGTAAAGGCAGGGAGAATTCTGGAGAAAGTTATTTTCTTGGGAAAAAAGTAAAGTGGTATTTATAATAATGATGTAATTTATGTAATATCTTACAGAAAGTATTTCTGGTCCAATCTGCATTTATGGTCCCCGATTTGTACATGTCACTATATATAAATGTGCCTCAATATGAAGAACTTTTCCTTTTCTTAAAAACTAGAAACTGCATGTCTATAGGAGATGCTTTAGTTGATGGTTTATACATGAGGCCTATTAATGTAATGGCTTTTAAAGGTTTGTTGTTGTCGTTGATTTTAATCATAGAATTCTTAAACCAGAAAATCTCCCAAGGGGTCTGAGGTGCTACTCTACACCTGCACCCGAAGGTTCTCAGACTAATGGTCATCATTTCTTCTCCTCAGTGGCTTGCTTCAAAGTCGCTGGTCTTTGTTTTACTTCAATATTTGAAAAAACCACCCACTTAATTGCCGTTTCTCTACAACCATCATATATGTTTTTAATTGGCTTTTTTATTTTCACTGCTTTTTGAAAGCTATCGACTCACTCTTGAGTTGAATTGTTCTCATCAAGCCATCCATCATTTCGCCTACATTATTTTAATAGCAAGGCCTCAAATATGTGGGCAAAGGTAGTTAATTTTTATGAGGTTTTAATTACCTTTGTTATAACACAGTCTAAATTACGGATGTTGTATTGTCCTTCCTGCAACAGTAATATTGTCTGTGTAGGTGTTAAGATTGCTTATTTATATGTTAACACACCTGTAGGATCATGGTGTTTAAAAGTAACTATTTTGTAATTTTTACTTTTGGCAATATTGTAGTTACTGGTAGGAGACTGTCCTCCAACTGTAATCAACTAGAAAGAAAGATGTAATTTTCAGCCACTTTCAGACACTGGATAGCAGGCAGCACAGGACTATAGTCCATGATGGAAGGAGGGCAAACGAACAAGGTGAGCCCTGGAATCACACTGGCCTTCTACGGGTTGGCCAAAAAGTCTCTACAGTTTATTCCATAAAATGAAAGACACATTTTTCATTTTTATCAATAACTTTATTGATTTGAATATCTTGAGTATGTCAGCTCTCTCCCGCTATTGGCTTCTAGTGAGTAGAGGCCAGGGGTGCTGCTAAGCATCTTCCAATGCATAAGACAGCCCCACAGCAAAGAATTATTTGGCCAAAATGTCAATAGTACCAAGAAACTTCTCAAACCACTTTTGACACGTTCTATCAGTCACAGCAGTTTCTCCATACACTGCACAAATCTTTTTTGTTTCGGTTGCATTTTTACTTTTCTTGAAATAATAAAGCATAATATGCCAAAAATGTTGCTTATTTTCTTCCATCTTCAATATTGAAATGGTTACACAAAAATTCACTGATTTTGATAAGTTTAAATGCACGCTGATATGACAGTTGTCACAATACAATCTAACAATTGTTTCAAATGAAGTTCAAGACAACTAAGCCATTGTACAGAAAACCTAAATGAACTTTTTGCCCAGAGCAATATCTTCAGGTAATTTCTAGACCGTGGCTCAGGGAAGGGAAACTGAGGCAGAACACAGTGGCCTTGCTGAGTTAAAAAGACAGAGAGTAGAGTTTGAACAGGTTAAGGCAGCTGCAGTTCACAAGACAGAGTACTGGTGAGGAGAAACAGCCTGCAAAATCAGTTGCATCCCCACTATTATCCTATTCTCTTTGTTTATTTTTTTGTTTGTTTGCCTGATTATTTTTAGTTGTTGCTCTAAGGTTGTACAATATATATCTTTGGCTTATTCTTGATATAGAGTATGAATAATCTATACAAATTATAATATATCATGACCAAATAGGGATTATCCCAGGATGCAAGTTTGGTTTAACATGTGAAAATCTATTCATATAATTCACCATTAACAGGAAAAAAGGAAGGGAGGACAAACTCATTGGAGCCTCTCAACAGAAGCAGAAAATTTTTTTGACAAAATTCAATATCACTTTATGATAAAAATCTGTCAGCAAATTGGGAAGAGAAGATAATTTATTTAATTTGGTGGAGGGCATCTACAAGAAATGGAGAAAATATCATTCTTAGTGATGATATTACTGATAAAAATGTTCCTTTTATCAGTAATAAGGAGAGGCTATCTGCTATCACCACTTCCATTTAAGATTTTACTGGAAGACCTAGCCGATGCAATAAGACATTAAAAAGAAATTAAAAGGCATACAGATTGAAAAAAAGAAAAACTTCTCTAATTTTAGATCATGTATATAGAAAATCCTAATGTAACTGGGGGAAAGGCAACTACCATTTGTAGGCCAATTTATCAAGGTCACAGTAAAAAGATCAATATTAAAAATCAATCATATTTCTATATACTTGCAAAAAACAGCTGAAACACGGTAGTATTAAAAATCAAAGAATATGAAATACCTATACATACATTTAACAAGTTATGTGTGAGATCTATAGACGGAAAACTACAAAAAATTGCTGAGAAAAATTAAGACATAAATAAATGTAGAAAAGTATACTGTGGATGAAATAGAATTTATCCCCAAATTGATCACTATGTGTCATGTGAAATTCTAATCTAAATCCCAGAAGAGTTGTATATAAAATTGATAATTCTTAGTTGTTTTTAGATGCAAAGATCTGATATGACCAAAACAATTTTGAAAACAAGCAAATTTGGAGGCCATATATTACTTGATTTCAAAATTTATTGTGAGGCTACAATTGTATAACACTAGTATTGTTGTAAGAATAAGTTTACCTACAGATCAATAAAACAGAATGGAGAATACAGATGTGGACTCACACATGATTTCCAACAAAGATCTCTAGGTAATTTAGTGGGAAAAGAAAAATCTTTTCAACCAATAATTGAACACTGGAAAGTGGATGTTCATAAAGAAAAGAAGCTTTGACCCATGCCTCACAACTTGACATTTTAATTCTAAATGGCTCATATTTCCAAACATAAAAATTAAAACTCATAAACTTTAGAAGAAAATATAGACAAAACATTTTGTACCTTAGAGTTGGAAAGATTCCTTAAATAGAGCAAAGAAAAAGCATTAAATATAAGAAAAATTGATAAATTGATATTTATCAATACTAAAATCCTTTGCTTTTTGTGAGGTAGCATGGTGAAAATAGAAGGGCAAGACATACATTGGAAGTTAATATTTGTAATACACGTATCTGACAAAGGATTCATAACTGCAACATGTAAAGAACACTTACACTTTGATAATTAGAAAAGAAGACAATAAGTAATTAGCAAAAGATTTGAACCAATATTTGACAAAAGAATATATATGAATAGACAATAAGCACATTTTAAAAATCTCTATTTCATTAGTCATCAGGGAAATGTAAATTAAAAGCACAATATATACTCCAGTTTCTCTTCACATCCTATAAATCCTTTGCCTTTTAAAAGCACAACGTGCTGTTACTTTAGCTCACTAAAATGGCTCAAATTGAAAAAATTGACACATTGTTGGTAAAGATGTGGAGCAACTGGAACTCTCATACAAATTTGGTGTGAATGTAAAATCATACACTTTGGAAAACGGCTTGGCAGTTTCCATGCATGTACCATACATCCCAGAAATTCCACTTCTGGGAGTTTGAGGAAAAGAAAAACCTATCTCCGTATCCAGACTTGTAGGCATATACCGAATATACGTCAACTACCAGAATAACCAAAATATCCACCCGGTGATGCAACAACAGACAACTTCAGGTAGGGCAGTATGATGGCATACCACTCAATAATAACAAAAATTAATTACTGGTATATACAACAACCTGGCTGAAAGTTTTATCCTGAGAAAAAAATCCAGATGCAAGAGAGTTTATTAATATAATAGACAATTGCTTCTGAATGAAATGTTGGGTAAGTTAAAATGAATCTATAGAGACAAAACAAATCAATGGTTCTCTGGCTCCAGGGTGGGGTGTGTGGGCCACAAACAATTTTGGGGTCTGATAGAGATATTCTGTCTTGATTGATAAATGGGGGTGTTAAATGAATGTATTCATTTGTTAATGCACATTTACTAATAAACCAGAACATGGGCACATTTGATTGTATGTAAATTTTTATCTCACTAAAGTTCACTTAACAAAAAAAATATTCTTATCCTGTTAACCTCTCAGACTCATTCCTTTTCTGCTTTGACTTTTGTAGGAAATTGATTATTTGATGTATAGCTAATATACCTGTGCGAGCAATGAAGAATCTTATACACATTATAGCTTTCACATACATCATAAATACATTTTACACGGGTATACATTGTACAGAGACCTACCTTTGGGGGAGAACTTTAAATCATTATCTCCTGCACTGTTACATTTTCTTATATTTTTTTAAAAGGAAAATACTGTATTGGTCTCACCATATACAATTCAATAACTTTACTAAAATTACAGTTGGTCTTCCATATACACAGGTTCTGCATCTGCAGATTCAACCCACCATGGATTGAAAATATGTATTTTTAAATCCACAAAAGTTCCAAAAAACAAAACTTGAATTTGCCATGTACCAAGCACTATGCTGAATCCATACCAATAAAATGATGTGTCGGTGCATAGCCTATACACAAATGTAGTTATACCTAAATGCCACGCCATGTCAGATAAGGGACTTGAGCACCCTCAGATTTGGGTGTCAGCGGGGGTGTGGCAGTAATCCCGTCTGAGTCCCAAGGGCTGACTGTAATAGCACCATGCCGGGGCGCCTCCCTACTCTGTGAGCAATGTCTTCCCCCTTGTTAAAGGTGTGAGCTCTCAGAAGCTGTATTTTTATCACATGACTCTACCCTCTCTACTGTATCTGATCAGCCTGACTTAGGACTTGTTCAATCAGTTACAGCCAAAAGGACGGGTTCACAGAACAGAACCATGGCCATGGAGGGGTCCTACTCCCATATAGATTGAAGGAGTTCCCTTAATGGAGATCTATGCCTCCTTTTGACTTTTGATATTTGACTATTTTATACATATCTGGAAAGAAACACCCAAATTTTCTGCTATGTCCCCCCTCATTGCCAAGAGCACAAATGCTGTTGTCACCACACACAATCACACACAATTCTAAGGATGCCCCTCCAGACAGTCATGAGCACTTAGCAATGAGAAGTGATGTAAGGTCTTACCAAGAGCAATAGGCCTGTCCAGAAAAAGTCCCGCCAGTATTAATATAATGAGAACAGTTTGCACAACATCAATGTTACCTGGCAGCCAAGGAGAGTGGACCAGAATGCTCATGTGTGAACAATGATAACTTCACCGTACTAGTCAGTGGGGGTGGTAGACACCATTGAGTGAGCATATGTATTGTATGGCTGTAGCATTCAAAACAACTGAATGAGTAGAGCAATGAATCTGCATCATATTTTGCATTAAGCTTAAACATTCCTCTGTGGAAAGTATTTGGATGATTCAGAAGGCCACAGCTACGGGCAACTGGTGATTGGCAGCAGCTTCATCACAACAACATGCCCACTCATGCATCATGTCTCATGTAGAGTTTTTTGGCAAAACATCAAATCACCCTGGTGACTCTGCCCCCCTACAGCCCAGATTTGGTACCCTACTATTTCTGGCTTTTTCCAAAAGCTAAGATCACCTTTGAAAGGGAAGAGATTTCAGACTGTTGATGAGATTCAGGAAAATACGACGGGGCAGCTGATGGTGACTGGGAGAACTGTGTGAGGTCCAAAGGTGCCTACTTTGAAGGGGACTGAGGCATCATTGTCCTGTGTACAATGTTTCTTGTATCTTGTATCTTCTTCAATAAATGTCTCTATTTTTCATAGTACATGGCTGGATACCTTCTGAACAGACCATATATATGGGCTGGTTGCTATTGCTGCCTTTAATATATGTTTACAGGCACTAAAATGGCTAAAAAGTAAACAGTGGGAGGTAAATGTGCACAAGTAGAGCACTTGGTTAATTTGGTTAATCAGCTGTATCCTAAGCAGCCTGGCAGCGGCCACACAGCACGCTGGAAACTGCCAGCAGGGAAGCAGGTGCGAGTCAGAGCCAGGGGAAATTAACTGATCATCCTGACCCATTGAGTCTGATTCCTGCTGTCATCTGTGTCTGAGGGTCTAATTGGAGGGGGCGGGGTGAGGGGCAGTTGTGGGCACTTCAGGACAGCAGCTCTTCCTGGTTTGGGTTTTAGTTTATGGAGATTCATTAAGCATGACGCAAAGGACAGTGAAAACAATAAACAGGTGTGCAGTAAAACTTCCAGTCCACTTGGCCCAGGCTCAGAGCCTCACACGTACTGGCCTGGGCTCCATGTTGGTTCTTCCTGGCCCATGGCTAGGAGACATCTGAGAACGCAGTTTCCAGCAAAGTAGTGTGGGTATAATGGGAGCTAGGGAATTTTGTGCTACAGAGGTTTACATTTTAGTTCTTATTAAAGATTTTTTGAGTAAGATTTTTATTTTTAAATAGATTTCTAAATAGATTGATTTACAGAAAAGTAGTAAAGATAAGACAGAGTCCCCATACACGCCCCCCCCAGCTAGTTTCCCAATTATTAACATTTTACATTAGTATGGCGCATTTGTCATGATTAATAAACCAAAGTTGATACACTGTTATTAAATAAAGCCCATACTTTGCCCCAATTTCCTTAGTTTTCACCTAATGTCCTTTTCTTATTCCAGGACCCAGGATATGACATTACAGTTAGTCGGTCATGGCTTCTTGGGCTCCTCTTGGCTGTGACACATTCTCAGACTTTCTGTTTTTAATGACCTTCCCAATTTGGAGGGATGACTGTCCAGGTACCTCTACAATGTCCTTAGGTGGAATTGCCTGATGTTCTTCTCCTGATAGCATGTGGTTATGGGTTTGGAGGAGGAAGACCAAGAGGTAAAGCGCCCGTCTCATCACATATCCAGGGATGTTCTGTCAACATCAGTCATCACTGCGGACATTAACCCTGATGATCTGGCCAAAGTAGACAGAATTCAGTAGGTTTCTCCACCCTAAAGCCACTCCCTCTCTCCCCTGGCCTTTCCATAGTGTTCTATTTGTATGCCCAGCCCGCACTTACAGAGCTGGAGTTGCACTTCTCCTTGGGAGCAGATCTGTATGTAAATCAGCCGGAATTCTCTTGGGAGCATTGTCTCTTCTTCAGTTTGTTACAATTTGTCTATTCTCCAAGTTGTTACAATACTACTTTTTTTGTTTCTATAATATTGTTACAGCTTTAGCCATTAAGAACTTTTTAAGTTGGCTCCTATATGTCTTTGAGTTCCACCATTCCTGTGTTTTCTTTGAGCCCTTCTTTGCCTTCTGATGTTATAAGAAGCTCCAGGCCTACCTTATATATTTCTTCCCTCAGGCCCAGAATAAGCCATTTCACGGAGACCTGGTTCTGTTTACTGGAGAGTAGTATTAGAAACCAAATCTAGGTAAGGATCTTGCTACTAGAGTGTCATTGTTCTAGGTCCTCTCAGCTGACAGAACAAGGAAATATATGGGTGTATACTAGCTCACGTATACACACACGTCTATACTTACCTATCTCTCTCCCTGTCCTTCCCTCTCTCTCTCCAGCTAAGCATGAGTTCATACTGATGTCTCCAACTTTAATCCATTTCCACGTGGGTCATTCTAGCTTCTCCTCTTGCCCATCTGTATCATTGGACTCCAACAGCAGGAAACCTGCCTCCCACCATCGTGCGTCTGTTTACTTAATTGTTCAGTTCCAGTATCTAGGCACAGTGTTGCACACTTCTTTGAGAAACAACTCTGTGAACTAGATTACAGTGTTTGGGGGCAGTTCTATTTGCCTTACAGATTTCCAGTTGCTTAATCCAGCATCTTCTCCTCCTACCTTCCTCAGCAAGATTATTTGATACAGTTGTAATATGATTAGACTCTTTCATCATCCAGTTAGATTGTTATTACATCATTTGTTATTACATCCTGGGATACCCCAATTGCCTAACTGATGTTTTTTTTTTAATTATCATATGTGAAGCTTCACTCTTTCTGCTGTAAAGTTCTACTGGCTTTGGTAAGTGCATCATGTCAGGTACCCCCCATTACAGTATCATGTAGAATAGTTTTGCCACGTTAAAAAATCCCTTGTGCTTTACCTATTCAACCTCCCCCCATCGCCCTCTACCGCAACCCTACCAACCACTGATCTGTTTATCTTTTCTGTAGTTTTGACTTTTCCATAATGTCATACAAACAAAATCGTGCAGTGCATAGCCTTTACAGACTGGCGTCTTTCACCTAGAACAGGCACTTAAGGTTTATCCGTGTCTTTGCGTGAGCTGATAGCGCATTCCTTACAACACTGAGCAGTATTCCATTATATGGATGCACCACGGTTTGTTGTCAACTGACCTAGCGAAAGCCATCTTGGTTGCCTTCAGTTTTTGGTGATTGTGAATAAAGCTGCTATGAACATTTTCATGCAGACTGTTGTGTGGACATGTGTTTTCAAGTCAGCTGGGTAAATATCCAGGGGCACGGTGGCTGCGTTGTATAGTCATTCTATGTTAGGCTTCGGAAGCAATAGCCCAACTCTTCCAATGATGAAGGTTCTTGTAGCTATACATCTTTGTCAGCAATTAGTACTATCAGTTTTTTCAATTTTTGCCCTTTATCAATAGGAATGTTTGGGTGTTACTTTGTTGTATTAATTCAAATTTTCTTAATGACAAATGTTTTGGGGCCTCTTTATACATGCTGTTGGTCATCAGTTTACCTTCTGTGGTGAGGTGTCTGTTCAGATCATTTGCCCATTTTTTAAATTGTGTTGTTTTCCTGTTGTTGAATTTTAAGAGATTTTTATATTTTTTATTTTATTTTATTTTTGGTATATTTTGAATATATGTCCTTTATCAGACATGTGGCTTACAAAATTTTTCTCCCAGCCCATGGCTTTTTAAAAGCAGAATTTTAAAATTCTATAAAATCTATATATTTTTAAAAGTCCAATTTTAATAAAGCACAAGTTTTTTTTTCATAGATAATGATTTTGGTATTACGTTTTAAAACTTGTCACCAAACCCCAGGTCATGTACATTTTCTCCTATGTTTTCTTCCAGAAGTTACACAATTTTGTATTTTACATTTAGCCTTACTAAGTTTCAACTTGTTCATAATATGATTTTTTAGGCATCTGGGCTTTGGGAAATGGTAGTTTATTTGATAAAGCATATTTTTCTTCCTCTGTCTGTTTTTTCCCTCTCAAACATAGAGTAGAGCTGAGAAGAAATGATTAGCACAATATGAAGGAGCTGTTTCTATCATGGATTTAGAAATAGTACAGCAATAATGTCTCATGAATTCTTGCAATGCATGACTAAGCTTGATTTAAAACAGAAAATAAAATCCCATATATAATCCTAAACTTTCCACCTACACAAGGATCAACAGAACAATGGACAGCAGCACCACCCCAGCTCTAGGGTTGGAGTTTGGCCCAATGTCCTTTCTTGGGAAGAAGGAACAGCAGAGACAGGGCAGATGTCATACACTGAAATCACCCCGGCCCCCTCCTCGCCCTACACCCTCTGATGCGGACATTTCTTTCACTGTCACATCAGTGGTAGGACATTTATTTCTCTTTTCCTTCACTGTGAAAAGAAGAAATTTATGTCTACGAACTTCCTTTTGAATTCTGCTTTGGCACATCTTATAAGTTTTGTCAGGGGACGTTCTTACTGTTGTTAATTTCAAAGTTTCTGCAGCATTAGTTTTTCTCCTGGACTCAATAATAATAGCTTCTCACTTTCTAATCAGAGTGTAAACTGTATTCTTTTGGCTTTTTGTAATTATATTGATGTGTGATCTTTTTATTTATTTATATATTTTGGGAGATGTCTTATTAGTTTTGGAAATAAAGGTGTAAATGAGGGGTATACCTTGTGGGGTATAAATGAGATTGATATTTTTTAAACATTCTTATCAGCCATCAAAAAGAGAAAGCTATTACTAAAGCTATTAGTGCTGTGCTGTGTCCATCTCTCCCAGTTTACACAGATTTCACTTTTTGTATTTTCACGTATTATCTGACGCATAAAATTTTGTGAGTTTTATGTTCATTGTGAAATTTGCTTTCTGACAAGACATCTTCATCCCATTTAATATTTATGCTTTACTTTCTTTTATATTTGTTATTGGTGTTATGACTCTTTTTTATGGTATTTGCCTAATATATTTGCCCATTTTCTAACTTAATATATTTTTATTTAATAATTTTGTATCAAGTGGGTCTCTAGAAAATGCTGCATAGATGCATTTCTCTTTTCTTCTTATGCAGTCTGAAGATAACCTTTTTAAATGCAGGACATTTTCCCAATTGCATTTATAGGCTTAATAAACATATTTAATATTTTTCTCATATTTTGCAACTTTTCCTATCCCCCTTCTCCTCCTTTTTTGCCTACTGCCTTTCACGACATGAATGTATTTTCTTCGCTTTCATTGTCTCTAATATTTGGGAAGTGATCCATGTTGCTTCTTAAGCTACTAATAGTTACTTCAGTTTCAATATCTACTTTAGTCCAGGGATGGCGAATGTGCAATGTCATTCTTTTCCAGTGAAGATGGTGTAAGTGCATCTGAACAGTTTCCCATTTTCCCACCGAGCCTGGATGGGACCTCAGCAAAGCCCTTAGGAAGTCACGGCCAATTAAGAGTTGGAACATAAGCTGAAATGTTTTTGCCATCCTTGCTTTTTCCCACTTAATGAGTTAAGCCAGTGGCTCCCACACATTGCTGCACATTGGAGGCAGATGAGGAGCTTTTCGTTATACCAATGAGATGAAAATGGCTGAGGGTGAGAGGCAAGCCTCAGAGTTTCAGGAAGATCCCCAGCGGATCTCCAAGCACAGCAACCACTGCCTCGCAGCCCAGTTTTATCTCCCGTCCCCTTCTCTTCTCACTTCTCCATCATCACTAATGTAATTAAGTGGTCTCTTCTTTTCCCTTTCTTCTTAGACCCTCCCCTCTTCTCCTTCCTTTCTTTCTTCCAACCATCGCATATCTTGCACTTCGAAAATATTGTGAAATTGGTATCCACGTTTATAACCACACGCACACAAACTAATTTGGATATCACTCACTTCTAAATGGTTCAGTGTCAGTGACCGGTCCTTTCATACAATTACCTTCCCACATTGAAACACTTAAAGTTGTTTCCTCTATCACATGATACATCTTCAAATAATTTTTTTCAAGACGTGCACATGAATGATACATTGCATGTTTGAGAGTACTTTCTTCTCTTGCCTTCACACACAAAATTTGGCTGGGCACAACATTCTTAGGTGACATTGTTTCTCCTTAAAATATTCTGTGGAAGTTAGTCTATTGTCTTCTAGTTTTGCAAGTTATAAAAAAAGATGTTTGAGGCCAGATCTGATTTTTATTCCTTTGTAGTTAAACTTTCTCTTTTTTTTTTTTTGTCCAAGGTCTTGCAAATTTTCCCCTTCATTCTTCCAGCCCCAAAGTTGGCCAGAATATGCCTGGATTCAGTCTTTGAAAATTCATTTTGCTTGGCTGCAATGGGTGCTTTCAACCAGCAAGTGAAGATAGTTTTACAGCTCAGGAAAAGTTTTTCTTCTTTTAAGCTTTGGTTATTTTTTTGTCTTCTACTTAAACTAATCTTCCCTTTAAGAACACATATGATTTGTGTTTGCTTTTCATTATATATCTTCTGTATCTATCTGTCATGTTAATATCTCTTATTTTTGCTTCTGGAATCTCTAAAAACTTTTAAAGTTCATCTTCTACAAGACTGACTTAAAGTTTCACAACATGATTCATATTTTTACCACTAGTCATGTGAATTCCATTTTCCATTACATTAATCCAAAGGATGTTTTAGTTCTGTGTCTCAGTTCCACTTTTAGAGCAACCTGCTCTTGTTTGTGTATATGTAACTCTTGTATCTTTTGGGTGATGTTAATTACAGATTAATTTTTAATGTACTCTGTGCAGTGTATTTATTCCAGTTTCTTTTATTTGCCTTTGTTTTTTACATTTGTCTTTTACACTAGGTGTGGGGTTTTTTTTAATTTATGCAAAACTTTGATGTTTGCTCATATTTAAAGGTGGCGGGTGCTGAAGGGCTGGTGGGGAGCTCTCTGGTTTTCTTGACGCAGCTTGTCCTCTGGCCCTCTGTGAGTCAATGAAGAGTTTTTACTCACCCCATTGTCAATTTGTTTGTTTGCTGGCTTATTTATGTCTTATTTATTTATTTATTTGCACCACAGGATGGTCATACCCCCTAGAGAAAACTCATTCATCTTTTTCCTGAAACATAAAGGCCCGCATTCTGGAAGCTAATGGAAGAAGAGACCAGAGCTCTGATCCTCCTGGGTTTGGTACAGACTCTGAGGGGGTCTCCACTGCTGTCCCTAAGTGTACAAATTCTTCGATTCACCCTATCACATACACCTCAGGCTTCGCTGGAGACAAGAGATGGCACTCAGCAGAAGCCTGTTGCGGAGGGAGTAATCTAGAAATCTAGTTGTTTCTACACCTTCCCCATCCCCCTAATGTTTTTGGCCTTTCCTCCTTCATCCTGTCTACTACAAGAAGTGGTGCCGTTGCTCCCTGAGCCTTCTGAGGGAGTCTGTGATATGCAGTGCATTGCTCTCAGCTTTTCCCACGTGCAGTTTAGAATGTCTTTCTCAGATCCGTTAAGTCCGTTTCCATGAGTCTATCTGTTTTTCAGCTTCAAAATTTTGCCATTATTTCCTCTTCTGTTTCTCTACCCATGTTAAAAACACACAAAAATACATATAGTAATTTCTGTAAGGTCTTCCGGAGGGAGTGAGGTTAGATGTTAGTTCAAGTCTCCACCTTTGCCTGAAGTCCCATCAACTTATTAGATCTTTTGGGATCCTTGTCAAGTCCATTGATCTGAATTGGAATCTCACATTTAATCTCAGTTTCTGACTCCTTACACTATTGACTTATAGTGGTCTGTCTCCTTGCACTCTCTCGAGCATTTCCGGCATTTTCCCAAACACTATCTTCTGAATCATGCAGTAGACTGATGATTTTTAGAGATGAGCTCCTTCTTTGAGTCAAATGTTTCCATTTCTGTGCACTGTAATATTTTTTCATGAATTCCATTTATGTTCATAATATCTTTGCTCATTCTAGAATAAGGATAAATATATCCAGACTTGGTGTTTATTAATAGGGAGTTTCCCAGAATCCTCCTCTTTGAATTCTATTGGCCATAACTGGGTCACATGTTCAAGGCAGCCTGAGAGAGCCAACAACCAGTGTTTTCAGCCACGTGCGTGCGTATGTGTGATAGTGGAAGGGATGTTTGCAGCAAGAAACAAAGGGACAAGGAATGGCTGGGACACAGCAACAAACAGTTCTTGCTCCCAGCCAGCAAAAACATCATGATAGTAATTCGCTATAAGTGGTCATGGATACTGACTAGCACAACTCAAAGTCCTCTTTATGTGTAGTTTCTACACCTGGTGTACTCTTCCTGATGAGATCTATATAGACATTGCTAATCATACAGCAAAACAATTTTGTTTCTGGCTTTGCGCTGGCTTCTAGGAAACTCCAGGATGAATTTACGGCCCACCACTGGTAAGCATTTTTCTCATGGTGCATATTCTCTGAACTTAATTCACTTCCAGCTTCCTATGAACTTCCCCAAGCCCTCAGTTTCCCCAATTCCCTCTCATGTGATCCCATTTTATTTCATTTGGATCTATTGTATGTATTTTCACAATCATTCTTCCATCTTAGATCCTTTTGGAACAAGGCCAAATCTAAATAACAATTATTTAACTACTGATGTTTTTATAGCCAGGTATTAAATTATATTTGAGAATTGGGACTATATTACTGATCTTTATATCTCCTATGTTTCCTTCTACATAGTAGCACCCAATAAATGTTTGTGGGATTGAATTGATGCATCCCCAGAGCCGCTTGAGTCCACCAATCTTCTAAACATGGCCAGCCTTTTATTTTCTGAGGGATCTTAGGATTACAGGTATCGACCAACTGATCTTGTGTTCACAGAGAGATAGCTGGAAACAAGTCCTCCTCTTCCATGCGGTTCAGTGTGTGAATTCCTGGGCTAGTCTGGGATTATTATATCAAACACTTAAAAACTATTGATCTAATTTGACTAAATGGCAGCTCAGCCAAGCCAGCACACAGCTGCCAGAGTCACACTGGGCCACAACAGCTGGAGACAGGCGTAGGAAACTAGAAATTATGCCGTTGCAGTCCCTCCAAACCATGTTTGACATGCTATTTATCTTCTCCCACTGAAACTCCCTCTTTCCAAATAAATGGGGGTGGGTAATAGCCAGGGGGTTGTTTACCTTCTACTGAACAAACAAGTCTGAATTAGGAATTAGAATCAGTGAGTCTGAAGTGATGAACGCGCTTACCCTGGCATTACTTAGAAAATGGGAAAAATAAATTAGATTACAACTGGAAGGACTCATCGGTCTGGAGAGCAGCAGGGACTTAATTGCAGGTCTAAGGCAGCATAGCCTCTGGTTTCCTCTAACGCTAGCGAAGACCTTTCCCGGGGCAACAGGTGGGACACGGATCCCTCAGAGGGCGCTGTGATTTGCGGGAAGCCGGCAGAGACACAGAGAGCAGAATAGGACCTGTGATCTGCCCTCTATTGGCACAGTAATGCCACGTTTTCATGGGTCCCATGGTTACTACCTGGCATCTTGTGTAACACATTTACTGTCTTGGGGAGCCTCAGGGCATCGTTTTTGTTTCGTGGGGTGTATTAGGAGCTGCGTGGTGAGACAGCCTGTGAAGTGAATGAAAGGATTGTTATTTCTTAGGCAGAATAAACAGGATGCTTTAGTCCACCAACAGCTGTCCTTGATGCGCTACATCCTTTTGGAATACATATAGCAACATAACGCAGTTTGCTTGAAATTCTAATTAAAATGAGGTGCTTGTCTCCTGCCTCAGCCAAATGAAATTTTGGAACAAGACTTACAAGCACCAAGGACTAATTTCAACAGTGCAACCAGCCTGGAAAATAGGAGTTCCTAAGCAACACACTCAGCTTCCAGAACCATGGGACTTGGGGTGAGTAGTGGTCCCAGCTCAAAGTACGAGTGTGTGTGAATGTGTGTGATTGTCTCCCCAGAATAGAAAGCTAAGGCCTCACATAGCAGTAATAGAACACGTGTTAATATTGACATGCAATATAATACACTAGAAGCTTTCTGTAATACCAGGCTCCAGTTACACCGTGTAGACTGACCTTTTAGGTAAAACCACCTTATAATTAAGTCCATTTGTTACATCAGAAATGACTGCTCTGGCTGAGCTCCAAGGTCTACCACTTGCATGTTGCCTCATCAATAAAACCCTAACATATTAATAAGGAGAGGCATTTCACGTCTCCAGATAGTTTTCTGTGGCCCTAGGTATATTGTAAAATCAGACTGTGAGTAACTCAAGGAGAGAGTGCAGGAATCCATAGTCACTCACTCCAGAATAAAGGCTACAGACGTGGTTCAAAATACCTTGTGATAGAGTTTACCACAAAGAACATGCACTGGTATTATGAGCATTTTCTAAATGCCAAACACTGTATGTATCCGTCGTTTCTCAAAGAATCCCTGACATACCATTATTATTCCCACTTAGCAAATGAGGAAGCCCCTCCGAAAGGGAAAGTTAACCTGCCCAAGGCCACCAAGATAATCAGTGGCAGAGTCAGCATTTGAATTCAGGCAGCCTGTTCCGGACCCTGGGTTCTTAAACACAAACAGCAACAGCCAACATGTATATAAAGTCCTTTACCTTTTTGAAACATTTAATCTTCACATGGACTTTATCAGGTAGTTACTAAAATTAGCCTCATTTTTATTGATGAGATGAACAAAGTACACAGAGGCCAGGTAACATGCCAAGGTTACCCACCTGGTAAATGGCAAGGCCGAGGGGCACAGAGAATGCATTTTAACTGTGATGCTCTTCTCCTCCCCCTTCCCTGCTGTGCCGAGCACCTAGCAAGGCTTCACAACCCCTCTGCAGAGGGTCTGCATCGGCTGCACTTAGTCAGTTTGGAATTAATATCTTTCTTTATAAACCCATGAAAAGCCACTTTTAAAAAATAAAGGGTTTTCTGATAAATATCCCTTTATATTTGCCCTTGCTTTGCTTTTTGTGGATGGCATCTGGCAGCCAGGAAAAAGAATTAATTAGGTGAGATAAAGTGTAGGGCGATGGAAATTACCGAACACGGAGCATTGGGAGCCATCCCTTGTCTGTATGCCCCGAATGACTTCTGGGTGATCAATGAGTGTTCCTGTCCCAGGTCTCACTTAGGCTATGTGGCAGATACTTCCATCTAAATCTGGGTGATCAACCGCTGAAATCTAGGAATGAAATTAGGCACATTAATTTAAAAATAAGCTTTTTCTCAGAAGCGCCCCCCCCCCCCCGCAAAATATTAAGGGCAACTTGTGCCAGTAACTACACCCTAATCCGAAGCCGAGAGGCTGAGGGGAGTGAACTGTAAACAGGGACTGGCCAGGGAAGCAGTGTGAAGTGAGACGGGGAAGGACCACTTTCTTAGGTACGCCAGAGTGATTAATTAGGGCTGACATGCACATCGGCGTGTGCTCAGGGAATACCAGTTAATGTTAATATTAACTTGGGAACATACTATAATTAACAAAGGATAATTCTTTGCATAAACCATGTCCTCTAAAATATCCACAAGTAAACCAGGAATGCAGTCTGTACTGAGTGAGCTCATTTCTTGAGGCCGAATTGCAGATGTAGTCCACGTGGAAGAAGCAAATACAAGTAGTAGCTTTTCGTGGTTTTGAAAAGAAGGTGATAGAAACACTGATAAAATTCAAAACCAACAAAATGTGGCTTCTGAAATATTTTGTTCTCAGGATGTTGCTTCTGTTTCCAGAAACTGCAGGTTAGCGTACTCTGAAGTGAAATTCGGGTCACGTCTGGACTCATTAATAATAGCTATGGCTTATCAGGCACCTACTATGTGCCAAGTGCTTTTTAGATGCTATCACATTTACCCTCCCAATAGCCCTCAAGAATCGGTAATATTATCCTCATTTTATGTAAGGAAACTGAAGCTTAGTGAGTTTAAGTAACTTGCCAGGGAGAAGAGTGTCAGAACTGACTGAGATGTAAACTCAGGTCTATTTATTCCCAGAGAACTAAGCTCACTGTCTCTAAGACAATATATTCGGAGAGTACCCCATGAATCTGCAAAAACTCCAATATGTTTGGGGAGTTCTTTTGGAAGGCAAGGGGTTCTAGTTATCAAAATTGTAAAGGCAATTCTCCTCCAGGGTGCAACCTAAAGATAAATTTACATATGGACGCCAGAATGTTCAAACAGGGTTTGAAATCAGAAAAATAAGTAAAATAAAATAATAAGTGGTATTCAATAGAATAATATGTAGACAAATTATTATTCATCCTGAATACGGACCATTAGGCAGCTGTTAAAGAGAATGAAGTAGTGCTCTATGTACTGATAGAGAAGAAAATCTTCGAGTCATGTTGAATGGTCAAGGCACGTTGCAGAACAGTGTGGATTGGAATGATCCCATTTTTTTTTAAAGACATGTATATATGCACATGTAATGGTGCACAATCGTAGAAAAAACACTGGAAGGAAGCGTGTGCTTTCCTGGAAGGGAGGTGAGAGCTTGGAAAGAATAAACAAGGAGGGGAACAAAAGGAAACTTCCAATTTTTGCTTTCTAAACTTATATGAATGTTTGAGTCTTTTATAGTGAAAAAGGACTCACTATTTACTTATGTAACAAAAAAGGGAAAAGTGGACATTTTAGCAACTAAAATCACATGGCAGAAACGTGTTGGTATTTTCATAAACTTTTAAGATATGTAGTGTACAAGATATTTTCCCATTCATTTTTTTAGGATTCTGTTTGTTAAATCCTTTCAACCATCCTTCCCCCAATTTCTGCACTTTAAGCATATTACAGCAATGGATATTTAATAATTATTTCAGATAAGAGTCTTTGTCCTGCTCTGTGATATGTGACAATGTAGGAATAAGAATATCCAAAAACAATAATAAAAATCAACAGTTTAGGTCCCCTGCTCAATCATTTCACAAACTAATATGCCAGGGGTGGTGTCACATTTAGACGAGGACCCCAGCCCAGCAAGAGCGAGTGAGGACTCCCTGGTCTGTGTTTTGAGACTTCAGTGTGAGCTGGAAATTCACTAGAGGCCCGAAAAATATCTACCTGATCTTCTTCAAAGAACCTCAAACTGGAGGAGAAGGAAAAGACAGAACGCCCTTCCAGAAGGAATGCTATGGCCTAGGAAACACTGCCCCGGGCACTCACAGAATCCATATGTATGGGCATCTGGGATGCTGGGAAATGGTTACCTGACCATTTCGCCTTCAAGCCAGGGTAAGCGCACCACGTGGCCTAGTCCCAGCACCCCAGGCCACACTGAGGGCTGGTGTTAGAGGTACACTCTGTATTAGCTTAGCGAGTCCTGGGACCCAGCAAAACTTGTACCATTTTGAGTTCAATGAAAAGAGGAAAATGTAATGTTTCCCAGCTATATAAACAGCTGATCCCAGATCTGTCTATAATGTTGCTCAAGTGACAG
Organism: Desmodus rotundus; assembly: GCF_022682495.2. Lineage (NCBI taxonomy): Eukaryota > Metazoa > Chordata > Mammalia > Chiroptera > Phyllostomidae > Desmodus > Desmodus rotundus. The sequence continues at coordinate 184,024,896 of NC_071388.1, read as the reverse complement.
TCCAAATTGATTAAAAGACAGCTGAAATTATCAGGCAGGCCGGGCCACGGACTCATTATTTTGCTAGTGCAAACATGGCCTCTACCAGCACATTGCCATTGTCATATTTGTCTCAGGAACATCAGCTGATGACGGTTATTAGTTTGCATTTTTAAAAAATATGTCTGGCTATCTGACAAGATTTATATCCAAATTAAAATAATAACCAGAATTCAGGCGAGTGGCTTGTCCTGCAATTGTCCAGGGCAATATTACAGCCTCAGATGACAGCTTCCCTCTTGTTCGTTCTGAAAGCTATGGGGAAAAACATCTGTAATAATAGTTCCTTTTGCTTTTGGAATGTGAAATCCTTAAACAACTAGAACATGCCATTTCTGATACGCTTCTGGGACCTATAAAGAGCTGCTTATGCTTTTACCTCAGGGGTAACGACGTGTATGGGAAAATATCTCATTCTTCACGATTCTAACACATCATGCTTATTACCCCCTAAATTTGGCTTTTGTTTGGTTTGCTAATTATATTTCCTCCTAATCTGCAATTATCAATTTTCCCATCCTGTTTTACTTTATCCTATTATCCATGTAAGTATCATCTATTTAAGATCATTATCTCGTGGAGAGCCACCATCAGCAATATTTTTACATTGCATGCCAGAGGGAGCGTGCTTGAGGAAGAAAAGGGGGAGAGGACGGAAGAAATGGACGTTGTTTCTGCAACCTAGATGTGACCTCCCTTTGTTCCCACCCGTGCAGTGGAGGTGGTCGCACATGGAATATAGAAGCACAGACCTAGGGAAGACATGGCAGATAGAAGACCATGTGGGGACCAAGCAAGGTCATAAACCAGTGTGATGCAGGACATCCTCAATACCCCCTGAATGTAGTTGCGGCCCGATTGTCTCTTATCTGTTCTATGCAGTGTTCAATGGCGTGCCATGCACCAGCGGTTTGTTAAAATATATATGATGATGGTAAATACAGATTAAAATAAAATGCTGAGAAGCCAAGCCTATTAACTCACCTTGAGGTCCTTGCCCTGGCAGAGAAGCCAGGCAGAACAAATGGGCCCCCAGTGGAAAGACGTGGCGATCAGCATGTGTGAAGGAATTAACTCCACACTCCCTTTAATGTTCATCAGAATTGAACACTGCTAATTTACAGCACTTCAGCATTTCAAGGCCCCTTAGAGTCTTTCCAATTACACTGGTAGGGAGGTGACTGGCTCATCCATGGTGCCCATGGTGAGCCCATGGAAGCAGAACTTAGCAACAGAGTCCTGGGGTTCCCACGTGCCTGTCCTAATGAAGCCACACCGTTCCCCGGAATCTTAGTTCAGGACCCTGCACTCACACTCACGTAGCATTTCCTTTGCCCTGGTTTCCCGTACCCAGCCTGGAACGGAGAAGCCAAGTGGTCACACAGCCAACTCTGGGAGCAGAGTGTGCATAGCCTTATATTTCTAGTTAAAAAGCAATATATCTGAAGTCAGGTAGTGATTTCCATTTTGAGTAATCTCATTATGGACATGTATTCAAAGAGTCTATGTAGCACAAGCAGAGTGACTGGAAGACCTAGGATAATGTGCTGGCTTTTTTCCCTGTGCCAAATTAACAGTGAAGGCCTTTTAAAGGATGCTTCATCGGGGCTCTCTTGTAATCAGAAATATTATACAAGCTGGAGTTGGGCCTGAGTGCGGTTGTACCACTGAGAAAATGCTCCCTGCCGGATCGATGGCTGGCAGGATTCCACCACTGAAGGAGCCCTGAGCAGAGAGTCAGGCTTGTACCCAAGGCCCCAGGGCACCCTTCTACCGTTCTCTGTTGGAGCCTCGCAAAAGGAATGATGGGAGGAAAAAATCTGGGGGCATCTGAGTGGCAAGCGAATTTTCTATGATTATCTTGCAGGCTCAAATAAGGTGTATTGTGAAGGATCTGTTTTATTTAATCCAACTCACATACAATTATGAGATTGTTTTTCCTACCACTCTATAACCTTCAGCTGCTTTCCATTATCGTCTCAAAAAGTTGAGGTTTCTCACCCTGAAATTTACAGCGCTTCCCAAACTTGACATATCCACCACCTGTGGGTCCTGATAACCTAGAGTTCTGGCGCATCCACTAGCCATGGGGAGAGGCCCGAGATTCAGCATCAGTAATAAGCTTCCAGGGGACATCCATGCAGATAGTCTATGGATCAGGGGTGGAGCAGCAGGCCTCTAGAATACCAGTTCTCCAACTTTGACTCGCATTACTAGAATCACCAGAAGGTTTGTTAAAATAAAGACTCTGGGCCCCACTACCAGAATTTCTGATTCAGTAAGTCTGGGGGAGGAGGCCAAGAATTTGCATTTCTCACAAGTTCCCAGGAGATGCTGAGGCTGCTGGTCCAGGGGCCACACTCTGAGAACCACTGCTCCAGGGTGACGGTTCTCAGACTTCACTGCACACACATGTCACCCAATTAAAATCCAAGACTTTAAAACACACCCATTCCCAGATCTGCCCTCAGACAAATGAAATCAGAATCTCTGGGAATGGGGCCTCAGCATCAAAGTATTTTTCAATTCCTTCAGGGACTTTTGATCTGAAGAGAGAATCACTGCTCTAAACCATGGCTCCCAGCATAATTTTCCATATGTCCAGAAAGGAAAAATAAGACTGTGCTCAGCCCCAGATTAGCTGTGTACTATTATTATATTTCAGAACTTCGGTTTGAATTGGTTTTTCTCCCCGAAATAACCTTCTCTATCCATTGTCAAAACTCCATCTGTCTTTTGTGGTTTATCTGGAACACCATCTCCTTCACGAAGCCGTCTTCTAGGCCTCTGGCCACCCAAGAGCATCATCTCTTGAGTTTTTCAGCTTCATTCCTCTCTAATTTCAGTCTCCATTGAGGGTCTCACCAGCCTCACCTTCTCCCTCCTTGCTGGGAGCCCTCCTCCCACAGCCCTTCTGGGAGCCTCTTTTGTAAAACTTGTGTCTGTGTAGGGTTATCTGTGTGTCCCTTGGCCTTCCCCTACCAGCTTGCAAGTACCTTGTGGGAAGGAGCTTTGCACTGTTATTCATCCTGCTTATCTCCCCTAAAACTTTGGGGTGCACTATTACACCCTAGAAGTCCCTCGTTTATTACCTATTGAGTTGGTCTTTGTTTGTGCCTTTGCAGCCCTTGGCATACATGTTCTCTCACAATATCATTTGTGTGTTTGTCTTAACCTTACCTACGCAGTATAACCTTCTCGAGGGCAGGAACTGTACCATGTACATCATTATATACCCCCATTCATTCACACACACACACACACACACACACACACTCACACTCACACACACACTCCACTAAGTGCTACTCAAAATGTGGTCCAGGGACCAGCATTGGCATCACCTGGTGCTCTTTAAAAATGCAGGCTCTCAGGCCCCACCCAGACCTACTAAGTTCCAATCTGCATTTTAACAGGTTATATGAATACACATCAAAGTCCGAGAGGCACTGCTTTAGAAAGTGAAATGGCAAAATAATTAAGAGAATGGGTTCTGGACTCAGCTTTTAGGCGCAGGTTCTTGAGTGAGTTACATAAGCTCTCTCCGCACCATAGTTTCCCCATCTGTAAAATGGGAATAGTCTTCATCTCATAGGGGTGTGGGAGCATTAAATAATGTGGTGTAAATAATTAAGTAAAGCCGTGTAAGTGAAACACTCAGAACATTACAAGCCCTCAATAAGACAGTATGAACTATTATTACTCAAGTAAAACTGGTTAACTTCAGCTGAATTTGAGCTGCCACCCAGAATAGATAAGAGAATGAAACACAATTCTGCACGGACTTCAGAAACATGAAATGTAAAAGGTAATAAATAAAAATATTCAGAACCCTTTAGCAAATGTTAAGGAGCACGTCAAATCATTCCTGTGTTTGAACCTTAAGCAAATCGGTGGTTGGAGCCTTTAAAAGTACCATCCCCCAATTTTCTGCTGTGTCACCACCAGGTTTTCCTCTACTGCACGATCCTTTCAGGCTGCCTTTATTCTGCTCCACCTAAAGAACAACTTCATATAGTGTATTTCGTTTCTCAGGCCCCCGAATCCGCTGCTGTGGCGATTACATCAGGTGCCAGAAAAATGTGCTCCGTGCTTGGCTGAAACATGTGCACACACTGCCCCCTAGGGGATCTACTCTGTCATGACCCTCAAAACCAAGAAATAATCACTCGGGGTGTGTGTAGTTAGCTAAGAGGAAAGGGCTGAATCCTGGACTCTTGACAGTCTGAATACCTTTGAAATTACTCCTGGGTCACTCTGAGTGTTAAGTAATAATCAGATGCACCAGTGTGGGCCCTCACTAGAATTTGTGAAGCAGAATTGCATGACTTGGATTTGGTTTCCTCTAATGTCAGGAATAAAGTTACTGACCACAATGAGAGTCTGGACTGAGGGCCTACGTTTGAAACGAAACTTTAACTACACTGTATTTACTGATATGAAAATAATATATTACGCCCCATATAATGTACCCCAAACATGAGATGTAGGAAGAACAATAGGGTAAAGTTAGCATGTTATGACGTGCATTCAACAAATAATTATTGAGAGGCTATCATGTACCCGGAGAGTTCCAGGCGCCCGTGGGCCTCCGTGAACAGGAAACAGAGATCTCTGCTCTCGTGGAGCTGAGACTCTAATTAATATCGGAGGAGCACCCACGCTCCTCTCCCTGCCCTTGTGTCTCCTTCGGCTGCGGCGCGCTTTCCTTGGCCCTGGGGAGGCTCCGGCTTGCCTTGGAATGAGACACAAGGGCAGTGTGTGCTGGTCACTGCAAAGGCGGCTCACAGGCAACCCTGTCTCTTTGATACGACCTAACATGTTTGTTTCTTTCCTTCCCCCCCACCCCGTGTTCATTGCAGGGCTTTCTTGTTTGTTTTGAGAGGGAGAGAGAGACACCCTGGTATCTGATCCTTGTCTTGGACGTGGAGTGGGGGAGACAGAACGACGAGATTCTTCAGAGGAAGAATCTCTTACCGCCCTGCTTCCCTGAGGCCCTCAGGGGAATCTGACCGACTTCCGGTTCCATGAGCGCCCCCCTCCCCCCAAAGTCAACAATAACTTCAGTTCAACGGCTTCATTGGAACCCACAAAATTAGTGAGTTATTTTTCTCTTACATTATGATCACATTCTCATTCTGTCTTCACCCCCTGGTCCCCAAAGCTGCCTCCTGATAGTTCATAACTTCCTCCCCATCACCGTGTTGGAGGCACATTGGTCAAGCCCCCTCTGCCTGCAAAGGCACTGGGGGCTAGGATTGCTGTGGCCCCTGAACCCCTTCCCTGGAGGCCTACCTGAGACGGAGCTCAAGGAGGCAGCGAGGTGTGTGGGGGCATCATGCAGCCCAGCCCCCCTCACGTGTGCACGCCTCCCTGGATGCCCCTGCAGGCCCTGGCTTCCTTCTCCCTCCTCCAGGCCTTTCCAGCTCTGGAGCCCAGAACGCAGAATGAGGGAATGTCTTCCACCACACAGTTCTGCTGGTTTCAAATACGGAATTCACACACACTTTCCACCCGCCAAGCACTCCCAATCCATTAACTGCAGATTGTGTCCTGCTGTGGGTCAGCTTCGCTTGTTTGCTTCTCTATGGAATCTTCAGAACTAGTTGAGTACCCATCACCTCGTAACACATTCAATAAAAAAAAATATGGGTCCATCAATGGCACATTATCTGTGCAAGGAACCCTGTTCGTTTCTTATTTTAATTCGTCTTCATAACAACCCCTGTTTCACAGGTGAGAAGCATGAGTCTTACAGAATCTCAGTAACGTGCTCAGCATCACACAGCTGAACTTAGTGACAACAGAATTTAAACCCAGGAGTCTAACTGCAAAGCCTTTATCCACCACGCTCTGCTATTTCCACAGGAGTGAGGGTCCTTGTTTGGGACTCTCCTGCCTCCCTGTTTGAGAAGTAAAACTAATAACTCGGTTCAGTTCTTAGGGAATCTTCCAGTAATGCAGGAGTCAAGGGCTGAATCAAACACCATTTCCCTTTTCTCCCATTATTCCCTCTTGGACTGGGGTTCAGGCATTTCTTCCCAGCTCGGCCCTGAGAGTGGTACAGCCCAACAGAAACCTGCTCTGCCCTCCCCCAAAGGCAAATGCCAGCTTTCAGCAGTGGCTCCTCGGCACAAGACGGGCCATGAACTGCATGCGCAGCAGAGCACGCGCCCCGGAACCGGCCCCAGGAACAGTGCCCTGACCAAACACTTCATGGGCCTGTCAGTGGTTCCCTAACAAATGGCTTCATTGACTCTCTCTCCTCCAGGTCAGCCGCTGCATGTCCACTCGAGACTGCTACAGGCCAAGCTCCTGTGCTCTCTTTCCTGTTCTGGAAAATGACACTGAAACCTTAATGAGCCTGGAGGAAGCCAACTAGACAGGAAATAAACCCACTTGGGTGCATGTGCTTGTGGACGTTTTGGAAGACCATCTGTCCCTTGGGAAGATGCTTGTTTTTTGATACAATAGTGGCCAGCAGTTCTTCAGTGTCTCATTATTGTAGGAGGCAGGTGGAGACTGATTTGGAAATGAACTTAAGCTAAGAGGACAGATAGGGCGTGGTTCTGAGAGGCTGCTCGGACCACCGCTGGTGGTGATGTAAGAGGATTCGTCAGGATTTCCTGGGGCAGGGGCAGAGTTGATGAACCTTATTTTTAGATGGTATCGATATTTTTAGTGAAAGTACAACAGTGTCTCCATTTGGGGGGGGTTGGGGAGGTGGAGGGAGAAGGGATGATTTCCTGAAGTTAGTCATTTCCTCTGCGCTGGTTTAGAGATTTGGCCGGGCTCCTGTGTCACAGGAAGTGCCTGGTGATGGTAAACAGTGCTGACATAATGGGAACTTGCACTGCTGGTGTGTCGAAGCACACATATTCCTTCCTGGCCCCTTGGCCAGGTGAGTGGGGGAGGCTTCCTGTTTTCAGCTCTAGGAGGGCCTTTCAACTTCCGAGAGCTGCTCTGGAGAATAAATCATAAGGACTGCTGGGGTGAGCAGCCAGGGCCACAGATACCGGAAAGTGATTTGGTAGCAAGAATGGTTGGACGTGCCCTGGCAGCTCCCGGAGCTGCTGAGTCATCATGCCCTCCCTGAGCCGTACGTGGAAGCCAAGTGGGTTTGGTTCCAATATCATAAAGCAGTCTTCATCTGAAACTCGCCTGTTAGCCAGAGATGCCCTTAGTGCCTGGGTCCCATCCATTCCTAAATTCCTTCAGCAGGGCCCACCCCTTTCACCTTTGCAATCTCTGCTGAATCTGGTTCCTGCATTCTGCCTCTGACGTCAGCGACCTCCAAGACCTCCGTCAGCTCTTGTGTGAATTCGTAAATCTCCTGCTCTCCCTAACCATGATTTCTTCCACGTGGTTCTCCTCCCCATTCCTCGTGGGGGCCGCATTGGAAAACACATAGCGACTTTGTCACCATTCCCCTTCTGCCCTGTCCACAGTAGACATAGCTAATTGGCCATGGAACTTTAACTGCTAAGCCTAGACATGGGGGACCACAGGCTTTCCTGACATTGTCCTTCAAGCTTTCATGACCAATAATTGGAACTGGCATTGGACATAAAGTCAATTGGCCATCTTAGTGCTTATGCTATCTTCCTAAAAACTAAATTCGATTTTGTCTCTTCCCTGATGTGAAACTCCTTCAGTCACCCTTGTGCCTTCAAAGTGAATTCAAACTCCTTGGTCGGGTGCACAGGTCCCTGATTGTGTGGCTTTATCTTCTCACCTCCGCTCCACTGCCTTCCCCTGACCCTATCTACAGGTCCCAGGAAACTTCTTACTCTTTCCCAAATACACTTTGTCTATGCATGACTCTTGGCCTTGCACGGGGGGTTCTTGCTTTCTAGACTTTCCTTCCTCTCTTCTCCATTCCGCAGACTCTTAGTGGCTTTTTCAGACCTTCAGTGTTCCTCTTCAGTTAGGTTGCCATGATTCTACTTGGCAAAGTTAGTGCCCCTCCTCTATGTTCTCAGAGGCTTCTGTTTTTATCTCTATTAAAACATTTGTTAATGTGACATATCAAGTTGTATGTATGTTATAATATGTTGTGGTTATAATAATTATATGTATCATCATTACGGTCAGAGGTTTTCTTATTCATTCAACATATTTATAGCTTTCCTTTTATGTGTTGTGTTTGTAGTAGGTAAATTAATACACAGAATGGACATTTATTTCATGAATAAAGAAATGGTATTTCTTTGCTAATCGAAGCTGCTTTTAGTTCTCATATCTCTCATGAAGCTTCCTCTAAATCCCAGGAGTCTGTGACCAGGACTTCAATCTTCCCTCAAGTCTTTCAGAGATTTGTGAAAGTAAGTATTTTTAAAACTTATTTTTACAATGTCAACCAGATAAATAATTTTACACGAATGTATATATGGTTACATAAGTTCAGTCATATTCCCTTCCCTGCCTTTTTTGTTTGCCTTTTCCTTTCCACTCCATTGGATACATTGGTATCCCTATGGTGACCAATCTTCCTAGTTGACTTCAGACACTCCCAATTTTTGCAGTAAAAAGCCCCCATTTTGGAAAATCCCTTAGCCTCAGGCAGACTGAGATGGTTTGTTATCCTCCCTCTCTAGACCCCTGTGTTTTTTCCCTAAGTAATCAATTTTTAAAATCTCATGTGTATCTTCTATATTTTTCTTTGTATTAATATAATCCAGGTTTTATAATTGTCATTGTTGTTTTATTAAATGAGGCCACAGTATGTTTTGTTATATTATATATTATTATACTCTGTTACATTATAATATACTTTGAATTATCCTGACTTGCACACTAAGAAAACCTTGAAGAAAATCAAGTCAACTGGTGTAGCTCTGGTTCATTGTCCTTCATACTCTAGGTTGTGAATATTCATATTTTGGTTGCTAACTTATTGATGGACATTTACTTTTCCAGTATGTTTCTAGTATTTTTTGCCACTTTGAACAATGATGCTAACATACACACACATAAATGTCTTCATGCATCAATGCTTTTATTTCTATGAGATAAATTTTCAAGAGTGGAGTTGCTGAGTTGAATAGTAAATGTAATTTCAATTTTTATAATTATTGCTAAATTGCTTTCCTAAACAGCTATAAAACATCACATTTCTGCCATCGTATATAAAAATACCCTTTCACTGCATCCCCACCAGCCCACCATCACTTGGTGAGATAATTCTTACTAATTTGTCCATCTGATGGTTGGGAAATGGCACCTCATTGTTACTTTAATTTGCATTTTCCTGACTCCTAGTGAATTTGAGCATTTAAAAAATGCATTTGACCATTTAGATGTGTTCAACAGTGATTTGTCCATCTGTATCTTTTACCTATTGGATTGTTTGACTTATACTTGACAATTTCAAGAGGATTTTATATGTCACAGATACCAACTCTTTTAAAATCTGGTACATTTATTTTTATCTCTGATATTTGCCTGTGATTTTATGTGTTGGATTTCTGCCATACAAATATATTTTTTATTTTTTTGTATTTAAATATGTCTATCCTTTCTTATCTGCTTCTGAACTCCTAGTCTTGGTTAAGAACTCCTCGATCCATAGATTTTATACACACACACACACACATACATGTGTGTATAGTATCTTACATTTTCCTGAAATATTGTTGTTTTATTTTTTACATTAAAGTCCACCATTTTTATCTTGTATAGTTTGACTGGCTCATGGCTGATTCTTCGATGGCCTCTGATTTCTGATCTGATTGATCTAATTGATCCTAGCAGTTTTAGACTGACTCATTCACTGGCAGAAGGGTTAGATGTTTTCCCAGGTGTCCAGAGACCCAGGTGAGTCTCTCTGCTCAAGCCACCTCTCCTGGCTTGCTTACTCCCACACACCTTTCACTGAGTAGTAAACCCAATGCTAATATCCATCAAGATTTCTCAACAGTGTAAATAACTCTTACTCCAGGTTATTAAATCACCTTTTTGCCAACACAACCACAATATTTTAGGAACAGAAATTGTGGTGTATTATTAATTTTTGAATTTGGGCCACTTAATTTCCATCTTTCCCTGTGTGTTTTTTTTTTTAAACGGTATTCTGATTTTCCTCTGGGAAATAGTTCTTTTACCCACTCTCAGTCAGGTGAGAGTAGAGTTGACTCCATCCCCAGATGAGGGGGTGGAACAAGGACATGTCCCTAAGTGATTCAGTGTATGACACTGCAGTCATCACGATAGCTCAAGAAAGTACCCCATGTATAGCCAATGAGACAGAAAAGGATATTTTGCAGGGGCTTCTGGGAAAGAAAAGTTTTTACCTTCTCTTTTTCCTGCTGGTAGTACACAGAGAATGATATAATCCTGGGATATGCTGTCAGCTCCCCTGGTACCAGCCAGTCTGATCACAGAGCCAAGGAAGTGGGGCCCAAAAATGAAGATGAGAAGCTGGGTCTTAATCCCATTTTTGAGTGCTGGATTGTGCTGTGTAGACATGGATTCTTTCAATGGTTTAATTACATGAACCAGCAAACTTTCCTTTTTTAAAAAAAGTTATTTTAGATTACTTTTTCTACCTCTCATAACTAAGTTTTAATACATAAGACATTTCTTCTAAGACTCAATGGGGTTTCTGAAGGAATTCTCCATATTGTGTCCCCAATTATCGTACTTGAGGGCAGGGTATCTCAACTTCAACATAAGCCACATCCATCACAGGGACCGAGACGATTCAGACACATCAGTGAACTGCCAATTTATATATATTTCTCCAGGTCTCCTTTTGAGGTAGGAAATACTAGAACCAGAGTCTGAGGGAGCCGCTACCCAGTTTTATTTGTAAGATTTTTGTGGGTCCAGTATTGAACCATTCTTATTTCTGCTTCACTGGAGCATCATAGTTTCTCTTGTTATTTTTTTTTTAGACAACAGGGGATGCGGCTAGAAATTGAGGGCAACAGATTAGATTTTGTGATTTAGTGACCTTACTCTCCATTGCCAGAAGTAATCTTCCTTTCGTGAGGACCATTTAGCCGAGAAAGAGTTAATACTTACACCACTTCATGAACAAATTGCCTCATTCAGAAAAGAAAAAAAAATTCTCCCAGAAAATTGGATGTCAGTGGATTATTCCCCCTCAGATCCAGGGATTAGTGTGTGTGGGGAGGGCATCCAAGTGGAAAAATGTACTCGCAATGTATTTGTGGGCAGTGCGTGCTCTCACGAATCACCTCCATTATGGGTCTCTTTATCACAAGCATCACGTGATGTGTGTCTTGCTGCCTTCTTCACTTAAGCCTGTTATGGAATTTTTTTTTGAAATATTTGAGAGCTCTTTCAAATTAGGATACACTTGCATCAGTGTTGACTGTATCACTCTCTCATTTTTCTCTTTCACTCAAATACTGGCAATTCAAGACTTCCTTAGGATGAGGAGCACCCTTATTTTACAGCCTTATCATAAAAAATAAATTTATTCAGTGAAGATAAATGGGTTTGTAAACTATACAAACATGCATTTTTCTTAGAAAAAGATCCACAACTTATGATACTCATTGAAAAGGACAAATATTAGGATCAGTAAACCAAGAGTGAAGTTACTAAATGTTAAAAAAAAAGGGAAAAAAAGAAAAAAAGAACTTTGAGGTACAAGTGCCCATTTTCCTTGATCATCTCAATAGCCCTGGATGCCTTATAGAGAACTCTCAAATGTATTCTTCATTATTAATGACATTTTTATGAAAGTGGGTATTTTTTATTTAACAGTCCATCTATGTCTCCTGCACGCTTTTCATCTTCCATCACAAAAGGCTGACAAGTTTTCACAAGGTGACTAATAAAATAATAGTCCTGATGGATATTTCAGGACCTTGGATTTTTTTCTCTTAAGATTGTTGATCTAAACATCCTAAGAACATCGGCCAGAGGACATGTCTGCCAGTAAGAAAATAGATGGGGTGTGGGGGGGTGTCATTACAACCTCCAGAAGGAGCTACAGCTATTGATCTTTGGGCTCCTGGACATTTCAATCAGAGCAAACAGCTCAGAGTCATCTCAGTTGTTTGAAAGCCACAATCAGGGTGGCTGATATGACCCTGTAAGGCCAGGTAACTGCTGGCCTTGAGCATAAGGATGAAACGAAAGGAGAATGGGGCTTCTCTGTGAGGGTGGCCAAGGAAAGGATTCAGGTGAACCAAGAGCAGGGCAAGGACCTAGGTCTGGGCAGGAAATGTGTACCCTATTTTCTAAATAAAATTATTTTTTCCAAAGATGCTTATAATATGCTGCATACATGTGCCATCTATGAGTGGTTTCTCAGATGCAATGTCATCGAGTCAAGGAAGTTCTCTGGAAAAATCAGTGGCCATTGGATATTGGCACCAGGATCGCCTGCCAGCCGCACACCAGTGGCCACCCCGATGTCTCACAAGGCATGCTGCCCTGTGGAGGAATGGCATGTTCCCAGCTCCCTGGCATCTGAGGTGGATCAGGCATAGAGCTCACCGGCAAGTGGAGACAAAAGTGAAAATAAAGTGTGAGAAATCAAAAGGAAGTGGCAGAATGCATGGCAGATGTTGTTAGGTTTGTCTAGCAAAGCCCATGTGCCAAGCACATGATTGATGACATTAGCAAGAGGTTAATAGTTCTGGACGGTGCTTTTTAAAAATAAGCATGAGACAAATGCTAAGGCCACAGCAGGATTGGCCAAATGAAGCAAGTGGGATTTTCAAAACAAATAGCATGTCATCTGCTCACGTAACACCAATGTGAGGCCAGTGGAAGGCAAGAGTATTCAGTGGTCCCTGTGATAGTTGGGGACAGAAGGGCCCTTTGCTTGCTGATTCCCTTGAAGGTTGTAGGTTTTGAGTGACGAGCAGGTTACCATGTATTCTGCAGGAGGCAATGATACGCTTAGTTTACATAGTGAATATTTTGGTCTTAATTCATGCCATGAGCAATGGCTAAGCCCAGGTACATTGTGTGCCCATTGAAGATGATTTATGTGGGATTAATGTACTTGGACTTTAATTATTCACATGATTATCAATAAAAAATAAGGCCAGAACAGTGTTGAATGTGAACAGGTTGACAGGGGCCAACAGGCAACTGTACAGGCTAAATTTAAATGAGGAGGGGAGAACATTGCCTCTTTTTTTTTTACATTAGGGATGAGAACAAATTCATAAGCAGATTTTACACTTTTCCTCCCCTTTTCACAAACAAACTGCCAACCTGTTAATCAACTCCCTGATGGCAGACAAATGTCTCTGGGAAACATGTGCCAGATATCAATTGCTATTGGCTGAAACTCAATAGGATGAAATGAATTGATGCTGCCACTCCACTCTGCTCCATGCAATCGCTGATCAATAGTGAGTAATTGGACATCACTCTGGGAAGAGGAGAATGCTGAAATAGGAATATTGCAATGAGTTATGGCACATATTAATCACTGTCTAACCGTTTTATCAATGTAATTTCCTTCCAAAAACCTGCTACAGTATCTAACTATACGGTGAGAGGGCATCCCATTTCCTCCCTCCAAGTATTAATTTGAAAGTTAAAACTGCATGACTCGAGAAATCATAGTTTTGTGCCCCTCGCACTTGATTTGGTGTGAGCTTCACTATGTAAAGTTATAATTAGGCGCAGATTGGGGTAAAACACGCTATATACCCAAGGGAGAATGAAAAAGTGGAAATGAACTAAACAACAGAAAATCATCTGGAATGTGTCTTTCCCCCCAAGGTAGCATTTGTTTTAGCTCTTGTTCTTCTTCTCACACCTAAGAAATTGCCAAGGGACCAGCAGGAAGAGAAAAAAAGATTTGTTTTTCAAGAGTCAGGCCCCAGAAAAAGTTAAACTGTTCTGATGATAATGAAAATCCTCAGCAGCTTTCCCTTTTAAGCTTCAGCTTGCTGCAGAAGCACGTTTGACTGTGGGGGGCGGTGGGAGATTGGGGGGTTAATATCACCCACTCAGAGTGTAGTTATTAATTTGCTTGTTGAATTCAGTGGATCATGCAGCATAATCGCTACCGTACACGTGCTGCCCTGTCATTCTCTTATTCCACATTTAGGGAACAGAGTTTTCCTGAGCTTGAAGTTTTAATGACAATTCTCATTATGGTTCTGTAGCTACTGGCCAACTCCTTTCAAAAAACGTTTTTCTGGTTGGGGTCGTGGGGAGTGGCGGGTGGTAAATGTAGACAACTGCACTTGAACAACAATAAAATAATAATTTTTTTAAAGTTTCTCTATTCTTTTCCAGGTATTTTTGAAATAAAATTAACTTTCCATTAACAAGGGGAAAGCCTGAAAATAAATGAGATTGGATTTTTCTTGAGTTGAATCCCACTGAAGTTCTTTTGGGAAAACAACACTGATACCTTGGAAACAACCAAGTCCAGGACTCCAGGAAGTGGACTCACCAGGGGAGATCGTGTTGAAAAAAAGAAAATGACAGGGGACTTAAGAAGGTGGCAGAACACACACAGCGGAGGAAGGAAGGCTGTCCTTCTGTGTTAACCCCGGTCCGCTGGGAACAGGCCCTGAACTAGTGATGTGGTTTCTTAATCAACACTCTCCCAATTAGTTGACACTCAGCAAATTAAGGAAACAGTATAAGAGGAGAGAGAAGAAGGCTGAGCCTCCAAGGGCTCATCTGCAGTGGCTTCTAACAGCTTCTTAGCCAAGCAAATGGCAGCAGCAGGTTGTAACTCGAGCCATTTTCCAGAATCTGTTTTGGGGTCTCTTTGGCAATTTTCCCTAGCAGCTTTTTAAGCCATGTGACCCACCCCAACTCTTTTCTTGTGAAAATCATTTGGGAATGGTTGGAACAGGATGATAGCCTGTTCACCTGGATCCAACCCAGCCAAGCGGTTGATTGGGAGCTCAGATGTTTGCCCAGGTTTGAAATTCTAGTTGGAAGCCCTTGGGTTTGTCAGCCTATCAGGAAATATTCCAAGGCCAGGCTTCAAAGTGAAATTCTCTAAACTTGTTTCTTGACAGTGGGCCAGAGGTGTGGCAAGAAGAGCCAGATGTACCTTGAGAGTGTAGGATTTCCTCTGACAGAACTGACTCTTAGTTCTTACAGAAATGAAAGAGAGAAATATTCAGATGCTTACATAAAAATACCTTTCTGTAATGATGTTTCGCATGTGTATAACATAATTATTTTCACTGTTAAAAGCATTTTCATTTCTTATATGAGATAGTAACATTGGGATGCATGCATTACAGGTATTTTGGGCTCCAATTTACAGGTAAGGAAACTTAGACTGAGGTAATTATTTTCTCAAGCACAAATAGCTTAAAAAGACAAAACTGTAAATGAGATTTTTTTTGCACTAAGTCCTTGTGTTTCCTCCTTTTTTCTGCTACTTCAACAGAAATTTTATACTAAATTGACAAAGGAGGGTCAATGGAGAAAGAATATAAGTGTATGTTTAAGGGTCTTTAAAAAAATTTTTTTAAATGCCTTCTTAGTTTTTCAAACCAAACAGCACTCTGAGAGCGATTATCTGGTCATATCTCCTCCACCCTCAAGAGTTAGCCAGGACCTTTTAATCATTTAAGACAGCTAAGAAACCTATTTTTAAATACCCCAAGAGAAAGAGATTCCTCAGCCCTTGTGGGTAATTTTTCCTGATGTTTAAGATTTCTCAAAGTCAGGGAAAATCTTTCTTGTGTCCTAAATCCCTGATGCTGGAGCTGGAACCGGTTTCCTTCAGGTCAGTCTTTGGTGGAGATGCCGAACAGCTGCTGTAAGCCTCAGCGTGAACAAAGAGAAGGCAAGGGCTGTGAAATACCTCCTCCATCTCCTCTTCCACAGGTTCCACTATTTCTCATAGGTCTCATTTTCCAGGCTTCTAATCGTCTCTCTGCCTTCTCCCACATAACTCCAAGTTTCTGTTGAGATGCTGGGTGGGAAGAGGGGGGAGGTTTTGTTCTTGGTGTGAGGGTTCTGCCGAGGGGTGGAAACCATCAACCTCATTAGGATTGGCCAGCACCCATTCCCCACAATGAATACTGATGATGTCCCCAGGCCTGGCACTCAGAAATCTAACACTTTCAAGGAATTGAATGAATATTTAGTGAATTAATGCCAAATTCCTTATGAAAAACAACAGGATATTTGGCAAAAGTCTTCTCAAATATCTCTATTTGTACCCAATAGACTCAGTTCTTTGGGCTGAGAAAGTCTCTAAAATTATCTCCAAAGCTGACTACAATGATGCACTGATATTTTGGAGGGTTATTTAACATTTCACATGCTTCTTGCATCCTTTCTATGATACAAAATGGACCCACCAAAGCACAGGCTTTATATAGCTCCTTGATTTTGCTCCTACATTTTAAATGTAGCCACTGACTTAGTAATTATCATAAAATTCATGTGAATAGGACCAAGATGTCAGCAGTTTTCTATAAAAGAACAAAAACTATGGGATAACTTTGAACTTGAGACCATTTCATGTTCTTGCCGAATTCCTTGAGAAATAGCTACAGGTGTTTCTTGAATGAGGTCAGAGTGTCAAATGAAGGATGTGGTGATGGGAATGAATCCTTTAGGGGTAGTTCCGAAGCACTCTTTGCATCTGTTATACATCTAAGTTTGGCTGGGTAGGTAGCAGGTCTAGAGGTCTTTAACTGGATGAGGGTGAAAAGTCATTTAATAACTATCAATGGGGCTCAAGTTGGCACCTAACAATAAGCTAAAACTTGAAGACCATTGACATCGCATCTGGGATAAGATAATTGAAAAATAAATAAATAGGCTGCCAGAGGTCTAAGATTCCAGCTCACAATGATCCCAGCCTTGTTAGCTGGTGGTAATTTTCACCAAAATGCTTCCCCAACCCCAAGCACACACACACTTTGATTTGTTTAGCCAAATATGATCACTGAAAGCTTTTTGAAAAAGGGAAATAATATATACCATATAAATTTTTTTTGTAATGAAAGGTTAGTGATAAGAAAGATTAAATAAAGGTTTAAAAAAATCTATTCACAAGACCTAGTCCCAAGGTCACCCAAGTGACCCTACTCTAGACAGGAGACAATTACCTATTTTGTTTATCTTCATCATTAGGACCAAATGACCCTCTTCACATAGTGTCATCTCATTTCCACTGGCTCTTTGGTTCCTGTCAAGAGGTTCCATACAAGTAAAACCCTGGGGTTTCTACTAACAACCCGAAATCTTATTCCCCACTCCAGTCCAAGACTAACTGTGGGGAACCAGACTGGGAGAACCAGGCCTTGCCAATTCTTCCAGACTAATTTTTTTATAACTGATG
The DNA here is from genome assembly GCF_022682495.2 of Desmodus rotundus. NCBI lineage: Eukaryota > Metazoa > Chordata > Mammalia > Chiroptera > Phyllostomidae > Desmodus > Desmodus rotundus. Next base: position 184,007,585 of record NC_071388.1, on the reverse strand, counting down.
CTGGAGCCCTGGCTATACCATGTGCTGAACAGAGAGCAAGGCAGTTTTGAAGCCAGAGTTCGGGCTGGTCCTGCATGTGGACATGGCCCACCTGCCATGGAGAATAAAATGGAGGGCAGGAACACTGCAGAGATGTGTGAGCACAGTCAGAACAGGGGGCTGTCTGCTGCCCCGTGGGCAACTGCAGAGGTTCGCAACTCTGGCCAAATATTGGATAATCTGAGAATTTATAAAAATTACTCATGCCTTGACCACACTCCCCAGAGGTGGTGACTGAGAGTTTTCTTCAGCGAAGCTTGGGGACCACCAATGGGACAGTCACTATCAAGTGGATTGGAGGGCAGCTCCAGGATTTGGGGGTTGGGGGTAAGGAAAGCCTTCAAGCATTGGGAAATCTCAAGATATAACTAGATTTTATACATGTTTAAGTAGAAAAAATATCCATAAACCAGAGAAAAATGTTTGGTCACCTTGACAGTCCCACTGCCCCAGGCACTGTGTGGCAGGCAGCGGACACTGCGACTTCTAGTGAGCATTAACGTGCGAAGTCTGGGTCTGGCTGCCCACGCTTCGGTCATGGTTCCAGACTGAAACGGTGCAACAACTAACTACCACAGTGACTTGCCAGGTTACTTAACTTTTCAAGCCTCAGTGTCCTCTTCTTTAAAGGATCTAATAAGAATGCCATAGAGTTTCCCCCACAGAATTGTAAAAGCAAAAGAAGGCACTCCAGGTGAAGTTCTTAACACACTGCCCAGCACAAGGTAAGGTCTCAATAACCATGTGCTATTATTAAACTGTCTGAACAAACGAACGTATATCAGCAGGGGCCATGCCTTCATTCCTCTGTGGCCCCCACCCCTGTCTCTCTCGGGCAGTATGGATGGGAATGGCCTTGTCTCCTAAACTCAACAACCTTCCTATTCTCGAGCTGTCCCTTGCTTTGGGGGAGGTGTCCTTATCTCAAAAGCCTGCTTTACCTGAACCACTTCCCCTTACAGCCATTACTCATGATTTCATCATTTCAGGCTGTATTTGGGTTTTACCTGAATTCACCTGAATAAAAATTCTGCAGTGTAGAGACAGGGCAAATAGTTCAGCTTGCTCTGGACCTCACGCCTTGGCATGTATGATGCTGGTGGTCAGACTGGCTTTGAAATCCTGACACATGATAATACATCTTCAGTTATTGCTCAGTTTCTGTAGCACTGAATTTATTCCAATTGCACTATAGTGATTTAGATAAATATCTACTGCATATTCCCAGACTACTGGTGGGCAGTCCTGTTGGAAAAAGGTGATGAGGGAAAGTACATACTAAGCCACGTATTCCTTCAGAAATTACCTCTAAGCGATGCATATCTCTTCTGACTTCTTGAAAGTAACTCAATACATTCTTTCCCATGTAAGGGCAAGACACGGCTAAGAACATACTGGGTCTTCATTTCTTCTTTTCTTTCATATATCAGTGATCAAAGCAAGTTCAGGGTTCTTGAGTGCTGATGTTTAGGATCAAAATCTCTCCTTAGAATTTTCTTCTCTAGGCACTTCCAGGAGAAAATCATTTATTCTTGGTATATCTGAAAAACTTGTTTGTGTTTGCCCTGCTTAGTTCTCCTTGAGTTAGAGCACACGTGAATAAAGAAGCTTTTAAAGCAGATCCAGGTTATGTGAGGAAACCACAGTGCATTAAAGACAAAAAAGCCCCTGACAAGATTCCCTCCAACCACTCTTTTAAAAAAAAAAAAAACCATTTTAAAGGTAAAAAGAAAATGACTTTTCAGGATAACTTCACCCCCACTTGGGTGTAAAGGGCACAGAAGATCAAGCGTTTGAATAGCAAAAAGAAAAAGAAAAAAATTAAAACAGTCTCTTGGACACAAATGCAATTTTTTCTTTTCTTTTCTGGTGTAATTTTAATGGGGTGAGGAAATGGGTAGGGAAGAAAAGAAAAATCCTGTCTCTGATTGTTGGAACATCACTAGGAGTTCACTTGCCACCCTCAAATTTACAAATAACTTCTGCTTTTGACACCCTTATTTTTCTCTTATAAGTAGCTTTTATTCCATCTCATTGTGTGTGTGTGTATACATATATATTTCCTTGTTCAAATATAAGACTATGCCAAGGAATTCCTAGTCTTTTTGTAAAAGCATTTTCTGAGCCCTCTATGATCACTGTCCACTCCCTCCACACCTATTAATTATCTTCCCTATCCCAGAAAATTAACCTCACTAAAAACAAGGATGCATTTTCTGCACATTCTTCTAGAGTTAAGAACAAATGCACACATAGAGTTGACCTTTGAACAATGCAGAGGTTAGAGCGGACAATCCCAGTGCAGTTGAAAATCTGCGTATAACTTTTGACTCCCCCCAAAACTTAAGTTGTCCCTTGATTCCAGAATACCTGCAAATACCAAAATCACAGACACCAAAGTCCCCTATAAAGTGGCATGGGTCAGTGTATACAGCCAGTCCTCCACATCAAGGGACTCACAACTGTGGATCAAAAACAGTATAGCTATATACTGGGGGAAAAAATTGGATATATGTGGACCCATGCAGTTCAAATTCATGTAGTTCGAGGGTTAACTGTGTATTCTTTAAAGCCTCTCATCTTAACACTCTAAACAGAACTTACGGAAAAAGCATGGAATCTGGACTTAGAGAGTTAGAAGTTGATCTATGCTGTGACCTCATACAAACAGCTTCATCTTTCTAAGCCTCCGTTTTCCCATCTGTAAAATGGAGGCAATAATACTGATGTGTTAGCTAAAATTTTAGGCTCCTCCCAGCTTCCTCCTCTACCATTCTCTCACAGTTTGTTGTGAGAGAGCTGCTGCTCCTCAGGCATCTCAAACTCCTTCTATGGAGAAAGAAGAGACAAGGGTAGGTAACGGGGCAAGAAGCATATGCCAGCTAAATCTCTTTTCAGGGGAGCAATAACTGTCCTGAAGCCTTCCCCTATGGACTTACACTTATTGCTCTTCAGCCAGAGCTGAGTCACCTGGGCTCCCACCGCTGCAAGGAAGCCTGAAGACCAAGTTTGTTTAATCGGCACATTGTCAACATGAACAAAAGCAGGCTGCTGTTAGTTTGGGTAGAAAAAACATGGAGAATGGATACTGGAGGCCCTAACAGTGTTTACATTAACATCCTTCACAGTGTTGGTGTGCAGATTAAAGGAGACATTTATGTAGAATGCCTAACATACTTAAAGGTGCTTGGTAATAAGTCTCTTCGCAACACAACTTTGACGTGGCCGTCTCCCTCAGGAGCGTGTGTGCATTCAGAAAATAAATCAAGCACTCACTGGTGGGTTCCACAGGGACTCTAGCACCTTCCATCAACACGGCTGACCCCTGTTTCCAGACCCAAGCAGTCTCCCCTATAAGGCAGTTAAGCCTGTCTCTCTGGTGGCACACCCGTGGGTGTAGTAACAGTGGGTGCTGCCAAGACTTCTGCTGGCTTTAGAGCCCTACGGCACCCTCTGGGCTAGCCTCTGTCAGAATATGATAATATGTTGATAAAATACCTTGTCAAGCTCCACAGCGGTTTTCGGCCACACAGTCTCATTGCACTCCCACTTCATAATTGAAGTTGAAAGAACACCAGCCTGCTGGACCTGTCGTCAGTGTGTGGTGGGGGTGCCACACAGGAAACATCACATTTGATTTCTAGGCCTGGCCCCATATGCTGGCAGGAGCCCGGGGGCTTTTGTTCCATGTGGGGATTCAACCTCCACCTATTTCTTATGGAGCAAGTAAATGTATGTGACATACTGTTTTTCTGCTCTCTTGGCTCAGGTGTACGATAAAAGGTCCTTGTGATGGAATGAGGAGGAGATTAAGGGATTTGTGAGAACACTGGCTGGTGTGGCTCAGTGGACTGAGTGTTGGCCTGCAAACCAAACCAAAGGGTCGCCTGTTTGATTCTCAGTCAGGGCACATGCCTGGGTTGCCGGCCAGGTCCCCAGTAGGGGATGCCCAAGAAGCAACCACACATTGATGTTTCTCTCCCTCTTTTTCTCTCTCCCTTCCCCTCTCTATAAATAAATACATAAATGGACTTGTGAGAAAAGAATAACCCAGGAAGAGACTAAATTAGAATCTTCTACACTGGTAAGAAAAATGCAATGCTTCAAACATTACTACACTATTCAATCAAGGGTGGAGTAATTTTGGAATATCTTAGTGCTTGCATTTCTAAAGAACCCAGAGAGCTGGGAAAGAGCAAAAAAATAAAAGTACATATGTATAGATTTGGGGCTCTTCCTTTCAGGCATAACTTGTATACTATAGGTACATAAATAAACCTTCTAGGATCAGGACCTGTAAATCAAGCATGAGGCTGCCAATCCCATGCACTAAATCTGGCTGCTTGCTGCCTGCCCCTAAGAAGAAAGAGAAATCTGAAATCTCCTGCAGTCAGCTGCGGCATCCTGTCCTGCCAAGATCCCACGAGACTCAGCATCTAGCCAGGCTTCTCAAATGACAACAAAACCCCGTTCCAGCTGAAGGATTCCACACCATGTCTTTTGCAGGTCAAGCCCTGCTGCATCTTGTACAGGAGGAGGGGAGGACAGATGTGCCAATTTATGTTTTTGAGGGAACTTTAACTTAAAATCTTCTATGCCTAGGCTATTCTTCTTGCAAGTGACAGAAATTGTAGTCATACTATCTTAGGCCAAAAAAAGAATTTGTTGCCTCGTCACTGGAAACTCCAAAAGTGGATCCAAATGCCTTAGGAAGCAGCTGGATCCAGGGGCTCAAATGGATTTGCTTTCTCTCCATGTCTTGGCCCAGCTGGCCCAGGCTGGCCTCCTTCTCAGCTGAGCTGTCTCCTCCAGAGCAGCCTCCAGTAATCTGAATTTATGCCTTCCTGGTTTAGCAACTCCATGGAAAGAAGATATACTACTTAGTTATTAGCTTTTAAAAATAATGCTGAATAACAACCACAAATCTCAATAGCATACAAAAGCAGCACTTATTTCTTATCAATTTGAAGGTTTACAGTGAGGAGACTTCACTTCAGTCTAAGGCAGCCAGGATTCCTTCTTGAGCCTTGGATAAAGCGGTAGAAGCCACCGGAGGAAACTCTTCTTAAGACAAAAGCAGAGGTACAAAAGGGCAAGTCCAAAGCACAAGTGTATTTCAAGCCCCTGCTTTTATCATGTTTACTAACATCCCATTGACCAAAAGCCATGTGGCCAAGTCCAAAGTCAAGGGGCAAGGAAATATATTCCACATTTTCAATGGAAGACCTGCAAAGTTACAGGGCAAAGGGTGTGGACCTAAGGAGAGGTGAAGGATTGAGACTAATAACCTATTCAAACCACAGAAATCTCTCTTGTCCAGGGTCCAGCTACCAACCTCAGGGTAAACGCAAACAGGCCTTGTTAGAGTGACATGCCCATCCTTAGACCAATCTCTGGGATAGAATGCTGACATCTGAGTGGCCAGCCCCACGGACCCAGTGGTCCAGTGCATCCTAGGAGATGGCATTCATGCTGGTGCAACAGGGCATCATAACTGATAGCTCCTGAGGACCACATGAAGTACAGAGGGAATTCTCCAGAGGAGTGAGACAGGACATGAAAAACATGTTTAGCTGCCACTGTCCACTGAAGAAAATAGGGATCTCAACAATCCCATGCAAGAGAGTCTTCACTCCTCAACTTCCCTGGAAATGTTTCTGCAATGGTGGGGGCAGAGAGTAGGCAGGGAGGCAAATGCTTTTGCTTCCTTGTCATGAATTCTCCCAGTGCTATGTTCAGGGCTTCCACGTTTGTGCATTTACATTTTTGCACACATGCATATGCGTATATATTACATATGGGGATGATTTTGTCCTTTATGCTGAAATCATGATTCTAAGTATGGCTTTGATATGTTTTCTGTGATTGTCACTATTATAAGGGTGGATAACAGATCATCCCAGCGCACAGTGGCTCAAAACAAGGACAGCATTTATTTTGTTCTCAAATCTGAAATTTGAGCCTGGCAGGTACAGCTCATCTCTGCTCCATGTGGTGTCAGCTGGAGCAGTTCAAAGGCCGGGAGTGGAATCATCTGAAGGCTCACTCAGAGGGAGACCGCAGAAAGCAGATTGCCTGTCTGACCTAGCCTTGAAATCCTCGGGTGTCACTTCTGTTAGTGGCTATTCATCAAGAAGGTCACGGACTCCCACGTGCCTTCAAGGGGAGGGAAGATAGACTCTACCTCGTGATGAAAAGGGGCAAGGTTGCACAAGCATGTGCGGGATGGAAAATATCACTGTGGCCATTTTTTGAAAATATAATCTGCCATTGTCACTTTCCCCTTCCTGCTGTGATCTGAGTAGGAATAGAACATGGGCTTTGAAGCCGCCCACTCATATGACAGTTAAAATTCTTGCTCTATCATTAACCTGCTATGTGATTTTAGCCAAGTTTTTCAGCCTCTCTAAGCTTTAGTCTCTTTATCTACAAAATGGAAATGCAAATACACCTATGATGGGCAGTAGTGAAAAACAAAGGATTTTGGTCAAGATCCCAACCAACAGAGTATAGTACTGTTTCTTATGCTCCCTGACTTTCCCGCAAGGTTCTTCTTGAGTCATTTATGGCTGTTTGAGTCATGACCACAGTTGTTCTCTGGACATGGGGCATACACAGTTAACACCTAACCTGAGTGAGTCAAGAACTCCAGTCTGACCATTAGCAGGCAGGATTCAGTGACCTTTAGACGTTTTCCCAGAAGTTGGTGACTTGTAACTTCATAAATGCTGGAGGGACACACGAGGTGCTGGGAGCTAAGTTTAGTTTAATTCTAAGTTCAGTACAAAAGTTGGTTCAAAAGTGACAATGGCTCTGTCCTTGACAACCCTGTAAAATCATAGAAACACATAGAGAGCAGAAAGAAGCAGTTTATTGAAATAATGTCACGTTCTGAAAGTTGTCTGACTAATACTTATGTCTGATAGGTAGAAGTTTGTTTGAAAATGTCGTCTATTGGACCAAACATCATCAGTTTGGAGGTTCTACTCTATCTCCTCTACAATGCCATTTTTTTAGAGACTTCTCAAAATATTTTTTCCTCAAAAGATACAAGTTTCTTTCCTGGGAAATAAAATATTATTGCCAGTTTTTCCCAATTCACTCCCCAGTTTTAATGAAGAATTATATTTTCCCAGTAAAGGGTAACTAAATAAAATTGTACATTCCTAACTGAAGCAGTTAATTAAGACTTTGGAAAACTCACAACCCAGATATCATCAGCTCTTTTCTTGGACCCCCATTCTTGCAAACCACAGCTCCCCAGCGATAGTCCCTGCCTGATGCTTTCAGGCTTAAAGGTCTTTAAGGGAAAATGGGATTTTCCCAGGGTCATCTTAAACTTTTGGTTCAGGACCTCTAGATAGATGTAACAGGCAATTCTGGGAAATGAAGTACAAGTACTGACCTGGTCTCTTCAAGGTTCTCTAATTTAGGGTCCGCCTAGAATAGGCTCAGACCCCAAAGGCTGGCAAACACTCAGATTGAGGGTAAAAAATGTTCAAAGTAAATGAAATGGAATGTGCCTTGTTAAATGCTCCTCTAGACAGACCCCCCACACACACCCCCATTCTTTCCCAGCAAGCAGGCAAAGCCCCACTGGGGAGGTTGGCTAGTTGTAAAATGACATATATGCCGAAGAATTGTTTTCCAGATATTCCTCAACAACTAATTTGTCCCCTGAAGCATGAAATTTAGTTACCTGTATTGGACATAGTTGCATAATGACACATTTTTATTGCACAAATCTGTTCAGCCTTTTAAAATATAGGAACAGATCCTGATTACAAAGATGTCTTTGACATTAGAAATTTCTACAAGTAAACATTCCATGCAAATAACCATTTCCTAGTATTGATTTTCACTTGCTGTCCTTTGATATAATTGAACATTCACTTGCACTCATATTTTGCTGTTATGTCGACAAAGAGAGACCAATGAGCTTTTATTAAACCCTCATAATGCTGAGTCCTGCTATCAAATTCGTCCTAATCTTTAGCTAATCCTATTCTTTGCTGCTTCTCATACTCCATAAATCTTCTTGAACCTCTGAACAAGATCATGCCCTTCTCCAGCATTTTTCAATCTCAGATCCACTTCTCTTGAAGCAAGGTGACCAGAAGTGAGCATCAGACTGCTCAACCACCTCTCCAAGGGGAAGCCAATTAACTGTGAAATCACCAGCAATATTTTTAGCGCTCTCTTCACTTTTATAAAAGAGATTGAGGTGTCACATTTACTTGGCTGATGGCTACTGCTCTTTGGGAAGGCTGTAGCTAACTTCAGAGTGGCTAATCCTGACCATTGGGATGAAGGGGCAGGAGCCGTACCTCACTAGGAAGCCATGGTGCCCATTTGAAGGTTGCTGTCTAAGGCTTTTTGGGGAATTTTATCTGGATGTTAGAAGAGAGACATCTACAGGAGCCAAGCTTGGTGCTGGGGGTTGAGTACACAGAGGAGAAGGCAAACAGTCCAGGGAATGAAATAATAAGGAGGATATTCATATCTAATATTTATGGAGAGCATAATATGTACTAGGAGCTATTTGTAGGTGTTATTTTTAGACTGATTCATTTAATTGTCCCAACAGCCTTAAAAAGTGGAAACTATTATCATAATCATTTTTCAGAGGAGAAGATGGAACCTTGGAGAGGTTTTTTTGAATCTCTCTAAGCCCCTGATCTTAATTTTAATGTCTTTCACACCATTAGGGCCTTTGTTTTAAATGCATTTTATCACACAATCCCCACAACAATCCAGTGAAGAAGGTACTCATCCTTATACAGATGGAAACCAAGTCCCAGAGAGGTTAACTAACTTCAAGTCCATGCAGCTATCCAGTTGCAGGCATTTGGTCCATACCCAGTTCCTTCCTCAGCATCCACCTTCAAGGGTGCTGTGTGGTGGTCACTGATTTAACCCCCTTCCCCCCACAGAATATTCTACTAACATTGAGGAATATCAGAGCAATATTGGATTTTAGCAGCCTGGGGACATGGGAGGGAGGAAGAGACTTGCCCAGGGCAATACATATATGAAGTCCTGAGGTGTCACTAGGTTTTTCCATCTTTCTCAGTTTCTTGCTTTTCTCAGTTTGGATTTCTTCTGGTCTTGACTGGCTCATGCCCCGGGCATTGTAATCACCACTGTGCAACTCTTGGTAAGCTCAAATTAGCTTGTTAGTTCTTGGGGGAAGCTGAGTTTATAAGCAATCACTGAGTCCAGCAACAGCATGCTACCAAAGATCAATAAAAACAGAAAAGCCAAGGGGCACTAGAATGTAATTGTCTGTGGGTGGTGCTGGGGCACCCCTCCCCACCCTCACCCATTCTGGAGATGTCTAACTGGTCACCCTATCCCAGCAAAATCACTGCATCGCACCCGTGCGGCGAGTTGAACATCTGACTCTCAGATGTTCGCCACTAGGGAGACAAGTCTCCATTGGTAAGTGTTTAACCATGTGAGGACACTGAGGTTTCAGCTTTACATAAGTTAATTATTGTGCCTTCATTTTATGAGAAAACTGAGCATCTGGGAAATTAAGTAGCTTGCCCAAAGCCAATAATGAATAGTCAATATGACGTCACTTGTTCATCGCGTGTATCTTTGAGCCAGTATTGGAAGCCAGGCTTTAGTCCTAAATCTGGTTTCTGTTACTATGTTGCTGAATAAAGTGACTGTCACAGCCCATTTTGCTAGTTTGTCCTTTGGGGACAGGTGTCTGTGTCTTCTATCTGCTATTTCCATACTACCTTGAGGATTTGCCCATAATGGAAAATGAGACAAGAACAAAAGCCCTGTCAGTTACTGACGCTTCCTTTGGATTCCTGTTGTCATGGAGGATATAGTTATCTGCCTTTGTTTGCTGGGACTGCCGCAAAATTTCCCAAACCTGCTAACTGAAGTCTGTGTATGGCTGGCCCCGTGACCAACAGAACAAAAAACTACAAATTATCTCTACAGAACATTAATCGAAGGTCTCTGCACTATAGAATCCGTCTCTCAATTAGAGAGCTGTCTCGGGAGTAATGTTCTCTCTAAAAATCATGATATACACAGCTCTATAAATCGATGAAAGACTTGTGACCATTAAACTTAATTGATACTGAATTTAGAGGAATGCAGTCAATCATGTTGCCATTTTATTCGAAAATTAGCTTCTGGCATTACCTCGTCTCTTCTCTCGGTCTGCCGGGTCACCGGGCATCATGAAGTGAGACGTCTCAGAACCATGCAGAAGCTCTGAGCGGAAGAACTGGGCAAAGAAAGAGGAGATGCTTTGAGATGCTTCAAGAATCTGTAAACAAGTAGACATAAAACAGGAGATAAAAACTGATTTTAAGTCAAATCAGCAACAACTTGGTTTTACATAGTACCTCATATGTTCCACAGGAATAATACCCCATGATACTTTATAGTGAAATAAGGAAAAAGAAAAGGTACTACCAAGGGCCATGGCAGGAAAATAATAAACAGCTTGTAGAGTGCTAGGAGAGAGAGGGAGAGAAGGAGTGCACACTGTGTGTGCATAAGAATTATGAATTGCAGGGACTGGTTTCACCGTATCAAACCCTCCTTAGGTGTGATGAGATTATCTAATCTAGAACTGTCATTGATGCATTGTGACGAAATAATAGAAGAGATCCTTCAGAATTGATTCTGTCTGGAGTGCCCCAATGCACTTACCGTTTCACTATTTTCTAAATGCATTTTTGTATTTAAAAAAACTGGCAGAAAAACATGCTTTCTTTTTAAAAGGAAACAAAATACCCACAAAAGTGAGTTTTGCAGAAAACCTTTCTAGAAACACTGTTATATGTATGGTAATTTTCTTCCAAAGATGCCACAGTTAAGCGTCTCTCAAAGACTTATTGGATACATGGATTCTTTTTCTAGCTCTTCTTTGCTATCTAGCAACTCTATTTTATCCATCAGTTGATGGCATAAAACTATGCTTTCTTCAAACCTATTTCCTCTGAGAAATAAAACGCATGAACATGGATAATTGACTTTCTCCCCTAAATTTGTTTAATGTTCCTCAGTTCCTTTCTCTGCAACTCTCTGTCCATCAAAGAGCACATGAACGCTACTGGCCAGGGACAACCTTATAACAGCAAGTACTTGCCATAAGAACAATGCATATTCGTTGATGTAGACTGTCTGCTCCCAAGTCTCCGCCTACAGACAGCAACTGTTTGCAAAATCCCTTAAACATTCAGTTAAATAAGTGAAAATAAAAATAGTTAATGTTTTTAGTCAACTCCTAAATATCAAATTGTTATTTTTTTAACTTTTTAATGTATTGTTTCTTTTTTAGGTAGAGGTTATAAAATATAATTTAAAAAATCATGATTTAAATTTTTTTTCTTTTAGGTTAGTCAATGGGTGAGTGAAATTTTAGAGACATAGGATGTTGTATATTTACAGAATTGCATTAATTTTTACTTGAGTAAGAAAGATGTGTGCATATGAATTTCATTTTTCAGCTGACATTTATGAATCACGAGATCTCTGCAAAAAATGTACAGATACACAAACAAACAAGACACATCTTCTAGTACATTAGTTAGAGCTCACAGTCTCGAAGATATTGAACACAAAAGCAAATGACCATTTTTCTTCCAACGTGGAATGTGATATTTGACATGAGAAAGATGTAAAATGCTGTAAGAAGTCAAGTATGATCAAGGTCACATCTGTTTTCCATGGGTTGGGGGCAATCAGGGGAGTCTTGATGGGGGGTTGGAGTCTGGAGGAATCTGAAACCTCTCTTAGCTATAATGACAGCAGATTTTAAACGTGGCCCAACTCCTAGCCAGATTGACATGGATCTGACTGATAGGGCTTTTTATGACCAAGGAACTTGATACAAATTGAGGCACCTGATTGGAAACATCCTGGTCAGAGACTGTTGACTGGAAAGCAGGCAATGTGAAGACTCTCCAGTCTGCCTGGGCAGTAGAAACTGTAAAGACGGCGTTGGAAGTTAAATTGAGAAAGACGTTCAAGCTCCCTAAATTGCTAAGGTGAGTAGCTATTTACTTTAGCACATGATTTGAAACATAATTTTGTGCGGAACAGTGATGTAATTAGCACTGCAACTTGCTGTTTGCAAACAAACAAAATGTTTAACTTACGTTCAAAAAAGCTATATTGGGGGTGTACTTGGCAGCTCAGAGAATCAATAAGAAGGCTGAGAAAGAGACTTAGGGAATGGCAAAGAGGTGTGTGCTGTGCAGGAGGAGTCTGGTTAGAAGCCCCGCCTCAGCACCTCCCCAGTGGGTACTGCTGAACTTTCGGCTCCACTGCCACCACTGCTTAGACACTGGGTGTAGACCCGCTGCTGCCACCACGGTGGGTGCTAAACCATTCTTGCTTCTTTGTACCCGTCACTCCAGGCTCAGAGTTCTAGCTGGGCTGTCTGATTGGCTAAGCTTAGGGCACGTGCACTCACCCTAGCACTTCACCACTGCATGCATAGCGAAGACCAGATATTTGTTCTGCAGTAGGTGTCTCTAAACAAGAAAGGGAATTCAGATATTAGGCAGTCAAAAATCCCCAACAAATGCCCAACACAGAGTCATAGATGAATCCATGTTTGTGCAAGATCACTAACGGTGGCAGAATTTCCAAGAGAAGAATGCCAAATGTTTCTGTAACATAAAGGAAGTAGGAAAATACAAAAGAAAAAGGCCATTGAGTATTACATTTGAGAGGTCATCCATGTCCTGAATGTTTTTATGAACTTCATTTGCATATATAATCAGTATATAAATGCATATTCAAACTGTATGACTTATACAAATATACAGCTTTAATAATTGTTATACATATTTACATTTGGGGAATTTGGTATATCATTTGAGAAAGACCATTAACTCTTTTAAGCCAACACGGAACCAAACATCTACTACTTTATATAGGATTATGTCTGAATTTTGAATGAGAATAGTAAGTTGAATAATATAATATATCCAGATAGGACTGTAAAAGTATATGCAAGGCCCTACTCTGTCTTCATACTATGTTACATATAAGCACCAAACAAGGAAACTCCTGTTTTAAAATATCCCCTAAAACAGATGCCACAGTCTCCCTTAGTAATCATATAACCTTTCTAGTACAGTTAAACATTCTTCCCGGCTATAAAGTTGAATCTTAAGAGAGACAAGCAAAACTTTGTTAATATTTCATAGTTTGTATAGAAAGTGAAGCTGATGGTGAAAGAAAATGAATATATTTTAAAATTTTACAGTGTAAAACATCTCAGCAATCGTCAATATTTAAAGGTTATGTCTGTCATGTTGGAAAGTGGCATAAAGTTTTCACCCTTTTCAAATAATCGGGCACCATACTGATGGATAAAATTGTGCATGTCTGCGACTCCCATGCTGATGTAGGGAAATTGACAGACCCTGTTGAAAGGAGACCAAAGTTTTTGTGCATCAACATGTCATGCTGGGAATAATTTTATAACTGTTTGTTACCCTTAGCACTGTGTCATATATTATGTGATTCTTCACTGATTCTTCTATAGTTCTTTTGTTTGCTTTGCATAGTGCAGCAGTTCTGGGAAATATATATTTGTAAAATGGTTGATGCTAATACATTTTATAAATGAAGACTAAATCTCAGTAATACTGATAAGCGTTGTTCTTACTGCCAAGGGTGCATTTAGATATGGCCCTCACTCTATATTCATTAGTTTTAGCATCATCGACATGAAATTATAGGCTAATAGGTCTAGAAAGGACCTCAAGAGGTCACCAGTGTTTGCTGCAGCCATGAGGTAAGCCTGTACTCAAGTCATCCATCCTCATGAGAATCATCATCAATAAATCCTTTGGTACCCACTGTGTGTACCTGCATGTGTGTGTATGTGTGCATCTGAGGGGGTGTGTGTGGCTGTTCCAAGTCAGGAAGGGCCAGTTGGCTCAAGGTCTCTTCAGTAATATTTACTCAAGTAGCTTGTGACATAGCATTTCATATTTGCAGAGGGATTTCCCAGCACTTACTTATAATCCTCAGAACATTGAAAGAAAGGGCAATATTCTCAGTTCTCCCACACACAAATGCACAACAATTAAGAGGCTTGAAGAGGTCTGTTAACTAGTGACTGAGTAAGGCTTAGAATCTATAATCCTTGACCCTGAATTCTTTTCAAATCCTCTACCTTTTTTTTCAAATTGACCTTTCACTTTGGGTATTATCTTAATCTATTAGGTCCAGACAAATCTAGTGGGACCAGGGGACTGGGTTAAAGGGGACTAAAATTAGACTTCTCAACCTAAGGCATGTGTTTATGAAATGACTTGACTGCTAGCACATTCATTTTGTTGGTGGGGGAGCATGCACCACTTTACACGTCACTGGGCTACTTCCCTCCTGGCCCTGGGCACAGGTGGTCTGGCAGCGGGACACTGAGTTCCCTCCCCTTGAGGTGAGCGTAGTGTACATGTGAGTATACATAGACAGGCTGGAGCTAGGAAAACACGATAGGTCCCCCGTTAAAAAAGCGAACATACAGTAATAAATAAAGACCTTTCTGACTTTTGTCATCAGCGATAATTAATACTGCAGGTTGGTTATATTTATTGAGCCTACACAGGTGCACCATAAGGCTGAGGATGTTAGTCCATATTGCATTAATTATGACCAGGCAAACCGGTTGGAATGAGAACCGGATACTTCTTGTTGTTAAAACTTGCTTCAGATGTCCCTTTGGACCTGACAAATTGTTCAGGTGAAAGTCATCCCCTGCCAGGCTTCTGCAATTTTCCCAGCTTCATGCAACTTTTTATTTTCTTGTTTCTTGTCATGAACGTAGAAAAAGAGCCACCTAATACCTTTGGGATGGCATTTACAGTTTGGCTGTAAAGTGGAAGTGCTGAACAAGTCAGGAGAGGGTTGTCTTTCACCACAGGATTTCAGGAATTGTCAGCTGCATTGCAACTAGCTGACAAATAACCACATGGGGTGATTGCTACCGCAAACGGGAAGTGCTTTTGTTCTGAGGGAGATAGCTAGGCAGCACTGATTCAACGCTATGACAACTGTGCATACTTTACTCAGGAGGTAACCAACCCACCGGCAAAATCCTAACGGCATCATACCTTTGGGGCAAGATGTAAAAACTATAGTCACCGGTTAGAAACTGTAGGCTGGGAAGATAAATTAAGTAATACCAATAGGGGTAAGCAAATGATCTCAGGGATTTGACAGGGATTCATTGCTCTGCGTCAAGGCCACCACTTTCGGCCTTTGTAAATAAACTTAATATATTTGTAAATATTTGTAGCTATGAAAAGAAAGATATGATGTGGATTTGCATTATCTCATCTATCATGGGATACCTCCGTTGGGGTAATCATTGAGCATTTGGATCTGGATATTGCAATTTCACAGCGAGAAGTATTCAGCCTGTCATTCATTTTTGTGTCATCAAATCAAGGAGAAACTAGCCCATGAAGCTCAATGTCCATAATATTTATTTGTACAGTAAAGCAAATGTTAATGCATTTTACTGACAAGACTATTCGAAATTTCTGTTGGGTATCAGTGAACCCTTTCTGGATGGGGCTATATTGCTTAAAAAATGTGTTTGGTACAAGTAATAGAAAAATCTAACTAAGAGGGGCTTAATCAAGTAGGTGTTTGTTTTCCTTGTGTAATGAGATGTTGGAGCAGGGCGGGGTGGGGGGTGCAGAGGACAGAGGACCAGGACTGCTGGACATCATGGAAACGGACTCAGCTGCCTTTGCCCATGCTCAGCACACTGCATTCTGCCCTCCTGCTCATTGCTTCATGGTCACAAGACAGCAACTGCCTCTTCACCCTCCCCTTGGGCCCGTCTGGCCTCCACTCTTTCTTCCTGGCACTTCTCTCTGCTGCTTTCAAGGGACCATGAGATTACATTGGATTCCTCTTGATAATTCCAGGATAGTTGCCCTATCTTAAGGTCAGTTGATTAAAAACCTTAATTCCATCTGCAAATTCCCTTAACACTTCCTACATTCGAATTTGACTGAATAACCTGGGGATGGGAATATTGGGAGACCTCTTTACAATTCTGCGTACCATACCCAGCTCAGGATCTGTAAATTCAACTCCCTGAGAAAATCCTTCCAAGAAACAAAGCTGTAACCAAACGATTGTAAAAAGCTAAACCACAATCTACCCAGATTATCCAAAACCAACCAGAACAAAATGCTTACAGAGAGGCCCATTGTCACTAAGTGTGTACAAATCATGCAAAAGCAAAATATACCAAGGAGTTGTGGATTCCATTAGTTATTTCTGAACTCAGAGGACATTTTTACTCAATGGTATTACACTGATTGTGTTTCAAATCTATCCATGAAAAGAGAGAGTAGTGACTAAGCAAAAATATCCTGACGTCTTTTGTTACAGAGATTCCTAAAAGGGAGTGCAAATACCAGGTGGTATGTAAGTTAATTTTACGTACTGTGTTAAATATTTTTAGTTTTGATACTTATGCATTTATTTTTATGTGTGATTTTTAGGAAGATGATAAGTTTGGGTTTCCCTGAAAACAGCAGAGAGAGTTCATTTGGAGAGATATCACTCTCAGGAAGTACACCTGAAGGTATGGAAGAACAAAATAGGAATCTAGGGAGCCCAATAAATGGGTGCGTGATTGAATTGACCACTAACTTCTGATCCACAGCACCTTCTGAGGCACCTTGTGACAGGAGTCTCTGGGGATGAAAGGGGAAAGTACCTCTCTATTGATTCCTACCCTCCCCTGGTCAAAGATGGGCCCATGAGCTGGGTTGCACGAATGTGAGTGGCACTTTTGGCAGGTGGTCTGCGGTGCTAAACCATCTGTAACTGTGTAAATCTGAGGCCTACCTGAAACTAGTTGCTACAGCAGTGACTGGCATAACAGGTGGGCCCAAGAGTAATTGAGTGATGAACTAGAGGTGTTCCATATGCCACTGTAAGTTTATTATAAATATGTACATATTATAGACAAGGTGGTATATAATTATATATAAATATGTAGTTGAATATAATTGTGTATAGTTATATACATTATGCAAGTAGTATTACCTCTATGTGTTCATCTAGGTCCTCCAAGAAGCAGACACAAAGATAGAATTAAGTATGCAATACATTTATTAGGAGAAATGCCTATAGGAGAAAATGGAGAGGGAGACAACAGAGACCGAGAACCATCAGGGTCACATCAGGTCTGATCCCGAGTGAAAGAGAGAGAGAAGCAAGGAAGAAAGGAAGATGATGCAGCAAGTCTCAGAGTGAGGGGCAGTACTAGGGAGAGTGTGGCGAGGCTGCCTCTGGAGTCCTCAAGCCCAGTCCGTGCAATGGTCAGCTCAATCATGAGTTCATGTACTGGTCTCTCTCCTTTCCTGTTTCACCTTCCTAGACCCCCATTTCTGCTTCCTGGGATACCTTTCTAAGTGAACTGCCTGCCAAGCATTTGCCTCACCCTTTAGGGAGACCCATGCTCAGCCTCTTGCTAAACTATACCATCTGTGAAATTGCATGTGAAAAGAAATACACACGTATTAAAACTAAACATGTTCAACATAGTACCTGACATTGATTCACCTACCACCTGGCATGTTTGCTTTTCTTAGGAACATCTCCCAGGAATGGGTCTGCCTTGGTATCCCTGGTGTGCTCACTCAGTCCTTGGCTGGGGGCAGCCTTCGGGAAGCTTGGCTCGCTGCCACAGGTGACTGTGGATTTCAGAAGGCAGCAGCTGGAACCCTCCCTTGATGCACTCCCTGTGATCAGATATTTGAGAGGCCCTTTCTCAGGGCCACCGCTGTATACATGTAATCAGAATTCCGAAGGCAATAAATTCATGACTGAACTTTTGGAAGCCTGGCCATGTCATAGTTGCTGAGAAACACATTTACCACTTACGTTGTTCTAAAATACATCGTCCTTAAAATTCTAACTACAGACAAGGTAACCCTCTTGTTCCACAGACAGGAACAAATATGCTGGGGCAGATTTCCTTACAAAGCTGCTCTAGACTTAGTGAGTGAGTGTTTCTTTTCCTTTTATGGCTCTCTTTCCCTTCTCACCTTCTAATGTTTCCCCCTCAAGGCCTAAGTGTTTCTATTCTTTGGCTTGCTAATTTGGTCTTCCATTCAGCAGAGAAGCTCTTTGGAGGTAAGCATGAAGAAAAAAATAAATGCTATGATCTGAATAATAAGTGCTTCCTGAAGGAGCTAAGCATTCTGAAGACTGTGAGGGTGTAATAACAGGTTTATTGAATATCTGTTTATTTAATAATTTCTCCTTTGAGGCAGGTTTACGGGTATTCATTTAACACTAGATAAATCCATTTTGTTAATTCTTTCTCCTTTTGCAGTTAATGAAGTGGTATCTCAGATCTGTCATACAACCTTTAATCCCAGTTAAAATAAAAACAATAAGCAAAAAATAGGTCATAAAAGTGATTCTAAAACAAAGGCATGGAAGCTTTGGGTTTTCCTTACAGGAGACGTAGAATTAAGAAAAATTTCAAATGATCTAGAAAGTCCCTGAATGCTTTAGGTTGCATGAGCATAGTGTGAAAAACTTGTGTTCATTAATGCACCACCTGGATAAATATAGAGAAAGATGGAAAATGGGTTTCAGCAGTCGGAGGCTTGGATGACGGGCAAAGGAGGGTTCATCTCCCCTTGTTTTGGATGCCATCCCAGAGCTATCATGTTATTGCTGCTTCTGGTTCCTTATGTGGACATGCAGGAGAGGAGGATATGATTTTTGTAACACGGTGCATTTTTAATCCCTTTCCTGTCACACTAAATAAATAACTTACCATGAAATACTTTCAGAGGAAGACTCTAAACTGCAGTAGGAAATGGAGCAATGTAAAAATTTTCAGATGTGAAAATTAATAAACCAAGCCAGGGAGCATGGCTTAGTGGGTTGTCATAGTACAAGAAACACAGGCACCATTTAATGGAAGTTTTATCCTCATGTTTGGTTGGCTCTTAAATTGCGAACCCATAAATCCTTTGAAGCAACTGCCTAGAAGCAAATACTGTAACAAACTCACCTTTCCTAGTCTCAAAGGACTCTCTGCTTTTGGCAAATCCCAGGGTTATAGATGTTAGCATATTCTAATTCACATCTCCTCCCTGATAACACAACTCTGTTTTCCATTTTGGAGTAGAAAAACATGAATCCTAGAAAGGTAAATGTGTTTGTCCATGATTACACTGCAGGGCTAGTCAAAAATAATAGACCAGAAGAAGGACTCAAGCTTCCTACTTTTTATTTCATTATTTCCGTGTTTCAACCTCCTCCTTGGACGTTACTTATGCATGGTACTTGCATACACACAGAGATTTCTCAAACACCTATATTTAAGGGCACTTAGCTGGAGCCCAGCTATTCATGTGTCCCCAACTAAAGCTACCGCAGCAAAGAATGAAAACAAGGGGAGAATTTAATGCCTATTGAAAGCTGACTCAGAATGTGTAAAGGTGAAAGTGTGTGGTCGGAAGGCTTAGCTGCCTGTTGAGTTCTTTTATTCAATAACTCAAGTAGCCTGTTGCGAGCTGCTTTAGCAGCATTAACACATCTGGAGCTAGTGGTCATACATTTGGGACTTTTTAGAATGTAAAAGTAGGTTTGTAGGCAAACTTGTGTTAGGAAGAAATACTTCTGAATAATAAAGGCTACCTTTATAGAATACACCCCTCTCTCCCTGCCTCAATTCCATTGAGCTTTTGATTGAGTGTGTGTTAAACCTGTATACTTATTTGGAGTAATAAAAATTGTCCTGTTCTGATGGTGTTTGCTTTCAAAGTAGCCTTTTGGATTGGTGATCAGAGCCAAAAATCAAACAATCTAACAAAATAGCTGACAATGTGTATGGATTCTACTGATAGTCATCATCTGCTCCTTTAGTCCCATTCTCCATCCTGCTGCATACCCCAAGAGGCTGACCCATGGGACTGCATTAGTGGGCTCCCTGGCCCTTTGGTTCCTGGTTGGCTTCAGCCAGTGGAAGGCATTGGTACGACATCAGAGGGTAAGAAGAGAGAGAGGTCAGGTATTTATTCTATACGTCTGGTTTCATCCTCCTCTTCCTCCTCCTCCTCATCATCATCTCCTTTAATCCTTTACCTCTCTGGATTTCTGGAAGCAAATTCCAGAATAAGAGTCCATTCTGCTTATCAGATTGCAGTTTGGGGAAGGCTACATTCCTATATTACGGGCCTGCCTTCTGTCAGA
Source organism: Desmodus rotundus (assembly GCF_022682495.2). Classification (NCBI taxonomy): domain Eukaryota; kingdom Metazoa; phylum Chordata; class Mammalia; order Chiroptera; family Phyllostomidae; genus Desmodus; species Desmodus rotundus. The sequence continues at coordinate 183,987,305 of NC_071388.1, read as the reverse complement.
CAGCCCTCTCTCTAAATAAATTCTCTCCTAGTCCAGGTAATGACACCCAAAGGGCCAAAGCTAAACTGAGTGAGAAGTTTAAGGCCAGAAGAAAGGCAGGATCAAAATGGGTCATGAGCAATAAGGTGAAAGAGTGAAGTGACAGGTGTCTTCTATCTGCCTCATTGTCGCTCTATGTATGGTACATTGGTGGACTACTGAGAATAAGAATTGGGGATATGGCATCTTTGACTCAAACCCACCCTTTTCACCTGGCCTCTCCTTCCTCCTCACTGCTCTTCCAAGGGTGAGTGAGGGTCAAGGGCAAGGATATTTATCAAGCCAAAATGCTAATTGTCGCAGTTTTCCCTGGATGGAACAAAGGGATTTAAAGTCTATCAATGACCCTGCAACGTTTCTTTTGAGGGATCAGCTGACAGTCTCATGAGAACTCCCCTGAAGGTAACTAACTGCTTTTCTCCTGTTGCTTTTAGTATTCTCTCTTTATCTTTAAGCTTTGGCATTTTAATTACGATATGACTTGGAGCGGGCCTCTTTGCATCCAGCTTGTTTGGGACTCTACGCTTCCTGGACTTGCATGTCTATTTCCTTCACCAAATTAAGAAATTTGCAGGTTATCAGGAATTGGCAAGAAATATTCAAAGTGATGAAAAGCAGGGACCTATAGCCAAGATAGTTCTACCCAGCAAAGATATCATTTAAAATTGAAGGGCAGGTAAAGAGCTTCAAAGACAAGAAAAATCTAAAGGAGTTCATCATCATCAAACCATTATTGTATGAAATGTTAAAGGGACTTACTTAAGAAAAAGATCAAAACTATGAACAATAAAATGCCAATAAATACACATCTATCAACAATTGAGTCTAAAAATCAAACTAAATGAACAAGAAGAGCAGAGACAGGATCATGGATATGGAGAGTGTTTTGATGGTTGCCAGATGGGAGGCGGGTATGGAGGAATGGGTGAAGAGGTGAGGGGATTAAGAAGTTCAAATAGGTAGTTACAGAATAGCCACGAGGATGTAAAGTACACTATAGGAAAGAGTAGCCAAAGAAGTTATATGCATGACTCATGGACGTGAACAATGGTGGGGAGATTGCCTGAGGGAGTGAAGGGTGCTGGGTGGAGGGGGCAAAGGGGAAAAAACTGAGACAACTCTAATAGCATAATCAATAAAATATAATTAAAAAATGAAGTCTATCTATGAGGATATACTCTGACTCTGGAATTGACTTCCAGAAACCTGGAGATGGAAAAGATTAAAGGAGATGCTGAAGCAGACATATAGAAGGCAATTAACAGATGCTATCCCTCACTCTTTCTTCTTCTTGATGATAGCTATGTTTTGTTTTGGTTTTTTCCATTTCTCTTATACTACCATCCCAGTGTGAAGACAGATATGAAGATGTAGCATGGTTTGTTTCTAAATCTGCCTCTAGCCAAGCAGAAGAGGTCCTTTAGTCCCTGAGGGTTCCTGCTAAGGTACAGGGCTGAAGCCAGGGCTGATTGTAGTAGAAGACTCCTTCTCAAAAGAGGAATTGGCCTTAGCAAGCAGACAGTAAAATATCGTCAGAGTTGCATAGTCATTTAATGGGACTTGCAATATCCACACTCTCAGCAAGTTTCTGCCACATTTAAGTGACTAAAATATGGTATAGAAACCCTGAGTTCAACCATTTCCTCTAAAGCCAGGATTAGGGATTTGTTTACCAGAGACAACCTTCCAAATACTAAATCCTGATGGCTGTTCCTACCCACCAAACATCTGAGAAGGCTGGAATTTGAGTTGAGAACAGGTCCTGTCTGATTTGGTAAAAGAAGTTTTGTCTCCAAGGATTCCTTCATTGGGGTATCAGAATATAGACGCTGAAACATACAACCTTCATTTGTGTCATGCCAACCTTTCAGAGAGCCCAAGGCACATTAGAATTGTTGCCTCATTTATGTTCTTTTCTGCAAAGCCCATGAAGCAGCACACACCTGGGCAGAGGTGTAAGGCTTCAACTTATATCTTATAATAGTACATGCCATAGATATAGAGTAATTGGCAACCCCTAGCCGGGCCAGCTTAGCTGCTGATATCTGATGGGATCAGAGCAGAAGGTGACATGGCTATGAGCTTAATTAAAGGAATGGTTTTGTTCCATTGGTGCTCATCCTTTCCCCCTTCTCCCAGTGATGCTCACACATGCCAAGAAAATCACATTGAGGATGAGATTATGACCTAGTGATCTCATTTGGGATGTGACATTATCTCATTTCAACAGCCTGGGAAGGGCAATGTCATTTTCAGCTCCAGGAGAAATTTGACCAGCGACAGAGAAAAATGCAGCCTAGACTTTTCACTTTCCTGTTGATATCCAAGGCAAGGGGTCCCCAGCCAGCTGTGTCAGGGAATCCAAACCCTTTCCTAATCTCTAATAAACATCTTGCTAGCAGCAAAGACTGCCCCCATCTCCTTCTTTCCACAGGTTAGTGGAATACACATGTCCTAGAAGTGAGACATATACAATCAGGGAAAAAGAAAATTATATAGTCTTCTCATTCCAGTTTCTTTGCTTCCTGCCCCCCACCCAACAAGGAAAGGATTTCTGCCTTCTTCACAAAAAGGTAGAGATTTTAACCTCTTAAACCTGTTACTCAATATTAAAAGGATTTGGCTACTGAATAGCCTCCTTAAAACTACCTTCCTCAGCTTTCTGTTAGGATCTGCTTTTGGTCACTTTCATTCATCTGCTCATGGCTGGCTGCCTGGATTAATTTTCTGGGCTGAATACATTTCCTTGCATTACCAACATATGTGACAAATAACTAATCTGACTCATCAAAATGCATTAGAATGCAATGTTCCAGTTACTGAAGGACATTTGAAATTCAGCAAGTTGTCTTATTACTCTTACTGCCAGAGATAGTAAAAAATTATGAAGCGGTAGAGATGGCACTAGATCCCGCTTTGTGTCCAGAATTTGTATCAGGGTCTTTGTTATTTCTGCTCCAGCCATCCAAGAAAACTTGGACCTGCATCTGTTTGTTTTGTGCTTCTTAAACTATTTTTCAAATTAAATATAACCAGAATAATTTCTAAGAAGCATAACAGAGCCCAGACTATACATCACTGAAAACAGCATTAAGTGAATGTGCTAAATATACCCAACACTGTTCAAAGTATCCTACATATAGCATTCCTTTTCTAGGACCATTTCCATATTCTACATTTCAATACAGACCTTCTAAAGCAAGTGATAGTTGGGCTATATGACTAATACCTCTAAATGATATGTATATAAAAGCTATGTTGCAAAGAATATGGTATAGGTATCAGTGTTTAATTGGATGTAATGGACATCTTTCAAGAATCTCCCAGTATTTCCAAGAAAGAACTGGAAAAACAGATTCACAAGTGTTTCTTTGAAAGAAAAAAAAAGAGTGATTTTTACAACTGTATTTTAAATTATATATTAGAAAGTGTATTAAATAAAAAGAGCTGTTGTGGACTCAGAATCCCAAGAATATGAAACATAATATACCTGTTACAATCTGCATTTGGTTGTTTTCATTCATCTGCTCGTGACTGGCTGCCTGGATTAATTTTCTGGGCTGAATACATTTGCTTGCATTACCAACGTATGTGACAAATAACTAATCTGGCTCATCACAATGCATCAGAATGCAATGTTCTAATATATGCAATGTCGCTCTACACAGAAAACTACATTAAATCATTTTTACCAACATACTAGTAAAAGACTTGTAATTTCTTCTCCAGCAGAGTTTTATCTTGTTCTTTTTTTCTTTCATGGTTTTATCATTTTTCCCTTTGAGGATCTCATGCCCATATGTTTTCACCATTACATACCTGGGGGTCTTTTCCCAGGGAAAAGAGAAGCCTGGATTAAGAGGCTGCTGAGAATTTAAGAGCTGCAGAAGCAAACATTGGCTTCCCCACTGACTTTCTTCTTAAACCTGGGTGACCTGCTCTTCTTTCTCTGCCTTTTGTTTATCCATAACAGGAAGATTGCGAGTGATCTGCCCCCTTGGATGATTATGGAAAAAGAATACACATCTCATACAAATACTATGGAACACTTTCCAATAGAACATGTGAGACTGATAGGGCTAGACATCAGCTGGTTTCACAGGGAGGCTGCAGATGTTCATTATCACATCATGGAAGCTCGTTGTTCCTGGGGAGAGGTGTTCTCCTTCCACAAGCAATCATCGTGTGCCTGCGGCATTTCAGTCAGCCTAGCCAAAGAGCATTGCAGACTGACTGCCTGGGTTCCAGTCCTCCATCTACTACTTTTTAGCCTTATGCCTTGGTGCAATTAATTGACTTTTTAAAGTCTCAGTTTCCGTATCTTCAAGGATATTTGTAAAGAATAAACACATAATAACTATAAGCCCTTCAGCACAGTGCCTGGCAAATACCACATACTCATATGTTATTATAACTAAGAAATATATGCTGAGAGTTTCAGGGATTTAGGAAGGGGAGAGTGCACAAAGGAATTAAGAGATGTAATTCTCCATCTCAGCTACCTGTGATCTTATTGGGGAAAAAGCATAGACAGCCGGTGCACAGCAAATCACGATAGGATTTGTGGAGGAAGAAGAGCAGAGCTCGGATCTTGATTGAACTTCTGGTGTTGTCTTATGCAGGGATTTAGGAGGATGACAGCATTGGCCACATCTTGCATGGACCTCAATTGGATTTGGATTAGCCAAGACCAATGTTAGGTTAGGTTAAATTTCTTATTGTGTGGGGTCAGGTTTTAGAAGTCCTTAAAAGGGGAAAATCCTTTTAGTAAAAATTCATTAAAAATTGCTTCAATTTATGTGCTTTCCATAAGCAATATATCCTGTTAGGATATTTTTTTCTTCACAATTTAAGTTATGCCTTTTAGGAGAGAAGGGAAAATCTCCCACTGGAAATGGTTTTCAATCCACCTGCGAACTCTTGAGGACTGAGACATGTCTTACTTTCTCTGTATGTCTAATTGTGCCTAAGTTTGAGTGGACACTCAACAAATTTTAAAGCAACTAGACCAAATTGGATTTCATAATTTAAAGATTTTTTTTGTTGTTATTGTTTTTTTATGGTTCCCTGGCTAGGGCAAAACAGCCTTGTGATATGGCTGTGGTCCCTCTTCTTCTTTGTGTCATCTTTATGCAGGAGATAAGGCCTTTTGACCAAAGAATGTGATTGATCAGATTTTAAAACACCCTCTGATAACCCAGAGCTGCCCAAGCAAAATTTAGCTTCTCACAGACTTAACCCCAAATTCATGCCTTTCCTTAATCTATACAGGATTTTTAATTTAGATAGTAGTATATCAGATTTGAGGTATAACAGAATTTCTGGTGGCCATAGAGAGTTTGAAAAAGTTCCCCCAATTATTTCCTATCATCTCTTACACCCATAACCCACCAGCTAGAAACAACTGCTCCAAATCACATCTTGATCGTAAGTGTGAAAGTTGACTTCTTTGTCAAAATCCTGCCCCTGTGAGACTAGGAAGTGTGAGACCACCTTTGGTTTTATTAAGGAAACACCACTATCCAAAATCTCTGTTTTGTCAAGACACTTAGTAAAAAAAAGCAAAGTGAATTCTGATGATAGGATGAAAGAAAGACCAGTAGAAGATGGAATAGACAACGATAGGTAAATTGTAATTAATGTCACTTTGCCTGTTAAATGAAGACATGTTCCAGAAATGGTCTGAGACTGCGGGATAGAGAATTATGCATGTTTATGGAACATAGGGAAAGCCAAGTGCTGGTTTTCATCCTCTCACCATTCAGCTCCCAGGAAGGGACACTCTACCTTTCATCAAGAACATAGTTGAGCCCTGGCTGGTGTAGCTCAGTGGATTGAGTGTGGGCTGCAAAGCAAAGGGTCGCTGGTTCCATTCCCAGTCAGGGCACATGCCTGGGTTGCGGGCCAGGTCCCCAGTGGGGCCATGTGAGAGGCAACCACACATTGATGTTTCTCTCCTTCTTACTCCCTCCCTTCCCCTCTGTCTAAAAATAAATAAATAAAATCATAAAAAAAAAAGAACATAGTTGAAGCCCAAGAATTACCACTGGAGCAGTGTCCTGGAGAAAGGAGCTCCTAAGGAATGTAGAAAAGGGCTCACACTGGCTTCCCTTCTCCTCTAGCAGACTTTTCAACTCTGTGACCTAAGCTGACTTAGGTAAAACTTAGGATAGATGTGTTCTCTTTGACCTAAGCTGACTTAGGTAAAACTTAGGATGGATGTGTTCTCTTCTAAGAAGGCTCTGTAGTTGGGAGGGCAAAGCAGACCAGAATGCTGACTGGGGAAAGAGAAGATAGCAGCTGCTCAGTAAAGATGTAACTTTAAGGGAGAAAGTCAGTAGGGGTCATGGCGGTTTCCACTCCAAGCAAGAAAGCAGACAGGAAGTCAGGCAGAAATGGAAACAGGACCATACAAGGAGCCTGAGGCTGGTATCCTTGTGCCCTGCAGAGCCTCTGCACATGGCTGAGCAATGTCCAGTCTTCACAGCCACACACAACCAGTGCCCCCGACGTATCCTTAAGAAGGTCAAGCCAAAGCAGTGGGCAACTGAACAGGGAATAGAGAAATGGGTCCAGCAGAGGTGATGAAACCCCAAGCCCCACTCAATAAAGATGGACATCCTCCATTGGAGCCAGAGAATTCAAGCTGAGAAAGTAGTTTTGATCTGAAGAGAAAGGGTAAAACTGAAACCTGTAATAAGAAGAATGTTTAACAAATTCTTATGGGAGTGAATTCAGGGGAGAAAAAAAGAGAAAAAGATAACCTTGGAGCAAGGGATGAAATTAGGGAGACAAACCAGAAAGGACAAAGACTCAAGATGGAAGAGTGCCTGACAACAAAAATATGAGCCTCTAATACTTATTGAGCGTTTACTATGTGCCAAGCATTGTTCAGTCCTTACAACAAGGGCTGCCAAACTTTTCCTGTAAAGGGCCATACAGTCTTGCAGACCACACAGTCTATGTCACAGCTACTCAGCTCTGCCTTTGCATTATGAGAGCTATGAGAGCGGCCACAGGCAGTATGCAACCAAACTGGCATGATGGCCCATGGTGGGCCAGGTGTGGTCCACAGATGTTGTTTGCCAATTCCTGCAATGAGATTGGTGCTGTACTGTATCCATTGTAGACATGAAGACTGAGGCTCAGATGGATTGAGAGGGGCCGAGTGGTCTCGTTCCCTCTGGCAGGAGCACCCATAAAGGTAAGCATGAGCTCACCTAGGAGAGACTTGTGGCATGTCGGACAAACTGAGCCACAGGACATGGTGTACGAGCAACCAGTATGCACCTGGCATGCCCCAGAAATCCCTCACACTATGACTAAACAAAACCAAAACCCAAAACCAAAACCGTCTCATTAAATAGGCTTCATGAGTGCTATGCTTCAGGAAATGCTGAGACTAAAGATACTGGAGGAAAAGGAGCAAATCCTGTTGAATATCTTGGTTGCTTTCTTTGGGGAACATTCTCTCCCTTCTTTGCCCCTCCCAGTGCTGGCAATACAGAGTCATCCTGGGGGACACATGACCGGCTGGTGTTGGGATAGCACTGTGTTTAGAGCTGAGAGCCTGCCTTCGGGCTCCGGCTGGCCTGCTAACAAGTGTACCAACATGGGCAGTGGACAGATGGGTCCCTGCCTCTTAAGAGCTAACAATCCAGAACAGAAGGCACACAACAGATTTCACATTATCATGGCTCTTCCCGAAGAGGCTTTGCTATTGTATTTTCCAGACTAACATATTGGCTCATATGTGAACTGCCGAAGTCTTGTGTTTGACACTCCTCGAAAGTTCCAGTGCTCTGCTGCACCACTTAGGGTATTTACAACTCTGACGCTGATAAAATAAATATCACCGTGACAGACATAGGGTCTGTATTTAAATTGCCACAACACTGCAAAGCTTCCCTAACAGAAAAAGAAAATGTGGAAGAAAGCTATTTTTTACAGCTGAGGGAATTCACAGACATGATCTGGGATCCAGACTGGCTCCTGCTTACCATCTCTAGCCCCCGCACCAGATTTGCCTTCTTCAGGCATGGTTGGTTCCAGGAATTAATTTCCTGAGAACCCTGCTCTGTGAGGGGAAGAGGCAAGCACTTAACATTGGCATTGGATGAGTAGGGAGAACAATGCTTCATCCTACACCAGAGCAAGGGCTTTTCTCCAGGACATTAAGGAGCCACCACTAAAGCTTATTTAAGTGTCTTTTAATTCGACTTTTCTGACCTGAGCCTTCAATGATGCTTCTGTTATCCCCAAGGGGTATGGTTGACATGTATTTATCTTTAAGCTGTGGCTTCTACTCATATAATTTGTTGGTCCAATACAGTAGCCACTAGCCACAAGTGGCTATTTAAATTTAGGTTAATCAAAATTAAACAAAATTAAGATTTTCTTTCTTCAGTGGCACTAACCACATTTCAAATGTTCCAAGGCCACATGTGGGTAATAGCTGGGGTATCAGACAGTGCAGATTATAGAACATGCCTATCACTGCAGAAAGTTCTCTGGGATGGCGCTGTCTGCCGAAGAAGGGCAGCTGCAGAGAGCCTGAGCAGGCACTGCACCCAGGGCCTCCTGCACACCCACCCACAAGGACTGGGAGTGATATGTCAGGGCACTTCTGTGGATGAGGCTGATGAAAATGCATTCACGTCTTCTTGGCTCTTTCTAGGATGTAATAGCTGATTCAGTTTACCTATGAGTCAGGGAAAATGTGCATGAAAAAGAGACAGGAAGAAAATAACCCAAAATACGAAGCAGGATTGTTCAGAGTGCTGGAAATATGGGCTTCATTTTGTTTCTGGCTATTTGTAGCAGACTGTGCAGACAGAGTTTTCTGTCTGCCCTTCCCACAAAATACAACACAGGAGACATTGCTTGAATTCCTGGAACCAACCATGCCTGAAACTGCCGGCTCCAGCTGGATTTTCTCCCTACATGAGCCAGTTAAGTTGATTCGAACTAGGTTTTTGTTACCACCAAACAAATAATGACTAATCTTGCTGCTTTTATGAATTTCTATATTTTCTACAATGTGTGTGTATTTCTCCTAAAAATGGAAAAAAGTAACTTTGGAAAAGTGTATGTGATAAACGGTGCACTGTTTTGTATATCATCCTTGTGTTGCTATTCATGAGCCCTTACAAAGCAGTTTATCCAAGTAACCAAGAACTGATCTCCAAGAGTTCACAAGGAGCACATAAACATGCCAAAATAACCTTGTGTACTAAAGGAAGACTTGAGACAACTGTTATAGCTGAATTGTTTGGAGTCCTGGCAGAAACACTCCTCAAAATTATGACTGGACCATCTTTAGTTACTCTTATTGTCAGACTTGGTTGTAAAACACAGAATAACATCTCACTTGGCCGATGAAACCTAAATTAGCACAATTTATTATTAGAAAGCATTCTCATTTGCTAATCTGGCTAGTTCCAAGGATACTAAATCGCAATTTTCCATTTTAACAGACGAGCCTCTTCGCAAGTCCTCTAACACCCAAAGGTGTGGTTGGTCGGGCACCTCTCGCCGAATTGGCTCCAAGCACAGGTTACAGGGCCCTTGTCCCAGGGTAATCTCTTAGTAGGTGATGTTGCTAAAAGATCTTGAATTACTCTCTACTGCATATCCTTCTTCCCTCTGAATTGAGTGGCTCACTGAAGTCACATGGGTATTCACCTGCCTCACCTTTCTCCAGCTCCACTGAGCAGCAAATGACAGTGTCTCCTTGACTGTCATCTTTGAGACACCAAGTGAAAAGCCAAAAGAAAGGGGCCTATTGCTGAGGCTGTGCAGAGTGGGTTCTTTGGGACAATTCCTTGGTGTCTTTCAGCTCTTTTAAGTCCTCTGGTGGCCAGCTTGACAGGCCTTTGAACATATTAATCCTTCCTTGAAGTCACACATTCCAGTGTGCTTCCAGGTGGCTTCAGTGGCAGGATAATATTGGTTGGAATGTGTGGCCTGCTGACCACTCACCACCCCGCCCTGCTCCCACAAGGGAATTGTCACTGACTTGCTATAGCGACTGACCCTGTGGTATTGTTCTTCCCCCAGGGGGGAGGCTGACCTGCCAGACAGGGCCATCTCAGGGCAGGCCCATCTGCAGCTGTGCAGAAGGAAGTGCCTGACATTAACTCAAGGGGTGTTCTTGGTACCTGCTACCTACGCAATAGCCTCTTTTCCTACTATTGTTATTCCACGGATTTTCCCTTTGGGATTTTCCCTTTTGGTTTCCAGCTCCACAGCTTCTCTTCTTCCCTCCAACAACTGACTCCCTGTTCTTCTCAGCTTCTCATTTTTGTGCCAGAGCCTCCCAATGTGTCTTGCCATGCTCCAGAGTCTGTGACTTGTATAGGGCTGGGATTCCTCCAGCCACGCTCCCCTATTGATGGAGCTGCTGGGATTAGGCTGCATCTTTTCCTAAGGGTCTTCATATTTGCTATCTTATTGGTGAGCTTCATGCCCTCCCTGAGAACTAGTTAAGGTTATCATCTGTGTTTTAGAGATGTATTTTTGAACCTTTGTTTTTTCTACTTAAAATCTCATAGAACTTCCTTGTTTTTTCACTTGAGACTTTTTTGGCTCTGAGGCTTACCATGAATGAGCATTCCAAAGGAGAGAAATGGTTGCAATGCTTCACAATCATAGGAGGTATGGCAAATAATAGTTTATCAATATTCCTTTTCACCAAAAAGGGTTGTTTACTATCAATACCTGGGCACTTCTGCATAATTCCTTTAAGGAAGATAAAAATGTGTCCTGTTCATTCTGTTTCCTACTGGGACAAAAATCACACAGCCTGAATATTATTATAACTAATAATAATAGTAACTAATATTTACTATAGCATTACTGTGAGCCAGGCACTGTGCTAAATTCTTCACATGGAGCACATCATGCAATCCTACTAATAGCCCTATGGAGCATTTATTAAGGAAAATGAAGACTAAAGTAACAATATTAAAGAGTATGCGAGAAACAATTTAGCACCCTGATTGAGAGTGTGGAATTGGAAACTAGGCTGTAGCTTTAAATCCCAGCCCCTCCCCCCACTTACTATCTGTGTTACCTTGGGCATGTGACAACTTCTCCGGACTTCAATTTTCGCATTTGTAAAATGAGATGATAATGCTACCTACCTCCAGGAGTGTTGTGAAAATGAATAAGTTAACACATTTATATACATTAAGTGCTTTGTGGCATTTAGAATGGTGCCTGGCCCAAAGGAAATGATATATGAATGTTGCTATAACGGCACAGCTGTGTGACACTTAGTAAGCTAGCTTCTCTGGGCCCTTGCTTCTTAGTTCCTTTACACGTAAAATAGAGATAATAATACTGCCTACCTAATAGGGCTGTTCTGAATACAAGGGGGATATTCTTAAGCTATTGATGTCTGGCCTATTGTCAATGCTCCATAAATACTAGTTATTGTTGCCTTAAGTCCTAACTTGATGGATATGGCAGCTTAAGTGGTCACAAAGGATCTATACTCCACAAGAAAAGCTCTGGATGTCACACTCCTGGTAGCTATATTTAAATTGCTGGACTCAAGGATTTCAGATATAGTTACACCCAAACTCAATTTTAGGAAAAGTGAACAGAACCATTTATCAAAGTGATTTGTGACTGAAGAACTGAAAATAGCCCAGAAGATGATTACTGTCAATTAAATCAGTCCCGTTGCTTCGCGTCCATGAGGCAGCTCAACCAGCATAGCTCATCTTCTAGGTTAAGGAAGGCAGGCCTCAGAGTTGCTGCTACCTAACTGAGGCATGTGGGCCCTTGAAAGGCCACAGCCTTCAGCAGAAGGGACGGGCAGCATGGGAGCAATTCGGGGATTTTGAGAACTTAGGTACCAAATGAAAGCATAGATGCCCCACTCAGCCTCCTATCCAAAGACCAAATTGTGGGAGGGAAATCTGGGTGTGGAGACGGAGGATTATGGGGACATACATAGAACTCTGAGCTGCTCCTGGGTTCGAGGACCAGCGTGTGTTAGGAAAGGGTTGTGTATGGGCGACTGACCCACAGAAGCGAGTCTTGGAGCTGAGAGAGCAGGTGTCTGGCTCCTCTCAGATCTGGAACCGGTTTCTACCTCAGCTGACATTTAGAGGCATAATGGCAGTGCGTATCCCTGCCAAGGACTGCGAGGATGGGATTTATACAGCCTGTGCCCACCTACTTGCACCGTGTGCAAATTTGCTCTCCCGCCCACCCAATTAAGAAAACCAGATACAGAAAACTGGGGGAAGGATTATTATTCTATTGTAATTGGTTTTGGTCACAACATTTATTTTACAGCAGAATTCTGGATTGCCACCTTCCTGGTAAACAAAACAAAAACAAAAACCACGTAGGTACCAATCCTCATCCCTTTTTCCCTCCAAAGCTTCATGGATTAGGAATCTTCAGTGACCACCACCTGCAAAGTCACCGGAATGACCTCTGGCTGGTCAGAAATCCAATACTGTGTCAGCAACCACAAAGGAGATTAGTCTGTCCTCTTTCTTGAGATCTGACGCGAATGAATACAAGTCAGAGGCAGGGACTTGCTCTTCTTTGTTTAAAGCCACGTCAAAGCGTGCTTTGAAACACTCGACTTCATGCTTGATGGAGTTTGCTGTGAGCTCAGACTCCAGAATGCATTGGCACTCACGGGCCTTTCAAGACTCCTGCATGGAATTTCATTACTGGAATTCTTCAGGTCATTTCCCATGGAAGCCATCACCCCAATGACTGCACCGTTCACACTCTCCAGGGCTGACTCAGTGAGCGCCTCCCCAACCAGGGCTGTGAGCAGCACCTCTCAAACTCTGCAGTGGTGACAGATCTCTTGAAAGACAAGAGGTGTTATTTTTCTTGAAATAGAGTTTGTGCCCCTGGAGATACAAGTGCCAGCAGCCTACGTGGGTCCCATGACTGGAACAAAAAAATTCCCCTTAACAAAGCCTCCACGGGATACAATGGGGAGACCCAAATGTGTTCCCTAAGCCAAGGTTTAGATGAACCCTTGGTATTTTTGACCCTGCTTTGCAAGTTCTGTGGGCCTTTTTACTGCTACAGGGAAAACAAATAGCAAACACACTGGCAGCGACACTGCCTACAAAAGCTCCTGGAATCACAGTGCAGCAAAATATCTAAATACGTGGCAAAGCTCTTCTGTAATTTAGACTTAACACAAGCGCAGATGTCACCTTCATCCAAAAGCTTTGCACATTTAAGCACCATGGCGCCACGGTGCTTTCTAATGGGCGTAGCCCAGGCTGCAGTGTTTGGCATTCACCTGTCAGACACATAATTTGCTTAACATCAGTTTTTACTGATACAGTGAAATGTATAGCTTTTGCATTAACAGATCCATTAATAAGTTGGGCTCTGCAGGCCTGAGCAAATGAAGCCAAGGTTTCTGCCGGAGACATGCTGAGTGAGCTGGGCTCCCAACACTTCCACCTGGCAAGTCCTCATCCATTTGTTTTCCCAATCACGTTGGAAAGAGTGATTTGGGATTTGGTGCTAGTGGTTGAGTTTTTTAAACCCATTTAACATTCAGGAGTAACTGTGGCTTTTTAGAGGCAGAAATGAGTCCCGCCAGAGCTGGGACCTTGAGGGGTGACTTGAAAGTTTCTTTGATCCAAGCCTGCACCAGTATCTGCTGTCCCCAGGTGGTGTACTGAGTGATCCGTGGTGCTGTTTGTCCACAGAAGACACTGAGTGATAGAAGCACTGGGATGGGTCCCAGCTGAGACAGAAAATGTCCCATGCTTTAAAATTCTGTATCAGTTAATGTGCTTGCAAGGAAGAAATCATGTTGTGATTTTTGCAAGGCTTAATGGAGAAAAAATTAAAAGAAGCAAAGAGAGCTTCAAATGGATCTTCAATAAAAAACATGTTTTAAAGCCCCCAGTAAGTAATTTTTATGCCACTTCTTATAAAATTATTCAGCAGACTGAGCTCCTTGAGAACAAGAGGGATAACCGCCCTCCCTGAGGTCTTTACCACAGGAGAATGCCGGCTGCCTGGTCTGCGTTCATGATCTGTTTGCTATGTAAGGAATTCATGCTTTTTAAAAAAACTGTGATGTTGGAAAGTCCTAAGCACTGAGATCTTTTATAAACAATATTTAATACCTCTGAATGCCTTGTCTTGTTGACAATCTGTTCAAGTTACTGAATAAACCTGGACTTACTAAAGCATTTTGTTAAAATAGATCCCTGCTCCTTTCTCTGAACTCCTTGAGGCCATATGTGTGGAAATTCAGGATTTTTTAGATTTTAGAAAGAGAATAAATGTGGTGAATATGCCATCTATTACTTAACACTCCAGGGACATCTGGAGCTCCCTACAATCAAACATCAATGTTTCTGTAGAAGTGCATGTGAATAACCACACTGGGGAGGATAAATATAAACAGGGGCTTTCACTAGCCTCATGCCAGTTCAAGTCAGGTTCCTGCCAATTACCTTAGGAAAAACTTTTGTTGATCACAGCTCTTTGGATTCTATAACTATGAACAAAGAATTGTGGACCTGTAGTCTATATGGAATCCGTCTTCCTCTCCAAAAGCAGCATTGTCAAAATTAGAAATGCTTTACTGTGCTAGTTTTGCTTATTCCCCACTATTGAACTATTTTAAAGTAAATCAAAGGGTCCTATATATAGAACCTCCTCAAAGGAGCTAGTTGGCACTTTAGGAAGTTATGTTTTAAACTGTTTTTTTCCCATCTGCAAATAGGTTAAACCAAATTGTTATTTTCCAATGCAGAATGGCCTATTCATTCATTCATTCATTCCTTCATTCAAGCAAACATTGATTTAACACTCAGTATGTTCAAAACACCATGCTGGGATCTGACAACCTCTGGTGTGGAAGTTGTAGGGTGTAAACACACTAGCAGGTATGAATTTAAATTACAGAACATAATATTTATGAAAAAGAATCCTTATGAGGTTGCCGCTTTGAATCAGGGCAGCCAACATAAATGACACACAACCTGGGGACCTAGCCTCTCGAGCTCTCCAGACGTCACAGGCTGGAAGATGCTTCGACTTTTAGCCACAGTGATATTACTGAGGGATAACATTTGCCATTCTAAAGAGGAAAGCAGGAGGGAAAGGGGCACTTAGACACATATCACCTTCACATAGAGGCTCTGTGCTGGAGGCATTCATGCCAGAATACATTCAAAGTTATTATTTGGGGATAGAAAGGGATGAAAAACAGCAGAAAACAATTGCTCCTCTCTAATACCCAGGAAGCTTTAAGAGGGCTGCTCAGATTACCAGAGACTTTGGGTCATTGTCTTCGGGAGGATAAAGTCCTCTCAGCCCTTCATTCTTACCTAATCTTTGCTTACAGTGTATTGTAATTAATATCTGTCTTCTTGAAAATTCATTGAGAGAGATTATTTCCTCTGAGGTTAAAAAAAGGCAGTGAAATAAAGATTTTAGAGATATTATATAGGCCAAAGAAGGCTCTAGAAAGTGCAGGAGGAAGACATAAGAAAAGGTTACTGGACAAGAAGTAATAAGACAGTGTGACCTTAAGTGAACACGTTCACCAACACATAAATGAAACTCACCCTTCCCTGGTTGTGTGGCAGAAGCCTCCCTAGTTCTTTCAGGAATGCTTGGGTCGCAGGCAGTACTACAGGTTGGCTGATTATTCCCAGGCAATGGATGTTGCAGGAAAGTGAGCAGATGAGGTCAACAGCAGCCTCCCTCGGCTGCCATGTGGGCTAGCCTGATGAAGGACTCTTTGTTCTTCCTTTCAGTGGCCACCACAGTCACTCTGTGTTTTATGTTCAATTAAATTTCCACTAATCTCAAACTATAGGAAAATCATAGCTGTTGGCATGCCCTGTCCCCTCCAAAAGCAATACAGTCTGCACAGAAACTTTTATGGTTAAAGACCCACCTTGTACATGCTATAAAAGACGCATATGCCACCCATTGGCCCACAAGAGCTTTCAGAAAGGCACTTCGTGGGCCCCTGGCCCCTGGGCTTGCAAGGTGGCCTGTGAATGCCTCTTGTAAGGGTGGTTACTATAGTGAGCCCTTGTTCTTAATTCAATTGCACATTAAATAATACTTTATACATAGTGGGGTCAGGGATGGGCACTTTAAATTGCCTACTCTCCATGTGGTCAAAAGGGAGAATTTTTAACTTTTGAGTAATGAAACAGCACCTGCTTCTTCAGCTTACTTGGATTTTGACGCTTTCACACCTTGCAAGGTATTGAGGTTTAACATACTCTGAATACTTCTATCAATGTGAAAAATCAGTGATTAGCACTTTAAAAAAATATCATTTTAAACTAACACTTTCCTATTTGTTTGGAATGAGAAATAAATGGGAAGTTGGCTTTATACTCACCAACAACCCTCTGAGTTCTGCATTCCATGTCACAGAAGAGATGTGTAGTCACACTAAGGGGATTTTGGGGAGAAAACTGTAACACCAAGAAACAGAAAATGTGGTCTAGGTAAGCATCTATGTCACATGATAAATAGTTGACAGCTCTGGGAATATCTGATTGTTCTGGAAACACAGAAAATTGAGAATGGCCTGAAAGAAATCAAAGGGGGCCAGAAAAGGGGCACCCCTCCTGCTAATACATAGCGGGGGGTCAGGAATGATACACTTCTGGGAAATAAAAATAAAAGGAGCATAGAGGTTAATAAAATGGGGACATAGTCCTCTCCCCAGACACAGTGAGGTGAAAATTACTTATCACCTGCTGGAACGGATGTGAGAACGGGCCAGTGACCAAGTGTGTGGCAGGGAGGACTTTGTACGGAATAAGAAGCCTTGCAACAGGTTTCCTCTGGCTTCCCAGCCAAGTAGTATCTTGCAGCTCTGTCTCCTCATTAGAGGACAACATCTGTTTCTTACTATAATTAGCTCACAGTTCAATAGTTAGCTCCGGTCTCTTACACCTGTACCACACACAACATGGAAATTACAGAAGCACATGTTGTTTTTTTCTTAAATCACCTCCACTTACACACGTTGTTAAGCATCTAATAGAAAACAACCGCACAGTCCCTAGCCCCCTTCCTCCTTGGAACGCTTTTTAAAAGCAAGTTGGGAAAGTCTTTGTTTTTATGGGCCCCAGTTCCCATTTCCAATCTCACCTCTATGCTCCAAGGCCTCCCTGAATAAAAGAAGGTCCCCAGCGCTGTCAACTAACCCACCATGCATCAGGCCATAAAATCTTATTTTCAGCCACCTGCAGGATGATGGAGGGAAGAGGAACTGAACTGAGAGAGGGGTGGGGGAAGAGCTCCAGCTGGCTGCTGAAGATGGTTTCAACAGCATTCTTTGGAGGGTGAAAGGGTGCAGAGTCTTGGGTCATTTCCTGCTAGGTCTGTGCCGCATGGGGGGAGAATCCGTAATCACACTGTCTCACAGTTCCATTAGTGTCAAAGCTCATTAGGAGCCCAATCCGCTCAGCAGCAGTGGGCACACAAAAGAACCAGCCAAAGTCTGCAGAATGCAGTGTCGTCCATTCCAATCTGGGGGCAGTGGGAAGTAAGGACTGTAAAATTCCCGACTGGGTAATTACAGTCAGCAGGGAAGCAGATAGGCCCTAGCAGGCCTCTCATTTCTCTCCTGGCTGTTTTAGAATATTGGCAGGGCTGCTTTCTTCCAGGGGTGAGTCGATGTGCCTGTGTCATAACTCACAAAGAAAAATGATCATCAATGTGCACCCTGTTCCTGGGCCAAGTCGAGGAGGCAGGCTGCGGTTGCTATTGTCATTAGTGTCCACGTAGGGCAAGGAGAGAAGGATTGCAGAGGGTGTTGCCTTGGGTGTGGTTAACGGAAGCAGCTTAGGTAATTGACTAGCAGGATTCTAGTAAGTTAATACGAACAGGTTCACATTCCCTGCGTACTGGGTAACGAAACTCAGGAAAGCTGTGGCGGCCTGGCAAAATATGGCGCTATCATTATCTATACCTACTCGCTTATACCTACCTACTGGTATCATTTTGATATTCTTCCAATTCCACTGCAGCTCCAAAACCAATATGATACAGGCAAAACAGATACAAAACAGTCCACTGTGGCTGTTGTGCTTGCCTTTTATGGCAGTGTTATAAAATATAAAAACTTATCCAAACGGGATTTTGTAATTGAGATGTAACCTATATGCAACAAAATTGGCCTTTACTAATTTTGTGAGTTTTGATAAACATAAACCTTTGTGTAATTAGCACTACAAATAATGTTCAGAATATTTCCATCTACCCAAAAAAGTCCCCTCTTGCCACTCTGTAGCCAATCCCTTTCCCTACACCCACCACAGGCCCCAAACAGCCACTAATCTGACTTTCAGTTATTTTGATTTTGCCTTTTCTAAAATTTAATATAAATGAAATCGTACATAGCCTTTTGAGTCTGGCCTCTTCCAGATTCTTCTCTGAATATAAAACTAAACACATATCAAACAGAAGTGCAAAAAGTGAGGAGAGATGGTTAAAGCTGAAGCACTTTATCAGTGCTTCTTTAAAAAAATATCTCTGAAGACCTTGGCAAATGGACTACTGTACAATGTTTAGGGAGCACAGAGATGAGGGCCGATATAAAAAAGTCAGAGTACAGATCGGTCCGTAGTGTACTCCGAGAGACTCCCATTCCCAAATCAAATCAGCTGGGTCTGTGCATCAAAGCACAATGGCACACTGCCCTGCTTCGCTGAACTTGACTCTTAAGGAGTCAAATGATGATCTTTGGGGCTTCATACAGCAACAAGGTAAAAGGCTCGCCTTTGACGCTGTGAGGGCACCTGAGTTGCTGTGCTTGGAGGAGAACAGACAACAGCCACCCCCTTTCTCTGTGCTGGCCCACAGGTTGGTCACCCTACAAGCTGCCTTTTGCCAACAGAAATAATTTCTTTCATTCTCAAAAAGACTAGAGAATTACAGAAATAAGAGAGCAGTTTAAGCATCCGTTTTTCAGCTGAGACTTCATTTTCAAGAACACCTGAAACCACAATGATGCTGATTGCATTCTGTTTTCCTCGCTCCTTTGTTAAGGGCCTGACCTGAACATTGCTGTTATACATTTTGGGATTTCTGGAGCCCAGCTTTACCCTGAGGGGAAATAAGGAAACAAATAAGCTTTAAAAAAATTTTTTTTGACCTAACCCTACATTCTAAGGTCACCATTGAAACACATCGATTCAAAATCTGCAAGGTCTGGAGGCCAACCTCACAGGAAAGCCAGGAAAACTAGAAGCTGTGAAGGACATAGATCTGCTGAATATATTAAGCTTGCATATGTGTGTGTATGTGCATTTTCTAATCCTCTCAGGGAAATTTATACCAATCCACACAGATGTACTCTTTTCTGTTTATTATTCCCAAGTGTGCAGTGGAGGTTAATATCATGCAAAGGGGAAAAAACTCTGGAGTTTGACAGCACTCCACCTATGTTATTTTAAGACGAAACAAAGAGAATCAAAACTTGTTCTTTCAGACAGCGTTTCTCACTCTCTAATTCTACCCAGACTGGGTCGTCTTAAATCTGATTTGGGATTTGAGCATTATTTGGATTAGCTCATTAGTGGGGCACCGTTCTGACAAGCCACTAATCTGGGGCATTGGTGCATAGCGCCAGGACGGTATTACGCTGAAATGAGAAATCTAATGAGATTAGACAGATCCCGGTGCACATGGTCTAGAGGTACTTTGTATGGACATCCGTGAGCTCGGGAACGCGGGAGGTGGACACCTGGAAGCTCCGGACTCAGCTGAGCTAGAACACAGCCACTCCGAAGTGACTTCATACAGAAAGGCAGGAAGGTCACACCTTTCCTAAGCAGGTCCTGTGCAGTGTCAAGCAGTTGCCCATATTAGAAAGTAATAATAAGAAAATGTAATTACTTTGGGAGTGGGTGTCAGTAGAAGGGGCTGTGAGCAGAGATGAGGCTTCAAGGTAAAACTCTGCTGTAGTTTCATATCTCTGTATGAGAAGTAGAACAAGCTACAGGTAAGGACCTGTTGGCACCTGGAACCAGCAATCTGGTAAGTTCTAAGGTTACTTGCCTGGTACTGGCTGTCCAAATAAATCCCACTGATGCTTTCCCCTCTGTTTAATTGATTTTCTTTATTCCCCTTACTTGTAACTTTGATTGTTTTTAAGCTAAACAGAACATGCTGGTTCCTTTTTGCTCAGAATGGGGCTGTCGCTAAGATCAGAAAATGCTGGATTCCAACAAGCGTGATTTATAATGTCCAGATGTGACTGTGGGGCAGCGCACAGCACACAGTGTGAGGGGCTTTGTGCCTCCCCCGCCCTTTTCCCTCCTCCTTCACTCAAAGAGGGAAACAAAAGTTTCCATGGCATTTTCTTGCTTGTAAGTGGAAAATCAAGCCATTAACAGAGGCTGGGAGTTGGCCCCCTGGGACAGAAGTCTTTTTTCATATTGTGCTGGTGTGCCACCTTGTGGTGACTTTTAGGGTTCCTGAAGGTTAACAAAGCTGCCCCCAATTTAATATCCTTCCTAAAGCCAAGGGGGAAAAAATTCAGTGTTAATCCCTTCTGTGAATCGTCTTTAAAGTGAATGTGTGCACGACAAAGGCAAATGTATTTTCAGCACATGCTAACAACCTGGGCAGTGAAGCACGTGGCTTCTTCTGGATTCTTCCTTGCCCGGCAGTGAATAACCCATTTTGACTTAAAAGTCGAGAACTATCTTTTAAGTTCTTAGACCTGAACAAATGACAGAACTGATTCCACTTTCTTAGTTTACCTTTTCAAAAGTATTTGGGAAAAGAAAAAGTATGTATGGATTTAAAGAAGTCAACCAGCAACTAATGGGCGACCCCTTTTAATGGCCTAGCTCCATTTTAAATATCTGCCAGGGGTGTCCAACCAGTCGGTGTCTCCGGGCCACACGGGAAAAAGAAGAGTTCTCTTGGGCCACACATTAAATACATTGCAACATATAATCACTGAAAAATCTCCTAACATTTTAAGTAAATTTATGATTTTGTCTTGGGCCACATCCTTAGCCATCCCCAGGCGCTTGTGGCCCGCAGGCCACGGGTTGGACACCCCTATATGAGGATGAGGACCTCAGCATACTAGAACCAATGAAGAATTCTGGTTCCAACACAAAAGGACAAAGAGGAGACACAGACAAATTCCTGGTGTCACAGAAATGTAAGAACTTTCTAAGGCTGAGGAAAAGCTTCCAAGGGAGAGAGAGGGGTGGGGGGGAACCTTTTTCTGAGAAATGTAGCTCCAAAAACACATTTTAACTTTTCCTGCCAAAAAACAAAAAGGCACAGTCCAAAATAGTTGTCAGAATCTCAAAACACAGAGCTCTAAGAATCCCTGGGAGATGACATCAGACGCTGTGATAAGTGTTACCCTCGTGAGACAAGCATGGCCGCATCTGCAGGGTTTCAAGGATTCAGAGCAGATTAAAAAAAAAACCCAAAACAACTGGACTACCCCCAAAGTCTTGGTGAGACGGGGAAATCATCCATGATTTAAAAGATCATTTTTCTAAACATAATTGTTTATAAGAATCCAGGCAGCAAAAGAAAGAGAGGTTTTTAGGTTTTTCCTTTTCAACAAAATCCATTGTAGATTTTTTTTTTTACTTTTCTTTCTGAAATTCATCAACACCCTCTGTCATTCAACTGTAGTTGAGCAGTAATCTATTATTTCACTTAAACACACACTGAAAGAGGTGATGTTGATTAATCCAAGTAGAAGCAGACATGCTCTGGAAACTAAAGCTCTGCTAGAGCTTCAAAAGGAACGTCAACTGGCCATCGGGAACGCTGTTGCTAGGGAGATGGTTACCAGGCACAGGTGCCCGTGTGGCAGCCCCCGATAGCTTGTGTGATACACTTTGGAGTGAGAGAAGTCATGAATGAAGGCTTTTCGAATATTTATTTTTTTCTGTGTGCCTTGGAAAGAAGGGACTACCCTGGTATGGCTGCTTTTCAAAGGCAAAATTAGGAAAGGAACCAAGGAAGAGTGGGAGATGGGAGAACACGATCAGACAGCCATGCTGAAAATGGGAAGTATGGGGGGGCAGGGGCATGGAGCATGAATTGACTCCCAGGACCACACACCCCAGAAATCACTGAGGTGAGTCTGGAGTCAGTAGCAAGGCTGACCCATGAGGACAAAAGAGCCAACATTATGTGACTTCTGTTAACCATATCTTATTGAGAGCAACCATGTGCCAGCCGTTCTGCCCCCCACCTTACATACTCCGTGTTATTAATTCCCACATTCACCCAATGCAAGGCCTTATTATCACCATTTAACATGCAAGAATACCCAGCATCAGAATGGTTAGAGAACTTGCCAAATGCTAATGTGCTCTTTTTTTCTTTTTTGGTCTGCTTTCAAACTCTTGTTTGTCTCCAAAT
Organism: Desmodus rotundus; assembly: GCF_022682495.2. Taxonomy (NCBI): domain Eukaryota; kingdom Metazoa; phylum Chordata; class Mammalia; order Chiroptera; family Phyllostomidae; genus Desmodus; species Desmodus rotundus. The sequence goes on along the minus strand of NC_071388.1, from coordinate 183,964,862 downwards.
GTCTTCTTCCAGGGCTCTCTCACAGGACTTAAAATTGCTAAGATTTAATAGCAAAGATTTACAAAGCACTGGCTCTGTGCAGCGAAATTTTTGGATGGAGCATGTGTATGTGTGTGTTCAACGTAAATGCAGACACCAGTCTTGCCTTTACTGGAGTTTAGAACCTAGCAAAAACCAAACAAACAAAAAAAATGCAAAAATAATAAAAAATATTTTATCTGAAAAATTGAGGAATGAAGAGATATTGAGGGCAGGTACTGAGAGGGAAGCTACTCAAACTAGGATGCTGGACATGAAGTCCGGGTGGATTGCAGGCAGTTGGAAATGGAAAGAGGGAATCTTTCCTGGTCCGGGCTGGTGGGCATGCTGTAGAAAGCAGATAGAACCAAAGAGATGACTGAATTGACTTTGGGTGGGTGAAAGGAATGAAATAAAGTCTGACTCTCTGCATTGTCCGAGGAAGAACGACAGGCCTCAGTGAGGGAATTAAAGGGGGACCGTTTTAGGAAGTGGGAGTGGGTGATCTGTGCGGGTGAGATAACGGGGTGTTTGTCGGTGTGAGTTTGTGTGTTTGTGTGTGTGTGCACTGGCGAGCCTGGGTTGGGGGTAAGGAGGTGGCAGAATGAAAGGTGAGAAGGACAGGGAAAAACAATAGATAATCAATTTAGCTTTCTGCACTATTTCACCCAGAACCAGTTCAGGTTAATATGTAATCCACGTATTCTGTTGTGGAAGTTTCTGTCCTTTATCTAAGAAAGGAAAACAAAAACTGTAGTGTGTTTGCATTTTATTATTAATGCATGAGGAAAAAAACTGTCCCTGTAAGTATTTGGGGTTATCACAAATAGGAAATATATATATTTATGTATTTATAATTCATACATTCATACATATAATTATATATGTTAATTTTTCTTCAAAATCCAGGAGGAAGCACAGTCATTCAGCGAGGTGCGAGCCCATGTTCACTGCCAGCAGGGCCGGTGGGGCTCTGCAGGGGCTGTGGGGCTGCAGCTGCAGGAGCAGACGTGAAAGCACCAGGTCACTAGGCCCCTTTAGGAAAAGGTGAGGCAGTGAATTATCTTTATAGTCTGGAAATGACACATCTCTTTCATTCAGTGAGTTATATACCGTCTGGATTGAGTTCATGGACCTATGAGTCATACAAACATGTCTCTTTCTTTATCTTCGGGGACAGCAGGAGGGTAGAGGTTATGTCATGATTAGAGAGGGAGGGGGAGGGGAGGATGGGTTGATCAATGTGTCAGGGCCTCACTGAGCAGGTCTGGGTCTGGGTAGAGCCAGTCCCATGTGATGGGTTAGCATCCAGGCCGGCTTCCTCTCTAGTACGAAAGCATGCAGACAATCACTAAAACCCTGAATGAGGCTCATTCCAAAGGGAAACTATTTCCTCTTCTGCAATTTGACCATTCTTTCATCTGAGGAAGGTGCGTTTGTGTGCGCATGCACGCACAATGAAATTATTTTTGTGCTTTTATTCGAGTTACACCAAATTAGACAAGTAATTGCCCAGCCACCATGTGATTCCTGGCTCACAGATAACTATCTGTTGCCCATCTTGCTGTACGAACCTACCATACAGAAGGAGAAGGCAATAGCTTACATGCAAAACATCCCATTTGCTTTGTTTTCTTTGCAGACGCCAGTCTTGCCTTTACTGGAGTTTCAAACCTCCAGTTCAAAAAATGAAACCTCCCTGCCATCAGTCCCATTTAAATAAAAACATTACTTGCCTTGAACCAGTAGAATATACGTTCCCAGCTGATTGATGCCTTTCCATTTATTTTATAATGGTGTTTTTTTTTTTTTTTTCTCAGACAGGGATTATTCTCCCAAATGTCAAAGAGGAAATATTTCCCAAATCATGTGCCGTGACTGACTGGCTTGGGCCTAATCAGATAGTGAGGTGGGGTGGTGGGGAGAGAAGGCCGTGATTTGTCATATTGGTGCTCAGTTTCTGCATAGAGGTGCTTTGCATGTCAGCCTGCCTAATCCTTAGGCCACAATCAAATTATCCACCCCTTTCTCCCCCACTCTTCCCCCATCCTCTCTCCCTCTCTCTCTCTCCCTCCCTCTCTCTCTCTCTCTTTCGCACACACACAGGCACAAATACAAACTACCTCTTCAGATCTATCACTGACAGAACAGTTATTAAACAAAATCTCAGTGCAGGGAATTAATAATGTCAAGAATGTATTTCTTTATCAAATATTGCGGCCTGAAGGAAGACTACTTTGTGCTTGTACAAAGACGGAAGTACATTACTCACCTGAGGGAGAAGATGAGTTTGTGATTTTTAATACTTGTCAAAGGAGAACAGGAAAGAAAGAGATAGAGATCTCCAGGAGTGTTTGTAAACACAAAGAGGTTAGAACCTGTTGTTTTGTTTTGTTTTGGTTTTGGTTTTGAAGGGTTCATGGCCCCATGGGGACATGGTGGGGAGGTGAGGTGGACAGTGAGGGTGGTGATCGCACTGACTGGTGGTGGCCAGCTCAGCCACACATTGGAAAGGAGGGACCTGGAAGTGCCATCAGCTGATCTTTACGTCTGAGGGTTTGAGCCTTTGACTGTCTTTGCAATCTGTCAGTGAAGGGGGCAGCAGGGAGTGAGGAGGTTAAGGGAGGCACGGGAGAACAGAGCTACAGATGTGAGCTATGGGATGTTCAACCACATTACAAGTTGTGGGATTCTTAGAGCTCGGCTGTGTGCTCGCGCTCCTTTTTGGCAGCAGCTGTCATCCAACAGCACGCAATTGCACATGAAGAATATAAAGTTTGGCAGGAAATAGCCTCTCTTTCTTCCTCTTGACCTTATTCACTGGGACGCTTGTGACTTGTCACTCTCCTTGATACGGGAGGAAAAAGCAGTCAAGAGGCTCACGGGAGAACTGAAATCAATGCATCTTGGTAAGAAATACAGGGCACCCTGCTCTGTAGTTATCAGCATTGCCAACTTAAATCGTCAATTTGAGCAAAAGCCATGATCATCATCACAGACAAAGAGTGTCTTCATCTAGTGGCTGCATTTCTGAATGTCTGATTATTGTATGAAACGTGCAGCCTGGGGGTTAGGTTGCAATTACAGATCAGAGCCACTTGTTCACCACTGCTTTCATTACCATCATGTTGAATGTCTGTGGGCGGCACTCAGGTTGATGCCTGAGAAGTTGTGCAGCCTGAAGTGCAGAGGAGTTGATGCCCATGGGTTACTCTGAACCAAGAGGGGATGGGAGCCTGCAGATGAATGCCCTAGTCACCATCTTTTGATAGATAATTCTAGAAGACATTCTTTATACTTCCCAGTGGTCTCAGCCAAATGGGTCCACCCATTGCCTATATTGGAAACCTTGTTAATGCGTCTTTCTATTGGCTTTTCCTTTGTCCCTGTCTCACTCCCTCTGCTTCCTTGCTCCTACTTCCGTGATTATCTCCCAAGCAAACTACCTCTACCCAAGTCCTTGTCTTGGGCTCTGCTTTTAGGGGAAAATAAACTCAGATAACAATTATTGAGCAAAGTATATTTTTTCAGAGCACTCATACATTGGTAAATTCTTCACCAATGCTTCTTTCTCAAGTCTAAGATGCAAGCTGCCAAAGATGGTGATGGTATTGCCACCGCAATACACAGCACGGGGAGTAGGAGGAAGCCAGCACCGGAGGTGACACAGTAGCCATCCAACATCCAGGGCCATGAGAGAGTCTGCAAATTCCTTTTCAAGCATCATTGAGGGGAGCTAACTTAAGAATCTTTTTTTAATCACCCCATATCCAAGCTGGCATCACAAAATGGGAATGAATTCACCTGACCACGAATTCATCGAGAATTTACTGAATATCTAATATACACTCAAGCACTGTACTAGAGTCTGAAGCCACAAAGATAAATAAAACAGTTTCTGTCTGGTGGAACTTAGTGTCTTATGGGAAAGACCCATTTATCAAATAATCACACACACAGATGTATACCTATAGTTTGTGATAAGTGAAGGAAGCTATAAGAGAAGTCTGACCTCTATTGGTGGGCCTAGGAGAAGTTTCCCAGAGAAGTGATGTCTCTGAGGGATAAGGAAGAGCTGGGGGGAAATGTGGAAAAAAACCTTCCCGGGGGAAGAGTATACATGAAAACTAGGAGGGGGTGGAGGAATGATTAATGAAGGAACAGGAAGCCACATGAGTGAAAAGCAGAGATAGAAGTGTTGAAAGTGTTGGCTAAGACTGGAGAGGCAATCAAGGGCCAGATCATGCAAACGTGTTTGTATTTATCCGAAGAGCAACAGAAATCAAATGAAGATTGGGTTTGAAAATTTTTTTTTAATTTTGTTAGGAATAAATGAATATACTCTTATTTTTTAAAACATTCAAATAACATATATAAATCAAAACTTTGCCTGTTTCTGCTTCCCCAACCAATTACGCTCACAGTTGTTACCTGCTGTGTCAAAAGAAACTGGACTCGGTGATAACACAAATGGATGGTCTGATACTTTGTCAGTGCTATAGGTTTAAAAAGTCAGAAGACATATATTTAGTCACATAACTTGTACTAGTTCACAGAGAGCTAAGGAGCTATTTTTGGTAACAAAAATTACTTGAAAATATTGTTTAGTTCCTCTTTATCTTTTTCTTTAAACATTTCTATTTTTACTCATTTTCTAATGTGCATACAGTTTAAAGATAAACATATACTTCTATTGGGGGTGCTTGCTCTGCCTTTTTTACTCATGAGAATCATGAATAAAAATCTCGGAGACCACTGTAACTGTGGTCTCCGAGATTTAAGGACAAGATTTCGGATATTGGTTTGCTTGGGTTTAAATCTTGGACTCATCATGTACCAACTGGGTGTTCTTGGAAATTCACCCCATCTCATTGCCTCTCACTTGTAAAACAGGGAGGGTAATAGTACATACTTCAAAGGGTTATCATGAGAATTGGATTAAATAACACCTGCAAAGCACTTAGGATAGTGCCCACCACATTGCAAGCACTCAGTAAAGCTTAACAACTACCAGTAATGTTGTTAGTATTGCTTGTACACACCCGCTTTACTGAGCTTCACTTTGGGGTCTAACAGTTTGTAACTCGATTCTTTTGGACTTTGTTGGTAAAAAATCATTCTCTGGCAAATCACAATAATTCTGATATTTATTCCTTATTTCTTTGTCTTAATTTATGCCCTGGCATAACTTTCTCACTGAAATGTGAGCAATACGAACTTTTAATAGAGAAGCCACAGCTGTTCCACCATTAAGTATAACGCTTGCTTATAGGTCTAGTACACTTCCTTCATCAAGCTAAGGAAGGTTACTTCCATTATTAGGTTGCTAAAAGGTGTTATTTTGCATTGTGGAGAGAAGGTATTATTACTCAGTAAGTGAAATAAAAAGTTGAACTTATTACTTGAGAAAGAGTATGCTCGTTAGCCATAATCTCTCTAGGAAAAGCAGCCTGCTGATCTTAGATGGGGTTTAGGTCAGGGATTGTTTGGGGATTATGTTGGTGACAGAGGCGGTAGCTGGTTGACATCAAACTTAAAAGTGTGTTTTTTGGGAAGCAAGACTTGTTGCTTGGTTAGGTTTCAGAACTGTCACTGCAGTGACTCCACAGCTAATTGGTTGATCCTCAAAAGTATTAGACTGTTGCTGATTGGTCAACACTCAGATATGGGTTCAGTGAAGTGGGTGGCTATTAATTAATTAGATTGTGGTGAGCTGTCATCAGTTGATTGAATAGCAGGTAGGACATGGTATCTGGAAAATATGGGGGGGAAAGAAGGTGGTTGTCCTGGTAGGCAGTTGTCTTTAAAGATGTATAGATAAACATTAGCAAGATGGAATACATGGGGTGGGGGAGACGCCTGGTCCTGGGAGATGAACTTGAGGATGTAGGTCCATGACGCAGAATATACATGCAATTTGGAAAATGTGGAAAAAAAACGCAAATAGGTGATTGTCCTGGTTGACATGGCAAGCCATTGCCTTTATGGATATACAATCCATAGTAAATAAAGCACAGTAGAAGGGCAACAAAAGGCAAGTACTATTTAGATATCTGATTAGGTGAGCTTAATGAGGAGAAAAGTTTTCAATGGGAATACAGGTGTCATGACTTGGGCAAGGAAAGTTTTCAAGATGAAAGTGGGATTAAAGCTCCAGGAAGTCTGGGGTACCACAGGGTATCTAGGCCAGGAACCCACTCTTTGGTCATAAGAAATACATGTAGTTAGCTAAATGGGGCCACAGCATGATCTCAGAAGAATGTAGAAATGTTTTATTAGGGCAAAAGCCCAAGGACAAACCACTTCGGTTGCAAGAGTGACTTGATGCAGAGATGTGTGAGCATGAAAACCAGAGTTCCGAGGGCTGGCTTGAGCCTCTCAGCCAGGCAGGTGTTTCCACCTGCACCAGGGCAAAGAGAAGTAACACAGAGGTTCAAATGAAGAGCCCATAATGGAGGGACTATTTGCATAGGTGTTGGCAGAATTAAGGGTCAATGAAAGGATGGTGAGGCAACCACAGACTAAGAGTGAGCCATACCTAGGACTGAAGCAGCAAAGAAAGGAAATAGTGGTGTAAGACCTAAGAGGTGGAACCTAGGAAGAAGGATTTCCTGGTGTGTATTTTTGGTTCTGGAGGGCCACAACTACTCCAAGAGACTGAACACTAAAGCTGAGCGGGAGAGAGGGAAGAACTACCCTGATCTGGCTCTTCCCCCACCTCTGACCTCCAGCCAGAGTGTCCCCCAAGCAGAAGCTGATTGGCTAGGAGCCTGGGTGATGCCACCCACCAGGAGTCATTCTGCTGGAGCACAAGGGAAGACAGAGCACAGTAGAGAATGAATGGAGAAGGTAATGAACAGAAAATGACCACCATGCTCTCCAAGTGGCAAGCAGGGGTCCAGCAATGTCAAGTCAGTGGTGTTTCTGAAATGCCTTTTGGGATTTAGACACATTGCATAGACTCCCAGTGAAGAGAAGAATGTATGGGCTCCTGGTTCCACATGTGCACTTGTGCTGGGCTGGGAGGGGTGCGTCCTGAAGCGTTTGTAACAGGCACAAATAGTGGGTGTCAAAATCACAACAGCATCTCCATGTTTTTGTCACTGTGTCCAATTATGATACTCAGGGGAGGCAAGAACGTGAGTGAACTGGTCTGTTTTGTGATACAGATTCTAAGGCAGAGAACCCCCAGCACACGTGAACCGAATGGAGCCTCATTAAGATACATAGCAAATGCGGGAGTTTGCCCTTTTATGCATAACCAGCCTGAGCCTCTGCCTCGGCTGATAGCCAGCATTTTGTGAGTTAATGGTGTGTGACACAGAAAAGGAGCTGTGAAGGGAGCAAATCTCTCTTTAAAGTGAACATTTTATAGAAATCCCATTTTCTCTGGGGCTCAAAGCCAGACCGACTTAGTGGATTAAGCTCTGAGGTTTCACCACGAGGATGGATTTCAGGTCAACACCAGCCTACAAATCTACATGGAGGATGGGGAGAGACCAAAATGAAACTAACTGGTGATATCTAGAATATTCCCTCAGGATGTATTCGAGCCTCAGAGGCTGCGTCACAGAACCTCATGGAATTAACGAGGGAGGTGGTGAGGAATGAGGAAGAGAAATGTGCTATTGAGATGATGCTAACATTCACTATATCTGTTGAATTTTTAACCTGGGGCGATTGCTTGGTGCCAGCGTGGAAGAGGGCAGCCTTAATTGCTTTGTGCCAGTCAAATGCATTTTTTGTCAGTTCTAGACAAACTTACATAATTGTTTCTGTCACCTCAGGATGATTTTTCCCTCCAAGTCACTTCAAATGAGGCAAGTAGTGGGTGCTCCTTGCCCTAGCTTCACCAGTTTCAAGCACCCTGGGCCTCCAACACAACCAGCTGCCACAGTCCGTGTGTACACACACTTGCACTTTCCATGTATTATGGATAGTGCCTGGTTGTCTAGAAATTGGTGAGATTCAAGTTCAGACTGTAGAGCAGGCCCGGCATGATTGAAATGGCATCCTGACATGAGGGATTGCATACTTCCTTTGTTCCATTCTCTCCCCTCTTAGCAAAGAAGCTATTTCTGGGGCTGACAATGGGGAAATGGTATCAGGAACTACAATTCTCTGATCACTCATTTAAAGCTGAAATGAAAGGTTTTGAGCTCTTTTTAGTTAACTGTTCTATTTTCTGTCTAGGATCTACAACCCCCCAACCTCATAGATGTAAACATTAGAGAAAAGTCTCCAGATCATTTTTTCTGATGTGGTCAGGGTCAGGATTAGGACTGTAGAGGCCTTTTTAAGTTATTATTTCTCTTGTGGGCATTCATGGTTGAAATACTGGACATTTGGGGGGGGCGTTATATGCTTCCTATTTTGGAGCCTAAAAGCCCCATGTGTATGACTAGAAGAGTAACTCACAGATAGAAAAATTGAAAGCTCTCTGTTTTCCATGCTGCTTCTCAGATGAGTTGTGCCTGAGTTTGTATAAAATGCCTCGTGTTACTCACTCAGTAGCTATCACTCAGTAGCAAAAGCTGGTGAGAATTGTTTGATGTTCTCTCAGGGCCTGGAAAAAACTAAGTGATTTTCCTACAGGGTCTGGATTTCCATCTCTTCTATATATTTTTCTTCCCACAACAATATGTTTACTTATTCCATCACAAATATTTATTAAGCGCTGGGCTAGAGCTGAAGCAGGAAGGTCAATGGGAAAGCTATTGCATTCGTCCAAGGAAAAAATAATGGTAGTGTTGACTGGGATGGTGACAGTGGAGATAGGGAAGGGAGAGTATGCCTTTAGATGTATTGCAGAGGTAGAACTGACAGGACGAGCTGTATGCCAGGTGTTGGGCTTGGCCCTGAGGCTTCACTGGAAAATTATAACACAAATAAGATTCCTGCTCTCATGGAGGTTCTAATACAGTGAAGAAGAAAGACATAAGTAACTACATATATTTAAAATGTATATAGATTGTGATGGTCTCTAGGAAAGAAAGAAATCGAGTCATGTAGTAAAGAATAATTGGGGTGGGGGCAGGGAGTAGGTGGCTACTTGAATTGAGTTGTCACCAACTGGCCTTCCATGAGGGTGAGAGTTGAAGGTTGAGTAGGAGCCAGACAGGCAAGGAGCTGGGGAAGCACCGTCTAGGCAGATGGGAGAAATGGCGTGATGATCGTGAGGCAGGATGCATTTGGCACATCCTGGGAACTGTCAGAAGGCTGTTGTGCTTGAAGTTGTCAGTGAGAGGGAGGGAAAGTGATCTTAGTATAGTTGCCAAGATCGTGCAGAGCCTGAGTAGGGTATTCAGATTTTACTCTAAATGAAACTGGGAGCCAGTGAAGAATTTGATGTAGGGGAAAAGAAGATATGATTTTTGTTTAAAAATATTACTCTGACCAGTTTTGTTAGTATGGATGGTAGGTAGGCTAGCACTGAAGCAGGGAGACCAGCTGGGAAGTTTTACAGTCTAAGTAATCGGTAATGGTGGCTTAAGCTAAGGCAGTGACAGTGAAGGCAAGGAAGAGGGAACATTTTCCAGATATATTTTGGAGGTACCCTCAGGTGACAAAACTTAGAGATTTATTGGCTATGGTTGGTGGATGGGTGGAGAAAAAAGAAAATATTTCTGGCTGAAGTAATTGGGTGGAGAGTGGTAACATTTAATCAAATGAAGATGGGGTGGGTCAGAATTTAAAATATTTCTTTTTTTCCATTCTTCTTGCTCCATCTTCTAATATCACATTACTTGTTCAATGATGGACTATTGGGAAGAGTACTTAGCAGGCTGAGACTTAGGAGATAGGAATTTTTGTCCAGCTGCTGCCCATAAGCAGTGATATGACCTCAACTAATTCATGATGCCTCAGTTTTCTCACTGCTACTGTGAACCTCAGAAGATCTGCAATGCTTTGAACTGGAATAATTTTTTCTGCATGGGCCTGGGATTTCTTCCCACTTTCAACATTATATCTAAGACACCAAATCCAGAGGAAACGCCATAGATCGTTATGACCTAACATTGATTTCTGTAGTAACAATGGAACATGGAGAGGAGAATGCTTTGGGTCTCCAAATTAATAATTGCTATCACTCAGCTGCACAATTGCTAGAAGATCATTGATAAAGAAGGAAGTTGATAAATTTTGTTTGATAAGTACCTAAAACTGTGACAATTTGCTATGGGGCATTGTTTAGGCATAGTCATCATATAGTTTTTTATTAATTCACTTGCATTTGTAGGATATGTTTATACATACTATTCTGTCTCTGGGACCCCTTTAGAATAACATTTTACAGAGGTATTTGAAAAGTTCAAAGTGCTATGCAAATTGAGGTGTTAATATTGACCTATGAACTGATTACATGCTTGTGTAAAGAGAACTTTTCTTTCCTGGTAGGTACAATTTAAGATTTCAAGAACCATTTAGAGTTTGAAGCTTTACATTTTTGACACAGAGTGTTATATTGTGGACATAATACACTAGACATGTCACCTTTGGTGCTGACTTCACCCCAGCTCCTACTGATGGGCCAGCCCTACACTGGTGACAGGTGCCATTCCCTAATTACAGACAACTGGAGCAGAAGAGGCACCTAACCCAAGGGCACTAATTCATGGGATGACCAACAACTTGTAATGCCTGCACATAACCAAGATGAACTTCTAAAACTAGTGAATTCTCACTTTGAGGTATTTGAATTGGAAAAGCCTGAGGAAATAAGGAAGCAATTAGCAGAGGGAACAGAAAAGTTGCATAAGGAGAAGCCATGAGATCAAGTTAAAGTTATGGCAAGTTCAAGTGATGTAGAAGCAGACACCATGAACACATAGGGGCGATGAAGTAAGGACAAACCACCATCCTCTCGAAACAGCTCTCACTGAAGTCCCCAGTGGCCTGCTAATTACCAATTCCAATAACATCTCAGTCTTCTCCCTCTTCCTCCTTTTAGTAGCTATGGATACTTTCATGTTTTCTCTTGAATCTATCTCTTTTCCCAGTGCTTTATCCCCTCTCCCTTTCTGTCTCTATCCTTGTTTTACTGTTGATCTTGTGTTGTTTTGTCTTTTGTTTCCTGAGGATTTCATCTCCTTTCTCAGTGAGTCACTGTATGACATGATTTGGGTGAATTCAAGACCCCATTTTTCTGACTTTTTGATTATCAGTATCTGCACCTATATTGATCTCTTAGCACCTGAACTTTTCCACCCAAAGCAAAACATTTTATAGCTATCCTTGCCCTCCTTTCTGATGACACTCTACTCTCTCACTAATATAGGCTTTAAACCACAACATTATCTTTGATTTATCTTCCCCCCTCACTTCCTGTGGCCAGTTACACACACACACTACCTATAGTTTGCCTTTGCAACAAATTTTGAATATCTCCTCTTCCTTCCATTCTCACTAATAGCCACCCTTCTTCACATCCAAGTGAACTGTCCCTCCCTATTCAAAATCCATCTTAAATAATTTCCTAGCGTTGCATTCTAGTTCATTGACTAATCCTTCCAGTAATATGGTCATTTCCTTATAAAAAGAAATTGTCTCGCTTACTGTCGTGTTCCCATCCTCACCTCCCCCCATAACTGAGTCTGGCACAATTTCTTTCACATAGGAGGTACTGGATTAGTATTTATTGATTTGTATTAAGGGACTTTACTGAATGCCTTTCTCAAATAATGGCATTGAATCTAACTTCATTGGCTGTTTAACTTGCAATTTCAAGTTGGTGAACTATTTTTCTTCTGCCAAATACCTTTGTACTTGGCTCATTTTGGAGGTCTGTCCTATTAACACCTACTTGCAATCCTCATTCCTCTATTAAAACTTTTAATGTGTGCAGGTTTATTCAAGCAGGGAGAATCGCCAACTGGAATGCAGTAAAAGCAGATCTTGCAAGGATTGTGCTATCTTGGGCATGTCAGATGACTAAGAAATAAATGGGCTTAATATCCTCAGATTAGAAGAAAGAAGTTTTGTAAAGAAGAAAAAAAATGTTGAAGAGATGGGTGGGGAAGAAGACAGGGATGCTCTTCAGAAAGTGGTTTGATGGAGATGCGGGCCCAGTGTGGAATGGAGCCTGGCCCTGACACCTTTTCTTCAAAGGCCTTAACTGAGCCTGTAAGAATTCTCAAAAACAGTAAGGTGTCAACACTAATGAAAATGGAATCATTTATCCTGGAAACTTCTATATCGGCTATTTTTTAATGGTGTTCTTGCAAAGTTCACAGAGAGAAGAAAGAAAGAAGTTGTATGTTCCTGTAGGGAAGAGCAGTTGAACTCGAGTTAGTTATTGCTGAATAATGCCAAAACCAACCCAGAAGGACGGAATTGGCCTACATGTTATCTAACGTCCTTATAATGTAAATATTTGGCAATTCCAATATTTAAGTAATACTTAATTTATGGAGGCTCAGTCTGAGTCAGATGTAATGTGGATAAGATATCGAACTTCTCTAGACCAGAAGACTGCTTCTGTTCTCTGCACGCTGAAGCCTACTCCACACTTGTGTAGTGCAGCTGCTCAGAAATCGTTCCTTAGAAGTGCTCTGGGGACATCAGAGGAGGGGCCTGTGGGGAAAGACAGGAGGGGCTGGGGAAGCCAGCGGAGGCAGTTCTCAGTTCCCCTCCCCCCACTGCAAACCATGGCAGCTCCACTTTTATCTGTTTGATATAAATTTTTGTTTGAGGAGAGAGCTCTGCTGCTTTTTAAAAAGAAGACAGAAAAAGATAAAGAGGAAAAATGAACTTTAAAAATCACAGATCTAGCAGCTTGTGAAGTAACCTGTGCTTTTTCACTTCCCAGCAAGCCTTCCAGGTTGAGGTGGAGCGTTGCCCTGGAAATAAGACCCGTGGGCTTGGTTTCTGAGATAGTTCTGGTCCCACCAATAAATGAAAATTCTATAATTTTTTTTTAAAAAACCTTGTGATATAGACAGATACTCCACCACCAGGGTGTCAGAGAGCGAGGAGAGGTTGGGAGTATTTATCAGTGACTAGTGTGCTCAGTCCTATTGTTGTTGCAGGCATCATTCATGAAAACAAAGTTTGGATATACTGGAATAGAGATTTTGTTTAAATTTGTATTTACGTGGGATTCGGAAGCAAATAGGAAGGAAGGTAGAGTTGGATAGTAAGAATCTGGGATATAAGGATAAGGTATAAGGACAGATGAGGGGAACAAATAGAAATTATACCTCATCCTGGCCCGTGTGGCTCAATGGATTGAGTGCTGGTCTGCAAACCAAAAGGTCACTGGTTTGATTCCCAGTCAGGGCACATGCCTGGGTTGCGGACCAGGCCCCCAGTTGGGGGCGGAGTGTGAAGGGCAGCTGATTAACTGTTCCTTTCTCCCTCCCTTCCCCTCTCTCTAAAGTTAGATAAATAAAACCTTTTCTTTTTAAATTATACCTCTTTATTTGGTTAAATGATTTACAGTTTACAAGATGATTTAATGTGCATTACTTCACTTAAATAAAAGACATGTCATATTTTGCAGCTGGAAGAGGGAAAGGGCAGATCTTTCATGTCCTTAACCCTCTATTAAGCCCACCTATAAACACCCTACTCTGAGTTACCTCTGTTGTCTGCTTGCTCTGCTCCTGCTTCCCAGCTGCCAAAAGCTGCTGGCAAGCCATGCAGTCCTAGCCTCTGAAACATTCATGTGTCCAACTCTGACTTGGACATCATCCCTTTTTAGTAATTATATATATTCTCCTATTCCATGCTCTGTCTTTCCATATCAGCTAATCCAAACCTCTCCCTCTCTTAATGGATTGAATTGGAGTTCTCAAAAATATATGCACACCTCTAATCCCGGACTCTGTGAATGTTACCTTATTTGGGGAAATGTGTAATTAAATTAAGGATCTTGAGAAGAGATCATACTGGATAATGCAGTGGGCCCTGAATTCCGTGACAAGTGAGACAGAAGGACATTGAACACACACACAGCATGAAGAAGGCCATATGAAGACAGAGGCTGAGACTGGAATAATACAGCCACAAGCAAGGATGTCAATAGGCCCCAAAAGCTGGAAGAGGTGAGGATGGGTTCTCCCCTAGACTCTTCAGAGGAAATGCAGCCCTAACCACACTTGATTCAGACCTCTGGCCTCCAGAACTGTGAGAGAATAAATTTGTTGTTTGAAGCTACCTGGATTATAGTATGTAATTTGTTGCAGCAGCCTTGGGAAACTAATACACTTGTGCACACCTACATTTTCTATCTTTCTGGGCAGTAAATGGCCTTGACTTCTACTTTTCTGAAGAGATGGAGGCCACCCACCCCCAATTCACCTTTTCCTTTACTTGAACCTGTCTCCTTTTCCCAAATCCATCTTTGCATAAGTGGATCCATTTACTCCTTCCTGCTAGTGAAGGATGCCCATTTCCCCTCCTTTACAAGCTGAATTCTCCATCTGTGCTCTTGATCCCATCCCTTTCTGGGTGATGAGAGACCTGGCTGTCTGTTGCCAGGCCTTCCTAGTCCCAAGCTGGGGAGGAGACAGAGTTCAAGGCTCTGGGCATTTCCCAGATGTACAGGGCCAAGGGAGCCATTAGAAGTCAGAACAGAAGGGGAGAAGATAAAACTCTGATCAAGGGGTGAAGCAGGAGGACTAGTCAGTAGGATCACCAAACTAGAAGAGTAGGAATTAGAGAAATCAGAAAAGGACTGAAACCAAGTAGAAAAAGAAGACTATGCTACTTGTGAACTGAAGGCTCCATTTTAGTTAATTTTTCACTTGGTGGATACCAGCTTTGGTGTTCCTATCTTTTTCTCCCACCTCTCCTTTATTTTTGTCTTTTCTCCTTCTTAATTTCATCTTTTCCTCTCTACTTTTAGACATTTTTTCCTTCTTTTTCAATCTTAAAACCATTTATATTTCCTAACTGACTGCAGTGGACATATCATTTAGTCTGTCCCATACCTCTTCCATATTCTGGGAATCTTCTTTCTTTTGGAGAACATTCCTACATGGTCTGATCTCATTGACAAGAATAACTGGCCACCCTGCCCAAGGATTTTTATTTTTGGAAGTAATGATACTTCTTTGGTGGCAAAGCTGCTATGCAGAATCTCCCAGCCACAATTTTTCTGCCCAAGAAAATAGTCTGCAGTAGGAGAAAATGAAGCCGAAACTCAAAGAAAAGCAGAGATGGAATAAGGAAACAGTCCCTGCAGAATTCCAGTCCCTGATTATGCCCAACCCTGAAGTTATCACACCTATGCCCCACCTGTGGTTTGAACAGCTGAGTCAATAAAGTCACCCTACTGCCTATGCTTGTTCAAGTTCAATTACTGTCACTGGAAACTAAAAATCTCTAACCAACAGGCCTCCCCTTCACACTCCTAGTATTCTCTTGTCCTCAGTGCCTCAACACCAATGGTTTCATTTCAAAGTGGCCTTCTAGACAAATTCAAGAGCCTTCTTTCTGTTCTTGACATTATCTCCCAATAGTATTTGATTGTCTGCTTTCAAATATGCTCAGATCATCAGGCCCTCTTATATTGCACCATTCTATTCTCTTATTTATTTGTAACATCTTTGCCTTTTTTTCCAGTGGTTTGTCATCGTTTTATCCCCTAAATAATGTAGCTCCTAAGGGTTAGCCTATGATATCTGTTACTCACTGTTTCTGTTTCCCTCCTCGATATACACACTTTTACCAGCTCTCTGTAGTGGATTTTAGTCTAAATGGGAAGTTCAAACCCTTGTTGAATATGTCAAAGACCCAAAGGAGCTGAGCAACTTTCCTACGGTTGGCCAGCTGATCAGTGGCTGCCCTCTTTCTGAGGAGACTCCCGTGAGAGTGTATAACAATTTTTTTTATTCTTAGCACATTATACACTGGTCTGTTGTTTACAATTCACAATTTAGTGGTTTCTTATTTCTTTTGCTCTAAAGTGTGTGTGTGTGTGTGTGTGTGTGTGTGTGTGTGTATGTGTATCTCCAGATTGTGGAAAGTTTTTATCCCACCATTTTGATCATGAGAATACATTGATTCAGTATTTATGAACACAATCATTTTAAGCACAATTATATCACCATTGCCAATAAAGATTTTTTGAATTAAACTACATATAACCAATTTTATTATTTGATCAATTTTTCTATATAAACCATTTAAACAGCTTCTATTTTTTCCATTTTCATTTAACTAAAATTACTTTTCTCAAAATCAATTCTTTCTCATGAATTTTATGTTGCAGATTTGATTTATCCTTCAGGGTTTTTCCCCCCGCATACATATCAAATGTTACTGATTATATTTTCTTCTATTATGAGTTTTCTTTTATGACCCTTACTTCAATCAAGTATAATTGTCCAAGGTCAAATTATATAGACATAAATTTTGTTTAGAATATTTGGTCCTTCAGTCACTTTTTAGTCAAGGGCAAATTTTTCCATATTCAGTTTTAGCCATTGTCTGTTTTATTTGTGTTGATTATTTTAACCAAGTACATTTTTTTACAGATAAGTTTTTGAATTTTAAATGTTACCCAGTAAGATTTATTCTTTAGTCAACTTTTTCATTTGGAATAAATTTTACATATGCAACTTTTAGTCATTGTCAATTTTCTTTTGTATTTTTTCTGAGTAATATTCATCATGAATTAGACAAAAGACTGATTGTTTATATTTTGTTAATTCAGTCCCAAGTATAAAAGATCTCACTACATACTAGGTCCAGTTCTAGGCACTTGGGGTGCAGCTGGAAAAGCAGATAAGCTTCCTGCTGTTATGTAGTTTATTTTCTAATGTGGGCTGGAAGAGAACACACAAGCAAACAAATAAATGGAAAAAAGAATTTCATATTGAAATAAAGCCTGTGAAGAAAATTGAACAGTATAATGTGATCACAACAGGTTAGACTGCCATATGAGATTGGGTTCTCAAGAAAGTTCTCTCTGAAGAGATAATATCTGAGCTGAGACCTGAGTGGCAAGGTGACAAGCATAGAAATACATGAGATTAAGTTTCTTAACTACCATACTGCTGAAATTTATATTTTAAATAAGTGTTCGTAAACTTTTAAATATATCGAGCACCACTTTCCCACACCATATGAGGAACAAAAAACAAACTGTGGGGTCATAATGTTGGTGCTGAAACATACTGTTTTACTTCCGGTCAAGATGGAGGTGTAGGTAGACATGCTTTACCTCCTTGCGCAACCACAAAAAGAATTACAACTAAATCTCAAAACAAATAATACTTGTCAGAAAATTGAACTGTATGGAAGTCCAACAACCAAGGATATAAAGATGCTACATTCATCCAGGTGGGTAGGAGGGGTGGAGATGCAGAAGTGCGGTGGAGAGTCAGCAGCAGCGGAGAAGGGTACAGCCTGTCTCATATTCACGTGTGGCAGATAAAGATCAGGAGGGATATGTTGGGAGCAAGTGATCCCAGTCCTAGGCCAGACTACACAGCCCAGGGTTCCAGCACTGGGAATATAAATCCCCATAACTTCTGGCTGTAAAAACCAGTGGGAGTTGGGGTGGCAGAAGAAACTGCCAGATTTTCAGCAAACTCTGCTTAAAGGGCCCACACAGTCTTAAAATGTACTCAAACCCACCCACTCTGGGATTCAACACCAGGGCAACAGCTAGAAGGGTGCCAGTCACATATGAGGAATGCGTGAAGGACTAGAAATGGGGCAAGTGCTGGACAAACCCCCAGAAGCCAGGCAGCAGCACAGCCCCCTCTCCACCCCATATAATTTACAGGTGTGCTTTATAGGGAGTCAAAGCAGCTTTACCTAATATACCACAAGTGGCAAACACAAGGCCCGCAGGACAAATCCGGCCCTCCACCTTGTTTTATTTGGCAGCAGCGTCAAGCTCTCACTTAACTGTTAAAGAGTAGTTACATTTATACAGTCCTAAAATTACATTTGGCCCTTTGAAGGCAACCTCCAGGCTGATGTGGCCCCCGATGAAAATGAGTTTGACACCCTTGTAATACACAGAAACAAATACAAGGAGGCTGCCAAGTTAAGGAAACAAACAAATATGGCCCAAATGAAAGAACAGAACAAAATCCAGGAAAAAGAACTGAACTAAACAAAATGGAGATAGCCAGCCTATCAGATGCAGAGTTCAAAACACTGGTGATCAGGATGCTCCAAGAACTCACTGACTACAGCAACAATAGAAAGAAATCAAGGTTACACTAAGTAAAATAAAGAAAGATCCGCAAGGAACCAATAGTGAAGGGAAGGAACCTGGGATTGAAAACAATGATTTGGAACATAAGGAAGAAATAAACATTCAACCAGAACAGAAAGAACATGAATTCAAACAAATGAGGATAGTATAAAAAGATTCTGGAGCATCTCCAAATGTGTTAACTTCTGAATCATAGGAATGCCAAGAGAAGAGAAAGAGCAAGAAATTGAAATATTATTTGAAAAAAACAATGAAAGAAAACTTCCCTAATTTGGTGAAGGAAGTAGACATACAAGTCCAGGAAGCACAGAGAATCCCAAACAAGTTGGAACCAAAGAGGACCACACCAAGACAAATCATAATTAAAATGCCAAAGATTAAAGATAAAGTGAGAATCTTAAAAGGGGCAATAGAAAAGCAGACAGTTATCTACAAAAGATTACCCATAAAGCTATCAGCTGATTTCTCAAAAGAAATTTTGCAGCTAGAAGAGATTGGCAACATGTATTCAAAGTGACGCGAAGCAAGGACCTAAATCCAAGATTACTCTATCCAGCAAAGCTATCATTTGGAAGGGAAGGGCAGATAAAGTGCTTCCCAGCCAAGGTAAAGCTAAAGGAGTTCATCATCACCAAGCCATTATTACATGAAATGTTAAAGGGACTTATTTAAGAAAAAGAAGAAGATCAAAACTATGAACATTAAAATGACAACAAATTTACTCCTATCAACAACTGAATCTAAACAACAACAACAAAAACTAAGCAAACAACCAGAACAGGAACAGAATCATAGATATGGAGATCATTTGGAGGGTTATCAGCTGGGAAGGGGAAAGGGGACAATGGGGGCAAAAATGCAGGGATTAAAAAGCATAATTGGTAGGTACAAAATAGACAGAGGGATGTTAAGAATAGTATGGGAATGGAGACACCAGAGAATGAGTATGCATGACCCATGGACATCAACTAAGTGGGGAATTGCTGGAGGGAAGGGGAGTGAGTACCAGGCACAGGGGGGCAAAAGTGGAAAAACTGGGACAACTCTAATAACATAATCAATAAAATATACTTTTAAAAAAGAAACATACTGTTTATGCATATTGCTGTCTTGTTCATGAACACATATGGCAAGAAAGAAATATTCAAATAAAAATGGTTGTGACAGGCTGGTAAAAGAATATATATATTTTTTGTTCCCAAAATTATTTAATATTTTTGGTATATCTTTTCAATAAAAGTATGTAACATGTGTGCCTTGTGCACTAATTTTTCACTGGTGTGGGTGATATCTCCTCAGTGAAACCGAAAGTTCAGTTGTGGGAACATACTAAATTTTCTTCTTCTTTTGTCTTACCTTTGAGGAGGAGGCATTCAAGAAAAAGAAACTTGAGGATCGATGGTTGCTAAAGATTTGCTAGATGCAAATATAAATGATATATTAAATATAGATTTTCTAATGAAAAGCAGAATTTGAATGTCTAAAATAGTAAGTTTTTGAACAATCAAGGCAGCATCTAACCACTTGAATTAATGTGTTTCCCTATAATGGATATTTGCAGACTTCTCTCTCAGTGAAATTTGCTTTAAAATATTCAAACTCTTCTTACAACATGACCTTAACCCAATTCTCATTTTCAAATAGGAATACACTTTGGACGAAGGAACTTGCCGACAACAGAACTAACTCTCCTGGAAGAGTGAGAGGACAACAAGCAGCTGTTCACACAAAGATTGAGACAACCCTGACCATCTGCAGTTTAAATGGCAGTGGCATTTGTGCTTTCTTCCAATGACTTGCACTCAAAAATGTGTTCTTTTTCCTGTCATAGCCTGCATGGAACCCTCAGGAGCAGCCAGTGGGAATTCAGCGGCACCTTTACCCTGGGAGGGATGCAGGTGGGTGGTCCTTTCTGCCTCCCCTCCCCCAACCAATCCCCTTTCCATTCTGTGTTGTGTAAATAACACACATTCACACCCACTCACACTGGTAACTTTCAGCAAAGTGTAGATTTTGTTTAGAGCACCCATTTTAAACAAACAGATGAAGTGCACATAATATTTTTACTACTCAAAATCTGGACTACTTAGCATTAAATTGGAATCATTGAAAGAGCTCCAAGTAAAACTGTATAATATAATGCACTCTGCCAAGGCTTGAATGTTTTTTCCCCCTATGGAATCACAAGAATTATCCTTAAAAATAAATAAATAAGAGCCAGTCTCTACAGGAATCTAGATTTGCATAGTGTGGTTTCATATGAAGTCATAATGACAATACTTAAATCTTTTTGGTGTTGCACTCTCAGTGAAAATGTTAGTCACAAAAACTATCATATCCCAGAGAAAATACAACATTTGGGCAGGTTTCCTATTGCTGTGAAATCTTGGGCATGTCAATTATTCCCTAAAGTCTCACACATTATCTTTGTAAAACAAGACTCATTTATCTACTCATTCATTCATTCATTCATTCATGCAATTAATATCTTTTGACAATCTACTATGTGCCAAGGACTATTCTAAGAATTGAAAATATAAAGATTAAAATATATGGTCCTTGACATCAAGAGGTTCATTGGCTAGTAAGAAGTAAGTCAGACAAATAAATAGTTATAGTATTTTATTTTTACTATATTTTACATCACAGTCTCTGTTTTGGTTTCCAATTGCTGCTGTAACAAATTACAGCAGACTTAATGGCTTAAAGCAACACCAATTTATTCTCTACAGTTCTGGAAGTCCTAAGTCTAAAATTAAGGTGTTGGAACCCAAAACACTAATTTGAAAGAATATAAGCACTTCCGTGTTCATTGCAGCATTATTTATACTTGCCAAGATATGGAAGCAGCCCAAGTGTCCATCAGAAGATGAGTGGGTAAAACCACTTTGAGACATTTGCACAATGGAATACTACTCGGCCATAAAAAATAAGAAAATTTTACCCTTTGTGACAGTATAGATGGCCCTGGAGAACATTATGCTAAGTGAAATAAGCCAGTCAGAGAAAGACAAGTAGCATATGATCTCACTCATATGTGGAATCTAATAAACAAAATGAACTAACAAGGAAAATGGTGACAGATTCATAGATGGAGAGCAGGATGACAGCTAAGGCCGAGGAAAGTTAGGGGGCGGAGGGATTGAGCAAAAAAGGAAAAAGGACTCATGGACATGGACAACAGTGTGATGATTGCTGGGGGGGATGGGTTATAAGGGCACTAAATGGTAATGGAAACAATACAATAAAGTTTCAATGTAAATAAATAAATAAATAAATAAATAAAATTAAGGTGCTGACTGAGCTGTGTGCTTTCTGGAGGCTTGAGGGGAGAATCTGTTTGTTTTGTTTTTTTTGGTTTTTGTTGTTGTTTTTTTTTTTTAACTTTCCCAGCTTCTACATCCCATGGATCATCACCTTCCCCTCCATCTTCAAATTGCCTCATTCCAACATCAGATCTTTTTCCAATGTTGTCCCTCTTATAAAAACCCTGTGGTTACACTGTTTCCACCTGAATAATCCAGAGTAATCTCCCTGCCCCACAGATGAATAATTATATTTGCAAATTCCCTTTTGCCATGTAAGGCAACACACTCACAGGTTCTGGGGATTACAGCATGGACATCTTTGGAGGATTGTTATTCTGTGTAATATAGTAAGTATTATAGTATGAAGAGTGACCTCTTTATAAAGTACATGTAAACTTAGAGAAGACATCTTAACTCTACCGAAGACCAAAGAAGAATCAGTGTTTGAGCTGGGATTTAAAAGCCGACTAGGAGTTTGCTTACTCGAGACATCAGAAGAAAGCTGTGCAGGAAAAGCAATGATATCCCATCTGATTGCAGAAAGGGAATCATTCTACAGGGCCAGAATGTTACAAAATAGGATGGCACCTTAGAGAAACTCTGCTTCTAACAACAATGTTTAACAGTTGAAGAAACCAGAAACCCAAAGAGGTGCGATGACCAAAGGCAGATGACGAGAGAGTGGTAGGCCGCAAAGGAATTAGAAACCTGGTCCGTTTCTCTCATGCAGGCTATTTTGAAACCTTCCCATGTTAAGATATGTGCTTAGGTTCCGATGGCAGGAACCTCTGCCTACTTTCCAATTTCAATAAAATTATTAAGAACTTAATGCTGAAAAGCACCCATTGTTAACTGGCAAAGTACAGTGTTTGATTTTGATCAAAAAACAATTTTTCCCCCCAAAGCTTCAGAGGTCTTCTAGATTGACAGTGTAGAGCAGTCAGAAAGATATAATGAGCCATAGTTATTTTCAAAATCAAAACTCTATAAGCTCAGTGATTTTTTTTCTTAGACTATAAACTGGCAGGTGTCAGTGGCAAAAGTCATCTGACTACTAAATGGGTGTTTGTTGAATAAAACCCATTAATGCTTATAAAATTCACTGTCTCGGGGATGAGTTCATGACAATAGGATATTCACAGAGATGCACTAAATGGGCTTTTATGCATTATTTTAATCACTGGTGGGTAAAAGGCCAGATTTGGCTCATCAGCAGCAGCCTTAGCCCTTGTCAATACTGATCTAAGTGATAGGCCGGAAGGAGCCCTGACTGCTACAGCCCAATGATATTACTGCATTGTCACACATTACTGTGTGACTGCATGAATGCCCCGACAGCTCATGGTCACTAGTGTCCTTTTCTGAGAATTCAGAAAATTAATCCCAGTCTCTTCCCCAGATTTTCTTTTGGAAAAGCTGTGTAATCATTGACAAGGTTTTGTTTTGTTTTTAACTTATAGCAATGAAGCAGTGAACAGTTTCTCCTAATCATATACTATTGGAGGTGCACTGACTGTCCTTCAAACTTCCAGGTATATTCTTGCATTTGGTGTCCAGGTTGGGAGAATCCTGCCACAACCAGTTTCTCTTTAATTCTATATTTTACATTTTGGATAGCAATGTGTATTTGTCATAAATGCATGGGATTTAGAGGAAGAGACACTTTCTGAGTCAAAGATAAGTTAGAAGTTTGAGAAGGAATAATCTCCTTTACCCAATTACTGTGAATTGAAATTTAAATCCTATTTAATGGGAACCCAGAAGCTGATCATATATATATATATATGATCATATATGATTATATATATGATTATATATATATGATTATATATATATATAATTAGAATGCTAGTGTCTCAGAGAGATAAGAAGAGTGAGGCAGTCTTTCATAAGTGTAGAAAAATATAATTGGATCTAGATTAGGCAACTTGTAGGTTAGTGTGAAGGGAGTACATTGGGTGACAAATTAGTTAGAAATGGTGACTAACAATTCAGGAAATTTGTCAAGGCACGGAGAAATAACCTAGAGAATATGAGGAGCTGCAAACAAGGGATTATGGAACCTGAACTGGCTGTGATTAAGCTAAGAAGGACAATGTCCCAGATTGGGTGTTGAAGAAAAAGGCTGGCACCGGGGAATCCAGGGACAGGGGAATTGGGTGTCAGGGCACTGGAAGGCGTGCATATTGCTCCCACAACCCTGGTGTGGTTGACCCCAAAGACCCAGACCAGACACGGCTGGATCTTGCTTTCTCTGCGTTGAAGGGTGGGGAAAAAGACCGGTATTTTGAATGCATCTGGAAAGAATTGTCTGTAAGTAATATTTGTACTCCTATTAATAGTAATACCAGAATAATTTGGACTACAATGTACAGCTGGACAGATAGGGTTCAGAGCTGTCCCTTTCTAGCCAGGAATCTGTGGCTCTGCTCAATATCTCTGGAATTCAGTTTCGTTGTCAATAAAATGAAAATCATATTATCTCATGGTTTCTTGGTGAGGATGGAATGAAATAATGTAGGCAAAGTACTTGACCCACAGTTGGATTCCGTGAATGTTGGTTTTCTTTGAAGTCAAGATCTCTATGACTCTCTCTAGGCACAATACTGAGGAGCCCCCTGTGTTCACTGTCTCCTTATTCTTGGCTCTTTTATGTCTTTTTGACATCTTCTCCCTATACTTCTTATGCTACGAGGAAGCACTACAAAATGCTAATTGATAGCCATGGATCTTAGCCTCCAACTCAGGGGAAAAAAGAAAAACATTAATTTATCCAAGGCTAAACTTAATTTCTATTATAAGTCCCTATGCGCCTGTAACACATTATTCCTGAAATCTTAGTGGCTTAACACAGCAAAGGTTGGCAGGGGGCTCTGCTCTACACAATCTAAGTGAGCCCAGGCTGATGCAGGCTCTGTCATCTAGCCATGTGATATTATATACATGGCATTTCCGTCAACACAAAAGTGAAGAGAGAGCTGGAAGAGGCACACCATCTCTTCCGTGCCTCAGCTTTTAGCACTTCTCACAGTCTATTGGCAAGAACTAGTCACATTATCACAACCTTGGCTCTGAGGAAGGCTGGTAAATATAGACCATCTATATTGTCCCCTTATAAACTGCAAGTGTATTAGGGCTTTGGAGGTGTGACAAGTAATAGAAGAAACTCAACTAAAACTACATCAAACAAAAAAGGAAGTTTACTAGCTCACAAAAATAAAATGAGGTTTATTACTGGAATCAGCATGGCTGGATCTAGAGACTCAGATTTGGTAATGAGTTTGGTTTCTCTCCATCTCTGAGCTCAACTCTGCTTGGCTTTAGTTTTTAGGATGTTTTCCTCCATGTGCTTGATAAAAATGGCTGCCAGCAGCTCTCAGCCCATATCACTCCAGCTTAGTAACACTATTGGAATGAACCAGTCTTCCCTTAAATGCTCATGGAAAAGTCTTTAGGAGGACTCTGATTGGCCCAGCTTGGGTCACATGACATCCCTGTGATCAGGATTGGAGGGAGAACAGATTCATCTTCACTAAAACCAAAGGACACAGGTTTCCAACTAGAAGGCCACATTCTGTTACGACAAGGGGGAAAAGCTGCTGGACAGTCAACACCACCAGCTGCCCATCACAGCAAGGAATATTCTTTAACACCCACCTTTCCCACACATCCCTTGGGGACTGAAAGGGGCTTCTATAATGCATGGGGAAGGGAGTTATGTTGGCAGTGAGCGATCTGATGGGCGAATAGCCACTCAATCTTCCAGTATTTTGTGGAAATAATGATTACATCTTTTGTAAATTTGACACAGAACACAGCTGGGAGATATTTGAAACAGAAAAGCACTATGATCAATGATCTAAGCCAAATCGTAAAATAGTTTTTCTTTTAAAAGTAAAACAATAAGGATGCCTCATGTGGGCAGGAAAAATTTCTCATACTGGCTTTATCACGTGCTTTATGGCCAGCCTGGATGACTGTGTTGCTGTATCTCAGTCTCCCCCAGGAAGCCATCACTCCGTCTCCCATGTCCGTCAGCCTGAACTCAACCCTGTGCCTGCCAGGTCCCCTTCTGAGTGGCTGTCTAGCAAAACAACCAGTGACATTAGTGACTATGGACTCCTGATGACTTCCCCAGTTCTGTTTCTAAAGCCTATCTAAAATGAATGTCTTGTTTTACTACGCATTCAAATGTATTCTTCTGATTATGTAACTATAAATGCCTGCATTTCATATAGACTTAAGTGAAGGGTATAGAAGCATATATAAATCACACTGCAAAGTTACATTTTCTTCACTGCACTTGATATTTGGCTAAATGAAAATTATATTATCTGGAGACTTCTCACATGCTTCCATATTTAAATATGCATAGGAGGCCCACACACAATGCATTTTTCACAATTAGGCTACAATAGACCAGGCATTAAGGTGAAATAAAATTTCTTCCTGAAATCTAAAAATGCTGTGGTGGGTAAGCATGCTTTTTATGCCCATATGATTGGAGTTAAGTTTCATCATATAAAAATTTGGGAAGTTCAGTTGGTGGGCATTGAAAATTGATCCACTGTGCAAAATGAGCAAAGTGGGAATAATAACATTGACCCTGCCTCAGGAAGGTGACTTACAAAACAAGGACACAGCCTCTGATGACATAGTGGGGGTGGGGAGGGGGTGGGGGGGTCTTCAAATTGGGATTCGATAGCTCTAGACAGGGGGAAGGCCTCCCTCTGGAGCTTTATCAAAATAGGAAGGGGTGTCTTTCCCCATTCCCTGGAAGTAGAGACCTGTTTCTCTGTTCCCTTAAACAAATAATAAACAAATAATGACCAGGTGTGGGGCTGTATCAGAGAATAGAGTTACATGGGCTGTGCACAGCTCCATTTACCACAGCTGAGAATACTACATAGCAGAGATACCCTAACAGTCTATTTATTCTGCAACAAAGAAAACAAGTCTCATTCTGAATTTTTTTTGAGGAGTAGACCTAGGATCCCTGAATTTAACCTTATCCTCACCCAACCACTATGTCTATTTGAGACATCCTCAAATCACTCTCATATTTATAATTTCCCCAAACCATCTGTCGATGCATCAAGGTTTCTGCATATACCAGCAGGATCCTCTGAAACAGAAATGTGCAAGCATCCATAGTGAGTACTTGGAAGGAAAAGGAATCATTCTGAAAGTTATCTTCTTTTTTCCTTTAAGCTTTTCCATGAACTTCAGCTTCTGGAAAAGACAGGACTTTCCAACCTACAGTGTGCAGTTCCTGGCAGAAACCAGAAGGCCAGATCTGGAATCTATAACTCCCCATTTCCTGAATAAGCAACATCTTTAAGGATTCCATTTTTATATGCTTTATTCAATACAATTGCTACATTTGAGCACTCCAGAAATATGATGAACACATGTAAAGAAACAAATTAAGCCATGGTTGGAATATCTCTTTCATTGTCTCGCCGCTGGCAAGACTGTGTGCATTTCTAATACTTGCTTCTTTTCCTTAAATGTTGGCAAGCCAAAGAATAGATTTTCAGCAAATTATAGCATTTTAATTGTTTAAAAAGGAGTTTTATGTTTCAAGCAAATAGATGTGTGGTCATTGCTAAATACGCTGAAGTTAAGCACTTTCAAAATCCCCATGGCAAACAGTTCCATAAACAATATATAGATAAAGAATGTGTAGACATAGAATATGCGCTTGGCAATTCAACACCATTGGTACTGGAGAATGGGTAAGGAGATACCTCTTGAAAAGAGTTTAACCTCACAGTCCTAAAACAATATCGGGTTTGTACCTATGATAACACCAATCTCCACCAACACTCTGCCACCTTTTCCCCTGCTCTTTGCCCATTTTCTTTTTCTCAGAACCAGTTGTTCGCTGACTGTACTGTGGACCTACAGCCTTCCTGTCCATTTGCTACTCTGAGATGTGGTCTCTTTGTTTCTTGTGTATCTGCTCATTTTTTCTTTAATTGGAAAAGTCCTAAGTTTATCATCCCACCCGAGTCCCACCTCTAAGTAAACACTTAGCTGGCTACTCCAGTCTCCCACATCTATTGTTTTTCAGACACAGCACATATTGTTAGCACATTATTTTATACATATCGCCTGCTCAATCTATATTATCTCTTTTCGGTATGGGTTTCTTCTTCCCAACTTGATGGTAAACTTGAAGGTAAGCAAGTATAAAGATTATCTTTCAGTATTCTCAGCACTTGGAATTCACACCTTTATAAAGCCACATCAGAGACACTAAATGCCCCTTCCTCCTGTCCAGAGCAGAAGACCACCTGTGGATGCTCTTCTTTCTTTCTCCCCAGGACAGAAAGCCCCAGGACACAAGCAGAGATGGAGGGTCAGTTGTGCTGAGTACCAAGTAGAGAACAGCTGTATAACATCCCCTGTTATTGCCTATCCTTCCTTTCTTGCCTCATTCCTCCCCCCATTTCCGCTTCCCTAGAATTTCACTCCTTAATAAAATCATGATTATAAGCTTTTATCTTGGGTTCTGCTTTTGGAAGTACTCAAGCTAAGATGTAGGCCCAGTGACCTCTCCAAAGAAGGACTTGCCACCCAGCTACAAGGAGTGAGGTCAACAGACAACTTTGGGCTATCAAGCCATTCAGGGTCTGCCTCAGCTACAGAGAGCTGCTTCATGCAAAGCCATACCTTTCCTGTCAGGCCCAACACAAGGTACATCAGACAAGAGCCATTCAGTCCAGAGCTCACTGCCAGTTGGGCTGGGGCTTTGCTGGGTCTGCCAGAGGCGGAAGTTTGACCTCTTCCTAGGCCCAGTCCTGCTTCTTCCCCTTCCCTTCACAGGTGTTAGTCCCCAGTAAACATCCTGCCTTAACCCTGTCTCAGAATCTGCTCTGGACAAACCAGTCTGTAGCAGTACTAAGTCAGAGCTCTTCAGGTTGCATGAACACTCAGTCCAAACTGACTTAGCCAAAAAATTCAAGGGGAATTGATCAGACCCATGGACTTCAATGATTTAATCATCACACTTGGCTCTGCTTTCCTCTGGCTTCCTTATCAGGCAGATTTTGCCCATGAATTGGCCCCCAGAAGCTCCAGGCTTAGCATTAGCACCCCCGTAGAAAGAGCTCCGCTTTCTCAAAAAGTCCAACAAAGTCCTGGAATTGAGTCTCATGGGTGTGGTTGTTGTTTTATGTGTCCAGTGCTAGACCAATCACCAGGACCAGATTTCACTGTGGGGCTCAATGAAAAATGAAAATTCAGGGGGCATTGTTATAAATTATCAAGAATTTCAAGACAGTAACCACTGAGCATGAAATCAAGGGTGGGACCTTTCAGAGTGTGGGGCCCTGTGCACCTACATGGGTCGCAAGCCCACAAAGCTCTGCCAATCATTCTGGCCAGGGAACACAATGCTCTACCTGGGAACACTTGGGCGTGTGGCCATTCCTGAGGTTGGGGTTAGAGTTCACCAAACAGAAATCAGAGGAATTGATGCTGGGAATGACAAACTCATAGACGCAGTATCACACATTCATCCTACTCAGACAATAGCTAAAAAGGTTCGGTGGTGTGAAGGAAAGAATAAGCTCCAGTTTCACAAGTCTTGGATTTGATTCCTGGTTCTGACATTTTTAAAGGTGTAGCTTTACGAGAGTTACTTAACTTCTCTGAAACTTAGTTTTCTCTCTTGTTAAGGAGGCACACACACGAAAGTCTGTCTGACTTACAGAGTTGTGATGCTTCTAAGAGACAATATATGTGACTGATTAGCCTGGTGCCTGGCAAAAGGTGGGGCCCCACAGACAGTGGTGGCAGTGGTGGTGATGACACCAATTATGGCAAATTCGGTGGGAAACAGCACAGAAATGTGGAATGAAGTGAAATAGAATCTCTGGAATTCAGGCCCCTCCCTGTGGGCGAGCTACTTCAGCTCGAAGGACTCCAATCTTATCTATCTCTTAAAGTTGCCCTGAGGGTAGCAGGCTTCCTGTGAAATGCCTGGCATCAGAGTTGGCTGTCCTCTCAGAACGCTCTTTTCCAAGCCTCAGGGTGTGATTCCAGACTGCTTTGAATCCCCGACAATCTGAGGAGTGGAGTACTGAGCAAAGAACAAACCAGAACTAATCTTTCTGATACCAATCTCAGAAGCAGCTAAAATTCACAGACACTAATATGTGAAATCCCTAACGTCTGTCTCCATCTATTCTTCTTCTACTTCTCTTCTTTCCTCCTCTACTTCTCACACCTGGATCAGAATCTCATTTGCTTTGGGCCTCACATTGAGACAAATTTTAATACTCAGTTAACATCCCAAATTGTTACATATGCATTAAAACGTGGGCCTTTTATGAAAGTACCATAACCAAAAAGTGTAGATGGACTTTTAGATCAGAGGTTCTTTGCAATTACTGGACCACCAGAAAGATGCTCTGATCATGAGAAAGCTTCTCAAAATGTAGTGGTCATTTAAATAGGACATAGAGAAGGTGGAATCACTAGCCACACTCTAGGGGCACTTATTTGGGGCCAACAGTTTTAGAATTAAGTTAGAAAATTATTAGTTATACCATGCTGAGGATGTAAAAACCATGTCATATTTGCTATTTTTATTTAAAAAATGTTTAGGTATAAACATAGTTGGAACTACTTGCTGAAAGACAGAGAAGCATAGTAATAAGAGCTAATGTGTAGTGCTTGTTTTGTTGGAGATCATTTTTTAAATGCACAAGGAGGAAATTGGTGATGCTTTTTGAAAAACAGCTGTTTTTTTAAAGTCTTGTGTCCTTCTCATGTACTCATGTGATAAGTATCACACCTCTCCCTTGCGTAGTGAGCGAGCATGTAATGTCAGATTCCTGGGACACTTCAGGAAATGCTGAATTAGTTCACTGGTGCTGCTAGCTTCCCATAATCATTCTGTAAAAATCTCGATGTTATCCTTCAAGTTTATGAAAGGAATGTAAATGGACACCAGGGAACGACTGTCTGGCCAGTTGTGGTCTCTAAATTGCTAAACACAGGTTCTCCCTCTGCCTTGAGAAACTGGACTGAAGCACACAGAGAAAACAAGTCGAAAGGTGTACTAAATTCAGTCAGACATCATTAAGGAAATCTCTCAATTCCATTATAAAACTAGCATCTCAAAAGGCTTTTTGCCATCACCTGAATTGGGCGAAGACAAAGAAAATAAATACTTATCAAAATCTAACAATAAATAAATAAATGCATCTTAAAAATAAGTGGAATAAGGTAAAGCACCAGTGAAGAAATCTCAAAGTAGAATTTTGTTTGGATTAGTGTTCATAATTAAGATCCCGAGTGAATTACAAAATCATGATTATGTATCCTTGATTTGAGAATGATTAGGAGCACTGTCCCTCTGAAGCCCCCATACCCTACTCTGAAAGAGCCCACCGCCCCCCCTCCCCACAATTCCCCAATCTGTGTATCATTAGCAACTCATTCTAATCCCACGTAATTGTATTAGTTCAATAGCAGATTAGCTCTAAGTGCCCCACAGAAAGGGAGCTGTCAGCTCTGCTATTGTTTTCCACTTAATGTGATTCCAGGCAGCACAGAAGAAAGGCAGCCAGAGCCCTCCTTCTCCCATTACAGACTGCAGTTTCTAAACCAATTAAGGAAAAAGGGATTTACAGTCCTCTGGATTAGAGACTTTGTTTATATTATCCTATATTTCTTCTCATAAAACTCTACATTTTATGCCTCCTAACAGCTTTCTCTCTATCTCTGGAATGTTCCCTTTTACTTACCCATACATACATGTTCCTATTTACTTACCTGCCTTTGCTATTTGAGAGCAGTCACTGAGCTGGCTAATTCTTGCTGCTGATTGTTTTAATTATGTGTCAAAATCCTCGTGCATTTGTAGTCAGGAGAACTCAGGAACAAAATTGCTGCTTAGGCCCAAGCCCAAGCCTGATATTCAAGCAGACCTTGATAAAGTGGTACATTTCTGTGCAAGCAATCATTTCCAATTAATTGAGTAAAAACATCCTGCAGGATGTTTATCAGAGAAATAAAGCTTGGCTCTCCGGAGGCAAATTGGGCAGTCTCCTGATATTACAGCAAAAGGTGCCTCTTTTTATTTTTTTTTAAGGAATTACATCTGGTGTCGAAGGTAAAATGAGGTTTCACTGAAGCAAGGGAACAAAGAGAAGATGCTAGTTAAGAAAGAGCTCCAGACTATTTAAACAAATCGTGTCCTGATCTCAGTGTTGGGCTGAGGCTCCTCTTTTCTTACTTTTTTAAGGGATGCTCGTGCCACAAGTCCCACTGATGATCTTCAACCCAAATGGATGTATAATTTTTCCCTTGGCTGGTGCTGCAACAATGAAAGCCTCACTCGATGGGTTTCTATTAGAACCAAATGGATTTTGAGAAGCATTTTTACTCTTAATGGAGCTTTTCTATTGAATTTCATTTTTCAGAAATTTATTTTAGCTTCAGTTGAATATTTAAACAGGTTTAAATTTTAAATATCTGTGCTGAACAAGCCTTGATATATATATTTTAAATTGCTGTAATACTTCACTGGGTTTCCTTTCTAACTTGATACAATATGCATAATCCATTATGTTAGCATTGCATAACTCGGGTATGCTCCGACACCAGGCTGAGGTACCCTTTTTACACAGTTAAGTCACACCATTGCAACGGACTGTCTCATCAAATTATTTTTATAACAGCTTTGTTACTAACAAAGCACAGAGAGGGGTCTAAAATTCAACCCAGGGCTCACTGTTGTAAGAATACCCATTCTGATTAATGAAACTTTTATTTTAGGTTGTCCTTAAACTAAATTAGCATATTGTAGTCTTTTACCATCATCAGGAGGAAGGGTTAGGGCTCTTTGGGGAGAACTGTTAATTCCAAGACCTACTGGTTTTATAGGTTCTGGTTGTCACCCTGGCTTTTCCTAGGGTTCCTTTGGTCCTTTGAAATTGACAAATATTTGCGTTTTCCAGGCACAAGGGGTGGGGGTGAGTAGGAGGACACAAAACTAACACCCAGGTCTGGGGGAGCTTCAGCCAATCAGACAGCCCAGAGGAAACAAGAACGTTTCTTCTTTTGTTTGTTTTAATTTTTATTGTTATTCAATTACAGTTGTATGCCTTTTCTCCCCTTCCCTCCCCCCCACCCCAGCTGAACCCACCTCCCTCCCCCACCCCCACCATCCCCCCCAATTTTGTCCATTTGTCCTTTATAATAGTTCCTGCAATCCCCTCTTCCCACTGTCCCCACCCCACTCCCCCCTGGCCACTGCTAAACTGTTCCCAACCTCAATGTCTCTGGTAGTATTTTGTTTGCTTTTTTCTTCTATTGATTATGTTCCAGTTAAGGGTGAGATCATATGGTATTTGTCCCTCACCGCCTGGCTTATTTCACTGAGCATAATGCTCTCCAGTTCCATCCATGCTGTTGCAAAGGATATAAGCTCCTTCTTTCTCTCTGCTGCATAGAATTCCATTGTGTAAATATACCATAGTTTTTGGATCCACTCGTTTGCTGATGGGCACTTAGGTTGCTTCCAGTACTTGGCTATTGTAAATTGTGCTGCTATGAACATTGGGGTGCACAGGTTCTTTTGGATTGGTGTTTCAGGGTTCTTAGGGTATAATCCCAGCAGCGGAATTGCTGGGTCAAAGGGCAGTTCCATTTTTAGTTTTCTGAGGAAATTCCATACTGTTTTCCACAGTGGCCTCACCAGTCTGCATTCCCACCAACAGTTCACTAGGGTTCCCTTTTCTCCGCATCCTCTCCAACATTTGCTTGTGGATTTGTTTATGTTGGCCACTCTGACTGGTGTGAGATGGTACCTCATTGTGGTTTTAATTTGCATCTCTCTGATGGCCAGTGATGCTGAGCATCTTTTCATATGTCTCTGGGCCCTCTGTATGTCTTCCTTGGAAAAGTGTCTGTTCAAGTCCTTTGCCCATTTTTTAATTGGGTTGTTTGTCTTCCTGGAGTGGAGTCGTGTGAGTTCTTTATACATTTTGGAGATCAGGCCCTTGTCTGAGGTATCATTGGCAAATATGTTTTCCCATACTGTTGGTTCTCTTTGTAATTTGGTGCTGTTTTCTTTAGCCTTGCAGAAGCTTTTTATTTTGATGAGGTCCCGTTTGTTTATTCTTTCCTTTATGTCCCTTGCTTTAGGGGACATGTCTGTGAGGATGTTGCTGCTGTGTGTAACTGTATTACAAGGCCACTGTAATCAAAACAGCCTGGTACTGGCATAAAAACAGGCACATAGACCAATGGAACAGAACAGAGAGCCCAGAAATAAACTCAAGTCTTTACGGTCAATTAATATTTGACAAAGGAGGCAGGAGCATAAAATGGAGCAAAAACAGCCTCTTCAACAGATGGTGTTGGGAGATCTGGACAGCTACATGCAAAAAAAATGAAACTCGATCACCAACTTACGCCATACACGAAAATAAACTCAAGATGGATAAAAGACTTAAATATAAGTTGTAACACCATAAAAGTCCTCGAGGAAAACAAGAACGTTTCTGAATGGACTGAGGCTGCCTGAGTCCAGATCTCAGCTCCACACTGAGAAGTCCTGTGACTTTGGGCAATTTGTTTCACTTCAGCTTCAGTTTCCCCCTCTATGAGGTGGGGATAATAATTGTCCCCATCTTATAGGTGTGTAAGTATTAAACAAGGTAGTCTGAGTAAAGTGCTTAACACACTGCCTAGCACATGGAAAGAGCTCAGTCCCGATTATGGTCAGGGGGGAATCTCACAGAAACACAAAATATTTCCAAGTATAGGGCACAACGCATGGCTCAACACGCACCGAGTAAGAGTTTGAGTCAACATCTAGGTCGTAGACTCCAAGAGGGAGATGGGGTTTCAATAAGCAGAGAGATGAGGCGATAGCTCCGGTGTTTGGGGACAAGCTCTGGCCACCTCTCCTGTCAGTATCAAGCTGAACCCAGGCGAGAGATTGCAAGGCAGCCTCTGTCCGAGATCGAAAGCGGCGCATGGCGCATGTAAGGAGGACGGTGAGGGAACCAGCCGTGCCTTTTGACTCCTTCACGATGTTGAAACTGAAGACTCGGTGTACATTCACAGAGCTTCATAGAAACAACCCCTGCTCCACTCAAGCAGCACAAAATCCACACTCACGATTCATTCACCAGGCTTATAAGGGTCTCCGGCTGTAGCAAATTGGCGAAATTGATGTCTACCCTGAAAGCTTGTACCATGCGCGTTTTGTAGCTGCCGTTGCCTAGGTACACATCTGCTAGCAAGCCTGGACTTAAGTCCCTGCCTGATAACCTCTGAATCTCTGCTAGGAGGCAAAATCAATCCAAGGTAGAATTAAGTGGGAAGATTGAGGAGAGGGAAGGTGTTGCAGAGGCTTGGGGGACGGCACTGAGCCTATCTATAGACCTGAACATATTCTGGGCACGGGCGGGAGCAAACAGTCGTGTGAAATAGCAACATTCTCTACAGTCCTTCCTGAGCTGATGCTTCTAACAAGTTTCTAGTCAGTGTAAGACAAAAGGCATTTCTGAGAAATAAGTCTGACTATCTTAGGAAGGGATTAAAACATAACCAGTGTTTTTCTGTCAAATGCCACATACACTATGCCTACGTGAACTCGGGAACACACACAATTGTGGTGACAGGAGGCCACCATCAGTGTCACATCCTCTCTCTCGCCTCCCCCCTCCCTTAGAGAAGCGCCATTGATTAATGCCTCAGAGAGCTCGCACGCTTTCTGCTTCCTCACATTTGCTGCAGGTGTTTCACTGGCCATGAGGATGGCGTGAGACATTTTGATGTACTTAAATTATGTTCACACTCTGAGCCTAATCATTATTACAAAATTTATAGAGGATAAAATGCAGGAAGCCATAAAAATAGAATTTTTACTTTGATCATGCAAAGTTATGGGTTCTCTTGGTAATTAATCTTTTATAGGTCTTAAAGGTCACTGCCAATGTGAAGACAAGAGTTTTACTAGTTCTGTCCCAATCTCCTCAAGCAAGAGAGGTGAAACCAAACCACCCAGGATCGTAATGATAGGAACAAACATACCTGCTGAGGGACTGCAGGCACAACAGTAAGACAGGAATGCAACAAATGTACTTTTCATAAACCAACGACAGCACTGAAACTTGGAGAAGATAGTGGAAATAGATGGCAGAGAGCATTCTCTGGACTTCACCATATCATTGAGGCTCCTTGTACCTCAGTTTCTTCAACTGTAAAATGGGGCGACTGACTTTAAGAGATCTACAGGGTCCATTTTATTTCCACCATTCTATAAAGTATAATATATTTTTTATTATTTATATATTTAGATATGTATATGAAGAAAAAGAAATCTGCTATGCTGGCAAATTGAGAATTGCCCAGAAACTTGAAGTAGGTGCTGATCAGGGAGAGCAGACCCTGAGTTGAGAAAAAAGCTGAAAATAAACACCGTAAATGGGTAACTAGCCACGTGATTGAGCAATTCATTGGTTGAAGCCCTAACCCCTGATGTGACTGTATTTGGAGATAGGGCCTTTGTGGAGTAATTAAGGTTAAATGAGATCCTAATGGTGGGACCCTACAATAAAAGGACTAATGTCTTTATATGAAAAGGAAGAAATGCCAGGAGTGTGAGGGCACAGGGAGCCTTGGGACGCAAGGAACCACAGAGAGAAAAGGCCATATGAAGACACAGCAAGGAGGCTGCTGTGTGCAAGCCAAGGAGTGAGGTCTTCCCAGATTCCAACTCTGCCAGCACCTTTATCTTGGATTTCCATCTTCAGAACTGTGACAAAGGAAATTGCAGATGTCTAAACCACCCCGTGTGTGGTCTTCTGTTATGGCAGTCCTACTATCCCCAAATGGAATACTAACGATGATGCTGATGGTGATGGAAATAGATGCCTATATACCACCTACTATGTGTCAGGCAGGGTTCTAAGTGCTCTGTATGTATTAATCAATTTAATCTACACAGCAACCTTATGGGGAAGGTACTTTTATTATTTCCATATTATAAATGAGGAAATCGAGTTTCACAGAGGTTATGTAATTAGCCCATGACAATGAAGCTAGTAAGTAAATGGTGGAAGTAGGACTTGAATCCAGGCAGTCTTGTTCAGAGGCCATGCCGCCTCTCTAAGAGGACATTAAAAATTATGGTAGAGATGGTTATTTAATTCCACATAAAGATATTAGGTATTATTTTTGAAAGTAAGTTAAAATACACATGGTGATATATACATATATAATTTTTATCTTCAGTACTTATGTATATAATTAGTATTTCATATATACCAATATCATATATAGATCAAATGTATATATTCTATTTCATATCATATATATATACACATATATATATAAAATACTTCAGAAATTACCTGTGGCCATCTTTGAGTAGTAGAAATATCTTTTTTCTTTTTGGCTATTATATATTTTACACAATAAATATGTGTTTATTTCATTTGAAATCTATATAACATGTTTGCTTAAAGTTAGAGTGGGTTATTTAAGTAACTAATTAAAAATGTGTAGTGAAGAATAATATGAAAGAAATTAATCCCCCTAGATGAAAAGGAGTAAATATTGCAAACAGTGTTTTGAGGAGTGGGGTAGAATTGGAGTGATGGTCAGGAAGGCTTAATCAGAGAGACTGAAATTTGTTTTGCTGAGGTGGAAACTGAAGTGGTGACTTACAGATCTTGGACTTCAACCTATCTGGTCAATCCATTAATTTATCACTATATCTATTGACCAGTTTAGAATGAAAGGTTTGGCTAATTCTCTTTAATTAAGTCACAAATGCTGTGTGAGTTGATGAAAAAGGAGACAAGTAAAAATACTGTAGCTGTTACAATTGTTACTACATGCTCCCCGCTCCTCGATGGGGAAAGTAGTGTGACATCTATCTGTGAACTAGGAAAGACACTAAGTTAGAAACTTTTTTTTCTTTCACAGCCCAGGAGCTGGCTAACGAATAGAGGGCACAGGGAGCCTTGGGACGCAGGGAACCCTTATGCAGGGGTACATGGGGAGTGGTAGTAGGAAGAGAAGCTGGCTTGCCTGGGGCATTTGAGTATTAGAAAATGAAACTAATTTCGACTGTCAAGGATTCGATAATCAGAGAAAACTAGTCCTGCTGTGGAAATCACAAATCCCCTTGATGCTCAATTATAACGATCTGTAAAAAATAATATAAGTCAAATTTCATCATTAAAAAAAAAACTTTTTAAAAAGGCACAAGCTCTTTCACTGGGCCGGAATTTACTGCAATCAACACTGTTTGAAATCTCATTGCCAATAAGCTGCTAGGTTGTTTTCCTAGGGTCAAGGCCTGGACATAAAACAAAGCAAGGGCGATCTTCCTCAGGGTTCATTAAAGCTGCCCAGCCATGCAGACCACGTCAGAAACGCACTGTTGCAGAAGCCAATCCTCTTTTCTCCCTCTGATGTTGCCTTTTGCACTGTTTTATTCCCCAGAGAATTGCGCCAATTATAACCCCTTGTAATTTTTTTTAGGAAAATCATATTTTACTCCTTTGTGCTATACTAGCTGGAGCCACTGTGTCATATTTCCTTTCCAGTTTGTATAATGCCACACACTCAGGTGTTAGATGTTTTCATTATCAGGAGCCACTAACACTGGTAAAAGAACATTGATTGTACTGAGATTATATATCTATCACACATGCATAATATATATGAGAAAATGTCAGTATAACAAGGCCAACAAAGTATTATTGTCATGGGGCCATTGGTCAGAGTATGGAGATATTTTCATTGGACTAAATTTGGGGTTTCAGTGGTATTCATAATAATAGTATTCGCCTTGTAATAATAATGTACAAACCCCCTATGGTGTAATAAAAAGCAACATTTTCCCATGCAGGAACTGAATTGAAAATACAAATGTGAGCCTCTGAAACTTCCAAAAGCTGCTTGTATGTGAGTCAACTGAGAAAGTTAGTTCTTGCCAGTGAATGTTTAATAGAATTCCAGAGAAGATCAACAGAGTTTATTCATTCCACACATTTATTTATCATCTACAGTGTGCATGATCCTTCAAGGTGTCTAGGGATTTAACAGTGAACAAAAAAGAGACGTATTTCTGCATTTGTCAAGCTTGCATTCTAATAGATAACTAGTAAGTAAATCTAGAAACTAAACAAGAGAAATAAGAAACTATATGCTGTACTATGTTAGAGAGAAATACCTGCTAAGGGAAATAAGACAAAAAGGGGGTTTTGAGGGGTGTGATTTTTGGATAGGGTGGAAGTGCAAAGCTGCTTTAATCATAATTAAAATGCCAAAGGTTAAAGATAAATAGAGAATCTTAAAAGCAGCAAGAGCAAAGTAGAGAGTTTCCTACAAAGGAGTGCCCATAAGGCTATCAGCTGATTTCTCAAAAGAAACTTTACAGGCAAGAAAGGGCTGGAAAGAAGTATTCAGAGTGATGAAAAGCAAGGACCTACAACCTAGATTACTCTATCCAGCAAAGCTACCATTTAGAATTGAAGAGCAGATCAAGTGCTTCCCAGAGAAGGTAAAGACAAATGAGTTCATCATCACCAAGCTAATATATGAAATGTTAAAGGGACTTATTTAAGAAAAAGAAAAAGATCAAAACTATGAACATTAAAATGGCAACAAATTTGCAACTCATCAACAACTGAATCTAAAAATAAACCAAGCAAACAAGCAGGACAGGAAGAGAATGATAGATATGGGAGAACATTTGGAGGGTTATCAGCTGGGAGGAGGGAGGGGGCAAATGTGGGGAAAGGTACAGGGATTAAGAACTACAAATTGTTTGGTACAATATAGACAGGGGGATGTTAAGCACAGTATAGGAAATGGAAAAGCCAAAGAACCTATATGTATGACCCAAGGACATGAACTAAGGAGGGTATTGCTGGAGGGGATGGTGGTACCTATGGAGGGGGGCAAAGGGGGAAAATTGGAAAAAATATAATAGCATAATCAATAAAACATATCTTTGAAAAAGAATATAACTTTAAACAAACATCTGAAAAGAGGGAACTAGCATGGGGACTATCTGGGGGAACAAAATTGCAGGCAGAGGGAGCAGCAAGGGAAAAGTTCTGAGGTGTAAATACTCATGTGCATAAACACTGCTTCTTTCCTTTCAAGATCACACCACATTTTCAAATTATAAACTAGTGAGCTGAGTAACAGTGGAATATGTTTGTCAGACTAACTCTCTCACAGAAAAGTTATAAAATCTGGAAAATTATATTTAAACACACACACACAACTGTTTGAAGGCTCAGAAGAGTAATCAAAAGCAAGCAGACAGTAAGTGGGGGAATATCCAATGCCCTTGAAAGAGGAATTGTGAAGAATGAGATCTGTAAGTTTGTGGTGTTTTGTCTAAAAGTACCGCCTAACCCACAAGAGACTCAGGTAACAGAAAGCCACAGCCTGACAGGTTTGTGGATGAAAGAATAACCAAATAGTCAGGGGCAAGTCAGGGGTTCATGCAAGAAAGGGACCCACGGACAGGCTGAGAAGAAAAAGCTACATCAAAAACTCTAACCAGATTCTCAGCTGTAGACAAAGCAGTAAGGAGTCCAGAAAGAACCAGCAGCACCAGGGGTGTCCAACATGCGGGCCCCGTGAAGCCCAGGATGGCTCTGAATGCAGCCCAACACAAAATCGTAGGTTTACTCAAAACGTTTTTTTGCTCATCAGTTTTCATTAGTGATTATGTATTTAAGGTGTGACCCAAGGCAACTCTTCTTCCAGTGTGGCCCAGAGACTCCAAAAGGTTGGACACCCCCGATTCTAGACGCTGAAGACTTAAACAGAGATTTCAGCTACTGTTCTACACAGAGAAGACGTAATTTAGAGCTTAAGTCCAGCCAAGTAAACTGCATTATAGAACAAATTTCACTTTTCAGAAGAACAAAACAGAATCCAGGTTCTCTACAAAATATCATTTATAATGCCCAGTATCACCATATATGTGATGTCACTAAACATGCGAATATGCAGGAAAATATGACTCTCGGATTCCTTCTGACACCACATGAAGGGTTTTTTTTCCCTCAACATCCATAAATGGTATCTCTTCCAACAGCAGTTTCCAGGTCTCAGACACTAACTGTCTGGAGTTAGTGCAGACTCCACAATTAAGGGACTTAGTCCAACAGGTCTCCGGTAATAAATTTTTCATCAACTGATCAGTACACACCTTTGTTTTATGTGTGTTTCTGTTTAAAGACAACTTGTTTAATATATAATGTTGGTACATGACCACTGAACTGAGACAACAGCATCATAACTCAGGCCTGAATGAAGTTTCCTTAACACATTTTTTTCTCATAGCCATCCTGCACTTAAGGACACTGGACAGTACTTCAGTCTAATTCTTGGAGGTTATTCTAAAGAGCAAAACCACCAACACAAAGCAAAACAAAAAATGCCAACAGTGAGAGATGACCCAAGAAAGCAGCGCAGCACTGTTTGGTCTCGGCTGGGAATGCAGATGTCAGGTGACTCAAATTTGTCTCCTCTCTACACATGTCTGCAAATGACCATAACGAGCCGTAAGTACCGATTTGGGGGTTACAAATAAATTTTAGTGAGTAGATAAATTTGCAAATACAGAAACCATGAATAGTCAGAATGACCACACATATGTATTCTTCTCTTAATTAAAAGTTACATATAACATGTTATCATTTATAAAATTACCTGTGGGATTTATAACCCATGTACAACTAACATAAATGATAAAAGAACACAAATAATAAGGGGTAAATAAATCTACAGTTTCAAGGTAACTATACTTTATGTTAAGTAATATACTATTAACTCTAAATAGATTATGAAAATTAACAATGCATATTGTAATCCCAAGAGAAATCACCAAAAAGAAATGCAAAAAGTATAGCTAAAAAGTCAATAAAGGAAATAAAATAGAACATAAAGATGTTCTATTACCTCCAAAAACTTCAGGAAAGAAGAAACGAAAACATATGAAATAGAGAATAAATAGCAAAATCACAGACCTAAGTCTAACTATATCAATAATTACACTAAATTTAAATGATTAAGCACTTCAATAAAAGCCAAAGATTGACAAAATGGACTTAAAAAGTACATACCTCTATATTGTCTATAAAAGATGCACATTAGTACAAAAATACAAATAAGTCAAATGTAAAATGATGGAATGTGTTATATCATGAAAATACCACTCATGACTGTTGGAGTAGCTATATTAATATGAGACAAAATAAGCTTTAAGACAAGATAAAGTATAATATTTCAGATATCAAAAAGAGGTTGAATTCATCAGGAAGCATAAAATTTTAAAATGACAATAGACTTTAAAACACATGAAGCCCAAACTTATAGAACTAGGGGCAGAAACAGACAAACACACAAACTGGGGATTTTAACACTCTTTTTTTCAGTAACTGATAGGATAGCTAGACAAAAAAAAACCCAGTAAGAATAAAGAAGATTGGGTCACTGTTAACCATCTTGACTTCATTACATTTGCAGACCACTACCCCCTCCAACTGCAGAATGCACATTTATTTTCAGAGACATGAGACATTCTTTAGAATAGACCATAGGCTGGGCTTATAAAAGGTCTCAGTATACTTCAAATGATTGAAATCTTACAGAGTTTGTTCTCTGATCACAAGAAATTTAAATTATATCAAAACAACAGCTATCTAGAAAAGCCACAAACATATGGAAATAAAATAATACATTTCTATACAACCCATGGATCAAAGAAGAAGTCACAAGAGAGGTATGAATAATTCTTATTTGAATGACAATAAAAGTACAACAAACCGAAAAGCTGTGTGAAGTTAAAACATCTAAGCTAAAACATTGCTTAGAGTGATAGGTAAGAGTTTAAATGCTCATGAAGGAAAGAGCTGATTGCAATGATCTTCAAGATGCTAGGAAAAAGATGAGTAAAATAAATCCTTAGTAAATCGAACAAAGAAAATAACAAAGAGCAGAAATCAATAAAAGAGAGAGAGAGGAAAAATAAAGAAAAATTAAAAGCTGAATACAGTTATTTCAAAATATTAGTAAAATCAATAGTCCTGTAATAAAATTGAGACTTACCTGGCAGGGGAGATGCCATGATCACGAAGGTGGTTTTCCCAGGGTGAGGCTTATCCATGGCACTTCAGGATGTGCTGACCCCTGGGATTTCCCCGAGTGTGGGAAAATCAGCCGCATAATTTGTGGTAGTGGGGGACTGTGTTGAAGCTCTCCCCTGGCTAAAAAATAATAAACAAACAAACAAACAAATAAATAATAATAAATAAATAAAATAAAATAAAATAGATAAAAGAACCCTGGCCAGTGTGGCTCAGTTGGTTGGATCATCATCCTGGGGACTGAAAGGTCATGAGTTCAATTCCAGATCAGGGCACATACCCAAGTTGCAGGTTTGATCCCCAGTCAGGGCATGTGAAAGAAGGCAATTGATCAATGTCTCTCTCTCTCTCTCTCTCTCTCTCTCTATCTCTGTCTCTGTCTCTCTTTCTTCCTCTCTCCCTTCCTCTCTCTCTAAAAAAAGCAATGAAAAAAAAATCCTCAGATGAAGAT
Organism: Desmodus rotundus; assembly: GCF_022682495.2. NCBI lineage: Eukaryota > Metazoa > Chordata > Mammalia > Chiroptera > Phyllostomidae > Desmodus > Desmodus rotundus. The sequence goes on along the minus strand of NC_071388.1, from coordinate 183,921,749 downwards.
AAAAAAATTGATTAAAGGAAAAAGAGAAAACACAAATTATAAACATGAGGAATAAGATCTCATTGTACAAGGCCAATATATAAAAAATCAATTATATTTTTATTTACTAGAAACAAAAAATGGACATTTAAAATTAATTCTATTTATAATAGCATCAGAAAACATAAAATGCTTAGAAATAAATATAACACAAGGTGTGCAAAACCTCTGTACTTAAAGTATTAAATCTGGGAGGGGGGGTTGCAGGGGGGCAGTAAATGCACACAACTGTAATTGAACAACAATAAAATAATTTTTAAAAAGTATTAAATCTGAGAGAAATTACAGATCTAAATAAATGGATACATATGCTAATTTATAGATTAGGAAACTCAATGTTATTAAGATACCATGTTTCCTCAAATAAATCTGGAGATTAGATGCAATCAGTATCATATCACCGAGTATTTTTGTAGAAATTGAAAAGCTGATCCCAAAGTTTATATGAAATGCAAATGACTAAGAATAAAGAGCTAAGCAATTTTGACAAAAAGAATCAAGTTCAAGGACTTACATATATTATCTGCCTTCAGAAATTACTACAAAGCTGCAGTAATCAATTCAATGAGGTATTGGCATTAGGATAAACAAATATATCATAATGGAGAATAAAGAAAAAGACCAACATTTATACGGTCAATTAATTGATTAGTGGATTCCGTCATGTCCAAAACACCCACAGAAACATTTGGCCCGTGCCAAAAAGATCCTTGATATTTAGTCTTCCCAAAAGGTCCATGAAGACAACTGATCCACAGATAATATAAATATTGCTCTACTGCCTGATTCAAATCCTGATCCACCTGCCTAGCCCTTGTGCCACTACCAGCCTGGAGATGGAGGATATTGGCAATATAGCCACAACACAGCTATTGATCAATAATACATGATAGTATTTTATGTTTAATCCTGTGCACCAAAACTCGAAATAAACCTCCTGTGCTATTTGAACCCAGGACGTTTTTCTAATTGTGGAAATTTCAGACAGGACAAAATATCCGTTTGGCACGGACCAAATGTCACCATGAACATTTTGGACAAAACCAAATGTCCCTCAATAAATCAATTTTTAACAAAAATTCTAAAGCAATTTTAGTGTGGGAATGGAAAGCATTTTAAACCAATGGTGCGAGAGCCAACGGACATCCACATGGAAAGGAAGAAAGACCTCAGTTCCCTCATACCATAGCAAAAAATTAATTTTAGATGAAGTTAGACCTAACCATGAAAGCCAAAATTATAGCTTATAGAAGAAAAATGTTCACAAAAAATAGGAGAATAACTTCATAACCTGGGATTTAGGGAATATTTCTTTAAAAAAAGAGAGAAGACAATAACAAGAAAAGAAAACATTTGATAAGTTATTCACTATCAAAATTAAAAACTTCTGGGGTGGGGTGGAGGGATGGGGAGAAAAGGCATACAACTGTAATTGAATAACAATAAAAATTTTTTAAAAAATTAAAAACTTCTGCTTGCACACACAGAAAACAACAACAAGACAATGACTCGAAAGTCCATAGGCTGGAGAGAAAATATTCATAAAACATGTATCTGGCAAAGGCCTCATATGCAAAATAGTTAAAGAATCCAATTCTTTAAATTGGCAAATGAGAGCCACATCACAAAAGAAGATATACTAGCAACCAATAAGCACACAAGTATTCATCATGATTAGCCACAGAGGAAAAGTTGATAAAAACACAGTGAGATAGTCTAACACACCAACCCCAAATGCTGAAATTAAAAAGATGGGCAAATCCCAAATGTGAACAAGGCTTCGGAGTCATCAGAACTCTTCTACGTTGCTGGTGGGAATGTAAAATTCTATAACCACTTTTGAAAACTAATAGGACAAAAGCCCTTTCCTGAGGCCGTCTTTGCCAGAGCTGGCTGGACCCCACAAAGCATGAGTTACCCTAATTGTTTTGTGAGCCTTTATCCCCAGGACTAGAAAATTACTGGAAGCGCCCTGAAGGCTCAGAGGCCCCAGGAACTTACAAAACAAGACATACGAGACCACAGCAACGACCCTCGACCCAGGCCGGACCCTGCAGCCAAAGATAAAATCAAAAAAAGTTGCAGCCCAGCTGAAACATCCTGCTCTACAACCACCCCATTACCCGAGAAAAGCCCAAAGTCCTAACCCCTTGGGGCTGGTGCACCCCTCTGCACCGAGCCCTTCTCTTGGGAAAGTAAAATATGCTCTCTGCACTTTCTTCTCTGTCACTGACCCCCACTCACAAAAACTGTTTGGCAGTTTCTTATAAAGTTACACACACACTTACATCTTTTGACTCCACAATTCCATTCCTCATTATTTGTCCAACTGAAATTAAAACAACTGTCTATCAAAAGATATGTACAGGAAAGTTTACAGCAGCTTTTATTTGCAATTGCTGACCACTGGATACAGCCCAAGTATCCATGAAGAAAAGAATGTAGAAACAAACTGTGGTATATTTGTGCAATGAAATACTACTCAGCAAAAAAAAAAAAAAAAAAAAGAAGAAGAAGAAGGTAGTGAACTACATATACATGCAAGAATTATGAATTATGAAAAGAAAAAAGACAAAAAATACTGTATGATTCCATTTATATGATGATTTAGAACAGTCAAAATGTCTAAGATAACTTAGAAGTGTCATGAGGGAACTTTCTGAAGAGATAAAAATGTTGTATTTGTAATAGGAATGAGTTGCATAGGTATAGCTATTCAATAAAACGGAGCAGCTAGGATTCACGCATTTCAGTATACATAAATTCCATAATACTAGTAATCACCAAGCAAGGCTAGGGAGGAAGTAGAGGTATAGATGACACAAAAACGCTGCTATTGTGATAATTGTTGAAACTAAATGATGGTCATATATTGGCTCAATATTTGATCCTATTTATTTTGTATATGGGTGAAATTTTCTGTAAAATTGTTTTTAAAATGTTTATAAGCCAATAAACTCATAATTAGGGCAGAGACAGTAAAATCAGGTCACTGGCCTCAATTTTGAGGCCCATTTTACTATGAATATTTAAACATTTTATTTTTACATTATTTTAGGGAGAACATCCTCCCAGTTGAAATTTGTTTCACGGTCTTACCATTAGCATTGCATCAACAAATAGGAATGCCCACCATGTCCAGGTTCTTTGCCAAACACCTCTTAGGAAAGTGCTCAAAGATGTGGGTGTCCCTAGATGTGGGAAGCTGGGCAAATTTTCTTGAAAAAGGCATCAAATGTGTTGGGATAAAGTCACTTAGGGACTTCAAAGTGTCTGCTTTCTGAGGAGTTTCATCTGAAACGAGGGCGCTCGTGGTATGGATTACCTTGAGACATGACGTAGCCCAGCTGTTGCTTTCCTCGAGTTCCCTCTGCGGCAGCCACCACGACAACCTGCTCATTCCAAGGGCAGGTCTGTGGCTGGGTTTCTGTTCTCAGACCTGCACACACTCCTGAATTCTTTACTACAGCCTTCTGGAGGTAGAAAGGGTTTTTTTTCTTGTCAAAGTAACTTTTTAACATTCTTAGAGCTTCCCTTAAGAGATTTTTCTAGAAGAAATGAGGAATGGAGGCTTTTCTGTTGACATGATGTGAGTGTACATTTAGCATCTGGTTCTGAGCTTGTGGTTCTTTCCTGTCCACTGCCCCCCAACCTCAGACCTGGTCCTCCTGGAAATGGGATGTAATCTGCAGGCCCCCCACCCTCCCAGCTTTCCACCTCATCTTTACATAGTGATAATGTGAATGGAAGTAGATAAGGGGACATAGATGGCTAATGACACATTGTGTGATGAAAAATTTGGGGACAAAAGTGACTATTACCAAAGCCACTTTCCTTTTCTTAAGTCCCGGGAGATTATGAGAGGGAGAGAGAAAGAGGGAGGAGGAGAGAGACATTGAAGGAAAAATAAAGATTTGATCCAGCAGTCTAGCAAAGTGAGTCTCAGTTGTGTTCACTCATGGTACAAAAAGGCTTACACACACCACGGTTTACTGCAGCAGAGAACCTGGCCCTCCCTCCCCAGGGGAAAGAACACTTAGCTTTGCAGGGGCCTTTGACTGTCCCTGAAACAATATGGTAAACGCAGTCTGCAGTGGAGGGGAGAGGAGCAGAAAAGCAATTCTTCCACTGACACATTCCCAGAATGCCCAGCAGTCTCCAAAAGCCAGGAAGCCTCATCAGTTACCGGAGCAGAGATTTGCCTTTTTTTTTTTTTTTTAACACACTTAATCTATCTCTGCACATTGTATCAGCAAGTAGGAGTAGTGTGGTTTCATTTGGTTCGAAACCATAATTCACTTTTTAAAAGTGAGATGTCTTTGACTTTATCCCCTTTCCATTTGTTCCTCCCCCACCCCGAGTCAAACCCCAAATAGTTGAGCTAAAATTAAGTTTTCTAAGAAGGATGAGGGAATCAGAGAAAGAAAGGATCTAAGAGGAGGGTCTAGACACCAGAAAGAGCAAAGGCAATTGTTTCAAACCGGATCGAAAACTGTCTGTCTGGCTTCCTCTTTCTCTTTTCTTCCGCCTGCCAAGTAAACCCTCTCCTGATTACAGTAAATACCTTCTTAACAGATCAAAAGGAATGGTTTTAAAGTGAGTTGCTTACTCACAAAATTCATTATGGTAATGCCTCATCATATTTAGCCGAGCCTGCTCCCTCTGCCGCCTCTCTTTGATCTGCCACTGCGGCCGTGTGTCTGTTCCCGCAGTTCATCTACATTTTGTTGGCGTCAGACACTTTCAGTACTTACGCCTCAGGTTTGTGAACAGCCCAGTGGAATGAGGAGAGACAGCGTAGAGATTGATTTTTCTCCCAAAGCTTTAAAAATATATATATATTTTGAAATGTTACTAACAACACATGTTAGATGTTGAACTCTTCCTTCTTTCCCCTGCCCCCATGAATTCATCCTTTTTACTACTTCCTAGGAGATTCGCCCCCTGGTAGATCTGTTTTTCACTCTAGCTCCATGTCTGCAATGCAGGTTTCTTGCAGAGCATTATTTATTATTAATGATATAACAATTTACAGTGTGCCAGCCTCCTGAACCTCAAAGTACATTGCAGATGCATAACCAAGGGAGTCAGGCCACCTGCCTCTGCACCAAACAAAGCCACCAGACCTGTAAGAAGCCACCTCCAAAAAGAGAGTCTTTTCACCTGTTTGGTCCCCCAGGACTGCTCCGGCTGGCATTGGTACCAGCGGTGGAGACTCCAGACAAGTGACTGGGACTTTTAAATTTACTGTGATATAACTTGACCTTTAGAAAGACAAAGTGTTTTGATCTGATTTCTGTAAATGACTTACCTGGGGTACCTCTCTGTGGCTTAGTGTCCTACTTAATAAAATCGATGGAAAATAACCTGTTTTGTTTTACCCTCTACCTGCATCCCCTGAGTCATCAGTTGCACAGCTCAACGCAATTGCCTTTTAAATGCCTTTTCTTAGTTCTTGTCCTCCTTGATCCCTCTGCCACATTTAAAACTACTTACCATCCTCTCTTCAAACTCTTTAAAATTCTATCCCTTCTGGTTTCTATGATGTTAGGCTCCCTGTCTCTTCCCCTCTCAACCATTGATTTACTCTGCCAACCATTTCAGGTTAGGCTGTCTATTTTGGGGTTCCTCTTGCCTGTTTCTCTATGACCACTAACAGAATGCAATCCCCTGCTAATAATAATGATCACGATGATCAAGTAAAGTCCTATATGCCTACTATGTTTTATAATTCCAGTGCTTTTCACATTATCTCCTCATCCCTCACAGCAACCCCACGAACAATGGTGGGACACCTCACCACATCACGCAGTTCATGTTCTGCTTGCCTAGACTGTGTGCTCTGGGAGGGCAGGGACTTAGGTCTGTCTTGGCCCACTTTGGTAACCATTTGGCCCATGGTAGGAGCTGAAGGAACAGAAGAGTATCATTAGCCTTCTTTTATAGATAACACTGTATTTTACAGAAGCCCCCAGTGTTAGAGAGAGTAGCCCACAGTCATAAGGCATAGGCTTGGCAAACGTTGTCTAGGTCTCTGACTCCAAGTCCGCTTACCTTTCTACTGCACTAAGTCACAAAGTGCAGCAAAACCTGTATTTCTCTCTGTCACATTTTATAACTAACAGTCAGTTCTCATAAAATCATGGGAGGGAAACTGGAGTTTATCTACTACTGTTTCCCAGATTCACCTGATCATAAATGTCTCGAAGTATTTCAGAACAATGCAAGTTTCTATACCCTATCCTAGTGCTACTACAAACCAATATCCAGGGGAAGGGCCTGCTAAAGTGGATGTTCAAACAGCTGCTCTCTCTTGGTCATTCTATCCATGTGCCTGCCTGCTCAGGGGCTGCTGGACCTGGCTTCAACTCCAAAGGGGGAGATGAAAGCTGTGGACCCAAATGCATTCCACTTTGTCACAGAGATAAAGCAAGAGAGACCCATCCAAGCATTCGTAGGTGATTCTCGTCAATAGGAAAATTCAGGAAACAGGATTTTAAACCTGTGACTCCTAAACTGTGATCTCAAGACCATCAGCATCACCTGGGAACTTGCTATAAATGCTCCCGCCCAATCCCAGACCTGCTGAATACAAACTTGAACCCGAACTGAATCTGAAGATGAGGGGGTATGCTTAACAAGCCTCTCAGGCAATTGCGGTGCACACTGAAGTTTGCAAAAGCTGGCTTCTGAGCCCATCCCAAACAGGTGAGACTATTTTAATTTTCAGAAGGAAGCGACACCATCTGTTCAGTAACTCTGGTGTTGAACAGCCATTTTCAGAGGGGATCTAAATCTCTCCTGCTCTTTTTGAAGCCCATTTTTTCTTGTTCTAATCCTAGCGCATAATAGATTTGAGTTTTATATCTCTTGGTAGATCAGATAGTTCCTGTTAATATTTCTTTGAAGGTATTTTAATATTTGATTAATTGGTGCTTTTGTGAGAATCTTCTCCACAACATTGTAACACCCAACCAAGCAATTATGCAAATGTCTTGTCCATTTGGTCACCATTTTATGCAAACGTTGCTCAGCACTGTACACACGGGGTGCCAAAGAAAGCTCAATAAATAGTTGTTATATCTGTGAAGAGTAACTCTTTGGCGATGGTTATGGTATTCTGCTCAGAAGTGGAAAAGGATGGAATTCTCGGGGTCTACTGTCCTGTCTGAGGTCAGTATTGCTGACCTGGTTGTCCTTGTTCTTCATTGTCCCTAGTTCATACATTTTGTTCTAGCCCATGCTTTTTCTCTTTTCCCTTCATCACCTGATGCCCAGACTTTGAGACCCTGCCCTTCCTGCCTTACATTTCATCTGGGTCTCATCACTTCTTTAACTCACTCAGATTTCCAGTTCTGTTTCCCACAGTGATGGTGACCCCCTGCTTTCCAGTTCACTGTCACTGACAGGTGCAAAGAGCTGGGTCTCTCACCCTTTAACTATGTTCCAAAAGAGAGTCCTTTGGTTCATTATTTTCCATCTCCCCCTTTGTAGTCAAAGTCAGGTTCAACAGACCGAGAGTACACATGGGGATAAAATGACAGAGAAGGAGAAAGGGGGTACACGCCAAATTGAATCACATGTGTGGGGTAGTCTGTTATTAACATGCATTAAGCACTTGGACATGCTAAGTGCTTAATACATGTCAATAACTATAATAGTAAGACACATCTTGAGGAAATGGCATTGTGTTTACACCTTCCCTGCCTGGGTAGCTATTTAACATGGTCAGTTGGATAGCTGGACTCAGGCCAATTGGTACCAGTCTGATCTTTGCTAAGAAATGACTGCAGCTGCTGTAGCCCGTGAACACTTTGTAATGCTGCCCAGTGCCCAGCAGGGAGATGCAATTGTCCAGCAAATACATTTAAGAAAAGGACTAGGAATAGAGTTTCCCAGGCAGCATTTGAAAGGCTAATCCTTCCATTCCTAACAACAACTACAAAAGAAAATGAATAAAAATGCAGTGCACTGTGAGAATCAATTGAGGTGGGAAATGTTCAATAATTTATAATACTTCTACAGCATGTTTTCCTATAAAATTTAACCAAATTGAATCTTCATTTTTATATCAGAGAATCTTTCTACCTCTTAACTGCATGTCTATTAGATATGTGCTTAGTTACCTGGAAGACCAGGAGAGAAAATGATTATTGATGGGTTAGAGCCTTCCTATAGAGAGGAACATTATCGAGGTAGTTTATAAAATGGAAAGAGTACTCCCCTTGGTACCAGGACATCTGGGTTTGACCAGAGCCTTCCCAAATTGCCAGTTTCATGATTTTAGATGAGTTATGAAATCTTTCTAAGCATCAGTAGCTTTTTCTATAAAATGGGAATAATGATTCCTCCCCAATCCACTTACAGACCTATCTTAAGAAAAATACGAGATAATACAGACATAGAATCATATACTCAGGTTTTGCTATGATAATGCTATAAAAACAATACCAGAATTTTAGTAATTTATAACAACATGTATTTCTCCTTTGTGAATTTTTGGATCAGCTGTGGCTCAGCTAAGCTTGGCTGAACTCGCACTTAAGCCTTCTTGGGTGTCTCTCAGTCCATGACCCAGAATGAAGGACTGATGGCCATTTAGGTTATGCACTTCTCATGAATGTTGGCTGTGATGCAAGAGAACAGGTAAGAACCTTACTATGGCTATTAAAGCCTGACCTTGACAGTGACACACTCACTCCAATCTACATGCCACAGGTCAACACAAATGACATAGCCAGGCCCAGTGTCAGTAAGGTATCAAGGTGTCCTCAGCCCATAGGAAAGCCAAAGCCTGGATGGTAGGGAGAGAAGACTTTTGAACAAAAACAAAGATGGGCAAAAGTAGGTTTACAATTGTGAGTATGTGAAACATAGGGTTTATTCTTGTATTATTTTATTATTTATTGATTATTGTATTATAGCTGTAAACCTACCTTTGCCAACCTTGTAGATAACCCCATTTCTGCCAGTTTTCAAGTACTTGTGAGTTTAAGAAGCATTTGTGGAGTGGGTAGTAAGCCTTGGCCAGGCCCTCTGTGCCCCACGATGGCTGATCACATGTGCACTCAGTGTGGCCAATGTTGTGTATCAGCAGTGAGTCAACACACAGGTAACATGACTAATCATTATGTTACTTCTTGTAGGAATGTAAGAGCCACGTAACATGGCTTATGACATTATATGAGGAACGCATGCTGTTTTCCATGTGACGTGGCTTCCAGTGTAAGTGTCTTGGTAAGCCCTCACTGTGGCCTTCCTGCGAGCTGACAATTCTTCCCCCTGAACAGGCAGAATCCACCAACTCCAACACATCTCCCATGAGGGATTGAGAAGACTCAAGAAGCTGTGCTCACAGATCAGACTCTGTCAAATATCATAGTATCTTGCAACTTACATTTATTTGGCTATTTGATGCATGTTTAGTTAGCTGGAAATGCATGCTTTGAGATTATGATTGAGACTATAACATTTATAGGAGGGAGCATGTGCCTGAATGCTGTTATTTTTCCACACAAAGCTACAAATTTCATCTTTTGTAAAACAATTTCAGACTGCTAATCAGCCAAGGCTAAAATAATCATCATTAGCACCCCAACATCTGAATGTTACCTTGCAGTTTGCAGAACAATTCCATGCACTGAAATAGATTATAATACTATTGTGAAATGATGAGCATGATGTCTAGTTAATACTCATCACCAGATATATTTACATTTTTTCCTTATAATGAGAACTTTTAAGATTTACTCTCTTAGCAACTTTCAAACATGCAACACAGTATTATTAATTATAGTCTCCAAGTTGTACAGAAAACCCCCTTGACATTTACTTTATAACTGGAAGTCTATACCTTTTAGTCCTCTTTACCCATTTCTCCCACTCCCTAACCCCTTGCCTCTGGCAACCACCAATCTGTTCTCTGCATCTATGAGCTTCGCTTTTTTAGATTGCACAGATAAGGTAGATCATAAGGTATTTATCTTTCTTTCCAACTTATATCACTTAGCATAATGCTGTCAAGGTCCAAGGCATTGAAGTGGTACCATGTCACTATCAGCTCAATCTTCTCATTTCTGCTTGCCACTTTGGGGGAGAAAAGGAGAGATCAGAGGAAAAGTAGGTCAGGGCAAAAAAGAAGTAGTCAGGCAGGATTTGACTCTGCTCAAGAGTGGTAAACAGAAAGGGTGCCATGGGGAAAAGCACAAAGTTTGGAATCCAATAGAACTAGATTAGAATCCTGACTCAACAACATAATAACTGAGGCAACTTTGCCAAGATAGTCAATCTCTTTGAACCTCCTCATTTTATTACCTGTAAAATGAAAGTGAGAATATCTATTTAGTAGAATTGTCATGAGAATGTAATGAGATAATATATTTGGAAGTATCAATGCTTACTTCTGGCCAAGATGGAGGTGTAGGTAGACACACTGTGCCTCCTCACACAACCAAAAGAAGGACAACAACAAATTAAAAAAAAAAAACCAACCAGAACTGACAGAAAATTAAACTGTATGGAAGTCCAACAACCAAGGAGTTAAAGAAGAAACATTCATCCAGACCTGTAGGAGGGGCAGAGATCAGCAGCCGGGTGGAGAGGACTCGCGGCAAGGCAGCAGCTGGAGGACTGGGGCGGGCAAGGTGGCGGCTGGTGGACCAGGCAAAGTGGTGGCTGGCAGACAGGGTGGATCCACACTTGTGTACAGATAAACCAGGAGGAACAACTAGAGAGCGAGACAGACCACACAACCCAGGATTCCAGTGCGGGGAAATAAAGACTAAAAGCCTCTGGCTGAAAACCCTTGTGGGGGTTGAGGCAGCAGCAGGAGAAACTCCCAGCCTCACAGGAGAGTTCGTCGGAGAGACCCACAGGGTCCTAGAACGTACACAAGCCCACACACCTGGGAATCAGTACCAGAAGGGCCCAATTTGCTTGTGGGTAGTGGAGGAAGTGACTGAAAACTGGCAGAGAGCAGAGCAAACTGCACTGTTCCCTCTCTGACCCCTCCCCCACGTACAGCGTCACAACATAGCCACGTGGGTTGCCCCGCCCTGGCGAACACCTAAGGATCCGCCCCTTACTACACAACAGGTGCACTGAGACACAAAAAAATGGCCCAAATGAAAGAACAGTTCAAAGCTCCAGAGAAAATACAACTAAGCAACAAAGAGATAGCCAACCTATTGGATGCACAGTTCAAAATACTGGTTATCAGAATGCTCCAGGAACTCACTGCGTTCTTCAACAGTGTAAAAAAGACCCAGACAGCAATGAAGGTTGCATTATGCGAAACAAACAAAAATCTACAGGGAACCAACAGTGATGGGAAGGAAACCAGGACTCAAATCAACAATTTGGAGCAGAAGGAAGAAATAAACAAACAACCAGAACAGAATGAAGAAACAAGAATTTAAAAAAATGAGGACAGGCTTAGGAACCTCCAGGACATCTTTAAACGTTCCAACACCTGAATCATAGGGGTACCAGAGGAGAAGAGGAAGACCAAGAAATTGAAAACTTATTTGAAAAAATAATGAAGTAGAACTTCCCCAATCTGGCAAAGGAAATAGACTTTCAGGAAATCCAGGAAGCTCAGAGAGTCCCAAAGAAGTTGGACCCAAGGAAGCACACACCAAGGCACATCATAATTACATTATACAAGGTTAAAGATAAGGAGAGAATCTTAAAAGCAGCAAGAGAAAAGGAGACAGTTACACGCAAAGGAGTGCCCATAAGAATGTCAGCTGATTTCTCCAAAGAAACCTTACAGGCAAGAAGGGGTTAGAAAGAAGTATTGAAAGTGATGAAAGGCAAGGACCTATACCTAAGATTACTGTATCCAGAAAAGCTATCATTTAGAATGGAAAGGCAGATAAAGTGCTTCCCAGATAAGGTCAAGTTAAAGGAGTTCATCATCACCCAGTTCTTATTACATGAAATGTTAAAGGGACTTATCTAAGAAAAAGAAGATAAAAAATATGAATAGTAAAATGTCAGCAAACTCACAGCTATTAACTACTGAACCTAAAAAAAAAAAAAACACAAACTAAGCAAACGACTAGAACAGGAACAGAACCACAGAATGGAGATCACATGGAGGGTTATCAGTTGGGAGTAGGAGAGGGAGAGAGGGAGAAAAGGTACAGAGAATAAGTAACATAAATGGTAGATAGCAAATAGACAAGAGGAGGTTAAGAATAGTATAGGAAATACAGAAGTCAAAGAACTTATATGTATGACCCATGGACATGAACTAAAGCAGGGGAATGCTCATGGGAAGGGGTGTGCAGGGTGGAGGGGAATACAGGGGGAAAATGGGACAACTGTAATAGTATAATCTATTATATATATATATATATATATATATATATATATATATATATAAGTATTTCAGCCCTGTGCCTGGTGGGCAGTAAAGATCAACAAATGTCAGACCCATCTCCTTCTACCATAATAGGAGGGCCTTTCTTCCAAGTCCTGGAGAGAGAGAGAGAGAGAGAGGGAGAGAGAGAGAAATAAAGCTAATCAAATATAAGGTTTCATAAGAAACCTTCCTCTCAGAAAAATGTGATACTAGTTACCATGGGTCATTCCTGTCTAAACCTATAAAGCCACATGGCAAAAGTATCAGCAGGAAAAGAATATGTGTATGTCTATAGGCAATTATGAAGATTATGTGAGTTGATGCATGGAAGTGGTTTGAATACTGCCTGGCACAGGATAAAAGCTCAATGCTGTTATTGTTGTGACTAGTAGTAGCATTATCGTCAGCATTTATAGTAGTAGTGTCTTTACAATTGGCTGAATTAGCCACACATACTTCTTGAAAATACCTGACGAGTTTCATTATGAATGAATCCTAAGCTTTGTGATTCAAAGTGTCAGATGGAATGAGGATGTCTAGGAGAAAGAAACAGAGAAATGAATGGTTTGGCACTGAACACCATTGTCTCTGGTACTAGGGCACTGATGCTCTTTATGGCTACTGGGAAAATTGAACTGTGACAGTCACTTGTGGGCCATTTCCAGGGTGACTGCACTTGCCTTGGAAGGAGGTGCTCTGGCCAGTTTCCAGGAGGATTGACAGAAAATCGCAGTTAGTGGTTCAGATTTGGGATTTAACTCTACAAACTCTTTGGGAAGGAGGCTTTTCTTTTCTGAATATAGGAGCGGGAGAGCTGTAGAAATAAGGCACCGAAGAACATCATGATTGTCAGCGCTTCGCGGCACCTTTGTTGCTACGCCACTTCTCCGGCTGTAGCTCTCTTACTGTCAGATCATCTGAGTGTATAACCCCTTTGTGAAATGAGGGAGAATGTCATTACAAGAGTCATTTTCTCACAACTAGAGATGAAAAGGGTAGATTTTCCCATCACGTGGGAGCAAAGGACTCCCAGACACAAACCTGAAAGCCATCTAAAAAATATATCGTCATGTAAGACCTCACAGCAGCTTAATTAAGTTCTGGGAAAACTCAGGTTGGACATCAAGAGGTTGACCCTTGAGCCCATGGGAGCTCTCAAAGCTCTAAACAAGTCACCCCGTTTTTGAAAAGTCTAGTTCTGATCCCCAATATGGACACCAGCTACCTCAGCCCTTAGTGACAACATGCTTTTTGTTGTGGCGTTAGCAGTGTCTCGGCCAAGGCCATATGGCCAGGCAGTAACCATGTCCCTGGGGAAGTGGGACCTGGTAGGAATGTTGGATGTGATTGCATTCTCACTGAAACAAATTTCCCTCTCTGCTTCTTCAACTATGTGTTCTCTGTCAGCAACTTCACAGGTGGCTTTGGCTCCTAAAAGGGGGTCATCAAAAGATCATGATCAAAGGGAATGCTTAGCACAGAGTGCAGACCACCTGCCTAGACAAATGCCTCAGTTGGCATGCTCCCCCTTCCATTTCCAAAGTCCAGCATTTTACATAATTTTCTATTCTTCTCTCTGGTGCAAACGCCAGGCATCAGTCTGTGTTACTAGATTTAAGTATTCAGGCCGACAGCATACCTTGCCAGCCCACCTCACAGCTGGAAAGGCTGTCTCACACACTTTTCTATACTTGATGTTTTCATTTCAGCTCATGTCTTCCTCCTTCCAGTGGCAATGAATGACATTAAGGATCATTAGGGTAAGGCAGCTGAGAACATGAAGCAGGGTTTATCCTGAAACCAAAGACTAAATCTCCACGCTCACCAGACCTGGCACGGACTTGTCTACCTCTGGGCTTCTGTGTGCCTCGAAAGGACGACTCCTACTTTAAAGCAGTTATTCCCCGGTGTCAAGGGGCCAGGGCTGCTAAGATCAGATGTGCTGTGGCGTTAATGCTTTGAATTTACACAAGGCTGTTTGTGAAGTGCCCTGCAGCTTTATTTCTCTCTCCTGAATGCATGAAATCCTGGAAGGCCCAAGGATGGGGCTGGTATTAATAGAGTGAAACCTCAACTAATTGCAGAGCATGCACCGCCATACCCTCTTTGATACCAGAAACGATGTTAGCAGAAGCAGAAGTAATATAGAGACACATGGAGGCATTTAGGATGTCAGAAAGAAGGAGTTATAAAAATAAATTAGTTGAGCTAGCAACAAATGAGCTGGAAATGTAAAACATGCATCTGAATCTCCTGGGTCAAAGGTAGGGAAGAGAAGGGGATTGATTCAAGTTGGAAGTAGGGGGAGCCCAGCATGTACAGAAAAGGAGAGAGAAATGGCTGCAGGGGTTGGAGAGCAGAGCTCTCTTCCAAAAAGGAGGAAATACTTGAGAACAGAGGAAAGGGCCAGAGCCAGCTTGTGTCAGTGGGCACCAAACAGTCATATGTCTAAGCTCCCAACATCTGGGAAGAGGCTTCCAGCAGCCACAACTCACCCCCAAACCACTGGCTCATCTTACCCTCAGAAGCAGGGAGAGCTGGGGAGAGTCATTCTGAGCCCTGTGCAAAGGACAGTATTAGCTTGACCTTCGGGCTGGCCTTGCTGACAGGGGCTCTGCTTTCTTCTGCTACTCTCATTTCTAATTTCAAAGGTTCAAATGGCAGACACGCACACCCAGACAATACCCATCCCCCCTCAAAAAAAAAACCAGTGTGGGGGGAGGGTAAATACAGTTTATTGGGATGCATAAAAGTAGTAGGTCTTTGATAAGATATGATTCTCACGCTGACCAGTGTGGCTCAGTTGGTTGGGTGTTGTCGAAATGTGCCATTTCGATTCCTGGTCAGGACCCAAGCCTGGGTTGCAGGCTTGGTCCCAGGTTGGGGAGGCTATGAGAAGGCAACTGATCAATATTTCTCTCACACATCAATGTTTCTCTCCCTCTTTCTCCCTCCCTTCCCCTCTCTCTAAAAATAAATAAATTTTAAAATCTAAAACTAACAACAGAAAAGAACCTACAATTCTCATGGATTTTCTTAGCTTTAATTTTCTTTCCTGAAAAAAGCATGTGATTTTATTTTTATTTATTTATGCATTTATTTCTACTGTAGTAAAACAAGTAGAATTGTAGTTACGGTTCATTATTTCCCTAGCTAAATTTATTACTTTCCTAGAAGGTCAGTAGCTATAGGTCCCATTATTTAGAAGTTTTCTACCATCCTGAGAAACTTGGGGGGAGGCTTAGATCTGATTCACCCCAATGTCCTTCCTAAGTTTTTGCCTCATCCTCTCATTTGCTGAGGTCTCTGTTTGCTTTCTGTAGCTTTTGTGCCACGGTCATAAACAAAGACTTTAAATGCACAGGCCTGGTTAAGTGACACAATGACCAAAAGTCATTTACCTGCTTTACTGTCACTCAGCAAGGTTAAGTGGCTGAGAGAAATTTCATTTTAGTGGGGGGAGGGTTGTTTGGAGCTAAAAGTTTTAGAACTGAATTCCTAAAGGAAGGATGGGAGGGAACTTCAAGCAAAAAATAATGGTGGAAAATAGAAGCATCAAGGATAGTAAGATCTTGTCATTTTTGTTCCTTGTCCAGAAAACAAACAGATAGAAACTGTGGCTAGTAGCATTTAATTAACATACTCCAATACTGCATTATTCATAAAGCTTTGGGTTGTGTTTTTGCTTGCTTGGTACTACAAGTCGAGTTTACTCATTCAACAAATATTTGTTAAGTGTCTATGTATGAGCCATGGTGACAAGGTAGATCTTGTATTATGCACTTTTTGACAAATAAAGGTCCTTTTTCCAGTGATTTTCTTGGTAAGTGGTTTGTTTGACTGACTGTAGGTGTTTAGATGAATACAGGCAGGGTGATATTCCAGCACATACATAAACTCACAGAATCCTCAATTCACCAAGGACATCGACAGTCATTTGTGCCGTTTTCCTATCTGACAGGTGATCTCATACTAACACACCCGTTAACTATGCTCCCTGAATGCTTTCTCTTAAAACCACCAAGTTTCTCTTTATGGTGGTTCTGACTGTTACAGAATTCTTTCTTATTTTGAGCTAGAGATTGTCTCTTGGCCTCCCTTCACTGAGTCCCATTTTTTCCCACCAGAGGTACCCAGAATACCTGATGTTTTCCCCCTTATGGCAGCTATTCCTTTACTGAGAGATAATCCTTATATACTTCTCACCATCAAAACTCCTCTCAAAACAGCATGCTACATTAATTCATACATTCCTTGCATATCATGATTTTCAATTCTCTTTGCCAACTCAGCGATCTTTAGTTTAGATGGTCTTTTGAAAGTGTGGCAAAAATATTCCAAGCACAGTTTCTGACCAGCATGGACTATAGCGGGGTTCAGTCCCCTTTCCGAGATAGTCTCCCTTGAGTAATGCAGACTAAGTGTGTATTAGGGTTTTTTTTGGATGTCTCCTCAGACAAACTTACAAGAAATTATGGTTCCCAGATTGGTCACGTCCACATGTGCTGCTCTTCAGCCACATCGCTGACATCTGTACACATTCACTTACTTTCTGGACTCAGGTAGGCTCTTTCCACTATTAAATGTCATCCTGTTAGAACAAACACATGGTTATAGTGGGTTGAGGTTGTCTGCTGACTAGCATGCCATGTACATCCTTGGGCAACTAGGACAAGATTTCAAGAGAAGCTTCTTTATGAGGAAACCAAACTGTCATTGAAAACAACCTAAAGACCTCTCTCCATTCTGGAACTTGACCAGTTCCAGACTGATCAATGAGCATATGAACCAGTGTTCATAACATGATGAATATGGTTCGTATATTTGATGACAAAGTAATCTTGACAATTAAAGAGTACTGCAACAATTTTATTTTTGCAATCCAATTTGGGGTAAATTGTACATTAACCTAATCATCATGGTTTGTTGTTGTTGTTTTAATGGTTTAAGGATTCTTGAAAAATATGGGTGAATTTACTCAATATTTCCAATAAAATGGCATGTTCCAATGATCCCAAAGTTATTTCCAAATATAACCTCTTCCAAATTTTAGTTTAAGATTTCTATCTGATTTCTGGACATTATAGGATTTTCCACTTCGTATTACAGTTATTTATTAATATAACACCTTCCTTTCACAATATAATCTTCTTGAAGGCAGGCACTGTTGTGATTCATCTTTGCATTGCCCATAGTATTTAATATAGCACTTCACAAAGTAGATGTTCCATACGTAGGTATTGAATGACTGAATCACTGAGCTGATATAGATAGAAGATAATACTATCAGCTTCAAAAAAAGGATGTTAGGACTGTAGTGCTTTGAGGTCAGAACAAAACACATCCTCATAAACATATAGTTTTCTTCCAGATTTAAAGCAAATGTATGTCCTTCAGCTTCAGAATCTCAGAATAAGAAGTATTTGCCTTTAAAATAGCCTGAGGCTTCTCATTCAACAGAGCAAACTTTTTTTTGGTATATTCTCCCCGGAATCAGTGAGTTTTCCATCTAACCTGCCAGAGAAAGTCAGTGACTCCCAACTTGCAGTAATTATCTTGACAAGGTCAATTAGTATTTTTAAAAAATGATACAGTCACTTGGCTGCTGGTTTTCCTTATACTCCTATTTCTCAGCAGAATGCTCCGGGCATCAATTGACATGGAAGCGGCATTGCACCAGAGGAAACAATTGACTATGTCAATGACAAAGGGACGTGTCCTTCAGGCACAGAGAACAGTTCACAGGTGCTCTGGGAGGCACAGCAACTCCAGGCAAATATTCTGTGACTAAACAATGTTCTGGGATGCCTGAGATTTTCCTCTTTGCAATTTAAGTGCCCCAAGCTGGAGGTATAGAGTCTTGAGAAATCTCTGCAAATTAAAAAAAACAAAGCATCCTCTGAGTGGAAGACTTTTAGAAAAGCATCACTTAAAAAAATACCTCTCCTGCTGACCAGCATGAAGGATAGTAATTAGATCAAGCTTTATTCAAACACTCAGTCCTTACCTAGTTTGGTTTGGTTTTTCCCATGCCACAAAATTCCTAAGGGTTGTCCAAGTTAGTCTATGAAATTCTCTGTCTTCTACTGCCTTTTATGGGAACAAATGCTATTTAGACAGTTTTTCAATAGTACTTTATCTTTCATGTTGTTTTTCTTGACACCATTTAGAATAAGTTGTGTGATTTTTGAAATAGGTTTCGGTTACAGTTAGTGGCACATTGTTATTCCTATGAGATGTTCAAGATTCCCCTTCACACCTACATTTCCGGATATGAATCAAAGATACAGAGGACCCCTCAGGGCTATCAGGTTGGCCACTGTAAGATGGGAGTTAGATCTCATGGGGCAACATTTTCTTCTGTCTGCTGGAACACTTCTATTCCATGAGGTTATATTCATCATGTGGCTCTTCTCTCTTTTAAGTTGGAGCTGGTCCAGAGTAGAGTTCATGAAAAGGATTATCAGAGAATCCCATCTCTGAAATTCGGGTCCTGCCACAGGTGGCACATAAGCCAGCTCTGCTGTGAGCACTGTAGGAGCACCAGGCTCCTGCTTCCTGAGTGTGAAGATCCAGATTGTCAAGGAACAGGACACAGGGACAGTCAGGGTCACCCCTCTGGTGCAGGCCTCAAGCTATAGGGGCAATGAGGGGGTTTTTTGTGTGTTTTTTTTTTTGTAGGACACAGCTGAGGTGGGGGTGGCCATATGAAACAGCTTTCACAGGATTTAGGCCTGGGACACCAGCCACACAGCATGAATAACCTATCAGAGGGAAGGTTAAACTTCCCTCAACTCTGGGAAACAGCACAAGGAAAAAATTAGGTCCTCAAGGTTGTTTTCAATATTGATCAGAAGGCTGACCTGAGAAAGAAGCACCTAAAATCATGTTTGCTGTTGCTTCTCTCCAGGGTCCTGGGATAATTTGTAATGCAAACTTGGAAAGAATCCTAAGCCATTTCCTTCAGATTTATTCTTCCCACATGTGAAATGAAATAATTAAAACACCTCATCAGCTTTTAGAGCTTGAGTTAAAAAAAAAAAAAAGCAAAGAATTGCTGATTGATTCCATATTTCTCTCAATCTTTCACTAATTTCATTTAATGCCAAAAAGTTATTTACTATAATGAACACTGATTTTTACATACAAATGGATATTTGTAAGTGGATTTTAAATTTATGTTTGCTACTAAATCATAATAAACCTATCATCTGCATCCATATTATTCAAGATCAATTCCACAATATTTGAGGTTAAGAGGTCTCCTGCATATTTTAGTTCACTCAAGGTATAATAGTTCTGGGAGGCCACAGGGTGCTGGAAAGAGTTGGCACTGTATCCAAGTGCTTTCACACGCACACTTGCAATGGTCATTATGGTAAATTAACAAACACCTTATAATTATGGCTCTTTGGGAATTCCAGTTAACTGAAGTTTCTTAAATGGTATAAGCCACATTTCTCAAAGTCAAATAATCTGAACACAAAAAATCCCATGTTAGGATGTATCTAACAATCCCTTTAACCAAGAATCCTGTGTTTCATATGGGCAAAAAGCAATGTCTTCTGGGAGACCATAACTGACCTCCATGATACTAATTACAAAAAGTTGTTTTTAATCTTCCAAATATCTCTAACTTCTCTTTAACCACCCAAGAGTATCCTCACATTACATGGATCCAAATCCCTCTTGAATATATGTATGTTTTTTAACTTGTTTCACTTTTTGAAGTTGTGTCTTCAAAGATGTCCTTGGAAAATCCACCACCTGCCCAAACTCCCCAGGTTATAAGCAACAGGTTGACCAGGTTTTACCCGTCTGCCCAGTGTCTCACTCAGCGTCTGTAGATTCTCAAAAAATCTCTTGTTGTTTTAATAGTTTGTAGTTACTCGCTAGTAGTCCCAAGGAAACAAACTAAAATGTATGAATTATTTTCTTTTATCTTCTTCTTGAATAAGACCTCACCAAAATGATTGCAAGACCCTGTTCACAGGCTTCTCTCTCTTCTTCAGGCTCGCCAGCTATAGGGACCTTCTTTCTGGATCCTCACTCTTCTTTCTCAAACACACACACACACACACACACACACACCACTGTAGCTGTAACCTATGTGAAACTGTTGATGGATACTTGTCACCTCTAGAACATTCTTATCTCTTCAGTCTGGCATGCTGTCTTTCTTGCCTGACCTCTCCCTGCACCTTCCCCTCCACCTGCCCACTTCACCTTTTCAGCCTCATCTCCCATTCAGCTCTGACCCATTCAGCCTTCCAGATACTCTGTGAAAGTCGTTTTCTGAGTTCTGTGTGGGAGTCTTGTCCATGCTCTTCATTCTCCTGCAATGCCCTTCCTCAGCCCTGGCCTGGAATATCTGGCACATTCCCGTCAACCCTTCCAAATCTAACTCGAATATTACCTCCTTGGGTGCTTCTAGATGAACTCCCCTAGACATCCTTACACATGCCTCAATTTCAGTGATTGTGAATCCTGGCTCTACTTCACAATCATTGGAGACTACAAATGACTTGCCTCCCCCCACCGCAGGATCAATTAAATCAAAATTCTAATGGTGGGATCCACTTAGGGGTTTTTATTTTTTCTCCAATGATTTTTATGGGCAGTCAGAGCCTCTGCTTTGTTGTAATGTTTTTACCTCTCTTCATGGTCTTTTCCTCATTTCTCAGTCAGGGACAATACTTTATCCACCTTTGTCTTCCCAGCAACTGGGATTGTTCTTGGCATATAGTAGGAGGTCAAGGATTCTTTCTAAATTCAAAATGAAATACTCATGAAGACAAAGCTACCTTGACAGAGCTTATAAAGACCATAAGTTTAACTTATAGTGAATCCTATAGCCAAAAAGTTTTCATAGACACATTCTTCAAGGTTCCAATGCAGAGCTCAGCATGGGAAGTGCTTGATTTTATTTCCAACCTGGGTCCCAATTCTAACTGAAAGCTGAGCTGGTGGTGAGGTGAGTAATTATTTCCCTTATGTATATTCTCTAAAGACAATTGTTCACTTTTTTTAATAAAAGTTTAAAAGGAAGTATGTTGACATGACAATGCTAAGAATATGATTAAAGGAAGAAAATCTTTAGGGAAAACAGTGGAAAGCAATACCCAAATACATATAGAGATGAAATCTAAGGATTGAGCCTTTTTAATGATTCTTCCCATCTAAGTAAAGCTCAGACCCTACCGCTTTTTCCTGTTTCTGCCCCCATCCCATGTCAGGATCTGGCTGATGCTCCCTCCACCTTTCCCCCAGCTGGTGTGGGTTATAGATGGAAGATGGTTAGTGTGCACGGGGCCACTGTCTTTGGTAGTGACCTCCAATCAGTAGGTGACTTCAATGACCCTCAGCTTACTTCTCTGTTAAATGTCAACAGCTTCCTCGGTGGGTTGTTAAAAGGATTAAACTGTTCCATACATACATAGGACTTAACTCATGCCTGAGATGTAATAACTGCTCAGTTAGTGGTAACTGCTGTTATTGTTTGGCTGCTCTGAGCAGACACTGTTTCAGCACACAGCAAAGCAGGCCAGTGCCACACACTGAAGCAGAAAGAAACTATTGGCATGTCTTTTGACGAGAAGAGAAAACATGCCCTTATATAAAAACATAATTTTGCTTAAGTCCAGACATTATGACCTTTGGAAATGCATTCTTGACAATCTACTTACCACACAAATTTAATTTCTGATCTCCAGACATGATAGGAAGGAAGCCATGCTCATTTCAATTGTAAAGATTTTAGGCATAGTATTCCAATAATTTAATCAGTTGGAAAATAGAAATGCTTCTTGGAAAAAAAAGAGCTTTTAAAAATTGTTCTTTACAGCAACAAATACACTAATATATAAATAATATTTCCATTTGTTAAATATCTGTGGAGGCCAAACTAGGCAATGACTGAGTCAACCGTTCTCCTCTAAGGCAGATGGTCTCTCTATATGGACTTCTGTCTGCTTTGCTCATCAAGTTTTTCTGTTGTTAGAAAGGACTCGTTTGTCTTCCCTTCTGGGCCTGAAGCTGAGGTTGTTGGCTCCTGCCCCTTGTATGGTCTTTACCTCTTTGCTCGTTGAGGTGAGATATGACACTTGGCTCTAAGGGTAAGTTATTCAGACTCCTCCTTTCTGCTTTTAACATGTATATTCTAATCTCCTTATAAATCCCCTTTCTTGAACTGGCCTTTATCTTGATTACACCAAAGAGAGATGCTTTTGCCCTCTTCCGTGGTTACCTGAATCCAATGTGAATTTCCCTGCATTGGTTTTATGATTCTTCATGCTCATCAATTCTTGCTTGAGAATTCTCCCTCAAATGACCACCCCCACCTGCACTGATTCGAATTACTATGGTTAACCTTGAGTTACTGGAGCAAGAACAGATAGCACAACCCTGTGGGGTTTGCTGCACAGTAGGTTTCTTTGAGATCAACAAAACTAGAAAGTGTTTACATGTTCCTATTAATCCTGAGCTTCCGTGGTTTAGGTATCTCTTCTCAGGCAGCTTCTTCATTGCCTTAACAATATCATTAATATTAATATCCAGTGAAAGTCTTACTATAATCATTGACACACCAATTCTGAGTCTAGGGATTCGTTCTAAGAAAATAATCAAGGATCTTGTCCAAGATTTCCTTCAGATGGAAGTTAAAGACCAACACAAAGAGTTTTGTAGCAGTATTGGAAATAACATAAAAGTCTTTTTTTAATTAGTTAAATTATGTTACTTTAGCACAATTATTATTTAACTAATTAAACATAATAACATAATTAGTTAAATTATGGTCTAAAGATACATCAGAATACTTTGTAGTTTGCACAATGTTGTAGAATCAAACTTCATGGCATAAAACCTATTTGTTAAATTAAGTGATAGAGTAGATTACAAAATAGTATGAGTTAAAAAAGCAAGTCACAGAAGCCTGGCTAGATTCAACCTGACATGAGATAAATAGATACATAGATAGATAGATAGATAGATAGATAGATAGATAGATAGATGATAGATGTAATATGTCAAGACAATAATAAGCACAAAATTCCAAATAGGGACAGCGAAGACCACAGAAACAGATACAGTAGGATTGGTAGTGATTCTGTTCTTAAGTTGGTTGATGGGCCCATTTAAAAATTTTTTAACCTAAACTTTTATTTTCAATATGTATTGTTTTGTATGTATCAAATGTTACATAATGAAACACACACACACACACACACACACACACACACACACACACACACACCCCCTAGGTGTGATATTGTCTCATTTCAGGGCCACCACATGCTGTTATACCAGCTGTACCCTTACAGGGGTACACAAGAGGTGCCCTGGTGAGAGAATATTTCAGGTCAGAGGAAAAGTTGCCCTTTTTCTAATTTGCATAAAAGTACTCACTACTTGTCATACACACAGCTACAGGGGCTGCATCTGCCCAGCGGGGTCATCTTTTTCTAATTCGATCCCCAAGGAGAGATGCCTTTTTCTATTTCATACACAGGTGCTATGTGTGCTGAAGGGATATGTGTGTGTGTGTGTGTGTTTTCCACGTTTTCTTTATTTTCCACATACTACTTATAAAATGAAAAAAGTATTTTTAAAAAGTACATATTTTCAGATGATGTGTTTCCTTTCTCAGAGGACAGCTAACCTCAGAAATGGACATTGAAACATGACATAAACCCGTCAGACAATGTCACATCCCACCTAAACTTCAGGTTTCAACTTTGCTGTCTTCCTCCCTCCCCAAATTCTGCTTCAGACAGAACTCCTTCATCACTGTGTTGGGAGAGACATTCTTTCCACAGAAGGAGCCCATCTTTCAAAGCATACCATGTGTCACCCTTTGCACTGTGGACATTTAAGAAATGCTGCTAGTCTTAAGTGTTTGTCAGCATTATTGTGGCTCTGGCCCTGAAAAATGTCAGTGAAACCAACACAAATTTTGCACATGGAAAAAATGTGAAGGGAGCCAGAGGAAGGAGCTCCCAAGGCTAGAGGGAGAAAAATATTTTTGAAGAATTAGTTGCTTGGCTAATTTAATCTATAATGTCTGGCTGGTTCATGTGTGTGTCAAGGTGATGTAGAAACTGATAAGTCTTTTTCTTCCCTCAAATAGAAATGGCTTTATTGTTATTTTTCCTGATTTAAAAAAGTAATTATATGTGTGATTAAAATTTTTATAAAATATAGAAAAAATTTTTAAAAAGTAAAAACCACCTATAATAATTAGCCCCCCCCCATAAATGACTACTATTAATGTTTTGGGGGCTATCCTTTCAGAACTATTATTCTTTTTATCATAACTACTATTTAGGGAGAACTACCTATAAGTCAGGCACTATGCTAAGCCCTTTTTATACATTATCTCTTAAACTTCGTATAGTAACCATGTAAAGTATTATTATTCACCTAAGATTTTAATAAGAATTTTCCCCATAAGAAAACTGAGTCTCCAAGAGTTAAAACAATTTGTTTTTGGCCATATAGTCAGCCAGAGGTAGAACCATGATCAAAAGCTCATTTGTCTGACTACAAAGTCCAATGTAACCATGATAAACTCATATATATGTGCATATACTTTTAATAAAACAAAAATAGAACCATATGTAATGGGTTGAACCGTGGCTCCCTAGCTATGTCCACCCAAAACCTCAGAATGTGACTTTATGTGGAATAAGACTCTTTGCAGATGTAATTAAAGTAAGGATCTTAAGATGAGATCATCCTGGAATAGTATGGGCTCTAAATCTCATGATGAAAATGAGAAGACACAGAGACAGGGGAGAAGGCTGTGTGTGGACGGAGGTAGAGATTGGAGTGATACATCTGTAAGCCAAGGAACTCCAAGAACTGCTGGCAACCACCAGCAGCCAACAGAGAGGCATGCACTAGATTCTCTCTTGGAGCCCACAAGGAGCTAGCCCCGCTGACATTGTGATTTCAGATTTCTGGCCTTCAAAGCTGTGAGAGAATCAAGCTGTGGCAGGCTCCCCCACGTGAGTACTTTGTTATGGCAGGCCTGGGAAACTATTACTAACCATTATTATGTTTAATGATTTCTTTTTTTACTTATCAATATATCACCAGCATCTTTACTTTACCTGCATATTACAAACGTAAGTGTAGATTCACATTTCAATTTAAAATGACTAAGTAGCATTCTTTATTAAGAATTTAGTAAAATGTATTTAATCAATTCCATATTGGTCGACCAGTAGGGTATTTTAAACTTTTTATTTTTACAAACAACAGTGTAACCAAAATAATCAGTTGATTTCATCTTTGCATATTTTCCTCAAAATTATTTCCTTAGGATTAATTTGCCAAGGAGAATGCCTAGATCAAATATGTCCCCCCCAGTTAAGGCTTTTGATACATTACTACCAATTTATACTCCTACTAGCAGTGTTGAAGTAACACAATAAGGTCAAACACTTCCTCTTTGGAAACTCAGGTGTTCGTAAAATACTTCTTGAGAATGTGGTTGGTGTGAACGTGTTTAGTGTCAGCCACTCCCTCCTGGGCCTGTTGTCATCCAGAATCAAAGATGGGGTTCTGGGGCATTGAAAACAATGATGCCATGTGTACCAGTCAAAAGCTCTAAGGCTAACAGATAGAGTCTTAAATTGGAAATCCGGAGGCTCTTGCTAGCTAGCTAGTTTATTTGAATGAGACAGTTTCTCCATGTCTGTTGTGTCTACAATACAATCCTCATATGAGTAGTTTGAATTTTGGAATTGAATTGCCTGGGTTTGGATCCTGTTTTCATTGTTATTAGCCATGTGCCCTTAGGAAAGATGCGTGGCCTCTCTAAGCTTCTATTTCCTCACATGTGAAATGGGATTGAGAGACTCCTAGGAGGTAATCCCCATAAAGACCTGATCCAGAGTATTATTTTTTTATCATCATCATCATCGTTATCATCATCATAGATAACAGTCTTGCTATACATGTGGCCAGTTAGTGCAGTTGACTTAGAGTCCATTCCCAGGAGGCCAAGGTCATAGTTTCACCCCCAGTTTACTTGGCTGGGTTCCATAGTCACAGATTGTATCCTCCCTCTGGCCAGGGATCTCCTCGGCAGCCTGGCAAACGCATGATTAAATCATCAAGCTCTATTGTCATAGCTATCCAGGCGGCGGGAGTGGAGAATCCACCCTCACTGGGGACATTGTCTGAGGATAAAAACTGGGAGCAAAGGGACTATGAAAGGAGACCAGCAACCTCGGAGCCAAGCAGGATCCGGACAGAGCTGAGCCAATGGCCTTGGGGAAATAAAATAGGAGGGGTTTTAGTTCTGAGAGGCTAAAACAACAATAACAACAAAAGGGTGGGCCTTTCTGGTTTTTTTCCTGCCAACATCTCTGGTAGCCCTTTGCAGGCATATAGGCTCCCTTGCTCTCTTTGTGGACAGGGTGAATCGCTTTGAACTGACTTCTTCCGGCTGAACGTTAAGAAGCAAAATGTAATTGTTAACATTGTGGCAGTTGTAGCCAATTGATGGTTTTGTGAAGAAAACCTTTCTGGATCCCTTTTGAGAGAATTTGCATTG
Organism: Desmodus rotundus; assembly: GCF_022682495.2. Taxonomy (NCBI): domain Eukaryota; kingdom Metazoa; phylum Chordata; class Mammalia; order Chiroptera; family Phyllostomidae; genus Desmodus; species Desmodus rotundus. The sequence goes on along the minus strand of NC_071388.1, from coordinate 183,894,780 downwards.
GAAACTTTTCTAAATAAAAAGTGTTATCTTTATTCTCTTGGGTAAATTAGTTAATGGAAGAGCAAAGATTTCTTTGGTATTGAGTGTTGTCTTAGGCACATACCCCAGGAGGGAGCTAGTCAAGGCCAACTTTGAAACCTGGGGACAAGTTTCCACAGATTTTCCCCAGGAGAAAAACTTTGGTGGCCTCCCTTATGTCGACTGTTACAGTCAGGAATTTCTTTGTCCAAAACAGTCTTATGAGATTGTTTTCTTACATATTCATCTTTGAAAAATAACACATCAGCACATCTATTGCTGAAAAATGTCACAAATGAGCAAGATTATAAAAATCAGAGTTAGTTTTTGCTTTCCACATTCGTTGGGAGGATTAATTAGAAATAGCCATACATCCCTATTTCTGCCCTCTCTCCGGGAATGTTTTGGAGGAATTTATAAACCACATAACTCAATGTCCTTAACAGAGAGGAAGTACAAGAGAAAATTATCTCATATCTGTGTGCCCAGAAAAGGTTTGCTTCTGTTGTGATACAGTATCCCTCTTCCTTATAGACAATGTGAATCACATTGTCCTCTTTTGCTTTAGCTGCCTGGAAATTCAGAGCTCAATTTGCAGACTAACTTCAGTTACTATATAGGGATCTATGGCTATTTAGCATTTTAATTTTTCTTTTGTCTTGTTCTTCTAGTTTCCTTATATATTCCCTTCTCCACACTTAGTTTTCTATTTTATTGAAAGTAATTTTAAAGAAAGCCTCAAGCCCAGGCTGGAATGCATTAGAATATAAATAAATAGTTAATTTTAGAGACAGCAATCTCTAGTGCTGTGTTAGCTAATTTACGTGTCAACCTGACTGGGCTAAAAGATGCCCAGATGGCTGTGAAATGTTATTTCTGGGTGTGTCTGTGAGGGTGTTTCTGAAGGAGATTAGCACTTGATTCAGCAGACTGAGTAAAGAACATACATCCTCACCAGTGTGGGTTGGTATCATCCAATCCATTGAGGGCCCATATAGAACAAAAAGGCAGAGGAAAGGTGAATTCTCTCTTCTTGAGTTGGGACATCCATCTTCTCTTGCCCTTGGACATTAGAGCTCCTGCTTCTTGGGCAGTGACCTCCCAGTTTTGAGGACTTTGGCCTTGGACTGAATTATACCCCTGATTTCCCTGATTCTTCAGCTCACACTGAGCAGATCGTGGGACTTCTCGACCTCCATAACAGTGTAAGCCAATTGCTATAGTCGATCTCTCTCTCTCTCTCATCTCACTTTCTCTTCCTCTTATCCTTATGCTATTGGTCCTGTTACTCTGGAGAAACTTGACTAATAAATATTGCAAAAGCATTGCATTTGGAGTCAAAGACCATTTTCAAGTTTCTGCTTGAAACTAGAGTTTTTAGTAGTTTGTGACCTTGGACATGTCATTTAACCTATTTTTCTTATTCTTTGTCTGTGAAATGGGAGTGGATAGTAATTACTACTGAACTCACAATATCACTGAAAGGATTATGTTAGCTATTAATACCTGTTAAAATACTTTAAAAATAATAAAAATCTAAGCAAATTAAAGCATTCTTAGTCTAACATTACATATTGCTGGACAAAACTTTTTTGGAATTGAGAGAATCACTAGACTGATTCATAACCAGTGAAAGTAGAAGGTGGCTTTCAGCAATGACTCCAATGTTACCTGCATTTAGACTAAACAACCTACAGACCACCTGAAGGTGGGATATTTAGGAACAGGCTATCTTTCTTCTGGATCAAGACTGGCCCTATTTCTGAGTCCTCTATTATTTCTTACAGCATACTAATCTTATCAACTTCCTAAATATGGTAAGTAGAATCAGGTGGTCCAAATAGCAAAGGAGTTAGCCAGAGAGAGAGAGAGAGAGAGAGAGAGAGAGAGAGAGAGAGAGAGAGAGAGAGAGAGGAGCTAACTTTTTAAAAACAATTCTGGTGTATCATTTCCCTGCATAAAGACCTTTAAGTGGCTGCCCAGCATCTCTACGATAAGATATCAAATCCTTTAGGAATATGTCCATTCCTTTCTTTATATCTCTCTAGCCTCACCTCCCATTTTTGCTGCTCTGGATTGCTTGAGCTTTTGTCATTCAAACTCCCTGAATGCACACAGCTTTGTGTACCTCTGGATCTTTGCACATGCTGCTCTCTCCCCTGGAATGACCTTTCTCCTCATTTCCTCACCTAGTTCACTTATATTCATCTGTCATTAAGACCCCCTCTAACTCCCTTGGGCTTAAAGACTTGCCCCTTCTCTATACAACCTACACAAACAAATCTCTTTTGGAACAGATCCCTCACTAGAATGAGGTTTTAAGAGCAGGGTCTGAATTTTGTCTACCTTTGTATTCTGTATACCCAGTTGTTGCTTAATTAAAATCTGTTAAATGAAGATATTGCAAACATGCTTATGGACTAGCAAAAGAGGTCAGTCTGCCCACCAGAAAGTAGAGACAGGATTGAAGACCTGGGGGTGGAAGAGGGAAGTCTAGATGGCTACAAGACAGGAAGGAAGGGGCTAAACAGTGTTTACAGGGTGGGAGAATCAGAGGGAGGGCTGTTCAGGTACATGGGACAACTTACTATGGATACTCTGGCCCCAAAAGTTACCAGGATTAATTTCCATGTTAATAGTCTGGGGGTTTCCATTGACTTGTAAGCCTGACAGATCACAGGGCCCTGAGCAGGGTCACTATGTATAGTGGTGGCCAACACGCCTTGGTGGATGAGTAGAAGTTGAAACCCAACCTGCCTTCTGCTTGTCTAAGCCATTCACCCTGGAGCTTCTACATCTGCCTTTTGGGGGCACCTTTATCCAGTTCCCACAAAGGCAGAGGTTGGCTTATGCCCAAACTCCCTCATTTGAGTAAAAGAACTAGTCTACATTTCTGACAGGCCCCTTTCACCATCCACTGTTGGAAGGCCAAGAAATTCATGTCAGGAGGGTTTCAGGATACAAAGGTAGCCTAGAAAGGACAAGAGATTGAGTCAAAACTTTAGGGCTTGGCCCTGTGATTGCGGTTTTGTCTACAAAACTACTTCAGGCAGTAGCTATAGGGATCCTGCATAAATGACAGCTGCTCTGTGAAAACCTCCCACCCTCACTTCCAGGTTCAGGGGCCTGGGGCCTGGCCCTTCCATCAGTAAGCAGCCTGAGAGAGGAGTTTCCTCACTTTTAAGCTTACTATTTGGGGACATCATGTACACTTTTGTTCCTTTGGTAATTTTGGTAGGACCTCAGAAAACTAAGCACTGTGTGCTCCCAATAAGCTTAGGAAGTAGTATGCATACTGAGTAAAGACAGGCTGTGTGCTCAATTTCATCTCGCCATTTACCAACCATTAAACTCAGACACACATCTTAACCTTTTTGGACTGGAAAAAGAGAGAGACAGACAGACAGAAACAAAAATGCAAAACCTCTCCATGGCAGGCATGAAAATGTGCCTTTCAGACCTCGAACTGCAGAAAGTGCTCTTTGAGGCTGATTGCCACCTTTACACCAAGACCATATTTCACGTGGCCTTCTCCCAGCCAATGAACAAGCATGGTAAGACATGGCTCATGTAGGTCTAATGCAAGACAGAAGATATGGGTATCGTATGATGAGCGATTTTGGCACAGGAACTGCCTGACAGACTTTCCAAACTTTCCTTATAATGACTCTGCAGTCTAAAATGCTTCCCCCAACCTTCTTTCCTTCCTTCTCTCCTTCACTCAGTGTCCTACGCACTCTCCCAGCCTCCCCGAACTCCCTCCTCATCTTTTCTTACAGACATTTCTCCCATACATTTCTTCCATTTCAATCCTGTCTTGGTATCTTCTTCTTGGAGGCTGCAGACTAACACATTATTTCACAGAGTTGCTTTGACAATTAAATAACCTCATACATACAAAGAATCTTGCAGTTTCTAGGACATAGTACAATCTCTAGTCCATCTTTTCTTAGCTATGGGCTTCTTCACAGCTCTTACTCCTTGTTATGGTAGTTGCCCAATTCTTATTTTTGGCTTTTATGACTTCTGGAACAAAAACCACATGCAGCAGAAACTACAGTATCCATTCTCCCATTCTTCCTTGCAGAGGCAGGGCTTCCCACTCTGCTGAGTTTTAGCAGAACACATGGCCATCGTACTGCAGACTACACTGCCTGGCCTCCTGTGCAGTTAGTGGTGATGAAGTAGTAACTAAGTCATTGCTAGGGGAATTATAAACAGAAGTGATATGTACAATTTTAACATCACCTCCTTCAAATAAAATTGCTTGCTAGGCTCTTTCTCTCTTCCCCGTAGAGCCAACAGGGATGCCCATGCACTGGTAAGATAACCACAAGCAGGCAAATGTGGAAACTACTATAATGAATGTAAGAGCAATGAGATAGAAGGAGTTGATTTAAAGGAGCAAAGCTACCTATCTTGGACCTCTCCCCATCTCTGTGTTTTTCCTAAAAGAGAAATGAGACATCTTTTCTGAGTCATTGTATTTTGGGGATTCTTTGTTACTGCAGCTTAGCCAGTACATTACCTAATACATTATCTTATCTATTTCTATATTCCCTCTGCCTTGGTTGTCCCAAAACTGGTTGACAGTGCTGTCTCCTTAATCTATCAATGCCTACTCGTCAATATGGCATTTAATTACATTTGATGCCTTTGAAGAACAGCAAAACTAGTTCCCTTCAGGCAAAGGATTATCTGGATTCTGAGCTAACAGCCTTAATGGTTTCAAATGGCACTAAATGGTTCTCTGCATTTGGGCAAGGCCATCTGGCCATTTGTAGATAAAGCATAATAATAAGCACTCGGGCAGATTTCCACATAGGGGCTGAACACAGACATGTTCCAAATTATATACACTATAAAATTTCCTATCCTTCACTAAAACCCAAGCCACAACTATCCCTTACTTGAATTGCAATAATGAGTTGTCATTCAGATAATATGTCTGAAATGAACCTGACTTCAGACAAAGCTTCAAAACCACAGTGCCCAGATTTTAGTGAAGGTCAAAATCCAATTTTAGTTCCAGGGATGCACATCAGTAAGTGTCCAAAGCGTACATGGCCAATGGGTTTGTTTAAAATTGAGCCATTACAGTTGGGTGAAATTGTAGTTTTGCTCTAGAAACATTTACATCCTCTGAGTATTATTGATAAGTTACAAAAGCAAATTTAGGAAACAACGAAATAATTTTCTTTGCAATTGTAGTGTTTGCTTCCATTTCTTGCTTCCCCTTCTGTCAAGGTTTCTAGCTAGACTTGATACAGACCTTAAGAAACCTTTTGCACTGAAAGCATTATGATCATGCTACATTCATATCTCCTTTTATGATTCGAAGTTGATTAATAATGAAACTTAAACTAAGGAGTGTCCAGAAAAGTACTGAATTTTATCATGAATACTATTTGATATTTATTTATGTATCAATTAATTTTAAAAATTGGTACCTTAAGCCACATACTTCACCTGCCCATGGAGTCATCCAGGAATGCCCTCTTTAGACCTGTGATGGCATTGATGACAATTCTCCATTTCCATTCAAAACCCTAAATTATTTAGAAAAAAATATGTCCCTATAATGAACAAAGTACAAGGCAGAGAGTCCAATGATTGGCATTCTTGAACGCCTTTGGTCACAATGCCTCAGCTGCTAAATATGTGAAACAGAGATAGACCATATGACTCCTGGCCACTTACCTGAAAGACCATTATAAAAAGAAAATAATGGGAGAATAATGAAAAAATATTAATGATATGTCTTGAGTTACTATGAATGAAGCATCTACGTACAAATCACCATAGCTTTATTTCTTTAACTGAAAAGCATTGGCCATGAACTTGAGATAATGGTAAAGGCCTTGTAGTTCTAGTAGATAATTTTTGTTTTATTTCAACAACAAAAATCAAAGCAATGAAGGGATTGAATTTCTTTTGTGAATGGCCTGCCAACATGGGAGATGGAGGCAGACCAGACCTCTATCAGTTCTCTTTATCAGATGTGGCAGGCCAGGACCAAATGGGCTTCAGGCTGCCCTGGCGTGTTTTAAATTCCCACCTCATCTGCCACCCAGTGTAGCACCTGGGTCTCCTTTGGCACCAGTGTGGTCCAGATTTCTTTGGCCCAATGAATATCTGCTTTTTGTATTATCCTTCCCCAGATGTAGTTTCCATTCAGCCAAATTTAACCTTGCTTTATTATTTCCTGCCCCTAGTTTCTAACCTCTTTGGGGACATTGTGATCTGCTGGGTGCTGACATTGCTGCCTTTTTTAGAAGCATCTGTGATTTGCATCAATAAGAGAATCCCTCTTTTTAATTTATTAATAAAAACACAATGAAATAATATTTCTATCAGAAGCTGTACTTCATATTTGGAAACATTGGCACTTCTCACAAACTGTTTCATTTATTAAATCTCAGCCTATTTCCAAACCACATTCTTCTCCAGTCCAAGTTGACTTGGATGCCAAGCAAAATATTGAAACACTGGTTTTGTGGGAAATGATCTGCTCATCTCCAAGCACATGCTACTTTGCCTTCATCGGCTGGTGGTTGGGAGAGTAACAGTATTAAAGTGACTTTGTGTCCATCTGGCATGGCCAGTTCTTCACATGTGGCTTGTGGCTCCATTTTTCTCTTGAATTTTACAGAGCTCTCCCTTTCATATTCTGGGGGTATTCTCCAAGTAGAATATGAACATAGCATATCTTTTATCTCTAGTCTCCTGGAGTTGCCCAACTCCAGAACTTACTGGAAAGAGCAAGTTTTCACTTAAAATGTTATTTGTTAACAATTTATTGGGCATCAGAGAAGTGTTGGGCTCGTCCTGGAACCCTTTTATAATAAGATATACACTCTTGAGATAAATTCTCAGTGGACATCATTCCTCCTAGAGATTTACCTTGGGGTTTCCTCGCTTTCACGCATCCCATCACCACTGCCAGCACCCATGGTCAAGCCGCCTGAACTGATTAGAACAATCCTCTCCTAATCTGTCCCTGTTTCTAGGGTTGTCCCTTTCCAACACATTTCCCACACTCTCAACACTGATTACATAGCTACCCTATTTAAATCCATCTGTGGTTCTGCAGTACCTTTAGAATTAAGTCCGAATAGTTTAACACTTCCTATGGAGCCCTGATTTGACTCCCCAGCCTTGTGGCTTGTCATTGCTCCCCTCACATACTGAGTTCTGGTCATGTTTCATAGTTTGTCATTACCTGAATGTGCTTCGATCTCTCTCACCTCAGGCCTGTGTGACGATGGTCCTTCAGTCTAGAATAATCTGGTCTTTCCCACCCATTCTCTTCTCTTCTTCCATCTGCCTCTTTTGTAATATGGTAAACCCTATTCCATCCTTCATGTTTCAGGTCCTGTGTCATTTCCTCCAGGAGCTTAAGAAAGAGTTACCAACACTGGATTTGGTGACTGGACTCCCATCTCATCCTGAGCTAAGAGGCTGACTACCGAATTGTGGCCCTGTTTTCCAATGGTCTGTTCCCCTGTGAGCTACAATTCTTTGAGTACAAGATCTGTGTCTTGTTCACTGCGGAACACCCAGCCTCTAGCAAGAAACTGACATTTAGGCGGGTACTTAACACATATTAGATTCTTTTTATGTAACTTACAAAGAACTGTTACATAAATCAGAATTAACTTTTATTAAAATTACTTTCTGTTCTTCATTTAATTTGGCACTGTGGTTTCCTTCCCTCCAATTGGTCAAGTGTGTCTGTCTCGCCCAGATGTCTGTAGATGTTCCTACAGAACAGCGAAGCAGAAAAGCTTACATGAGTCTGAGACATGAGAGCTACTGTGAGGGAGTCAGGCTGTCTCAAAGTTTACACTGCCACTCTCCCTAATGCAGAAGGGCCACTAGGTTTTTAACCACTGACCAACTTCACAACTTGTTCGTTTTCTGCTTGGGCACACTGGAAATCAATTCCACAGGAAATGGAAGTTGTCACATAATCCCAGGTGACTTCCTGCCTGTGATAGGAATTGCTGAATCTAAGGGTAGAATGATTTGTGGATGAGGTGGGGTTTTTTTTTAAATGTGGGGGCAGAATGAAAGAAAATGTGGCATCTGTGACTGAGGACAGGCGAGCTTGACTTTCTTTTGGGCAGGAGGGGAAAGGGGGAAAAAAGCTTTTCTTATTCCTATTTGGCCAATTTCCCCCCTCATTTTACTGGCCGAAACTAGGCATGAGAATAAGTTTAGTGCCCATATTTCTCATTTTACCCTCTTAATTTGCAGGTAGAAGCTTTTTCTCTAGAGTCTTTGCCTACCCCCTCAGCTTATCTTCGCCTTACCTCCCCCCCCAACACACACAGTGCCTCTGAATATTGGATAAATGCCTTCTTAGTCTTCTAATCCTTTTGGTTGGCATGCTTTTGGTCATCCATTATATCTGCCTGGAAAGCTTCAATCAAAGCTGCACATTCTTGTTTGGCTCTATCTCCAGGAGGTTTCTCTCTTGTTACTTTATTTTTCATCTTCTTCTTTCCCTGTACCCATAAACCTTTATTAGACCTTTGTGAAGTCAATTGAGATAGCAGGGAACATACATTAGAATTCATTTGAAAAAGAATGAGTTGCATTTTGCCGAGAAGGATCATTTTTGCAAGGCTGTGGGAAGCGCGGCTATTGCTGCCCCCTCTGTCTGCAGGGTTGGAAAGTCCCGGCTAACACTTGTCTGTTCTCACCTCGCCTTAGCAGTCCGATCACATAGGCAGCCTGGCACCGGTTGCTAGCCATATCTCACCCTCACTATGGCAGGAGGCGATCAATAGATGGATTAATCACACTTTGGGGAGCTCACACCCCAGGAAGGAGAGAAAATGAGGATTGGAAGAGGAGGCTGTTTGCCAACGTGTTTTGCCTGGAGTTTGCAGCCTGGTGCACACAATACAGGATCACAAAGAAACCCACTTGGCCCAGAAGGAGGACCACAACCAGTGGCATAATGAGAGCTTCTATAAATTTACCATTAACTTGATCTCAGCTGATTAGCAATGCTGGAAAAATTTTATATGGGCCAAAGATGGCTCAGAGCCTTCAAAAAAAGTGTAATGAGACATGAGTAACTTGTGAATAAGGTTATGCTTTTTCCTGCAACTAATCTTTAAATAAGCATACATTTCAATATGAAAGGAACCCCATGTGTGTGTGAGTGTGTATGTGTTTTAAATGTATTTCTGCAGACTCTGAAGTTGGAGAGGGCGCAAGGCTTTTTGTTTGTTTGTATAGTTTATTTATTCGTAACTGGGAGGTTTGCAGTGAAGAACCCTCATCATTAAAAGTCAGCTCCTGAATTCTTATTTGGGGTAGGGTTGAGTAGGGGTACAACCCTGATTATTGAGTAAGAGGCCCAGATGGCTCAGAAACCCAAGAATCCAAGATCTCCTTTAACAGAAGTGATTGCATGTGCAAAGAACACTGCATTTTTGGATCAAAAGATTTAGATTTAAGTCATCCCTCTGCTACCGACTGGCTAAAGGAAAGCAACTGAAACTCTTTGCGTCTCAGTTTTCTCAGCTCTGTAATGGACTAAACCTCTCTCACGAGGTTGCTGCAAGGAGCAGAAAAGACAATGCAGAAGGAAGTGTTTCTTAAACTGAGTGGGCTCTGCAAATGTAAGCGTTGTTATACAGGAATGTGCTCAGAAAGGGCAACAGAGAGGAAATGTCTGCATGTGTGGACCGTCATCCCTTAACTGGTCTTCTGACATGGTTAGTCAAAGTAAAAGCACAGTCATGGTAAGTGATGTTATTTTGAACTTCAACAACAACAACAACAGCAAGCCCTACTACCGATTTTTGTCTTCCTGAGTAAAGCTATTTCATTTTACCAACACATTCTCAAAATCCATTCTGGTTCAAGAGGACTTTCAGGGCTCTGCCCCTGAGTGCTCTACCGCCCACCTTGGATAGAATTATCATCATTTACAAAAGAGTTTGATTAATGTTTGATTAAGGAGTTCTGACCTTTTGGGAATTAGCATCATAATTACAGGGCTGTGCATCCTCCCAGCCACTCAGCTGGCCCCCTGTCTGAGACCTCTCTTCAGTGGCAGTGAGTGACAGGCGTGGAGGAGCGGAGCTCCCCTCACTCGGTAATCACCAGGTACCACTTAAGTGTGGCTCATGTGTGTGCTCCTGAGTGCAGCGCAAATGAAGCTGCCTTTTAGGGCTCTGAGTCCTTTTCCATGTGTTCCACTTCTGCTTCTAACAGCTTTGTTAATTCAATCACCACCTCCATCCAAACAACAGCCAAAGGGGGCTGGGAAGACGGTAGGAGGCAGTTTGGGGGAGGAGTCAAGCCTTCATCACACGACCCTGAAATGGCTCAGGTGCGTGGAGAGAGGACCGGCTGGGTGAGTTGGCCGAGCTGCTGGGCTGCAGGACGGGCAGCAGGTGTTCCCTGTAATAGCGACGCTGCCGAACCAGGCGTCACATGAAATGTGGAGAAGGGGCTTTCCTGTGCTTTGTAAGACGGCTCCCTTTGGCCTCCAGCTTTTTCAAAAGCATAGGGGAATGAGTCAGAATATGAGAACTAGCCTGTTCGGTGGGAATTGTCATGTTTCACCGCTCTGTTTTATCCCACTGGTAAGACATGATGAAGGATTAAAAACACAGCCACCAGAGTTCAGCCGCCCTCCTCAACCGCTTACAGGAACCCACGACTAATGGTGCTTGGCTTTTGCTTTCAAAAGCAGCCTGAGGAGAATTACTGTTCAATTAGCCTAAGTCTAGTCCACCATTTCCCTGACTGTTTGGGATGCAAATAGGGGTCACCTAAGAAAAGGATTCTGGGTGTAAATAAGTCTTGGAAGCTCTGGATCAAATAATTTTAAACAGGTTGCTTCACTGCAGGACTTCTCAGAGCATTAATTTCTTTAATTTGCCTAATCAGTCTCTAAAAGGAGGGTAAAGAATGCAGTGTGTCCTAAACTTTACTGACCCACAAAACTAAAAAGTACCATTTGGTGGTCTAGTCCAGTCTGAACTTTATTTCTTAAGAATTCATGTTTTCTTCACCTTTTGTCTACACTTCAAACTTTGTTGCTTTCCTGTGTGTGTGTCTGCTCAAATGTAAGTACATTTCAAAGCATGGCAAGTAAAGGTTAGCAGCAAAACATTCCGGAGACCAGGGCTTGTTTAGTTTCCTTTACACAGAAACACCCCAGTGGGGTGAGCAACGCTGACCTCCTTCCACTATCAGCAGCATAAGCCCTGGGAACTTGGGTATCTCACCCCTCCACAGAACTGCTCTTGGAAGATAAATGGCCGGAAAGAGATCCTCTGGAAAGCAGGATGTTATAGACCTTTTCTTCCTCTAATCACAAGTTCTCTTGAGGGAAGAGCAATGTAGTGTAAAGGGTAATGAGCTCTGAACCACACAAGTTCAAATCCTGGCTGTGCCTCTGATGAGCAACATGACCTTGGACAAGTCAGTTCAGCTCTCTGTGCCTCACTTCCTTGTCTATAAAGTGGGGTTGATAGTATCGTGTGCATTTAGGATGACGTGAGGGTGAAATGAGACCATCTGTAGTGAGAAGGCCAGGCTCCTCATTAGAAAACAGTTGCTATTGTGATACAGAACATCCCAACACTTAGCGCAATGCTGAGTGCAGTAGGTAACCAATATTTGTTTAATTGCATTGGATACTCAAAATCTGAACCTCAAGCCTCATTTCTTTGGAAACTTTTCTTTCCATACCTAGTATAGGAATCAGCAGATGGTCGGTGTCCAATGTTGCTGGACTGGGGGGAAAAAAGGAGAGAGAAGTTTAAATAAACTTTTCCCAGAATCATTCAAGGCATTTCTCTTTATATATATATTTTTTAAGTTTCAAGAGCATTCATGTGATTTTGTTACTGGGAAAATAAAGAAAAAAACTGGACTAAAAAAATTTGTAAAGGAAGACGTTTACCACAGCATTACTTATACTGGTGATGAAACATAAAGCAATTCTCAGCAATAAAGAAGTGGCTAGTAAATTATGTTAGAGCTATGTGATGGGATATCAGCAGTAATTAAAATGATATTAATGAAGAGTCTTATAAGGATAAAATGATTATGATAGAATACTAATGAAAAAATGAGACACAAAATAATATAGAGGATGTGATCACAATTACATAGAAACAAAGATAGGAGCTATCAGATGCAAATAATCTAAATGCAAACAGGGATTGTATTTGCATACAATGAGTAAAGGATTTTTTAAACTCCAAATTTCCAAAATTTTTATAATAGCCATGAATTGCTGTTATATTTAAAAAGGTAATTCCATTTAACAAATGAAAAAGAAAAACTGGTGTTAATTCTTCCAAACTCATTCTTTCTCATTCCTGAACCACGGGACTGTTTAGCCTTACCAGCAATAACACCTTGGACCCACGTGTCACCTGTAGGCCACAGGTAACAGGTGGGGGGAGCAAGCAGCTGAGAGCCTGAGATGTCCACACAGAGAAGCTTGAGGAGGGATATAACATGTGCCTGATATATCCTGGAAGAGCAGATTTCTTGCACCTCACTCAGTCATTTCCACAAGGCCATGCTCCCAAACTTCTGTCTTTGGAAACTGTCTTGCTTAGTAGGAGGACGTGCTTATTTTTTACCCACTGCTGCAAAAAAGTTATTTCCTTAGTTTCATACTCAGGGCTCTCTACAAGCTGGCTCCAAACTATCTGGCAAGATCATCTTCCACTACTCCACTTCACATGGCTTTTGCAGGAATCACATTGGTTTATTTATCAGATTTGAGAAGTACCAGGTCGAATCCTGCATTTATGAGCACGGCAACAACGTAGCGGAAGCATTTCTCATATGCCTGCTTCATAGATGGCGGGCACTTGTGAAGGTGAGGAATTAGAGAGACGATGACACATCAGCTATAAAATATCCACGAAAGGGAACGAATGGAGGCAGAAATATTTCCCCTTTATCTAGAATGCTCCCTTTTTCTTTAAAAAAAGAAATGTTTTTATTGTTGTTCAATTACAGTTGCCCCTATTTCCCCCACTACTTCTCTCTGCCCTACTCACCTCCACATCCCACATTCAATCCTCCCCTCTCCTCGTTGTCTTTGTCCATGGGTCCTGTGTACATGTGTCTTGACTTGACCCTCCCCTCCTTTCCCCGTTATACCCCTCCCCCTCTCCTTGAATTCTCCCTTTTTCATTTTCAACTATCCAAACTATTTTATAGAATTAAACTCCTAGGTATTTACCCCAAAGACATGATAACTTACAAAAACTTATATGTGAATGGTTAGCTCTAATTGCCCATAGTTGGAAACAACCCTAATTTTCTTAAACTGCTGAATGGATAAGCAAATGGTGGTACATCCATATAATAAAATACTACTTAGCAATTTTAAAAAATGCACAAAGCACACCAGAATGTGAATGCATTTCAAATATATTATGTTAATTAAAGAAAAACAGACTCAAAATGTCACATTCTGCATGATTCCATTTTTATGACATTCTGGAACAGATAACAGTTTGGTGGTTGCCAGGGCCTGTAGTGGGAGGGGAGTTAAGTACAAAAGGGGCACAAGGGAATTTTGGGGGTGATGGGAATGTTCTGTAATTTAAATGTGGTGGTGAACACATGACTATGCATTTCTTAAGACTTGTAATTGTACACAAAAATAAGTACATCCTGCTACATTTAAGTTATACCTCATTAAACCTGACCTAACAGAAGAAGACAGCATCAAGTACATACACACTTGTAAATATAAGCCTGTGGTTCTCAAAGTGTTTGGTTTCAGGATTCCTTTACACTCTTAAAAAAATTATCAAGGAACCCAAAGAGGCCATGTTTATGTGCATTATATCTATTAATATTTATTGTATTAGAAACTAAAGATGAGAAAACAATGTAAATACTTATTTATAAATTCAATTAAAATAGTACACAGCATCATTACATGTTAACATAACCAATATACCTTTATGAAAGATCACTATATTTTCAAAAACAAAAAAATTAGTGAGAAGAGTGTCATCATTCTACATTTTTGCAAGTATCTCTGATATCTGACTTAATAGAAGTCATTGGGATTCTCATATCTGCTTCTGCATTCAACTTGTCACTATAAGTTGTTTAGGTTGAAGTTAATAAAGAAAATCCTACTTCACCTAAATATGTATTTGGAAAAGGAAAGATTATTTTCTTATTTCTCAGATAATTGTGGCTATTCTTCTTTGATATTATACCAGTATTCTCCAAGCAGTAGTTTTTTAAAAGATAGTCACAATTTGAAGTCTAAAATCATGCCATAAAACATTTTGTAGTCTGTTACATTAAAACCCATTGGTCTATCTTATACTTTAAATGCCCCTTTCACTGGTTTGTGGTTTTATAACATAATGCATTGGTCACTTGAAACATGTTGACTAGCTGGGTTAGGCAGATCTTCCAAACGTTGGCCCATTTCATTATTTTATTTACATATAATATACATAATATATTTACATATGATATACATATATGTGTATTACATTCATTAATATCATCACTTATCTCATCACAAAACTCTTCAAGTGTTGGCAAGCTGTCAGGCTTATGGTAGTAAATATATTTTGCCAAAATTATAATTTTCACTTGAAAGCTCAAATTTTATTTTTGGCAACAAATATTGTCAGTTGTTTTCATTGAAGTGACAGGCTCACTCCCTTCATTTTCAAGAAAATGTTTGCCAAATACCTAAACTTACATTGCCATAGTTTGTCTGTCTGTCATTCTTTTCAGAAAAACCAATGATGTTCTTTGAAGGAAAAGCAGTTATTTCAGCTTGCAACTCAATTCCACAATCCCCCACTTTTCCCCAAGACGATCTTTCTTCATTCCACAGCAAAAGTGCTTTTCGCATACTTCCCACTTTATCACATAGCATATTAAAAAGATCTTTACTCAAGAACTAAGAGTTAATAAAATTAATTATTTTGTTGTTTAATCAAGAACATCCTTAAGTGAAATTGGCAATTTGTTTAAACTGAGTAACAGGGAAGAATACCTATACATTACCCACACAGTTTGATGCCGCTGCTGTTTTAACCACTATGTTTTTGTACTATCAACAGGAAGGCCAACCCAATGAACAAGGAGAAGTCATGTATTATTATAAAAATAGGTCTTACCTTGTAGCTTCTTAAAGGGATCTCCAGAACCCCCAGGAGTCTTCTGCCTATGAGAACCACTGATCGAAACCTTTCTTGTTTTTATGTCCTTTCTTAAATCTCACTATCTCCTTGAAATTTTCTCTTGCTAAACCACACTGCAGTTACCATGCTTGCATTTGTATTCCAATAGCCCTTATCGGTTTCACCTTTATGTCTTGTATTGTCTACTTTTTACCCATCCTGTATTTCTAGTTACTTTCCAAACATAGACTGAGGAATGTGTCTTTGAGTCCTTGCCCTACCCCTGGCCCAGTAACTTGTAGAGTCTTATACGTAACAGACATTATGCAAGTTTTTGATGGTTTGCAATGTTAAAAATCATGCACAAGTAGACAGCCCTGGGTACATAGAGTAGACACAATACCGGTGTTAGTCCAGTGTAGGAAATAAACATGAGTTAAGGCATCATCATTTCTGTACATTTACAGGCTCCCTTCACCTGAGGCCAGCCTGTTTGAACTCAAATCTTTCTCCTCTGGATATTAAACTTTTATACTTTCTCCTCTGTCTGCCTTCACTCTGAGCTTAAGCTAAAGGCTGTGGAATTATGGAAATAGCCAGTGCTTTGGAGTGCAGAAAGAGTGTGGGTTCATATTTTACTTGTACCATCGACCCGACCTTAGCAATATATTTCAGATCTCTGAGCCTTAATCTATTCCATCTGTAATGAAGACAGGATTAGCTGTCTCCACCACCTCATAAGGTTGTTCGGATTAAAGAAGATAACAGCAGAAAACCACTTAGCTCCTAGATTTGCTCAAAAATGCTGGCTCTATTGGGCTACGTTCCATTGGACCTTCCATACTGGGAAGGAGCAGCTGCCTTCTTCTAGCTGAGGTTGAACGCTCAGGCCAGCTCTCCTCTTGCTCAGTAGCTTTCAGAGAATTCTCCCAATGTTTGTTTACTCATGACTCTCCTATTCCTTAGTCATTTTGTCCTTGGATTAGTTGAGATCTCTCATTCAGTCTAATAATTCCAGTCTTTGCACTTAAGCGCAAGCCATCATCAGGTGTGTTACCGGTCACTAAACAGAATGACAGATGAAACCCAGTAGGCAAGAAACCTACCAATAAAAGAGTTTTCTTTATCTAAGAAAGAGAAGGCTTGTTCATGAGATACATCTTTTCCAAGTTTTCAAGGTTTGGAATTATTGCCTGTTTTAGTGGTGGTGGAATTTTATTAGTATGTTCTCATTTATAAGTCTCGATTGAGGCAGGGAGCTAATTTACTTTGTTTTGTTTTTACTCATCCATCCAACTAGTATGCTTTAACACTTTTAAAAATGCCAAATGTGTGCCTAGCACTATGTTGGCATCATTAAAAAAGGAAATTCTCAGTGTGATATAAGTCTGAGCTGGTTACTAAGGGAATAAATAGCTCCGGCATCTCATCCACAACACTCTACAGTATGATTCTATTACATTTAAATGCTAATCCACATCCTGTTGAATTCTGATTCACAGACAGCTAATGTTGCTGATAGCCAAGGAGATAGCCCAGCCGGATAATATATTCCGAGCAACAGCAGAGCAAAACCCTCTCAACCTCCAACTCCTCCAAAATGCCCATAAACACAGTTTTCTGGCTGAGCTAGGAAATAGTCACAAAAGAAGAGAAATTCTATAAATATATACACAAGGGTAATGAATTTTAAGTAACAAGCCTGCATTTAATGAACATTGCTAATCTTATTTTAAAATTTTGCTAA
Source organism: Desmodus rotundus (assembly GCF_022682495.2). Classification (NCBI taxonomy): domain Eukaryota; kingdom Metazoa; phylum Chordata; class Mammalia; order Chiroptera; family Phyllostomidae; genus Desmodus; species Desmodus rotundus. The sequence continues at coordinate 183,877,851 of NC_071388.1, read as the reverse complement.
TAGTTTGCTATTATGTTTAAAAATGAAACCCTAGGGTGAACAGTTAAGTTTATTCCACTCTTAGTTCACAGAATACTGTCGTCATCAATTGGTGAAAAGCACTTTATCAAATATGATTGTATAATCTTTATTCCCTCTGACCTTTCTGCATTTCCACATTTGTCTTTTCCTCCCTCAACCCTAGAAGTGCCCGATGAAATGCACATCAATGAACATCTCTGCACACGTTCTTCTATGAATTTTCGCAAGAAGACTTGGAGATAAAGACTAGATTAGAGTCCCTAGGTTATAGGATATACATATATTTTATTTTAACTCACCAGACACCACCAGATTGCTGTCCAGACCGGCGGACCATTTTACAGTCCACAGCTGTGTACTCTGTCTGCACCCTCACCAACACTTACTCCGATTCATGTTTTTAGCTTTGCTGTTATTGTTGTTGTGAAGTGGTATTTTTTATTAGTTTACATTGAAGTCCTTCGCCGACTGAGGAAATTTGAGCATCTCCTTTATATGCTAGTCATTTTGGGGGGGGGAACTCCCCTTCTGTGACCTACATGTTTATCTCCTCTTTTTTGTACATTTTTCAATTTGGTTTGCTTGCTGTGTTGCTTGCTGGCTTGCTTCATAAGTTATTTGTAAAGTGTAGCTATTTATTCCAAATTGTTTTGGTGTTGCAAATAACTTTTTGCAGTCTATTATCTACAAGTTGGATTTTAAATGGCATCTTTTTTTGACAGAAATATGCTATTTGATGTAAGTAAACCCATCAGATTTTTATGCTGTAGGTTGTGCTTTGGGGGTCTGGTCTGAGAAGACTTTCTCCACCCGAAGATCGTGTAGATTGTGTTCTCCGCCTGCCTGTGTTTTCTTCTAGGGTTTTTATGGTTTTGAGTCTTGCATTTAAGCCTTTAATCCATTCTGAGGTTTTCCTTGCGTATGGTGTACGAAGGTGGTCTAATTTCATTTTTTGCACTTATCTGTCCAGTTTTCCCAACACTGTTTATTGATTAGACCATCTTTACCCATTGTATATTCATGCCTCTCTTGTCAAATATTAACTGACCATAAAGGTGTATTTATTTCTGGACTCTCTATTCTGATCTATATGTCTGTTTTTATGCCAGTACCGTGCTGTTTTGATTACTGTGAACTTGTTTAAAATGAATAAATGAATAAGTAAACAAACAAATACACAATAACATGAGTTGGTGAGGATATGGAGGAAAGGGAACCTTTGTGCACTGTTGCTAGGAGTGTAAATTGGTGCAGCCACTATGGAAAACAGTGTGGAGTTTCCTCAAAAAAATTAAACATAGAGTTACCATGTGACCCAGCAATTGTACTTCTGGGTATTTATCAAAAAAAAATTGCAAACCGTAACTTGAAAAGTTATATACTCCTCCATGTTGACTGCAGCATTATAATAGCCAAGCTATGGAAACAACCTATCTATTGATAGGTAAATAGGTAAACAGAAATGGAGATGCACACATACACATGTACACATACTCACACACACAGTGGAATAGTATTTAGCCATAACAAGAATGAAGTCTTGCCATTTACAATAACATGATTCGATCTCAAGATACCATACTGCATGAAATGTTAGACAGAGAGAGACAATTACCATATGAATTACCATGATTATATATATTCAAGGGGTGTTTCTGGGGTGCTAGTTACCATATTTTTTGGACCATAAGACACACCTAGGTTTTAGAGGAGGAAGATAGGAAAAAAATTTTGAGGCAAAAAATGTGGTAAAATATTTAATAACATCCTTTAAAGCAGAAATCCTGTAGTGAGCCAGGTAAGCTACATTCAAATTATAAGATGCACCCCCATTTTCCTCTCAGATTTGGAGGGAAAAAGTGTATCTTATAGTCCTAAAAATATGGTACATGGGATGTTTACTTTATGAAAATTTCAAGGAGTTGTGACCCTTAACGATTCACGCTCTCTTTGGGGATGCATGTTTGTATCACCCTGCTCAGGCTGCCATGGCAAAACAGCACAGACTGGTGGCTTATTGTCTCACAGTCCTGGAGGCTGGAAATCCAAGACCAAGGTGCCAGCAGGGTTGGATTCTGGTGAGGCCTCTCTTCTTGGTTTGCAGATGACTACTTTCTTTATGTGTTCTCACAGGGCTTTTCCTCTGTGTGTATGAACTCCTGATGTCTCCTTCTTATAAGGACAGCAGTCCTCTCATATTGAGGCTTCACTCTTATAACCTCATTTCACCTTAATTACTTCCTTAAAGCTCCTGTCTCCAAATACAATCATGGTGGGGTTTAAGGCTTTAACACTGGGGATTTGGAGAAGATAAAATTCAGTCCATAACAATGTTAGATTTTGATAAAAAGTTACTTAACACAAAACACAAAACAAAATCACCCTAGGACCTTTGGGAAAAAAAAGATTTGTAACTGCATGTTAAAAATGACCATGCTGATTCTTCCTAGGTAACATCTTTTTTTCTATAGCCTTTGTCCCTTTTAGGGTGGGCATCCAGCAAACAGTTTCTTGCTCCTTTAGGCTCTTAATTTCAAGAACTTTTACAGCTCACATTCAAGACCCACTTGACGTAATGAGCACTTTAGCTTTCTCACTTCTAATAAGATACTTCATCCCAGTGACAGAAACTGCTTTTTACTCCTTGAACACACCCTGTACATCCCAACAGCAAACCTCCCCTCATATAATGCCCTCTTCTCTTAGCCTCCTTTGGTTGAATTTCACGCATTCTTCAAGTTCATGATCACCATGTCCTGGATGCTCATTCTGAGTCTGATTTTTATGACCTGATTCAATCACTGTAGTCTGACTTCTCTAGTGTGTAATTCATAGACAGGCATACCTCAGAGATGTTGTGGGTTCGGTTCCAGACCGCTGCAATAAAGCAAATATTGCAATAAAACAAGTATCGCAATGAAGCAAGTGGTAATCTTTTTGCTGGTGGAGGGTCTTGCCTTCAATCTGTAAAAAACACACCTGTAAAGTGCACTAAAGCAAATCACAATAAAACATTTTAACATTTTATTATATGCTGCCTTATTCTGCTCAGTAAAAGCTTCCCTATAGAAATGAGATTTGAAGCTCCTTTGGTCCAGGGCTCAAACAGCCCAAGGATCCTAGGAAAGTGCTAAGCACAAAACATGTCCAGTCAACTCAAATTCAAATTCCTTTTTCTGTGTAGACCTTCTCCCCCAAATATTCCCAGGAGAAAGGCGGAAATGCGTTGAGAGCAGAGCAAGCCTAGCATTCAAGGCACCTAACCCTTTCAGTGGTCCGAAACCCATTTTACCTTCAGCTCACAGCACTAGACTCTTTCATTCTCTCCTGTGTCTATTTTCAGATTTATTTGATCCCATTTTAATAGTTAGATGGAAGTAGGTTGCAAATGGGTAATATTTTCCACATACTTCTTTTTAAACTAATGTCAAGATTTCCTTTAACATTTTAGACTTCTCAAAAATGTCTCAGTCCAAATCCCACTGGTTTCCAAGGAGCAGTCCCCCCACTGCCTAACCACCATCTGTTTTGCATTTTTTCTCCTGACTTTTATCTATAAGTACACTTCACCCACCAAGTAATTACTATGACCACTCTCTTAAGTGTGTACATTAGTTTCTGAACCCTTTCTTTTATGAGCTATTTCTTATGTTTCCAGAGTTTTCAGCCTCCAAGGGACCAGTTAAGACTCACTTTGCAAATGTTACTTCATCAAAGAAACACGGCATCTTGACTAGAGAAGCGGGCTCGAGTTAGCATTCCTGGGTTCACATCCCATCTCGGTTAACAACCATGTTAAATGTTAAAGGTGAAAGAAAAGTTTAAGATAATTTAGTCCAACTTCTTTATTTTACAGCTACTTAAAAAATCCTTGTGTAGTTTATTTCTATAGCACTAATTTTAAGCACCAGGCTCCATGTGTAAGAGGGTTCAAATAAAGTTAAATTAATTAACTTTTGTAAAGAATTCTATTTGGTTTGTCCTCGGTATTAGATGAAAGAAGGTTAAAAAAATAAATCCAAAGTGTTAATGTCAATTACATTCAAGGAACATGAACTCTGATGAGGAAAAAGGAACCAGTAGAGAAATAACTCCCTAGTGCAGTCTAAATTTCTTGATCGCACACTTACAGACTAAACAAAATGCAAAAGACATCACCATCCTTCCTCACAAACCTTGGAAACCTCAGAATTTTCTGATGTACACAGTGCAGACTATACCCTAAACAGTTATTAAATATGGCGTTTTGTAGAGATGGTCTTAGAGTAAGTCTGATGACATGGCAAAAATCTCATTATTATGGCCAAAGGATTTGAACAGACATTTCTCCAAAGATACACAGATAGCCAAGAAACACATAAAAAGATATTCGAAAACATGTGTCACTAAGGAAATGCAACTCAAAGCCACAATGAGGTACTCCTGAACACCCACTGAGATGGCTCTAAGGACAAAAAAAATAACAAGTGTTGGTAAGAATGTGAACTAACTGGAAATTTTACACCTTGTTGGCGGGAATGTGAAATGGTGTAGGGACCAGTCTGGCAGTCCCTCCGGTGGTTACACACAGCTACCATAAGGCCCAGCAATTTCACTCCCAGGTAAATACCCAAGAGAATTAAAACCATAAGAACAACACTTGTACATATACAAAACCTTGTATACAAATGTTCATAGCAGCATTAATCATAATTGTAAAAATACAAGAACATAAATTAACTGATGAAAGATAAATTAAAATGTGATATATCCATACAATGAAATATTATTCAGCCATAAAAGGAATAAGTACTGATATTTGCTGCAATATAGATGGAATTTGAAAATGTTCTGCTAAGTGAAAGAAGTGAGATACAAAAGGCCACATATTGTGAGATTCCACCTTTATGAAATGTCCAGAAAAGACAAGTTGTTATTTTATAGAGATAGAAAGCTGATTAGTTGTTTCCTGGGGCTGGAAGGGCAGGGGAAAGGGAGGGACTACTAACAGGTGTAAGATTTCTTTTTGGCAAGATGAAAATGTTCTGAAATTAGATACTAGTCATTGTAGCACATCCTTGTGAATATGCTAAAAGCGACCGAACTATACACTTTAAAATTGTGAAAGGTAGGGCATGTGTGGTGGTTAATTTTATGTGTCACCTCGAGCAGGCCATGAGGTGCCCAGATTAAACACTATTTCTGGGTGTGCTTGTGAGGGTATTTCTGGATGAGATTAGCATTTGGATCAGAGAACTCAGTAGATTGCCTCCCCAGTGTGGGTGAGCATCACCCCATCCTTAGGCCTGAAGAGAACAGAGTGGAGGAAGGAAAGATTCACTCCTTCCTGCCTGTCTGCTTGAGCTGGGGCATCAGTCTTCTCCTACCCTTGGACAGGCATCTATACCATAGGCTGCCCTGGAGCTTACACCTTTGAACTCAGGCTGGAATGACACCACAGGTTTTTCTGAGTCAGCACCTTGCAGGCACCAGATGGCAGAACTTCTCAGACTTTATAGCCACGTAAGCCAGTTCCTATACACACATACATACATACTATTGGTTCTATTTCTCTGGAGATGTTGACCATACCATACATGAATTATATATCAGTAAAAAGAAGCCATTATATATTCTAGCCTTATAATTTTGGTCACTTTTCAAATACAACAGTGACCCCATATTCCTCCAAACTTTCACCTAAAGAGGCATCAAACCCACTTATTCGCTCACATGGGTTTCATTCCCAGCATCCTACTTCCACCATTACCCCAGTCCATATTTTCATCACCCTATGCTGGATTTATAGCAGTTGCTTGCTAATTGGACTCTATTTCCACCAAAAATCATCCCACACATAACGTCCAAAACACTTTTCAAATACAGGGTGGAGCAAAAGTAGGTTTACAGTTGTTTGTATGGAAAAACAATAAAATAATTAATAAATAAACAAGAATTAACTTTTGTGTCCTCACCACTGTAAACCTTCTTTTGCCCACACTGTGTGTACAACCTCTCCTTCTACACACACACATATTCTTTTTTTATTTCAACCACTGTTTACAATCAATACCCTTCCATCTGGACAGTTTCAGATGTCCAGCCAAGTGGCCAGAACACCATGCACTCTACAGAATGGTCCACCCACTACCCCGAGCACTCACCTGGCCCCAAGCTCCCTACTCTCTTGACATTATTGACTATATTCTCCACTCTGCAATCTGCATCTCTGCGGCTGTTCTTCTACTACCAATTTGCACTGCTTCATCCCTTTACCTTTTTCACCCAGCCTTGCTTATTTCACTTAGTGTAATACCCTCTAGGTCCCTCCATGGTCCATCGATGCTCTCACAAAAGGTAAGATTTCCTTCTGTTTTATGGCCGAATAGTATTCCATTGTGTAAATGTACTACAGCTTTTTTCATACGTCTACAAATCTCTTAGGACTCCCTATGACCAAATCATCACATTTAAACCTTCTCTATGATTCAAGACCTCCATCTAGCATAGATCCTCTCTTGTTCTATAACTTGCTTTTCCTTCCCATGCAGATATACACCCTCTCAATGGTCTTCTCCGTATCTCTCATAAATAATTGCCAAGTCTTGCTCCTGTATTTTGTCTTTCACATATCCCTTTTTCCGGAATGCTCCTCTAGTTCCCTTCATCAGTCGTGACTCCAATTTATTTAGGACTTTATTCAAAGTTCCCTTCCTTCAGGAAGCTTATCCCACTCTGAATAACACCTTATCATAGTAAAAGTAATAATTACTAGTTATTAAATATCTGCTGCACCATCAATGCTGTGCTAGGAGATTTAAACACCCAATTATTATTTTATGCTTGCAAAGACCTAGTGGGGTAGGCAGTATTGTTCCTATTTACAGATGTAGAAAACAACAAGGTCACACAGCAAACAAGTGTCAGAGTTGAGATTTGAAATCATTGCTGTTAGGCCTGAAATTTCATACTTTTGCTTCCTGGAATATCAGCACATGTATAATTCTGTTTGAGAGTGTTCTTCAAGAACCTTGTTTCCTCAACTTACAGAATATTTTTCAAGGACAAAATATTCTGCCTACTGGTACTAGTTCACTTTCTTGGTAGCAAACAACCAAAACAACCTGAAGCTATCAAGGAGAAAACAGCAAACTGGGCCAAGACCAGAATGATCTGAAAGGCCGCAGGACTAGGCTCAGCCAACCGGAAGGACTAAAGGAAACTTAGGCAGAGGAGAATATAGCCAAGGTACCTTGCCTGAGGAATAATCTGGTGATAACACTATTGATAACATGACTACCCTCCCAACAATTTGATTCAGGGCTGAGTGAGTGACCTCTCTCATTATTCCTCCTTCTTGAAGTCATTCTCTCTGGACTGTCTAGGGGCCAAACCAGAGAAGAGGCCAGGGACTGGTGTGTCTCACCTCTTTGAACTTCTGAAGTGGGAGGTGAAAAATGCAGGGGTTGTGATCATTTGGATTTTTGTTTCACAACACTTGCTTTTCTTTCCTTTCCATTGTGAGCTTGGCCATGAAACCCACTCGTCATGGGCTTTGCCCTCCGCGCTGCTGTCATTGCCATGAGAAGAACAGCCATGAGAGGCAGCTGCCCCATCCGCCTGGATCCTGGAATGAACCCCTGTGGAGCAGAGCCACCCCATCCGACCTGCAGTCCCACAGTCGAGAGTGCTGCCCCAGCGGAACCACAGGATGATGAGAATGATCATCAATGCATATAGCTGTATGCCACTCCATGGTTTGGTACAGTGGATTCTTCTGAGTAGGGAGAGTAATAAAATCCTACAAAATGTCAGCTGTCCATTGTGCTGCGTCTCCTACTTACTGGATTCCCTACGTCCTAATGCCTTGCCTGGAGCCAGTACAGCACTCAACCAAAATGTTAACTCGGCATATCTTTGTTGGTTGTCTAATGATAACACAGTTTCTGACTGCAATAGATAGAAAGATAAAAACGGAAAGCCAATTTTGACATTCTCTTGAGTCAACAGAACCAGGGGGCTCCCAAGGTTCATGAATGAAAAGAAAAATAATTAGTAATGCTCAATAAGCAATTTACTTCTTAGGAGTGGCAGGCAGAATCTTGTAGGATTGGCGATGAGACCCTAACGAGAGAAGTTTGACCCAAAGGATTTCATTGCACAACTTTTACTAGTGTGAAGTAGACGTTGTGTGTGGTCCCGCAAACAACCAGCTGCCCCTGTCCATCCCAGTCAGGGTAATTGAACCCAACTTACCCTGAGACTGAGGCATGGGGTGTAAGGACATTAAAAATTCTTAAACATTATTTTTTAAAAACCCTCTTGCTCTTGTTCCAGTTTTAGACCAATCAGTCAATAAGTATCCATTGATCTTCATTTAGGTACCCAGCACTAAGGCTGCCCCTAAATCCTACAGCCCTGTTTCAAGAGTAGAAGTAGACATCCACATATTGTATGTGTAAATACTTTAAAAGTTAGAAATCAAGCTAACAGACCATAAAACAACATTTGTGCTATCCTCCTTCCTTGACAATACACTTTCATAAAACATAGAATGACAGCAAAATGGAAATATGCATATAAACCTATGGTTTTTATATGACTGGATTTTAAATGACAAAATTTAAATACTTACTCATGCTTCTGTGTTTAGCTGATGGGCCGGCAATTTTGAATGTGTATTACAATACATATAATCAAGTCCAAATAATTGTATGTTTATTACATATAATTTATTTTTCTTGCATTTTTAGCAAAATCACTATTATGTTGATATAATTAAGATTTTTATATAATTTACAGTCTACTAACATTAATAATCTAAATAGTTAAGAAAGTATAGTGGATTCAAAGCAAACACAATTTAAATGTATTTTTATTAAAAAGCAAATTAAAATAAGAATTATACTTATAGTTTTGAAATATTACTCCATCAAGATACTTAAAATTATCTAATAAAAGGCAAATTTAAATTATAATTAATGAACATCACATTTTAAGTCAAACTTATTTAAATAAAGCTAAAATTATTTTAAATCTTTGAAAATTTGATTTACCCTTACTAACAATCTACTCCTAAGTATATACCCCAAAGAAAAGAAAGCATATGTCAAAAAAACCTTCATACATGAATGTTCACAGCAGCATTATTCATAATAGCCAAAAAGTGAAACAGCCTGAGTGTCTTTCAATTGATGAATGAATAATCAAAACATGGCATATTCACACAATGGAATATTATCAGGCAGTCAAAAGTACTGATACATGCTGCAACACGGATGAACCTCGAAGCCATTATTTCAAGTGAAAGAATCCAGCCACAAAAGACCGTATATTGTATCATTCCACTTATATGAAATGTCAAAAATAGGCAAATCCGTACAGACAGCAAGTGGATTTCAAGTTGCCAAGGGCTAGGGGGCAGGGATGAGGGGGTTGGGGTCACGGCTGAGGGGAGCAGTGTTTCTTTTGGGGGTGATGAAAATGTTCTAAGATTGTGGTGGTACAACTGTGAATATGCTAAAACCATTGAAATTTACACACTAAATGAGTGGATTTTGTGGCATGTAAATTATATCTCAGAACGCAGTTACAACCTTATGAAATATTTTGACAAAACTAAGTATATTTACAGTTCTCGAATTTGATGTCCATTGAGTTACCCGGGTAAAGAATTCCTACCATGCTTCACACATATGTGTGGACTTACACATATGCAAGTTAAGAATAGAAGTTGTTCGCCATTGCAAACTGTTCCTCAGCCACCATATGCCGCGCCGTGAACGCTGTCTACGTTGTGAGTGCCTCCGCAAGCACAAACTGGAGCATGAGAGGAGGCTAGTGCTCGGCACTGTGGGAAAAGAATAGTTCGTTAGGTAAGAATCTCGTTCAACAATATTAAGAAGGAAATTTGACAATTATTTTTACCCATACCTAAATTATTTCATGGATCTAATTCTCATGATTTAAAGCAGAGTCTATCTTTGATGTCAGCAGAATAACCCACAAACCTTCACGGTACTTGGATGCCGTTGCCTTTTGATTCAAGGACTCTCTGCAAGATTTGGAGAAATATTTCTCTGGGGCCTAAATGGTATTAATCATTAGAGCAGATGTTTAGAGTCACAGGTCACTCTGGGTTAGAACTGAACACTGAATCCGGTAACGGAAAGGCAGAAAGGTCCGTGTGTTCTTTATTACATTTATTTGGGAAATGAAGAGTAATCCATTTTGCTGCCTGTAGAGGTATAAAAAGCAATTTATAAGCCCTATGAAGCCAAGGTTGAAGTGAGTGAAAGACACGGGTTCTCCCTGCCACCCTTACTCAGCCCTGATCAGGCAAAGGTGTGGATGTGGGTGCACAAAGCACATTTCCCTTTCTCACTGGTACACAACTAAACTTCATATCCCAGCTTCTCTTATAATTAGACAGTCCACATGAGTATGTTCTGGCCAATGGAAACTGAATGAAAACCATGGGCATCACTTTCCGCCTGCCTTACAGCCGTTCGTGTGAACCTCTGCACTTTGTCTCTTTTCTTGTCTGCAGGCCGGATTCACAGGCGCTGAATGAGGACTTCAAGTCCCTGGAAGATGGTAGGACCCCATCATGGAAGGAGCCTGGATCCCCAAATGACTATGTGGAACAGAGCCCCCACCACACCCTGCAGCTGACCGTGATACCAGCAATCGATAACCTGCTATTCTGGTAATCCCCCATGGTTGTTGCGGTAGCTAGTATTACTCATCCTCGCTAATTGTCAAAAATCATTACGTAGGAAATAAGAGGCTTTCTCCAATTGTGTAAATTAGACCTTCGTCTGCTTCAGTTTTGGTATTTGGGATCTTTTTGTCTCCCCAGTTCTGAAACCACTCTTAGTTATGAAGAATGATTCTAGCTAAGGGTGGGGTGGGTAGAAGGTATAGGTGTCAGAGAACATATTTTATATATCTCATATGATAACATTTATTGTGTATCTTTAGCACATAATACAGTCAAAATCAATATAAAAATTTTAAATGAAACCTTCCATATGGTTTTTTATTCTAAATTCTGTTTTTGAAATTCAGGGCATTTTTGACTTAGAGCTCGTCTCCATCTGGACTAGCCACAGTGCCAGTGTTCGGTGGCTTCCGCATTGGACAGCGCGGGGCTGGGGTCCCTTGTGCTGCCTTGGGAGGGCACTGGAACTGGGGCCAGAACTAATTTGCAGGCATCATCTAATGCAGAGTCTCTCAAAGTGTGGCTCAGGAACGGCCCCCATGACTCACTTCGGGGCCTTGTTAGCAGTAAACATTCCTGGGACCTCACCTTCAAAGACGGTGAGCTGGCAGCTCAGAGGTTAAGTCACAGGAATCGGCATTTTTAATGGGCAGCCCCGCTGATATCATAGCACAGCACAAATTGATAAGCACTGACTTCAAGCCATGGAATAGATTTTTTTGTTGTTTTGTTTTTAATAATGTCTTTGTGGCCTAGATAATTTTATTAACTCAGAATAAACCAGGAGTTGATTGTTGCTATGGAATCAAACCCACAGCTGCTGTCAGCCCGTAATTATTAAAAACTCTTCTCCACCTGTGCAATCTGAAGCCGATCACGGCAGCTCTCCCTCCTGGCACGATTTCCCCGTCTGAAACGCCAGCAGTGGTGCTCATCTCTGCCACTCTGCTCCCCCGGGGGATAAACGCTTCATAAACAGGAGTTTTGAGTCCCTTTCTCCCTTTGATTCATCACAGCGATTCCTCAGCTCTGAACCCTGACCATTGTTTCCTTTGGATTGAAATGGACAGGGTTGCGTTTTCATTGTTGCGCCCTGATTCCTGGTATATTTCTCCAGCTGTTAGTTTTTGGCTTTGTGAAATGTGTCCGAAAGAAGTCGGGAAGACTGTGAGCTCATGTGGGCCACAGACCCCAGAGGTAGGTTCCCACATTCACTCTGTCCCTAGTTCCCCACTCACGTTCCTGTCAGAAGCTTACAGCCAAATTTCCAAACCTGCCCACGCAGCCCTTACTCCCAGAGTGGAGGATTCTGGTATCTCCTCTAGCCTGGAAGTATTCACAGGACGGTCAGCTTTCCAGCCCGTGTTTGACCTAGGATCTCCACAACTTTAAAGTTTTATAGTCTTCAGCAATTTTTTTTGGAGTGTCTTGTTTGTCACTAATTTTCTGGGGAAAGGTGGGGTGATGGGTGATTTTAAATACTTGACATGCTCAGGGAAAAGAAACCCGCCTGAGCTCTGATCCTAGAACAGAGAGAGGAAGCAGTGGTGACTGCAAAGGGTCCGTTTCCAGGGGTGGCTGTCTCGGTGGGGTGGCGGACAGCCCAGGATGTTGGCCGGCTCCCTTCTCCTTTCCTCCTCTTTCTCCTCCTCCTCTTCCTGTTGATACTCCTGCTTCCTGTTATTTTGTTTCCTGTCAGTTTCCTGGCGGTTCCTGCCCACTGCCCCAATAAGGTCACAGGAATTCTAAGCTCCTGAAAGACAATTCCGTGATCCTAATTACATGTCTTGAAAATGAAGCTCTAGCCTGCAGGTGGTACGCGCTAACAGGGAGCACTATCACTATTATTATTGTTATTGCCAGACGACCACGTTAGCTTCCCAGGACCGAAGTACCTTCCTTCGCGTTTGTTGCCGCACCAGCTTTGTGTACCTTCCCTGGCTTTTGGAAAAGGCATTTTTCTTATTCTTTTATTCATCCTTTTTTTTCCCTTTACCTGGAATTAAGCGTGGCAAGAAAGAATTGTTAGCTATATTAAGAAAGATACCAAGAAAAAAAAGTTGCTTTCAATCCAAGCAATATTTAATGGCATGGATATTTTAATAATGTTCATACAAATATTTGGGGGCCTACCATGTGCCAGGCACTCTTCCAGACTGCAGATACAGAGGACTGGAAACAAAGTTTTTATCCTTCTGGGACAGGAAGCAGACAATAAACAGATTATAAGCAAAACCTGTATCAGGGTGATGAATACCATGGGGAAATGAAGCAGGGAGGGACGTAGAGAGGACTGGTAGGTGGTTGCCATTTTAGCCAAGTGGTGGAGAAGATCTCACTAAGAAGGTGACCTGTAAGCAGGGAGACATACAGACTACACGCATGTTCTTTCTGCAGATGGGGGTGTATGCAGCAGGTGCAATAGCCCTGAGACAGGAGTGTCCCTGGTCTACTTCCCAGAGCGTCATCTGCTGGGACTTATGGTGGCTTATAGCAGATGTGACAGATGTGGCATTGGGAAGAAAGCATCTTGTTTGAACCGACACCTTGGAGAAATTTTTTTAGTGCTTAAATGACTTATTTTTACTTAATAAAGCTTATAATAATAAGAGATGGACTGAGTCTTAATATATTAGGATAAGGTCCCAGATACAAGCTTTGCAAAGAAAGAAAAAGGAAGAAAACTAAGAGTTATTTAGTATTTGCTCCACACCAGGTGTTCAAAAGGTTATTTGGAGGGCCCCAAGCTCAGCAGCTTTGGGGTACAAGTTGGATCTCATTGTCCTGAGCGCTCTACCTCTCTGGTTCCTCACTCACACCAGCAGGTGGAGGATTCCCGACTCACTTCCAGAGTCTCCTCCTCCTGCCAGGTATTGGGTGGGGGTACCCCAGGAGGTGTCACCTACACTCTCAGGCACCAGACCTGCCACAGCTTCCTTCTGCTGCTTCAGACTGCCAAATGCTGCGCCTGAATGCCACCCCGCCTCAGCTTTTCCCTGTGCCTCTGCCTTGCTAAACATCCATCAAAACTGTCACCCCCCGCCACTTCCTCCCATTGGCCACTAGCACTGGGATTGGATGGCGGCTGAAGCACCATCACTCTCGGTCTGCAAGATCCCCAGCATCTGCAGTCTAGACAAGGGACTAGCACAGCACCCCCTTGTGTGCATGAGCCCAATTGGAGGGTTCTCAGCAGGACAGCTGGGCTCACATGCCCTGAGTTTGGTGAGACTGCTCCTCTCTTTCACCTGTATCCTTTCCTGCAATTTCACATTTCTCCATGGTGTTGCTCTTCTGAAATCAGGACATTCCTCCAACCCTGAGATCCGTTACAGAGTCCAGTTTTTTCTTCCCTTAGTATGAAGTCTATCTCAGGAGCCTCCAGAGTCCCCGCCCTGCACCCCATTCCCACCTTACACTTTGATTTCCAGGAGCTTCCCATCCCTACCCCATCCCTCCCAGTCAATCAGACATGCTCCCGCATCTTAGCATCCTTGTCATGGAAACCAGGTTAGCTACTTCCTCTTAGAGTTTCTTTAACACCCAGGTGAGCCAGAAAAGCGTGTCTCATAGTTGCTTAATTTAAAGACCATTTTTTTCATTCAAAAAATTTATTTTATTGTGGTAGGAACATGAAATCTACCCTCTTAATGCATTTTTAAGTGTGAAATACAGTACTGTTGACTGTAGGTACAATGTTTTGCAGAAGATCTGTAGAGTTTATTCATCTTGTTTAATTGAGACTCATGCCCATTGATTAGTCACCCCGTGTTTCCCCCGCCCCCACCCCCTGGCAGCCACTGTTCCATTCTTGGGTTGTTTGAGTTTGACTATTTTAGACACCTCATATAAGGGGAATCGTGCAGTACTTGCTTTCTGTGGCCACTTTATTTCCTTCAGCATAATGTCCTCAAGGTTCCTCCACGTTTGTTGCAGATTGCTGAATTCCATTCTTTATTAAGGCTGAATAATTTTCCATTGAATGTATCCACTACATTTTTTTCTTGTCTATTTATCTGTCAGTGGGCATTTAGGTTATTTCCACATCTTGGTTATTGTAAATAGTGCTGCAATAAATATTGGAGTACTGATATCTCTTGAGATCCCAATTTAAATTCTTTTGGATAAATACCCAGCGTTGGGATTGTGGAGTTACATGGCAGTTTTATTTTTAATTGTTTAAGGAGCCGTCATACTATTTTCCAGAGGGTCACCCTCTCTTGCATTCCCGCCAACAGTGAGCGAGGGTTCCCTCTTCTCCACATCCTCACCATTTGTTGTCTTGTTTTTTTGATAAAAGCCATCCTGACATGTGTGAAATGAAATCTCATCGTAGTATTGATTTGCATTTCCCTGATGATTAGTGACTGGACATTTTCTCATATACCTGTTGGCCATTTGTATATCTTCCTTGGAGAAATGTTATCCAAGTTCTTAACCCATTATTAAAATCAGGGTATTAGTGTTCTTTGCTACTAAGTGACAGTAGTTTCTTATATATTTTAGTGATTAGCCCCTTAACAGGTGTGTAATTTGCAACTATTTCCTACCATTCTGTAGGTTTCCTTTTTCTCTCTTGATTTTCTTTGCTATGATACATTTTAAGGTATTTTTTCACATTTTAACATGTCTAATAAGGGGATATATCTTACAAATCAATGAAAAGCAGAGTTTACCTGCTAGTGCTTTTATTTTTTCTTTTCATTCCTAGTGATTTACAAAGACATGATCCACTTACAGCCACAGGTGTCTTAGATGTAAAAAGATTTGGTAGCTGCCTCTCGGGCCAGCAAGAAGAGAGGTGTTTCATATGCCAGTTTAGTAACCCGTAGCTCTGGCATTTTCCTGCATCCCTGTTGCTCATGCTTTCTCTGATTCAATGTTCACAGTGACTTTAAGGAGTAAGTACTATCATCCCCATTCTATATGGGAAAAGATTGATTCAGACAAGTACAGTCAAGGAGCCGAGGTCACAGAGCAGATGAAAGGCAGAGCCAGGATTAAGCCTGTCTGTTCTCTGTCCTCCAAGCTCAGCCCTTTCCCTTCCCCTTCATCCTGGACTTTTCGCACAAAAGTGGTATGAAGAGCCTGAGACTTGTGTCAAAGCTGGGCAGAGTGCTGTGATCACGTCACCTTGGAACACCCTGTAAAGGTGAGCATGAGCTAGCTTCTTAGTAGCCTTAACACTCAAACCCTCAAGTGTACAACATGTTTCTTTCTTTCTATCTTTAGTCCCCAAATGTAATAAAATTCTGTTCTTAAAGACACCCTATTGGGACCATGATAATTTCCTTATCGGTTCCATATGTTTTACTAACGTGGTTTCTGAGGTTAGAAAGCAACATTCCTCAGTCCCCCAATTCCCTTCCTGAAGGTCAGATCCACCGGAGATGAGGACAAGCCTTCTGGTTTGTAGGTCCCGCGGGTCTTCAGAGACCACCTCTTCATGGACTTGATTCAGAAACTTTATTGTCTTAACCTGCTTGGGGGGGCTTTGTAGTGTTCCAGTGGTCTAAGACTCAGTTCTGGGAGGTACCAAATACTTATCAAAAGCTCTCGTTGCTTGTGGTTGCCCCTTTACTGCTCACTTGCTGATCAATTCGACAGATGCAAAGCATTTTCTTTTTATATCAGTTCACATTTTGACTCAGTCCCCCTCATCTACTCTGTGCCATTTCAAACACACTGCATGTAGAACACACCTCGATGGCCTTGAGATATATTCATCTCTGATTATTCCTAGGTAGTGCATTCTTTTTTTTCCATTGCCAAAGAAGTAGCCCACTTCATTACTCCTGACTGGGCTTTCCTCCAGTGTTTGGAGTGGGGGTAGATTTGGGGTCCAAAAGCACTCACATCCAAGATGAAACCTAACCTATCCATATCAAGCAGCAAAAAAGGGAAACAAGACAATCGATGTCATTTGGGTTTACATTAGTCCCAGTTACTCGGCCACTCTGACTGCTGACAACTGGGCCCCATAATAGGGGCTCTGGCTCTGATGCTTCTTGATAACTGGCTGGAACATATATATATACACATATATATTCCATCTCAGATGGAACAGTCCAGCTAAGAAACAACAGCAGCTTCAAGGAAACGGGGGCTTAATAACTAATATTGATCAAGTACCTAGTAATTATTGGAGAAAGCCTACACAAGAGGCCTAGGAAATTGGCTCATATTCAGCAAATTACTTAAATTTTAAAATGGGGATGATTCTAACTTTCTTACCAAGACATGGTGCAGACAGATCTTAAATAGTGCTTAAGAAGTATTTGTGTGCGCATGCGCCTATGCCCCTACGTTTGACTGACGCTGAAAGGGTGGAAGAGATATTCATTTCAGTTTAAGACAAGGTGGGGTCAGAAAGATGTAACAAAAAGAAATACCTGTGCCTGAATCCTCCCTCTTTTTTTTCTATCGAACCTTGTGTACGTTATTTAACTTCTCTGACTCAGTTTCCTCATCTGTAAAATGAAGCTAATTGCATCTAAGCAGTAGGACTGTTAAAAGGATTGAAGGAAATTACGTGTAAAACCCTTAGCAAAGAGCCTTAGAAAACGTAGGCACACAAAAAATGCCATTTCCATTCCTTAGGGAGAAAAAAAAAGTGTACATATGAAGCAATTAGAGAACAAGACAATAGCTACAAATCGCTGAATTGCTGGTAGAGTCAGTAAGTGCTCAAGGAGCCAGAGGAAGGACAGATCAAAGCGGGCTGGGACCTGAGGGGAAGGGAGAAGGGGCCCAGGAGGGGTGAGCTGGGAATGCTGGGGGGCCTTGCAGCCCGCTCCTTTTACCTCTAGGTTTTAAAACGACCCTACAACCTTTTGAGGATGGAAGTGCTTTGCCCCATGTGGACTTCACAATGTTTGCAAGTAGTAGGAAATGCTATCCAAACCACCGTAATAAAAAAACAAGTTTTTAAAACAGACACTAAAGCAATAATGAAATTTTAAGCAGAAAGTGAAAATTTGCATCCGGCTGTTTGCAGGAATCCTGTTTTACATGTTTGTCTTCTCAGATCTGTGGCTTTAGGGAGGGTAGGGGGGCATAATGAAATACAAAATTCTCAGCTGCTGATATCAGCAGAAGTGATTTAGAATGGGGTGGGGTGAGGCAGAAATCATCTTTTGGTTTAAATTGTTGTAAATCAGACCCGAAAACTAGGCTATACATTATGCTTTTGTTACTGTGAAAGTTAAATTACAAGGAAATGAACTGTGCATAATAATTCCCCACGTCACTGATTTCTCAGCTTCTCAACTAAAGCGTGAGCTCTCCTTAAGAAACAGGTTTGCATTCAGAGCTATCGCTGGGTGAAAGGCGCCCTCTAGTGGGTCCTTATGCAAGGCCGCTCGGGCCTGCAAGGCTCCGCGTAGACAAAGAGGGGCCTTATCCTTCACCTGGTTCCAGAGACCGTGCTTCATGGAGCCCAAAGGTAATGGCTTCTCAGACCATTGTGTATCTTCAGTCGACTCCCCAACGTTGTCAATAAAGGACTGTAAGTTATCCTATGCCTATGTCAGTATCTCCTCAGTCCAAGCAGGGAAATAATAGTTAATAATCAGGAGCTCTCCTTTAAAGAGTAAATTTAGAGCATTTCATCAAATATTCGGTAAAAGCCAGTGAGGCCAGTCTGCTCACCCCGCACTCACTCGCGCGTCGCCCTGCTCTCAGCCCTTCTTGAGCTCCTGTCTTCTGGGGGAAACGTCCTCATGTTATTACAGAAGGCTGTTCACTCGAATTGCTGTGGAACAGAGTGAAAGGTTCAGATTGTTCTGGGGCCCTACAAAGCCTTTGCCTGGGATGTGTTATTTTTTCCTCACACCAAAGCAATTTTTTATAAAAAACCTGAGTTTCAACTAGAGAACTCATAAAGAGGCTTCCAACTGACCGGATTTAAACAACAATTGAAAAAAAGGTCTAGTTGAAGCAAAGTCTCTCCCCAGGCTTTCCTCCCCTGTCAGGTGACTCAAGGAGGCGGAAAGAGTTCGCCCTCTGTTGCTTGTCCTTTGATGAGGACAAATGACACTGAGAGTTCTCTGTACCTTGAACCCTGCCTGGCACATGTCTCCCTCCTTCTGTTTTGTAAGTGGTGGGCGTGGGAGTACCACGCAGCCCGAAATTGCTCTGGCCAAACTCCTTTCTTCCCCTTCCCATCCCCCCACCAGATGGAGACTCAGAACGAGTGGCTGTGTCACCTCTGATTCTGTCACGTTCTAAAACATAATGCATTGCTGATAACACACATACGCACACTCGCTGAGAATAACAACTCTCCATTTCTGGGCAGACACAGCATTTCAGGCGCTGGGGCTCTTGAGTAGACTGAAGCATGTATGCACATGGACCCAGTGCTTGGGGAGGCATGTGTGGCCTGGGACGCAGTCCCCAGCCTACAGGCGCCGTATTTAAGCATTGCATAGGGGCTTAGCCACTGACAGGCTCACCCAGAATTTATGGAGAGCCTTATTCAGTGTAACAGCACTAGGCTCCATTTTAATAAATCCCCTTGGTAGTATAACCATCACTCAGACCGGAGCAACTGCTCTACGGGGCTCTGCACCCTCTCCCTGACCTTCGTGCCTTCCCACTGAAACCAAATCTTTGCCATCTTTTTTTTCCTGCCCATCGCACAAAAATTTTATTTTTAAAATGAATCAGTGGGGGCATGGGGAGTGCAGTGGGGGTGGGGGGAATAGGAGGAGGGCAGTGTGAGTCCCTAGTCCAGGGAGGAAGGTAAGTCTGCTTACTTGATGGCATGATTTCCCTTCATAAATACCATGAAATAGAATTTCATGTTGAAAATTAATGTGTGTGTGTGTAATTTTTTCCAAGCAAATGCTTTGTTTCAGAGAGAGTGCATAGGCACCACATGCTGTGGTTGCTATGGTAATTACCAGCCTCTGCTGAATAGGGATGCAAGGGGTTACAGAGAAGTGAACCAACTGGCGAAAGTGCATGTTCAAGTGAATAAACCCACTTATTTGTAAAAGGTTGCAAGAGGCACTCGAACCAGAAAATAAAAGAAGTGGAGGTAGGGGCACATTTTTATAAAGCCCCAACAAAACTCTTACTGTAATGGTTTTCATCATATTTCTGGTGTTAAAAATGTCAAAAACCTTTAAGACATCTGCACTTAGGTTTCTGTAGGCAAAGGACACAATCATTTCTGAAAACAGTACAACCTCATGCAGAAGCAGTGGTAATACTAGCAATAATGACAATAATCAGGATTATCATTTCTTGAATGCATGCAATGTATTCATTTCCTTTCTTATTGTATCTCATTTAATCCACAAAAGGGCCTTGAAAGACATTCATTAGTTCACATTTGTTTATTTTATATTTATTATGTGCTTTCTATGAAGCACTGAATTTCACCCTAAAGATATCAAGATGAGAAAATGTGGTCCCTCCCCTCCCGGAGCTCACGGCCAGTGTGAGAGGTGAGAATTAGAGAGGCTTGTGACGAGGCAGGGTGCTAAGGAAGCCCGCAAGAGAAACACAGTCTCAGTGGACTTCGGGGCCATGCTGGGGCCGGGGGTGGGGACCTCGAGGGGAAGTCTACAGAAGAAAGCGACATCGGAACAGGGCCTACCAATAGAGAAGTTCGGCAGAGGTCGGGGAGAAGGGGTGTTCTATGCAGAGAGAGAAATCGGTGCAAAGCCTGGATGTAGAGTTGGAACCTGACAGGTTCCCTGAACAGGAGAGAGTTCTCTTTGGCCAGAGCATGGAGCAGGTTGAGACTGGTGACAGAGGCAAGAGGGAAAGGGTGGGCCAGATTAAGAAGATTCATGTGAAGGCTTTTGGGTCTTGTTCCGGGACAATGTCAAGTCTGTAAAGGAGACTGAGTAGTAAGGCAATTCGGTTTGTGTTTTAGCAAGCTCACTTTGAGAATGGAGTGGAGGAGGGTGAAACAGAATCAGGGAGACCAGAGGGAAGGCTGTGTGGTAGACAGGGAGCAACAATGGCAGGTGAATCAAAGTAGGGGCGGGCAAGGAAGTAATGGCAGGCAGGAGGATGGCAGATTTGAGGCTATTGGGGGGTGGCAATCAATAGGTCTTGGTGTGGTGGCTAAGGGAGAGGAGGCAACAAAGGACAGGAAGTGGTATTATTCTTTTTTAAAACTGATTATGGAATTGAAGTTAAGAGAAGGTAAAGTAACTTGCCTAAAATTCCTGCTTCTAAATGGCAAGATCAGGATTTGAACCTGTGACCATACATTCTTTCCAATAATCCATGCTACTCTCATGACTGAAGAAAAGGCTCCTTGCCAAATCAACCAGAAAAGTGTTTACTAATCTATTTGGCTAAAGATCACCACCTCCAAAGGCAGACTGGGAAACTTTATAGTTGGACAATAAACATTAGGAACCAAAATGCAAACAAACATATTTTGTACATTGTATAGTTGGTTTTTTCCCTTAGCTTACCTTCCTTTGAAAATATTTTTGTCCAGACAGAATCCAGGGATATACCATCCACTTTTATAAATTGTCTTAAAAAACATTAACATGGAAAACATTATTGTATCTTCTGCCAAACCAGAATTAAAGACACCTTCTTCTTCGTTGTTCCACACATCCCTCCTATAAGACGCAGCATGACTGACCCACTGACTAACCGACAAGTTCTGTACCTTATTCCAAGAATAATTTAAGATACATAATTCAATTTCTTTATGAGTCTGAGGACAGCTATCACTTTAACTTCCCAGGTAAAAACATGTATTCCAAAAAGAGAGAGAGAAAAGAGAGAGAGAGAGAGGAGAAATGAGAACAACAAATTCAATACAGAGAATTACATAATCCATTAGGTTTTCCCTTTGTCTTTAGCTGTGGAATTTTGCACTCATTCTATTTTGTTTTAGGAACACCATCTGGTATATTTTTGCTCTAAATTGTTTCTAAGCTCTCCTTATTTTTTTTTTAACTTGTACTTCCTATATCTTTAAATGTAAGCCACTTCCATTTGTTTGGGGGAATAGGTAAAAATAAACATAACATCAATGGTATATGTTTGTGCTATGTGTATCTGTAACAGGAGTGTCTGAAAACACTGAGGACTGGCATGGCCAGACAGACGGGACAGTTTATCTGTGCTCGTCTGCTCTGTCTAGATGTGACTGTGCTAGTGACCACATTGCCATCAGAAGGGGTGGCTTGAGATCCTAAACATGTGGAATCTGCCATAAAGAGACCAACATGCACCAGTCTTAGGCACCATGGAAGCATTTAATGGTCTAGTTTAAGTGTTAAATAATGGGCTTAAACAGGGTTTGAAATTTGTGGAAGAAAATCAGAGCAATCCTCTTAACTCTCTTGTCCTTCTTCCAACTTTCTCACACTTTCACTCTTAACCTTGACCTATTATTACTCATACCCTGTGCTTTTAGCTTTCGGGGGAGGTGAGATATGGGGCAGAAATAATAGTCTGAGCACATCAGAGAAAAGCTGCAAAAGGGGGGGTGCGAGCTTGGGGATTTAAACAGAATTTTGTCAAGAGAGGAGCCCGTCCTTGCCTCCCAAGCTACTCTGAGAGGTGAACTGATGCTGGTTTTGTGCTCAGTGATTTGACATTTGTATCATCTCCAGAAAAGTCAGTACGTTATACTTTCATCTTCAGAAATTCATAGGCCTTATGAGGCTCCTTTTAATCATCATACAACCCAATTGTGAGACAAGGAGGTGGTAAATGGCACTATTCTCCTCTGACAGGAGCACAGGCTGGGCTTGGATCCACTGAGAACTGCCCAAGGACACATAGCAGGGGGTGAGTCATTTGACTAAGCAATTCAGAGCAGCCGCTCTCCAATTTAGCATTCCTCTACCTGGCCGTCTTGCTTCAGTGTACTTTTGGAGGCAATGATTTTAGCAGCTTGAGATTGTTCTTTTGTGTCCTGTGAGGACTGGATCGAACTTAGAACCCTAATTACATCCAGATAGCATTGGTGATGTTTTCCAGAAAAGTGAGCTCCCCTCTGCATTGCTCCTCCCTCCCGAGATGAACGGTGACTGATCTCAGCCTATCCTGTAAGATCTTCCCTTCTCCCAGTGGTTGGGTTAGGGGTAGGCATATGACCTGACCCAAAAGTCTGGCCATTGAGACAGAGTCGAAGAGTGTGGGAAAGAGCCCTTGGTGTCTCACACCCCCTTGCTTCTTGTCTTTGGATGTTTTCACAGGAAGACTTGATGCTTAGAATTGTGGTTCTAAGAGAATTAAAATGAAGCCCAGTGCATCATAACTGATATTCGCATGGTTATGCGTACCAACTTTAACAAACTGTGTGGTTTCGAGTATGCCTTTCAGTGGCTGCATTGGAGATCTAATGTCTGTGATGTATACCGACCTTTCTGAAAGGGAGCATATGCTTCCTCAGGTTACTAGGGATCAAAACCTTGGTTGGGTTTTTACACTTATGAATATTTTGCTTTTAAATCCAGACGGAGGATCATGGCATAGCAAGGAGCTAACATCTGGCCATTTTTGGTGGTGGCACCTGGGCACTGCAGCCCCAGCTCTGAATGCTCCTCACCCTCCCCAGCTAATGAATGTGGCAGCTTGTCTGTCCCCCAAGGCCCCGGCAGCCGCTTGTTCTGCATCCACACCTGTGCCTTAACGGGGCCATGAGTCATGACTGCACCCCCAGCCCCGCCTGCTCGGTGGTTGTACTGGCTTCCAAACTCTGTTTTGACCTCGCTGAGTTCCCCTTTGTTAAACAATTACAGCCTATATGAGCTATAATTACAATGGCAGTCTATACCATTGAGCAGTGTTAGGTTGAGAACGAATACAGCACATTATGAAACAGACAGGAAGCCCAAATACCCTCCTCTGGATCTTGGCAAAGTGTTTGATAAACCATTAGGACCAAAAAAAAAAAATGTCTATATTATGATTAAATAGAAAGAGTCTTCCTATTGTGAGGCAGAGGAGGACTTTTTTTTTTTTTTTGAATTGTTGAGAAAACAGCATTTAAAAAAGGCAAATCCGACTCTTGACAATCAACCATTGTTGGTGGTTGGCAAATGCTCAGAAACTATTTCGTATGAGACTTGTATACAAATTGCAATATTGCAGTCCAAGTATATCTCCCTTTACACATTCTTAAATAAAATTTCTGTACATCAAATCCCATTTTAAATGTCCACTGATTCCTTATTAAAAAGAATCCTTTTAAAAACGTTAATCCACATGTATGAAAATATTGAACTTTCTAGTAATTTAGGTTTTATTTTATTTTATTTTTTTAATTCATGTGGCATTTTATTTTTTAAGGATCTATACAGGTAGTCAAGTTATCAGTAAAGTCTTTTATCTTTACATATTTTTTTTATTGTTGTTCAATTACAGTTGTCTGCATTTTCTCCCCACCCCTCCACCCCACCCCAGCCAAACCCACCTCCCTCCCCTACCTCCACCCTCCCCCTTGGTTTTGTCCATGTGTCCTTTATAGTAGTTCCTGAAAACCCCTCTCCCCAGTATTTCCTCCCCACTCCCCTCTGGCTATTGTTACATTGTTCTTAACTTCAATATCTCTGGTTATATTTTGTTTGCTTCTTTCTTTTGTTGATTAGGTTCCAGTTAAAGGTGAGATCATATGGTATTTGTCCCTCACTGCCTGGCTTATTTCACTTAGCATAATGCTCTCCAGTTCCATCCATGCTGTTGCAAAGGGTATAAGCTCCTTCTTTCTCTCTGCTGCATAGAATTCCATTGTGTAAATGTACCATAGTTTTTTGATCCACTCATTTTCTGATGGGCACTTAGGTTGCTTCCAGCACTTAGCTATTGTAAATTGTGCTGGTTCTATGCAACCTGTGCGGATGCATAGATTCTTTTGGATTGGTGTTTCAGGGTCCTTAGGGTATAATCCCAGCAGTGGAATTGCTGGGTCAAAAGGTAATTTAGGTTTTAGATTTTAGGAATGATATTCTCTCATCCCAGGAGAAGACAGAAGATAGCTACATTGCCAAGGTGTTGCTCATTTATGGCCCCCACTTAGGATGAGGACAGAGGACTTTGTAGTATCTCTCTTTAATGGCATCATGAGAAGACGATCATTTAGAGTAAAATGTGAATAGAGGTTGAATAGGAATTCAAGTGGAAAGAGACATTTCTTGTGCGATGAAATAAGCTACTGGAAAAACTTGTCCAGGAGGGAAGGGCCTTGGGGCTTGGGAGCTGGGTGGGAGAGTGTAGAGTTCACATTTGAATGCAGGTCCCTACAGTGTTGACAACTGCCGTGTGTGCACCAGCTCCACCCAGGGCCATGGTGCTGGCATCTTACCCCTGTCCCCTTTACACAAACACCTTCATGGACAGTAGTCAGCTTATAGAAGCTGCATGCAGTCCTAGCCCTCTATGAAGAATTTTCTAAATGAGGGTGAATATGTTTGTGTGGGAAACTTTAATAAGTAGCTGGACAAAAGAAGAATAAAATTTGTTTCTAGATACAAAGAACTCTTTAGAAAGTGGTTAACCTTTCAAGCTACTCCTAAGAAAGACAAGGATTTTGTATATTCATTGAGACCCTTGGAATAGCAATTGCTTGTGTTTTCACTGCCCAGGACTATAAGGGAGCAAACAATCCAATTTACATTTCCCTTAGCAGTAGCTGGTTTGTTGTTATTTTCTTTAAGGGTATCAGGGTCTATGGCTGCAAATGGAATTTAAAAATGTAAAGAGACAGTCAGACTAAAAGTAAATGAGATTTTGAATAACTTCTGTAATATTTATAATCTTATACACTCTGAATTCCCAACCTTTCTTACTCATCCAAACAAACCCAAATGGATTTTTGGCCCATGAACTTTCTTTCCACTAAATACAACCTGTGAGTGGGTACACACACACACACACGCACACAACACTGCAATATGAAGACGTTCTGACCTAAGCCATTTTGATCATTACAAAAGAATGTATTTGTGAACTGCGTGGTAGAAGCCTTGAGTGGCTTTCCAACCAAATGTCTTGAGTCCACACCTGCATCCACAGGACTCGCTCTGGAGTCGTACATATGGGCGGGTCAGCGGTACAAGTGAGAAGGGAAAGGATTAGTAAGTACTCATGTTGAGAGAAAAGTAGAGAGGAACAGCTCTGGGAAGCATAGAGGAGTCAGCCTGGGCAGAAACACAAATTCCCTAGAAACCCACTGCCCCAAAGTGAGGCTGGAGAATGTCAGGGGTCTCCTGAGCACATACAATTAACTCCTGGAATGAAATCAGCACACCTGCCTCCTCCTCAGTGCTCACACTCTTCTTCCAGGGACACGTCTCCTGGCTGGGGCCTCTTCTGGCCTTGCGGAGTTGGGGTGCAGACACAGATACTGGAGCTTCATCTGGGTCTCATATTTTTCAGTTGGCGAAGTGCTTTCACCTGCAATTATCTCATGACTCTCCCAGTAGTGCTGGGCAGGATGCCAAGTGGGTATCAAGATCTCTACTGTATAAGTTAAAATCAAAAGGTAGAAAAGGGTTGGATGATAATGTCTCAAATCAGAAGGCTGGTCGGTGGCATGGCCAGGAGTGAGACCCGGGTTTCTGATTATAGTCTGGCCCTTGGGCCTTTATCAGCCACATTGCCATGACACCGGCCTCAGACCTCCAGCTTTACTGAAGCCCTAAGCACACATTTCTCCAGCACTCCCTCTATGCCAGGCAAGTGTAGAGCTACTCCAAATCCATAATATTTCTCTATCCATCTTTGCTTTGATGAGTTGGAAGTGGACAAAGAAGGAAGCAGGCTGTGTTCGATGGTCTCAGATTCCTCCCCTTTCTTTGTTCATGTTTCTCAGTTAATGTTGGCCTCCCCCACCCCCATGAGGAATATGGTGATTTCTGTTCTGCCAAACTAATCACTAAAAGTCTCGAAGAAAATCCTGTTTTAACAATTAACTCAACAAGCCTTGTAGGCCAAGCACTGATGTGGGATGCTGGGGATACAGAAATGAAAGGCAGGACTCCTATGCCAAACAAGGTCCCTTGCGATGGAAGAAGCAAAGGTCAACACAGACGGTGACAATTGCAAAGATGGAGATGGGAGAAGTCGGTGCAGAGCACCTGGGAAGAGTCAAACTGTAGGTCTCGCCCTCCTCTGTCCCCAACTTCAGGCTTCCTCTCTCTGAGGAGAGGATGAGCTTGTTCTAGACGCAGGTCCTGGAGGCCATTCCCTGGAGGTGTCAGAGGGTGCACGTCTGCGGTGATGACATCACTACTCCCTCCCAGGCCTCGCCCAGGATCACAGAGCTTCTTACTTTATACCCATCCCCAGCCCCACGTGCTGCAACTGACTCTGGGAGTTTGCTGCGCAAAAAATCTTGACATGTGGAGAGGATTATAACTGGACTGTGGTGAAAGGGAGAAGATATGGAGGTGGGAGAAAAATGTTGAAAAGCCTAAGCACTCAGTGGAGCACTCAACAGGACTTTTTCTCGAAAATCTAGGAAGCCACCTTTTCAAAACACTTAAGCACTAGGTCCTACCCCTGGAACAATGTCCCAAGTCAGAAACCACAGTTGCTGCACTGAGCTGTGGCCTGGGGGTGTCCTTGGGGAGTTGCTGCTCTTTGCTGTCTAGTCTTGTGGTTTGGGAGGAAAGGGTCCCATTCCAGGGGTCAGGCTCCATGTACGCCCTCAATTCCTTTTCAAGATTCCCCTGAGCTATAGACCTACCTGCCACTTATTAGTTGACCTCCCAAGAGCAAACTTCGATTTGTCCTCTGAGAGTGAAGTCTAAATCCATAGGAGAAAAGAACAACATTTACCCAATTAACTAACAAGGCACATGTCTTAACCTTTGAATCAATGGATCCCAAATATCGTGATGAGCAACTTTTGTTTTCCCTGTTCTACATGAGGAGACTAGATGCATCTCAATAAAGCCCTATATTCTGCATTTCAAGGATAGCTTCTGGCTTTATTTAAATTCAATGGTTCCCCTTTCCTGAGGAGGGAAGAGCTAACTTCTGGGTGGAGCAAATGCAGTGGCAGCCTGAGATGCAGACTTGCTGTCAGGACTGGCTACATAACTTGTAGGCCCGATGCCAAATGAAAATGCAGGGCCCCTTTTACAAAAGTATTAAAAATTTCCAGATGGCACTAGTAGAGCGTTAAACCAAGAGTGGAACCTTCCAGAGTGTGGAGCCCTGTGAGGCTGCATAGGTTGCTCTCCAGCCCTGCTTGGAGTCTCCAGGTGGTTTGTATCCTGGTGCGAGCAAAGACCATAACCCTAACAAAAGACACTGTGCCAGCGATGGACCTGAGATGATGAGACTAATCCAGTGGAGCCAGTGATATGGAGCAGTGCTAACCCAGTCAATGGGCCAGAATACGTTGGCTTAAAAGACATCAGGAGATCTGCAGGAGTACTCAGAATAACAGCCTCTGAGGACCTTCTCTAGCTACTAGGACCTCAGCTTTCCAAAACCTTTTCTTTCTACAACCCAGCTCTGCCCAATCGATTCTCTATTACGTTAGATGCTCAGACTACCCACATGCCGGCATGCTCTCAGCCAACCATCTGCTTGTACTATGACCTATCCAGCACAGATGCTTCATGGGAAGGGAGCCTGGTGACCTGGGCAGGTGGCTCTGGTGCTTTCTGATCAGCTCTAGGGCCAAGTGGGTGGCCCAGAAAGAATGATGCCACATCTTCTAATCCTTTGGCTACTTAGTTCCACAGTGATCTCCTGGCTGCATATACTGAGCATGTAACAGGTGCCCAACCGTGCTTCTGAGAAGGGATCGGATGGCCTTACTGGCCAGATCAGGCAGCCCGTTTATGAAGAGGACAGGCACTGGGGTTCTCGGTTGGCCTGTGCTGGAGCAGTTCAGAGCACAGAGGAGGACAGTGATCTATGGTCTTGAAGCAAGTTAACATTTTAATTACTGGGACTAAACACAGGCAAAGGCCAGTGGGTGGTGATTTATTTTGCTTTTGTTTCCATCATTGTAAAATGAATACTCAGGCTACTATGTCTGTAGCTCTCCATATACCATGAGTTTAATGTACCAAAATCAGTGGGCTTTCCACCTCTGGAAATGAGAAGTACACTTTAAACTTGGTGGGAGAGTGAAGTAGATTTCTTTTTAGTGACAATCTTTTTTCAAGAGTGAAATAGTGTTATCTGTACTTCCTAATTTTGGCTACCCTCTTCTTCCCATTATAAACAATAGGACTTTCTATTATAAGCTTGGTTTTCAGTCTGTGAGAAGTGGTTATTCTGCTACAAAGTTGTGGGGGTTTTTTGACCTGAAATTCTATTTATCTGCATTGCAGCATCCTCCCAGATAAATTGCTGGCTTCTTATTAGTCTGTCTCCTTGAAGAAGCTGGGAGAAGCCCCACCTGTGGGGACTCCAGTGGAAATTGATTTAATTGTCACAAGCCTCTCATACTAAGTATCTGAAAACTTGGGGGAATAAAGGGAGGAGACCCTTTTAAGTAATCATTTGCAGCTCTGTGCTACTAAGTGCAAAAAACAATTTTTTTTTACATTTGGAAGACTCAGTCCTGATGGTTTTCTTTTTAAAGGTCAGGGAAGATCCTGTGGGATTCTTCTTTTCACCAGGGCTTTTTAATCTAGCTTAAAAACTGTTCTAGATTAACGGCCACACGGCAATGCAATATGTTACCAAAACAGAGCTCCCCGGGCTGTCGCCCAGGCTCTCCTGCCACCCGGGCTAGTCTGCAGCCCTCGGTGCCAGGCCAGCTGAGCTTCTTGTTAGGACTTGTGGGAACTGAGGGCTTCTGATACCCACTGTTTTCCTCTGGATGTGGCAAAATATTTTTAAGTTGACCATCCTACCAAGCCCCCTTTTATGCTTAAACAAAATATTCACAAACCTTGCTGAAAGGATCTTTTTCAATCTGTTTCAACTTGTCTTTCTCAAACCAATTATGCAAAAAGACTACATCGGCAAGATGGATCTAATTTAATGCTTGATGATTATAAAGGACCTAAACCTGTAGTCACAGTTGACGCCACTCCAGGACAGGGGGACCATTCAGCGGGAATGTGGAGCGTGAACAATTTCAGGATTAGACATCAAAACATTTGCAGTGATGCTTCTCAATTGCCAATTACAGCTGCTTGTACAACTCAGTTACCAAAAGCATTGTGGTATGCCTTGATGAATAAACACTTATGACTAATTGGAAAATGTATTTCTAGAGTACACGTTGCAGTCCTACATCGCTCCTTTATTACCGCGTCCTGGCATCCTGCCCGCCGAGCGCAGCCCACTTCCCTTTGAATAGGCTGAGATGTGACAAGCTGATGTCTTCCCTCCTCCACCCGCCTCAACAACACAGCTGATTACTCAACCATTTTCTCTACCCTTTGCTGCCTTGTGTTTTTTTTGTTCTTACCATTCAAAAAATCTGGCTGTTAGAAGCTCTAAAATTACCAACTCTCTGAAAATAAGCCTTCAAAGATTACTTTGCATCCCGTTTATAAAAATGTTTCTCTTAAGCACAGTTAGGAGAACTAGGGGGAAAATGGCAATGTAATTTCAAGCAGTTTTCTCATTTGTGTAAAGTGATAATTTGAGTAAATTAAAGTTAATGCAAAATAGATGCATGTGTGTACACACATGCACACACCACGTACAAGGATACATGTCAAAGTAAATTGAATGACTGATTCCAAATATTGTGATGGAAGTGTTTTTCTCTGTACTTCCTCATTTTTATCCTCCTCATGTGCCACTACTGTAGTCAGAAATTTACACGTAAAGTGATATTAAAGACTGTTTGCTTTACATGAATCATTTGTTTTAGATTAAGAGATTATTGTGGAAACCAGAAATGTTCATATTACTTTTCGGTTTTTGTGGGGGGTGAGTGAAGAGAAATAGGAGAGGGAGGTGCATGATACATTTTTATTTATATTTCCCGAAGTGTCTGCCATCTTGCTTTACAGACTTTGCTGGGGTTGTCTGTTTCAACCTCATTTTGGGGGGCCCAGGCTGGGGTGGGGAGGGGAGGGGTCACCTCTCATTCCCTGCTTCATGTCTCCTTCCGTCCGCAGGCAAAGTTGCACATTCTCTCCAACAATGAGGCAAAAACATCTCCAGGGAAAGGGACTTTTTCCTGCAAGGGCTACATCTGAATCCCAAGATGTGGCATTGTTATGTGTATGGAGACTTCCCCATATCATTGCATATTATAAATGCAATTATATATGCATCTACGTATTATATATGTACATGGTAACTGCCTGAAAATGTAGGAGCTGAAAAGAATATGGCAGATTTTGAATATTTAAAACGTCACCTCTGTCGAGGAAGTTAGAGGGAAGGCAGGGTGGGGAAGAAAGAGAGAGGAGACACAAGCAAAACCAGTACAGAATCGCCATATGATGAAGTTTTTAATGAAGTTTGCTGAACAAATTTTCTTCATATACAAAGAGAAAAACAATTGTAGTATAGATTTGGACACCAAAATGACAAATTTTGCAAAACTCTGAAAGGCTGTGCTACTCTCAGACAAGACTCGTGAGTCAGAATCCTTTGTTTACGTGGAAACTGAGATTTTAACAGAGGACAGAAAGACAGCTGTGTGGGTGAAAATAATGTCAATGTTTAACTTTATCAAAAAAGAACATGTAACTATGCTGGACAGAAACTCCTACTAAAGGGAATTAAGATTTTCCTATCGTCTGAATAATTTATACATTGTAAGCCATCACGGAAGTCTTTGCCAAGGGTTGCATGCCTAGAGACAATAAATGCATTGGTTGTGGGGAAAATAACCAAAGTGAAATCTTCTCCCTCGAAGGAATTTGCTACACACAGTGATGGTTAAGTGACAGAATTAGTCTCTGAACCTTTTACAATAGAGAGAACTCTGTAGAGGCCACTCTGGGGAGCTGCTTGAGTTGAGGGTGGGAACAGAAGTGCCCATCAGTCTTTCTCCACCATCTAGAACCCTCTCCTTGGCAGGGCACGACCACTGCTCCCCAGGCGAGAGTGAATGGAAGGAACACTTAACAGCACAAAAGACAAAGTTAAAACTGGCAGGGCAATTTCAGGAGAAAGGTAAAAATATGTATTTCAATCATGCAAGGTGACAGACATGTCCCTATCGTGTCAGGATGTGAGAAGTGGCACCACTCTCCCCCTGTAATAGACCCCACATTTTTCAAGGATTCATTTAGCAATATTAGGTTGGAAATCCATTTAGGTTCGAGTCAGGGGGGCCACACAGATACAATTACAAATATCAGTTTTCATTATTGTATTTGCGGATTTAAGTGGCATATTTACATCCTGTCTGCATGGGAACTTGATAAACAGCTCCAGCAAATTGGATGGGAACGCCAAGGAACAGAAGACCTTGCCGTTGACTTCTACAGCCAGTGTGGCATCAGGGCCCAGCAGCTCGCATTGGCCCGATGCTCCTGCTGCCTTCTGTCAGCTGTTCTCCTTGACAGCGAAGAACGCTGACAGCCCGGCTGAATTCCCTAAACTCTGAGTTTCTATCGGACCCAAGGATGACAAATGAGGTTTTCATCCTGCTGATGAGCACATCACGAAAATGACATAATGGTGTAATTTTCCGCCCGGAGACAAGGAAAGAATGTATTGGAAATCACTGTTTCATGTTTCCACCTTCGTCTGACCACTGTTGTCACTCAGAGCTCCAAAAAGGAACAGAAAAGGATGCTGTGGTTTAGTGGCTGCCTTGGCGTGTGTTCATGACAAGGTCGTACTTGTCAATGCCCAGGACATGCTTTTCTTATTGAGGGGAGTTTCCCCAGGAATATTTTACAGGCTGTTAACTGACATCCCTGAAATTGGATGTGACACCCCAAGTGGTGTCTCTTGGGGAGAAAGCTTGACAGACACCCATCCAGAGAAATAACTGCTCCTCTTTATGCACTTCCTTCAACGATGCTTGAGCAGCGCATGGGCGCTTCCAACCTTTGCACTATTGTTCTTGACCACCGTCCCCACCAGTGAGCCCAAATTGACCTAAATTGTTTAGGTTGAAGTTATTGGAAAAGGGAGCATCAAGGTAAACAGGTTTTTGTTTTTCGTTTTTTTTTAATCTTGTGAAAGGTCATCCAGTGTCACTGAATCCTGTTTAGTCTGGGTCCAGCTTCAGGTCCAACTTGAAGGAATCCCTGAGTTAAAAGGTCCTGGCTTTCACTTTTAATGGTGGGCAGAATTCCCAGAAGACAGCTGCTCCCACAGCCCAGTGTTAATCTGAAGGAATGTCTGTACAGTGTTTTCAGGGTTTCCCAACTTCAGTCAAAAAGGTTGGCTTCAGGGTGCTTTGTGGGATTTTGTCTTAAAGAAAATTCTGAAGTCAGTAGGTGAGGCCAGAAGTGTTTATAATCAAAATTACCATTCAAACATGAGAGTATGAGCAGATTTCCCCCCCATGAGTATAAGACATGGTTTAGTATAAGATGACTCAGTGAGCTTGCATTTTTCTAGCTGCAGCTTAGCACTCTGAGGGACATGCAGGAACTGAGAATGTTCCATCTCGCACTGAGATCATGCACCCATGAGTACAAAGGGCTTTACTGCACAATTGAAATATTTTTCATTTCTTTCTCTTTGTGCTTTGTGCAAACATTTGACTTCTCAACGTGAAATATGTAAATGATTTGACCTCATAGGTACCTAGTGGAAAACGTTGAAAGACTTAAAAGACTGATTGAGAGAAAAATCAAAGGTTTGGGGTTCATTAAAGGGTGACTTCCTTTATACTCACATATTTTGCTGCTTACTTGCTTGCTAAAAAAAACCCAAAACAAACAAACAAAAAAACCTCCTTCCTGATAAAACTGGCTGTCACTGTTACAGGATGTTTTGCTGATCACTAACCAACCTATATTCTGTACCTCAATTGATTTTTGGCCACTTTTCTAAGGCTGTAAGATGTATGATTTCCCCTTGGTAGACAGATGTATTAATAATGGCTCTATTTTTCACGCCTTCCTGTATCCATACCTTTTGGAAGTGCTCTCCTACAATGGCTCTAGCCGGAGCCATGTAACTTGTTTTGGCCAATGGGACAACAGTAAAATTGACACAGGAGAGACTCAAAAATGCTCTTACGCTTTTCTGGTACTTCTTAACCCCTGCAATCACCATGTGAACGTGACCAGGCTGGCCTGCTGGGGGATGTGAGAGACACACAGAGAAGAGCCAAGGTGCTTATCCAACACCTACCTGCACACCTGTAGCTGCGTTCAGGTGGCTAAGTCCTCAGCCCAAATCATCAGCCTACAGACACATGAGCCATACATGCTAACCATTCTACTAAGTTTGTGGTTGTTCGTCCTTGGCATTTTGTGTGGCAATGGATGCCTGACCATTCTTCCCCACATCTTAGTGTTTGTTTTGGCCCATATGATGTCAAACAATTCCTTCCTTTCTTTAAAGATCTGTTAAGTAATCCAATTGGTTATTAATTTATAAAATCCTGCTTATTAATGTAGTCATCATATTAGATATTTTCTCCCAGAGTATCTTATAGTTCTGGTATTAGAACTATAGAAGGTCAATTTAGCCACATGGTCTGTATTAATTGTTTTTCCTCATTTTCTTGAATATCAATTAAAGAGTCAAAACAATCAATTGCAAATTCCATGGAAGTAAAAATTAGAATTTCTACACAAGAGACCCTCAGAGAAAGGAGTTTTGAACCAATGACTAGAAGGGTTAAGATATTTTTCTCACCCCTCTCAAACTGTTTCAATACAGCAATGAAGAGACCCTTTGGAGAAGCCAGTCCAGAGTATATCTCCTGGAGGTTCTGAAGACAGTGGAATTAACAAATGGTATGCAAATGAATAAAAATTAAGATTTTTGTGGAAATCTGTTCTACAAACAGATGTATGTGAGCACTGTCATTTCTTTATCTCCTTTCAGTAAAGAAAGATGTTGTCATTCATTCCGTTCTTAGGAATGTGTTTATTTTTCTATTTAAGTTTTTAGTAGACATATTTATCGTGAAATGGTTACTTATGACCATTTGGTCTGTTTTCTACAATTTCAACACAGATCATTTTTGACATTCAGTAAACGCCTGTTATTAACAATTGTAGAAATATGTTCAATTAAAATAGTAAGGACAACTTTTTGAGGAGTACAAACCAATTTTGTGCCATCTGTGACATCACCAAGGGCTGGCTGTGGAGGATAAGACTGATGGGGTTTAAGGGCACCAACCTGTAATGAGCAGTAAATAAACCACAGAGCCTAGTGCCCAGTGTCATGAATACAGTTGATAATCCTGTTCTATAATAATGAGCTGTGATAAATATTGTTCTAATGGAAATCATATTACAGGATATAAATATATCAAAGTAACATGCTGTATGCCTTAAATTTACAAATTGTAAAATGTGAAATTTAAAAAAAGAAAAGTCACCTTTCCAACCCCAAAGTGTGCATGTGTGTTTGGGAGTGGGTGTGAGATGTGGGAAGGCATTTAGGTATAAAGGCAATTTTCTATAAAAATCCCCCTCTTCATCTGCATACAAAAAGGCTAAGCAACTGCCAACACAATATGAAGACAGGTATTGCTATTTTGCATTATTATTCATCATCACAATGCATCATTCTTTTGCTTATTCCTATTTTTACAGCCTAGAGAGAGGCATGAATAGGGCAGGAACACCCCCACTTCTACCTGAATATAGAAGGATGAATGATATTTAAGGATCCACCATTACCCCCGCATGTCACTTTCTGGAACCTCTAAATGCTGGATGTTCTCAGTAATGTTCTAGCTACAAGTTTACATTTTCAAAAGGGAAAGAATGAAAGTAATTGTATATTGCATTTTTCAGGTGGTTGCCTAAAATTTGTTTAAAAAATCAAAAAGAATATAAATATATTGTGCTGATATTAAGATCTGGTTTTTTGGTTGGTTTCAACAATGCTGGTGATGTAAATTAGGATATCATGTGATCTGTCCTAAATACGATGATGTAATTAGAGATGCAAAGAGGGCACCTTTGCTGGGTTTGAAGATGGACCCACTGCTATCTTTCCTTTTTACTAGTGGAAAGGCACACTCACCAAAATCCACAAGCCTTTTTCATTTTTCCTTCTACCATTCTTGGGGCATTTATTTTCCTAGACACTGCACAGTGTCAGGAGAGGTCCTCAGAGAAGAGAGTCACAAAGTCTCTCACAGGCTGCTCCATTCCCAGTTGCTCTGAGAAATAAACTTTCAGAAACATAAACTTGGCCCACCTTCTCTGCAAGAGAAGAGAACCATTTGAGTATAAAAGATAACACTTCGACCGCCTCTCCACTCCCTCCCAAAGCCAGTTGATCTCACCCAGGAGTAGACAGTAATTTCAGATGCATTCTCATTTCCTAAAATATACCCACACATGCCTGATGATTCTTGTATCAGCAACAAAGATTTTAGCACCAACCATCATCCAAGTTGCAGGTTAAAATGCATACAGTGACCAAAGTAAATATTTTTCAGTCAATGAATTCCCACTGAAGTAGAACCTGGTAGAGAATTAGTCCATGTAAATCCTTCATGGTTGCTAGTGTGCGGGGGTACTGTGTACCTGAATTGGGGGTGCAGTGCAAAGGCAGGAGGAATCTCCAATGGGGGGAGGGCAAGGTAGGGGACCCAACAGGGAGGGGTCTGGGCAAAATGACCACCTCCCCCTGCCACCACGCTGTCACTTGCCATTTGGAGTGGAATCCATCTTTTTTTGCTTTGAAGGGAACAGGGACAAACTGAAGCTCTTTGAGAAGGCATTTTTTTGTCCAGTTAGCACACGCTGGCTGCTCTGTTTTGTA
Source organism: Desmodus rotundus (assembly GCF_022682495.2). Lineage (NCBI taxonomy): Eukaryota > Metazoa > Chordata > Mammalia > Chiroptera > Phyllostomidae > Desmodus > Desmodus rotundus. The sequence goes on along the minus strand of NC_071388.1, from coordinate 183,841,328 downwards.
TGATTTACAAAAAGGTAATCTCATTTTTAATACTGGCACTTTATTATAGAAGAGCTCTGCTCCCAGAAGGTTTGTTAATTGAGGTGTCACTGGGTTCCCAGTGGCTGTGAATCTTCATCTCTGGGGGATAGTGACGGCCGTTTGGAGATAGCCCACAGTCATTCACAACCAAGCAGGGTAGGTCAGGCAGGAGATCCAGCGGGGGGGAAGACAGTCCGAGGACAGAGCAGAGAACATAAAACAAGAAGACCCGTTCAACTTCACGGCCCAGAAATGGGCACTGAAAGCTGCTGCAGGAGACCTGACGTATGGGGACATTGTTAGAGTAAATTCATCACCGTCCAAGGTGACTCCTCGGTAAATGCAACTCTGCATTCGCATGTCAGCATTCTGATACATTTATATTAACACCAAACTAAGAAATGTTTATTTGACATTTGTTGAAATTTAACATGCAAGTAATAGCATTGATATGTGTTTTGGGTGCTTTATTTTTTTTAGATAGCATAGAATCTTTTAATTGCACTCAGAAAGACCCATCTTGTATCACTATTGCAATACCAAGTACTTTGCTAAGTAGAATATAAACTTCTAGACAGAGAGTACGCAAATGTAGTTAATTTATACATGTGAATTAATTTTGAGCAAGCGTTTTCTTAGGGGTAAAGCTGGACAAACTGATTCATGTCTACAAGAGCAAAACAAAATAATATTCTCTGTCTTATTTTGTGGAAATTCGCGGCTCTTTCAGTTTCACAGCCCTGGAAGTATCTATAAAACTATCTTATTTGTTTCCCTGTTGTGAACAAGAATTTTGGTGAATAATATTCTCCAAAATGTCATCGATGCAGGAGTTAGAAAATAAAAATACAGGACATCCATTTGAACTTGAGTTTCAGAATAATGACAATTTTTCAGTTTAAGTATGCCCCACATGCTGCATGGGACATACGTACACTGAAAAGTTACTTGCCATTTACCTGAACTTCTACTTTAACTGAGTGTCCTATATTAGACCAGGCAGTACCACAAAAGAAACTAAAAAGGGGTGGGGAGAGAGTCAGGGAGTGGGGTCTTTGAGCTTCCTTCAGCAGGGAATTGCAGAGTCTGGGGCGCTTTCAGAATATCACACACAGGTGTGTCTGGGTGGCCCCAGGGAGAGAAGAAAGAGACTGTGCAGGTGTGTGTCTGAGAGTCGGGGAAGAGGAGGGATAGAGGGCTGAGAGCGAGGGGTTTAGGGAAAGAGAGGCTCAGGAGATCCCATGTGTAAGGTATTGTGTGTGTGCAGGACTGAAAAAGAAGAAAAGCGATTTTTTTCATGTATTGCTGTAGATTATGAATTGGATCCCCTTTAATGTTCCTTGAGAGAACAAGTAAAGATTAAAATTGCTTTTTAAATTACTTTCAGTTAACTGGATTGTGTTTCTTTCAGTGATGCTGTGCAAAGATTAAGTCATAAATCCTTAGGGATTTATTTGGGTTGCAAACGGTGTAATTTTTCCTGTTTTCCTCCTCTCCAGTTCCCTGTGGTAGACTGTGCTGCGGAGCTCAGCCTGAGGCTATGGCCGGGGAGCTACTGGGCAGCTGCTAAGACCAGATAGGTATTTGACCCCACCACCTTCCTTATGTCTGGTTTAGGCTTGTTTTCCATCTCAGTTCTCCCATAGTCCAGATGTCACCAGGGAACTTTGAGCTTTCAATATCTCGCAGATTATTAATGAAATACTCTCCCCACATGTGTATTACTAATGTATGTGCTGATATATTAATAGTTATTGGTTGTCTGCTCTTAACAAGAATTAAAACCAGTTACCAATACTCTACAAGACTGAGCCAAACAATAAGACACAAATAAAAAGGGAGGAAGGCGTCTCTGTGAATTTAGAGCCTTTTAAATTACAAAAAAAAAACACCCAAAACAAAAACCAGTGTGCTACGCCACCCACACACATCCCCCCTTTTTTTGTTGTTCGTTTTGTTTTTTAAATAGAGGGAAAGGGAGGGAAAGAAACATCAACGTGAGAGAGGAACACTGATGGGTTGCTTCTCTCCTCAGTGCCCTGACCAGGACAGAATGCGCAACCCAGGCACGTGCCCTAGCCAGGAACTGAACCAGTGACTTTTCACATTTTGGAACAATGCCCCACCAACTCATCCACGCTGCCCAGGGCTCCCACCATATTTTGTTGGCTTTGTCGTGAATGTTAACCAATGGCTTTCTTTGGAACTGAGTCACCTGTTAATGATCATCTTGCTTCTCCTCGAGGATAACCTTTGACCTATATATCAAAATATGTTTTGGCTTCTGTTTCTCTCCATGTATTTCACTGGGGTAACTACCAAGTTATCTAGGTGATTGAATCTATGACCTTCATTCCTAGTTTTTTTTTTCAGAGATTTGTATTTTTTTCCTATTTCGTCTCCTTATGGCAGTTTGCACCAATTTCTTAGAAGTAGCGTCTTTCACAGGTTTCAAGGAAAGTTTGTTTTAAAATGTAAGAAAAACTTCAAGAAAAATTCCTACATACTTCTGAGAATACAGATGTAATGCTACTTTCCAATAGTTTTGTTATCTTTTAGTTTTCCCTTCCCAGTGACTTTTTCCCTTCTAAGCAATATATGTGTGACATTTGCTGAAATTCCAGGTACTAAACCAGAAATGCCAGATGCTCTTCTTGCCATTCAATAAACCCCTCACTCTTTCCTTAAAAGTTAACAGGAAACAGTTATTGTGACAGAGTAATTTGCAACCATGATAAGACTTTGTGAATTGGCAAAGAATTTTCATCGACAAGGGTAGGTGCTTAGGAAGGAGGAGGTTATTTTAATTTCTAAATTCACACCTTCTTTGTAAACTCAGTTTTCAGTAAGAGAAAGTGATTCTTTCACTACTTTATCTAGTTTCTTAGAGCATTCTTAAGTTGCATTTCCTTTTACCTTCATCAGAGCCAGCATTTCATGGAGAAGAACTAGGTAGCCACTGCTCTGTGTCATTCAAAAGGTGTCCCAAAGACCAATTTCTTCTGCAATATCTCTACCACTAGCCTACCTTCCTTTAAAGAAGAGAAAGCCTCACCAAACCAAGTTCTCTAGTATCTTATTCATCCTTAGGTCCCAACAAGGACATGTAACACTGTGATTTGCCCAAATTAGGCAATCATTAAATATAGGTTTGTGGAATGGAATTGAGTTACTTTGCCTGAAGGTAAGGATGCTTGAATTCATAAGTAAATAAACACAAGTATGCCTAAATGATATGAGGACTAGGGTTTGGACATTTTCTACAGGTTGTCCCAGGCTCTTTCGTGCAACATGGCCTGTACAATATACTATCAGTGAACGAAGGGGAAAACAAAACATCCCATCAAATTTATGGATGACACAAAGCTGTAAGGAATGTGGAAAACAAGTATATCATTCTAAATGTTTTTGACAGGCGAGAGCAATAATGAGCTGACTAAAATGATTAAATTTAACAGGAATTAAATAAAAGGTCTTGCAATTGGGCTCAAAAATCTAATTGCATGCAGGCAAGATAAGAGAGACCTAGTTTGGCAGCCTTTGATATTGAGTTAGTAGGAAACTCAGTATTTTCTGGATCTACACCACAAAAAGTGATATCCAAAGATGAGCTGGGAATGAAAACCAGCAGAAAACAAAACACAACAGTACAAAGCTAAGAAAGGTAACCAGGATACAGTTTAAAGAAAGGTCAAGGAAAGCAACTCAGTACAAAATCCATGAATGACAACTTGGTGCTTGGCACTCTCCTAATGGGGTTCTCTAGAAGGGAGAGCCAGAGGCAAGAATTACAGTACAAACCCGGGGTGTTGGGAGTGAGGGAAAAGAAATGTAAGGTAAAGAAATGTGCCAATCACAATGTGACACATTTGCATGCTGGTCCTGCTTCACAAGTCATGAAGAAGCACAGCAGGCCTTTCTGTTTGGCAAACAGGACTTCTCCGGAAGAAATGCAAGAAGGGATAAAGGATGGGGAATTTTTCTGGCTTCTTCCTTTCTCTTGTTTCCTACTGGGCAAGAGCCAAGAGAACTCCCTCCAACTTTCAGGTTTCATTATCCAGCCCCTCCGTGGCTGCTTATGAAACCAGATGCATCAGTATGACTTTTCATCCAAAATTGGAAGCAAGGAAGCAACTCAGCATGGTCGGGGGGCTGACCAAAAGGAAAAAGAGAAGGTGATCGAGGAAAGATGAAAGGCAGAGTTCTGTGTAAAACAGTACCTTTTAATCTGATCTTCAGCATGACGGACAGACAAGGCAAGCAAAGTTAGCCACATTGAGCTAGGGAAAAAAAATCAACAATATGGTCTCCAAAAGGAGCTATTGCCATCGAAGTCACACACTCCCTCGGCTGTATCGGCTCTTCTGCTTCCTGTCCAAGAGTGTTATTTAGTGACCCAGAATTATTTAGTCACTAACAACACAGCACTTCAGCCCTGTTCTTTTCAAAGGCATGTAAAGATGTTTGAAGATCTCAAAAGATTTACTATTTCCAAAATACAAAATTGATAAATTGAAATTACTGTTTAATTAAAGATCTACAAAGTGTAACAGGACTTCAACTTCACTGTTATATTTAGTGTTCATAAAAATGTCATTACATTTGAAACTTTGTAGGTTAGAGTCTCTCATTTTATAGGAACTCCTGAGTATGCGTGATGCTTGCCAGGAAATCATTGCCAATCACAAATTAAAAGTGTTACTCTTAGACAAAAAAAAATTCAAAAGCGAATGATTTTTTAAATCCCTTCAGAACATTTACAACAGAAAATGCATTTCATGTGGACTATCATTGTAGTTTACTGTGTTTTGTATGATGCAGTAGAGGGTTCAAAGCAAAGGTCACTGCTCAGGGCTGTTGGCTATCCTGAGGGAGCAGGTGGTCTTTTCTGCCGGGGAGAAGGTACACGCGAAGCATTGTCTTCAGTTCCTGGTACTTATCCTGAAAGGAATACCCTCAAACCGCAGGCTTTGGAGCCGATCTTTGTTCAGACATCCCGCCTGCTACATATGGGCTCATCCACATGGGAACCAAGATACATCACTTTATCTCTGTGAGCCACGGTTTCTCGTGGCTAATTCACAATGGATAAACACCTCCCTCGAAGGCTAGTTGAGAATATTGTAGGAGCTAGACTAGGACTTTCCATACAGTGGGTTCTCAATAACTGTTCTTGGCAATTCGCTTTCATTGCAAAGTCTGGAAGAGGAGAGTTAGGTTGTGGCGGCCTCACTGTTTTATGAAAAGTTGAGACAACTGAGTGACTTTAGATGGAAAAAGAGAAATGAGCATAAATGGGCTAAAGACACCTTCTTAGGTGAGAAGACAGGTCTATTCACCTTTGTATATGACACAGTAGACACCATAAAATGCAAACTGAATGAATTCATGAATAAATTTATAAATTAAAGATAACTGGGTATTAATACATAATTGGCTTTAAAGCAGGAGAGAGGCTGAATTTATCCTTTTTAGCTCTAGAGGGCAGAACCAGGACCAGTGGTTCAAAGTTACATGGGAAACAGATATCTCCTTATTTTGAGAGAAACAACTTCATCACAATTAGAACTGCCCCAAACTGGACTGGACTTCTGTGGGAAGGAGGGAATTTCCTATGATTAGAGATGTGGGAAAGAGACGAGGAGGCTAGCCCAGAGAGCTAGACTAGAAGGTACCTGAAACTCTCCCAACTCTCCTGTCAGCTAATATTAAACAAAACCCTAATTGTCAGTAGGTATTTGACTGTAATTCCCAACTTTACCATGCTCGCACTGAATAACCACATGAGATCAGGCCACCTGTATGAGCACAAAGAGAGAAACTTGCTAGCCTATCTGTGAAGCACTCCCACACGAACGGATGTGAGACACCAGGAAAAGGAAGGGAGAACTCACCATGCCTTGTCCATTGAGAAACTGTTGCGGCTTGTCTTGGCTGCTTTCTGTTTGCTTATGAATATAAGTCGCAAGGAAACCATAAGCACTTAATAAAATACCTTAGGTAGGAGTAAAAGAAAGGCTGCCAAAATTCTGCATCATGGTCAGGAATTCTTGGATTAAATAGAATTTAATCCAAGTGCTGGCTGAATTCTGCGGCAATGTGTAAAAATATTTCTGAACAATGGCTGATTTACTCTAGTTGTCAAAAGATAATATATTTAAAATGAGCTGTCATTTCTGTTATGATGCTTAAAACTCTACCTTATTGGGGGGAATGGTGTGAAGTGCCTTGGCTGTATTTCTTCGGGAGGTCTAAGGTGATAATTCATTGCTTGTCTCCATTTCACATCTTGTGAGCCCCAGCACCTCTTTGTGACTGCCTGTGATGTGGACAACTTCATAGTTACTTCTAGAAAGGACAAAGTCTGTCTGGATAACTAAGTCACCGCCACACAAACTGGCATGGCCTGGAATAAGACAATGAAGGACTGAAGGGTCGTACAGACATGTATTAGGTGATGTGCCTTCGCTTGCTTTCAAGTTTCTTTTCTCAGCTGTGGCCACTCCTTCCTTCCTTCTGTCCTCCTGTGTGTGTCTCAGCTTTTGACCTGTGAAACAGGGCTGGTGGCTTTCAGGCAGGACCTTTCCTTGTGCCTGTTTATATTTTGCCAAAGAAAACTGCAAATGAATTGAGACCATGTTTTGTTTTTGTCTTTGGCCCAATCGCGGAAGGAAGCTGGCTTTCCAGCTGAGCAATGACTGAGCTCATGGATGCACCTCGGAACGCCTTTAGTTCTCTTTCTGCCAGCAGAGCAGTCGCTCTGTGCTAGGAAGAGTTTGTGGCATCTGGTGTCGTGGAAAGTCCAAAAGACCTAGGTTTAGGGTTTAGGTCTTAAACCTGATGTTCTCCGATTGCTTGATATTGGGTGTTTTTGTTTTTTTTTAAAGATAATTTTACCTCTGTGGGTTTTAGGTCTCAATCTTTAAAACTCAAATCAAAATCCCTTTTGCTATCATTATACAAAGATGCGAAGAGAATGGATATGAAAATGTGCTCCAAGGAATCCCCAGGTTTCAACCTTAATAAAACTTTCCACAAAACACCTGCCCTGAATGTAGTAGGGTGATTCCACTGAGGAATGTCTTGAGCTCTTCTTCCCAGAAGGAGAGGTAGATTTGCGCTGTGTCATCCTCACTCTCTTCCCCTGACTTCCCTGGGGACCCCCCTTGCTGAGTTTGGGGTACAGTCCGACTCTAGGAAACGGTCTTTTTTCCCATTGTGTGAGCTAATTGGCCCTTATGGACATTGGACCTAGCCCCTTGGACTAATTAACATTATTGCCTATTAACTACAACTGAACTAACTCCCTCAAACCTACACTGATTTTATTTAGTAGATAGCAATTTTCATTTTTGCAAGATATTGCACCCAGAGCTTCCGGCCACTAAATTGGCTTCCAATTTCACACACACTCAAAGCGATGCAGGTTCACCATTACACTCCAGCTCCAGAGGTGTTAGGAGCTATTCAGTACTTGTTAATTTGTCAGCGTGGCATAGGTGGGGTGGGAGTAATAAACTAGGGGTGTAGCCCTGCCTCTGCCACCAACTAACTAAATGACCTTCCTCAAGGAAGTGATTGGCCTCATAGGACCCGTTTCCTCTTCTTTAAAGTGAGAGAGTTAGACTAAATGATCTCTAATGCCCATTCTAGTTTTCACATTCTGTGATCCTTACCGTTCCACGCTTTGGGAACACACAGCTTCATTAATAAGTAGCACTATTCACTGCCAGTAGGAGAGAAAGACTAAGTTAATAAGCGTGTCTTCTCCTCATGCTCCACACACATAATTCTTGATGAAAGTTAATGGGAATTAGAAACATCACTAGCAAAACAACTGATGCCCAGATGTTTAACCCATGACCTCCCGGTCTGTCATTTTATTGCCTGTATCTATCTGGTCATCTTTCCTAGCCAGGGACACCTTGACCCTGAGCAGAAGGGGCTAAGAGGAGACCTACCTCAGGACACACTGATCTTCAGGAGGAAGGTGCTTTCTCATCAAAGACCACGTCCACATGGGAGAGCAAAAGCCAAGAGACATGAGGAAGGGAGGGGAGTGAGTGTCTCATACTCCATCCTCATGGTGTCAGCAGCCCAGTCTGGAATGAGATGCGTGGAAGGAAATGTTTTTGATGCCTTTACAGGGAGGTTCCATCGTGTGCCCTTTTCACCGTTCACCACTGTTAATAAGCATGCAATGTGATTTGCCATTTTGGTTATTAGATCTGGTGATGAATTATACATTAAATTGGTGGTATTTAACTGATATCACATAATCTCAGTTAAATGTACACAGGAGAATGGCAGACCCAGTCTAGGACTGACCTCCCTGAAGCCCGCCTGTTCCTCCCGCAGTGTGGATGTCTGTGCGTACACAGGGTCACAACAAAATCGGCTGCAGCTTTCTTTCCTGCAGGGGAACCAGAGAGAGCAGACAGGAGAAGCACATGGGAAAGACCCTTTCCTGCCTCACACCGGCTGGACACTATCTGGGATTTCTCACTCTTCCCTGCATTCTTACCCTTGACCCTTTGGTGCTATCCAGTTCCCCCTGTGTCAGGTCCCTCTGCAAACTGTGATTTCCTCTCCTGACAGGAGGCAGGAAGGGGAGAAAGCTGCAGGCCAACCTTTGCTCTGAGAGCACAGTGGGTTATTAACAAAGAGGCACGTGACAGGGTGTGCTCAGGAAATATTGATAAAGTGAGCGAGAGAATGAGGAGAGAGGAAAAGACCCCCCTCCTGCCCCCGTCTCTCATTTCTGTAGGGGGAGAAATGTGGGTCATTTGAAAGGCTGGCCCTAATAGACATCTGTAACACGTTGTACACTATTGCAGGATTGCTCCCAGTGAAAAACTCTGTTGGATGAAGACACCGTGTCCTTCTCTATAAGATGAGGGCAATACTAAAACAGACTTCATAGGTAGTATGTGAATTAATCAATACAAAAAGCTTAGAATATAGCCTGAAATAAAGTAAGTACTTCATAAGGGTGAATGCAAGCCATATGTGATTAGTAATTAGCAGGTGATTTGGGGGAAGGAAAGCACGCCACAGTAACAGACCATTTCCCACCTTGATTTTGCTCAGGTGATGGGCGAGCAGACCCTCCACCCAGATAAGCAGCAGTGCACCTGCGCTCCCATGCTGCCTCGCTCTGTCACTTTGTTCTAATCCTTTTCTGCAGAACTTGGGCTTTGATGGACAGTAGACTATCCAAGTTTTGCCGCTTGCACTTGTTTTTATTTATAAGATATATTGGGAACATAATTGTAAAGGCAAGAAGCCTGGATCTGGCCTCATCTCAGATATTTATCCGCTAGTTGACCTTGGATGAGTTCCTTAGTATTTCTGAATTATGGTTTACTCAGGTGCAGAATAGGGCAGTCCTGTTTATCCTGACTGCCATTTTTATGGCATTACCATAAAAGTCCAATGAGACTCTACCATGTGAAAAGACAGCACACGGTGTAAATTTCTATAAAAACATAAGCAGTCTAGATCTTTGAGTTAGTTTATATACAATGCCTAACATTGTTGCATATAATCTTTCCTGCTAATGAAGATTTGTCACGAGGACTAGGAATAGCTAAATGGCATCTCATCATACCTACATCATCAACTTTTGCTCTCAGAAAATCTCAAGCCATACAAGGAAGGAAAGCTTGGTCATTCAATACCATTCAATGCCACCATTTGCTAACTCCGAAGCCCTCCTTTTCTTCCCCCACTAAATTCTAGCCCTAGAATCATGCTGCAAGCTCCCTCTTTTCCAATGGAGGTTTTTACCCCTTGTCTCTAGTGTAAAATGACAGCCAAATCTTCAGAAGGTTTGGTGTTAAGATTATGTCTTTTACATTCCTGCAGTCTCTGTTGTTTAGTTCATTTGCCAGGCAGTCAGAATAAAGCCCATGGAGCATTCGACAAAGAATTATTAATGAAGATTCGACTGGTTTTTCTTCTGGAAATGGATCACTTCACTTTTCATCTCACTGGCTTTCTACATTAACAAACTAAAAATAGCCATGAGTATCCCCAGGAAGGAATTATCAATATTTGGCAGTGTCTTCCTTTTTTTCCCTCTTCCCGCTGTTAGATTTGGTCGTTTCCCCATTTAGATGAATAAATCTTAGTATAATCTCCCAAACACTACCCATGTATTTTTCCTCAGAACACAGTGAACTGAGTCTGAACTCAGGACCTGATTGCGTTAAGCATAGGCCTTAGTTTGCTTACCCTGGACAACAGCCATTTAAACACGGAGTCTGATGATGAGGGCTTTAGGAAGTGGCCCACACTGAGCTCATATTATACCAGCAGGATTGCTGTCCATCTGCAAGTGTCCATTCAGAATAATGATGACGGCTGAAGCTCTGCCAGCCGTTGGCCCATAAGCCACGCGTTCCTGTTTATGTGTGTAAATTCACCGAGCTAAGTTGTCCCCTCTGCAGAATCCATTGCAGTCTGCCTCCTTCTGGGCTCCTCCTTCACAGAGAGAGCCACATGTGTCAGAATATTATAGAGATGGAGTCTGACGTCTTTATTCGTCTTCTATTTATGGGATGAACATACAGTTAAAAGGTGGCTTGAGACCATCAAACTCACATCTAGCTGTGATCTAAGTGGAATTTAACATAGGTCTCCTGAGGTGAAGGGAGAAATGAAGGAAAGAAATGAAGTGCCTGTTTCAATTTAATACTTTAGGCTTTCTTTCTTTCTTTCTTTTTTCTTTAGGAAAAAAAAAATCAAAAGACTGGGACCTTCCTTGGCCCCCTGAAGTTTTAGGGTTTCAAATGCTTAGAGATACAATCTGTGCACTTTTCTTGGCATCTGTTTTTTTCCAGACAGTATATTACCACTATAAAGTAGCCTGAACAGTGGGATCCTCTCTCCTGGGGGCGCATTTCAAAGGCAATGTTTGCCGTCCCCTGATGCTGGCTGTGGGTGAATGAGTCGATTGTTGTGTTTAGTTTATTAATTACTTTAAACAGAAAAATAAAAGCTAATTTTCTTCTCAAATTCTCAGTCTGTCTTCCTTCTTTGAGTTAACATCCTCCAATCTGTTTTCTTTTTCTTTTTTCTTTTGTCTTGCATGAGTAGTTTTATTTCTAAATATTGGTGTGATGCAATTATTTAACACCTTTTAATCTCTGGAGACATTGGAATGTTTTGCAAAAAAAAAAAAATACACTGCTGTCTTTTTCCTTATATTTAGAAAAAAAAATTTTAGAAACTAAGAGAGACCAGTTCACTCTCCCAAAGTTAGACCATGAGATGTGGATGGAGATAAGGAGGAGAACCTCGATGTCCTACTCAACTTCATCAAGAAAGGAATATTCTGCCCAGACCTTTGGCAACTCTGGAATCCCCCTGAAATCTGAAGAAAAATGCCCCCCCTGCTTCTTCAGGAACTAAACAATCCACCAAGTTTTACTAGCAATCCATTGTTTTACGCCAACCACAGCTTGTTTTTTGCTAAATATTTTCTCAAAACCAAAGCGAGTCAACATAGTTCTTCGTGGTGTGAAGCAAAACAAAAACACCCCAAGTTCATGTGTTGTCACCAGACAAAAATTTGCTAAGAACAAGCAGAAATGAGGAGTTAATGGATCCCATATGTGGCCACTAACCTAGGTTTATGAGATTTTCCAAGAGATTTCGGAAGAGATTCCTGTAGCACAAAACAAGACCAAACACCCATTTTCCTGTCAAACGGGACAATGAATGCTCAATCCTTCGTCCCCTCCCAACCCCCAACACACCCTGCATTTACCTCAGTAAACACAAAAAAGAAAATTTGGCTGGAATATCTGCTTGCAAGGAGCTGACTGCATGCGCGTGGTAATCCCAGAGCAAGAAAGCATTTAAAGATGTAACCTGTTTTTTTCACAACATAAGTAGACCAGCCTTGGAGCCTTACAACTTGATATTAAATTTGTCCTACCTAGAGAGGAGAGATGACCGATCAAACGTAATAGCTGTGGAGTTTTCTTCATCCAGGAAGATTGCACATAAGCAAAAATAACAGTTTTCCTCAAATGTCAATCAGCTCCTTGAAGTTTCAAATATTATTCAGTGGACAAGGAAGACATTTCCTCTGCACATATTTCAGTGGGGCTTGGGGCAGTTCAGTGACACACGGTTCCCCCACAAGGTGACTATAGCTGCCTTAGCATTAACTATGTTAGGCACAAGGTGGGGAAAAGATGTGTCATCGTTCTCATTGTTTTTGTTGTTGTTGTTGGAGTGGAGGCAGGGCAGCTGTTGGGGATAAAACTGTTTCCATTATTATTGTTTTCTTTCCCCCTCTGTGTGCCCTGAACTCTAAACTGCAGAAATGAGAGCTCCACTTTTGTTAGTGGAGTGGCTTCTGTGAGGAAATTCCAACCGCTAGAATGTCCTGTGGACTGCAAAGACCAACCACAACAGCCTTGGAAGTTTGTCTGCAGGGTGATTGCTGGACTCCCTCACCACCGTCCCCCTCCCTCTGACACAGAAATAGAATCTACCAGACAAGTGGGAGAGGAGTGGATGGGGGTAAATCAGAAAGAGAGGGAACCAGGCTGAGATGCCTGGCAACGAAAAATGTATGCTTTTAGATAAAATAGTACCCTTTAACCAGCTAACCAAGAACATGCCAGCAGCACAGGTCTGAAGCATCCCGCAGGGCTTAGAGCTGCTCCGTGACAGTGAGATGTGCCACTCCAGACAGTTCGTGCAGCCCAGAGTGCCTGGGGCCGGCTGGGGAGGAGGAGGAAATGCTCAGACAGAGGGCCGTCAGCGGGATCTGTAGAGATAATGGAGCATTCAGTTTGACAACTGAAACTGGTGAATCCGGAAAGAGAGAGTCTTGCTGGGAGGGGAGACGGTAATTGTTTTTAGGAGGACAGATAAGACATTTGGCTTGTGTAGACTCACCACACCTGGGAAACAACTCCCTCCAATGTCAGTGCTACGTATTTAAATAAAGGTGTGCAAAGTCTTCAGCTTCTCTCCATCTCTTCCTTCAAGATCAGCTTTAAATAAGATTGTCCCTCCTTTGGAATTTTACGCTGAGATAGGTAAAAATGTAATCAATTTTAGAGAATTGTTTCATTCTAATCTGAATGATACACTAAGTCACCAAGAGTCTTCTAACAGATTGTAGGAAACATTAATTGTGTAGCTGTACAGGGTTTCATGACTGGAGAGGGACTCATAAATAAACATTAGGACTTGAGCCCAAGAGTATAAGAGGAGAGAGAAAACAGAAGCTAGTGGAGAAAGATGTCCGATGTCTCCTCTTTGGTGAAAGTATATAAATAATTTGTTCCTTCTGGGGTTGTGTACAGTTAGTCCCTCCTTGAGTGTTCCCATTTCAAGCTGTGGTCAAGTGAACAGCTGGAGATGCTATTATTACTTGAAAAAACTTCTCCATAAAGATGCCACTCCCAAATTATATGTGTGATGTCCCTCCCTCAGTCTGCTTTGTCCCAGGGTTAACAGGTATTTGACCTGCATAAACACTCATTTGGGGAGATTGGACACTATTTTCTCCTCCTCTCACCCAACTCCGATTCTTCAAAACATCAAACAAAACAATACACAGAACGCAGAATAGCATTGCCTGGAGAGGGGGTTTTCCCCTCCAATTTCCTCCCACTTCTGCTCCATCAGTCTGTCTTTCTTTCCCTCCCACCCTCCAACACCCCCTCACCCTCCCCAGCAAACTCTGGAAAAACAGTAGTAACTAACATTTGCGCCTTTGGCAATAAAACCACAGGCCTCGCAAACCCCAAATGGCAAAAAGACATTTCCATTCCAATCCCAGTTTTAAATTAAACTGTAATGAAAAATCAGCAGTGGCAGCTGGGACCAGAGACACTGATTGTCTCTAGGAACAAAAAGGAGGGGAACAGAGGGGGAGAGGAAAAAGAAAAGAGACTGCAAGGAAGCCTCGCTCTGGCAATAAAGCAGCTGGTAAACCTTCAAGTAAAAAGAAATTAGAAAAACAAATCTAGTAGAGAGACAAGCAAAGATGGCTGTTTGCCTCTACAATCACAGTGAGGCAGTCACAAATCACCCGCCACTTTATGAATGGACAGGGAGGGGGCAGGGAGGGAGGCGGATGTGTAGGTCTCTACTGACACCTGGAGGCAGAGTGGGGAAATTCTCGGGGGGATTGGCCCCACCCCCCACGCCTGGGGATGGAGTGAGAATTAGGGCTTTCTCTGTGAGCATACACAACTAAGAGGACCCTAGAACACCAATTTTCAACCGCTGTACTGCAAGAATTTTTAAAACATGCGATACCTGACTATTTCATGAGGGGGAATCTTTTCTCTTAGATTGTAAATTTTTTTTAAAAAATGATGACAGCCAACACATGAATAGCATCAGGTGTGAATACCCTGTCTTGAACCATAAATACATAGGTCGTACGATAGAATTGCATCTTATCGGTCACGTTGCATGATAAGGTTGAGTCTTATTGGTTAGTTGTTTTTTTTTTAGTGTTTGACACAGGGTAAACTTTTATTTTTTTAAACATATCTTATTGATTATGTTATTACAGTTGTCCATTTCCCCCCTTCACTCTCCTCTGCCCTGCACACTCCCTTCCCACCCACATTCCCTCCCTTTAGTTCATGTCCATGGGTCGTACATATAAGTTCTTTGGCTTCTACATTTCCTATACTATTCTTACCCTCCCCCTGTCTATTTTCTACCTACCATTTATGCTACTTACTCTCTGTATTATAGGTTAATTCTTGGTACCAGAAATCCTTATATACAACTGTAGGCACCTGATTTTTTTAAAAAGTCACTTTGGAGCAAAAAGAGTAGGTAATTACTATTATTATTATTATTATCATTTTTGCTAAATCAATCAAAATTATATTTCCCTTTTGCCAGATCAGCAAAAATATATTTTTTGGTGTGCCTCAAAATTTTAGTAATTAGTTTATGTGTGCCGTGAGATGAAAAAGATTGAAAATTGCTGTTCTAGAGACTTTATGGGAAAAAAAAAGGACCGCATTACCTTCATACTCTCTATAAAGAAAAAAAAAGGGTGCATTAGACTTCCACATGAGTTCTATCTGTACCAAGGATGGTGGCTAGGTTCAGCCCTGCAGCTTTAAGATTTTTTTTTTTTGGAGGTTGGCTTTTTTTTTTTTAATTTTTATTGTTATTCAATTACAGTTGTATGCCTTTTCTCCCCATCCCTCCACCCCACCCCAGGTGAACCCACCTCCCTCCCCCATCCCCATCCTCCCCCTTGGTTTTGTCCATGTGTCCCTTATAGTAGTTCCTGTAATCCCCTCTTCCCATGGCATAAGTTCCTTAATCAAAAATTGACCCAGATTCAAGAAAGCATTTTAATCTGTAGTTTTCTAAAGCTCACACGGCTCTTCAGATCCTTCCTGTGTGATTTACGTATATTTTCTGAGTGGTGGGGATCTGGAGTCCGGAAAAGACCTGGGCTGAATGAAGTACAAGAACTGAAGATGCCGCGGAGTGGTTAAGGACCGTAAGACTGGGAGACTGGGAAGCCAGCCTCCTTAACTTTATTTTGTTCCCAAACTTCTAAGAATCTGATGGAATTAGTGAACCCACTTCTCAGAAAGAAAATAAAATGTACCCAGATTCTCACACAATTATAGATGCTCACAGAACCCCTCCTGCCATCCACAGAGCCCAGGCTGAGAAGCATCAATAGTTCTCTGAGGAAAGGAAAGCAGAGAAGGACGGCCATCCACCCATGAGGGAGACGGTTGTCATCCCACATGAGAAGACAGTCAGATAAAACTTAAAATGTACAATTGCCTTTTCAGATGTCAGATTGCTATGACCACAAATACACAAAACGTCTGCCTCTTCAAAGGATGCCCTGGTTGTGACTTACTCTGGAAACTCGGCAGACACTGGGGAGACGTGGTGTTTGGGACTCGCTCTCTGAAGAGGGTCTTCATCAGCACAAATGGCCGTGCCCAAGGAGTTTACTATTTAAGTGTGAGAATCTACATAAAAGCACAATGATTTATTTTAACTCATCAGGTGTTGTGTGTTGTGCATCTGGGCTGTAGAGCTAGCTGAGTGTGAGCCTGGAAAAGCTCTGAGTGACCCTTTGGGTGTATTTTTGATTAATTAACTCTCTCCTGGTGCCTGGAAAGAATTAATGCACCTCCCCACGGATCCAGCTTTTACTGACCCTCCCAGTAAGAGCTATGCTTCTCATTACTAGTACTTTTAAAAAATAATTTTAGCTTTGCCTAGTATATTCTGATCCTCTTTGCAAAACTTTTTGTTGCAGTGACAGTAGCTGAAAACAGAAAAACAAAACATAACTAAAACACTTTGGAAGACCGGGTGAATGGAAGTGATCTTCAGTCCACACTTCGGTCCAGTTAGTTCACTCTCCTCGATTCTACTCTCCCTTCCTACCAGTCTTCTCAGTTCCTTTTTACTGCCTTACTTTCGGTCTCTACGTTAGCACTACGGTGATCAGGACCCGAGAGAAGAAATCCTCATCTTCCTTAGAAAACATTGGATGCAGAAGAGCTTTGAATTCAACAGTAGAGTTTAAAATGTTTTGAATGTTTTTATGTTTCATTGTACTTACATATTTTTGGTGAGTATTTAAGTCAGCTTCTCCTTGATTTTGTCTAGATATGCCAAAGTTATCCACTTCACAGAAACAACTAGAAAGCTTAAGTTAAGATATTGAACAATGAAAGAATATTTTATTTCATTGGTTTGGCAATGCTGTGGATTCTCCCCCACGGGATTCAGCCATGAGCCATGATACACAGAGTGTGGCAAAAGCAGGTTTACAGTTGGAGTACATGAAACACACTTTACTTTTGTTATGATTATTTGTTGTATTATTTTCCACGCAAACAACTATAAGCCTACTTTGCCCCACCCTGGATGTCAAAGCTTATTCGTGTTTATGCTATTGTGTGACATTTAGGTGTGTTTGCATAATATGGCACCCTCCTAAAAATGGGTATTTTTACAGAATCGAGCACTTTTCTACTTATAGTTTGTTATTTTTTGTTTACTGAGGTACAACTAAAAATACTTGATCATGTTTTAAGACCATTGCTCTTCCTCAATCTCTGATTTTTATCTATCTATTTTGGGTTTGAGCAAACAAAAAAATTGCAAGAATGAAAGGTTCTCCTTGACTCTACATCTCCCAAACATTAAATAAGTCGTAGTCATCCAAGCTTCCTGTCAGTTAGAAATTGCTTATAAACATGGTATGAAGAATGCAACCAGGCCCTTAGGTGGCAGTGGAGAAGGGGAAAGTGGTTAAAACTCTACAGAAGATAAATCATCTTGCTGAAGCCGTGTGGTGGTGGATGGAATGTGGATTTTTGGAGGAAGGCAGAATTGTATTCTGACTTCTGATTTGCTGTACACAGGCCTTGAATTTTTGCCAAGGTCTCTAACTTCTCTAAGCTTCTGCTTCCTTATCGATTGAGAAGGATATTATCTTATCAAAATGTGCTCAGTATTTGACCAATGTCTATTTTCCCCCCTGAAATGTAAGTTGTTCCGGGCAGGGCTGCATCTGATGAACTCACTTCACTGTGAGTTGGTCCAGGATAAGTGCTCAGCATGGGTGAGGAGTGAGTGGAAATTGCACAGGCGCACATTTTGTAGCATTGAATGGCATGTGGTCAATTTTACGTTTAGTTATAAATTAACCTTACTATAGCTAACGTTCATGGAGTCATTTGCTACATTGTGGACACCCTGCTAAGGACTCCATAGGCGGTTAGTTTTTCACAGAACCCTGAGTAATCATCTGTTTTACAGAGGAGGAACTAAAGTTTGTCCACGTTCCCCAGGTAGTAAGTGGCAGGGCCAGGATTCAACCCCATTTGTCTGGCACCGAAGCCTCAACACATACACAATGCTGTGATCACCATTGCCAGGAGGGGGCTCCTTAAAGTAAAGGTTGGTGAGAACCCCAAAGGACCTGAGTCCCCACCAGAACGCCTCACGGGTGCCAGGGAAGGTGGCCCTGTGGACTGCCCCACTTCTTTCCCTCCTCAAACCCAGAAAAAGCTGAGTGAAGACAAAAGTGAAGTGGGGAGAGCTTTTCTTCAGAGAGCCTCGCTACTCTAGTAATCTTTGCCTTCGGCGTTGCAGGGGTCCCCCTGTTCCCAGGCACTTTGGGCCACTTCTAAGAACCCACCGAATCCACAGAATCACTGCTCTATTCTTCTGAGGGAGGGGGACCCTACTCTGCTTTCAAAAGATGGAGAATTTCCAGAAATGAATATCAATTTAGAAACAAAACTCTTCAGAGCTGTTAACCTCCAAGGGTTGTCAGTTAGCTGAATTTTCTTTCTTTCTCACACCCCACCCCTGATTTTCCCCTAGAGAAGCTACACTCTTCTTAATTAAGGCCCTGGTCAGAGACCACGAATGGCTGTTTGTAATGGTTTCTAAACCTGAAACACATGGGAGATGTCTGTGTATTACTTCTGAGTCACAACAAAGAGACTGAATTCTTTTCTTATCCTGTGAAAGGTTTTAAGTCGAAATATAATGTTTACTAGTGCAGTGTGCACAGAACCAATAGAGATCACAAATGGTTACAGAGAATTCAAACACATAAAATCCATACATCTGTGGGAAATAGCACATACTGTATTTTTAAGTATAAAAATGCATTGATGTGCATAAACCCACAATGCATATGACAGCCCAGTCTTACATCATTTCCAAACGTTCCATCCCAGTGAAGACTTTATCAATAATGTGCCTCCTAGTATGGTCTGCGTCTGACCTGCATTACAATCACCTGTATTAGCGTCACCTAAGTACTTGTTAAACATGCAGATTCCTGACCTCACCACGTAATGATTAAAGTGGAGTCTCTGGAGGTGGAGCCTCAGAATTCTCATATGTCACAAATATCCCCCAGGTGACTTTTTATTTATGCCGGGATCTGAAGACCACCAATAAATAGTGCAGCAGAGTGTGTAGGAGCATGGACTTTGGAATCAGACAAACCTTGGTTTAAACCCCAGTTTTCCCATCTATCAAATGATGGTAATCATCCCTGCCTCCTAACTGTTGTTGGGATTACACAAGATGATGCATGAGATGATGCAGGAGAAGGAAGAAGAAATATTCAGAGCCTCTCTGCTCTGTCTTCCTGAGAGGATGCTCTGTGCTGCTGCTCTGCTCCTGGCTGGACTGAGACACGAGGGCACGGAGCTATTCACAGAGGAAAAGAGAAAATCTGGAGAGGGAGGAGGAAGGGAAGACTTAAAAGAGTGGGCCAGAAGCGGCTGGAAGCAGGGGACAGGTGGAGGAGAGAGAGAGATTGAGACGGTGTGGATCTTTGGGGAGAGACACAGGTTAAAAAGATTTTTAGACATTTTTTTCAGTGTTACATCCTAAAGTTCTCCCTTCGCAACTTTTACATTTTTCAAATCACTTAGGATTCAGGTTTGAATTTCTATTAGATGCATTACCATTCAGACACAAATCCCAATTCTAGAAGGTCCAGGATTAATTAGATGGTAGATAGGTAGCTTGACTTTGGGTGGTAGGCAATAGATAGATAGATAGATAGATAGATAAAACAAATAAATAAATAAATGTTAGATTAGGTAGAGAGATAGATATATTGATTGATAAATACAAGTTTTAGCAAATAATGCCCACTTATCAAAATAATCTGATTTATTCCTAAATGATACAATCATTCTAGTTGTTCTCCTAATGAATACCCTACTCCTACATTATTTTTAAAAATCTGTTCCTACCCCAATTTGTTCTAAATTTTTATTGTTTATTCTCTTTATTTCCATTACCTACTCATGTTTTAATGTATCTTTTACTTGATTGTGTTTCTTCTTTGTCTTTTCCAAGCTAGTTTTTTCTTGCCTTTTCTCAAGCCTTTGCCTTCCATATCACCACCTTCTGGGGCAGCCTCTCTCTGTAAACACCTAGGATCCAAACTGAAAGCAGCACATTAAGAAACTCCGCAACCTGGCTTTCTGACTCCAGGGACTCCCAGCCCTGGAGCGTGGTAATGTATGTATATGTGTCTGAGATTTTTGCTGCCTTCTTCCCTGGCAGCTATGGTTCCTTGTCACTGTAGACATTGTAGGTAAGAGCTGGGTCCTCTGGATGCCAGAGGGTCTTACTGCAGCTATGAGCCCCGAGGCCTATTCTTTGACCGTGTCCTCTCTCAGCATTTTGTAGATTTTTTACATTCTTCCAGAAACAACTGGATTGCTTTTCTCTGAAAAATGTCCTTCTTTCCATTGAATCTTGTTCCTCCTTCATCTCATGTGACTCTAGTGGAGCTGCCAATCATGTGCTTGATGGCAGGTGAGCCTAGGCTTGAGCCTAGCCAATCACAATATCTTATCTCTCCTGAACTGCACTGATTGGTTCAAGGATAACCCTATTACTCAAGTACTACTAGAGTGTCTAATGAGGTTTAGATAATATTTAGATACTGATTTCTGGGATTGAGTACTATGAGAACAATGTAAATTAGATCCACTTGGCTGCTATCTTTTCAAACTCCATAGAGAAAGATACTTGCAATGAGAGAATAATACCTGTGGAATAACTCTCAAACAATAAACAATGGAAGTAGGTGGATAAATACCGAGCTTTCTCACCACTCAGTGCTATAATTCTGGGGCATGTTCCACATACTCTCTCAAGGTTCCCCAGTAGACTGAGTCCCAATTGCCCACAACATAACATCTCCTTGCTCATGAACACTCCCTTTGCATGCTTTTTTCCTATCTCTGTCTCATTTCTTCACTCCCTCATAATGCTTCCTGGAATCACTTCCCACATAAATTCCTTATACCCAAATCCTTGCATGGTAGGCACACTAATACCCACCCCCCACCCCCCAAGTCTATATCCTAATTTTCAGAGCCTGTGAATATATTAGGTTACAAGGCAAAAAGGAATTAAGTTTGCAGAGGGCATCGAGGTTGCTAATCAGCTGACCTCAATATAGGAAGATTGTTCTGGCCTCAATTTAATTACAAGGGTCCTTGAAAGTGGAAGAAGGAATTGGACAAGATAACTAGAGAGGGTGGCACTGTGAGGAGGCCTTGGCCTGATCTTGCTGGCTTTAGAATAGAGGGAGGGGGTCATGAGCCCAGGAATTCATGGAGCCTCTAGAAGCTGGGAAAGGCAAGGAAATGAACTCTCCCTAAAGCTTCCATCAAGGGATGTAAACTGATTACACCTTGGTGTAGGTCTTCTGATCTATGGAAGAGTAAGATAAATTTTGTTGTTTTAAACCTAAGTTTGTGGTAATTTGTCACAGAAGCAGTAGAAAACTAATACACCTTGTCTCAGAATACACTTTGGGGAAAACCCAAATTTAAGATGAGAATTGCTTTTCTTATTATTCTTATGGTATTCAGTCCCACTTTCCCTGATACATGATGGGGTAAATGCTTGGTGGATTTGACTGCCAAAGCAATGTAGGAAATTGAACTAATTTGGAATGATGTCTGGCTAATTATATTAAACCTCTGTCTCTTTGGCAGAGGAGCCCTTACCTTGGTGCGCCAGGGAAGTCTCACTAGGGTAACAGCTTTAATTAGTGCAGCTCTATTTCATATCCAATGTCTGGTTCTGCATCTGTTGATATTTCTCACTTAAAATATGAAATAAGCTAAACATTCCAGTATTAAAAAATAATTATTGTTAGAGACACTGGTGGGTTCAGTTACTACCTGGATGCAAATAGTTTCATATTTGACTATAAAGGAAATGATTTCTAGCATTAGAGATAATGTACTATTTCTTCAGATCTCCTACTGCAATGGTCTTTTAAAGTGAAAGCTCTGGAAATGAATGACCATAACCTTCATATTTATTTATTTTTTTAAATCCTCAGAAGTGTCAGTCCATCTTACTCTCTTAGTCAAAGCTTGCTTCCCAGTTTTGCCCTGCTAATGATCTTAGTTCTCTCTGGATGCTTTAGGATGAAGATCTTTTTGATTAATCATTCCCTGTGTTAATATCAAACGGCTCTTGCATTCTTCAAACAGATTGCTGCTTCTGTTAAATAATGCCCTAAATATACAAAGCCGATAAATGATGACCATTGAGCCAATGGGAACAGAACTGAGCTCCAAGACTGGGTGGAATTATAACGAAAAGACACATAACTGATGGGCTCCATATCTGAACTTAAAATGATTTGTGGAGCATAAGATCAAGAGAAGTACAGACTCGGGTCTCAAGTTAGAGTCGCTATAATGAAATGTGGACTGGGGATAGAAAGCATTTAGAAATGGCTTGATATGTGTCTCTGTATATATTTTTTCTTTTAAATGGTTACATGCTTCAAGGAGGAGAGCCTCTTTGGGGGGCAAAGGCCCAGAATGATATGCATCAGGGTCTTATTTCATTTCAGTCTCTTGCTTATTTTAATTTATGAGGTGTGGAGAATATTAGTTTTTAGGATGATTTAATATTTTATGTTGTAAGTGATCTTCTCCAGTCAGTTTGTTAATTAGATACTGCAGACAGGCTGTTTTAATATTGTGTGTTAACTCTGCAGGAAAAAAGGAAGAGAGAATATTTCTGATAGGTAAAAAGAATCCAAGGCACACGATCAAAGTTCTCTGACAGACCATGTGTTGGAGGCACTTTGCTGTATAACGGATTGCATTTTGCCCTTAGAAAGGCTCCCTGAGAGTGCTGGAGATAATTGGAGCCCGCTCTTGTTTTGCGAGCTTAGGAGTTTTCTGGGGTCAGGTAAGAATCAAAGAACGAAACCTGAGCTTTTTATTTAAATTTAAAAAAAGAAAAGAAAACACGTTTGGGAGAATTAGAATGCTTTTGGAAGTCTGGAATCCATTGAAATAGATTGTCCTATTCTGATTTCCTTGGGGACCCAGTTTGAAATGGTGGCTTTATGTTATGTCCTACTGGCCCTGTTCCCAACACCAACATCTAATAAAAAAATGATGTGGCCTTCCAGCATATTAGTTATATATTTAGTGTTTAATCTGGATAGCATAGGAATGGGGAAAAGCTGACAATGAAAATATAGGTGCAGTCTCTTCTACCCCAGCCAGAGAGTCTATCAGCTGGCTTCTTTGTTGATGTCTACCGTATGGGTTGGCTTTACCAAAACTTTGCAAGAAAACTCATCAACAGTATGCTTTATCACACAACTCCATGATATGTGTCTTATTTTTCCTTTGTGTAAAATTAGTATGGATAACTCCAGTGAGATGTTTTTAGTGAATATTCAAAATATGTTGTAAAGTCGAAAGAGTGATAAATTGGGTAGTTCGTTTTAAGATGAAGTTCAGGTACATGAGTAAAAAGTTGTCTTGATTCTTCAGAGAAGTGCATTTCCTTCTCTCAACATGGGGATTTTTTTCAAACCTCAAGGCTCTGGTCTAATTAGTTATAATATACTGATCTGACATTATTCTCTGGAAATGTGTGAAAATGTATCATGTACTTGAGATATATATTTCATATGATAATAGCATCAACCAAGCATAGCTCTAAAGAATGTGTCTCCTTTTTTTCTTTTCTGTCTGCTGTTTAATTTCATTATGATTTCTAAAAATTCTCGGGTGGTGTACAGCTGTTCCACTGTTAATAGCCTTGAAATAGAAACGTGTTACTTTGCTTAGGGAAAGACATCTGCATACCGTAGGAAAACAAAATCATTTGATGTGATTAATACAGGAAGATGGCTATTCGTATTTTTAATGTATGTTGTTTAAACTCAAATGTTTGCCTTCCAACCGTTTTTAGATATGTTATTCTGATCTATGATTTAAATGTGTGGTGCTTTCAGGATCTGCATAGAAAACGAATGTTTGCCAGCCTATCGAATACCTCCTGCTGCTCGTTGGCTGGGGTTTTTTGAATGTCACTAACAGAGCCTTTGATATGGTACCCACGGGGCTCTTTATCCAAGATGATGTAAATAAATACTCCCAACATTCGGTCCTTCTACCATCTTTGATCATGTGATCGAGAAATTTGCCCTTGCAATGAGCAAGAGTCTTTACTTTCACATTAGAAGAGCTCATACTATATTTGAAAATGTCAAAGTCTATAAGCCCTAGGAGGGTAATAGGACAGGTTCAAAAGTTTGCAGGTAGGTGAATTATTACAGGCTTAGAAATTACAGTGAGGGAGAGCAAACCTGCCTTCTCTCATTCCCTCATGGTCTTGCAAATCTCCTACTACATCATAAATCTGTCTGTGTCTGTGCCTCCATTCTCTAGCCATTTCACAAGTGGTCAGTTGCAGCATCAGATTTACACACGAAGCTCTGGAATTGACCTCACTGGAGGGCACAATTTATGTGGTGGAGCCAGTGACCTAGTGTGGAATATGATCCAGCCCTCTTGTCATGCAGCCGAAATGCTCTCATCAGACTGTTGCTGCTTGCCATTCATGGCATGCCAGTTCCTAAAGGGACCTTGGAGTATACCTACTTTAGCTCCTTCCTTTTCAGGTAAATGCGAAAACTCAGGTGAAGCAATTTTCTTGAAGATCACTAAAGAGAACTTCCTCTCTCTACTCACTTGGAATGCCGACCCCTGTTATTGCTTTAAGAAGATGTGTTCTATATTCCTGCCACAACCTGGAACCTAGTAGCATTGACTACAGAGAACTTAAACCCTAAAGGCTCATATGCCAAAAGAGCAAAACCCTGCCTTTCTTGACCATTGTTCCTGGTGCCATAAGAGCGCTTATTGGGGATTTGTGATAGGGCTGGAAGACCCAGAAGTTCTTCCATGGCCTTTAAGGCAAACCCAATAGATTTCACAATGGACAATTAAGATGCTCAAGTAATGTGTTCTTTAATCTCCACTCAACTCAATGACCAGCATTCCTGAATTTGGTATATGTTAAAAGGGGCACTTCCAGCCAGTGGGGGGAAGATGAGCTTTTTACTATATGTTGTTAAGATAAAAGGGTAGCCATCTGAAAAAATAAAGTTAGGTCTGCACCTCCTATACCATACAACAATAAATCCTGAATGGATCAGAGATTTAAATGTTAGAAATAAAGCCATACAATTACTAAAAGAACCAAAAAGAATTTTAATCTTTGGAATGGAAAGATTCTTACTGATTCAAATCCAAAAGCTATAAAAGAAAATATTGGTAAATCTGAATACAAAAAATAAAAACTTCTACATGACAAATAACACACACACAAACCCATATGCAAAGTGAAAAGATAGAAAAACCCACAAACTATGAACAAATATTTGCAACTCATATATAATCAAAATGCTAATTTCTCCAATAGCTAAAAGGTCCTGCAAATGGAGAAATAAAAGCCCAACAAGCTGATAGGGAAAACTGGGTAAAAGAAATAAACATAGTTCACAGAAAATGAAACACAAATGGCTCTTAAACATTCGGAAATATGCTCAACTTCACTCATATTAAAAGATATGCAAATTAGAACTATATTGAGATACCATTTTTCTCCTATCAGGTTGGCAAAAATCCAAAAGTTTGATAACACATTTCATTGGTGCGGCTGTAGGGGTATATGTTAGCATAACCCCATATGGAGAGCAATTTAGCAAAATCCATCAAAATTACAAATGTATATATCTTTTGCCCCAGCAATTTCACTTCTGGAAATTTATGTTACTAATGCACTTGCAAATGAATGAAAGGACATCTGTTTAAGGTTTTCATTACAGAATTGCTTGTAAGACCAAAAATTGAAATAACCTAAATTGTTAAATTCAGTAAATTGCTTAAATAAATCATGATACATTAATACAATAGAATCCTATGAAACTTAAAAAATTAGAGCAAGCAGATTCTATGTATTGCAACATTAAAAGATCCTTGAGACTTTACTGAATGAAGAAAAGCAAAATGCAGAGTAGTGTGTAAGGTAAGCTACCTTTTATATGTAAAGAAAAAAAGAAAAATAGGAACCTGAATTTATCTTTGTTATTATACAAATAAAGAAACAGGAAAAATTTACAGGAAACTAAATATAGTAGTTACTAGTAGCAGGTGGGCATAGGAACTAGGGATGCGAGGTACAAGAGGAGCAAGATTTCTCACTGTTTATCTTTGTATTTTTTAAAACCAAGAAAATCATGATGTTTTCAAAAATCATATTTGAATCAAAGGGGGAAATTGAGTTTTCTTTTTGACTCTGTGGATGCTAACAAGTCTCTATCTTTTTTAAAAAATTCTTACTAGAGGGTATTTTTTTTTCATTGCTTCTACAGAGAGAGGATTGGAGAGATGGAGAGAAAGAAATATTGATGTAAGAGAGAAGCATCCATCCATCACCTCCTGTACACATCCCAACAGGGGATCATATGCACCCGGACCACAGATCAAACCCACAACCTAGGTATGTGCCCTGACTGAGAGTCAAACCCGCACCCCTTCAGTTACAGGACGATACTCCAGCCAACTGAGCCACTCTGGCCAGGGCAACACGTCTCTATCGTAGCATAAATGTTAAGACTTCTGGATTAACATGGGGTTGTCCAGAGGCTCTATTCACTCATTTATTTTTCTTCATTCATTCAACAAATATTTACTTATAGTTTGCTATTGATAGATGCTGTACTAGGCTCTGAGGATGCATGGAGGACAGGACCCACTAAATTGTTGCTTCATAGAAATCTGCATTCTGGTTCAAGGTCTCTAATCAGCATGAAAGGGCTGTAGGACCCACATCAACAAATTTCACTTCATTATAATATCGTCTTAAGTGTAAGCACGTTGAATCTCCCTTGGTACAAAGTTCACAAGACACATACAAGCTGGAGATGCTTTTGGTTTCTCTCAATGACACCTTTTGTAGAGTTCCACGATATATTTTATTGTATATAGTACAGTATAATTTGAATCACTGTTCCAAATATGGCCTTTGCTTATATTAATACTTATCCAGGGTTGTAATAATTTCCTGTGATTTATGTTGATGCCTTTTTTATTTATGCTCTAAAATTATACAGTGTATCACTACATTCCTTTCCTTTCCATTTTTTTCTTCTTATTTTTATTAGTTTACATTCCATTATGATTAATTTTTGAAGGCAAATAAATGTTCATGGGTGTTCATACCAGTGCCTTAAATAGCATTTCCATCTTCCTCTATTTTTCTACTCCTTTTCAGACCAGATGAGAGCTGAGAGTAAAGCTCTATCAGCTCAGTGTCTGTGCATAAATGTGTGTACCTTGATGATCACATCAGCATCTTTCAGGACTGAGCCCATTTGACTAATGACAGAGAACGGTGCTTTCATGGCTACCCAACAGAACTTTCTACGATGATTGAAATATTCTCTAGTTTTGCTGTCTGATACGGTAGCCAGTAACCACTTTTGGCTATTGAGAACTTCACATCTGACTAGAGCAACTAAATTAAATTAATTAAATTAATTTGATTTTAATTAAATTAATTTAAATCTGGCAAGAGAGGGATAAGATATGAATGTAAGGTATATAGCCCCAAAGAGAGTAGTCAGGTACCCAAATTGTAGCCTCCAAGAATGGAAAGGTCACAGTAGTGGGAATCTCTGAGCTTTACATGTTCTGGTCCAATGATGAAAGCTTCTTGACTTGTGAGGAATAGTCCACACAGATTATTGGAGATGGTTTCTGGGTAGTTGCTGAGGTAAGACAGAGCACGATTCATTTCTCCTACATTCTATCATTTAAAAAAAGTCAGCAAACATCAAGGAGGTTTGGTTAAAACTCTAGGGAGGCTGATTAGGGTTCAAGGCTAAATTGCAGTCCTTCAGAACACATCAGGAACATGGGAGAAAATACCATCTTATTAACTGACCACCCCAGCCTGTGTTTGGGGAAGATGGACATCTTCCAAAAGACATCCTGGATGCCAGTCTTAGAAGACTAAACCTAATTTCAGACCTCTCTCTTCGTGGGAATGGACTCCTAACACACGGTACACCAAGGCACCTATTAGCTCAAGACCTGACTGCAGTTATGCCAGTGAACAGCGAGTCTTCACTGTTTGTCAGTGAGGGCTCAAGTGAGCAGAAACTGACAAGCTACAAGGCTATCCTGTTCAACCTTCTTCATTTACCCCTCATTGCCTACACTGCGGGTGCATATACCCCACCCAAAAGTTCAAGTCTTTCCACAACATGGAGCCAGCCCACTGCTTTGCCCAGCCCATCTTCACAAACCCCAACCCCCACTTATCTTATGCTCCAGTCAAACTTGGCTGTGCATACTTCCGTAACCATGCCCCAGCCTCTCCCACATCCCTGGCCACACTCAAGCTGTTCTCAGAAATGCCCTCCTCCAGCATCTCCATCTGTCAAAACCCCATCTCCCCACATGGCTCATTTCAGGCCACGCATTCCCTGAAGCCTCTTCCCCAGAACCCATAAGTGCATGTGCTCTCTCCCTCTTCAGCGTCCCATGGCACTTGGTTTGTGCTGCTGTTTTGGCACCTGTTTCACTCCTCCTTATGTTGTGGGCATTAGTGAATTTGTCTGATCTTGTCTCCTGTCCTGTGAGAAGTTTGAAAATAGGAACTGTGTCACTCACATTCTGTACGCCTGACAGCACCTGGCACAGGGTTGGTCTCCAGGAATTAACGTCTTTGAATTAAACTAAGGACAGTTCTGCACATGGAGAGAATTTCAGCTATCATCAATAAAAGGGACATTTTTGCTCCAGGATGTAAGAGAGCCAATGCCGGTCTGAGCATTTTTCTGCAAAGTGCGTTGTTGTGGCATGCAACGTTTTTCCATCAAAGGTAGCAAGCTAGTGAGTGATCTGCTCATATGTGGCCAGCATATATAGTTTGTTTGACACACAAAGTTAGTTTCTAATTCTCAGGAGCATTAAAGATTTTGGAGAGTTCCATAAATATCCAGGTTTTCGGAACACAGAAAACTATTAGATCTGGCATATTGGTCATTCATTCCCCTCTGGCAATTTGCCAGTTCACCACAGTTCCTGGCTAGCTTATTGCTCCAGCTCCTACAAGGACCAGACTGACTTTCATACTTTTCCTTCCTCAAATCGTGTGTGCATAGAGTCCATGCACCTTTAACAAAGATAATGGTCCACCCATGGCCTTTATGAAGCTCACATCACCTGTTTTTAAGTCATACAGGTCCTAATGACTTTAATGGTTATTGTTTGGGCTTGCTACTTTCTGTCCCACTGATCAAACTCCCAAGAGTGCCACATGTGATCAGATGAAAATATGATTTAGATCATTTTTAAGGGCAGCTCCATGTCCATCGCCACTTTATCTGCAAGTGCAATTTTTAGACATTAGAGAATTAGACCCAGGGCAGCAAGGCAAAAGGTACACTTGTTGAAAGCAGAAGTGGCAGACACTTGAGAAGAAATAAAGAGGGTGAGACCTACATGGCATGGGATGCTAACATTTCATTTCACAGCCAGAGCACCTCTTGTGTGAAGATTTCCAAGTAGATTTCAGGCAGTAATTGAGCCTCACAGTCTTGATGAGAAGGGAATTCTTTTCTTCGTTCTCTGAGAGGAGAAGCTGAGGTACTATTTGTTCACTACTGTAAGGGCACTCTCTGCAAGAGAATGGGTAGTTAAATTTAATTATCTTCATTTCTGGCCCCTTCCCTAATCACTCATTCTTACTCTTTGGTTTCAAGGGTAATTTATGTTAGATCAATTTAGACTCACTTTCAGAAGTTAATCAATACCATCTGCTCTCCTTGGCTAAAGCTGAATCTTCAGAGAAATCTAAGGACTAAAGAGCATAAACAGATAAAATATAAAATCAGGTGAGCCACAATCTGACTTACAGGTGACTACCAATGTTTCAAAATCCCCATGTTCCATTTTTCAAAAGTACCTGGCTGTCTCCCCTCCCCCCTTACACCCTCCCCCAGTGGTTCAAGACTAGTGTTAAAGCAGCAGCTATTTCAGCATTTATTTCAATGTCTCATTCTTCAAACATCTTCAGAAAGACTTCTAACTCCTTTGACCCATGAGAAGCGTAAGTTTTTAAGAAATTAACATTTTGTTAGCTAGATCAACATTCCAAGTGTCTAGCAAGTGCTTTCAGTTTAGAAAAGAACAATGCACTGGCTTTGACTGTTAAACCCATTACTCTAATCACAGTGTAAATGAACCGTTATGAGGCACTGATTTATATGCTTCTGCAAACACAGTATTTCTGGGTCTGGGTGTAGGTATTCATGGTAGTTTGAGTAGTATCTGGTCATTACATACTCCTTGTAATAATCATCAGTGATCAAAATCACCTCTCCTGAAACATCATCTTTTCAAGGCCATCTCCCTAACCAAGTAACAAAAAACAAGTGGAGAAAACAGGAATTAAATACTAAGAGTTGCTTCACTGAGGTCATGAGCCAACCTTTCACTTCTGGTAGGATGGAATTAAATACCACTTAGATAAACGTAATTCTCTCCTATAAACTTCTGGAACCAAGAAAAGAAAATGACTACACAGGCCCATCTAGAAATCCTTGTTGTGGGGGACAAAATACACAACAATAGTAGTTAGTTTGCATTTCATGCCTCCACAGCAAAACATTGATATCAGCTGATGACAGCCTTCTCCAGCTTTAAGTAGAATTCTGATGCTCCAAGACGTGTAGGTGAGCAAATCAAAGTTGTACCAACTTAAGCCCAGGAAGATTGTTATCCTTCATTTCCCCCCGGGTGTGGACAGTGTCCACCCCCAGCCTAAGCCACTTCTGATTCGCCTCATTAGAGCCCTTGGCCTCTGCCCACTGCTCCTTCCCCAGTGCGTCCCTTTGACTACCATTTGATCATCAGTTTGTTTTGTCTGTCATCTCTCCTTGCAGCCAGGTAACCTGCCCTGGATCACTTCACGTTCTGTGTTTTTCTAAATCACATTGTTTTCTGGAGTCTGTTGCCCAACTGAAAGAGTTACATATTCTCTCTCTGTTAGTTACTCAAAGTATCAATCATTCTGTAACCACCTGTACTACCGTTAACCTTCTTCCTGTCTTCCAAATCAAAACCCATTTCTCACTTCCATATGTCAACACCAGCCACATGCATTGATTAAATGTCTTTCATTTGAAAGCACACTCTCCTTGCCTATGTCTGAATGCCTCCCATATGCTCTCCATGCAAGCCTAATTCTTCTGGTCTCTTCCTCTGGAAAGTCATTCTTCATTGTAATAAGTTGCCCAGAGTAAATGTATTCATCATCTTTTTCTCTGACAACCATGTTTCTCCACTACGGGAAATTAAACACTGCAACATATGGCCTGAGCGGCAAACTTTAGTGCTTGTTCGCTCAATTGTTTTAACACATTGCCGCCTTCACATAATATTCTGTTTGTCACTAGCATGTCAGGCTTCCACTTGACATATGCATTAGACATGTTAATGGCAAGACAGAAACCGACTGAAGCTGACAATATGACGAAAGAAGGGTAAGTGCCTATTAATTACTAAAATTCACTTTTTTCCACTATTTAGCAGGGGGAAAAAACAAATTAATGCCTTCAGAACGAACATGCCACCACATTAGCCTGCTGTGGTGCCATCTGACAGATAGTTAAACCCTAAGTACTTAGTACTTAGAGCTTTGTGTAGATCCAGCAAGACCAATATAAACGACACCCTTGCTCTCCCCTTTGTCATGGACCCTATCGATCTGCTCTTTCTGCTTCTCTTGTCAGCCACTTACAAAGTGGACAGGCCACACTTACTGCATTCTTTATGCAACCGTCTGAACATCACTGACACACAGCCCAGGGCTCTTTTCTCTATTACGTAGGCATGTAAACTGCTCTGGAGGTATATTTTAGATGCCACACATTTACTGAAAATAGTAGAATACATTTTTTTTCCTGGGTCATTGCTTCAGAGATTAGATTAATTGCTTATGCAACTTTGGGGTTCTATTCTGAGTCCATGGATTCTGAATTTGTCTTTCATTCTGTAATTTTGATCTCAGAATTAGTAAAATGTTATCACTTACTTAAAAGCAAGTTTTATTTAGATCTTTACTTTTTCATTAATATCCTTGAATTTTCAGGGGTATATTTAAGACTTATGTGTGTCCCTAAACAATAAAAAAAGTCTAAAAGTCTTTCAGTGGATACTGTTTTGAATTTTTTATATAAACAATTTAGAGGTATTGTTGAGTTATGGCTTTTACTTCATGCCGAAGGACATCCCATAGCCAGTAGGTTTCCTAGAATCTCTGAATCTGATTAGACTCTATGACATTTCCTGAGACCTCAGGAGTCCACAGCTCCTAGGGCATCCCCCTATCAATAACAGCATTACCTTGAACTCAGTGTCATCCACAGTTAGCCGAAGCCTAATTGAAGAAATAATTTATGGAGGTGCACTGATGTCTACCCATGACTCTGACCCTTTAAAAATCTATCTTGAGATAAGCTAGATGGCAGAGTGCTGTATCCCTGGACCTCATCAAATTAGTCCTCTGTAGAATTGCTTTTACATTGACTTCAATGTCATCAGCCTGTACTGAGGGACATTAGCAGAAGCAGTCCCATGAAGCTCATTGTATTTCCTATAAAGATGTTGTTAAAGATATTATCGAATTAATCACATGGTGTCACATCTATGAGGACCTAGGTGGCAAATTTCTTTCGGGCTTCAGTACCAAAATAGTTGGGCCACCCTCAAGCACCTCGTTTCACCTTACAAAGAATAGGAACATTGAGTTCCAACTCATACATTGCTTATTGGAGAGCTTGAAGCAATTAAGTAGCACCTTGTGACTAACATTTTTGTGCCCTAGCCTCCTTTTATTTTTCTCTAACTACCCTTATTTTCTATTGCTTTGATTTTCTCAACTGTTCATTTTTAATTGAACATTATAATACATACACATACCTTATACAGTAACTTTATAATCTTTCTGAAATAAGGTGCATCATAAATATGTAAATATATACACAGATACTAGACTTTAGAGAGTATACATTTATGCATATTTATAAATATACCTATTTTTAAAAAATATTTTAAAATACACCATCTAGCAGGAAGAAATGTACAAGTTGCCTGTACTTACTCTGTCTGACACCACACAACACCAGTATGAGAATTTCACTTATCTGTAAAGAAAATGCAGTTGATCTGGAGTAGGAAGCTATAAAGGAAATACAGGAATACATGCATACTATGCATTTATAGATACGCTCGAACCATTGCATGTAAAACTTGAGTTAAGAGGCTACTGAGAAAAAAAATTAAGGAAAGTAACTTTAGATCACTTTGCTCACCAGTCTGCACGTGGCACAACAACACTATTAATATTCCCAGAGTAAATACTTATGCATATCAAGGAATTTTTATGTCATCAAAATCTGCATTCATTTATTTCATAAACATGCATGGAAAAATGTGTTAGATGCAAGGGATACTGGGGTGCATGGAACACAATTCACTGCCATGGGAAATAGGAAATTTCTAGGATGTGCAGAGGAGAAGCATCCAGCAACATTTGATGTGTCTGTGAAGCATCCAGGTAGGTATTGAAGTGCAACAGAATATTCTCAACCTCGTGGCTCAACATAGTCTTTTATACTTACAATACAAAGACTGGGTGACTCAGTGGAGCACATCTTGCCAGATGAGGGACATCTTCCTGGGGCAAAGCTGGACACTGGGAACAATGTTCTTCTCACGACAGCGTTGACTAAATGGCTGCATTAATTCCTGTGACCACAAATGCTAATGCCACCAAAGGCAGCTTATAATCTCGAAATCATCACCGTCATTCTTTTCTTTTCTTTCTTCTATATCTTTAAGGTAAGTTTCCAAGTGAAAAATGTCTGATATTGTCATATGCCAGCAAAGAGAACAAGAAATTTGTACTGAGCCAGGAGAATTGGTCAGAAAATGGGAGCCTCTTTTTGAAAGTCATGATTCCTAAGCTGTCTATTCGAATTCAAGTATACTCTACAACTCCCAAGGTTGACATTTGTTAGCAAAAGGTCCTTTGTTTATTTCAACATTTAAGTAGAACCCTAGGAAGCAAGTAGCCTATACAATTGTTTGAGTGCGTGGAAAGATCAAAGTTATTGAGTCGAACTGAACCTGGAACAAGATGACAGTAAGTGCAGTCTTCAAACACAGATGTAACAACCTCTGTATGAGTCACCAATTGGGAGACTGTTAAACTGCACCCCGAATGACAACTGATGGATCAACAGAGACCCTGATAAAAAAAACATTGTAATAACTCAATTTTCAGGCCACAAAGGTCTGGGACTTTTTTGAGAAGTCTGGTAAGAGCCCATTTGGTTTGCTTTTCTGCTGTACATAATATACCCTATGTGGAAAGGTTGAGACAATAACCCAATGAATACAAAATGGATTTCTAAGTAAGGAGGCTTCAAATATCTTCCCATCACAAAGGCTGACATCCTGGATCTCCTAAGGACAGAGCATTTAAAAATCTTAGTACCTTGATTCTTAGTATTGTAATGCTTCTTAACACTTCGTAGCTAAAGAGAATGAGAAGTAATTGAGAAATGTGTAGGACAATCTCTCCAATCAAATGATTTCTGCCAGAGCTTCTTGGGTCTTTTATGTTCTTCTGGTTTCCACAATGCAGGTTCATGATGATATTCCTAATATTGATCAGAAGTAACGACTCTAGCCCTTCACCAGACTCATACACTAAAAAAATGCTTCCTAGTTGTTTCTTTCTTTGCCTCCCATCGACCACTACCTGCTGAGGTAGACCATGCCTGCTCACCAAGATTTGTAGCTCTCTTTCTCTGGGAATATCACGCAACTTGTTTTGGCTAGTGAATGTGAACAAAAGAACTGAAGAACTGGTGTGTAATTGGCCTCTCCTTTGTGACCATGTTGTCTTGAGAGCTAAGCAGTGTGGAATGCTGAGCCCTCAC
Source organism: Desmodus rotundus (assembly GCF_022682495.2). Taxonomy (NCBI): domain Eukaryota; kingdom Metazoa; phylum Chordata; class Mammalia; order Chiroptera; family Phyllostomidae; genus Desmodus; species Desmodus rotundus. The sequence continues at coordinate 183,806,416 of NC_071388.1, read as the reverse complement.
CCACGGGGGACAACTTCCTGGAGAGTTGCCCAGACCCACAACAGACTTCGAATGAGCAAGAAATAAACTTTTTTGTTGTGTTAAATCACTGAAAAAATTTGCTGTTGTTTCTTATGTCAGCCTAAACTATATTATCCTCGCTAATACATCCTACTACTTCCTAGTACTGTGTTTCCTACCCAATTTCACACATGAGATCCATAAAGCATTTACAGACATTTCCTAAAAGAAGTAAATGAAAAGAAAATGTAAAAATAAAATTTCTCTTCTATATCTTAACTTACCATTTTACTGGTGAATAGAAGCATCAAGTCTTACCACCAGATCTTGAATGCTACAACTTCCTGGACAAAACCATCTTTTGCTAATACCCCTATTTTATGGATAATGTACTTGGTCATTCAGATAGTCAGACAGCCGACATATACTAAATAAATAATCACACAGTCCAGAAGCTGTTCCAAATACTGGCATTACAGGGGCGAACGAAAAAAGTGAGGGCTACACTTTCATCAAGCTTCTGACCTAGCAGGGGGAGGAACATGCGTGCGTGTACACACACACACACACACACAAAGTTGGACAATATATTGACTCAGGTCTGTAAAGAAAATAAAAATCTGAAAACATGAGAGAAAATGATTGGAGCGGAAGACACTATTTTATGTAAGTCTTCCCTAAGGAAATGACATTAAATATGGGACCTGAATGACAAGGAAGCCAGCACTGCAAAAATTTGGAAGAGGCTTCAGGCAGAAGGAAGAGAGAATGCAAAAGCTCTGAAAGGGGAATAAGCTCGGCATGTCAGAGAACCCAGAAAGAAGGCCAGGGCAGCCATAGCACAGCATGAACAAAAGAAGGTGGAAGGAGCTGCAGTCAGAGAGGAACAAAGTAATTGGATTCTGTAGGCTCTTGAAGGCTCAATCAAGGGTTTGGATTTTACTCTAACTTCAGTCAAAAGCCACTGGGGTGTTTTAAATAGGGAGTTGACTTGATATGACCTACATTTTTAAAAGATCACTCTAGCTACTGTGTACAAAGAAGATGATAGAGGAAAAGAGGGAAAAATGGAACAAGTAGTTAGGAGTTACTGCAATCGTCCAGGCAGTGGAACTGAAGAGATGATAGTATGGCAAAGGTCCCCAAACTTGTCTGCATGTAACCATCATCTGGTGTGGGGATCTTTCAGATTTCCTAAGCCCAGGCCACATCCCAGACCAATTAGATCACAATCACCAGGAGCAGGAAGGACACAGGTATCAACATTTATGTCCCTTGGGCATTGCTAATGTGCACAGGAATTTAGGAACCACCAATATATAGTACATACATACATATAGTATGACTTATGATGGTGTGACTTAGTGATTTTTCGACTTCACGATGGTGCCAAAGTGATATATGTATTCAGTAGAAGCCATGCTCTGAATTTTTATCTTCTCCCAGGCTAGCAGTGTATGATACTCTCTCATGATGCTGGGCAGTGGCACTGAGCTGCAGCTCCCAGTCAGGCACAAGGATGAACAACAGATGCTCTACAGTGTGTGCACATATTGGACCACTTTGCTCAACTGTAGGTCTGAGCACACATGATCAAAGTAGACTAGACTAAGCTATGATTTCCAGTAGGTTAGGTGTATTAAATGCATTTTAAAAATATATTTTATTGATTAGGCTATTACAGTTGTCCCATTCCCCCCCCCCCCTTTATTCCCCTGTGCCCTGCACACCCCCTCCCACCCGCATTCTCCTCCTTCAGTTTATGTACATGGGTCGTCCATATAAGTTGTTTGGCTTCTACATTTCCTATACTATTCTTACCCTCCCCCTGTCTATTTTGTACCTACCATTTGTGCTACTTATTCTCTGTACCTTTTCCCCCTCTCCCCCCCTCCCACTCCCCCACTGATAACCCTCCATGTGGTCTCCACTTCTGTGGTTCTGTTCCTGTTCTAGTTGTTTGCTTACTTTGTTTTTGTCTTTGGTTCAGTTGTTAATAATTGTGAGTTTGTTGTCATTTTACTGTTCATATTTTTTATCTTCTTCTTTTTCTTAGATAAATCCCTTTAATATTTCATATAATAGGGCTTGGTGATGATGAACTCCTTTAACTTGACCTTATCTGGGAAGCACTTTAGCTGCCCTTCCATTCTAAATGATAGCTTTGCTGGATAGAGTAATCTTGGATGTAGGTCCTTGCCTTTCATGACTTGGAATACTTCTTTCCAGCCCCTTCTTGCCTGCAAGGTTTCTTTTGAGAAATCAGCTGATAGTCTTATGGGAACTCCTTTGTAGGTAGCTGTGTCCTTTTGCTGCTTTAAAGATTCTCTTGTTGTCTTTAATCTTGGCTACTGTAATTATGATGTGCCTTGGTGTGTTCCTCCTTGGGTCCAACTTCTCTGGGACTCTCTTGAGTTTCCTGGAATTCCTGGTAGTCTATTTCCTTTGCCAGATTAGAGAAGTTCTCCTTCATTATGTTTTCAAATAAGTTTTCAATTTCTTGGTCTTCCTCTTCTCCTTCTGGCACCCCTGTGATTCGGATGTTGGAACATTTCAAGATGTCCTGGAGGTTCCTAGGCCTCTCCTCATTTTTTTGAATTCTTATTTCCTCATTCTGTTCTGGTTGAATGTTTCTTTCTTCCTTCTGGTCCCCACCACTGATTTGAGTCCTATTTTCCTTCCCATCACTGTTGGTTCCCTGTACATTTTCCTTTATTTCATTTAGCATAGCCTTCATTTTTCCTTCTAATCTGCAAGCATATCCAATCAATTCTGTGAGCATCCTGATTACCAATGTTTTGAACTGTGCATCTGATAGGTTAGCTATCTCTTCATTGCTTAGTTGTATTTTTTCTGGAGCTTTGATCTGTTCTTTCATTTGGGCCATTTTTTTTTTTTTTTTTTTTTTTTTTTTTTGTCTCACGCACCTATTACATAGTAAGGGGTGGAGCCTTAGGTATTCACCAGGGCAGGGCAACCCACATGACTGCATTGTGACACTGTATGTGGGGGAGAGGTCCGAGAGGGAACAGTGCGGCTTGCTGTGCTCTCTGTCAGCTTTCAGTCACTTCCCCTGCTACCCACAATCAAATTGGGCCCTTCTGGTGCTGATTCCCAGGTGGGCGGGCTTGTGTATGTTCTAGGACCCATTAGGTCTCTCCAACGAACTCTCCTGTGAGGCTAGGAGTTTCTCCTGCTGATGCCTCAACCTCCACAGGTGTTTTCAGTCAGACACTTTTAGTCTTTATTTCCCCATGCTGGAACCCTGGGTTGGGTGGTCTGTCTCACTCCCCAGTTGTTCCTCCTAGTTTATCTGCACGCAAGTGTGGGACCACTCCCTCTGCCAGCCGCAGCCTCTCCGCCCAAGGAGTCCTCTCCACCCAGCTGCCCATCTTCTCCCCTCCTACCGGTCTGGGTGAATGTTTCTTCTTTAACTCCTTGGTTGTTGGACTTCCATACAGTTTGATTTTCTGTCAGTTCTGGTTGTTTTTTGTTTTTAAATTTGTTGTTGTCCTTCTTTTGGTTGTGCAAGGAGGCACGGTGTGTCTACCTATGCCTCCATCTTGTCTGGAACTCCTATTAAATGCATTTTTGATTTACAAAATTTTCAACTTACAATGGGCTTATCAGATGTATCCCCATCTTAAGTTGAGGGGCATCTGCATTGTGGAGATAGGTTCCACTAGACTTACTGAGACACTGAATGGGGGAGTGAGGTGAGAAAGAGAAGAATTAATGATACTCCCAATTGTTGGTGCCATTTACTGAAATTGGGAAGATCTAGTGAGGAGTAGGTTTGGACTGGAGATGCTGGAATCAAGACTCCAGTTTTGGATCTGGGAAATTTGTTTCTCAATTACAGTTTACATTTAATATTATCCTGTGTTAGTTTCAGATATACAGCATAGTGGTTAGATATTCATGTAATTTATAGAGTGGTTCCCCAATATTTCAAGTACCTACCTGGCCACATACGATAGCCACATGCTGCCTATATTTCCTATGCTGTACTTTACATTCCCATGACTATTCTGTAAGTACCAATTTGTACTTCTTAATCCCCTCACCTTTTTTACCCAGCCCCCACAACCCTCTCCTCTGCAAACCATCAGTCTGTTCTCTGTGTCTATGAGTCTGTTTCTGCTAGGCATTGTATATTACATAGTTTATGTAAGTTGACATTAACTAGGCGAGGGAGAGATCAAGGCTAGAGATCTAACCCCTGTGGACGTTGCTATGCAGATAGCATTAAAGCCACGAAACAAGATAAAACCACACAGCGAGTGAACGCAGCCTGAGAAAAGAAGAGCACCTAAAGGATTCTGAATCTGTAATCAGAATCTGCTGATCTCCTTCTTGACTTTGCCTTAATCCTTTGTTGGCAAAGGAAAGAGTGACTTCCTTTCGGGGAATCACGTGTGGACTACATACTGCCTCTTTCTTTACCCTGGATACTTGCTCTGGTTCTCAAGATCTCCCCTCACTCTGTTTTCTAATGTCCTCTAATCAGAGTCTTAAGGTCTCTTTGTGTTTGACTCTATTACTCCCTAGCTACAGGGACCATAACATCAGCTTTGCAAAGTTATATGTGAAGTGCCTAAATGAGGACATCCAATGCGAGGCACTCTACTAGGGAAACTGAAGAGCAAACAGCCCTGGCCTTCCCCAATTCTCCCCTGCCTCTAAGTACATCGCAGCTGCCTCTCTTTGAACACATCTATATACAGGACAGATGATTCCAAGGTGCACACAATTATGTTGTCCCTGCTTTATTGTGCTACATTCCTATGTAGAATTTACTCCTTGGGCTTCTATGGTATCAAGTAATGCTGCTGTTTCAATGCTTTGAACTAATGAAGTCTTACAGCAGAGTAGTAGAAAAAAAAATCGTCCTGAAATCAACCTGCCTGAATTTGAATTCCAGTTGAATGCCAGTTACCAGCTATGTGGGTTGGCCAAGTTCCTTTTATCTTATCCAAGTCTCAGTTTTCTCAACTGGAAAAAGGAGGTAATAACTACTCATACCTACCCCTAAGAGTTATTCTAAGACTTGAACATGCTGATGTAAGACACCTAGACAAGGCACCTGGCACAGAGTAAGCACTAGATAAGTGCTTTCTACACTATTAGTATATGCCCATCTCATTCACAGCCTCTATCCTCTTTGGGGCCTGGGAAGCCTTGATTCTTAAGCTTGACTTAAACTGTTGACTGCTTTAGTCCCTTGCAGAGGTTCTTCTCCAGGCATTTGACACTGCTATTCTCTTAGCTTTCCTACAATGCTGCTATACTGATAGCTCCCAGCTCAGCTACAACCGCAGAGCTTGCTAGGGAGACCTGCACCTGCCTACTGTTCCCATTTTCCACTCATTGAATTCAGCTTAGCAGCTGCATCCATTTCCCAACTTAATGAATCCATCAGCTATGGTTTCCCCCAGGGCAACTTTCCAAGGTTACCTTATTACAACACAATACCTTTAATCATATTTAATCATATATTGAAATGGAAAAACAAATAACTCCCACCTGACTATAAAAGGATCTCTTTCCATATTATCTGTAGGTGTTTAAGGGTCTTCTCAAAATGCAATATACAGAGTGTCTTTAGAAGCTTGAATAATGTAGAATTATAAGTGCTTAGCAACCTTACAGGTGGATCAAAAAGTTATTGATTTTCTTTAATTGGTTGAATGATCTAATAATCTATATCATGGAGATCATGTTGAGGATCAAATTTTCTACTACATTAAAAGTCTGGCTCATTTAAGAGTCACTTCAACTTTTTGGGATGAGAGAAAAAAGAAATTTTTTCAATTCAATCAGAGGAAAAGGTTAATTAATGTATTTTTTAGTTTTCTTTTGGAAACAGTTCTTCTCAGGATGTGGAAGTACAAAAGGCTTTTGGAGGATGTATAGAGACCTTTGCAATTTTCCAGCCAAAAGTCTCTACAATCTGCATCAGTTATAGAGCAATTCCCAGTGTGGGCCAAATAATCTAAAACTGATTTTTACAATTCCCCATCCATCGTGGATGTGGAATGCTTGCAAGCCTTGCCCGCACACCAGCTTTCCCAAGCCCAGCCTGTAGATCAGAGCATGCAGAGATTAGCTACACATGTTCTCTATCAGCACAATCATTCTGGTGAGATGCCTGGACCACATCATATGAGATCTGGTTAATAAAAACTGGTGTGATAAAAATAAACAGTAAAGCGCTATTTTGCTTTTCAGTCCAGCCTTTCAATCAGTACGTGGGAGAGACCATCCATAGGGTTTTTTCTCCTTGTAACACACATGCATAACTTTCGTTAGCATCAGTGAGAGAAACATGTGCACGAGGAGGAAGATTCTGAGACACACACCCCCAGAGAGCCATAAGTGAACGTAATTTTGGCAACTTGTGAAAGAGAGCATGGGGCTATTCTGATTACCCTGTACTTGGAGGAAATAATAGAACCAAGATTGTTTTGTAAGATTCATTTATACACATGCTGATAAAGGCTCAGACCAACATATAAAGGAGAAATGTGTGAGTGAGTGTGTGGCGTATCTATAAGGTATACGTTCTAATACAGTGCAGGATCGTGATTTTATCTTGTACAAAAAGCAGAGACCAAAATTAACGTGTTCTAACCCAGATACCTTGGGTTTGACCAAGCAGAGGTATTACCTTCAAGTCCCTCTTATGTTTTCCAGAAGGAGTAAGTTGGGCTACAGGATGTAGTTTAGATTCTATGGAAACTAGGCCCATAGCTCCTCTGGTCAAGGTTTGATCCAGTGGGTGACAGTCACTGAAAATGGCTATTGCATTTAAGCCTGGCAAGTACTTGAAAAGTGACACTTGCACTTGTGTTTTCTCTGCATGATACTAATGGATAAGGCTACTAGCAATTACAGGGCCGTGCTGTTATTTTCAAATTAGACAACACTTTGTGAGCAGCCTTGACAACCGTGCTCTATCAAGGACAAGAAAAATCAGCTCCTGGTTGGAGGACGACGTGTGCAGACCTCTGGGATTGGAGGCCCTGGCATGTGCCAGTGTGCAGCTACCTAGCCAATGACAGGAATCTTTACGTGTCTGCAGTCCCGAGTTGTAGAACTTGCCCACTTGCAAATGTAAGCATTCTGTAGCACTGAGGAATAAAAGTGACATTTTGGAAATGCTTTAGCTCCTTGGCTCAGTGATCCATCTTGACACAATTTGAGAAAAAAATCTATTTTCTAAGTTACACAGATATATCCAATCGTTTTGCTTCTATGGATTCCTGTCATGGACACTCAAAAGCTGGCCCTTAATAATGGCGTTCCCTCATTTTGTAGTGTTGGTGATGATTTAAAGGAAGCATCTTATCTGCTTTCCTTAGTGGAAGTATTGGGAGGAGAAAGGAACAGGACACCTACAGTTTTCCGTACACTTGCTATGTGTCAGGCACTCTGCCAGGCACTTTACATCATTATCTCAGCCAATCCTCAGAACGCCCTGTGCGGTAAGTGCTACCTCGCTGATTAACAGAGGAGGAGACTGAGGCTCAAGGAGATTTTAAACAACGTGCCCAAGATCACATAGCTAGGAAGCACCACATTATGACCCAACTACTCTGCCACAAACCTATGGTATTTCAACCTTATTCTACTGCTTCTGAAACAGAGGAAGGATTCTCTCTCCTTGCTTGAGAGGACAAAAAGTAAATGAGGCCCTGGAAAGTATTAACAGCATGTGAAATGCTCACCAGGGAGGGATCCTTTTGCTTTCCTCAGCATTAGGCAGCATGGCAGTTTCTGTCCTCCGCCCATAATCCCTCAGGTCTCTTTCCATTTTTAAGCACACCAGCTCCCAGCTGCAGGCACCCACGTCTCTTTGTCTGAGTGCAGCCTGTAGGCTGAAGAAGCCTGTTTTGTTCACAGGGACACCATAAAGTACTTGGAAATTTATGTTTCCATAGGGGCAGCCCTTCACTAATGACTGACAGGTCTGGAGAAATGAATACCCTGCTGGCTAATCCCTGACAGGATTCCCTAGACGGGCTCTACACTGACCCCAGACCTCCTGCTGGATTAAGCCAAAATCATCCTGTGGGGCTTTAATTGATAGTGAACCGTTGTGTGACTTCCTTTCCTTCCAGGTCCTACTTTCCTATTCCCCTGCATTCCCTCATATACAAATAAAGTATTGGGGAGTTCACTGATAGAAAAGAAAACTAACTAACGGGTGACTTAAACTTCACACAATTGAAAATGGTTGCTGTGATTAAAAACACATTAAGTACTCTTTATTTTAATCTCAGTAGACTACCAGTCAAAATAAATGAACTATTGGGTTAGCCAAAAAGTCCGTTTATTTTTTTTTCCATAAAATAAAAGACACATTTTTCATTTTATTGATTTGGATATTTTGAGTATGTCAGCTCTCTCCTGCTGTTGTCTTCCTGTAGGTAGAGGTCAGGGGTGCTGCTAAACATCTTCCAATGCATAAGACAGCCCCACAGCAAAGAATTATCTGGCCAATATGTCAATAGTACCAAAAAACTTCGCAAACCACTTTTGACACGTTCGATCAGTCACAGCACCTTCTCCATACACAGCACAAATCTTTTTTTTGCATTTCAGTTGTGTTTTTACCTTTCTTGAAAGAATAAAGCATAATATGCCAAAAATGTTGCATATTTTCTTCCATCTTTAATATTAAAATGGCTACACAAAAATTCACCAATTTTGATAAGTTTTTTAAATGCATACTGATATGACAGCTGTCAAAATAAAATCTAACAAAATTGTTTTGAAGAAGTTAAAGACAACTAAGCAATACTAGAGCCATGGTATGGAAAAAACTAAACAGATTTTTTTTGCCAACCCAATATATGGGGAAGAAAATCACAGATAGATATAAAGAAGAATTGAGTACACAGGTGACTCATTGAAAGATATTTCAGTGGGAATGGACAGCAACCTAGATTGCTACAAGACAGTATCACACCACAAAGGAGAGAAATGTCAAATAGACCTGGATTTTAGTCCTGAATTTCCCATGGGCTGCATGGTAATCTCTCTCTACCTCAGTTTCTTAATCTGTAAAATGGGGATAAACTCTCAATTTGTTGTTCTGAAGCTTCAGTGAGTTCAATGCACTTATGTTTCCTTGCTTATAGCAAGGAAACCATAAATGGTAGTCATCATTACAGATTTTTTTTTACATTTCTCAATGCAGGATGGCCCTTTGAAATTCTTTTTTAGGTCTATAATTATATTCCTCTTCCCACCTTTCCCAAAAGCTTGACATTGGAAGTGGGATCCTGGGTGCATCACTATAGGGTGGGGGGAAAGGAACCCAGGAGAGTTGGTGAAAGGGGCACCACTATCATTTTCTACAGAAAAGAGTTTTTTGCCGATGCCATACTAAAGGCAAGTGCCAGCTACTGGTTCTAAAGAGAATATTACCATTTTAACTGAGTCTTACAAAATGAGATCCATTTATTGAGCTTTTACTACATGCAAGGCACTGTGTATGCATTTTATTTATGCTACCTTATTTACTCCTCACAGCAGTCCTGTGAGGCAGGCATTATCTGCTTTGACAAGAGGATGGTGAGGCTCAGAGCAGATATTAATAACCTTCTCAAGATTAAGTGATGGGGCCAGACCCAGATCCAGGTCTTCACGACTCTACAACCCCTTACCCTCCATTCCATGTAGAATTTCAGAGAACACATCTCCAGTAAATTTTAACTCCTCTGCCCCTGCAAGAGCTTATATTGGGATGATGGACTATATACATGTCAATGTATAAATATTCACATCACCTGAAGAGTAACAGTTATACAAAAGAAAATGTCAACTTCAACAAGGTCACTGAAACTAAGAGATAATTTCTATCCAAAGATGATCTTCTAAAACCAAGGCGATACCATTCCTTACCATCACAACACCTAACCTTGGAAGAATAAGTCTCAGCCAGCAAAAGAAAAGCTGTCCAGCATTTCCAAATTATCAGTTTTAGACTCTGTTAAATTGCTTGAGAAGCCCACTAGGAGCAAGCCCACTGGCAGCCTCTTCACATTCAACCGTTGAATTTGTGCACACTGCTGGGGGATGCCCTGGTAGCCAGACATGGAAATGGTTCAGGAGGCTGTCCAATTTTCCTCGCAGTCCTCCAACCTAATGAGCCTTGAGAGAAATTCTGAAAGATTCATAGACTCACTCCAAGAAGGAACCCTCCTACCCCTCAAAAAAGCATGTTCACACCAGGGCTAGTGAGCAGGGTGAGGGGACAGCCAGATGCCTCTGGCAAAAAGACTGGTATCACATTGGATTCCTGCTTTCACCTCCTGCTGAAATTTTGGAAAACTTATGTGAGGGTGACCGCTCACTCTTGTTCAGTATAGAATTGGGAAGAGGCCAGGCATTTGCTCACTGATTTTTGTTTTAGACCAGCAATTCCCACAGGACCCCTGTGATTTGTACTAAAGAGGAAACGATTCTTGTGAAAGAAGCTATATTCCATTGAAATGTTTTCATGGGTTTTTGGGGGGTTGGGGTTTTTTTTTGAGTAATAATGGTGGGGATTTTGAGAGAAAGCAAAGCCTGAATTTGTACTGAAAGTAAGGGACAGCATTTTTAGTCTTTCCATTAAGACAAAGAACTAGTATTAAGACAAGTGCAGTCAGATTCCCTGCCCTGTGTTCCCCTGTCAGGAATCCATTCTTTTTTATTATGCCATATGCGTAGCTCGAGGTTATATTGGAATGCATAAATCTCTTGTGAGCCACGAAACGTTAAGCTGCCGTTGTCCTCATAATTTCATTATCTCAGTTTCTGCCCTAAAACGTTTAACACTAATTGAACACTCGAGGTTTTCCTGTGAAGTTTATTTTCTGAACATTATTGAAGTGCTGTTGATAAAAGTAAGAATTTATAGAGTCAGCACTCCTTAAAATGCCATGATCAATTTAAACAGGAATACTTCCTTTTAGAGCAGGAATATTTTTATGAATTTGCCTGGAATTTCAAAGTCTTTCAATCATTGTACATTATAAAGCTGTCTGTTGCAAAGTGTACTTTCCAGAAACCAAATTACTTTTCTGAAACCAACCTGTTCATCTGCAGGTTCAGGTTGGACATCCTTAGCTATCAGACTTACCTTACTTTTCAGGTTATCTCTTGATGTTTATTTTGCTCTTGATTAAAAATGCTTAACTCCTTCCTACCCATCTACATCCTCCATGGTTCGGGCTACCTTGAATAATGTAAATATTGGCAGTTACCTCACTAATGGCAGGTCATTCTCTTTCTTTGGAAGAAATGCATTTGTGTGACTCCAAGCTATCAAGCATTTTTAGTCCTTTAAGGAAAGGAATAGTTTTCTGTATGTTTCCCCAAAAAAAGTCATAATAAAGAGAAGCCATGTGTTAAATCTATCTCTTGGATACTGTTTGCATTTCAATTAATTCCACATGTGTCTGTCAGAAAGTAATTTAGTTCAAAAAACGATTTATGATTGGTGTCTCATGAATTTGCATTAATATTTATGTATATGTATGCATACACAAATCACACAGACACACACCAAACACACAATTTATGGTATATACTATTCAGAAGTATAGTCTTTACGAAGCATATGGATGCATTTTGGATTCAGAAAATGAAGCAAAAACTTAAGAGTTAAGTGTCCATTTCCCATTTAAAAGAAGTGAGTTGCCTCCTGGTTACTATAGTAACTGCCAAGAGGCTAGCATTTTTCTGTCATTATTATAATTGGAAAAGAAAATAATCTATTTTAAATTATAAAGCACGGAGAGGATTGTACATCTAATATGGGTCCCTTAAGTGGCTAAGAAGGAGGAACAGCAGACTTTTGCCACACATGGGATTGGGACTTCTCTTTCCTCGACCAAATGATGGTTTCTGAAGGGCTACGCAAGGTAAGCTCTTTCTCCTGGTGCAGCAACGACAACGACAGGAAGGAAAATGATGTGGTATTGCCATCCTGGGCCTTCAAATGAGTAAAAAATTCAAAACTGCTTTCACAAGGTGATATGTAACTAAAAATCCGTGACTTTTTAGTATTTTAGGAACGTAGCCTGTGTCTCATTGTACATATTCAGTCTCTGCCCTCTATTACCATACTATCATCATCTACGAGGAATAATTTATTGTACTCATAAAGGACTTTCTCTCCCTTTCAATGAACTCTCCCTGTATTCACCCCCTCCCTACCTGCTGGCCATTTAAAACCTCTTTCTGCACAGAAAGAAGACTGAAAATAAATAATCCAAAATATTAACTATGAGGGATAATGAGTGAATTTTACTTTATATTTCAATGTAAAATTTAAATTTTCTATAATGAATATGTATTTATTTTACCATCCAAAACATTTAAAACATTAAAAAATGAGATAATGGAAAATTCAGTTCAACTCATTCACACATTCAAAAGACTTTCTAATAGAAATAAAAATAATCTTTGCAAGACCCACACATAATCAGAACACCATCAAGCCATATATGCTACAGCTGAAAATGTTCTTACAGGGATGTTTACCTTAATGTTTAAATCGGAATATGAAAAGTAGAAAGTAATGAGTCAGCAATCCATTTTTAAAGGATGAGTTATTGATAAAGGTAATCCATATTTAAAAGGATTTTCTTCTATAAGATTTCTCTCCTGGTGTTTTATTGTGTACAGTAATAAAATACTGTGCATGAAGGCTTTCCCACACTGCTTTCTCTCCAGACGTGTTCTTATATCTGTCCTAGGGACAAGGGACAACTGAAGACTTTCCTATAATGTTCTCACTTATCTATAGGGTCTCTCCATAGTGGGAGATCTCACATGCATGCCACCCCCAAATATGCCATTTTTTCATAAGGATTATTTCAAGCTAAAGGCAATGGAGAAGAAGCAGATACAAGAAAAGATATCTGTCCTCCCGTGCTTTGCCTAAAAGTAGAATTAAATATGTAAAGGTGTGACCCCTCCCCTCTCTATCAGGAAGGACAGAAGTTAATCACCGGACACATCTTTAGACCCTTCTCAGCACAGAGACGGCACCAGAGAAATCTGCATACCAAATTTACCAACTAGCCCTTGTCTTTCACTAGTTTCCCCTTATATTTACCTTCTCACAATTTGCTGCCTCTAGAAACTCAAGACCTTTTCCTTTGTCTTGTCAATTCTCTAAAAATCTATTGCTGCTTTGCTAAGATGCTATATAAGCTCAAGTTCTAAATACCCTTTGGAGGTATACATATAAAAGCACAACTTCTATGCTAATAAATTTCTGTTTGTTTTTCTCTTGTTGATGTGTCTTTTGTTAGTCCAATTTACAGGGCTTGTGCCAGAGAACATTGGGAGGTAGTAAGAGAAAGAATTTTTCCTCCTACAGTCTCAACTCCCTATATTCATATGGTTTATCTATAGTTTGACTTCTCACATGTACAATAAGATGTGAAGTTAAACAATTAGTGAAAGTGTCCCCATACTCCTTATCCTCATGTATTGTCTTTAGTGTGAGCCTCTTACGTCTTAAAGTACGTGGGACAGTGTTCCTCACGTTTTGATAGTTCTCCTGAGTGTATATTCTAATGTGTAAAGCAAATTTTGAAAACTCGTTAAAAGACTTTCCCATAAAATTTACATTAAGGCTTCTCTCCACTGTGCATTCTTAACTGTTGAGTGACAGACAATGCATTAGTTATTTACTGCAGCATAACAAATAATCACACACTTAGCATCTTAACGCATATTTGTTTCTTCACAACAGTTTCTGTGGGTCAGGAATGTGGTCATGACTTACTGGATCCTCTGTTCAAGATCTCTCACAGCTGCAGTCAAGGCATCAGCTGGGGCTGAAGCCTCATCTGTAGGCAACTGAAGGAAGAACTGCTTACAAACTCACATGATTTTTGTCCAGACTTGGTTCTTTGCAGGCTATTTGAGAGCCTGTGTTCCTTGCTGATTATTAGATAGAAGGCAGCCTCTAGTTTCTTGCCAAGATGGCCTCTCCAACATGGAAGTTTATTTCATTAAAACCAACAAGAGAGACAGAGTCTTCTGGGAAGATAGAAATCACTATCTCATGTCAACAAATGAAATGGTCTGAATATTTGTGTTTCTCTAAAATTAATAGGTTGACATTTTAACTCTCAAAGGTGATCATATCAGAAGGTAGGGCCTTTGGGAGGTGCTTACGTCATAAATGTGGAACCCTCCTGAATGAGATTAGTGCCTTAAAAGAGAGGCTTTGGAGAGATTCCTAGCCCTTTACCTTCCCCCTTCCACCACATGAGGATGTCACAAAAGTCTGTGACACTAAAGACAGCCCTCACGCAACCATGCTGGCACTCTGATCGTGGACTGCCAGCTTCCAGAACATGAGAAATAAATCTCTGTTGTTTATAAGCTACCTAGTCTGTGCTATTGTTATAAAAGCCCAAACATACTAACACACCAAATCACGGAGGTGATATCCCATCACTTTGCCATATTCTATTGATTAAAAGTAAGTCAGTAGGCCAACCCAAACTACAGGGAGGGAATTACCTGAAGATTTGAATGACAAGAAGTAGGGGTCACGGGGACATCTTAGAGTCTGCCTGCCACATATGAAGAATGACAAACTGCTTCCCCACACTTTATTTACATACATATTGAACTTTTCCAATATGACCCCTGACAGTACCCTAGAGGATGAGAGACAACAAAAGGCTTTCTTACATCCTTTGCATTTATGGCATTTCTCTCCATTGTGAGTGCTCACAGAAGTCCTTAAATACGAGATACAATGGCCACTGGCGGGTTGGTCCACATTCCTTACACTGAAAGGATTTGTGTCCAGGAAAGAACTGACGTGATTGTCAAGGGATAAAAGACCCATAAGGGATTTCCCCTACGTTCTGCATTCCTAGAGTTTTATCCCAATAGGGGTACTACTTAACACAGCAAGATTTGGAAAACAGCTAAAGGACTTTCCACATTGATTACATTCCTTACATTCACAGAGGCTTTTGGTCTTAACAATTTCTCAAATATCCTTGTGCTGAAATTTAGTGACAAGATATTCTCAGCTTCCTCCTAAACTGGAAGAGCAGGAGTTATCCATCATGATTCTTTCTAATTTCTGTTCACTGGAATTTTTGACCATGAATCTTTTGCTAAGCAACTGACTCATTGGGTTTAAGTGGAATCTCACGAGCTACTGAGGCCAGGCTCCTGAGGCTGTTTTTCCAACATCACATCTCTGTGGGGGGTTCCACTGAGTGGGAGCCAGCAAAACCTCCTCCCTCTGGGTCATTTTACAGATATCTCCTCAGAGACCACTAAGTCTACTTTCTGGCTTGAACTTCTGTAGGTTTCTGTGAGCATCAGCCACACAGTCCAAGACGGAAGAAGAAAGAGAGCGGAACTGGGGCCACCTGGGGCAATTTGAAGCCAGATGAAAACAGTCTGGGAACTTGAGCAGCTGAAGTTCTTACTTTGCAATAATGTGTGCTTGGACTCACTTTTAAAACCTTCAACTGCACCTTAGATGATTTTCATCTTTTTCTTTTTCACCTTATTCCCCTCTTCCTTTCATACCTCTTATCATCATTCTTCAGAGCTGTAGAGAGTTACCATAAAGAACTCTGGTAGGACATTCCATTTCTTTTAAAAGTAGGAATCCTTGGCCAAATACGTGATCTGTTTTGAGAGACTATGTGAATGAACAGTGGCCAGACCATATGCACCAACAGAACTCTGCCCTACAACCTCTACAGCCATTGGTCTCGGAAGCTAAACCCTAACTTGTGCAGAAATTGGCCCAGAGAGTCAATGGCCAGTGACTGCTAGCTTCTCTATTTTTGGTCTCTCCCCTCCTGCCTTCATTATTTCAATTCAGGACCAACCAGAGAAAGTCAAATACGCTCCCCAAACCATTTACATAAAACACCTCACTTTTATTTAGCACACTTCCAGGTTCCTCATGCCACTGTCTTTCAACCAGAGCTTACTTAAGCCTTTCATTTTTTTCACTTTAAAGCTTTCCCCACTGGCCTGCCTGCCTTTGAATCTAACAAAACATAATTGGTGGTGGCTGACTACTTTGCTATAGGAAGCTCTGACTTAAATATCCTCTGGTCTTGATCTCTTTTTTATTTCTTTATTTCCACAATTCTTTTATATATTTCTTCATTTATTTCTATTGATTTCAAACACTAGTAGTTCAAAATACTTCAATCTCATGTATCCCTCACAGCTCAAGAAAACACAGAAATTCAGAGTTAGGAAAATTACATTTATTCTATAAAGAAATAGACCCCCACCACTTCACTACAGTCGATTAGAGAATGAAACTTTCATTAGAAAGAGGAGAGGCTCTTTCTTAGTCTTTTTATTTTCTGTAATATCTTTCTTTATTTAGCTACAATCCACATACCATAAAATTCACACATTTAGGGAATACAATCCCATGTTTTTCATGTATTCTCAGAGTTGCCCAACCTTCACCACACGCATTGATTTATTTTTTAGGTTTCAGGGTTTACAAAGTTTCATCAGTCCCAGATTGAAACAGTAAAAGCGAACAGTTACCATATTTTTCAGACTATAAGATGCACTCTACCTCCCACCCCCCCTGCCAAATTTGAGAGGAAAATGGGGGTGCGTCTCATAGTCCGAATGTAGCTTACCTTGGCTCACTGGGGGTGGGGGGGGCGCAGCAGTGGAGCGGGGTTGTTTTTCCTGTTTTCCTCCTCTAAAACCTAGGTGTGTCTTATGGTCTCGTGAGCCTTATACTCTGAAAAATACGGTACTTACTCTACTGGGAGTACTTAACTGCTTGGAGGCACTATGCTAAGTGCTTCACAGGTATTAGCCAATGGAGTCCTCAGGTCAAGCCTTCATTTTAAAGGTGAGACGACAGAAGCACAAACAGGTTTAGTAATTTGCCTGGAGACATGTAGATGGTGAGCGAGGAACCAGGATTGGTGGGGCTGCAGTCTCCCTTCAGACTTTAACACCACCCTTCATGTCTCAGGTCAGTTGAATTCTGCCACTCTTGAAAAAAAAATGAGTCAAAAGACTTCACTGTGCCTGTGAGGAAATTTTTAGGAAAGAACAATTTTCTTTCTTAGGTTTTCACATCCTCACTTCTAGATGTACCCAGCAGCCCTCCTAAATCAGTTGTTCTCTGTGGAGTTTGTAGCATTTCCACAAATGATGTAAATTTTTCCCATCAGCTACTACTTGAGTAAGTTACATGTTCATGTCATCATGTTTTAAAATAGATTTCTTGTACCATTTAATTGCTCATTTTATTCTCTTTCTCTTCCTACCCCTGTCTTTTCTTTCTCTATTTAAAAACAAAATTACTTCAGTGAACAGTCTGCTTATATATGAAGATAAGAACTGAACCATTTTTGTCTTAGAATTTTCAGTTGTCCTAAATGATTCCTAAATCCTCAACTAAAAGTCCTTCACTACAGCTGTAAATGACCAAGATACTGATCACTTATGTATTTATGGTCCCCTTAACATTTTCTAAATATTTTTACATCTGTCCTTAACATGTTAGCATTCATTTGGATATTTCCAATGAGTGCCTGTTTTAATGCCATTTACATCTGGTGCCTCTCCTCATTCCCTGTTACCCTCGTAGAAAAAGGTTTATGTGATGGGGGGGTCATGAAATGTGAGCCAAAGCTATTGTTGTGGACATCAATTCCTCCAATAAAAGCATTCAGTAAGCAAAAGTTTTGATGGATAAAATTTAAATTTTGCCAGCAAATGAAGATTTGATTTTACTTTGTGCTGCGCATGGAGAAAGGAGGGCCTCGGCAGTGGTGGCTTGCCAACGCATTCCATGGAGCCCTGCTGAGCACTGATGGGCATCTGTGCCTTGTTTGTTCAGTCAAAGGACAGATGCCCTGCTTACTAACTTCACAGGAGGGGCTATCGATTGGAAACTGGGCTGGCTGATTCTCAGTGACTAAATATGCATCAGAAGCCTCCCTTTTATGACTTAGACTAGTTTAGCTGCCAGACTAGCGGAGATTGGCCTATTGCACTGTGAAATTTGTTCAGATAGCAGCAAATCCTTGCACTGGTCCTCTGCATGCTTCGGACAAATCATAGAGGCATAGCCATGTCCCACAGACACGTTGGGGTTGGGGACTGACTAGTAGTGTCCCCTCCCTTGTTCCCCTCAGTCAGTATGCAGGGGAGAACACCATGGCAGTGCCCTTATGTGAGCCAGCTGCACTAATCTTGCTGACAGAGTTTTGGTATTAGGCAGGGCCATGCAGGCAGTTAATTATACCCAGAGTTAATTAAGTGGTCATATTAACAGTCTAGTCTCATGAGGTCTAAAAGAGGATTCCTGAAATTTAGGTGTATAAGACCCTCAAGACGAAGTCGAATGAGACATCATGTTCTTTTTGACCTTCCCTTTCAATTTGGGATGATGATTTCATTAATCAGGATTCCTTCCCCCTGTCATTTGCTTCTAATTGACAGATGCTAATTAAAATAGCAACTGGGATCCTCATGGGCAGTTTCTTCTGGGTTTCTTCAATGGCCATTCTGTTCTTGACTGATTTAGCATGCCTTTTCCCCCTCAATTAACAGAGAAGTTAAGCTTCATATTGCCTTAAATTTTTATTACTTGTAATTTGAAAGTGAAAAAAACCATTTTGAATTTTACAACTTTAAAATGTAATAATAAAGTGAGTACTCAAATAATGTGGGCCTAATTGCCTAATCTGAGGTGAGCCAGAGTCAGGTTGCCCATCGTTCCTGAACTCTGAATCTGCCAGACCCTTCACCCCAGCATCCCAGTCCAAGCTGGTTTTCCACAATAGGGAAATATTTCATGGGATTTAATTTTTAAATTTAGCTAATAGTAAAGTAAGATTCTAAATATGAAATTATTTAACCACAACAGCAAAACAAATGCTGGCTTTAATTCTAAAGCCTAGATGGGGCATTATTTCCATGTCTTCATTAGATAAACGTGGATATACTCACATTAGTGTAGCTTCATGGGGCCAAGGAATGTCTGATTCAGCTCTGGAATCCTGTGTAGTCCCAGCTCAGCGCATTGTACTTGCTGTGTACTCAATGACTCTTACTTAAAGGAATGACTCAACTGTATCACCCCACTCCATTGCCTACCCTTAACTCTATGTTTAGTGCTCTTACATCTGTTTTTAACATTCAGCTAGAGTTCACGTGAGTAACTTGAGTGCTGAGGATCAAGTTGTAGATGCTTGTAATGGCCTTTCTTTAAAGTGTTGCCTTAGCCTAGTCCCATAAGAAGAAAGAGTGATTATTAAGTACTGATTACACTTCACTATGAAAACAAGGAAGAGGAAATTAGCCATGAATGAATTTACATTGAAATTAAACATGCTCAGTAATTACCATTAATAGTATTGATTTTTTAAAAACCAGAATTTTTATTAAAATGTGATATTAATTTCTCAGCCAATCCATAGGTTTTCTCCCCCCCTCCGAGGGAAAAATATCAGGTTTCAACTGGTTGCATTTGGCTCTTAAATATAACAATGCTCTTTGCCTCAGAAGCAAGATAAAAAATTACCCTTGTGAAATTACATATTTTGGAAAGAAAGGGAAGCAGGATACTGGGAAGGAAAGTGGAATTTCTCATTCTTCATTCTTTCTCAGGAAAGGCCTTGTCATTAAATATCAACAATAATTTCCGTATTACATCAGGAAGAGAAAAAAATATCAGTGCAGTTGCCTGGAGTTGCAATGCAGCTAAGGTTTTTCACAACTGCCTCAGAGAACTCAAATTCACCAGGAACTAATGGGTATTTTATACCCTTGGGTAACACAAATGCATTCATGAGAATCACACAGTCACAGAAACATCTCCAGAGGCAGGAGAGAAGGTTATTCTGAAAATTATCCCTGCCTCTACACTAGCTGTAGGAAACTGTTCTCTCTTCACCTAATTCATAGATGTGCCAGAAGGGCACAACCCCTGAAATCCCTCCAGGACAAGAAAAAATTTCAATGAGCTTTTGTGTAACAGCCAGAAAAGGAGGCTGCAAATATTTGTGAATACATTGCCTCCAGTATTCTCTTTTGCTATGGAGTCTCCATAAAAACACTGGAGAGATTGCCTTGATGGGACAACCAATAATCCCTCCTGATTTGCCTGGAATTGAGGTGTTTCCCAGGAGGTGAAAATCCCGAGCTAAATCTGGCAGCCTTGGGTCAACCAGGATGATAAGAACTCTCCATTTCTGAGGACATTTGGGCCCCAGCAATGAGGGTTATTGAGACACAAAGCAATTCTTCTGGTTTAGAAAACAGGGACATGTTGTGCTTGCCCCTATCTATCAAATGGGACAATAAAGATCCTTGGTGTCGGGGTGCTACTGGAAGCCAGAGTTCACCTTTGTACTTTTCAGTGTTCCAGGTAGGCTCCACGTGCCACATAAACACTAACACTCAGAAACCTAATATAATATAAAGCCCTTGAGATTGAACTTGCTCCTTACTCTGTGGTGGAAGAGACCCAAAACTGGAAGTTAATTGTGAAAATACAGCAAAGAAGGGGATTTACAATGTAAACGAGTCTTGTTTTCTGTTTTGTTTTTTGTTTTTGTTTTTGTTTTTTTGGAGATAGGCTAGAACCATCTATAGTTTTGTTCCCATAATGACAGATAATAAAAACTTTCCCCTAAGTTTCTAAGTATTAGACTGGCATCTTCTCAATGTTCCTATCTGGACTTGAAGAGTCTACAACCACTGAGATGAGGGTACTAACAGCAGCAAAAGTTTAAAAGTTTTCATTGAGAGGGACAGAACTTTCACTGCTACAAATATTTTATAGTACAAAGTCAATGTGCTTCAGTTTCGGAGCCAAAGACTCACTTCTAGAGGTGCGATACTTTAGGCAACTTGCTCAACCTCCCTATGCTTCAGTAATCTCATCTGTAAAATGAAAATAATAATAGTAACTCTCCCAGGGAATTGACTAGAGAATTCAAAAAGAGAATGCATGCAGAGTGCTTAACATAGAACCAGGTCTATGGTGCTATAGAGTTTTACTATGGCCCCTTGCACTTGCAGAGCACAGGCGACAGTTAATGATGGCACAAATGCACATTCTCACATTCAGAACTCAAAGCAGCGGCTCTCATATATGGGGAGTGTTTTTAAAAATACTAAGATTAGTAGTTGCCAGGGGTTGGGAGTAAGGGGATGATAGGTGGAGCACAGAGGATTTTTAGGGCAATGAAAATACTCTATATGATGCTACAATGATAGATATACATAACTACATTCTTGCCCAAAGCCATAGAACGTACAACACCAAGAATGAACCCTAACTATGAACTTTGGGTGATTATGATGTGTCCATTTAGGTTCATTGATTTTTAACAAATATACCACTCTGGTGGGAAATATTGAGAATGGGG
Source organism: Desmodus rotundus (assembly GCF_022682495.2). Taxonomy (NCBI): domain Eukaryota; kingdom Metazoa; phylum Chordata; class Mammalia; order Chiroptera; family Phyllostomidae; genus Desmodus; species Desmodus rotundus. The sequence continues at coordinate 183,784,988 of NC_071388.1, read as the reverse complement.
GACACTATATATGTGTATGGGCAGGGGGTATATGAGAGATCTTTGTACTTTGCTCTTAATTTTTGTCTTGAACCTAAAATTGCTCATAAAAATTAATAAAAAATAAAAATAAGTACAAAATACTAAGTCCTAGATCATCCCCTAGACCAATTAAACCAGGACTTGATATGCTTTTAAAGCTCCAAAACTGATTCTTAAGAGCAGCCAAGGATGAGAACCACTGATATACTGACTCTGTTGGTTGTGGCTTAAGACCTAATTGTAATTAGCTGATTTGTGATCATCAACTGTTGATTTGGCCCATGGGTGACTCTATTGTACTAAGACTCGGCTCTATAGGGTGTGAGAAGAGTTCTGGAACAATTGTTTTCAACTTGATCCCCACTTGGAGATGGTAAATTTTCAGTGGGAAGGAGCATCACAGAGCAGGGCAACAGGTTCAGTGACAGTTGAGAGAAGGTGGTGGCAAATAGGAGGAGGTAACTCTTGGCTGCTTCTAAAGCGGCTTCTCAGGGCCCCTCTGTTATTTCAGAAAACATAAAAATTGGGGAGCTAAGAGTTTGGAGTTCTGACTTCGAGTTCAAACTGGTGTACATGTTCCCAATCAGACAAAAAGGAGGAAACAACTTTCAAATCAGACCCAAATCATAAATAGCAGTTAGGAAACTGCATACAAACTCAGCACATTCTGCTGTGAAAGATAACAGCATAGCTTTCTCCTTCCTGGCCTCACAAGCAGGAACTGGTTCTGAGTTCTATAAACTTAGAGGGCAATCTCTTAAGAATAATCGCGTTGTTTGGGGGGCTGGTTTAACTTATTTAAATTAATGAGGATGTCTGGATTTGCATTAAGCTATCACCTGCATCTTAAAGCCATGGTATTTATTTAAGTCATTCCCTGAGCTTATGTTAAAATATGAATGGTAATACCTACCCCTTATTTTCCTCAAAGGGAGTTTGTGATGATAAACAAAATAATGTTCTACATTAAACTCAGTTGGAGCTCCTAGAAAGACATAGGCACACCTTAAATCAAGGTAATATTATTGTCATGAAGGAAGGTGCTGGGACAAGTTAGTATTTTCATTCTTATCAAGGTACTGTCTTTCTGGGCAAAGCACAAAGTTTCCCCAGGAGAGATTTCGCTCAAGTATTATCCAGAAAATCCCAGCATTCCATTCCTTCTAATGAGCCACACGTTGCAACTTGCTGCCAAGACCTATAAAACGCTCAACAATAGTAAGGCGTTCAAAAAATTTTATGTTAACCTTAAAATGAGATCCAATCTATACCCTGACATGTTTAATAATGTTTCCAGTCTCCTTCTTCACTTTGAAATGAATACCTCATTGAGGTGAGTAGTGTATACATTTCACACATTTGTGCTTGCTATTGTTTTTCAGGCCACTAACACTTTTCTCCAAGCCTAGTTTAACATCCCTTTGGGGTTTTTGATTATAGAAAATAATGTTGACTCAAGTGTCCCAGTTGAATCTTAAACACACTTTTCTTTCTTTTCCATAATGGACTGTCCCTGTATTATTAAACTGCAACCATTTTTTTGGACCACCTTTCACATCTCTTCAAAATTTGTTTTTTTCCCCCTACTTAACCTCACTATTTTTAAAACTATTCTTTCCATAGACTCTTATTAGCATTTCAAACCTGAAAATATATTATAGCTCTGAGGTACATCAGATCTTTTGTGTAGCCTGTTTTCCAAAATGTTCTCAGAATTAAAACAAGAGAACAAATGCATTCTAATTTGTTGAAAATTCTGCTCTACAAAATATAGGCATTGCAGTATGACTAAAAGCTGGAGGGGAGAGAGAGGCAGAGGTATGTGGGAAAGTACAAAATATGAATATTTTTAAAGTATGTAGAAGTCAGGGAGGTGGACAATAGTAGGCAAAGAGATATTTGTACAAATACAACGACATAAGAATTACTTGGTGGACATAATGCTATTTTGGTGGGATGGTTAAAACAATTATAATATTATCATGATCTTTGTTGTGTGTTCATTTGGGGGTGTCTCCTATCACCAAATGGCAATCCACTGGTAAATCTCTAAATTGCTGGTAAACACTATAAACCCTCTATTGCTCTCTTGTGCGTTTTACAGTTGTCTTATAGGAGGACAATGGAAGTGACAGGAAACTGATGTCTAGCAGAATGTATGCTCCTCAAGGAGAGTAGAACAGAAATCTTGTGTTCAATACCCATTCATCCCATGGTAACAATATTCCAATTCCCCTCTAAGAAACCACTTCCTCCTTTAAAGCCCACATTAGTTTGGTGGGACTAAAACCAAATTAATCAAAGTGTTGCATTCTCCAGGAATGGATATATGGCTCAATGATAGCCAATTTGAGATCATAAAATTCTTCATCTTTCCCATTTGATGCTCTGGATAAGTGGCAGCAGTCTTGTACCATAAGACCCTTCCTTAAATATAGAGTCAACATATTAAAAAGCAGAGCTAAGAGATGAAAAAGAGGAGCTGGGACCTAGGGACATCCCTTGAACACTGGTCAACCAGTGTCCGGAAATGTTATGTGAAACACTAAATGGAGTTTTTGCTCAAAACATTTTCAGTTGGATTGTTGATCACTTGTGACCAAAAGAGCCTATCTAACACAGGCAAAATCTGTATTTTTTTAAACTCTTCTTTCCTAGAACCTAACTTGGTTACTGGCGCATAGTGGGCACTCAATAAATACTTATAAAACCGTATTGATTTTTTAAATGTCCCTGTCAGCAACAACGCTGTTTTTTCTCATCTTCACTTGAAACTTCATTTGTAGGATATCCAACTTCCTTAGCCAGCAGAAAAGATGAAGCAATGCCAAGACGTTGAGGGAAATGAAAAATATATTTTCTCACATAAGATTGGGGACTCTCAGTTATTGCACGCTGTAGATACTTCCCTGAACAATAGAAAAATAGTTATTTAGTATCCACACTCGTCCCTTGCATTTTCCTGGCCAGGCGAGTGATTACATGGTTTTCTTCACAAGAAGGAACATTCCCCTCCTCATCATGTTTTGATATTCTACAACCATATCCCAACATGAATTTCTATTTATTTCAGATGGTGTTGCTCTGCCATTGAATACTGAGGTTATTGACATTGGGATTTTTTGGATTCCTCTAGTAGCATCTTGCCAAACAATTAAACCAAAAGAACATTTTTACAATAGAACACTTGTGACCATGATTTGGGACATTAACCGAGAATCAGAAACCTTGGACTTTGTTCTTGGCTTTGCCAGTAGTGACTTCCAGCATAACTTAGGCAAGCTGTTATTTCAATTGGTTTAAATTTTACCCCCAGATCTTTGAAAAAAATCTAGAAATAGATCAGAGTAGCAAACTAACATAGCAATGGGAGGACACTACATTAAAAAAGACAAATATTAGGGCCTTCAGTCTGTGATACGTCAGTGCATAGACTGAACACTGATTTGCTCATGAAAAACTAAGGTACTCGGAGACACACATTGAATTTGCAAGGGGTAAGTTTGAGTATAAGAACAGAGAGCTCTATTTTATACAGCAAGTGTAAAGTTATTTTTTTAATCTTTGAATACAAGGTCCATAAATGGATTAAGAGGAACTACAGAGATTTGTAGTATATTCCAGAGAGAGAGCGAGAGAGAGAGAGAGAGAGAGAGAGAGAGAGAGAGAGAGCTGGACTTGATTATTCTGGGTCTGACCCATAAAAAAAAATTTATATTTATGTTTTTTAAGACTATAAAATGAACTCAAGAGATCTCATAAGGACTTTGTTACTAAGGCCCTGAAAATGCCCACATAAGGAAAACATAAATAGAAATGTTTTTTATCTCAATTCATGGGCTTTGAGAGCTAGATGGTTTACTGCTAATTACTGGTTGTAAGGTCCTAGGGAAACCCCTTTACCTAACTGTGCCTCAATTTTTTCATCTGAAAAATGGGGAAGACGATAGCAACCACCTCTACTAGATTCCTATTGCTACTTGTAACAAACTACCACAAACTTAAATATCACAACACAAATTTACAAGTCATCTTACAAGTCTCAAAGCCAGAAATCAAAAAAGGCCCTACTCAGCTAAAGTCAAAGTACCTGCAGGGCTGCACACCTGCTGCGGCTTTAGGGGAGAATCCATTTCCTCTCTTTCAGTTCGAGAAGTGGTCCAATGCTTTGATCCGGGGCCTCCTTCCATCCCCCAAACCAGGAAACACATCACTCCAACTTCTGTTTGTGTTGTCACATATTTTAATCTGCTCTAACCCTCCTGCCTCTCTCATTTATAGGACCCTTGTGACTATGTGGGCTCACTAAGATAGTCCAGATGAATGTCCCCCTGTGAGATACTTAACTGAATAATCACAGCTCTAAAGTTCTTTTGCTGTGCAAGTTAGCATAGTCATAGGTCCAGCAATATCTTTGGGAGGGGGGTGCATTATTCCTCCTCCTATTTATACTATCCAAGGGTTGTTATGAGGACACAATGGGACAAAGCTCATAGTAAATTTAGAGCATTGTCTCAAAAGTAATAAACATAGAATAAATGCTAGCTGTTGTCATCATGTTCATTGGCAGCTCATATGATTAGTTTCACGATTTCTCATATAGGTATCGATAATCCAACTTTTTAATGCTTTGAGACAAAGTACATTTTCCTAAAGAACCTGCTGTGGTTTTCTTCTAGTGTTCCAATTGTCTTGCGCTAAGATAACCAATAGACGCAGTTGGTCAACCAGTCCAATCTCCATACCAACCAGAGCCCCCCTTAGTCATCTGTTCTCTGTATTAAGCCTCTCTTGATAGGAACCTCTGAGTCACACAGGAAGTCCATTCCATTCAGAAACTGCTCTCCTTTTTAAAAAAGGGTCTCCATAGTTTGAATCAATCTACCTCCTTTCTCTTTTTCCACAGGTCCTGGACCTGCCATCTGGCAAGAATCCCTTCCAATCTCTCAGCCATGTGAAAGCCCTTTCAGAGGCCTAAGGATTGCATCGTGTCCCTGCTCCAGCCACTCTTTCCCAGTCTAAATGTACGTGGCGATTCTTGAGCATGACACCTCTGCCATCTGAAATGTAAACTCAGAGATGCTTGTGATACTCTAGATTTTTTCTGACCACTCATCAACAACTCCCTTGCTTTCTCACCCTTCTCAACTCCACCCCTTGAAGTTATAAACAATCTTCTTACTATGGCATTCTCTACTTAAGGACCCTTATGAAAATATTGTTACAATAATAGTGACTTATTATTGTATGTCTAACCCTAGTTTCTTAGAGTTTGGGCAATAAAATTTTTGCCTTGTTTTTCCTGTGGTTTTTACCAGCATGAGAAAAACCAAGGTAAATGTATTTCTCCAATTCAGCAATTTTGAAAATAAAATTGGTGAAGAGCAGTCCCATATACACCCTATTGATGAAAGTAGAGCAGGATGCAACCATTGTAGAAGGCAACAAGGAAGTCTTTAAAATGTTGTAACCCTCCTCAGAAATTCCATTTCCCAGGATTTATCCCAAAATATGACAAGAAGACACACATGTATTTATGGAAATGGATGCTTATTAAAATATAATAGCAAAAGGATAAAGGAAGCAGCCAAAATGTCCAGCAACAGGGAGTCGCTTCAGTGATTTGTGCCTTGCCATCGAATCAAGCCCTGCTTTACAGTGTAAGTGTACTAACGTCATCATAGTATTAAATGAAAAGGAAGCATGTCAAAAAGAATGTACAGTCTATCTCCAGTTTGCAAAAAGTGAAAACAACAACAAAAGTGTGTGCATGTGTGTGTGTGTGTGTGTCACATAAAAAAAGACCTGATGGAAATTCCCCTAAGATATTCACAGTAAATTATCTCTGCTTGACTTTCATTTTCTTTTTTATTTTACTTTACAACTTTAAAAGAGTTGCCCCTATTAACATCTGCACTAGAGAGGAGTTGCCGCTGTGGGCCTCTGCGCCAGAGAGGAAGAAATGGAGGTGGAGATGAAGTAAGTCTGGCTGTTAGGGAGATTTGGCCAGATCGCTGGGCAGAGGGGAGGGTCCCCTGAGAAGGGGTCGGGCAGTGCCAGAGGCTGTGAGACTACAGGCTTGTGATAGATTGCCACAGCCCCACATGAAGGGTAAACAAACCTGTGCCACACACCTGATGCTGCCAGCGGCTAGAAAGCCTCCTTCCCGCTTTCCAGATCGGAGCGGCAGGAGTGGCGGGCACAGGCGCTGTGCAGACTGAGGAGCGTGGTGGACACTAGCCTGCACTGGCTGGCAATTTGGACGCTTCTGCCACACGTAGGATTTGCGCCCAGACTTTTAAACGGAGGGCGCACGGAGACCTGTGTTTTCTTCCTTGCCCTTGCATGTCTATTCGAGAGCCAGCTCATGGAGGCCAAGTCCCGCACTGGGCTGCATGCCTTGGTGGCCGTGGCCCACGGGACGCTGCAACTCTGCGCCCACAGACGGTCCCGGGCTGTGCCACTTCTCAGAGCATGTGGGCTGGAACTCGCCGGCCCTGAGGGTGCGGGCAGCCTCAAGTGTCGGAGAGACCCCACAAACGGAGCCCCTGCACAACCAGCTCAGCGGTAATGACTTGAGAGCTGGCCCTGGGTCGCGGGACAGGAAGGAAGCTACGAGGTGCACAGGTCAGGGCAAGAGAGCTTGAGGCCAGAGACCCATGCGCATCACAGCCTTAGGCCCAGGAAGAAAGATAAGAATGGACTGTGTTATCTGGACACTGCACTCTGGTTCCGGGGGTGGCCGGCTTCTTTCTGTGTTTTGCAGAAGAGAGTGGCCTTCAGCTGAGGAGTCCCCTGCTCCCCCAAACTGGGCAACATTTTAATAGACTTTTTTCCTTCCCCACCAATCTCTGTTAATGCCTATGCCTGGCGGCAGCAGGCGGACTCCACTTTGTTTAGTAACATTAATGTCACCAGAATGAGACTTGATAGAAACGCTCATGGAGAGGGCCAGGAAAGCCACCGCTTCTGGGAGACTGCAACCCCAGTGTAGCTGTCACCTCCGGGGATCTGCAGTCAAGCTCCTGTGGCAGGCCCGGGGCCACTGCTGGTCAGTCCTGCCAGGAATCCCATCACATACTGTACGCAGCTGAGGAGGAGAAGCCAAGCCCACGGGGAACCTTTTGTGTGAGGGTCACTGTATCGGACCATGATGTCCTTGTAGGAGTATTTGCTTGCTTCATTCCTGCTTCCCTATCACACCAGTTCCCCCTTGGATCAACACTATCTTGAAAATACAGGCAAGGGAATTTTAAGAAACATAATTCTGAGCTTTAGCCAAATTGATAGAATTCAGTACAGCATAACTACAGAAGGTAAAATGTTTATTTTTAAAAATTTTTTGGTGTTCAGTATATGTGTATTTTATACAACCTACAGCTTGCCTCAGAGCTGTGGGATAGCGAGTCACTGCTCACTATTTCTGACTTATTCCTGTAAGACAGTGGAGACCACTCCAAGTCTCACACTTGCAGCCCAAGTTTGACGTGGGTTTGAGTTCTCAGAGCCATATACGCTCTTACCCTTTTTGCCCATACCAGACACTTCTTCCTGAGCAGGCGCCCTGCCCTGGTGGAGTACACATTCAAGCTCTCTGTGGATTACCTGAATGAGGAAACTACTTTTCTCTCTGCTGTTCGAAGATCTCATCCCTCAGGCTATGATGCCATTTTGCATAGGACCTGGAAAACCCTTCCTTATACTTTATAGAGATGTCTGTAAACACAGTTCCTGGAAGGTATGCCCTCTCCTGTCTGACCGATTTTTCACTTGGTTCACGGTAGTATTATAAAGCACAGGCTGTGGATTTGGGCACTCTGAAACTTCATCCCTAGCCTTGCAAAAACTAGCTGTGTAATCTTGAGTACATCATTTACCACCTGGGCCACAGAATCTTAATTTGTAAAATGAAGTTTGGAGTTGACTCTAAAAACTCTTCCATCTCTAAAATTATATAAACCAAACAGGGGAACCCTGGAAGAGAAGCAGTAGGACACCCTTTCTGAAGGAGAGTTGGATATGAAAGAGTTCTTAGACATCTTTAAATCCAAGGTGATCTGCATGGTAAAGAGCAATGCACGGACTGAACAGAAAAATAAGTGAGCATTGGTGTTCTACCATGCAGGCTCCTAATTAATTTTTTGCTCAGAGAATCTGGGTGCTGCAAAGATCAGGAAAACAAGGGTTAACTTTGCTCTTTTGTCACTGACAGTGCTGTAGGCTATGACAAGCAATCTTTCATTTCAAGACTAGATAACAATGGAAATAAGACATCCTCTATTTTTTTTTATCAAATACAAATTTACCATCTCTTGTTAGACAATGTGATGCAATTAAACTACCAATCTTACCCTCTGTGTTTCTCTCACTCAAAACTTATTCAAACAAAATGTTGGCTGATACTTTGGAATCTGTTAGACAACACTCAAAGTTGGAAATGTTTGCTTTATTCTGTCCTGTGTCCAACTTTCAGCTTAACAACAACAACAACAAAATGAAACAGAAAAAAGGCTTTCCTTGATTGCAAATTCATATGGGAGGTTTTAAATTATTTGCAGACAAATTGCTTTAGGTACATCGACTTCCTAATTTGTGTGTGGCTAATTGGATTGCCTGATTAAAGGAAATGACCATTGTTCCAAGATAGCAATGGCTGGACTGGGTTCTTCTGGTGGCTGGAAAGGCCTCTGGTATGTAATCTAACACCTCTGACTTGATGTGATTACTGGTATGTAAAGCCAAGGGAAAGCCATGGGACTTCTCAGAGCACCTGTACTGGTGAGGACAGTCTTCCCACAGTCTCATTCTGCAAAGCTTTGTAGAATCCAGATACAGAGTCTTGCTTATGACTTACCAGCATCATGGGAGCTGCCCTGGTGCAAGGATATCAGACTACACCAGCATTTTGACCCAATTAACACAGGGATATGAATAGGCTAGCCACCCAACCACTAGGCGTCCCAATTGTTTGGGGGATGCCACTACAATCTTTGCACCCTTGCCTATCTTTGTAAAACCATTCTTCGGTCAATATAAAAATGTTGAAAATATTAAGCCAGCATATCTAAAAGGTCTGTTTCATTTATACTTTTACCACTAATGCTTCCATGGTATGAAATGCTACATAATCCTAAATCTGGTTTAAGCCTACAATATACCATCTAGATGAAAGGGTAGGATGTCTCTAAATAAGGGTTCAGTGCATCCAATTTTGAACTTATCCCATTTTTTACCCTAATATCTGATATCCCTAAATTAAAGCCAAGGGAATACAAAATATTACCTAAAGCAAAGCTAAAATTGCATGTTTTAAATTTTTATGTCAGGAAATGCAAAATTAATACTCTCCTTGCAATATTGCTCATTAATACTGTACTTAGACTAAGCTATAGTTTTAATGGCCTAATTCAAAAGAGTGGAAAATTTTATTTTACTTAATTTAAATCATTTAGATGTATGAGGTTTTTTATTTCCACTGGCACTTTTTCATATTAAGTGTAATAAGGAAGAAGTCGATCTCAAACTCTCATAGAACATAAACTCTTGATGGACTGAAATGAAGTCGAGCCTCTGAATACTTATGTCATAATAAACTGGATAGATCAGGGGAGCAGGCCATCTGACACTTCAGAGACTGGGACACTCAAGGGGGATGTCCACGTGGTCGGGTAAGAGAAAATGTACAAAGTGACCTGGAGGTAGTATCTTTCAGTATGACTTACCTATTCAGAACATGGGCCACAACTTGTAAGAGCAGCAAGATTTCAGGAGCATGGAAGTGGTGATAATAATTTAGAATGCCATTAAGGAATAGATGGAGAAATAATGGATGAAGACCCTATAAGCAGCAGGCCCAGCTTCTAGTGAAAAGGCAGTCCATAATCTCTATAGCACAGTAGGGCTATCTAAGGCATAGAGAATCTGGACACTCCCTCCAACCCTGCCATCATCTGCCCTTAGTTCACTCATCTACAAGGTCTGTCCAGAAAAGTCTAGCCATTGTTAATATAATGAGAACAGTTTGCATGGTATCGATGAAGGCTGGCAGCCATGGAGAGTGGACTGGAATGTGCATTTGTGAACAATGACAACTCACTGTACTAGTCAGTGGGAGCAGTAGATGCCGCTGAGTGAACATATGTACTGTGTGCCTGTTACATTCAAAATGACTGAGTGAGTAGAGCAAAGGATCTGCATCAGATTTTGCATTAAGTTTGAACATTCTTCTGCAGAAACAATTCAAATGATTCAGAAGACCACAGCTATAGGCAACTTCATCACGACAACACGTCTGCTCATGCATCACGTCTCTTGCAGAGTCACCCAGGTGACTCAGCCCCCTATAGCCCAGATTTGGTGCCCTGTGACTTCTGGCTTTTCCCAAACTAAAATTACCTTTGAAAGGGAAGAGATTTCAGACTGTCAATGAGATTCAGAAAAAAATATGATGAGGCAGCTGATAACGATTGGGAAACCTGTGTGAGGTCCCAAGGTGCCTAATTGGAAGATGACTAAGGTGCCATTGTCCTATGTACAATGTTTCTTGTATCTTGTATCTTCTTCAATAAATGTCTCCATTTTTCATTGTATGTGGTTGGATACCTTCTGGACAGACATCATATAATATGAGTGGACTGGGCTGGAATACCCTGCTAGCTCTGGTATTTTGTTCTGTGGTAAATAGTTCCAAAGAAATCCAGTCTCCATCACTGTGATAGCAATGCATAAGAAATATTCATTCATTAAATATCTTCTATATGAATAGTTTTATGCAAGTAACAGCACTATCCACAGTGTTATTCTTTATTCAGTGGATGTGTGGTATAGAAGCAAGAATTCAAGATGTCTCCCAAAACAAGATGCTTCACTCTTCTTAATATGTCTTATGAATACTATTGTCTTCCATAACACTTAGCCAAAATGAAATAGGCCTAAATAACTAAAAGTACAAAGATTTTAGGACAGTCCTGAGGGAAGGTGTCAATGAAATTCTTCTGTTCCTTCATTGTTTTTAGTGCTGAGTAATATTCTTTTGGCTGGAAGTGCCACAGTTTATTTATCCATTCATCTACTGAAGGACATTTTGTACACTTTCCAAAAAATTATTATATTTTAAATCTATTTGTTTACAGTCATTTCCATGTTTACCCAAAGATCTTTCCTTGACATAGTTCTCAATCCTATCTTCTTTATATCCTTATCTCTGTTTCTCTCTCTCAAGTCATGGCAGCTACCTGAAGTCATATGAAACCAGGGCATATATGGGAATGTAACACCTTTAATGGTCTTTACCATAAGGCTGTATCATTTTAACTAACTGAAAATTCTTGAAGTCTTTTAAAATCTAAATACTTCATCTTCGAACTCTCCATCAGAAGAGCGAATCACCTCTTTATGGTTAAGCACACCATAGAACTCTTTTATTTAAAGAGATCGTTCCTGTTACTCCTGCAGCCACGTTCTCCTGTTTCATTTGGGACTGGTCACTCTCTAGGCCTCGTGCACAGATAAAGTACTGAAACATCTCTCTATATTCTGGAATATAGTCTGGAAACCTTTTTTTCTTGCTGATGTTTTAAAGCCCCTGTGTACTGAATCCCATTTTCAGGATATGGAATTTGATTTACTCTATGAATACAATAAGAAGTTAGTTCATTGCTGTTTAATAGCTATTAAAAGATGACAAGAGGCTCCTGGGTCAGAAACAAAGGACTGTATTAATCATGGCACAGCAAACAGCATGAGCATCACGTTTGTGCCAGTTGCTCTGCTCCCAATTCCTGTGGAAACAATGTGGAGGGGTGTAGGTGAATGCTGATGCTATGCACATAGTGAGTTGCTTTATGGGAGAGGAACACATAGTTTGAACACTTACTGTTTTATAACAAACAATAAGCCAGCCTGCTTTTTGTCTCAGAGGGAGACATTGCCTCATCTCTGAAGGTTCTTTGCTGCAGACTTAACAGAAAGAAATGGTCATAAAGATCAGTCAGGGCCTTATTTTTTTGGCAAAGTCACAAAGAATGTGCAGGGACACTCAGAGCCCATGCAGATTGCTTTACCCAACACCCATCTGTGTTGCACTCAGCCTGTGCACTGCCCAGATTTACTCAATTATCATTTTCTTCTAAATAATATCAATGTCCCACCGGGGCCAACATTGATGGTCCACTAGGATTATTAGAAAGCCAAGGACAAAATCTGTTTCAACCACTGGATCCTCAGCACATATCACAGTGCATAGTATGTGGTAGGTAATCAATTCATAACCCAATAAACTGTGAGACTTAAGTGATTCACCCAGTGAATGCATTATATTCTAGAAGCTCAGATAAACCTCACACACACATATACACATACACACACAAGTATTCTTTTGGAAACACAAGAATAGATTCTCTTTTTTTAAAGAGTATGCATCCCTTGATACTGAGTATTTCTCTTTCTCTCCTCCTCAGTTCACTCATATTCCACAATTTCCAGGGCCTCTCACTTGACAGACTGTGTGGTTTACCTAAAATAACCTTAGTTTACAATCCTTATTTGCCTAACTCTAAAACCTGTGCTTTTCCATTACATAATTTTGTCTATAATTCCATTTTGCTTGAGATAGTATCAAATAAAAGTCTAATTATTTCATTTCTAGACTAGTCCTAGTAATTGCTCCAGTTCTCTAGTTCTTAAACAGAGGTGATTTTGCACCCTCCCCCACCTCAGGAGACATTTGGCAATGTCTGGAGACATTTTTGATTGTTGCAACTAGGGTAGGGGGTATTACTGGCATCTAATGAGTAGAGGTCAAGGATGTTGCTAAACAGTCCACAAAACACAGAACAGCCCCCACAACAGAGAAGTATCCAGCCCAAAGCATCAGTAGTGCTGAGTCTGAGAAATGCTGCTCTGGCATATAGATGGATGGGGCTTCTCCATACTTAAAATGCCACAGACCAGTTCTTGGTCTGGCTGCACAGGAATCCATTATTTCCCCCATTTTCCTCCCTTCTTTAGTGTTTCAGAAACCTAAATTTCTCTTTCCCTTAAAAATGAAGTCATTATTTGTTCTACCACCACAATCTTCTTGTCCTTTTTTTCTGTAGCACCTTTGTCTTTATAAAACAAATAATCTCAAGACACGAGTGTATGTCAAAATGTATGAATTAAAGATTCACTACAATCCCAAAGATGGGCCCTGCTCCCATCTTACCCCTGTCTCCCAGACATCCTCATACCTCACTGTGTGGTCTCACTTACTGCTCTCTGCTGTTTAGGTAACAATGACACAGTAGGCATCCCACATGACTATATCTTGCCTTGAGCAGAGAAATGGAGTTTGAGATTGTTTCAAAAGAGAGCTAGCCCACTAATATGACCCTTTATTCAAATATTGGATCTACTTGAACCCAAAGTCCCTAGAAGTTAAGAAGAGTTAACCACAGTAAATTGACTAAATGTTTCTGGGTGTGTATTTAGACTGGATCAGGAAGTAATATAAACTATAATAATCCACCACCAGATAAATCTTATTTGCACAGCAATCTGATCTGACATAAATCAGGATAAACAGGTAAATCAATACGGGAAAGGCTGGCATGTAGGCTTCATTTCCAGACCTAAGACCTAAGAGATGAGTTTAGAATGGCATATAAGCACAGACCTACAAATGTATACAGATTGCTTTTAACTCTTCCCTCAGATGGAATGTCTTTACCCGTCAGGTTATTTGTCCACCTGATATTTCAAAGACTCTGGTTTGCATCATCTATTGTAAAGCATCATAATCCTGGGATTTTTCATATATCAATAACATTGGAAATTAAATTGCTGTATGGCAGGTTCAAGTCTAGCCCAGAACAATCCAAATCTATCCTGGCTTTTCAGTTCTCTCCACATAGCTTATTGTGTCCTTCCCTTGGCCTCATTGCTTTTCTGCTTTTCTTAAACACTATTCTAATACTCATTCCCAGCAATCCTTCTCCCTCTCCCCAGCTGCCAGCTCCTCTCTCCTGCTACCCACCCTGATTTCTGGCTCCACAGCGATCCACTCAGCAATGATCCAGACTCATAATTCAAGGGTGTAACTCCACATTCAGGGGCAATGAGTGTTTTTCCATGAGAAGGTAGTTAGTGCTGGAGCCTATGTCTTCTATTACAGGAAATTACATCAAGCATCAATTTAATTTACAGGATCTCCAATTTTTTAAAGGGAAGAGAAAGGGGAGGTGTAAGAAGAGGAAAAAAATTTCACAAATAGTATTTTGTTGAAATATACCAGAAATGGAGCTTGAAGTGCCAGAAGAGTGTTCCAAACACCCTTTTAAAAAATTATTTTCCATGAATGTAAAGAGTGAATCCAGCACATAGTTTATTACTGGAATCAAAGTTTGTCCGATACGATAGTTAAAAGGCTACAAATAGCTTCCCATAACCCAAGGGGCTGAAGCCTACATGAATGGAATGGGAAGCTGATGGCAAGTTAAGGGAATGGGTTTTTCTAAGCAGCAGAACATTTCTCAAAGCTCTAAGACAGAAAGGAAGTGAAGATGGATAGAAGATTAAACCAGAAAATAAAAGTCACCTCCTTTAAAGAAAGGGGAGCTATTTTTAATGCATTCATCATCTAAGGAAAGAGGTAAATGATAACAAGAGTTGAACATTTTAGTAAAAAATTCAGTAACAGCTTGTTCTCATTTGGTTTAATTTAGTCCAACAGATTAAGTACCATGTCCAACTCTCATCCAAAACGGTCACAGGATTTAACTACACTGAATTTCTATTCTTTTTTCCTCTCTTTCACAGCATGTGCTGGTCCTTCTCTCTCTGCCTGCTTGTCCTCCTCTCTCTTTTCCGCCTCCTCATTTTCCAAGCAATGGAAACTAGATTGCTACTAACTTTTAAAGGAAAATATGAAGTAACTGAAGTCATTTCTCATAAGATTATGAAAATGCTTACATATGAAATGGTCCCTGGGGCCCTACTGGTATAAAGAATGGCTCTTCATCACCTCTCTCTATGCCCTGTAGGCCCTCCAGGCCTGTCCTGGAAAGACATTAGAAATAGAGTAAACAGTAAAGACTGATGACAACATTTGAAAAATGAAGAATGTTGGAACTGGGGGAAGGGATATGTGGATCAGGATTAGACAAAGCTGAGGGGCAGTGGGACATATATCTGTTGGTCTATAGGGGACTTTTCCCTTTTGTTTGCATGTTAGCTGTTGGGGGAAGGTAAGAATTGGTAATGGGACAACCATACACTCTTTCCTTCAAAAACTTTCCTAAGCAGCTCGACATCACAGGATGGACCTATCCATGCTTGTGTTCAGGCTAATGAGGGGAAAATATAAGAAAAAGGAAAGAATAAAAATACCTTTCATGTTTGTTGGAAGGCTTAAGTCAGAGATCTGTTCTGAAAAGGTGAAAAATCCATGTACAAATAATTTGTATTATGTATACATTTTTGTAAACTTCTATAAATATTTTTGAGAGCAGTTTGTATATGTACAAATTAATTTATAAAGAGAAAATATATTTTTGTTAATGAAAGAAGCCTCAGTAAAATAATCAGAACACCTGGTATCTCTAGTCAGACTTCACTACCAACAGAAAGTAACCTAACCTTGGTCGTCCATTTTTCTCTGCCTCCTCAACACTTGTTACTTAAATCTTCATTACCACTTTTCACATCTGAAACTAATTATCTATTAATATACCTTCTCTGTCCACAGCCATAAGATTTTTTAAAGAAAAAGTCCATCATTTTCAGCTCTGTAACTGCCTGAGATAACAGGGATCTTTAAATGTTGAATAAATGAATGAACAAATGAATGAAATTTCTGCATATCAGTCTCCTTTCTTATTCCCATTAAAGAGCCATTGTGAGAGTAAAGAGAATGAAGGTAGGTAAAAGTGTCATTAAAAGGCAATGTATCACCAGTAATCACTTAGAGGACAGTGACAACAAGATAAATATGGAATGTGAGCAGATGAAGGAAAGAAATACTTTAAAGGAATTATCCAACTGACAGCCCATTGGCTGTCACCCCGGCCACCTTGCAAAGGTCTAATTGTAGCCGTGGAAGACCCACTCGGAAGCTACCAAAGGCAAAGCACATAAGTGATTATCAGTCATTGCACCAGTTCTCCCTCTTGTCCAATTTATGAAACTGAACTTGTGTTGTTTTTGGATAAGTCTTCCTATCCTGATATCCCAGTGGATGCACAGGAGCATGTACCTCTCTCTTTGACTTCCATCTGAAGTTGATCTAATCCAGATGGAAAATTTTTCATAGACATTGTAAAGCACTCCTCCTGTGAAGCAAACAAAAGAAAGTAAAAGATAATGAACTATATGAACCTGAATTGCCCATTAAGGGGTTATGCTGAGGTCTGATAATGAATTAACTCAGTGTTGTGTGAATGCCACAGATAACGCTGAGAAAAACACTTTGTTTCCTCTGCTTGCCCTTTTGAGGGTCACTGAAATTATGAATGTCTTTACCAGTTGGTGGGAAATAGACACTTTCTATTTATTACATTAAGTTAAATAATATATTTTTTAAATTTTTATTGTTATTCAATTACAGTTGTCTGCCTTTTCTCCCCATCCCTCCACCCCACCCCAACCGTTAAATAACATTTTTAGTTGGCCTTTTAAGTCCCTTCTTCCTTTGTGAGTTAGGTGAGACCCTTGGTAGCAGTGAGACCATGGGCAAAATTATTTTTAGCCTTTTGATCTTCATTTTCTTGATTTAAAATAAGGGGTAGGTTACTTACTTCACAAGATCACTGGAAAAAACAAATGGCAAAAACCTCTGTGAGAGTTTTAGCAGAGTGCCCAGCGCACTTTACACTCTCCGTGCGATGGTAGTGGATGGTGTTATCAGTCTTCTGTCAGACGATTTGCTAGTATTACCAGGCTTTAGTGTTTGTTTGTACTTTGTTTTACACGGTGTGTTTACCACCTCAGCACCAAAAAGTAAGAAAGAGATAAAGTTTCCCAAAAGCCAGTGGGCTACTGTTTTCCCCAAGGTGATAGAGGATAGCTAGAAACTTTGAGCATCAATAGTATTGATATTAGCCTGAGGAAGACATGTATTAAAATACAGCAATGTCTGCACCCAAGAAAATAGCCCAATTTAAAAGAATGACAACACCAAATATTGGTGAGGGTGTGGAGCATCTGAAACTCTTACCTTTCACTGGTGAGAATGTGAAATGGTACAATCACTTTGGAAGACAGTCTGGCAATTTCTTATAAAATTAAACATATACCTTCCCTGTGACCCAGCAAGGCCATTCCTAGGTATTTACCCAAAGGAAACAAAAACATGTGTTGCCAAAATACACTATAAGAATGGTCAGAGCACCGTTATTCATAATAGTCAAAAACTAGAAACAGCCCATAGATCCATCAATAGAAGAATGGATAAACTGTGGCATATAATGAACTACCACAGCAAGAAAAAGGAACAAACTACCAGATGTTGGATGAATACCAAAACAATGTTGAGTGAAAGAAGCCCCACACAAGGAGAACATACCATATGAATCCTTTCACATGACATTTTATAAAGAAAAACAAGCCCATACTAGAAAAAACTCAGAACAGTAGTTGCTTCAGGGATAGGAACAGAATAGGAAATGTCGTAAAGTAATGATAATTTTATCTTGATAAAATTTAGGGTTGCACAAATGCATACATTTGAAATACTCCACAAATGTACATCTAAGATTTGTACATTTCATCATATGTATATTTACATCAAATGAAATAAACTAAACAAATAGCAAGCTCTACTTAATTATGCACAGGCAAAATTTAGGTGAAATATACTGATATCTGCAATTTATTTTGAAAGGCCTCAAAAAATAAGATGGATTAATAGATGGATAGAAGCTTAGATAGATGGATATACAGTGATAAAACAGAGTAAATGTGAGTAGTAAAACTACGTGTTTGGTATGCAGATGTTCGCAGTAAAATTCTTTCAACTTTAATGTATATTTGATTATTTTTGAATATTGAAATGTCTTGAATATCTGAAATGTTCGGAAAAATATAGTGGTGGCAAAATATTTTCCTGTCTAGAGGAGCAATCCATTAACTTCCCTTTGTCATAAAAGTTTTACTCTATTCAAGGAAATTATTCCATATAAAAAAAAAAGAATATACCAGATGTACAATAGCTAGAAATAAGGGGAAATAGTCAGACGTGTCCCCAAAAGACAGAACTGGTTAAAATTGGGTGCCGTTTCCCCACCATCTCTCTTTTGCATTTCCCTGCACTTTTCTTCTAGTCTGGTGGTACCATTGACTAAATCCTATCTAAAAAGGAGGGTCCTGCCCACTTGTGTTCTGACTTGGTGGCTGTTAGGGAAGACCTACATCTCAATACAAAGTAGTTTAAGAGAGAATAAGATGGAGGATAGTATCACTTTGCTTCTGCAGAGAGGAAGCTTTCAGTGAAATGAGCGTGGTGATAGATTTGTGCCTTTACTCTAAAGATTGAAACACCCGTATTGCCAACACATTAATGTAATAAATACTGAGAAAAAGAAAGCACTTGTTTTTCACTGGCCAGGAATGAGAGCAGCACCATGTATGAAAAATGGAATTTTCCTTTTGTTAACAGGATCTGGTTTTCCATTTTCCACATTAAGTCTAGCTGGCATGGTTATTTATAGGGCCTGGGCCCAGACATACTAGCCACGTGCTGATTTTGATACTTTTTCTTGTTTAAAATTTATAGCAACATAGAAAAAAATACATAATTTTAAAAATAAAATGAAATCTCAAGAAAGGCTCTATGAAAGCAAATTAGTTTGTTCTTTTAGAAATACCACAGGATTTTGCTTTTTTATAGATGAGCATGTGATCTGCTTATTTTGGCCCGAAGGAAAGGAAATGTAGACAGAATTAAAGGAAATGACCATTATCAGGCATATGACTCCATAATAATAAATGGGCTGACAACACTTGATTTTAATGAGCACAGGAGCGAAAGTAATTAAGGATAATTGTTAATTTTGTCTTAAATAATTTCTAGAACAACCACTTTCAGGACATGGAGCTTCAGTTAATGACTTCAAGGAGGCAGCCAATAAATATTTTCAAGCTTCAGTAGCTTTCCCACAAGCCTTTTCTGGGGCGGTGGTAGGAAGTAGCATTCAAAAGATAAGCCTAGCTTGACCATCAGACATGAATACCATTTGAATCACATGTCATCCAAGACAGCCTCAAAATCAGCACACACTTGGCAGAAAATTTGTCTTTTTAAACTTCTTCAGCCCAACTCTAGCACTTTATTAACGTTTCTTAGCAAGGACTAAGCTAGTAAATCCAAAATTAATTGCTATAAGGGAAAATGAGTCAAAAAAGCTTTATCTGTCTATTTGTTTCTGTCTGAAGAAAAAAAGGTACTTATTAAAGTTCTTTTTTTATTTTCTGGAGATAGCAACTTAAAGACATTATTTTAGCCTTCTGCTGCTATTTGCTTTTCCTCATTTTGAAGAGAAGGCATTTAGAAATTAGAATGACCACAAAAATATATATGGTCAAGAAAAATGAAAAAATGTTCATTGTCATTAGTAATTTAAAAATATAAATTAAAGCAAGGGAATGTCACTTTTCTTACCTATCAAACTGGCAAAGTTTAAAAATCAGGAAGAAAGTAAAGGGAGAATTCTTATGAAGAGCTTGTATGTAGAGATATCAATTTGTCATAACCTTTTGTCATAACTTTGCTGGTAGAAAGCTTTGGCAATGTGGATTAAGAGTTTTTAAATATTCTACTTCTAAAGTTTTGGACTAAAGGAATAATCAGATTACACACAATGATTTATATATTTTTTAAGTTTATTGTAGAATTTTTCATAGTAGCTAAAAATTGAAAATAACCCAGTGCCCACCCATAGGAGATTAGTTACATAAATGATGGTATCTCCATATGTATGTGAACAACATGCAAACAATCATGATTTTTAAGAATATTTAGTAACATGTTTTATTAAGAACAACTATATGCCAACAAATTGGACAATTGGGATGAAATAAAAAATTGCTAGAAACATACAATCTTCCAAAACTGAATTATGAAAAGTCAGAGAATCTGAATAGACAAATTACAAGTAGCAAAATTGAAGCAGTAATCAAAAATCTCCCAATAAACAAAAGTCTTGGAATGCATGGTTTCACAGGAGAATTTTACCAAACACTCAAAGAGGAAATAACATCTATCCTACTATTAAATTAAAAAAAGAAAAATCTGGATGAAAGTTATGTTTAAGGCAGTATTCAACGATATATATAAAACCCTGCAAGTGCATATACCAATATTTGTGTGTGATGGGATTTCAGGTAATTTTTGTTTTCTTATATTTTCTGCACTATCGGTATTTTCTACAATGAGTATGTCCTACCAGAGAACAATGAATCAATACTCTGAATTATACAAAGCAGAATTTGTGCTTTGTTTGGGTGTTGCAGGCCATTGTCAGTCAATTCAGTTTGAATGATGGGACAATTTAGTGAAGAAAAAAAATCAGGCAACCTGGTTGGTTGGCAGTTTATAGACAAAAGAGTTGGCTAATTTCCCATACTTGTAATTTTTCAACTAGTTGGCTTGGCATCACATAAATACAGCTAAAGCTGGAACATTTGAAACTGAAAGAGCTTTAATGCCAAAAATCCCTTAGACCCAAATTGAAAAAAGATGAACACTGAATTTTTTTCTACTACAGTTTCTCTCATACATAAAAATGAACTAATAAACCAAATCCCCCATCACCACCAGCTATATTTTGAGCATTTTAAACTGTAAATGTGGTCCTTAACCCCATCTGGCTACAGAAGAGCTATTTGTAAGGAGTGTGGGGCAGGGAGGGGAGTGGGGGAGATTGTATGTGAGAGAAGGAAAGCTGTTTCTGCCTCAGACATGCTGGGCTTCTGAATTGCTTTCTTAATTTTTGTCTCATTCCATTGTGTTGCTCTTTCTTCACCGGTCAAATTAACCATCATAGCTATTACCTTGGAGAGGTTAGCAAAAAGACTACCCTAGCACATAGTAGGCACTCAAGTAATTATTGATTGAAACACTCTACAATTTATTGCCTGTAATCCTATAGCTCTTCAGATACTTCTTTGGCTTAAAGCTCAGGAAGAAACACTGGCGTAAAATAACCCCGTATATGCATTAAGAATTTAAGGTGTTACCAGTAATGCATAATTTAGTCTGATGAGTTTCAGGTCCTTGTGAGTGGGCTGTGACTGGGAAAGGGAGCTCAAGGCTGAAGTTGCAGAGGGCGTAAAAGAAGAGGAAGGAAAGAATGCTTTGTGAGTTTTAAATTAATAACTCAAGGTTCCCAGCAAATATACAAGAAAGGATTGTTTGGAGAGAAAAATAACCTAAAATCTTACCAGGTAGTTTCACATATTACATCATTTGATTCTGGCAAAAATATTTTAAGAAAGGCACTTCTTATCTCTATTTTGTGATAGGAAACTGAAGCTCGGATAGATTAATTTTTTGAAGACCTAACAGCCAGAAAGTGGAAGAGTCTAGATTTGTCTGACTCTAAAGCTCCAAATCACATGGGAAAATAAATAAATAAAATTAAGTAAGTGGGAGACGCGGAACACTGTAAGGGAATTCGGCTGTCTTTTCAGTTTTGTTCCGACCTGCCACTCCAGTGGCCCTGGTGGTAATCTCTCAAAAGCGATGAGCAACTTGGGTGGGTTCCCAACAGAAAAAATTTAGAGAATGACTTTCCAACCAAACAGGCAAGTCGTAAACCTACTCCATCTTATCTTCACAAATGCTACAACATAGCTGTACCAACCTCCTGGGCAATAAAAAAAATCCTCTCCAAGCACTTCTAATATCCTTAAATAAATACTGGGAAGTTCCAAGTAAATATCCAGAAAGCAAAGGTTGAACTGAGAGCTAAACAACCATAAATTATTTAAATTCCTGAATATCAAATACAAGAACCAGACACTAGGTAAATTAGTGGATGTTTACATACCAACTGTATAATCTCTAATCTAATTTGAGGTGGCATTTGGAACACTGCTGACCATTGGAAATAATATGTTGTTTTAGATTTGGATGATTAGAATACTTTGCAAGGATCTGCTTTATTGCACAATACCATCTAGCAAAGGAATATTGCTTTAGGAGACAACTATTGCCAAACTGGGAATTATTTGCAGAATGTACATGGCTGAGGATAATTGTATATAGTATGAATTTTATCGCTACACAGAAAAGTCAAACAAGCTTTTCTGGATAGCAGCGGAAAGTGAACTAAATATGATTTAAGGTATATTTGTTCCAGGGAGTAATTGTGCAGCCCGGCCAGGAGTTGAAAACTATAAAGCATGTTTGGGAAGTCAGAAACCAAGTTTTAATTTTAGTGAGTAAAAAAGTTTGTGAAAGAACATCTGAGTAGAACAAGACTGCTCTTGAAATCAAGAGTAAAAGCTGACCGCTCCCATACAGGGGCAGCCGTCCAGACAAGGGCTTTGAGAATTGAAAAGCTGAACTCATTGGAGCCAAGCTTCCTAATTTCTGGAGATCTGGTTTCCTCTTCTGCCAACAGAAAAGCAAGGCATACAAAAAAAAAAAAAAAAAAAGGAAATGTGCACTTGCTGTATTCACATGTCTCAGAGAAAAGGGCATACTGAGTAATGGTATGCTTTCAAGAGAAAGATTTTGGGGCAGTAGCTGTTTCAGAATGATAATTAAGTTCCAATAAATGGGGTAAAATGAAAGTTTGTAGCAATGAATTAGTAGATATCATAATTTTAGAATATTAATTTAAGAACTTGGAAATATTATGAACCAAGATTACATAAATATACATATTTGATGTCAGAATTCATGGGTGTGGGTCTGTAGGTCAACCACGTTCTAGTCAGTAAGTATTAAGAACTACTATATGCTTGAGTCTTATACTGGCTATGAAGGACACAGTATTATCAGCTATAACTTGAACCCTCTGATAAAGGGAAAGGGAAGGGGAGGGGAACTCATCAAGAGTCAACTCCAGTACATACCAAACACAATTCTGCAATTCACATTTAATGTGGCAACCCTTCAAAAAAGATATCAAGATCTCTGTTTTATAAATGAAGTGTATGAAAGTGCAAAATGATACAATATAGCATATAATTAAGTCTTATATGAACATCATTAGGTTCTACAGTATATAATTCTCAGCATGGAAAGTCAAGAAGGGATGAAATAATTATTAACTAGGGTGACTACCTATGGCATCATGGAGGAGCTGGTGCTTTGAATGCATTTTAAAGCAGAGGAGAAGTAAGTTTGTGCGTGAAACAATGTCTATATGGGAAGAGGTTGGACATTGGAGGCAAGAATCAAATAATCAAAAGCAAAAATCCATAAATAAGTATAGTGGGTGCTGCAGAGGTGAATCAATATGGTGGCCAATCTGACAGGAAAAGAGGATGCATTATGGAGAGTCCAGGAGAATAAAACTATACAGAATAGAAGTTATAAATGTTTAGATTCTGGTTGATCAAAAAAAAACAAGAGGAGGCAATTATAAATCCTCAAGAATAGATATGATAATTCAAATATTAAGTCAGATTATGAGCAAATTCCCAGTCACTGAAGCAGTTCAATTTTTGGTGGCATTCGGGACACATCCGCATAGAAAGTGTTGTGATGGCATTGATGCCCTATGAAGACATCACTTGGGCCCAGAAACAGGAAAAAACCTGAAACAGGAGACCTCTCTATTCTCTCACTATAGGGACGATGATTTGAACTATGGATGCCCCAGTAGACAAAGAGAAAATGAAAACTTTAAAGGAAGAATCTTTAGAACTTTGTGATAAGTATGGGATGACAGAGAGAAAAGCATGAAGATGCTAGGCAAAGAAATAAAGTCTAATGATATAGGCGTAATTTACAATGAAAGCACATAAAATGCAGCTTTTACTTCGCTAGGCCAGTTGCAATGTTTAACTGGTCATCTTGTTCTGCATTCAAGACACATACCCATAATTCAGAGCAACAGCAGGAAGAAGGAATAGACAGTGGAGGGAATGACTAGTAACATTTATCTTTTAGTCCAAATACGTATCTTTCCCTAAGAGACTACAAGAGTAGGAATGAAGGGTATTGCACAGAGTGACTCCTACGTGCTCATACCACTAAGTGATCAAATGTTAGTGCAATAATTTAGTCCCACAATGGGACTAAAATTGATGTTGATGTTCTCACATCAGCCTTTGCCTTCATGGCCTCACCACCACCCCTGCCTTCTTCTCATGCACTACTATCAAATATGAAAGTATTTTCTTTGAGGGCAATAGGACTTGTAGAAAATACTTTAGTGACCTAGGAGAATAATGCTAAAACCAAGAAAGAATGTTGACCAAAATTGAGATTGTGATCCTCAATTTTACAGTATGTGTCTTTGGATCTGATGTTTAAATAATGACTCAGCACTGGTGCAGTATTCTGGTACAAAATCATACACAATAAATATGTGATTAATGAATAAATATACTTTTTTATTTTTATTTCTTTTTGGTTTTTTATATTGCCTTTGCTTGAGAACATCCAAAAACCTCTATCGTTATGGCATCTGAAGAATGAAAAACTTAAGGTTGCTATGAAGATTTTACAGCACAGTGGAATAGAAGAAGCATTTGGTTCAGGAGACCTGGGTTTGAGTCCTGGCTTTGCCTTGAATCATCTGTATGACTTTTAGGCAAAACCACTTCCCTCTCTATGCCTATGTGTTCTCACTAGTAGAAAAGTGGGCTGAATCGGGAGGAATCAAAGGCTTATTCTGGTCTTACACCTTCTGAGTCTATGCATGCTAGCTGAAGCTAGCTTTCAGATTACCTTGAGCCCTGCCCAGAGCAACCAGTTGGCTAAAATTTCTGCTCTGACCTTAAAATATGACTCAGTAGGATTTTCTTTTCATCACCTGATATAAGTCATTTGAAGGGTCTTCTGTGACAACCAGAATGAATGTGGCTCCAAGCCCTTTAAACACCCTTAACTAAATATGACAATTATTCTGTGACATCCTCATATCACCCATGAATTTTACCACACTAGGTGTATGATTTGGTAATAATTATCTGCATGACTCTCTCACAGGAAACACCTGCTGCAATGTAGGTCTGCTCAGCTGCTCTAAATATGAAACACTTTTATACTTGTCCCTGTAGAGACAGAGATAAGCAGGCCAGCTTCTCAGCCAAACCTCAAATGAAGCTGACAGCTTCCTCTTCATTCTTTTTTTCTTCCATCAGGGGTCTGCTATCTCTCCTGGAGACCCCACTTTTTATCTTCTGTCCCAGGAAAAAGAGCAAAGAAACCACCATTATCATGTGTACTTCTACCAAATTCTATCCAGATTTGATTGTCCTGATATTTCTGTTTTAATGTATTTTTCCCAATTAAAAGCAACAACAAGTTAGTAGAGATTTTTCTTGGAGGGAAAGTGATGAGTGATCAGAACATGATGGTTGGTTTTGGATCTCTACCTCATGTTATCTTCTCAAGCATGCTTCCCATCAACTCTGCCTGCAGCTCCAGGACTGCAAATTATGTCCCATCAACACTACTTCCCCATTCCCTCCTCCTTGAAGCCAACTGTCTTCCTTTCTACTTTCTGCTCTAACACTCCCAGCTGTTCAGTTCCCCATCAGCCCCCCAGTGCCTCCTCTATCTATTTGTGGCTTTACCATTGGCATAGATTTCACCTTTCCATACAGTGGTACTATTGACTCTCCTTTTCAGGGAATCAACAGTCTCAGATCTTAAGAGTCATTGTGCTTCAAGTCCCCTAGGATGTATGCATCTAAAACATCCTTCTTTTAGCCCTGGCTAGTGTGGCTCAGTGGACTGAGTGCTGCCCTGTGAACCAAAGTGTCACTGGTTCGGTTCCCAGTGAGGGCACATGTCTGTGTTGTGGGCCCCCAGTAGGGGGCATGTAGGAGACAACCACACAGTGATGGTTCCTTCTTTCCCTCCCTCCCTTCTCCTCTGTCTAAAAATATATAAATAAAATCTTTAAAAAATAAAACATTATTCTTTTAACAAATAGTTATTTTTTAAAATATGTTTTATTGATTATGCTATTACAGTTGTCCCATTTTCTCCCCTTTTTTCCCTTCTGCCCTACACACCCTTCCCACCCACATACCCACACCCCTTAGTTCATGTCCATGGGTGATACATATAAGATCTTTGGCTTCTACATTTCCTATACTATTCTTAACCTCCCCCAGTCTATTTTGTACCTACCATTTATGCTTCTTATCCCTGTACCTTTTCCCCCATTCTATCCCCTCCACGTCACTGCTGATAACCCTCCATGTGATCTCCATTTCTGTGATTCTGATCCTGTTCTAGTTGTTTGCTTACTTTTTTTTGTTTTTAGGTTTGGTTGTTGATAGTTATTAGTTTGTTGTCATTTTACTGTTCATATTTTTTATCATCTTTTTCTTAGATAAGTCCCTTTAACATTTCACATAATAAGGGCTTAGTGATGATGAACTCCTTTAACTTGACCTCATCTAGGAAGCACTTTATCTGCCCTTCCGTACCAAATGATAGCTTTGCTGGATAGAGTAATCTTGGATGTAGGTCCTTGTCTTTCATGACTTCGAATACTTCTTTCCAGCCCTTTCTTGCCTGCAAGGTTTCTTTTGAGTAATCAGCTGATGGCCTTATGGGAACTCCTTTGTAGGTAACTGTCTCCTTTTCTCTTGCTGCTTTAAGATTCCCTCCTTATCTTTAATCTTGGGTCTTTAATGTAATTATGATGTGCCTTGGTGCGTGCTTCCTTGGGTCCAACTTCTTTGGGACTCTGAGCTTCCTGGACTTCCTGAAAGTCTATTTCCTTTGCCAGATTAAGGAAGTTCTCCTTCATTATGTTTCAAATAAGTTTTCAATTTCTTGCTCTTCCTATTCTCCTTCTGGTACCCCTATGATTCGGATATTGGAACATTTAAAATTTTCCTGGAGGTTCCTAAGCCTCTCCTCATTTTTTTTTTTTTGAATTCTTCTTTCTTCATTCTGTTCCGATTGAATGTTTATTTCTTCCTTCTGGTCCAACCCATTGATTTGAGTCCCAGTTTCCTTCCCATCATTGTTGGTTCCCTATACATTTTCCTTTATTTCACTTTTCATAGCATTCACTTTTTCCTGTATTTTGCAACCATACTCAACCAATTTTGTGAGCACCCTGAATACCAGTGCTTTGAACTCTGCATCTGATAGGTTGGCTATTTCTTTGTCACTTGTGTTTTTCTGGAGCTTTGATCTTTCATTTGGGCTTTTTTTTTTTTTTTTTTTTTTTTGTCTCCGACTGCCTTTTATGTAGTAAGGGGTAGATCCTTAGGTATTCACCAGGGTGGGGCAATCCACGTTGCTGCACTGTGGCACTCTATGTGAGGGAGGGGCCTGAGAAAGAACAATGCTGCTTGTTCAGCTCTCCACCAGCTTTCAGTCATTCACCCTTTATCCACAAACAAATTGAGCCCTTCTGGTGCTGATTCCCAGGTGGGTGGGTTTGTTACATTCTAGGACCCTGTGTGTCTCTCCAATGAACTCTCTTGTGAGACTGGGAGTTTCTCCTGCTGCCGCAACCTCCACAGATTTTTTCAGTCAGAAGTTTTGAGGCTTTATTTCCCCACGAAGGAACCCTGGGTTGCACGGTCTGTCTTGCTCCCCAGTTGTTCTTCCCAGTTTATCTACACATGAATGTGAGACCTCCCACTCTGCCAGCCACTGTCTCGCCCACCTTGGTCCTCCAGCTGCTGCCTTGCCATGAGCCCTCTCTGCCCCAGTTGCCTGTCTCCAGCCCTGCTACCGGTCTGGATCAATGTTTCTACTTTAACTCCTTGGTCGTTGGACTTCCACACAGTTTGGTATTCTGGCAGTTCTGGTTGCTTTCTATTTTTAAATTTGTTGTTGTCCTTCTTTTGGTTGTGCAAGGAAGCACAGTGTATCTACGTACACCTCCCTCTTGGCCAGAAGTCTGTCTTTCATTTTCACTTTTAACAAATAGTTATTCAGTTAATAAACATTAAGTTAAATATTGATTAGGTGTAAGAACATGCTAGCAAATGAAATGGAAAGTAGGAACAGGAAGTAGATCAAAGACCCCACTGGAAGGCTGTGGAATAAGGTATGTTCTAGGTTAAATAGTGTCCCCCAAAAGTTCATGTCTACCCAATATCTACGAATGTGAGCTTATTTGGAAATAGGGCCTTTGCTGATGTAATCAAGCTAAAATGAGGTTATACTGGATTAGAGTGAGCTTTAAATCTAATGACTGGTGGCCTAGAAAACCTGACACATAGACACAGAAGGAGAATACCATGTGACAACAAAGAAGTGATGCAAGCCAAGAGGTACCAAGAATTGCCAGCAACCATAAGAAGCTGGAAGAGATAAGGAAGGATCTGACACTTTGATCTCAGAGAATAAATTTATGTTATTTTAAGCCACCAAGTTTATGATGATTTATTACAGTAGCTCTAGGACATTAATACAGCTAATGCCAGGGATTAAGTACTGGTGGACAAAGTAAAGCCCTGAGAATCTCATCCCTGGGCACAGGGAGATGGAGGACTGGGAGCAAAGATTCCCCAATGTTCGGAGTTAGATCCAAAGCCTCGCCCTTCTAATATATGTGGATATCAGAATATGTCAGTGTGCAGGGGAAGATGATAATGGTGACAATGATTACTACAATGGTTACTCTAACAAAGAAAAAGTAAAGGAACAGAAGAGAAAAAAGCTAAAAGGAGGGACATATGAGAAAACTATAGTCTTTGAGAAAAATAACAACATTGTTAGTCCCTTTATGTCAATAACCAGAATCAAAGTAGAATAAGGACTAAAACACCAAAATCTGGCTCTGCTGGATAAAATAATGTTAATTATGTAAACTGCTTACCATTTATGCCTAATAACCTTTTAGCACAATAACAATTATATGTGTCATTAAATGTTATGTTTAAATTACTGTTAATTTTATTTGCTTGAAGCAGTAAACTCTGTTAATAGCCTTTATAAATAGTGACTCCTACCATGTGGTCATTAGCTCACAACCTAAAAAAAAAGTATAGGCAACAGTGCTCCATATTATTCAAATAAGTCTAGAAAATATAGCACTGTATCATGCCATTTATGGGTTTTACCACCCAGGCATAGATTTCATAATAAAGATTAGGAGAAACTGAAGCATATTATCACATATGAAAGCAAATGTTGAAAGAACACAGCAAGTATGCAGTGGTGATATATCCTTTTGTGTATAATATTCTTTGACCAAATAAAAGTAAGTGTTATGTGTTCAACAGAGGGCTATTAGTCTTTCTATGGCATACCTCTGACACGTCTGCTGCCTGCATTTTAACAAAGACTGTTTGTCACTAATGTGTGCTTGCTGGTTTGTATACCAGTCCCACATACAAAATACGGTCTCTTTTCAAGGTCCCACCAAGACTTAAGAAAAATATCCTGCAAGTATGAATGCACAATCATGTATAATTGTTGGAGTTCAGCTGAACTTTGTCTCTTCCATTTTGAGACCCGGAACGCAGTCTCACAGTTTTTCTCTCCCAAATAGGCCAGATTTTTTTTTTGTTTGTTTAATGATCAGTCTGGGTTTAAACAAAATGCAATTTGTTTTTAGAGATATTTGAAACTAAAATAGGAAATCTCGTTATTGGTTTATTGGTCTATAACCAGGTTCTTTCCTGTAGAGAGATGTCAACTTTCAGTGTGAAATCCACACATAGCAGCATCCTTTCAAGGGATGGGATGTTGGTGCCCTCTTGAGGAAGAAAGAACAGGCAGAAGAAACAGAAAGTTGGAGAAAAGAGTTGGAAACCAGGAAAAAAATGTTTAGGTAGCACTGTGCTTTGAACAAGTCCAATCTATCTCAAAGGATAACTCTCGTCTGCCTAGGATGCACCCACCATCTTTTTGCTCTTTTTTTTCTAGCACGAACTCACATATATTGATGTTTATAAGTATAGTCTGCTTTGCTCCTTTTTATTTACAGTGTTTCCCAAGGTAATGCCATTTAGGTGAAGTGCTGCCTTCCTTGCTTTCATATAGCTCATAGTCAAAAGTGATTTTTGGTGACTAAATCCACACTGTCACTCTAATAGAATATTTGCCATGCAGTCCTGTCTAACAGTATTTGAGGATCACAAATCTCAAAAAGTTTCATCTGTCCTGCCCTCCTTCCCCACTTCTGGCTTAATCTAACGCTGCACATTTGGTAGTTTTACTCTTCCTTACTATTTATTTCTGCCAAGCTCCTAATTATTTGTCTTAGAATTCTTTGAACTCAGTCCAGTTTTCTGCCTAATTCTGATTCCAGGAACATGGGCTCTAAAAATCTTTTTATATAGGGCAAGAAATATGTTTAGTTAGCATCTCTACCCTCAACCCCCAAATTAAAAAATCCTTTTAAGAGTTTCCTTGAAAGAAAATTAATTGACTAATGAACAATCCCAGAAACTTGAAGAGACTTTTGGAGTGTTTTACTGGATTCATTCCAATGACAGTGTCAGCTACAAATTCTCTGGGGTTCTGATCTAATATTGCAGAATGAAGTTTGCCTCTGAGACCTGGACCATTAGCCCAATCATAGACTTAGAAGCCACCAGTTTACATTTCTCATCTCTAATTTATTATTATCGTGCAACTAGTCAAGATAAACATGTAAACATGTTGGCCTCCAAGTATATGCTAGAGATCAAAGAACCAATTTTAAAACTACATAATCTGAATTCTAATTCCTTCCTCTGCCACTTTCTAAGTATGTAAACTCAGTCAAGCCACTTAAACTCCCTGGGCCTTGTTGCCTCATGTATAAAACAGGGACAATGGGAATGTCTTTCCTGGCTAGCCCTGGCTTGGGTCAGTCCTATGACTGCTGACCAAGGCTACTTTTTGGCTGTCTGCTAAGTGACAATTGTTCCTAGACCTTTAAACCTATCAAATACACAAAACTGTCTTGAAAAAAGTGGAGTTTACACCATTCCAGTTAAATAGGTATAGTTAAAATTAGGGAAATAAAACAGAGCATAGGGTGACATTGCACATTTTTAGCTTTGTTGTGAATTGTCATGAGACAATTCTCATGTTTTGTATTCTTGCTACTCAGTAACAACCTATGTTGGTGCTCCATCGACGTCAGTCTTCTTAGGCACCAGAGGGAAGAGGTCATCTCAAGAGAAAAATGTGACTGTGTTGCATCCATGTTGCTGCTCCATGTTGAGCTGCTTCTTCATGGGCAAACGTAGTTTTTACCTATCTACCCAAGAGAGAATGGGTGTTTGATGGTAGAGGAGGCAGAGACAGGCCTTTATCGCTATTCAGAACTTTGAAAACCTTCATTAATAAAGAAGAGAGATCTCAGCATCAGAACGATGAAAAACCAGGTTGTGTAGTTTCTGATTATTATGTAAGATGATCTTGAGTCAAAGTAAAGGCAGTTTTCTGGGGGTGGGGAACCCCCTTCTCTTATCTGTCTCAAAATTCTAACCCCCTGATCATTTTCACATATAAAGAACTTCCTTATCAGTTTGGAAACCTGAAAGACATCTGCCCTTATTTTTGACCAAAAATTCCCCTAAAATATCCCTTGGAGAGTGGTTATGAGGATTAAAAAAGATAACAGTTGTAAAGTGCTCAGTCCAGGGTCTGGGATGTGACTGTACTCAGTAGGTACCTGTCACTATCGCTAGTAATCATTTCATCTTTGATGCTTTTGCTAATGTCTCAGCAAGTGAAACAAAGGACTAAGCTCAGCCTGAGCTGACCTCCTGGACACAATGCTCACACATGGGGAGGTTTTTGGCCTGGGAAGGGCCCTGCAAACGCCTGCAAGGACAAGACTTTTGCCCCTTTATGTCAGGCAAGGTCAGACAAGAGGGCTGACATGTTTGCGGCGGTTCTCCCACGTCAAGTTTCTCCTCCTACTGAGATCTGTCTCAACATGAGCTCTGGAGTTCTGCTACTGAGAATTATTTGGCGAGTCTTTGACATTTTCTATGGCCATGTGCTCTGTGCTTGCCTCTGTTCTATCTAACCTTAGGTTCTTTTCCTCCCAGGGCCAGAGGGAACACCTCTTTAAATGTGTCCGAACGTTCTTTCCCATCATACTCTGCTAACACCTGGAGAACTGTGTTAGTTGTTATGTGCAAATGGCACAAGATACTGATTAACGCCATTCAGGGTCCTTAGAGGCTTTCCATAAATAAGATATTTTTCCCTTTTAAATAAGCAAAATATTTTCCAGAAGCCCTCATGGATCTGCCTTAAATATTCTAGAAGTTGAGAATGGTTGAGTTTGGATATAGCATAAAGCTTGTCTCTCAGATTGTTATTTGTGAATGTATCTTTGTCCATTGAACTTATCACTTGGAAGGTTAGAAAAAAACCAATTCTGTTCACAACAAGAACCACCCAATTTTCTGTACTTAACTTCTCCCATTTCAGTATGGATCAGTCTCCTGCAAATCTGACTTATCCTATGGGTTAGTACAACTAGTTCAAAACAGTAGAGACCATTAAAAGGCTACATGGGGAAAGTTTTGCCATGTATCAGTGATACATGAGGCTGGTAGCCAAGAAGAGCAGGACAATCACCTTCCAGAATCATGCCCAGAATCTAACCACCCCATATGTTTCTCATAAAACCCACCAAAGCAACAGAGTTTTCTTTTGCCTCAAGTGGCTCATTAGCTTACACAGGCATGCATGGGATTTAAAATACAATCAAGTGCAATTGAAATTTTAATTTATGCAATATGTGCATGAATAAGGATGTGACAGTGGGTTAGGGCATAAGTTTTTTTTAAAGATGATCTACTGTTATTCTTTAATCATCTCTCTGCTTTTAATACATTAAAGCCAAAGATCCAATGTCTTAATTCTACCCTGTAGAGTTTTCCCTGTTGTCTCAATTACTTTGGAGTTCCTATAATGTGGTCTCTTCATCACTAAAAATCAGTGATTACATGTATTACATTCTGTAGAAATGTTTATCAAGATAAGCCTTGTGTTTCTTAATGCTGAATTACCCAGGAAATAAAATTGGCTAACCAGAATCATTTAGATACCATCAATCACACACTGACCAAGGCTACAGAATTCTACTTTAATATGTTTAAAGCTGAGTTCCAAATTGATTGCTCAGTTTGCAGCCACAGACTCCAAAATATGAACCGAATATGAAAACATTTTAACTTTCATGTTTTAATGATAAGAATGTTGTTGGCATTAATATTTGAACATTTCAGCATACCTAGTTCTGAAAGCTATGTCATGGCAAGCTCAGAATCCACTAGCAGACTATAAATAA
Source organism: Desmodus rotundus (assembly GCF_022682495.2). Lineage (NCBI taxonomy): Eukaryota > Metazoa > Chordata > Mammalia > Chiroptera > Phyllostomidae > Desmodus > Desmodus rotundus. The sequence continues at coordinate 183,751,584 of NC_071388.1, read as the reverse complement.
AATCTTTCTATAAATATACTTTATGCCAAGCTACTAGCAGAATACATTTTTCATCTTCTAAACAGATGGTATAAGAGAAAAATCATGCATGTATATGATTAATCAAACATGCTTTTTTTGCTGATACAATTTTTATTACCATTACCAGCATGGGTTCTGTGAATTTCTACACGTTATATTTTCTTTTGAGAATTAGTTTACTTAAGGAAATGATTAATATAAATGAAGATGGAATGATAGGCCTTTTGTGTTTGGTTTCTTTAAGGTCCGACGGGCTTGAGATTTAAGGTTGTACTCTGCAGAGACATAGCCAGGCAGCTTTTACACCCATGGTTGAACCCCATACGTAGGCTCTCACCTTATCATCCCAGCTGCCACCTCACACCCTCACTGGTCATCTGTCAGAACTCCTACCCTGAGGAGACATTAGCCTTTACCAAAGCCTTTACTCTCTCCAGTATGTGAAACACTGAAAGCAAGGGAAAGACTTTACTAGGAAAAATGCCATGGCAAGGGCTTTGGCATATAAAATAGCACCAAGAGTGACTACGGTCTAGTCACTAAAGAGTGGGGTCTCCTCCAGATTCAGACCATCTAAGTTCAAGCCCAGCCAACCACTATAACAAAGAATGGTGGTTGCCCATCCCTATACTCATGCTTCTATTTCTCCTTGTATGGAACACCACAGATTTTTTTCTGAGCTTATTGCCATCTAGAATAAAAGACTATTTCCTAGAGCCACCCTAGTGGCTAGGCAAGACCATGGGACTAGATTGTGGCCTAGGATTAAATTTTAGCCAAGATATAAGTAAAGAAAATGGCTTATTATTTGTTTTTTTTCCATTCTGCCTTTTGTCCTGCTTCTTGATGGCAGTGTATATGTGTGATGGCTGGAGTTCCAGCAACTATTTTAGACCATGAGGTTACCATGAGGCTAGAGGTACTCCAATCACGTGCATAAATCTAGAAATGGAGTTCCTAAAATCACTGAGGATCTACCATATCAGTTCTCATTTGTCTCTACTGGGATTCTTTTATGTGAAAATAAAATAAAGAGGTATATTATTTAACATACTATAAACCTTCAGAAATTTATTTACGCTCTCAAAACTTTAGTTTCCACACATACAAAAATGGGGATAATAACAACACCTAACTTATAGAGTTGTTGTGGGTGTTAAATGAGATGATACATACAAAGTACTTAAACTAAGGGCTGGTATACAGTAAGCACTCCACATAGACCAACTATTGCTCTTATTAACGATGCCTCACATTTGAGTATCTAACAGTTAGTTTCTACTGTTAAAAAGTGACTTGGGAAGTTCCTCAGCATATCATTTTTTAATATTCTGAAGTGTGGATTTGAATCATGCCCTCTGAGAAGGAATGAGTCATTTTAGCTAGTTGGGGACTCTGGCATCTGCCTCTCAGTACTGTTTTGCCATCCCCTGCTAATGCAACTCAGTCATGGTATGATTAAGACATTGTTTCTTTGTGAAAACAACTGAAAAAAAATGCCACTGCTAGTGACAGAATAAAGAAAATACTAAGAAACTTAATAATTGAATTAAATAAAGTGTCCTAGATAGAAAATTGACATTTTGGGGCATAAATATACCCACATTATGCCCCATACAGAGGAAGCCATAGATTGTAGAGGTCATTTCCAATAGAATGCTTTCCAAATGTCTCTCGACCTATCATTTACAAATGTTAAGACCTGTTACTGCACATGACCCACAAACAAAATCCACAGGTAGTATGAGGATTAAAATTAAATAATTAAAGGGGAATAGAACCTGCAGAGTTATGACACTGGGAAGATCCTTTGCTACAGAAGAGGTCCAAGAGTTAAGAAACTATTTTTTATTTTATTCATATCCACATTCTTCCCCCAAAAGACTTAAGACATTTTTACAATAATAGGCATGGAATTAAAAAAATTATAAAACCACTGAGACAAGGGGGGAAGAATAATGAAAGGGAGGATAGCTACAATCTGACAGCCTGGTTCTCATCTAGCGATGACACCTACTGTGATTTCACCTGGATTAAAGGCAGAACTTAGAGAAGGTCCACTTAGAGCAGAAGGATGAATGACCACTGTGCTGGATTTCCCCCATTTGCTCCTCCAGATGCCCTCACCTCCCTCTCTACCCTGCCCCATGCCCACAAAGGCTGATCTGATGGTCCATGTCCAGAGGCTCCCCTGGCCCTCTGGTTTCTGGTGGGGCTCAGTCAGTGGTGAGCCTTGGCAGAAGGTCAGAGAAAGAGGAGCCTGGCTCACAGTATTTATTCTCCCATTCCCTTCCTGTGAGGTTGCCTTAGATTGCCTGTGTCCCTAGACCCAAGTTTACTACTCCCAGAACAGCCTGTTTTACACAACTGTCTCCTTATGGGTTCTCTACCTTTCTTTCTTCCCTTTGAATCTAAGAAAAGGATGCCACATTTATCAAAGACAAATATAAAATAGTCAGCTATATTGGAATTTCAGGTAAACAATGAACTTGTAAATATAAGTATGTCCCATGCAATATTTAGGGTCACACTTATACTAAGAGATTATTCATTGCTTACCTGAAATTCTAATTTAAAAGGGCATCCTATGATTTATCTCTAACCCCGGGTTTCTGCTGGTTTCCCTGCATCCTACTCACACCTTTGGAATGAGTCCCTTTGTCTATAAGCCATCCTTGAATTATTCTGTCGTGAGGGTGCCATCTGTTTTCCCTCAGGATCCTGATACAGTCATAATACCCCTTGGTTTATCCCTGTCAAGGTTATTTTCTCTCAACCACTTCTCATATGTTATTTCTTTCAGAGGATTTTCACAAGTGTTCTATGGCAAACAACCCAATGAGATTGAAAAAAGTTCCTTACTCCTCAGAAAATATATGACACATAAGTGGCAATGCTGACATCTTAACATGAGACTTAAAGAGCCTAATTTAGATCCTGTGTCTTAGCTTGGTTTTCCCTGAAAGTGGAGTCTGAGACAAAGGCTTGCTGCAGATAGTTTATTTTTTAATGTGACCCCAGGAGTTAGGAGTGTGAGGCAGGGCAAATGAAACAGGGAATGAAGGGGAGCCATGTGAGAAAGTGCTATGACTATAGGCAATTAGTGTTTGATCCTACCTCATGAATGTGACTCAGGCCATCTACTAAAGAGTTTAAAGAAGGAAGCATTTATCAATAACCCTTGTCCCCTGGTGGCCTCATGCATGGCCTGCATTTTTAAGCTAAACATATGGGAGGGAAGGGCCATTTCCTGAGATTTCGATGCTGCAACATCAGAGAGTCTTCAAGGAAAAAAAGAAAAAAAGAAAAATGGCACATGCCTGAAGTGTAGTGCTCCCTAGTACCATCCAGTTGCAATTCCCTGAAGATGATCAAAGCCTCCACAGCACTGGTTAAAGCCAACAGGATTTTGAAGTGGAGACCAAGGTCTCCCATGCCCAGTAGACCAGCCTACTTTTGCATGGAGGTGAGCTACCAGGATATTAATGAAGAGATTCGTAACCTAAAGCAATTGAGGAAACATGTCCTTCATAAGAAATGATCTCTGGAGGAATTGCCACAGTTGGTAGAAACTGGAAGTCAGACACTGTCAAGCACAGAATGGGCCTGGGTGGAGATTAATTAGTTAAGAAGAGCCAAACCAAGCTCCTCCTAGAGGCTACCACATGTCTGCTGTGAATGGCTATGACAGATCCTGCCTGGGGCCGCCCATGGAGTTTCCAAGTGGACTTATGTGGGAAACTCCTGGCTTCCCCAGTGCAGCTTCAGTGAAGGAACAATTATTCCAATTTAGGCACAAAAGGAATTTCAAGACCTAGAGTCTCTATTAGGCCTGAGTGACAGAATTATTACTTTGCATAGTTACTTAAGTGGTTTTGGGGTGGAAACATGGCAGAGTCTTCTTCTTTGCCTTGGTGGGCACATTAAACTACCCACACAGCCAAGACTACCAATCTCAGGTATGTTTCCATGATAAACAAGGGTGGAATGGAAAATTATAGCCAATTACCTCTCTCTTTTCTTTGTTTTCATAAAAACATTCATGAAAAAAGAAAACTTGAACTCAATCTAAGTCATTATTTTTGTTCATCTTTGAACCCAAACCACATTCCATGGTCTGGTATAATGGAAAGGCACAGTACTAACTAGGTAGGCAGGAGATTCAATGGTTAGATATGGATATAATTAGAGAGTGTTGCCAAGATAATATAATGTATCCATAAGTCACACTATAACTCACAGGTCTGCCCTTGGCTTGCAGTGGGGAACAAAGTTCTAGTCTCATTTACTTTCCAGTTTCGGATGAAAGAGTGACAACAGATAACCCTCAAAATCTAGCTTGGGATAAAACTGTTCCCCATGTAGTTAGTGAGCCAGAACCTGGCTATTAATCATATACCATGTAAGCTATAAATTAGTTCACATTATTATCATCATGGGTATAATTCAAATTTTCACATTGTGGCAAGTAAAGAAACATGAGTAGTATTTTCAGTATTTTTCTTCCATGTGAAATGTACTAGTGTGAAATATAGCCATAATAATTTAAAACTGAACCTCTGCTCCTGATAGTTAACATTTCAAACTTCATTTTTACCCAGATACAAAAAAAAAAAATCCTTGAAACAATGAATAAAACTAAGCCTTTAAATTAAAAAAAGGACAGTGTGGAGAACTGGGGCTTAACAATATAAAATAATGATTCTTTACTACTTCTTTTCACATATTTCCAGCATTTAGAGAAGTTGGAAAATATGTTAGCTATCAACCCACATGACCCCAGAGATTAGGGAAAAAAATAAGTCCCTGCATTATCTTACTCCCTATTCCAGAGCATATAAGCTTTTGACCTATCAGTAGGGTTGTGCTCCAGTCACATATACTTAAAGAGTTTTACTTCAACCACTGTAGTTAAATGACAAGATTATAATGGTTAAGACTGCATTTCATCTGTAGAAAATATCAGTTTGACCTCACCTTCTTTTTCACCAATATATCAGCAGCATATTTCTCCTCCAGAAACCACACGTCCTGCAAGGTGTTTGAATAAATCATGAGTGGGGGTGCCTACCTGGTCTAAGGGATGAATACACCCTTGAGTGTGATTGGCAGTTCACATTATTTCAAGGCATCCCAGACATCATAACTTACTCGGAGTGCTCTCAGGTCGTATATACCTTGGTGACCAATCATGAAGGTTAAATATTCAGATTGTTTGCCCCTTCATGATCTGTGTTGCTGTATCCTTTAATAAGCCTAGAGCTGTGCGATAACAAAAATGGCAGAAAAATTTACCAAACTAAAGACTGCCGTGAAAGGGGAGCGAGAGGAACGACTTGTGGATAAATCACTATCGAACAAAATTGGTGCTACAGGAAAAGATGTTTTGACTCATCAGTAAGCAGTGAAACTTCATAAGTGCTGAAAAAAATTTAAGAGATTGATGATGCCTTGGTTTATGCCCAATAAGAACAAGAGTGTTGAGCTGAGAAGCGACACTTAACTTCCTTCAAGCGTCTGGCTCTAGGGACCCAATGAGTCATTAGCATAAGGCGTGAAGGTTCTGGCCGTGTTCCTCTCCTTCCTGCAGCATGGAAACCAAGAAAGGGGTTAAGCGTCGAAGGACCAAGAAGGAACAGCCAAATAGGAATTCACTTGTGACTTCTGGCCTCAGTGATAAATGTACAGAGTTTGGAAGTCATCACTACTGTTTTTATGACAAGAAAAAAATTGTACAAATTGAAAAGCGATGGTTTTTCTTGGACCCTTTAGGAAACGGGTTTCAGGGCAAACTGCCACCCTGAAATCTGGAGAGATGGGGACATCCAGAAACACAGCCAAGATTTGCTGAATCAGATAAGAACTAAAGCTGCTGGAACCATAAATTGGTAGAAACACTTAAATGGTAATTTTGATGAATTGCTAAAGGCTAAGTATGTAGTAACATGAGAGGAAAAATTCTTGGGGGTCTTACTCTTAGAACCAGCCTCTACACCTCCATAGGTTTTTCTTCCAGGAACCCCACCAAGTTCTCACGATGAATATCTAAGAAAGGTGCTCTCTAGGTTCTGGGGAGGCGAAGAGCCTCCTCCATGACAAAAGCCTACTTTCTAAGGGAAAAACTTAGCCAGAGCCTCTCCCAGCTGGCGGAAAGACATTGTTCCATTCCAGCCCCCTCTAGTCTTCCTGTCTATTGTATAGGGGAAAATACAAATTTAACAGGGTGCAGAGCTTCAAGGAAACATTGGAAAGGAGTAGGATGCTGGGAAATAAAAGCTATACCTCTGGAGGAACATTTGTGAAGGTCACAGTCCCGTCACACAGGTCCCCTAACAGACTAAGATTTAATTAGAAGATTATAGAACACTCCCCTTACTCCACACCTTGACGCCACACCACTTTCAGAAATAGACAACTGAAAGAGCTATAGGATACAGATTCTTTCTGAAGATGCGTAGTTAGAGTATCCCAGAGTACCTGCTCATGGAGAAGCTTTCTAGTCCTATAGAGCCTGGGACTATCACAGCAGCAGATGCTGGTCAAACATGTCTGTTCTGACTTGGAGCAGGTTGATAACTGGTCTTGTGGGTTAACAACATACCACAATCTTGTAGAATCTACCATCATGTGGTTCTGTAGGAGGACCTGACACCCAGAATATACCATCACAATAACTCATGATAGAGAAGGAAAGCAGAGCCATGCCTGACAATCTTGTCCATTTCTAGTCTCCTGTATGTGGACCTGGGTTCCCTGGTTTCAGGTGACAAGTTGCTGGCTGTCCTATGGCACTGAAAAAGCTTTTTATGGTGTTAGTGAATTTACTTAGATGAGGCCCTGAAGAACTTCCTTTCCCTACTTGACGTAGCTCACCGTTAATCTCAGGAGGAGCCTGTAAGATCAACCAGTCTTCTGACCATATCAGTGACTCAACTGGTGGTTGAGATTGCTTGCCTCAGCAGTCCAAATTTGTTTATCATGAAAGGTCCTAAAGAACCCTATCTAGAGTTGCATGAGCAAGATGCTATTGATTTAGCACAAGTCACTTGCAAATGTGCATTAAGTGTGTAGAACAGCTGTCTGAGTTGATGTCTTAAGTGAGACACAAAATGATGCTCTCAGCATGAAGAAAGTGCTGTTAAGATTCTTCATGAAACCTTCAGAAAGAGCTCCCAGGCTTCATATGCGGGATAGCCAATTCTACTTGCCAGAATTCTCTCAGTTGCAAGCAACAGAAACTCAGCTCAAACTAGCTCGAAGGAAAAGGGGAATTTACTGGCTTATATGACTAAGAAGTGAGGGGTAGAACTTGCTTCAGGAATGACTAGGACTTAAATGTAGTCATTTAGTCTAGGTCTGTGTGTATCTTGTTATTTCTCTTTCTCTTTTTTCCTCCCTCTCTCTCTTGCCCCTGATTCTCTTTCTAAGTAAGTCTTATTTTCTCTTTTTGTAGATGTTACCTTAATTTGGTGATGAAAGCAGCCATTGTGACCAGTCCTAGAACATTCTGTACAAAACCCCAGCAGAAAGAACAAGTGAATATCTCCCAGAGTCCATTTAATAATCTTAGGAAAGGACTCTGATTGGCTTGTTTGGTCATGTGCCTGTTTTTTGTACTAACCGGTATTTCTAGTAGGAGGAATATAACTCATCTTTGTGGCCAGAGACTACTGAGACTAATCACTCCATTAGCACCCCTTGGAATCGGCAGGGTAACTTACCTCATGAAAATTAAGGGAGCTGTTGCTAGAAAAAGGGTGAAGACATTCTGGATGACATAAACAAAAGATATTTCCTATATCCACCCCTTGACTTCCCAGGATGTACGATTAATCTTTATTGAGTACATGTAGTCCCAAAGGTGTCCACACCTGAGAATTCGATTGCCTTCCCAAACCCACATCCACATCTAGCATCTGGGGTCGTTCGTATACATTGCCTCGACTAGACCCAGATATAATGTCTCACAACAGTGGGACCTAGGGCTACACGATAAAGTTAATAACCTAATCATGGCAAAAATAAAATAATAGAGACTGAACAATAGCAGTGGAAACTCCCATTTGGTAAATGGAAAAGAGAAAAAAATACTAATACCATATGCCATATCCTGCTGGACAGAAATCATAAGACTGTATGTCGCTAGGGCTAGAAGAATTTTATGGGAAGCCAGTGCCATGCCTAACCCTGCTTACAAGGACTCTCTCCCTCTGCCATTGAACTCCATGGCTCTCCCTGACATGGGGTCTTGTTAGCAGCCCAGTTCCCAAGGCTTGCTTATGAGGGCCTGGGTGTTACCTTAGGGGTTAAGCGTCACAGGTCCCTTTCTTGATCTGAAGTTTCTCAGATAGGGTAACTCCTTAAAATTCTAGTAAACTGTTAATGGAATCAATTCTGAAGAAACTCCATTAGGTCAGAACCAATGCCAGAAATCTCGGCCAGTAACAATTTGTAAATCTGAATCCTGACTTTGAGTTTCTGTGTCTTAGCAACAAACCTTGGTCCTCTGCCCATGCTTCTAGCTCTCTTTTATATATGCCCACCTTGGTCTCTGCTGTAGGAGTATATGAGACAATAAATTGGGGTAGTGAGGCAGAACTCATCTATCCTTGGCCCCCACTGGAATATAGGGGTAGAGGGGTAATTATTATTTTCATTTAGCAGAAATGAGACAGACCAGATAGTATTTAGGAGAGGTTCCCATATTCTCTGGCCTTTCTCTAGTTCCTATAAAGTCTCCTGCGTTTCTGTGTACTAAACTGAAAATGGGATGGATATTTTGACATTTTATATGACTATCTGACCCTTGTTTGGCATTTTACATGATTATCTGACCCTTACTGGTCTTGGTTTTCTGGCTATCAACAGATACATATTATCCTCTCACTGTTTTCAACCCACCAACCTGTTCTTTTCTTTCAGGGCAATAGTGAAGACTAAAAATGTAGCTAACAGCCTCCATCATTTTGACATTTCTCTGGCAAGTCTCCTGAGGCTCCAGGCTTGGTAGGTTCTTAGCGCGAGTCCTAAAATCCCAAACACAATAATGAGCCAGCTGCTCTGTTAATGTATAGCAAAGAGTTGATCTTCCTAGCCCGGGAGGGAAGGCTCACTACAGTCCTCTCCTTCACCTCAACTCAGGTATATAATTCCACATTGCGGGGCCTATCACTGGCAATACCCTACTTCTAGATGCCAATTTTTGTGTTGTCTAAACCCCTGTTGCTTGCAAATGACAGAAATCTAATGCAGACTAGCTTAAATAAAAAGGAGAATTAACTCACTTATATAACATAGGTCTGAGGATGCTTCCGCCACAATCAGAGCTGGGGAACAGTGACGTTCTCAGGTCTCTGCCTCTCACTTTTCTTATCTCTAAGAGTTGGTCTCATTCTGTCCTGGCAGATGGTCTCCCCCTGCCTTGTGGTGAGGACAAGATCCTTGGCAACTCCAGACCCGGAGTATTATGAAGCAGATATCCCAACAGAATGAGAATCATCTTTCTCACAGTATCCAGTTATCTGTCTGATGAAAGGTCTCTGATTGACCCTGACTGTTCATATACCCAACTTATAAACTCCTCCTTGTTTCCAGGCGAGTGACTTATGATAAAGTGACCCTCTACATGCCTAGGGATTCAGTAAAAGGATGGGGGGGTTTTGACTGGCAACCCCCCTACCACCACATGGTCTCTGAAAACAAAGTAGATCAGGTTGTTAGATTAAGCAGCAAGAACATACAGGACAGACAAAAATAACATCGATTTTACTACAATGACTTACCTGCCTCCTGGGGCTGAGATTCCTAAACTCCCACACACTGACTTGATGGAGAACCTGAGACTTTAGGATTCACAAAGTATATTGGTTCATTTTTTTTAAATCCACCAAAAGAAAAAAACGGCTTTGTTACTCTTAAAATGTCTGATGCCGATATTGCACATGAAGCCTGCAGAGACAGTGATGCCTCAGGCCACCTGGGAGGACCTGGGAGTGTCTGGACATACTTCCACCCTGGTCTCTAACACTTCTCAGAGGTGGCCTCCTCTCCTCATGTCATCTTGGTCTAAGCACAGACTACATGATGACTAAACAGGGACTGCACTTTTGGAGTGCTCCTGGAACTCTGATGCTCAACGCCTGATGTTCTAGTTGTGTTTGAGGGGGAAGAGTTAAGGAGCCTGTACCAGATTAGAGTTTCTGTAGGCAGGGTTGGATTAAGTGGGATATCACCCTGGAGACAGTATAGCCAGAGGGAGAGGTTTTGTTATAGCAAACGGTACTTAAAGGTCATAGAAGGGCAGACAGCACTGAATGCCAGATTCTGAAAGGAGTTAAGAGGTGATTAGAGATGAATCAGGACAAGTGGTTTGAGACTAATGACATGAATGACACTGAAGCCTTGAGACTTGCTTTCACGAGTTTCCTGAAAACTCCTGGAGAGATTCATCTTGAAGCTAAAAGGAATTGGAGGCCCAAGTAAGACAATAGGTTATGCATTGACTAGGTCATTTCTAAGCGCCCACTTACTTTACATTGTTTGGGTTTTTCAATGTATATTATTTTGTGTATCATGATTTTCAAATGAAGCAGATGTATCTTGTTTATGATATTTTTGTCTTGAGACTATTATATGCTTATTTTAAAATAATTGACATTCTAAATTTCACAGAGGTAGTAGTCTTTAAAAGACAGGGGACTTTATAGAGAATTTAATCCAGTGGTCTTTAGGGGTTTTTTAAATCATTGAAATGCTTTTTTGTTCCCCAAATAAAATATCACAAGAAATTCCAATCTGTAAGACAGTGTCATTCATTCAATAATTATCTATATGCCAGACACTGGACTCAGGACTGAAACATCAGGAATCAAATTTCATCAGTGCAGCCTGGGGGGCTCCTAGGAGCCCCTCTCCACTTCTCTGCTGAACCTGTCACCTCTCCCATCAGCCTTGAGTTTCCCTGAGGCTCAGCCCTCAGTTTGTAGATCCCTGATCCAGGCTCATGCCCTCATTCAGCATGAGGACTCTGAGGTCAAAGGCAAGCTATTCTAGTAGCACTTTACTTAAGCATCAGAAAGTTAAGTTGCATCTATGACTTTCCTCTTGCTTTTAGATCAAAAAGAGCATCACAAGTTGCCCATCTTCCCCTGTAAAGGAAATAATTATTCCTCTTATATTTGCCTTCAGAATTATTTTGCTTCAAAAGAGGAACATAATCTCTGTTTACTCTTTTTTGGTACTCCCTCTTTACTGTCATTTTGCTTCTTGAAGGAAATGTGTGTGAGGATGAGCATAGAGTTAAATTGGAAGAATTAAGAAAGCAAATAATGATGCCTGTAGTATAACACCAAACTCAGGGTGGAAGGGTAGGAGGTACAGAAATATGATTATGATAAAATTACCAGGAAAGAAAGCTTAAAAGTTGAAGGTCAAGAGAAGTGAAGAAAAATCACTCACTGAAGATTCTACATGGTTTACCAGGGCATCGGGATGATAGAGCGCTGTTCATGAAGGAAAAGTCATAGAGGCATGGGGTGACTGTAAGAAATTTTTACAATAGAGACATTTCCATAGGAACACATTCTCTTTATGGATAGTCCCTTGTCTTGCCATCTTTGTAATCAAAGAACCACAATTGCTGGTCAAACTGGAGACCAATCCATGACATTAAAATGGATTATGATGTAATTCAAAATACATTCACTAAGCACATACCACGTGGCAGGTACCATGACACACACTGACTAAGAGTTACACCTCTGCCTCCCAGTAGCTCTTTATCTGAAGAGGTAGAAAGACCCCTACACAAACAAACATAACACTGAATCATTCATTGACCACTGTGTGCTTAATCCATACCCTAAGCCAGGCACTGCGCTGGGCAACAAATACAGGCCAGCAATAACAGGAACATTTCTGCAACTCTTGGCATATGTGGTATATGGGGGAGGCAGCTAATCAGGTAATTACACAAATAATTATAGAATTTCCTCTGTTAGAGGGCTATGAAGGTGAGGCCCAGGAAGCTATAAGAGTTAAAATGGGACATTGGACCTAGTCAGAGAGTTCAGGAAGGGCTCTCTCCACCTGATATCTGAAAGAAAAGTAGAAATTAACTAGGCAAAAAGAGGAGAAAAGAGCTTTCTAGGCAGAAGAAAGAGCTCTGTCAAGGTCAGAGAGTGATGGAGAGAGCTGAGTACAAAATTGGTGAGGTGGGATGGAACCTATGCAGGAATTGGTAAGCCACACAGAAGAGTTTTGTCTTTATCCTGAAGGTAATGAGGAGGCATAAATGCTTTATACATGTTCTATGTAAGAAGGGCTGTGAGTACAGAGATATAATTAATTCTTCCTGAAGTGTGGGGAAGTCTGAAAAAGATACTAAGAAGATGTAACTTGGGGGCCAGGCCTTTTCAGATAGGTATATATTTTTTCCAAGTGATAAAATTGGGTAAAGTCATCCCATAGAATGTCAATGGCGTGAGAAATGGAAAGGGGGGAAATGGAATTTGGCTATGTTAGGGGAACACGGGACTGGACACATGACATTCTGGTTGTGTTAGCAAATGGTGGTGGCAAGGTAGGGAGGGGGCTGAAGAGGGACTTAGGGATGATGCCAATTTAAAAAAAAGCTTAGGAAATTGAGATGTATGTCAGAAATACGGAAAAAAGAAGAAGGAATAGGCATAAAGGAAAAGGCAAAGCCAGCTGTCCCAAAGTGGCATTGAACTGGTATCTTAGTTTTCTTATACTTGCCAACAATTGTCTTCTCTCCCCATGGAAGTAGCCAAGTAGGCTAAATTGCCTCTACCATCAGAATTAGGTACTTTCACCCTGAAACTCTAGCTCTGGCTCTGGGCAGGGATGTCCTTAGAAAACCAAGTTCCCAGCAAGGTGCATTGTCTTCTCTTACACCTTGTGTCTTGACTACAATATTTAGTTGCCAAATTCTTTATTTAGGGTTCTCTTGATCTGCTACAATGTCAAAGGCGATGTCATATGGACCCTGCCTTCTTACTTTCATTTTCCAGTTTCCCATTCTGAGTTTTTATTCCTCCAGCTGGACTTCCCAAGTTCCTTGCCTATTGCTTTCTCACTGCTGAAACTGACCCGTTCACCTCTGCTCTTTGGACAGTCCGAGGAAGGTAGCACCTGAAACACATAGCGCCTGAAACATCATAGACATGAACTGTCACCCTGTGTCAGTTGCCCCGCCAACATCCACTCAATAACTGAGTCAGACAGACAGAGAGCAGATGATGACATCATTTTCTCTGCATCAGCATCATGGTTCTGGGAAATGGAGTTGAGTAGAATATTTTCTTTTTTCAAATAAAATGGGGCCCTGTTCTGGTTTCATGAGATAATGCAAGTAACGTGCTTAGCCCAAGGGCTAACCCATGGCAGGTGCTCGCTGAGGGATTGCTATTATTAAGAATCTTGATACTGAAAATACATATTCACAGTACTTTAATTTTATATTTTCCAGGGATTGTTGTATGACAACAAGCTAATAAGCCAAGCAAGAAGTACATTACTTAGATGGGAGGTCAACAAACCTTTTCTGTGAAAGGCCAGATAGCCCTTTAAGCTTTGCAGACCACATGCTATCTCACAACTATTCCACTCTGCCTTTGTAAAACAAAGTCAGTCACAGGAAATAGTAAATGAATGGGTATGGCTGTGTTTGATTAAAACATTAGTTAGAGAAACAGGTGACAGGCCAGAGGGCCATAGTTGGTTGACCTCTGATGTATATGGTTGTTTGTGATACAACATTGACTAATGAATCAATGAGCTTATTAATTTGACAATAAGTTGTTGAGAACCTATTATGCTGGGTGCAGGGCACACAATGGGAAGACAAAGAGATATGGTTTTTGATCCATAGAAATAACAGCTAAGTGGAAGAGATGGGCATTAGTATAATAAGAACACATGTAAAGTTACAATTGTGATTAAAGCTATTAAGAAAAGATATATGATGCTATTACACTATTTGACAAAGAGGCGTTTGTTTGTTTACTTGTATGTTTGGTGGGAGGGGGTGGTTGGAGAACTTTCTCTAAGAAAATGTTGCTTGGGCTGAAATCTGAAGGATAAGAATAGGTTAACTAGATTGAAGTTTTGGAAGGGTTTCCCAGACAAAGGACCTAATGTGCAAAGCCCTCTGATGGGAGGAAATATCCACCAAATTGAAATAAGACTCTTGTGCCCAAAGCACATATAACACATGGGTTAAGACCTGACTGGGAAGACTTGGTAAGAATTATGGTCTTTAGACCTAAAACAATGGCAAGCCGATAATCAGCTTTAAAGCATGATTGAATTTGCCTATTAAAAAAATTTATATCCCTTCAGCTAAGGTGCTGAAAATAGGGTAGAGGGACTTACAACATTTCAATGAGAGAAATTTCCAGTAGTGGCTAGATCATTCTTTTGAGAGAGGGAGAATGAATTTGATGATTTGCAAGTAAAATTGCTTTTCTGCATCATGGAAAAGTCATTTAAACTCTTTCTGGTCTATGGGAAATGAAGAAAAAAAATGAGTATTTGTATTTTATTAGTGCCAACCTTTTATCTTCTCAATGTTTCTCTTTCCACAGCAAAATGCAGACGAATTTGCATAAGAGTTTAGTCACACACACTTCTGGTGACCTACTGACTCGACTTGTTTTTCAACTTGACTTATTTTCCACGCATGAAACATTTTGACTCAGACAGCAGACAGGCTGTAATAAAACATCTTGAGGTTTGACCTAAAATACAATTAGTCAAAATTATCTGGAAGTAAATTAAGTATTTTCAAAGGTAAAAAATATGGTAATCCAACTGTTGGTTCAGTTACCCATAAAATGTGGTTAAATAATAATTATTTAGGCTCTATGAATTATCTGTGTTCCTTCTAATGGTACCAAAAACTCTTACGAGGTCTAGAACAGTAGTTCTAAACTGTTAGTGGTCTCCTTGCCCACCAAAGGGGACATTTGGCAATATCTGGAGACATTTTTGATTGTCACAGCTGGAAAGGGGAGGTTGATACTGGTACCTAGTGTGGAAAGGCCAGCGATGCTGTTAAATATCCTACAATATACGAGGCAGCTCCCCACAACAAAGAGTTACCCAAACCAGAATGTTAATAAGGTGGAGAAACCCTGGTCTGGAGTGATGTTAATCCACCAACTCCCTTTAATTCCGTTTGTTCCAGGCCATGCTATAAAGTCTTTCTTTTGTATTTCTTTCTTCTCTTTTCTTTCTTCTTTCCTTCTTTTCTTTGTTCTCCTTCTCCTCATCCTCCTTTTTCTCCTCCTTTGTGGTCAATCTTTGCAAATTCACCTGTTGTCCATAATCTGAAGTGAGATTCCTCAGCTTTTGCAGAAGTCATAAAATCTTTCATGAATGTGGGTCACTTCCACCCTGGTATATCCTGGAATCCAAAAATGATCAACTCAGGTCCTACCACAGTGACTCCTGACCCTGATATATCAATTATTATCTCTCACTAGGACTCACTCATCTCCCTGCACCCATTCCTGTGCCCTATCCTCCACGAAGCAGCCTTTTAAACATTCAATTTAATCTTGTTTATCTCCTGTTTACACAGACACACACACACAAAATCAATGACTTCCCAAGAGGAAGTTCAAAAGTTTGACTGTCTGCAAGAGTTTGCATAATCTCTCTCTGCCTCACCACTTCCCAGGTTTTCAGTTTCATCTTGTGTCACTCCTTCCCCTCACTCCAGCCACACTGGATTCTCCTAGTTTGGAGCACACTGTGCTCGGGTCTGTCTCACAGGCTCTTCCCTCTATCTGGAATACTGTTCTCTTTATTTATTTGCCTAACTCCCGCTTACCTAAGTCCCAAGTTAATTGTAATTTCTCAAGAAAACCTTCCTGGACCCCCAGACTAGTCATATAGCATCAGAACACTCAAGAATATTTAATTATTTATGTATTATATCTCATTTAATGTTAATGTTGGTCCTCTCTACCAGACTATAGAGCAAACCATGAGTGGGTATCCAAAAAGAATCTCTCATTTGGGACTATTTCAAAAACTATTTATCTTTTATTTGTAACCACATGTCATGCACCTAATGTTTTCTCTAAGAAAATGGTGGACTTGGGCAAAATTAGCAAAAAATC
This sequence comes from Desmodus rotundus, assembly GCF_022682495.2. NCBI lineage: Eukaryota > Metazoa > Chordata > Mammalia > Chiroptera > Phyllostomidae > Desmodus > Desmodus rotundus. The sequence continues at coordinate 183,735,415 of NC_071388.1, read as the reverse complement.
CAGGCATCTCACTGTAACATTGCACAATAAGCCACATTTATCCATCCCAATACAGAGTCATTCTGCCTCTAATATTATTGTAGTGACTCTATTAGCCATCCTTCATGCCTCATCTTGTGTTCTTTAGAAGCATTCTTCACTCGGGCCATTGTGGGAGCAAGCAGTTGGTATAACCTTACCTTAGCTGTCCACATATCTCTAGCTTTCAGCCCAGAGAGTGATGTATCATGGGACACCTGGGGGAAACTGCCTGGAGTCACGCATGTGTGCAGCTTAGGAGTACAAGAGATTTAACACCCTCGGAAACTCTTAATAGTGGTTGATGAAAGCAGTGTTCTCCCACCAGCCCTACTGTCTTGAGTGGACTGGTCTGGAATATATCCTAAGTCTTCCTCACAAAGTCCTGGCTGGATCAAGCCCCAGCTGCCTACAGTGATGGTCACAGTGACGCATCCTTGAATTGGCTTTCCCTCCTTCCCTTCTTCCTCAATCTATCATTCATGCTCTCAAGGACCACTTCCAAAATAAACTACCTGCACAGAAACCTTTGTCTTGGGCTCTCACTTTGTGGGGAACTAATATACTACCTCTTTGAAATTTACACAATTGAATGCCTTTGTTAATAAAAATGATGGTAGCTGCTAATATTAAGCCAAGTACTTAACATGAATCAGATTCTGTGCTAAACACTAATTCTCCATTCTTCCCTAATTTTCACAACAGCTGGTTCCTCTACTACCCATCATGGTGGATGTCATCTATGACCCTCAGATCAATCTTCTCTGCCCTGGAAGGTGGGTCCATATAAAGTGCCTCAACTAGCTTCCTTGACTTCTATTTGGGTTTGGCTAGTTGGAGGCAACAGTAAGAGATCTGAAGAGTGGGTTGACAGTGAAGTCTACAGCTCTCTCCCTCCCAGGTTACAACAGGTTGACTGAATTCCTCTCCTAAGGTCACAGATCATGGCAGATAGCTTCTACACAGAGCTTGCTTGTAGGGCCTTTGCCTCTGCTGCCTCTAGAAACTGCACTACTATTCACTGCCTTTCCTGAATTCTGCCCACACTTCTGTAAATAGCTTTCAATTAAGTGTTCCTTAAATTACCCAGTTTGTGTGTGCCATCTGGTATCTGTCAGGGCCTTGCCCCATAGTGCTTCATAGGTAAGGAAACTAAGGCTTATAGTAGCTCACACATTTCATCCCAGTATAAGATAACCAAAAAAAAAAGATAGCCAAAAAAAAGGTAGCCAAAAAAAAAAAAAAGACAAGAAAAGAAAAAGAAACGAATAGCAGAGGTTTCACCTGCTTTGCAGTGACAGAAGGTATTGCTGATGTCCTCCCAAACCTGAAGAAAAAGAATCAAATTCATTGTTGTTAACACTTGGTCTGTTTGTCACATGCACATTTAATCTGACTGCATTTTTATCAGACTGTCTCTCTTAAATGCTGTGTCCTCATTTTGTAGGTATACTATATGGTGGTTTTTTAATAATACATGTAAATTTTGTTAAAATATATTATTTTGTATCTTGTTTTGATCATCTCGACACCACATTTTCCTGTTACACAAACATTTTAGACTGTGGTTTGTCCTCAAAGACCATGCCAATTGAAAGGAAATGTATCTGTGAGTTTTCTGAGTTATATGTGGCCATTTTTTATGAAGTCTGCAGTTCTAACATCTGTGCCCTAAATTAAGAAGAAGATGGGCATTTCTCCAGAGATGAATTAATTCATCAAGAGCCCATCTTGCACATAATATAAAACTTTAATAATTCAGCCCCACTGGGGGCCTGGCCAGGCTGAAGCATGTTGTTTAAAGAAATGCCATTTGATGATTTTGAAATACAAATAAGAACTTGAACTAGGTAAACAGAATGTGGCTAAGGATAGCTCTTAGGAAATCTGCTAGAATGACTAGCTAAGAAAGATTATAATTGGTGTATCAATGATTTCTATGGGATGTTTTTGATGATGCTTGAGGGTACTTATAAAGTTTGTTCTCATAAGTAATTTAAACACTCCTCTTGAAATACTGTTTGCACTATTAATTTATTTAGCAAATTAATCACAGAATCATACATAACATTTTAGAGCTGAAAGAGGCCTAAGAGAAAACCCAGTGCAACTCTATTTTTGCAAACAGTTTCTTGGATCTTTCTTAGGTCCATGCACACAGAACAAGGGCCAGCCTTCCATGTACCCCTTCAGTCCAGCTCCTCCTAAGACACTGGCCCACAGCCGGGTGTCCAGCCCAAATGGCTCCTTCTTGCCTGCAAAGGGAGGTCAAAACATGGCATAAGCAATGGTACACAATGCTCCTTTCACTGATTCCCAAAACAAAGATTTTGCTCTGGTTTACTCTTTTATTTTTCTTTTATTTATTTATTTATTTATTTTTTGCCAGAACTCAGTGCTTTCATATCCCATGCCTCATATTTTCCAGTCACTTTCACTCTGGAAGGCTCAGAGAAGCACCCACTTCTCAGTGTCTTGTTTTGCTAGTCTTCTAATCTGCACTCCCTCTCCATCCTTCTGAAATCCCATCCCCTGAAATGGCTTTTGCCAAGGTCATTAATAACAGAGCCCAATACCCATATGACTTCACCATTCCTTGGTAGCATCTGGAATGGTTGATGAGCTCTTCTCCATTGGCTTCTATTACAGTGGCTCCTTCCGGTTCACCCTCACTACTCTGACCATTCCTTCCTAGTCCCTTTTGTTGGCTTTCTGTTTGTTGTCATCTTCTTTTCTCATTCTGTTGTTCAGTTCATAGGAAATCGCAGTCATCCTGCAGCCTTCTCAACTGCCTGTAGACCATTTACTCTCAGATTTAAATCCCTGGCCCAGCTCTTTCTCCTGAGCTTCTAATTACCTACTGAACACCTTTGGAAGTTCTACAGGCCCCTCAAACTCAGCAGCTACCAAACAGAGCTATCCTTCCCCCAAGTGTGCTCCCCATTCATGTTATTCTGACTGTGAATAACAACATTCACATAGGTGCCCAAGCCAGAAACATGGGTGTTACTATATCAGCCCATCAGTGGTTTCCCATTGCTCCTAAGATAAAATCCCAACTTCTAAGTTTAACACGTAAGGGAGATACGTGGTCACTGCCTGTTACAACAGCTTCATCTCTTACCATTCCCTGTCGGTTCTCACATCCTCTCCAGCTAGACCATCCTTCCGAAAACTCTCAGACTAATATTGGCTTATATTCCAAGAGTCATTCAAAAATTTTGTCCTCTATAAACCTTTTTCTCACCAATGTTCCCCTCTCTTAAAGATTCAGTCATTCCTGTGTGCCTCCTTTATGACCTACCTGTGCATAGCCCAAAGATTCTGAACAAGGTTATTGTCACTGAGAATCGGAAGAAGGAAAAGTTCCAAGTCACAATGAAGAAGTGATTGTGTTGAAGAGATTAAAGGTGTCTTAACTAGGGTGAACTAAGAAACCAGCTTTAGAAATGGGGTATTTTCAGAACTTTTTCCTCTCTGAGGCTTCTTTGTGCAGGATACATTCTTGAAAATGAAATTACTCTAGTTCTATTTATGTCATCAGTTTTCCATCTTTTTCACCTTATGGCACATCTAAACTTATTGCTAAATTCTGTGGCACACCAAAAAATATATTTTTTGCCAATCAGACAGCTATTGTGTTGGCTGCTGTCATTTTTTTATTTGAAAATTTAAAGTGTAAAGAGGTCAGTGCCCCTGACTAAATAGTCGTGTATTGTATGTTTTAAAAATTCTTGTGGCACACCAGTTGAAAATTGTGAATTTATGTAACAACTTCTCTATAGTTTGTTTTCCTTTGGCTGCTGAATTCTGGAAACAAACATATTTGAGTGCTGCTATCACAACCTGTAAGCAGGGAGTAGAAAGGGGAATGATATGGACAGGGGAAGAATAAAAGTGCATGTTTCCCTATCTGATGTCTTTAATCTTTAAAAGCTAGACATAGGGCAGGTGGGGAAGGGAACAGACTGTAAGACAGAAGATACAAAAAATCACAGGTAAAAAAGACTCCACAGAACCAACAGCCAAGTTAAGGGTAAAGCCTTGTGTAATAAGACGGAGAAAAGGGTTTGTATCTGTTCCTCTTGTCTACTTACAACTAGGATGGAGCTGCCCATCCATGACGCTTTTACCCATGCAGTCTGGGCAAATATCCAAAAATCAATAATATCTCCAAGTTTTTGCAAGTCACCTCAGTCTTTGATTTCTTTTTCTTAAATTACTTCCATGCTTACTGAAATCAGAATTCCGGCAGCAACAAAAAACAAGCATTAATAAGGTGGTCAGTAACCACAAGATGTAGACATCTTTGTTTATTTTATTCTATCCTTGAGCATTTAAATATGTCACATGTTTTTATCTAACTTATCTGAACTCTTGTGTGCTAATACATGGTTTCTGGGTTAGAAATATAAATGTAAAAAAATTCTGAAATCTAAACCAGAGAGGCAAAGTCTTTACCATCACGGTTCCCGGATGGAGTCTTTTGTAAATTTTTTCTATTAAGCACCAGGATGAGTGATCTACAACCACATCAACAAAAGGTAGTGGCTTCTTCATAATTTCACCGAGGAAAAAGGAGGCGGCTCCACATGCTATTAACCTTGTCTGATTGAATTGAGAGTTTCTGAATGATTAAGACACTAGAACTTGACTAAGTCAGAAACCATGTGGTCAATAACAGAACACCTTCTAAAGAAAACAACATACATTTCCAGATGAAACAAACAGATGATCTCTGTAACTTCATAACCAGCGTGAGGGCTCCATTTGCCTTCAGTTCTAGATAAAGTCCCTGAACCAAGGCCACTCCTGGACAACGGGGTAAAATGTGTTTCAGTTACTTTTTGGGGGGGGGGTAGAAACTGGGCTTTTTTTCCATTTTTATAAGTTTATTGGGGTGACATCTGTTAATAAAATTATATGGGTTTCAAGGGTATAATTCTATAATACATCAACTATATATTGCATTATGTAACTTCTTGGAAAAAGAAAAATTATCTGTCAAAAATGAACCCTCAAATTTATTTTAATAATGTCTCCATTTCATTCAGGTGAGTGGTCATGGGGGGAGTGAGATTTGAATTGCTTGTTTTGCAAGTCCATATAAATGGTTTATACTTGTTATATTCTTCTAATAAAAAGGAAAAGAACACATTTCTCGCTAAGGGAGAGGATACTAACATTTTATGGAGCCTGCCACAAGCTAGACACTGAGGGAGCTTTTTTCATATACAGTCTTACTTTTAGAAATAGTAACAATAGTGATAGAATTCTATTGCCAGAATCACCATTGACTGAAAACTACCTATGTGCCAGCAAGTGCTAAATGTTTTCCCCAGATTGCCTCATTTTAAGGTTTTTGAGATTCGTCCATGTCATAGCATATATCAGTACTTCATCCCCTTTTGTTATTTTAAGATAAAACTATTTCAAACCTATGAAAGATAACTGCTGTGACAACTAAAGACCCTCTCCTACGGTAGTCTTATTAGCTCCTCTGTAAATAATGATTTCCCCACAATCTCCGCAGCTTCCATGTGAAGACAACCCATACTGTAATTTTTTAGGACCCATATAGCATTGTGAACCCTCCATTACCTTCATTTTGAGCTCTTAGGCCAGATGGCTTGGGAATATAGCACCCATTATAAATCAAGGGCAAAAAGACCCAAAGATTGCAGGCCCATCTCAGCTCATGTTGGAAGACAGACCAGATTAGGAAAAACTGGTTTGCTTAAAGTCTGCCAGTCCTTGTGTATTTATCACCATGTGATAAATCTGTTTTACTGCTCCAGGACTTGGGCTTCCCATGAATTCTTTCTTTTGATTCTTATGTGACCATTATCTGATCTTAATGGTATAAAAATTTAGGTAGAGTGACCAGTGGGATTGGACATTCCATTTCTACCTAGAATTTGGAATTTTTCCCATTTGTTTATTAGATAATATGGTGAGAGAGAGATTCATAGCACTGGAGGAAACCTTGGTCGGCATCTTCTTTTAAGAGGCCTGCTCAGATCACACAGCCAGTTATAGCACAGATGAGGTAGGGCCCAGAGAACAGGATATTTTTCTTGGTGAACAAAAAAAGAAACCACAAATTTATACCAGAATTAAAAGATCTGGCTGTGAATCTTCACTACCACTTCTCAGCTGTGAAACCCTAGCATAAGTTACTCAGCCTCCTTAAGCCATTTCCTCGTGGAGGTGTGAACATTAAATGAGAAAACGTGTATAAAGAAACAAATGTTACACTTGTGCATAGGCTAAGTGCTTGATAAATGTCACTCAATTGGCTCTTTTGTTTTTGGACTTTGAAAAGTCCCTCCCAAGTAAGTGACCAAATCCCATGGTGTTTCATAGCCTCCTCCATTTCCAAAGCAAAGAGGCTGGTCAGACACCTGGCTCCCTAGGGTAGTGCCCTTTGGTGAGTTGCAACCTGAATGCCAGTTGTCACAATTCTAAAACAGAGTACGGGACAGTGTCTTTGATGGACATAGTTCTTCCTTCAGTCCCAAAGATGCCTCATTTGCATCCTGAAGCCAGTAGTTATTTCAATCCCTGTTGTGGTCATCCCAACTGAAGAATCTCTGGTAAACTCCTAGAAAGCAGTTTGAATAGAAATTAAAAGTGTATTGTTCCCACTTTGTGGTTCCCAAGGGTGCGAATGAACCTAGAATGTAAACTTCCTCTTAGGCCCTAAACACATTACACTATCAAATACAACCCCCTAGTTGTAATCAATTCATATTATGTACTATTGCTTTGCAGTTTCCTCACTGCAAAATATTGTCTTCATTTTAACTAGTACGCTTGCTCCTCAAAATCTAACCGAAAACTTTCCATGCAACCCAAATACCCTGGTTAAAGAAACATATAAACTGTCTGGCAGAAATGCTTGTTCCAAACTCCCTCCTTTTTCATAGGTTATTGGCCTAGGATGCTTTTACATTTTTTATTTTTACATTTGCAACTTCCCAGATAGTTCTGGAACATGTTTTCCTCATCTTACAATCTTTTACCCTTCATTGGCAGGCCTTAAATCTCCCCCACGTTGTTCGAGAGCCCAACCCCAAAATGATTCACCTTCCCAATCCCTTTTTCCAGCCACAAGGAGAAAAAAAAAAAAATCAAGACATGTCTTTTGACAATTAATTATTCAACTTTTGAAGGAGGCTATGTAATAACTGAACAATATTCTGTCACTTTATAGGTGACCGAGTGAAAACTAGTTAACATCACTAAGTTTCAGTTTCCCCATCTGTAATGGAGAGAGTAATAGTACCCATTATGTCAGGTGGTTTTGAGTAATAAGAGAGATAATGAATATAAAGGGCTTGGTGTAGTATCTAGCACACATAAGAAATCAGCTAATGTTGGCTATTGTTACTGTCATTAGACAACAAGGATCACAAAGATACTTAAGACAAATTCCCCGCCCTTAAGGAGCTTATAAGATACTTGGTATAATAAGACACAAGCATGTGACAAGACAACAGCATTAGAGATATCTAAGAAAGTATGCGATACTATTATTTGTCAGATGAATGAGGGTCAGAAGACTGTGGGCTAAAACATAACCCGGAACGACTTTAGGTTGATGAAGAAATAATAAGCTAGACCTTGACAAGTGAAGGTAGTGAGGGGAGGAGAGCATGGTAGGTAGGAGAAAAAGTAATAAACAACATACGGAAATAGAAATGTTCAAGTGTTTAGATGACCGTGAGTGACAGGTTAAGTGGAGAATTCATGCCAGTGTAGGTGGGAGCCAGATTAAGGCAAGTGCTGAGCGTAAGTGTACACTCTAGGTACCTGAGGCTGTATAATGCATAGCTGCGGGAGCCTCCTGAGGGGATGGCATATAGGGTGGGCTTGGGAGGGAGAAACTACAACAGAAAGTGAGTACAGTGTTAAAATTATCTAAACTTAAGGTAAACTGCAGAGATTCAGGTTACTGCCTGCAGGTGGAAAGGGAAGCCACCTCTGAAAGACACTTAGAGGAAAGACTGGTGTCCTGATTTAACAGGCAAGGGCCAAGTGGAGTGGGGATGTTATGCAAGGAAAAAAGACACACAGAGCATTCTGAGGTTTTAACCCCAGGAGGCAGGGAGAATGGGGCATAGTATCAGTGATGAGATATGAAGGGCGCTCATTCAGCCTTTTGTTCAATCATATTAATTCTGCGCCATGTGTCAGACCCTGTGCCGGTTCATAGGGATCCAGAGATGAATGCAGCAGCCCCTGCCTGCCAGTAAATAACAGTCTAGTCAGAAGGGGAAACTAGCTTGGGAAAAAGAGATTAATGTTTACTCATAAATTGATAGATCTGAAGAAATTTAAATGTCATCTAGAGTACTCCTCACTCCGCCCCACCTGAAACAAACTAAAGGTAAGAGAAGTGAAGTCCAAAGCCAGTAAAATTCATACCTCTACTTACTGTCAGAGCAGACCCAGAATTTCTTTCTTTTTCTTTTTCTTTTCTTCTAAGGGGAAGTGGTTGGTGAGAGGAAGTGGGACAGTGGGGTACTAATCCAGCTGGTGACCTTCATGCTTATGTGAGTCCAAAGTAGAGATGCACCTCTATTTGGACTTGAACCTGGCCTGTGGAAGGGCCGCAGGGATATATTGGCAGTGGAAAGGTAGGGGTTACATGAGATCTTATTTTCCAGCTTCACTGTCCCAGAACCTTCTTTTGAACAAGTTAGGCTCTGGAGAAGGCAGGTATTTGCAGAAGTGGCATGAGGCTTCCTTAGGGATTTCTTCTAGAGTTCTGACCCTGGGCAGCTGAGGCAGCCAGAAGAGGGATTGAAGGGAGGGCCACCGGCCATCTGAGAAGTTTAGATGCACCAGATACTGCAAAGAAGCATTTGCCCAGTAAAGAATGCATGCTAGTAGATGGCTAAGCCCAAAAGAATGATAGATGAACCAGGACTAAGTCCCCTTAATTAGCCCTAAGCCCAGAGTGAGACCTTCCCAGCCAGAGAGTGTACAGATCCTTGCAGTCAGGTAAAGGGGTGAAAATATGGGACATCTGTAATCATGTCAACAATAAAAAAAATGTAAAGGTAGGAGATAGGAACTTTGGCCTTGGCCCCACTACTCATTAGCTGGGTCATCACCTAGACCTCAGCTCACCTTCTGTAAAATGGCATCTCAAATGTCAGTCCTTTCCAGTAATTTCCCAGCAGTTCTTGGAAACAGAGGAAAGTCTTCAAGGCCTTTGATTTGACCCTTATAGTTAGTGTCGTGGGCTAAATCCTGCAGAAGCAGGGGAGAGGCAGGAATTCCTTCTCTTTTATGGATAAATTATATCTATCTATCTATCTATATATATATAAATAAAATCTTGATCTATTCATCCATCAGTGAACACAGGTTGTTTTCATACCTTTTCATACCTTTTCTTATAATGCTGCAATTACCATGGGAATGCATATATATTTCTCGTTTTTTTTGTTTTTTCTTCCTCTTCTATTTTATTTATTTTTTAATATATATTATTGATTATGCTATTACAGTTGTCCCATTCCCCCCCCTTATTCCTCTCTTCCCTGCACTCCCCCTCCCTCCAGCATCCCCACCCCCATCTTGGTTCATGTCCATGGGTCAGACATACAAGTTCTTTGGCTTCTCCATTTCCTATACTATTCTTAACCTCCCCCTGTCTATTTTGTACCTACCATTTATGTTTCTTATCCCTGCGCCTTTTCCCCCATTCTATCCCCTCCACGTCCCTGCTGATAACCCTCCATGTGGTCTCCATTTCTGTGATTCTGTTCCTGCTCTAGTTGTTTGCTTACTTTGTTTTTGTTTTTGTTTCTTTAGGTTCAGTTGTTGATAGTTGTGAGTTTATTGTCATTTTACTGTTCATATTTTTGATCATCTTCTTGTATAAGTCCCCTTAACATTTCATATAATAAGGGTTTGGTGATGATGTACTCCTTCAACTTGACCTGGGAAGCACTTTATCTGCCCTTCCATTCTAAATGAAAGCTTTGCTGTATAGAGTAATCTTGGATGTAGGTCCTTGCCTTTCATGACTTTGAATACTTCTTTCCAGGCCCTTCTTACCCGTAAGGTTTCTTTGGAGAAATCAGCTGATAGCCTTATGGGAACACCTTTGTAGGTAACTGTGTCCTTTTCTCTTGCTGCTTCTAAGAGTCTCTCCTTATTTTTAATCTTGGGTAATGTAATTAGGATGTGTCTTGGTGTCTGCTTCCTTGGGTCCAACTTCTTTGGGACTCTGAGCTTCCTGGACTTCCTGAAAGTCTATTTCCTTTGCCAGATTAGGGAAGTTCTCCTTCATTATATTTTCAAATAAGCTTTCAATTCTTGTTCTTCCTTTTCCTTCTAGCATCTCTATGATTTGGATGTTGGAACATTTCAAGATGTCCTGGAGGTTGCTAAGCCTCTCCTCATTTTTTTGAATTCTTCTTTCCTCATTCTGTTCTGGTTGAACGTTAATTTCTTCCTTCTGGTCCAAACTGTTGATTTGAGTACCAGTTTCCTTCCCTTCACTGTTGGTTCCCTGTATATTCTCCTTTATTTCACTTTTCACAGCCTTCACTTCTTCCTCTGTTTTGTGACCGTACTCAACCTTTTCTGTGAGCATCCTGATTACCAGTGTTTTGAACTGTGTATCTGATAGGTTGGCTATCTCTTCATTGTTTGGTTGTATTTTTTCTGGAGCTTTGATCTGTTCTTTCACTTGGGACATTTTTTTTTGTCTCAGCACACCTGTTACATAGTAAGGGGTAGAGCCTTAGGTATTCACCAGGGCAGGGCAACCCACATTGCTGGTTGTGGTGCTACATGTGGGGGAGGGGTCCAAGAGGAAACAATGCTGCTTGCTTGGATCTCAGCTGTCCTTCAGTCACTTCCACCACTTCCCACAAGCAAATTGGGCCCTTTGGATGCTGATTCCTGGGTGGGTGGGTTTGTGTACGTTCTAGAACCCTGTGGGTCTCTCCAATGAACCCTCCTGTGAGGCTGGGAGTGTCTCCTACCACCTCAACCCCCACAGGTGTTTTCAGTTAGAGGTTTTGAGGCTTTGTTTCCCCATGCTGGAACCCTTGGTTGGGCAGTCTGTCTCGCTCCCCAGTTGTTCCTCCTAGTTTATCCCCACACAAATGTGGGGCCACTGGCTCCGCCAGCTGCTACCTCTCCTGCTCTGCCAGCTGCTACTTGCCCGACCCCATCCTCAAGCCGCTGCCTTGTCTCAAGTCTTGTTTGCCCCAGCTGCCCGTCTCCACCCCTCCTACCGGTCTGGGTGAGTGTTTCTTCTTTAACTCCTTGGTTGTCAGACTTCCATACAGTTCAATTTTCTGGCAGTTCTGATGGTTTTTTGTTTTTAAATTTGTTGTTGCCCTTCTTTTGGTTGTGCAAGGAGGCACAATGTATCTACCTATGCCTCCATCTTGGCCAGAAGTCTGCATATATATTTTCAAGACAGTAGTTTCATTTCCTTCAGATAAATACTCAGAAAGAGAATTGCTGCATTATATGGTAGTTTTATTTTTAATTTTTTGAGGAATCTCTATACTGTTTTTCATAGTGTACATCAACTTACAATCCTACCAACAGTATACAAGGGTTTTCTCTGCATTCCAACCAACACTTGTTATTTCTTGTGTTTTTGACAATAGGCATTCTAGCAGGTGTGAAGTGATATCTCACTGTGGTTCCATTTGCATTTCCCTGATAACTAGTGATGCTGAGCATCTTTTCATGTACTTGTTGGCCATTTGTATGTCTCCTTGGAAAAATGTCTATAAAGATCCTCTGTCCATTTTTTAATTAGACTTTTTGCTATTGAGTTGTATAAGTTCTTCATATATTTAGATATTAACCTCTTATCAAATATATAATTTGCCAGTATTTCTCTCCCATTCCATAAGTTTCCTTTTTATTTTGTTGATAATATTTTTTCATGTTCAGGAGATTTTTAGTTTAATTCTTTCCCATTTGTTTATTTTTGCTTCTGTTGCCTTTGCTTTTGGTGTCAAACCCCCAAAAAATCATTGCAGAGACCAATGTCAAGGAGCATACCTGCTGTTTTCTTTTAAGAGTTATGGTTTCAAATCTTATGTTCAAGTTTTTAATGCATTTTGAGTTGATTTTTATATATGGTATAAGATAGTGGTTCAGTTTCATTCTTTTGTGGCTGTCCAGTTTTCCAACACCATGTATTAAATAAATTGTCCTTTCTCCATTCTATATTTTTGCTACATTGTATTAATTAATTGATTATATAAGCATAGGTTTATTCCTGGGCCCTCTGTTCTATTCCATTGATCTCTATATCTATTTTTATGCCAAGACCATGCTGTTTTGATTGCTACAGCTTCGTAATATGGTTTGAAATCAGGAAGCATGATGCCTTCAGGCCTGATTTTGTTGCTCCAGATTGCTTTGGCTATTCAGGGTCTTTTGCAGTTTCATATAGATTTTAATATAGTTTGATTTAAATCTGTGAAAAATAATTGGATTCTTGATAAAGATTGCATTGAATTTATAGATTGCTTTGGGTAGCATGGAACTTTTAACAATATTAACTTCTCCAATCCATGAGCACAAAATATCTTTCCATTTATTTGTGTCTTCAATTTTTTTCATCAATGTCTTACAGTTTTCAGTGTACAGGTATTTTTACCTTCTGGGTTAAATTTATTTCTAAGTATTTTATTCTTTGTAATATTGTTTCCCTAATTTCTATTCTTTATACTTAATTTTAGTGTATAGAAATGCAACTGAATTTGTATATTGGTTTTGTCTACTGCAACTTTACTGCATTTATTGATTTGTTCTAACAGTTTTTTGTTGGGGTCTTTAGGGTGTTCTATATATAATATCATGTCACCTGCAATTAGAGACAGTTTTACTTCTTCCTTTCTAATTTGGATGCCTTTTATTTCTTTTTCTTGCCTAATTGACCTGACTAGAATTTTTAGTACTATGTTTGATAAAAGTGGCAAGAGTGGACATTGTTGTCTTATTTCTGATCTTACAAGGAAAGGTTTCAGTTTTTCACAATAGAGCATGATGTTAGCTATGGGCTCGTGATACATATTTTATTATGTATCATGGTTTTATTATGTAACATGATTTATTATGTTGAGGTATGTTTCCTTTATACTCATTTGTTGAGCATTTTTTATCATAAATGGATGTTGAATTTGTCAAATGCTTTTTCTTTATCAAGATAATTTTTATTCTTCGTTGTGTTAATGTAGTGTATCACATTAATTCATTTGTGGATATTGAACTATTCTAGAATCCCTGGAATAAATCCCACTTGATCATGGTGTATAATCCTTTAAATGTATTGTTAAATTGAATTTGCTAATATTTTATTGAAGAAATTACATATATGTTCATTGGGGTATTGGTCTGTAATTTTTTTCTTGTCTGGTTTTAGAATCAGAGTAATGCTGGTCTTGTAAAATAAATTTGGAAATGTTCCCTCCTCTTCTTTTTTTTTTAAAGTTTGAGAAGGATTAGCATTAATTCTTCTTTTATTGTTTAGTAGAATCACCAGTGAGGCCATCTGGCCCTGGACTTTTGTTTGTTGGCAGGATTTTGATTACTGTTTCAATCTCCTTACTAGCAATTAGACTGTTCAGATTTTCTTTCTTCATAAATCAGTCCTGCTAGGTTGTATGTTTCAAGGAATTTATTCATTTCTTCTCATTTGTCAACAATTTTAGCATATAATTGCTCATAGTAGTTTCTTATGATTCTTTGTGTTTTTGTGGTATCAGTTACAATTTCTGCTCTTTCATTCCTGATTTTATTTATTTAAATCCACTCTCTTTTTCTTGTTGCATCTACTAAAGGATTTGTCTATTTTATCTTTCAAAATAAAGTTTTGAGTTTCCTTGATGTTTTCTTTTCTTTTTTGGTTTATATTTTACTTATTTCCATTCTGATCTTTGTTATTCCCTCCTTCTCCTAATGTTGGTTCATCTTTTTCTAGTTTTTTGAGGTAAGATATTAGGTTGTTTAATCTCAGATCTTTTTTTGTTTCTTTTTTATGCACTTATTGCTATCCACTTCCCTCTTATAGCTGCCTTTGCTGTGTTCCAAGTTTTGGTATGTTGGGTTTCCATTTTCATTTGTCTCAAGTTATTCATGGATTTCTCTTTGGAAATATTTCTTTGTTGACCCATTGGTTGTTTAGTAGCATGTTGTTTAATCTCCACATATTTGTAAATTTTCTGGTTTTCTTTTAATAAATGATGTCTAATTTCATCACTGTGTTTGGACAAGACACCTGATATGATTCTAGTTTTTTAAAATTTATTCAGACTTGTTTTGAGGCCTATCATATTATCTGTCCTAGAGAATGTCCCATGAACACTTGAGAAGAATGTATATTCTGCTGCTTCTGTATACAATGGTCTGTAGATATCTTTTAAGTCCATCTGGTGTAATATATTGTTTAAGTCCAATGTTTCTTTATTGATTTTTTTGTCTGGATAATCTATCCACTGATGAAAGTGGAATATTGAAATGTCTTACTATTATCATATCATTGTCTATTTTTTCCTATAGGTCTGTTATCATTTGCTTTACATATTTAGGTGCTCCTTTGTTGTTTATGTAAACATCTACAAATATTATATCCTCTTGTTGGATAACCTAGAACTCCTTATGTTATACCTTGCCACCATCTCTCCACACATAGCCTTCACTGTGTTGGGATCACATCTTTGACACTCCATCATGCATTGCCTTCTGACATCGTTCACAGGGTATCAAACAAGAGAAGGAAACACCATAGCAATCTGTGAGGCATGATAAACTATTGCTAACTCTCTTTTTATGTGCTGATGAGGTTTTCCCCCCAAAATATTCGAAGTTACTTCCAACTGCCATGTATTCAGTGTGGGAATAAGTACATCATTTATGATCCAGGTAAAAGCCTCACTTTCTCACTCCCTCACTGGCTATATCCAAACATTATGAAGTCATATCACTCTGATTCTTCAAAATTGCTCAAATTGGTCATTTCATTTATACTGCTTCCAATATTACCTTACTTGAAGCCCTCACTACTGTTATCTCCAAACTTTTTGCCTCCCTTATTCCAATTCACATTTTTCATTCTGTTATGGTGGAACCATACATGTTGCTCCTCTCCTTAAAAAGCATTAATATTTCTTCACTGACTATAGGATAAGGTCCAAACTCCTTAGCATAACCAAAACTTATTTTCCTCCCAGTGGTTCCTTGCCACTTCTTTTCAGGTACTCCATGATCCCATCTATCTACCATTATCTGAACACCCCAAGATTTTCATCTCCTTATGTTTTTGCACATACTGTACATTCTGCCTCTTTTTCTCCTTCTTGCTACCTCACCTCCACCTTTCAATGTCCACCTCAAAATTCACCTTCCCTGAGTATAGACTTCTATTCACTGTATTTATTTATAACATATACCATGATTTTAAAAAAGAATAAATAATACAGATATACCAACTATATAGCAAAGTAAAATTTATTCTAAAAATTAACAAATGATAGGAAAATAAGATGAAGACAGGAGTGCTGTTAGAACATGAAGTGTTTCTAAAAAAAATTCCATGAATTTGGTAGCCCCAAAGGGGTACAGTCATTCACTTAAGCCTCTGAGACACTTATGTGTCTAGATGTCTTACTCTTCCCCTAGACTGTGAGTCCTTCAGGACAAAAAACATCATCTTAATCATTTCTTTACCTCAAGTGTCTCACATAATGTCTAGCACTTGTTAAGCACTCAATAAATGATTATTGGATAAATAAGTAAATGAATGTTTCCATATATACCATACTCATTTTATGCCCTCCCCCAGTGCTGAGTAATTTATATATATGATGTGATAGAGAGAAGTTCAGAGGGAAATATGCAAATACTTGGAAATATGGTCATCCTTTTTAGGGAAAATTGATTATTCTTTGGAAATATGTTGAATATCAAGAAAAAACCTTACAAGAAAAGAAATGAAAAAAGAAGCCAGTGAAAGAGAAAAAAGAGAGCATTACAAAGAAGAGTGGTAAGAAAGTATGGAAAATAGGAAGAATGATGACTCAATCACTGTGAATGCTCAAGAGATGCAAACTTTGAGTCCAATGTTTTGCATTTCCTGTCCCCTTCATATAGTAGGTGCTAAATAACATTGTTAAGTCAGAAGCTGGGCAGAGAAACTTTAAAATCCAAAGTCAGGAGCATGGCAGTGTGACTTCCTTGTCCTCAGATTTAGTTTGGGTCTTCATGTGAACATATCTTCATATTATTTGCTATATTTATGTTTACATCAGCTTTATGTTAACATAGTTCTCACTACCTGTGCCTCTAGACTCTACAGCTTTCAGAAGCAAACCCTTTTACCCACCCTGGTTGTTAACTCTTTGAGGAATAGGCATTTTTTTCAGATCCCATTCGATTTCTGCATCTGCCTGGCATTCCTGACTTACTCATGCCCATCCTAGGGGGTCAACCTGTGCAATCCTGAGCAGTCTCACCTTACTCTGTAACTGTGCATATGCCAACCTGTGCAGTTACACAGTTCAACAACTCTCAACTCCTTCCCCATTCTTTGCCCTGATCTCTTAGATGTGTGAGCCTCAGTGATTAAAATGTTCTTTATTTCTTGGACTAAGTGTTTGAATTTACTCAAAGGAAAGACTATGTTGCTTTGTGTGTTTTTTTTTCAATGCAGTGTAATTTAAAATCACTATAAATTCTTAAAAGACTGACAGCTGGTGACAAAAGACAATAATTACTTTGAAATACTCTTTATAAAATCTCTACCATGTTTTGTGAGAACTTACACCCAAATGTTTCTGATTTTGAAATCACTCACTTGTAATTGCTATTTAAGTCCAGCAAGCATTTCGCCTTCATTTATAACATTTTTAAAAGATTTTGCCCCCTTTGAAATCTCCTAAAAGAAGCTTGTACCATATATGTTCTTATTCTATAAACTAAGGATTAGATGGCTGCTAATTCAAACATATCTCCCATGTTGGATTGCCACAAATAAAACTGCTTCTTTTAGTTTGCAAAGTTGTTCCTTTCTACCCATTTTCATGGGGCAATACCCTTCTCTCAATAGAAATTTCAAGAGAAAAAATAAAATAAAAGGCACAGTGTAAAAATAATAAAAATAGAAAAAAGGAGACACCCAAATTGAAGTAAAATCTAAACAGACTACTTTCCTAAGCAAGCTGTCAAAGGGTAAAAGATGGAGGTAGAAAGAATCTTGTGAGTCGGGTGATTATCACAGTGCCTTTGGGAGCTTTAAAAGTTTCCCAGAAATTAAAGAAGTAAAATCTCTGACTGTGCAGCTTTAAGTACAAACCTTTACACACACAAAAAAAGTTTTAAATATAAATTCATCTTGTGAATGTAATTTATGGTATATTTGCATACAAGGGATGTTCTCTTAACCAACTGATGAAAATAAAGGGTTGAAGTACAAGTTTTCAGCAGTGAACCTAAACAACACAGACTCTGGTAACATTTAAAATTATTACCAGAAAGATTTTAAGAAATGCTAATATTCAAATGCTGTGGATGGAGCTAAATATTTTTAAATGCTAGAGTAGTAAAATTGTAAAGGTAGAAGAGACATCAGGAGCTGTTTTGTCAATGAGGAAAATGAGACCTAGTATAAGAGACCATTCTGTGTGGCATGGGCCCAGCTCCCACTCAGAAAGGCCACTGGGGAGTGAGGTCCAGCACACAGGACCCACACCTATAGATAGGTTCTCCCGTGGGGAATTAGGCCCTCATTTTACCTAGTCCATTTTGAGACTTGCTTTTTGCTAAACTTCCTTACCCTGAATTGAGGCAGCAAACCTTTAGTGCATATCTTTAAAGTAACCTCCTAAAATCTATGTTAAATCTTCCAAGGATTAGTGTAACCAGCTTAACCACTTTTTCCTTTGCATTTGCAAATATCCTTCCTCTTTTATGTAATTAGCAACACCCTCTCCTTTGTTTTCTGTAACCGCCTAAAGAACCTGTGCATAGTAAATGAGGATCATCCTCTAAGTAATGTGCCACCCAGAAAAGCAATAAAAGCCTGTCATGGTAAGGATCGGAGGGCTCTCCTCTTGAGAGAGTGGCCACGCCATCCCTTTTCCTCAACAGGACTCAGTAGTCTGTGTATTTGTCTATTGCCACCACAACACAGGATCCTTCTGCTGGCCAGGATCTGCGTCAACCTAGGGTGTATCTGACTATCAGTGAAATGAGTGTGCGATGATAAGTGCAGAGACAAATGGGTTAAAACCAAATGAAATTGGGTATAATTGTGATGCAATTACACCACAGCCTCACCTGCAAGGACCATAAGCTTCAGCCCAGGCTCACCTATGGCACACTCCTAGCTCCTTCTCTCTGAGTACAGACACCAGCAACAGTGAAAGTGATAATATAAAAAAACTGGAAAATTCAAAGCTAGTGATAACTGTGGGAAAATGAAGAGGTGTGAGGTGTGAAAGCAAAAAAGCTCATGATGATTATGAGAATAGAAGACTGACTAATTTTAGACAGATCATTAGTAAAAAGTGTATAACGCATTATAAACTTTTTTCAAGCATGTAATTATTAAAAATGTCCTACCCTATTTTTTTTTAAAGAAAGTATATATTTTTAATCAGGTCTGTCTTTTTTTTTTTTTTTTAAGATTCACGTTAATTCAATCTACAGCAACAGTAAGTACCACTTCTTTAGAAAATCAAATTACCATTAAAAAAAAGTGCTTAGCAAGAGCTTCTGATTTGTTTTGTGGGGGTGGCAGAGTTTCTAGATTATAGGCACCAAAACTCAGTCTCATTATCTCTCTGAGCACTGTGTTCTGCCTTTGCTGTGCTTCAAGCAAAAATAGCTCAGATGGTCCTCATGCCCAGCTGTGGTTCAATGGTGCTTTTCAAGAGCACAGCAGACAGAGTTTGAGTTAGGTGGGGTGCTTGAAATTATAATATTTGGTGCCTTCAGGTACCAAAGTTTGCTGTTGATAATGAAGACAATAAAAAGAGGGGAAAACCCAAAACACTTCAAGTAAGCCTAAGCATCAAAAGTTTCAAAGCTAGAGGCTGGTAATTTGAGTTAAGGATCTTTTTTTGTGGGCTAAACTTTACTTAATGTTCCACCCCTGCTACAAATAATACATTAAAAAAAATAAAATCGAAACTGTATTTTTGGAAATCAGATAAAGGAAAAAATAGGTCCATTTGGCTTAAAGAAGAAAAGGTGGAGAAGAGGTTTGCTAATAACCTTCAAGGATATAACATATCATGAGAATGTTGGTGACATTTCAACAAATAAGAATCACATTCTAGTGAGAATTACGGAAAAGTAACTATATAGAAGACATCTATCTCAGAATACTTTAAGAATGAAATAGAAAGTAGAAGAATAGATGATACTTCTTTTCAAGATCATATCATGTTTGGGCACATCAAAGTTCATCTCACGTATTGTTTTGTGATAATTCTAGGATTATTTGGAAGAAAAACTATTGTATTTTTTGTGTGTTCCCAAATTCCTACTAATATATTTTACACAAGGAAGTGAGGAAAGCTTTCTTTGGCTACAAGCTTCTTTTGTAAAACTACAAGCAGCAGAGGATGAGGAGGTGGGATGAGAACCCTAGGAGAATGGAGGAAAGAATATATGGTGTGCTCAGAATCAAAGAAAGTCATCTCAAACCCAAGGAAACACATGAAACACATGACCTCTGAGTCAAGCAGCCATCAGGGACTCATCTTCTACCATAGCCCTAGCTGCCCCACCAGAGGACTAAGACTCCTGGGAACACAAATTGTAGGGTGAAGATAGTAGCTACTAACTCTGATTGTCCTATACCACGTCTTCTGAGCCCGTGTGTGGAATTCCTACAACCCTAGGAAGATCACCTTTTCTTGCAAAATCTTAAGTCAAGATAGAAAACATGTTTTCTAGAGTTTATTCCTTATTACATTGGCCAAAATATATTTTTCAAACTTTCCCTCTTTCTCAGAAGCTACCAGGTGCTCTAAAACTTGGGAAGAATAACATCTGATGAAAAATCTCAACTATAAATTCTCTAGAAGACCGTCAGAAAAAAAAAACCCATAAATCAAGCAAAACTAAGTTTATTAAACTTACTGAACAAAGAGAGGATGTTACCTTGACAGTGTAAAAATAGAAAATTGAGACAGGTTATCGAGAGACTTTTAGGCCCTAGGCTGCAGAATTTTAAGTCAGGGCTTCTAAGGCAGGAAACTTGTTGGGATAGGGCTCTGTTTAGGACAAAATAAGTTGATATGGTGGATACAAGGCTGCTAAAGTGGATCTTGATGAGCAGGTTTTTAGAAGTAGCAGTTTTGCTGGTGTCACAGGTTGGGTTCTCTGTGAAGCAGACCTTGAGGCAGAGTTTACTATTTAGGAAGGTTATTAGGGAGTACTCTTGAGATAAACACCTGCGATCGAAGAAGAAGAAGCTGAACTGATCAGGAAGAGAAGTCAAATTGTAATGTTCACAGTCTCAGTTGATTCCCTTAGAGAGCTCTACATATTTTAAATGGCTCATCAGAAATGTCACATTGGGCCATGTTATCGGACATGGGCTACTCCTGGAAGGAAGTCATGGGAAAGGCAGCTCTCTGCAGCTGAGGCAATCTCTGAAAGGAATGACAGATAAAGGCTTTCTGCTGACACCATTCCCCAGAAGCTAGGGCAGAAGTCTTTCCTTGACAGGATGTTCCATAGTGTTATCGTCCGTGAGCCTGTATTCCCTGAACAAGTAATCATTATTATTATTTGGTCTCAGCACTGTTTAGTATAGAAATAGGAAAATATGCCTCGTCCCACTATTGTTTCACACAGGGATAAGGAATTAGAACAGTTTCATTTTTCAAAACAAGTTCAGCTTTTCTCCTCCCCACATGAAATTTATCTGGATCTCATATAAAGAGGTTCCCTTCCTTTATACACATTTGGGTTCTATATCCCATCCATCTTCATCCACCTTTTTTCCATTTAAGCATTACATGTGTTTTTCCCTTATCCTATGCATATTCCATTACCTTTCACCACTGATAATTTCTCTACCTAAAAAATTCCTCAAGTTTTCCTCAGTAAAAAAAAATGCTATGTAATCAATGATCCTTCTTTCACCATCACATGTCTTCACTTTAAACTTAAAAAAAAAGAGGGTTGTCTTAGCTCTCAGAGGTGATAGTTTAATACCAACACTGTCATAGGCATCATAACCTTTTAAATCAGGGATCAGCAAACCATGGTCTGTGGGGTGGGTGTTTTAGTAAACAAAGTTTTGTTGGAACACAACCTTGTTTGTTCATATTGTCTATGAATGCCTTCATGCTAAAATGGCAGAGTTGAATAGTTGCCATGGAGACTGAATGGCCCACAAAGCCCAAAATGTGTATCTGGTCTTCTACAAAAAAAGTTTGCCATCCTCTGCTCTAAACTTCCAAAGCTGAACAACCCTATTATTTTGACAACTGCACTTCCTTTGCCCTCAACAGAGAATCAGCTTTCATGTTACACCTCTCTATTATTATCACACTTCTTGTCTCTGGTTCCTCATCCATTACCTCTCCTCTTGGTCATCTCCTTTCTTCTGTCTCAGTCTACTCACATATTGCTACTATATTATTCTTTGGAAAAACTCATCTCTGGAAATATTTCTGCCCTGTTCAAATACCTCCATTGCTTTCCTCATTTGCTAAAATGACTAAATCTAAAGGCATTACATATATTTTGCCCCAAACTACACTTTCTGGCTTATTTCCCACCACTTTCATATACACTCAGATCACTGACTTGTCTCCAAAAAACCCTACCCTTTACTATCTTTGTGATTTTTGCACTGATGCTTCTGGTTTAAGAGAATCCATAAAAACAACATTTATACCTCTCCAACCCAAAGTTAAAAACCAGTTAAGAAATAGACTCTCAATTGGAGTCAGGAAGATGGAGATAAAAATGCTAGAAATATTACTAGGAAGCTAGAGGGGAGTATATGGTTAATTTATGCAATAAAAAAGGGTCTACTGATTCTCTCTACCACACTACCTCTCCTTCATAACCCTTAGGAAAGTCCATTGAGGGAAGACTTGGGACTGCAAAATAAAATACTATTCAGAATTTCTGTCTCACACCAATCCAGTATAGAGAGAAAATAATAGAATTTAGCATCCCAGTGCTTGGAACTTTGTAATAAATCAGCTCCATCAAATGGATCAATGTGGATGATTGGATGTCTTCTACCATCAGAAGGGGTGGAGTAAGAAAAAAAGATGGGTAAAGACAAGGGTGCTAGTTTAGAACACTGATATTGTTTTTAAAGATTGGGGAAGGGTGTGGGTTCCCCCAAATATTTCTCATGTGGTTTTATCTTATCCCTTGGAATTCACCATGAATTGTACCAACCAAGGGAGTAACTATTCTCCAAAAGGGAGAAGATCAGCAGTTCATCAAGGTGGTTTCTTTTCCACTTTCCTAAATACCACCTACTGCTCCTTTGGTATCTTCCCGTGGAAGCATAAAAATGCTCCTAGACAGTACATTCATTAGATTAATTCCAAATCTACACTGCATCCAAGGCTGAGAGTTTGCTCCCTCTTCTATTTTCCATCTCAAATTATGCCCAACTACACTGCCCAATATAGGTCACCAGAGGTTAGGCATTATAATTAAATGGCAAGCATGAGGTTTGAAAGTAGGGTTGAGCCTTGATGAAGAGAAAGAAGAATGAAAAGGAAGATGGAATTGACAATATATTCCACTAGTATAGTATACTAATAAATTTCCAAAAACATAAGTGTATGCAAAATTTGCATATAAATTCCCTTCCATTGTGAAATTCCCAGAAGAAACCAAAGTCCAAAGAGTAAATTCTCTTGCAAGTTCAGGTCCTAATAATTTAATGTGCAAAAGAATTAACATCCTTAATCCTTTTTTCTCCTAGTCCTTATTCTACTTAGATTCAGCTGAAGGACTTAATCGCAGAAATCTGGTAGAGGCTAAATTCTTTCAACCACTGCTGCCTGGGATTTTTATCACTAAAATAAGTGTAATTTCTTGTATTCCCCAACATTTAAAGAATTCAAAGACACACCTGGATTCAGTCAGCTGATGTCAGTCATCTAAAGTTCAGGACTGTGAAAGTAAACCCAACTGGGAGCAACTTCTCATAAGAGATTAACTTCTCCTAAGAGGTTAATGTCACATCTGAGCAAACATACAAGAGCATGCTACCTTTTCCTCAGAGAGAGGCGTTGGAGACATCATAGCCTTCTTAGAAGGTGTAGACATTTACAGTGGTTACAGCACCAGTCACAAGTTATTTCCATTTCCCCTTCAAGTTTTGCATTTCTGCTGCCCAGGTGCCATACCTAGTGTGATATCTATTTAGACCATCTTTATCGCACCTATTTCCGAGCAGCATTTTCAGTCCTCTGACACAATGACTGCTACTCCTACCTCTTGAAGTAGAATTGCTCAGGCCTATAAAATGCACTTTCTAGAAAAGACACTATTTTACTTAGTATATATTTTTTCTACTAGAGATTCACTCTCAGTAGTTCTCTGAACTGAAGCGTCTGCCATGTTTCAGAATATTTCCCTCCTAATCCAGTGAAAGCTGCTTTTCTGCCCTGTGTCCTCAAAGCACTACTGTCTGCCCTCAGATTTTGGATATTTTAGGCTTTGACTAGAATTTCATTCTGCTTCATTTTTTTTCAAGCATAGAACCTGTCCTTGGGTGTTCATTTTCTCTTCTGCTCTATAATGTTTTCCCAAAAGGCTCAGTTCAGATTCTAACAATTAAGCCTAATATTTAAATGGATCATTTTATTATTTATCACAAGTAGGAATACTATGATTTTTGGACTTCAGTATCATCAGTTAAGGAACATTTGGTTGGTCTCAGTTTTTAGTTATCATGAATTATGCTGCTATGAACATTTGCATTTTCACTTACTTAGGGAAGATTCCCACTAGTGAAATTGCTAGGTCATATGGTAAGGGTATGCTAAATTTACAGTAAATTGCCAAACGATTTTCTAAAGTGGCATTACTAGTTGGTGTTCACACTACCAGTGAATGAGAGCTCCAGTTGCTCCATATCTGGCCACGCTTTAATTTTAGCCATGCCAGTGAGTGGGTAGTGCCATCTTGTTGTGGTTATAATTTGTATTGTCTTGAGAAATAGTGATGCTGAATACATTTTTCATTGTGTTTATTATGTATATTCCATATATCCCAACCAGTGGCAGGCCTAGAATGTGAAAATGGACCATATCCTGACTGGTAGGCTAGGTAAGTGGACAACATCAGTTGGAGTTGTGGTGTCACAGTAAAATACAGACTCTGATACGTTTGACATAGGGTTCTAAACCCTTAGTGACTGACAGCAGGTACATTTCTTCTTCAGAGTGTTTCCCAAAAGAAATCTTTTTGTGTTTTTAAATATATTTTATTGATTATGCTATTACAGTTGTTCCATTTCTTTCTCCTGTTCATCCCCCTCTGCCCCGTACCCCCCTTCTCTCCAGCGTTCCACTCCCCCCCCTTATCCATGTCCATGGGTCATACATATAATTTCTTGGCTTCTCCATACTATTCTTAACCTCCCCCTGTCTATTTTGTACCTAACAATTATGCCTCTAATTACCTGTACCTTTTCATCTCTATCCTCTCCTCCCCCTTCACACTGAAAACCCTCCATGTGATGTCCTTTTCTCTGATTTTGTTCCTGTTCTAGTTGTTTGCTTAGCCTTTGTTTTTATTTTTTTAAGGCTCAGTCGTTGATAGTTGTGAATTTGTTGTCATTTTACTGTTCATATTTTTGATCTTCTTTTTCTTAGATAAGTCCCTTTAACATTTCATATAATAAGGGTTTGGTGATGATGAACTCCTTTAACTTGACCTTATCTAGGAAGCACTTTATCTGCCCTTCCATTCTAAACGATAGCTTTGCTGGATAGAGTAATCTTAGATGAAGGTCCTTACTTTTCATGACTTTGACTACTTCTTTCCAGCCCCTTCTTGCCCATAAGGTTTCTTTGAGAAATCAACTGATAATCTTATGGGAACTCCTTGGTAGGTAACTCTCTCTTTTTCTCTTGCTGCCTTTAAGATTCTCTCCTTATCTTTAATCTTGGGTAATTTAATTATGGCATGTCTTGGTGTGTTCCTCTTTAGGTCCAACTTCTTTGGGACTCTCTGAGCTTCCTGGACTTGAATGTCTATTTCCTTCACCATATTGGGGAAGGTTTCTTTCATTAATTTTTTCTAATAAGCTTTCAATTTCTTGCTCTTCCTCTTCCCCTTCTGGCATCCCCATGATTTGGATGTTGGAATGTTTCAAGTTGTCCCAGATGTTCCTAAGCATCTCTTCATTATTTTGAATTCTTGCTTCTTCATTCTGTTCTGGTTGAATGTTTATTTCTTCCCTTTGTTCCAAATCATTGATTTGAGTCCTGGTTTCCTTCCCTGCAATATTGGTTCCCTGTATATTTTTCTTTATTTCACTTTGTATAGCCTTCACTTCTTCATTTTGTGTTGTACTCAATCATTTCTGTGAGTACCTGGATTAGCAGTGTTTTGAACTATCTATAAGTCGGATATTTCCTCATCACTTCATTCTTTTTCTGGCGTTTTGATCTGTTCTTTCAGTTAGGCCATATTTCTTTGTGTCTTGGTGCACCTGTTACATTGTAAGGGGCAGAGCCTTAGGTATTTGCCAGAGCTGGGCAACCTACTTTGCTGCATTGTGGAGCTGTATGTGGGGTAGGGGTTCAAGAGTGAACAATGGCACTTCCTCAGCTCTCAGCCCACTTTAAGTCACTTCCCCTGCTACCCACAAGAAAATTGGGTTCTTCTCATGCTGATTCCCAGGTGGGTGGGTTTGTGTATGTTCTAGGACCCTGTGGGTCTCTCCAACAGACTCTCCTGTGAGGCTGGGAGTTTCTCCCACCACTGCAACCCCCACAGGTTTTTACAGCCAGAAGTTTTGAGGCTTTCTTTTCCCACACTGTAACCTTGGGTTGCATGGTCTGTCTCACTCCCCAGTTGTTCCTCCCAGTTTATCTACACCCAAATGTGGAACTGCCAACCACCACCTCACCCTCCTGGCCTTTCAGCCTCTGCCTTGCCATGTCCTCTCCACGCTGGCTGCCCATCTCTACCCCTTCTACCAGTATGGATGAATATTTCTTCTTTAGCTCCTTGGTTGTCCAACTTCCATACAGTTCAATTTTCTGTCAGTTCTAGTTTTTTGGTTTTAAATTGGTTGTTTTCCTTCTTTTGGTTGTGTGAGGAAGTGAGGCATATCTACCTGTGCCTTCATCTTGGCCACAAAAATCATACCAAAAGAAATCTTAAAGGCAAAGTTTAGTGACCTCAGGTTATTTTCTTACTAAAGTAATGATGAGGCAATTACCTAACTCTTAGATTTTAGCAAAATTATGGTGAGTAGAGCTGCAAATAAAGTAAAAAGATTTAGTGGGGAGTAAAAGAACAGGATCTGAGTTCCAGAACTCAGGAATCTAGCCCTCATTTCCACTGACTCTTTCATTCAAAAACAGTTTTGGCCATAGCATCTCATGTGTGGTTAAAACTTGGATGCTAAAGGGTGTTATATCAGTGTCTCAGTGACCAGAGGCAGAGAGGAGTGTTGGGAGAACAATGGAGGATAAACAGGAGGTTTGGAGGTGGGGATGAGTCTTGATGAAGAGGAAGGAGAATTAAATGGAGACTGGAATTGACAAACCTTCTTCTATAGAAAGTTCTCCTTACTTGCTGCCAGCCCATTCTCTTTCTTTATCCTCTTCAGTCTTCTTCAGAGGGAGGAGGAAGATGGATGGAAAGAGGGGAGACTGAACGTTTATGGGGAAGATATAGGACATGTGATGCTGGACTGGGTAAGATAAAGCAAGTGGGAAAAGAGAAAAACAATGGTGTCAGAAACAAGAGGTATAATTTCTGGTGTGCTTCTGAGACTCACTAGGTTTGTAATCATGGGAAATCATTTTACTTCTTCAGACTATCTACAAAGTTGAAGACTGTGGTTGGAGGACAGCCTATGTAGATTCTGTGGTTGTTCTGCTGAGCTTTATAAACTCTTTTCCTTGTGATAAGATTTGATAACTTCGACCTTGCCTTCACTCACATGAAATGGATTATTCTAGACATTTGAAAATCTGGACAGTTGAGGTTCTGTAATGTATTTCTGAAATACAAAATTCAACATAAATCAATTATTTCTTTAGGGTGAAAGAGTAGGGGGCTAGGCAACAAAGAGAAGGGTACATAGGCAGTTTGGTTATTTTAAATCACTCCTTTTCTCCTCACATGCTAATAGGATTTACTCTCAAAGCATTGTTTGGGAAATGTTAGGCTGGATCCAAGCTTCGACTGGAAGGCAGTCAATGGTTCCCATATTTTTCATGTTCATTCACTTGGGTTTCTTTATGTTAAAAGAAGAATGTTTCCCAGAAATAGCCATATTTCTTGACGTTGCTAGGATATAAATTCAGACCCCACAGCATTTAATATATACCATGGGATAGAGGAAAATAGGAGATCCCCACCCTGATTTCCATTAAAGGGAAAACTCTGACCCAAAATAATTTAATTAAGTCTAGCTCACTTCCCACATTAATAAACTGAACAGCCATTAAAAGCTAATGTCAACTTGTTTTAGGATTCTGGCAGGTCCTGCCAGATAAAGCAAGAAAACGAATTTATTCCATAGTGATGAGGACCCAGCAGCACATAGGACAGGACAGGATCCTGGCTTAATGAGGCAATTGAGTCTTTTCTTAACAGGGGTTCAAACTGTACTGATTCCCAAGTATAGACTGTTCTTCAGGAATGTACTATCATGGACCAACTAAGAAACAATCAACTGTGCCTGGAGCTCCTTTCAATGGACATAATGAAAAGGAAGTTGGCGGACCCGGCCAGGTAGCTCAGTTGGTTAGAGCATCATCCTGATATGCCAAGGTTATGGGTTTGACCTCTAGTGAAGGCACATATAAAAATCAACCAATGAATAAGTGGAATAACAAACCAAGGTCTCTCTCTCTCTCTCTCTCTCTCTCTCTCTCTCTCTCTGTCTCTATCTCTCTCCTCTCTCATCAATTTCTTAAAAAGAAAGAAAGAAAAGGAAACTGGAATTGACAAAGTTGACTCACCACTGCACACAAACTGGCCTGTTCTCCCTCCACTTTAGCATGGGCTCTGCTCAGAGTAATAAGTGTCACTCATCCAGTGGGCTGAATTCTAAACTTAATCATGACTTAGAACATGGCCTGCTGGCCAGAGAAAGAATATAAAGGGCATAATAATTGGAGCTTTGTCAAGGACAGGTATGGAGTTTCAGAAAGAAATGATTACAGCAGGGGATAGGTAATCCTAAATATAAAAAGACCCAGGTAGAGAGTGGAAGGAAAGATTCAGAGGGGATTCTCACCCTCCCCTCAGGCCATGATGGCTAGGGGACTGTAATAGGCTAAATAATGGTCCATGAAAGAGACCCAAGTCCTAATCCCTGGAACCCATCAATTACCTTATATTACCTCAAAGGGACTGTGGAGATGCTTGCAGTTGCTTGCAGGTGTGGTTAGTTAAGGATTTTAAAGTGGTGGAATCATCCTGGATTATCAATATGAGTTCTAAATGTCCATATAAGTGCCCTTACAAGATGAAGGCAGAGGGAGGTTCAACAATGGTAGTGGAGAAGGCAGTGTGACTACAGAAGCAGAGATCGGAGTGGTGACAAGCCAAAGAATGTTAGCAGCCCCCAGAAGCATTGGAAACACGAGAAGATGGATTCTCCCCTGGATCCTCCAAGAGAACCAGCCTGAACAACACCTTGACTTTAGCCCAGTGAAACTGATTTCAAACTCGTAACCTCCAGAACTGCAAAAAAATAAATATTTATTGTGTTAAACCACCAAGTTTGTGATACTCTGTTACAGCAGCTTTAGAAAATCAATACAGGGACAATATGAATTAGAAAGAAGAGACGTGCAGGCTGCTTAGAGAAGGCTTTAGGAGAAGAAAGAGAGGAAAGAGATGCTTCAAGAGCTGCCTCCAGGCATGGGAGAGGCACTGACAATGAGGAAAAAGGCTTTAAAAAAAAAAAAACAAAGTTTTGCTGTGCTTTGCAAATGAAACCCATCCCCATTTTGGCATGTTCTCAAAAGACTGGGAAAAGATATATTTGTTAAAATGGATATCTGATTGAAAGTCATTTCTTGCCAGTAACTCTGAGTCCCTTCTTGTGAAGAATGTGAATTTAACAAAGAAAAAGATATAATAAGGTGGAGATTTTTATTCATCGGAATTCAAGCTGATACTCCTAAACTAGGAGGTCAGATCCTAAGAGGATTCTATGTTACAGAAGGGAAATGAAGCATATTTGAGTGTGATTCAGTCAGAGCCTCTACAGAAATAACTAATAACCTAAAGGTTAAGTGAGGAGGAGAATGCAGGAATTGTTTCCAAAGGTATAGATGGAATCAAGGAACAAACAAGAGAGAATGGAGCACCAGGGGCTAAAACAGTGGAAAACCACCATTTCTTCTATGAGGCAAATAAAAGGGGTATAGGGTGTCTAAGTTGGAGTTCCCCCAAAACAGAGGCTGGGACAAACAGTTTATGCGAGAAGTGAATGAAACACCAATATGAATGTAAGTGAAAGTAACACCAACAGAGAAGTGAAAAGAAACACCAACAGAGAAGTAAGAAAGAGAAAGTTTATGTAGGAAATGAAAGAAACACCAGTAGAGAAATAAGAAAGAGACACTGGGAGGGAATGGCTGTCCATAAAGAGTATCAAACCAGTAATCACTATAGGCAATTGGAACTTAACATGGGCCATCAGGTTAGCTACCCCAGGCCAAGGGAGCCACAGTGGCCTGAGCTAGGGATGGAGAAACCACCAAGCCTTAGGTATTAGAACTCAGAGTGGGAAGGGCATTCACGGGGTGGGAGAGCCCAGCATGGAGAGTTGGAACCCAAGCTGGCCAATTCCAGGATGGCGTGTACTGAAGATGAAACTGGAAAAGTCAGCATTTGTGCTGCCTGCCACAAGCAGAACCAGTAAGTAGAGACAACGACTGAATATTTATGGCTGCTTTATTCTGATGCTGGCCACCTGAGAAAATCAGGGCTTATGTACCTTCAAAAACCATCTTAATATCTCATCAAGCCAACCTTTTTTTGTAGGGAGAAAGAAAGGTAGGTAAGTAGTTTGGGAAAAGGTTAATCAGATAAGAGTTGCAGTCCTGTGGCAATTTTCCTAGCATTTCTTTATCTGCTGATCAACCATTTTTTGTCTGAGTCAGACAAAAAACTTCTCTCCCTGAAACACAATGGCTCAGATAGCATCTCCATCGCTTTGCGGAACCCTGGGGCACAAAGGTTGAATTGCTGTTCCTGGAATAACAGCTTTCCACTTAAGACTATCAACTATGACTCACACTAAAATTTAACTCTTGAGTTCCCCTCTCAAAGAGTCAGAGCCTAGGCAGAGAGGCAGCTACCCCATGGGGGGAGGGGCACTGCCGAGATGGGAAGTGGATGCAATAAGGGCGGGGTGATCAAATACCTAAACATACTAAGGATGCAGAGAGTCAGGTTTCTCACTGTCATAAGAGGGACAAATAATAGGAAGGAATAAATCTGGGATTTATTGGGACCCTGTAGTGTTGTACTGGAATTAAGGGCAAAAGTATAAACTTACATAGGTAGGTACAGATACAAACATAGATGTCAATGTGTGTATGTGTGCATGTATATGTGTGTTACATATACACACATTGACATCTATACTTACATGCATTTTATATTTACACATATATTGGTATTCACATACGTGAATACCTACACATATTTACATCTCTATTTAAATGTGCATATTATATACATGTATGCATACCTATAAGCATACATATGCACGCACATTTACATCTGTGTGTGTGTGTGCAGCTCTGGTCTCTTCACTCAGGGGCCCACAAGCTGGGAAATCCCAATAGTAATAAGCATAACTAATGCCTAGATCTTGGCTGCTAAAAATCTTTGCCCACTCAAAAGATACCAGGGCTCCTTGGAGAAACTGCGGATTCCAGCACTGTGATGGGGAAAGTATGAGCTGAGTCTGGAATGCCTTCTTCTTCCAGAAAGCAAGGAAGTGCTGAAAGAATGATGGGGACTTGTTAGACAAACACAAGAGCTGGTTTGAATAGTCTCCCACTAGCCAAGAATGGGACAATTTAAGGATAAAAATAAAACAATGATAATGACACATGTTTACTCATTGGACAAATTAGGAAACCATATTGATATAAATGAACAAATGAATAAATTGAAACTTTGACGAGGAACAGAATTTCAAAGTACCTCTGCATTAAGTATTAACTATAAAGAGGAAAGAGTACTTTAGAGTGGAGAACTTGAATGACAACACCTTAGTTAAGTGACCAAAATCAGCATTATAAGTAATGTAACAAATTGAGATTGTGAGCCACCTGATAGGATGCACATAAAAGAACGTGGCATTACTTCTTTGGTTTTTTTCTTTTTTCTTTGTTTGGCCAAAGATCAGTAATTTGATTTTAATTATGAAGAAACATCCGACTGACTCAAATCAAGGAACATTCTACAAAATAACAGTTTGTGATCTTCAAAACAGCCAAAGCCGTGAAAGTATAGACTGAGGAACTGTCCACAGTGAAGGACACAACAGAGCTGTGAAAACTAAATGCAAGAGAAGATTCTGAATAGAATCTGCTGCTATAAAGTATGAGGATAGACTAGTAGCAATGTATCAGTGTTACCTTTCTGATGTTGGTGGATTGTGGTTACGGAGGAGAGTGCTCTTGCTTATAAGAAATACATACTATTCAGAGGTGATAGGGCATTCAGTCGGAAAACTTACTCAGTTGTTTTGCTATACTTCCAACTTTTTCATAAATATGTTGTTGTTTCAAACTTTAAAAAAAAACAAAAAATAGGAAGGGAAGAAGAAAGAAAATGAAAAGAGTGACTATTCTAAACAATCGAACTATCTTCAAGAACAATGACAAATTTGTTAAAGTAATCATTTCCTCCCCCAAGAAAACACTGAGAGGTATTTTTAGTGGCTGCACATCAAATGTTTATTCTTTAGCTTCCTACTACTACTAAAATCCAGTTCATAGGTAGCTCCTCTTAAAACCAGTTTTTATTTCATAGAAATTGTATCTTTCAATAATTCACTTTGAAATGTCCATGCTGAGGATGAGGATGCCTCAGGGCACAGCTTAGACAACCGGATCTCCTCCCACCCTGGTCCTCCACACAGAAAGCTGTAAATAACTTAGGGGACACCTCTGCAATGCCAGCCAGGTTGTTCAAGTCAGCTGCAAAGAGAACACCATACTTGATTCAAATTACACGTTCAGTATTGTACTGTACACATCCAGCATTACACATTCTTAAAATAATATAAGCATGCATAATGACAAATCAGGTCCCTTTTAAAAAGTAAACTGTAAGCAGGCAATTACAAATTATGAAACTACTAAATAATCCCCTTTCATCTGAAGTTACAAATGTTGTCGAGTTGTCATCCTGTTCTCTATGAATCTGTCTCTATTTTGCTCTTGGGGAAAGGGAGGTTGGGGGTGGTAGGATCAAGCCAAAAAGAAAAATAACTCATGGACATGGACAACAGTGTGGTGATTGCAGGGGTCGGGGGGCAGAGGTGGAAGAGGATATAAGGGTGATCAATGGTAATGGAAAATATACAATAAAAATAAACTATTAAAAATATTGAATACACATTGTTTCAGAAGTCTTTGGCAAGCACACAGGAAATAGAGAAAATATCTAGGCTAAGAATAATCACATTACATGTATTTAAGAATCTTTCTAATCAAATTATATTCGAAGGAGGACTGTCTTAAAAGGCCAGGTCAGTTTCCAGGCTGAATGGTTTCTAGGAGAGGCAATCACGCAGAAGTTCTCTGACACGTCTGTGCTTCTTCATAGGTCCTGGTGGTAAATGCAGGCTGGCCCACTATGGTCCCCAGAGTGACTTCAGCCCCTGGGGGCAAGAATACCTGGTTGTCTCTAGGTCAGGGGAGTCTCTCAACCCTGCTCCAGGTTGATAGAGGTTATTTCAACCCAGAGGCAGCATGGGTGTAGTTTGGCAGTGACCTCCAGAAACTGTAGTTTTCATGCCGAATAGGCCATTGGCTCTACCCCAGGACAATGTTTGACA
The DNA here is from genome assembly GCF_022682495.2 of Desmodus rotundus. Classification (NCBI taxonomy): domain Eukaryota; kingdom Metazoa; phylum Chordata; class Mammalia; order Chiroptera; family Phyllostomidae; genus Desmodus; species Desmodus rotundus. Next base: position 183,702,120 of record NC_071388.1, on the reverse strand, counting down.
GTTATAGAAGGTTGTATTTGTTTGCAATCATAATATCTACAAAAATAGCCTAGCTTGTAATTAATAGCACCTTGAAAACATAGATAATCATAGAAAACAGGAACATAAAATGAAGTCACTTTTCATTCTGGTCAGTGTTTCCTACAACTAATACCAACAAGTCAAGAAAGTACACCATTTTAACTGAATTTTGGGGGAAAGATATTTTCTGGGAACAAAAATATACTTGTAGGAAGAATATGGGTAAACTATATTAGGCTGTGGCTATATATAATATATCAATGTATTTTATATATATGTATTTTATTGAACAGTAGAGGAAAAATATAGACAGAGCTCCCTACTCAGAGTATCTGTCAGGTAGTCCTGAAGAAGTATTTTCAAACAGAAAGTTGAGAGTAGAAGGCATTTACACTCTTGGTGGAGTGGTGGATTGGGGTTGAGAAGTCAGAAAAGAGTACTGTGTACTCATGTATGAGTACACTATAGTTACACGTTTGACACCTCAGAAATAAAATAGCTACAATTTTGTAGCATCTCCTGCTATTGTCTATTAAACAAGGAATGTGTATCCTACAAGGAGAAGAGGTAGTCTGTTCATGAAATGTGGACAGATGCTGGCCCTTGGCTGCCCATTCACTTTGTAGATTTAGTACGCTAGGCACATTTTAAAAATGTTTGTAGATTTGCTTGTTTACTGGCTGATGCACTGCTAGAAGCAGTTGTGAAGACAGTGATTCCAATCCAGCGAGGTCTATGTGTTGAGCACACGTGAGCCAGGCTTTCTGTAAAGCTAGTTGTGAGAGGGTGTTTGTTTGGATAGAACTCAACAGTACTGAGGCACTCTGTTAAAATCTCTGTTGACTGATACAGTCACTGGTCCAGATTGAACAAACACCAGTAGAAGATGTATGTAGTCAAATCAGGTCAGACTCTCCATGGTCCAGGAAATAAGGAAATCTTGCGCTTCAGGTAGGGGGTAGATGGCCAACGTGGTTCATGCTGGGGGACTAGAGAGTCCCAAGTTATGAGTAACGTCTGTAACAGAAATGTAGCATAAATTCTTTAAAAGCTCTCCATGTGCCTATTCCCTTCAACAAGCTTTCCACTTTTCTCTGCCTCTTATAAACACACAAACACACACGTGTACACACACAGGCACACCCCATCCAAACTCTCCTCTATCCTTCAAAACCCAGCAGCAGTTCCACATTTTCCATGAAGTTTTACTCAGCCCACTCTCAACTCCTATAGAAGGTATTACCCGAACTCGACATCTCACATTAATTGAGTACTTTTGACACTATCATGTAACTCCACCCTCCATGCAAACATATCACCTCTCCCAATGATATTACAAACTGAAAACAAGGACTGTCTTGGGCCTTCCCTTCCTCTATCCAAAACACATTACTTAACATAGCACTATTCACATAATAATCATTCAATTAATATTTGACAGAGGTGCTGAGCCAGGCTTTGCTTGGAATTGTATATGTGTAATGCTTTCAGAATATAGAAAAGAAAGACCCTGCCTTCCCTCAAGAAGCTTACACTCTGGCCATTTTCACAATTATTTGTTTAAATCTAATTGCAAGATATATGCTGGGCTCGGTAGGTGGGATGTGAAACCACTCACCTGTGATTTCAGCCACAGCTGGGGTGGACACTTCTGTGTATGTTGACTGTTCTAGTACTCTCAGTACAATAGCCCCATCGTGCATTCCTCTGCTTTTCTGCCTTACAACCTCCTCTGAACACCTGTGAGCCAGCTCATTTCAAGCACAGGGCACAGCTCAGGGATGAGAGAGGTTAATGTTCCCTGTAGACAACCTCAAACCAGTGGTGATGGGACCAGTGGATAAATGCCCAACGTGTGAGAGATATCTATATACTTCTCAGAGGTCCTGTGGCCTCTAGCTGAGATCTCAGTAATGCAATCTTCATTTGCTTTTCCTCCTTACCTGTCTGTCCCACCCTCCTCCCTAACCCCTTCTTCTTGGGGCCACCTTCCACCTAAACTACTTGCACCCAAGTATCTGTCTCAGGGTCTGCTTTCAGGGTTCCAAATCAAGGCAGACACATTATTACAAGCAAAGAGATTGAGAGAGGATTTTTTTCTCAATAGCAAAGTTATATGAAACACAAATTCTTTGCTAGAGGCAAAGCTATGGTATTCAATCTCTGGGAAACAAAGAAGTCACTGAACACCATGGGTATCAATTTCCTGCAACTAAAAAATGAGGAGATGGACTAAAAAGTTCTTTTTCATATTTTAATTCTATGATGACAGATGTTTTGCATGTTTCTTTAATATGAGTTCTTCACCACTGAGTTGTGGCAAAAATGCAATGCCTTCTATCTCACTGTATACCTCATATCACTCCAACCTCAAAAGCATAAAGCTTACACATTTCCCACAACAGGTGCTTCAAACTTTCTGAATGCTCCTCAACTTAATGACACTCAAGTTGACAACACTTACTGTTAATAAAAAAGGTGAAAGTCCCACCTAATTAGCCTTATATGACATCCAAGTTCTTTAGGCTTGCAAATTTTAACAGTATCTTCACCAATTCTTCCTTCTTCCCCTTGGTAACACCAACCCAGATCTCTCTTCCAAATCTCAGTCAAAAATCTCCATATATCTATGTATCTCCCACAGTGACTCACTCAGATTTTTGCACTTAAGCGATATTCAGTAAATTTCACTGTAGGACTTAATGAGCTTTTCAACAAGGAAGTCTTAGAATCATCTAAATTTTTAAAATATCAATTGGAAAATTGCCTTGACACAATAACGGTTTATGAACTTGTTTGGTTATTTTTAATGATAGTTTACAAACTTGTTTGTTTTCAACGCACTGGAAAAAATATAACTTCAGTTAAAATAAAAATTCAGCTTTTCACAGAAAATACTACAGTTCAAACTTGGAGGCATCCTCCCTTCCTTTATAACCCTAAATTAAAATCCCCAGTTTACTGTGAAGAATGCTCTTCCCTCCCAAACCCCTAGATGTCGCTGTACCTGTGAGTCCAGGCTTCTTGGCCGTGTTCACTGCTGCCATGATCATGTACTCACTGTTAGGGTCGTGCACGCTGGACTGATACTTCTGAAAGAGAAAGCGAAATCATGGTTTGTCATCTGCTCTCCCCCACCTCCATCCCTGTTTTCTGGTTTGTTTACTTATTTTTGCTTTATTGTTTATTTGTTTATTTTTGTCTATTCTTTGTTGAAGTGGTATGTGACAAATGTTGTAACAGGACTTGGGCTCCTGGCTTCAGGCTAAGCAGAAGAATAATATTGACAAGTAAATATGAATATTTCTGCTGAACTAACTTCCTCATTTTTGCCTTTATTGTCCTTTCCCCAGTACATTTAGATCATGGGCCCTATCTCACTCTCTTCCTTGTTTATCTCTCTTTTCCTATTCCATCCTGGCCTAGATACACACAGTGTCTGACCAATGATCACACTGTGGATACACTTGAGTATTCGCATGCTTGTGTAGTATGCAGGATGGAGTAAGTTCTTTGAGAACCTGTGTTGTGAAAGACTCAAAAGAATACTCTTAGCACAGAAAGATTTTTGTCGTCATTATTGTTATTGTGTTATCTTTCTGCATAGCTTTTCAGTGGTTTTCTTTAAAAACAAGGAGTCCTAATAATCTACCACGCAAAGAAGCTGGCCGTTTACTTCTCAGCTACTACTGGTATCTTATAAGACTTTCTCTCACTGATTATTTCTTGATTGACCAACTGAGTGAAACAACTGTTTCATTGTTGTCCTGACTTGTAGGAAGCTTAGAATCAAATGTGCAGTCCACGTTAAATAATTTTTAGAAGTCAGAAACAATTATTTTTATGTTTTTACCTTCCTCCTAACTTTTTGTCTTTTCTTGGCCTCATTTTGATTGAATAAATAGCATATATCTCTGTAATGCCACTGAATAATTTTTAAAACAAAGCTGCTATAAGATAAATAAATTTCTGTTCCAAATTAGTAGTTTAACTAGTGGTTATATCTTGAGAAAAAGAAATTGTCTATCTGTTGATCAGTTTACTCTGGCAAGAGTGATACATACTTTGATGAGTAAATAACCACTGATATTCCTCAGTAAAGCAGATGCAAGAAGACATAGACATTGCTCACCTTTTTTGTAAGCCAACATAAAAGTATGCATCCAAAAATATAGACGACAACAAAAGCTGCACATCCTATGGGTAACCAGAACTTCAGTTGGCAACAAAGCTGTGATTCTGGATTAGAAAAAAAGGTATGTTAAGAAAAAGTTCTAAGAAATCTTCTCTTTCAGTGCTGAATCACAAGTTCTTTTACCGAATTTAAAAGTGCTATTTAATCAAATGAGCTTGTCTTCATTACAACCATGACATCCAGCAAATAGTAAATGACATCATTATAGTACTGTAGCAAGGATCCAAAAACTAAAACCTAAGAGTCTCTATGCCCATACATGTTTACAAAGAAGGTTAATAAAAAGGACTTCTTTGTCTATATTTTTGTAAAAGAATAAGCAGGAAAATTAATGATATAAAACTGTTATTTTTCAGTCATCTCATTGCAGTCCACAAACCAAGCATAAAATCAATGCCTTAAGTGTTAAGTAAATAGAAGTAATAGTCACTAAGCCATGGATTTCAGTATTTGTCTTCATTTTCCGATTTTCAACGGCACATGTGTTTTAAAGACAACATGACCTATTGCTAACTCATCAGTTTACATGATTAAATTGCATAATACTGATGAATACTAATTATTATTATTAATTAATCATCCTTCGCATATTTTCATCATAAGTGATAGCCATCAATTGCACCTAAATGAATTTCAACACGAAAGATATTTGTTTGTTTTCGTGAGTGAGAAAAGTTGTCAGAGTGCATATGTACACTTACATTCAGAAGATGAAAACAATGTCTTACCATAAACATGTAAGTACTCTCGGGTAACAATCTCTTGAAAAGGAGGAGGATCAAAAATTGATAGATTGCAGATGTAATAGCTGGCATGAGAACTGTCCAAGTCACTCAGAAAAAAAGAGACGCTATCATTGGATAACTGACAGGACTTCAGATTCTCAGTGGACGGTGTGTTTCCGCTTCCCTTTGCTTTAGTGAGATTACAGAATACTTGCGTCCCTTTTAGCAACTGCAGCCTGAATTGCCGGACATCCTCAGGGCACTTGCATAAAATTTGTACACCTCCATTGTGATATGTAATCATTTCTGATCTGGCAGAATGTTTGATTTCTCCTGGATCAAAGGGAAAAAAACAAAGTCAAAGTGATATTTTATGCATAGATTATTTTAGTAATTTATTTGAACACAAAAGTAATCTCTTCATAAAGTCACCCCTATTGCACCAAAATGACAGAAGTTCACAACAACAACAAAGAACATGGCAATAGTTAAAACTGTGCCCTAGGAGAAACCTAACCAGAAATGTGTTCGTCATACATGAATATATAACGTGCAATATACTAGGTAATATATTTATAAAGTATGAATCAAACAGATATGGTCCCTGCCATTTGGCAGCTCCCATGTTGGAAACAGATGGTAAACAAAAATGTATGTAGTAATGCACCATGATTTGTGCAAGGAATGGAGTACTAATCAAATAAAGGTGGTGGGATTTGTAATGACTTTTATCACTGAAATTGAAGGAGGATTAGCACTTAGTCAGACAAGGAGAGTTTGGGGGAGAGATGTGGGGAATGATGTAGTTAAGAAAAAACTTTTAAAAGTACAAATAGCTTAAACTAAAAATATACTTAAATATATTTAGATTATACTCTCCACTATAGTTTAAAGAACAGATGAATCATTTTCAAATGATAGAAATGTGTGTCTTCTCTGAACCTCATCCATTGAAAACTATATCAAGGTCTGATAAAAAAGTTAAGGCCCTAGATTTTCACTTACTGTTTCATTATTTCAGATAAATTTTAAGTTTATAGGAAGCCAAGGTTGTTTTTGTGAGCTACATTCGGATCACAGAAGGGAAAAATCTGAAACAGTTTTGACCTGGATGCAGATTCTAAATTATTAGATTATAAATTCAAACTGCTCTTTGCCTTCCTTTTTTTAAAATTTTGATTTTTTTTTTAAAGTGAGAAAGTTTTATGCTGAAATTGTTTGGGAAAAATATTACCACAACAGTTTTTTACTTGCTTTAAAATCTCTGTTCTGGTCTGGTGGCTCACTTGGTCGGAGTATTGTCCTATACACCAAAAGTTTATGGGTTCAATTCCCCAGTCAGGGCACATACCTAGGTTGCAGGTTCAATCCCCAGTTGGGGTGCCTGTGTGAGGCAACTGATCTATGTTACTCTCTCATGTTGATGTGTTTTTCCCCTCCCTTTCTCCCCCGCTCCTTCTCTCTCTAAAAATCAATAAAGATATCTTCAAGTGAGGAATAAATAAGTACATAAATAAATAAAATCTCTGTTTTTATTCTGAAATATTTGTGTATTTTTGCTTTTTATCATTCAGAAATATACTTGTTTTATATAGCAAACATATTATTTTGTATTCCTTTATTGTCATTTAATGTTATATCATAAACATTCCATTTTGACAGTCATCATAATGATCCTTTTTAATGATCGCTTAAAAAAGGCTATAATGTTAATGTGTCATAATTTGTTAAAGCATTTACTAATATTAAATATTGTTTTTTTTAACATTTTGCTTTTATGTAAATATGATATTTGGTCAAACTGCTTAAACATTCTTATGACACTGTGTATTGCCATATTAGTGAAAGACCTGCTCTGGTTTATAGTATGACTAGTATTATGCAGGAGGATTCATTTACCACAACTCTACTTGTACTACTTGCCTTAATTTTATTTAAGATTTACCAGAATTACTCATTTTTCTTTTTTTCTTTTTTTAAGTATATTTTATTGATTATGCTATTATGGTTTTCCCAATTTCTCCCCATTTATCCCCTCTCCACCCTGCACCCCCCAACCCACCAGCATTCCCCCCCCTTAGTTCATGTCCATGTGTTGTACATATATAAGTTGAGTTCTCTGTTTCCTATACCATTTTTGATCTCTCCCTGTCTATTTTATGCCTACCAATTATGCTTCTTCTTCCCTGTGCCTTTTCCCCCCATTCCTCCCTTCCCCCTCCCCACTGAAATCCCTCCATGTCCATTTCTCTGATTCTGTTCCTCTTCTAGTTGTATGCTTAGTTTTTGTTTTCATTGTTTGTCTTTTCTTTTAGGTTCACTTGTTGATAGTTGTGAGTTTGTTGTCATTTTACTATTCATATTTTTGATCTTCTTTTTCTTAGATAAGTCCCTTTAACATTTCATATAATAAGGGCTTGGTGATGATGAAGTCCTTTAACTTGACCTTATCTGGAAAGCACTTCATCTGCCCTTCTATTCTAAATGAAAGCTTTGCTGGATAGCATAATCTTGGATATAGGTCCTTGCCTTTCATGACTTCTAATACTTCTTTCCAGCCCTTTCTCGCCTGCAAGGTTTCTTTTGAGTAATCAGCTGATAGTCTAATGGAACTCCTTTGTAGGTAATTGTCTCCTTTTCTCTTGCTGCTTTTGAGATTCTCTCATCTTTAATCTTGGGTAACTTAATGATGATGTGCCTCGGTGTGTACCTCTTTGGGTCCAACTTCTTTGGGACTCTCTGAGCTTCCTGGACTTCCTGGAAGTCTATTTCTTTAGCCAGATTGGGGAAATTTTCCTTCATTATTTGTTCAAATAAGTTTTCAATGTTTTGCTGTTGTTCTTCTCTTTCTGGCACCCCTATAATTCAGATATTGAAATGTTTCAGGTTGTCCCAGAAATTCCTCAGCCTCTCCTCAGTTTTTTGAATTCTTGTTTCTTCATTATGTTCCAGTTGGATGTTTATTTCTTCCTTTTGTTCCAAATCACTGCTTTGAGTCCTGGTTTCCTTCCTGTCACTGTTGGTGCCCTGAATATGTTGCTTTATTTCATTTTGGGTATCTTTCATTTGTTCTTTCATTTTTCGACAAAGTTCAATCAGTTCTGTGAGCATTGTGATTACCAGGGCTTTAAATTCTCCATCAAATAGGCTGGCTATATTCTCATCTCTTAGCTCTCTTTCTGAGTCTTTACTCTGTTCTTTCATTTGGGCATATTTCTTTGTCTTGGTGCACCTGTTAAGTTGTAAGGGGGCTGGGCCTTCACTATTCACCAGGGCAGGGCAACCCTCCTTGCTGTGCTAGGGGGCTGCCTGTAGAGGAGGGGCCAGAGAGGGAACAATGCAGCTCCCCTGCTCTTCTCTAGCCCACTTTCCAATGGACTCTTGTGTGAGATGGAGTTTCTCCCACCTTGGCAACTGCTATAGTCCACAATGAGCTCTGAGTCTCACTTTCCCGTTCAGCCAGTCCTGCCCTCGTGGTCTGCCACCTCACTGTGGGTTCTTACCTCGCCATGGGTTGGCTGTTTCTTTAATTCCTGGGTTGTCAGAATTCCATGCAGTTCCATGATCTTCTGGCACTTCTGGATGTTTATTGATTTTAGATTGGTTGTTATCCTCCTTTTGGTTGTAGAAGGAAGTGAAGGGTTTCTACCTACGTCTCTGTCTTGGCTGGAAATCCCTCACTTTTCTTAATATCTGTTGACTTCAATTTATATCTCTCATATTACTAAGAAATAGATTTTCAACTTGGGGTTTGCTTATGAATATACAAACAAGGATTCTAGTTTTCAGTTGTGGCAATCCAGATTATTCAATCTAATTCCTATATGCAAAGACTAAAATGCCGAACAAAGTGTCTAAAAATATCATTAACAGGATTATAGAGCTGACACAAAGAGAAGAAATTACTAGGTTAAATTTGAAGAACCAGCACCCAGAGAGATAAGCAGAGCTTAGGAACTGATTTTACTCTGAGAGCATTTGCTGCTCTCCCATATTCAAATTTTTGTTTTCGTGTTTCAACTCCTGGAGTGTGAAACGTGAGAAATCTAGTAGAAGACCCTTTCCTTGATAGGCTGGGATCCCCCCAAATTACATTCTTGGAGTTCAGGTAAACCAAAAGTAAGCCAGCCTTCATGCAGATTATACTTTCGAATCACTTCAATGGTTCACAAAACCTCAATTCTTACATTTTGTTTAAGGTGATTTTGGATTCTTATTACCCGTAGGCTTTTGAAAGTAAAAATGCAAACTATTTCAGGTAGAAAAGACTTATATCCTAGGCCTCAAATCATATCTACAAATAAAATTTTAATACGATGACAAGCACACCCTAAAAACAGACACAAAGGAAACAAGATAATGGAAACAACTGATCAGTGTTTCTCTTTCTCTCCCCCCCCACTTTCTCTCCCCCCCCCACTTTCTCTCTCTCAAATAATAAACATATCCTCAGGTGAACATTTTATAAATAAATAAATAGATAGATATTTTTATTAAAGTATAGAGAAAATAATGCTTATTTTATTTTTAAAATAGAGGGAATAATATAAGCTCAAGGGAAAGAACCAATAATATGAGAAGAGATGAAGTCTGCGTTATATGAAAATGAAAGTTGTTTTGTTTGAGGACTTATTTATCTGAGTGAACTATGTTGCACTATTTTTGTTTTGATGCTTGTATCTCTACCATCTGCTGTAGAACATAAAATTAGTGGGCTGGTTCTCAGTTCCTTTAGAAATGATCAGAGTAAACTTCCCAAGGACTAAGAATGGCAGCAAGTAAACCACAAAGACATCTTGGGGTAAAAGTTTCTGTGGCTGCTGTGTGTACTAACAGACACAATGCATTGTATTCTATTTCTAAAGATGATTTTGTCATCAACTTTCTCCCTTTTGTGTCCACACAATGACTTATAACCCAACACAAGCTGAAATGTAATAGTCCGTAGTACAGGATGGTAGAAGTCCAATGCAGTGGTTCCCAAGGAAACCAGAGGAAAATTCTGGCTCTGGGATTAGCAAGCCTCAGTGACTAGAGTACCCCTCTGGACTTAAGTCTCTTCATCTGTAAAATAAGGAAGTGAGACCAAAACATCTTAAAGTACTTTCTAACACTTACCATCTGTGGATTGAGGATCAAAACACACCCACTATATTGGACTACAAATAACCAAGAGAGCTATTACTTTTCTGTTGGATCCTCCAGGGAAGAAACCATGTTCCCATAATCCCTCTCTGTCCCAGCATCTTATTGGGCTGTTCCAGGAAGTCAGGAAAAATGAGAATGAATGAGACTACCTTACTTGCCCATAGAAGCATGTAGGTAGGGCCAGGAAAACTACCTAAAGTTTTCTTGAGTGACAGTGCCAAGGGTTTGTGCCATTGACATTGGAGGAGTAACTGGAGATTCCTCCCAAAGTGTCATTACTGCTGGACATGCTTAATTATTCATTTTATCATAGTTAGTCTAAAAATTACCTAGGTCACCTTTTTATTATTGAATGTAGTGATAAGAAGCCTGACTTAATTTTCCACATACTGAATGCTTAAGCACTCTATCTGGAAAACCACTTGGGGGCAAATCTAAGTCTGCAATTTGAATGATTTAAACCGGGGGTGTCAAAACTCATTTTCACTGGCAGCCACATCAGCCTCCTGGTTGCCTTCAAAGGGCCGAATGTAATTTTAGGGCTGTATAAATGTAAGTGCTCCTTAACAGTTAAGCGAGAGCTCAGCACTGCCGCTGGTAGAAACAAGGTGCCAGGCCAGATAAAACAAGGTGGAAGGCTGGATTCAGCCCTCAGACCTTGTGTTTGCCACCTGTGGCTTAGACAGTTCAGATTATTTGTCTCTAAGGTCACATACTCTTGGGTGTGTGAAAGACTGTGGGTTTAATCTAAGGTTGGAATGCCACTAGCAACAACCAAGGGAAGTGTAATAAAAGCAGGCAACCACATGAAGACTGAGTCTCATAGCACTACTAGTAAAATCTGTCTATAGGAAGCAAGTTTAATTTCCTGTCCCTCCGTTCTATTCCCAGTAACATGTATTCATTTCTCCTCCTTTTGAAGTACAACTGTCCAAACTAGCATCATCCCTCTCTGGGACTACAGGAGCTTCCTAACTCTCTGCTGTCACTCTTGCCCATTTACCACCCATTCTCCTCAAGGAAACCAGAATGATTTTCTAACATATGCAATTGGATAGTGCCGTTGCCCTGCTTATAAAACATCTAGGACCTTTCCAGTTCACTCAGAATAAAATCTAATTCCTTACCCTGGTTTCCATGACCTGCATGAGCCACCCTATTTCTCTAACCATTTTATATCAGTCATTCATTACACTGCAGTCACAGTGCTCTTCTTTCTGTTCCTCAAACACAAGAAGCAGGACCCAGGGCTTTGGAATTGTTGTGTAATTGTCTGGAATGTTCTCTCTGATCTTCATATGCTGCTGCTGCTTCTTCTTCTTCTTCTTCTTCTTATGGAATTAGAGATGAATTTTTATTATATATTTTTCTTTTTTTAAATACTTTTAAATTTTATTGTTGTTCAAGTACAGTTTTCTGCCTTTTCTCCCCACCTCTCCCCACCCCCTCCCTGGCCATCCCCACCTTCCTCCCCTGATTCCATCTGCCCTTGGTTTTGTCCATGTGTCCCTTATAGTTGTTCCTGCAAACCCTTCACCATTTTCCTCCCATTATTCCCTCCCATCTACCCTCTGGTTACTGTCAGATTGTTCTTAATTTCAATGTCTCTGATTATATTTTGCTTGTTTGTTTGTTTTGTTGATTAGGTTCCAGTTAAAGGTGTAATCTTCACATGCTTCTTACTTCTGTAGAAACCATTGACGACTCAATGCAGAGGACACCCCAAGTCATTTTCTATCATATTACCTGAAATAAAGTATTTATCATTGTCTGAAATTATCAGGTTTATTTGTTTACTTGTTTGTTGTCTGGCTACCCCACCAGAACATAATCTTTAAAATCAGCAACCTTGTTCATCTTATTAGAGATCCATCCCAAGTACCTATAATAGTACCTCACATGTAGTAGATCAAAATTAATATTTCTTGAATGGATAGATAGATAGATGGATGGATAAATAAATAAATCCGTAGATATTTTTAAATCTGGGGAGATGAAGCATTGAGTATAGAATGTAAGAACCAAAGAGCTATTAGAAATGATCCATTTAAGGCTTTCACTTTACATTTATACTAATCAAGCTAAATTGGGGCCAAAAAAGTGAGCATCTTGCCCAGGATACCTCCTTAAGTGGGATATCAGATTCTAACATAAATTATCTGTCTGAGTTTTGAAGAAACAGGTTCTTTACCTGTAAATATCCCCCAGGTTCATAAATACTTGTTTAGATTAATAATGATTCTCTCGGCTCTTTTATGTCTAGCAAGGGAAGGTCAGGTTTAAATCTGAGTGATTATTTGAATCTCCAGAATGCACAGTCATTAGTTTTGCCCGATGTACAGGGGTCCTGGGACCAGTGATTGTTCTAACACACCCAGATGTTTCATAACCACAGCATGTCAGTGATGTGTGATGTACCTTTTAGTACATCGTTTAGTATTGCTATATCTTTCAGTATTTAATGCATTACTAAAAATACAAACAGGAGCATATTGTCTTGAATCCTGTTGATGAGTCTTAAAGTCTGAATATTAATTCTTAGTTTTTGCTTTGATATTGTATGTGTTTACTTCTTGTTGGTACTCCCAGAGTATAAGTACTCCAGGGCAGCAATTTTCAACCTCTTCATCTCATGGCACACACACTTATTATGAAAATTCTGCAACACACCAAAAAAAATTTTTTTTGCCAATCTGACAAAAAAAAAAGATAGGTATAATTTTGATTCATTCATGCCAGATGGTAATTGTTGTGTTGACTGTTGTCATTTTTTTATTTAACAATCTAAGGGAAAAGAGGTCAGTGCCCCTGATTAAATAGTCAGGTATTGTTTAAGAATTCTCGTGGCACACCGGTTGAAAATTGCTGCTCTAGAGAACGTGTAATATATCTTCTTAATCACATTGACAACTATGTCTAAAGGTTACAATCTTCCCAATAGAGGCTCAAACCTGTTAACTGCTACTAACTATGATTTTGATAACATTACTGTTGATATCAATAGACTAATGTTCTCAAGAGAAAGATAAGACTCTTTATATTAGACAATTTCTTCAGGTTTTCAAATATTTCAGGGGATAAGAGTATTTGCATCTTCATTTTTGGGTAACCTGTTAAGAAAACCTCTGAAGAAAAATGTATTAATCTGAGAATTGCACTATGGTATGGTTCAAAACTTTATTTGCAAGTTGATTCTTTTAATAGCTAAACTATTTCATTTCTTCAGTATAAGATGGTCTTGTTGAACTCATCCTGCCAGGACTGTTTGTAAGCAGTTGTATTTTCCGTGGTTGAAAAATTTTTGACAAAAACATTCAGAAAATTCACACAACACAGAGACTGCGAGACAAATCAGCAATTTGACTTTATTCTTCCTAGCTCAGACCTCTAACCACAAACCTACAAAAGGTGTCAGAATGACAGAAAGATAAGATCTCCTGAGTTTGCAATTATTGATAATGCTTATTAAACACATTTTCTATAATCAAACAATGATAAGCTTAGCTGAGCACAGCATGTACCTAGGACTTAAGAGGCAAAGTTCTAAAAATTGCAATGTTTATTTTGTTACATTTGACCTTTTACTAAGAAATTCTAAAAATGTGCTTTCTACCACTTTTTTTCACCTTTCTTAAAAGCATTGTCATTTTTTATGAGTCTACTACCTAAAAACTTTATATATGCATCATTTCTATACTTCACATTATTATTCAAAGGTATCCATAATCTAAAGAAGCAATTGAAATCGGTAGGAAGAGTTGGCAAAATAAGCCTAATACAAATTCTTAACATTCACTGAAAAGAAAGCCAAAAATGTGAAAAAATGAGTAAAAAATTTTAAAAAACACACACACACAAACATACAATGTGTGGATTTTCTATACTCTCCAAGGCACTCTGTAGTGGGGAATAAAACAAACCTTTGGTCCTCTAAGTTAAGTGAAAGATTAATTTTCTTCTAGTAAAAACCCATTTTCTTCGAGAAAATGGAAAAATCCCAGAAGTGACATAAAACTGTGTAGCGAATATTTGCAAACAAATTATTTCTTTAGTTATTTCATTGCCATTGATTTGAAATTGTCCTACTAGGGAAATCACATGAGGTTAAATAGACTCAACTCTCTTCCAGGGAGAGGGAGAGAGAATTTCATCAGTACCCATGAATATCCACACTATTTCCCAGCCTTCAGCTGCTGTGCAAAGGCCTTTGGGCACGCAGGCAAGGTGGTCGCTCGGCTGAACTCATTTACGTGTAAGGGTCCAGCTCTCATCTCTACTCCAGTGATCCACACCTTTCTCTCAATCCCACCTCACCCCTTAGCTCCAGGGGTCATTTTCAATTTCCTTTCAAAATCTCTATTTGGAAATCTTATACTTCAAGAGTAACAGTTGCAAACTAAATTCATTATTCACTCACAAACCCAAACCTCATCCTTTAAGAGAGTCATTAGTCTGACTTTCAGAATCTCAGAGTCTTCCTCATTTCTTCCTCTCTGGCTCTCCTGATCCACTTGATCTAGTTGACTAGCTCAAAGATATCTCTTGAATTCATTTTTTTTCTCCACCCCTATGGCCAATCCAGATCTTTTCATGTCTTCCCTCATCTGTAAAACCATCTTCTTGACTGTCCTTTTCAACAGCAGTCTCTCCCATCTGAGTCCCTCCTCCAGGTAGCTCCCAAAATTGTGTTTCTAGAAAGCATTTCACTCTCCAGCTTAAAGCTTCCATTACATTTTTGCTTATGAGGTAAAAAATCAAAGTTTTTTGGCATGGCACAAAATCCTTTGACAATCTTACAGATCATATATTCAAGCCATATTGAATTTTTGGGCCATTCTTTTTACATTGTTACTTCTGTCTCCATCGATTATAAGAATATCTTATTATCCCTTTATCTGCCCAGAAACCCTCACTCATTCTTTAAGAACTGTATTGAATTGGTCCCTGAGATCAACCCCTCACCCCCAGACAAAGACTCCTATCGCTATCTTCTTGATAGTACTTTACTTACACCAATATATTTATAATTTGTGTATGCATAGAGCATAATCATTTTGTCTATCTTTCTCATTTAACCATGAGTGTAAGAAGAATAACGACTGTGTCATGGTCCCCTAAATAATCCCAGGACCTGGGACATATTAGAAGCTCAATAACATTAAATAAGTGAATATATAGAAAAATATAGAGGTTGAACATGGTTGCTGCATGTCCTGTAACAGGCTGAGGAGAAGAGCAAGAATGGCAGGGTAAGACTCTATTCACTAGATATTGAAAAATACTTGTTTCCCAGTCCAAAAACAAAGGCTCAATACTGAATGATTCCTAGACGATTCTCTGAATCCCAATAGGTCTGGAAATAATAGAAATGTCTAAGCTTTCAAAAGCTTCCAAAATATAATACCAACAATAACTTATAAGCATGGGGCGCGTCCTCTGTATTGAGTCCTGTGTTAAATGCATTACATGTAATATATCATTCGATGTTCATTACAACACTTTCAGTCAGATTTTCTATTTTTTCCCCCATTTTACAGAAGAAGAAACTGTTGTTTTGAATTACTGGCCCAAGGTTATAGAGCCTATAAGTGGTAAAGCCAAAGTTTGGACCAAGACAATCTGAGACTAGAGTCCACACTCTTAAAGAGCCACTAAGTGCATTGGGATAGATTTGGAAGGTATTTTAAGATATTTCTTTTCCTTCAAGATGTAGTGAGTATACAATAGTCCCAAATATTTAAAGTAGTCACATTAATGTCACATATATGCTGCGATTGAAAGGGTTATCATACACCAAAAAAATATAATTTCTTAGATATGAAATTAATGTGCTTAGCACATTGAACCTGCAACAAAGTCTGGGTCTTTGCTCTGAAAGCGTCTAAATCCTTACTGATTATTCTGTGATTTATCTGCCTATTGAGATATAAAAATATGGATTCACATATACAAAAAACTTTCATCATACTTAAATGAGTACAAACAGATACTACTATGAAGTTTTTGCTTTAGACCTAGATAATACAAAATGAAAAGAACATTCATCGTGAGTTCAGTGGAGGTGCTGTTGTTGTTTTTCATGAACTGATTTTTTTGGCGCTGAACCATAGGAGAATATAAATGTCATCTGCTAAAAGTTTGATTCCTCCAATTCAAAAAAGTTACATTTACCATATTTTGCTGCATATAATGTGCACCCACGTTTTTGTGTGCATTATACATGGGATTATTATACTCATTATTATACCCATGGTATGTAGTCATTATGCCCATATATAATGCGCATCCTTATTTTTCCCTCAAAACTTCAGGCAAAAAAGTGTGCATTATACACTGCAAAATATGCATGTAATGCACAAATACTGTATTAAATTGCTTATTGAAAGTGCCATGTGTATGTTACATCAACAGCTCAGACAAACGAGATTCTATCAGAACTAGTGGTTTACTGAATCAAGACTCTCCAGTCTGTCTTTCTCTCTTTTTCAATATAAAAGTTAGAAGGTACATTCAAGTTTCAAGTCTCCACACTGAACTTAAGAAAAAGTCATCATTAGTATGTGAAGGTAAACAAACCAAGTTGTGTAACTCCGGTAGGTAGAGACCTCTGATTTGTATTCACATATACATATGTACAGAAGAATTCAGTGTTCCAACAGAAAAAAGATTTTATCAAAAATTTTAAAAAAAATGTTATTTACTACTGTGACATTTCAAGACTCCCACCGCTTTGCCTAAAGACACAAATACGTTTGACATAAGTCACCACATGCCTTTATCTGTGACTTTAAAATTTTTTAATTTGTTTTTGTCTTTTATTTATTTTTATTGTCCAGTGCAAGAAAGGACTCATAAAATTTCATAGAACTAAAATGTGCAAGCTTGTTCTCTCTCTATACAGCAACGTGAGGATTTTGGTTTCATTCTAGGCCTCACTTTGTGCCATCCCCAGGGCCTTCCTTCTCCGCTCAGACACATCTGTCTACTTCCCATTCCCTGGCCTTACTTTATTCCCTCCTACCTTTATTCCAGGTGCTTTGTACTTACTCTTTCCATGTATGGAATATCCTTCCCCACCCTCACACCATTCTCCCCATTTAATCCTATTTGTCTTTCAAATATCAGTTCAAGTGTCACTTTCATAGGAAAGACTTCAATGAACCTCACTTCCCAACCACACTTCCACACCCACAGAGTATAGATAGGCTCCTTTGTTACATTCTATGATAGAACTGAGTTCTACTTGTAATTATCATTAATTCATGGGATTATTTGATTAATGTCTCTCTGACAACCACTGAGTTAGCCTGTGAGAGAAGGGAGTAATCTTGTTTAGTTCATAGTGTACTTACAGCAGCTAGCACAATACTTCCTGCATGGTAAGTACTTGGTGCTATATGAAAAACTGGATGAGTGAATGAATGAATGAATGAATGAGTGAGTGAATATTAACTCTGAAGCTATTCATTTGTTGTCTATGCTGCTAAAGGATTCCATTGGACCCTGGCTGGTGTAGCTCAGTGAATTGAGCATGGGCCTGCGAACCAAAGGGTTGCCAGTTTGATTCCCAGTCAGGGCACGTGCCTGGGTTGTGGGCCAGGTCTCCAGTAGGGGATGCTTGAGAGGCAACCACACATTGATGTCTCTTTCCTTCTCCTTCTCCTTTCCTTCCCCCCTCTCTAAACATAGATAAAATCTTTTTTTAAAAAAAGGATTCCATTAGGTTACAGAAAAAACATAGGCAAGCAAGTTGTCCTAAACCACCCTTGGGACTTATAAGTAGACCTTAATTCTGTATTTCTCATCATTCTCTACTTAAGAGCATCTGAGCCACCTCGAGCCACCACGAGCCACCACAAGATCAAACATTTGACCAATCTGCTTTTGGTTTTTTTTTGGGGGGAAGCATATTTCCTTGTAACACTAAAATATTTATTTCTGGATAAGATTATACCTACTAAAAGTTCTGATTTCACTTTTAGTGTTAATAGAATTCCCCGATTTAATATAATTGAACTTTTCTTTTCCCAACCTCAAGAACAAGGCTCAGAGTTTAGGATAAAATAAATGTCATACTAAATAAAATGTATAGGGTAAGAAGCAGTAGAAACATATTAACTTAGCTGTAGGTAGAATTATTTAAATTGTTCAAATAGAGTCTGATATATACCATCTAAGAGAAAGAATTGAGGACTTCAAAATGATGTTTTTAAATGTCTAACAAGGGCTGGGGAATGTTTTTCCATCATCCACTACTCCTTGGCCTTTTAGAGGGACACTTTGTGCCGAAAACACTCTTTGGAAGCCTGAGCATTTCTGACAACAGACCACCCAGATAAGATTAAAATCAAAATCCTTTTTTTCAAAGTCCTTCCATTTCATTTTCTCCTCCAGAAATAATTCCCAGCCCAATGCCAGGACTTTTAGTGTTCATTCTGTTGACACAAGCCCTTTTGCCTTTCATTTTCTCTGAGAACAGTTAGCCACTCTTCTACTTTATCCACTAAAAGGTAACTCCAAGCGGGTAATTTAAAATTTTAATTGTCTGATGAAACATTTTTTTCATCTTAAAACGTAATATCAAAAGAAGCAATACAGACTCGATGCCATCAACACTGACGTGGATGGCAAATGCCCTTGGCATCCATGCACGTGGGCACTTCTGCAATTGTTCCGACTTTCAAAAAAAAAAACCTCTTTCTATTTGGTGCCTAAATTTTCTATCTTTGATTTTTATTACTGTTCACTTGAATTAAACTTAATAAGAAATATTCAATAGGCCACTTACCTGTTAGAACTTCAACTTGGAAACAGAAGAGAAAGAAATACCAAAGGTCAGACTTCATCTTTGCCAAGGACAAATAAAATCCTCTCCTTCAGTGCTGAAAAAAAAATGACAGCAAATTCATCTTCTCAGGTGTTTTCTATCTGCTGGAAAGGAAGTGGTTTTGTGGGGGTTGATGTAATGTGAATGCAAGGAAGTGTTTTTTATTTGACGACAGTGGCTATATGAGAAGCATTACTGCTAAAGGGGACTGAGCATAATCCATGGATTGTTGATGATTTTGAAGACGTAGGAAAACTCCACCCTCATTCTGGTTCCAATAAAACAAGTGAAAGAGACAATGCCTATTCTCTTCAGAACCACCCTACTTTTTTGAATCAATAGTTATTGGGGATAACAGGATATAAAAATAGCCACATGATGAATAACATTTCTGTCTTATGCTATTTGCTTGAGAGAAAGAAAGCCTTTGAAATAGGACAAGAAATAAATGAAATTATTACAGAAATTGAAATGAAGATATCTGAAAGAGGAGCAATGCAGTAATCTGAGAAATATTTTCATGGCGTTCACTGTTAATTGTCCAAATGATGGAGTCAGTTTTAATCCAACTTAAGCTCTATTCTGCATATTACAGAAAAATCTGTAGAAACCAGGAATTCTGCCTCTGGAACCTCAGATGAAAGCAGGAAAGTTGAAAAGCCTACCCATGATTTCTCTATCCCTGCAGGAAAATAGAGTAAATAATAATGAGTAATAATAATATAAATAATTATATTTATGTGTACACAAATGTTTTATATGAAATAACACATAAAATATAAAAAATAAATCAAAAGGTGTACATTTAATATGTATAAAATATAATATGAATATAGCCAATATTTATATGTTATCTCACATGTATTTCAGTGAATTAGTTATATATATACACACACACACATTTGTTATGTTTTATACATGCATTAATCTGTTTAATCCTCATAACCATCCTATGATATGGAGACTACTAATCACCCATTTTACTGATAAGAAAAACTAAGGCACAGAGTGTAAAAAAGTACTTGGCCCAAGTTGTGTGATTAGTAAGTGGCAGGGCTGGGATGTGGAGAGTCAAGCTCCAGAGTCCTCACTCTTAACAAGCAGGTAGAACCTTTAGTGCCAAGGGTTCTGAGAATACCATCCAGAGGTCTGAACCAGCTTCCAGGAGGCTGAGTTTCTGAGGAGCGACTGACAGGGCAGGACTAACTCTCAGCCTATGAAAGTGACATCCAGGTGAGCAATTGAAATCAGCTGGGCAGGGCAACCAAGGGTCAGTCCAAAATGTCCAAACTTTAAAATAGATACACCTCTCAGGCTACAGATAGCAATTAGGGATACTGGATGAGAGTGAAGGTGTTCCGAAGGAAAGGCAGGAGGCTGATTCAGCAGTGATATCCCTAAGGGGCTGAGGTTTTCCCTGGTACAATTTTGGGGGTCTCATGGGCCTCAGTAGGGGGTATGAAAGAAGCTATTTGAGGTGCTGAGCTATCCCGAGCAGTAAAGATTGGGCCACCAGGAACCTGCTACCCTGATCCTTCCTGTCCCTTCCACTGTGTCCCCTGGACAGTATCAAGAGGAAGCGCTTCCAGATGCATTATCATTGCATTGGAGTCCTTTTCCAGCAAAGACATGGGCAGTGGAGAGTAATCGACTTCTTCTACACTTTTTGTGACCGAGCTCTGGAACTAAGTACAGTATGGAAGGCTTTTACTTTATTTGATTGTTTACTTTATTTGTTTGTTTTCCTTTATTTAATCCTAAAGCTCAGCTGCAGTTATGCAGAGCAATATAAATCAAAATCACGAGCATTCATTGAGCACGTACTGTGTGCCAGACACTGTGCTTCACATGAATTATCTCATTCAGTTCTCACAGCTACTCTGTGAGGTAGGGCCCATTATCATTCCCATTTTACAGATGAGGAAACTGATAGTTAGAGACATTAAGTAACTTGCCCAGGATCACACAGCCAGAAAGTGATTGAGCCAGGTCAGACCCAGAAAAGGAAACTGCATTCCACACTCTTAATTACCACACTACACTCTCATGTTGGTCTTCATTTATCTAGCCAGAAACATAATTTTTGGCCTCCTATTTTGGTGGAAGAAGGAAGAAGGATACTTTAAAGTACTACACAAAGTTCCAAAACTTTTGAACTCAACAAAAGATTTCCTAATAAAATTTAGGTGTGATGTTTCTATCTCAAGAGGAGAAAAATTAAACAACAATGAATACAATTACTTATTGTTTTAAATATTCAGAATTACTTTTCCTATGCTTGCACAATAAACCGGGCAAAAATTTCCATTCACCACACAGGAAGCACTCTTATTTGCTTTTATGTTATTTTTTTTTTCATTCCATGACTTAAGAAGGTTTTGATTTGTGTGTACAGATGTCTGGGGCAAAGGTGGGGAATGGAAAGTCTGTTACATTAAAAGCAGAATGTTTATTATTACTTGTCTTTACTTGCCTTGTGGGCATGAGAGTTCACAGTGTTTGTGTGAACAGTGTTTGTGCTTTTCTGAAGTGCCACACACCAAGGCCACTGAGCCCAAACAATAGGGTTAAAAAGCATCCCCAATGTATCACCTAAACTTGGCTCACCAATTTGAAAGAGAAGGCTTGTTCCTAATCATAACTGTTTCTCCCAGTTCATTTCCTTTATTGTTGAGTGGCAACACCATCCACTCATTTAGCCAGGAATCTGCGAGTCAGCCTTCTCTGCTCTCCACTATTCACCAATAAGCCCTTTCTTAGACTTCTTGTACTCTGCCATGTATTCTTCTCTCTCTCTTGCCACGGTCACTGGGTTAGATCAGGCCTCCAGCATCTCCCTCCTGGTCTTTCTGTCCCTACTCTTGTCCTATTTTAATCTGCCTCTACACCACAGAGTAAGCAATCTTTTTAAAATGTAAATCTAATTAACCTGTGCTCTGCTACTGAGCTTGCTGTCAGTCTAAGATAAGGTCCAAACTCTCTTTTAAGCCCTTTTACCATAGGCCTCCTATTCAGCCTCATCTCTTGACACATTTGTTACTTCTTCCCCCTGCACTGAAAACGTCAGCCACATTGAAAGGCACAGCGTTCTCCAAATTCCCCAAGCCCACGCTTCCTCCAGCTGCCAGGAGCCCTCTTCTTGTCCCCACCCACCTTCCTCACCACCCAGCCTCTTGTCTTCTGCAGAAATCCTATCATTCTTCAGGTCGTTGCTTACACACCCATCAATTCATTAAAAAATCCTTTTCTGATCCATTCACTACCAACCACTTCCATATCTAGTGTCCCTTGGGTAGCTTTTCTGCATCCTTCTAAAGCTCCTGGGTGTTCCTCATTCTAAACCTCATCACGCTACTGTAATGGCCTGCTTGCGCTCTCACAGACCTTACTGCACTGTGAGCAGCATCAGAACAAGGATGGAAGATACCTTCTTTGCAGCCATATCTGTGATGCCCAACACAGTGCCCAGTGCATAGTTGTGCTCCATAACTATTTCTTGAATGAATGACTGTTTGAAGAATCCTTGACTTTTGAAGGAACTATATTACCTCAGGAACAATAACCAACTAGCAGTTTGCTATTTGAATCATAATGTGTGATGTAAGGACAGAAAACTAACATGTTTTTGTATATCACATTGAAATTCAATAAAAATAATAATTAATCATCCTCATTTATCTTTTATCATTTGTCCATCCTAATCTTCAAATAAAAGAACATTCTATTTTAACAACCAAATCCCATTTTCTCATTTAAAACTTATTAATCCATAAATCCCAGAAAAATAACTGCACATTTCCATGGATGATAAATAAATGTGTATAATATGACTATAAATTGATATGATTGATATTTTTAACATAAACATCCCAACTTAGTCTCGTTGGCAGCAAGGCTTCCATTCTGATGACAGTACCATTGCTCAAAACATCATAAAGCACCTCCCTGGACCCCATTTCCTCCAGACTCTGCAGGGTTCAGGATCCCTCAGTCCTGTCTTTTGTTCCTGGATTGCCTTCCTACATATGGCTCCTTCCCTTTGCTTATAAAAGTGATATAATTTCTCCAGTCATTAACAAGTACAAACACATTCCCTCAGACCCCCGACCCCTGCCATCTACATTTCTCTCTTCTTTCTTAGAAAAGACACTCAGTCTCTACCCCTCAGTGCTTCCTAGATGTTTCTCAACCCACTGTAAATGGGTTTCTGTCTCTGTCATCCCACTGAGCTTTCTCTCCCAAAGCCTACTCATGAGCTCCACATCGCCAATGCCAACCAACACTCTACATTTTCCCCATCCTTGACCTCTGAATCATCTGATGCTTATACTTACTTTATATTGATGTTATACTTTACCTTGAAATAATATCACCCATTCCTGACTGAGTTACCAGAACTAAGGGATGTACTGCTTATTGTAGGTTGCTTTGCCTACCTCTACTATGATTTATTCTGTGTTAAATTTAAAATCTAAGTCTCCAAATAAAATATTTATTCTCTTAATTTCAAACAACACTATATTAAAGCCCCCCTATGGTCCCCATGTGTGGTCAGAATCATTGCTCTCTTCTTTATAACTCCCATCTCTCTGACCTCTTCCAGCTTGAGTTTTTCTGCCAGTTACAATTTCTCTCTTCTCCTAAATGTGGATGTTGATATTCCCCAGAATGTGAGCTTTAATCCTCGGCTTTCCTCATTCTATCTACTCCTCCTCAGTGATCAAGCACTAAAATACCAACACCATTTTTCTTCTGTAACTCTTAAGCTGTTTCTGAAAGCTATTTCAAAATGTTTTGAACCATAATAATATGTTAAAATGAGTATATAATCCTTCCAAAAGACTAAAACTCAAAAAAGACTCACAACCTGTTGTATTTTTAGGAAATAAAATGATCACTCCAAGCCTATGAAATACATTCCATTTCAAAATTTCTCTCTCTTTCTCTCTCTCTCTCTCTCTTTATTTTTCTCTGTAAGCACCTTAAGGGCAAAGAGACTATCTTCTCCAATTGCTATTTAGTACCTAAATGCCCTTCACCCAAGTGGCTCAGATTGGCTAGAACACAATACTGGAATTCAGTAGCTATTATAGAGGTTAAATCAAATTATAGTAGGCTTCTTGGGTGAGCTTTTTGTGAATGGATGACACCTACTGGTAAAAACTGAAAATCTTTTTCTTTTTAAGAAAACTGTTCATCTTTTAAGCTGAGAAAGAGAAAGAGAATTACATCCAGCAGAGACCAACACTGTCAAAAGTATAATTGCCAGAGGTACAAATCAAGGATTTCCTGAGAAAATGTTCATGATACAGTAAGCAGAAAAGCAAATTATATGTATTACATACATAGGAGCTTAATGTTTAAATTGTTATATAAAAACTTACAGATAAAAATATATAATGCCATAGATAAAAACTATATGTAGAAACAAATCAAGGATAGGCACCAGAATATTAATTTATAGTATTACAAATTATTATTTTTCCTTTGTGTTTTCTGCACTTGAATTTTTCTCCTATGACCATGTATTGTTCTCATACAAACAAGCAAACAAAATATAACCAGAGACATTGAAATAAAGAACAAACTGATAGTAACTGGAGGTGAAGGAGAAGGGGGAGAGGGATAATGGGGAAAAGAAGAGGAAGAGACATCAAGGAACATGTAAAAAGGACCCGTGGACAAAGCCAATAGAGGGTAGGATTGAGAGTGGGGTGGAGAAAACTGGTGGCAGGAAAATGGAGACAACTGTACTTGAACAACAATGAAAAAAACACAAATAAACAAACACAGTGTGTACACGTGTTTATGTGTGTTATCTGAATTTTTTCTTTCCTAAAAGTTTTATGAAATTACCTTACACATGATGAGGCAGAATACCTAAGCACAAAGGACACAAGTGATTAAAAATACTGAATTAGGAAACGGGAACAAATTATAATTAAAAGTTCTGGTTTTTTAAATCATTAACTTGAGCATGCTTAATTATGGGAAACTGAGAAACTCAAATAAATTTGAAGGAAGTCAGGACTCCTGCTATTTTTTCAATAGTCAGAAACCTATTTAAAAGAAATGTGCTATACATTTTTAAAAAGAGGATAAACATTGATCAAATATTGGTTCTGATGTGAATGATTACCAAGAAAATCCAAGAGAACGAACTAGAAAAGTATTATGATAATTAAGGAAATTAAGTAAGGCAGAAATCAAGTAAGGCAGTTGAGAATAAAATAAATATTAGAAAAACCAAAGGAGATCCAAGGTAGCAGCAGAAGGAGATCCAAGCTGGCAGTGGAGTAGGTAGAAGCTACACTAACCTCCTCCCAAGACCAAACTGGAATTACCACTAAATTATAGAAAATCATTCTGAATAAACAACTGAAGACTAACTGGAGAGAAGCCTTATATCCGAGGACTTACTGAAGAAACCACAATAGCACATCAAGTCCAATAGGAAGTGCTGAGGCACAAGAGGGCTGGCTGGGCTTCCACAGGCAGCAGCTGGAGTTCTGAAGGGATATTTTAAGAGCTGTGGGTTCCCCTTGAAAAGTGTGGTGTCTAAACCCCGAGCTGGGTTCCCCAGCCTAGAACACCAGAGCCAGGAAAGAAACCCAAGTAACATCCAGCTGTGAAAAGCAACAGGGTTTCTGTCCACTAGGGAGAGACAGCTAGAGACACAGACAGCCTCTTGAAGAACCAACACAATAATTTTTCTTTGCAGCCACTTACCCTGGGCTCCAGCAGAGTGATGGCAGAGTGGACTAGAGCCATGTGAGGAGAGTCTGGGGTTAATGGCTGTAGGGAGAGAGCTGAAGGGTCAGCCTTCAAGATTCATTCCCCATACTGCTGAATCATTCCCCATACCGCAGAAGCCATTTTCCTCAGGTAGGATACTCCCCTCCAAGTGACATCAGCCTGGAGAGAAGCAATAGCCCCACCTATAGGAATCCCTCTTGCCCCACCCTATGTAGACTAATTCCTGCTGCTGAGGATACCGCCAGAGGCTCTTCGAGTGACTAGCCTAACGGACAGCCTGCAAGAGGAAGCAGATCTCTTGGAGCTTTAAGACTGTAGCTGACCAATCCCTGGGCCCCATGCAGGTAAAAGCTGGCCTTGGTGTGCACCTTGGTTCTTTCTGCACACACCAGACCCAGCAGAGGAACCAAATGCCATGGATTACTGATAGTTCCAAATAGGTTGCCCACAGCCACTCACAGGCAGCATCTGACATAGGTCTGAAGCAGTCTTTGCAGATTTACCTAATATATAGAAACAAACACAAAGAGGCAGAAAAGTGGAAGACAAAGAAACAGGCCCCAAATGAAAGAACGAGAGAATTCTCCAGAAGAACTTAATGAAATGGAGGCAAGCAATTTATCAGATATAAAGTTTAAAGTAATGATTACAAGAATATTCAACAGCATAAAAAAGACATAGAAACCACAAAAAGGACCAGTCGGAAATAAAAAATGCAATATCTAAAACAAATGATACACTGGAAGGAATAAACACTAGATTATTTGAAGCAAAGGGTTGAATCAATGATCTGGAAGACAAGGTAGAAAAAAAAAATGCCCAAGCAGAGCAGCAAAAAGAAAAAAGAATTTTAAAAAAAGGATAATTTTAGGGACATCTGGGACAACATGAAGCATAACAATATCTACATCATGGGGATACTGGAAGGAGAAGAGAGAGAGCAAGGGAATAAGAACCTATTTGAAAAAATAATGACTGAAAAATTCCATAACCTCGTGAAGGAAAAAGACACACAAGTCCAGGAAACACAGAGAGTCCCAAACAAGATGGACCCAAAGAGGCCCACACCAGGCCACACCATATTAACATGGTGAAACTTAAAACAGGGACAGATTCTGGAAAGCCACAAGAGAAAATCAGTTATTACCAACAAGGGAGCTCCCATAAGTGTGACATCTGATTTCTCAAAGAAACATTTCAGAGCAGAAGGGACTGGCAAAAAATATTCAAGGTGATGAAAAGCAAAGACCTATAACCAAGGCCACTTTATCCATCAGGATTATCATTTAAAATTGAGGGTGAAATCAAGAGCTTCCCAGACAAAAAAAGGTTAAAGGAGTTTGTTACCACCATACCAATATTGCAACAAATGTTAAAGAGTTTGCTTTAAGAAGAGAAAAAAAGGACCAAAAAAAAGGAACAAAAGAGAAAAATAGTTAGATACATATTTATTGCTATTCTATCCATAATCACTTAAATGTAAATGGATTAAATGCTCCAATCAAAAGATACACAGTAGCTGAATGGATAAGTAAATAAGACCCACTTATATGCTGTCTACAAAAAATTCCCACTTCAGAACAAAAGACACACAGAGACTAATAGTAAAAGTATGGAAAAAGATACTTCATGCAAATGGAAAGGAAAAACTGGCTAGGATAAAAATACTTATATCCAACAAAATAGACTTTAAAACCAAGGCTATAGTAAGAGACAAAAAAGGGCACTACATAATGATAAAGGGAACAATCCCACAAAAGGATATAATAATTGTAAACATTTACACACCCAATGTAGAAGCACTGAAATATCTTGGTAAAACAAATTATGATAGACCTAGAGGGAGAGGTTGACAGAAACACGGTCATAGCAGGAAGTCACTCCACTGACTTCAATGGATAGATCTTCCAGACAGAAAATCAACAAGGAGACAGCAGCCATAAATGACACACTAGATCAAATGGATTTAATTGATACCTTAATAGCATTTCATCCCAAAGCAGAAGAACATACATTCTTTACAAGGGTACATGGAATGTTTTCTAGGATAGACCACATGTTAGGACATAAAACAAGTCTCTATAAATTTCAGAAAACTGAAATCATATCAAGCATTTTCTCTGACCATAATGCTATGAAACTAGAAATAAATCACAAGAAGAACACTGAAAAATACAGACATTGAAGCTAGAAAACAATGAATGAGATCAAGTAAGATCAAGTAAGAAATTAAAAGATACCTTGAAACAAATGAAAATGAACAATTATATGCCAGCAAATTGGACAACCTGAACAAAATGCATAAATTCCTAGAAACATACAATCTTCCAAAACTATCAGGACGAATCAGAGAATCTGAATAAGCAGATTACACCTACTGACATTAAAGTAGTAATCAGAAAACTCCCAACAGACAAAAGCCATGGACCAGCTGACTTCAGAGGTGAATTTTACCAAACATTCTGAAAAGAACTAACACCTATTTTTCTCAAATTATTCTGAAAAATTCAAGAGGAGGCAAGACTCGCAAACTCATTTTGTGAAGCCAGCATTATCCTAATTCCAACACCAGAAAAACACAATACAAGAAAAGGAAATTATAGACCAACATCCCTGATGAACATAGATGCTAAAATACTCAACAAAATACAGCAGTACATCAAAAAGATCATACACCATGATCAGGTGGGATTTATTCCAGGGATCCAATGTTGGTACAATATTCTCAGATCAATAAATATGATTCACCACATAAAAAATAAAGGATAAAAACTACATGATCATATCAATAGATGAAGAAAAAGCATTTGATAAAAATCTAGCACCCATTTGTCATTAAAAACTCTCAGCAAAGTGGAAATAGAGAAAACATACCTAAACATCATAAAGGCCATATATGACAAACTCACTGCCAGCATCATACTCATTGGGTAAAAACAAGCTTTCCCCTTAAGATTGCAAACAAGACAGAGATGTCTGCTTTTACCTCTCTTATTCAACATAGTACTGGAAGTCCTAGCCACAGCAATCAGACAAGAAGAAGAAATGAAAGGCGTCCAAAATGGAAAGGAAGAAGTAAAACTGTCTTTATTTGCAGATGACATGATACATACATGAAGAACTCTAAAGATTGTACCAAGAAACTACTAGAACTGATACATGAATTCAGTAAAGGAACAAGATACAAAATGAATATCTGGAAATCAATTGCATTTTTTTTTAAGTCAATTGCATTTTTATATGCCAATGACAAACTCCCAGAAAGGAAAATTAAGAAAACAATCCCATTCGCAATTGCTTCAAAAAGAATAAAATACCTAGGAATAAATTTAACCAAGAATGAAAAAGACCTGTACAAGGAAAATTATAAAACACTGAAGAAAGAAACTGAAGAAAATACAAATAAGTAGAAATATATACTATGTTCATGGATAGAAACAATTAACATCATTAAAATGTCCATACTATCCAAAGCAATCTATAGATTCAATGCAATTCCTATCAAGATACCAATGACGTATTTCACAGAACTAGAACAAATATTTCAAAAATTTATATGGAACTACAAAAGACTCTAGATAGCAACAGTGATCTTTAGAAAGAAGAACAAAGTTGGAGGAATCATGCTATCTAATATCAAACTATACTATAAGGCCATAGTAATCAAAACAGCATGGTACTGGCATAAAAGCAGACACATGGACCAGTGGAACAAAATAGAGCAACCAGAAATAAACCCACACTTTACAGTAAATTAATATTTGGCAGAGAAAACAAGCACATACAATGCACATATAAGCAGAGATAGCTTATTCAATAAATGGCATTGGGAAAATTGGACAGATACATGCAGAAAAATGAAACTAGACCACCTTCTTATGCCACACACAAGAACAAATTCCAAATGGATTAAAGACTTAAATGTTAGACCTGAAAACGTAAAAATCCTAGAAGAAATAGGCAGTACAATCTCAGACATTGCTCATAGCAGTATTTTTTTCAGATATATCTCCTCAGACAAGGGAAACAAAAGAAAAATAAATAAATGGGACTACACCAAACTAAAAAAGTTTTGCACAACAAAGGAAACCATCAACAAAATAAAGACAACACACTGACTGACAGAACATATTCGCCAATACATCTGATACAAGTTAATATCCAAAATTTATAAAGATCTTATAAAACTCAACACCAAAACAACAACAAACAATCAAATTTTTTAAAAAATGAGCAAAGGACCTGAATAGATACTTCTCCAAAGAGGACATGAGAGGGGGTGTTGGGGGTAGAGGGATGGAGCAAAAAACAAAAAGGACTCATGGACATGGACAACAATGTGGTGATTGTGGGGACAGAGGGTGGGTGGAGGTGAAAAAGGGTATAAGGGGGATAAATGGTAATGGAAAAAATACAATAAAAATAAACTATTAAAAAAAAGAAAGGCCAATCTTTTTTTATATGTCAGAGGGAACATGAGTAGTTAAAAAACTGTAAGGGAACAATAACAAGGGGTATACATAATCTTATCAAGAAAGCTATGAAACTTGCTAAGGGACATACAAAAGATTTAAATAAATGGAAATGCACACAATGCTTCTGGAAGACTCTCTGTTATAAAAGTATCAATCCTCTCTAAATTAATTATAAGTGTAACATTTTTCAAACCAAAATACCAATTGGATTTTTCAAGTTTGAGATTCCATCCAAATAATCCAAGAGTTCTTTTGAAAGACAAAATCCAGGAGCAGATCCACATAACAAAATAATTTAGTAAAATGATAGAGACATGGAATTTGAAGTCGGTGGGGGAAATTTGTACTTTTCAGTAAATAAGAATTAGGAATAATTAGCCAACTATTTGAAAAAATATTAAGTTAGAGTATTACATGATATAATACAATATAGCAAAACAAATTCATGATTCAATATTAAATGTAAAAAAATAAAATCAAAAAATAATTTGAAGAAAATTTAGATTAGAAAAGTATACCCCAACTGCTTGGAAGGATAAACGCCTTCATAGTTATTTCTCAGGTATTTTCCTAATATGTATCATCTTTTTTAAAAAATCAAAAATTACATGTTAGAAAAAATAATAAAGTCATTTTTTGACAAATATATAGATAACTTTTTGCCTCTGCTCAGTGCAAAGAAAGTATCCTAAACCAAAAGCAAAGAAAAATTTTTAAATGTTAAAAACTTGATAAATTAAATTTATAAAAACTCACAAATTTCCATGCATCAAAAAAACTAAAATTAAATTCAAATGGTGAGGGCAGAAAAATATTTGCAACTTATTTACAGCAAAAGACCAATGTGATCAATATATAAAACTTCGTACAAATCCTTCACAAAATGGACACTCTAGACCCAGCAATTCCACTTCTGGGAATATGCCCAAAGAAGCTCAAAACACTAATTTGAAAGAATATACGCATCCCCTATGTTCATTGCAGCGTTATTTATAATAGCCAACATTTGGAAGCAGCCGAAGTGCCCATCAGTAGATGAATGGACAAAAAAAGTGGTAGTATATTTACACAATGGAATACTACTTGGCCATAAAAACAAAGGAAATCTTACCTTTCCCACAGTATGGATAGACCTGGGGATTATTATGATAAGTGAAAGAAGCCACTCGGAGAAAGACAAATACCATGTGATCTCACTTACATGTGGAATCTACTGAACAAAATAAACTAACAAAATAGAAACAGGCTCATAGATACACAGATACAGAGACTGACAGCTGTCAGAGGGAGGGGGTAAGAGGGCTGGGTGAAAAAGTGAAAAGGTTAAGCAAAAAAACAGGAAAAAACTCATAGACAACAGCATGGTGATTTCCAGAGGGAAGGGAGTAGGAGAAGTAGGAGGGGGTGAAAGGGGGATAAATGGTGATGGAAGGAGACTTGATTTGGGGTGGTGAACACACAGTACAATATATAGGTGATGTATTATAGAATTGTACACCTGAAATCTGTATAATGTTACTGATCAATGTCACCCCAATAAATTTAAAATAAATAAATAAAGTTTTTTAATAAAATGGATACTCTAACTTTAAAAAATAGATAAAAGATCTAAGTAAAGTAATTCACAAAAATAAGAAAGGCAGAAGTCCAAATCCACATTAAGAAAAAAAAAAGGTTGAAGCTCACTAGTAAGCAAGGGGAAATGAGATACATAAAACCATGAGATACATTTTTGTCCTACCAAGTTAGCAAAGATATTTAAATAACATTTTAAAGATATTAAATAATATTTGAAAGATATTAAATGGTATCTAAAAGATATTAAGTAAAATCTAATGTTTGGTTTTGGTAAGGAAGTAAGTAATGGCATTTTTATCCATAGCTAGTGGGAGTGAACACTGATACAACCTTCTGAAGGGGAATTTGATTATAAATATCAGTCTTACAGCACATTATACAGTCACCTAATCAAGCAGCACCCTCCCAGAGGCCTGCTCTACCACTTTATTAGACACTTCAGACAGGTGAGGGCCCCACTGAAGCTCCAATAGACCCCAAACCTCTATACAGTAATGCAGCTACATTACAAGTTATGTCTAAACAAACTCCAAACATTTAATTGTTGTTCAGGTACAGTTGTCTCCATTTTCACCTCACCACACACACCTGCCCCACCCACCCCTGCCTCCCATCTTCAAACCTACCCCCTTTGGCTTTGTCCATGGGTCCTTTATACATGTTCCTTGATGGCCCTTCCCCTATTTCCCCCCATTATCCCTCTCCCCCTTCTTCTCTGGTTACTATCAGTTTGTTCTTTGTTTCAGTGTCTCTGGTTATATTTTGTTCACTTGTTGGTTTTGTTGATTTTTTAATCTACTTTATATCTATTTGGAATCATCCAAATGATTGAATGAATTTTATTTTTTTAATTGTTTAGTGTTGGATGGACAAGGCCTGAACAGTAATGTGGCAGAGTGTATACCTATTCCACCTTTGAAAATTTGCATTGGAAATAGCCTTAGAAAGGTGTCTATGACCTGAGAGAATAATAGCAGCACAAATAGAAATTGTAACAGGAACTATTGTTTCCTTCCCAGACCGACTGAAGGAGGTCTTGGAGTATAGTTAATGCAATGCAACTGAAAGACGTGTGATAAACACAAGCCACTTCTAAATGTGCTATAGTTTTAATTGCTCCAGTAGACTTGTTGCTATTATATTTTTTAAAAAACTAAAATTAATGCCACATATTCTTGAGGTGGCCCATATCTGCATTTTACATTATCTCATCAAATAAGTATCATATTCTTTGCATTTGATAGGTGGCTTCTATTTCCAAGAAAACATGCCAGCCAATGGCCTGTAAATAATTTTATTTTTGTTAACAAATGTATTTTAAGCAGTGCTAATGCCCCATCCCTGCAGCTCAACACTGAAACACAGACCAAGCCATCCAATAGTAAATAAGATATGCAGACCTCAATGTAAAGTAATATTGACTTCAAAGTACAGAGAATATATTGTTCAGGGATTTCTATTATAAGTCACAGAAACCCAGATTGGCTTAAGAAAAGAATCATGAGTCATGAAACTAAAAGTTCGAGAGAACTTCAGGTATAGCTAGATCCAGGAATTGACCATTCAATTGATCCAGGAACTGAAGCAGGTTGTTCCAAGGAACTCCTGCTTTATATCCTTCCACCTTTTCAACTGTGACAGTTTATAAAAAGAGCATATAGCACTAGCAGAAGTCCTATGTCTGATGCCCTACACTGATGGAGCACATGTCCTTCCTTTTTTAATAATCCCTGTGGCAAAGAAGATGTAGAGCCCTTGACTGACATTACAGTGATTGCAGTCTCAGAGACAGGAGCCCACAGGTAACGGCAGCCTCATCCCAACACCATGAACACAGAGTTGGGAAAATGTGGCCCCTAAAGGAAAATCAAGGTGCTGTTACCAGCAAAAAGGAAAAGGAACTTTGGGCAGACAAAAGCAGCAGAAGTCTACAAAGATGGGAAAATGTTTCCTTCACCTTGACACTGGGGACAAAATAAATGTTCAAGGCACAGTATGACAACTCATTGTGGTAGGATGTAGAACCAGACATCTAGACTAAATCACTGACAGTGATTAACAGAAACCTTCTCTTAGTCATTTCATCATTCAAAATAGAGAAGGAGAAAATGAGAACTTATAATTAGCACTCTTTGTTTGTTCCAAGGCCTTTAGTTTACCTCATTTGCAACAACAACAACAACAAAATGAAACATTGAGGAAAAGGATCTTTTCCACTCTTCTCTGTGCTTTAGGAGGTTGAACCTACGACCGCATCAACTCTGTCGGCCTCTGGCTTCCATTAGCTTTCAGCTGTGGGAACACTGCTGGGAGACTGCAGGGCAGGAGGAAAGTCAAGTCGAGCAGCTGTTCCCTAGGCCTCCCTTCAAAACCATAGCTTCCAGTACAAAGCCATCTCTCGCAGCTACAGCTACTCCTACAATTCTGTCTGGATTCCGGTAACATTCCCTCTCCTTGGCCTTCAGATCTAGAGGTGGTGATGGCTTCCTTCTGCTGCTTGCCCTGGTATGTTTCTCCATCTTATACTGGTTTTCTTTAACCCTGCTTATTTCTTTCTAATAATCTCTTTATTAAACTTCCTTCAGTTATTCCAGCTTGAGTTTACTGCCTATTTCCTTTGAGAGGGAAGGTGCCCCATAGATCTAAGGACCAATTTTGTAAAGAGATTAATAGTAAGTGCCTGGCTGCATATGTATTGTTAGTTCAGGAGTGAGGCAAGGGAAAGGCCTTCATCTCACCGTGCCCACCCCACCCTCCGCACCCCCATCCTATTGACCTGCTCATTAATGGGTGAATTTCCTTTAAGTGAAGATTAAGCCTTTCCTTACACTATTATGGAGAGGAACATAACATGCAAATTCTCTGGCTTAAAGTTTCTTCACTCTGTAAATGACTGCTATCAGATTCCTTCTTGAGGGATAAGACTGAGACAGAGGGAGACAGAGCAGTGAGGGGGAATCAGATAAAGAAAATGGTGACAACACAATGAAGGATCCAGGGGCAATAAAGAACTTTGTGCACTAAAGATGGGCTTTTTCAACTTAGAATTTTGAAGACTAACTCTAAAGCTAAGAATCTCTTCCCTACCCACCTAGAATAAATGAGGCTACCCATGGTCAGGGACTGAATTGTTTCTCCCTGAAAACTTGTATGTTGAGGTCCTATCCACATCCCCGCTCCTGGACCTCAGAATTTGACTGTATTTGGAGACAGGACCCTTAAAGAGGTAGTTAAGGTAAAATGAGGTCATGTAGGTGTGCTCCAATCCCATATAACTGGTGTCCTATACGGAGAGGACATTAGGACAGACATGCACAGGGGAGACACGATGTGATGACACGGGGAAATTAGCCATGCTACCTGAAAAGGGGTGCCTGAGGCATTGTTCTGGGTTCCCACCCTAACATAAAGGGAAGCTTTCACAATGTCTACAGACCTTGATGTCCTGCAAATCGAAGAGGATTTCCGCCAATTCCTTGCAGCAGGAACCCAGTTAGGTGTCACCAACCTTGACTTCCAAAAAGAACATGCATCTACAGAAGGAAAAGTGATGGCATCTTCACCATAAAGAGAACCCGAGAGAAGCTTCTGCTGGCGGCTCATGCCATTGACCTGGCTTGGGTGTTGTCACATCCTTCAGGAATCCCGGCCAGCATTCTGTGCTGAAGTTTGCTGCTGCCTCTGTAGCCTCTCTGATTGCTGCCACTTCACTCCTGAGACCTTGGCTAACCAGGTCCAGGCAGTCTTCTGGGAGCCACAACTCCAGTAGTTACTGATCCCCATCAAGACTGACCACCAGCCTCTCACAAAGATGTCTTATGTTAATACACCTACCAATGCCCTGTGTCACAATACGCTCCTCTGCACTATGTAGACATTGCCATCAAGTACAACAACAAAGGACCTCACTCAGTGACTGTGATGTGGTGGATGCTGGTCTGGGAAGTTCTGCACTGCATGGCCCCATCTCCCAAGAGCACCTATAGGAAGTCATGCCTGATCTCTACTTCTACAGAGATCTTGAAGAGATGGAAAAGGAAGAGCAGGCTGCTGCTGAAAAGACTGTGACTGAGGAGGAATTTCAGGGTGGATGGACTGCTGCAGTTCCTGAATTTACTGTGACTCAACCCAGGGTTGCAGACTGATCTCAAGGCATCCAGGTGCCCTCTGTGTCTGTTCAGCAGCTTCCTACTAAAGACGGGAGTGCTCAGCCGCCACTGGAGACGGGTCTGCAGCTCCTACTGCTCAGGCCACTGAATGGGTGGGAATAACCACTGAGTGGTCTTAAGCTAGTCTTCCACAGATTCTTAAACAGAAAATGGAAAGACGGTTAATGGAAAATAAAGTTACTAAAAAAGAATTTAATTAAAATAAAAACCAAGGATCGAGGCCTAGAAGAGTGCCTTTCCTCATGATTCTCACAAGAAGCCTATCCTGCCAAC
This sequence comes from Desmodus rotundus, assembly GCF_022682495.2. NCBI lineage: Eukaryota > Metazoa > Chordata > Mammalia > Chiroptera > Phyllostomidae > Desmodus > Desmodus rotundus. The sequence continues at coordinate 183,665,953 of NC_071388.1, read as the reverse complement.
ACATTGATCTGGCACTTACAGTGTCCAGAATTGTGAGAAATTTCTGTTGTATAAGCCAGCCAGTCCATGACACTGTGTTAGGGCAGCCCCAGCAAACTAATATACCTAGAACCTTCCTCCACCATATTGACAAAACCAAATCAATCCACTCTTTTAGCTTCGTGAAGCTGCAACTTTCACATATAAATCCTAAGGGGAGGTAATCATTTTTAAAAGTATATCCATCAATATGCGTCATTAAGTCCATCATTCCAGGCAACAAAATTGCTAGTGCATTTATTTCCTGGCCACTTTTTCAAATTAAATTATGGTTGGACTGCTGTCTATCCTACCAAATACTAGAAAAAAGCTCCACTCCTAAGCAAGGATTTGGCATTTTAGGACTTAGCATGTTTTCTCTTCTCAAACAGTGCTCACTGAACAAAGAGGAAATTCAACTGATGTGAAGAGCAAGAAACAAAATAGAGTAAGATGAGATCCCTGGAATATTGAGATCAGTTCCATACCTAACTCCAACAAAGCGTGGTTATAAAGCCTTATCTACAACTTCCGGGTCTCCTTCAGCCCATACCCTGAGCTACCCCAAACCCCTTAATTTGCAAGGATTTGCTTGCTAAAGATCGGTCTGTTCAGTTTGTTTTGGGTCAGTGCGTGACATGAATAGGGAAATTCTACCTCAACAGCAATGGAAAGCAAAGCAAAGAAAGAGCTGCACACAGTCACATTTGTTTTTTCTCTCGGTGGGAATAAATACTGCCAGGGTCTCCCCTGCTCCCATGGCAATTGTGAAAAATTAATAGAACGCTCCTTTGATATTTTTGCTTGGGAACTCATTGCCTTAGAAATAAATGTAAAAGCATCAGGTAGATTTGGAGCTGATTAAAAAACAAAACCAAAACCAAATTGCTGAAGTTTTAGAGAATTCAGCCTCAGAAATGGCAATAACATATGTGACAGAAACCCCATTAATGGAGTCATTTGTTTCACTGTCTCATTTTAGTCCCAAGTTCCAGAGTTGTTCATTTTTATTTAATTTAGTGAGGCTCCATGTTCTTAACAATAATTTCTAGGAGTCAGTTTTTCTTTCAACTACATGAAATTAGAAGTTTTGTCACATTCTTAAATGTGCTATTTATTACACCCCATGCCAAGGAATGTTTCCAATAAAATACAACTTCATTTCAAAACACAAAAACCGGATTCCCTTCACAGACTGTTGTTAGCTCTCAGCTCGGTTGGTGCAACAGTGCTTCATCCAGGGGGTCCGCCTGCCTGGTGCAGAAACTGAGATTTGCTTCTGGAACCAGGCCTTCGGGATTCAAACCCACCTTCTGGTCTTACTAGCTGCTGGCCCATAGATGGGAGACAGCTTCTAAGTTTAGTTTTCTCATCTATAAAATAAAGATAATGACAGTACCTGCCTCATTTGTTTGTTGTGGGTATTACATAATGTAACGCAAATAAAGTACTTCCACTAGTATCTAATATGGTTTATTTGCTCAGCAGGCATTGGCTGCTGCTGGTGTTAAGGGAGCAGGGAAATAGCATGAGTTCTCACCTTTTATCTGCAGGCCTCAGCTCCACCTCCTACGGCAGTTAAACAGCCAATGAAAGGACTGGGAATGCCTGTGTGAATCAAGGGGTGACTAGTATGGTTAGCCGGTCAAACCTCTAGCTGTCTCTGAGGGGCCCTAACCTAGGCCTGTGGTGGCGGTGAGGTTTTGCGGCACCAGCATTCTTAGTGGGTTTTGTTTTGAAGATGCAGAAGTGAATTACCATTTAGAAAAGTCACGTCAAACTTTCTCTTGCTTGACTTGTATTACTTAGTAAAAATTTAAAACCGCTTCTTATTATGTGTACTCAAAAGCTGAATATAAAAAGATGACTGATATGAAATGTAAGAAAGGAGAAGAGTTCGTGAAAGAAGCTAAAAGCAGAACTTGATATTACTTTCAGGTCTGAGATGGAAAGTTCTCTTATATTATCTCATAGCGGGAAAAGTTTCATTGAATCTTTCCTTTCTATCATACTCCATCCATAACTGGTAGAAGAGAGAGAAATTTTTTTTTGCCTAAATCATTTCCAAATCCACTGCCTTGTTGGATATAGTGAGTTTTGCATTAACATTGGTTTCCCTACATATCCCCAGAATTTGACACAATAATATCCATCAAGGACATAAGTTATCCAAGCCAGATTCTAGAAGTATCATTTTGCTGCACCTTGGTGCATAAAATAAGGAAAACAACGTGCATCATAACCTGGAAAACCCACCTGTCTGATCCAGGGAAGCCATGGGAAGTGTTTCCCTGTATGGAGAACAGTACCCTCCAGTGGCCCAGAATTTGAACCCAGAAATTGTTAAAGTAAGCTCAAAGGGATTTTTAAAAAAATATCCAGGATCCTCTTTTAAAGATGACAGAGGAAACAGAAAGCCCAAGGATTCAGGAGCTGCATCCTGATCTGTCAGATGTCAGAACACAGAAAGTCAGAAGCGAGCAGTGATTGGTGGGTGAGGAGAGTCAGAACTTTGGCCAGAGGGTGGGAGACGAAGGAGAGGGCCGTGCGGAAAAGCACACCAGGGAGGAGGAATAATGTGAAACCGGGGGTTGGAGGGGAGGGGAGTGGGAGACTATAACATGGAAGGGAGGACTGTAAGAAAAACAATCTTTCTAGGAAAAAATTCGATGAGGGAGCTAATTTGTTCAATCACCCCATTCTGCCTCCCCAGACTTAATTGTTTTCTTAGAGGTTTCTTTAAGGGGGCATCTCTGAATCTGAGAATTGATCTACAAGTTCCCCAAATTTTAAACATTCTTGTAGTCACTTGATGATTTGAGGAGGGGTGTTGGTTTTGTTTTTGCTTCTGTTTTTGCTATTTCCCAAGGCCACTTGGTTTACAATTATCTTAACATTTTTCTCTGTATTAAATTCATTCCTATATTTATATTTTATTTAAAACTTAAATAAATTAATTTCATATCCGTAATTAAATGGAAAGCATTGAGGAGGTGCTAAGATATAAGGGCACTAAGTGAGACTTGATCTTCGGTATAATCACAAGGAATAAAAGAGAATTGAAATAGGAAAAAAAATTCTCACGTTGTGAGTCAATGTAATTTAGTGGAATGTCTACATACCACCTGAAGTCATTTTTTTTACACACCTCTTAAAACTAGTGGTATTTATCCCACACTTTTTTTTTAAGATTTTATTTATTTATAGAAAAAGAGAGGGACAGAAATATCAATGTGTAAGAGAAACATCAATCAGTTGTCTCTCACACACCCCCAACTGGGGACCTGGTCTGCAACCCAGGCATGCACCCTGACTGGGAATCAAACCAGCAACCTGTTGGTTACAGGTCGGTGATCCTGCGGGTGAGCCACACCAGCCAGAGCTGTTTATCCTATACTTTAGAAAACACTGGAGCTGTGAGCACTTCACTCCCTAGAAAGGACCATGCTCTTTACAAATTAATACATTTTCTCATTAGACCAGCCAACAATGTTATGAGACTTAGGAGCTAATCACGTCTGGGAGTTCTAAGAGTTACAGGGGAAGGCCCAGGGCCAGAGTTGAGAGACACGTTACTCCAGAGAAATGCTAACAAGGAGTCGATGGAGCCCTAGATAACGTCCACCACTGCATCTACCCATGTGCTGTCCAGTACGGCAGCCTCCAGACACATGTGGCCACTGAGCAAATTGAGGGTTGAGGTCAGTGTAAAACACACCAGATTTTTGAAGACAGTACAAAAAAATGTAAAATCTACTACTAAGAATTTTATGCTGATGACATTTTGAAGTGATAATACTTGGGATATATTGGGTTAAGTAAAATATATTACTAAAACTAAATTCACCTGTTTCTTTTTAATTTTTAAATTATTTTATTTTGAACCAATTTTAGACTTATAGAAAGTTGCAGAATTGTAGAGTTTCCATATACTCTTCAGCTAGCTTCCTTTTAAGTTAAGATATTATAGAACCACAGTGTAATGACCAGAACCAAGAAATTAACATCAATACAGTGCTATTAACTAAACACCAATCTGTAACCAAATTGTGCCACTTTTGTCCACTGATGTCCTTTTTGGGGTTTCAGGATCCCAGTCAAGATACCACATTGAATTCAGTTGTCAGTCTCTTCCAGTCTATGACAATTCCTCAGTCTTTCTTTGTCTTTCGTGACCGTGATGGTTATAAAGAGTGCGTATCTGTCACCTTACAGAATCTCCCTCAAATTATGTTGGTGTTTTCTCATGGTGGGAATGAGGTGATGGCTTTGGGGAAAGAAAAATCACAGCTTAGAAATGTCCTTTCCAGTGCATCCTTTCAAGGAGTTTATGATGTCGCTATGTCTTGTTACTGCTGGTTTTTACTTTTATTTAACATGGCGACTATAAACATTTTAATTACATACATGACTGAGAGTATTATTCTATAGACAGCACTAGTTGATACCATACATAAAATAGTAAGTATATGACTTAAAAGAGCATGTTCATAACAGAAATACATGTATTTAATTGTTTTTCTACACTGTTTTGACATTTTCACCTTTTAATACTAACAACAACTAACATTTATTGAGAACCTACTCTATGCCAGACTGTTTTATAAACACTTCCCTCTAATAAACCATTTAATCTCTAAACAGTCTGATAAGATAGATGCTGTCCTCATCCCTGCTTTGCAGCCAAGGACCCTAAGCCGCAAAGAGGCTGCAAGTTGCACAGAGTCCCTTGGCTTGTTCAGGGGCAGGTCCAAAATTTGACCAGGAGGAGAGAATTCCAGAGCCAGGGTCTATAACCACTATACTTTTTTAATGCCACGGCAGCAGTTAAGTCACATCCCATAGCTCAAGCTTTCCCAACAGTAAATTCTTTTAGCTTTTCTCTCTTTTTCTATGTGACATAGATAAGGAGAATTGATACTTAAGCTTCTATACACTGTGCTAAGAATTCAACACACAATATTTCATTGCTTATAACAATTCCATTTTACAGATAAGAAAACTAAGGCTCAAGAAAATAGTAACTGTCAGAGGCTGTGATTCACCTACTTCACTCACTCTCTCTCCATTATACTCCACATTCTCCAGCTGGATCAACCACTTAAGTTAGGGGTGTCAAACTCATTTTCACTGGGGGCCACATCAGCCTTGCAGTTGCCTTCAAAGGGCCAAATGTAATTTCAACTCCTTAACAGTTAAGGAGTAGTTACATTTATACAGTCCTAAAATTATTTTGGCCCTTTGAAGGCAACTGCAAAGCTGATGTGGCCCCCGGTGAAAATGAGTTTGACACCCCTGACTGTTTCATTTCATCAGATTTTAATGTTCAATTTTTTTTTTAAATCAATGCTATATTATAGACATTCTATCCGACAGCAGGTTTTATAACAAAAGGTAATGACCCTGATGCACCTGTTCGGTTACCAAAGGGAAAAAATGGTGTCCGTTTAGTACAAAGTACAAAACGGGTTCAGCTCCGAGTATGGAATTCACCTGGTCGTCCGTGTAGGCAGTATAAGGTAACTCTTAGTTAGCTAGAAAGTCTAATGGAGAAACCAGAGCATCTGGCCTATTTGTAATTATCTGGGATAATTCTTTTTGCAAGTAGCACCAATACTTAGCAGCACAGCTTGGAAAGTGATTATCAAAACAGAGCTGCCTGTGGTTGCATACAAAGTCCATTGTGCTCACAAGGCCTATTCCAGTGGCTGAATGACAGAATCTTCTTTAATAAAGGAGTAGAACTGGGTACCACTTCCTGGGGCTGTGCTGCTTTAGTGGAGACAGAGAAATGTGGCCCAAATGGAATGTTCTGATGACTCCTGGGACCAAAAGCACAGGGATGCAGTTGTTCCTCTTTGTTCAATTGAATCACTTTACAAAAAGTAATGAGGTGATTAAAAAGAGTTCTATATAATTAGACATACTTGGAGTGGCAGCCATGGCTCATATTATGAAGTGTTAAAAAATATTTAATTTTTCTCTTAGTTTCCTGCTTTGAAGTCCCAAGATTCTTTCACATCTCAGAGCCTTCTACAGTTCCCAAATACGGCCACTAGGGAGTGCTGCTGAATCGTAGTTCACACAAAATTCCAAGCTTTAAACTGCTTTTGTTTCTTTGCGGGTGGGGGGAGTGGCTCATTTCATAAGCACGCGCTCAGTGCAGTGTAAGGAGCAAGACTTGGAAAAAAAACAAAAAACAGTTTCAATACAGACCGGTAGAGCAAATTTTGTAAATTCCGGAACTGCCATCAGAAGCAAGCAAATCTCAGCAAAAGATGAACACACTATTTCATGTAGTGATATCCTACCTTGAATTATTCCCTCAAAAATATTTTGTGTTTGCACTGAAGGAAATGACTGCCTGTGCAGTTTTTGTCTTGGTTTGCTTTGGGGATTAGTGAGAGAGCTTCCCCTCAGATATTTGAGAAGAAAACTGAGACCTTCTTGGAGGGCTGCCTATCCCAGTGAGAGCAAGAAAGCCAGATGAAATGGGCGTGCATGCAGCAGGCTCGTCTTGGTCCCACTCTCACACCCTCTAACTGCAGGCACACCTCCTCCTCCTCCTGAGCTCCTCTGACTGCAGTGAATCTGTTCCCCACACAGCAAGTTGAGTAACTTGAAATAAAACGCATATTCACACATACAAGAAGGGAACAAAAGGAGGAGGCAGGGGCTGCTGAGGACAGCACGGGCCCCCAGTGTCCACTGGGCTGTGTCATGACCACGTGAGAATGGACAGCCAGGAAGCAGGTATGCCCCAACTCACTGAGAACAAACATTCCGAACGTCCACTGGCAGGCCCAAGCGAGGTGTATCATTGCCCTTGTTTCACAGATGAAGACGGGGACCACACAACGCATCAAAATTCACCCCAAGTCACACAGCCAGCAAATGGCGGACGGAAGCCGATTGGCTTCAAAGCCTGTACCCTTTCACGGTACTCGCCCGTTCCTTTCGAGTGCTTTCAGTGTCCCAGGCACTCTTCCAAGTGCGTCACATGCACCATTTCATTTACACCCACGATAGGGCTAACGGATAAGTACTGTTATTATTTCCATTTTAAAAATGAAGCAATTGAAACGCAGAGAGGGTAATAAACTCGTCCAAGGTAAGGAGTGTCGTGAGGAAGTCATGGAGATGGATTCAAAACCAGGCCATACGCTCCAGGAGTGCTGCACTGAACCAAACCACCACCCAGGGTACCTTCACATCAAGTTCTCAGGCATGGGCTGAGTTATGAATGATGGGGCCAAAACCATGACTGCCACAAGGGAAAGGAAAGGTCGCTGCCCCTGAGTGTAGCATGAGATCAAGTAACACTTGTTTAGAGCCAGATTCCATGTTTACTACTTTATATACAAGGGGGGACTGAAAACACTGGAATTTAATTATAAAAAATCGTGTATGTTATAAAAAAAACTGTGTTTAAACTTTAGTCACTTTCAAAGTACTCTCTGTTTGATGCAATACACATATCAAGACCTTTTTTTCCATTGCTCAAAACAGTTTTTGTACTTGTCAGTTTTGCTGCCTTTTAGTGCTTCTGTCATTTTTTGTTTTACCTCTTCCACATCAGCAAAACAGGTGGGGTTTTTTTTTTTGAAGACTTTTTTCATCTAGGGAAACAAAAAAAAAATTGCTTGGTGTGAGATCCAGTGAATAGGAAGGGTGGGGCATGGGAATCATGAGTTTTTTGTCAAAAACTGCTGAACACTCAGCTTGGTGTGGGCAAGCATGCTCGTAAATCACTTGTCATGAAATGCGCAAACACACTGAAAGAGTTTTCCAAAAAAAATTTACTAAAGCTGAACACAGCCTCTCACAACAACGCCAGCTGGCACACTGATACATATGGGTTCCTAGAACACACCTAGCAGGGAATGCCTGTACTACAAGGACTATAAGGGACCCACTTTCCAGAAGATAATTCCTTTTTTTTGGTCCCCCACTGCCTTATATGGTATCCTGTGGTTCTCACAATAGTCCTGGGACAGAGGAATAATTATCCTCATGTTCAGTTGGAAAACATGTACCGGAAAGGTTACTTAACCTACCCAAGGACACGCAATTAATAAATAGCAGAGGCAAAACTAAAATGTAACATTTGTTTAACTTGGAAGGATTTCCAAGTATTGTTGTATGAGAAAAGCAAATTCTAAAACAGTATAGACAATGCACGTATACATAGAATTACATCATTATGGAAAAAACATGGAAGAGTATATCTGAGGTTGTTAGTCTAGGTTATAGGAGAAAATGTGGTAAGGATGTAAAAAGTACATATACCACACATTTATGCATCTAGGAAAATTACACATATGCATAAATAAATGTACATATAGTTATAAAATTCATACAAAAGTTACAATAAATAAAATTAAATAATTTAAATTAATAGATATTTGTTAATTTCCATAGTCATTTCTAATGCAATCTCTTAGTATACTTTATTCTTATGGATGTGTCTTTCTAATCCTGAGCTGTCAACAGAAATAAAAAGTAAGCATTACATTTCAGATTGAAACTCTGTATGTATTCAAATTAAAGTCAGGAACAAAGCTAGGAATACAACATTATTCTAGAAGTTCTAGTTAATGTAACAAGAAAAGAAAAGGAATTGAGAGGGAAAAGTATCAGAAAGGAAAACACAAAATTATATGTGCTAATGGTTGTGTTATAGAAGGATATACATACATCAAAACAACAATCGCATTGCATGACATAGGGCCAACCCTAGACACCATATTTAAATTGGCAAAAATTAACATCAGTGCCATTTTAACTCCTCTACTTTGTACCACTTACTAATTTCCCCTCTAAGTCTCAGTGCTATTATGTTTCTCTAAACTCTAAAATTACTATCTTCTTCCTTTCACTACCCGTAATCAAGCCCACTTTTCCCTGTGGTAGAAGAAAAATGAATCCCCCTCCCACACAAACTAATTCACACTAATTTGTGAATAACTATCAAAATTCCCATACTATCCCAAATGTGTACATGTTACAGGTATGTGTGTATACACATATGTACATATGTATGTATATATATGTACATATATATACATGATTAATACACTTTATTTTTAGAGAACTTTTAGGTCCACAGCAAAACTTAGTGGAAATTATAGTTTTTACATCACCCACATTCCCCACACATAAACAACCTCGCCTACGATCGCAATCTCAGAGTGATACATTTGTTAAAAATCAATGAACCCCCATGGGCACATCATTCTCACCCAAAGTTCACAGTTTACAGCAGGGTTCACTCTTGGTGCTGTACTTCCTATGAATTTTGACGAATGTGTAGTGACATGTAGTAACATTTTAGCACTATATAGATTAATTTCAATGCCCTACAAATCTTCTAAGCCACGTCTATTCAACCCTCCCTCTCCCGTAACCCTGGGCACCACTAACCTTTTTATTGCCTCAGTAGTTTTGCCTTTTCCAGAGTGTTGTACAGTTGAAACCACACAGTATATAGCCTTTAAAGATTGCCTTCTTTCATGTCATAATATTAATTTAAGTTTCCTCCATTTTCTTATAGTTTGATAGCTCATTTCTTCTTTAGTACTGAATAATTTCCATGGTCTGGATGTGCCACAATTTATTTATTCATTCACCTACATGACAGCTTGATTGCTTGCACATTTTGACAATTATGACTAAAACTGCTATGAACGTCTGTGTGCAGATTTTTTGTAGACATAAGTTTTTGATTCATTTGGGAAAATAACAAGGAATACAACGGATGGATTATATGGTAAGAGTATGTTTAATTTTGTGAAAAACTGCCAAAGTGTCTTCCAAAGTGTTGGCAGCATTTTGCATTCCCACCAGCAATGAGTGAAAGTTGCTCCACACCCTTGTCAGCATTACATATTGTCAGTGTTCTGGATTTAGGCCATTCTAATAAGAATGCAGTGGTAACTCATTGTTGTTGAACATCTTTTCATATGTCTACCTGTATACCTTCTTTGGTGAGATGTCTGTTAGGTCTTTGCCCCATTTTTTAATCAGGTTCTTTTGTTGTTGTTGAGTTTAAAGGCTTCTTTGTATGTTTTGGTAAGACATTTGTCATATTTGTCTTTTGCAAATACTTTCTCCCAGTTTGTGGCTTGTCTTCTCATTGCCTTGAAATTATCTTTCACACAGCAGAAGTTTATCATTTTAAGGAAGGAATCTATCTTTATCACTATACTGGGTAATTGATTATTTCTTTCCTGGACCATCCCTTTGATGCTGTACCTAATAAGTCATTGCCATACCCAAAATCATCTAGGTTTTCCTCCTATCTTATCTTCTAGCAGCTTTACAATTTTGCGTTTTATATTTAGGTATATGAGTTTAAGGTCTGTGTCTAGATTTATACTTTCCATGGGGATGTCCAATTGTTCCAGCATCAGTTTTGAATAAACTATTTTTGCTCCATTGTATGGTCTTTGCCCCTTTGTCAAAGACCTTTTGATTACATTTGGGTGGGTCTATTTATGAGGCCTCTATTTCATTCCATTGACCTACAGTCATATGCTGATTAATGATGGGTTTACCTTTTGAGAAATGCATCTTTAGGTGATTCTGTTATTGAGCAAACATCATAGAGTGTACCTACACAAAGCTGGCAGTATAGCTTACTACACACCTAGGCAATATGATATATATTCTGTTGCTCCTAAAATACAAGCCTGTACAAAATGTCACTGTACAAAAAAAAAAAAAAAAAAAAACAAGATCAAATCATGCACAAGAGAACATGATGTAACCAAGAGATGTGGTAAACATGAGATGTTGATGTCTGGGGCTGCTGCCAGTGTAACACAGCAAACTTTTTTAATAACTGGAAAGAGTACACTCTGATACGATCATAAAAAGTATAGTAAATACAAACCCAGTGACATAGTCATTATCAAGTATTATGTACTGTATACAATTGTGGTGCTATACTTATATATGACTGGCAGCAGAGTAGGTTGGTTTACCTGAAGATCACCACAAACACATGTAATGCATTGTGCTCTGACATTATAACAGCTAAGGTGTCACTAGGCAATAGAATTTTTCATTCCCATTAAAATCTTATGGGAGCACCATTGTATACAGGAACCATCGTCGACTGAGCAGTTGTTATATGGTATATGACTGTATTTGTTAATTCTTTCACCAGCAATGCACTGTCTGATTACTGTAGCTTTAAAATAAATCTTGAATTCAGGAAGCATCAGTCCTTTAACTTCATTCTTCTCCTTCAATATTGAGTTGGCTATTCTAGATCTTGTGCTTCTTCGTATAAACTTTAGAATCAGTCTGTCCATATTCACAAAACAAATTTCTGAGATGCTGCCTGGGATTGCATTGAATCTATAGATTAAGCTGGGAAGAATCAATATCTTGACAATATTGAGTCTACTTATCCATGAACATAGAATATCACTCTGTTTACTTTTCTTTGATTTTATTCATCAGTTTTGTACTTTACCTCATAGAGATTTTGTACATATTTTATTAAATTTATACCTAAGCATTATATTTCATTGGGGGGGTGCTAATGTAAGTAGTAATGTGTTTCCCCGCACTATAAACTTTTCTACTGATTCTCACATTTTCTTTTTTCCACTTATATGGGATAGGAGGGCTGGAGGGTTGGTTAATTCCTTCACCAAGAAACTACATGAAAGGCTAGAGCGGGCTGGAATTTGGTATTTCTTTTCACCCACGTAAGTGAAACTCTGACAAAATTCCAGCAGATTAGGCTCTGGTGAAATAGTTTCTCCTCAGAGCAGGAGAATAGACTGTTCTGGCCTATTACCAAGTGGTTCCTTTTCCCATTTCTCTGCCAGAAGCACATGAGAATTTTTCTCCAAGATTTACTGTGAGACATGATAGAGCTCCTAGAGATAAAACTCATAAAACTGTAGGCACTTCCCTATACCCTATAACCGGGTCTCCCTTGGGTTTTAATTCTCACAGTTTTCCACACTGAGCTTCCAGCGATTCATCAATTACAATTCAGGTTCTCCTACCCTAGACCTGACTCTCAAAGAGGTTTCTGCTCTGGTTAGTGTGCTCTCTGCATCTACCCATCTCTCCAATTTTAGGGACAGCAATGCCCCTGTGACTTCAGCTCTCTGAAGAATTTATGAAGAGCTGTTGAGTTTTTAACTTGTTCAGATCTTTACTTGTTATGATGGGATGGCAACTTCTAAATCTCCTTGCATGCTGGACTGAACCTGGAAGTCTGTTTCTTTCTATTTTTAAGGAAAATGCTTGATAAACTAAGTGAGGCACTGGTTGGTTAGTAGAATTCCAGTGCATGAAGAAAAATTAATGTTAAAACATACAGATTCATGTAATTTTGAAAATCTTTGTATTAGTTAGGGTTCCCCAGACAAGCAGAACCAACAGTGTGTGTGTGTTATGTGTTCTTGCAATTATGGAGGCTGACAAGCCCCAAGATTTTCACTCAGCAAGCTAGGGACCCACAAATGCTGATGGTGTAGCTCCAGTTCAAGTCCAAAGAACTCAAAACCAGGAGTACCCTCAGTATAATACTAGCCCAGAGACCAGCAGGCTGTCCACACAGGAAGAGCTGATGTTTCAGTTCAAGTCTGAAGGCAGGAAAAAGCCCATGTTCTAGTTCAAAAGCAGATAGGCAATCAAAAGGAATTCTTTCTTTCTTGGGAGAAAGCCAGCCCTTTTGTTCTGTTCAGGTCTTCAACTGATTAAATAAGGCCCACACTGATTGGGGGTGAGGAGCAATCCACATTACTCAGTCTACCAATTTAAATGTTCACCTCATTCAAAAACACCTTAACAGATACACCCCAAATAACGTTTGTGCAAATATATTAGCACCTAGGGCCTCGTCAAATTGAAACATAAAATTAACCATCACAACCATATGGGAATAGGAAGAATTGTCCTTGCTAAGACTCTAGCTTCAAAATCAGCTCCTGGTTGTTCCTGCTTTCATAGCGTCTGCCCTTCCTGTATCACTGGACCCATAGATTATTTAAAAGCTCCAGGTGTTTTTTAGAGTGGGTTCTAGGGCAGCAGCAGCAACAGCAGGGAGGGATGGATAACACTGGCTGCTGTGAAAGTGAATCATGCCCCTGCAGAAACAGAGGTGAAATAAGGTCCAAAAAGTATGGGCTGTGTGGAATGCTAACAAGTTAAGGGTGATAAGGAATGCACATTTTCATTCACATACACAAACTTAGTGTGTCTTTTACACGTAATACAAATTACAAATAATAAAGGCCAAGCATGTAGCAAAAGGAATTTTTTAAAACTTTAAATCAGATTCTGTCAGAGAGTGAGAGAGAATATATGTACTAAACTACTGTGGCAATGACAATATGTCTTCAAAGTGCTAAAAGAAAATTATTTTCAACTTGCATATATATAATCAAGTATGAAGGCCAAATAAAAACTTTTTCAGACTTACAAAGAAATCAAATATTTGACTTACACACACCCTTTCTTAAGAATTTACTTTAGGATATAATTTAAGAAAACAAAGTTATTTTCTCAATTTCCACAGAGGTAACATGCAGGCCAAAGACCAGGCCTTTGGTCTTTCAAGTGTTCATCATACAGCCCAATGTTCTAACACCGGAGTCCCTGGGGTGGGGAATGAGAGAGTGAGACAGACCCCAACACCTGCCCCACTTCAATGGCAGAAGCTTTGTTTGGAAGCGTTTTTGGTTTTTTGTTTTTTTGTTTTTTGTTTTTTGTTTTAATGGATTTCTATGGAAGGTTTCATTTGAGGAATGTGTTCTGGAGCTTTGAATCATTTGAAGCTTCTAGATTGGGCAATCTCAAAAGTCCCCCAGGTTCCAACATTTCACAAGTCTGTGAACACAGGCTAGTTTGATCAAACAACACCATTTGTTGAAATCCAGAGCACCAGAGCTTCGTTTTGCAAACTAAATCATAGCATCCTTCATCAAAACTGAAAAGGCTTCCAGGGATACGCCACAATTTCTCTTACCCTGCTTGAATCTTTTTCTTTGGGGTTTATTTTTTTCAGAGCAGAAATCCCGAGGAAGATAGTTTGATGCTATGGAAGGAGTCCTAGGCTAGAAATCAGGAAATCTGGATGCTAATCCTTACTGCATTGCCTTGAGCAAGACAGTTAACCTCTGTGGACCTTCATTCCTTTCCTTACATGGAGATATGGAGATCGTTTTCTTAGCTCAAAAACAACAAACCAGAGTGCCATTCAGAGCAAGATTCTAAGTCCAGTGTTGTGAAACTACATAACTTTTTAGATAGAGAATATATTTAGAAAATACTTAACTTTATTTCACTATACCGAAGACACCGAAAAAGCACCTCAGGCTCTCCAAAGTTTTTGTTGGCTTACCAGCAGAAGTTTTACCAGCTGTTGTCATTATGAGCAAGATAATCATGAAATAATTCAAGTCAACAGAACATTGACAATGAAATAGTTCAAACTCTGGACACTGGTTTTGGGGGTGGGGTCACTTTATTGTTTGACCCATTTTCAAGCCCATGGGTCAGTGCTGATTCATGGACTTGACTTGGAAAGTTCAAGAGCACATGTAGTGATGTAAAAATCATTTAGGAATGTTGGGTGGGCCATGAAGATGTTTTGTAATTAGATGGCTAGAGTGATTCTCCAGGGATTCCCAGGCCAAGCTTTAATATCTGAAACTTGGACAGATGTGAATTGACCTGGCCAGCATTCCACAGGGATGAAAACTGGATCTCAGAAGGCAGTTCCAAGGTTAATAACTGCTCTGTTTCATGAATTTCCTCTAGCAATTTTAACCTAGTTCTTCCTATTTTAATGACTAAAAATATTTAAGGTCCATGCCCTTCATATTACAACTTTGCTATTTCTGAGGAATGATATTAAGACTCCAAGATCATCAATCTCAAACCTTTCAAGCTATTTTCTAGTTTTTCCTACTCCAACATTTTCCTAGTTCATAAGAGACAAAAGAGGTGAGAAGGCAAGCTTGTTAGATAAACTAAAGAGAAGAAGCCAAAGAGGAAGATGAGACTAGGAAAGAATAGAGATACAGTTAAGATGAACTTAGAGAGAACCTGAAAAACAGTAAACATAGTAACATAGTTTCCACATATGGTTCCCAGAGTCTTGAATTTGACAGAGTAAAGTTTCAAAAGTAAATTGATTAATCAGTGGGGAACTTCACTTTGCCAAGTAATAAAATTAAGTAAATGAATTTTTAAAACAACAAAGATCGTAGTATAAACTACTAGACAAACTCATAGAAAGAATATATTCTCAAAATAACAGTTTTTTAAATGGAGTTAAAAGTGTACTACATCAATCATGTTTTTCTCATCTAACTTCAGACAAGTGAAACTTTGTCAAAGAAAAGTACTCCTTCTTGTTCTGACACTTGAAAAACACTAGACTACTCCATTGTGAGCATGAAATTAAACAGAAAAGCCAAAATGCCGCAGGCGGAGGGTGGTTTCATAGTGCTGCAGGCAGAGGGTGGGTTTCATAGTGCTACAGAGGAAGCACTCTGAAGAGCCTTCTTAGAATGCCCACTAGAAAGTGTATTTTCCAGAAGAAGCAAACTACCAACCTTCACCACGCTTTGAGTAGCCGCAATGGATTTTCATATATTGGTCCTACAACCTTGCTGAACTTGTACATTAGCCCTAATAGTTTCTTGTGGATTCTTTATGTCATATGCAAATGAGAGAGTTTTCTTTCTTCCTTTCAGATATGAGTGCTTCTATTTCTTTTTCTTCCTTAATTTCTCTGGCTAAAATGCCCAGTACAATGTTGATTAGAAGTGGCAAGAAAAGACATTCTTGTCTTGTTACTGGTCTTTGGAGAACAGCCTTTGGTCTTTCACTCTTAAGTATAATGTTAGCTTGGGTTTTTCACAGATGGCCTTTATCAGGTTAAGAAAGCTTCCTCTCATTACTAGTTTGTTGAGTGTTTTTATCATGAAAGATAATAGATTTTTGTCAAATGCTTCTATTGAGACAACTGTTCATTCCATTAATATGGTTCATTACATGGACTGATCCTTGTGCGTTGCACCAGCTTGTATTCCTGGGATGAACCCCACTCAGTGTCAGTGTATGATCCTTCCTATGCACTGGTGGATTCAGTTTGCTATTATTTTGGTAAATATTTTACAACTATATTTAGAAGGGTATCGGACTGTAGTTTTCTTTTCTTGTAACATCTTTGTCTGCGTTTGGTATTTGGGTAATATTGGCCTCATAAAATGGATTTGAAAATGTTCTTTGGGGAGCTACTGAAACAAGAAACAATGGCCAAAAGCAGTAGAAAGATCTCAGAGTGAAAAAAAAAAATAAAGAGAAGCTGAGCCTTACTAAACAAATGGCTGGCAGCAGGCATTTTGTAGACTATACCATAACCAAATGTATTTTCAGAAAACAAGAGTTTTACACAATTGGTAGATACAAGATACAAATTGGACCAAAGGAAATAACCATTGTAGCACAGTAAATGGCCAATTTTGGCTAATTCCTAATGGGGAAAAAGCTTAAGTTTAATTTTAAATTATTTCTTTTTTTTAAATTTAATCTTTATTGTATTTTCCATTACCATTTAGGCCCCTTATCACCCTCACCTCCCAGCAATCACCACACTGGTGCCCGTGTCCGTGAGTCCTTTTTCCTTTGTGCTCAGTCCCTCCCCCTCCTCTCCCCACCACTAGCTGTCATCCTGCCATCTATGAGTCTGTCCCCATTTTCCTCGTTAAAATTATTTCTTGAATATAATTATGCTCAAGTTAACTGTATACAAAAAATGTATCAAGTTTTCACTTCATAGCCATTGTTTAGTGGTTTTCAATCAATCTTTGTAGCAGAGGTTGCTAATTATCCCCCATTATCTTGTCCCTCTTTCATTTTTAGTAACAGTAAAATTTAGCTGGACACATAACTGCAGAGCCAAAGCCTCCATTTCTCAGCCACTCTTGCGCCTAGGTGTGGCCATGAGACTAGGTTCTGGAAGTAAGAGAAGGTGATGTACAACTTATAGGTCACACCCTTAAAAAAATAGAAATGTCTTCTTGCCTTTTCCTGTGTGTTGAAATGTGGAAGTCAGGGTGGAAGTTAGCGGGGCCATGATAGACCACAAGATGCGAGCTGTGTGTGGAGCGCGGTAGCGCAAGGAGGACCCCAGCATCGCGGGTCACCGTGAGTTTCTTCGCTGGGGCCATTAAGTCAGACAGAAAAAAATCTTCATATTGTCTGAGCCACTGCTTTTTTGGCCTTTGTTACAGCAGCCAAATTAACATCCCGACTAATACAATCTTTCTCTAAAATTCCAAGTTAAAAAAAAAAAGAAACAAAACTTCAAGAGCTGATGGAAGTCTAGTATTTTTATCTAACAGGCTGCTGATTTCAATTATAGTCATGATATTGATAAAGTCATAAGTAAATGAACAAAAAGACCAAATAAGTAATATCCTTTGCTGAATGTTGCCTTGATATTTAATTATTATTATTATTATTATTTTGGCCATTTATTTGTCCCTTTTCTCACTATCTTGAACATGCTTCAGTCAAGTCCTTTCTCCCCAGCCCTCCACCAAAACTGGTTGTATCAGGATCAGCAATGACCTCCGTGTCATGAAATTCTATGGTTAATTCAGAGCCTTCATTGTACTTGCCTGTTAGCATTTGATCCATTTGCATATTTTCTCCTCTTGAAACACTTCACTTAGTTTACAAAACACCTCACTCTCCTGGATTTCCTCCATCTTCACTAGCCACTCTTTCCTACCACATATTATTGGTGTGCTCCTCAGTCCTTGGAAATCTCTCCCCTACTACATTCACTTTCTTGGTGATCTTATCCATTCTCATAGCTTTAATACCATATAGAGACTGCACCTGCTCGATTTTTTCCAGTCTAGTGAATGTATAGCCTATGAGGGTAGGAATCCTTGTCTGCTTCTTTCCTGGTGCATCTTCAGGGCCTAGAGCTGGACCTGCCACATGTCAGTGCAACAAATAAATATTTGTTGAATGAATGAATAAATAACTAGAAGCTGCTTTGCTTTATAAATAATCTCTTTAAAGTGTTTAATATTTACTTTCCTCTGGAAAATCTTACTAGAGGGCTGGAAAAACCATATCCTTCTTCAGCATACTGAGCATATGCAGAATAAATTCCAACTATGAATTTCTGGTGGCACAGCCAGGCTGTTTCACTCTCTCTATTCTGGGCCAGCTATGCAGAGGCTGTGATGATGACATTCTCAGTTGGTTTTCAGAGTTTATAGCACTGCAGAATATAGAATGATGTGCCAAAGTCAAGAATAGGCTTAAAGAAAATGTGTGCTTATTAGTATTCCACTCTTCACATCTGTGAACTCCAGTCCCCAAGACAAACTCTGTTAGGGTCATAAACAGTACTCAAAACCCAACACTTTCAAAGGGTGTTTACAGGGTTCTCTTTGCTTCTGGGCATATTTAACAACCAATTATACTCAGTGGGATACCAGGAACTCAGAAAAGAGCACATGTGCTTAATTAGAAATATTATCAGTTAAATGCAGGCTCAGTTAGTCCTGATACAACCTAGGCTTACCCGAAACAAACCCAGAAACTAAAATTAGCTTTTTCCTTTAAAAGCCATGATAGTAGTGTGTACAAGTTTGTTGAATGGTCTCTGAGTGGGCAGCTCGGGCTGGCAGGGGATGTCTCTTTGTATGTCTTTCAGCGAGTTTACATGCACGTGAGAGGCTGTGCCTGAGAGAGCATGTCAGCCAGAGTCTGTGTTCTGAAACTTCCGTCTTCAGATCTCCAGAGGAGAAAGCAGAGCTGACCATTACCTGAAAATCTGTTTATAAACGGAGAAAGCAGAACATTCATGAGACAAAATACTTTCCATCTGGGAACCTAAATTTCAGAAATAAGGTAATATCATCAGGTCTTGTATTTGACAGATTGTTGCCGGGGCTTCAGTCTGGCAGTGCGACTCAACTGCCACACCCGAGAGAAGTGGAGAGGCCGGGAAGAGGTAGCATTGTGAACCCAAGTGGCTGCCTGCACAACCAACATCTGTTTCTGCCATCTTCCTCCTAACAGAACTCAATGTTCAGGTAGCCAGTCCTACCTTTTGTGCAGCTCAGGGGACAGTGGACTCAATTCTCAGATCTAGAGGTAGACTGTGATTCATCTAATCTAGGGACCAGCTAACCGTTGCTATAAAGAGCCAAGATAAATATTTTAGGATTTTCAGCTATGTAAGTTCCTATCCCTAATATTCTTTGTTTTGTATTTTTATCTTTTATAACCCTTTAAAAATGTTTTAAAAAATTCTTTTTTTAGATCATGAATCATGTAAAAACAGGCCACAGGCTGAATTTGACCCATTGGCTATAGTTTGCCAACCCTTTGTCTAATCCATAACTTTATTTCACCTTGTCAGTAGGTGTTATAGAAGATAATAGCGATCCAATTCTAGCCAATGAGATATAAGAAACACTCTACTGAGGTCTTTGGAGAGAAGTTTCCTTATCTCTCCTGCCCCCAAAACACTACTGCAACCATCTTGCCATATGAACCAATACAGGGAGACAGAGCCAGGGGGCTGCAGGTAGATACAAGATACAGAACCTTAGTTGTACCAGTGTTTTCAGTTACCTGTAGCCTCGAAGCCCAAATTTTAACCAGCCCAGTGATAATAAGTTCAGGGAAGATGAGAGGAAGAACAAAGAGAATACTTAGAATGATAAGATGTCAATGTTTCCACACAATCCCTAGGTATCCCATCCTTCCCTTTATCCTTGTTCACCCCTGTTGGGAACTGCCCTGCCTGGTTTCAGATGCTGTAACCCCCTTGGCTAAGGCTGAGTCAGAGACCTTGGGACCACAAGCCACTAAGGAGACAAAGCTTATCTCCCTGGCAGGGGCGCTGCCTCTGCCCACTTTACCCTGCTTGGCCCTGAGCCTGACCAGTTAGCCAATGACGGGTAAGATTCCTCAAGGGAGGGATGACCTAAAACAGGCATAGTCACGAAAAAGGCCTGCAGGGAAGGCGTCGAGGGGCTATAGATAAAGGGGGTGATGGACCCTCGCCCTTCGGCTTTGACATAGCCTGAGTCCTCATTCTGTCTGCAAGGAATCTCCTAATCTCTTGGCGGCCTTACTTCCCCTGCCTGACTTAAGCCTGAAACAATGACAGAGGGCGGTGCAGTCCTGTGCTGGATTCCCCCAGGTAATCAGGGCTAAGAAAGAATACCTTAAACCCTTTGAAACCTGCTTTGCTAATACCCTCAATTTAAATGATGAGGGTCCAAGCCTGAAATGAGTGTTTCCCAAATCTTATAGCCCTTTAGCTAACTGACCCTGACTCAGAATAAGCCCACAGAGTTCTTTGTTTGTTATCTATTGATCCTTACTCCCTGACAATGATTGATGAGCTTTACCTGTATTCCTGTGCAAATTGAACCCAATAAAAGCCCATTGAGGAAAAGGCTCTTGGCCCTTCTCCTTTGAAAGATCAGCCATCTTTCCTCCCCAAACAGATCATGTCTTGGTAGACTTATTCTCATCCATGGTGGCTGGTGGGGCGGGGGGAGGGCTGCGGACAGAGCCCCCCACACACACCCTCTCAGATTTCATTTTATAAAGATGATCTGAATGAATATTAATTATTTTAGGGTTTTTAAATAATTTTTTATTGTTGTTCAAACACAGTTTTCTCCATCTTCCCCCCACCACACCACACCCCCACCCCACCCTTGAACCTACCCCATGTGTCCTTTACACATGTTCTTTGATGGCCTGATTGCTTTAGTTTTAAATACCAGAGGATTAGAGATTAAAGAGACATTGAGAATAACCTACTGCAGTTCCTTCATACAGTGGATAAGAAAATGGAGCACAGAGAGAAGTCATTTGTCTCTAATTACACACCTAGTTGGTGGCAGATACAGGAATAAACACCAGGTCTCAAATTCAAGTCTCTTTACTAAAACAAGTGATCCAGTGTCTAAACCCTAAGAGGGATGGTCTCCTAACAGTGCTTATCATGAAAATCTAAAAATCAAGATTTCCATCGCAATATCAAGAGATAAACACAACCAACAGGATGAGAGAGAAAGAGAATGAATAAGGAATCGCCTCCCACCATTATGGAGGCTGACAATCCCATGGTTTGTAGTCAGCAACTGGAGACTCAGAAGAGTCATCACATCCCTCCCCTCTGAATGCTGGCAGCCGTGAAACCGAGAGCGAGCTGGTGTTTCAGTTCAAGTCCTAAGGCAGAAAAAAACCAATGGCCCCAGTCAAGGCAGTTGGGCAGGAGTTCTTTCTTGCTGGCAGAAGCATTAGACTTTGCTTTCTATTCAGACCTTCAACTGATTGGATGAGGCCCACACAGATTAGAGAAAGCAATCTGCTTTACTCTATCAATTTAAATGTTAATTTCACCTAGAAATATCTTCAAAGACACACTCAGAACAATGTTTGCTCAAATATCTGAGTACCCCATGGCCCAGACAAACTGATGCAAACTTAACCCTCATAATCTGCCATCACTGAATTTCTGGAATTTTGGGGTCTGGGTAAAAGGGAGGCAGAGGTGTGCACACAGCCCCCAACACATCTATCTTTGATGATTGCCCCTGGCTCAGGAGCTTTGGAGGATCATGGTACCAGAGGAAGAGGAAGTACCAAGGTCTCCTTTCTGAGAAGACCCCTTTCTGAGGCATCTGAGGAGACGCCTTTTTTTTTTTTTTGGACTTGGGGAAGAGATGGATAAACTAGTGCTAAATATAATAACCTCATTTACAGTAGAATTTGAAATACAAATTCTGACATTTAAGAATTAAATGGAAGATATAATAAAAAGGTAAGATGTGGTTTAGAGAAATGTATTCTTAAATGAAAAGGATTTTGAAAAGCTTAAGAATTTTATGAGAATAGAATGATGTCTTTGCGGGTTTTCTAGAAAGGAAGGGTCCCCAAGTTTTGATGACAGGAGCCATTTTTCATTTCCCCAAAGTCTTGTGTTCTCACAAGTATCATGCAGCAAGAAGGGGGAAAAACCATAACATAAAATAGAGTGGAGGAAGGGGCTTTTCCTTACTGACTGGAATTTTGGCAAATCACAGACTTCTCTGCTTGTAGTTATAAAGATCTTAAAGTCGCATTATGAAAGATTAAAGTCCTATGGTTGAGGTTAATTGATGTTGACACCTAACGCCCTGCAAATGTTCAGAAAACAAAATAACAGGAAGAAAAAATAAGAAAGAGTTCTATAGAAGTCTCAAAGAGTAATCAGTATACAAAAATTTTAAAGTAATGTCAGCACTTTCTAATGGGAAGTGAAAGACACACGAGGAACTCACTATTTAAAGAAATCAAGAGAGGCCCCACAAGAATGAAGGTTCCATTCACAGCCTTAAATAAAATGTCCTCTGAAACTTCTGAGTGATGAACAAGAGTGATATTTAGGTGAAGTACATTTTGTAGTTTCATTTGCCTGCATTACATGGCCTAGAGCGTCCAAATCACAGGCAGGAAGGAGGCTTGGCCGCCATTAGAGAGTGTGATTCTATGGCCTGTGCCAGCATGAGTGTTAGGAAGAACACCCAATAAGACCACAAATGTAACACACCTGAACAGCAATATCCTGTTTTTAAAAAAATTAAAGAGAGGTCGGTTAATTACCGCACTTTGGAGATCAAATCTGGTTCCACCCTTCTAGGCTGACAGCCTTTTCTACCAAATAATGTATCTGGAAACTGCCCAAAAAGGGTGCAGGTGACCCCCATCGTACCTGAGAATTCATTTCTTCACCTTCTGCCAGATCAAAAAAAAAAGAGGGTGGATCTGATTCTTGAGGCCACAGAACTGGCACATTGTTAGCCTGGCCTCCTTCAAAACTGTGGCAAGGGGTAGAAAGATTAGAAGCAACATATTTGGAACTAGGCTATAAATTAAATAAAAGAGCCAGAAGTAAAAATGCACAGTATCTACTTACTGTCCAAGCCATTGTCAAGGAACTGAATTATTATCAGCCTAGCAGAGTTAGCCCTCAAGATTCGCCCCTCTGGGGCAATCTTACCATGTCTATAACTGGCACATGGCTCCAGAAACCAGCAGGAGCGAACCAGAGGCCCTAAGCAAAGGGAACTGAATGGTTGGAGAATGGGGGGGGGGGAAGGGGGGGCATCAGGAGTCTTGGCTGATGGTTTCCCAAGTCATATTCTTACAGTAAAATAGATTATATACAGGGTCTGGCACAAATAATGCCCCCTTTTTATTACAAACTCTTTTATTACAAAATCATAAGCTTGTAATTCTGTAACATAACAATATTACATTCATGTACACCATATGACATTTTAGGTGAAATGTTCAAATTAAAACTGTATATTATTACACCCATATTATTACCCTACCAACCACCCTCAAGCAGGCGTTACTTCTGCCGGACCCTCTATGTATGTATGTATGTGTGTGTGTGTATATTTTAACCTCAGGAAATAAAGATGGATTTTTTAGTAATAAATACTGTGGTGTTTGAGGACACGATTGTATAAATTGTATATGATAAAAAGATCTTTCATGATCTGACTGCTTAAAATGCTTAAAACTACTGTCAAGCCCAAAGACATTACTACACTGAATCCACCCAACAGCACTGGGTAGTAGGTACAATTATTTTCTCTGTTTTTTATAGAAGAAAAGAAAGTGGGGCTCAAAAGTGAATCAAACTGTCAAGCAGAAATTTAGAGGCCTGGCCAGGAGCTCAGGCTGACCTTCGGATTCCAGAGGGTTTAGATTGATCCTCCAGTTACCATTGTACTTCTTTTCAAAATTGACAAAGAGAAGAGGAAAAGGAGAAAAAACACAGGAACCTTTAAAAGACATTTGTTTCATTTCATTTGGGTTTTTTTTTTCTAGAATTTTTACATCTCCTAGGAAAGTGCCAGACGTTTTGTAAATAACAGCTAACGTGCACAAGTGTAAGCAATCTAGTACTAATGATGTCCTACATTTTTAACAACCCCTAAAATAGCTGCTTATCTATCAAGTTTACTTTTTTTCTGGGTCAAAAGTACAGAGAACATAAAGCTATAGATCTCTTTTGCTTTACTAATAAATGTGCTCCATTAAAGATGACTTTAAAGGAACTGTTAATCCCAAACTCCATTGGTTTTCATGATAGCCAGCAAGAAAGAGTCCCAGGAGAAAAGATATGTGGGAGAAGCTGAGTTCATGACCCTCAGCAGGAGAGGAGTTATGAGCTGCTTCTGCAGCCCAAACTGAGATTGGAGAGTGTTAGTCCAGTGTATTCAGGGCTTGAGCCAGCGAAATTCTCAAAGGGACAAGTTAAGGCGTCTGATGCTTGGTCAGCAAGGCACAGATGATGGGCTAGGAGAATAGGGTCGTCTGCCAGAAAGATCAGCTGGTGCTAATGGACAAAGGATTACCAAGCAGATCTTGGGGTTAATAGGCATTTGGGGGAATAGGCGTAGGCTGTTCAGGAAAAGGGAGTTGAATGAAGTAATTCTCCATTTGTGTACATGTGAGACAGAGAATAGCACTTGATGTAGCCGAAGTCCCCATGTCTCATGCTTCAGAACATGAAGCATTTTAGGTGGTGAAGAGGGTATAACCATTATGCTCTAGCCCTCCTCTTGGCAGGTCACTCCCCATCTTAAGGAACTTGTTTATTCTAAAAAGATGGAGGCTTTCTGACCACATTCCTCGGAAATGGTGTAAGAAAAGTCTGTCACATTCTCAGCTCAGCTGGAGCTGTAGTCAGAAAAGAACTCAGTATGAGAGCCCATGTGCTCAGTGACCCAGAAGAGAGATAAAAAGTCTCAGAAAGCTTACCTGGCTCCAAGGAATCTTAAGTGTGCCTTCCCAAATGTTGCTGAGTAATCTTCAAGCTCCCAAGTCTTCCTTCCTAACTCACGGTCATCGGCCTTTCTTACCCAATACATTTTCTTTTATGCCTAGGTGTCCTCTGAGCCTATTCCTTCTTTTCTTTATTTTTAAGATTTTTTTATTCATTTATTTTTAGAGACAGGAAGGGAGGGAGAAAGAGGGAGAGAAACATCAGTATGTGGTTGCCTCTCACGTGCCCCCTTTTGGGGACCTGGCCCATAACCCAGGCATGTGCCCTAGACTGGGAATCAAACAGGCAGCCCTTTGGCTTACAGGCTGGCACTCAATCCACTGAGCTACACCAGCCTTGTCTCTTTGCTCTCAGCACCCCTCTTTTTGACTGGTCCCATTTATCAAACCTAACAAACCAGAAATGTAATGCCCCACTTGACCGCATCATGCCATAATAGATGACCTAAAGAATTCCTTATGTTCAATGTGTCTGGTGCTGAAACATACAATTATCTTTTCTCATACTTCTCCAAGTAAACATTTTTAAATGAATTACTTTAAAAAGAATTCTGGAAACATAAGGAAGAAACACAGAAGGATTACCCTTCTAGCTTTATTCCACAGTGGTCCATGACAAGAAATGGTCAATTGTACACAGCAACTTGTTCTGATGAAGAACTTTGTGGTTCTCAGTCATGGCTGCACATTAGAATCACCTGGGGAGCTTTTAAAAATTAATGCCTGTATCCCAGCCCTGTTGGTTCTAATTCAATTGGTCTGAGCTGGAACCCAAGCAACAACAGGTTTTAAAAGATCCCCTAGGTGGTTACAATGAATAGCTCTGGCTGAGAACCACTGCTAACTTTATAAACAGCGTTTCACTGAATCCATTTTTATGAGTCAGAATTCTATGTTCACCTCTGAGGAAAGTGTCTCAGAGGAGATGTTTCCTTGATTCACGGGCTGCTCTTGCCTGTCACGTACATTTTCTTCATAACTGACTTAGATTGGTGCTATGACTCATTTCTCAAAAGTCAAAAAGCCCAAACTCCATTTTTGGTAGATCTGAACAACTACAATTTTCATTCTCTTCCTTTTGAAAAGTGTGTTGTACTTTACTGATCAATTTCCCAATGCTCTCATTCAATCCTAACACGATCCTGAGGTAAACACATCAGATCTTATTCTCCCGTTTTAAAGAGGAGGAAATTGATGCCTAAAGAGAGGGAATGATTTCCCCAGGGCCACAGTGATGGGAAGTGGCAGAATGGGTCTAGACCAGGCCTCATATCTCAGTTTTGTCTTCTTCACTTCCCCCTCTGCTGCCCCCAGCCACGATTGCTCCCTAATCCTACTGAGCCGGAAATAAAACCTGATTTTGTTTACCTTTTACTGTGCTTCTCAGTCCTAAGGTATATATGAATCACCCGGAAATCTTGGTGAAAATGAAGAATCTGAGTCACTGCGTTTGGGGTGCAGCCTGAGACTCTGCATTTCTAACCTGCTCTAAGTGACACTGATGATAGCACCCTTCAAGTAAGAAAGCTGTAACAAAATCACGAAATGTGTCCCTTCAAATAATATTGAAGAAAAGATTTAAACTGAGCTTCACCCATCTTCTTGTTGCTCATGAGACAGCACACACTTATTGAAGCAAATCTTCAGAGGCTTGGGAGTTCTCTCTCTGGCAGCCACTGGCTATAATTTCTCTTTCTCTCCCTCAGCTCTGCTCTATTTCTCAGGCCAACAAGATAAGTCCAGCGGGGCCACTGGGCCATCTGGCCATGCAGCTGGCCTGGGCTTCTGAATCTGAGAACGCAATGGTGATTCACTGCATAAAATCCAAGTCCTTAGATGACATCTTCACTTCCTGGAAATAAACTCCCAGGAAGAGTTATATTGACAAAGGGTTTTGTCTTGAAACTTGTTAAAATAGTGTTATATTGACATTGATAGTGTTCTTTTTCAGTTTGTTCTTATCCTTAAAATTGTAACCTAATTGTTAAAACCTTTACAATATGTAAGAATGTCCCAGGGAGCACAAAGAACTAGGACCCCCAAGACCTGGGTTTAGTTCCATTTTTGCCATGAACTAGACAACTTAGGGCAAATGTTTTATAATATTTCTATACTTTAAAAAATTAAATGGTGAAACTATAGGCTCTTCAATCATCTTTTTTTTTTTAGCAGTAATATTCTATGAGTCAGTGGTTCTATCCTCACAAAGTAAAATGAGATGTGATTTTAGGGAAATTTCATCTTTTTTTTTTTAGCAGTAATATTCTATGAGTCAGTGGTTCTATCCTCACAAAGTAAAATGAGATGTGATTTTAGGGAAATTTTATCTCTTCCTTCTACTTAATTCATCTCCCCCCACCCCACTGCCAAAATGTACCCTACATTCTAATTGTCCCACAGGCCATCTGATCATTGCTCACTGTACCATGAAGCCATCCAATCTTAAACAGACATTTTTAAGAGCTACCCATTGTACGCCATCCAATTTTTAACAGGCACCATTGAGAATGCACAGCTATGTCTGAATGCATAAAAGATCCTCTCAATCATGTCTGAGTTGGATTCTCCTTTCCTCGTAATGCCCTGTGCTCCTCCCTGTGCAAGCATTTTAACAAGTGTGCATGTTTACTTCCCTAGGGTTGTTAAAGGATAATATTTTGATACAATCATTTATTTTTCCCTCCCAGTATTATTCCCTTTCACTTCTTCTCTCTACCCCTTTTGCGTGTTCCCATAAATTGCTCTTCTTTGTCTTAGAGAAAAAAATGCACCAGAGAAAAAGGCAGAAATACTCCCCTTAGTCTTCTTGCTTTTTGTTTAACTAAAGTCCTCAGTGAAAGGAAGTCTCTCAAAGAAACCTGAACAGAGAAGGCTGTTCCTCAGACCCTAAAGAGACTTTCCCAAGGGTCAGTGAAAGATAGGGCAGGTCAGGGAGCAGAGGGTACCTATATCTCACCCCCTAGTGCAACCACCTGGAAGGCAGCAAAGCCTCCCCAAAAAAGAAGGGAATAACCGTAGACTATCCAAGGGTCAACCCTACCAGAGAGAGCCTCACCCAGGATATCCCAGCCCCAAGCTAAGTAATTGGGAGTCACTATTCCTGAAGGGTGAAGAAGACAGAAACAACGGAACTGGGCAGGTGTGAGAGGGTCTGATGACAACCTACCGCAGTTGTCTTAACATTGCACAAGATCCAGAAGTATGACACAGTCCTGGGGACAGATGGGGAAACCCCAGAAAGGACTGAGGTTAAAAAGTTTCTTTCCACTAGCCTAGCAGAATGAAGCTTACAGTCAGAAATTAAAATTGGAAATTGAGTTAAGAAATGAACGGAAATATACACATTCCTTTCTAAGATTCATACTTGCTCTACATCCATAGGGTGTTGTACTGCATTGCCTTGCACAAACAAATCCAGTTGGAATCTACTTTTCAAAATCCAAGGGAATCCACTCTTTAAAATCCGGGGAAATCCAATGACTGTTCATTTAGTATTCCTTTCCAGTTTGGTGTCCTTGAAGCACCTAGAGCAATCAGTGCATGGTGTCCAGCAGCCCCTAAGAATATTGGCTGCTGGCTGAGAAAACCAGCATATTTAACAAAGCACCAAAACAACTCCCTTCTTCATTTTGTGCTAGTTTAAGTGGGAAAAGATAGAAAACTATCTGAATCAGTAAAATTTGAGCTAAGTGTGGGCCCTTAATAACAGCTTTTTCCAGATTCATTTCCTCAGATTACTCCAAAGATCTAGCCTGTAAAAATTCAATCCTTCTCACCAGAGCGCTAACCCTGCCTGACAGGTAGCTGCTACGTGTGGTTGTACAGGGACTGTGAGGGCACTCACATCTCGGGGGCTGTGAAATCTGGGGCTGTGAAACCTGGGATGCTATGTTTTGAAGTAAGAAGTTCGCCCTTGGCAGTTATGCTGTAACCAGGCATGACCGGTTGTTATCTGAAATTGAAAATAGCTTTCAACAGCCCTAGGTCCTTGTTATTTTTAACATCATAGTTCATGTTGCTAAAAATATTCCCAAATCTCTTCCTTTAGATCATTTGAAAGGGGAGGTATTATATTAGGAAATAGCTGAATAATAACTACCTCCCCAGTGGAAGTTCAGAAGAAACCCTAGTGAGGGCATCAGACTCCCTCTGAGTGGCAGCTGTGCTGGATTCTGTGTTGCTGCAGAGTTCTGTCTCCTCCTGGCTAAGATGTGCTTCAAACAAGAGCTTCTGTGTCTCTTCTCCTCTGAAAGTGACATGATTTTTCACATTTCAGATCTCTGACAGTCACTACTTAAAAGTAATAACTCACCACCCACGAATTCTGTTTTGTTACTTCCTTTCTCTTGATAAATATTTCTTTTTTAATATAATATCTTTATCGTACTTACAATGCAGATATTTCTTTTAATGGGGCTTGGAATATAAAGTATAAACAAGAAAACAGAAAAGGGACATGATTTTTGTACTCAATCACAAATGTCAAGGTTTTGATATTGGGTCTTATTTTAATGTGAATCCTGATGCCTGATGAGAATGCCTTCCTTACTGAAATTTCAAATCCTAGCTATATTTGGCTGACTGGACAGATGGTTTTACTGGTTGCTCTATACATTAAACCCAAAGCAAACATTAAGCCCAAAGCAAAAAAAAAGGAAGAAGCGAGATCAATTTTTACTATCCACTTATAGCAGAATGCAAAGGACTC
Organism: Desmodus rotundus; assembly: GCF_022682495.2. Classification (NCBI taxonomy): domain Eukaryota; kingdom Metazoa; phylum Chordata; class Mammalia; order Chiroptera; family Phyllostomidae; genus Desmodus; species Desmodus rotundus. Next base: position 183,636,351 of record NC_071388.1, on the reverse strand, counting down.
CACAGATGCTACATGACCGACAAGAAACTCCTAAGTTTCAAAGACAGCAACTAGAAAAGGAGAAGCCACAGTCCCAAGATTTTCTAGCAAGTCGTAAACCCAAAGATTGGTTATGGGGCAAGGATAGAAACATTCTCAGCCTACCTAGCCTAGATTCTCTTCCACAAGCTTAGTTAGGACCCTTGCAATTAGTTGTTCTGCCTCTGAACACCCACCACAGTCACACAGTCTTGGCATTATGTGTATACCTGCCCCCTGGCCCTCATTCAGATATTACAAGTGAAGGTAATAATGTTCCTACTTCATCTTATAAAGATAAACTAAATTCAATGTTAAGGGTTTAAAACAGTTTTTGGTGCATAATTATACTAAATTTTTGTAATTATTATCCCTGAAAACTGAAAAATTTTTTCTTAAACACACACAGACACAAAGATACCACTTACCAACATTACAAAAATTCCATTTTCAATAGATATGGCATGATTATTCTAAAACATGTAGGTTAATTACATGTTCTTGGTCAGGGCCTTATCTTAGTATGGTGAGTCCATCATTTTCCAGGAAGTTCCTTGGACAGGGCAGCCTTTGCGATCACCCACTCACTTAGTTTCCTTACCAGTCAGTAAGAAACTCATAGGTGTCACAATTGAATCTAAGCTTAGCCCCATTGACCCATCTCTCTATTTTCAGTCTGAGAAAGTGCTCTCTGCTTACCAACCCACAACAATAGAAAATGCTGACTCCGCAACTGGACAGAGACCACTCGGCAGCTCAGAGCTCTTCAACTAGATGCATAATCAGTGAGCAGGTAGCTGACCAATATTTTTCAGGTGTAGCTTTGTCACTAGAAGCTGTCCCAGGGAATCTCAAAGCATGGCTGCATCTCAGCAAAACTGGCCAGTGTTCATTCCTCTCCTCTCTTTGCCCTCTTCTCTTAGGCTAGGACTGGGAGCCAGACTACCAATGGTTATAACAGCAGATTTCTATAGCAATGAGGCTATAATTCCCACTTAAAAGTGTTGTTAACATAAACAGAAATTTTATAAAATTGGGACACCTCCAGGGTAACTAAAAAGCCAAGCTTGTTCCTGCTCAAAAATGGCTGCTAGAATATTAAATGGACCCCAAAGGTGCCCAGTTCAGTTTTTCACAGGCTTCCAAGGGTTCCAGACAAACAGGCAGCCCAATTCATTTCTGACAAACATTTGATAGTAATTTTTAGTGTGGTCTATCAGGGTTATAAACATTTACTTAATTCTGACTTACTAAGCCGCCACAAGTTACCAAATGACCTTTTGCTTACTCCCTCAACATCCTCACTCCACTAGCCCCATCTCAGCACTTCTCTTCCTTCTACAAGATTGCATGCCTCTGCTTTTCTTCATGCTTCCCAGTCCCAAAGCTGTCTTGAGTTAATGGCTGATGACAGGATTCTATGCAACTTTCTTAAGGGAGAGAAGTAACCCAGAATATGTTTCTGCAACATGCCCTTATTAAGCATTATTCAGTACTTACTCTGTTAGCACTGTGCTGGGTACTATAGGAAATACAGCAGAAATAAAAGGCGTGGGCTTGACCTTAGGAAGCTTATAGTTACTATTAATCTTCTCTAATGGACAACACCTCCCACTTTCTTGTGTTCTAAGAAAATGACTAGTAAATTCCATGTGTGTAGAATGATGTTATGGCATAATATGCTGACAATAAGTGGATGCTAAATAAGTCCCCGACTTTCCCAACCCCTGCCTAGCAAAAGCACTAAGTATATCTGGTAATGAGTGTGTCTTTGAATGAGAAAAGCCATCAAATCATATGATGACGCTGTCAAATGCATGTGCATACACAAATGAATTAGAAGATTTCCCTAAATTATGAATTTGAAGACATTTTGCTAATTCATGATAAATGGGCCAAGTTCATAAAGGATATGTATCCTTTAAAAAAAAACGCACATCTAGTCCTTGTAATTCATTAAGTGGCAAAATGCCATTCTATTGGTTCTACACACCTATTTTTTAGCTTGCCTCTGTTTTCAGCAGCCTGAATGGGGTTCTTTCAGACAGACAATGTGTTTATTCATGTAACTGTAGCTATTCTCTTATTAGAAATGTGTCTTGAAAACAGCATTATAACATCTGGAAGGAAAGAAAACACCCAGAAGAAAAAAAATTAAACATATACCATTTTTTTCTTAATGCTCTTTTTAGCCCTATAAATATTAAACACATCATACTCCTCAGAACATCTTTATAGAAGGTGTAGTTACCAAAAGAAGAGAAGACTATTCTAAGATTGAACCTAGGGGGACAAAGTTCTATTTTTTATTGCTTAAACAGTGATAGACCTTCACTTGATGCCTCTGTCCTTATGGAAGCTAGAATAATGGTTCTGTTCATCTTATAATAAATGGCAAAACAAATCCTCTGGCTCAAATGAAATGAATAGTTTTGTTGCCATAATTTTTAGTACAACATCTTCACATTCAAATCATCATTTTGTAGTGAGGGTAGCCAAAGACTTTGAATGGCAGTATGGAAAGAAATTGGAGAGCACTTCCTGATAGAATATTTCAACTGTGATGAAGGGAAGGATTGTTGGGTCTACCTGATAAGGGTTCAAGATGGGAAAGCTGAATGGTGACTCTTGGGAGAAGAGACTTTAGCTTAATGACTTCCTGAGTCCTTTCAAGCTCTAGTGTTGAGTGATTCCATAATAATAAGGTGACTGTATTTTTTAAAAGTACTGTGGTGACCAGATTTGCTAAGGAGATAACATAAAGGAAAATCTGAGTAATGAGTGAAGCTGTCTGTCAATCACAAGGGAATTCAATAGGTGAAACAGAAAGAGGTCTCTTGAGAAATGGTTGGCCACAGGGTGCAACACCTCATCAAATTTCTAGCTGTCGAAACCCTCTTGCTTTGCTGAGAAGAGCTCATTTGCTGAGCTTTCACAGATGTAGAAATATGGACTCAGCAGGTTGCAAAGCCAATTGGCAGTTTCAATCGTGTCACTTACAAGAAGAATTTGATAACCAATTCAGAAATGAATTGTGCTCCTTTCCTCTCTTGATTAGCGCACCTCACCAAACCCATTCTGACTGTTCCAAGTGTGCGGTCTGGAGTCTATTTTGTTGTGGAGCTTATATATTGAGTTCTTTCCAGAAAGCAAGTTCTGAGGCTTGGGGGTGTGAGGGGGGAGGAGAGATGGGCATCTATTAAAAATCACATGACTTTCCTTTCATTCAATAATAAAAATTAACATTCTAGAAAGAAGAAACTAGGACTAGAGCCTGTGTTGAGTAAAATTTACTTGCTTGTTTTAAAACTTATAGGACAATAATTATATTAATATGTATGTTCCTCATCAAATATGTCATAGAAATAGTCCCCCAATAATAAAGCTGAAAATAGAGTGAACAAGTACACGCATCCTATAAGAAGTTCTCTGTTTCTTAACTAAGTTAATTAACATCCCTAAACCTTGACCTTATCATCTATAAATTGTGACCAGTCACACTACCTACTTCTTAGGGCAGTTATGACAATCAAAGGAATTATCATTTCCTTTGACTACTGCATTTCAGCAATGTACATGAGAATGCTTTTAAAATAGAAAAGTGTTCTTGAAATGGAAGGTATTGAGAATATTCAGGCCCAGGGGCCAAATGACTTGCATGAAACTGGCAGCCAATTAACGATGAATATGGGGCTCTGTCTTCCTTTGTTATCCAGCAATATTTCCTCACTAGAATCTATTACCTTTCCAGTTTTTCCTTTGAACCAATTGTATTACCAAAATAGCAATTTTAAAAGGCTTGTTTTAGAAACAAGCACTACACTCAAGTCTTTATCACCCGAAAGGAACATAAAGGATTTAACAACAAAATGTGGAACAGACGTATTCAAGTGGTCCTCTTCTAACTAAAATGACTGAATATCTGCTTTGAAACCAATGTTTATGTTAGAACAGAACAGAACAGAAAGAGTTTGTCCACTTCATGCTAGCAGAGCCAAACACTAAACGCCAAGAATTGCAGTGGAGAAATATTGGCTATTTTATTATAAATGGTGCCATCCAGAAGAATGGGAAGATAATATTCAAAAGCTTGAACTCCCAAATAGCATGTAGGTTACAGATTATTTAGGGAAAAATCACAAGACACCGTGAGGTAGGAGTTTGGGGTGGTGCTGGGTGCTGATCAGTCAGAGGTGAGGTAAAGCTAATGAATAATTTCTTCAGGTCTCGAGGACACCTCTGAGGTTTTTCCCAGTATCCTTCTATTGGTCTCATGGGAAAGCAGCCCAGGAGTGGTTCCACTTAAGGGCTCAGGAACTGAAACATAACTTAGGTCAAGATGTTATCTTAAGTCTGCCAGAAGTCCAAACACTGTGTCCATTGGTCAGGTCTTCTGCTGACTCAGGGATTGCTGATTTATTTGGGGGAAAAGCTAGGTATCTGAGGGGTGTAGACAGGAAGAGATATACTATTTCTAGAGCTAGGATTTAAAACTAAATTTAATCAAAGTCATAAGGACCCTCGGTTTCAATTGGAGAAAACATAGACACAGCCCTAGGTTGTCCTTCTATGAGTGACATACTCCTCCTCCCTAATTCATCCACTAAAGAGGCTTGTGAATTTCTGTCCCTCCCCTCTCGGCCCATCCTCTGCTCTGGAATGGGCCACAGGCCTGGTCTTCTCCCAGCCACTTGAGGGATTTTGTTAGTGGAATTTTGTAGTTGAGAATTGTTCGTAAGATATGCAGAATTCCAGAATACAACATACTTTCCTAGGAAGTACGTTGTAGGTTCATACCTATAAGTAAGTATTCAGTAACCCTTTGAGGTTTGCTCTTCATATCGGTCTTAAGCATTCAATGGTGCTCTTAACTCCCATTTTCATTTTCTTCTTTTTAAAGTATATTTTATCGATTATGCTATCACAGTTGTCCCAATTTTTTCTCCCCTTTATCCCCCCTCCACCCTGCACCCCCTCACCCACGAGCATTCCCCTTCCACCTTAGTTCATGCCCATGGGGTGTACATATAAGTTTTTTGGCATCTTTGTTTCCTATACTATTCTTAACCTCCCCCCCCCATCTATTTTATGCCTACCAATTATATTTCTTATTTCCTGTACCTTTCCCTCCCATTCTTTCCCTCCCCCTCCCCACTGAAAACCTTCTATGTGATCTCCATTTCTCTGGTTCTGTTCCTGTTTTAGTTTGCTTAGTTTTTGTTTTTGCTTTTTAAGTTTGGTTGTTGATAGTTACGAGTTTGTTGTCATTTTACTGTTTATAGTTTTTGATCTTCAATTTCTTATATAAGTCCCTTTAACACTTCATATAATAAGGGCTTGGTGATGATGAACTCCTTTAACTTGACCTTATCTGGGAAGCACTTCATCTGCCCTTCCATTCTAAATGATAGCTTTGCTGGATAGAGTAATCTTGGATGTAGATCCTTGCCTCTCATGGCTTTGAATACTTCTTTCCAGCCCCTTCTTGCCTGTAAGGTTTCTTTTGAGAAATCAGCTTATAGTCTTATGGGCACTCCTTTGTAGGAAACTCTCTACTGTTCTCTTGCTGCTTTTAAGATTCTCTCCTTATCTTTAATCTTGGGTAACTGAATTATGATGTGCCTCAATGTGTTCCTCCTTGGGTCTAATTTCTTTGGGACTCTCTGGGCTTCCTGGACTTCCTGGAAATTTATTACCTTCACCAGATTGGGGAAGTTCTCCTTCATTATTTGTTCAAATAAGTTTTCAATTTCTTGCTCTTGTTCTTCTCCTTCTGGCACCCCTATGATTCGGATGTTAGAGCACTTAAAGTTGTCCCATAGGTTCCTGAGCCTCTCCTCATTTTTGTGAATTCTTACTTCTTCATTCTATTCTAGTTGGATGTTTAGTTCTTCCTTTTGTTCCAAATCATTGATTTGAGTTGTGGTTTCCTTCCCTTCATTGTTGGTTCCCTGTGTATTTTGCTTTATTTAATTTTGGGTAGCCTTCATCTCTTCCTTCATTTTGCAATTGAGCTCAATCAGTTCAGTGAGCATCCTGATTACCAGTGTTTTGAACTCTGCATCAGATAGGTTGTCTGTCTCCTCATCGCTTAGTTCTTTCTCTGGAGTTTTGATCTGTTCTTTCATATGGGCCATATTTCTTTGTCTTAGCACACCTGTTATGTTGTAAGGGGTGGAGCCTTAAGTATTTTCCAGGGTGGGGCAACACTCTTTGCTGTGTTGTGGCACTGTGTCTGGGGGAGGGGTCAGAGAGGGAACAATGCCCTCTCTTGCTCAGCTCTTGCCCCACTTTCCAACGAACTCTCTCCTGTGAGACTGGGAGTTTCTCCCGCCATCGCAACCCCCACAGCATTTTACAGCTAGTTTTGAGTCTTTAGTTTCATGTTCAGCCAGCCCTGCCTCAATGGAGCAGTCTGCTGCCTTGCCGCATGTCCTCTCTGCTCAGCTGCTGTCTCCCGCCTCTGCCCCTCCTACTGGTCTAGGTGAATGTTTTAACTCCTTGGTTGTCGGAATTCCATGCAGTTTGATTTTCTAGCACTTCTAGTTGTTTATTGTTTTTAAATTGGTTATTATCCTTCTTTTGGTTGTGCAAGGAAGCGAAGCATTTCTATCTACAGTTCCATCTTGGCCGGAACTCCCATTTTCTTTTACAATCAGGAACTTGTTCTACCAGAGATATTCATTGAAAACCTACTCTGTGCCTGTCTGCTCAGTGCCAGAAAAAAAAAATGAGTAGAGTGGAAAGAATGTTTTCAAAACCTTAAACCAGGAGTGACAAATCCATTAATAACCTGACCATAGGATTTAAATCCAGGATTACACTCATAATTAGCCAAAATGCAACTTCCTCAGCATAGTTCATTTATAGGACATAGAGATTTGAGATATTCTTTTATACGAATGAGGACTGCTCCTTAATTCTACCTTCAAGCTCTTAACAAAGGAAGGAAGAAAGGAAAGAAAAAGAAATTGACCTTTTAAAAGCCATTTTTCATTTCCAATATAACTTTGGGTTTACTTTTCTTAAGTACCCATTTTTTAAGTTACTGATCTGAATCAAATCACAGCACCCAGGCCTGGTGTGTGCGGTGACAAGCAACTCCAGGGATGGCCTTGCACTTCTTGCAGATCACACTCTGTGTATGTCCCCCAGATTTATTCAGTTCAAGCAACACTGTGAACAGCTTACTTGTCCCTGAGTCTTTTGCTGAGGTGCTCACACACCACTGCCTTTATCACCTGGAATTTCTATAACTTGTTTTTCCTCCCCAAGTGCATTTCTCTATACTTGATCTTCATTGAAATTCATCTTATTTATATCTAAAAATCTCTTCAGCTTATCAAGGTAGCTCTGAGCTCTAATGACAACTCTGTAGCTCTCAGACCTACCAGGGACCTTGCAGATAACAAGTCTGACCAACTCTCTTATGCCACAGAAAAGGAAATTTGTCTCTATTTTCATCACTTTTGAATACAATTTAGATTCTTGGAGTGAATGATTACAAATACTTTTTTCACTATGTCTCTTAGAAATATGCAATATTTAATAAAATGTTAACAGAAGTCTTTTGTTCAATGAGAAAGCAAGTAATTTTCTTTACATTTTCATATGCATTTTGACCTTGAAGGGAATAAACACCACATTTGGTTTTATAATGTTGCTATGTGGTTTTCAGTTAGGTTTCTGTTATGTTCTACAAACAGAAAAACCAGCCTATATCTAATTTAATATCTATAAATTTCCACAGATGGCTGCAGAATACTGAGTAGTCTAGTGGATAAAGATTTGGCTGCATGTTTTCCAATTCATAACTTAAAATTGTGTTTTTACCACATATTTTATTAAAAATTTCCATTGACTTATTTTTTTCCAGCAAGTATAATTATAAAATAATTCTCTCAGTTTCTGTAGGCATAAAGACATCTGATTTTAAAAAGTTTGAAGGTTAGGCAGCCAAGCTAGACAGAAATAGTTCAGCCACAGCTGAATAAAGGCAATAGTGTTATGATGGTTGTCAAAAGTCAGATTCATCATGACTAGTTTGATCTCAGTTTATATAATGTACCACAGAAGATGGAAGTTTCTGAGGTTGGAGCCGAGACACCACTTTCAGAGAAGTCATGAAATTTCTTTGATGTCTGTGAATGCTCACAAATACAACCTTGTTCTCCTTCTAACTAAGCCTGTGCCAATGTGCTGAAGGGCATAGAGTGGAGTGCAGGGTTTAAGGAAAAGAACACAGAATTTAAATAAAAGACTGACTTGAACTTGAATCTATCTCTACCACTTCATGTGATAAAATCTTGGCCAAATTATTTAACAAAAATAGAAATAGTATCTTCCATTCTAATGGCTGGGTAGATAGATATGAAAAAGATTCTTCCATTGCCCACAATGAGCTCCATTGAGAGAAGTTAAAAAGGCCGTAAACAAATGTTGATACTGCAGAGGGATAAATAGCTAAAAGAGGGAAGAACGAAATGCAGTAAGAGTAACCAGGTGTGAGAGTTTAATTTAGGAAGGCTTTACAGAGAAAAGGACATTTGAGCTGAGTGTTGGAAAAGGTAGAAGTGGTTAAAATCCCTGAGGTTATCAATAACATCTTGAATACCATCTGTGATTCCCTAGAGAACTGTGTTGAAAAGGATTCTGAGGTTCCTCCCAGGATCAGTGGTCTAGTGGTTAATCCCAGACCCAGTCTATGGCAGTATCTCCAGACCAGGTCTCAAGGAGAATGTAGTCTTCCTCATCTTATGAAGTTCACCTGGACTTTGGCCTCAGTTTACTTACCCAGCATGCCAATTCTCCCAACACCTGTTCAAGTCTCCCCCAAACATGAGACCCTATTCTCCATACTTCCAAATATCTGAAGGAGTCTTAACATGAACCAGCTAACATACCAGGACATCAATAGCCATCTGGCTCTGGGTATTTTCTACCATATCATTTCCTGCTACAGCACCTGCCTGCCAGGTTAGCCCTCCATTGGATGGTGATTCCTGCCTTAACAGAGCCTGAACCCATCACAAGTCTCAGATGCTGTCTGCAGGAGTGCTGCCTGCCAAACAGGAGCTGATCCTTCAATCAGGTCCATTTCCCCAACCCTCTGCCCCACCCAATCCCCTGGTTCTTTCTCTTCCCCACCAGTTGATGTTGAAAATCCAGCAGGCCTGTCCCAAGCCAATCTGCAATATCACCAAATAAAATACACTCTCCCTGACTCTAAACCCAAGTCTACATACAGGATGAAAAATCGTGCTAATCCCCGTTTCTATCATGTTCTCCAGTGAAACACTAGGGCTAAGTGCTCCAGGAAACCCACAAAGCAAATCTAATTCCTCTTTCATATGATAGCCCTTCACATCTTGGACACAGCTATCATGCCCTCCATGAATCACCCTTTCAAGCACAAATTACAAGCACTATAAATACTCAAACTGTCACAAGTGCAGTCCATGCTGCTCAGCTCTGCACAGGCCTAAAGCACTCAGCAGTTCCTTTGTGATGTTCCCCAAAACTACTGCCCCAAAGCAGCTTTTACCCCTGCACAGTGCCCACCCCACACCACACATACCTGCCTCCACTGCCACACATCCAGAGTGGAACCATTGCCTTTAATACCCATTCCTAGAAGGGAAGGTCATTTTGTGTTTGGCCCCAGATATTGCCACACTGTGACTTCTGGTAGAAATTATTTCTGTGCAGTTACCTCCATCATGGTCTCAGCTGGTTCATCTCCTGGTTCAGACCTGTGCTTCTCTCAGATAATTTTGTTCACGGAATACTGGTCCGCTTTATTTTTTTTATTTAACATTGGGGATCTTCAGGCCTCTGTCTTCTGCTTTTTTCCCTATTTTTTTCCTCAGAAGGACTCATTTCTATTTTCCAGCACCCCTCACCCCCAACTCAAAGCCTCCCTTCTCTTTACCCCTACTTCCCAATCTCATCTTCTGCTCTAGGTTAACTATTTTTCTTTTACAAACTAGCCCCATCCCAAGGGTCACAGATATATATGCAAGGTAACTGCCATTGCCTTTCACTGGCCATTACTTTTTATTACCTCCAGGCTGTTTTGATCAGGGAATTACCCCATTTTCAGGGAACTGTTGGTTTTGTGAACATAGTGTTTCAAGGAACACACTCCAGGTAAGGTGAAAATCAAAGCTTGCTGCTGGCTATATCAATGGTTTCTGTTTTCCCCATCTCTGCTGAGAAGCCATGTTGCCACACTGAGTTGGGCACCAGTGAGTGGGAAACAGCTCCTGCTAACAGTATGGATAGAAACCAATGGTCTACTTTTACATGTCTTCACCTTCCTGTTTTCTTCTTTCTCTGGTTACAACTCTCAGTTGCTGGAGGTAATCTCAGCATGAGCATCTTCAAAACACCTTTCAAAATATTTGTCCAGCTCTCTTCCACATGGGCACTGCTGCCATGTCTCTAGGGATTCCTAAGACATTTCAGCACATTTTGCAAGTAATACACCAGCATCAAGGGGTGGTGGAAAATAGCCCTTGCCATCGCTGCAATGAAGAGTGTGGTATTGAGGAAAGCAGACATCAACCTTGCCAAGAGGACAGGAGAGCTCACTGAGGATGAGGTGGAATACATGATCACCATATGCAGAATTCATGCCAGTACAAGATTCCAGTCTGATTCTTGAACAGACAGAAGGACATGAAGGATGGACAATACAGCCAGGTTCTGGCTAATGGTCTGGACAACAAGCTTTGTGAAGACCTGGAGCTGCTGAAGAAGATTCGGGTCCACAGATGGATGCACCACATCTGGGGTCTTCGTGTTCAGAGCCAGCACACCAAGTCCACAGGCCACTGGGGTCACATTGTGGGTGTGGCCAAGAGGAAATGATTTGTAAGCCTTTTCTGTTAATAAATAGTTTATAAACTTAAAAAAAATTGTCCAAAGATTACTTGCTTATTCTGACATCTATTTGCAACCCCCATGATACGTGCTTTACTTCTCTAGCACTTCCGATTTTCCCCTTTTCCTTTGGCAAGTAGCTCCCAGAATTTAGACATGGTCATTTAAAGAGAATGTGGGCTTTGGAATTCAATATCAGTTCTAATCATAACTCTGCTATTTACTAGCTGTGTGGCTTTGGGAGAGTAATAAAACCTCTCAGAACCTCAGTTTCCTCGTCTATAAAATGAGGATAAAGGCACTACCTCTTCTGCAGGGTTATTGTGAGGCTTGCTTTAGCTAAGTACATCCATGAAATGTTAAAGGCCTCTCAAGTTCGTTTGCTTTCCCACTTCATTGAGAATAAGCAGCTCAAGAAACTGTATCCAAATGATGGCTTCCTAAATAGGAAAGGAGTACTAGGGAATACTGGTCTTCATTCACAAATCCGAGCTGTCTCTCCTTAAAGTCCAGTCATAGTTAAAGATAACTTTGATGTGCCACAAGCCAAAAAAATATATTCATGGGAGACAAGAGACTATGTCTGATTTGCAAATTAACTACAAAGAAGGAAAGCAAGACTCATTTTTAACAAGGTGAGGAAAATATGCTAATACTGGGATGACTGCAAATGGACTAAAATGTCAAGGTGAAGCAAGAAGAAAAGGAAACAACTGAAGAAAAGTGCTGTACATGAGAAATTGTTTGCGTTGCTTTCTAAAATTTGAAATCACCTTCTGAAATGTATTTTCTACAATTCTTCCCAGAGAGAGCCTCCCTTTTGTTGTCGTCGTTGTTGTTGTTGTTCCAGTAGATGATATCACTTTGTGTGACTGTGTTTTTTATAACACCGTTGGTTGCTATGGTAACCTGACTGTGCAGGATAAAAAGAGCATGCGTCCTTTCCCTGGCTGTTACGTGACTTTCAGCAGAATGTGGAACATTTCTCAGTGTACTGCAGGCAACACAGTGGCTGCCTACTGCAGTGGTTGTTTTGTGTTTTCTCTGCAGCATTTTCATCTGCAGAATGACTGAGGATAGGCTGAGGCACCTGAGATTCAGGGAGAGATAGAAAACATGGAGTCAACATCATGCCAGAAACCATGGTAATGATCACACTGAGGCTTAACAGAGCATCTGGGGTGGAAGCAGGAAGAAAAGCAGCCTGAAAAGAACAGCTCCTGGGCAGAAAGGTTCACAGCGTTACCCACTGCAGAGCCCTGACGTGAAAATCAACAGACCTGGCCTCTCAGCATGGCTCAAATTCCGCCTCCTTCTGTGACCTTAGACAAGTTTCCTAATGTCTCTGAGCCTCATTTTCTTCTAAAAAAATTTCCAAGATTGCTTCTCCGGTCCTAATTGTCTGTGGTGGTGGGATCCTGAGTTAGATCAGGGCTTCTGGAAATATGAACCAAAGACTCATTGGGAAATTAAAATCTTCAGGCCCTGCCTCCAATCTTACAAATGAGAAGCTCCAGGACTGATGCAGCTCAACCTGCATTTCTCCCAAGTGCTCCGGGTAATTACTGTACATAATAAATGAAACAACAATGCTGATAGAGAGCACCCATGAAAGCAATGATTCCCAAGAAGGGGCTGAATGTCAGACTCCTAACCATATAGACCAGAGCAGGTTGAATTCTTCTAAGAAAATTTTTTTAGAAGATTAATAGCTGCCCCCTTTGCAGGATGCATTAACACCAGTGATATGAAGTCAGCATCAATCCCACATGTACCCAGGAGTGGCAATAGGAGATTGTGTTAGAACTGAAACAGCGGCCATAGTCTTAGCTTGTTCCTGCCCAGAAACTCCTGGGAAGGGGTCTCCAGGACACATTTTATTCATACCACAATACAAGTCTAAAATTTCCTCCTGATAGGCTGTCAGATCAAACACAAGTCATCCTGGTTTGGAGATGGGGGTGTTTTGTTTTGGTTTGTTTGGTTTTGGCTGAATCTACAAACCCCTACCCCCACCTATAGCCAAGAACACATAAAAGAGAAAGAAAAGAACATTTTCTCCCCATACATCTGTAGGGTGTGTCATTTTTTCTGAACAGAGAAAAAAATGTGTAAAATAAAACAAGAACTTTAAGGTACCTGAGTCATGGCTGTAAACAGGTGCAAAAAGAAGTGAAGCAATAGGAATAACTTTCCAGTGAAAGTCATTTTCTGCTTTGTTTTGAGATCTCCCAAAACAGTAACTTAAATTCCTAACTGGCTTTGCTCCAATTAGCACAGTGACATCACCATTTTACAAGTTCAATCCAAGTAAATTACCTGTGTATCAACTGTAGAGATGGAAGAAGGCTCAGACTTGGTATAAAAATATAGTCAGTTTTAGCAACAACTGCACAGTTCAAAAGAGACAGAAAGATAGAATAAAAATGAGCTTTTTTGCCTTTACACCAAAAAAAAAGAAAGAAAAAGAAAAAAGATTGGTAGGCTGGATTGAAATAGAAGTAGAACGTGGTGCAGGGTAGCCAGTTGGAGATCATATTCCAGAATCTTAAAGGTTTAAGTCAAGAGATATATTGACCTACACATAGTTCTGCAGGTCAAAGGGGAAAGCTGTTAGGCTGAGGCCACCTAAGAAAACACAGCCATGTCCTGCAAAAAAGGCAGTTGTCCTTCCCATAATCCCAGATGTCCTAGCTCCTCAAGTCTGCAGGACATTTATTTGAGCATCTATTGTGTGCAAAGCTGTGATGATTCCTATGCTGGAGAAGTTTCCACTCAAGTGAGAAAGAAAAAACATGCACATTTGAAGTTGGAGATGAAACTAAGTATAGTTGCAAAACAGAAGGGGATAAATCCGCGTGGGCTTGAAGTGCCAGTGAATCTGATGGAGCAGGCAGAATTTCAGATTAGCCCAAGTACATGTAAAAATAAGGAATAAATATTTGGGGGGAGAAAAATATGGAAACAGGAAGTAGGAGAAATAAGAGTACCATGTTGGAAGAAAAAGGAAGATGAACAGAGGCTTGTGCTGTGAAGTAGTAGGAGTTGGGGCTGAGCCAGTTAGCTCTGTCCCTCTTCTCTTGTCATCCACACTCCTACCTGGGACCAGTGGTTCCAGTGAGAAAAGTTATAGTGTCTGGGCTCCCCCTCCATGATGGACCAAGCCCCATTTAGGTGAGCAGAATCTTAGGGTCTTCCCAGGACCCTGATCGCAGGGAGGGAGACAGTGATGACAGTTGGAATGCCATAAAACAGCTGGTCCTCTGATTTGGGGGTCAATGACTCTTTGAGTGGTGCAAGAAAAGGACCTGCAATCTATGCTTATAAACAAAATAGGGATTAGAGGAGGCTTTCATCTAGTGGCCAGATGCCCTTGCTCCATATTTTCTTTCTCCTCTTTCAGGGGAACTTCAGATCACAGTGTTTCTTGCCCATTTATTTTGCTATAGGGGAAAATTTTTGAGCTAAGAAGTACTTTACTTTTTAAAGATTGAGACTGAGTAAAGGAGACAATGTTCAACTCAATGAATAGCTAATAGCAGAATAGCACATAATAGTAGAGGAAATATTAAGCTTATATAAAGTAGACTATCATCTAACGGTGTCTGAAAGATACTTGAGAAGTCCCTTATCTAAGGCCCTCTCTGCCATTTAGATCAGACATCAATTATGGAAAAGAATGATCTCTCTAAATACATTTGGAAGGGTAGAAATGGCATCATACTATCCATTGGGGCTCCTAAACTATGTTTTTCTCATGACTTCCAACCAAAGGCCAAGAGCATCAGAGGTAAAATCTTCAACATAGTAGGAGATTATTCTAGGTAACTGCTATACCATGTACTGAAAGACCTATTCATTTTTATTTAACAAATCTTTATAGAATGTTCATTATGTGCTGTCTCATTTGTTTGTTAGCACTTGCTGGAAAAAAGAGAGAGAGCTATAGTGAGCAAGAGAAGAGAGTTGCCTAAGCAGTGATTCTCAGAACTCTATGGTCTAAGAAGCCCTGAGAGTCAATGCTGGGAGAGCAAACTCGGCTCCATTGCCGAGAAGATTCTGATTTAGTGCATCTAAAGTCAAGCACTTGAATCAGCATTTTTAGCAAGTTGATTCAGTTACAGGTGGTCCCTGGCCACACTGAGAAACATTTCACAAGACAATAACAGGATGTGGAGGTCAAGAATGAGAAACCTTGTGTGGAAACCAAACAGGCTGAGGCTACAATTGGTTAACCAAGAACCACAGAGGGCTCAGTGGGCCAGGCCTGCCAGGTGATAATAACACAGGACCACAGGCATGTTTTCCTTGCAGTTGTGAAACAGTCCATTTGGAAGCTACAGGGAAAAGCTCTATTAGCCATGGAACAGATCAAAATGGCTGCAAGAGGCACAGTTCACAACACTGGAGTTGCCATGGCAACTGCAATGGGTGGCAGAGTTGAGCTGAGAAAGCTGTGGGTTAGAAAGAGGAGGTGAAGAACCTGTGCCAAAGAGAGTGCTATGTGATTTATCAAAGACTGCTCTGTCTGTGGTAGCCACTTTATAACTCGAATAGCTGTGAAGAAATCAAAGGACAGAGACTGATTCTGCCAAGAATGGCTTACAGGTAATGAGATGATAGGCAGCTAACTCATGAAGCATTACTTGCCCTTTTGGATTTTTTTACTTTGTTCCCAGTGTTTCTAATAATGGAGAAGCCACCTACTGCTGAATGAATCAATCAAAAGCAAACTCAAAGACAATACTCAAATACAAGGAAAATAATAACTTCAGAAAATGACCACCACAGATTTTATTTAATTAAAAATATTATACATGTTGTTGCATTTTCATGGAAAATATTGAGTTTAAAAACACCAACAGTGTTAGCTGTCAGAAACCTTAATGCACCCTGTTCTGCTACCTGCTTCTTTTTTCTGGTTGTGGTGTTAACCATGTGTAAGGAATTGGGGCCCAGTGTAACTAGAGCTTCCTTGAAGTTCACACCCATAGGACTGTGGGGATGAACCATTCTCTCCACAGTGGTGTTCTATCACGTTAACTCAATTACTACTAACTTTGGTTTCCTTGCAAACCATTAAAAGGATCTGGCATAAAAGCCCAAAGTACATGTCAACACCAATTCAACCCAACATGTCTGCAAGAATCTGCTATGACCTCATCCAGTTTCCAAGCCTGTTAGCAGGTGAGTTTATATTCTACCTGGTGTATTAGTGTCCTGAGCCCTTCACCCAACTTCCCCTGAACCCATGGTGGGAAGACACTGCCATATAGTGTTTATATTCAAACTATCAGCAAGTACACAAAAGCACATGTGGCCCCATGCACAATACTATCAAATAAAAAAATACATATTGGTACAATACAACCCTTGGAATCACTGGCTAAAATATAGCCATGTGAGTATTTTTTAACTAGTCATTTAATTATACACTTGTTAAGAAAAATAACACAACATAAAAATTTAACTTGAAAACATCATTTCAGCTAGAAACTTCTCGCGTGTAAATACAAGGTGTGTACAATATCACCCTCACCCTTACTCCCTTCCTTTGCTTTCCCAGGACTGTACCATCCCCTAACTTATTTCCTTGATTCCACATCATAATGCTGCATCTGCATATTGCTCCCAAGTGATGCTTTTACTAAAATCGGATCTGATGTAACAGAAACATCCTGGCTCTGTTTTTCTGCTCCTTTGCTTTAAACTGTAGTACACTTAATTTGGGTTCTGCATCCAGCTTTACGTCACAGAGAGATTAGTCTCCCCCAAAGTATACAAACAAATGAAAATAACTGGATAGCAAAAAGATAGAATTGCCTCTGCTCTTAGAAATTGGAAAATGGTCTTTCTTCTTGATAGTCTCTCAATTGATGGGAATAAAATAAGGCTGAAATTGTTTTTCACATTCTGGCTCAGTTGGGGGCATTTTCACATAGACCCCTGTAGTAAGAGGGCTTCTTTTCTTTATCTGCCAAACACAAAAAAGAAACAGTAATTATTATTGAGGAATACAGAAGCCATTTTTAACCATCATAGGACTCAACAACTATTGGGTCCCTCCCCTATTGAAAATTGAGTGTTTAAAATATACAGAATTATAAGCCCAAGGAGATTTTCCTGATTTAGCTATTCATTTTTGATAAATAACTCTGTGCTATAGATGTAAAATAGCAATCATTTCCCCTGAATGGAAGATAGAAGGAAGAGTCTTGAGAAAGGTTCAGAAAAAAACACCCCAAACGCTTATGGTAAGTGATTGGATGTTGTCTCTGGGAGGGATGAGGGTGATAATAAACTTTAGTTATCCTGTTTGAGAGCTGTATTTCTCATCTCCACTCCTCATATACTCTTTATTACTTTTTCTCTGTCCACATCAGTTCCCAGTTTTTATCAACTCCATAAATTGAGGTCTGGCATACTAGTCTGTGTGGCAGTTTGTAGCAAATGAGATGGGAAGAAGCTACAGCAACAGAACAGGTTCTTGCAGTGGAGAGAGGGAAGCAGGGAGAGAGGAAGGCAGAGAGAGAAAGAGAATTGGGGTGGAAAAGAAGGGGGAGGCAAGGGGAGAGGGAGAAAAGAGAGGGAGAAGTTTATGATAAAACCAGCCTTAAACAGAGTTGGCTGAAAAAGACTTTCAGAAGGAAATCTTAATAGGAGGCCAGATTCCATACCTCCTTCTCTTCTGCCGCCAGCTGTAATAAGTGAAACCTGAGGTTCTCTTTTACTGGGTTAGAGAGGAGGTCAAAACTTCCCAGTCAAGCTGACTGGGTAACAGGGAGCCCTGAAGAGGTATTTTGTAGATAATTACAGTGTAGACAAGGAAGACAGGAGTTGGGTAGCACTGAGAGGTGGCTTACTGGTGAAATAGAGAGACATTAAGAGAGAAAATAAATTCTACCCAGCTGGATGATCTTCCCTAGCAGCATTTTGCCTAACCTAATCTTGAATTTCAGGGTTATTAACCTAAGCACAATTGTCACGAAGAGAAAGAGCAAAACAGCTGCCCCATGTTGTTCAAACGGTTACTCAAACTGAAACCCTGGTCAGCAGCATACAAATATTTGATGTCAAACACATTCATCTAAAATACCAGTCATCCTGAAACCTCAAAGGCCAATGCCATGGGTTCTAGTGTGTTCTTTACCGCTGCCCTTCCCCTTCCTCATTTATTGGTTCATCTCAAGAAAACTAAACTCAAAAGCGTC
Organism: Desmodus rotundus; assembly: GCF_022682495.2. Lineage (NCBI taxonomy): Eukaryota > Metazoa > Chordata > Mammalia > Chiroptera > Phyllostomidae > Desmodus > Desmodus rotundus. Next base: position 183,618,238 of record NC_071388.1, on the reverse strand, counting down.
ATCTGGTCAGTTGTCATCACTAAAGGTATCCCCACCGAAAATGGTGTATTGTCAGAATCCTACTCACCATTTTGCTCAAAGAAACAGCTGTGATGAGGAAGCTGTAAAAAAACAACCCCGAACTAACTGCTGCAAGGATCCAGAGGAGGAGCTCAGAATCGGGGCATGGTTCGGGATCTGCAACAGAAAACAAAGCACAGCCTCCCTGAGACACTCTAAATTTTAAGGCCCTACTTCCCCATTGATGCAAAATGAAGAAATTTGAGCTTCCAGATCTCAATAATATTGCTAGCCCACAGGTATGTCCTACTATTCGGTGCTACTTCCCCAGCAGTGTCATATCAAAGGCATGAGGGCAACCTTGGTGATGGTTATCATTCCAGAGCAAGTTCTCCAAGCTGTCAATAGAAAAATGACCTTCTCCAACCCATTTTATTTTATAGTCAGATTGCTGTGTGTATGGATTGCCACCCATACTTAAAAAAAAAAAATGGCTACCATATGGTATGCCAGAGAACTCTTAAAGAGAATTTTCAGTCTTAAAGATGAACTACCTGACATTAAGGACCAAAACTATTTTCACGCTAAGAAGACAGCAGTGCAAAAGTGTCAGTTTAGTGATATGGCTTTGCTCACCAATGACATAAATCTGTGTTCCATTGCCCATGCCCGCATAGTAGGGAGGTGGGTACATGAGCTCCACCTTGCAAATGTAGAGCCCCGTGTCCATGGCCCTCAGCCCTTGGATGGTGAGGTTCACTTTGTTTCCACTGGAAGTGCCAATGCAGGTGGAATCATCCAGGAAGGTCAACTCATTCTCCACGACGTATGTTGTGGCACATACTTCAATCATCTGGCTGCCAACCTGCCGCAGCACTGTCACCCGGACCTCTTCGGCTTTTCCTGAAGATGCGTACTCACACACAAAGTTGGCGACACCCTGGCTGCTGGCCAACACCACTGCAGGCTGGGCCACGTGCATCCCTACCATGGAAAAAAAAAGGAGACTCAGTAACTCATGCTCACCCACCATCAGGCCCCAGTAAAAGCCAGAGAAGGTTTATCTCTGATGGGCATCCTCCAACATTACCTTTCAGTTATTTTCTTCCCTTTAAATAAGTGCCTCACTCTCCCATCCCTTTCCTTCTCCACCCATTCCAGCTTTCCCTCCACCTCTCAGCCATCTTCCAGTTGCTCTCTATAAAGGTGCTTTCTTATTGGAAAATAGTTTCTTGAAGGCAGTTGGTTGTAACAGAAAGGCCATTGATGTGACACACCAAAGGCCTGACTCTACCATGAAATGTATGATTTGTCACGCCTGCCCTATGGGCTTCATTTTCTCTCACATGCAGGAAAGGGGGATTAGATCAGATAGTATCAGGGTTCCTCCAACACTGGTATTCTAAGGTTATAATACAACTAGAGAAACTATAGTTCAGGAGCTATCAATAGTAGAGGACACTTTGGAGGCTAAGGTACAGATTACTGCCTTATATCTCAAAGCATACCTCAGAAACTTTTGCCCACATTTCCCGGGCCTTAAACCTCCATTACCCACAAGTAGCTGCATGTTCACTTACTGCACCAGCCAACTCCTTCCCTGGCATATTATCTTAGAGTGAGGGGTGCTGCTAGATGAAGGAAGCCACAAAGCAGAGGGCACCAGGTCGTTTCCTCTCCAGGCTGAGGCATCCCTGCTGTTAACTTTTGTGGGCTTCCCCTGCCACTGCCACTGCCACCACGTCTTCCGCTGCCCTCTCTCCTCACTTGAACACCCTCACGGGGTGTTCTTTTTCCCTCTAGTTTCTACAGAATAAGAGAGGCTAGCTCTCCATGCAAAAAAGGCTCACATCATCTAAAATGTGGTGGCTTCATGTCAAATTATTTTCCTTTAACTAACCCCTCTCCAGTCAATTATACGAGTGACACCCCCAAAATGGATTGAACCATGTCACTCATTCAACTCAAACCTTTTGATGTCTACATAACACTCACTGCAAAAACAAATAAAGTAAATAACATTCAACATCCTTCATGATCTAATCCTAACCTATCACTCTAGCCTGAGATTCCAGGACACCTCTTCTTGTGTATAAATTACTCTGTATTGAAGGTGCTAGTCCTTTTCCCCAGGAACCTGTACTCGACAACATCTGTCCTCAAATGAGACAATAATAGGACAGCCGCCATTGCCATAGTTAATCCAGTGGTCCTGGTCAGACAATAATCTCCTTCTTCAATCTTCATCTGTGTCTGTCAGAGATGCCATGCCCTCTGAACATCCTCTGCATTGCTAAAACTTGATTATAATACTTAATCAACTTCTGCCCTATGTTAAGCTTTTTTGTCCACTAATAATGCCTCCTCCAGTGTATGCCTTTGGCTGATAAACTCTTGGGAGAAGCCATTATATCCTTCCCAAATGCACACTCAATAATCATTATTGTGTTGACTTGAAGCTTAAAGAAGACCAAGTTTCCTGCCCCACCCCAGACAAACTCCCAATTATCTCTACTAAATCTGGTCGTGCTTAGTTTCCCAGTATTCACCATGGAAGGATTTATAGGTTGGGTTAAATGTCCTTAAAAGGAAATTTGAATACTTCTAAGACTACTTAATCTTTAATGTTCAAAATATGTGAAATAATAAAAAGTATATGAATATTTCTTATCCAGTAAAAATTAAATTAAACATCTTTTGACTTTATACAAACTATATAATTTCTTAGCAAGAAGTTCTAGAGAGAGATAAGTTTGAAATTCACTGGGAATGCTTATCATTTTACACTGTGTAACAAACCTGGTATCAGCATCTAAAGAGGTTTATTTTATCTGAAAACTGGAGAATCCACAGATAGATCAGGCAGCAATTAAATATCTTATGCCTGACTTACGGCTTTCTTTCTTCTTCTTCTTCTTCTTTTTTTTTTTTACTTTACAATTTCAGACTGCTTTAATTTTTTAAATAATTAGCTAACTAGTTTATAGAGTTGGTTAAGAAGATCTTAAAATTTTGAATTGAGTAAAGAAGATTTAAATTTTAAACAAGCTGGCTAATTAGTTTATAAAATTGAATTGGAGGACCTTAAAACCTTGAAATGGGCAGAGAAGAAACTTTACATAATTTGCTTCAATTAATGTTTTTTAAAAAGAAAAACCTTGAGCTCGCCCTGATTCCAAGTTGAGATGTATTCAGAACTGCGCATATCTTTTCTCTCTTAAGTCACTTAACTTTACGGCATTTTCTTTCAGTGATATAGAAGTGTCTGAAATTGTTCATGTCTCCCAAACCAACTTAGATGTATTCATTAAGCCTCTACTCAATAGCTGACACTCTGCTATGAGCTATATCTCTGCTTATTTGCTGCTGCCAGCTGTGCCCTGCCTGCCTTGGGAAACAGAGCTCTCCAAGCCTGGAAACTGGAGTTTTACCTTTAGCTTCTGGCTTTGCTAGAAATCACTGCCCTTGACTGCTGAAAGCAATGAAACCCAGGTGGGAGAAACACCTCCTCCACCTTCATGTTCCAAAAGCCTCACTCACCTCTGGAGAAGACAGGGATGAAAAGAAGAGAAAACAGGGCAGTGCAGGGCCAGGTCCTACAAGGCTGGTCCAGCCGAGCCTCAAGCCTCCGGAATCCAAAGCAAGCCATGGCCTTATGGGAGCAGTGTTCAGGTCTTCAGGAAGCAGAGTGAAACCTTTCAAGATCCTGAAGCTTTGAAATGTGTTTGAACCCACACAGAATCAAGGACTTTATATAGCTGGCTTTTATCCCAGCTATATACACTCGGTACGTGTAGAAGGCACCTGAATAGAAAGCCTTTTTGTTTTGGTTTTACGAGAAAGGAAGCCGTGGGTTTAGCTGTTACGTCGAAATGATAACCTCAAACACTCAAACTAAAACTGAACAAAACAAGCCAATCCAAGAATGGAAAATGAATTCAATTTGAAACTGAAGCCTTTTCTTCATTTTGAGGATAACTAAGTGGAGACCTGGAAAATTTCCTGGAGTGCAGGAGTCCCCCTAAATCCCAACTTTATCCAATTGTCTAGGCATCTTTTAGCATCCTGTGCATTTCATTGACACCCCCAAACCGCTAAGCTGCTGGCTCTCTGAGCCCTTGAACTAATGACAGAATTAGTCTGTAGACATCATTAGTAAAATTTCTGCATTCTGCCTGTGAGGCACCATTCCTGGTATGCTTTACAAATAAGAGTTTAATTTCTCCAAGCTCCACTTAGCGTTTCTCTGGGAGAGAATACCAAAACCACAAAACATAAACAGATCTGCCTCTGGCTTTATAGATTAGGAAAGAATTGAAGTGCTCTTGAAAACCTTAACAAAGAGAAACCAGAGTTGGAGAAGGTCCAAAAAAAGTCAACCAAAATTATCCAAGAGATTCAAACCTTCCATAAGAGGATAGACATTGTTTTCATCGGAATTTTTCAAGCAGGAAATCTAAAAACTAAGGTTAAATATGACTGAAGTTCTTACATTTATGAAAATTTTAGACAGGACAAATGTTCATCTTATGAGAGAATACTAAGCACTGAGGACCCTTCTTTAAAACTGGGGAGTTTTCACGTATTTCAATGATGAGCAAGTACTTATTGAGAATCCATGATATTCCAGGTATTGTGTGGACTTAAGGCAAAAACAGAGATAATACTTTATTTAAGACTTCTAGAAGGCTAATAGTTACAACATGGAATATGGTGTTTGCCTACCCCGATGCTCCACGACTTCCTGTTGTCCACGCACCTCAGTACGGCAGAAGAGGTTCTACCAAATCTGTACCAAATACCTCTGTTTTCAGTCTGTCTTCCTGCATTCCCTCACATGTCTCCTTCCTCTGTCATTTCTCCAACACACCTCTTTCAGGTCTCATCACTGCCTTTTTTTCTCCTATTATCTTGTTTTCTCCTCCTTCTCATCCTCCAGGAGTTAACCAAGTTATCAGCTCCTCCAAGAAACCTCCCCTGGCCTGCCTTTTTTCTATATTCCCTTTTCACCTTATATAAGCCTTCAAACCCCAGCTGAAATGCCAGGAGGCAATAACAACCTTATGGGAACTGACTAAGGGCCAGATCCCAGACTGGGCACTGGACATACAAAAGTGGAAAATGTACATTCCTGCCCTTTTGAGGAACCCACAGCAGCAGGAGAGGCAGACAGCTAACCCCATGATTAGGACAGAGTGAAACTGAAGTATTGCACAAGCTGTAGAGGAGCCACTGGATCAGTCTGTGGAGGCCAGAAAGGGTTTCTTAGAGAAAGTAAAACCTGAGCTTATCATTAAAGACAATGGCAAGGGGCGGGTATTCAGACAAAAAGAGCAGCATGTGCTAAGGTTGGGAATAGCATAAAGCATTTATTATAGTCAGCAGAAAAGGCCAGTAAGGGGATCAGCCATAGGTGGAAGCTGATGTTTTTAAGAGTGAGGGCCAATGCACCATAAGGAGCAAATTGTCATGACTGAATTCACATTTTTGGGAAATTTCCCCTCACACAGGAAGAGGGCTGGGGAGGATGGGTTCAGAGAGGAATAAGATATAACTGGGAAAACCAGGAAGGAGACTATTGCAATACCCCAGGCACAAGGAATTGGCAAACGTTTTCTGTAAAGGGCCGGAGAGTAAATACATTAGGCTTTACAGGCCCTGTGATGTGTTCTCACTCCCTAACCCTACTTTTGTAGGGTGAAGGCAGCTACAGAAAATACATAAATGAGTGAGTATGGTTGTATTAAAAAATTATTTATGATGTCAATTATACCTCAATTAAAAAAAAAAACATAATTTACACAAACAGATCGAGGCTGGATTTGGCCTGTGGGCCACAGTTTGCCAGCTCATGGTCTAAACTAAGGCGATGACAGCAGTGGTGACAAGGTCCCTAAGGAGACTAATCAACAAGCAGTGAGTGGATGGAGGAGTTTGGGATAACACCAGATTTATGGCTTGGGAGGTACTGTGGTGCTCCTAGGAATTGTTCAAGTGTTTGTCGAATTTTATCTCATTCAAGTCTCAAAACAACTCTACAAGACAGGAATTGGTGTTTTGCTTAATTTATAAAGGAGGAAACCAAGGCATTGAGAGTTCAGGATACTTAGCCAATCCCCTATAGTCGATGGCAGAGCCAGGATTTGAAGCCAGTGAAGTTGTTAATCGCTAAGCAAAGACTTTAAAGTCAAGAGAAGTAAATTTGAATCCCAGCATAAGAACTTGCTAGCTGTTGACCTAGGCTGAGAACCCAATGTCCTCCAGAAAATGGTGCCTACTTCTGAAGGCTCTTGCAAGGACTAAATGAGATAAAGCATGTAACATGCATAAAAGACCTATTATGGCAGCTGGCCACTAAATAAATAGGAGTTCTATTTATTATAGAGTCACTGAGAAAACAGAGGTACAATTTACCAGAATAGAGAACATAAGAAGAATAGACTGAAGGTGATGAGTACAATTTGGGCACTCAAGTTTAAGGTATCCATAGCTGATAAGATGAAGAGACACAAAAGCAGTTGCCAATATGGATCTGGAGCACAGGAGAATAATCCAACCTAAAGACACTCGTTTAGGCAACCATGAAGCCACTGATGAAAATTTCACAAGGCCAAGGCACATAATGAGCACTCTATAAACATTTCACAAATGAAGGGATAAATGAATAAAGACCATTTAATATAAAAAGAAATGAGGGTTGTAACAGGATCTTTCAAGGAAGTCTTATGAAGTCCCCTAATTATACTTTTATGAAATTACATCTGCTGTAGCAATAAAATTCAATGGTTGTAGAAGCCACTAGGTGAAAGAATGTTGGTGAAAAAGACATATTCATACATATCATCTCATAGATTATGTGATCATTACAAAGGAGAAAGGTAGTGGATAAATCTAGCAGCTACTGCCTTAACCAAGCGATCAAAGTGAAGATCATCCATGATGGGACATTCTGACAGCATGTGCCCCCCGATACACTGAGAAGGACACGCAGTGTGATTGCCAAAGTTGTTCAAATTAAATCTAATTATGAAAAAATAATTAGACAAATCCAAATTGGAATCTTTCTGCAAATTAAAAAAAAAACCTGACCATCAAAACTGGACTTTGATTCCTCGAAAATGTTAATATTATGAAAGGTTAAAAAACCTTGAAAAACTTTTTTAGTTTAAAGGAGATTAAGGAGACATGACAACAAAATCCAATGTGTGATCCTTGACTGAGAAAAAATAAAACAACTGCAAAGCACATTATTGAGACACTTGGGGAAATTTGAATTAGATGATAATTGATAATAACATTGTGTTAATGTTAAATTTGCTGAGTGTGATCATTGTATTGGAGTTATGTAGGGAAACATTTTTTATTTTAGGTGATATTATTTAAGTATTTATGAATAGAGTCTCAGGGTGTTGGCAAATAACTCTCAAATGGCTAAGCAAAAATATGTATATATATGTTAACAGAGAACACTAGTAATATGATGATAACAATTGGTGAATCCAGGTGAAGAGTATATCTGTGTGTTTGTCGTACTATTCTTACAAATTCTTTGTAAAATTGAAGTTTTTCAAAATAGAAAGTAGAAAGTAAAAATCGTAAGGCCACTATTAACATGGCAGGCATTGATAAACTGAAATTTAGAGAAAGGAAGTGACTTGCTCAAAGTTATTCTTCATTCTCCTTCTTCACATCCATTCTCCACCTGGGAGACAGACCCTGGCACGTTGGCTTTGGGGAGGGATCAGCTGATGGGAGGCACCAGCAGAAGATCTGAATGCACAAGGATGGAGGTCAGGGTATTTCTTCCCTGCTCTCTCCCAAATTCAGGGCCCTGTCTCTGGCAGTAACAGTAGCTGTGCACAATTATAGCTCTTGTCAGGTAGCTCTGATCCCCCTTCTGTGATGCTGGTCCTCACCATTTCTTCCTCTGGTCCTTTCAGTCCTGGGAATGGCATCAGCTTCCACTGTTGCTAGCACCTGAGTACATTAACATCCTCTGCCCCTGACCGTCTTTAATATCTCTCAAACTAGAAGCCTTTCACCGAGTCTCTTATTTGAACCATATGTGTCCGCAGAGTCTTTGATTGATCCAGACATGTGTACAACTTGTAAATGGCAAAAACCAAATTTAACTCCTGGTCTCATTCCCATCCAGTACTTATTTTTTCCCTATTACCTCATGTGCAATAACATGTTATATCATACTGGAGTATTGATTGCAGTCAGTTGTGTGGAATTCTGTCTCCCCTGTTTTAGATTTTATTTCCATGACACACCCTCACCTCACCTCACACATAGCATTTAACTAGGTCTCCATTCTTTTTATTTTTCTTGCATCTCCTTTGCAGCTCTGGGGAAAGTGCTAATAAGTAAGGATTCAATGAGAGGACAGAGAGGCACTAGTGAGCCCAGCATAGTGGTGAAGAGTATTACCGGGGTCAGACAGACATGAGTTCAAGTCCTGGATCTACTGCTTACTAGATGTGTGGTCTCGGATGAGGTTTTTGAACTTCTCTTATCTTCAGTTTCCTCATCTGTAAAATATGATTAACTATGGTAACTATCTAAAAGGGTTATTGTAATGATTCAATGAGAGTATACCAATAAAATATTGAAAACTATGCCTAGAATATAGTATGTTCTCAGTAAAGTGTTAGCTTATATATTAAATACAGAAAAAACTATGGGTTTCAAACTTCAACCATTATACAAACCCTTCTTTTTCATTATATTGTCTAATGAGTGGATGGTATGTTACACTAAATATCAGGTGCTAAGTATTTGAATGCTCACATTAAGTATTGAATTTCTGCCCTGTCAGTGTCTCCAAATAGCTTATTATATGTCCAAATAATTCATTATTTGCCTACTAATTGAGTCTAAAAACTCACAAACCTAGGTATTATCTAAGAATTATGTATTGGGAGCTCCCAATTATTCAGTGGTTGAATATTCACATGTATGAGGGCACCACATCCTTGGATATTTTCATTTCAGCGTAGGAAGGGAAAAGTCAATTTTTACTTTTACTGCTATGATTTAAAAAAAAAAAGATTGGTGGTAAAGGAAATGAAAATAATCGGCTAAAATTAGGGCTTGGGGATTCACTGTGATTTCATTTTCTTATCTTCCTATATCCTATTAGGTTGAGTAAACCCCAGATTGGTTTTGTAGTACCCTTAGTGGTTTCTGGATTTGAAAGATCCCTCAAGATTTGCATAATTCACAGTGATGCCGACAGTGTAGTGTCTTCAGAATTCCAGACGTGATTTGGTTTGAGCAGGGTAACTGGTTGTTTTACTCAATTGTGAAACTTCTCTGAGTTTGTAAAACTCATTCTGAGTTTAATTAAACTATTCAGTTTCTTTAAGCTTTTCCCCGCCCCAAATCTCATCATATTATCCTTTCCTCAACAAGTACACCCAAAAAAACCAAACTTTTGTTGAAAGATTTGCACCTGGCATTCACTATGGTTCATACTGCAAAACATCCTTTGCTTGATGGTTTCAGATGTAATGGGAAGAATGAAAAGCCTAATATTTGCATAGTGTGCAGTTTCAGGACATCCCATTACGTTGAGCCTATAATCATGCCTAATTAAGGTTATATACTCTGTGTTTTTGTGCTAATTAGTTCCTCATAGTACAACTCCTTTCAAAACTGACTTCAAAGGAAAAAGAAAATCATCTACCAAATTAAGTGATTGCTGAAGAAAGATCTATCAATCATCTCACTTCAAAGAGAGTTAAAGAGAAAGGAAATGATATGCAAAGTGACTGGAAAGAAATTTTAGCTTCATTACCATTAAAGGGTGAAAATATGGGCTGGGCAAGAACTCACTTAAATGTGGTAGATGAATATTCAGTCCCTAGGAAACTGTGATCTACCTCGTAAAGTCAGGTAAAAATGAATGCTTATGAGCTGTGGACTTTCTGACAGTCCCTTAGTGGGGAAATAGAGTAGGCTCCTCCTGCCTTTTCAGTCTGCCTTGTCCCTTCGCTGGGGGATAAAGTGGAAAGGTCGTCAGGAAAACCAAGTTTTATTCACTGATCTAGATGACAAAATGAAATGCACAGGCAGCTTCAGTTGACAGTTGCTCCTCACCTGTCAGAGATTCACTTATGTAGAGATGAAAACAAATAGTATTTTTGAATAAAGAAACGACAAAGTCCACTGTGGTCACAAAGCAGCTTGTAGGATGATCTATGTTCTAATTGCCAAGCTCCTTGCTTTATCTGATAAACCCTTTTGGATATCTTATCTCCATTTATGAATGATAGTTTCTTATTATACTGCTGGTTTTAGCCATTATTATCTCTGATTGTCCCTCCAATCTCCTTGGCTTCTCATACCTAAAAGTAAGATTAAAGTTGGATTGTGTTTTGTTCTTAATTCTTCACCCCTGTTTCAGCACAGCCAGCCATGAATAAATTTAGGTAAGTGAATTTATCAAAAGCCAAGAATAGATGTTTTAAAAATAGGTAACCCCTTTATTTTACTGATTGGAAAACTGATACTGAGAAGTTTGACTTTCCTAGGGTCACACATTTACGTTTTAGTCTTCCACTTTTAGATATTATACATCATCAAGAAGAAATGGACAGAAAGGGAAGGGTAAATAACCCATTACTTGACCTGCGGTGCACCCCAGCTCATGTGTCCTTGAATGGCACACTCAGAGTGTACCTGGTTCCCATTTAGAACAAGTCAAGACTGCCCAGTACAATCTCCATTTTACGAAGAAATAGGTAACTTCACAGGTCATTAATGTTTTCTTACTCTAGCATAAAGAAGAGGAAACCTTGGAGAATGACAAAAAGTTTTCTTTAATAACCCATTCACCCAACACACAAAAGAAAGCTGTTAGGTCTCTGTAAGGAGTGACACATGCCTCCCATGGTGTTTTTGGTTGGCGTAATCTCAGCCTCTAGCACTTATTTCAGTTTCTTGGTTAGAGACAATCACTGTTTTCATATTTTGAGCTGCATTGTTTCAAGCCCTGCTGCTACTGCAGCATTTGAGTGATTTCAGGCCATGACCCTCTTCACACCTCCAGTTCACAAGAAACTGTTATGTTCACATCTGTGCATAGAAAAGCAGCAGTCTTTACTCCTTTGTAGTGTGAGTGATAGCAGTTGTGACAGAAAATAAAGGTGTGTTAGATGAGGAACACTGTGTTTGCACAGCCTATTGCAAGCATCAAATCCTAGAGCTAGAAGAAACCTTCGTGAGTTCTGCTCTCCCACTCTGTGGATGAGGAAACAAAGGCCCAGGGAGGTGGAATGATCTACTCAAAATTACATGCATGGCCTGTTGGCAGAGAACCAAGATCAGAGCCAAAAAATCCTTAACTCAAGTTTAATCCTATTCTCACTATCCTCTTACCATCAATTGTTATCTTCCCAAGACCAGTTCAAATAACGAATTCTGGTGCTAATTCCTGCTAGTTTGCAACTTGAAACCAGGAACTACCAAGCAGTGTTGTAGCTCTTGGAGACCCATAAACACAAATCTGCAAATTGGGATTTATTTAAGTGAAAAAAAAAAAGTATTATGGTCTCATAGCAGCACGAATCACAACAGCCAAAAGATGGAAACAACCCAAGTGTCCACCAACTGTTGAATGGATAAATAAAATGTGGTCTATCCATACAGTGGAATGTTATTCAGCCATAAAAAGGAATGAAGTACTAATGCATGATATAACATGGATGAACATTGAAAATATGTTGCATGAGAGAAGCAAGACACAAAAGGTTACATGATTCCATTTATGTTAAATATCCAAAACAGGCAATTCCATAGAGACAGAAAACAGATCATTAATTACCCAGAACTGGGAAAAGGAAGGAATGGAGGATGACTGATGAATACGGTATTTCTTATGGGGTGGTGAAAACGTTGAACTAAATAGAGATGGTGATGGTTATACAACATAGTGAATTTGCTAATTGCCACTGAATTGTACATTTTTAAATGATGAAAATGGTAAATTTTATGTTAGATGCGCTTTAGCATACACACACACACACACACAAATATGGTTATGCTGATAGACTCAGTACGCATCCACCATCTTAAAAAGTGTACCATTGGCCTTACCGTGTGTGTTAGTCGTACTTTTTGCTCTTCTCTAAATGTAATCTAGACAAAATCTGTAGCCAAATTCACTTCTTTTCAAGTACGAAAAGAATGAACTGGTAAACATATCCTTAATCTCTGAAGCAAGAGAAAAAGATTCTGGTTATTTCTCATCATCTACAATTCTGAACACGCATCACACTGAACCATCGCCAACCAGAATCTGAGATATGGATCATTTGGCTGTGCCCTCCCTTAGGAACAGATTTCTAACCGGTTACTCAGTTGTAGAGTAACTAAATGAGATGGAGGGAGGCCATGTCAGGAAACTTAGGCTCAGTGAACTCTATTATTCAATCACACCTTAGGAGAACATAATTTAAAACATTTAGCTGCTTTTCCTTTTCATGCTCTTCACCAGACCCCACTTCATGGGTTATGGTCTAAAAAGAAAATCTCTAGCCCAGTGCCTCATTCATGAGTAGGAAACTAAATAATTGTACTTACATGTTCACATCAGGGCCTGCTGAAGGCAGTAGGAGCAATGCACTGTAACTAAAACCCAGGGTCTTTAGCTTTAGTTTGGCATCTGCACAGAGCCCAGTTTCTGTACTCATCTACGAGAATCATGTTACCAGAATGACATGGTCTTTAAAACGCTGAGGAATCACTGTGTATGTCTTGTTATTTTTCAACATTATTTCAGTCAGTCTGATCACATGAAGTTCTTGCCTCGTGTAAATTTTGCGGTTCTAGCCATTTCTGTTACATCAATCAGAAATGCTGACAGGTAGAATATACCAGAAACATTTGTTTCCTGTCCTCCAAAATTGCGAGCAGTCAAAAAGCATCATTGGACTATATCCCCTGCATTTTACCCTTTGGATAAAAAGACAAGTGTGTGTTTTAGGACAAAGGAGTCTGTTAGAAATTTTTAACTTATGATATTTTTAAAAAGCTAAAGAAAGTTACAATTTTTGAAAATTAAACCTTTGCTGCTGAAATTTATTATGCTGATTCATAGGATAAATTCAGTAAGTTTATAGTGATAAATAATGTTGAGTAAATGCACTTCCTTTTTCAGCATTAGAACCACTGTTTTTATTTAAGAAAATAAATCACTTCCAAATTCTCTGGCTTGCTCTCTAGACATCCAGGCTTTCTTTTAATTAGCATCATGAAATGTTTATATAAGTGAATGTCATTTGTGTAATCTAACTATAGTAATTGACTTCAATATCTCTTATGGAAAAGGGAAATACTGGGGTGTGAGGAGTCCTCAAGATTTTTATTTTAAGAGAATGGGAGCAAAGAGGAAAATGAGAAGAAAAAAGAATAAGAGAAATAAGAAACAAATGGAGCAGAAGAAAAAAGACAAAACAAAAACTTTAAATGAAGAATAATTTGTGTATATTCAAAGAAGTATCAGTTCTGACCCATCTGACAATTAATGATAGATTTGAATGTGGGTGGCACTTTCATAAAATTTCAAAAACCTCTCAATATCACAAAACCCCCCAAAAAAGATGTTCTGCTAGATGTTTTCATACAAAGACTGTACAGATAATGTCACTCTAGTGCTAAATTTAGCAAATAAAATTGATTGTGATTGATAAGACTCACAAAACCTTTTTAAAAAGTCTTTAACTCAAAGTACTACAGCGTAAATGGTTTTTTTAAGTCACGAACTTAAAAGTCAGGAAACTCTTACTTAGATTTTACCATATTTCTATTGACACTGGGTTAAACAGTAACTTTTTATAGATTTAGAGCAGTTTGGGATGTCACCGAGATTCAATGCCTGAAACCCTCTGGTTTCTGCAGAGACGCCTGAATTTGAAGCTTTAAAGATTGAAAACCAAATGACACACAAATTATTTTCTGTATAATGGGACAGAGGAAGACAGTCAAAACAGCCAGTCCAACAAGACCCAGACAAAGGGACTTGGAGGAAAGCTTGTCCTTACTTAAATATGGAGGGAATCCAGTGGCCATTTCCCAAAGTGAGAACCCAATGGTCAGAATTTTGTTGGATCCAAGTCTTGGACAGTGAGCAATGTTATATCTCATTCAGTGAAGGACTGAAACTTCTTGAATGTTTATAACTTCATTTAGGATCGAGGTAAAACAGAGCCTGCAGGTGAAGTAAGACATTTGGGGACACAGGTGAACAAAACTGATCGAGATAGGGATAAGAGACATAACTAAGGGCTTACTGGATAGCCAAGGTCACTTCCTGAAGAGATCAGCACTCATAAATTCAAATACATTTATTTATCTATTCCTTTAACTCTATGGAAAAGCTAATAAGAAAAATGCCATACTTCTTCTCCCTCTGGGTTTATTATCCTTAGAAAAGTGTTATTGTATTTCATAGATTGATGGGATTTTCTAGTCACCACTTTTTTTAATTAACTATCCAAGTTTCGTTGGGTTGAAACCAGACCATGGTTTTCAAAGAGCAGACAAATTGAGACCAGACTATATTCTAAACTCCCCCACGTTCTGGTTTCATTACGTTTTTGAAACCCAGATCGACTTTATAAAAAGAGTTGGTAAAACTGGGCTTGCTTCTTAGCAAACCTGACCCAGTTAAAACTTAAGGTTGGAGCGAATTCAGCTTTAATTTGGGGATGCAGTGCTAATAGTAGAAGTGAAACTAAATATGTGAAAATGTGTAAGAACTGAAGAGGAGGAAAAAATTATTAAATAATACACTTATTAACCCAAATTTCTAGAGTGGACAAGAACTGGTAAGAGAATATGCCTTTTCCAGATCTAAAAGCACAGAAATTACTCTAGAATTATAATTCTAAAATTACTTTTCTGATTAAGTTAAAACTTTCCAAGAACATTCACCCTTAATCTGAAAACAAACCATGAGAAGTTTCAAACTAAAATCTTTATAAACTGCTTGCATGAGAATTATGTTTTCATGATGGAACGATCAAGTAATCATTGTCATTTACTGACTATGATACTGAAGCAAGAGACAAAAAAGTCACTGGGGCCAGAAAAGAAAGAGAAGGAAAAGAGAGGGAGAAGGGGGCAGGGGGAGCAGAGGGAGAAGAAGGAAGGAGTGAAGGAATCAAAGAAAGGAGAAAGGGATGAAGAAAGGAAAGAAGAAAGTGAGCAGAAAAGGATTATTAAGTCCATGCATTCTCAGAGCAAGTCAGTTCTGACCAAATCACTCCCCTCGCGAACAGGATACTATTAGTCTTATTCCAACTGCTTCTCAGAAACATCATTTTCTTTGGTGCAGCATCTACCTTCTAGACCAATCTCCAAGAGTTCTATCTCCAGAGAATCACAAAGTAATTGGAACAGCATCAGCACCCAACTCCCAGAGCTTCTCAAATTCAGGACTATTGACATTTTGGACCCAAATATGATTAAACATGAAAGAATTTTGTTAGGGGAAATATCTGTAAAAGAAGTTTAAGGAAAGCTGGGAGGACCATCAGATCAACATGCCCATCTGACCTACAAGAGAAGAGAGGGAGGAACGGTTGGGTGGAAGCATTCCAGACCCCTGTGCAGACTAAGAAAGATTTGGCAAGAATGTAGGGGTCTCTAAGCCAAGGTGGGCCATCCAGAGCAGGCTTGCTTTAGAATTCCTGCCACACACAGATATTACCTGGGAACAGCCCACAGGAAGTAAGACATCAGCATAAACACAGCAATGGATGTCAGAGTGCATCAGCCTGGGCCCTTGGTCCATTATCCTCCTTCCAGTAAGGAGCCTGTGTGGCTCATTCTGACAAATGCCATAGTTTACCCCTTGTGCCACAAGAATCCACTTCTCCACATAGGTTCACACAGCTCCTTGTCCACAATTCCTGTAGGCCTTTCTCCATTCTTCCTGAAAGAAAGCTCAAAAGAGGGAGGTTAATGGGTGGATACAACCCTCATTCCCGCAATTGATCTCAAGGCTACAACTAGTCTTCCTCTTCCCCTCCTCCACTCCAAGTTCCTTCCCCACATCTCAGCTGTCACCACAGCAGGTCTCGGTGTCTTACCATGTGGTATGACCCAAACCTTCATTTCTAAGTGGTCTGAGCCCTTGATAACTATGGTTCCTTCAAAGTTCTGGGTTGCTACATGTTTGTTCATAGTTACAATGGGACAAGAATACCAGGAAGTACACAGGTGGGTCATCTGTGTTTCACCCCTATTGCTCCCTGTTCCATAGAAGCAGCCCTACCTCTTCCTCCTATGATTAGAGTCAATTGCCTCCACCAAAATGACGACTATTCTTCCTGCCTGCTGGTCCTAGAACATAGGACTCCACGGTATTCTCCTGGTAGCCATGATGTATAGTTAGTTCAGTGGGACCCTTGCTATGTCTTCTAGCAGGAATGTGGACCCTTTGATTAGCAGAGACAGGGAGTACCAAATCCCCCATGGGTTATTGGAGTGATGGTAAAAGGGCCTACTTCTGCTTCTTCCCCTTCATTCCTGGACTCATTTTCTACTCTTAATGGGGACATGGCACCACGCAGGAGTCTGATTTAATAAATACTTTGCATCCTGAAGAACAGCACCCTATTCTTTCAAAAGGTTTCTTTCAAGCTGTTTCTTTTGAAGGACATTGCAGCACTATTTGAGGCTGACGGCCTGGGGTACAGTATGTGATACAACCAGTGGACATGAGCCTATTTCATCTCCTTCAGTGTGAAGTGGGTTCCTTGGTCAAATATTGAGAATGGAATTCTCTGTATGTGGATCAGGTATTCTAGTAGTCCGTGAACAGTAGTGTTGATATGAGGCTCTGCAGGTAGAAAAAACAAGTCCATCTCCAGAATAAGTATCTGTCCCTGAGAAGGTGAAAAGTTGGCCCTTCCAGGATGGAAAAGTCTCAATTGTAGTCCACTTGCCACCAAGTGGCCATTTGGTATCTTCAAGGGATAGTGCCATATGGGAGGCTCAGCGTTGATAACAACTTAGACATTCATAGGTAGCATTAACTAGATCTGCCTTGATAAGTAGAAGCCTATACTACTGGACCACAATGTCACCTCCACCTCTTCCACTCTATTCACATGTCCATCATACCAGTTCTGGGGTGACCAATGATGAAGGCTGGTTAATGTCAACTTGCCAGATCATTTTTTCCACTTGGTTGTTCAGTGCTTTTTCCATGATGAGTGCTTTCTGGTGAGCATTAATGTGTGAAACAAAATCTTTGCATGTAGTGCCCACTATATGTGGTTCAAGGCTCTACACCAGACCTCTTTTTCTTCAATCTTCCAATCCTTTTCCTTCCAAGTCCTTGATCAGGTGGTTCAAACCACTGGTCACTTTTCAAGATCTATAATATCATTTTACACCACTTGTTCTTCCACATAGAGTGGATGACTTGGCTCATGGCTCACAGGTCTGCCCATCGGGAAGATTTTTGCTCCTCGATGTCTTTCAGGGACACCCCTGAGTGAGCCTGTAATGTGGCTACTTTCAACATTCAGCTTGCATCTAAGTGTGAAACAGAGTCACCATAAACAAAACTCTGGCTTTCTCCTCCTTTTAAGCTGGTCCTATTGGAACAGCCATCTGGCTATAGGTGCAAGCTTGGGGAGGGCCACTACTACCGCTGTAGCAGATGACATGGGATCAGGGCCATCTGCTCATGCAGCTTACTCATGCCCTGTAGTTCTTCTCGGGCTCAATCCCAGATGTACCATTTTATCTCGTGATATACTTTTGACTTTATGGCTTGGTGGATCTAACAGAACCCATCTCATAAAGGGCAGTTCCAGACCCATAGTCACTTGGAATCCAATGGTCAAGTGTTCTACTTTTGTTTGGGTCCAGTAACAAACTAGGAGCTATTTCTCAAAAGGTAATACTACAAAAGGCATGATCTTACTCTAGAATCCCAGAGGCCTACATGCTGAAGTCTTTACTACCACTGATACCTTCTACAGCA
Source organism: Desmodus rotundus (assembly GCF_022682495.2). Taxonomy (NCBI): domain Eukaryota; kingdom Metazoa; phylum Chordata; class Mammalia; order Chiroptera; family Phyllostomidae; genus Desmodus; species Desmodus rotundus. The sequence goes on along the minus strand of NC_071388.1, from coordinate 183,600,231 downwards.
TAAGTTCTGTTGAATCATATGACCCAAGTGGTAGTGCTGATTGCACCTGATTCTGCTTTAGTTCCCTTTTGTGCTCTGAACTGTACTCAAAGCTGAGAGTCTTCCATGTCACCTGGTACAAGGGTAGTAGCAATATTCTTAGATGTGGAATGTGTTGCCTCTAGAATACAAATAGGCCTACTAGATGCTATTCTTTTTTGTTTCAGAGAGAGAGAGAGAGAGAGAGAGCGTGTGTGTGTGATAGGAGATGCAAGATGCAACAATTGCTCTTTTACTTTGGAGGGGATGTCCCAGCATGGCCCTGAGCCCTGGACCCCTAAGGTATTCACTGAAGTGAATTTCCCTGAATCTTCCCATCCACTAGAGCATATATGGTTTACCAAGTCCCTGCATACTAGTTACCTCTTGCTCAACCTGTCCAGTCATCCCGATATCACCAATGAAATACAGATGGTCCCTGACTTAATATTCTTTGACTTTATAATGGTGTAAAAGCAATATGCATTTAGTAGAAGTCATACTTCAAATGATGAATTTTGACCTTTTCCTGAACTAGCAATATGCAGTAAGACACTTTCTAATGATGTGGGGTAGCAGTAGCAAGATGATTTGATTTTGCCCAACTGTAGACTAATGTAAGTATTCTGAGCATTTTTAAGGTAGGCTAAGCTAAGATATGATGTTTAGTAGGTTAGGTGTATTAAATGCATTTTGACTTACGATATTTTCAACTTACAGTGGGTTTATCTGGACGTAACCCCTCACAAGTTGAGGAGCATCTGTAAATTATTATGATGTTCTGGTTATATCATTATTATGATGATATAACCAGGTTATCCAGATCTCTTCAGATTATGTTATAACAGGGGGTGGGAGAAACATAGAACTGAGACAAAATTGTAAATGGATATTGTTGTATAAATCATGTGAATGCAAACTGTTTCTGACACTCTTTTCTACTGAGATTTGGAAAGAATGTATTCACCAAGGCAATGGCTGCATGCTATGAGCCTGAGCCCCTATTAATCTGTTCTAGGAATGATTCCACATCTGGTACAGCATTTACACTTGGGGGTGTTACTACTGTGGTAGTCTACAAAATTATCAGGATCCACCCAGTTTCTGAAGGGGCTAGACTAGTGAACTAAATGGAGATAGAGTAGGAGCCACCATCCCTGCATCCTTTAGATCTTTAATGATGGCACTAATCTCCATCATTCCCTTGCCCCAAGATAAGATAATTTGGGGCTAATATCTTGAGTGAGGTGGGATGGGGATTGGGAAATTCAAAGGTTTTCATTTGGCCTTCACTATTATGATAACTCCTATCCACAGATCAGGGAATCTATGTGTGAGTTGGGGGTGAGGTTGCTCCAATTTCCAAATACTGCATCAGCTCCAGTTGTGCAGTCCTCCAGGATTCCATCTATTACCTGGTCCTTATAGGCTCTCACTCTAACAAAGTATATGATGATGATACTTTGGAGCTCCAAGTATTGATGTCATCTCAGATTTGTCCTTTAATCCTCAATATGTCTGGTTATTCCCCTTTCCCCCACCAGAGTAAGTGGTCATAAATCCCTTGGGGAAAGGACTGAGAGACTGTCACAATATATTCTTGCCACAGCCACCTCTTATGTCAGTTGGTACCAGATCTGAAAACTGGCTCAGGTCAAGGAATTGAGCTAATAAATATGATTTTTTTTTTCATTTGGGAAATTGTCCTCAGCCTCCTGATCCTCCCTGCCTGCCTTTATTTTTCTTAATGTTTACTGGGTTTCCAGAGCTCCATTATCCCCATGGATATGAACAAGCCCAGCTCTGTGACTGCCTCTCCTACCATAATCCCTGCTATACAGACAAGGTAACCACTGAGATGCTGATGCCCCTCTCTCCAGCATATTTCTTATGGCCTTGGTGAATAATTTGTCCTCTGGCATCTTTCACAGAACATCATTCTCTGGTGGATCTTCTGGTATCACAAAATACATCCATTCCTGCATGCCCACTTCTTCAGTCTCTTTAATGCTTACTTTACCATCAGCCAGGGCCACCCAGACATTTCCACCCCATGAGTGTTAGCCATTGCTTTATCCAGGCTTCTAAGAGCTACCCTGTAAGTGACTTCTCCCCATCCTTTAACAATTTCATTAAGATATTAAATCCCATGTCTCAAGAAATATCTCTGAAGGCAATTAATTCTTTATCTAGTTTTATTCCAGCCCTCTTGATCAAGCACCCTCAGAATCCAATTCCAGAAGTATTCCCCTGGCTCCTGCCAACACATGTTGGCTAATTATTGCAATTCTATGGGGTATAGTGTCTCTTTCTTTACTTACCAGGCCCAGCATGACCTCAGCCATGGTACTGGCTTGGTAGGCAGGAAAGGAGGTGGGGGAAGTCCTGAAGGTGGCCCCTGTTATGGATATGGGATATCTGGAGCATATTCCAGTACCATAGAAATGCTAGCCCTTACTATGGAAGGTGGGCAACCTTTGCAAGCCCAGAGAGTCAGAGTTTGCGGAGGCTGTAGGATCTATATCTTCTGGGCATCATCCAGATATCCTCATCCCATGTTTCAGCGCTCTACATTTCTGAACAGATCCCTAACCTTTACATAATACACCTGCCTTGGCTGAGCATTCATATGTCTCTGGAGCTCCGTAACTCTAACAATCAGATCTTCAGACTGCTCCTCAGTCATCTGACCTGCTACTGAGAGGGTTGCAGGCCTCTTATACAGCTACCACAAAAGTTCTCTGGCTCTCACATTTAGCAGTTAACTGCTTCCTAGGAGTCCCTGGTCTGCCAATATCCTTCTGCAGAGCATTAATACATTAGTAAAACTTGGAAGTAGCCAGCCAACTCCACTGCCTTTGTATGTCTTCTTCCCCCCTTAGTTTCCAACAGACTGGATCATCACACCTTACTCAGCACTCCCTTCCACCTGAACTTTTTCTCAGGTTACCACTGGTGAAATCTTTAGCAATTGAGCCTCCACATTGTCCCAGGGACTGTCTGGGACAGTCCCAGGGACTCTACTCCACCTACTAGCCAAAACTATGTCCTTTTCACCAGCTGGTTGATGGGAAAGTCAGCCTCAAATTCCAAGATGAAGGCCTATTTCCTCTGGGAAACCAATACCAAAATGAGGTTAAACATGTAAGGATTTTATCTGAGGAGATGTCTGGGATAAGATGAGGAGGGAGCTGGAGAAGGCTGGAGAATGATCAGACACTATGCAAATCTAACCCTGCATGAAAGAAAGAGGGCAGGAGGGTTAAACGGAAGCATCCCCAATAGATCCACAGAGCAAAGCCTCTGCAGCATCCTCATATTTAAAACAGCTTTCAGAGGAGTCCTATATCTCTCAAAAAGGCTCCTGCCTCAACATCACTGCCACATTTCATCATTGGCTGGAAGTGCCATGAAGTGTGGCTTCAGTCAAACACATGACAGACTTCAGAGTGCAGCATCGGGGGGCTATGGTCAGTTATGCTCTTCTTAGTTGAAAGTCCGCACACCTGGAAGTTTGTAATTATTTTGCTGTGGGCTCATCTTCATTGAGTTGGCATCCCAGGGCATTCGGGTGTGAAGCTATCCCTATGGAGCTATTTGTCTGGAACCTAAGTATTTGGATTAAAAAAATATGTTTATTCAATGTTATTTTCTTGGTTTGGTTTAGTTACTCCATGCAGCTAGTTCTAATTCAAACTCCAGGCATTATATGTAGGCTTCCTTTCAGCTCCCCAAACAACAAGGAATAATTTTTCTAATCTCTGCTTTGTGGGAGAGTGTGACATTTATTTATGTTTCTAAACTTAGGCAAGAACCCAAGTCCCAGATTTTCTCTTAAAATTAAAAGTTCATTTTATTCTTTTAGGGTAAGTTTTAGCAGTAGGACTATGAGTAAGAAATTTTATGGCTTTTGATGTACATATATAAAATCCTAGACAAAATGTATCAATTTACAGTCCCATTATTAGTACACAGATTTTATAGATTTTTCTGGCATGCCTATCTTTTTAAAACACTAACTGTTAATTTCATAAATGTGAAAGTTTTTTCAGTATATTAGTCTCTTTTTATTTATTCGTTTTGGTCATCAAACTAAGCATTAAGTGATTAAAGAGCAACAACAACCTGAGGTGCTGCTGCCTGGGGAATGTTCCGTAATATGCCACAGAAAGGCCAGGAGGGTGGAGGTCTGCCTTCTCAGAAGATTCTGCCTGTCTGTTGAATATTCCATCTTCTTGCAGCTTGCTCTTTCATCAGCCCAATCTAGAGAAACTACCAGGCTCTTTGAAACTTGCAACTCCTTCTGCCTGGGCTGCCCTGCCTTTTCTTTAGCCTGGCGAATACTTACTTTTTCTATAAAGTCTTTCCTCTTTTCCTCCTCCCTCATCTCCACCCAGAAGATTAACCACTCCTCCTTCTGCCCCTGCTATACCTTCCAGGTACTTCCATCAGCATCCACAACACTCCATTGTCTTTGTTAACTTGCAGGTCTTCTCCCCATGTTCTAGTCCTTAAAGACAAGGACTATATCTCCTTGATCTTCATGCCATTGGTACTTTGAACAGTAAATGTGCACCTGAATAAATAAATAAAATGCTTCAAGATTATCTCCAAGAGAAGAGAAACCAATGTAGCGTAGCTTTATGTTCATGGGGATTTTTTTCTCTATATTTTCTCATTGCATTTCTTTTCTTTGGTCCAGCAGCACACTCAGGTGTCCATCGGTCCTACCAGACTGCCTTTCGTTATGGTGGCTCCTCAAGGACAACAACAAAATCTTTCCAAATGTGTAAACAGTCTGAGTTCACATGTTCTGTAGGTTCCAGGCAAGTACCAAAAATCACAATGAATGTTCCAACAGTCAGGCACCTAGACTTTTTAAAAATCTAGTTGTAAAATGTTAAATTGAAAAACATGTGGATGCCAAATCAGAGCTTTCCATTTAAATCTGGACACAGCCTTACTCTTAGTAGGAAGCTGAAAGGAATGTCGTTAAAGATCACAGCTGCTCTTACGAATTTGCAACTTCCAAATTGCTTTAGAGTTGACAGCATTTGTTGAGCCTCCAGTATGCATAAGGCAGAGGTCCTGAATGGTTTCCAGATGTCCATGGAAAGAAGCTCTCAATGGCTTCCGGCTGAGAAATGGATTAAACAATAAGAGAATACTATTCCTAAGATTCCCGCATCACAACCTCTTTCCAGGTGAAAACAACCCTGAAGTGAAGTTATAACTCCCATGAACACATATGCACCCTGGGCACGCACAGCAAACCTCTCAGCAATGCTTTTTCTATCATTCCCAGAATAGTAATAGCTTCCTAGTGAGCATGGAGTGTGGGAGAGGCTCCAAGGAAAAGCCCCTTGGAGCTACATTCTCCCTCAGTTCTAAGCCTTCACACTGGTCCTGAAGAAACCTGGGGCTTACCATATGCTTGACTGCAGGACACAATTAACATAAGAAATGCATGAGGAACTGGGTCTGTTGGAAGGAAGTCAAGCAAAGGCATTTGTGAGTTGAAAATATGTTGAAAACATATTACAATGTGACAACCTAGAGATTCAGTGGTTTTGCTAGCCAGAAAAGAAGGAAAAGAATGAAAGAAATGTGTTTCTCATTTTTGGATTTGCATCATCTGGAGTAATAGAATACTTGTCTAAAAGGTTACCTCGGGTCTCAGGCTCCAACAAAGTTGAATTTAAAAGAGGTGGCACCTGCTCAGTCTTCCTATAATGTATAAAATTGAGGGTTATTGAATCTATGTCTATAAAACAAAAGAGAATCTTTAAGCCAAGTTTGGTCAGGAGAAAAGTAGAAGGCAGAAGGACTGTCTGACTCAATTCCTTCTTCTCCCCTTTCATTCTATGGCTCCTTTCTCAGCTAATATATCCAAGTTCAAAAGGCTTCCCTGTTAAAGTCACGTGACTACCTTTAGTTTCTGTCCAGCCTTGTTTGGCCTTGGAAGAGGGTTTAGTCAGATTTGGACATAAAACCACAGGGAGTGCTCACCACCACAGGCCTACCTGAAATACACTGAGACGTGTTGCTACTGACTCCTGCCTTCTTTACTGGGAATTATTACTCATTCGTGTATCATGTAGTCTGAACTAAAAAAATGCATCAGACTGGAGAGGAGACAACAGGAGAAAAATGGTCATGAATAATATTTATGCAAGCATATATTTACAGGCTCATATTTGGTGTATGAGTAATAAATTAAATGAACTTAATTTCTCTTACACACAGTTGGTGGAATATGACTGATGACTTAGACATAGAAAAGAAAGAGTAGACCATGGTCAAAAAAAAAACAGTGGAAAAGAAGATAAAGGCAAAAGCACTCTGTTAAAAATTTATACACCGGCAAGGAATGTGATTCATAATATCAAAGGTACATATGAGTATGAGGAATCAAGTATATTCAATTTTCATTTTTGCTATAAAAACAATGCATGGTAACTACATATAAATTAGAATATTCATATCAGCATAAATAGTGTGTCAGCACAATAAATAATATGTGTATATGTACTAGACTGTGGACAAAGAACCCTATCAGTCTTGTTCACCAGTATTAACTCAATGAATATTCTTTGGATGAATAAATTTGAGATTTTTCTATGCATATATACATATAAAATGGAATCATCCCATGCATGCTATTTTGCATTTGACAGTATATCATAGGTATATTTTATGTCAATATATATTTATCTACAGCACTTGATTGCTGTGTTTTATGATGGTAATTTGTACCATAATTTATATAATGGATTCCTTTTCTGCCTGAGCTCACTGGTATGAGGCCTTTTTCCTTTCTTACTCTCCTTAATCAGGATCATTGCTCATTCCTTTGTGCCTCACTTTTCTTGAGCTCTGATAGAAGTGTTCTCAAACTCTTATGAGCATTATTATTTTCTGAAAAGTTGTTTAATTCAGACTCCTGAGCCTCACCCTTAAAAATATGAGTTCATTTGACTTAAGTACATCATGGGAACCTGTATGTTTAAAAAGGATCCCAGGTTATTCATCTCAGAGGGATGGAGAGACTACACTGTGAGAATTACCATTTTGCCAAACTATAGAATATTGAGAGCATATTTTCACTCCTTCTCATTATTTGCAAACCCCCACATTTTGGAAGTCCTGGCCCTGTTTTCAGAAGATATAATTCAGCAAAGGTCTGCTGCCATGTCCCAAAGATCTAAAGTAAAGGACTTGTTGCTTATAGATTCGTAGCCATAAGGATGGGTTAATATACATGTATAGTCAGTCAGAAACACTCAGGCCTTGTCACATGTGTGCCTTCTGAAAACAGCCAAGCATTTGGGACAAACCAGTGATATAAGAACCTCTGCCAGAGAGATAAAAAGACTGGTTAGATCATGAGGGACCTTGATAGCCATGCTCAAATGTTTGGGTTTTATGCCAAATATAACAGAGGTCCTGGAGGGGTTTTAAGAAGGCATCTCCCATATTGGATCCTTTTTAAATATATGGGGAGCTCCCAGGGAGCTCTGATAAAAGTTTCACCTAACTCCAATTTTACAGATGCCTCTGAGTATGCATGTGTGTGTGTGTGTGTGTGTGTGTGTGTTCAGTTACCCGGTACCTCCAATTAGCCCACAACAAGTCCTAAAAGGTCAGAAAATTTACTAAGAAGCTTCTTTGTTGCTTGTATCACTGAGTTGTCCTTCCCTTCACTACTGCCTCTTACCTCAGTCTTTGGTATGGTGTTGGGAAGGGGCTGGCAGAGAAAGGGAGATGGACAAGTTCCACATAAAAAATCTTTTGAGTAAACTGCTCTTCCACAGTTAGGTTTGGAATCCCATGGTTTATTGGAAATCAAATAACAATAAACTGTCCTAGCATTCCATGACCAAGCAATCTCTGGTCAAAGATGAAGGGGTCTTAATTTACCTCTTTCAAGGATGAGTGGAAAACACAACAATAGCAATAATTGAGGTCTGATTGCTACAACAAGGATCACAGTGGGTGTGGAATGTGATAGGGAGCAGGAATGACCACAGAGCCCTCTGATGGGTGTGCCTTGGCCTCTGCTAGTCCCCCTCGCTGCTTCTGCAGAGGCTAGTAAAAATATGATCATGAGAGATGCCTTCGTACAACCCCTCCAGGACCTTCTTTATATTCCACATAAAATCCAAACACTTGAGCATGGCTATCAAGGTCCCTTTTGATCTAACCAGTCTTTTTATCCCTCCAGACTCACTTCTTGCCTGTCTTCTCTCCAGCTCTTCTTCCACAAGTGCAAACACACCTACTATGTGGTCCACTCATAACCACTCCATTTAGGTTCTAAGATTTACTGTCTTTGCCTGGAAAATTCTGGGCCGCTGTTGCCACCTCTTCTCCTGAAGAACTTCTACTTATCTTATGTCTCAGTGTGACATTGCATCTTCTGGGAAGACTTCTTTCATCTTTATTCTTCCTTAGTCGGTTAAATAATAGCCACTCAAATACATTATGTCCTAATCTGTGGAATTTCCTTATTTGGAAAAATAATCTTTACAGAAGTAATTAAGTGAAGGATTTTATGAAATCAAGAAGATAAGAAGATTGCCCTGGCTTATCCAGGTGGGCCCTAAATGTCCTTATAAGAGAGAGGCAAAGGCTGGAGTGAGAAGACCACAAACACAGGAATGCTGGGACAGCCACCACCAGAAACTGGAAAAGGCAAGGAATTGATTCTCCCCTAGCACCCCCATAGGGACCGTCTCCCTGCCAGGCTTCTAGCCTCCTGAACTGTAAAAGAATAAATTTCTGTTGTTTTAAGCCATCAAGTTTATGATAACTTGTTAAAACGGCCTCCAGAGGCAAACACAGTATCCGACACAAGAGTTTTACCTTCCTTCTTCTCCCATGGCACACCCAGCGTAGCACTCAACTATTATCACTCAATGATTATTGCCTATCTACTTGTCTTTAGATTCCATGAGATTAAGATGGGAGCACTTTTGTCCTGTTCCCCACTGTATCTTCGCTGCCTAGCACAAGCACTTTATATAGTAGATGGTCAATATATTCATAGAATCAACAGGAGAATGAATGGGTGGATAGATGGATGGATGGATGAGTAAATAAGGAAAGATTTTCTTAGAGAAAACATGGGCACCTATTAATGATTATTTGAAAGACTATTATTTAAAAAGAGGGAGAGGAAATGAAAATGTATTGGATGTCCACAGCATCAGCCACTATGCCATATGGTTAATGCATATTATCTCATTAATTCTCACAAAATCCTTGATTGCCCTAATTTTGCAGAAGAAGTGAGGCTCCAAAACTGAAGTAATTCACCCATGGTCATAAAAAAAGAAATACACATTTGTGAGGGTGCTGGGGGTGTGAACTAAGCCCAAGAGGTGATACACAAGACAGCATAGTTCAACTGAGAAAGCTGCTCTTGGTATTAATAACCAGAGTTATCCAACAATGAAACAAGGTGCCTCAAAAAGCAGATAGTGTCACTGGACATGTTCCAGCAAATCACTCATCAGGACACAAAACAACTGAATTAGAGAGTGATCAGTATAGACTATTGGATAACCTCTAAGGCTCTTTCCAACAGACTACAGTTCTAGGGTGAGCTGGGAAGTCAGTGAATAAACAGGTTTGTTCAAAGCTTAATAAACACATGAATTTGTACTTATGGGCTGAAAAATAGTAGAGGATTGGTAAGCTACAGCCCCTGTAACAAAATAAAAGAGAAGTTAGCATGAGGGTATGATCCTCTTGTGGACCCATGTCTCCCCCGCCTTTGGGCCTGGAAACCACTTCCCCTTTTTCTCCCTTTCTGAAACCTCACTCTTGCAGCATTAGCCCAAACCTCCTCCCCATCTCCTGATATCAGGCCAGGATCCAAATGTTCAGAAAATCACTTTTGAAAGTTGTCTGAGACTTCTACAGCATTTCCCAAAGTGGTTTTAGGCATACTAGGTATTCCATGAAAAACAGTGTTCCTGAGCGATGGGGTATCTAGACTCCAAGATATACTCTATGAATAATTATTTTCTTACTTTTTAATAACATTTCTGAAGTTAACTCATTATTTAGCCCTGTCTCACAAAAGTAGACTGCAAAAAATAAGGTCACTAAATCACAGGATCAGTGGGACGTCTGATCCCCAATCAGATGTGACCTCCCTCCTTTCAACATCCAGGGATACTCTGTGCTTCTCTGAGTTAGTGTCCTTACTTAATGGAGCTCCTAAACTCAATTGTATGATTGTTATTTGTCTTTTTGTCATAGTCTCCCAATGAGATCATAACCTCCTTGGGAGCCAAGACAAATCTTACTTAGTTTGTTTTCCTTGTGGCAACTTCAACATTGTATATCCTGTGCTAGTCAATGGAATTGCTCAAAGTTTTACCATACTATCATTTATATGAATCTGATTATATTGCAAGAATGAATTAGATATTCTTGGCTATAGAGTAGTACCTTCTGAATCCATATTCAATGTGATGACCTTTCAGTTTAGAAAGATTAACAAGTTACTATATGCAGAAATCATCACAACCAAGATTTAAAAGTTTTTCTTACTTGTTCATCAATTTAAATATTTGCTTTTCTTTCCCAGACACACCAACATATTTATTAAGTTTTAATTTTATTTTCTAAGTTAATATACAAAAAAATCTATTTTTTAATTCATGTACAATTTTATGAATTTTTACACAGGTATATACAGGTATAGATTCATATAACCTTCACTACCATCAAAATACAGAACAATTCCATCATCTCAAAAAACTCCCTCATACTATCCACTGGTAGTCCCTCCCTCTGCTCTGCCCAAACCATTGGCAACCACTTGCTCCATCACTATAGTTTTGTCTTCTAGAAAATGTCAAATAAATGGCATCACACATTATGCAACCTTTTAAGACAGGCTTCTCTTACTTATCCAGTAATTTGAGATTCATTCAAGTTGTTTGAGTATCAGTAGTTTTTTACTTTTTATTACTAAGTAGTAGCATCCCATTGGAGGGATATACCACAGATTATCCATTCACCCATTGAAGGACATTTAGGTCATTTCTATTTTTGGTGATTTTATAAATAGAGCTACTATGAACATTTATGCACATGTTTTGTGTAAATATACATTTTCATTTTTCTGGAGTAAATACCCAGAAGTGATATTGCTGGGTCATACTGAAAATGGGTGTTTAATATCATAAAAAACTTTCAAATCAGATATACCATTTTGCTTTCCCACCAGCAGGGTATGAGAGTTCTGATTGCTTTGCATGTTAACCAGCAGTTGGCATTGTTAGTATTTTTTATTTTAGCCAGTCTAACAGGTGCATTGTGATATCTCATTATTATACAGGTTTTTATAACTTTTATAAATGGGGGGAGGATTATGTAGCAGAATATATGACCCCATAGCCACATTTTATTTATCTTATTTTCTGATACCCAAAGTGTACTGTGTAGCAGTGGTTGTATAAAACATTCCAAGGTTATGCTCAGAACTATACTATAATTTTCTCAAACTGTATTTGAAATTCAGCTGATGGAGTATAGTAGGAGAGCAGCTGGGCACTCCAACTGCACCTAAGCAGAAATCACAAATGACCATAACAGAAAATGCAGTTAGTCCTAGCACAGGTTAAAGGTAAATGGTAAAGAGTGTGGAAGAGGTAAGTCACTCTTCTGTGCCATTATCTCAGGGCTGGGTTCTTCTTCACAGGCCCCTTGCTCTCTACACTCCAGCCACACTTAGTCCGATTCATTCCCACATGAGGGCTTTAGCACAATTTGTCCCCTTTGCCTGAAATGCTCTTTTCTGATATCTTAACAAGATTGGTTCCTTGTTATCATTCAGATTTCTACTTAAATTTCATCTCATCGGTGACATAAATGACCGCCCATCCCAATGCAGGCCCACAAGTCACCCCCTATTTTTGTCATACTTACCAGTGTCTGACATTATCTTATTTATTTATGATCTGTCTCTCCCTATCAACTCAATAGTTCCAGTGTCTAGGACACTGATTTTCAACCATTTTAATTTCACGGCACACATAAACTAATTACTAAAATTTTGAGGCACACACAAAAATACATTTTTTGCCAATCTGACAAAAATTAGGTATAATTTTGATTCATTCACAATGGATGGTTATTGTGGTGTTGGCTGTTATCATTTTTTTATTTGACAGTCAAAGGGAAAAGAGAGAGGTCAGTGCCCCTGACTAAATAGTCGCATACTGCATGTTTTAAAAATTCTTATGGCACACCAGTTGAAAGTCATTGGCCTGGAACAATGCTTTAGACTTAGTAAACATTCAGTAAATGTATGTTGAATGAGTGGATAACTGAATGGATAAACATGCTTGTAAGAAACTTACTTCTTGCAGAGACTTCTGGGTGGATGTACTATTCATGGTACTTTAAACCTACACACTAACTGTAACTTAGTCTTCACATCTTTAAGCATTGATGGGAAAGGTAAAAACATCCTTGAAATGGAACCACCATTTAAAGGTTGTAAGCACTTTCCTCTCTTGCGATGTGGATATTCAAATGGTTCTTTGGTATAGACCAATCCGTTGTTCTGGGAAAATCATTGGAGTAGGCCTTTCGTTTACAGAACAAAGACCATACTCATAAATACAGATGTCTGAGATTATGTCACAACAGGAAAGCAAATTGTTCTTCTGAGAATATAAAAGGTCATCTGTGGGGTGGGCAGACCATGTTTCCTTTGAAGAAATGTTTCTTTTCTAAGAATGAGCTTGGATGGTTCTGGGCCTGCATGCTTGCTCTGGTTCTCATGGAGCGGTGTTTTGTATGAAGGAAGACATGCAGAAAATCTGTTGATAGAACTTTGAAAATGCAAGATGTACATATTTGATTTCACTTCATGTGAAAGAAAACGGGCCCGGCTTGAGGGCACACAATCGGGACTCTACCACTATAACCCAAATTGTGGTGCTATTAAAGCCTGAGCAACCCAGGATTAGAGAAAGGTTAAATTAGGTAGATGGATGGATAGATAGATAGCTAATAGACAAAATAGAGGGAGGAATGGAGGGAAGGAGATAGGAAAAGGAGGGAAGGAAGGAAAGGAAGGAAAGGAAGGAAGGAAGGGAGGGAGGGAAGAAGGAAGGAAAGAAGAAGCCCTTTACTTCTGGAATGCAGAAAATGAAAATGTAAGACCTCACACAGACACATCCATGTACCCATAACTCTGCATGTGCATGGTCTATAGCAGTACTAGCCAATTCTGCTCTGTTGCCATTGCCTATAATCATATCAGTGGATGAGGTGATCTCCTCTAGAAACAAGCCAATCTAGGAAACAAAAAGAGCACAGTGAAACTGAAATTTGAAATGGGCTGCAAAGGAAAAGCCTGAGAACATAAGAAGCTTTGAAGGGCTTTGAAAAGATTACTGTGGTGCAAGGTGGAGCTCCCATTGGAGGAGGCAAGCAGAGATTCGAGAGAAGCATTTAGAACTCTCCCAGTCATTACGTTATGGTCTCCCCACTTAAATCAACCCAACTATACAATGCGTCATGATGCTGAAGCTGGGAGTCTGAAAACTACATATCTACTTTTGACAACCAGATCAATGACAGAAGGAGCTAGAAGGAGACTGGAAGACTAAAGCAGGAAGAAGGGACTTGCCCTCTCCTGTCTGCACCATGTTTGTGTGAACATCACCCCAGTCCCACTTCCATTAGCATCAGCTAAACCCACTTTGCAATTTTTTCCCAAGACTTGCAGAACCAGCTTCATTGTCCCAATCCCTACTCCCCAGAGTTAACAATTCTTTACAGATAAATCTCTCTGTTTGAATAGTTGGTGTTATTCCTGTCCTGGGATAGGGCCCTGGCAGATACAGGTAGCTGGCCACATCAACACTGCAGCAGATGGGGAAGAGATGGCAAGAAAAATGGGGAAACATAGCTCTGTATCTGAAGTTTCGATAATAACTTGATTGTTCCATAATTAACTTGTTCTTTTTAATATATATTTTATTGTTTATGCTATTACAGTTATCCCACTTTTCCTCCTTTGCCCCCTCTACCCACCCCACCTCCACTTCCATAAACAGTCCCTTCACCATTGTCCATGTCCCTGGGTCCTTCATGTATGTTCTTTGACTAATCTTTTCACCTTCTTTCAATCAGCTCCCACCTCCCCCCTCCACTCTTATGGCTCTCAATCTGTTCCATGATTTGTTCTTTAAGATTATGAGGAGAGGGACTATCTTCCTTGCAAGTAATCACCAGAAACTGGGTCCACAAAAGGTACCTAATAATAATTAATTGAATAAATTTTAATGGGCTTTATGAGAATTTAAACAGTCTCAGGGACATCATTATCATTTCTAATTATTTCTGCTCTCTTGAAATATAACATATATTCATATATGTTCAAAAATAAGCATATCTTGAAATCAAAGTCTTAAAATTATTATGGCCCAATTTACTGTGCTAAAATAGCTTGCAATATTGTCTAATAATTTTTTTAGAATTTATTGATTTGTATTTAAAAGGAACTGTTGACAAAGAGTTGCTGAAAATAATCTGAACAAGAGGGAAAAAGCGGTTAATAATCCTGAAACACTACTAAAATAATTCCAGGACACATGGTTTATCTGATATAACGATATCTCTTAGATGCTGTCACTGATACAAAGTCTGACTGCTTTTCACTTTTCTAAATACACAGTGGTATAATTAGCAATATTCAATTGCTTCTGTACTTTCCTGAACATATAAAAATTAAAATACCGATTAAAAACTAATATATCTTCTCTTTAAATGTTTCTTACAGATACAATTTTAATATCTTCATTCAATAGTGGTGTGGTTTAAGAGATTTTTCATTCACAAGTCAAATAACAATCCACCCAAAGGGAAATGATAGTCTGGGGGCTCACAGTACGAATAAAGAGTTGAAGAATGCAGCAACTAACATTTCTATAATACAAAACAGATAAAATTCTTAGAAGATCCATGCAATAAGCTCTACTAAGCAGCTGGCCACAGAACTAGAACACTTGATAACTTTACTGGTGATTTCAATAGGAGTCCAAATGTTTCCGAACCCAACTTGAACTCTCATTTTAGGCTTTGTGTTTTGCTTTTCCAGTTTCACTAACAACATAAACATGATTCAATCCCTGAAGTATTCATTGTAGTCAAGGGCATATCCTATTACAAACTTGTCTGGAATTTCAAACCCAACAAAGTCTCGTCTGCATCCAACATTTCAAGGGATCCTGTTTACCAGCAAGCTTGCAACCTTGACCACCTTCAGATTATGCTGCTGGACCAAGGAAAGCAAAGTTTGCATCGTTTTGCCAGTGTGAATTATAACTTCAATAATCAAGACTTTCTTTCCAGTTAAAGTTGAGAGATCATCTCTGCCAATTACTTTTATGTCCCTTGTCAACTGTCATTACAGTAGCCCTCCAGTCTGATAAAACCTAGTCATAGGAATGGATCTGTCACTATTTCTGTTCAGTGCCTTTGATGAATCCGGCAGGTCAGCAAATAATTTATAGCCCACCTTGAGCACGCAGAGGGCTACGATGCAATAGCCTCCCATCTCCTTCATCACGTCTCCAGCAAGGCGTTCGGCCCTGCCCATAATTATTCCATGAGGAATAAACACCTTTTCCAAACCCTCAACATAATAATTAGGTATACAGAATAAATCTAGGTCATAGCCTGGTTCATCATCACTAACCACGACGCTGGGGCCATGAGTTGCCCTAATGGAGCGGGCAAGTCCGCCGGCTGCAGGCAGTCTCTGTCTACTAATTTTAATGCAGGATTTTATGAAACATCCTTTAATCCAACTGATTTATATGAGGCACAAGTTATTTTGCCCAGCTGATAACAGGTTCATTTTCAAAGACTGTTTTCTCAGAAGAAATGAAACACATAGCTGTTGTTTGATTTAGGTACAGCTTTAACTTGCTTGGGAATATAAAATCCATGAGTATTTGTTTACCTGGGTTATGAAAAAGCAGACTTATATCTCCAGTGTTATTAATAAAATATTTAGCTTCACAATACATTTGTTAAAATAGTAGTCTTCAAAGAATGTAACTTTTATTAAATTTTCTAATTTAATTTAAAAATTGCAATAATGTCTTTTATAGTACTCATCAAGGCTATCAGTTTACAGAATCAGGACTCTGTCGAGCTAGCTGATGTTTTTCCTTGAAATATCTATTACAAAATTAGTCTATTAGATTCTGGCTCATTTCTGTGAAGTACCACATTATAGTACCTGAAGCCCCGTCATTTCCTCTTCTCAGGCGCCACGTCCTATCAACTTTACGTTCTCAGTTCTTTCACATCCACACCCTTCCCTCAGTTTCCTCTTGCAGTGTCCTGGTTGGCCTTTGTTAGCTCTTGTTTGGGTCATGGCTGTAGCTTCCTAAACAGGGTGCCAGATCTCATGAATAAATACACAGCACACTCAAACAAATATGAATCTTAGATAAACTATGAATACGTTTTTAGTATAAGTATGCCCTAGATATTTCCCAAATATTACACGGGACATACTTATAGTTTAAAAAAAATTGTTGTTTATCTGAAATTTATGTATAACTGGGAGTCGTGTATTTCATTTGACGATCTAACTCATGTCTTATTCTCTGATTGTTCCAACCAATATGTATATATTTCTACATATATCTAAAAAAATAGACTTCTGACTACCACCTTTTCCCTCCTTTTGACTTTACAGGCAAAAGGAAATTATTGATGATTTTCAAATATAGGCACTTTACCCTAGCATTCCAGGCTATCACAATATTCTTTTAAAATGACATTTTGTTTGCTTCCAGCATTTTGTTATTGTAAATTATGCTGCTATGAACACTGGGGTGCATAGGTTCTTTTGAATTGGTGTTTCAGGATTCTTAGGGTATAATCCCATCAGTGGGATTGCTGGGTCAAAAGACAGTTCCATTTTTACCTTTCTGAGGAAATTCCATACTGTTTTCCACGGTGGCTGCACCATGGATGGAACTGGAGAGCATTATGTTAAGTGAAATAAGTCAGGTGGTAAAAAGACAAATACTATATGATCTCACCTAGAAGTGGAACCTAATCAACAAAACAAACAAGCAAGCAAAATACAACCAAAGACATTGAAATAAAGAACAAACTGACAGTTTGACAGACAAACTGACAGAGAGGAGGGGGGAGAAGGGTAATAGAGGATAATAAGGGAAGGGCCATCAAGGAACATGTATAAAGGACACATGGACAAAGCCAAAGGGGTAGGTTTGAGGGGGTGGAGGGGATGGGGGGGTGGGGGGGCATGGTGGAGTGAAAATGGAGACAACTGTACTTGAACAATAAAAAAATATAAATTTTTTAAAAGGAAAAAAATAAAATGACATTTTGCATTTTAAATTAGTTGCACTCAGTTGAATTTATACTATTCACTGACTTATAATCCATGTTTTCCTGTTTCCTGTTGTCAATCTAGTCCAAATTCTGGAACATAATTTCATCCTTAATGATTCATATCAGAAACAAAGAGTAGCAATATCTATACAAAAAGGATTGGATAAATTTTGCTTTTTATTATAATTATACAATTATAATTGTCATCATTATCTTGAGACTTCAAGAAATAACAGAAAAGTGGATGAGATTTTTTTTAATTGGAGCAAAATGTTGATCTGATTCTCATTACAGATATGCTATATTGAACCCAAAGGCTCCAGCCTGGAAAAAGATATATTATTCTATAATAAATATAAGACATATTGTGGAAACCGACTAAATCCCTGACACATGAGAAATCAATTAGAGTTGTCTAAAATGGAAAAACTTAGAAACAAACTACTTGGCACCCATAGGTTAGTGAAATGAAAGCACTCCCACCCATACCTGGGCTGCTCCAAAAATAAACTACGGTTGTTTTTCTCCTTTCTCCTATCCTTGAGTCTTAATTTGTTCTTTCTATTTATATTGTAGAGCCATTTTGAAATTCTGAGAGTTTGCCTTTTATTCCAAAACTTAGGTATTTAGCTCAAACTCATACTAACCACACATTTTAATTTTCCAAATGTGGTTTAAAAATGAACAAATAAAGTAATCTCAAACATCCCCAATAAATTCTATTGTAAGTTTACACACACACATACCAAGCCATCAGGACCCCAGCTTTTATATTAAATTCCAATTGTGTACGGTATTAAGCAGGCAGATGTCAACTTTATTTTTAATGGCCCTTTTTAAACACTAGTAACAATAGCACTTGCATTTTGCTTCTTTCCCCTTAGTGTCACCTTATATGGAAACTTAACCAGAGAAAAGATATTGGCTTCTGAGAAATGATATAAAGCAACTTACAGTATATGAGTTCAGTGACTCAAGATGATGAGGTAGAGACAACCTACTCCTTGCTCTCTAATTTTACCAGTTTACACATTTCCAATTATTCTACATAGATTTTTTCAACATTCTACAACCTTCAAAAACCATTCTTCCCACTTTGATTACAGTTCAATTCTTTCCTATTAAGAATACCAGATGCTAGTCATAATGGAATCACCGGCATCGTCAAAGTGCCCTGGGAGAATGAAACGCGGGTGTGGCTAGGGGTGTGACCTCATACAATTGGGAAATGACTGGCTCTTACCAGGGTCATTCGGTCTTCATGATAATAAATAGATGAGCCAGCACCTTCCCCTCTTAGCATTGCTGAGTGTGCCTCCAGGAAACGAAATGTCTCCACCAACACCAAAACCCAAACCAATGAGAGGAGCAGCATTTCTGACCTTAGTCATACCCCACACAGCTTATGGAAACAAGACTGCTGGCTTGCACAGAAGCCAGAAATGACACTTCCTCTCCCAATTCAGCCTAGAGCTGAAAGATGCCTTGAGAGGTTATTGGGTTCATACTTCTCTACTTAGAACTACATCTTATTTACAAAGAATTTTGGAGGCTCCTACCCTTGGGTGAAGAAAGGGAAAAGGGTGCTGAGAGAATAAGCTCCACTGAATTCATCAAAGTGTCTCCAGCCCTGAATACTGGCTGTCCCAGCCCATTATAACAGCAGAACCAGCAGGTGCTGGAGCTAGCTCCCACCTGCCCCAAAGATCTGCTAGCTTCTCTTCACAACTCCCCCTTCAGTGACGCCATGCTGGTAGCTTGAAGTTAGCCATGGAGTGAGGATATACACCAGGAAAAGTGGTCAAATGTTGCAAGTTCCCCTACTCTCCTCCCCCAGAGACCCAGTTGTCAAATATTTATCAGCCCACCACCGGGTTCAATTAATGCTTATTGTTGAAATTTATAGAGTTCTTGTTATATTCCAGGTATTTTTACATACCCATCTCACCTAATAATCACAACATCAAAAAGTAGAAATAATGGGCAGTGTGAATGTAAAGTAGCTGTGATATCTGTCATCATTTGAATGCTAGTGGTCACTGTTGTTGACTTCAGTTTACTAAACAAGTGAAGAGACTGAGGGCTCCATGTCATTAAGTAACTTGTCCACGCAAATCCAGCAAATGTGGAGCATATCCAAGACTTGAACCCAGACTGGCTGAAATGAAGGCCTCTGTGCTCTCTGTCACACACCTCTGCCTAATCAGGGCAAACCCCAACAAGATATTGAGTTTCCCTCTGTAGAGATATTACACAAAGAATAAGAAAGTTAAGCTCCTATCAGCTTCATTTTAGAAGTAGTCCTGCCTTGCCCTTAGACCCCAAGCAAGCAGAACTTCTACCCTGCACTTTGGAATTCCTTCCTTGAGTTCTCCTCCATTGCCTGTGAACACCCAGAATCATCAGTACCATCCAGGCAGGAGCCCAGACAGGCACCTATTGGCCCCAGTTGCTATTTCTCCTATTGGGGATGTTCTACAACTTTCTAATCCTCTACTTCACCCCCCTATCCACATGAGGACTAGACCACATGGTCCAAAGAGCTCTAGGATCATACCCTTGTAGCAGTCCCAGGCCCCATGCCCAGGCCTCATTCCAAGAGGGTGGCCTGACAGGTGGATTTTCCCTCCTCTTTCATGGGTTCACAGAGTATTGGACTGGCAGAATGGCACTGACATGCTGATTTGGGGGGTAAAGCTCACTCATATCAAATACAGGATAAGTTTAGGATAAATGCAGCACCTAGGACTAGGAGCCATCTTTATGGTAAGCAGAATAATGCTTTCCCAGGATGTTCACTATCCAATCCCTAGAACCCCTAAATCTGTTACGTTACATGGCAGAAGAGACTTTGCAGATATAATTAAGGTACAGATCTTAAATAGGGAGAGTACCCTAGATTATCAAGGTGGGCCCAATCTAATCACATGAACCCTTACAAGCAGAGAACTTTCTCCCACTGGAAGCAGAAGGGAAATGGGGCAAAAGGGAAAATCAAAGAGATTCAAGGGATGAGAACTCAATCTGGTGTGCTGGCTTTGAAGATGGATAAAAGGGGCCGTGAGCCAAGTAATGTGGGTGGCTTCTAGAAGCTGAGGATGACACCTGGTCAGCAGCCAGCAAGGAAATGGGAATCTCATTCCTGTAACTTCACAGAACTGAATTTTGCCAACAATCTGAATGAGCTTGTAAGTGGATTCATCTCCAGAGTTTCCAGAAAGGAATGTAGCCCTACCCACACCTCAATTTTGGATTTGTGAAATCTGTAACAGAGAACCAGCTAAGCTATGTTTGCCCGGACTTCTGAGATGATAGATGAGTGTTGTTTTACACCACTAATACGTGGTAATTTGTCATGGCAGCAATAGAACAAATACAGACCGCAGTGACCTAGGGTTTGAACCGCATACGCAGGCCCATGCACAGGCTCTAACCTGTGCACGTTCTGACCAAAGTGCTGCTTCCGGTTACAGCACCGAGGGAAGCAGGAGTGGGGGCAGGTGTGCTTTATCTTGTTCACCACCACCCCCAAACACCACTTCTGCCTTCACCACCACCAGGCAATTCCAAGTGACGTCATCCTTCACCTCCAATCAAGGTGGTGACATCATGCTCTCCTGGGTCAGTGTTAAGCTGTGCCTGACATGGCGTACACATTTCTTACATGAATGAGACCACTCTTCTCTATTTGCCCACAAGAACTTCACCTCTCCTCCCAGCTTGGGTGGTATATGGAACACAGAGATGCAATCATTGTTGAAGGAGATCACAGTCTAAAACTGCAGCAACGAAGACCTAAAAAGTTCTAAAGAAGACATGTTCGAAAGATGTGCCATTCCACCTTGCGCTATAAAATTCTGAACATGGCCAAAACCAAAATCATCATTCACATTTTCCTGCCTACTCTGAGTATGACTTGCATTTGTGGTCATCCTCAGTGAGGTATAGTAACAACTTTTGAACCAGTAACTGGAAGCCAATATTTATAGGCAGCATGATGGATGATGCAGGATCATGAGTAATGCTGTAATCAGCATTACATAAATGGAATTGTGGGACTGCAGAGGCTGAAAGATCTATGTTGTTTCGATGTGAACAGGCTCTGAATAGACCTGGCACTGTGAGGAATAACAGTGTTGCTACCTTTTCCTCATAGAAGACACAAAAGTAGTCAAGAACAGAGCATTTGACAATAAAGACCACAAAGAGATGGTTCCCAGACCTGAGCAGGGACCTTCATGTGCACTAATTAGACAATAAATAAACACATACATACCTCTTCTCTACCTACTCTTCTAAATCTTCATTGACAAGTAACACAAGCCTCACATGGACCTGTGAATGTTTGTGATATGTTTTTATCAAATTTTTACATAGACAGGGACCCTGAAACAAAAACGTGCCCTTGCATATTCCATTGCAGCTGCAGCATTGTTAAACCTTTCAACAACTGTGGTGGCGACCAAGCTGACTTCTCTCCTCAGTGAAATATTTCATTGCCAATTCTCAGCCACACAACTCCTCATGACCAAGCCAGTGAATGGAAGTAGCAATATGGGGCAGAGGCAGGGGGCTCTTTCAACCTTACAGCCACCTCATCTAGAATGGAACCTATATCAAACCTCTCAGTCACCCATCAACTGTTGGTGGCTTCTGCACAGTCACTGCATAACTAGGGAGTGGTGTGTCATGTACAAGACACTCAATACAGGACCTTCTCATGGTCCAGACTGACAACTTCTTGTTGACTTGTCTGTAGAGGTTAAAGCCAGCCCACATAACTAGAGGGTATTTTAGTACAAACCACAGATCAGAGGCAAGAAGCACCTGAAAGGATCATCTGCTCCAAAGTCCACAGGTTGCATGTTAGGATACTGAGGCCCAGAGAACTCAAGTTAGTTTTTCAAGTCTCCACAGGGAAGATCTTGGTGTCTGTGTCCACTGTTAGCATACGATGGAAGAACAGGAGCCACGGGAAAGGCAGTTAGGGGCTTGAGCTCTGGAGTCAGATTACCTGTATTTGGAACTGGAACTATAGCTCAGTTTTTCCAAAAGAAAAATGAGCACAATAATACTACTGACTTAATTCATAAGGTTGCTATGAAAATTATAAAAGAAAATATATGTAAAGAGTTTAGCACAATGCCTGGCACCTAGAAAGCACTAAATAAATGTTGTTCATACTATTGTACTATATAATATAAGGCTGCCTCACTGGTCAAGTAAGGTTGACCTAACTCTATACCTACAGCAGTGCATAGCAGAGTAAGGCCCTTCAGCAGTGTTATTGTGAACCTGCTATGTGCCAGATACTATGCTCCGCCCAGGGGCAGTCTGCACAAAGAGATTACCTGGGATTACAAACGCAGATCATAGAAGCTACTAAATTCCTGCAGGCAATGCTTGTGTGTGAAAACTGTGGTCTGTCCTCTGGCTCATGCAATCCTTAAACTCACTGCAGTATGACTTCTAGCCTTGGCACCTCCTTGCTCTGGCTGAGGTCACAGGATCACCAAATTCAGAGAACACATGTCAACCCTTATTTTTGTTGATATTTGTCTTTCTTTAAACAGTTCTTGAAACTCTCTCCTCACTTGGGGCATTAGTCTGCTCAGGTTTCCATAACAAAATACAATAGTGTGGGTGGCTAAAAAAACAGAAATTTATTTCCTGTAGAGGCTCTGTGTCCAAGATCAAGGTGTTGAAAGGGTTGGTTTCTGGTTTTGGCCTCTCCTTTTGACTTGCAGACAGTGCCATCTCCGTGTCCTCACATAACTTTTTCTCTATGCATGAGGAGAATGAAAAAGAGATCTGTGGTGTCTATTCATCTTCTTATGAGGACACCAGTCCTAAAGAATTAACGTTCTATTCTTATGACCTCACTTAATCTCAGTTACCTCCTTAAAGTCTCTACCTCTAACTGTAATCACATTGGGAGTTAGGGCTTCGACATATGAATTGGGTAAGGAGGACATAATTCAGTCCATAACACTTGGCCTCTATAATACGACTCTGTCATGGTCGCCCCCTACATCTCTGACCACTCCTTTGCAATTTCTCTGCAATCCTTTCCATCCCTCTTCCTCGAAATACGAAAGTTCCATTTTCTGTTTTCTTCTCTTCCCCAACCCCAATACACATTCTCTTTATAATCACACCCACATACTTGGTTTTCACTACCATATCCATGCAGATGGTGCCCAAATCCAAGTTTCAAACTCAGATTTTGCTCCTAGCTCCACACCTGTATACCCTGTTGTCCATCTTATATAATGCCCCAGAGAATCATCAAATGCAGCACTACAAAACTAAGCATCCTTCTGTGTCAACCTACTGCTTCTTCTGGGTTTTCTGTCCCATCATCTAAACTAGAAATCTTTGATCATTTCCTCTTCATACACTGCACAAACCAGGAGAGCAAGGGTGACATCTCTTGTCTCCCATATTTCCAGCATTTTTAAGGTGCCTGGCTTAAGCAGGCACTTATTAATTATTATAAATAAAATAAAAGTTAAATCCAGAAGCAGACACATAGTTCATTGATCTTTGACAAAGGAGCAAAGGCAATACAATGGAGCAAAGACAGTCTTTTCAGCAAATGGTACTGGAACAACCAGACATCCATGTGCAAAAAAAAAAAGAAAGAAAGAATCTAGACACAGACCTTGCATTCATTCTTCACAAAAATTAACTCAAAATGAATCATAAAGCCAAGTGAAAAATTTAAAACTGTAAAACACATAGAAGATCCAAGATGGCAGAGGAGTAAGTGGAAGCTACACTAACCTCCTGCAAGGACCAATCCAGAATTACAACTAAATTATAGAGAAATCATCTGGAATAACCAACTTAACACTAGCTGGAGAGAAACCTCATAACCACGGACAAACAGAAGAAACCACTTCACTACAGTGTGACTGATATGGATTCGGAAGATACAAAAGAGGGCTGTCTGGGCTCCCACAGGTGGCAGCTGATGTGCCAGAGGGAAATTTCAGGGGCCGGGGGGTTCCCCCTGAAAAATGTGGAGTCTAAACCCCAAGCTGGGCTTCTCAGCCTACACACCAGAGCTGGAAAGGAATCCAGATAACATCCAGCTGTGAAAAGTGGTGAAGATTCTGTCTACCAGAGAGAGACAGCTCGAAACACAGAGAGCCTCATAAAGGGCCAACGCACAAAATTTCATTTGCAGCCATTTAACCAAAGGGGGTGGGGACAGAGTGAACTAGAGGTGCTTGAGGAGAGTCTGGGGATGGTGGCTTTGGTGAGAAAACTGAGGGAACAGCTTCCAGTATCCCTATGCTGAGTCATTCCCCATACTGCAGGAGCCACATTGCTCAAGGAGAGCAGTCCCCTCCAAGTGGCATCAGCCTGAGGGGAAGCAATAGCCCCACGAAGAGGAATTTCCCTGCCCTACCCTGTGGCACTTGAACCTGACTACTGCTTACAGAATGACGAGGTTAACAACTGAAGGAGTCAACCAGAGATTGTGGATCCCTGATAGTCTCTAACAGGCTGCCTAGGGCCAGATCGGGAAACCATCTGACAGAGGCAGACCCTGAAAAAAGAAGACAGTGGTAACCACTAGATTCTACTGAGACAAATTCCACCACAGCCTTCTTCATGTTTGTATTATTTTCTCTCCTGCATAGTTTTTTAACATTCATTTCTTGTCCTTCGAGTTTGTGCCTATTAGGTCACTAGTTTTTATATTATAGTCTATTTCAAATCTCATATTTTGCTCCTCCCTTCTCTTCATTTTATCTTCTTCTTTCCTCTTTTTATTTTGATTTTAAGTTTTATTTTCTCTCTTGCTATGAGTTGTTTCCATTTCTCACTCTTACTATTTCTCCCCCTCCCAGCCTCTCAAAACAATTTTTCTTGTCATTAGTCACCTCACATTCTTTCTCCCATTCTTAAAATACCCTCATTCTCTCTCCACTTTTATTAATCTATGCTTCTTGATTGTGGATATTGTGATTGTTGTTGTATTTCTTCCATTTTATTTCTAGATCTTCACTATTTTGTATTCCAAATCTCAAATTTTACCACTCCCCTCTCTGACTCCATTTTTACTGCTTCCTACCCTTTGTTTTTTTTTCTTTTAAATTTTAATTTTTCCCTGTCTTAGCCTGGTTTTCATTCCTCACTTTTAGAATTCCTTCTCTCTCTATCCTTTCAAAATCACTTCTCTTTCCTCTAGACATCCCTTAAGCTTTTCTTTTTCTTGTAGCCCTCTTATTCCCATCCCACCTATATTGTCTTTGTTCATTTGTTGTTGATAGTACTGTGGTGTATCTTGTTTCCCCAGTTTGGTTCCTTTTTTTTTCTCTCTCTCTTACTATATATACATTTTTAAATTTCTGTTTAAACCTAATTTATACATTTCCCTTCTCTTACTCTATTCTACCTTATTCCCTCCCTTTTTTATTTATGATTTTTAAAAAAATAAGCAAAAAAACAACTCCAAATTGGAAGGAAAGGAGGAATCCCCAGAAAGAGTGCTAAATGAAATAGAGGCAAGCAAACTATCAGACACTGAGTTCTAATAATGGTTATAAGGAAGCTCAATGACCTCAGTGAGAACTACAAAGAACTCCAGGGAAGCTACAAGGAACTCACTGTAAACTACACCAGCATGAAAAATGACATAGAAACTATCAATAAGAGCCAGGGGGAAATGAAGAATACGATATCTGAAATGAAGAACATAGTAAAAGGAATTAAAATCAAACTAGATGAAGCAGAAGATCAAATCAGCGAGCTGGAGGATCAGGTAGAAAAAAATTCCCAGAAAGAGCTGGGAAATTTACAGAGAAAACCCTATACAGAGAAATGTAGGGTTTTGTAGAGCTCTACCAAAAAAACTACCCCACCTAATAAGTGAATTTGGCAAAATAGCAGGATACAAAGTCAATACTCAGACATCAAAGGCATTTTTGTACACCAGGAATAAAATATCAGAAATAGAAACTAGGAAAAAATCCCATTTAATATAGCAACAAGAAAAATAAAGTACCTAGGAATAAACTTAACCAAGGAGGTAAAAGACCTGTCCTCAGAAAACTACGGAACGCTGAAGAAGGAAATTAAGGAAGATACAAATAAATAGAAGCATATACTGTATTCATGATTGGAAGAATTAACATTATTAAAATGTCCATACTACCCAAAGCATCTATGCATACAATGTAATCCCTGTTAAAATACCAATGATATATTTCAGAGATTTAAAACAAATATTTCAAAAATTTGTATGGAACAAAAATCAACCAAGACTAGCCTCAGCAATCTTGAGAAAGAAGAACAAAGTAGTAGAGATCACAATGCCTGATATCAAACTGTATTACAAGGCCACTGTAATCAAAACACTCTAGTATTGGCATAAGAATAGACACACAGATCAATGGAACAGAACAGAGAGCCCAGAAATAAACACATGTCTCTGTGGTGAGGGAGCAGGAGCATAAAATGGAGTAAAAATAGCCTCTTCAACAAATGGAGTTGGGAGAACTGGAATGATACATGCAAAAAAATGAAACTAGACCGCCAACTTACACCATATACCAGAACAAATTCAAAATGGATAAAAGACTTAAGTATAAATCATGACACCATAAAAGTCCTAGAGGAAAACATAGGCAGAAAAATTTCAGACATCCCACACAGCAATATTTTTGCCAATATATCTCCTAGGGCAAGGAAGATAAAGGAAAGAACAAACAAATGGGACTACCTCATATTAAAAAGCTTCTGCATGGCTAAAGAAAATTAGCAAAATGAAAAGGGAACCAACCATATGGGAAAATATATTTGTCAATGATATCTCAGACAAGGGTTTGATCTCCAAAATATATAAAGAACTCATATGACTCAACACCAGGAAGGCAAACAATCCACTTAAAAAATAGGCAAAAGATCTAAACAGACACTTCTCCAAGGAGGATATACAAAGGGCCCAGAGGCATATGAAAGGATGCTCAACATCACTAGCCATCAGCAAGATGACAATTAAAACCACAATGAGCTATCACATCACATTGGTCAGAATGGCCATCATAAACAAATCAGTAAACAAGTGCTGACAAGGATGTGGAGAAAAGGGAACCCTAGTACACTGTTGGTGGGAATGCAGACTGCTGCAGCCACTCTTGGTGCAGTATACATTATGGACCCTCTATATGTCTGTAAACATTATGTGGAAAACAGTATGGAATTTACTCAAAACCTAAAAATTGACTGCCTTTTGATCCAGTGATTCCACTGCTGGAATTATACCTTAAGAATCCTGAAACACTAATTGAAAAGAACCTTTGTACCCCTATGTTCATAACAGCATTACTTACAATAGCCAAGTGCTGGAAACAGCCTAAGTGCCCAGCAGTAAATGAATGGTTCAAAAAAGTGTGGTACCTTTACACAATGGAATACTATGCAGCAGAAAGAAAGAAGGAACTCCTGCCTTTCGTGATAGCATGAATGGAACTGGAGAATATTATGCTAAGTGAAATAAGCCAGGCAGTGAAAGACTAATACCATATGATCTCACCTATAAGAGGAACCTAATGAACAAAACAAACAAACAAGCAAAATAGAACCAGAGGCATGAAAACAGGGAACAGTCTGACAGTGACCAGAGTGGGTGGTGGAGGCAGATAAGGGGGGAAAGAAGGGGAAGGGTCTGGTCAAGGAACAGGTATAAATGACCCATGGACAACAAGGTAGGGATTGACCCTGGGAGCCAGGGATGGGCCAGGCAGGGGAGAGCAATGGAAGGAAACTGGGACAACTGTAATAGAACAACAATAAAAATAAATAAATAAAATGCATAAAAGATAACATAGGAGAAAACCTAGGCAACCTTGGATATTGCAATAGCTTTTTAGATACAATACTAAAGGTACAATCTATGAAAGAAATAATTGATAAACTAGACTTTATTAAAATTAGAAACTTTAATGCTCTGTGAAATGCAATGTCAAAAGAAGAGAAGACAAATCACAGACTGGGAGAAAGTATTTGCAAAAGATATATCTGATAAGGGACTGTTATCCAAACTATGCAAAGAACTCTTAAAAGTCAACAATGAGAAAATAAATAACCCAATTTAAAAATGGGCCAAAATCTTTCATAGGTATGTTACCAGAGAAGATATACAGATGGTAAATATGCATATAAAAAGATTTTCCACATCATGTCATCAAATTAAAACATCAGTGAAATAATACTACACGTCTATTAAAATAGCCAAAATCCACAACTCTGATAACACCACATGCTGGTGAAGATGTTGAGCGACAGAAACTCTAATTCATTGCTGGTAGGAGTGCAGTATTGTACAGCCTTTTCAGAATAAAGTTTGGTGGTTTCTTATAAAACTAAATGTAACTTTAATATATGATCCAGCAATTATAGTTCTTGGCATTTACCCAGAGGAGTTGGAAATTTTATATTCACACAAAAACCTGCGCATGGATGTTTATAGCAGCTTTACTCAGAATTATCTAAACTTGGAAGCAATCAAGATGACCCCAAGTAAGTGAGTAGATGAATAAAATCTGGTACATCCAGACAATGGAATATTATTCAGCACTAAAAAGAAATGAGCTATCAAGCCATTAAAAGGCATGGAGGAAACTTAAATGCATAAAAATGTTTACCCTCCTATGGAGATAGAATATATCAAGCAATCTTTTAAAATTATTTTTAAAGCTTTTATTTATTTATTTTTAGGGAAAGAGGAAGGAAGGGAGAATGAGAGGGAGAGAAGCATGGATGTGAGAGAGAAACATCAATTGGTTGTCTCTTATATGCACCCGGACCAGGGACTGAACCCACAACCCAGGCATGTGCTCTGACTGGGAATTGAATGGGACAGTCACCTTTCTCTCTGCGGGACATTGCCCAGCCTACTGAGCCACACTGGCTTGTAGAAAAGTATCTGGCCCATGGATTAGAAACTTTCAAGAACAGAAAACTATAAAATGTACCACTCTTTAAAATATTCGTTTCTTTGAGAATTCAGAAGAATCCTTCCCCTTCATGATTCCTCATTGGTTGCCTTTGGAGTAAAACTATGAACTCTGATGTAGATGCATTAATGCCAGATAAACGAGAAGGAAATGATTTATTCTGATTTACTTAACGCAACAGCTTTGGGAGTACAATATGAAGTCAGATTTCAGTGAGGTCTCTTTCTAAAGCAGGCATATTTTCAGCAACAGGAATGAGAGTGAGTAGGATTTCACTGCAGGCACTGGGAGTAGGGCTGACAGGCCTGGGAACATCCTAATACACACACAGAAGAGTTACCTCAGGAGCAGACACAGTGTGCTCACAGGGACCTACCATTGTCCTTTGTCCCTGCATTCTCCACCCCACTGAGTAACCTCAGTCTTGTCCTACCAAGGAAGCCAGGACAAGATCTACTGCCACCCCACAGAAAGCTCAGGTCCAGATCAAGTCCATGGACACTCATGTTTGCTGTTACTCTGGGTCTTCAGACCTTTGGGGCTCCCTGCAGGGATCCCCAGTGTTCAGTGTCTCACTGTTTTGAAGTATGTCTACTCCCCTTACCTGGGTTTTTGGAGTAGGTCAGTTCTTAGAGACCACTCACCATTCAAGTGCTGCCAAAGGGAACAGGGGAAGCCCAAAGAAGAGAAGACACAGCAGTCACTCTTCAAGTGTCTGTGTGCTTTGTCCTGTGCTCTGGGCCTAAGGGCTAACAGTGCAGACCTTCCCTTCTGGAAATCAGTGGCTCACAGTCCCCTTGCCCCACAGCTATGGAAGGAACATTAGCTCCTCCTCCTTACTATGAGAGAGCTGGGTTCCAGGTGGGCACAGTGCTTCCTCATGGGTACAGCTACAGAGTGATGAGGCTGGGCGTGGCACCCAGACCCTCCTACCAGGTCAGTGCTCTTTCCCACTGCCCCAGGCAGCCCCCAGGAAATAGCTCTTAAGAAGAATCTTCAAGAGGCCAGATCTTGATTTATTAGCAAGGGAAGGCTTTAGGTTTTCCTCGGGGAAGCCATGAACCATTGTGTGGCCACTAAAAACCCAGTGCACATTCCTAAATGCTAACACTTAGAGTTTCTTTGTCAAAATAAGGATCCGGCCAGATTAGATTCAAAGATTTTCGTCCATTGTGTGACTATAGTATGAGCAACTCCCTCTGAACCTATGAAGGATTTTTAAAACTGAAGAGGTGTCAGTGAGCCTCCTTATACCTTGACCTCATTACTCAGGAAGCCCACTATAACCATGGTACAACCATCCAGGCTTAGTGTTTTATCTCTTCCGGGTTATCCTCACATCTCTGTAGCCAGTCAGAAGTCAAATGACCAGGCCTGCAGGTCAGTTTCTATTTTTGTCTTAACTTTGCAAAACCAGGGCTTCCCACTGACAACTCAAAGCAGTCCTCTCCCAAGAACTGCCTGAAAGACTCTGTGAACAGAATCGTCTTGGCACTAACTGCTGAGCCAGGTGCCCCCTGACAGCAGGGTTACTACACTGGGGACCCTGAGCCCTCCACAGACTCTGAGCCCCAAGTCTTCCTCTAGACACTGCTTGGTGGAGTCAGTTCCAAACTTCACACTCACCCTCTTCTCCAGACTGACCTCCGGTTCACCCTAAGTATGACAACCAAATTAACCACACAGAATGCCTTTTTTCTTCTTCACCTTCAACCTCACATTGGTAGTGTCTTCGTAATAAAAATGATGAAGCTCTGAACTGGAACACCTTTCTCTTTTTGTCTCCTCCCAGTTCAGAATGCTTGCATCTCTTAATAGAAGCATTCTCTTAAATCTGCAGTTGGGTTCAATGCATTCAAGCCTTGGCATGATCTTCGTTTTGACGTTTATTAATATTGTTACATATTATTTTAAATGACTGCATCAGGGACATAATTAATCTTTCCAATGCTCCTGTGCATTCTGGTAAATAGCTTTCCTCAGTTGATTAAAGGAGTCTCTTTTTTCCTGAGTTTGTAGCTTTGTCATGCTTCAACCAGGAACCTTTCACCTAGTCACCGTCCTACTCCACCCTCGGGGGCAGGAATGAAAACAGAACTTCCATCCCAGAGCGTTATCCCAGAGAGAAGAAAACAGGGGTCCACCTCACTGTTGTGGAGAATGGCACCTACAACATTCTGTACCACAACCATACAAAAAGTTGGTGATTGGGCACATTTGGTCACCTTTAGCTTCTAAAGCATACCTCCAAACAAAATTTAATAATGCAATACATATATATAATATTGCTGCTATTTTCCCCTCCGGGCCTATCTTCATGCCTCATACTGGGCAATGGGGATATAGACATGGTCCCATACTTGCAACGTAAAGAAGACAGATGCTGGGCTGGTGCTCCAACACATGTAATGGGAGCTCCAAGAGAGGTAAGAATGGATGCACCACAGCTACAAGATGTCACCTAGTCTAGGGGTCAGGCAAGCCCTCCTTCAGGAAGTGACTTTTAAACTGAAATTGACAGGATGAAGAGGAATTACCAGAATAAGGAGGCGGGGGTGGTGTTCAGGCAGATCAGGCAGCAGACACAAAAGCACCAAAGATGGAGAGAATGTGCTTTCCAGAAACTAAAAGAGACCAGCATGGTTGGACCAGAGAGGATCTGAGGGAGCTTAGTAGGGAAACGGGAAGATGACATAGATATAGAGAGACAAAGGAAGTAAGCTTACATGAGACAACCACATGAGATCCCCATTTCCTCTTTCCACATAAAGTCTTGAGAGCTTGTTTGGCAGTTCTAGCAGGGGAGCGCAGCTACTCCTATACCCTAGACCGAAGACCGGTCCTTTCCTCTAGTTGGGAAGGTCGTCCTCTTGGACTGAGCACGCAGCTTCAGGAGGGACACACATGGGTCGATGAGGGAGGAAGGGGACACCCGCCTAGCCAGCCAGATCAGTCGAATCAACCCTGGCGATCAATGGGGTAATATGTCGTGGCCTGATCACCCTCCCATCCCCATGTGAAGGTGTCTTACACCACAGACACGGCGCACAGGGGACAGGTGGTCTTCTCCACCAACCCATCCCCCTTCCAGTGACTCTCATATCTTTAAAAATCCCAAACCCACATCATTGCCTCCAAAAATCCTCCCTGATTTTCCCACCCTGCCCTTCACAGCACTTGGGGTTCCCTCTGTCCCAATCAGTGGTGTTCCACCCCCCCCCCCCCGCCAGTCGGTGCTAAGAACAAAACATTGGAACAAGAGAAAGCAGAAATCACTTCAGCTCTTCGTCCATCTCCTTTTCCAGCAAACTGTGGGATGACACAAGCCTCACAGGAACTTTTTAAGTGACGTCTTGGTCATGTAATGTAGAATGAAGGATTTCCTGGCTACTAGAAACACATTAGCAAATGGAATCCAGATATCCAGGTCCTTCCTCACAAACATCTACATCTCAAGGAAAAATTTCTCCCCTTGTTCCAAGCAAAGAACTATTGAGAGTAGCAAAAAGTATTGCATCTGTAACAAACAAGCCCCTCCCTCCAAAAAATGAGAATGGCTTTCACGAGCAAAGGGGGGGTGTGACTAGTTTTTAAAATCAAATCTACCGCACTGTGTCCGAAGGTATCAGCCTATGCTCCTGAAATTGCAATAAAACACAGTACCCATAGATGGCGCAAAGTGACTGCTAAATAAATACCTAGTTTAGGATAACCACACAGAATCAGTCAGGTAGAACTTGTCTGTCTAAAGGCCTGAGAGCTTTCAGGTGCATCCCCTTTTCTGCTACGACCACTGACTAGCTGTGGAGCTTCCACTTCTCCATTACAGGCGGATAGTCGTAGAAGAGGACTCAGATTGCACCTTTTTCTTCAAGAACTCTTTCTGGTATTTTAAACTCCATGTTGTATGAAATTAGCCCAAATTCCTCAGATTCTGTCCTTGGCTGCTGAGCCTTCTCCATGTTTTCCGCCATCTCCCTGGGTTTTAGTGCCAAGGCCTGGTCACAAACACCCAATTTGTTTAGACAGAGATAATAGGAGCTAAAGGGTGGCTTCAGGTTGTTAATCTAAGTCTTTACATTTGTTTCATGATAACAGTTTATAATGCCTATATCTTTGCCGCAGGACATCCTCACAATGATGCAATGGATAAAGCAGAATGATCTCCAGTTTGGAGGTAAGGGACAAAGGTAAGAGGCCGAGTGGTTAGCATATTCTAAGCTAGGACATTAGGCCAAAGACAGTCAAAGTCCAGTGACGTTTCCCACCCCACCTGGCTGTGTCTCCCCACGCTTTGTCCATGTGTGTGCTCCCCATTTCGTCCCCTTTTTTTCATTGCTAGAACTACAGCTGACCCATAGTACAGCTGACTGACGATGACCCATAGTCAGTTTGCTATTAACTGTTCCAGTTTAGAAAATCAACATTTCCTGGGTGTAATTATAATGTCAATGCAGCTAACACTACTCCACTGACAGAACCATTCTCGAGTGCAAGCACCTTTCTAAAGTACCTGCTTAAACATGCTAACTCAGGAGACCCTCACGACAGACAATCATGGGAAATAAGTGAAGCTCCGCTACTAATCCCCAACTTACCAATGAGGAAGCTGAGGCACAGAGAAGCTAAATGATTCCAATGAAGATCACACGACAAACAGTAGAACAGGAATCTGAACACAAGCCATCTAACTCTGGAAGCCATGTTCTTACCAGCTCTACTAACGTGCACTTAGAACTGTCACAAGGGATGGAGTGAACTAAGTTCATCTTCCCTTTGATAAACTTGTGACGCGTTGGCCTGATGTCAAACATAGGGGTGGAAATGGCTCCTGCCTGGAACCTCGTGATGTGCTCTTTAAAAATCTACTCTGGTCAAGGGAATCCAGTACAGACCCAGTAAATCTGCCTGCAAGCACTTGGTGAGAATTCCTATTAGCAGAGCCAGGGAAAGTTAGTGGCGTATTCCTTACCAAGAGAAGAGTGGAGTATATCATTACCAAGAGGCTGAGTTAGCCTCTTATCTGTGTTTCTCACTTCTGAAGCAGAAATAATTCCACCCAGTTCATTTTGGCATCTACTCCAGAGGAGTTCCCCCAGGGCGGCGTGGGCAGCACCAACCTGCTGGGGCTCACCTGGATCCAGAGTGGGTGGCCCCTCTTTACTAGAATTTCAGTGTGTGGTTTCAACAGTTGCAAGTGTGTGAAGATTAAATAAGATACAAAGTGTAGTTTTGGATGCTCCTCAAAAAGTTACACGTAGAATCACCACGTGATCCAGCAATTCCATCCTCAGGTATATACTCAGAAGAAATGGAAGAAGAAGCTTGAACAGATAGTCACACACCAGTATTGATAACAGCATTATTCACAGTAGCCAAAAGCAGGAAACAAGCTACTAAAATCCGAATGTTTGTGTCCCTGAAAAATCTGTGTGCTGAAATCCTCATGCTCACTGTGATGGTGTTAGAAACAGGCCCTGTGCGAGGGGATTAGGTCATGAGGGTGAAAATGGATGGTGGGCACGGTTACACAACACTGTACATGCACTTAAAACCACTGAATTGTACACTTTAAAATGGTTGACATGGTAAACTTACGTTGCTTGTACTTTAGCACAATGAAAAAATAAATTTTTATGAGTGTAAAGTGCTTAGAAGATCAGAGAAAGACTGCCAGGTGCCTAGCCAACATCCATTCTCCTCTTTTTCTTTCCTAACAGAACCTTGTGTCACTGGGGGCAGCAAGGAGCCCAGCTAAAAATGTTTCCAGACTCCCTGCAGCTAGGGGTGATGGCGTGACCATAAGCCATGCAAGGGGAAGTAAGCGCCAGTACTGAGTGTAGACTCTGGGAACGAGCATTAAAAAGTCAGGTGGGGGGATGCTGATTCATCTGGCATGCTCCCTTTTACCTTTGACCCTGTTAAAGAAAAAAACCACAGGCCCAAAACGGTGTCACTTTTTACTAAAGCCCATGATACCAAACCTAGATCTAATACCTGACCTAATTGCTATTTCATCCTCTCCCAGAAACATAATTTAATCAACCAGCCTGGAATTTTCTGATTAACACCAACCTGGGCCCTCTGCGCCCCTCCCCCCACCCCACAGAAAGAATAAGTAATCTGCATAATAAGAACCCTCCCCTTATTCTTCCCTCCCTTCCCCCCAAAAGATGTCTAGGCCCCCAAATAATCCTTTCTTTTCTTTTACTAATGCTTCCCTTGTCCCACCTTTGTTTTCTATAAAAACTTTCTTTTTCGTACAACCCCTGGGAGCAACCTTCTAGTTGCTAGAAGGGATACTGCCTGATTCATCCATTACTTAAGAAAGCCAATTAGAAGTTCAAATGCACTCCGTTGAATTTTGTTTTTTCACAAAACCTTTCCTTCTTCCAACATGGGACATAGCAAGAGAGCTGACCTCCAGCAGCCCTCTAGAAACCACGAGGACAGAAGTCAGCACTGGGGAGGCAGAGCAGAAAGGCAGAAGAAGCCTAAGACACCAGTGGCATTGTGGAGCTGCTATACCTTTTGTGGAATGCTTATCCCTGGACTTCACGCTACAGGAAAGAAAAGAGAATTCACCTCTGGTCTACACCACTATTTCAACTACCTGCTGCCAAACACTGTTCCTAACGAATTCAGCCGTTAACCACTATTTTTATTATTGTTGTTATTGGCCCCACATACCGGAAGCCAGAGGAGCTGGGAGCACAGCCCTGCCAATCCCACCGCCACAGAGGCCAGAAGAAAGAATGGAGCTACCACTGCGTGTGCCCTGAGGCAGCCATGTTGATTGATACGCTTCCTCTTCTTCCTCGGCGAGCTCAAGCGTGAAGAGTTTTCTGCTGCACAGAGAAGAAAGGGCTGGAAGGTATTTGGTGTCTTTTTCCTGCCAGATTATAAGGGAAGTTCATGATGTCTGTAATCACATTTCACAAGATCGAGACAACTCACCAGGGCGGACTGGCTGTCTCAACTGGATGACTCTTTCTGACACCTCCTTGCTCCTTAACTTCCTCTATGCCATTGACCTTTGCCGGCACCCGCCCCATACCAACAACGTCCTGGTGTAGCCATTCCCGGACCCTGTCAGAAGGGGAACTGCCCCATCAGAGTCTGGATAGCTGACACTTCACCATCCGATTCCTTCTCCCCCTTCTTCTGCCCCCCACTCCCCACACTTCCATCCTTTGGCCTCATTATAATGGTCAGTGCCATGGGCGTGCATCTTGGTACAGGAAAATTCAGCACTACCTGTCAGTATTTTAGATGCACATGGTCTTTGACCCAGCTACTCTGTTCCTAGGGATTTATCCTACAGTTCACGGGAGCATGCTCAGTAACACACTTACAAGAACACTTTATTATTTGCTACCACCTGCATGGGGTCATTTAGGTCAAAATAAATGACACATTAACTATAGTTATAATATATTTGGGTGTATATACATACATGTAACACCTAGATCTCTAATATGTATATACACATATATAATATCTGTATCTGTAATACACACACACATAATACCTACTATTCTGTCCCTAAAAGGATATCAACAAACTAGCAATAGTAGAAGATAGAGGTGGATGATGAGAAAAGACTTTTTACTTATGCTTTTTCATACTTGAATTTTATACCATGTGCCAATATTACCCATGCAAAATAATTTTCAAAAAGACATTCATCCCAGAGCTGTCCCCCTCGTCTCCTAGCCTTCTCACAGCTTCACTGCCTCTCTCAGTGGCAAACTCGTGGTCCAGCTGCAGCAGACGCCTGATGCCTGGTCCTTGTCTCCTCAGGCATTATCTTTCAGTGCACCCTGATCAGACTTCCTGCAGCCAGCATCTCTGCCTGAGGTCTTTCTCTGGCGATCAATGTCTTCTCTGTCCATGTGTGGCAGCTCTCAGCCCATAGTTACCCAGAGCAGTCCTAACCAATGGCTGATGGGAAGTGGTAAAAAATGACACCAGTCCCCCACCCCCAAGAGGCACTTCCACACTGGCTCCCAAAGGAAGCCAGCAGGATTCCTGTTGCCTGCAGTGCATTCCTCATATTGGCTTCTTTCCCTCCCTGTCTTGCTCCTTCTCTCCCCTATCAGCATTTTTCCTGGAATCACCTCTCTGTTTGCTCTCTGTCCCTAGGTCTGCATTTGGGAACCTCAGGTGAAAATATAATCATTTCAACCTCACTCTCTTTAAAACTGTCCATTTCCCCTGACTTTCTGTGTACCTCCCACAGCAAACCTCCAACTGCTCCTACCCAGCAGTCCAGTGCCCCTGAGAAAATGGCTGAACCATGCCAACTGACACTCCCCAGATTTAGTGCCTGCATCCTCAACCCCACGCTGGCTCATCACTGCTGCTCAGAATTTCTAACCAGGTCTTTTTCTCTTTGCCCAGAAGCAACATCTTCAAACTGTTACTATTAAGCTTAAGTCTCAAGTCCTACTTACTTCCATCTCCCTCTTTCCCCAGGAAAAGAGAAGCATCGGCAGTGAACTGGGGATTTCTATATTGATATTTAAGTATTCTGTTCATGGTTTTTTTTTTTCCTCTGATGGATAAGTTTTCCTCTGGGCTTTTCTTTGTGTATGATACAGAAGAACTCCAGAACCAGACAATGTATGTAGGTTCATGTCCAGGCCTTGTGCCAATCTTGTGACCTTGGGCAACTGACCCAATCTCTCTCCTCCATGAAAAGAGATAGTAATGGTACGTACTTCATATGGTAGTTCAAGGAGTAAATGAGTAAAGCACATGTGAACCACATAGACCAGGGCCTGAAAGAGTTTAAGTGCTTGACAATGTTATTGTTTATGTATTTTTCAACTGCTCTACAATGAACACCTGTTACTTATTAAATCAGAAATAAAGACTACAAGTATATATATATATATATATATATATATATATATATATATAACTATATAAGTATACATATATTCATGTTTATGGTTACCAGGTCTTACCTCCTGCCTACCTTCTTGGTATACCAGAGGCCGCTGTTTCCCCACGCTAAGTCCTCCATCTGTGCTTACTAAGCTAACCTCTAATTTATCGCCTAAGACTGACCCTTCAGTGGTCCTCCTTCTCACTTCTATCTTCATTCTTTCCCTTTCTACTGAATCAGCCTTAATTATGTTCAAGTTTTCCATTCAAAAAAAAATCCTTTGCCCTACTCTCATGTAAAGTTAACTCTTTCCTGTCCCTTGCTGTCTACCTTTCTCACCTCACTACCCACCAAAATCAGACTTGCTGCCCTACCATTCAAGTAAGTTCCTCTAGCAGTAGCTACTGACCTCACAATTACAAAACTCACTTTTTTTTTTTAAAGTTTCCTTCTACTAGACCTCTTTCTACAGCATTTGACAGTGTCTTGGACTGCCTCCCTCTATCGATTCATTCATCATAACTTATTGAGTATTTACCACAAATGGTATATAGTGATAAAGATTGTCTTAAGTCAAGTTTCCTTAGGGAGCAGACTCAGAAACAGGAGTTCAGGGTAAGTAGTTTATTTGGGAAGGGATCCCAGGAAACACTGGCCAGGAAGTGAGGAGGTGGGCAGAGAAGGGGAAAAGCCAATGTAGGTATATTCATGAGCAGTATAGGTAACTTGGCTCAGTCTTGTTTAGGACCGCTCAAAA
The DNA here is from genome assembly GCF_022682495.2 of Desmodus rotundus. NCBI lineage: Eukaryota > Metazoa > Chordata > Mammalia > Chiroptera > Phyllostomidae > Desmodus > Desmodus rotundus. The sequence goes on along the minus strand of NC_071388.1, from coordinate 183,561,176 downwards.
ACAGCAGAAAGCAAATTTCAGCACTGTGCCCCACAAGGGGTGAGGAAATGGATATTCTGCCACCAATTCTCACCTGTCAGTAACTTTCCAACACCCCCAGCCTGCCTCATGCAAGAGCAAGCCTTAGACAGAACATTGCAGATGCTTGCAATGAGAAGCTGCTGGTATCTATAGTAACAGGGGATATATCAAGGGCACCAGCCAAGTCTGCTCCAAAGACAGGCAAGGTGTCTGTTCTATGGAGCCTCCACAAATACTAAAATGCAAGCAAAAAATGAACAATGTGATTCAGGTAGGGACAGATGTTATGAAGAAAAGGAAACCATGTGAAGTGATAACAATTGGATGTGGGCATTATGGGTTGAATTATGTTCCCGTATATTTTGGAGTCCTAACCCAAGTACCTTAGAGTGTGACTTTATTTGGAGATATAGTCCTTACAGCGGCAATCAAGTTAAAGTGAAATCATTAGGGTGGGGCCTAATACAATACGACTGGTGTCCTTATAAAAAGGGGAAATTTGGACACAGAGACTTCCATAGAAAGAAGATGATGTGAGGAGACATAGGGAAAAGATGACCATCTACAAGCTGAGGAGAGAAGCCAAGAACAGATCCTCCTTCACAGCCCTCAGAAGAAACCCACCCTGCCAACACCTTGAATTTGGGTTTCTAGCCTTCAGGACTGTGAGACAATACATTTGTTGCTTAAGCCACACCATCTGTAGTACTTTGTGACAGCAACTCTGGCAAATTAATACAGTGAGTACTTGCTAGTTAGATGGGGTAGTCAATAAAGACCTTACTGTAGAGGTGATATTTAAGATGGAGGCTGACTGAAAACAAGAGCTATCCTTGCATAGGTCTAAGGCACAGCACTGTAGACAAAGGGCAGCAAAGGCAAGGCCCTGATGGGGGGATGGACTTGGTATGGTCAAAGAACAGAAAGAAGGCTGTTGTGTCTGGACTTCATGAGCAACAAGAGAATGGTGCAGGATGGGATCAGAGAGCTGGACAGGGGCCAGATGTGAGTCCGTTAAGGTCATCATAAAAATGCTAGATTTTAATTGAAGTACAATGGAGGACCATTGGAGAATTTTAATTGGAGATTTGATATGATTTTATTTGTGCTTTCATAAAAGTGTTCTGTCTATGAGGTGGAGAGTTGTCTAGGTAAAGTGGGGACAGGATCGGAAGGCTGGAGACGACTGTGGAGGTTATAGCAGCTATACAGGGGAGAGGTATTAGTGTCTTGAAATCATGGGGTGGGAGGTGCCAGTGGAAAGGGAAAGAAGTGAACAAATTCAGATATAATTAGGAGTTGAATTGGTGAGACTTGCTGATGGAAACATGTTGGGGAAGTAAATCAGAAAAATACCTGTTTGTTTCCTTGAGCTGATGGGTGGATGGTGAGCCACTGGCTGAAATGGGGAAGCCCAGAGAAGGCAAGGTTGGGTGGGAAGGGAGGAGAATTATTCTCTTCCCTTGGCTTTCAGGATACTGGCCTCTCCTGCTTTTCTCCTTCCCTCCCTAACTCGTCTCTCCAGGTATCTTCTTGGTTCTTTTTTCTCTATCCACAGAAATGTTGGCATGTTGTGTTTCTTTCTACTTTTTTCCCACACCCTGAATGATTTCCTTCATCCCCAAGATTCTGGTGCCATCAAACTAATGCATCCAAACTTCTCTAAGCCCATGCATGCATGCTCACCCTCAATTCTACTCATCCTAGTGGGTTTTCTAGCTTAGCTAACGGTAAGCCATCCATCTGACCTCTCTTGTTCTCCTCTCCTCCCTCTTCTACCTCACATTTTTTCCCAGCCGCATGATTGTTAAATGTAGTTGTGAAAACTGTTACTGTGGAAAATAAAATTTAAAAAAAGGAAAGCATTGGGAACAGCATTTTAAACAGCATTAATAATGCAACTGGAATTTTAAATCCTGTTTTCAAGACATTATTCTAAGGTTATGTGAAATATTATAAGGTTATCTGAAATATTTACTGATTGGGATATTTGCTTGATGAAAACATAAATTTCTTAGAGGAGAGTAGAGAAAAAAATCCCCAGGCCAGAAATCTGGAGCCAAACATGGAAGTATAGGTTTTGTCACTTATTGCCATTTGCTCTTGATGAATAAATAATTTACCACCTTTGTGTCTTAGTTTTCTAACTTGTCAAATGGCTAGGAAAATTAATATCATCCCTACTCAACTCACAAGAATGTTTCACTGAAAAGAAAGAAGATTATTATCATTAAAAATGTCAGATAGGAAATAAATGGAATCAAATAAAATATGTATTAAGTGGGAGTGGGGGTAGAGCAGGGGAGAGCAATGGGGGCAAAGGTGGGACAGCTATAATTGAATAAATATATATATATATTCTTTTTATATATAGAACAAATATATATATATATACATATATATATATATATATAAAGAATAACCTATCATGACTAAATAGGATTTATCTCATGAGTATAAACATAGTTTGCTATTTGGGTACCTATTAATATTACTCACTACATTAATAAATGAAAGAAAAGAAGTCATACACTTATAGAGAAAGATGCCCAAAAGTGACTGGAGAAAATTCAACATTAATTAATAATTTTTAAAAATACCTCTTATCAAGTTAAGCAACTTTTCTATTAATTTCTGTCTTGCTCAGTTACATTTACTATGTGTTTCTCATAAGTGAAGTTTTAGGGTGAAGAGTTTCAAAAGTGCTGGCTTTCAAAAATGCTTTTCAATTAAAAAAAGCTACAAGAAATACTTTTCAGTGATAACAAGCATGAAAGAATAGAATACGAAATAGAATAGTTCTTTGAAATCATCTTAAAGGCTCATACTTGTTGCATTGTTTCCTTTTTTGTGGATATTGTTGGTCATGGCCTTGATTTATTGATGCACAGCCCTATGTCAGAAATGCAACCTCCAATAATAACTGGGAAAGAACCCCTGCTCTGGGAGGGGGAATGATCTCAACAGGATAGAATCGGGGCACAAAATTAATTTAACATTTTTCTTTCTTTCTTTCTTTCTTTCTTTCTTTCTTTCTTTCTTTCTTTCTTTCCTTCCTTCTTTCCTTTAAGACATGGATTTCAGACACTCCTATCTCTAACAACTCAAGCTGACTATATCTAATTAGAAAACAAAGGCTAGTTATTCAGCTGTCCCATCCCTGGCCTTTCCCATTGCTTCCACATTATGGAATAAATGCTGGCAACCCTGAATCATTTCCAAGTCACTGATGATGCAGGGAAGTTAGCAGAGCTTGTATTTATGTCTACTATATTCAGTATAAAAGTGATTTGCCTGTATTTCAAGCCATAGAGCCACAGAGCATTTTTGAAAGGGGTCTGAGCAACCCAGTCTGACCAGCGGCTGCACACTAGAATAACTGGAGGGCTTTTTAACAATTAACGATGCCTGGACTTCTCCCTCAAAGAGTCTGATCTATTGGGTCTAAATCGACTGGCTCTAGTATTGTTGAAAAGCTCCCCCAGGTGATTCTAACATGTAACCACAGTTATTAACCACTGCTCTACTTTCATCTTTTCATTAAGTGAGGAAATTTTGGCTCAGAGTGACCAGCTAGGAAATGGCATATCTAACTGAGTTACAGATAATTCGTATGTTAAGATTTCCAAAACATGGAAATAATGAAAAAAGTTGACTGGCACACAATCAATGCACTAGTAAAAAAGTCTCTTAAGCCTAACCAAGGGTCATTTGAATGTCTAGGAGAAAATAACTTTTATTTCACTTATCATTACTATTAATTAAGGCCCAGATATTTTAAAGTCTGTAAAGGTTAGATGTTAACTTGTGGAAAATTAATACTATGCAAATAAGTTTTTGTATAATAGAAATAAAAATTATTTCTGTTCAGCTGAGAAGATAATCCCAAAGGTTGTGATTTTATTGGCCAGTGGGGCATTAACCAGTTTTGTCTGTGATTTAGCAATCTTATTCCAGCATATTTTTTCATTTATTCTCTATTTTTTTTTAATTTTTTTAATCATCACTTGAGGAAATGTCTATTGATTTGAGAGAGACAGAAACATCAGTGTGAGAGAGAAACATCTATTGGTGCCTGCCATATGTACCCCAACCCAGGATTGAACCCACAACCTAAGTATGTGCCCCAACCAGGAATCAAACCCATGCCTAGGTATGTGTCCTGACCAGGAATCAAACCCACAACATTTTGGTGTATGGGACAGCACTCCAACTAACTGAGCCATCCGGCCAAGGCCATTCTCCTCCCTCCCCTCCCCTCCTCTCCCCTCCCCTCCCCTCACTTCTCCTCCCCTCCCCTCCCCTCCCCTCTCCTCTCCTCTCCTCTCCTCTCCCCTTCCCTCCCCTCCCTTCCCTTCCCCTTTCTCTCTCTCTCTCCACCCCCCCAACAATAGTTCATTACCTCGTCTGTGTCTCAGTTTTCAAACTGCCTCTATAATCATTCTGGTAACCTCATTAATGAGAAATAAAACTTGGACACTTGCTCACTAAATAATTATGTGAAAATTATGAATATAAATTTATGAGAATTATGTTTTGTCACTTGAAAATGATATAAATTTTATTAGAGTGTCCTAAATTATTAAGAAGGCTTAATTGATCATTCAAGATGTAATTTATTCTGTTCTCCAAATATATTACCCATCAATCACATTCAGAAGCCATAAAGTTGGAGACTTTTGCTTCAGGCAAAGTAGAGGAATAAGAACCTAACAAACCCTCCCTCTTGAAAATAAAAACTAAAAACTAAATGGGAAAAATACATGGAATTACAGTTTTTTAGATAATGGACACCAGTCAGCACAGGAAAGTGATTCCTGAGAGAGAGGAAACAAATGAGGCAAACTCTATGATTGATTATCCCAGCCTACTACCTGGAAAGAGTTTCCATGACACAGAGCAAGGAGGTCTCCCGGAGGTGAGAAGATGGAGCTGGGACTCCATAAGGCCAAGGCAGGTAGAGCTGCACAAGGTAGAATATCAGAGAGGTGAGAGCTTCACAGAGGGAATGCTGGAAGTCTAAGAGGGTCCCCCTTGACTCTTCATGTGAACTGATCCACATATACAGGATGGGGCAAAAGTAAGTTTATAGTTGTTTGTATGAAACATAATACAATAATTAATAAATAATCACCCTTAGACTAGAGGTTGCTATGGTCCCACCTATCAGAGTTTAAAAGAAAACCTAAAAAAAACTGTTTCCAACTAATGTATTATATCCCAGAATGAGCACCAAGAATGTCCATAAGAATATCAAAATAGCCAGCCCCCAACAAGATAAATTTACAATTTTTAGCATCCAATCCAAAATCACTAGCCATACAAAGAAGTAGGAAAATACAACCTCAAATAAAAAGAAAAATTAATTAATAGAAACAGACCAAGAAATGATGATTGATGGTAGAATTAGTAGACAAGGACTTTATTTTTTTATAAGATTTTATTTTATTTTTTTAGACAGAGGGGAAGGGAGGGAGAAAGAGAGGGAGAGAAACATCAGTGTGTGGTTGTGTCTTGTGCGCCCCCTACTGTGGGACCTGACCCACAACCCAGGCATGTGCCCTGGCTGAGAATCAAACCAGCAACCCTTTTGGTTCATAGGCCAGTGCTCAATCCACTAAGCCACACCAGCCAGGATGACAAGGACTTTGAAACAGTTATTATAATTACATTTCAGATGTTCAAGAACATGGAGGAAAATTTAAGCATGTTTAAGACAGATATAAAATATGTAAAAATGACCCAAATAGAAATTCCAGATGTTAAAGCTATAATGTCTGAAATGAAAAATACACTGGATAGGTTTAAAAATGGATTAGACTTGGAATAAAATAGGATTAGTGAATTTAAAGACATAGCAATAGAAATTATCCATAATGAAACCCATAGGGAAAAAAAGACTGAAAAAAACAAATGAGTGTCAGAGACCCTCAAGTGGCCTAATATAGGTGTAATTGGAGTATTGGAGTCCCTGATGAAAAGTGGAAGGGACAGAAAAAATATATACGAAGAAATAATGCCTTAAGTTTTCCTGAAGAAAACTATAAACCCCCAGATCCAAGGAGCTCAAGCTAACCTCAAACATGAGACACAAGAAAACTTCATTAAAACATAATGTAATCAAATTGCTTACAGCCAGTAGTAAAGAGAAAAATCTTCAAAGCAGCCAGAGGGAAAATATCATGAAGATTTGGTATTTCCCTTACATTGTGAAATGTCCAATTCTACACATCCTGACCTTGGGAAAACAGGATTTAGAGCCCCACGACATCTGCACCTAGAGAACATAAATTTCCTTCCTCAAGTGCAGCTCAAAGTGTAGAGTTTCTAAATGCACCATTAATTTTTCCCTTATGTGTTCATCTTTTTCCCTAGAAAGGCAGGAACCAGGGTGAGGCCAATGAGGCACCCACTTCAATATTAAGGGGGCACCAAAAACTCAGTAACGAAGACAAATAATATTTTAATGCAATATTTTAAAAAACCAACATGAATGCAAGCAAGTCTATGATAAACAAAAGATCAAAACTTTGAATAAAAATAAAGTATGGCCCTGGGCTTACATGACTCACCTCTCTCCTCAGTCTGAGCCCTGCTCTCTAGAGAAAGCCCTAGAATCCTCAGGGCATTCCCTTCTCATGGCCTCGCTGTGTGGCCCGTAGTAACTCAGGTCCCTAGGCACCCGAAACCTGTGATTTCATTCTGGTGCTTAGACAAGGGTCTCAAGCCATCTCCTCCTTTTTTATTAATTTGTATTTTCTCTTTTTTAAATATATTTTATTGTTTATGCTATTACAGTTGTCCCATTTTTTCTCCCCTTTATCCACCTCTGCCTAGTACCCCCCATTTCCTCCAGCATTCACCACCCTTAGTTCATGTCCACGGATCGTACATATAAGTTCTTTGGCTTCTATATTTCCTAGACTATTCTTAACCTCCCCTGTCTATTTTGTACCTACCAATTATGCTTCTAATTCTCTGTACGTTTTACCCCATTCTCCTTCTTCCCCATTCCTGCTGATAACCCTCCATTTCTGTGATTCTGTTCCTGTTCTAGTTGTTTGCTTACTTTGTTTTTGTTTTTGTTTAGGTTCAGTCTTTGATAGTTGTTTGTTGTCATTTTATTGTTTATAGTTTTGATCTTTTCCTTAGATAAGTCCCTTTAACGTTTCATATAATAAGGATTTGGTGATGATGAACTCGTTTAACTTGACCTTATCTGGAAAGCACTTTATCTGCCTTTCCATTCTAAATGATAGCTTTTCTGGATAGAGTAATCTTAGGTATAGGTCCTTGCCTTTCATCACTTTGAACACTTCTTTCCAGCCTCTTCTTGCCTGTAAGGTTTCTTTTGAGAAATCAGCTGACACTCTTATGGGCACTCCTTTCTAGGTAACTGTCTCCTTTTCTCTTGCTGCTTTTAAGATTGTCTCCTTGTCTTTAATCTTGGGTAATGTAATTATGATGTGCCTTGGTGTGTTCCTCCTTGGGTCCAACTTCTTTGGGACTCTCTGAGCTTCCTGGACTTCCTGGAAATCTATTCCCTTTGCCAGATTAAGGAAGTTCTCCTTCATTATGTTTTCAAATAAGTTTTCAATTTCTTGCTCTTCCTCTTCTCTTTCTGGCACCCCTATGATTCAGATGTTGGAATGTTTAAAGATGTCCTGGAGGTTTCTAAAACTCTCCTCAGTTTTTTGAATTCTTGTTTCTTCATTCTGTTCTCGTTGAATATTTATTTCTTCCTTCTGCTCCAAACCATTGATTTGAGTCCTAGTTCCCTTCCCTTCACTGTTGGTTCCCTGTACATTTTCCTTTATTTCATTTATCATCACCTTCACATTTTCCTCTATTTTGTAACCATACTCAACCATTTCTGTGAGCATCCTGATTACCAGAGTTTTGAACTCTGCATCTAATAGGTTGGCTATCTCTTCATCGTTTAGCTGTATTTTTTCTGGAACTTTGATCTGTTCTTTCATTTGGGTCATATTTTTTGTCTCAGGGATCCTGTTACATAGTAAGGGGCGGAGCCTTAGGTTCAGCAGGGCGGGGCAACCCTTGGGGCTGCATTGTGGCATTGTACGTGGGGGAGGGGTCCAAGAGGGAACAATGCTGCTTTGCTCAACTCTCTGCTGGCTTTCAGTTACTTCTGCTGCTACCCACAAGCAAATTGGACCCTTTTGGTGCTGACTCCTGGTTGCGGGCGGGGGGGGGGGGCACAGTTTGTGTACATCCTAGCACCCTGTAGGTCTCTCTAATGAACTCTCCTGTGAGGCTGGGAATTTCCCCTTCTGCCTCAACCCTCACAGGTGTTTTCAGTCAGAGGTTTTGAGGTTTTATTTCCCTGTGCTGGAGCCTTTGGTCACGCAGTCGGTCTCACTCCCCAGTTGTTCCTCCCAGTTTATCTGCACACAAATGTGACACTGCCTGCTCTGCCAGCCACCACCTCACTCTCGTCGGTCCTCCAGCAGCCTCCTTGCTGCGAATCCTCTCCACCTCAGCTGCCTGTCTCCGCCCCTTGTACTGGTATGGGTGAATGTTTCTCCTTTAACTTCTTGGTTGTCAGACTTCCATACAGTTTGATTTTATGACAGTTCTGGTTATTTTTTGTTTTTAAATTTGTTGTTGTCCTTTGTTTGGTTGTGTGAGGAGTCAAAGTGGTCTACCTATCCCTCCATCTTGGCCAGAAGTCTAATTGATGTGTTCTTTCATTCGAGGTATATTTCTTTGTCTCAGTGCACATGTTACATTGTAAGGAATGGAGCCTTAGGTATTTGCCAGGGTGGGGCAATGCACTTCTCTGCATTGTGGTGCTGCATGTGGGGGAGGGGTCAGAGAGGGAACAATGCCACTTGCTCAGCCCTCACCCCACTTTGAAGAGACTAGAAGTTTCTCCCGCTGCCACAACCCCCACAGGTTTTTACAGCCAGAGGTTATGAGGCTTTATTTTGCCCACACTGGAACCCTGGCTCTGTCTCTCTCCCCAGAACCATGGTCTGTCTCTCCTGGTTTATCCGCATGTAAATGCAGGACTGCCCACTCTGCCAGCCGCCACCTCACTGCATATCCTCTTCACCCCTTCTACTGGTCTGGATGAATGTTTCTTATTTAACTCCTTGATTGTCTGACATCCTTACAGTTCAATTTTCTTGCAGTTCTGGTTGTTTCTTGTTTTTAAATTGGTCGTTTCCTTCTTTTGGTTGTGTGAGGAGACAAAGCATATCTATCTGCTCCTCTATCTTGGCTGGACTAGTTTATATTTTCTTTATTTTTCCCCTTCTAGGGTCATAAGAGAATTATTTTCTTCAAATACAGATTGCATTTTAAAATCCTTTGTCTCTGTATTAGAAGGGTAATCGAGAAATTAAATCTTCTAACAAAGCATTCTTAATTAAGTAGATAAAAGGGAAATAAAAATAAATTCACAACTTTACTTGTTAGTAAGAAGTACAAAGTGGAGAGAGATTTTTGTGTGTGTGTGATTTCATTCTTGGTCAACTTAACTGCAATTGACAGATTTTTTTATATTAATAAGGCTATTGTGTTGCTATGGTTGTAAGTTTGCGTGGGCATTTTCACTAAGAAACGGTGTGGTCTGAACATTCCTCCCACTTTTCACACCTGCCCACATGCTCCATACGGGATTTGGTAACCCAGTTTCCAGTCCTAGCCTCCTTCACCACCCCAGTAAGTGCACATTTTTCAGCCTTTCTCTGGAAATCTGAAAGCCTCTGAGCTGTGAAGTTAGGCCCTGGCTCTTGCTCAAAATACACATTGTCAAACCACAGAACACTAATCAGTTTCCTTTGTGTGACTCCATAACCTTTTACCTCTCTGGCATGATATGTAGATGAGATCACTATGAGATAATTCATTTATTTTAATGATGAGCTCCTTAAAATGCATTTAGAAATAATTTTATCACTAGAGAAGACATTCCTCTTGAAATTCTGGGTGTTTCATAAAGCAATGTTTATAAGATATTTTTGCAGCCTAAGAAGGACCTCTTGTTGATTCTTCTAAGTCTTACACATTCGGATATATTTTGTCTCTTCCTCTCCCTTCCCTCTTTTTACATCTTCTCCTCTCCTCTCCTTATCAGTTTTTCTTGTAACATTTATACCCTTTATCCAAGTCTGTATTGCTGAAATTTGATCACTGGAATGTCTCCTAAGATGTAAAGAGGCAGTAGGCACAGGATTCCCAAGATCGGGCCTCCGAGGACTGGCTCAATGGCAGCAACTGAAACTGGTTGTCCTCAAGCGTGGGAAGAACTGTTCACCACACTGCCTTAGTTCATGCTGTTATCATTTCTAACTGCTCTCTGTTCCTGCACCCCCTTTCCAACCTCTCTCCCTTCTCCACCCTGAGTGATCTTTCTAAACTGCAATTGTCACTTGAAATACTCTTATGGTTCCCCATTGTTAGTAAGATGATGTCGAAGCTTCTTCAAATAGCATTTAAGTTCCTAAGTGATCTGGATCCTGGTCCCCACTTCTCTCAGTGTTCATGCCCCTCCCCATCCCTGGCTATACACACACACACATTTCTTCACCCAGATACACCAAACTCCCTATTGTTCCCAGTGCCCCTAATGCACTGTTTCCCAGGCCACCAGGCCTTGGCATGTGAGGTTTTATCAGCCTAGAACCTCCTTTCTTCCTGTTCCCCATCCCAGCCCAGCAGTATCAACTCACAGTTATCTATGTTCAAAGCTAATCTTTTAATCCTGGAAGAGTGCACGTAGCACTCTGTCTCTTACCTTCCTCTGTCTCTGATCTTTGTCACCAAGGCTATTTGTGACCATGAACTGGAATTCTCTGCAGTTGCAGTTTCATGATGTCAGATGCCAGCAGAAGCCTGGAGACTTAAATCAGTGACCCACATGTTCGAAAGTATGTGACTGCTTATCACTGTATAGCTCTGGTTCAAGAGAAAAAATAGGTAATTAGTAGATCTTTGGTTTGCCACTCTGTGAAATCTCCAAAGACTTTAATGTGTCATTGCATTTATTGGCCCTCTCACAGTGGCTGCAGTAGCATCACGCACATTCCAATGCTCTGCACAGAATGCTTTTTATGTGTAAGAACAGCACAAATTCTGATTGCCCACACTGTGGGCAGGTGCGTGGTGGCTTTAACCTTTTCCCTGGTATGTGGACCACTCCCCTGAGCAGTGAACGCAGAGCTGTTCTAGCCCAAAATATGAGAAAACTGTGATGTAATGGGAAGAGCACAAGACTGCAGGTGACAAGACCTGAATTTAGATCCTTGCTCTACACCTCTGTCTCTATCAGGGACCTTAAACAAGTCATGTGTCTCAAATATTTAATCTGTAAAACTAGTGAGTTGGATAAGATCAGACTGCCTTTATCAGACTCACCAGGGATGTTTTTGGGCTATGCAGACACCTGGGCCCCTCTCTATCCAATCAAATCACATTCTTTATTGGGAGGTGGAAGGAGTGGGAGGTGGAGTTTAGAGAGGAGGAGAGACCCAAAGTCAACATTTTTATTAGCTTCTCAAGTAAGTCTTGTGCTGGCAAGGATCTGGGATAGGTGATCTCATAAGCAGTGTTCCCTCATGCTTTCACCACATAGTTCTAGGTGACTATCTGTTGTGAGATGTGGAGTAAAGAAAGAAGTAATTAGTGATGTGTTTAAATTATTAACTTTAAAATTGTATTTAGCAAAGAACAAATTCACCCATAAAACACTAGGAATAGCACATACATGCAATTTATTTTATCTATTAAGAGGCTATTGTAGCAGATTTCTCTGGTGCTGGACATCACATCCCCTGAACTCACCTCTGATTTCAGCATGCCAGTCAGCGGGGGGCAGTGCACATGAGCTCAAAGTCATCTGCAGCTGGCATCATCCGCCTTCAAGCACTCACTGGCTGATTTGCTTTATTTTCAATAATAACTCTATTGAGATGAAGTTCACATTTCATAAAGTTCACCCTTTTAATAGAAAGTATTTAATTCAGTGATTTCAGCATTCACAGTGTTGTGTGCCGATCACCACACATAGTTCCAGAACATTTTCATCAGTCCAAAAAGAAATCCCATACTCAGTGGTCGATCTCCGTTATTCCCTCTTTCCACCCCTGGTAACCAGTAATCTACACTCTTTCTCTATAGATTTGTCTATTCTGGACATTTCACATTAATCATATAATAGTGGTCTTTTGTGACTGGCTTATTTCACTTAGCATGGTGATTCTAAGGTTCATCCATGTTGTAACATGTACCAGAATTTCATTTCTTTTTAAAGCCAAATAATATTCTTTTGTATGGATATGCTACATTTTGTTCATTTATCATTGATTGCCACTTGTTTCCACTTTTTGACTATTACCAATAACACTCTTATGAGCATCCTTGGTACATGAGGAGTTGCCATTGCTTTTATCTTGCTGTTTTCAATATTCTCTCTTTGTCTTTGTCTTTGTCTTTCAAAAGTTTGACTGTGCTGTCTGTGTCTGTGTATGAGGTGTGGATCTTTTTGAGTTTATCCTGCTTGAAATTTGTTGAGTTCCTTTGATGTGCATATTAATGTTTTTCATCTGATTTAGGAAATTTCAAGCCATTATTTTATAAATATTTTTATTGGACTCTGGTTTCTCTTCAGATCATATAAATCTTTCATCTTTTGATAAATATTTGTATTGGTTTTATTTATTTTATTTATTTACTTTTTATTGTTGTTCAAATACAGTTGTCTCTGTTTCCCCCCTACTACTCCCCTACCTACCTTCCTCCAGCTCCCACCCTCAATCCTTCCCTGCTTTGGCTTTGTCCATGGGTCCTTTATACATGTTCCTTAATGACCCTTCCCCTTCTTCTCTCCATTATCCCCCCTCCCCTCTGCTTACTGTCACTTCATTCTTTATTTCACTGTCTCTGGTTATATTTTTGCTTGCTTGTTTGTTTTTTTGGTTAGGTTCCATTTATAGGTGAGATTACCTTTCTTCTTTTTGTTCTACAAATGGGATGATCCCAATTGACTTGCTTTTAAGCTCACTGATCCTTTCTCTTTTTTAAAAAATATTTTATTGTTGTTCAATTACAATTGTCTGCATTTACCCCAGCACTCCCCCCCATCCCAGCCAAATTAAGCTCACTGATCCTTTCATCTGCTATTTAAAACTGCTGTTGATCCCCTCTAGTGACATTGTCATTTCAATTATTGTACTTTTTCACTCCAAAATTTCTATTCAATTTTTTTTTATAATTCCTAACTTTTTATTGATATTCTGTATTTGGTGAAACATTGTTTGCATACTTTCCTTTAACTCTTTAGACATGGTTTCCTTTATATTTTATCTTTAAAGGTAGTTATGATTGCTAAGTTAACATCTTTGTATAGTAAGTAGAGTATCTGGGTTTCCTCGGAGGCCGTTTCTATTGACTACTTTTATTCCTGTGTATGAGCCATACTTCCCTGTCTCTTTGCATGTTTCATAATTTTTTTTTGAAAACTGCACATTTTAAATAATATAATGTGTCAACTCTAGAAACAAGATTCCTCCTCTTTTCTAGAATTTATTGTTATTTGTTTTTGTTTTTTTCATTCTCACCCAAGGATATGTTTATTGATTTTTAGAGAGAGAGGAAGGAAGAGAGAGACAGAGAGAGAGAGAAACAGCAATGAAACATCCATTGGTTGCCTTCCATATGCACCCCAATCAGGGATCAAACCCACAACCTAGGTATGTGCTCTGACCAGGAATTGAACCCACAGCCTTTTGGTGTAAGGAACAATGCTCCAACCAACTGAGCCACACAGCCAGTTGTTTTTGTTCACGTTGTTTGGGACTTTCCTGGACTAATTCTGTAAAATCTATATTCTTTATCCTATGCAGTCACTGCAGTCTCTGCTCTGTTAGCTTAGTTATTAATAATTGGAGAGAAATTTACTGAAATGCCTTGAACTAATGAGTCCCCCAGCCTTTCCCCACAGATTCTGTGTGTGTGTGTGTGTTAGGGCACACTTTCAACTCTTCAGCAGGACATTTCCAACTCTGCCTTTGCTTTCACTTCTAGCTTGCAAAGAGCTTTAAGATCAGCCAAGCTGAGAGCTTGGGGCCTTCCAGGCCTTTCCTAAGTAAATGCATAGCCCTATGCATCCTTCTATAGTTGCAGAAATATGTGAGAGCTTTTATCCCCCCTCCCAGAGATATCTAATTCACCAGTTTTTCCTCTTAAATTTTGTCATCAACCTTGGAATGTCACAGTCTTCCAGTTCTTAATGAGATTCAGCTCTTTCTCTTCAGTAAATACTCCTTGGATTACTGAAGCCTTTAATTAGTTTCCAGAGTTTTAAACAAGTTGACTTTGACAGTTCTTGTTGCTTGTGTGGAAGAGCAGATTTTTGGAGGTCTTTATGCCTGTGGTTTGTTTTTTGTTTTGTTTTTCTTTTCCCTCATGGCCTTCTCTGAATTCTACCCCAACTATGTGTAAACATAATCGCAGAATTTCAGGGCAGTTAAGCTCCCTGGAAATCCTCAGCTATGGGTGACAGGAGCCAGTCTTTCAGATGGAGGCTGCTGAGAGGTATTCTGTATATTTCTCCAAAGTTCCAGGAGAACCTAGCCCCAATTGCTTAATGTGACAACTACAATAATACATCCTTATGTTAGCTTTTCCTCCTTCCCTGCCTCACATTCTCTATTCCTTCACCCCTGCTTCAGAGGATCACCTCCCAAATAAACTATTCTTGTCTCAGGCTCTGCTTCACAGAAGGCCGAAACTAAAACAGCTACCAGTTCTGATGAACTGCATATAGTTGTGGCACACAGGAATTGCCATGTGCTTTGCTTCACCACAATTTTCTGAGTTTTAATCAATTCTGAATACATTTAATGGGGGTATATTACAATTAGCATAAGAGAGAGGTGGACATTAACAAGAGCTGTTCTAAAGCATTATGATTTCTAGGACAGATAAAAAAAACTGCCAGCATATAGATTTGGGAGTAAAAAGAAGGATGTCTCCATTTGTCACAATCCCTTTCGCTACTTAAACCAGATTTTATAACCAGAAAGCAGTCTCCGTGCACTACATTCACCCTACAATTAACTAGAATGAGGTCTGAGCAAGTTCTTTCTTGGATAAGCCCTCAAGTAATCACCACAGGGCCATGATAATGGTGATTGTGATGCTGATGACACAGAAATAATGGTCACCATTACTGACAGCTGACCATGCTAGGTACTTACCATAGCCACTTAAAGCTTAAACTGTTCCAGCTAATGAGAGCTACCACCTGATGGGAATAAGTGTTTGAGTTGCCTTCCCTTATTGGGTGCCAGGAGACCATGGTGTTTGTCTAAAATGAACTTGAATTTACATAAAGTACATGTGTATCCCCAGATTTCCAAATGTCCTTTTATCTATATAAAATCTCATTTGCAGCATCCTTCCATCTGGTGATTCTAGATATTCCAAGTGGCCAGGGATGCATTAACCACTGGGACACATGGTAACTGTTACCAGGTGCTCACAGAAAAACTTGCACCCAGCAGTTTCTGTCAAGAAGCCTAGCAACATACTCTGGAAGGATTTGAGGGCCCATGTTTTTGCAACACAGGTGGGTAAGGGGTGATTCTCCTACCAGCAAGAAACCTTTAGCTACCACTGGTTGAGAGGTCTGGGTTGTCTCGGTGGCAAAATTAGTGAAAATATTGGTCAGGCTGCCCTGAGTCAGAGATGAGAGGCATTTTTCAATTAAGGACTTGACACAGGCAGTAAAAACTAGTCTAAAAATTGTAGAGAAATTCTGAATCTACTTTGTGGGATAGAACACATTCAGTTTGGTAGACTGTTGATTATGAGCAGCATCTAACAGACTATGGTGCCAGTTCCTCCTCAACAGAATGGCTGTGAATGCCTTTGCCCAAGAGTGGTTAGACTGAGCTAGGCACCTCATCAGAACAACAGTAATAACAACAACAGATTCTATTTTGGGGGTACCTGGGATGTGCCAGGAACTTCACGTTCATTACCCAGAACCTTCAGAAATACCCTGTAAGTAAGGTAAGTAGTACTCCATATGATCCTCACTTTACACACGAGGAGACTCCCACTCAGGGAGGTTAACTTGCCTAACTTAGTCCATATTTGAATGAATGAATATTTATACCAATGAATAAATGAAAATGAATGAATGAAATTACCTAACCAGCTAAACAAAAAGTGAAGTTAATTGTTCTAGAGCTGCTCTGGAAATGCTTATACTTTTGTCATATTGTTTCAAAAATAACATCTTTTTTTTTGCCTTTCTTCAAAACCTCATGCCAGGCTGGTATTTTCCTAATAGTGATCCAAAATATTAATTTCAGAGCATTCTATTTTCCTGTCTACATTTTCTTGTGGTTGTTCTTTGAATACAGAATTTTTTTAACCAACTAAAGATTACTTACTGATAACATATATATTTCTGCCCTTATTTAATATTTCACATGTCTATGTAATGCCAGAAATGATGAAAGAATGACTCTAATACCATAATAACCTCTACAAAATACTTATAAATGCTTGTGTCAAAATAAACTTTTGCACTCAAATTAAAATTGGTATTTTTAAAGTTTATCAAGTTCTTTTTTCATTATAAAAATATTATAAGCTAATTACAGAAAGTCTGATAAAAAATACTGGAAATAACTACCTATCAATATATATTACTTTTGAAAGGCAGTCATTGTTAGCTCAAATGTACTAGATTTCCTTCCTTTCTTCTTTCTGTGCAAAGGTCTTTTTTTTAGGGATGAATATTTTCATGCCTATCATTCTTTGTTTCTCTTAATGTTTAATCTTGAAAAAGGCTTTGGCTATCCTATAGTCTTTCTAAACATCACTTTTAATGACAGGACCAAAAAGATGCTTATGCAGCATTACATGGGAAATAATCTATATGTCCGACAATTTAAAATTATAAGTACATCTACTTGAAAGCATTTAGTACAAAGAATTTTCAAAATTTAGATTTATTTCATTATAAATATGATCACATGATTCTTAACATATAAGATGAAGATATATATAATATATATGATTTACTTGCCACATATGTACATATACATGTACATATATATGACCCTTCACCCAAAAATTCATGAGCTCTTTCCCCTGTAGCTTTGTGGCCTATCTCTAGCCATTGAATATTATCTTAACTTTAATAGGTTTGATAAAAACCATCCATTTTTTCCTCCCTAATATTTTGCTGTTTAACTATTTCATGTTAACAACTGCTCAAGCATGCTGCCTTGGGTATGGGAGAAAATATGTCAGATATTGCTAAAATCTC
This sequence comes from Desmodus rotundus, assembly GCF_022682495.2. Classification (NCBI taxonomy): domain Eukaryota; kingdom Metazoa; phylum Chordata; class Mammalia; order Chiroptera; family Phyllostomidae; genus Desmodus; species Desmodus rotundus. The sequence continues at coordinate 183,543,844 of NC_071388.1, read as the reverse complement.
TTTCAACTCTACGGCCAACTAAAGGACTAAATTGCCATTTTTTTCATGCTTATTACAACAAGTGAACAATACAATTCAAAAGCATATAAGGCAAAGCTAATTATATCCCTCCTGTTCCTACCTCTCCATTTCCACCCCCTGAGGTGACCAATACTAACAATCTAGCAATTATTTGTCCACCTTTTTCCTTTTTCCTTGTTTATGATACATACAAACATACATACATGTGAGAGATTCTTAATAAAATATTTTCAGATGAAATTATATGGCATTTGCTTAAAATCATTTACTTGCTTAATTTGATTTGCTTGAAAAAAATCTTTAACACACACATATATCCCTTCACATAAATAGAATTATATTTTACACATTGGAAATTTTAGGAAAGTTTTTTTTTTTATTTTGCTTTTTTAACTTCTTTATTTCCCATCTCCATCCCCTCTCCACTCATCCTCACATTAACATCAATGTGTACCCATACATAATTTCCATATTAGCTATATACGTCCATGTTTATGCATGTACATATATGTAAAAATTCATTAATCATCAGATACATAGTGGAAGGGAAGCTCAGCCCTCCATGCTCCATCTGCCTCCCAGCCCTGACTCCCAGTGAGCTCAGGAGAGGTTTAGGGGTAGAAAGGAAGAGAATGTGGAACTTGTTGAGCCATCATCCTTCCCAGCATACCCTGTGCCACATTTAATATATACCTTGTTATGTAAGTTCTGCAAAGATTTCAAGTTGTCACTCAGAGATATAAGATGTTCCCCTCCTTTGTATGGCCCCCTCATATTACCCAGCTCCACCTGACCCAACTCCACCTCCTTGAAGAGCAGTACTGCTCAGCAGAGGAACCAGTAAATCCAACTCCAGATACCTGGTCCTGAAAATGCTATGGACAATTTTTTATCTGAACAACTTTTTTTCTGGAAGATAGTTCCCCACTATTAGTATCTTGAAGTTGAAGCTAAAAGGACCCAATAATTTGCCTCAGCCCTGAAAGATAAAGCAAAGGATATAGGTTCAACTTATCAAATGTTCTCATCAGGGACTTTGACTCTGTGGGGAGGACACAAAGATAGAGAGATGGCTGAGAGTTTCTGTGTGGTGAAAGCACCAGCATCTTCAGTCTCGTGAGCATGGCACTGAGAGGTGGTAAACCCCTGGCCCTGTTTTTACTGCAGCCAAACACCCCTGGGTTCCTGTCTATATTCAAGCCTAATTCTTTAGGCCTCCCATTGATTCTGTAAATTGCCCAACAATTACTTTTCCATATAAGTTAGCTGGGGTTGATTTCTGCTGCTTACCATCCAAACCCCTGATGAACACAGAAAACTTCTTTACATCTAGGAACCGAGTAGATAACTATACCTCACATCAGATCACCTTTGTTGCCAAATCCAGGATGGCATGCTACACGAGTAGTTATGGCTATAGTCAGTTCTAAGCAACACTAGTTTTTCATCACCATCTCTTTCAATTCTACCCTACTCCCCACATACTCCTATTTTCCAGTGACTGCAACCCCTGAAATGACCAGCATTCCTCTCCTGAAATGCAGCCAGATTAGGTCACAAAAGTAAAAATATCCAACATTTCAGATTACTTTTTTCCCCTCATGTTTTTATTTTAAGATAGAGTCAACACAATTTTGTGATAGCATCCTCTGAGATATGGTTCACTGTAGTACAATAATATACAAAATATAAGATAATAAAATATGAGGTTAAATTGGGTAAAGCAATCTGAATGAGGTTATTAAAGGTTATTTGATTGGTAAAATTCTTATTTGGCCTGTACAATTTTCTTTAGATTTGCCCATTTTTATTAAGACTATAATTCCTTTACTCCTAACTCATCTGTTTTTTTCTGCTATACAACCAAGAATATACCAAATGCCCAGCATATATTTCAATATTTCCACACTGAAAATATTGAAACTGAGAATAATCGATTTGTTAATTTCTTATGTGAAGTTTTTCATGCTACATCACCACTTCAATACAAACCAAAAGAGATGGCTTTCCTAAAGGTGGTTAATTTGACTAGTACAGACTAAATCAATTAGTACATAACTGATTTTCTAACTACATGCCTATAAGAGACGTGAACTAGAGAATATCCAATTTTCCATACCATATGCAATAGTTTTGACTTTAATACCTTCTTGTTTTAGGGAAACAACGAGTGAACCATCAAGGTATATTTGACCAACCTTTCTCTTTTTCAAGCTCATGAGACTGCTGTTAAGCTTTCAGGCTCATAGGATAGAAATCTCTGCTTCTGACTCAACTTGCTGGAAAGTAGATACATTTTTTAACACTGATATCACTCCCATTAAGTCACATTTTGTCAATGTGCACATATGTTAATTATTTGATAGTTTTCTAATTCTTACATACTCTACTTCTGCCTCTACAGAGAAGTACCCCAAACCATTTGCAAGATCAATGCTTTCCCTTGGGTGGCTGAGTCTTTCTCTTTGGAGAATTTTCTCTTTGTTAATCTTTATCATTTTAACCCTTTTGTTCTAGAATTAGATTGTAACCTGTCTTTCTGTAAGTTCCAGGGTGTTTACTCTGATCCTGGCACTGCACCAAGTGCTTAGTAAAAATTATCTCATCTGAGCCTCAAGACTCTGTAGATAGGTATTATTACTATCCCCATTTTATAGATGGGCCAGTTGCCCAAGATCACACAGTGAGTTAGCTGAGCTGGTCATACAATCTTGGTCTAATGTCATCTGTGCTTTAACCACTATGCAGATTGACACTTCAATCCAGGCTGTGTACATGTCCTTCCCACCAGAGAGGACAGAGAGGTAAGCATTCTCTGTCAGTTAATTACTTGGTTTTACTGTCAATACTTAGGAAAGGCCTTAATATATCATTGCCTCTACTTCTAATTACTATTCCAAAGCAAAACTCAATACCAATTATATCAAAAATATCATATTGGACCACTTCTTCAGTATTTAACTGACTATGGCTAACATCCTTATAAAGCAAGTCAAGTCAAGACACCTAAGCATATATTTTGCAATCTATCTATGCTGGAACTTTCCCCTGAAAGTTGAAATTCTCAAAGAGAGATATTCTGTATGTTATTGAGCTTTAAAAGTTTTGAAAACTAAGATTATTATGGCCATGATCTATGACTATGGCTTCTTTTTAATTTATTTTTTATTGTTCAAGTACAGTTACCTACCTTCCCCCCATCCCTCCCCACCACCCCAGCCCTCCCCACCACCCCCGTCTTCCTCACCTCCTTCTACTGTTTCCACCCCCCCTTTGTTATTGTCCATGTGTCCTTTATAATTGTTCCTGTAAACCCTTCACCGTTTTCCCTCATTATCCCTTCCCCTCTCCCCTCTGGTCACTGTCAGCCTGTTCTCAATTTCAATGTCTCTGGTTATATTTTGTTTGCTTGTTCATTTTGTTGATTAGGTCCTAGTTAAAGGTGAGATCATATGGTATTTGTCTTTCACCTCCTGGCTTACTTCACTTTGCATAATGCTCTCCAGTTCCACCCCTGCTATCGCAAAGGGAATGAGCTCCTTCTTTCTCTCTGCTGTGTAGAATCCCATTGTCTAAATGCACTATAGTTTTTTGATCCATTCATTTACTGATGGGCACTTAGGTTGCTTCCAGCACTTGGCTATTGTAAATTTTGCTGCTATGAACATTGGGGTGCATAGGTCCTTTTGTATTGGTATTTCAGGGTTCTTAGGATATATTCCTAGCAGTGGAATTTCTGTGTCAAAAGGCAGATCCATTTTTAGTTTTCTGAGGAAATTCCATACTGTTTTTCATAGTGGTTGCACCAGTCTGCAATCCCGCCAACAGTGCACTAGGGTTCCCTTTTCTCCATAACCTCTCCAACACTTGTTGTTTGTTGATTTGTTTATGATGGCCAGTCTCAACGATGTGAAGTGGTATCTAATTGTGGCTTTAATTTGCATCTCTCTGACAGCTAGCGATACTGAGCATCTTTTCATATGTCTCTAGACCCTCTGTATGTCCTCCTTGGAGAAGTGTCTGTTCAAGTCCTTTGCCTATTTTTTAACTGGGTTGCTTGTCTTCTTAGAGTGGAGTCATGTGAGTTCTTTATATATTTTGAAGGTCAAACCCTTGTCTGAGGTATCATTGGCAAATATATTTTCCCATACGGTTGGTCCTCTTTTCATTTTAATACTGTTTTTTAGCCATGAAGAAGCTTTTTATTTTGATGACATCCCATTTGTTTATTCTTTTATGTCCCTTGCTCTAGGGGACATATCAGTGAAAATATTTCTCAGTGGAATATCTGAGATTTCCCTGCCTATGTCTCCTCTAGGACTTTTATGGTGTCATGACTTATATTTAAGTCCTTTATCCACCTTGAATTTGCTTTTGTGTATGGTGTAAGTTGGTGATCAAGTTTCACTTTTTTGCACGTAGCTGTCCAGCTTTCCCAACACCATTTGTTAAAGAGGCTATTTTTACTCCATTTTATGCTGCAGATCCCTTTGTTGAATATTAATTGACCATAGATACTTGGGTTTATTTCTGGGCTCTCTATTCTAGTCCATGGTCCATGTGTCTGTTCTTATGCCAGTACCAGGCTGTTTTGATTACAGTGGTCTTGTAATAATACAGTTTGATATCAGGTATTGTGATCCCTCCTACTTTGCTCTTCTTTCTCAAAATTGCTGCAGCTATTTGGGGTCGTTTATGGTTCCATATAAATTTTTAAAGTGTTTGTTTTATATCTGTGAAATATGCCATTGGTACTTTAATAGGTATTGCATTGAATCTATAAATTGCTTTGGGTAGTATGGACATTTTGATGATGTTAATTCTTTTGTGACTATGACTTTTTGAATCTAAATTAATTTAAATTATATAAAACTAAGAGTTCAATTTTTGGCCATAGTAGCCATAATTCAAGTGCTCAATAGCCACATGTAGTTAGTTACTACAGCACTGGGAAGCATGGTATAGGAGACTTTCATCAGCCAAGCACAGTGGCATATGTTTGTGGTCCCAGGTACTCAGGAGGATCACCTGAGCCCAGGAGTTCTGGACTATAGTGCACTATGCCAATTGGGTGTCCTCACTAAGTTTATCATCAACATGGTGACCTCCCAGGAGCAGGGCGCCACCAGGTTGCCTAAGGACATCTTATCCTTAGGAGTGAACCGGCCCAATCAGAAATGAAGCAGGTCAAAACTCCTGTGATGATCAGAAGAATATTTTCATCATTGCACAAAGTTCTATTGGACAGCTTTGGGACCTTAACTGTCTCAGAAAATTGAGATTCTATCTTGTATTTCCATAATTTCTTGTCCAAGTCCTAAAATAACATTTTTGCAAATATATTTTGGTATGTTTCTAATTTTAAGATAATCCAGAGACTTATTTTGATTGAGTTCATTAAAACTTAATCAATGAGGTCAAAGTTAGCACAAATTTGTTTTATTAGTTAGGATTAGCAACATGCAAAGAGTCCCAAAATAATAGTGGATAAATAAAACAATTGTTTATTTCTATCTCATGTAAATGAGGCCTGTAGATAAGATGTCTTAGGCAGGTATAACCACTTCCCTGGTTAGAAACCCAGGCCCTATGTTTGCTCTGCACCGAGTTCTGTCCTTGTCTGCATTTTCTGAGATGATTTCCCATTCCCTTCACATTCCAGGCCCCTCAAAGGAGGAAGGGAAGAAGCCATAGACAATCACTCAGCATAATGCTAAGAAAGAGAATAGGGATTAAATTAACCCAAATATTTGGTGCCTGATATGCAATGTTTTCTGACATATTTTCTAATTTTTCAAAACAAGTTGGTAAAAAGTCAGCTCAGTGTTTTTCATTTCCAAAGCTCATGTATCAACAGTTCTTCATTAATTCAAGGTCCATTGCTAAATATTTCCCATTTCTGATGTCAGCTTAATTTTAATCAAGACTGAATTAATGAATTTGGAGTTTGTGTTTTTCTTTTAGTTCTACAATCATCCATTCTTCTGTGTGCTGGAGTTGAGCCCAAATTGTTTTATAAAAATATCTAGAGGCTCTCTCCCTGCAGACCAGAATGCTCTCCTCACGCCTGGTTGGAGAAGGGAGATGACTGTTTATTTCCTCAGTGAGTTTCTCCAATTTCTCGTTGTGTTAACAGCAATAATCAACATAAAATACCTTCACTTATCCAAGAGTGTAACCTAGAATTCACCACTGTTAAAGAAGTAATAATATTTATGAAGGATTTCTTCACTGCACTGGATAGACCAAAAATTTATCCTAAAATTACAACATCAGAAACTTGTACATGTGTTTTGCCCCTCATAGAATTAATTTTACTGATATAATCTTTGGCATTTTACCACAGTCAGATATTAAAATATATTGTAAAGAATTTCCCTATGAAACTTATAATTATAGTTATAGTAAAGACATTAAGGATGGTTTCAAAGCATTATTCACTAACCTACCCTATGATTCATAAAAAATTATTATGGTTCCCTCATGAAGAGCAGTAAGTGGAATCCAGAATAGGTTGACCTCACACCTGCTCTTACACCTGGACCATGGGCAATTGGGATAACAACTTTTAGCACTGTCTAAGAAATAGATGCTTGGAAATCATATCATTTGCCCCTAGAATATAACCCAAAACATGGTTCCCTAAACAAACTTGCAAATACCTCTATGGAAAGAGCTCCAAGTGTATTTTAGAAACAGTAGAGAGAAGCAAGTCAGGACCCAAAGTAAATGACAGTGAAAGGGAAGAAATAGGAGAGCAGCTCAGCCAGGAAGGAAATATGCCAAAGACCTTCATTCCAACCAGAGCCCTCCTTGCCTTGGCAATCATGGGAGACCCAGCCTGCTGTCCTGCTTCTGCCAGGCAACCTAAGGGGAAAAGCTGCTTCTGACAGTAACTGTCGGCCTGGTCATGCTTTCCCCAGACCTTGTTGTCAGCTTCAGGCAGAAATAGGAGCTAGATTGATTTTTGCTTTTCAACAACTGCTAAATCTGCAGGCTGGAAGTCCACATGTATAATAAAGATAAGACAACCTAGATTCAGACTGATCTATAAAAGGAGAAAAAGCATTATCATCATCATCACCATAACAACAATAAAAACAACAGTAATATCTAACTCCTACAGTTATAAGGGCTAAATGAGGGAATACATGTAAAGCCTTTGCCTAACACATGGTAAACCTTGTTTAAATGATTATTATTATTATTATTAACTACAAGGTTCAAGTCTGCCTTTAGTATCGGCCAAAATGAACTGGACTTAATACATCATTTAAAGGGTCAAGATATCCAGTTACCAAATAAGAGAAAGGATGGAAGCCAGGGGGAGGGGAGGAAGAAGGAAAGAAAAATAAAAATGAGAAAGTAAATAAGGAAACAAAATCCAGAGCCTAAATTTAAAGTTAAAAGGTTACCTTATAAGTTCTGCATTTGTCTTGTTATTAGTCTAAAACTGTGCCATACGACTCCACAAAATTCAGTTAAACAATTGAACCTTTAAACCAGTGCTTCCTAGTCAGAAGGTAGAGAACTATATTGCTTAGGGAATTACGTCAATGGGTTCACAAATCCATAGATTCAAGTATGGTCGCTTTTATCTTTATGCAGCAATCAAGAGATGTCTTAAGGGTTATATTCATATTCATATATATCAACAATAAACAAATTTGTTTAAAAGTATTACCAAATTCTTAGATGCCTCTTGTCATGATTTCCTCAAGCAAAAGATACTATTATGTGGAAAATGTGATAAGGAGATCAATATTCTAAAAGATTTTGTGCTTCTCTTTCTAATAATGGCAGGCTGGGTTTTCAGATCGACCCCTGCACTGAAAATAAATGAAGGCATGTGTCTATCATTGTTATGGACTTTCTTATGGGCTCTCCTTTGGCACTAAGGACATGAAAATGAATAAACCTTGGTCATCATGGTGAAATAAAGTACTGGGTAAAATGTGTTGGCTATTTTATAGGAGTCAGGTCAAATGAATCAGGTAACAAGAATTTGTTCATTATCTACTCAGAAAATGTCGTGCTAGGTCCTACGTCAGAATTACATGGAAGTACAAGCGATGATCCTTTTCAGTAAGGAACCTAGATTTTTGCGTTCTTTGTTTGTGTTCTGCTCTAGCCAAGTCAGTTCACTCGGTGACCATATACAGGACTTAAATTCTACCTCTGGAAAGTTGCCTGCGATTTCCATCCGAAATGCCTTCCCCACATCATTCTCTTAGTTCATATCCTTCAAGAACTGCTTGAAATTTAGTTCTATCAAAAAGTCTTTACAGGTGAAACTCACCCCACTTTGGCTTTTCTGTGTCACCTCTGCATCCATGTGTACAGCAGCTTTCACGTTGCATGGTCTTGAGTCTGGGAGTCTGAACACCCACTGACATGCTTCCCCACGCTCTGTAGTTTCCAGCCCTCTGACTGGGAAGCACTGCTTTAAAATATCAATTGTTTGGGTTTGGTGGAGTTGTATGGCACACTTTTAGACTGATTCATAACAAGACAAACGCAGACCTTAGGAAATAATAAGAAAGGAGGCTAAAGAGTCTTGAAGGGCTTGGAAGGGTGAATTGTCACGAGGCGGCAGCATTGCTGGCCATCAATTCTGAGACCTGGGAAAATGGAACTAAACTATCTGAGCAAATTCTTCCTGGTGCTCCTGTTTATTTTGGCCTGCCAAGTACAGACCCAGGGATACACAGAGAAATTCCCCCAAGATTCTGAATCAGAAAGATACAAGTGACTTCATTTAAGATAACCTTTTCCTTTTCCACTTTTTCAGTTCCATGACTGCTTAAACAATTTGGGGTTTTTTTTAAGATTTTCTTTATTTTGTTTTTAGACAGAGGGGAAGGGAGGTTAATTTTATGTCTCTCCTCTCCATGAGGTACTTTTCTACATGATAGAAAAAGGTGATTTGTGGTATATTCATAATTTGAACGAGCTAGTGGAGGATCTCTTCTTTTCCTTTATTAAATCTGAGGATTATTCCTTGATCTTTGATTTATGGTCATAAAATAACCAACATTTACCACTAATCTTTAGATCAAACATGAAAATATTTACATTTTTGTCATCTGTCTCTGTTATTCTGCATAAAATAGGATTTTTGAAGGAAGCTTCAACCTAATAAATTAATAACCTAAAGCTTTAATCTGAGAAGCCTATCTTGATCCTTGCTTTCCTGAAAAAATTCACAGTTCCTAAGAATATGAGGTTGAGTCCTCACACTGCAGAGTGTCGTGGCTACAGCAAACCTCTTTTTAGGTCTTCCATTTTGATATTAAGGCAGAACTTCTGTACTGTAATATAAAATGTAAACATCCCAGAAAAATCAACCTCTGAAGTTCTTGAAATTGCTAGTTTAGCTTTAATATTCAACTACTTTCCTTCAAATATACTCCAGGGTACAATGAATTGCTATGGGGTTTTCTATACTAAGGAAAATTTCCAAGTTCCCTATTGAAAACCTCCATTGAAACAAATGCATTGTGTCAGTTGGAATAAGAGCATCTGTAAATACTTTACAAAATAATTTTCTTTGTTCAGCAGGAGGAGGCCAGATGATGCAATATCTAGCTTCCAGCTGCACCTTCCTCCTCTGGTAATTCAGCTTCTTTTGAAAGACTCCTGACCACTTACTGTGCAATTTTGATGATGTGCTTAAATTTAGTTCATCTCATTACTTATGAGGAAGAGGGAATAGAAATTGTATGAGAACCCATATGTTTCCACAAAGCAATAGCAAGATGGTTATCTTTCTCCTGGGCATTATTTCTTAAACACAAACAGTACCAGACAAAGAGGGAAGTCAGCCAGAGACCTTGGGGGATTCAGAATGAAGGAAACCCTTCCGCAGGATGAAGTATACATCCCAAAGAAAGTACATAAACAGCCTTATAAGCTGGATAGTATTGTGATTTCTCTGCAGTTTTACATTTTCCAAGCTTCTAAAGCTATTCATCATTTTATTGTGCCAAAATAGATGAACTAATAAGTTGGCTGACTGCTTTAAGAGGTTAGAAGACAAACAGGAAAAAAATCTCCTATATAAAACATAACAAAAATATGTTAGTTGATTCAAACATATTCTTAGTACTCAGAATTGATCATACTATTAGGGCCAAATGTTAAAAAATAAATGGTGGAAATCAGAGTGTCAAGCTGAAACAACTGTTTAATCGGTCATTTAAGGGGAGGGGTGTGCGGAATGGGTGCAATTTACTGTATTAGGTTGTAAAGACAAAACAAACATCTGATAAGATTTTAACTTTCAGTTTGGTATAGGGGTAGCATTGTGCATACATTGCCATTGTCTAGTCTTTGATCTGAATCTAACAGACGAGACTTCCTCATTTTCCATAATTTTGCCCCAAGATCTATGTCCTGTGCTCTGATGTGATGCATTTCTTTAAAAAATAAGATTCATAACTGGGAAATCTCTTATGCAGACTGTCAAAGGTTTCGCGTTGCACCACCATGGCTGGAGCGTGGGTTGGACTCCAGGAGCAGTCATGGATTGTCCACTTTCCCACGCATGCTCTCTGACCTGCACCCCATCATGAATAAGGATGTGCATCAACACCAAGCCCAAAAAGCTGTGGTGGCAGCAATGGGAAAAGTTGAAGGAACTCTCTGACCTTGCCCCCAACTTCCCTGCCCAACTCCCATGTCCCCCCCCAAGTCCACAGAGTTAGTTCATGATGACCACTGGCATGTTTAGATTTCTCAGATGTGAAAAGAACTTCAAAGCATGAATTCTTTTCTTGGGGACACAGCCTATGAATTGCTGTGTTTCGTAACTGTGAGCAAAAGAAAAAAATGGAACCATTTAAGGATACACTTAACATTCTTGGGACTCTGGATACAACACCAAGTTCACATAATTCTGTAACTAGAATGATATAGTAGGCTTTTTGCTGTAAGCAATTTGTGACAGATCCTTTAAAGAGACATTTCATCTAATGTGTTATGAAGAGAAATAATGCGTGTTGCTCCTTGGTTCTTTAAAAGAGTCAGATGAACTTCAACTCTGCAGAGTCTGTGAAATGCCTGGGGTTCATTTTCCACCCACTGTAAACGTGATGCAGTGCCTGCCCCAAATCCACTAATGAGACCTTGTGCCATCCCATCTGTGTTTCTCAAAATTGCACCATAGACAATCTTCATCTCAATGTGGATTTCTGGGTCCTGTCATAGCCCAAGTGAAATCAGCCTCTGGGAAAAGGGCCTAGGAATATACCCTTTTGTCCAGCTCTCAAAGGGGTTCATTAAAGCTGGAGAGTCCCTGATCGAGAGCTTTACAATTCTATCCCTCTATTAACTTAGACCCTGGAAAAAGAATGTTTGCTCTGTGTCAACAGTCTGTTGCAAAAAAAAAATGGCTTCATTGTTACTTCTTAAAGTCATACCTTCTATCTTTATGGGTGGTTGATCCAAGAGCCACCTGAGGTTTGTCCCAGTATATTCTATACTACAGAAGTTAAAATTCTGTTCACTCCACACACCTCTGTGTCTTATGTAAGACTCCCGTGCCATTCATTCATGATTTTATTTAGTTGTGGTGTGGGGGCAGGGGCGGGAGGGAGGCAAGGAAATATTATATGATCATGGGTTTATTTGCTTCCTGTTGTCAGAAAATGAAAAATATGTAACTCCATGTTTCCTTTGTAGTTTTAGCCACCAGAAATTGTACAGCAAGTTTCTTGTCTAAGTGTGGCAATCTGCTCTACTCTGTGGTCTCAATGTATTTCTTTTCTCCTCCTTGTAGGTGGACCCTGTTTTATTTTACATTTAAATGACATACTGGACTGTTATGGTCTCTGGTGACCTCTGAACCACATTAGACAGGGTATAAATTTTTACAAAGCAGAGAGTGTACGTTTATTTGTAGCATTTAATTCTTGGCATGTAGCAGTTCCTGAATGGCTACTTGAATCAATATTAAAAACTGGCTGGTTATAAGATGCAGGACTAGCAGTACTAAATTCTGTCCAGTTGAGCCTCTTAGTTGGATTGGATACTTGGGTCCAGCTGTATTTGTTTTACACATCTATTTTTTATGAATACAAGCCAGAGACAAGGAGTTAGGATGCATTTCCAATGCTTTCAGAATCCATCCCCCTTTGTAGGCTGTGAATTTCTGAAACAACACAGTGTCTCCATGGCTACCTGACAAAAGCACTAAAACTGCCAGAGCCTGCTCTTACATGGCTGAGTGTGAACTAAACAAATTACTACAGCCAGCGCAAGATAGAGATTTTGCACCTCCAAGCCCTGTAGAGGGAGATATTGAGCATCCAATGAAAGCTCAACAACATTCCTGGCAGAGGCTACACCAAGGTTTGCTTGGGTGCTGGCCAAACCCTCACGAATTGGAAGTAGCACCACAGGTCATCCTCATCCCCCACACCTCCTAATGCTATTATTCATCACTTACGGTAGCCACACTTATGGCAAAGTTTGGGTTGGACCAACAATGGATTTTGTTTAACTTTACTTCTGTGTATGATTCCTCAGCTTCCTCAGCACCCTCCAACACAAAGGCACTAGTTATTTAATAGGGGCTCTAAATGTTCCCAGAATTTTTTTTTACACATTCTTATCACAAAACACCTTCCATGTCTGTCCAATTCAGACACAACAACAAAATCCTCTTTGAAATATCCCTTCTGGACTGCTGTCCACACTACCTGATACAAAATTCTCTAAGGGACATATAGCATAGGGTTTAAGTGCATGGCCTTTGGGCTCAAAAAGACCAGGATTCACATCCTGGCTCTGTCCCATTAAGTACCATCTGTGTGTCATTGGGCAAGTTTCTTCAGCTCTCTGAGACCTGGTTTCCTCATCTTCAAAGTAAGGACATTTATGAAAGTACTACCTCAACAGTGGTTGTTACAATTAAGTGATTTAAGAATTTAGCACATAGGGGAGATGTTGGTCAAAGAATACAAACTTCTAGTTAGACAAAAATAAGTTCTGAGGATCTAATGTACAGCATGGTGGTTGTAGCTAATAATGCTGCATTATATACTTGAAAGTTGCTAAGAAAGTAGATCTTAAATGTTCTCACCACAACAAAGAAATGGTAATTATATGACGTGATGGCGGTGTTAGCTAATACTATGGCAGGAATCATTTTGCAAGATGCAAGTGTATCAAATGAACATGCTGTACACCTTAAACTTACACAATATTATTTATCAATTAAACCTCAAAAAGAATTTAACACAGAGTAGGCACTTAATAAATTATTATTATTAGCACTCACAAAGTACCTCTTCTGGCACAAACAGGTCTATTGATAGCAAGTCTTTCCTACACTAAACTTTAAAATTCATTTCATAATAAAATACTCTTTGTTCTGAGTCCTGCCTCCAGAAGCTGATATATTCCTTCTTCTATACAACAGCATTTTAAATATTTGAGGAAAGTGTCATTTATTTGTACAACTATCATTTTTTTTCAGTTTGACCCTATAGTTCTTTCAGCTGCTTTCCGCATACCTTTTAATCTGCCACCATCTTGCCAGAGCTGGCTAGGTGCTTACCAACCCCACTTTCTCTTCTTGCACATATGTGAACACCCCATTTCCCAATGTCCCTAGACTTAGGTTGGGGTAGTGGGACTGGGTTCTGGCCAATAAAATGAGGGCAAAAGGCCTGTGTACCACTTCCATGCCTGGCCACGTGTCCCATGAGATCTTCCTTGCTCACTTTCACTCGGTGGCCTGCCGAGGCAGATGATCCAGGGCAAGATCCAGTCCTTATGCCTAGCTGTATTTCACTTTATCTTTTAGTTTTAAGTCCAAAATTCCAATTGGTTGTGGTAATTTCAAATCATGATTTTATACCCCAGAACATATCTGCTTCCTCAACAATTTATCAAATTTGTGAATGATAAGCATGCATTCTATGAGCTCATTCAAATCAGTGTCCAAAACAAATTCTTAAAGAAGAAAAGCCTGAGACAAAGGCATAAAGAATACCCAAGTTGAAACTAATTATTAATTAGTACTTTTGGAATCAGGGGTTCAACTATCTCTTGATCCACCTAAATATTTCCCATCCAGCATCCATTCCTTCACTAGAATATCACAAGATATTTGGTCAAATTTTACTTGAAATTCATATACACAATGGACCAACAATTCTTTATCTCTTTGAACTGAAGAGCTTGTGTAAAATGTAAAAGTTTATTTACTCCTTTCTCTTAATGAACTTATAGTAGCTTCTTGGTGATGATAACTTCCCTTTGTAAATAGTTATAAAATAACTGTTTAATATTTTATTCTGGCATTTTTCTGAGAGCTTATGTTTTCATGGATATGAATTTTCTGGAAGCCAGTTTTCCCTCTTGTTGTTTGGAACTTTAAGGAACACAACTTTTCATCTCTAGTTTCCTGCCGTGCCTCCTATCCTCCATAAATTTTTAGAAATTATTGACAATAATGCCTAGAGTGCTGACACAAGTGATTTCAGTGCCATTGGTCACAGTCTGCCCATACCTGAGAATGGAAGTGCCCTTAAGGCAACACAGAGATGTCTTACTATACCCTCACTTAGTGTATAAGTCAGGGGCCTGGCAGGACACAGAACTCCCTCCTCACCCCCCAGAGGGATAACATGAGGAGGCATTAGCAAACCAACAGACTACTTATAAAAATATGGACAGAGTTAAGAAACAAACATGGATGGTGAAACAAGAGATGATGGGAAACTGGTAAGACCCTGAATCAACCAGGGAACCAGAAAGAAATAGATGACATGCTTAAACTGGGTAATTGAGGAAAGGGACCACATACAAAGCTGTAGGCAATGTTTAGAATACACAGGATCAGCAAGGAGTGACAGTACCCTGGAACTAGTAAGAGCAGGGAGACAAATATCCCCTGAGCCTGGGTGAGTAAGTGGAGGAAGCTGTTGCCAGGATACAAAGAGATGATGGTATAGGACAGCCCTGAAGATGTGTGTGGTCTTTAGTAGAGGCCCACTGCCCACTGCCCATAGCCCACAGCCCACAGCCAACCCAGCATGGCACAGAGAAAAGAATGGAGAGGGATGGGGGACAGGAGAGTAAATAGTATAACCGCATTCTCCCCATCCCACATTCTAAAATCCCCATCGATGCTGCCTGTTGGCTAAACCTACTTGGAAGCCTGAGGAAAAGGAACCCCTATAGGGTACCCTTTTAGGTACAGAGCAAAATGGAGGATGGAAATAAGTAGACTCAGAAGGTGAAAGAATAGCCAGCACAGCCCCAGAGGAACAAGAGGAAGAAATGTTACTGGAGCCCTCTGCAAACTGGAACTGGAACAGAAGGGGGGGCTATCTAGTAGAAAGCTGTGGGGGTGAAGAAATGAGGCACCAAAGCAGGAGAGGGTGGAGGGAAACACCCCACCCTCTCTCTCTGCCCAGCTCTCAACTTCTCATTCTGCCTCCCATTGTCCAAACCCAAGTAGAATCCAGTTAGCAAAGGAGCCTGTGTGATAGGATGCATCTGGGGCTGCCTCAAGGACATGGAGCAGGGCAGAAAAGGACACAGATAGAGACTAACCAGCACAGTCACCATGAGAAACTCTCCTAACAATGTTTGTTTTACATATCCCATTTGAAACATAATTTTCCATCCTAGAAAACAAGGAAATGAAATAAGAGTTTAGTGATTCTGTTGTCTTGGTGTCATTTGATACCATTCTGACCAAATACTAACTCAGCTCTTCCTTCCTTTTTCTCCTTTCTATCACGAAACTCTTCAAAATTTCTTCTTGTTACCCTGAGAATTTCTCACACGTCATTTCATTCTGGGTTTTAGACTAACGTACATTTAACAAATATTTATGAGTCTTTGTGTGGCAGCGAACCTGTGCTAGAGAATCCCAGGATATGGCCATGAACAAGGGCAGACAAAGAGCAGTGCACAAATCCCCTCAAAGCCTCTACAGACCACTCTGTCTCCTCCCATCTGAAGGGCAATCTCTTCCTATCATGAGAAAGTCCACTCTTCCGAGACACTCTGCCCCAACCTAAGGAAGCCCTTCTTTTTGCTTAAGGACTCCTAAGGGCTTATATTCTTGGAAACAAAAGCTAGAAAGTCTTTTAGATGTTCCACCTTAACCACAAATCTCTTCTGAGACAATGACGTTAAGAGTTGCTTTTTTATTGAATAGAGAAGAAAGGAGGATGCAAAGATAAAACACAGGGACAAAAAAAAAGTAACATAAGAATTGATATCTCTAACTATAACCTGGTGACATTTGGCTGCTCTCTCACCTTCCATCTTTTGGACGTGGCCTTTTCAATGCTGAGCTCACTGGTAAACCCTCCTGCAGCCTCACCGGTTCTGTCAGTTGTTTCTATTTTTTTCTCTCTATAATCATTTTATTTTACCTTTTAATTTTTTATTGTATTTTTCCATTATCACTTAGCCCCCTTACACCCTCCCCCCACAAACACCACACTGTTGCCCATGCCCATGAGTCCTTTCTCCTTTTTTTCATCACACTGTCAGTATTGCATTTTAAGAAAGGCCTATCCACTTTGAGTTCTCTTCCTTGTTAAAGTCTTTGGCAATGAGAGAAACCAGTGGAACATTTTGAAATCAGTTTTTGTCAATCAGACTAAATCCAATATTGTTCTCATTGACAACTTTATGAGCTCTAAAATGGGGGTTAGTCACTTCTATTTCCAAATGTTGGCTTAACTTTCAATGTAGCTATTTCTGAATATAACCAATTGCTGATCAGAGTTATGGTTCTTATTTCATCTTCTGTATCCTGAAGGATTGGGTCACTGGTAAACCATGTTTCAAAAAAGAAAATATGTATCAGTTGTTTCTTTTAGGAGACTGAGACTTCCAGCAAAAGTCTAGTGTGCTATTCTGTGCATACAAATAACCAAACTTCATATACTCATATACCTGGTAATAAACATCAGCATAATAAACACACCGATGTTCAGTTCTCAAGCCACAGTGTTTCACCAGGGAGTCCTACATGTTATGGAAATAGCTGCATCGGCATTCTTACCCTGTTTAGCCTTTTGCTGGGAGCAGCCCACAGGAAGCTTGGACTTCAGTGTGAACACCGTGTTGGATCAGGGTTGGGGACGGGGACAGGGGACGCAGTGTGGAATAGCTGGTGCCACAGTCAATTATGCTTCCAGCAGCAAGAAAGCTGAGTGACACGTTTTTATGAGCATCACACCAAATTAAGACTAGAAAAGCTATAAGATGAGCTTTAAACTATGTAGGAAAAATATGTTTTAGATTAAAGTCTATTTGTGATTTTAAAAGAATCCTTGGCAAATAGGACTAGAAGTGAACACATTTAACTGGTAAAAAAAAACATTAAACAAAAAACTAGTGCAAATTTCAAATTTAATGGTCTATTTTAAAATCACTCCATTTTAAATAAAGATCCATATAGGAATACTTACTCTCACCACCTTGATTCAACATTGTTTTGAAGCTTGTAACTATAACAAAAAGCAGGAAAAAGAAACAAAAGGCATTAGGATTGGAAAGGAAAAGGGGGCTTTCATTATTCATTGTGAATATATAACACATGAAGATATATAATACAAAAGAATAGCCAGGAAAAGTATTAGAATTAAAAAGAGGATTTGACAAGGTGGTTGGTAAAACATCAATGTAAAAATCAGTGTACACCAATAACAAAACTTTAGAAAATATATCTGCAATACAGTTTTTCTCCTTTAAGTTATTAATATATTTTCTAGATTTATTCTTAGGTATCATATTTTTATTGTTTAAATGATATATTTTTAGAAGACTAAATACATGCAAAGATATATTATGTATTTATTTTTTAATTATATTTTATTGATTATGTTATTACAGTTGCCCAATTTTTCCCCTTTTGCTCCCTTCCACCCAGTATCTGCCACACCCTCAGGCAATCTCCACACCATTGTTCGTGTCCATGCGTTATGCATATACATTCTTTGGCTGCTCCATTTCCTGTATTGTACTTTACATCCCCATGGCTATTCTGTAACTACCTATTTGTACTTCTTAATCACCTCACCTCTTCACCCATTGCCCCATACCCCCTCCCATCTGGCAACCATCAAAATGCTCTCCATATTCATGATTCTGTCTCTGTTCTTCTTGTTTGCTTAGTTTGTTTTAGATTGAATTGTTGCTAGATATGGATTTTTGCAGTTTTATTGTTCATAGTTTTGATCTTCATTTTTCTTAAATAAGTCCCTTTAACATATATAGTAAGGGTTTGGTGATGATGAACGCCTTTAGTTTTTTGCTGTCTGAGAAGATCTTCATCTGCCCTTTGATTCTAAATGATAGCTGTGCTGGGTAGAGCAATCTTGGCTGTAGATTCCTGCTTTTCATGACTTTGAATATTTTTTGTCAATCCTTTCTAGCCTACCAAGTTTCTTTTGAGAAATTAGCTGACAGTCTTATGGGAACTTCACTGTAGGTAACTAATTGCTTTTCTCTTGCTGCTTTTAAGATTCTTTCTTTATCTTTAATCTTTGTCATTTTAATTATGGTATGCCTTGGAGTGGGCCTCTTTGCATCTATCTTGTTTGGGACTCTCTGTGCTTCCTGCACTTGCATGTCTATTTCCTTCACCAAATTAGGAAGTTTTCTTTTATTATTTTTTTCTAATAGATTTCTTATTTTTTCTAATTTCTTGCTCTTTCTCTTCTTCTGGCATCCCTATGGTGCAAATATTGGAACTGTTGAAGTTGTACCAAAGGCTGCTTACACTATGCTCATTTTTTTGGATTCTTTTTTCTTCTTGTTGTTTTAATTGCTTGTTTTTTGCTTCCTTGTATTCCAAATCATTATTTTGATTTGCAGCTATATCCACTTTACTGCCGTTTCTCTGTAAATTGTTCTTTATTTCAACCAGTGAATCCTTCGTTTCTGACTGGATATTTTTTATGCTCTTGAGGTCCTCACTAAGTTCCTTGAGTATCCTTATAACCAGAGTTTTGAAATCTGCATCTGATAGATCACTTATCTCCATTTCATTTAGTTCTTTTTCTGGAGTTTTAATCCACTTTTTCATTTCAGCTATGTTTCTTTGTCTCCTCATTTTGGAAGCCTCCTTATGTTTGTTTCTATGTACTAGGTAGAGCTGCTATGACTCCCTGTCTTGGTAGTGTGTCCTAATGTAGTAGGTGTCCTGTAGGGTCCAGTGGCACAGCCTCCCCTTTCACCCAAGCTGAGTATTCAAGGTGCACCCATTGTGTGGGCTGAGTACACCCTCCTCTTGTAGTTGAGACTTGATTGCTGTTGGCAGGTCAATGGGATGGATTTACTCAGGCCAATCAGCTGCAAGAACTGGCTGTGACCACTGACCACCAAGCTCTGTCCTCTGTGGAGCATCAACTGTGCAGGGGCAGTGTAGTGGTGCTACAGTGTGGTCTGTAGCTGTCCACTGGGTGCACAGGCTCTGGGGTTTCCTGGGTGGTGTAGGCCAAGGTCAGCCTCACTTGTATTTTGCCCATGGACACCCTGCCTAGGCTATAAAGCAATCTGGAATGGCTGCTTCTATTACTGGACTTGGAGATTCCCAGGCAAAACCAAGCTTCAAAACTAGGCTAGCTGTTGCTAGTGCCAGGCCTAAGGCCAGTTAACAAGAGTTTCAGGGGCTGGGGGCTCACTGAGGCTGGCTGTTGCTTGGTTGAAAAAATTTAGGAAGTTGTGAAGCGTGAACCAAGACCAGTCATTTACATGGAAAAGTCATGGTTAACAGTTTGGTTGGGCCCATAAGTTGGATGGGATGGAGTCCCAGGGGATCTCCTGGGCAGGGCAAACAGTGTTAGTCAGGTTGATGGAGTCTCAGATATGGCACCCACCTGCCAGTTCTGTGACTCTGCGAGGGGAGGATTCAGAAAAGGGACAATGGCCTCTTCCTACCTTTCTGTCTGGGAGAAAGCTATCACCCAGCTCTTGCCTCGATGGCATACATTTCAGTTCCTCCCTGTATGCCATTGGTGCCTTTCAAGCTACTACCCTGTGCTGGAGGTCAGAGGGAGTGAGTCTGAGTAAGTCTGTATGTGGGTTCTTTAAGAGGAACTGCTTAGGACTTCAAAAGTTTCTTCCACTGACTCAATCCCCACTGGTTTCTGCAACCAAAAGTTATGGGGACTTATCTTCCTGGCATTGCAAACTTAGTCTGGGAAGCCTTGTGTGGGGCTTGGACTCCTCACTTCCAAAATATTCCTTCTCAATTTTTATCCTCCAGACATGAATGTAGGACAAGCTGTTCTGTGTCTCCACCCCTCCTACCAGTCTGGATGGATGTGGTTTCTTTAATTCTGTAGTTGTCAGACTTCCATTCAGCTTTATTTTTGGCAGTTCTGAGTGGTGGTTGTTCTATAATTTAGTTGTAATTTTGATGAGGTTGTGCAAGGAGGTGAGCCATGTTTACCTATGCTGCCATCTTGACTAGAAGTCATATATCACATATTTAGAAGGCAAGAAATATTACAAATATGTTAATTCTCCCCAAATTGACCAGGACAATGAAACTTCAAATCAAATTTCAACAGGATTTTTCATGGATCTTGACAAGCTAAAATTTATGTAAAAGACCAAATAGTACTCCTGATGAAGGCCAGAAATCAAGATTATAAAGCCACTGTAATTAAGGAAGGGGAGTTTTTAGCTCAGTTAAATAGACACCTGCACAACTAGCACAAAATAGAGAGCTTAGTAATAGATGCATACCCCTATGGAAGCTTGATGTAAAGGTATCTTTGAACTCAGTTCAATAATGAGACAAATGGGGATCTAGATGGAAAAAAAAATAAAACTGTACCCCAACCTCATATTATATTCAAAAACCAATTTCAAATAGGTTGTAGACTTCAATGTGAAAAGCAAACTTAAAAACCTTTAGAAGAAATTATGTTATAATCTCAGGGGGGAAAGTATTTTTTTTAATGGGACACAAAACACAGAACCAAAAGGCAAGACCTATTAACATAAATTAGCGATTTTATTTTAGCCAGGTTTATTAGAAGATTCCATAAAGATTAGGTAAAGGTTAGCTACAGGATGAGAAAATAGATTTGTAACACACGTAAATAACAGAGAATTGGAATTCAGAAAATATGAAGAATTCCTTAAACTATATACATGAGAAATCAGTTCCCCCCCCAAAAAACAATACAAAAATGGATAAAAGCCTTGTACAGGCATTTCACAACCAAAAAGTTGAAGAAAATATACTCATTAGAAATCTAAAAAATACAAGTAAAATACATTGAGATATTACTTTACCCATGAAACTAGCAAAAATTAAATTGCAGGATGTTGACTATGATGGGGAGAGACAGAAATTTGAAATGCTGCCAGTGGGGGAAAAATTGACACAACAACTGAAAACAACTTGCCATTATCTAGAGAAGTTGAAACCTAGAATAGCAATTCCACTCATAGGTAAATAGTTTCATTAAAGAAGGTCTTCCATACATACACAAGTTGATAATAGCCTCATCCTTTAAAATAGGGTGGAGTGGAGGGGAACAGAAAACAACTTTAAATTGGAGAATAGATCTGATATATAGTCAAACAATAAACTATATTTCAGTGAAAATGAATAGCATAAAAATGGATTCATATCTCAAATCTCATAATAAACCAGAAAGTAAATTTCAGAAGAAAACATAAAATATGTTTCCTTACATAAAGTTTTAAAAACATGCAAAACTATAAAATATATTGCTGAAGGATGCATACATCTATGATAAAATTAAAGCAAAGCTAGAAAATGACAAAACAGAAACCAATATTTTTCTGATAAGAAGAGAGGGAGGGAGATGGAATAAAAGAGTAATACAGGAAGCATCCAGGATACTGAATATCTTCTGTTTCTTATTCTAGGGCAGGTGTACATAGGTGTTATTATAATAATTTTAAGTTGCTTATTACTGTTACTATTATTATTATTTTAATTCTCATCTTCAAACTGATTCAGACAGGTATTAGCAAGCTTCTGTAGAGACCAAAGGTAGAACCAAGGAGGTTCTAGCAACATCCCAACATCCCAAAATGTGATGCAGAACACTAGTTCCATGAATTATTAATAGATGTTGTGCGCTTTTTATAAAAAAAAATTGAAACATAAAAACTAGTTGAGAAACATTTGTTTAAAAGGTAAATTTTTGCCCTGGCCAGTGTGACTCAGTAAGTTGGAGCATCATCCCATACACCAAAAGATTAAGAGTTCGATTCCCATTCAGGGCACATACCTATGTTGCAGGTTCAGTTCCTGGTCGAGGCATAAACAGGAGGCAGCCAATCAATCTTACTCTCTCACATCAATGTTTCTCTCTCCTCTTTCTCTTAAATAAATAAACATTTTTAAGGTAAATTATTTTTTATAACAGGACTTCTCAGAATGTTTAATGCTAATACACTCTGACTCTCTGAAAGGAATATCATCTGCAGTGTTCCCCAAATTTGTTGACCCCCATCTGTTTTCTTTTTGCAAAATACAACTTTGTCTTTTGCCCACTCTGTTTCATTTCTGCACTCCTATTTTTTGTTTCCTAATTCTTATAGCACCCTAATTTTTGTTATGTTGAAGTTCCGTTAACAGGCAAGAAATAACAGATTTTCCAAAACAGTATTTTATTAGAGCAAAAACTACATGGCTAACTCCACTTTATATAATAAAATATAGTATATAGGAACTCAAGGGAACAATATATTAACAAGAATCTGAGACAACAGAAGTATGAATTATACTGAAGCAATATTTACTCCTTCCTGACTTACAAAGCAGGTCTCATAAAGGTAGTTAATTATTCATCATAATTTATATTTCATTATTCTTTCTTATGAAATAATATTATGATATACAGTCTAAATCATAGGTTCTTTTAGTGTAGATTTTCAAAACCCAACATCTCAGTTTTTTAACTTACATGGTAGTTTCAAGTTCCAGAGTAGTTTTAGGTGCCTGTACTCTATGACATGGGGTCCAACAGACGTGGGTAGGCATGCTAATACAAACACAGAATGCAGAGGAAGTTTTTCACTCAGTACGTTTTATTCTTAGCATAGCCTGAGCAGCACTCACTTCCTCATTTGGGGCATGAAGAAGTTCCTGCACATGCTCAAAATCACAAGTTTGCTGTCTTATTTATGTGCACTCGTATCTACCTAGAGCACACACCTTTTTCCCCTTCTCTCAAATCTTTTTATGTCTCTATGAGTCAGACCACAAGTTTTAGGACCAAACCCAACTCCCCTTCCCCTCTTTTTTTCCTTTTGTATTATATTTAGTACTTATAATTCTTCCCAAACACTCAGAGGCCACACAGGTACAAGATACCTCTAACTGTGGTAATTGTCTCTGTAAACATTACCTACACCTCCCCCAGCATGGTCCCCACCCTCCCACAGACGTCCATGGCTCATTCTCTCCACTCCAGTTGGGGCAGCCAGGCACAAGCTTCACCTAATTTATAAATGACTATATTCTACAAAGGCCCATCTGGAGTCAGAAAACAACCTTGGGTTTGATTTGAGTGTGAAAACCACTGTACTCACTTGTTTGTTAAAAGAGTTACAAAGATGTGTTAATCATTTCAATTTCTGTCCCCCCAAAAGAATGAAGAAAGGAAAAACAAGTGGGAAGGAACACTCATACAGTATGATTTCACTGCCTTTTGCTATGATGCCTTGAAACAGAAGTTCATAAACCTATAGAATCTCTCATTTAGAAGGGATCTTAATGTCAAGGTGGTTTGAGCACTCTGACATGCAAACTAGTGACAAGAGAGTAGGCTTTGAAGTTGGACAGAATGTTTGGCTTTGCTACTTTCCTAATCATGTGGCTTTTTTAAAATTTTAATTAATTTATTTATTTTTATTCAATTACAATTGTCTGCATTTTCTCCCCTTCCCTCCACCCCACCCCAGCCAGTCCCACCTCCCTCCCCCACCTCTACCCTCCCCCTTGATTTTGTCCTTGTGTCCTCCACAGTAGCTCCTATATACCCCTCTCCCCACTATCCCCTCCCCACTCCTCTGTGGCTATTGTTACAATGTTCTTAATTTCAATGTCTCTGGTTATATTTAAACAAGTTACTTAACCTGAGTCTCGATTCCCTGAACTAAAAAATAAAGAAAATGGACAATAAGCAGGGCTATTATGAAAATATAAAGTTATGTATTTAAGATGCTTAAGATTGTGTCTAGTGCCAAACAAATGGTAGCTGTGATCTTATTTATTTATTTACTTATTTAATTCTTACAAAGTTAACAAATGATCATCCAGTTAACTCCTCTTCAGTGATGAGAGAAACACATTGTTTCTCCAGCCAGGCCATTTTATCTTTGAAAAGTCCTCTGAGAGTTACCAAGTGTGTCCTTATTGGTGGGATTGCCACCTGCCCAAGGAGGCAGAAGCTAGGGGTAGATGGTACCAAGGGCTATATTAAAGATTAACAGAGGAGGCTGTGGATTCAGATAGCTAAGAAGGGAAAATAAAAGTTCAGGTTCAATCAAGTCAACATGTACCTACTCACTAGCCCTTCTACACACACATACCCTATGCCTAAGCCCCCTAAGCTTGTTCAAAGAAGGTTGAAAGAATTTGACCATCTAGTTGCCAGCAAAGTGTGAAGGGGTTAAAGGATAGTGAGCACTTTGGAATTCCCAATATCTTAGCAATGTATATAAACTTGTAACCAATGAAACTTAAAAGAAAATGTATTGTGTCCTAGCTTGGGTATCTTAGGAAAAAAGAGAGAGTGAAGCAGACTTCTTTATGAATACTTTATTGGAGAATGGGACCCAGGAGGGGTGGCCAGGTGACAAAAGCCAGGAAAGAGGGAGAGCCAATTCAAGGATGAGTTGTTAAATTAGTCACAACTATGTGTGACTGGTTGCTCCATTCCATAGGACTATATGGGACACTGTATGCAATCTGGGAGCAGAAAGGGGGAAATGTTTAACCGCTGACTCCCAATTCCCACTGGTTCAAAGTTCATCCTGCAGGATATTGACAGCCTCCACTTCCAGGCTGCACAAATATATTAGCTATATTGCTGGAACAGTGCTTCACACACACACACACACACAAAAAAAAAAAACCTCCAAACTTTCAGTGGCTTACCCCCCCAAAAAAATAATAAGATTTATTTTTCTTGCTCATGTGAGTCAGCTGGCTGTGCTCTGTTTTAGGCTATGAATGGGCTGGATTCAAGTCTGCCTCACTGTCTCTCTTGGACCATAAACTTCCTGGTACGTGTTCTCTCATGGTGAATGGCAGAAATATGAGGAAAGCCAAACCACAAGAGCACATTTAAAGCCTCTGCCTGCATCCCATTCATTCACATGCCATTGGCCAAAGCAAGCTACGTAGCAAAATCAGTGCACAGAGGTAAAATATGCCTCTATTTTACCAAGAAGCAATTAAAAAAAAAACCCCACCACTTGCCAATGGGTTTTGGTGTGTAATTCTATTATAGGAAGGGAGTAAAGATTGGGAGCCATAATCTAATCTACCAAGCCCATCTGGGCACCAAGTGTTTTCCTGAGGATTCTACATTAAGGTATCAGCACAGAAGCCCCATGGCAGATGAGATACACCCAGAGGTCATATGAAATGAGGTACTGTCAGGTTGAAACTGCATGAAGCTGTCTGCCTCAACAGAAGGGGGTGGGGGAAAACAGGTAAGGTTGAGAAGATTTGAAATAATACATAAAAGATATCCAATCTATACAGTCAACTCTAATATCCAATAGAGTTTTATAACATGATGAGAATAATTACTTCATCATGGTATGTAACATGTGCCAACCCTACTACAATTGAGACCCTGCTAGGAGAATTCACTCTCCTGCCTTTCCTTGTGGAAAGAAAGAAAATAGACAGTGTGAATTAAAGAAAAGAATCATCATCTCCCCACCCTGCTATTAAGTTTAGAATGGTTTGTTACACATCAGCAAATAACAGATTGAGAGCAGAAATACAGAGGGGAGAGAGAATACTCACACCTTTGGATACTATTTGTAGGTGTAGGACCAACTGATCCCATGTGGGGAAAGGTCAACAGCTCGCTCCACACATAAAAGGAATATAGTGCAAGCTCTGATGATATCAAGTCATCCTGTGCATTGTGTACCAAGACAAAAATAGAAGAGTTTGCTTTGCAGAAAATAAATCCCTCATAGTCCATTCCTTTCCATTCAGTGCACAGTGCAGCAAAAAGTTCAGGAGTAGATGATCAAAACAGCCTTTCCCCACACTCCACAAATAAGGGATGCTCGATGAATCCTGTGCACATGTGTATGTGTGAGAAGGAGACAAACATCCTTCGCAAGCCAAGATTCAGTGCTCCCCCTACACTAGATTCCTCTCCAACCCTCCACTCTCTTTCCCCAACCCTATCACCCCATCTCATTGCTCAAGGATCTTTCACCATCTATTATTTCCTTTTATTCCTTCAGCTTTCGTTTTTCTGTTTTTACTAGCTGTTCTTTCCTTAAACAGCTTAAATCTTTGTCTTCTAACAACAACAAAAGTTTCCTATAATTACTGTCTTCCTCTTGCTCTCCAATCAATAAACATTTGAGAGCCTACCATGGCCCAGTTGCTTTGTAGTTTGCTGGACTTTTACATTCCATCAAGGAGTTCCCAGACCAAAAAGGAATGCATGTGCTAAGGAGCTTCTTTTCACAAGGAAACTTCTTACCCTAAGTTTTACTCTCTTGATGTCCTGTTCTTCACTCCGGTCACATTTTTCCCTGCTAGGACCTCACTTACAGCCCTACCATCCCACTGCAACTAGTCTTGCCAAGGCCCTAGTTGACTAATCCAAAGAGCTGATTTCATCCCTCAACTTACTTACTTAATGAACACTGTTGACCACACTCTCAGATTTTGACTTTTCTTCTCCTTTAGAGTAAGTGTGACCCTTTCTCTTCTTTGCATTGGACCATATAAAGTAGCAGTTGTTATAAATCAAAAATAGTAAAATAGCCAGGAGTTTCAGGGAGGAAAGAAAAAGAGGGTGGAACATAAGGAATTTTTAGGGACATAAAACTATTTAGCATGATAGTATAATGAGGAATACATGCCACTATATACTTGTCAAAGCCCATGGAATGTACAACACCCAGAGTGAACCCCAGTGTGAACTATGGATTTGACTGGTAGTGATGTATCAGTGGTGGTTCTTAAATTGTCATAAATGTTCCACTCTGGTGGGAGGTCTTGATGGTGGGGGAGGCTGTTTGAGGCAGGGGAGTATAGGGAAATTCTCTGTACTTTTCATTCAATTTTGCAGTGAACCTCAAACTGCTCTCTACAAATTGTCTACTAATCTTTTTTTTTAAGGTGAAATCTCAGCAATTTTACATGGTTCAACCTAACAGTTCTGCTCTCCTCCTCTGGCAACTCCTTCTAGGTCTCCCCAAGTTTACCTCCCTTAGTCATTTTCTTAGCTGCTGGTATTCTCCAGGGTCCTGTGTTTTCTTCTCACTCCAAAAACCCCACAGGAAAAGGGCTGCTGTCCTAAGGATCCTGCATTTGAGACTTGTGGAGACACCCTTCCACATTTCTTGTCCTGTGGCCTGGAAACACTGGGCAACTGCCTCCACATGCCAGTGAGGTTGTAGGTTGCACCTCTGCCAATCTCAGATGACACTGCCTCCAAGTTTGGGGAGGGTTGAGTGCCAGAAACTTTTCATCAAAGGAAAAGAAAAATTAACCTTTTAAATTCTTCCTTTCAGATGGTATAAATGCTTTAGGTTCTTCTACAATGAGGTATCACTTCCCATGACCACTACACATCCTTTTCCTTGCTTCTGTTTGGGTTCCAATTTGTGGTTCCAGAAGTACTCACAAATTAGCACAGTATTTTCAACAGTTCCACATAATTTAGAACATTTTACAATCTTAAACCATTTTAAAATTACTCCAAAATTTATCTCTAAGCCTAGACAACACGCATGAATATTGATGCTGGTTCTTTACTATCATAGGTTAGGTTTCCTGAGACCAAACTCTCTGAGACTCTAAATTTATTTGAGTTTTTACAAGAAAAAAAAAATCACTCAGTGGGAAGGGGCAGTGAAGGAAGCCTCAACCAATACTACTAGAAACTATGGAGCAGGGATTTGGCCGTTCATAATTGTCCCAGTGGAAGTACCTCCAATGACCCACAATTGTAGAAAGGCTGTTGCCAGGGAGAAGGCATAACCCTGAATTAGGCAGCTCCCTTCAGCAGACAGCAGTTCCTGGAGAGGGAGCCAACAGAAGCAAACACTCTAGCAGCTGCAGAAATAAGGGCTTGTACCTGCAGGGGATTGGATGTCACTTAATAGTGTGCAACACATTTACATGAGCAACTGAATGGACATTACATGGTAGAATTCCAAATTCTGTTATATTCATAAAATATCTATATTATTTATCTAAGACTTTAAAAATTAAAGAAACCAATTTTGGTTTTAATTTAATGGAGTTTTCTTTTTCAATTGTGAAAGGAAAGTCTGTGGGAATGACACTAACATGATTAGGAAAAAAAATGTATACAGGCCAGAATTTTGGTCAAAAATACAGAAGTCACATATGACTCATTATTTGTATTGGCACCGGGAGACTGTGATTTCATGTGTGCTGAGGATGATGACATTTTTTTGGAAAAATTCAAAGATTATACACAGTATTTTATGGATCTGCCAAAAGATAAAAATCTTAATGAAACACATGCATAGCAAATGTGACCTTACAAATTTTGAATACATGATGGGAAGGCCAACTAAATACTATTAAAGCAATTAGACTTGCCATAGACAAGATAGAGACTACATTAGAAGAATTAAGTGAAACAACAGAAGACTTCCAAAAAAGAGCAAATCGTGGCCTTTGTTAGAAAATTAAATTTCTTCTGTATTTGTTCTGGCTGTTATTTGGTATGAACTATTACTTGTTATTTATTATAAAAATAAGCAGATCTGAATATAGATGTTTTATTTTTAAGAGAAATTTAAAGTATTTTTACTTTAAAGTATATTTCCAAATGAAACTACATGCAAAAATGCAACAAAAGCAGAGTCTTAATAAACTACAACAAAAAAAACATAGTTGTTTGCATGGATGTGAAGATTTTCCTATAAATAATCCTGAAACCAATTTCTCTAGAGACCATTTTCTGGCCATTTAAGATCAAGGCACAATCTCAACTGAGGCTAAAAATGCAATAAATATAGATAAGTTGCCTCATTTAATATTAGTCAAAGTACACAAATTATGTTAAAAAAATCTTGATTATCACATGATTTGTGCTGAAATAAAAGCAGGAAAAATAAATTTTAAGGCATAAGTACATGATAAGTACAATTTTTAAAAACTTTTTGCTAAAGTATAACAATACAGAAAAGCACACAAATCATACACGCACAGTTCAGCGAATTTTCAGCATGAATAGTAATAAGCAACCAGTTGAAGAAAGTGAACATTATATATTTCTTAATTTTATTGGTCATCCAATCATCTCAACTCATTAACAAAAGACCTGTGACCTCCAACAACTCTCTATGTGTGACTCTATAATAGACAAAAAAAACTTGGGAAAAGTACATCTTTTATAGCCTGGAAGCTTCCTGAGGATAGGGGCTATAGCTAATACCTGTGCCAGTTCAGGGCCTGGAATGGAATGGGTACTTAAGAAATGCTGATGCATAAACAATGAAACACAAAGCTTACATCTGCTCATCTCTAAAATGAAGGAGTTAAAAGCAAAGGGCTAGTTTTCTTAAAGAGGTCCTACATTAAAAAGCCAACAGCGCAACTGAAAACAATGATAAAATATATGAATACACAGTTCACAGAAAAAGAGATACGAATGGTTCTTAACCATATAAAAAGATAGTGAATCTCATTCATTAAAGAATGAAATTCACATTAACTCAATGATGAGATACCATGTTAAATTATCACACAAAGATAAAGTGTTGATAACACTGTGTTATTGAGATAAATGGGGTAATAGGCTCTCTTGTACATGACTAATGGGAGTATACATCAGTATTACCTCTCTGCAAAGCAAACTGACAATATATCCAAAAATTAAAAATTCAAATATTCCTCCTCAGGGCAGTTCTACTCTACACAACTTTAAGGGGAGTATATACAATACCATTCATTCTAGACCAGTTAAGAGTGAGATCTGGAATTCCAATCCACAATAATCTTTCACCTCTGAACATGATATACATATCACTTAATTGGAACTCAGTATATATTGCCTTTGTGACCAGTTTTTTCCCAGCCAGATTATACATTTCTGAGGTCAGGACTATACCTTACATCTCTGTTTGTCCTTCTAAGTATCCATGGCTCTATTGAAAACATTTTGTGCTCAGTTTGTGTCCTTTTCACAGAGCACAATTCTTCCTCTGGAAAATCCCAAAGGCTCTCTAGAAATTAATATGTCACCCTAGGAACCCCAAGGAAGATCAATATTGCCTAAGAAGCCACCGCCAAAGGCTAAGAAAGACTGAAAGGATGAGGGTCTAGGCCCAGTGCACCTATTTTAATCATTCATCTTCATTAGAAGAAAAATGGAGAGGATTCTACCATTTAGAAAAAAAATTTTAAGCCACTGATGAAAATTGCCAATGTAATATTTTAGCTTCATATTTTAAACATATGTACATTTTGAAGTCTTAATTTAATTTTATTTAAATATTATTTAAATATTTATTGTTTAATACCTACTAAGAGTTATCTCTGCTGTTGGTCCCTGGAGTTTAGACTAGTATTAAGAAACACAGTGGGAAAAAGAGACCATTCAACTAAAGAATCTTGAAAAAATTTACTGGTGTGTGCTATCCTATACTGTAAGGAAGTAAGCCAATGTTCCCATTTTTCACATACATTTTAATTCAAAATATGACAGTAAATTCCCCAGGCTCCTCCCAGGAAGTGTTCCTTCTCATTAATTCATATAATGGAAGAGAAGGAGAAAGATCTAATGATCTCTTGTGGAGGCCTTGTATCTTCTGCTATTATGTAATCTTTAACACCCCCAAAAGGCAATGTGTTCAAAGAGGCAAACTGCCAAATTTTGTGTGTCAACATACATGGACACTGCCCTGGGCGTGGGAACAGCATTTCGTTATTGACAGTTATCAGAGACTAATAATTGAGCTTGTCCATAGGATGCGATACTGAGTCATGTTCTTTGTATCCCTAAGTAATATAATCTATGAATATTAATGCACATTAAGAAACATGAAGGATGTAACAGAATGCTTTAAGCTTCATGCAATTAAAAATATTAAGTAATAAATCTATTTATTGTCTCATATGACAAGAAGTTGAAGAAAGAACAGCTTCAGTATTCGTTCAATCTGTACCTCAACAATGTCAGCAAGACCCAGGTTTCTTCCCACTTTCTGCTCTGCCTACCTCCGCATGTTCATCGCAGGCTAACTCCTCTTGGTACTAAAATGGTTGAGGCAGAAAAAAGACTATTTATTTCCACAGATTTCTTTTTAAGAGGAAGGAGAAACTTTCCCAGAGGCCCTCTCAGAACACACTGCCATGGCTATTGATCAGAATTGTGTCATTTGTCCATGCCTAAAACAATGACTGATGATAAGAGCAGGACCACTATTCTGGTTTAAACCAATCATTATCCACTCCCTGGCATGTCCCGGGAGCACACCGAGCATAGATACCAGAACATATTAGAATACTGGTTGTTGCCAAGAAAGGGTAAATAGTTTTTGCTTCTGAATGTCCGAACAATATCTTAAAATGCGTATTAATAAGATACATTTAACAATTTAAGAAATGGTAAATCTTTCTCAGTAGTCCTCAATACTCCCATCTTTTCTAGTACCTAGCTCATCTACTCTGTTAAAGACCAAAACAGCTTGCAGATTGTCAAATGAGTCATTCATTCATCCATCCATACATTCATTCAGTTCAGATCTTCTAAGTAACTATCATATTCAAGGTATAGTTTACTATGGAGGATTCCCTAATGTAAAGTTTATGTCATCAAGAAGTTTATTATTTGGAAAATACCAAACTTAGGAAATGATGTCATAGTTTCTCACTCTATCATGTGAAGGTGCTTTCCAAATTAAAGCCGTAAGTTACACAAAATATTCAAGATTCCTAACCTAAACTTACAAATAAAATTCATTCTTTTCTTATAAGAAAGTGCTGAATGCAATTTTAATAAATTACTAAATGTATTAATACTAACTTTAAGTTGTAGAAAATTATAGATTAATTCAAATAATCCTGGTTGACAAATATCAAACATAAATATATTTATCTGTAACACTCAGGCATGTGATAATGGGAGAAAACAATGGCATTTGTTTTGGAAAATTTATTCTGGGATAGTCCTAATTAGGACAACTATTATAGGCATTAGACTTGAGGGCATTTAGTCTACCCTCTCACGTACTGATAACTAGGAAACAAGAGTAGACTGCCATTAACTGAAAAGATCCAGGGACATCTCGAGAACTAACCCAAAACGCAGTACTCTTCAGGTCACAAAACTTGTTTTTCCTCTGAGATCCAAACCAGGTCGTTTCTTCTCACATTACTCCTAAAAGACAAACCCACCAGAGGTATGTCAGGAGAAAAATGACAAACTGTTTTAAAGTATAAAGAATTGAGGGGAAGAAATGACCAAAGAAGAGACCCCCAAAAGATATTTTTATGGTATTAAGGACCTTTCCATTTTTTTTTGGTTTTATTTTAACCTTTATCCAATCTAGATAATTCCTGTTTTGAGAATGGTGATCTAATTTATTCTATAAAGAGCCCAGTAACCAAGTGGCAGAAAGACAAGCATTTTTCAGGGCCTCACCAGCCAACATGTTGGACGTTAAAGAAAGGTACCCTTTCCAAGTGGGCATAGCTCTTGCAGGTGCATGGCTTAATAAGGGAACCCTGACTGGATTTCAGCCCCCTCTATCTCTTTGGCCAGAAGTCTGTGCGCAGGGCATGCCATGCATAAATGCACACAGTGACCCTGAATGCTAAAAATGAAACATCTTGGAATTCCCAAGGCTGTTTGCCCAAAAACTTGAATGCCATGCACAGAGTCAGGATAAATCCATCCTGCCAGAATCTTTTTTTATTACTAACACCCAAGATGTTGGCACAATAATATTAATCATCTGACCTTTTAGAGGTAATTTCCTGACTTTAGCTGGGCAGATCAGGCTAAGTGCTACATTTGGCCCTATTTTTAAATTACCCAGATGGTGTAAATGGGTGTGTAGCTTAGGGTGCCCACATACACTGGGCAGCTTCCAGGGACTATTTGTACCTTGGGTGTGACCAGCAGCTACAGACAGGAGTGGAGAATGGGGGTGAAGGAATGGTGTCATGTCAGTGCCTTTCTTATCTGAGTAAAACTGATTTCATCAGTCACCTGTGAAATGTTGAACCTTGGTTTAAATTGGGGGTGGGAGGGGTTCACTCTTGGTCACTCATAAAGTAGCAGCCAAGTACAGATTGAAGGAGTATGATAGACAGAAAAAGGGAGGCCAGTTCTGAGATAGCTGTTCCCCGTCTCTGCTGCACCAGCCCCAAGGTGGATTTGAATGTTCCAGGTGGGGAAGGTTTTGCAGGGAAAGAAAGGCCATTTTTTGTCCTCTGTCTGCTGTGACTTGAAATTTATTTTGTTTCCTTAGAGATTAAAAGCATTTGATGCCTACAAAAGAGAAGAAAGGGCCAACAGGACTTAAGAGAAGAGTAGCCTTAATTTCCCAGAGTTTTAGGCTTTCAATAACAAGGTACAGGGGACGTTATTGTCTTGAATCAGCTTCTTCTCCTCTTTTCTTATAATTTCCTGGTTTTCTCTGCTTAAAATTACCTTCCCTCAGATGAAGTTTCTTCTTTCTTCTTCCTCATTAATCCATGTCTTTCTTTCTAACAGATACTTAACATTTACCACCCCCACTAAACCTCTCTACACATCCAAACTGATTCCTTCTAGCCTCGATAATGTAGATGACAGCTAGAACTCAAAAACAAGCTTGTAGCTAAAATTATGGCTTTGGGTTTAAGCTAGGAGGCAGCACTCTGCAGCTTGCAGGCCAAATCTAGCCTACCACCTGCGTTGGAACAGCCCATGAGCTAAGAATGGATTTTACATGTGTAAATGGTCAGAAAAAAATCAAAAGGATATTAATGTTGGATGACATGAAAATTGTACCCACAAGTCATGGCTTATTAGAACACAGACATGCTCATTTGTTCACATACCTCTGGCTGCTTTTGCACTACAATGGCAGCGTTGCACAGCTGCAGGAGACTGAATGGCCACAAAGCCTACAGTATTTATTATCTGGCCCTTTCAAAAAAAAAAACCCCAAAAAACAAAAAAACCTTGTCAGTTCCCAATCTAAGATGTTAAATGAGTTAAAGATGTTAAATAAGAACATCTCAAAGAAATAAAATTCAGGCAAATAAGGCAAAGGCTATTAAACAGCCACATTAAGGTCTGAGCCTATAATTAAGACTAAGTGGTTTTCCTGAGAAGCAGGGTATTAAATAAAGGGGGTGAGGGGAATAAGCAAAGTCTACACTACACTTGGTAGATGTGCAGATAATGATGCTCTTGTTGCTTACCGCCACAATTCCAGTACCGAGCCCTCTTCTTAGAGCTGGGCAGTTTCTCATTTAAATAGTTATTAAATGAATGAGGAGGAAGAGAGGAGAAAGAAATATAAAACAACTGAAACAGAAGTTGCACAGAGTTGGGAGTGTACAAGAGTCCCCAATAACGACCTCAAATTTATCTACTCTTGTTTAAATGTCACAGGTTCCCAAATGTTAGCAGAAATTCACACTTTGGAAGCTAACATAGCAAATACTCACTGTGCACCCAGGAGAATAAAGAAATGACTAAATAACTATGGTAACTGCCATAATGCCCATTCAAGACCATCATTTCCACCCTCTTTCTCAGCCACCAAACACTTATATATTTAGTTCAGAGAGTAAATTTAGACTTGGAGATTAGTGAGGGGAAGGAAATCAAATATAAAGCTCATGAAACAAAGAGCACCACTTGTCACTGTTGATCTTTGATTAACTGGCTCTTCTTTCCGAAACAGGGCCTCTTTTTCTTTCTCTCTCTCATTTGCTTGCAGGTGACGCCCACACATATCCTTCGGTGCTGGCAGAGATGCTCACTCAGATAACAACTGGAGTTCATGCTGCACATTTTCATCTTCGTGTGTCATCATCACCATGTAAAACCACAACTATAGGAAAACAAAGCTGTTTGCCGCTCTTCTGTCTCAACTGACATTTCCACCCAGCTCTCACAACTTGTTCTTTGGAGCCAGAGGAGTGTTTAAATCTGTCATTGAGATAGCTCTGCTAGATGAAGTACAAGTAGAATCCAATCCACCCCTACTCTAAGATAAATTCACCTTTCTGTGACTTTCTGTTCCCTCAAACACTCAGCACCCCGTAATCTTTCACAGAGTTGAAACAGGTGACTAGAATAAGGAACAGGTTTTGAGAAGCACGCATTCTAGCCTTAGAGTGGCCTCAGTAATGAGGTCAGCTTGGAAAAGGTGAAATATTCTTGGATCACTCATATTTTATCCCAAGTATTTTTCAAGTAAAGAGTCCAATGTCCAGACCTTCAGATGAATGAAAGACACACTAAGAAATTGTCCCACATTCTGCTCTGGACAGTGGTGAGTGCTCAGAGCCCGTGAATCTTTGAAGGGAAAACACCAATTCCTTTGGGAGACCAAATCAGAGAAAGCTGAGAGGTCCACCCACTCAGATTCATTCCTGAAGAACCAAGCTTCTGAGCACTGTTGAAAAGTCAAGAGTTATGCAGTGTCTCTCAGTTTTGGAGACACAGATAAGTTACCAAAGTCTGGTATGGTTCCAAGACCATCCCATTTTCTGCTGCTTAGTGTGGTGGTCAGGCCACCGTTATGATGAATCCGGAAGTGTCTTTGATTTTTCTCACTCATCTATTATCTCTGTTCCACACAAGATGAGAGAGGAGAAAAGGCACTGCTTTAAAAGCAAGCAATCTGTTTTATCAGGCTAGAGAAAGAAAAAAGTTAATTCGGAGTTGCAGGCAATTACATATTTACACAGCTAGAACATAGTAGGAGGTCTGTTAGGTAAAGTCATGAGGTTTGCATTTCATTTCATGTTGAACTTGACTTTCAAGGAACTAGAACCTTTTTACAGAAGTAGTTTGCATTATTTTTATTAGCTCAGTTCAGGAGTGCTTATTGAGCAGATTCATTTAATGGCTGATTTTTACCAAGGTTTTCCCTTTTCAATTGATTGGGTCTGTACTATTTAACTCACAAGTGATTAACTGAATTCAGTCTTTCTTGGAGTAGGAAACATCTAGGTTCATCTTCTTCAAGTCTTAATTACCTTTATTAAGTTTAATGAGCTCCATTTCAACAACAAAAAAAGAATAAGTGTGGAGATGAACTCATTGCACATGCATTTGACTTCAGGCCATCCTGAAAGCACAGTTTTCAATGAAGTAAATAGAAGCTGCTACATGAGTTATCAGACCAGCCCTTGTGTCTGGTTCAGGGGCCTTCCCCTACCCACAGGATGATAGCTGTGTGTGTGTGTCTCTGTGTGTGTGTGTGTGATGATTAATATGTCTGATTTGAATTTTTCAACCTGTTCCAAGTGCCACAATTTTGTTTGTTGTTTTTCGTTTATTTTTAAATTATTGCAAGCCATTAGAGTATTCGGTTATGACATGAGCATGACAGGTGAAGAAGCTGAAACTGTCTGTCCCCAGCTTTCCCATCTTTGAGCTCTTTTTGAATCACAGCCAGACAAGGCATATTATAGCACCTCATAGAACTTGCTGAGACAAAATCACTCCATAGAAAAGAGCAGCAGCTTGGTAGTAGAATGGAATTTTAACTCCAAAGGCAACATTTTCAGAAGTCTTACACTAACAGCATGCTTAAAATATTGTCAATACTCCATTAAGAGAGGATTTGGGGACATCATTTGGAAATCAACCTAACTCTTGACTGTGGCTTATTTAGCGTGACTATTTAAGATGATTCTTTCTAATAGTATTGGTTTTCCTCACTGCACAAAAATTTCTAAAATATAAATTAGTTTATATCCATCAAGTTTTCTTTTAACAGGTTTAACTGTATATCTTTTTGCCTCTTGTTTCACTAAAAAATTAATTTTTGAACTTTTTAATAGGAAAGTTAGAAAACAGAATTGGCTCTCTCCTTCTCAGAGTGTGACTAGTACATAAACTGAATGTGAATTCATTAGGGCATGTGAGATTCACTCAGTCAATAAATATTTTCTTTATGCCAGGCACTGTTCTAGGCACCAGGGACATGGCAATAAACAAAGCAAAGCTCTGTCCCTTGTGGAACTTACATTCTGGCTTGAGGAACAAACAATAAATAAATAAGTAAAAAATCTAGTGTAAGAGGTGGTGAAATGCTATGGGGCGGGCGGGGGTGGGGGAGAAGCAAAGAAGGCAGATAGAGTTTGGGGGAATTTAACTAGGATAGAAAGCAATGTTTGAGCAGGGACCTGAAGGAAATGAGGGAACAAGCCAGGAGATATCTGGAGAAGAATATTCTAGAAAAAAAAATATATATAAACCCTGAAGTAGGAACATGCCTGTAATGTGGAGGAATCCATCAGAAAGAATGCATATACCTGTGAGAGAGGGATTCACATCACACAGAATGTGCAAGGAAGCCCCGCCTGACATCTCAGAGATGTAAACCATTATTTTGATAAGAAATTTTGCTAAAGCCAATCTAGAAGTGTACCTTGCTTGAAGTGAAAACATTTGAAAGTCTGGGGTTTTTTAAAAGGATAAAATTGGAGATTTATGAAAAGTGCCCATTTTTTAAAAAAACATAGCGTTTTCTTAAGTTACGTTGCTAAACGTGAAGCTTATCTGCTCTGAAAGACAATATTAAAGCACAAATTTAAAAACAGGCACATGGTAGTTCAGTAATTTTATCACTAAATACAGAACATAGTGTGCACTTTGTCTCTGTAAATTGGCATGCTCAGCCCCAAAGAAGCAAGCTCGCAATAAAAACTTACAGAAACACTAAGTATAAAACTCTTAGAATATAAGCAGCAATTGTTTTCTTCATAATTATCATACCTGACACTGTAAAAGCACGGCTCCAGCCACAGTTTTTAAACCATCTCTTGGTTCATACTAATAGTGAAAAAGGACTTCCCTGTTAACATTTCTACTTTGGTTCTGTTCAAAGTGAGTAAGAAAAATCTAAAGTGTGATTCATCTTTAGTAAACCTGTTTTTCCTATCAAAAGATAAAACCAGTTATTACCAAAGATCAAATCTTTCCATTTTTATTTTATATTTATTTACTTTTTGCCATTGCCCTTTCTGCACATTTGATAGTTCTATAATTTTCAAATCCAATCTGATAACTTGGATTGAAGAACTCTGGGTGCCAAGAGCCTGGCATTGTGGCAAATGTGCCACCTTAAATCCACCTGAGTTCTTTGTAACTCAAATACTGCCAGGTTTGGCCATCTTTGGATCAATTAAATTCATGGAATAGAAGACCACTTAAAAATCAACCGAAGTACAATGTTTTCTGTCTAGAATCATAATATTCATAGCCCTCCCCACAATACAAAAAAATTAAAGAAGACCTCTTTATGTACATAAAAGTGGGAAGTGAGATGCTGTACATTTCAGTATAAGGTAAAATAATCTGAAACAGGAAAATGGTGTCAGTTAAGAGGCTCTCAAATTTTATAGCATCTCATCCCAGGTGGTGGGTTTAAGTTTGTGTTACAATATGCTCTCCTTTCTCATGTCATTGCCCAGTTTAGTTGTCGTGCATAATTTATCTAAATGGCAATAATAATTAATAATAATAATACCTAACATTACATGTCAGGAATGGTACTAAGTGCCAGGGACAAATAGAAAAAAAGAAAGACAAACTAAGGCCATGTCCTCAAGGAGATTACAATATAGGGACAGGCATTTGTGATCATTATTTCATTTTATAGTTGAAGAGAACCAGAGTCTTAGAAAGACAGTGACCTGCTTGAGACCAACTAGCAATGGGACATGCACCAGGACTATCTGACTCTAAAACCTAGACTCCTCTCACATCTGAATAAATTCAAGCACTGAACAATTGGAAAGGCTGCAGTAGATCCATTCTTCAAGGTCCCCAGGCATACTGCAGTTGACCCAAACTGGAGGTAGAAAAATGTCCATGATCATTCCAGGGTCAGGCCTTACAGGGTATCTTGAGAACTTTGATGCTGTCTCAAAAGACTCATTCCATAATACTTTCCATGTCAATGGACCTCCAGGGTAAAATGGCACCTGCACCGGCAAAGTTCTGGAGCTCTGGGCCCTAAAGCACATAAAGTCCCTCTACAGAAGCTTTCACCAGGGCTCCTTCTGCCTGCCATCCTCTGGAAAACTTCCAGCAGCCAGCTCCTCAGCACGTGACAAGAATCAAGTCATTCCTTCTATTCTTTCTCCTTCAGAAGAAGTTTCTTGGGACTCATCCCCCACACCACAATGAATACTAAGATCCCTTTTTCACAGTATCATCAGCTCTCCTACGGGTGTGCATTCAGCATTCATTCCACTTCAGATCTCACACAGACAATAAAGAGACCAGCTCTGCAAACCTGAAATATATGGGACAGAAAAGCCCCCTACAGGAGTTGACTGGAATGTGCTGCTAAACAAATAACCCTTCATAGTATTTAAATACTTTTGACATCAAGTGGCCTTATTTCCAAGCACATTCTTCCTTGGTGTAGGAAGACTATTTTATTTTTTTAATCATATCGTGAAGACTACATTGAATTTCCATCACAGGGAGTAAGGAAAGCAAGTCCGTTTGCTTTTACATTGCTTTGAAGGTATTCCATTGGTCAAAATGACTCAATATGACCAGAATTCATCAAAGATAATGTCTATATCTTGCTAAACTAAAAGGAAAATATTAAATAGGTACTGAGTGGCTCATTTCATAATCGATAAACAGTGTTTTCATGACTTTAAAAATGTTTAAGTCTCTCTATCCTTCAACCCCAACTCTAAACGATTTCCCTAAACCCCTATTTAACCACAGGGAATGATTTTCTAACCTTTCCTCTCCATCCCAAAAGTCCTCCATTATCACACTTCACTTGACTGCCGTGTGCAGGGGTTAAGAAAGGAGTAAAATTGTAAGCAGATTTTAAGGCTAACAGGAATCACTCACTTTTTATTTTCTACCCTAATCTCTCAGTCAAGTCAATAAATACACAGTAAGATTGAATTTTGGTCATGACACTACAAGATTTAGGCTGCCATAGTAATATTCTTTAACTTCATTTCAGAGTCTCAAAATAATGTTCTTTGGTCTAGTTGGTTCAGAAAAATTGGCATTTGTGGCCTAACAGGGGCCTGAGGTGGCCGGCTGAAGACGAGGCAGTCCTTTCCTATCCAGAGCAGTGGTGTTGAGCAGGTGAAGAGGTGTCAGCCGGCTGGCATCTGGATAGGCGTCCGTGTCAGGAGCGGTAGGCTGCAAAGTCTCGTGCTGGGGCATAGGGATGGTAGTGTCTGCGAGTGGGCCCCGGCCTCCGGGGGGTCATGTTCATGTAGTCACTCTGAAGGATCCTGTTCCTCTTATTCTTCATCTGCAGAAAAGAGAAACGTCACTGTGAAGGGGCCAAGGACATGGAGGGAGATGTCATGGGAGGAATTCTAAGACTTTGGGGACAACTTTTCCAACCACAGACTGTCAAAGGAAGCTGAACACCAGAATTCATTAAGCACCTTGGACTTGGATCATGACTAAGCAAACCTAACTACTTTGGACTCTTCTAAATCAACTTGAAAAATCTGAATCAAAGAAAGTATTTTAGAAAAATACTTTCCCTGATACTCTCCACAGTCATTTAACCTGAATTTCAAAAGTATACCTAATTAACATATCTGCTGTTGATAAGTAAATACTCTTGAAGGCTCTTCATCATTTGCAAAGGTTAAGCATCCCCATTTCAATCTTCTTACATTAGCCATTTGTTTAACAAGCTGTTTTTCTATAATTAACCAAAGAGGACCTTCAGCCCCTCAGAGTCTGGAGTAATCATAAATTCATAGCAGTGCATACCAAATTAATGGGAAGATAGTTCTAGGCAACTAGTAACATTCCTATTCCTTCATATGTATTTACATTTCCATAAAGACAATAGAGTCACTCATCTTTATTCCTCAGGTTCAGCTCCCTCTAGATGAATTTCTGCAGGATTGAGGAAAGTAGGACAACACTTAACCTGCTGCAAGAGTTACACCTCCATGAATCCGAGCAAAGTTTTGATTGAGGAACATCTTCTCCAGATCAATGTGATGATAAAATTTATACACTTGATAAAAGGCCCATAAAAAATTTTTTAATAGAAAGTCACTCAGATTTTTGGATTTGGAATTCTTTATTATGGAAAAAAATGCCTATTTCCTGGCACCTAGGCCTGATGCACAA
This sequence comes from Desmodus rotundus, assembly GCF_022682495.2. NCBI lineage: Eukaryota > Metazoa > Chordata > Mammalia > Chiroptera > Phyllostomidae > Desmodus > Desmodus rotundus. Next base: position 183,502,277 of record NC_071388.1, on the reverse strand, counting down.
GTAGATATACTGCACGTGAATGATATGAACTCCTGCATAAATTAGCAAGCACAGGACTTCAGCCTGGCCTTATTTCCATGCACTTCTACCTCAGCACTTCACATTTCCTTGTCAAAGAGGCATGAGTAAGTGTTGAAGAAAGGTTGGAAAAACACTGACCTTCACAGTACCAAAAATGACTAACATGTTTTCAGTCCTCATCTTCTTGAACTCTCAGTAGCATTCTTTATTATTGATTATTCTCTCCCTTTTGAAACACCCTTCCCCTTTGCCTTCTATGAGATGGTATCATCCAGATTTTCATCCTGTCTCTCTGATCACTCTTTCCTGCCTCCTCTGAAAGCTCATCCTTCGCTAACTAGCCATTCAGCATTAGACTTTCCCATTGTTTTGTCCTAGGCCTTTCCCTCTACTCACTCCATCCTCACTCTCCCTAGACAAGCTCATCAACATCACAGCTTCAATTATCACCTATTTACCCAAATGTACATTTCTGGATTAGGCTTCAAAGTCATTTTAAACTCAACATACCCAAAACAAAACTCAAGATCTTACTCTAAAATCTGGTCTTCTCCCAGTGTTTCTCATCTCTGTGAGTGACTACATATATAAAGTTGCCCCAGCCAGACCTCCTAAACCTCATTCTTGCCACCTCTAGCTCCATTATTCCCTGTCCTAGGGGACATTTGACAATGTCTGACAACATTTTGGGTTGTCACACCTAGAAGGAATGCTACTGGCATCTAGTGGATAGAGGCCAGAGATGTTGCTAAATATCCTACATTGACAGGGCAGGCCCCATCAACAAAGAATCATCCAGCCTAATATGTCAATAATGCCAAGACTGAGCAATCCTAATCTAGACTCCGGTCATGAAAAAAACATGGAATGAAAGGAAGCAATGGATACAAGATATATCATCAAATCAGCATGAGTATTGTTAGACTCCTTGACTCCTCCTTCTTGGTCATACCCAAAGATGATTCTTTATCTGAGCCTAGGTGACTAGAAGGACAGTGTTTCACCCATAGACATAAGGCAAGACAGCAGGAGAAGTGTATTTGAAGGAGGTTATAAATTCTGCTTTTGTCATTTGGGACTAGAGATGATGGATGGGTTATTTAGCTGGAACTAAGAAGAAAATAGCATTAAACACACGTAACTGGGGGATTCATTCAGAGAGAGGTAGTCATGGAAACCAAATGCATGAAGGAAGTTGCTCTTCAAATATCTTGATTCTATGTCCATTCTATAAATCAGAGATAGGAGTTCCCTTGGACAGGAAAAAGGATATGGAAACGTCTGCCCCCAACTCAGTGTAGAAGGCTGCTGATGATACCCTGGGGATCATTTTAGTATTTATTCCCACCTTGAGGACTCCCCTTGCCAGATTCCCAAGTGATAATCTTTGTCTCCAGACACCCAAATAAAACTATACCTGTTAGAGAGTGCCCAAAAATGAAGAAGTATTGGTTCTGGGTTCTCCAGGTTGCACACAAAGACTATGAAAGATCTACTGCAATCAACTCCCATGCTTACCCTCACATTGTTATTGAATGGTGGATTTAGTCATCACCACCCAAACTCTAAACACAGCAGTAGAATGGACATGACACATGCATGACTGGGAATACTACACGCAACCAACAGTGTCTGTGTGTACTTAGCATACGTACATGTGTTTGCAGACTACTCACTTCATGTGTCTGTGTATCTGGGTCATCTACTCTGGCCCTTTACCATTCAATGTCTGCTAAAGCTGTATGATTTTAGGACCCACCTCCCTTGCCCTTCCCTTCACCACAGCCTTTACCCACTTGTTTCCTGAGAGCAGCAGCAAGACCCAAGGTTCATACAAGGCAATTCAGTGAATGGAGGATTAAGTGAGAGTAGCAGGTGCTGGTCTGTGGCAGCCTAGGGGAGCTCTTTATTTATTCAAATGTCAGCAATAGGTCAAGAACTGAGATAGAATCTGCAGCTGCTCCCAGAAACCCACTCAGCCTAGAACTGCCTATGGTAGCACGTCACAAGCACTCAGGAAGTTCCGGAAAAAAGCAACTTGCATCAAGGCACAGTGCAGACCAGCCAAAAATGGGATCCTAAAAAAGTACCCAGGAACAGGCTAAACTTTAGGGATCCTTAATGGCCTGGCTGACTAGCTTAGGCAGGAGCTAGTTGCTTAAACATTAACACCAGCAAGAAGAGATGAGCCCAGGATAAAAATGCTATATTATTCTATGAAACATAGGTATATATTTATTTCACACACTTTTGGTCAAAGAATACAAAGACCTAGCTAGATCTGAGATGCAAAGAAAGGGTAGTTAGCAGGTAACTAAATTGGTTGATTTGAGTCATTTAGCAAGTTAGTGCCTGATTATAGTAACTGACATTTTAATGCATATTTACAGCAAGTTTTAAATGATGATTAGTACCCTTCTGGCCACTGAAGGTTAAAGCAGTTTCCAAAACTACATCCTAGGTCAATTGACCTAGCTCAGCATATCACAAGGGAGCGCCTGTCCACTGCACCTGGCTTTTAAATTAAAAAGTTGAGATTCCCAATGGGATCAGGAAAAAACAAGAATTAAGAGCCCAAATTCTAAAATCATTAGCAAACACCACAGTTGTTCAAAGCTAGAAGGGGCTTTGGATGAAGACCGCAAGATCCACAAAGATAAAAGGACTCAGCTAACATCAGAGGAAAAACTTGGGCAATATTTCACTACATAAAAAGCCCCCCATCAGGCTTGGGCAACTTGAAGAAGGCAAGACAGGCAAATTCTCAAGATGATATCTAGTATAAAGGATTTCCAGGAACAAGGAGCTACTTTGTTCCCTACCCTGCAGAAGGCAGAGATTAGGCAACAGGCAGCATGACCAATGTCCAGAATATCCCAACAGTCTTCTAAAATGGGAGAAGTATGTGGGGAACAATTGAGAGGCAAACTCTGGCAACAGGCCAACCAGAGAGTAAGGGCACCCCAGGTTGTATCTATCATTGGTATGACTGTGAACCCATGGCTGCCAAACCCCTCCCACCACCAAAACTACAGTAAATAGGGTGGCTCCACATGACATGGCTTCCAGAAATATCTGGCCCATGTATGGACTAGTTAAATGTATGAATTACGCCTTGAAGGTGGATATTATACTTCAGGAATGTTTATTTAAGTCTTTAGTTTGGCCTCTATGGAAGTTGTTAACTTAAGCATTCATCAAGCATTAAACGACTTAATACTAGATAGATAGTGAGTATAAATAGTTCTTTATCCATTAGGAGGGTACATTTCTTGTTGAAGGAATGACTCATACATGCATCTAAATTTTAGAAAAAATTTCAAAGACAAAATGGAATCAATACATGAGGTATTCTATACCCCAAAGCTTGTATAAGAACAGGAAAGATCCTTAATAAAGAGGTGCCTTCTTAACAGTAGATGTGGTCATCAAGAGGTCCTCAAACCTCAGTGAAAAATTCAACATTGAAGAAGGTAAAAGAAATATATATATATAACAAGTTTATTGCATGAACATTTGCAAAAGTTGGTAAACCCCAATTCAGTGATGAGAGCTCAGAAAAGTCTAATTCTCCTTATAGTTTCATAATGACAGCACCATACTTGGTCTCACAAAATTCAACTGCTTCTGAGGAGATAAAAATATGAGTCACATAAACAGACCTAGTTTTTTTTGCTAGGTTTGAATGCATAATTTCAGTAGCCAAATTTCTCATGATTTTTGACCCTGAACCAAAGTTGTTCACTGATTTCAGTTGTCTAGACTCCCAAGCTGCTTAGATTTTTATACATATGTATATATTAAAACTTTTATATGTCATAATGATATTGAAAATGGGGATAAAAAAGTAACTGCCCTTATTACCCCCACCCTAATTTGGCCAATTGGCTTATTCTGTCTGGCCACCTAACCAGTGCCTTCTGGAAAATAGAACACCCATCACATTTTTATCTCAGATTAGGTTGGACAGGCTAAAAGACAACCCACTTAAACCTAGCAGGGAAAAAGAAAATAATAAAAATCACATGTTAAACAGAAAATAAACGACATGGACAAAATTCTTGAATATAATCAGATTTGCATGTGCAGTAAATTTACATAAAAGCAGTGCTGCTTCTCTTACCCAGCAAGTAAAAAGAGCCACTGTTACTAGCAAGCTATACAAAGCCAAGATTCCATCAACCACCACCAGTGCCCAAAATGGCTTAGAAGACTCAGGAGTTTGGTGAGCTGGACAAAGCTGATTCTCTGAAAAATAGAATAGAGTGGATTAAATGATATGGGAGTGGCACTTGAGTAGATTTCCTTCCTTCTGAACTTTATGGAAGAATGTGAAAGGGACCAAAATATTCAAAATATCGCTAGCTTAGAATGCATAGAATTCCTCTTTGATCTATGCTCTTTGGGATTTATCCAATCCCACCGCTCAGTATGACGAAGTTTTCAAGGCTACAGCTGAAAACCATTACTTTAGAGTGGCACACTGTGGTTGCATGTTACCTTTCACATGGATAATGGTTCCATTGCTCTTCTCATTGTCTATGTAAGGAGGAGGATACATGACTTCTATTTTGCAGAAGTAAATATCTGTTTGGTTAACGAACAAATTCCAGAGGTAGAATGTCACTGTTTCGTTGCCCAATTTCCCATCACAGTTGAATCCCGTTTTTGACTGAAACTGAAGCTGATGGGAGTAGTTTCCATTCACAACACAAACTTCCACAGCACTATCTGCTCCCTTGTAAAGGGATGCCCGGAACTCCTTTGAAAAGAGGTTGTAGGTGTATTTGCAGCTAAGGTTGACAGCGTTGTTGTTCACCACAAGCATGGGCGACTGCTTCACCAAAATCTTGTTTTCTGGAGAAGGAAAAATCATTGCTTAGAACAAGGGTATAAAGACTTTTTTCTGAAATCAAAATATAGTAATTAAAAAAATAGATCTCCAGTAAAGGCTTTTTCTTGGCAGACAAAGATACAGGAGCTCTTTTGGAGATAATTATACCAAGAGTTTAAAAGTTTACTGCTTGATAACATTTTCATTCTCCTTTGAATGAAACAATGGAGCATGTCTATTCAGATATTTGCCAGTTTACCTGGGTTGCCTTTTTATTGTTGAATTATCAGAGGTTTTTACATATGTTGAATCAAGTTCCCCATCAGATATATGATTTGCAAGTATTTTCTCCCATTTTGTGCATCATGTTTGGTATTGTCCTAAAAATTCTCCCAGTTGATGCTAATATCCAGTCAGGGTTGAAAATCACTATAGCCTAAGAGATTTCTCAAGCTGACAACATTTTAGAATCACCTGGGGAACTTCTACAAACCCTCAATTCCCTCGATTAAATCAGAACTTCTGGGTGTAGGACTCAGGCATCACTAGTTTTAAAGTTTCTCAGGAGATTCAAATTTGCAGTCAAGGAACCAGTGACTTACCAGATAAAAGCTCATTTTTATCCTCAATTCATAGGCCTCCACAGGCTTTTCCAACCTCATTTCCTCAAACCAAAACCTTCCCAGTTAGCTGGATCTTTTCAGTCAGCGCTCCAGGAATACATCGTGAGCATTCCTCTCCCCATACCTTGTTCACTAACTCCATGGCCTAGTGACTCACCCTTCTCAGGTCTCAAGATAATTACTATGTATATCACTCACTTGCCATTTGGTCAGGTTCAACATATTTTTGGCTTTTGTTTATTGGATGATTATTGGTCTTTTAATTTCAATCTATAAGTGTTATATGATTCACTACTTATTGTGTATTAAATATTGTGGACATTGATTTCCACCAGAATCGGTACTGATTGAGTTGAAAATACAGTTGTCCCCTGAACAACTTGGGGGTGAGGGGTATCAACCCCAGTGCAATAAAAAATCTATGTATAATTTTTGACTCCCCCAAAACTTTGCTAATAGCCTCCTGTTGACTGGAATCCTTACAGATAACATAAACAGTAGATTAATATATATTTTTATATTATATATATTACACATTATATTCTTATAACAAATGAAGCTAGAGAAAAGAAAATGTTATGAAGAAAATCACAAGAAGAGGAAATAATTTACAGTATTTATTTAAGAACTCAGTGTATAAGTGGACCCACACGATTCAAACCCATGTTGTTCCAGGGTCAACTGTATATTTTAAAACACCATTTTAAAAATACTAGAATGTTGTTTTCCACTTTATATATTACAAAGATCAGTTAAAGTACAACTATCTGAGAATCTTGCTTAGTTGAAAGTATCATATCTATAAAATTGAGCTGAAAATTTGCAAGAATTAATTACCTTCAAAGAATTTTTTTCTATAAATTAACTACATTTCAACAAGCTGTTTTGAGGCAATGTCCATTGATATAATGACAATGAGATCGATTTAATTCTAAGTACTCACTCATGACAGTGCCACAAAATTATTTAATTCCAGCTTATGTGTCCGCTAATTTTTAAATTGCAGATACTACTATCTCAGTGTAAATGAATGTGCCCAACGGCCCTCAGCCTACAATTTTTCATTTACATTTCTTTTGTACTTTCAAAATAAGCAGTTCTACATTTTGAATACCTCTTGTTTTATATGCTTCAATTCACTCAGCTTTTAATTTGTGTGTATTTCCTCCAGACCCCTAGTTTTCAAGACTCTCGAGAGCAAGGGCCACATGTTATGCTCCTTTGTGTATTCTGCAAACAATAGGATCTTAATAAATAACCAATTAGTGAAAGATGGTGATCTGACTGTATCATTCTTATCAGCATCTAAGCCCAACTACCATCTCACCAAATCCTTACTCAAAATTGGTGTCTCCACAATAACTTTAGCTTCATTTATTATTCATTCAACAAATATAGCCTAAAAAGCACTAAAAAGTAAACATGTAAAGAACCAAAAAGTTCAACCTGTCTTGGTAGGAAAATGCAACTTGTTTTTTGTTTGGTTTGGTTTTACTTGGCCTTTTTCTTTGGGTATTTAGAAGAAATCATTGGGCAGGTTCTGAGTGGGAGAACCAACCCCGGGAAGAAGTGCCAGCATCTCCCCTCCTTTTTAGGGAGTTCAGGTGAGGAATTTGTATTTCTGCTTACTGAGTTCTGCAGGAATTGTATTTTTGTTACTAACTATTTGGATTCTCTTGTTATAGGCATTCAAATTCTTCCTGATCTACCTTTGAAAGCTAATAAGGAAAAAGATGAGACTAGGACTCCTTTGCAGAGATTTTTAAAAAGGGTGGGGGCAGGGGGTTGGCAGATCTTGGGCAGGGAAATTGAGTAAGGCTGGAAAGAAACTCTGGATGGCTACCCAGTTTGGCTCCCTTCTCCTAGCACCCACAGTGAGGAGGAGGGAGTGAAGAGAGCATGGAGAAGAGAGCATGAAGAAAAACAAAGTTACTACACTCCATAGCATCTATCTGTACTCCAGTAGTGTGCTTACTATGTCTTGTGTAGCTCAGGGTGTGACACCTCCCCAAGATGCATGTAGGAGAAAAAAACTGATTTCCCGAAGACAAACAGAGTTCACTTTCTGTCCTGGGGCAGTTCACAGTCTGATGGGGAAGAAAGACATACACAGACAACTACTGAAATAGTGGCACGGTGCTCACAGTGTTTCTGGGGGCAACTGTGGGGCCAGCTAAGGATTCCTAGAGGTGGTGACTGCTGACCTGAGTCTTGAAGGACTATGCATGCATTAATTCAACAGGTTTTTATTAAATAAACTTAGCCTGGCTAAGATGAGTGTTTGTGCTAAAAGATGGGGTAAGGTAAGAGTGGGTATTGGGGTAGAGGGTGAGGTAGAGGACTCTGCAGAAAATAAAACAAAGAGACAAAAAGAACAATCGAGGCAGAGAAGATAAGGAGATGTGAAAGTGGATGATGTAGGGAATTACAGCTACCTCACTTTTGCTGGACCCTAAGTTTAAAAGACAAGATTGACAAAGCAAGCATAGTTTATAGCTTGGGATCTCTCCTGTAGGTTTGAGGATCTATGAGAGGATTTTAACCTGAAGAGTGATGTGTACAACATTTCATTTTATATAGATTACTTTAGCAAAAATGTGGAAAGTAAATTTGAAGGGTACAAGAGTGAAAAGATGGAAACAAATTAGGATACAATTGTAGTAGTCTAAGCAAGAGGTGATAAGGTTAGAAAGAACTACAATTTGAAAGAAGTGAATAAATTCAGGAAATATTTGTAGCCTAAATCAGCAGAACTCCATATTGGCTTAGATCTAGTGGAAGAGGGAGAAGAAGAGTTAACAATAACTGTCCTTGAGTCACACAGACCAACCAGGAAGTAACATTGTTTTCCTTTTGCCTGCCTCTCTTCTTCATTCATTACAAAAGCAGAACAGACAGCTCAGAAGCTGAGGTGAAGTTTGGACATCTGAGATGTGCAAAAGACATTCTTCTACCCTAAAAGACTGTTGCAAAGAAAATACGAATTACTTCACAGGTTCCTGGGAATACCGATGACTCCCTGGAGCTTAGTACAGTGTTTGCTGTTTTTCACAACGGTCTTTCTCTCTAAAACCATTTTCCCTTCACAAAGCATAATATAGTGAGATAACTAAAAGATAGATTTTCCTTCAGTTCATTATAAAGCCTCCAAATTCAAACCTCAGCATTGTTAATATTGATTCAGATTTCTCTTGAGCCCATTCTACCTCAGCTCTAAAGTTGAGGAATTTCTCACGGAAGAGCATTCAAGATCCTAGTATCTAGGCTGGCGGTTACACACTCCGTTTTCTCCTGGTTGATGGCATATCCAACACCTGAGCAAGGGAAGAAAATGTCTTTCTTTTTTTTTTTAATTGATGTATAATTGACATATAACATATTAGTTTCGAGTGCACAACATAATGAATAGATATTTGAATGTGTTGTAAAAAAATCACCACAGTAAGTATACAAGGTCTGTCCAGTAAGAGTCCAGTTATTGTTAATCTAATGGGAATGGTTTGTGCGACATCGATGGAACCTGGCAGCCAAGGAAATTGGACTGGAATATGCATGCATTAACAATGGACTTCACTGTACTGGTCAGTGGAGGCAGTAGATGCAGTCGAGTGAGCATGTGTACTGTGTGGCCATCGCATTCAAAATGACTGAGCAAGTACAGCAAACGAATCTGTTATCAAGTTTTGTGTTAGGCTTGAACTCTCCTCCACTGGAAACTATTTGGATGATTCAGAAGGCCACAGCTATAGGCAACTGGTGATTGGCAGCTTCATCACAGCAACATGTCCACTCATGCATCCCACCTGGTGCAGAGATTTTTGAGGAAACATCAAATCACCCAGGTGACTCAGCCCCCCTACAGCCCAGATTTGTCACACTGCGACTTCTGGCTTTTCCCAAAACTAAAATCACCCTTGAAAGAGAAGAGATTTCATACCATCAGTGAAATTCAGGAAAATACGATGGATGAGGCAGCTGAAGTCTATTGGGAAAACTGTGTAAAGTACCAAAGTGCCTACTTTGAAAGGGACTGAGGTGTCATTGTCCTATGTAGAATGTTTCTTGTATATTCTTCAATAAATGTCTCTATTTTTCATATTACATAGCTGGACACTTTTTGGACAGACCTCATACTTAATATCCATCACCATACATAGTTATAGAATATTTATTTCTTTGTTATTAAATTTATTGCAATGATATTGGTTAATAAAATTAAATAGGTTTTAGGTGTACAATTCTGTAATACATTATCTGTACATTGTATTGTGTGTTCACCACCCCAGTCAAATCTCCTTCCATCACCATTTATCCCCCAATTACCCTCTTCTATCTGTCCCATGCCCCTTTCCCTCTGATAATCACCAAATTGTTGTCTATGAGGTGGTTTTTAGGGGGGGGGATATTTGGAAGGGTTTAATTCCTTCACCTTTTTCTCCCAGCTGAAGGTAAGGGCTCCTTCTTTTTACTGCATCATAGTATTCCATTGTGTAAATGCAACACAGTTTCTTTTATCCACTCATCTACTGATGGGCACTTGGGCTGCTTCCAAATCTTGGCTATTGAAAATAATGCTGCAATGGACATAGGGGTGCTTATGTTCTTTTGAATTAGTATTTTGGGTTTCTACAGATCTATTCCCAGAAGTGGAATTGCTGGATCATAAGGCAGTTACATTTTTAATTTTTTGAGGAACCTCTATAATGCTTTCCACAGTGGTTGCATCAATCTGCATTCCTACCAATGGTGCATAAAGGTACACTTTTCTCCACATCCTCGCCAACACTTGTTGTTTGTTGATTTATTGATGATAGCCATTCTGACAGATGTGAGATGATATCTCATTGTGGTTTTACTTTGCATTTCTCTGATAATTAGTGACGCTGAGCATCTTTTCATAAGTCTATTGGCCATCGGTATGTCTTCCTTGCAGAAGCATCTATTCAGGTCCTTTGCCCATTTCTTAATTGGATTGTGTTTTTTGGTGTTGAGTTTTACAAGTTCTTTTTTAAAAGGTTTATTTTATTTTCATTTGAGAGAGACAGGAAGAGAGAGAGAGAAATATCTACATGAAGGAGAAACAACTATCAGCTGCCTCATGCACACTTCCCAACCAGGGATCAAGCCCGAGCAGGTGCCCTGGCCCAGAATTGTAACAGCAACCTTTTGATTATGTAATGATGCTCCAACTGAGCCATGCTGGCCAGTGCTACAAATTCCTTATAAAGTTTGGATACTAAATCCTTATCAGAAGTATCATTAGTGAATATGTTCTCTCATTAAGTTGGTTGACTTTTCATTTTGCTGATGGTTTCATTTGCTATGCAAAAACTTTTTAGTTTGATATAGTCCCATTTTTTTCTTTTGTTTCCTTTCTCTGAAGAAATATATCAGAAAAATATCTATATATTGCTAGAAGAAATGTCAAGGTTTTATTGCCTATGTTTTCTTTTAGGAGTTCTATGGTTTCATGTCTTACATTTAAGTCTTTAATCCATTTTGAGTTTCTTCTTGTTTATGGTGTAAAAAGGTGGTCCAATTTCATTTTTTGCATGTATTTGTCCAATTTTCCCGATACCATTTATTGAAGAGACTATCTTTAACCCACTGTATGTCCTTGCCTCCTTTGTCAAATATTAATTGACTATAAAGGCATGGGTTATTTCTGGGCTCCCTAGTCTATTCCATTGATGTATATGTCTGCCTTTATGCCAATATCATGCTGTTTTGATTACTATGGCCTTGTGGTATAGTCTGATATCAGGTAGCATGATTCTTTCAACTTTGTTCCTCTTTCTCAAGATCACTGAGGCTAACTATAATTGAACAACAATAAAAAGTGTTTAATTAAAAAAAATTAAATAAAAAAATAATAAAATAAAATAAAATAAAATACAAAAAATAAAGATCACTGAGGCTATTGGGAGTTGTTGTGATTCCATATAAATTTTTGAAATATTTGTTCCACTTCTGTGACATGTGCCCTTTGTATCTTGATAGGAATTGTGTTGAAAGTATCAATTGCTTTGGGCAGTATGGATATCTTAATGCTATTAATTCTTTCTATCCATGAACACAGTATGTTTCCACTTATTCGTATCTCCTTCAGTTTCTTTCTTCAAGGCCTTATAACTTTACAAGTACAAGTTTTCTACATCCTTGGTTAAATTTATTACTAGGTATTTTTTGATGCAGTTATAAATGCAATTTTTTTTTAATTTTTCTTTCTGACAGTTCATTATTAGTGTATAAAATGCAACTGATTTCTGAACATTTATTTTGCTTCCTGCTACTTTGCTGAATTTATTTATCAGTTCAGTAGTAGTTTTTTGGTGGAATCTTTAGGATTCTCTATATATAGTGTCATGTAATCTGCAGCTAATGACAGTTTCACTTCTTCCTTTCCAATTTGGATGTTTTTTATTTCTTCTCTTATCTGGTTGCTGTGCTAGAACTTTCAGTACTATGTTGAATAAAAGTGGGGAAAGTAAATATCCCTGTCTTGTTCCTGATCTTGAGAAAAATGCTTTTAGTTTTTGTCCATTGAGTATGATGTTGGCTGACAGTTTCTCACATATGGCCTTTAACATGTTGAGGTATGTTCCTTCTATTCCTTTGCTGAGGGTTTTTATCATAAATGAGTGTGAGATGTTATCAAATACTTTTTCTGCATCTATTGATATAATCATGTGGTTTTTATCCTTCATTTTATTTATGTGGTGTATCACATTTATTGATTTGCAGATATTGTACCAATCTTGGATCCTTGGGATAAATCCCACTTTATCATGGTATATGATCTTTGTAATGTATTGCTGGATCTGGTTTGGTAATATTCTGTTGAGGATTTTAGTATCTATGTTCATCAGGAATATTAGCCTATAATTTCCTTTCTTTGTAGTGTCAGTGTTATATTCTCTGTTGGATTGATCCATTTATCATTATGTAGTGTCCTTCTTTGTCTCTTACTATAACTTTTATTTTAAAGTTTATTTTTTTCAGATATAAGCATTGCTACCCCTGCTTATTTTTTTCCATTTCCATTTGCATGAAATATCTTTTTCCATCCCGTTACTTTTAATCTGTGTTTATCTTTTTCTTCTGAAGTGAGTCTCTTGCAGACGGCATATATATGGGTCTTGTCTTCTTATCCATTCAGCTACCCTATGCTTTTTGATTAGAGCATTTAAGCCACTTATGTTTAAAATGACTACTTATAGGTACACATTCATTGCCATTTTATTCTTTAATGTTCCTTCTTTCTTCTTCTTCTTCTTCTTCTTCTTCTTCTTCTTCTTCTTCTTCTTCTTCTTCTTCTTCTTCTTCTTCTTCAACATTTAACATTCTCCTTTAACATTTCTTGTAATCCTGATTTGGTGGTGACATACTCCTTTACCTTTTTCTTGTCCGAGAAGCTCTTTATTTCTCCTCCAAATTTAAGTATTAGCCTTGTTGGGTTAAGTTGTCTTGGTTGTAGGTCCTTTCTTTTCATCACTTTGAATAATTTATGTTAATACCTTTTGGACTGAAATGTTTCTGTTGAGAAATCAGCTGAGAGTCTTATAGGAGTGCTCCCTTGTAGGTAACTGCCTTTCTCTTCTGACTTTTAAAATTCTCTGTCTTTAATCTTTGCCATTTTAATCATGACGTGTCTTCTTGTGGGCCTCTTTGGGTTTATACTGTTTGGGACTCTCTGTGCTTTCTGGACTTGAGTGTCTTCTTTCTTCACCAGGTTAGGAAAGTTTTCAGTCATTATTTCTACAAATTGATTCTCGATCCCTTGCTCTCTCTCTTCTCTTTCTGGTATGCCTGTGATGCAGATGTTGTTATGCATCATGTTGTCCTAAAGGTCCCTTAAACTATTCTCAATTTATAATTCTTTTTTTTTTTAGCTGCTCTAATTGTGGATTTTCAGCTACCTTGTCTTCCAAATCACTGATTCAATTCTCTTCTTCATTCAACCTACTGTTTATTCCCTCTAGTGTACCCTTCATTTCAGATTTTGTAGTCTTCATTTATGATTGGTTATTTTTATGGCTTTTATGTCCTTTTCTATGCTTGTCATCTCTTTGTTGAAGTTCTCACTAAGTTCCTTGAGCATTCTTATAAAAATTTATTTGAACTCTCTATCTGTTAAATTGCTTATCTCCATTTCATCTAGCTCTTTTTCTATAGATTACTTGTTTTTTCATTTGAAGCATGTTTTTTGTCTTCCCATTTTGACTGCCTCTTTTTGGTTGTTTCTATGTATTAGGTAGATCTGCTATGACTCCCAGGGTTAGTAGGGTGGCCTTATGTAGTAGGTGTCTTGTGGGAGCCAGTAGCACAGTTTTCTTCATCATCTGAGCTGGGAGCTCCAGCAATGTTCCCTGTGTGAGTAATTTGGGCCTTCCTGTTATAATTGTGTTATAATTAACTCTTGGATGCTATTGTCATTTTGGAGTGCGGGGCCAACCCTCATGCTGGCTGACTATAAGGGTGTACCCCAAGCACAGCATGTAAGATGCTGTGCAGATGCTGACCACATAAAGTAGAATTCACCTCAGCTGGATCTGATGATTGCTGAAATCTCCCAAGGACATGCCCTTTGTGAAGCTAATTGGATCTCCCTTCACGTTGTCTGAAGCTGGTCACTGGATGTGTTGGTTTTGGGTCCTTTTGGAAAGGTCTCTGGTGCAGGTCAATGCCAGACTCTGCTTGTGACTGGCTCCGGGTAACCTGTTTGGAGCTACAAAGCAATCCACAGTTTATGTCTGCCTCCGTGGGCCCAGGTGTGCACAGGAAGAACCAAACTGCTCACCAAGGCTGGCTTTTACCAGCACCAGGCTCAGTAGCAGGTTAGCAAAAGTCCCAAGGCTTTCCAAGATCTGCCTCCACCTGCCAACTGCCTAATAGGCTCTGTCACTGAAAGAGCCTCTGACATGACTCAAGTTGCAGGAGGGAGATTCTCAGTGAGTCTCCACATAAGGGTGAGTGGTGTTCACCAAATTGATACAGGTTCAAACTCAGTGCCAGTGCTGGGTCTGAGGCCACTCAGCAAATGTCCCATGGTATACCAACTCTAGCTACCATCTGCTGGTTGCTTCCACAGCTTGTGGTGGGATTAGGTCTCAGGGAGTCATCTGGGTGAGGCCAGCAGAGACTGTCAAGCCCAAATAGACCAAGATTTGGCCACATGAAGAGAGAGCTCTGAGCGCAAGGAAAAATGGCCCCCATCCTAGAGCCACACAACTCACTGTCCAGATTCTGCCCAGAACTCAGTAGGGTGTAGCCATAAGGAGTCAGGAGGGTGGGACCTCCCGGAGCTCTGAGGGCGGTTCTAGCAGTTCTCTTGTGAGGGAGAAGCACAGTCAGGTTCACAGGAAAGTGTGGGGATGGCCGTCATCCCAAAGCCACACAATTCAGTCACTGACACTCCCTGATTCTGTCCAGACCCCTACATCCCAGCCCAGGCAGCTGACTCCTCAGCAGGGCACAAGCTCCATTTGGTGGGGCCACAGGGAGTCTAGAGTGTGGGGCTATTGCAGCCCCTAGACTGATACCATAAAGAGGGATATAATCCACCTAAGAAAGATGATGTCTGTGATTTGGAAGAGGAACACATCCCAGGAACCCTGGTGGCTGTCCCTTCAGAAATCTCCCCAGAGTCACAAACTCCAATTTCTCTTCATGCAACTCTAGTCTGCTCCATCCTCCCTCCATAGGAGCTTGGAATGAGTGGCTGTGGATGAGATTTTGTGGTTTGGCTCTTTAAGAGATTGTCTGTCTCTCCCTGGTAGACAGAATGTCCACCAATTTTCATGACTAGATGTTATGTTGGCACCTCTTCTTGGCTCTGGTACTCTGGACTGAGGAGCCCAGCTTGCTGTTGAGACCCCACTCTTCTAAGGGGAAACCTTTGCAGCTGAGATATCCCTCCAGAATCTCAGCTGCCACCATAGGAGCAGGGGCCAGCCCTTTGCCCTTGATGCCAGTATCATTGTGGTTTATTTTGTAAATCATTCATTATGAGACTTCTCTTCAGCCAGTCTTCAGTTCATTATTCAGGTTGATTGCTCTATATTTTAGTTTAATTCCAGTTTGGTCCTGGGAGGAAGTGTGTGTAACATCTATCTACTCTACTGCCATCTTGGATCCCTCAGAATTTTTATTTCTTCTGATGAGAAATTCTATTAAGAAAAAATCCTTTATTTTGTGTAACTCTTTGTGCTAATATTTTTGGAGGGAAAGAGCATGAAAAATGTTGTTTGGCCATTTGTTCAAAAAGAGATGTTTAACTTATCTGTCAATATTCATGCCTTTTCTATGTCCACACATATGCTTTTCAAATTAGCTGATCCTTAAAACATAGATACTATGTTTGAGGTAATTTACTTAGTATGTGTTAGTGTATGACTAATAGCCTCTTAGATTTGGATTCAACCTGAGTTTATGATTGGCCTATAAAACCTCTTATTTATGTCAGTTATTCAGAGAAACCTCAGTAAGAAATGGTCTCATAGGGTTTCAAAGTCTTCATCTGCTTTTGAGAGAAACTAATGAAAGAAAATTCACTTTTGGTAGTAAAAAAAATAGAACCAGTTACTCTAAGTGATATGGAATGTATTATGATTATTATGACCTTCAGTAGACACAAGAATTCTGATTCCTCTTATTTTTTCTTAAAATGGAGCATGTGTGAATATGCACACCACTTATTCAATGGGAGTGAAGTAATGACATGAATAAGTCAAAGCAACCAATAATCAAAACATCAAGTGATATTTGGCTTTGATATGTAGTTTGGTTCTCTGAGTTTCAGGAAATCCACAGTACTTCAAATAATTTAAGGACATATCTAGACTCAGAAGAAAGTAGACAAATATTTAGCTTCTCCATACTTAACTTCTGTTTGATTCCATTTTGCTTTCCAGTTTGTGCTAGGAGTGGAAAGCATCCTTCTCAGGTTACTGTGGTCTTAGTAGACCTAGCCTTTTCCCTTAGATATTTGGTTTTCCCTCTTCTGAGTAGTTAGGCAAAGTCTACGTAGGTCAAACCTCTTTTAAAAGAGAAACATTGTCAATCCTTCTATTGTATTTGCTTACGGTATCAAAAAAAATTGTCTTGACTGACATTTCTATAACTGAATTGACAAGTTGTTTTGATGATGAATTTAGTGCTTTGCTTTTCAAAGCCTTTCCTAGCTGCTAAACCAGCTAAAAGTGTGGAGACAGGAAGCAGTAACCTCAAAACTCTTTCCCTCACAACTCCTCCTTGACAACAGACAACATGAAGAGTAAGATTGGAGGTGAGAAGGTACTTATCTGCTGCTTATGAGCTAGGCAGTGGGAGCTAAAAGATTTCTCACAGATAATCTATGAATCTTGTGCTATAGTTGACTTCTGGAAAATTGAAACTTGCTTGTACTTCCATGAGAATGGAGTGGGAGAGGAAGCTTAATTACAACAAAAAATCTTTCCCTTTTTGCCTATTGTAAATGAGTCAATTACTATATTAATAAACAAGTCAACTCTCTGCACAGGTAGGGTGGATAACCATCTGTGAGGTGTGGCTCCAAGTACGAGAGAAGGAACCCTGACCCTGAAAGGACCCTCTTCACCAGCTCAGTTAATGGTTAGATTTCCAAAAAGATAAAGCCTAAAATATAATGTGGGAAACATGTTGATTTAAATTAGTAACTATGACCTATATATGTAAGGCTACAAAGCATTTTCTCCTATTTTATCTCATGTGAACTCCATATTAATATGTAAAGTAAATAGGCAAGGTGTTCATATTTACAGCAATTTTATAGGTGGGAAACTGAGGTCAATTAGGTCAAATGACTTGTCCAACGTTATAAGACAAGTTAGTGACCCTGAAGACTTGGCTCATGCCTCATGACTTCTAATTTACTGTTCTTTTCTCTCTGCCAAGTTGCATCAAAATTTCAACACAATTTCAGTGATTGATTTTAGATCCTCTCAAAGTTGGACTTGATAATTGGATGGGACTACATGTCTGAAGTGAGAATTAAGGAGGAGGATACCATTGAACAAGGAAGTAAATGGGGTGGGAAAAGACAGAATCAAGATAGATTCCATTTTCTCTACCATTTTGCTGGATTCCCATCCTGCAAAAACTACTCAGCTACAAAGAAAGCTAGAGATGATTCTAAGCCAATCCCTTGTTTTATAGAAGAAGCAACTGAAAACAAATGAAGTAAATAACTTTTTAAGTAAAGTCACACAAATAGTGGAAAAGCTAAGGTTTTGTTTATTTATTTATTTTTATGATTCTAGATATAACGTTTTAAATCATGAGTGACTGGAAAACCAAGCTTGTGAATTCAGCAAAATTGACTTCATTTTATGGTCACATTTAGAAAGTGCATCTCCAAGCAGTCTCTGCCTCTAATGTGCATACATAAAACATTTTGCTTACCATTTCAAAGACTTCCGGAAGGTCATAGATGGATCCCAAATAAGGCCTACACATAATATTCTCACATGAAATGTCTCTTATAAAGTATTTTAGATCCATAAGCAATAATTATACTATGGTACCTCTTTCATTTCAGCTTGCCTAAGTATACAAAAGGGTTTGAACATAAACATTAGTCAACACATAAAGTCATTTGTTAGTCTAAACCTCATTTGGGGAAATCCTTAACTTCATGGTCTTTGTGAATTGCATTTACTTGTCATGTTTAACTTAACATATTTTGTGTGTTTTTTTTCTTTGTCATAGCACCATAAAGAAATAAAATGCCACATAGAGGCTGGTGAACCAAAGAGTAGAGTAGGCAGCACTCAACACTGAAATCTGCATTGGGAAGTTAAGGGAGCAGTGGAAAAGGTATAATAGATATTTGGTTAGCAATGTGACTGCCCTTCAGAACCTCTTAAGAACTTTATTGGGTTCCATCTCTGCACATTCTAATCAGAGTTTCTTTTGCAGTTTAAAAATCAGGTTGGAAAATCCTAATCATATTTTTTCCTTTTTTAAGTCCTGAGTGAACAGAATTTAACGTGTTAGGCAGGAACCGAAGAAAATGAAAGCTTTCTATTTTCAGCCATCTTGCCCTATGATGTCTGTGAACATTTTGTGAAGGTGACACTGGTTTCCCTGACACAGAAGAGCACCTCCCTCCTGACCACAGAGTTGGTAAAGTTACCGTAACTTCCCTTTGAGTACACTTCCTGTTCAGGCCCAGGATACCCTTCACCATGTGGCCATCTGACCACTTTCACCTTTCAGCCCCTGTAAGAAGCAGGCTGCCCTACAGGCCAGTCCAGGGTTTGCTCCGGAAACTGTAAGATAAACTGTGCTTTCTGGGAGGAAGGAGAGACTCAGCCATCTCTGGCTGTGGTAATTCTAGCTGGTGGTTTGACCTCGTAGAGATGTGAGAAAGATAAGTACAAAACATTCATTAAAATTAGGTAGGAGGTTTTACAATAGAAGGACTATTGATGAAGATGTGGAGCCACAAGGGGTGGCACTAGAAGCTGTAACTCGTAGCAGCAGAGTTATGACCCCCTTGGGTACAAAGAGGCCAGTGGAAAGTGAAGTCATGAGAAGCTCATGGAAAGAAAATTGTGTAGAAGAGGCCAGAGCAGAAGCAGTGACTCTATCAAGAGAAACAGTCAGGCCAAGCACCTTAACTCCTATCAACAGAAAGTGTGACTTCAAACAAAATCTAAAGAGGTCTTTAGATTTTAAAGTTTAAACAAGTACAACTGATTGCAGAAAAAAATAGAAATAGAAGCCTACTTAATAAATTCACTAAACAAGCTGCTGTTGGTCAGCACTAGTCTGAGCTCCATATTTTACCCTGATGTGTGTTTTCACACAGGCAAACACTGCAGTATAGAGGACATTTTCCTTGTCCTTTTAATGAAAACACTAATTGAAAAATATATGTGCACCCCTATGTTCATTGCAGCATTATTTAAGTAAGATAAGGAAGCAACCTAAATGTTCATTTATGGACAAATGGAATATTACTCAGCCACAAAACAGAATGAAATCTTGTCATTTGCAATGAGATAGATGGACCTAGAAAGTATTGGGCTAAGTGAAACAAGTCAGACAAAGAAAGACAAACACCATATGGTTTCACTTATATGTGGAATCTAACAAAACAAACAAGAATGTGGGAGGGCAGGGGAGAGTAATGGGGGGTAGTGAATGGGGACAACTATAATTGAACAACAATAAAAAAAGATATTTTAGAAAATGAATATTTATGAAGGACTTAAAATTAATACAGACATATTCTATGTTAATAGAGAAGAATAATCAATAAAATAATGTCAATTATTTTTTATCTATTCTATCTATAAGGATATATAATTCTAACAACAGCAACAACAAAACAAACACATAGACACAGAGAACAAACTGATGATTGCCAGAGGGGTGGGAGGTAAGGGAATGGGTGAAAAAGGTGAAGAGGATTAAGAAGTACAAACTTGCAGTTATAGAATAAATAAGCACATAATGTATAACATAAGGAATATAGTCAATAATATCATAGTAACTCTGTATGGTGACAGATGATTACTAGATTTATTGTGGTGATCACTTCTTAAAGTATATAAATGTCAAATCACTATGTTGTACACCTGAAACTAATATAATGCATGTCAACTATAATTTTTTTTAAAGTACTGTTATATGAAACTGTTAGTAACTCAAAGGTCAAATAGTTCATTAGCAAAAAAGTCCCATCTGAGCATCTAAATCTAAGTCATTCATTCTTAAGTGATAAAAATTATCAAAAAAAATTCAATAAGTATTTTCTACAAATACATTTTGAATTGTCAGAAAATTTTTCTTTAGTATTCTAACTTCTGCCTTGACGAAGTCATGCACTCATTCAGCAAATAAATGATGGGACCTTAGTACTAGATTCATGGGGGATGGGAAGATGTAAAAGATGTAGCTTTTTCCATCTAGGAGAAATCTTAAGCAGGTAAACAATTAGCTACATTCCAAAGCCATGTATGGTGCATGAGCCCTATAGAGATTCACTGACAGTCATATGAAGGAGACTTTGTTTCTGGAAGACATGATTCTGGAAGCTGTTAGCCTTTAGCTGGGCTATGATGTCTGAGGCAAGTTTAGACAGGCTAAAGTGAAGGAAAGGACTTTTAGTTTACTGGAGACAAGCAGGGCATCCCATTTACTTAACAGGGAAGCAGGTGAAGATGGCTGATACCAATCATGGAGGGCCTCTAATGCCAAGAAAAGACACATGTATTTTACTAGCACAGCAACAGAAGACATTGAAGACATATGAGTTAAGTAAGTGCCTTGGGGTGTTTGCATATCAGTGCAGAATACAGTGGCTTGGAATGAGGCTAGAGTGAAGGCAGAGACCCACTGGAGGTTGCTGCAAGAGTGCTGATGTGAGCTGCAGAGGTGGGACGGAAATGATGGACAAGTCATTGGTGCTCAGTTGTGCTTGGTGATAAAGAACAGGAATCAAAAATGACATAGAGGACACGAGCTGGGTGAGAACAAAAGTAGAGGTGCTTGTTGACAAAATTAGATAAGTGAATAGAAGACATTTGGGAAAAAAGCTGTTGAGTTCAGTTTTTGATATGTTAGTGTTGAGTGGCAGGCAAGGCATCCTAGAGAAAAGGTCCAAGAGTTAGATATCTCAAACTAGAGTTCAAGAAAGTCATAGAGAGATATGTACATTGGAATGTCATCTCTAATAAGATGGCAGTTAATATTAAACCTGCTAAAAGCCATGGCCTACACTATGATCCATCCCTACCACTCAGAGACACTGCCCAGCAATGCAGGGTGTGAGCAGTCTAGGACTGAAACTTCCTAAACATGAAGCAACATAATCTTGGGTGCGATGTGACCCAGCTCCTATCATTCAAAAGGCTGCAATGGTCCTCTCAGCTCCTAAAAGTAAAAAGACAGTCTAAGAGGACACCATGGCAGAGCACCTTAACTTGTATGAAAAAGGTACCAACACCCATAACTACTCAACTACTTCCAAAAATTAAACTTTATTATCCTAGAAAGATGCCTATAGTCCAAATAGTAAGTAACCAGGGTTTTCTAGTTTTCTACATAAATTATGATAGTAATTGAGCTAACAAATAGAAAGAAACCCCACAGTATCAAGGAACTTCCTATATTAATATATTATTTTCCAAATGTATATTTTAATCCAGTAACCAAATTTGGAACTTTATTTTCCTCCTCAGTCACCAATAATTCTGAGCCTTCATTCAAAACAACTCTGTAAAAAAGATGAGAGTACATTTATTCTCTTTGTTTCATTCTCCCTAAATCTTCCATTTCCAAAGAGCCTAATCAGGATCACCTTGGCACGTACCGAATCTTCTAGGTAAGTGACACGGCATGGGAGTTTGAAAATAATTGCTTCATTGAATCTTAACATTACACAAGAAAATAGGGAGAGAGAGCAAAGACAATATTGTCCCTTAAACTCCTGTAGTCATTTCTAAGCATATTAGTATCTAAAACTCCTGGTTTGCAATCTCTCCAGATTTGCTAGATGGCTGGTTTGCAATTCTTTGTATTTTCTCTATTAGATCATAAGAGCATCTACAAAGGAATGGGGTGGTTGAGTTGCCTTGTTAGACCTCATAAAAGCCAGAGCTTTTCTATTCCACTAAAGAAGCATTTTTAAGCCAGAAATAGACCTGAGATGTCTTCAAGCCCAACCCCCTATCAGATGAGAAAACCAAGACCTAGAAAAGCTGTGCCACAGTGTAACAGACTAAAACTCCTGATCACATCCTCCTATACTGAAAATTTTTTTGCTTAAGCTTTTGAGTTTGAAAAAAGAAAGGTAAAAAACATAATAGATATGACCTTTCCAAAGCCAAGGGCAAGCAGCCACATCCTTGTTTCAAAAAAACACCGGGAGATGCTGAGATGAACTTTCCTGACTGGAAAATGGAGCCCTGCCCATGACGTTGGGCAGGGTTGGTCTGAACCTTGTGACCTTGTTATCTCAGCCATGAGCTGAAGCCACACCCAGCCACAGTGTGTATTTTTGAAGGCTCAAGCAAATTTAAAGTATGCATGGGCATCAAAGCGAAGGTATGAACTAACCCAGTGGCCCTTGTTAATGAAAGTTTAACACAGCAACATAACACATATATAAATCTCCTTTCTTCCTCCCCATTTTTCTCAGATATTTGTCCTCCTCTCTCTAATCTCCCATGCTCCAAATCATCTCCTTCCTCATCTTCTGGAGAAAACTTCCTCCATCCTCCTTTCTTCCTTCTACCCCCGCCTCCTTTCTTCCCTAATAGCTCTCTTTTCCCTCCAGCCTGCAATAGTACACACATGCACACACACTCGAAACCAGCATTTTGTTCCTTCCACATGTCAAGCATAATAAAGTCCATCAGTTTGCAAACTTTTATTACATACTTGCTGTGTACAAAATACCATGGTAAACAGTATAGGTGATAAAGGTTCTTAAACATCTCCACTTTAGTAATTTCCTGCTCTTTTTCTTAACCCTCTGAAGTCTTATTTCCCTTACCACTCTGCCTATACTCAAAAGTCCTGAGTTGCCTCCTTTTAGCCAAACCAGTGGCCTTCCCAAGTTATTATTCACTTCTCCTTCCCTTGTCCAATTAATGCTATTAGCTACTGGCTTTTGTTTTAACTCTTTTCTCCTTTGATTTTAATGATGCTTCATTAGCCTCATTCCCCTTGCCTCTCTAAACACATTCTCTGTCTCCTTCTCTAGCCAATCATTCTCTTCCTAACCATGACTCCTAACCAGACCTCTTTTTCTTCTTACCCAGTTCCTATATCATCAGCTTTGTACTGGACATTTTTCTGACACCTCAAACTGAACATGTCTAAAGCTAAACACTATTTTCCTCCAAAACTCAGTGTCACAACATCTTGATTTCAGGTGGTGATACCATCATTCCTCTGTTAAACCAAAAATCCTGGCATTATTCTGGATCCCTCCCTCTCTTTTGCCTTGATCCAAAGCTAGGTCCTAAGTCCTGGAATTTCTGCTTTCAAACCTCTCTCATAGTAATCACTTCTTTCTAGTCCCACCTTCACCACCCAGTCCGTATCTATACCCTCATCTTGGTAAAGCCACAGAGTGTTATAACATAATCTCCTTGATAATAGTCTCCAAAACCATATGTATTCTAAGCACTTCTGCTTCCAAAACTTTCATCTTCTTCATAATGCCTTAAAATGAAGTGTGAACTTCTGTTATTAATATTCAATCCTTTGTTCAATCTGATTCTACACTACCTTTCCAGATCTCCACACATTCAGACTGGCCATCAGTTCCAAGAACATAAAACAATACGCCTGGTTTAATTTCTTTATTTGCATGTGCCTCCTTCCTGACACAACATAGCATTGGTAAGACATGAACCCTGGAGACAGAGTGTCTGGATTTACTCACTTACTAACTGTATGACCAGAGACAAGTTGCTGTATCTCTTCCATGCTTCAGTTTCCCCATAGAAAATGGGGTTAATCATAGAAACTACCTCATAGGATTTAGGGGGAGAATAAATGTTTTGGTACAGGGAAAGCCAGGTAGAAGAGTGCCTGGCACATTATGACTGCAAAATAAATGTTAGCCGCAAATTACTATTAATAAAATCATTCATTTAAATCCTGGCTTTCTTTAAAGTCCAGCTCAATTCCCAACCCTTCATGAAGGCTAACTATTCTATGTTAATCTCACTAAAGTGTTTATTTTATGCTTCCTCACTTTAGTATTAATCTATTTTCTCCATCAACAAATATTGAACATCTACAATGCCCCCAGCACTTTTGCATAGTACTGAGATTTTAAGGATGAATGAGACATGACCCTGCACACAAGAAGCTCACAGTCTAGAGGAAAAAACAAATGTGTGAACACAATAACAATAATTTTGGGAACCCTGAGGAACAAAGAAATCCATTGTTTTGCCATTTGAGGTCCCAGAGAAGGTTTCTTCAGTTGAGAAGTATAGGGGACATTCCAGATTACAAGAATAATATATGCAAAGTGATTAAGACATCAAATGGTGTGTGAGGTAGGGGACTTCCAAGTGTTATCTGTTTCCAGCTGTTATGTCCTATTATATATACATAGTCTCCTCAACTAGATTGTAAAGTCCATGAAAGCAGAGAGACCTTGATTAACTACACAAGCAGTTCCTGTGTGCTAATTAAGTCTTTATATTTCTTTCCCTCTTTTTATTTTCCCTCAGACTCAATACAGGTTAAAATACAACAGGTTTAATAATTATTTGTTAGATTAAGTTATGCTCCCATTTAAATGCCTCTTACAAGTTTATAATGAAGGCTAAATACCCAGAAAAAGCTTCTTCAAGGAGGTGAATCTTACATTAAGGACATGAAGTGAAAGAGAATTAGGATTTAGTTGGGTGGAAAAGGGGAGAAGGGAAATTTCAAGAGGGAAACAGTATCAAGAAAGTCATAAATGCAGGATGCAGGTGCGTGAGACAGTGAAGGAAGCTGCAGTATTAAGGTTTAGAATCATATTAGAATATGAAGGGAGACAGCTTGACTAAGTAAGATGAGTCCAGCCTAAAAGCATCCAAAATTGCCAGGAAACGTTGCAATGTCATCTTTCTATAAGCATCTTCTAGGAACTATCAACATAACTTCCTCTTCTATACATTGAGAGAATGTATATGTCAAGTCCCCTCAGCAATTACAAGCACAACGCTTTACCTTCTCAGAAAGTTAAAAAAAAAAAAAAGTCAAACAGCCACCTAAGTTCTTAAGAAGGAAATCTATGTCATTGTTAAAATGTGAGACATTTTAATAATTCAGGTTCTTGTGTGAATGAGTGAGTAATAAATAGGAGTTGCTGCTGTAGTCAGTACATTCTTTTGAGGATTTGAGTCAAAAAAGTGACACAGATACTACAGAAGGGGGCTCACGATTAGATCAGAGGTCAGAGTGAACAGTGAGTGGGTGACTCTGATGTCACCATCAGGAACCATTAACCTGGGTACCTTGGCAGCCACAGTCCCCAAGATAACAAAGATGATGACGAATGAAAAAGGTGACAGTCGTGATGATGCAGAGATAAAGTTGCAGCTCAAAGTTATAAGAAATTCTCCCATCATGCAGTTTCTCTTCCAGGAATGAAGACATGAACACATGTAATCTGAATGGTGACACGTACAGACTACATTAAGGTGCCACCATTCAGATAAAATGCTGGCTGGGCTGATGGTGCAGTTTCTCCAGTTCCAGGAAGACGCCTTTGGGAACCATGTTACCTACCCGGCCTTCACCCAACAAGCTGGAGGCACTTTGTGTCACAGTCTTGGGGCTGCTTACAAGTGTAAAAATGAATAGGGATGGTTGAGGTTTGATCTACTGAATCTATCCTGAATGGACCGTAACGTTGAGATGTTGTTTATGAACATTGAAAACACTGTTGTGGAGGAATTGTCTGACCAGACCCAACATCTATCTCATTCCAGACATTGCTCTGAAGTTGGCTAACAAATTGAAAGATACCATCAAAAGACATCAAGGGACATTTACTGATGAGGAGTCAAATCTTTCCACCACACTTATCTGTATCCTTCCTCACATGAAGATGAAGAGTGGTTGAGACCCATGATGAAAAAAGACATTGAGGATTTTACCAGAACAGTTACAATACTTGGGTCCATAGTAATGATGTTGATAAGGAAATTGAAGAACCACAATTCCAGAAATGGCATGGAAGATTCATGCAAAATGGATTTGGGACACTGATGTTTTCAATGAATGGATGAATGGATGAATGGATTATAAGGTAGACAAGAATAGGAAGCCTGTGAGTTTTCAATAGCGAATTTCAACAAAAAATGAAGACCTACTCAGAAGTCCAGAGAGAAGAGATAGAAAAGCATCAGCTAATGCTCAAAAGAGGGAGCATTTGCCTTTCCTTCTACCTTCCACACCCACAGAACCAAAGGCCAAGCTAGTCCTTATGGGAAGCACAGAAGTCGGAAAGAGGAAAATGAGCAAGATCTTACCAAGGATATGAAAGACCCAACAACTGTACCCAACACAGAGGAAGTGGTACTTCCAAAAAATGTAAATCCGAAAAAAGATAGTGAAAATACATCTGTTGAAGGAGGAACTACAGCCAATCTAGATGAGCAGGATGAAGAAACAGTCACAGCAGAAGGAAAGGAAGGTGAAGATCCCAGCAAAGGTGATCAGTCAGTCAGTTGACCCTGGTAAAGATAGTGTAACAGAGAAGACCGATCACATCACTATTCCTAGCTAAGCATCGTGGTTTGATTATAACTGTATTCATGTGATTGAATGGTGCGTTGTTCCTGAGTTTTTCAATGGGAAAAACAATTCCAAGACTCCAGAGATATACTTGGCATACAAAATTTTATGATTGACACATATCGCCTAAACCCACAAGACTGTTTGACCAGCACTGCCTGTCAGGGGAACTTGACTGGAGGTGTGCGTGCTATGGTGAGGGTTCACGCCTTCTTAGAGCAGTGCAGTGGAAGCTTGTTGATTACTGAGTGGATCCAGCAAGTTGACCCATGGCAGTGGGTCCTCCTCCTACTCTTCATTTCAGTGTATTTGCTGTTACCCCTCTGCTCTTGTGCCTCTACATCTTTGATCACTTCAGGTCCCTGCTGCTCAACAGATGTTACATTTTCCTGAGAAGAACAAGGAAAAACTGATTGATTTGCAGAACTTTGGTCTCCATACTGACATTTACTCCAAGAAAACCTGAGCAAAGAGTAAAGATGCCAGTGCTGAAAGAGATTGGACTGAGCAGGAGACCCTGCTATGCCTGGGGATACTGGAGATGTGTAAGGATGATTGGAACAAAGTTTAGGTACATGCTGGACTTCATACTCAGGCTGAATGCATCCTCCACTCTTTTGAGGCTTCCCATTGAGGATCCATATCTGTACCTACCAGCCTGTCCCCTTTGTCAGTCAAGGAACCCAGCAATGAGCACTGTGGCCTTTTTGACATCTGTGGTGGACCCCCGTGTGGCATCAGCAGCAGCAAAATCAGCTTTGGAGGACTTTTCTCAGGCCCAGGAGGAGGGACCATTGGAATTGCTTGAAACTCATGTCAAGAAAGTACAAGAAGCTGCTCGAGCCTCTGGGAAAGTGGATCCCATCTAGGAGAGCAGCTGCATCTCAGGCACAGCCCGGATAAGCCAGAAAAGCTTGAAGGAGCTGAAGGCAGAAAACAAAGGGGGGAATGAAATGAATGAAGATGATAAAGCAGAAGACAGAGTCAATGAAAAAAATAGCAAGAAGGAACAGGATAGTGAAGTTAGTGAGGATACCAAACCAGAGGATAAAGGAGAATAAAGAGAAAAAGGAACTCACTGGCAGTTGTAAAGAAAGAAGTGATATTGGGAACAAGAAAGTCATAGAACATGAAATTTCTGAAGGAAAGGTAGCCACTGTGGCCGCAGCTGCTCCTGCCTCTGCTGCAACCAAAGTCAAGCACCTGGCTGCATTTGGAGGAACTGGAAATGATCATGGGCAGAGAGAAAGAGGCTTTGCAACAACAGAGGCAGCAGTTGCTTGCTGAATGCTAGAAGTTCCACATGGAGCAGCTGAACTATGCAGAGCAGCAGCATGGGCAGAACCCTCCACAGGGAGAGCAGCACTCAGGCGGGCCTGGCCTGGCCTCGCTGGGAGCAGCAGGGCACCGCAGCATGACGCCTCACCAGCAGCCCGCTCCCTACTCTCTGACGCAGCACCAGATGCCACCACCCCACACGCCCTAGCCAGGTCAGATACCAGATCCAGGTTCCATGATGCCTGGGCTGCCCATGCCAGGCCGCCTGATTCCCACCAGTGTGGCCAACATCCACTGCCTGGGAGTGGCTCTACCACTCCTGGTATGCTGCCAATGCCCGGGAAACATCTTAGGACCCTGGGTGATCCTCACAGCACCTAAAAGCATGTATGCCCTCCACCGCCGCTGCAGCAACAGCAGCTGCAGCCACCTGCAGGTGGAGTCCCTCCGCCTCCTGCTCTAGGCCCACCCGCCTCTGAGGTGCCCTAACCTGGAAAATGCCACAAACGCCCACGCCCAGCACCAAACCAGCTGGAGTGGTTCCTCGGCTTCCTTGGGTTTCCTTCAGGATTTTTCTCCTCACATATCCCGTCTCTCCCCATTCCCCACGCCACCCGTGTCCATGCCCTGACTCCCCTTGTGTTAGGTCCTTAGCCAACACTCAGGGGAAGTCTTGGTGACAGTGTCCCTGGTTATGCTAAAAATAACCTGAGTCTTCCCTGTCCTGGTGTGGGTATTCTATGTCTATTATTTTTGTTCTCCTGCAGTTTTTCGCTTTGTCCTATGCCTCTGTGGATAATGTGTTAGTCCTCTTCTCTCGCTCTCTCGCTCACTCTCTCGCTCCTCTCTCGTCATTTTTGCTTTAAAGGAGAGCATCCGAAGTTAATAGGCACCAAAAAATGGTGATGGGCAGAGGGGATAACCAATGGGGACAAACCTTAAGGCATTATAAGTGACCTTATTCCTGCTTATCTGAGCAAATAATGGGGCTGATGGTGAAGTTTCATGAGACTTTTGCCACAAGTAGATACGCCAAAATTCAAAGCGATGGGGTTAGGGCCTCCACTGCTTTTTCTCCCTAGTGAGGACTGTGAGGCCCTCCACCCTGCATGGCAGAACATAAGCCCACCCTTAAGCACCTGGGCGGGGAAAGCACATGCATTAGCACAGGTCCACTCCCTCCCCAGGCCCACAGGTCTGCTTCCCTGTGCAGATTGTTGGATTGGGGTGGGTGCTTTTGTTTTTCTGAAGGCAGTGTGAGCTTTGTCCTTAGTTCCTGGGACTAGCCAGGAAAGTTTTAGGGTCCAAGAGCAATGGCCACCCAATGAATCAACCTCACTATTCACTGCCTGTGTGCATTCTTTTGCTCCCTCTTAAAAAGTAAAATAAAGTAAACTTTAAAAAGAGGGGGAAAGGTAAGTAGATAGTGCTGAACATTTTAGCTCACAGAACTTGCTTAGGACAGCTGGGGTGCAGGACCCCACACTACATCTTGCAGAGGGAGTGGAATTTAGTGCCCTCCTCATGCAGGAACTACTCCGAGGAAGATATTCACACAGGATTACAGCTGAGTGGTAGCCGTGTGGAATTTCTACACTCATGATAACAGAACAAAGACGTTAAGAAGGAGGATGGTCGATGTCTAAAGAGAGAGAAACGGTGAGATCCCCTCCCCACCCTGAGCAGAGGTTCAAATGTGAGAGCTTCAAAGTTAGGACCACAGATTCATTTCTATTTCTAATCTGTCTGTGAAAATGACTCATTCTACTTTCTGATATTGATCTATTAATTTTACAGTCCTGGCTTTAAAAGTCCTTTCTGGATGATTACCTTTAGAAAACTAAAAAGTAGTTTTTGTTGTAGGGTACGGCAGTAGAGAAAATAAAATTCTCAAGCAACATCTATACTTTTGAAATATCCTTTTGTAAGATCACTTGAAATGACAAAACAGCCAATCATTTTTTTGCCAGTCAGAAAAACTGGCTACGGTGTATTGATCGTCATATAGATACAGCAGTCTGTTGATTACAGCGCATTTTTGATGTTCGTCTTTTTACGTTCCTTTCCCAAGTCCAGCCTCAGAGCAAACACTTTCCTCTGAGAAGTAAATCACGTCCTTTTGTGTACAGCTACCTCAGCGGGGTCATTTGCTGAACTAAAAATAAAGTTTTAAATTATTGTGCTTTGCTGATTATTTAAATGATCAAATACCATTTTTCTGCCTTCTGTGCCTCTCTCAGAAAAAGAAAGGCTGAGAGAAATGCAGCAGCATTGGAGAAATCAATCCTGTTCAAACTGGCCATTTTGACAGTTTATTTGCTAAGGCTTGGGGAGAAATGAAAATAAACACTCTCATGGAAAACAAAAGTGGGGTGGTCCTGATTTTGCCTTCATGCCGAATAATTAGCTTTCTGGAAAATAACCAATATTGGCTGCAAATCTATGAACGATGCTATACATCACATGCCCACCCCTTCCATCATCAATCACTGGCCCTTTCAAGGGCCTGCTGTACCAAGTTGGACTCATATTCTGACGTCCAAAAAAAATCCTCTGTTGTGGATCTCAGTTGCACAATTATCCAAATCTGGTAGAAAACATGTAACTTTAGTAAAGGAAATGTCTAAATTAAGATCTCCTCACACTTCCTAAGTCATACTTCTTTAATTTAGCCATAAAGATCTTTCTACAATGTCCTTAAAATCATAAAGAATCAGGCTAGGTTTAAACTGCTTAGAATTTTAAGCTGTGCTGTGAGCCAATGAGTTAGGATTATTAAATTAGTGGAAAAAAAGAACTATTCTTTACAAACACACACACACACACATGCACCTCGACACAGACATACCAGTAGTTTTCACAATCCTAGGGAGGACAATTACACTTTGACCAGAGAGTTTTCCTCTCTTTCTCATTTCTTCATAGAGGGTGAGTACAGAGAAACAAAGAGCACATGAAAGGGTTTGCACCGTTGATCAGAATGGATCCTACATTTGTGCATGTTGTCATTGTGTTTTCTCATAAGTTCTCCTATTGGAAGAAGCATTTCAAAAGTGCCCTCTCTACCCCGACCGCTTTCCTACTTCATTAGATGGCCACTCAGCATCAACTCGGAAAAGTTACTAGGAGGGTGATTTGGTGTTTGAAAGGCAGATGTATTTTTAAGTTGAAAACTTTAAAGGTTCTGCATGTGTGAACCCTCCAACTGCTTGTTTAGCTACCCCCCCCCTTTGCATAGATGTTCTAAAGAAAAAAACAGAGCTTTGAGTCTTACCAAAAAAATCTTCAAAGGACAGTGAATGAACTGATGACAGATGATTGTTCACAAAACACATCAGAACAGTATTTTGTGTACAATTATTCCTTTAAATTTTCTGTCAGGGTGAGCCTTCTCTTTCCTTTCTGCCATTCTTTACTGACTAATAAATTAAGACATTTTAAATATTATTTAAAAATAAATTTTAAAGATCCCTTAAAATTAGAGTTTAAAAACCTTTCAAAAATAAATTTAAAGATACTTTTTAAATGAATTTAGTATCTCTAAATGCTTGGTAGTAGATGCTGGGGCAAAACTTGTCTCATCACCAGCCTTTCCTTATATGAACAGCTTTTATAAATACACACACAATTTGTAAATGTTCGCGCTGGCACATCAGACAACAAAATAGATGGGTATATATGTAACTATTGTACTTGTGCAGGTTGGGAAATCATACCCTTCGAAGCACGTGCACATGATGTTTAAGAACAACAAATAATGCAGTCTTTGCACACCAAAATAAATGAGAAAGAAAGCCAAAGATACTGTCTTTTCAAAGTATCTCCAAGGAAAAAAGTAACTATAGTTAAACATGCCTATCAACCCTTATCAGCCCAATTTTTGAGCCAAGCAGGACCCTTTTCTAACTCTGAGAATAAGTTAAACAGACACCTTACTCCAGCCCACAAAAGCAACGAGTTCATTCTGTTTGGAATTGGGATTTTTTAAAGATGATTTAGACTTGGATATATCTAGAGCTATGAAATTATAAACCACATCATGTTTGGTGAGCTCGCATAATGCTCAAGGGAACAGGCTGTAGCATCAGGCCCTGGTGCCAACAACTGGTATCTATACATCCTTGGGCCTATTAGCACTCTCCTCCTTTTCCATTTCTTCATCTGAAATGGGGTTCTCTAATAGTGTTAGATATGTCATCCTCCTCATCATCATCACTGGGAACTTAAAGGATTTTAAAGATTTCATTTTTTAAAAATTTATTTTTAGACAGAGGGGGAGGGAGGGAGAAAGGGAGAGAATCATCAATGTGTGGTTGCCTCTTGGGCATCCCCCACTGGGGACCTGGCCTGCAACCCAGGCATGTGCCCTGACTGGGAATCGAACCAGTGACCCTTTGTTTCGCAGGCCAGTGCTCAATCCTCTGAGCCACACCAGGAGGGTAGGATTTTAATCTAAAAAAACTATTTCAGCCAATTATCAAAAAAAGGAAGGAAGGAAGGAAGGAAGAAATAAAGAAATAAAGAAATAAAGAAATAAAGAAATAAAGAAATAAAGAAATAAAGAAATAAAGAAATAGAAAGAAAGAAAGAAAGAAAGAAAGAAAGAAAGAAAGAAAGAAAGAAATTTATTAGCATTTGTATCATTCCAGTTTCTGTGATGACTCCAGAAGTCATTTTGACACCAGTTCGACTCTGTCAGACATAGTAATTATAAGTACCACTTACTTTGCTAGACAAGAGCTGTCTGCACTAAGCATTTTACATTGATTATATCAATTTATCCTCACAATGACCTTGAGATGAGGTTATTATCATCCCCATTTTACACATAAGGAAACTGAGGCTTAGAGAGTTTAAACACTAGGCTGAGCTTAGCTAGTAAGAAAAGGATCTGTGATAATGAACCCAGCCAGGCAGTCTAATTCCAGAGCTTTCAGAACCAAACTGCTTATAGTAGTTTTCTTTTAAAAAAATCATATATGTGACATTTTCAACTAAGAGTTAAATGAATTTTATTTAATTTCAAAAGATGTTCATTAAAATATTATCATGTAGTCTAAGAACTGGTGAGCTTCTAAATAATAGGTTACCATTTTATAGCAAAATCACACTTCAAATACCCAAATTTCACAAGTTGCTTGAAATTCAAAATGAATCAAACCAAATGGAAACCTCAAAAGTAAAACTCAGAGGAAGAAATAAATCAAAATTGTTTACCTGATACTTGAATGGAGGGGAAGAGGTTGAGAGCCAGGAGCAGCCTGAGGATCATGGCGCTAACGGTGGGTCAGGGCTGCAGCCCCTCCTCCCCGAGGAGCCCAAAGTGTGAGGTGGGCTGAAGACGCACTTGCCAAGGCCCAAGAGTCTCCGTCATCCACAGCCACCTCCAACTTATTTCTCTCAGGGCACATGATCAAACCACACATACTCAAACCACAAAGCATTGTTTCACACAGGATATTACCTTGTTTTGATGACTTTAGACTTTTCTTTTAAAGGCAGCCTTTTCTTGTCACAGAAAAAGAATGTCAGTCACTCTATAATGGGCTCATTAAAATCACTCTTTACAGTCAGATGTCAGAGCTGTGAAAAATTGGGACTTGGAATCCAGACAAACAAGGTATTCTGAAGGACGAATAAAGCCTCTGATAGAGGAGAAATTTTCATAGGATGGGGATAGACTGTGTCAAAAAGACAACAGTAAGAATTATATTGAGGATTTGGGAAACATCCATATCAGTGTTAAAAGGAATCATAAATATTAGGAACTGAACCTTTATGTTGGACATAGGTAGCCCTATGGAGCACTTAACACACCTTCCTTAGTTTATATCAAGCCTCTTCCCCAGCTCACTTCTAGACACTTTGAGAAACACACCCTACTTGCAAGCAGCCAGCCTACTGAGGAGGTTCCCTAAGCAAAGGGGGTGTCAAATAAGCTCACATGTCCTTAGTGGGGAAGTAAGGTGACCCAAAGCCCTTTGGTATCACATGTTCTCTATGTCCCTCAAGGATCACTGAACGTTAAGTGACAGGCAAGAAGAGAGGCTCCAGAGCAGGCTCATTGAGGCCTGTCACCACACCTCCTCAGCCCCTCCCGCTGGTCAGGCCTCCTGCATTTAGGGTCATCCCATGGTGTGGCCAACTCTGCTTTCATCTTCTGGCACCTGGCTCTTCTGGCACCTGGCTCAAAACTCTGCCAGTAATTTTTCTGCTTTCCTGAAAATCTGAGTTTTATATGATTACTCTAGCTTTTGGTTTGTATATGTGGGGTTTTTTAAAGACAATTTGTATTGATTTCTGTTCTGACTGTAAAAGTAAGACATATTTCATGTAGGAAATTTAGAAAAGGATACATTTACCTTTTTAAATGTTAAAAATAATCATTAAAACAAAACTGTCTCATAATCTTACCATCCTGATATAAATGCTTTTAATATTCTGGTCCATTGATTTCCATGTGGTTTTCTATTAAGATTTTTACATATTTGATATCATGTCTTATTTATAGTTTCAAACAGATATACACCCTTATCTGTTATATCTGGATCATTTTCCCATAACACATAAGTGTTCTTTATAAGCATCATTTGTAATTGTTATATAATACTCTATCCTATAATCATTATTATAAATTGTTTAAGAATCCCATAGTATCGTTGCCAATTTTTTACTATTTTAAAACACTACAGTGAATATCTTTGATGACCTAGCTATAAGTCCTTCCCTCCTCATCTGCTGAATGACAGACAAAAAGCACTTCCTCTACTGAGAGACCCCTTTTGTCCACATTACAATTTTCTCACAAACACAGTCTTTGTGAACCTCCCACACTGACACATTTCTCTGTCCTTTGGAGGAATTTGTCCTTGAAAATGATCCACTCAGACTTCCGAACTAAAGGTAAATAATGAAGTTATGCCCCTAGTCCTGGAGAAGATTCACTTCTAGAATTTGACCCAGTATTCCTAGCTCTGACCCTTTATCCAGGTAAGGGGACCTATATCTTATCCAGGGCCTGATGTCTTTGTGGGGACAATTTAAAGAAGGCATAGTGCCCTTCTCTAAAAGGTTACCCCTTTTAGAGCATTCTCCCCTATTCTGGAGCAACCAGTCCACACAGATCTAGAAAGAAAGGCTCTGGAATTCATTATAGAGTTTAAGATTATGTACAGTAGAAAGAAAGACTTCCCAAATTTCCTTATGATTAATAACAAAAGACTAAAAAGAAAACTAATAACTGTCTTTGAGCATATAAAAGATAACTGTGTAGCTTCTTGTTAGTATTATTATGTATATGGTGGTGCTTGATTGCATCATACTTAACTGGAAAGAAACAGTGTAATTAATGGTATGACTCCTTTATTTTGCAGAGGAGGAAGTTGAAGTCCAGGGAGGTTAGCTAATTTATACAAACTCACAAAACAATAATTAAATGTACTTGATTTTATTACTTGACTAACCCTATTTGGCTTTCATTCTTTAGAGTAAAAGGAAATATAAATTTTGACTTCCTTTTTTATAAACATGTGCCACACTAAAGAAGCTAATCATTTCATCAGGGTCCTTTCACATTTGCTCTTGAAATTCAATGGCATTCACATATACTAATAAGTAGAAATGATAAAGATGAAATAAAGGTCATTAAAGCCATCCATGCACAGAGTACTGAGACTCTACTGCATTCCCCCACAATAACAATAGCTGGAATTTATGTACCAAGCACTTTGCACGCCTGGTCTAATTTATACTCATACAACCTTTAAGGAACATGCTATTATTATCCCCATCTTACAGATGAGAAGAGTGACTCCAAGAGAGAGTTGCAAAGTCTCAGTGGAGCCAGCATTAGAATCTAGATCTTTCTAACTTGAACCGCTATACCATAATCACAGCGCTGCCTTGCCTCCTTACTGCCAAGCTGCTCCAGTATTACAAATTCCTTCTGGACAAAAGAATAAGAAATGTGCATTATCATGAGATTCTCCTTGAGAATTCTCCTTGAGAAGCATCTAACCTGTGTGACTGGCGTGTGGAGAGGAAAAGAGCTAGTGGCCCAAGATGCTGGAAAGATATAATCAAACTATGTTTCATAAAAAAACATAGATAAAACCTGGATAAAACCTGGATATTTCTGGAGGAATTTCAGATTTTTTTAATTCACACATGATTTTGAAACTCAAGGACATGTGCATTGTGATGAAACAAATGACCTTAATCAATCAACAAGTATACTGAAGTCCTGACTACATAGCTTGTCAAAGAAAAATATAATACAAATGATCAAATTCTATAGGCTGTTGAAACATAATAAGAACTAAGCCTGGGGCTAAGACCCTGAAGAAAAAGAATCTCAGAGTATATAATACTGTGATATAATATTGTCTTCATCCTTGGTTCTAGCAAAAGCTCCTAAAACCTTTACAATTTCCTAATCAATAAAGGTTCTAGGAGAATTTTGTTTTCATATTTGGTCTTTGGTCTCAGTTCCTGCCACAGAGCTCCTAAATGCCTTGGAATTCCCTGGCTGGTGGAAGCATCTTTTGTTCTAATGAGGTGATTCTAGTTGGGTTCCTGAATAGCTTCAGGAAGGGGGTCAGAAATAAATTAAATTGTAGGACAACCACTGGTGTCAAAGAATTAGTTGGTGTGGGGGAAAAAAACTTCGGGGAATTCTAGTGGCTAAAAGCACAGGACTTGAAGTCCCACAGGCTTAGGGGTCAAATCCCAGTTGGGCCACTTCGTAGCCATATGATCTTAGAATGTCATAGCCTCAATTCCTCACATTGTGTAATACCTCACATATTAAGTTGTTCATATCTCACACAATGTATGAATTTTCACTCTTAGGATAGAAATGACTTAATGAGTCTTCATGTCACACTTATAAGGGGCTGAGTAAAATTTTGTTGGATCAACCAAAATGGATCATTGAATATAAGTTCAATATGTTTATGTGAATTGATTTTGCTCCATAGCATGAGTACCATGAGAACTCTGTTTTAGAAATTAGCATAGTATTCCTCCGTGAGGCACACTCTTTCATTATAACATACACCAGTATAAACTACAAAGTATCACTGAAGAGCCTATAAGAATTACAGTTGTCAAGCAGTCAATGACAAGAAGCCCTTGGGCTCTCTCAACTGTTATTGAGTCACCTACCAGGATAATGTCTTCTTTGGTCTAAATTCCAGCTAGAAAATTGCCTTTATTTTAGTTTCTAATTTTCCTTCCAGCTCCGTCACACAGAGATTCAAATGCTCACATGGTGGTTGTGGGAAAACAACAAAGCCTGAGATTCTCTCTTTGAGCTATTGGTATTATCCCAGCTGTTGGTATGGAAAACTTACTCCAAAAATACACAAAGAGGGTTAAGAAAGCCATGCATATTACAACAAACCAGCAGGATCAAAGCCTGAAAAAATTACGTTACACCTGAAAGAAATGAAAAAAGCAAGAAATAACTACCATTTTATCAACTAATTCTACTGAGTAAACAAATATTACAGAAAGAAATATTTGCAGGAACAATCTAGGAGGCTTTATCAAGGGTTACATGAGAAGAATATGAGAAGAAAAGTAGCTTAAAACAGTTACCTAAAACCTTCCACCACTTAGAGAGAGAGGCAGGCCTATGGCTCCAAGTGGGTGAAGCAGTAGCTAACATTTCCTGGAGGCTTCCTGCAAGCAGGCATTGTGCTAAGCATGACGCATGCGTCATATCATTTAATCTGCACAACAGCCCTAGGAGGTTGGTACCATTAATATCTCCATTTATAGTTAAGAATACAGAAGCTTAGAGTGGTTACGTAATTTACCCACAATCACACAGCAAGTAGGAAAGCAGAGATTTAAACTTGATTTGTTCTGACTTAAAAAGTAAACGCTAGATTCGAGCATCATGGCAGAAGTAAATGCAACCCCGATCAACCAACAGCTGGAATATGTGATTGATAATGCAGTGCTTAGGAACAAGGTTTTTAAGGAGGAATGTATCTTCTTGATAGGCACAGCTGACCTTTAGCACCAACTTCATAAAAATTCAGCAAGAATTCTTTGTGTGACTTGCAACATCTTCCTTCAGTCTGGAGGATGCAGTTCTCATTGCTTTTCTGCTGACCCTATCGATACTCATGCAGCCCCCCATCAAGAGGATGAAGCAAAAGTTGTGTAGTTTTGACATCATCCTACGGAATCGATACTGATGAGATCCTAGAGGAATTCGTGCACTGTCAGCAAGGATCCATCATGTGCCTAGGCAATGCTGACCTGGCGCTAGGGCAGTTTCTGGACAGTAGATTCATTCACTTAGTAATCTGCAAAAAGCAGAAGGGGAGTAGCAGATACAGAAAACATCAGTCACCATCATTAAAGACTGAGAAAGACTATTTATTATCACGCAGATGCTGGCTAAGCCACTGTGGCGATCTAAACTTACAAGTCTTAGGGCCCAAAGATATTGTTATCAGAAGCGTCTACTATGCTGTTCTCAAATCTTTTTATTCTGAAATTGAATGGTCTCATAGAGCAATGTTCTTTTGGTCTTATGGAAGACCAGCTGCCTGCCTTTTTGCTGGTGTTATTTCATGTACCGAGGGCCCTGTTGGGCTGAATTTTTAATTTTTTGAAGCCACTGAGACATTTGGATGTTTTCTACAAACAGGAATGTTAATTAAATATGACTGGGGTTGGAAGGGCAAGGTAAGGAATGTACTTCACTCCACATCTTGTATGGAACCTGATTTGACTCTCTTCTATTCCCTGCTGTGCAATCAGTGGACTGGTAAAGAGGCAACCTCTGACCTCTTCAGGAAGTACAATCTTGTCCTGGCCTTGGGAAAACTGTCAAGCCTGGTTTTCCTCCCTTCAGAAAAATTTTAAAGGCCCTCATCCCCTAACGTGTTTTTTTAGTATAGAAACTCCAGGAAATAAAACTGTTAACTTCAGTGTTGCTTTCCATGGTCTCTCATGTTACTGAGCCCCTGTGGGAGCCTTCTCACCCTCCCCACGGCTGTGGCTCCCTCCCCCCTCCCCTTTTTCCACCAGTTCCCACACTCACTGAATAAGGAAGGTCAATCTGCATACATCTGTCCACATCTCCGGAATGCCACAGAGGAGTAACAGCTGTTGACCTCTGTTCCAAACACATGATCCTGTTTGTCCCAAAAGTAGCTTGGGTGAACTCCAGCTAATACATACAATCTCTACTTCCTATGGAGAATGCAGAGCCAGGAGAGCATATTCCCCACACTTGATTTGCTATAAAACGACCTGCTTTCAAGTTCTGGATCCTGTTACTGCTGATTATAATAGTAATTGCAGCTAAAATTCATTTAAGCATTGCTATGTGCCAGATATAGTACAAACCTAAAATATGCCAAGTTTCTAAGTCTGAAGGTCTTCTTTATGTTCTGGAAAATGCAGTCCTTTCTTTCCTCTCTAAGTCACTATACTTCTACATCTTGATACACACACACACACACATACATACACGCACTGACAACATTTTCTAACCTCCTGTGAGTACAGGTGATAAAACTGAAGATTTTGTGTTTTCTCCCAGAGATATTGATGAGGGGGGAGGGGGAGGGAGAAAGCTGTAACAGATGTTACAAGAAGCCCAATGGTAACAGTAAGGAGCAGGAATAAGAGGCTATTTCCTGAGGCAAGGCCCAGACAAATCTAGTGTTTGTCTAAGAATTCATCCAGAAATAGCCATTAACACCACAGTGCATGAGATGTCTTTTATTCATGGTCTTGAGGAAAACTCCAGACTACAGTTGTTGTCACAGCACTCAGCTCCCTTTATATCACAGGTGCTCAGTGTTAGAATGACTGAAACCTAAGTCATTGTTCCATTCAGTGAGGGGCCAAACTCAATCCCTGAGATTGAAACACAAGGAAATCTCATTGTCATCAAGAATCTAATCTGCACTGATTTCTCATGCTGGTGTTCATTGGATGAAATTTGCCCAGCTTTGCTGTGCCGAATTGTCCCAGCACTCTTCTAGAAAAACTGGAATCCTTTAGCTGCCTTCAATGCAGAACAAACAAGAGTAGGAAAGTCTATATACAGCAAGCTGGAAAATGCACTCATTCACTCAACAAACATATGTTTGGTGCCCACAATAGAGAAGGCCTGTTCTATACCCTGAGCATCCAGGGAAATCAAGGCTGTCCCCTTGTCCTCAGAGAATTCAAGTATGGAAGAAACACTGAGGAAGAAGCCCCTAACTTGCCTGGACAGGCTTTCGGGGCAGGGAGGCTATGATTTGGAGGACAAGCAAAACTGGCCAGACCAGAAGTAGGGAAGAAAGGGACTTTCCTTCCAAGCAAAGGATATACCATATTTCGAAAGCTTTAAAGTACATGGCTTGCTGAGAGAACTATGAGGAGCTTCATGTGGCTGGAGCAGAAGGAACTCTGAGCAGAGGCAAGGGAGATGACAGGCATTCAGGAGCAATCAGGCCATGGCAAGAAGTTTGCTCTTTGTACTGAGAACAATGAGGCACTTCCACAATATGGGTCAGCACACAGGTCTGGGCTGCTGTTACAGATTTAGAAGGCACCAGCATGTTAGACCCAGGCTTTCAGAAAGGTTTAATCTCTTACATCAACTCCAGTTGATTGATGTCAGCTGCCTGAATCACAATGTTGAATGGGATCTCTGAGACCTCATACTGGTTCAATGGGAGCATGGGAAGGGGGCAAATGGTGGGGGTAGATAGGCATGGCTCTCTGTTGCTCCCTGGTCAGGACTATAAAAAAGCCATGAACACAGCTCAGGTCTTAAGCTGCTTTCCCCCCACACTACGTTACAACATTTTTTTCCACAGTTGGGGTCTGAGGAGGCCAACAGATTACTTCCTTCTACCTGCTAATTCAGCACTAAATCTAATAAGGGGGACTGAGAAAGAAAGGAGTCATACTGATGAAGATGCAAATATTACTGATAGAGTACTGCCAGAGAATGTGGTTAAGATTTGCGCCCACAGCAAGCACCCCAGAATTAGGCATATTTACCCATCAGTCATAGACATTGTCAGAAAAACACAGGCCCCACCTACAAGGTCAGAGTCCTCACCACTAACCTACCACTGGGCCCAGAACAGAACACCAGCTCTCTGTAAGAAGACAGGTCCCAAAGTTTGGGATAGAAGGCAGCAGGAGACAGAGGGATATGTAAGGTCAGGTGAGCGTGTTTTCGTGCTCCAGCAAGGAAGGCATCACAGAGAGAAAGACTGAAGAGATAAGAGAAAAAATAATCTGTAGGGGAAAGAAAAGAGTTGATAAGAAATAGGCCTTGGCATAAACTAATACCTCACTATTAATTAAAAAGGAGGAAACCTCTTTGAGACTAGCACACCTGTCTAGGAAAACAGAAGTGATAGCAGTTAGAGATTAATGAGCTCTGACCAGGTACTTTCCATTCACGCACATAATCTTGTATAATCCCTGTGTGAGAGCCATTCTTTCTAGTCCATTTTATAGACAAGACCTACTTAGCAGCAGAAAGGGAATGAAGCACACTTCTTCCAGCTCTGAGACTGCGATCTTGGGGGAGTTGCAGATTTCTCTGATTCCTCGCTGTTTGCCATTAAACCATCATTTCCTTAAACCATTGCTTCGGAATGAGCTTCCACTAGACAATGTGAATCAATGGGAGAGACATCTTCAGGAAACATTATTCAGTTTGTGTGATGGAGAGTGGAGGATGGTGGGAAGTGAGCGGCCTCTTGAGCTTTAAATTCGATTTCTAATAGTTCTTTAAAAGTGAACAAACATCTCTTTCAGCAGGGGGGCATGAAGGCATCTCTTATCCCTGGATGGCGTCTCAGACCTTTGGGAAACCAGGCTGACTTCTCAGGGCTTGCTGGGTGCAATGTCTCTGCCAGAAATTAGATTTCCTAAAAATAGCATCCCTCTGGTGGCTAAGCCATGGGAGGTGGCAGGCTGGCTAATGATCTGCCTTGTGCTTACAGAGGTCCCCTCTGAGGACCCTAAGGCTAAAGCCCAAAGGAATGGGGAAGGCTGGGGCTGGCTGAATGGACTTTCCCTAGACCCCTGAAGGTTAAAGTTTTGAGAAAATTATGTTTGTTCTTTTCCCA
The DNA here is from genome assembly GCF_022682495.2 of Desmodus rotundus. Classification (NCBI taxonomy): domain Eukaryota; kingdom Metazoa; phylum Chordata; class Mammalia; order Chiroptera; family Phyllostomidae; genus Desmodus; species Desmodus rotundus. The sequence goes on along the minus strand of NC_071388.1, from coordinate 183,460,125 downwards.
GATCTCTACTTACTTAGCAAAGGTGGGTGGAAATGTACTCTTTGTACCCAAGATTATGGGTACTTTCTCTCAAAGCTCTCTCCTGTCTTTCTTGATTTATCCATCTTTTTATTTCTCAGAAATTCAGCCTCTGAATATGTTTACAAACTGGATAAAAATATGCATGTTTCTTCACAAACATGGGGTTGACAAGTACTCATTGCCTCTTCACCTTTTCTACTCAGTCAGAATGCAAATATGCCTCAGATGAAAGTGGACGTGTGGCTAGCTTGGCCCACCCTCCTATTACATACATCAAACTGGTAAGATTGTCCATTAAGTGTGACAGTTCTTAAATTTTTATGTCAAGGACCTGCTTAGTGGTCTGGGAGCCTACAAACCTTTCCCATGGCCATGTTTTGAAATGCAAACAATAAAATGCATAGGACTGCAAAGAAAACCAGAGTACTGAAATGCAATTTTCAAACCTTTTTAAAAACATCAGTAGTAATAAATGTGCTTTATTAGTACATTAAATAACAAGATCTAGCTATGGTGTGATAACTACTATAATTTTGAATTACTGATAAGCATAGTGATATTTTGAGATACCTGAAACAACTATAATGTGATATGAAAATATCTGTGTTTTCTACTGATGCTAAAATTATTGTGGTTTATTGCCTAAAATATATCATTGAAATGCTAACTTTCAGTTAGAGATGTTAGTGAAAATGAAGATATAATTTTTTCCTGCTCAAGATTATGCCAGACCCCCTGCTTAAAGCATCCCTGAATAAGCCAATACATCTGGTGGTCATCAGCGTCAGTCTACCTACAGGTGGCTCTCTCTCTCTCTCTCTCTCTCTCTCACACACACACACACACACACACACACACACGCAAGCACTGCGTGCCCTACAATATGAACTAGAATTTGATAGCATCTTAATGATACTCATAAAGGACCCTTCTCAGATGTCTTCCATCCTGAAAGATCAGGAGCAGAAAGTTCACTTCAATATCAGCATTCTCTTTAGCCTCCAGTTCCAAGTACCTACTGGGTGTGGATGGCAACTCCCAACCATGATTTTCTCATTTGGGCCTGCAACTTGAGCCAGAATCATAAGCTTTATAGTTCCACCTGCACTTGTTTCGCTCCCTCATTTTAGATGAATTCCAGCTTTCCGCTGTGCTCGCTGTACTCAGCCAGGTGGGACATACTGTGCTGAGATGAGATGCAACGCACAGTGGGAGGACCACACTCAAGCCCAGACTCCTTGTTCTGGATAACGATGTCAAGCCCCCTGACAACTCTGCAAGCACTCCACATCCTCCATGTGCTATTCTGTCCTTGAAAGTAGATCCAAAAATCCCTGGAGGATTTCTGCCACTTATGGCACATGCTCCCCATCATTCGCCCCACTGCAGATACATGAGCACTAGTTTTTATGCTCTAAAATACCAGCTTATTTTAGGTGTCAGGTCCTTCACAAGAGCTCTTTCCTCCATCTGGAATAGATGCTCTCTCCTCCCCTTCAAGAGCTCTTTCCTCCCCTTCAATCTTTCCAAAGCTCATGCCTCCACCTGACAGTCATTTCTGGCCACCTTATGTAAATTAGATACTTCTTTTATTCCCTGCCTCAATATCCAGGTAATTTTTCTTAAATGACCACAATTTGCCCTGGCTAGGTGGCCCAGTTGGTTGGAGCATCATCCCATACACCAAAAGGTTGCAGGTCTGATTCCCAGTCAGGGCACATACCTAGGTTATGGGTTCCATCCCCCATCAAGGTGCAGATAGGAGGCAATCAATTGATGTTTCTTTCTCTCTCGCATGTACACTCAAAAAAATCAATAAAAAGATAAAAATAAATAACCACAATTTGTTAATTTTATATATATATATATATATATATGTTTGTGCTTTTGTCCATATCTTACTAGAGGCTAAAGTTCTTAAGGAAAGGGACCCCCATATCTGGCCTGTTTACCTACGTATCTCAGTGTCAATGCAATGCCTGGCATACAGTAGGCACTCAATAAAAATTTGGTGAGTGAATTAATCAGTAATGAACATTCTTTCTTATAATACACAGCTCTATAATCTGTAATGTACACACTAAGCTCCTATATCAGAGTAACAATGGAAAGTAGACAAAGTATCAGATGATGTATATTCAAAAGCCTTCCTCTGCTCTATGGACTAGAAGTGGTATCCTATTTGGCCTAGTTTGCCTGTCTGCCACCTGTTGATCCAGCTGCCACAGTTCCCCATACTTGCTGTGCCAGTCTCTAACAACTGGTATGGATAACTCTGTGCCTACTTCTCTGCTCCAGGGAGGATGGCAGTAGGAAGTACAGTTGTTTATTCTCTGGAAACATGGAGTTTGGCACCTCAGGAATGCTCTAATCCTAGCTGGCCAGGCACTCTTTTTGGAAATCTCTCTCTTCTTGATGTCATCGTACCAGGGAAACAAGTTCTATGGTATTATTTCCCTCTCTGAAATTCATTTCCTTTGAAAGCCATATATTCATCCTCAGATGAGTAATAGCATTGCACTCAGCGATAGGCTCATTACTATGGGCTGGGAGGCATAGGCAAACAAAGCATGCCCTCAAGTGGTCCAAGACAGATAAGCAAATGAGTAACTTGTACAAAGTCAGTTCTGTTTTTACATTGACAGGAACAGAAAGCATTATCTTGGCTCATATATACATTGTCTTTCTAAAATATCTATAAAACTATTTAAATGAACCCACATGACAAGGGCACTCACGGATATGTATATGTGTGTGTGTACCTTCACATTTGCCATATCTCACAAGATCCTGAAAGTATCAATTAGAAAATGAATCTCCCTCCCAGGGAGGGAGACTTAACCATTCAACACGATTACTGTTGCTTTAAGGGAAGGTCTGGAGCTGCCGCACTGCCCAGCCCAGTAAACACAATGGAACATTTTCCTTGGGATTACCTCACTCCCAGTGACCCACACAGGAAATAATTATTTTGGTAGAGTTGCCAGTAAACAGTGAAACACACTTACTTGAAAAATAAGCTCTTTTTGACCCTGCAAGACAGTGGCTTCACAAACATAGCTGAACCTAGTTTCTACCCAAATTCAACAATTTTGTACATAAATGGTGCCTTATTCTTGGATTGTGGGTTCCCCGATCCAGGCCACACTTCAGCATTCTGCCAAAACCCCACAGCAAACAGTGGTTTCCTTGTATTTCTGGCTAAAGAAGAACGTAGCATCAAAGAAAAGTTATATTTCTTTCCTGGGATAGAATATGGAAAGTCCATAGACGTCCTAGCAACAAGTTCAAACACTGGACTTATGTCTGAGAAAGTACTCCCACTCTTACAGATGTCAATCACAAGAAGTGCCAGAGAAATAGGGCAATGTTTGCAGTAAATGACAGTTGCGGGAAGGATTTTTGAATCAAAGAGAAAAATCTCCACTCCCTATTCTAGCTGGGCCTAACTTCAAAGCACTTTGTTTTTCTGGGTAGCCCCCAGAAGGCAGCACCCTAAGTGGAAGCTACAGAGCTCTGAGAGATGTAACATTACCTGTTGAAATAGACAATGTTCTCAACTAAAATTGACTTTATGCTTCTGAAATCCAGTCAGTGACTTAGGATAAAGTCTTGGCTGCTTTGACAGAGACCCAGACTAACAGTGGTTTCCACATAATAGATGATTTTTCCTCTCTCACCTAACAGTCTGGGAGTAAGCAGTCCAGGTCTAGTGTGGCAGCTCGAAGCTCAAAGGCCCAGATGCCTTTTATCTTATAGCTCTGCCATCCCGGGACCCACAGGGTCCAGGATGGATCACCCTCACACTCACATTCTAGCCACCCAGAAGGTAAGGTGGAGAAAGGGAGGGCCTGCCCTTCACTTTAGCGGCACAGCCCGGAAATGGCATCACCTCTTCTTGTATCCCATTTGTCCAAAACTTAATCACATGAACAACAGAGCTTCAAAGCTGTTTCCAGCTACCTATTGGAGATTCTGTTATTATAGAAAAAAGAGAGAATTGATATTGAGAGATGGCCAGTGGTTTGCTACAATTGTCAATTTTCAGATTGCTCCTTTGATGATGGATGAGTTGTCAGAAGACACAGCTTCTTTTCCTGCCTGCAAAGCTATTGATGTGCCCTCCTCCAAATATACTCCATTTCTCAGACCATCTATGCCAGTGTGATGCCCTGGTATGCCTAAGGAGTAAAAGGCCATTGAAATAAAGCTACAGTGCCTGTGGACCTTTCCGTGGTGATATCAGCAATAAGCAGGGCTGTACCTCCTGGGAATCTCCCCTGATGATGGCTCTGGTTGGGTCTGAATAGTGTCAACAGTTATCCCATAGGTCAAAGACACTGATTTTGATGACCTTGAGACCCAGAGGTTATCCTGTGGTTGTGTAGATCACCTTGTCTCACCTTTGTCCTTTCTACAGCTCCAATAGGAGATAAGATAGAGCTGCAAAGCTCCCATGCAATTTCAACTTTGGAAAGGAGGGAGGATTTCTCCAACTCTGAAGCCCTGAAAGAATAACCTAGTACAAGAAGGGGCTACATGTTAACTTGGAGTGTCTCTGTGAGTTCCTGAGGTCACTCTAAGAAGTACATTGTGAAAAGAGGGAACTAGGGAGTAATTCATCCAGCCCTCTTCTTGGTTCATTTTGGAGTGAGACTCACAGACTTCAAAAGTAATAGAGAATTCCTGAGCAGGGACTTCCCAGAAATTTTCATTTATTAAGGAGGAAAGAGTGAGGGTCTCCGTGCTGAATAGATTCGAATTCCACCTGGTGTTTACACCAGACTACAGGATGTGCTTAATATCCTGGCGTGAATAGGCCATCACTTGGCAGCAGCAGACAACTGTTTACAGTACCCAAACTGGTCATATAAGTTTAATGGTACCTACTCTAGTTTCAAGTGATATAAAAATCAAACGTATGGATGTTCAGTATCTCCAAGATAAGCTGCCAGAAAGGGGGCCAGATTGAAAAACTCCTAACTAAAGGAATGAAACAGAAACATAACTGGCTTTGTGTGATTAGCAGAAATTGTAACATATTACTACTCAATTATGATAAAGTCATAGCCAAAGAAGTCTTTGAGGTGAGAAAATTTTAATTTATGCAGAGAAAATCATCTTCATTTGATATAAGACCTATAAACTATAGAAGTGTAGAAATTTAACCAATGTCACAGCTGATTTTAGTGATTTTATGTAGCACATTTATTGTAGCTGATGTATAACATAGTTGACACTCACACACACACACACACACACACACACACAGAGTACAGGACGATAGAGTCTTACAATGAAACAATGATTTTAATCAGAAAATGATTCCAAATTCCAGTTCAGGTCTCTAGTCAGGGAACATTAGGACATCCTCTTCCTGTTTCTGCCTTGTCCAGAAGCTAGAACAGAACTCTTGGAGAGGGTCCAGGATGTCAGGAAGAAATTATTTTAAGTGCCGTTACGCTAGGGAGGGGCAGCAGGGCACCATGAACTGAGCTCTGTATCTGAATCCATGTAAAGTAATAATAAATCAAGCCCCCAAAAGACTTCAGTATGTTAATTTCTGGCAATAGACAGAGGAAATTGCACAAATGTCCCACACATAGGCCTGTTTACTCAGTCCTTCCTCTGCGCTCTGTACATCCCTCCATTAGCACTTACCTCATTCATTACACTGTAATTATTTGTTCACAGGCCTGTCTCCACCACTGGCCTATGACATGGGAAGGAATTAAGAACCCTAGCTCTGCCTAGATTTCAACCCTGGCTCTGCCACTAGCGAATTTCTGTGACTTGGAGCAAGTCCTTCAACCTTGCCAAGCCTTAGTTTCTTCAACTGTGAAATGAGGTTAGTAATAGTATCTGTCTCTCTGGTGGCTGTGAATATTTTGTGAGAAACGAATAAAAACATGTCTTGCCTTCAGGAACATCCTCGGTAACTGATGCTGTTCTTTTATTACCATCTAGGGATGAATCGCAACTTATTCATCTTTGCATTCCCAGCAGCTATAGGGTGCTTAACTGCTGAAAGCATGTAAGTTGAATGAACCAATGAAAGAGAAAATGGAGTGGGGAAAAGGCAGACCCTTCCCATGCCCTTCATTCACTCTGCCCCAAGGCAGCAGAGAGACTTCTTTGCCTGATAAGTTTGGGAAGAATACTGAGGCATGTGTGGTCCAGCCTCACCCTTCCTCTGGGCATGAGCTGATCTCAAAGGACATATCCCAGACTTTACACTTCCAGCTTTGCCCTGGTGGGTAGGCCTGCACCTTTTTACCCATCGTCCTCTGAAAGGGGCGGGGAGGCCAAACAGCCAGAGGAAGCACACATTCTCTACTCCCCTCTGGGAACAGGCTCTCTCCCACATGGTTTGGTGCCATCTGAGACCAGGTGGAGAAGACTAATGAATTGTGCTGATTACACAAAACAAATTCAATTTTTAGGGCTCAGCTGGCAGATTTATAGCTGCTCCCATGAAGCTATTCCCTCCAACCTAACTTGACCAATCACAAGCATGGCATTTTGGCTACTACCCATTACTTAGATTATTCCCCAGTCTGTTCTATTTATTGAGCCCTCTCCAAAATCCTAACAGTAGCTTAAAATTTTTTTAATTGTTTTAGATTTTTAATTTTTAAAATTTTAGTAAAGGGCTTCTCTCAAAAGGAACTGAAAGTACATGAATTTCTGAAGAACTGAAGAGTTGAATAACTGCAGTGCTGCCTGTTCTCCTTTGTCCTTTCCAGACTCATTCTTGGCTCTTCTCTTCCTTACTGTCCCTCAAGAGGTTGACCTCTTTAGTTCCATCATCTGGGCTCTCTTGCCCTCTGACTTGCAAGTGAGTTCTACCAATTGGAGAAGACTGAAGGGTGAGAAGAGAGAGACACCTGGGTATTTATTCTGTCTGCTGCCTCCCTGACTGTGGTCTTATTCCTCTACTGATAGCCACACTCCTGCTGGATGCTTCTCTTTCATGACTGTAGCTCATGCTGGGTTCTCTAACACCACTCACTCTCCTTATCCCTTCAGGCCTAGGAGCAGTGACAGCATCCCAACATCGCTAGTCCCTTCAGTGCTTCCTCATCTTTCCTAGTTCCCTTAACCCTGCACACACCCCTGTTAAGAGTCCTTTGGTTAAAGTCTCTTCAAGTAAACCTTTGAGTGTGCCATCTCTTTCCCTTATTGGACTCTGATTTCCATGAGGACCCTGATTGAAATAATTGATGAACTAAAGAAAGACCCTTTTGGAGATGGACACATTGAGCATGCATAGCTTGATATCACTAAACATCGTCTCATCCAGAAAGAATTACCTTTATTTTGATTACACCTCACCTAGAATCTTTCTGATAACTTGGCTTTCCATGTTGTTCTAGCTAAAGAAATTAGAAGACCCTGGTCAGACTGGTTCTCATAACTGTTCAATATCTCATCTCAAATCAGTAAATTATTGTTGTGCTCTACAAAAATAGTGAATGGAAAGTCAAAAGGAAGTGGAAGTGGTAGAATTAACTTAGTTTACTTTTAGTTGTATGGAAAAAAAATCACAAATTTGAAGGGCTGACATTGTAAGATAAAGAGCTCTAAGATCAGGGTTCAAAGATAAGGACTCTGAGGTTTACCAGACACAAGCTTCTGAAAATGTAGCCTCCAAGTAAACTCAGGGGCAAACTCAAATTTTGTTTGCTAATTTTCTAATCTGTTTCCATCTACCCTTTTATATTTTAATGTGTTTGACTGTTTACTAAAGTTTACAAGTGTAGGCAATTTCTCACAGCCTCAGAACTTCAATGTAAGAAAGACTTCTGGCTCACACAATAACATCAGTAGAGATTAGTGCTTTAAGAAAATTCTAAAACGCAGTAGCCAAGCAATTATCATTTTTCTACAGAAAAAGCACAAAAACAAAAATCCCCAGACCAGCATTTGTAACTTTTCACAATCCAGACCTCATAAATTCAAAATGCCAGAAACACCACACTCCTTCCTGCCATTTGGCCTTTGCTTATTCTGTGACCCACACCCTGAAACGCCTTCCCCTGTCCTCTCTGTCTATCCCAATGTGACTTGTCAGTCTTCAACGCCCCAACATAATCCCATTCCTCCACAACTCTTTTTCCAGCCATACCAGCTCACAATATTCTCTGTCTTCTGAGCACCTTTGGCACTTACCAACTTGTCACTTACTGAATCACATGTCACTCTTTATTCCCTGAGCCTTCTCACTGTCTTCCTCCAACCTTATTTCTGGGGTGAATTCTTGGTGATTTCAATATCCTTCCAATAAAACCTGGCCTCATATATCATTTTCTTTAGTGAATTGGAGGCTTCCTGGGGAGGGCCTATTTTAATATTTTAATTGGCTGGACTTTTACTGAATTTATTAGAGAGATGATTGTTTAATAAAATTATATATGTTTCTGGCATATAATTCTATAATACATCATCTGTATATTATATTGTATTGTGTGTTCACCACCCCAAGTCAAATCTCCTTCCATCACCATTTATCCCCGCTACAACCCTCTCCTACCTCCTCCTACCCCATCTTCCTTCTGATAATCACTGTACTTTTGTTGGTGTCTATTAGTTGGTTTTGATTATTGCTTAATCTCTGCACCTTTTTCTCCTAGCCTCCCAACCCACCTCCCCTCTGACAGCTGTCCATTTGTATCTATGAGTGTGTTTCTATTTCATTAATTTATTTTGTTCATCAGATTCCACATGTAAGTGAAATCATATGCTGCTTGTCTTTTTCTCACTGGCTTATTCCACTTAGCATAATACTTCCCAAGTCCACCCATGCTGTTGAGAAAGGTTAAGAGTTCCTTCTTTTTTACTGCTGAGTAATATCCCTTGTGTCCATATAAATTGTTGGAATATTTGTTCTGGTTTTGTGAAATACACCATTGGCATCTTGATAGGAATCCTGTTGAATCTAGAGATTGCTTTGTGTAGTATGGACATTTTAATTATGTTAATTCTTCCTATCCATGAATACAATCTATACTTCCACTTATTTGTATCTTCTTCGATCTCTTTCTTCAGTATCTTATAATTTTCTGAGTATAGGTCTTCTACATCCTTGGTTAAATTTATTAGGTATTTTGTTTTACAGCAACTATAAATGGGATTATTTTCTTAGTTTGTCTTTCTCATACTCCATTATTGCTGTATAAAAATGCATCTGATTTCTAGATATTTATTTTGTATCCTGCTACTTTACTGAATTCATTTATCAATTGTAGTACTTTTTTGGTGGAATTTTTAGTATTTTCTATATACATTATTATGTCATCTGCAAATAATGACAGTTTTACTTCTTCCTTTCCAGTTTGGATGCTTTATTTCTTCTTCTTATCTGATTGCTGTGGCTAGGACTTCCAGTACTATGTTGAACAAGAATGGTGCAAGCACACATCCCTGTCTTGTTTCTAATCTTAAGGGAAACATTTCCAGTTTTTTCCATTGAGTATGATGTTGGCTGTGGGTTTGTATGGCTTTTATCATGTGGAGGTGTGTTTCCTCTATTCATACTGTGCTGAGAGATTTTATCATAAGTGGGTGCTGGATATTATCAAATGTTTCTTCTGCATCTACTAATATGATCATGTGATTTTTTTGAACATGTGATTTTCATCCTTCATTTTACCTATGTGGTGTATCAAATGTATTGAATTGAGAATATTGTATGAACCTTGTATCCCCAGAGTAAATCCCACTTGATATGGTGTATGATCTTTTTAATGTTTTGGTGGATCCAGTTTGCTAATATTTTGTTTAGGATTTTAGCATCTGTGTTCATCAGGGACATGGACCTATAATTTTCTTTGTAGTGTCTTTATCTGGTTTTGGAATTAGGATAATGCTAGCCTAATAAAATAAGCTTTGAACTTTTTCCTCCTCTTGAAATTTCTTGGATAGTTTGAGAAGGATAGATATTAGTTTTTCTTTGAATGTTTGGTAAAATTTACCTGTGAATACGTCCAGCCCAGGACTTTTGTATATTGAGAGGTTTTTTTTTTATTACTGCTTCAATTTCATTAGTTGTAATCTTGTCTATTCAGATTTTCTGACTTTTCCTTATTCCATTTTGGAAGATTGTTTTTTAGAGGAATTTATAAATTTCGTCCAGACCATCCAATTTGTTGGCATGTAGTTGTTCATAATATTTTTTTAAATCCTTTGTATTTATGTGGAGTCAGTTGTTGCTTCTCTTTCATTTCTGATTTTATTTATTTGGGATCTCTCTCTTTTTTCTTTTTAAAATTTATGTATTTTTAGAGTGAGAGGAAAGGAGGGAAAAAGAGAAGGAGAGAAACCTCAATGTGAGAGAGAAACATCATTGCTTTCCTGTTGCACGCATCCCAACTGCACACTAAACCCATAACCTAGGCTTGGGCCCTGACCAGGAATCAAACTGGCGACCTTTCACTTTGTGGGACAACACCCAACCAACTGAGCTGCACCAGCCAGGGTTCTTTTTTTCTTAAGGAGTCTTGTTAATGTTTTGTTAATCTTGCTTATCTTTTCAAAGGAGCAGCTCTTAGTTTCATTGATCTTTTGTATTGTTTTTCAGATGCTATTTTGTTTATTTCTTCTCTGATCTTTATTATTTTCTTTCTTCTACCCATTTGGGCTTTGTATTTTGTTCTTTGTCTAGTTTCTTTAAGTGTGGACTTAGGTTGTTTATTTGAGATTTTTCTTGTTTCTTGAGATGGGCCTGTAATGCTATGAATTTCCTTCTTAGGACTGTTTTTGCCATGTCCCATAGATTTTGGGTTGTTGTGTTCTCATTTCATTTTTTTCAAAGTACATTTTAATTTCTTCCTTGATATCATTGTTAACCCATTTGTTGTTTAGTACCATGTTATTTATGCTCATGTCTTCATGTATCTTTCAGTTTTTTTCTTGTGATTGAATTATATTTTTATACCATATGGTCAGAGAAGACGCTTGATATGATTTCAATCTTCTTAAATTTATTGAGACATTTTCTGTCCTAACATGTGATCTGTCCTAGAAAGTGTTTCATGTGCACTTGAAAACAATGTATATTCTGCTGCTTTGGGGTGAAATGCTCTGCAGATATCACTTAAATTCATCTGATCTAATATGTCATTTAAGGCTACTGTCTTGTTGATTTTCTGTCTAGAAGATCTATTTATTGATGTCTATGGGGTGCTAAAGTCCCCAACTATTACTGCATTACTGTCAATGTCTCCCTTTATGTCCATCAAGATTTGCTTTATGTATGTAGGTGCTCCTATGTGGGTGCATAAATATTTACAAGGGTTATATCCTCTTGTTAAATTGGTCACTTTATCATTATGTGGAGTCCTTCTTTGTCTCTGACTATAGCCTTTGTTTTGAAGTCTATTTTTTCTGATATAACTATTGCTACACTGGCTTTTTTAAAATTTCCATTTGCATGAAATATCTTTTTCTATCCCTTTATTTTTAGTCTGTGTGTATCTTTCATTCTTAAGTGGGTCTCTTGCAGACAGCATATATAATTATCTTGATTTTCTTATCCATTCAGCTACCCTATGTCTTTTGATTGGGGCATTTAAGCCATTTACATTTAAAGGTATTATTGATAGGTACGTGTTTATTACCATTTTATTCTTTTATGTTTCTCTGTGTGTCTCCTCCTCCTACTCCTCCTCCTTCTTCTTCTTTTCTTGAAGGCCCTTTAACATTTCTGGTAATACTGATTTGGTAGTAACAAACTCCTTTAGCTTTTCTTTGTCTAAGAAGCTCTTTATTTCTCCTTCAATCGCAAATGATAGTCTTGCTGAGTAGTTGTGGTTGTAGGTCCTTGCTTTTCATCACTTTGAATATTTCATGCCAATCCCTTCTGGCCTGAAATGTTTCTGTTGAGAGATCAGGTAACAGTCTTATGGGAGGTCTATTGTAGGTAACTATCGTTCTCTTGCAGCTTTTAAGATTCTCTCTTTGTCTTTAACCCTTGTATTTTAATTATGATATTCCTTGGTGTGGGCCTCTTTGGGTTTACCTCAATTAGGACTCTATGTGCTTCCTGGACTTGCATGTCTTTTGTCTTCACCAGGTTAGGGAAGTTTTCCACCATTGTTTCCTCAAATAGGTCCTCAAACTGTCACTATCTCTTTTCTTTTTGGTATCCCTATGATGTGGATGTTGGCATGCTTCATGTTGCCCCCCAAATCCCTTGCACTATCCTTACACTATATCCCTTACACTATATTTTTCTTTTTGCGGTTCTGATTGGGTGTTTTCTGCTACCTTGTCTTCCATACCTCTGATTCAATCCTCAGCTTCATCCAAGCTACTGCTTATTCCCTCTAGTATATTCTTCATTTCAGATAGTGTATCCTTCATTTTCTTACTGGTTCTTTTATATGTTTTCTATGTCCTTTTTCATGTTGTTGTAGTTCTCACTAAGTTTTTTGAACATCCTTAAAACCATTTATTTGAACTTTATATCTGATAAGTTGTTTACCTCCTCTTCAGTTAGCTCTCATTCTGGAGATTTCTTCTGTTGTTTCATTTGGGGTATGTTTCTTTGTTTCCCTACCTTGGCCGCTTCTTTTTGTTTGTTTCTATATATAGCTAGATCTACTACGACTCTCAGTCTTGATAGGGTGGCTTTATGTAGTAGGTGTCCTGTGGGACCCAGAGGTGCAGTCTCCTGGATCACTTGAGCTGGGAGCTCCAGGAATGTCTTTTGTGTGGGTTATGTGGGCCCTACTATTGTAATTGAGTCTAGATTATTATCAGCCCATTGGTGTATGGGGTCAACCCTCAGGCTGGCTGATGGTGAGGATCAACCCCAACCACAGTGCACAAGCTGCTGTGCAGGTACTGACCACACAAAGCAGAATTCACCTCAGCAGAGACTGGTGCCTGCTGAGATCTACTTTTGGATATGCTGCTTATGAATCTAATAAGATCCTGCTCTGATTTTGTCTGAAGCTGGCCACTGGGTGTGTTTGTTCTGGGGTCTCCTAGAAGGGACTCTGGTGCAGGCTAGTGTGAGATGCTGCCTGTGACTGGCCCAGGGAAACCTGTTTAGAGCTACAAAGCGATCCAGTTTGTATCTGTCTCTGCTGGGCCAGGTGTACACAGGAAGGACCAAGCTGCACACCAAAGCTGACTTTTACAAGCACCAGGCCTGGAATCAAGTCAGTGAAACTCCCAAGGCACCCCAAGATCCACCTTCACCTGCCTCCACTTGCCAGCTGCCTGTTAGGCTCAGTCACTGAAAAAGCCTCTGGCGGTATTTGAGTTGCATAATGTAGGTTCTCAGTGAGTCACCAGTAAGGGCAAGTGGTGTTCAACAGACTGATACAGGTTCAAACTTGGTGCCAATGCTGGGTCTGAGGACACTTGGCAAATGTCCCAGGGTATACCAACTCTAGCTGACACCTGCTGGGTGCTTACACACATTTGTGTTAGAGTGGGGTCTCAGGGAGTCATCAGGGTAAGGCCAGCAAGTTTATCAGGCTCAAATAGACCAAGATTTAGCTGGGCATACAAGGGAAAAATGGCCCCCATCCTAGAGTCACAGAACTGAGTCTGTTTCAGAATCTACCCAAAGTCCCATCTCAGCAGAGTGGGTGGGACCCCTGGGACTTGGAAGAATGAGATTAATGAATCTCCTTTAACGGAGAGGTGCGGGTCAGATTTAGGGAAAGGTAGGAGGAGTGGTCTCCTCCCCAGAGCCACACAATCTGTTCCAGATGCTGCCCAGACCTCAACAGGATGACACCACCAGGAGTTGGGATGGTGGGGCTGTCAAAAGCCCAAAGGGTAGTTCTAGTGGATCTGCTGCGAAGGGGAGGCACCAGTCAGGTTTACAGGAAAGTGAGGGGAAGACCCTCACCCCAAAGCCACACAACTTAGTCACTGACAGCCCCTGATTCTGCCCAGACCTCTACAACCCAGCCCAGGCAGCTAATTCCTCAGCAGGGCACAAGCAGGATGGGGTTACAGGGAGTCCAGGGGGTGGGACTATTGCATTCCCCCAGGCTGACGCTGTGTGCACTCCAAAAAGACGGTATCTTCAGTGTGAAAGAGTGACATGGATCCTGGTGACTGTTCCCGTAGCTCTCTCCCCATAGCCACAAACCGCAGTCTCTCCTCACACAACTTGAGTGCACTCCACCCCTCCCTCCACAGGAGCCCAGGGTGAGTGGCTATGAATGAGATGTTGTGCATTGGCCCTTTAAGAGGGCACCTGTAAATTTCGTGGACTCCTGTCTCTCTCTGGTGGACAGAATCTCTGCCAATTTTCACAGCCAGTTTTTATGGGGGCTCCTCTTCCCAGCTCTGGTGGTCTGGGCTGGGGTTGAGATCCCACTCTTCTCAGAGGGAACCTTTGCAACTAAGAGACCTTTCCAGAATCTCAGATGCTGCCCGGGGGAGTGGAGCCAGCCCTTTGGTGTCTCTGCTCTTCCTACCAGTCTCAGTGTGGTAAATTCTTGGTTATAAGACTTCTCTTCAATTAGTCTTCAGTTGGCAATTTAGGTTGATTGGTCTATATTTTAGTTGTAATTCAAGTTTGGTCCTGGTAGGAGGAGGTGGATAGCTGCTACATACTCTGCTGCCATCCTGAATCCATCTTCTCTCATGTCTTTTCTATTTACCCCATTGAGTTGTTATCTACAACACTTCAGCCAACCAGTCCTATTTGTCCTTACCAGTAACTGCACTCCCGCTGTAATCTCAATTTTAACATTCCACACCAATTACAACCTCCAATGTTTTCCAGATGATTCTCCCTATTATTTCAACCCTCTCTAGTTGACCAAGCCTACCATCTTTTCTCTCACACCTTTCGTGGTCTTATTTGCCTTCCTTATGCAGCCTACAGTCTAATATCCATCACTATACTCGCTAACTCATGTACACCTTTAACTCCCTGAATCTTGTCCATCATGCTCCTCTGGCAAACCTCAAGGCTGGCTAAATCCAAAGCTCTAACGTCTTTGTACGTGTACTTGAACATGGCTGGGGACAAGCATACAACCACTTTGTTCTCAATTTAAAGTGTAACTCTCCTTATTGACTCTTTGAAGCACTCAACTTGGGTTTTGTAGAAATAATAATCCTCTTCCTTTTTGCAGTCAACTTACCTGCTATTTCACTAAATAATAACAAAGTATAGTAAGAAATGCAAATGGAATTAACAAGTTTGGGAATAAACTAAGCCAACTCTTGGTAAGCATGTAACTCACCCAGGGAGAAGAGAAGCATGTGCAGCCTACTAGCCCGCGGTGTTCAAGCACCGTGGACCTTGACCAGAATGTATCACAGGAGGCATGGAGAACCTCTGTTAATCTGCCAAGTTAGTTAAGAGGGAGTCAGTTAAGAGAATGTCTATCATACACATATACAGAAAAACTATGTATTCTGTAAATGGCATTTATAAATAAGCAAAACAGGATTTATCTCTTACTACTTCTTTATTGACAATATAGAGTCAGTTTTGGTTCAGGGTCATTGATCTATAATGAGGCTATTGAGAAAGAAACCTGTCAATTTGCCTCAGGCTCTTTCATCATTTATTAGCCATGCTACCATTTTGGCTTTATGTTATCATGGTCATTTTCTAATTGATGCTATAACATAAATATCAAATTCTTTAAGATTAAGTAGCTTCACCCAGAAGAAAATTAATATATTTTGCCATGTATAATGTGCATCCACATTTTTGGCCCAAACTTTCAGGAAAAAATCTTTCCTTTTAATTTTTAATTCAATTTTTAATGTATTTATATTGAGAAATAAAACCAATATTCCAGAGTGTTGTTTTGCATATGGATATCATTATTGCTTTCCAGAGTTACACTTTTAATGCATAAGCATAAATAAAAGAATTAGAAACATTTATAGGGATACAGAATTAGTAATACCCATATATAATGCACATCCTTATTTTCCCCTCAAAAATTTGGGCAAAAAAGTGCTCACTATACATGGCAAAATACGGTATCTCCTCTATGTACTGCACAAAGATACCATTAAAAGCAATGTTTCTCCACCATTTGTTCTCATTACTGCCTTCCCCCTAAGGAAATTTTTAAAACATTTTTTTTCTAACTGCTCTCCCACCAAGAAATGTTAATATCATAGGTATACTGTATAACTGTTTATATACTTTATATCTATGCTTTGTACATTAAGAAAGTAATATTATGCACACATATTTGAACAAATTGTCACCTCCTTGGAGACAATTATCCTGTTCAGATGAATGATTTAGGGCATATGATTTAAGTGATCTTATACACGATTCCTTTTTAATTAAAATTATATATGTTTAAGGTATACAACATGATGTTTGATATACATATACATTTTGAAAAGATTACTCAGTCAAGCTAATTAACATAGCATCACACTACATAGTTAGCTTTTGTGTATGTCTAGTAAGAGCACCGGAAATCTATTCTCTGAGCAAATTTTCAATACTCGGAAGAGTATTATTTGCTATAGTCATCATGCTGTAAATTAGATCTGTAGACTTATTCATTGTTCATAACTGAAATGTGCACACTTTGACTAACATCTCCCCACTTCCCCCACTTCCTTGGCCTGGTAACCACCACTGTATTCTCTGCTTCTCTTATACAGTTCTTACTTGGCTGTTATCTGTGGCTGACAAGGGGAGCACAGGACATTGATTTGGGGAAGTGGCCTACCTTAGTGGTGAGGCTATCAGTAGTGGCTCATACTCTCCCTTTCTCGTTTCTTTTATTCTGTCTTTCTTAACATGCTATCGAATTTATTCTCACCAATTCAGCTCTCATGTTTTTATTAAAATGTTAAGCAATTAAACACCAGGCCAGTACTAAAGATTTTAATCAAGAATAGTGCAATATTAATCTACAGTTGCAAATGAGCTTTTCCTTTACAAAATATTAGCAATTTCCTCAACCTAAGAAATAAAAAATCTGTGAAAAGTGTTCTTCAATGTTATCACATCATTCATGTACCCTCTCATCTCTGCACATTTTTTTTACCATCAATAGCATATGTATTATTAATATTAGCAACAAAGCTCAGAGGTTCACATGGTTCACAGAGGTTCATCGTTCAGGGAAAACTGAGACAAATAAAAGAAAGGACAAAAGGTAAGCAAGAGAAGAATAGAAAGGAAAAAATGCTGAAGAGTTTCTTTTAATATATACCCATAACTTCCAAGGGAACTATGAAACACCAACTTAATAAAATGTGTTGTTCTGCTATATTAAAGAGGTCAGCTTGCTCCTCCAGTGTTAAGCTTCTAATACTGAAAAGTTATTATAAGTTATTTTCTTACATCTGGGACCAGAAAAATATATTATTCTGTGTATAGTTATTTCATAAGCTTCTAAGAGTAGTCTTCCTGACGTTTGGAGAAGAGTGCAAATGCCTGCTACTCGTATTTTCCACCTCCTGTATCTACTTGTCTTTCCATATTCTTCCTGTGCAAAAACATACACCCCTGATTACAGATGTTGGAAATTTTTTAGAATTCCAAAACTTTCATGCAGTCAGGTTCTGACTCACAAAGTATCAAGACCATTGGGAAATAATTTGGGGGAAATCAGACTGGTGTTTACCAACCCCCAAAAATGTGTTTTTCTATAAACAGTTGAGCCAAGCCAAGCAGCTAAAATAGTTATACAAATATTAATTCATGTCCTTTTTCCCTACAGAACTTCTGCATCATAAGTTTAAAAAGTTAATTATTGTAGGAGGGTAGAAGGGGAGAAAATATGAGTTATAATTCTTACAGGCATCCAAAAATCTGATAAAACTTTAACTTTTCCTACCATTTTCAGCCCAAATCTTTTATTTCAATATTTTTACCTCCGTTGTCTCTTTTGGTAGAGTTAGGAATTACAAACTGTAGCGATTGTCCATACAAAGTCTGTCTTCTCCCATCTGACTGTGCACTCCACAAGAACCAGCGTCGTGCCCACTTTGCTCACCGCCACATCCCCACGATACACACAGGGCCTGCGCATGGTAGGTGGTCAAAAAAGGTATTAAAGACTGAATAAATTAGATATAAGATAGGATATTTTGATATAAGACTTTTCTTAACAATGAAAAATGATGCTATGAAGGCATCTATTTCTTTTATTCACCCATCTTGATGTTGTTCTTTACTCATCGTAGAGCTCTAATGTGCCAGAACAGAAACTATTAAGATATCATCCCTGACCTTAAGAGGTTCTCAATCTGGAGGGAGTGACAGACCTGACGATAACATAGCAAGATATGAGAACTAATAGATATCTGGGCAAGAGGTAGAGAAAGAAGTAGCAATCCAATTGCTTTCTATTGAAATCAGAATTTTCTCTCAGACAGGCAGTCATAGAAGCATAGAGAAAAATAAAATATTTAAAACTGAATTTTTGTTTTGTTTCATTTTGGAACAGGATCATTGAAAATGAAGATAAACTAAAGGGAGGACTTTGTCCATCTAACCACTCTCAGTTCCTGGCTTAAACATCACTCTTCAGAGAAATCTCTGACCCCTCTTGACACATACACCGGGGTGGGACTCCTGCCATGTGCCTTCCACTAGCGTGGGAAGTCCACGAGGCCACAGAGCACGTCCATCTAGTCTACTGACTATTATATTTCTAGAACCTAGAGCCATCTCTGGCCCATAGTAGATGTTAAATGAATTTTTGATGAGTAAAGTCTCCCCAGCAATGTATTTCTCTCTTTTTAAACCAATTTGTCTCATTTTTCCATTCTATAAAGAGAAAAAAATAATTCCCCTCTCCAAGTACTGTTCTCTACCTTCTCCTTCAAGGTGACTGTTTCTCTAATTTTTCAAGACATTATCATTGAATATCTAATAGAAAATAGCATTTTATGCATCTCTTCATGTAGCAGAGAACTGAACCTACATAGTATATCTGAGGCTGTTTGCCTATTTGCAGACTCCCAGACTAGGGTTCTCCATACCTCCTATTCACACAATTTCCAAAGCAGTTAGGCTGAAGAAGGGAGACTTTCTTCTGGAAAGTAGTTAAAGATTAGTGTTCTCAGGGGAATGATGAAAGGTCAGCATTTACTTTCTCTGCCCGAAATTAATCCTTACCCTCTACTTTCACTAAAGGGAGGAAGGAGAAAAGGAGCAAGATCCCAGTTTAAGGCTGAGAGTGTTCCAGATATTTAGAAACAGAAAGTTAGGTATCATGAAAGAGCCTTCAGTCCTAAGGCATCAAGTTCTGAGGTCAGTGAACCCTGTGTTTCGTGCGTCCCCGGAGCCATCTGGCTGCCAGAGAGGGTTATTTTGAGCCATGGCAAGGCCATGTGGCAACCTCAAAAACCACACCCCTTGAATGTCAGCTTCCTCCACCAACATGGGGCAAGTCAGACACAGTGCAAGAAATAAAGACTGTGCTACGGGGATACAGGTCCCACTGAAATGCTGTTGCCTTTTTTAAAAATGGCTAGATGATTAGTAAGCTCTTTGTATTTGTATTCACTAAATGTTCTGCTAAAAATTGGAAAAGTCCAATTTGGATGTTTTCAAATGTCCAGATGTGTCCTAGATACAGCCTAGATGGCAGGAAGAGATTTGAATTGGTTTAAATATGAAGGGGTTTTATTCACTGCAGAAATATCTCTTCTGAATTATATAGTCTTCCACATGACCCTTGGAGGAAACAGGAAAAAGTACATTTAATTTTTTTTTTTTTGCTGTTTCAGTTACAACATATGAGAAGATGTTATACTATTACATACCGATTGTAACAGCTAATATAACAGAAATCTCCTGGTGTTTCCTATTACTTATTATTCCATAGAAAAATAGGGATTTCCCTTAGTTTCCTTAAATTCTACGAACTCAAATTTAGAGGAAGAGGACCTACCACCTTATTAGAGATGATACGTAGTAGAGATGGTAGCAGGTAGGGCATCTCCAGATGACCTGGGTTCTAAAATCATCTCTGCCACTTATTACTTTCCTGGAAAATAGACCAAAGAATATCTCTAAAATCTTCCTCATGCCAATATCCCACAATTCCACAGTCCACCCCCCCCAATTACCTCGGGAAACAAATCAAGGGAGCACTAGGTTAGGGCCCAAGCCATGCCTGCCTAGACAGACCATACGACTGTCTCACCACTGGATTCTTGTCACTTCCTCCTGAGCCTTGAGGGCCTAGGAAAACCTGCTACTTTACATTCCATCGTTTTATTTTATTTTTGCAAGAATGAATGGTAAACCAACAGGGTACAAGAAATGCTGAGATATATCAGCTAATGTTTCAAAAATGGCAATAAATTGGGGAGTCATAAGCTTATAAAATATAAATGAAGCCAGAAATTTTAATGAAATAACCACGAAAATATATGTAGAGTAAGAAAGAATAAATAAAACTGAGGACTGATTCACCTTAATAATAGGAAGGGGAGAGCATAAGGACAGAAGTCCTAGAAAGAGCCTGAAAAGGAGAATCAATATAGGTAGAAAGAAAACTATGGCGCTTTGGAAGAAGCCAAGGGAAGAGATTGCTTTAAGGAATCAGAGGCCAACAAAGTCAAAGCTTCTCGCAAATCATGTAGGCTAGGATTAAGTCATTAATATAACACTATGGAGCTGCCATTAGCAATGGAAGTTTCTACAAGGTGGTGGTAGCAGGAGATAACTGGCAAGTGGCATCAGAAGTGCATGAAAGTTGGAGCTGCAGATTGAGCTAATGTTTATCCCTCTCACCATTATGAACATTCAAATACAATGTTGCAAATACAGCTAACACAGGGCTGAGCTTAACCAGTGAAAGAAAGTAAAACCAACTCCAACTGATGCTATGGTGGCCCAAGAGCACAGCCTAGGTGCTGGGACTGGGATCAGCAGCGTAAGAACAGGAAACATGCTCCAGGTTCGGCATGAAGAGAAGAATTGAAAGTTCATATGTCCAGACCCTCAAAGGGTTGCCCAGTCTATAAAAATTGGTCTAGAACCACACTATCAAGTGTGGTAGTCACTCACCATATATGATTATTTAAATTTAAATTAATTAAACGTAAATAAAATGTACTATTCAGTTCCCCAGTCACACATTTTAAGTACTGAACAACTGCCCGTGGACAGTGACTGCCATGTTGGAAGACACAGGCACCAAACACTTCCATCATCACAGAAAGTTCTATTGGACAGCAATAATCCAGGGACACCATCCCAAAGAAGCAGAAAAGAAATATGCTGTCTGCCTCGATCTTTGGATGCAGGCAACAAAAGCAACTCTCCTTATGAGAAATTGATATACCAAATATGTGCACATTCCAGGTAAGAGGTCCACATTTCTACTGTCCGGAAAAGCTGGAATCCCGGGTCCAAAATCTAGCACTTGCAGTCTCAGCAGAGCAAGTGCAGCACATTCATAAAACACTGTATAGTGCATATGCCCAAGCTGAGACACGCAGAACTCCACCGGAAAAAGCAACCCCATCTAAAAATGAGCTCATAATTAACAAGAACAAGCTACAGAAAGAATTTGAACAGACACTTCACAAAAACAGATATCCAAATGACCAATAAATATAAGAGAAGGTGATCGACTTCATTAGCCATCAGCAACTACCTAATAATATTTTTTTAATATCCATGAGATATGCTTACACAGCCTCCAGGATGGCTAAAATTAAAGATGAATACCACCACGTATTGGTTAGAATGTGGAGCGACTAGTACTCTCATACACTATTGGTAAGAGAGTAAATCGACTCACTTGTAACCCAGCAATTCCTCTCCTGGCTCTACCGAACAGAAATGGGTAGCTATGAATGTATACTAAAAGCAGGTACCACAAAAGGTATACAAAAGACACATAAAAAGATGCTCGTAATAGACATTTGTGATAGACAAACTAAAGACAACCTAAATGTCTATCCGTACAAGAAAGGATAAATAAGGGTACATATTCATATAATAGAATATTTTACAGTAATAGAAACAAACTACACCCAACAACATGAATGAATCTCACAAAAATAATAGTGAGGGAAAAAGCCAAACATGGAGTCCATATAAGCTCAAAACAGGCAAACTAATCAATAATGATCAAGTTAGGATAATGATGATTTGGGGAAGGTGGTGACTGAGAAGGGGCATAAATAGTGCTACTGGGGTGCTAGTCATATTCTAGTCCTTGATCTGGGTGGTTGTTACATGATAAGAGCTGCTCTCTTTGTGAAAATGCATCAAGTTGTGTAGTTATCATTGACATACTTTTAAACAGAGGTATCGTCTCTTGTATATTTGTATGAAATATATAAATTTTATTAAAATAGTACTGACTAATTGAAGGAATTACAAAAAATGTGGAACTAGCCCTGGCTGGTGTAGCTCAGTGGATTGAGTGCTGGCCTGCGAACCAAAGGGTCGCCAGTTCAATTCCCAGTCAGGGCACATGCCTGGGTTGTGGGCCAGGTCAGGTCTCTATTAGGGGGCTGGCAAGAGGCAACCACACATTGATGTTTCTCTCCCTCTCCTTCTCCCTCCCTTCCCCTCTGTCTAAAATAAGTAAATAAGGTCTTTATTAAAAAAGTGGAACTAAAATTCTATATTCCAACAACATGAAGTATGGGACAAGGGTGTCAGAGCTCAAACATTCTATAGTGCCTTCAAACATTCTATAGTGATGTACTGAGGAAGAATAGAAATATTTATTAATGTTAGGCCCTGTAAAGTAAACCTGTTAAATATATAAAGGTAACCACTAAAGTATAAGAAAAAAATGTAAGCTTTTAATTAAGAGGAAAGAAATACTTCTAGAGAAAAAAATTAATTGATGCTAAAAAAAGAAATGGGAAAAAAAGAAAAAGCACTATTAAATTTCCAATAAAAGTCATATAAATATGCCCCCAAAAGTCAGTAATTACAATAAATATAAACAAGTCAAACTCCTCCAATTTAAAATAGGTATTCTCAGATTATATTAAAAACAAAATGCAGGTATCGGTATACTACAAGAAACATACCTAAACATAGTAACACAAGTTTAAAGTAAAAGGATAAAAATGTCTAGTCAGATGTTTGATTAATCTAGAGTTTAGGATTTGGTGGGCAAGGGCAATGGAAGGACAAAATGTCAAAAAAGTACAATAAAATGATGAGAGTGGTCAAAGTGATAGGTTACAGAATCTAGGTTGGCATAAAGAAATGATGCCTGAAGACTGCTGATAGGGAGGAAATGTAATAGTTGAGGAAATAGAACGGCCAAGAAAATATTAATCTAGTAGGATCTCAAAACAACTGTGATGGCACGGAGCAAAAAGACAAGTTTGATTTTCCATCAAGTATAAATTTGTATCTAAACAGACCATTAGTTTTTTCCTAATTGTCCAACTTTCTTACTATAAATATACTATAGAACTCTGAAAGATGTAAAGAAAAATTTACACCAATGTTCTCCAAAGTTGAAGTGTGTCTTAGGAAGTTACCAGCCTTTAAACCAGAGTCAGCTTTGAATTCTATCAGAGAGTTATGCAGATGAGGCCAATAAAAAATCCAGCCATCTGGTCAACAACTAAAATGTCATTGGCTCTCAGGGTAAGCAGGGCACAGAAATCTAAAAAAAAATATCTAAGCAATGACTGACCTTTCATGTAACAAAATTAACACACATTTCCTTTGGTAAAGGTCGCTTACATTTTTTTCTGCATTGCACACAACTTGCAGTGGAGGGAAAATAACCCTTACCATGTTTGCAAGGCGCACTAAGTAGAAACTTCAGTTCTAAGCTCAGTAAGTACATAGTTATAAAACCCTTAACAAGCCTCTGTCTACTGAAATGATTTTAAGTTTCAAAATTTCAGCCCACATGCTACATCTTCCTTAAACTTTTTCTCCAGTTTCCTTAAGCAGAATTAATCCATTATCATGGATTCCTCTGCATTCCCTCATCACATTGGTAGTGTGGTTAATGTACCAGATATTCCATTCTACTTATAGTATAATTATTTACAAAAATCCTCATCTCTCTGAAGATTATAAACATCTTGGGGACAAGAACCACTCTTGAACTCACTCCCAGAACATAGCACTCTATTCTGTACAGAAGAGGGAATAGTAACTGTTAAATACACATAGTTGGTCCATTTTCAGGAGAAGGAAGTATGATTTTGTTCCATGGTCATTTTATTTTTCTTCTTTAAACTAATGGGGTTGATTGGCCTAATAGTACCAGGCTGACACAGGAAGACAATTGATCTAGAATATGCAAGCAAAATCTCTCTACTCTAAAGAGCTACAGTACTAACGAACATAGAATGATTCAGTTCAGTATATTTTGACATTGTATATTTCTAATTTTTGCTTTAATTAGAGACAGATTTGACCATTCCCCCCTCTTTGTTAATGATTTGCTGTGAGTAAATCCTTGAAGAGTCATATAACTCACACTGTCCTTCAAGTGCACCAACTGTTCCATTAAGGCCAGGAAGAGAATCCATTATCCTACTGTACTTATTTATTATGGCAAAGGCTATCAAAACATGAGCCAGTGATCACAATGCCTAATGAGAACCTTACTAAAATATTTTCCTCTCTTTTGCTCCTTCATGTCAGAGGACACCTGGTCAAGAGCCAAAATCTCATTGGCTCCCAGCGCAACCCTTGTCAGGGATCCCAGGTTAGGAACAGATTATTACTGCTACAGCTGTAGAAAATACAAAGCCATAGGGACAGGTTTGTGCCAATTTTTTTTTTCAAATAATACTAAATCCATTTAGGCCCCAGAACTAAAATCTAAGAGTCAAAATCTAAGTCTTATGTCTCCAATTCCTGTTTCCTGTAACATAGAAAAGTAATTTACTCTCCAAGTAAAACAGACTTCTGTTTTCTATAATAAATCAGTGGTTCTTAAAGTATGGCATTCCCAGATTAGCAGCATTAGCATCACCTAGGAACTTGTTAGAAATGCGAGTCAGGCCCCATCCAAGACCTACTGATACAGAAACTGGGGGTTGGGCCCAGCAATCACGTTTTCACAAGCCCTCCAGGAGATTCTGGTGCAGAGTAAAATTTGCTAGAACCACAGCTCTAGACTAGACCAAAGTGTGGTCTGTGGACCAGGGCATCAGCATCCCTAGAAGCTTGTTAGGAATGCAGACTCTCAGGCCCCACAGACAAACTGAATCAGAAACTACATTTTAACAAGATGCCCAAGCGATCTGTATGTATACAATAAAGCTTGAGGAGAACCATCAAGGATGAACTTGAGAAAATTAAAAATCTGAATAAGTAAATAAATAACTACACTGTGAAGTGTATAATGCACTTCTACCTCGTTTAATTGTACCTTCCTCACTTACCACTCTCAATAACCTGGTGGACCAGGTATTGTCGTGACTTCCATCTTACATGTGAGATACAGGAGACTGGATGATGGACCCGATGTCACAAAGCGAGCAAGCAGAAGAGCCAGGATTTAAACACAGGTAACTTCACTCTGAAATCTAGGCTCTCAGCCACCACCAATAACTATTCTACTTGTAACTCCAGTAGCGTCTTTTTTTAATCACATCACATTATCTCTGTAATGGGAATTTCATTCATGAATAGCCAATTAAGCTTTTTCCTAAAACTAAAAATAATACATATCCCTTTTAGTTGAACAAACATTCCTTAAAGTCTGTTTTATAACAAACCACCTTGATCTGGTGGAGCTGATAGTACTCAGCCAATAAGAGTAACTGCTCAGTAAATATTTGCTGAACCAATCAATCAGTGAATTACTTTATTATCATATACTACGTAATGCAGGAGCAAAGATGAGGCACCTGTACACATCCTGGTTACTGAAACATTTCCTGTAAATGACGTCTGTTGAGCTGAAACCATAAAGAGAACAAGGGTCAACCAGACAGCGAATGAGAGTAGGAGATTCCAGGCACGGTAAGAGCTTGGGCTTTATATCACGATGATGAAATTTACTAAAGCATTTAAAGGAGAGATATGGACTTAAATCCATATGTATGAACACATATAAGTAGCTGTTACATAATAAATTCAAAATATCAAGAATGAAGCCCCCAAAGCCATCAGATCTTGAAGTCTAAAACTAAACCTTAGGATTTAGCTTACTAGTGATCTTATCCTGTCAGAGGGTAGGAATGTGTGGTTTTTAATTGAGGTCTTACCTCCCTATACATGGGAATGAAGAGAAAGGGCTTCCTACCCTTAGTTGTCTGCAGGTGGGAGAAGGGCCAAAAGAAGCTGGAGGAAACAGAGACTTGACCTGGGGACCATCAGAAAAAGAAAATGGGAAGCCCTCCGTTAGTTTCAGTATCAGCTCTTAGAAAGAGTTATAGAAAATAGAAGTAGGAGAGCTCAATTTGAGTGACATACCAGTTTTCTCTTTGACACCTAAGTGACACCCCATTAAGATGTCTGCCCCTGAGAATTCCCTGGGAAGTGGACTTCTCCTCTTTAGCTTTGTGTGCAATTTTTTAAATAGATTTTCTTGGAATTTTATTAAGAATTATTGACATCCCAGGAATAATTTTCATATCTTAGTGTTTCTACACAGTAACGACAAAAAAAACCCTGTTTTCCTTTCTCTCCAATTTTTGCTTACATCTTGCTTTATCTCCACAGAATTCTCAGTGTATTAAATAGATGAAGTAACAGCATTTAAGGAGACTGAGTCACTTGTATCACCTGTTGTATGCATCAGGGTTTTTCTTCATCAAAGAAACCAAATTTTCCTATGTTCTTTATTAGGGCTCCAGTAGTAAAGGCACTTGCCTTGAGGTGTTTTGTAAAGCACAATGGGTTCAAAAGAAAAATGCTTTCATTCTTATTGCCCAAACTAACGTTCAGACTTGTAAGGCTTCCTCTTCAACAGGGTGTGCTGGAATCTGAACTGGTATTTGAGGCCAAGCACCCCACAGTCAGGAGTGCAGGGACAGTGTTTTTTCCCCATCCAGACACCATCAGAACTATGAAGCCTCAAAAAGAGACATGACCTTCCCCCTAAAAGACAGAAATGACCCAAGAGATCAGGGTCGCTTGTAGGTCCAGCAGAGATCAAAACAGCCCTCCTTCTGAGGGACCCCTCAGCGCCCTAGCCTGTCCTTACAGAACATCAGCAACAGTCTGTGTCAGGGCAAAAGGAAAGGAGATGAGGGATGGGGCGGGGGATGGCCAGCTTACTTCCTGCCAAACGACATGAAAGATGAAAGCAACTAGAAAGAATGTCCGCCCACCTGCAACAGCTTTCTTTGCCCTTAGTCTTTTTTTTCATCCTTATCTTGGCATCTGCAGTGAAAAAATAATAGGTCACCCAAATATTTTAATAAAATATTTTCTAAGAGCAGAGTAATGGAACTACCTTAAACCAAATGAACATAACAATGAGAAACCCCACTTCAATTCCTCTTTATATAAAACCTAGATTCAAACATCAACTCTTGGTATTCTTTTTATATCATAAAAACATTGACCACACTGAAGACAATTTTGATGGATAAGCTTTTATATTATCTAAAAATTTCTACAATTTTAGTTCAAATATGTTCATGTGTACATATTTTCTTCAGGCTTATGAGCAAGTAAACATTTACATACACAGTTATGGGCCTATTTTTGAAACTACTGGGAAAATGTTTTTCTATTTTACAAAGTACTAAAGCCAAATAAAGGGATGATTAGCTTAAAGAGCGTATAAAAGTTGTATTTACATTACACCAAAATTATTATCTATTCTGATTACCCCCAAATCCCAAATTTTGCAGACATAAAAAAACTGGTTAATAATGGATTAATAAGCATTTGATAAATATCACATGCTGCATTTCCCACCCTTTAGAAAACCATGTGCTTTAAAGAGTTTTTTTGTTGGGGGTTTTTTTTAACCTCTTGGCAGTCTGACATTTCTTGGTCATATAAACAAGTGGGCTATTGAAGAGATTAATATACTAACATTTAGTTTTTTAAATGCTTTGACCTCTAAGATAAGAAGTTAAGAAATGACAATGCCATACCATGTCAAGTGGCTGACTGTGTATACTGATATTTTATCTCTGTGAGCGTGGCCCAGAAATGCACCGTGTGCAGCCACGGCTATCCCCGTAATGTGGAGGTAAATGTTCCCCTTCTATTTCCATCTCAGAAAAAGAAGTAGTTTCCCCTGCTGAAGGCAAGCCCCTCTTTATGGGCTCTCATTTCTACTTTTTCCCACTTTCTCTGGAAGCTTTTGAGCCACCCCTTATTCCAACCTCACCCACCCCTACCCATTTATCTACACAAATGCCCGAGTCATATAAATGTCTTCTCTCGACCCTCAGCTACTATTTCATCTCTCTTTAACAGATCTCTTGGAATCTATACTCTTTACCTCCGCTTCCTCATTTAACCCAACTCAGTTCTTGGAATTTGACCTCAAACCACATTAACTATAGACCAAAACATTCTTTTCTCAAAGACACCAACATCCTTCTAATGATCAAATTCACTGTTCTCTTCTCAGCCCTCATTTCTATCATTTTATCTTTCTATCTCTGAAACTGGTACTTCATCCTACTAGTAGTCTCCTCCTTTGCACTATTGATCATCCCTCCGATCCGACTCGAGTTTCTCCTTCTATCTCTGTCTCCCTTGCCGACTCCACCTCCTCTTGTCCTAGGAATAAAGGCATTATGCTGCATTGATCTGTTCTTAACCTTCTCATCGCTCTGGGCTATGTTCTTTTGCAGACAAAAGATCCCCAAATGTACCAGTTCTGGTCTGAGCTCCAGGTCTACATTTCTGATGGCTTGCTAGAGATCTCCACCCACATACATCTCAAACCCAGTATGTCCAAACTTAACATTCCTGCCAAGTCTGTTCCTTTTACTGACACTAGAAGAGAAATCAAGGAGCCATCTTCAATTATCTCCCTTTCCCAACCCCCACACATAGTTACTATGTCCTATATAGTCTTACACATTCCTACCATCACCATTATCTTTTGTCTGAATTGTTTCAAAAGCCAAGAGATGGTTCCACATAACAAGTCTCTTTCTCTTCTGACCCCCAGTATACCCTAAACACTGCTTCTAAAGTAACCCATCAAAATATGGTTCTTATGGAATCACTCCCCTGCAAAATGAAGCCCAACTACCTTAACATCTTATTCGAGCCCCACAAAATGGTCCCATCCCTTATCATGCCTGCTCATGAATCCTCCACTATAATAATACTGGACATTCCAACCATGGTGTCCCACTTTGCCATTGTTCACGGCTGTCTCTTCTGCCTGAAATATTCTCCACCTCCCAAACCCTCTCCACCAATAAATCTAAAAGGCATTTGAAATTCTGCCTTTTCTCAGAAACCTTCCCTGTTCTCTTAGTAATTTCTCCTTTATGATACTTAAAACTCTGTTACATTAAGGTAAATACATGTTTTTATTAAACTTACAAGTTTGTGTGGAGATTCTATTTTGTGCCAAACACTGTATTCAGGATACAGAGAATACAGAGTTTCTGCCTTGGGAAGCTTCTGCTAATGGGGGACAGAGAAAAGTTACCCTACTAAATTGGAGTCATATGTGTGCCTTTCTGTGCTAGAGATGCTCACACAGGCATGAGGAAGGAGCTCTTAACCCAGACTGGGGCAGCAGGGTGAGTTTCCAGAAGAGCAGCACCTGAGCTGAGCCTTGGAAGGACTGTAGTCCAGGAGATCTCATCATGAAGTGCATTTCAGAAATAGAGAATAGCATATCAAAAGGCATAAGACACCATGTCCCATTTCAGGAATTCAAGTAAATCAAGTACCTGGAGCATAAAGTGCTTTAGGGTGGCGGGACATGAAGCTAAAGAGGTAGGCAGGCCACACGGGGAAGAACCACTAGTCGTGTCTGTAACACACATGATGCCACAATGAGGCCGCGTAACAGATCATCCCTAAACTGTGAGGCTTAAAACAACAGCCATTTATAATTGCTCCTAAGTCTACAGGTCAGCAGGGTGGCTCTCCTGGTCCCAGCTGGGGTCACTGATATGTCTGGAGTCAGAAATGTGCATCAGGGAGGCACTTCAGCTGATCTTAGCTGAGCATTCTCATGTGTTTGGGAGTTGGCTGGCTGTCAGCTGGTATAAATGGTCTTGGCTCTTCTCCACATTTTTCTCACACATCTGAAGTAGGTTAGCCTGGGCATGCTCTCATGACAGGCAGAGATGAAAAAGAGGATACAACCAATCACGCAAAGCACAAAGAGGAAACATGCGTACTTTTCAAGCTTGTGCTTGCCTTCATGTTTGCAAACGTTCCATGGGCAAAAGCAAGTCACATGGATGAACCCGGAGTCAGAATGGGAGCTTGCCTCAGGTTCTTCGCCTTTCATATTCTTCAGCCTAGAATATGGTTGCCACAGGTAACTAGATGGCTCATCAGTGCTCTGTTCAAATATCACCTTATCAAAAGTCCTTCCCTAATTACCCATTATGAATTGGCACTCGTGGCTCCCTTCCAACCCCATAACTCTCTTCTTCCCTAATATGTTATATATTAATATTTATTTGTATACTTGTTTATCATTTGCCTCTCCCACTAAAATTTAAGATCGACAACAACAGAACATCTGTCTGATTCACTGTTTTATCCCTAGAGCCTAGAATATAGACTTGGTACATGATAGACCATCAATAAATATTTGAACCTACTCACACTGCATATTAGCATTAAGCACATCACTCACTCTGACTGAAATTGTTGGATTTTATTCGTCCCTTCTCTTTTGGGTCCATTTCTCAAAACTACCCAGGATTTAATCTGGCTATGATACTAAGAAAGTTGAGGAGAATGAACTCTGCCATATTTAAATGGTATCGACTTTAGGTATTTGTCTTAAGAAAAAAGGAAAGTTTCCCAGTCAAATTCCTAAATTAATGTGCATAGGAATAAAACAAATTTGCCTGATCTTTCTCACATCACTTGGGTAATTCTGAACACAGAGTGATAATTCCACAAGCTTCTCTAAGTACATGGCAGGCACTTGCCAATCTGATACTTTAATACTGAACTAGTGCCAACTTTTAAGTACATATATTTAATGCTATTTTCCATTTATCTACCTCTAAACCATCAAACTATAAGAACCCATTGAAATTCTTGACTCATTGTCCAGGCTTCACCAAGCTACCTCATGTCCATATGTTCCCCAAAGCAGCCAACTCAGAGCGTCACTAAATCAAAAAGCAACCTAGCATTGTCGTCCCACATGGAGCAGGCTAATGGTCTGCTTTCAGACACCAGATGTAGGCCATCTGTTCTTCCTTTTATTGTGATTTAATTTTCAGGTACACGAGGCAGCGGTTTTCCAACAGTTTGCTATGTCACCCCAGCATCTGAACCCCTTACCAAATTTTGTAAAATGCATCTTTACTGCAAGTGAGTATACATATTATTCCTGAGGTCTGCAGGATTCATCTTTCAAAGGTAAAAGCTGTGGCATAAGAGAGGACCAGCAACAAAGAAAGACTGTATGTTTTCTGAAATGTGTAAACATATGAGACATCAAGGTAAGGGTGATAAACAGCTGTCCTCACACCAGGCAGGGCGTGGAAAGACTAGCGCAGAAGCCCTGCCCTCGCTGTAGCTACCTGTATGGACACCAAGAGACTCCGTTTTATTGTAATGGGGATGGTGGTGTGTTTTGGTTCTTTGAAGCCCTTCATTGATGTTGCCAGTAAATCTACCACTTTACAGTGGACTACGAACACAGAAGCCTGCGAAGCTCCAGATGTGGGGAATACATCCAGATTATGGTTATCTGAGCAAACTCCCTCACACAGCATATGGACCAAGGGAAAGGCTTAACTTAAGGACAGAGTCTGCATCTCAGAGGCAATTTTCAGAAATGAGTAGTCGAAGTAAATTAGACCAACCCTAAATCTGATGTGTCTAACAGAGGGCATTACATAATCGCAGAAGTTGTCCTTACTCTAATTTGTGCTTCGAGATGTAACTCTCCCTCAGGGCACCAAAAATAGGAGAGTGCTCAAAATTCCCAAATGTGTTCCTCCTCCTTCTGCCTCTATAGCTTCCAAATTATATCGGCAGCCTTTTCTTTCCCTGAAGGTTTGTGTCTGAACCAGATACAATGCTGGTACTTCTCTTGGAGAAGCTTTTGCTTCAGTAAATTTTATAAGAGAAATAAATGTGAGAGCTTCCCGTCTCTGTCAATCACATTCATTCAAAATAAGAGCGCATGCCAGGACCGGAGGTTGTGGGGAGGAAAGGGAGGGGGAGCGGCAATGCCATGAATTGTTTTCCTGCAGCTGGTATTGCTCAGTAACAACTGTTCATGCAAAACAAAAGATCACTTCAGAACACCAGAGACAGACAGACAGAGCCCAACAGAAAGAGATAATTATAATCATATTTTAGAGATCAAACAGTTTGAATTACATTTGTTCTGGAGCCTACTTAAGTTTCCCAGTAGTTTCATATAAACATAACAATTTAACATACCATTCCATAATGATATATTATTAATGTAATGACAAATGCATATCAAAGTACCTCTGGGCATCTAGCAGGTTTCTTATCTTCTATTTATCTTCCAGGGTGCTGGGGAGAAAAGATAAAGCATGTTAACACAGGGAGGCAGTATAGCACAGTGGTTAAGAGCACAGCCTTGACATCACATCAGAATAAAGCCCCAGCTTTGCCTCTTACTGTGCAACCTTGGGCAAGTTTCTTACCCTCTCCAAAGGCTCAGTTTCCTCAACTGCTAAACGGAGGTTGAATTTTACCTACTTGATGGTTATTGTAAGAACTAAGAGAGAGAATGCATTTAACACATTGAGCACAGTGACTGGCCCACAAAGAGCAGGTAATAAATATTTGCATTTATAGTTAATAAATGGGTGAAGAAACAAATACTTTGTTTTTTCTTGTAGACCTCTCATTTTCTATCCTCATGCCAACTCCAATCTGAGCGGAAAACAGGAAGTTTTTGGAAGTCGTTACAGCAAGCCATGTCAGATTGCTAAAGGAGAATGAGATGACTCCAATATGCTCGACCCTTGCCTTGCTGTTGGGTCAAAGCCTTGCTACACAGCTGTGCTTGCCACCAAGGATTCCTCCTCTCACCCTCTCCAGCGTGTCTCCTGTTGGACCGCAGGCCTAGTCACACAGCACCCCCGTGCCTGACCACGTAGGAAGTGAGTATTATATGTAAGCACTCAGGTAGTTCTTGGAAGTAAGGATTACACAACTCCTATGTAGAGACACAGTCTCCTGGGGCAGAAGTCCACAGCAACAACAAGAGACCGGAGTGAAGGGCAAGGCAGAAGACTTCTGAAAAATGTTTGTCTCTTTTTTTAATGGACAAAAATATGAAGTATTCCTAGCTTTAGATCTTAGCTAGTTCCCTCACATCTTCACTTAACTGCCTATAACTTCAAAATAAACAGCAAGAATGACCACATACCTGAAAAAAAAAAAGACAAGGGAATATTATTTAGGTCTATGTAAATGATGAAATCCAGGAGCAATTTTACAATTACAGGTTTCCTTTGACAAAAGAACCAAAAGGCCCTCTGCACACCAAACTGATGTTGTGACTCCGTTGGCCTCAGGACAAGCGGGCAGTACGGTCACTGGCAATCGTGTGCAGACTATGTGAGTGTCCACTCCAGGCTCACATGCAAAATCCACATGCCGCTTCTAATTAGATGCTGTTAAAACAATGTTTTAAAAAATGCTTCCTAAAAGAATACAAAATACCTAAATGTAAAAGTATTTGCCTGTGTCAGAAGGTACAGAACTGCTAAATGACGCTGAGCTTAGCTGGCCTCAAGCCAAGTGGAGCACTTCACCCGCAGGAAATTATAGTGCTGTCATCATGTTGTAATAAGCCTCTATAAAATAATAAAGCATTGTGTTTCTGCTGAGTCTTGAACAAAAAAAAATGAATCAGAATCTGGCTTCCTTAAAGGAAAAGGAAGAAGTGTGTATTTGCACCACAGAAAAGGACATTC
Organism: Desmodus rotundus; assembly: GCF_022682495.2. Lineage (NCBI taxonomy): Eukaryota > Metazoa > Chordata > Mammalia > Chiroptera > Phyllostomidae > Desmodus > Desmodus rotundus. The sequence goes on along the minus strand of NC_071388.1, from coordinate 183,426,129 downwards.
ACTTGGCCTCATGAAGTATGCATTTTGCTCATCATTTTTTAAATTCTGCCTTTCAAAGGGAGCTATATTTGACCTGATTTGAAAATGCTGATTATGTACAGAAGATGTTGCCATCTTTTGCTCTATAGATTTTTAGAACTGCATTTGCTGTTTATAACTGGCTTAACATCCAAGAAATCCAGGTGGAGGGAGGAAGTATTGGAAATGTAACACCTGGGTGATGCCATATTTCCCTGAGCCGTCTCCAGCAGCAAATGCAGAAACCTGGTGGAAATTCAGTGAGCAGGTCCACAAGATGTTCCCCCACTTTTAAGACTCAGCTGTTACATGGAAAATAAACTCAAGCACGTGTGCTCAAGTATGTACAGTAAGTGAAAACCAATAATGGTCCTAGGGCAAGGCAGCTGAAGTAGGTTGTTATTCTGAAGGGTTGCTTGCTAGTTAGGAAAGAACAGAGGTCACTATAATTTATAGAGTTGTACAATGTGGTTGGTGCTTTAGGCTAGACACTGCCTCAAGTTGTACTTTACCCTAATGAAATGCTCTTATGGTTACTACTACCCCGCCCTACCCTATTTTTCCCTTATTTCAATACTCCGAGCACCTCTTTCAGTTTTGAAAACATAAAAACCTAATTTTTATCAACAGACGTACATTCCAGATTGACTTTGTTAAGAGTCTCAGACCTAATCTCTATTAACATTTACTCTCTGCTTGCATCCAATACAGAAGTTGTTGTGTCCACGAGAAGGAAAGGCAAGAACTAGCCAACGATATTCCGTTTTTTGTTTGTTTGTTTGGTTGGTTGCTTTTGCTTTTTGTTTTGGGGGGTATATCTGTCCCTTTGAGGAAATAGCAATAGTTAATAGTTAACATTTATCAAGTGTTACACTAGGCAACTTGCTAAAGTCTTTAAAACATCACCTTTCATCTGCACACTTCATAAAGTAGAACCTATTATCTTCATTTTACAGAGAAGAAATTAAAGGAGTTAAGCAATTTTCCCAGGGCCAGAGAGCTAATAAATCAGAGAGCAAAGAGTTAAGAACCAGGCTGACATTTAAGTCCATTATGCAATGTTGCCTCCCAAGTCTGTTTGCCCAGGGCAAATATTACACTACATTTCAAAGACTAGGAAAAAGAGGGAGGTGGAAGTTGCTAAATGGGGGAGAAGCAAATGGAAATCTTTGTGCTGTTTACTTGCCCACAAGGGTTACCAAGGGACAGGCACACTTTAAGAAACCCTTACAGAGTTGCAGTACCGGTCCTGCCCTCAGGGTGCAAACATTTTAACTGGAAAGACACCTAAACATATAAATCACAGCCAAATAAGTGCTGCAATAGAGTTATACACCAATTATTGTGCATAAGAGGCTGGAGGAAGAAGGAATTTTTTCTGATGGCTTGGCAAACCATTGGAAAGACTCGTTTTGCCTACAAATCATTAATATCACATCTGTTTTAATCTCCTCATTAAGAACATCTGACACGTTGTTTGCCAAAATTAATGACTACTTATACTGAATATTTGAAGACTTCCAAGTCTGTAAACTATAAAAAAAAGAAAAACAAAAACAAAACCTCTGCTTCTATATTCTCAAATTCTTTGGTACCAATGAAAATTGGTAAAATTTACAAAGAAAACACAGACAGATCATAACATTGAAGGTAAAGCTGAGGGGCTGAATGAATTGCCTGAGCTGAGGCCATGGGTAAATCCATTGGTCTCTAAGCCCACTGCCCTTTTGTGCAATAACTTATTTCTTCTCTGCACAATTTTCAGAGTGTTTAACAGAGTTATTCTTTTTAATATGCCAGAAGAAAATGCATTAGGTGAGGATTTACTGATGAGAAAATTTTAGAAATTTCTTGCTGTCAAAGATGCAAATATTTAAACATTAGGAAAGGATACCCTAAACCACCTGAGCGTCTGAAAACTTTCCTTTCATTTTGCTCCTGGGGAAACCTGAAAATTACACACTTTTGTAGAAAATGATTTGGTTTTTAACTTCAGAAATGTGTTTGAGAGTTAAAGATTTTTTTTGTTTGAAAATATAACCAGAGACATTGAAATTAAGAACATTGTAACAATAGCCACAGGAGAGCGGGAAGGGGATAGTGGGGAGAGGGGTCTATAGGAGCTACTATAAAGGACACAAGGACAAAATCAAGGGGGAGGGTAGAGGTGGGGGAGGGAGGTGGGACTGGCTGGGGTGGGGTGGAGGGAAGGGGAGAAAATGCAGACAATTGTAACTGAATAAAAATAAATTAATTAATTTTAAAAAGATTTTTTTTGTTTGTTTTGGAATTTGTAGGCAATATACATCATTTATTTAAAGGTGGTAAGAATAGGTTAAATGACAACAAAGATGATCTGGGACAATTTAGTAATATTCATATAAAAGTATAAATTATATAAATTGCTATATCAGCCCTGGCTGGTGTAGCTCAGTGGATTGAGCGCAGGCTGAGAACCAAAGGGTCACCGGTTCAACTCCCAGTCAGAACATATGCCCGGGTTGCAGGCCAGGTCCCCAGTAGAGGGAGCATGAGAGGCAACCATACATTAATGGTTCTCTCTCTCTCTTTCTCCCTCCGTCCCCCTCTTACTATAAGTAAATAAATAAATAAATTTCTATATTATTTTTGTTATAGAAACTGGCTTTATGTTTTCTGGATATTTTCCTTCAATTGAATTCATTAAATTTTTTAAAAGCTCCATTTCCTATACTTTTTATTATTAAAAACAGGTTTTTTTTCATTCTCCACCCATTGATAATTTTTTCCCTCTTCTCATTACTGAGTTATATAATGTTTCATTACATCTCAGCACTTGGCATAAGGATGTTTACATCAAATCCACTTACTCATGCTTCAGAGGTTGATAATTGTGCTCTTTTAGTAATGACAGGTATGCAGCAGGAATGCACACTCCTCATATAATCTGTGTACTCCCATAACTGGAAAAGATTCTATTCTGAAATGTTATCTATTGGGAACCAGACAACTTTTAAACACTAAAGAGCACATTTTCTAGAGCTATAAACAGTGGAATCTTAGCATGTTAGCCATGGAAGAGGCTTAATTTTGCACAGGAGGAAACAAAAGCTCAGAGATCTTTGTACAAATTGGTTTCTTCCATCAGCCAGTAATCTGACTCGTAAAACCCAAAGTAAACAATGTGGTTTCTATATTTCATTGATTTAACGAGTAATGTGTGCTTCCTTAGTTGATTTGGTTTTGCAGGTGTGTATTATAATGTATGAAAAGTTGGGAATGCCTTTGGGCCCTTTTGTCCCTTAGTTTATAAGCATATAACATATAATCACTGGGAAGAAGAAGAGGAAGGAGGAAGGGGAGGAGGAGAGGAGGAAGAGAAGAAGGAGAAAGAAGGAGGAGGAGGAGGAGGAAAAGAGAAGAAGGAGGAGAAGAAGATGGAAAAGAAGGAGAAGAAGAAGGAGGAGGAGGAGGGGAGGGGGAGGAGGAGGGGAGGGGGGAGGAGGAGGTGAGGGGAGAGGAGAAGAAGAAGAAGAGGAAGAAAGAAGAAGAATAAAGAAAAGAAGAACAAATATATAATATCTTTCTTCCAGCTACATGGACTCCTCCACATGAAGTTGGATTGCAGAATAATAGAATCACCTTAGAAATGCCATCAAAGTGAATAACATATTATTCCTTGTTACTTCAAACTGGACATGAATAAAAGGTATAGACCTATGTTTTCCCTGCTGGAATACACATCATATGTATATGGCTGTTTTTTGACTATTTCTGCATTGAAGAATAAGATAGCCAAGTCCAACCTCATGCTCACTGCCATTGACACATCACGATTTTCTGATTATGGCAAATCCACCAAGCAAGTTCCAATCTATGATCTGACAGAGAAAAAGCTTTTCTGTTTTTGTGGTTGTTATTTTGAGAGAGAGAGAGAGAGAGAGAAACATTGATCTGTTTCCTCCCATATGTGCCCAACCAGGGATCACACCCACAACCTTTTGGTGTAGGGAATGATGCTCCAACAAACTGAGCCAACCAGCCAGAGTAAGAAAAATGTTTTGTTAAAGGTGAATTATGACTACTTCAATAACAATATTTGGAAATATTTTTTGGAATATATTATATCATATCATTTTATGATGTGTAAGTATAGAAGAAGATACATTCCCCTCTCCCCCAAATAAGATAATTTTCTTTTCTGACCCTGGTACTTACCAAGTACATGTGAATTTGGGCAATTTCCTTAGCCGTTGAGTCTGTTTCCTCATCTACAAAAATGGAATAAGGATACCCTGTTCACGGAGTTGCTGTTTATAATTAAAAGAGAAATTATGTAATATGCTTCCAAGATAGAAGATAATTAATAAATATTAGCTCACTTCCTTCTCAACTCTTCTATATCTTTGTCCTATTTCTTCAGAAATACAATTTAATACTTTATAATATCTTTAAAGTATAATGACTTTAATCACATTTTAAAATTTATCAATTTATATGGAACCATAAACAACCCTGAATAGCCACAGAAATTCTGAGAAAGAAGAATAAAGTAGGAGGGATCACAATACCTGATATCAAACTATATTACAAGGTCACTCTAATCAAAACAGTATGGTACTGGCATAAGAACAGACACATAGACCAATGGAGCAGCATAGAAAGCCCAGAAATAAACCCATGTTTCTATGGTCAATTAATATTTGACAAAGGGGGCAGAAGCATAAAATGGAGTGAAAATAGCCTCTTTAACAAATGGTGTTGGGAGATCTGGACAGCTACATGCAAAAAAAATGAAACTCAACCACCAACTTATACCATGCACAAAAATAAATTCAAGGCAGATAAAAGACTTAAATAAAGTCACGACATCATAAAAGTCCTAGAGGAGAACATAGGCAGGAAAATCTCAGATATTCCATGCAGCAGTATTTTCACTGAGGTATCCCCTAGAGCAAGGGACATAAAGGAAAGAATAAACAAATGGGAACTTATGAAAATAAAAAGCTTCTGCATGGCTAAAGAAAACAGCAGTAAAACGAAAAGAGAACCAACCATATGGGAAAATATATTTGTCAATGATACCTCAGACAAGGCTTTGATCTCCAAAATATATAAGGAACTCACACGACTCCACTGCAGGAAGACCAAAAACCCCAATTAAAAATGTGCAATGGACCTGAACAGACACCTCTCCAAGGAGGACACACAAAGATGTATAAAAGGATGCTCAGCATCACTAGCTATCAGAGAGATGCAAACTAAAACCACAATAAGATACTACACTGGACAGAATTATTAACAAATCACTAACAAATCAACAAATAACAAGTGTTGGAGAGGTTGTGGAGAAAAGGGAACCCTACTGTGGTGTTGGTGGGAATGCAGACTGGTGCAGCCACTGTAAAAAACAGTATGGAATTTCCTCAGAAAACTAAAAATGGAAATGTCTTTTGACCTGACAGTTCCACACTGAAATTATACCCTAAGAATCCTGAAACACCAATCCAAAAGAACCTATGCACCCCAATGTTCACAGTAGCACAATTTACAATAGCCAAGTGCTGGAAGCAACCTAAGTGCCCATCAGTAAATGAATGGATAAAAAAAAAACTGGTACATTTACACAATGGAATTCTATGCCACAGAGAGAAAGAAGGAGCTCCTACCCTTTGGGATGGATGGAACCCATCCCATGGATGGATCTGGAGAGCATTATGCTAAGTGAAATAAGCCAGGCAGTGAAAGACAAATACCATATGATCTCACCTATAAGTGGAACCTAATCAACAAAACAAGCAAACAAAATATAACCAGAGACATCGAAAGAAAGAACTGACAGTAACCAGAGGGGTGGGAGGGGGTAATGGGCAGGGGGGCAAAATAGGGGAAGGGCCATCAAGGAACATGTATAAAGGACACAAGGACAAAGCCAAAGGGAGTAGGTTCAAGGATGGGCGTGGGGATGGTTAGGACAGGGGGGCATGATGTGGGGAAAATGGAGACAACTGTACTTGAACAACAATAAAAAGTTTATTAAAAAATAAAAAATTTTTTAAAATAAAACTTCATTCAGGTATAATTTATATACAATAAAGGGCACAAATGAGACAATTTTTATATCTATATACCCATGTAATCAGCACCCAGAACCAAACATGGAACATTTACAGGCCCCCAAAACATCCCACATTCCACCACCAATCAATACTTGTCTAGAGGTAATAACAATTATTCATCACTAATCTTAAATATGTTTAAATAGAAAAAATATGTTACAATATATCTATACCTAGGAATTTTCAACAACAACAAAAAGCAGTAGTTCATATATCCTAATGTGGAAAGATCCCAAAATATATTGTTCTATATTACTGATGTAACTGAAAATTAATAACAGAAGTGATAATAGAAAGAATGCTAGATGGAAAGGAGAAAAGGACTATTATAAATAAAGCTATTTTAAATCTTTTAAATCCTTACCATGTGTGACCTCAGCAGAGGAAGTATCCAAACTGAAGCCAGCCACCAACCACCTAAATTGGAAGATGGCAGGAAGCATTGTCAGAGCATATATTTACTGAAGTAAATGTACTCCTTTCCCTCTAACTTGGACACCACCACACCCTGCGCGGAGACTCCTTCTTGCAGTACTTGCCAGGCCCCACCTTCCCTATCTCCATCTGAAGAGCGTAAATGAAAGGCAGGGAACCCTTCATTGTGCTCTTGTTGTGCAATAACAGGAACACCCCACCAGGGTTTATCAGACTCTTCCTAAAAGTCACAACCAAAGTGGATTCTTCCATGATGTGGTGAATAAACACAGCATCATAGAACATTTTAGTTGGTATTAGCCAAAACCAATATAATAGGGCAAGGCCTTGCTCCCTAAAATCCTGAACCTATCTAATTTGCTTCTATACCTTCAAACTAAATTTTTGTTAATAACTGGATTTAGATAGTCAATAACTAAATGACTTCAAACAAAAAATACCTGGTTTGTTTCCAAAACAACTCAAAAGCTAGTATTTGAAAAGCACCTTTATTCTTCCTCTGCAGGTAAATGTGAATTAGTGGACACACCCATAGGTGTACATCAATCTTTTTCTCTACAATTACCAATAAGAGCTTTGAAAGCCTCCTTATTAACAATTTTCACCGCCCCAAACCTTCCAGAGTGCAATGTAAGCTTCTTTCCTCTTGTCCTGTTACTTATGGAGATGGGAAACAACCAACGTATTTTTTATAATGACCCTTCAAATCTGTTAGACCTTTATTCTCTTAGCCAAATAACCCCACAGCTTTTTGGCCTTTCTTCTTAGTCCTTATTTTCTAAACCTTAATTACATTTTCACTCTTCTCTGGAGTTCTGCCAGTTCCCCACATCCTCCTTGAAGGGGAAACACAAAGTAGCCACAGTTGGGGTCAGACCAATGCTAGGAAAAGCAGACCAGTGCTAGGAACAGGCCACTTCCTGCCCTTGGCCTTATAAGCATCTCGCTATCTTATTGGTTTATAAATAAACAGCACTTATTTAGATATTTCTAACAGGGCTGCCATACTGGCTTAAAGTCCACCTTTCCCCATCCTGCATGGCAGCATTTTGACTTTGTCCTGTAAACTTTTTGCACTTATCCCTTTGAACTTGATCTGATTCAAAGTATCTTACCAATTGAATTTTTGAGGTCACTTTAAATTGGATCCCTACTTTCTCACTTCCTGACAAAAGATGTTGCAAATTCAGGAAGTGCTTTCCCAGAAGTGAACCCATTGATTACAATTTCCTATCTTCCCCAGCCATTCACAAGGCAAGTGCTGACATTAGGGTACTAATAACCACCGGTTATTGAGAGATTATGCTAGGAAATTTTACATACATTATTTCATTATTTCCTTACAACAGCCATATGAGGCAGACCTTGTTACCCCCATTTTATTAAAGAGGAACCTAAGTTAGCTAAATTAGGAATTTGTTATGGCCACAGAGCCAATGAGACCTGGATTCAAACTTGGCTCTCTGACTCCAGAATTCTCTGTGCCGCAATGCCAGGAAGCCAGTGCTCACTGGCGTTTGGGTGTAACCCACTAAACAAATATGACTCTGCTTGTAAAATATATGTATGGTTTATCCTGAAAATCAACAACAAGCATGGGTGCCTGGTAGATTTAGGAAAAGGAAAAGGATGAAAGTAAAAGAGAAGGCAAGACAGAACAGGAAAGAGAGGGCATGGTGGAAGGTCATCAGGTGAGGCTTTCCAACACCTTGCCTCTTTCTGATCATAAAGGTAATAATGTGGGGCAGGAGCAAACGGTTTAATGGTCCTGATAGTGTGGCACATCTCTGCATTTCCCTACTGAGATGCATTTACTTAATTAGTTCTTTCAACTTAATTTACTACTGTTTGGAAGAGATAAACATACTTGTCCTATTAAGTCTGTTACTGCTTTATCAACAAAATGAATTCTATGAAAATGGAATCGAAATGGAAGGGGAAAACTGGAAAGTCATTTGTCTGTTTGCTGATACAGTTGTACATGTACGCAAACACCTGGAAAGAGGTTGACAGTCGGCCACAGAACTGCAGGCAGAAGCAGTATGGGGAAGGAATGGGAGCCTTTCAAACAATACCATCTGAATGTTTTATTCTAAGATGTTTGCATATGATATAGATTAAATCTTTTTAAAAATTGATTGTATTTAACCTGTCATCTGCCCTAAACCCATTTTAAGGAATTTTATTGTTTAAATAGGAAAAAAACCCCTCAGTTCTATGGGCCAAATATTAAAATACAGTAAAATAATGCAAACAAAAATATAATAAGATATATGGATTTGGGGAAAGTTATCTTTTTCAAACTGATTCTCTGAAATCAATTTTTAAAGCTCCTAGGCAGAAATAGAATTCTTAGTTCTCAATCGATATCAATTCTACAAACCCAAAATTATTGGGAAGAGTGACTCAAATGTTAAGCTTTTCCTCAAGAATTTGATGAACTTCCTCTAGTGTTAAAAAAAGGTCCTACTTTTTTAATACCATTTCTGACTAAAGTTGGACTCATACTAAATCAAATAAGAATTACTTCAAAAATGCAATATTACTTGCATGAGTTTTCTCATAACCTTAACCTTACCTCTCTCAAGAACACATTTTTACAGATGCCTGATGAGTTTATCAATGCATGTTTAAGGGCTGTCAGTCAGAAAACTTCAATTATGCAGCTATTCCGATGTAGGTGCTTCTCTCATGGAATCGATAGGTTTGTTGAACTTTCTAAACCAAATGGTTTCAGGGTTTCTCAATAGTCCTAAATCTGCCCGCCTTTGCAACTTGCTTATTTGCAAAAATAAATCCATGTCAATCACCGCCTGGCCAAAATTTACACTTAAAAATAGATCCACAGTTCATCCAAGGGTTGGCCTGCTGGTGCAGTACAAGGTAGCTAGGCCTGACCAGAGGGCATCCTGCACGAACGGTAAACAACGTATTCCTGATAGAATTCAGCTCGGAGAATCCAGCCTAGCAACAAAACTATGCCATATGAGTTAGGTAATTTGCAAGTCCTCAATAAATGTTTGTTGAAGTTGATATCGAAACAAATCTGTAAGTTTCTCCATTATATGATATGGTAACAGTCATTTATAAATAATTTAGTCTACAATTAAGGTATGGTCTGTTTTTCCACAACAGAATCCCTTTAACACTCTATTATTTATTATTAGGCAATATTTAAAAAGTAAATACGAGTATGTAAATCTAGAGCCTTAGCTAAAATTAATGTCCTCTGAGTTGATGGCTACCTCTATATGGGAAAGTTTCATAGTGAGAAAAGTATATATAAATTGTTCTATACAGCCTGTATGGAATTACCTTTATTTAAATATGATCTAATAAGACCACCTTCTGGTTGACTCTGCATCAGGTCTTTAATTTGTAAGGATGGTGTCAGAAGAAACTGAAATGGCAAACATCTATTCCGGGTTTTGTTCTTAAAGGTTGTATTGGTCTGGATTATCGACAGGCTCATAATGTTTGGGGACCTTCCACAATAGCTTTGAGAAAACCATGCAGTCAGTTTGAGTTCACAGTAAATTTTCTTCATCCAATGGTGACTGAAGGATGCCAGTAAAACGCCAAACAATTCGACATTGGCTGAGTTCCCAAATCCCCATTTTGAAATTAAATGCATACTAGAACCACTGAACCAAGGCCAAGAAGGCCAAGCAAGTAACTTCATTAGCATCTATTAGGAAGCAATGAGGAGGAAAGAACTTCCTTCCTTCCTTCCTCTGCTAGAATGTGATGAAGAGTCATGGGGAGTATATTTTTAAGCATTTGTGCCTTATCTTCCCCTTCTTGGCTCACAGGTATCCTTTGAAATAGATACAAGCATCAGCAAGTGTTTGGAGCGCCTTGAAGTCAACACCTGGACAAGCATGCCACCTGGGGTAGAGAGGTGTGTGTACAAACCTATCAGACAATGGTCCCAAGCTGTGTCCCAGGCTCCCTGCAATGGCAAGGCAAGGCCAGGGACCAAGAAGCTCAGCTACAATTTCTGGAAAGCAGGGTAGAACCTGGTTGAAGGTGAGGGCTTCTCAGCCAGCAGGTTTGTATCTCAGCTCTGACACTTTCTCACCAGATTTTCTGAACAATTTTCTTTATTCCTCAGTTTTCTCATCTGAAAAGAGTGATATTTAATAATATTCATCTCAAAGTATTGTTGCAAATATTAATTAATGCTTATAAAGCATGTACAATAGTAGTTTGCACATGGAGAGAATGAAGTTAATATTAGTTATTCATCATTATAACTAAGCATCCCATTGTCATTTTAGCTCTCTAGATGGTTTAATACTTTGAGTTATTATGCTTGATTTCCAAGCCTTTAGTCTCTCCCCGCTCTGAACCACCTTGCAGATGTGGCCATGTTAATTAAGCCTTCTAGAAATTCTCTTCCACCATTTCACTTTCCTCCTCAAAAACATTCAAGGACTCCCTACATCCAACGAAATGTCTGAAGTTCTCAGTCTAGCTAGCAAAGCTGCCTATGTAGTCTGGCTCCAACCTGCTTTACTAACCTTCTGCTCCAGCTAGACTGGCTCTCTTGTTGGCATCAGCCATCTGGTACATATTTCTATTTCACTTTTCATGCACTCCTAAGTATACAACATGTGCTTGGTAACTATTTGCCAGCCTTGTTTTTGTTCTGGAGCCTGGAGTATGAATGTTTGTGTCTGATGCCGCAGAGGATCCTGAGGCTGTGGTCTAACCAGAGAGAGGTTTGCACAGAAACTCTGGCCTCATCACAGTGCATCCTGGGAAACTTGGCAACAGTAACAGGGGTAAGCTAAGGCCAGTAGCATAGAGCTACCGTAGTGTTTAGCTTCAGAAGTGTCCAAGAAATGCATATTATATATTAAAACCCGTTTTAAAAATAATATCTCTATTGAGGAGTTTACAGAGAAGTTCTCAGGTAAGAAATCTGAAAATAAGTCTCTGGAGGCCTAGAGATTTGAAAAAGCCATAGTGTGTTCTTGGCTAAATATTATCCTAACTGTGAATCTTGTTTATTCAAGCTTCTACCCATAGGGACACCCACTTTAAGAAGAATTTGTTTTGATTTATTTACACAAATCTAAAAAGTAATCTGTCCTTCTAATCAACAAAAACTTCTGGCCCCATTCACAAAACTGACTTAAAACTCACAGTTATGATGACTGGCTTCCTTTATGGTGCCCCTGGGGTTTGGAGAGAACATAGCAGAGAGCAGAGTGTGCCTCGGATTAAGGAGAGGCCCAGGGTGATGTGCTGATAACCCCTGCGGTTGGGATGGGGGATGGAGGGGAACACTCTGAGTGTTTACTCTTAGCTATTCATTGAGGAAGTGAAGGGTAGCCCCTCTGACAATTTGCAAGATGGACATCTTCCTTCCAAAGACATGTTCTGCATTTCATAGCCATAGTAAAAGGACAGGGGGGAGTGAATTTTACATAATCTTAAATTGTGACAGGAAGTTTAGACAATAGTGTGCCCTTATATAAAGCAGTTTTGCAAGTCACTTTCAACAGAAAAAGAGCCCCAAAATTCAGACCCTCTATGTTGAGCTCTCTAGGTAGCTGTCACAAATTGGTGGCCCTTGAGGGAAAGTACAGCTCACAAATACGTTTTGTTTGGTCAACACGGTGTTTTTAATTTTGTTTAAATGGAATTGCCTTTATACTAGATATGTGTTCTGCGGTTTGACACAGTTCTCACTATTCCCTATGGTCTTACACTCTAACATTTTATACTATCCACTAGTCCTTGCCTTGAGGCATTTGATTTTGCTATTCCTACTCGAGCTGGTCTCTTTGACAGACCTCATATGAATGGCCTTAGATGATACATCCAGCAAATGCCCCTCACACATACCCTCATATACCTTCTACCTCTGTACATCATTCTCTTCAAGACTCTATCAATTTTATACTTGGCTCCTCTTTTTAAATATACCTCAGCAGTCCTGGAGGCTTATTTTTTTAATTACACATGGGAAGAGACCATCCCCCCTTCACACTCATTAACTCTGCTTATCTCAACCCCAGCTTTACCCACGGGGCTCACCTGAGCAGTGAGGCTTAGATAAATTAGTTTCTGCTTTCATGCTGGAAAACCTAGCCTTGAATGGGCCATCAGTGTCTTTTGGCTTCACAAAATATCTTAAGGGTAAAACCCGACCTTCTCTAAAAAGAGATGGAGACCATGGTAAGCTGGAATCTTAGTTCGTAATGTTCAGCCTGTCCCAAAACTTCCCCACCCTGCTCCTCTAGTACTACCTGCCTTTCAGGCCCACCAGAAGAGTGAAGAGTGTTGCTCTGGGTTTCATGGAACATTTCATTTAAGTAAAATGTATGGCATTCCGTTTTGGGTTGGTTTTTTTTTTGGGGGGGGGGGTTGTTTGGTTTTTGGCCATGAAAGAGGGTAAAGGACAGAGTCCGCCTTTGACATAAACAGGATTCAGCCAGTAAGTTGCCAGAGGGAAATGTTGGCAACATGTAATTAGCCAGCTGGTCATCCTCTATTTAAAATCCACCCCCTTCTCTAAATGCCAAGTTCTGAAGAATTAAATATTTTAGCATACCATGCATAGTTCGAAACCAGATTTTTAAAATCTGTTTTCATGTTACCCCCTTTCTCCTCAGCCAGTTTCACATGCAAACTGAGGGTCAAATAAGTTAATACCTTAAATAAAAAGGTGCTGAGACTTTTGGTTGGCGCCAACTGAGAAGTCAGTATAAACTTTTCTTGAACTCTTGCTCAAGAAGAAAACTTCTTGAGCCTTAATTATCTTTGAGGCTGGAATTCTCAGGGCCTATCTCACAATCCAGCCCAGTGCCTTTAGTAGGACAAATATTTCCTTTATTCCAGGGTTACAAAAGAGACGCTTGGTTATCAAAATAGACGCAAAGCATGCATGAAGTAACTGAAAACCCTGGTTGAACTTGACAAGTCCCAGCTCTCATCTTTTTTGGCCTTTGCAGATCCCAACCTCCTTTCCTGGAGTCTGGGAAGTCAACAGCCTTTCCTGGAATTTTGATAGATATCATCCTAGATCTTCCTCCCCTTCTTGTGGAGCAGCATTCCCTCATGCCACCTCCTCCCTGTCTTTCTCCTCTGCTTGTAATATGTTTACTTCAACTAAACTCAGTTCAAATGACTTGGTCCTAATCAAAGCAAGAACAGTTCAACTCATTAATTTTTCCTTTCACCTTCTGATATTCCAGTCTGAAAATCTCCATAAGTTTAGATATTCTTGAACTAGAAATGTATAGCGAGGCATCACAAATACAAGAGATGAAGTCTCCTAAAATGTTAAGGTCTGTCCTACATCTTTCTCATGTTAAACAGCAAACAGTTCATTTGAAGTTTCAGGAAAAAATGACTCTCACAAAGGAATAGTTTATGGGAAACATTTCACTTTGGGGTATTCATTACTGAGATAATTTCCAATTTTGTTATTATTAATTGCTCTGACAATGAATAAAAAACATGTTTTAGATTCTGGTTTCAAAGAGAAACAACAGCATAGCTTCCTTGGCTCTTTAAACCCCAGAGCTACACATTGCAAATAAAATTTACCACATAGCCATTTATGAGAATTTAATCTCTGCCAAATATGCTACCAATTCTTATGGGCTTTATCTGTCAGAAAATACACGATTAGGACAAGTGTATAGTTCAGTATGTTTACCACATATTTTGTTGTGCTACATAGAGCCAACATATTTTTTTCTTTTATGACTCCTAAGAGAAAAATGCTTGATTTTTTTCCTTACCTACTTCATTCTATGCCAAAACCCCTAATGTGTATCTGGGATCAGATGCAAAGTACATACTATTAGCCAAAGAACATCATATATGCTGGTGATAAACAGCCTAGGGGAAAATAGAAGTCATTGGTAGATTTTAACAAATTGCTCATCTCCCCCACTAACTCCAAATTCCTATGGATGAAAAGGGGGTTCTACGGAACGTAGCCTTACAGGATGATCTGCTCATAAATTCCTAACTGGGCAGGTCATGCTGATTAGTCATGTCCCAGTCATATAACTTCTTTAATAAAGGGTTGACCTTTGCCTTAAGCAAGCCCCGACCATTGTTCCTGTGCTTCTAGATCAACACACCTTTGAAATGCCTCTTTTCAGGCCCTTCAGACCACCTTCAAGAGAGCACATCATCTTGTTAACTGTCCTGCAGTCCAGCCCCCACCTTGCTCCCTCCTACATTCGCATGGTCTTCCTTTCATCCCCTCCTTGATTCCAACTGCCTGAAAGAAGCTGCCAACTGCCATTCTGGGGAGCATTTGAGATCCCATCTCCCAACAATTGTTATCAGTTTTAGCTCAAATAAAATCTTATAAAAATTCTTTACAGGTTTGGGGATGAGAGAGGTAAAAGAGGGTAAAGGGTGGATAAATGGTGATGGGAAGGGTCTTAACTTGAGGTGGCGAACACACAATACAATATACAGATGATACGTTATAGAATTGTATACCCAAAATCTATATAATTTTTATTCATCAATGTAACCCCAATAAATTCAATAAAAATAAATAAATAAGTTAATTAATTAATTAAAAATAAAATTTTTTACAGGTTTGAACATTCTTACATCAACATTCCTGTCTCCCCATGCCTGGCAACAACATCCAACTTCTAAAACTTGGGTTCTTCCTTTCTTGTTTTGAGTACCCACTTGCTTGGCTCGTCAAGTTCCTGCCCAGTTGTGCCGAATGGATCACTCTGCTCCTCTGCCCCCAGCTAACTGGGGCTGATAATGTCTGAAGCACCCTCTCTTCCCAGCCCTTCTGTATGCACAATACATCAGCTGGTTATCGCCACTTCACTCAGTGTCAAATTCCCTATAGCTTCTGTTGTGGGTTGAGTTATGTTCCCAAAAATTATATATTCAAATCCTAACCCCAAGAACCATAAATGTGACTTATTTGAAAAGAGTCTTTGCAGATGTAATCAAATTAAGATGAGGTCATGTTGAGTTAGGGGCATACTGAATCTAATATGACTGATGTCCTTATAAGAAGAGGGAAATTGGGACATAGTGGCACAGACACACAGAGGAGACACACACCGGAAATAAAGGTTGGGTGAGATGCCTCCACATCAATGAACGCCCAGGATTGCCAGCAAACCCCAGAGTCTAGAAGAGAGACATGGAGCAGACCCTCCCTCAGACACTTGCAGTAAAAAAAAACCTTGCCAACACCTTGATTTTTGATTTCTGGCTTCCAGAATTGTGGGAAAATAAATTTCTGTCATTTTCAACCACCCAGTTTGTTGTACTTTGTCATGGCAGTCCTGGGAAGCTAATAGAGTTTCTCTCACAGTTTTGGAGAATTGCTCAGTTCATTTAACAAACATTTATTCAGCACCTCCTATCTGCCAGAGCCTCTGCTAGGTGTTATGGAGACTGTGTTAAGTGAAACATATTTTCTGTCCCTGTGAGACTCTTATACAGCCTCATCAGTGAAATGAAGTGATAAGCTCAGTGACAGAGACACGCACAGGGTTCTGAGGGAGCAGGAAGGACACTTTCCCCAGCTCAGGGTTATGATAGGGCATCCTGGAAGAGATAATGCCTGAGAAGTTTTGAAGAATTCTCTCCCTAGGGGAAATCTGCAGGCTGGAATGGAAGATAGCTTCTCCTCTACCACACCCACCTCTAAAAGCAGCCTCTTCCTGCAGCAAAAGGGTTTAAATGGCAAAATGAAAGCCATGTACCACATTGTGATCTTCTCTAAGTACTTTTCCACAGCCCAAGGTTTCTTGCCAGTTTCGTTTTATGGAAGAAGAAAATTATATGTCTGTTTCTCCTTAGGCCTGATTTGGGGAGCGGTGGGAGGGGTATCTGTTTGCGTTTTGTATCTTGACTTTATATAATTGGAAATGTTCATGCAATATCATTTTTTTTGGAGATATTATTGCCCTTTGAAACACAAAATGCTTTAGATTAAGTTCAAGACAGGTAGGTGGCTCTTTCAGAAAGGAGAGCACGTAGAGTCCCGGTTACAAAAGTAATATATGCAGCCCTGACTGCTGCGGCTGTCAGTTGTGCGACCTCACACAAAGTGCAAGGTCGCCAGTTTGCTGTCCCGCTCTCTACAGTGATGGTTTTCTCCCGCTCTTTCTCCTTCCCTTCCCCTTTTTCTACAACTAAATAAATAAAATCTTCAAAAATACATGTTTTTTTTTAAAAAAAGTAATGTATATAAAAACAGTAAGACAACTGAAAGAAAAAGTGATGAACAAATAATTTGGAAAATAGAAAACTAGAAAAATGGTTTTTAAAAAATTACTCTCAGCCCCACCACTATCTAGAAGCTATCTTTGTATTAACATTTTGATGGATTTCCTACTAGATTGCTTTTCATGCATAGTTTTTATTTTGTTTCATTGTACTCTATAAACAATCTTGTATCCTGCCTTTTTCAGACACCATTATAACATAAACATTTCTTCAGGCCTTCAGAAACTCTTCATAAACATAGCTTTAATAGCTGTAAAATGTTTGGTTGTGTAGATGCCCATGGTTTACTTAACCAGGCCCTGTGTTGGTCCTTTAGGTTAGATCACACCTTTTTAAATAGCCTGCAGATAAATTTAATGAGCTTCAAAATGGAGATTTTAAGTAATTTCATCATAGACCAACAGTTCTATCATGATACAAGACCATTCTATTTTATCATCAGGAAGTTGATTTTAAAACAAACAAAGACAAAGAAAACATCAGCAGCTGTTCTTTCTGCCCCCTAACCCTTCTCTGCCCCAACCCCCAGCAGCACAGATTTCCCTCCATTGGCCTTTTGGCTCTCCATTGTGGGGCCCAATTATTTTACCCCTTCATAGTCTCCAAATGTCAAAATCCTTCACTCAATCACAGCGGCAAAGATCTTTTTTTCCTTATAAGGTAGCTTTTACAGGGTCTAAGGATGAGGACCTGATATCTTTGAGTGGCCATTGTTCAACCTACTGTACTGACTTAAATAAAAACAAAGCTATTTATGATCTTTATTTATCCCTCCTAATATGAATGGTCATGTTTTGCTAAAGAAATAGTCATGTGTGAGAGTACCAGGTGCTAGCCTAAACCTCAATAGATGTGTTAGGTAATATGCACAATGGGAACTGCTTTTCCATTCTCAAATCATAAAATCTCTGCTTCATTCCGAAATACATTTGGCCACAAAGTTTTCAGATAAGGCTTCATGGACCTGTTTCACAGTATTGCACACTGCCTGAGACATGGCATAAAGTATGTGGTTCTGAAATGCCCTGGCTCTGAAACACCAGTCCAGGCCACCTGCTTACCATTTTACATCCCTTTCACGTATACCATATCAGTTAACCTACACGTCAGTCCTAGTAGGTAAGCAATGCAGGTGTCATTATCCCTGCTGTAAAGATAGGAACTCAGAGGGTTGAGTCTCTTGCCCAGGGTCTCATAGTTGTCAGTAGCAAGGACCAGAATCAGACCCTGTGGTTCTAATTTTCAATTCAGTTTTCAGGTGTTCTCAGTTTATCACCACTGAGAGAGGATCTGATGTAAATTACTCTTTAAAGCATGCGATTTGATTAATTTTATTGGTGAAGATTAGAAATAGCACTTTGAATTCTGTTGAATGATAAAACAGATAGGCCTTGAAGCTAAGATTAAACAAAGACGATAAAAAAGGTATAAGAAAATATTGTCTAGAAACGGCAGGCAGCTATGAAGGCTCTACTGCTTATGACTTGCCTTTTTATTTCTCTGTATTATTAAACTTTCTATTTCCACATTATTTAGTTTAGGGATTCAAGAAGAAAAATCTGCATTCACATAGAAATTTACATCATGTTAAGGCAAGCTGACATTTTTTCAAAAATTAGGATAATCGTGCTTCCTTTGCAGAATTCTCATGAGAATTGAATGGAAGTATGTGAAGTGCCTTACATGGAGCCTTAATAGACATGAATTCCTTTCCCTGCCTCTCCCTGTGTTTTCAGAGACTGCCCATTTCAACATCCCCAACTCCCAGGCTGCTAAGCCAGTGTGGAACCTACCAGCCCCACTTCCCCAGTAGGATCTAGTCCTGACCAGTACCACCAAGCGCACCATCCCATTTCAAAGTTACCCGAATCGCAGCCAGCCTGGGGCAGGAGCCAAAGCATAATCCTCTCAATTCCTCTCCCTCTCCCTTGTACTCTCATCCCCACACCCCCATGGTGTTCCACTTCTTCTGTAAGTGATAGAAATGAAAAGGCAAAGCGAATAGCATGCCCAGAGGGCTTGTGTCTTAAATAAGGAGAGAATTTTATATGTTGTTATTTACTTTTCTCTTTTATTCAAGTCCTGTATTATTCTTTGCTTAACAATGTATAAAATCTAATCAAACTTGGCAGCAAATTTCCATGATCTCCACTCTACTCTGCACTTGTACTCCACCTAAGTCACACATTATAATGGCCTTGTCCAGGGCTTTGTCATCAACCTGTAACTGCTTCACTTCTGAAATCTTGAGCACCTATATCCAAGATACTCCTTGTCTTCCGGATCTCTCACACCTGCACTTCAGGTCCATATGCTCTTTCATGATTTCAAGGTGTCAGCATTGGTCAGTCCTGCTGGCCCTCACTCCTCTCCTGATCCAACCTCCAAGCCTACTGCTCAGAGTGGATCACCTACCTGCTCTCTTACTTACACCCCATGCACACCTGTTTCTTCTACTTATTTTGCTTATTACCTGACTAAAACTCTGATCCCAGGTCATTTCAGGTCATATCTCCTGTGCCCACTACCTGCGCTGCTAGCTTCTTCCAGAAAAAAATAAATCATGCAACCTTGCAGATTTTTTGCCACTCAGCATTCATGACCAACAAACAGCTTTGCCCTTGTGCTACTGGACAATTCTTTTAACTGTATTGATCAGCAACCTCCTGCATTCTCTCCTAAGCAATTACTCCAAAGTCTCAATACTCCTTAAATTCCCAAGCCACATTATTCTCCATTTACTTCCATGAGTCTTAATCCCCTCATTGAAGGAAAAAAAATTAAAGGGCCCTGGCTGGTGTGGCTCAGTGGACTGAGTGCTGGCCTGCAAACCAAAGGGTGGCCGGATCTATTCCCAGTCTTGGCACATGCCTGGGCTGCAGGTCAGGTGCCCAGTGGGGGCCATGTGAGAGTTAACCACAGATTGATGTTTCTCTGCCTCTCTTTCTCCCTTCCTTCCTCTCTCTCTAAAAATAAAGAAAGAAAATCTTTTTTAAAAATTAAAGCAATCATGACCTGCCTCAACATCCCAATTACAAATTTGCCCATATTTGCCAATATCTACATCTTCAGAAAACATTAATAAATCATCTCACCTCTGGTTCAAGGTCAATCCCTCCACCTGTGGTCTTGATGCCAGTCCTTGCTTACATCATCACATATCCCTTCTCTCTTAAACTTCTCACCTTTCCCTCTCTATTAGCTCATTCTCTCAGCCCATAAACATTCTCTGATGCTCTCCATTAAATATAAATATATAAATATATATATTTACATGTAAATACATATATAAATATTTGACCCTAAATCCCATTCTAGCTACTGCCTTTTATGTTGCTTTCCCTTCTCAGTTAATCTCCTTCAAAAGGTCATTATATTCCTCATTCTGTACCTCCACTTCCTCATTTCTCATCACCGTTCACTCTCTTGAATTTGAATCTCTTCTATATAATGCTACCAATTACCTCTATATTTCCAGTCTTAGTGGACAAGTTCCAGCCCTTAGCTTACTAGACTTCAGTGCTGCACTTGATGCTGTTGACCACTCTGCCTTTGTGAAATTCTCTACTCCCTTGACTTCTGTGGAAATCTGAATTTGGGAGTAATGAGCATTTAGGTAGCCATACATGACCAGAGGTAAAAAGGATGAGCTCACCCTGTGCTGTCTAGAAGAGATGAAGACTCAGGTCAAAGGAAGCTTGCACTTTAGAGAACCCCCTCAGGCCCTCTTTCAGCAGTGCCCCTTCTCACAGGGTGAGGAGTCTGCAACACCTATGGAATGTATCAACTTGAAAGCCATAACTTGCCCAAGACCAGGACCCCAGCATACCCTAGCCAAATAGCCTTCCAAGGCTTATACAGTCCTCTGCCCAAGTCCTGAAGATGGACTGCACCACCAGAGTGTCCACACCTAGGCCTGGAGTTGCAGCAGGGCAGCTGTTCACAGCAGTGTTAGCAGAGCTTAGATATGCAGGTTGGGGTGACCTCACACTTGCACACAAGGCCCTCCATAATTTGCAAGCATTAGAAGAAAAGTGGTAAGCTAGGGCCAGTGACTGTTTCTTCCCTTGCCCCCACATTCCAATATAGAATTCTGAGGAGTAGGAGAATTTCAGGTTGTAATGAAGCTACATTTTTCACAGTAGGAGAGTAAAACCTATGTTATTTAATAGTTTATTAGCTTGATTTATAAGCTTAAGGTATTTAGACAAATAAGATGTGGCCTCCATTTGTACTGTTGTCCCAGACGACACACATTAGGACTAGTAGGCTTGTGTGGGAGCTGAACATTCATATTTACCAAAGACAGTGACTAGCTTTCACTTTCCACCTTAGGTGCCACCTCCAGTGGTTCCATGACACTGCCTGGGGAACTGCACTGAGAGTCAGCGGGAGGAATTCTGGGAATAATTAGTGATGCCTGGCCCGGGGAACACCTAACCACCTAACCCCTTCTCTGACTTAGTCACACCTTCTCATTTCATGTAGGAGAAAACTGAAGTCAAGAGCAGTTAAAATACTTTCCCACTCTAGAGAGCAGCAGGATAGCAGGAGGACTCAGGTCCTCTAATGCCAGGTCAAGGCATTTGTTCTTGTAATGCTGGAGGCAGGACATCTTCACCTTCAGAAGGCAAGAGAAAGAAAGTTCTTCCCAGGCTTCCACAGAGCTGCTGTGTGTGTGCTTAGAGAGAGGGTATAACATAATGGAGTAATTAATTCAAAAAGATGTCTTGTGAAAAAAGATTTCAGGATTTTCTAACAAAGCCAGTAGTGTTCTGAATTATGTAGAAATTATTCTGATTTAATTTTACCAAAAGGGATATACACAATCATTTTGGAGAGACAAAGGAAATATTTTAATAGCAAGACTGGTGTTTGAGGAATCTAAATAGGGATGAACTAGTTAGGTCTTTTAAGTATAGACCATTTTAAGGGGACATACACAAGCTAATACTTAATGTTACTCTTGTAACAAGTCATGGGACAAAAGTGGCAGACATTAGGTGAACAGAAAAACATGCCTGATATTGATAAGAGAACTCAAGAATTAAAGACTTTAGCATCAGTCGTAGTTGATAGGCTGAAGTGATTAATGCCCAGGGAAAACTATTATTCCAGGAACTGCAATGACCACGTGACTCCAGCAAGTTGAAGAGCGATTCAACCTTTGTGTCCCAGGGGATCTGCAAGCCTTGGAGATGGTATCTGAGCCATTGTGCTCCAGGGAGAGATCATCCATGACGCAGATAAAGAATTGTTGACCAACAGATGAAGGACTAGAAAAATCACTGCCAGACTGCAACTCTCATCCAATTAACCCTTTTTCCAAACCCCTTACCTACCCTGTCTTCTGATAAAAATGTCAGCTTGATATAAGATGTTAAGATGGTTTTAGAGGGTACTTAACTTGTCATCTTAGATCACCAGCCATCTGAATAAAATGCCCATGAAAATTTAATCCTTGTCTCTACTTACTGGTTCTGGTGGTAACAGGCAGCACGAATGCCGACTTTTCTGCTTTCAATAAGGTCTAGAACCTGCATCTCTGGTTGGCTAGGTGAATGGCCTCAGATAGGATAAAGCCTTTAATTACTCTAAACTTCAGCTTCTCATTGTAATACAGGGAGAATAATAATCTAGGTATACTGCTGCTATGATGATTAAGATAATGAGATAGAACATACACATGCAGAAAGCAGACATGTGTTATTATGTATGTAGACTGTATCCTTCATTCAGTCATACAACTAACCTTTTCTGAGCATGTATTATGCATCGAGCACAGTCGTACTGGGTCTCCCTTTCCCATCAAGGGGAAGAGAAACAAAGCCAGATACCACCAAGGTGGAGCCTATACCCACCCAACTAGTTTACATTTTTTTTGCACATTCATACCTGTCTTCCTTGGAAATCACGTTAGTTCTCAGACTGTTTCCTGGGATTGTGAAAAAAAACCTCTGAGCATAATCACAACAGATAGTGGCTTGTTAGAGTCAGAGGTAGTTCATGCAATGGTTAGACTCACACTATGCAGCCTGAGAGCTTGCGTTCAACTTCCAGCCGTGCCACCTTCTAGCTGAGTCAGTTGCTTAACTGCTCTGTGCCTCAGCCCTTTCATCTGTAAAATGGAAATAAGAATAGTGCCTCTTCATGGCATTGTGAGGTCTAAATGTTGATGCAGCTAAGACAGGGCCTGGCACATGCTCAGTGCTATGTAAATATTAACTATCATTATTTAAATCTCCACTAATCACTGACATCTAAGATTCTCTTATTCCCATTGAAACGTGAGCCTTGTCCTTCTGTAACCATTCCTACACAAGGAGTTGCTTAGAAGAACCTCAAACTATTGGCACTAAACAGGTAAGCAAATTATAGGTACCTAGAAAACTTCCAGTACCCACCCTGGCACCACTTAACACAGGGTCTAGCTTCCCCATAACAATACGTTTCACCTCTAGTCAGCCCAGCCATTCCCTTTCAGTGTCAAGATTGAGAAAAACAACCAGTTTAGCATGAAAACCCTCTTTCCCAATCCTCTAAGTCAATGATTCCCCTTCTGGAAAACCAACCTAAGATAAATTACCACCCTAAGAGAAATTCAGGTACAGGTACAAACATCTTTTAACAGGAATTAAAATAACTGAAGCTTCATTTGAGGCACAAAGATATATATTTTTTAAAAATATATTTATTGATTATGCTATTACAGTTGTCCCATTCCCCCCCTCACTCCACTGATATATTATATGCTGCATTTTAAAGGAGGTGGGAGTCCAAATGCAAAGTTTTGTAAGATTTTTGCTGAAAATTGCTTATATTACTTTTGAACTCCTGACTCACATTGGAGACATAAAAGGACTGAGAGAGAGTAGGGAGAAGATTTTGGACAGAGTGACTTGGGAGGAAATATTTTGGTGAGTCCTTTCCCCACCAATGGAGGAAGTGGTGCTTCCCCTTCACTTCAAATCCCAGGAAGAAAATTCAAAGGGAACATTTAAAAATCTTAGGATGCGCTCCCTGCAGTTCAGGGCATAAGGCACTGGCTCCCAACTCACATTTGAGAAAGCTGTAGTGACTGGCCGCAGGAGAGAGGGTTTAGTCTGGGAAGTGATGCAATGGATTAAACATGTGTGCATCTCAGGAGCCAGATGCAGAACTCCTGAGCTGGGTGAAAAGGGAAGCTATGCGTGACCACCAGCTGGCAGTGATAGAATCCAGCAGAAAACGAGTGTGTGGAGGGGACTACAGAAAACAAAGAGCCCCAGGGAGAGTTGATCTTCAACTGCCCACAAGAATTGAAACTTCAGAAGTCATACTTGTGGGAACTAAGTCATTATGGTAGACCAAAGCTTTATTTGGGACTGCCACGTAGGCCTAATGAACCCTTGGAGAATTAAGCCAAATTTCCAGGTTGTAAGAAGCCTTATGGAGATGCTCACATGCAAAGAAACAGATGTCTCCACTGAACGGCCAGAGAGGACCAGAGCCATGTGAGCGAGCTTGGGAGCATATCACTCCTCCATTGACCCTTGAAATGACTGTAGCCCTGGACAACACCTCGACTGCAGCCTTGTGAAGGTCCCTGAGTCAGAGGCATCCAGCTCAGCCATGCCCAGATTTCTCTTCCTTTCATGCTGTACTTTCTTGAGCTGGAAACTGCCAGCCCATTGATCTTATGAGAATAGCAGGTAAGAAAGAACTTATCCATCCCATTCCCTTGATCTCTCATTCCTCTCCCTGCCTCAGGTCAGAAACAGTAGCTATTGCAAGGGAAGATGGAAAAAAAAACCAAACAGCCTGCCACTGGCCTACCTGGGGATGAAAGGCATCTCTTACTTTTAAATGATGATTAGAGTGTGGCTTCATATTTCAAACTGGATATTTTAATTTCTGAATGGAGATCATGAGACTTAAAGCAATTGTAAGACACTGTAGTCAGAAAAGTCGTAGAGCTTCCCAAGTTTTATATTCAGGGTCAGGAAAATGATTTTTTTAAATAGGATCTTTTTTAAAGATTTTACTTAATTATTTTCAGAGAGAGGGGAAGGGAGGGAGAAAGAGAGGGAGAGAAACATCTATGTGAGAGAGAAACGTTGGTCAGGTTGCCCCTCGAACACACCCCACATGGGAACAAAACCTGAAACACAGGCGTATTCCCTGACTGGGAATCGAACTGGTAACCTTTGGCTTTGTGAGACAATACCCAACCAACTGAGCCACACTGGTCAGGGCCAGGGAAATCATTTTCCTCCCTGAATAAATTCTGGTCCATAGCAAGAGTAGTGGGAATTACCCAAAAGGGCCCTTAATCCTACATACACAGGGATCAGAAATCAAAGTCAATCAGGACCACTCTGCCACCACATTATCTCTGTTTTATACCGCTTCCGTTCTCCCTTCGTCATACCTGTACCCTAGTCACACCTGGGGACATCCAATGGCACTACTTAACCATTGGCAGTAAAGAAGTAAGTCATGCAACCTGGCATGGGCCACTTCATCACAAGTACTCTCCCTTGTTTGACATTCACAAATCATGTTCTGCAACCAGCGATTCCAAGCATGTGACCCATATCAGCACATTAAATATATCCTAATGCCCTGCAAAAAGGTAATTCCTTGAAATTTATTCAACCAAAGAATTTTTCACACACTTTTTTTAAAACCATAGACAATGGTTAAAAAAACAACCAAACAAAAATATTAGCAATTTAAGCAATTAGTGTTCTGGGGAATCCTGCTTGGGAAGCGCCACCCCGATTTCAATTGGGAATGCTATTGCTAAGAAACTGGGTGGTTCTGGGAGGGCACTCCATCCTTTTCAGAAAGTCTTTCTGACATAAATTGTACTGCTTTGCCCTTTAATAGAAAGCAGAGAGCCCTGCCCCACCCATTTAGCCACAACAACTAAAATGAAGCTAAAGTAGGCCCTTGATTGATGGATGCATCAAAGTCAGAGGACTTTTAGAAGCAGAGTTACAGCTTGGAGGGTTTCTCTGGAATTTATTACTTTATACCTCAATGCTTTATCTTTTTGAGGATTATTTTTCCACTATATCTCTGGTAGATGCCATCATTTGTCTTGTTGAAGTCCAAAATTGGATTGCTTTAAATGAATCCTCTAACACCTAAACCTACCACTACAGGCAGGAAGAGCAAGTTGGGTCAAAGGGGGGGAAAATGAATATTTAGGTAACCCTATAAATTCAGGCCCAAGGGTCTCCCTGTTCCTTAAAGTTGCCTGGAAGTGATGACTCCCTAACTCCTTTCCTGTTAGCGAGTCCCCAAGAAGTCATCTCCAAGGCCCGAAAACCTGTAGCCACATGAAAAACCTACAGAACCTCTAACACAGCAGCACCTCTGGAGTGTGTCCAGAGTGCCTGATAGGTCCTTTTCTCTGTGCCAAACAGACAATGTCCCACAGGAATTGCACGCAGTGACCTGGGGTCCACTGTATGAATTGACATATGGCTTGGGATTTCAACACACCCACCTATAACCTTTACCCTTCTGAACACACAACTTCATTCCTGCTGATCACAAAATCACCAAGTCTTGTATTCTCTGACACAATGAGAAGTTTCGTATTGGTGGAGTTTTATGTTTGTTTGTTTGCTTGTTTAGGGGGAGGTGTAATTTCACTATATAGTGATTCAAACTTTCTTCTTATGCATGTGTGATGTTTATTTCATCCAATTTTATCTTTCTCAAATACTAATCTCTTAAAATGACTTTATCTCCATGTTCCCACTTTCAAAACTGGGCAGGGAAAGTCCCGAAAGCTGAGCATTAGCAGATAAACACTTACATCCAGAGGGAACTGGAGGCACTTTTAAGACCAGCTGGAAATCATTCCATAAGTGCGTGGGAAGTGTTTCCTTTTATAATCTATATTTCATTTTAGAGCCACGTGACTGATAGTGGCAAGAAGTTTGTGGTTAAGACATCGTAAATGGGCAATAGAGTGCTGCGACAGGAGTTGGGCGGGGAGATGTTATATTAGAAAAAAACACAAAAAGCATAAATAATATATTGAGGAGGTCAGTCAATGTGAACAACTAAGTCACTCAGAGTTATTAAAATAATTTATTTATGGACCTATTTTTACAAACCATTGTTCTTTCTTCCTCCCAAATGTGCTCTGAATGAATGACAGGTATGCTGTCTATTTGTGCTACTCTGGTTAATTCAGAGGTTTGGTAATTTTCCTAATGGAAAAAAAAAAATCAAATTCATAAAAAATGTTCACTGACTACCTGGCAGAGAGCCTGAGACTATATTCAGGATGTGATACAACACATTCATTTGATTGCTTTCCTTTTCAACACACATTGGAGCTCTCCAAAGTTAGTTTTGCCTCCATTGCAAAGTCTGTTGGCACAGCTCTTCCCTACGTCCCCTGATGGAGTGAAAGAATGCACAGCTGGAGTCTCATCCAAGGAAACAGATGAAGCAAGCGAAAGAGCCAATCGAACACAGATGCTGGGGGGGAATTTACCTTGATGTGAAGGTAGCCTCTGAGAACACTACCAGGCAAATTATCCCTGAGGCCACAGAACAGAAAGGCTCAAAGCCTCAAAACTGAATAGGCTCAAATTGCATGGCTTAATAAAGTAATTTAAAATACATCATAGAAACAAAGGAAACAAGATGGGGTAAGTGAACACACTTAGAATGAGGTGCAAGTGGGTGGAAGGATCACACTCATAGTTCTGTGTGTGTGTGTGTGTGTGTGTGTGCCCCTCACATTAGCTTTCCTCCCCTGATGGTGTAATTATGAAGACTAGAGATGAGGTTGCAACAAGGCGGCTCCTGGACAGAAGGTAGCCTGGGCTAATGTCATACCTTGATAAGAGACACAGTGGCAAGTTCACCTGGTCACAACTATAGCTTCCCAATTAGCCTGCTGAGTAGATCTGGTTTTCTGTTTATTTCTTGGGCAGAGGACATGTGGGACCAGAAGGGGTATTCCCAGTGGGTGGTCAATGTAGGGATGACATAGCTGTCACCCCAGAGGTGCCATGATTATGACTGGCTCTCTCCATCCCTTTCTATCTTAAGTACCGTTCTTGTCTTTTCCCATAATATATTTCACTTAGTCTATTGTTCCTTAACATATGTTATAGATTACTATAAAATATGGACCTTCTCTTCATCTTTCAACAGAACCTACAGAGAACATCACAAGAGGCAGTGTAACACTCAGCATGGTCTTCAGGCTTTCTCTTGTATTTTACAAACTTTGAGTCCTTCCAAGAAAGCATGAATAATTGAGTATATTTTGAGTATTAGTCTTGGGGACTTAACCTAAAACAGGGAAAACATTGTCCTATAAAATCTCCGACCATAAACTGTTTCAACTCTAATTTCGGATCATTTAGTTGAACATGTTTAAAATCCAACCATTGGCCTAATTCTCTTTAGGAAAATCACATAGTATAAATCACCCATGTAGATTAAAAAAAAAATGGAGTCTGGGACTGTCACCCCACTGAGACAAGGTTGCAGATTAACAGTATAGAATCTGGCTGAGCTAATGATCTGGTAACCATGCACTTGTACGTCCTTACCCCGGGATGCCAGAAACGGACTTATGCCATTGCTACTTCTGTGAGATAGAAAGTCAGGACATTAGCTACCATCTACTCTCATGTATATGGCCATCTGTGCAAGAAGGGCACAATCCACAGAAAAGAAAGAATGGTAAAGAAGCCCTCTGACTTATTTCAAAAGGGTCCCCTCAAAGCTTAGTTCTCTCCAGTATGGCACAGAGGGGAGTCCACACTAGTCTCTGAAGACATACAGTTCCAGAGTCAAATCCCCACCCTTTAATGCTTAGGAGTTGTATGATCCTAAGCAAGGTACTTAACCTCTCTGAGCTTCAGTTTCTTTATTCATAAATTGATAATTATATCAATTACAATAATATCCACTTGCAAGGATTGTGGTGAGGATTTAATAAAATAACTTACATAAATTATTTAAAGAAATGATTTAATTATACCCTCACACATGCCAAGCCAATGTTGTTGCAGTCGATGTTATTATAATTGTTTTTGCTGCTGCTATTGTAACTAGCAAGACCAACTTTAAAGTAAGAGTTATGTTATTTTAAAAGTAGTGTTTCCAAAACGCTCCAAATGCCTTCAATGAAATAAAGCCTTTTATTTTAGAATTGGTAAAGAATTTTAAAATGAGACAATCTCCTTGGAACTGTGGCATGTTGATTTAAATTCACACAAAGACTTAAACATTAATGGTAAATCCCTTGTCTGGTGGAGATTTTGAGGAGGACGGAAAGAGGAATAGAAGATACCTGTAAAAG
The DNA here is from genome assembly GCF_022682495.2 of Desmodus rotundus. NCBI lineage: Eukaryota > Metazoa > Chordata > Mammalia > Chiroptera > Phyllostomidae > Desmodus > Desmodus rotundus. Next base: position 183,397,002 of record NC_071388.1, on the reverse strand, counting down.
GAGAAGATGGTCAGAGAGGGAATGTGGGAAACTTTTCGCCTGGGCTTTGAAATCAGACAGAAGGGGATTTGGTTCCAGACTCGGTCACACACCACTGTTAGTGTGATCCTTTGGAACCTCAAGATCCTCATTCATAAAATGGGAATAATTGTGCCCCCTGCATCCTAGGGCTCTTGCAAGGGTTCAGAGATACCACAGCCTGTGAAGCACATTGTCTGACACATAGCAGGTTGTCATTAAGGATTGATTTCCCTTCCTACACATTTGCAGTGCTTCCTGGAACGGACTCGTTTTCTCACGCTCAGTTCTCTCTCCTGGCTAGTGCTGGCTCTCCTTCAGATCATGAACAGAAAGATCCAGAGGTTTTCAAGATTGGATTTCTGTATGGCAGTAATACCAAACAGAAGCTGATGATGCAATTTAGCTGAGAAAAATCTAGACACTATCACCTTGATACCACTGCTAGGAAATAGCTAAAGTCTCTCTAACCCTAGATGAAATTCCAGGCCTGGAGGCTTCTTCAATTTACCCAGTTCTACGTGACCTTGATAAGCCTTGAATTGTCCCAAATTATGGAATTCCCCTAAAGTCAGTCTGGTTAGCAGATGGAGCTGGAAGCTCTGCTCTGCTCTACATCCACTCTGGAGTCCTCCCTGAGCCTTTGGGTCTTCCTCAAGAACCTGGGCTGAACTAAGGTACTAGAATTTCCACAGGCCCCAGGGCCCCCAGGGCTAAGCCAAGGGAAAGGGAGGGCTCTTACACAGCTAAGGTTTCTGCTGTTACCTCTTTCTCAACTTGGATGTGTTCCTGCTCAGGTCCTTCAGGAGACAGGAAATGGGATTTTTTGAACTGAGGCTTCTCTAGTAGCTCAAATTTAAAAAGAGAGGATGAACTACACAGTTTGAGGATTCCAAGACTGGGGGTAGGGAGTAGGGAGAAGGTAAGTGAATAAAGTTCTGTTTGCAGAACAATGAGAAGAATTAACGCTTCTTATGGGGCTTACTGAACCTGGCATGTTCTAGGGCCTTACTTACTTACTTCATTTAATCCTACAATAACCCTACAAGGTAGTTATTGGTCCTCCCCTCCCCCCACTTTACAGCTGAGAAAACAGAAAAACAGAGAGGGTGAGTAACTTGACAAAGGGTGCACAGCCAGTAAGTAGTACAGGCAGGATCCCCAAACAGACATGCTGGCACTGGAGTCCACATGCTAAACCCCTGAACCTGTCTCCAAGGTCCTCTTTCCTCTGACTTCCCTGTGAGCTGAAGCAGCCCAGCCCAGGCTCTCCTGTTGCTGCCTCTAGGCCAAGCCCTCCCTTGTTTCATTGTCCTGAGTGTGCTTTTGCTGTAGTCAATACATTCTTGCTTGCTTTACTGCACTTTGTCTTTTGACTGAAATCTTTCCTTCAAAAAGACAAGAACCGAGGGCTCATCATCTCACTGGTAAGAATACCACAGAGCAAAAGTCTTAGGTTGTTGCTAATGAATAAACATTGGACAGTTTTTGCAACATCTAATTCCAGCAATCTTCATTTTTGTCACTTATGGATATCAGGGTGCATTTAAACAAAAAGAGTCTACTTGAGGATGCAGGGGGTTCATGCTATGCTTTACTTTTTTTTTAACTGTTTAGTAAAAATCCAGCCTGCTCATGCTGCATCACACCGTGGTCTTATTTGTGCTACTTCTACCCACATGTGAAAGACATTAGCTAATGAGGTCTGTGCTTATGTCAGAGAGGGAGGGACTCCATGATGCCTCACAGCGACAGCAGCTTTTTTGGCTTCCTCTAATCACTCGAAACCCATCCCAGCTGATGAGTCTTGCCTGTAATAAATGAATCTAGTTTTCTTGCTGCCTAAAAAATAAAGCAAATCTTAGATTTCTATATTTTTAGTAAGTTCTTTGTCTTTCTTTCTTTTTGCAGCTGGTGTTTGGCCCCAGTCCCTCCTCAGGCATGCTCTGGCTCCTCCAGCGGCTTCCTCGGAGTGGTGAGTTGACAGTATTTTTGGTTTGGGGTTTGAGGTAAGGGAAGTTTGGGGGAAGAAACAAAGCCATCTGTGATTTCTTCTTAAGTCACATGCACAACTCATATTGACACTGAAAAGAGTGAAATTAAATATAAGGAGGTCAGCCAGGCCTGACTCTGCCATAGGGGTCTCTGATAAGTCCCCCTGGAGAACCTGGTTTGCAGAAGACGCAGCTGTGCCTGAGTGATGATGAAGGGCAACTTTATTTTGCAAAGTGAAAAGAGATGTTGTTTGCGATGGGAAGTATTTTCTTAGGGTTTTTCCCACAGGATTCAGTGAGGTATGTCAGGTCATCTCCTGCAGATCTCTGTGGCTTCCCTTTTGTAACTCCAAATCTCCACTGATCCCTGGCCTCATCACTCAGACCCTACAACCAACCCTCCCCCCACGCCCCCCTCTCCCCCAAAACACACACCCTCAGCAGCCCTGCTCTGGCAATCAGTAGGACCTGGATGTGGCTAACAGCCCTGACAGGCTCAGAGCCCTTGTACATGCGTTCATAGCCACTAGACAGGGGGAGAAACTAGGAGTCAGAGACACCATGGAAAACCAATGTGCCTTTGAAGCACAAAGAAAAAGCAGGATCAAGAAATGTTCTCTGCATTTGCAACCTATTTGCTTTCCCTTTCTTTTCCTTCTCCCTTGTCTCTCTTGTAGACCATCTTCTCTGTGCTTCACTTCCTCAGCTAAGGCCTCTTTCTATAAAAGAGCATTTATCTAAGGCTAGGCCCTGTGGGAAATGCATGAAAAGGTCTGGCAGACCCCCTGCCTGCAAGGGGGATAAAAACACATTGGGGAGATATGGCAAATACACGGGTAATACTTAGGAACAATCAGAGCCACCACTAGTCTGTTTGATGTCTTGTGAGAATCTGAAAAGTCACCCCCTCCCCTAGATGGGCTGTTGGTGTAGAGAAAGAGAGCATGGGCTGGCGTCAGCCCCTGCTCAACCTGTTGTCCAGATGCTCTTGAGCAGAACACAAAATGCATGTGGGACATGTGGGATAGCCCTAGGAACAATAATAAAAATGTTCAGCCCCATGTAATCCATTGCAAATAGGCATGGTACAGAAACTATCTGCCATAGCAGTCAGAAAGGGGAGAGATAAATGCTGGTTAGTTTCATTGGGAAGGCTGTGCAGGGAGGGTGGGCTTTGGACTGGTGTGGTACAGTGGGAGAAGGTCAGCGCTCTGGATGACAGAGGACATTCCAGAGGAGAAAACTGGACAAGCAGAGACATGGAGGTGAGAAGGAACGTCAGTCCCTGTACGTCTTCAAGCCCTTTCTCCCTTTTGCTCTTCTATGCCTTCATGTAAAATATCCCCTCAGATTTCTCAGCTCCATTAATCCATCTTTTTTTCCATAGATCTTCTTCATAAAGGATGAGCAGGCGCTGTATTTGCATAAGGAAGCCTGTTCTGATGCAGTCAGTGCTAAACCTCCTCAGTGGTAAATAAATCACTCCAGTCTCCATAGTTACTAACCTCGATCATGACATAAGCTTCAGACACACAGTAAAAATAAAGACACTTGAGGCTGCAGAAACAAAGGACTTAGTGAGCCTCCGAGGTAACTTGGCTCTATCCCTCAGCCCAGGCAACTGAGTTTACAGAGCCTGATTTTTCGTGATCATTCTCTTATTCCTTCATCTCCATGTGTCACTGGTGTTAAGGGAAATGGCTGAAGTGTAAGAGACATCAACACCAATGTACTCATGATCCGTGGATAAACAGAAATAAGACTGACATAAATATATCAATGAGTCATTTATCTGCCACCAGCCTAAATAAAATTTTTCAAATGGAATTTCGTTTTCAGACCTCAGCTCTAGTTAGCAAACTGACAGATGAAAACAAAGCAGTTGTCAGAATATTTATATGTTTGTTTCCTTCCCAATCCAATACAAACAAAGTGACAGTTATGAAAACAAAGGAGATTGTCCAATGTCTTTTTCCATTCAGAAATCTTTTCTACGATATCACTGGAGGACTGTTATTTAATCACCATGGGAAGAGTGCCTGTGATAGAGTTCATAACTTTAGAGGGGGCCACCCCTTTCATTGTTAGAAAGTTCTTAGCGGTTTTAAAAAATCTTCTTTATATTGCATTTATTACTTTCTGGTTCACTGACACCCATTTGTCCTAGGTTTGCCTTCCACAAGTGCATAGAATGTGGAAGCCTCACATTTTCAATTATTTAAGGTAATTGAAAGAGCACTAAACATAAGTCAAGAAGCATGATTTGTAATCATCCCAGCATCTCCATTCAATTGCCATGCTATGTTGAGCAAAATCAAGTCAACCTCTCTTGAGCCTCAATCTCCTCATTTATAAAATGAGAGCAGTGTCTGCCTGTTCTGCCTCACAAGGCTTATGTAAGTATCAAGTTAAATAATAAAAATGGAAAAGAGCTGTGAAAATCATGAGGTGCGATATATAATGCAGGATGTTACCATTATTCCCGTGTAAGCCCTCCAAATACAGGGTGGAGCAAAAGTAGGTTTACAGTTGTGAGCATGAAAAACATAGTTTATTCTTGTATTATTATTTATTAATTGTTGTATTATTCTCCATATGAACAAATGGAAACCTACTCTTCCCCACCCTGTATTTTGTGTTTGCTGGCATGATAGTTTCTAGATTATACTTTTTCATGCCCAATGTTCTCATCTAAAAGCTTCCAATTTGTCATTGTCTCTTTTAAGATGGGTGCCCAGAATAATACCCCAGAGATGGTAAAAAACCAGCAAAGGAGAAGGGAATGATTTTTCCCCTCCTCCCAGGCTGAACACAACACAACACGACAGTTCGATTACCTCTGCCTCAGATTGCACAGGTGCTTCCAATAGCCTCCTCAGACACGCGTTAGGTTACGGCCACCTAACACCTCTACGTCTTCTTCACGCGCACAGCTGTCAGACCAGGCCTACCCTTCCTGAACTCATTTCATGTTAGGATGACGATCCATGATTTTATAGTTATTTCCATTGGATGGATCTCTATTTAACTTCATTTTATTGGTATCAGCTCACTGTCAAGGAATAAAATGCTATTTCATTATTCTTCAGCTACCTCAACTGACCTTTGTGTCTTGAATGGGAGTTTTCTGCAACAGTGTGTGACGGAAAGACTTCTGAGAAGTCCCAAAATGTTCAGTAAACAAAAGCACTTTAAGAAAGATCTATGTACTGCAGAAGGAAATCTCCCTAATCAAAGTCTCATAACTAGCATTCCTGTGGTTAGAAAAGATTGCTTTAATAAGATTTTAGTATTAAAATGATTGATCTAGTGAAGTATTTTTAACATTAACAGACATTTCCATTTCTAGAGAGTCACAAACATAATTGCAGTTCCAAAGTTTGAAAATATTTTTCTATGTCCTAAGCATTGAACGTGGATTTTTTTAAATTAAAACACTTTTTCAATAAAGTAACACCTACAGATTCACATTATCCATCATGTAAAACAGGGTTGATGAGGTTTTTTTTTCCAAAGGAGAAGCCAGTTACTGAGACTGAAAGTATGGATGGAGAGAGCTGAAGAGACACCAGAAATGCTCCATTACCCTTGGCCTCTGCAAAGAGAATTAGAGGAGGGAGGCCAGGCGGATCGGGGCAAGATGCCCCTCACCTCCGACAGGCAAGGATTAAGAAGGAGTCCTTCGGTTGCAAGTGACACAAACCCATCACCAAGTGACTTAAGCAAAAAAAGATAATTTATTAATTTGTGTAATAACGGAAACATCCAGAAGTTGGTTTCAGCAATTCCACCCCTGGGTACACCCCCAGACATGTATGAAGATGTTACTGACAGCACTATATGGAAGCAGGGAGCTTTAGTCAACCTGGAAGACTAACCTAGTCAGTTCTAACTAAAAAGTACAGTACTGGGTTAAAAAAAAAAAAAGGAAAAAACTTAGTGAAGTCTGTAATACAATGCCATTTATTTATATTGAAAACAAACACATAATACCATGCCAATATATGTTCTTTGATGTGTGTGCACTTTTGAAAATATATAAATGTATTTAAGTGGGTGCTTGTAGCAGGAAGAGTATGGGAGAAGGGATGGGGGATGAGGGTGAACAATAATTTTTAAAATGAGAGGCATCTTTTGAAGACCAATAGTGATGTATGCCAAGAATTGAGGAATATGATAAATTCGTAGCCCAATGGTCCAATGATTTTTAAGGAATTTTTTCAACAAACAATGTAATCACAAGTCAGATGGGCTCTGTCTCTCAACTCACTCCTCTCTGCATTGTTTTCATTCCCCAGCAAGCTCTGTCCACTTGGAGGGACAGATGATCCTAGAAAGAAGAGGCCTGGGTGATATTTACAGTTGAGGATCTCAGGAAGAGAAAGATTTACAACACTCCTACAAGGACTCTGCTTGCCACTGCTTGGGTCCTGTGTCCATTGCTGTCACTAGAAACAGGTTATTCTTAACCGGTCAGCCTGACCATCTACCTGTCCATGGGGGAGACAAGGCCCTCTGATGGACAGCCCCACTAGTGGAGAACACCACCCACTACAGCGAAGCTCCTCTACCATCATTCCAAAAAAGTCCTAAGCAGTCTGAATTCAAAGATAACTTTACTCTGACAAAAACATGTTTATTAACCAGGCTGGCCTCTGTAGAGTACAACCAGGAAGTAGCTTTATTTTATTTTTCTTCCATTCTGGTGCTTCAACCCTGCTTTCGATCTCCTATTCCTGACCCCTGACAGTATCTTGAGCAAACTCTATGACCTCTCCCATTGCTTTTTACTTTTGTAGCCGTCTTATTTCAGGGTATCACACAGGTTCAATCTTCTCATATAGCCAAACTTATCTCTTTTCTCTTCTTCACATCTGCCTCCCCTACATTCCAGGTCAGGTCTTCATAGGTTCCAGTAACCTGCCATAGGGAAGTGGGTCACGGTCCTATTCCAACCACACCCAATCTTGTGAGTTGTTCCTCTCCAGTTGGGGTGTGGAAGAGGAAGGAGAAGTAAAGAAGCAGAAAGGTCGTCATTATTGAGCTGGTGGTATCCTCTAGGAGGATAAATTCCAGCTGATTCTCTGCTGTGGGGAACTTGTGCATTCATTAGGAAAATCCCCAACCCCTACTGGAGATTTCCAATACTTTCCTCTTCCCTCACCTGGATGATGTCTTCCCTTGCTGACCACTAGTGATTCCCCCTTAGCTCCTACTCAGACAGTAATCACAGGGTCTTTTAAAGATGGTTACACATGCCACAGAGTCCACTTGGTCCTCATAAACACAACCCTTATCTTGCTTATCATGGAACTGCAGCATACTCCAACTACAGCCTTCTCTCTTCCTTTTGCTACAAGAGGCAGCTCCAGCCAGCCTTGTGTATGGACAAGGAGCAGACTCCATACCCTGTGCTCACAAACTCCAGGGAACAGAGGCCAAAGTCTCCCCAGGCCTCACAAAACCATGGACATGAACATTCATGTATCATTGTTCATAATAGCCCAGAAGTGGAAACAACCCAATGTTCATCAACAGATGAATGGATAAACAAAATGTGGTATATACATATAGTGGAGTATTATTCAGCCATCAAAAAGGAGTGAAGTTCTGAAACATGCCACAATATGGATAACCTTTAAAACATTATGCCAAGTAAAAGAAGACAGACAAAAAAAAAAGCCCACCTATATTGTGAATCCACTTAAATGAAAATGTCCAGAATAGGCAAATCCATAGAGACAGAAAGCAGATTGCTGAGTTCCAGGGGCCAGGAGAAGAGGAGATGGGAAATGACAACTAATGAGTATGGGTTTCTTTTGGGGATGGTTAAAATGTTCTAAAAATAGATGGCTGTGGTGGGTATACAATTCTGTAGGTATACTGAAAATGATTGAATGCTATATTTTAAAAGGGCCGATTTGATGGTATGTAAATTATATCTCAATAAAGTTGTTATTTAAATAAATTCTCCCAAAAACTCTTGTTAGAGATGGATGATGGACAACAGGTCACAGAGACAGTTCAGGGCACTTTTAGAAAGCCCCTGTGTTGGTCTAGCTCCTCCCTGTCAAATATGAAGGTACTTGTTCCCTGTTGTCTCTGCTATGGCATCTCAGCCTGAGATCACAGGAAAGTCCCATCTAGTAATTGTACACTGGATTCTACTTCCAGGCTCTGAGACAGAGATGTACATACCAGTGTCCCTGTCAACCTTCACATGGGCTATTTGCTTTTCAAATATTACAGCAGAAGTAGAAATCCCTGCCTACACAGCCACCAAAACTATCATTGTTCATTCAAAAACCAGGAACACTCTAGTGCTTTGAGATCTCAGAAACAAAGGAATGATATTCACTAAGTATCATGACTAAATGTACTCTGTGAAGCGCTGGTAACTTAACATCCCACAAAGAGGTTGTTTTTGATTTATTCACCTAATGGATCATGCAGCCATTTCCATTGTTAATGATTACAAATGTTATCATAGTTTTAGGAGGAATTGCTTTATTCAACCACAATTTTACCGAGGGGCTACTATGGGGAGCTCTTAGGTTACAAGGGTGATTAACATAGGCAGGCTCCTTGCACACACTGAGCTTACTGCATTTCGAATTCAGTTGAGAGGCATTCTAATGGTGCTGCCCCGCTTCTGTCAGCAATTACTGGTGCTCAAGACAATGATGGCTCTAGGAGATACCGATGACTTACATTATGTAACCAGAAGAAGTATCTAAGCTATGAAAATACAATAACACAGTCAAAAACACACACCACCACCACTACCACCACAGGTAAGCACTAGAATTGAATTCTTACACGATTATGTGTTATGAAACAGATAACTCTGCTGTCACACCCTTTTTGACTATTAGTGCTATAACATTATAACTAATACAATGAGAGGGAGAGAAAGGATTGCCTTCCCAAAATGTTCCTGCAAGATTCTTACACAAGGAATAATAACCCCCTTTTTTGTTTTCAAAAGGCCTTTCACAGTTTTGCATTTCTAGAAGCAGTTATACTTTGAGGTTTGGTGTTTTTGTCTGTTTATTCAAAATTCTAATAGTTACATCGATATTGAGTGAGGCTATGCTTGTGTAGAGGTAGAGGGTGTAAGGCAGGGGTATCAAACTCATTTTCACCGGGGACCACATCAACCTCACGGTTGCCTTCAACGGGCTGAAATAATTTTAGGACTGTATAAATGTAACTACTCCTTAACTGTTATGGAGTTGAAATTACATTCAGCCCTTTGAAGGCAACCACGAGGCTGATGTGGCCCCCCGTGAAAATGAGTTTCACCCCTGGTGTAAGGTAAATCTCTATACACTTCTCTCAGTTTTGCTGTGAACCTAAATCTGTTCTTAAAAACTAGTCTTTTTTAAACATTCTAATGGTTACCACGTTTCTACTAACCATGCAGTGAACTTTGTCATTGATATCCAGTTTGTTTCTCCGCTAAAAGGACACACTCTCTCAACTTCTCCCATTCTCTAATTCCTTCCGATTTGCATTGAACTGGATCACACACTGTCCCAACCAGGACTTGCCACCTCCCTCTCCTTAAAATGAATATTGTATCTTTCAAGAATAAGTCATCTCTTCCCCATTTCCCTTGTTCTCTCAGCTAGCACCCTTCTCAACTCTTGGTACATAGAAGTACTTGGGTGGGTGGGTGTATGTGTGGGTGTGTGTTCATATTCCTCACTTGTCAGAGGTTGAGTAGGGAAGGTAAATATGAGTATACGTGTTTACACAACATCATCCAGACTTACAACTGGGAGAAAGGCTATGGGGCATCAAATCTAAGTCCCTCACTTTTCGGGTGAAGAAGCAGAGGTCTGCAGGCACACACTTAGCGCCAGAGCTACAAGCAGTGCTGGATCTTCAGGCTCTCCCTTCAGAGCACAGCCCCCCCTCCCCATGCACTTTTTACTTATCCACCTACAATCTCTCTGTGCCATTATTTCTTCGTCTATAGAATAGGAATAATAACACTTCTGCTTACCTCACAGAGCAGTTGCAAGAAATAATGTGGCAACATATGTGAATGTGCTTTAAAACCCTGTAAATGTCAGGTGTTATTAAAATAAAAATTATTTCAATCAAGAAAATAGACATGGACTTCCAGTTGAGATGGAGGCATAGGCAGACATGGCTTGCCTCTTTGCACAACCACATCAAAATTACAACTAAAATATTGAACAACTATCACTGGGAACCATCAACAATCGAGTTGAATGGAAGTCTGACAACTATGGAATTATAGAAACCACATCCACCCAGACAGGTAGGAGGGGTGCAGACACGGAATGAGTTGGTCCCACATTCACATGTGGTGGATAAAAATTCAAGAGGGCTATCTCAGGAGCAAGGGGTACTAGCCCCACACCAGGCTCCCAAGCCCAGGGTTCCAGTGCCAGGAAGGTAAGTCCCAAAAACTTCTGGATGCGAAAACCAATGGGGATTGAGTCCATGGAAGAAAACTGCTAGAGCCCCAAGCCATTCCTCTTAAAGAACCCACATGTGGACTCACCTACTCAGACTCCTTCTGGGCTCTGAAGCCAGGGTGGCAGCTTAGAAGGTACCAGTGGCATGCTGGGCGAGATAGAGATGTCCGGCATCAAGGTGAACAGAAGCCATTGTCCTTTTTCTGGGCCCTCCCCTGATAGAGCCACAGAGTTGGCAAGCTGGTGCCAAATCTGAGACTCCGTCAAACTGGGTAACACTGTTTGACCCGCCTTAGAGATCTCCAGGGACTCAGCCCCACCCAACTCACAGGCCCACCCAAGCAGCTTTTCCATATGAAGTATATGGTTGGTCTTGGCTCTTGCTCACAACTAATCCTATCAAAAAAGCAATCGCTGGCCTCAGTGAGCCACAGGCCTGGCACTAGCAGCAGCCAGCCTATATTCACAGCTTATCTTCAACTGGAAATCTCCAAGCCTAGCACAAGTAGCAGCCATCTCACATTCCTTTACAGCTCAGGCAGGGTGGACCCAGGCAAAGCACAGGTGGGGGCTGAGGTTGGCCTGCACCACCGGGAAACCCAGGGCTAGTGTATCCAGTGGACAGCTACAGACCACATAGGAGCACCACCACCCTGCCTCTGCATTTTTGTTTATCCTCCACGGCAGGTGGAAGTTGGTGGTCAGTGGCCATAGTCAATACTTGCAGCTGACTGGCCTGGGTAAATCCCTCCCATTGATCTGCCAACAGCAGCCAAGGCTCAACTACAAGAGGAGAGTGTACTCGGTCCACACAAAGGGCACCCCTCAAGTACTCTGCTTGGGTGATAATGGAAGATGTGCCACTGTACCCTACAGGGCACCTACTACATTAGGCTACACTACCAAGACACAGAGTCAAAGCAGCTCTACCACAGAAACAAACACAGGGATGCTGCCCAAATGAGGAGACAAAGAAATAAGGCCCAAATGAAAGAAGAGATCAAAACTTGAGAAAAATAATTAAACTAAATGGAGACAAGCAATTTATCAGATGCAGAGTTCAAAACACCCTTTATAAGGATGCTCAAGGAACTTTGTGAGGACCTCAGCAGCATAAAAAATATCCAGTCAGAAATGAAAATTACAGAAAAAGTCAGGACAACTGTAATAGCATAATAAATAAAATATAATTTAAAAAAGGAAAATAAAAGAAAAGAAATGCATACCATAAAATGGATAATAAAATAACTTACAAATGAGAAATACTCTGCAGATGACTTCTAGCACACATAATTAAGTTTTCAATTAAATCTCAATACCAAATAAGACTGACTGAAGGGAAAATAAGATTGTCTTCTGTGCATGGGACTAAAGAAACCAGCAGGTGCCTAATGGAAATTAGGTTATGTCATTAAAAGTGGGAATTATACCATGCCTTTTATTTCCCTTCCAATATTGACTCGCAACAACATAGAGCAGTAATAGTCAGTAATAGAGCTTTGAGATTATTATCTTAATGGAGGTGATTAGATGTTCTTATTCAAGCAAGTGGCCACATTCAACGGAAGTGAGTCCATGGAAAAAGAAATTCTTCGGGCTGACAATTAAATGATACTCAAGTTTAGGAAAACTCCAAGGAAGCCTAAATGGGAATGAGAGAGAAAACAGAGGGGAAACCCACGGCTTCCTGAAACATTTAACCTGCATGTAAACACTAAGGATGAAAAATGTGTAGAAAAAACTGAAATCAAAAGTCAGAACGGCAGCACTGTGCCCTCATTAATGTAAAAGCGGGGTACTGGGGCAACCTGCATGACTGTATTGAACAAGGCCGATCACTCAAGGAGATAAATTGGTAAAGAAATTTCCATCAAAAAGAAAAAGTCTCCAAGTAGCAAACTTTATACACAGCCACCCTCCTAAGTACACCTGTGCCTATGCACAATCACTTATTATAGCTACCTCTGATACACACACCCCCAAAGTCCCTTTGAACCAACAACTAAACTACATAGGTCACTTCGTGAGCAACACAGAGAACGTATGACTCAGCACTTCTTCTTTGCCATCTTCTTTCTGCCAGTAGGAAGATTAAGTGCTGCTAGAACAGCCTTTCAGTGAGATGGAAAGACCAGAGGCTAGATGCATGCCTCTGAAGGCTAAGGAGATGCTTAGAATCAGGCACTTAGGAGAGACCAGCCTTGTGGGTAGGGCATGGTGTCCACACAGTAGAATAGGCGAGTGTGTGGCTGACATAGCAATAGAGAATCCTAGAGCAGGTAATATTCAGAGATGCAAGCAGCAAGTCTGGCAGCAGGTAGGTGCAGCCATGCTTGAAGAATGGCATTCAAGAGCAGACTGACAAGGTCAAGGTAGAACCTCTGCTCCAGAGGAATTGCAGGTTTGACCACAAAGTAAGGCAGAAACTAAGGATGCCGAGAAATAAGTCAAAGATCCAGTCACTACACCAAAGATACATGATAAAAGTTTGGTCCAAGGAACAGAGCAAAAGGCTTATTTCTATAAATAAAGTACAAGATCCAAACAAGCTGACCTGCTCTAAGGGTTACCCTGATGCTTGATAATCAAACTCTGGCCTCTTTTTTTGTCTGTGGGTTGTTTTTTTTTTTTTTTCTGTTCTTCTGAACGGGAAGAGGCCCTCAAACCTGGGACAAGGAGGAGTGGAAAAAATTTTTTGATGTTGCTAATGGAACTAAGTATTTCTACAATACCTTGTGTATATCTCTATTGTTGCACTTACTTATTGAACAAAGACTTATATAGCACTTACTTGTAGTTCATGCATTCTCCTACGTATTTCACAAACATTAATTTCAATGACAACCCTATGAGGTTGATACAATGATGCTCCCCATTTCACAAATGATAAAACTAGACATAGATAAGTTAAGTAACTTGTTCAAGGTCACTCAGATAGGAAGTGGCAGAACAAGAATTTGAACTCAAGCACTCAGGCTCAAAGTCCATGTTTCTAATCATTACCCAATGACATTTGCTACCTTTGTCATGATCTATCTGTGTTTCTCTTCCCTCTAAAGTCTAAGATGTGGTCTCTGCGATAGAGAATTTGGGTCATCTTTGCATTTCCAGTGCCTAGTGCAATGACTAGTACATAGTGAGCCTCAGTAAAGCCCTGATGGATGGCTGAATAAATGAATAAATAAATGAACAAATGATTATGGGCCTGGAGTATCAAACACAAACACCAGGGACAGAGGGAACAACAGGATTCTGGATGTGGTTAATGTGATCTGCAAGACTGTGTGACAGAAGGCAGCCAGGATCCAAAACGAGAGTGGCTAGTGAAGCCACATGGCGGGGAGGGGGAGGGTACGGATATGGCTCATAGCAGGAGCTGTGGGTCAGTCACTTAAAAAAGCAGCTGAGGTCAGAGGAGGCTGGGACACAGGAAATAGTTATACAATAATCTGCTACTTGTAAATGCCCCACATGCCACTTGCTATCTGGCATTTTAGAGGTTCTGCCCCACACCTGATAGAATATATGGATTTGGTCAGCCGCAATTTTTGTGTGGAACTGACTATTACCATAGATCATTGCCAATGGTCTTATAGGATTAGACACAGCAACCTCTGGGTAAGAGTCAGCTACAATAAGCATAGTTTGAATTCAACCAGCAAAGAACAGAACAACACTCAAAACAGAAGTGTTTTTAATCCACCTAACTGCATAAAAGCCAGAAAGGTCACTTACAAGAGAAGTCTTCATAAATGTTCGAGCATTCAATGGGCCCAGTTATGCTTTTGTGCACAGATCCGGGGACACATAGGAGTTACAGTAGACAGATGACACATCTATGTAGTTCTCATTTCTCTATAATTCTCTCCAACTGGAAACATTGAGCTAGACAGTGAATCAGTAATCATTTGGCATTACTTGTAACTTCAAGAGAAGGAGAAAATAAAAGTAGCTAATATTTATTGAGCACTTACTTGGTGCTGAGTTTTATTCTAAGTGTTTACTGAGACCTCATGACATTCCTCATTTACTGAGGCAGAAAAAGAAGCACAAGCAAACTTCGGCAATTCGCCCAAGGTCACATGTCAAATATCAGAGAAGCAGGGTTCATGCAGAAGGCAGTTTGTCTCTAGAGCCTGTGCCTAGAAAGACAACTCCATTGGGATCATCCACTCGGAATAGAGCACGTAATGGAATGACTAGGATGTAAAACTGACTTCTAGCAGCCACACCCAGTTCACCTCTGTATACCCATTTGGAGCTCAAGACTATGCTAAGTAACCCAGGATGTTTATGCTCTAGATTTAATAAATGCAGGGAGTGTAAAGATCTCAAAGGCTTCCATAGATGTACAGTATAGTCTTAGGATAGAGTTTTCCCTAAGCATTGGTGGGCCAAAAACAGATCCAAGAAATATTTAATCCAAGATAGGACAATAAATTTTGCTCCCTGCTAGGTTAGCCCAAGCTACTATTTCAAGGGACTGTTTCCCCAAGCTACTACTTCTATCTCAGCTCCCCAACACACTTTTTAAGACTCAACTTATTTAAATTTGAGGATGTCTTTACATGACTAGGAAGCCTTTGGCATCAAATTTCTACCTTGGCAAGAAACCAAAGTAAGAAGGCCCTCCTCAGCCCATGCGGACCAAGCCCATCCAAAGCAAACAGTTCCCATAACTGTTTATGGTAGAACAAGCTTCTTCCTTTAAACAGGACGAATGTGGAAAATCACCCAGCCAGACATTGCTTGTTTTTCTAGCACTTCTGAAATTCAGGGAGGAGGCCATCCAGCCCTATTCAAATGGCAAATGCACAAGTTGGGAAACACATCGAATTTTCTATTGGAGTCCGTAAAGATTTAATAGTTTCGTAAAAGCACATTTTTTTAAATCAGAATTACTTAAACGGTGACTATGTTTAATAGCCCCACTTAAATAGCCCCTCCTGGCCAGCTTGCACACTCCCTGCTTTTCTGTGACACTCCCCAGAGGAAATTCATCATCCGTCTGTGTTCCTCAGACTTGGCAAGACCAGGAAAGAGCCCTGGTTGAGCTGCTTCCCAGCCATTGGCTTCCACTGCCAGATTAGTCCCACTCTCTAGTTGTAACAAAGACGACAACATTACTGCTGAAATACTGCTGAGGCAACCAGTAATGTAGGCTAAATTTTTAAAGAACACGTTTGTGAGTATCCACAGCTAAGTCTGAAATTTGGTGAGCCAAAACAAGGCATCTGTATGATACGCCAGATAGTTGACAGCTTTGTGGAACACAGGGTAAGGTCAGTGTATGGAGTGAGGCATAGGCTAATATATGGGTGGTTTGTATAACTCTCCTTGGATTTTAACTTTTTTCTTTCTTCTACTTTTCCAGGAGTCAGGCATTTCTTGTGCACTTGCTGTTTTAAATTCTGAAATGACATGGCCAATTACAGTATGAGTATTAGATGTATTAGGAATAGCAAAACAATGTCTAATACTTACATGGATCTATTCTAGAAGTAGAAAGGACTATACTGCACGAAAAGATAAAAATCACCCACTTAAGTCTCCATGTTCCTACACCATAAAAGAGAGAGCAACAATCTTTGAGAAGGGCCTATTTACTTATGTTTAAAATAAAGTGGGATCCAGGTGCCTTACAGGGGCTAATTTGTGATTACCCAAGCTCTTGACAACTAATGATTCGGGAAGAAGGCTGCCGGGATGAAAATGAGCGAGGGAGCCTCTAGTTTTACCCTTGGACGTGTGCAGTTAAGAATGAGATGACCCTTTGGCCGCATCTGCTTCTGTTTTCCCTGAAGTGAAAGGCTGAGGGTGAACGTCAGCACTGCTATCTGACTGGCTCACGTGCTGGCTGCTACCAGCAGCTGCCTGTGCCTCCAGAAAACCTGCTGTCCCCACAGATCAGCTTTTGTCTTGCTAATCTCAGAAACTGAGGGGGCACAGGGACTGCATGGAACTGCAATTTCTGCTGTATCACTCTGGGAAGTAAACAGCACCAACTTCAGACACCCAGTGCTGTCAACAGCGGTAGAAACATGAATATGTACACCTTTGTGTGTATCTTGTAACTGAGGATTATGTGATATGTAAAAAAAAGTCTTTTACTCAGCTGTTGCTGCTTCTATTCTTTTTTAACTTAGGGGAGATTCATTGTAAAAAGCTTTGCTTTTCTTTATTAAATCATTTTTTATTGTTATTCTATTACAGTTGTCCCAATTTTTCCCCCTTTGCCCTCCTCCGCCCAACTTTGCTATTTTTTTTAAAGGGAACTTTCAGTTATAAGCAAAGGAGAAAAATGAAGAAGTAATTTTATAATTAATGCTACATTGTTTATAATTAAAAACAGAATTTGGAAGCATATACAATGAGTAATACTCTAATGACTAGTATTAGCATGTTCTTATTTTTTTTCTTCACACTAAATGCCTCACGCTCTTCTTCACTCACAACCACTTTATATTCTCATTTGCAGAGCACTATTATAATCATTCTATTAATCACATGGTTATTTTCAGCAGTGTAAGTAGTTCTTCTAGACCATGTTGGACACCGATCACATGTACTTATAGATTCCAGCTTTCTCTCTCTGGCTAGGTTGAATATGTCTACCACATCAAACCAAAGCCACAAATTTCAGTTAGCGTCAGTTGTGTTTGTTTTCTGTGTATTTATAAACTCTGTCTCCTCCCAGAAAGAGTTTGAAGCTGCTGTTAGTCACTCTAGTCCTTGGAGTCCTTAGGAGTTGGTCAAAACCGGTATTTCTGGTTCCTTACGGCCCGCGGAGCCTCACAAGGGCTGATTCACGGCAGTCAGAGACCTGTGCAGACTGGCTCAGTTAAGTGCCAGTAGAACGAGTCCTTCCAGCTTGCTTCCTCAGCCAAGAGTGGAGCCAGCCAAAGTGGAAACTCTATAGAGGTTATGTCTTTCTTATCAGTATAGAATTGACAGTCACTACTACCAATACCCTCGCTTTATGATAGAGAAATATATACCCAACTTCAAAGCAGTTTCTCAAAGATATTACATCCTTGACTCTGTCAGCTGTCAACACAGTCAACACACTTCTGCCAACTCACAGGATATACACACGTGTGTTCTGTCACTGGTGCACTTTCTTCTACAGACAGCTTTCCAACTCTAGTGTTCCCATTCACATATTTTTAGTGTTTATTAGAAACCAGAGATTTCCCAGGGAATCCCCACTAAATAGCTGGGTGGACAATTGATGTTTTTATAGCCCAGAGACACACTGCTCCTTCTGGGCTATAAACTTGTCACCCTTCATTTAACTCTGGACAATTCTTAGATAAGAGCTTTGAGGGAGGGGGAGAAATCTGATTCCACATAAACTGGGGTTGATGATCCAAGTGGCAATTTTCTCTCTTGAGTAAGAAGTAAATCAACACACTAGTTGAAACATGACCCTCCAGTCCTAACGTACTTTGATTTTTGAAAATAACATCAATACTCACTAAAGGATTATGATAGAAAACATATCTTGATTCATTCTTAAATTTTCTCATCGTTTGAAATTACATGCTGCTCTTGACTTTATCTTTCCAAACCTATCGTGAAGTCCTCGAGGTGCAGAGTAGCCAGGGAACAGTTCCTCAACCATTTGCTGTAGCCCAGCAGTGTTTCAACCCCAAGTTCCTTCTACCTGACAGTTCTCCAATCCTCCTGCAACCAGTTTCTCTTCCTGAGGTTCCGAGATTCGTGAGGAAAAGAAAAGAAGTTGGTGGCGGCAGCCTGCTCCTCATCTTGTTCAGGAATTTCACCGTCAGCCTTCCCTTTCTTTCTCCACTCTTCCAGCCAGCAGCACCCAGCAAACTCTTCTCCAACAGGAGGGTGGTTTCAAGGACTTCAGAGAAAATTTTTCCTCTCAAAAGAATCGCAGACATAGCATGACACCTGGCAGAGTGATACCAATAAATGTTATATGAATTAAAGAATGCATGAATGAATGATTCTCCTTCTCTGAAACGTCCCCCTTTTATCTCCAAACCCTAAATATTCCTTCTTTAACTCTAAGTAACTCCAACTATTATTATGTGTCAACTGTAATGGCTTTTGTAGAAGGATTGTTGAATGGAAAAGGGGAAGACTCTTCAGGAGTAAGATCAAGACAAATTGCCTCACTCTACCCCCTTCTAAGGGCACTATATTGGCACTATAGTGTTGGGACATTCCACGTTCAATATTAATTTCAATAAATCAAAATAATTACCTACTTTTATTTCAACAATGTCTGCATTGTTCATAGCTAATTACCCAATATCTAAAGCACATAAGCTTTTAAAAATAATGGCATAGAATTTTGTCTGTCTACAGATCTTCAATTTAACTAGAGGGAAAAATAGCCTTAAAAAAGGACATAGAGTTTACAATTGTCCTGGAAAGAGTCAATTAAAGTATATATATATATATATATATATATATATATATATATATATATATTCCTTCTGTCCTTTATTACCAGCCCAAAGACCTCTGTTTATCTCCCCTGAACTGATTCGAGGTCAAGTGGGAGCATGTATGCAAATAGGGTTGGAGAGGTAGAAAGCAATATAGAAGTAAAAGATATTGTTGTTGCAGTCTTATTGTTTTTCCATAATCATCGGCTGGTTAACTCTACTGAGAAAGGTGAAAGGGAGGTTTGTAACCATAGCCCCATTGCTTAGTCTGCCACTACTCAAAACATCGTTAAAGAAAACGTCATGGGGTCCACAGAGAAGCACAGACGTCAGGACAAATCAGCACTCCGACACAAAAATCAATGACTAAAGTGACTTCACATACTAACACCCTTTAAAGTGGAATCTTTTTGCTAGTTTCCATCACCTACTCTAGACATCCCCCACTGCAATGCCTAGCTATATGAAGTTTCCATTTATAGTATTAACTGGTGTGAATACTATGGAAGAAAAGCCGCTCAGTTATCTCAACAAAGGGTTTACACTGGCATGTGTGAGAAAGACTCAGATATTTTCCTCCAGATATTGCATTAATTCTTTAACATTAAAGGGCAGAGTAGTTCTAACAGGAAAATGTGTGATCTGTGTATAATTTGTTTTCTGTATTTCAGCATATCATAATAATTAATCTAGCTTCTGCTCCTGTAATTCTACTGAAACCTCTCTCTTAAAGGCATCAATCACTTCTAATCACTAAATGCCATTTCTTCTTCTGTCTACATCCTCCTTGAGCCCTCAATTGCAATCTTCAGTGTTGCTCAAATTCTTCCTGAAATAATCTCTTAAATTCCGTCACACTGCATTCTCCAGGTTCTCCTCCTACTCAGACCATTTCCTCATTATCTTAATACCACTTCCCTTTCTTTCTCCTGCCCTTTAAAAATCAGGTTTTCCCTAAAAGTTCCCAGTGCCCTTCTTTTTTCTACCTGTTTTTTCTTGGTGATCTTATCCCCTCCACAACTTCTACTATTATCGCTGCATGTCCATTCACATCTCTGTTCTCAAATTCTCTTTAGAAAGGCTTCTAACCATCTCCAGGATGCCCACATTTCATTGCTTCCTCAAAATCAACACATTCATAAACAAACCTGCTCTTCCTTTTGACTTCCATATATCTATGAATGGGGTCACTATACTCCCAGACACCCAGGTTTTTGGAGATTCACACCTTTTGCCTCCATTTAACTTTTTCTGGGCATTCTTCTTCTCCAAACCATCATGGGATTGCTCGTAAGCTCACTTATGGCACTCATTTAACATATCCTCCCTTGTAATTTAGTCAACTGTACATGTATCTCATGCTCCCCACTAGATGTCAGCTCCTTGAAAAAAGGACTGTGCTTGCCTCAACTTTGTACACCCTGAAGAGCCTAGCACGGAGTCTGGCACATGTAGGTGTATTTTGTTGAAAAAGTAAAACTGAGCATTCAGCTTTTATTCACATCTCCCGCTGTCCTTTGTCATCTACAGCCAACCACACTGAGCTGAAATCATACTGAATCTCAGTGCTCCAAGGAAAACTATCAGAGAAACATTCTAAGTAATACCACAGCCTTCAGAGTTCTCGCTGTACTGAATCTATTGTGTGCGGTCCATGTTTTCAGTCATTGATTCTACATGAAAAAAAAATTCTATATTTGGAAGGGACACTGAAATGTGTGGGGAACCAAATTCACATCTCACATGAAAGCCATTCTTTAGGTTTGCTTCCTCAGCAGTGGAATCCCTTCTCCAGTTCCCTGTAATTTGCTTGTTCTGTTATTACTCCCACACTTGGTATGAGAGCTCTGGATTGCTAAAAGCTATACTCAAAACATTGCAACTTTAATTCAGTGAAAGCACGCTCCCCTGAGGGTGACTCAGTGTTGTAATGAGGCCCACGCTCCTACTTTTGCTGATCTCTTCACTGACTCTGGGGCTTGCTGTTAACTGAGCACAATCACAAGTTTTAATTTTAGGGGTTGATTTTTGTTTTGTTTGATATCAGAATAAGCAGGGTAATGGAAGGTAGCATAGTCAAGCTTTCTGATATCCTGGCCTACATTCCAATGCCAAATACATGGCTTTAAATCCACCAATAGGAAGAGAGCAGATGTTGGGTTATATAGCCTGGGGAATTAAAAAGAAGCTTGCCCCAACCTGCATCCTGACACAGAAGTTTAAGAAAATTGGAACAAATCATTCCACTGTCCTCTTCTCACTTAAAGGGCTATAAACAGGTAAGTAAATAGAGTCCTACCTCTGAGCTAAGGATTTTTCCAGATTCATCATTTTGTAGAAAGAAATAAAATAGGCAATTAATGCCTGAACCTGCATTTTAAGAACACTTTATCCAGCTTAATAGTTCATTTTGTTTAACGTCCAGCTAGTGGACAGTATACAGCTAACATATGTACACCAGCACCAGTCATGTGTGAGAAGTTTAATTTACTAAACTATCAGGAATGCCACAACCACAGAGTTAAAGACGCATTGAGAACTCATGTTTGGTTCACATCTAGTAATGGTGGACAACACCTCCAGCTCATGTTTGGAAAGGAGCCATTGTTTAACCTCGGCCGAAATAGAGCTCGCCAGAAAACTGTGCTCCCAGGTCATTTTTAATGAAGCAAAGTTTGAAGGGGATCACGGATCCCCCCCTCCCCCCTCCCTACAAGTCTAAGTCACATCTATTCCTCCTACCTACTCCAACCCCTCCTACTTCACACTTCCACATTCCAGCCAACTGAACAACTCATTCTTCCCCCATATCACCTCAAGGATTTCTGCTTCTATGTGTATGATGTGCTATTTTCTGACTCACTCCGAAATTCAGTGCACATGTTCCTTCCTCCACAGGACATTCTTTGACTTGCCTTCTTCCAACCAATTTCACTGTATCTGTACCTCTCAAGTAATTTCATCACTCCCTACTTTGCTTTTTTAAAAAACTATTTCTTTTCATCTTAATTTCCCCTACTAACATGTAAACTCCCTCAGGAAAAAAATCTACAAGGAAAATTTTTTTTGTATATTTAGAGCATATATTGCAATTTTTGCCTGCACAGATCCATTAATATACCTCAAAATAAAAGAACAAATGTTTCCCAAGTTATTAATGAGAAGGGAAAACTGTCAGTGGCTTGACTGTGCTTTGTGGATTGACAGTCTCTGAGTCGAGTCCTCCCTTGGTGTTAACATCATTGATATGATTAGCATGGCCTCTCCTGACTTTCTTTCCTCAAAATAAGCCACTCCATGTCTGCTGTGTGCCAAGCTTATCTATTTTTAATGGTTATTCTTCAGCATAAAATGACTTCGCAACACAATATCCATAAGTTGCATTAGAAGCAAGCATACGACACATTTTATAAGTTGCCATGAAAAAAAGCAAAACACTATCTGTAAGTGGCAATTTTACTTTTTCTAGTCTAAGGCAATGTCAGCAATCCTGAAACAGCCAGCACACGCGGTCACTAATGTCTTGCCAAGTCTTCTTACATTATCAAGTCCATTGACATCAAAGCCAGTCATCATCATCATCTACTGTTTATTCATTTGCCACAGAATGCTTGGCATCATACTAAGCACTTGAGTAAAAATGTACCTTAGTTGTTGAAAGCACAGTTCCTGAGTTCTTGGAATTTCCTTCTGAGTCAGCACATTGACATGAAGTATTACTAATAAGTCACAAGACTAAACTTCATAAAAAACTCAGAAGTTAGATTTTTGAAACAGGTTGGAAGGCAATGTAATTCCAATGATATTGGTGTTGCCTAAGTTATTTCAGAACTCTTACTTTGATTTGTTTTTCTGTTTCATAATTTTTTTCACCATCTATCCCCTCTATACTCTCTTCTACCTCCTCCTACCCCCCTTTCCCTCTGGTAATCACCATAATGTCATCTGTGTCTATGAGGTTTTTCTTTGTTGATGTTTTTGTTTTGTTTATTTATTTGTTTGTTTGTTTGTTTGTTTGTTTTGATTAATCCCTTCACTTTTTTCACCCAGCCCCAGTAAAGTCTATTTATATGGCATATTTATCAGAACCTTTTAATCAGATTTTAGCATATTTATCACTTTTTTGTTTGTTTTAACCTCAAGTGGAATTATCCAGCTTAATTACCCAGACCTGGCTCCAAATGAACATTGGTAACTTTTGAAAATCACACCCATCTTTGAAAGGTGAATATTTTTCACAACAGAGGACATTTCAAAGAAGATATGGGAGGCCCTGAAGGCTCTCCTAAACTTATTTTGAACAATAGCAGTGTAATAGGAGTAAATGTATAATCTCACGGGGAACAGAAAAAAGACTTAGAATGTTTATGTTTAGACATATTCATACTAACCATATTTCTCAAAAGAACTATAAGAGGCAAATAGAAAAGTCATTTGGAATCTTTTCTTGCATTTATACATTGCCTTTTAAAGACAGTATTCAATTAATACTCCCTTCTAGTGAAAATTAACTATATGGGAGCCAAAACATTGGATCTGAGGGCCAAATTGGACTCAGCCAAACCTTCAAACATACCTCACTGTGTCGCTCCTGGAGAATGGTCCACATGTTTTAGTTGTTTCCTATTATACAGTTCAAGTTGGTTTGAGTGCTATAGGATTTCTGTTTTTCTAAATCATGCCAAAGTGTTATGAATTAGGGCCTCCAACATGAATGTTTTGCATCTCAACAAATTCTCTCCAAACCAGGTACATAAGCACTGGAACCTGCACTTGAACTTGGGGTCATTAAGAAATACATAGTGGACTTCACAGAGTATTTGAGAGGGCATAGCTAAGCCACATCATTTAGTCACATTATATTGTGTCATGAGGGGAAAAAATGATCAAGGACCAAAAATAGAGAAGTAGACCCCGTTTCCTGTGTCATGTAAATGCATATTTTGCAAGTGTCATATGTGTTACAAATACCTTTTGAGGTTTCAACTGCTTAGCTCACCTAATACAATATAAGGCACCTACCTAAGCTATGAATAAGCTAAATAAAAGTCCTGCAAGTAATACATTACAATGGAAGTGTTCAGAATTGTTTATATAAACATCATCTTTCTACAAATAATGCCTTAAGAAAACACCTCCAATATTATAAAGGTAATAAGTTACAGTATTTAATGAAGAGTTCTTAATCTAAATAGTAGTGATTATAAAGCTCCATTTATTGAGCACCAATTATGTGCACAAGATAGCTATTAGTTAGCCTCATTTAACAGGTGGAGCAAATGAACCTCAGAGACCCACAGCTGGAAAATAGGCAAGGTCTATGCTGTGTGGTAGACCCAAAATGAAGGTCTTCCCTGGAGACTGATTTCTGCAAGTCCATCCCCATTTTCAAGAATAATTTTAGTGTTAATAAGAGAAAAAACGGGGGGAAAGAAAGAGAGGAAGGGAAGAAAGGAGGAAGGGAGGGATGCTGCAACATAGTATTTGTTGTCAGTACTCGTCATGGTTTTAATTATTCCATCTGCGAACCCATGACCTATCTACATGCTCTTAGTTCTCTGTTTTTACTGAGTCCAAGGGAATACACAGTCCTTTGCCAAAGTGAGAAGGGGATTGTGGCTGGTACAAAACAATGCTAATTCTGTGTATTATTGTGCTTCCCTTCTGGAGATTGTAGTCTGTAAGAGAGTAGGTCTGTTTTCTCACTAACATATTCCCCAGCATTTGGCACAGTGTTTGTCACAAATTGTACCCAGTAAATATGTGTTGCTGAAAGCACGTTGAGTGTTTTGAGTGAAGTTTGGGCAAGTTTAGGGATGCGGCTGCCCGAAATAATCATAGAGCAACAGAGACTGCCTCTACGCAAAAGAACCTCTCAGGGACGTTCTACCATTTTACCACTTGGAGGTTCAACTGTGTTAACAGATTTCTCTTTGAAGAGGTGAGCATAGCAGTCATTCACATCTTGGTGCCAATTATTTTATAGGTAAACATCTTTAGGAGGGGGAGAGGAGTCAAATAAAAGGGAGTTAGGAAGTGTAGCTAAGAAAAAAGTAGAGAAAGATTCCTCCTGCTCCCCCAACTTCCTCCCCACTCCAAACTTTTTAATGAGTTGTCTTCTTGGGCAAGAGAGTCCTTTATTAAACAAGACTGAAAAGCTTCTAATTACATCATTAATGCTACCATAGGAAGATGTCCCATTTATATAAGACCCCAGGTCCAACTTCTACTACTTTCACGCACAACTGCAAATGTGTATTCTTAGCCTAGGTTTTGTAATTCACCAACTCATTACTTGGTCTTTATCACATTGGCTTTAATTGTTTAACAACATCTATGTATTAAGCTGTGATTTTCACAAATTATTTTTCCAAGTGCATGGGATACATAGATACATAGTTATAGATAAACACACAACATGGTGCAAAACAATCTGCCTTTTTCTAAATAAGAATTGGTTTGCCCCAAGGCTTAGTAGTGTCATGGAAAACTGATTATCTTATATTCATAAGTCTCCAACCCATAGCCCTGCTATTTATTGTGTGTTTGACCTTGGGCATATCACAGCTTCCTTGAGCTTCATTTTCCTCCTCTGTAAAATGTAATAATAATAACATTATATCGTAATTAATACTATATATGATCATTACATTCATATAATACATACAATTAAAATCAAGGGTCCTTATGACTTTGATTAAATTTAGCTTTAAATCCTATCTCTAGAAACCATATTCCTCTCTCTCTCTCTCTCTCTCTCTCTCTCTCTCTATGTATTTACATCTAGAGACCTAGCCTTTCCCTCAGATAATCAGCAACCCTCGAGGCAGCAGAAGACAATAGCCTGGAGCTGACTAATGTTCACACAGCCCCATACCTCTGGCAAGCTAAAGATAACATCCTGACCTCAGTTATGTTTTAATTCCTGAACCTTAAGGTGGACCAACTACTTTCCCATGGTAACAGACAGATGGATGCTGGGAAAAGACCTCAGAGTTGTCCTCAAGGCCTGAAGAAATGATTTGTCACCTTTACCTCACCTCCTACCAATCAGCTCCTAGCACGGCCTGGAAGCCCTAGCCCACCCTGTGTTGTGATTTTGCCCTATGTAATCTGTAATCTACATGCCATCAGAGAGTTCGGGCTTTGAGCATTAATCTCCCATTTCTCAGGTGGCGCCATTCATAATTTCTCCACTGCGATTCTCGGTGTTTAGTGTTTGGCTTACCTAGTGCTGGGTGGGCAAACTCTGTTCTGTAACACAAAGGCATATATATAAAAACACGTAAAACATTGTAACAGTATATTCCTCACAGAGCTGTTGGGAAAATTAAGGTGACAACATGTGGGAAAGTGCTTTGCAAACTCTAGAGCTCTATACACATATAAGATACTATTATTGTTTGAAGAAACTGAATTATAGCAGTCGGGCTAATTTGCTTTCCTATCATGGCTCCACTGCTTGTGAGCTGCATGACATCAAGCGCTTACGTAATCCGAATTTAAGTTTTTTCCTTTGTAAAATAGAAATAATAAAGACCTCACAAATGAGTTGTAAAAATAAAACAAGAAGCTGCTTTTGAAGTACTGCCTGGAACACAGTAGGTACTCAGTAAATGTTAGCTACCTATCCCTTTCCTGCTGCAGTTTTAAGTGACTTTATTTTTTAAAAATCAGAATAACTTCCACCATTCTCTTGCCCAATAATAATAGCCAAGGTGACTCATGATGATATGACGCAACAACAGAGCAGGAGGTCAATGATAAGCCATAAATCACGGTGTTTTCCCATCCAGTAATAATCTCTCCTTGTGCTGGAACCATCAACAGCAAATTGCACAAATGCCAAATAAACAGCCTAAGAAACAGCATGAAGCAATCACGGCAAGGTAAATTAACCTGGAAAGCTACCATAAAAATAAGAGCGATAACCCCCAAAATATCCTTATTTGTATTCAAAAACATAATTGGAAATTGCTTAGACAGGCAGGATATGTTCAATTAGATTCTTGAAATTTTACCAGAAAAATGATTTCAGCTCTCTAAGTCCTTTAGAATCCTGGGCTCACAGTACACAAGCTACTGTGCAATTTATTTAGGGTTGCTCCTTACCCCAAACAATTTTTTAAATGCATAATACTGCATAGTCTCCCACTAAGCTCTACTGTGTGTCAGCCTAATTAAGGATGCAGACGGGCTGTGCAGTAACGATGACTGATGTCTGCTGATGTCTTAGCGAGGAGGAAGGTGAAGATGAGCAGTAGCTGTAGCCCACAAGAGAAACGTGGTAATTGGTATTGCTCACTGCACCGCAAATCACATCTTCCTAGAATTACAGAAGAGGCACTTAAAAATAGAGAATTATCTTGCATAAAATTGTAGTTTTGCTAATCCTAAGGAACAACCCTGCAAGGACCTAGTCTCAATTATTTTCAGTATATAAATTAATAACAATGTGATATGTATCATTTCATTTCAGTTGGGGCATCACGTTACCAATAATAATAATAGTTAGTTTTTCACTTTCTGACATGGACCTTTTTTATGTTTTGTGTTTTAGACTTTTGTGTCTTGAGATTTATCAGTCTTGGTATGTATACCTACCAGCTTGAAACAGATATTTGGATGATAACGGTAGTAACTGTCCTTGAAATTCGTGAGTATGGAGCTAGTTTAACAGCCAAGTGTTGACTCTTGGCCCACTCCCACCCTCCTGCAGCTTGATCACTTCTTTCCTCTAAAACAAAACACAGTGATTATCATGTTAACAAACTCCAAGCACAGGTAATACAAGCAACCCTACCAGATATCATGTAGGCTTCACAGCAGAGGAAAGTTTTGCCTACAGAGACTACCTACTTATCAGGAAACAAAAAAATGTGTCTCTGCTATGAAAAACACATGCATTCTACTCTAACTTAATTTCATACAGCCGACTTTCCAAAAAAAGAGGGTTCTTTTTCCATGCTCTCTAACTTGTCCATCTAACAAATCCAAAAGCAGAGTTAAAATGTTCATCAGTTGGGGACTAATTCAATCAATTATAGGATACCCAAACAATGAAGTATCTATCACATGACTATAGAAAAGAAAGCAGAAGTAGATGAATAGTATGAGCTCATTTATGAAAAATCAAGGAGAGAATGAGAGAGAGAGAGAGAGAGAAAATTTTAAAAGTGATCACCAGATACACACAAAAAATGAAACTTTGGGAGGTAATGAATGTGTTAATTAACCTTATTGTGGTAATCACTCTTAATAAATCTGTAAAAGTAAATATAAATTAATAAAAGCAGGTTCTGGTAAGAGATTCAGAAAGCCTCTCTCCTTATTTTTCATCAGGAGGAAGGGAAGGGAGGGAGGGAGAGAGGGAGGAAAAGGACGGGAAGGAGGGGCAGAGACGGAGGAAGGGAGGGATAAAAAGAGAAAAAGAAAGGAAGAAAGCTGTGTGTGCATGTTTATATGTATTGAAATCTTCTGGAAAGCTGTATGGAAGCGTCCTTGTAGATCCTCTTTCTTTATTTGTATTATTTGCTTTGTTCACATTACTTTTTGAAAGAAAGAAAGACAGAGGAGGGGGGAAGAGAGAGAGAGAGAGAGAGGGAGAGAGAGAGAAAGAAAAGGGAGAATGAAAGATGGGAGAAGCTTGGGTCTAAAGTTCTCCAAGCTCTGCGAATGGGTTGTATCCCATTGCCCCTCTGCTCAGGAGCAACAGCTCCATTCCGGTGCACATCCTGGATGGTTTTTTTTTTCCCATGGAGCACATCATGAAGGGACACAAAGGAAAACAAGAGTGGCAGACTTGGCCTTTCTCTGGCCATGAGATGAAGTGTGAGAAAAATGTTTAATGCACATTTACCGAATGATTTTCAAAAATCAGAAAGAACACAGTATCTGCATTTTGTAAGAAGCTAGTTTTTTAAGGGGGAGAGGGGAGGTTGGATAAACTGACTCTACCATTGAAAGGAGTCCATTAGAATCAGCCTCAGTGAACTCAATGCATTCTCTTCAAAGGGCAATTGTGACCACTCAGGGAAAAAAAGGCAGGAGTAAATCAGAGACTGAGAACTCAATAGAGCAGAAGAAATTGAGGTATTTTGGGCTATTTCATGCTCAAACTGAGGAGTAGAGTATGATTAAGGAGTGGGTTCACAGCTATGCCAAAAAAGCTTAAAAGCTGAATATAAGCCAGGCTAGGTGGGGGTCAGAGTGGGATGAATATGACCACTGGGCCCTTGCTCTCCAATTAGAAACCACTATTCACCTGAGACAACCACTCAAGACAGAACCACAGAGCTGAGCAAGAATCAGAAAGCTGCTTCAAGACTTGGCCTTCAAGTTCTCTGGCTTTGCGGAGACAGAGACATCAGGGACAAGACTCATCGTTGCCCATTTGCCCAGTTCAACCTTACTCTGCCTTCTCTTCCTTAGTAGAGTTGTAGACACTTTGTAGACATTCGTAGAGCTGATAAAAAATTGGGGAGCTGAACGATTTATTCAGTCTACCAATGTGAACAGAGATCTAAAAACAGAAGACCAGTGTTACAGTACAACACTGGCCAGGGCACTAGGGACACCAAAACTCCCATTACCACTCTGGTCATAACTATCTCTGTGACCTTGAGGAAATCAGTCCTCTTACCAGACTCTCTTTCCAAAATTAATGAATTGCTTATCCCTAAGGTGCTAATCACAGACAATGGTCCAACGTTGCATTTCATCCAGGGGCTTCTGAATTTTAATCCTCCACTCCTGGAACACAATTTTTTACTTCAAAGGAGTGAATTTCAAATAATGGGAATTATAGGTAATACTGCTGTCTTTCACCAGTGCTTCCTTTTACTTATTTATTTATTTATGTATTTATTGCCTGCATACGAGATTACACAGCCAGCAGTGATGTTAACAAACTTGAATTTGAATTGGAGGGTATGATGGCATGAGTTTCCATAAGCAGTTCCAATCTTCAAGGTTATACGAATTATGTATGATTCCATAACTAGTGGGGTTTCCAGCTAGTACCAATGCTATTTTTCTGAATTGGTTTCATTATTTGGAAAGTAAATAAAAGAAGTATTTTCATCTCCAGAGATGTAATTTTATATTCTGAGGATTAGAAAAATGTTGCAAGAAAAAACTGCCAGAAAGAAACAAGCATTGCATATTGGCATTTTAAGCAGAGCAAGGAAAAGTTTTTTTTCAAATAAAGGATTCAGAGTTCTTTTACTTGCAAATGGGAAAGATGACTAAATATTGACATTGTTCTTTACTGTAATTAGAATATATATACAAGATATGGTTGACTCTCAATAAGTCAGACAAAAGCATACCTAAAGCAATTCTCTTTCCATGTGTACAATAAGCAATGGTGCCTCAGAGTGAGGTATTATAAATATGCAAATTGCCATAATTCTGAATTAGCACAAATTACCCAAGACTCTTCATGTGTTAAAAAATGATCACTCAGTTCCTTTCCAGCTCACAGAGAGCTTTGTCTTCCTTCAGTGGAAAAAGACTTAGTCAAATTAGCTAATTGCAATGAATCAGTGGCAATATGACTTTTACCTTGGGCAACTCTTTCATGTCTTTCCATGTTAATAAAGTCCCTGGACTTAAATGAAAATCCATGTGGTTTAATTTGTAATTTAAAAAATAGGGACGAGATATTTTTCCTTATAACAAGCCATTTCTTTCAGAAGGCAGAAAAATAGCTGAGAGTCTTTCTAGGTCTTTTTAAACTGTTTTTACAGCTCCATTGTGTTGAAATTTGTTGACTAATGATTTAAACAGAGCACTTTCACAGGGTAAGTCCCCCAGTAGACCCTAGTAGATCTTCTGGGTTTAAGAAACACAGAACAGCTAAGAATACTACCTTCCCAGAGCAATGTGTGAATTCCCGTCCCATGAAACACAGATTCATCAGTTCACAGGGTTACATTCTTCTGACCATTTTCCTCACACAGGGCAATTAAATTGCTTCTAGTAAACATTTTATTGTCCCATTCATTTTTTTAAAAAGACCTGCTTTTACAAGTAGCATTTTCTCAAAATAAGCATTGAAGATTCTTTGCTTCTTTAATATACTTCCTACACAATTAAACGCATATCTTAGTTGGAAAGAAACTAACCATCACTACCCCAAAGTTTGGGTTGCAAATGTAATTATAATGCTATTTTGGAGGGAGAGCAGAAACTCAAGAGTTCCCAATAGCTTCCTGAAAAGTTAAATCTGAAAAATGTGAGATTGTTTTGTGATTTGAATTTGAATCAACATTATTGCTTCTTGCCTAAGAAGAAGGGTTGTCTTAAAAAAAAGAAAAGAAAAAGAAACTTGAAACTCTGACTATAATTTGACCTATTTAATGATGCCATCATGGTTTTCTTCCACTCAGTAAATTATCCCTTCTGAAATATAAATTACATTTGCAAATAACTTTCATATATATTTATCTCATTTAATTGTAACCACAATCCCACCAGATAGGTAATTATCCCCATTTTACAGATGAGAAAACCAACCCCAAGAGGGTGTTACTTAAAGCAGACCTTCCTCTAAAATCCATTATTCTTTCTACTACACCAACTGCTTCAAACTGCTAGAAATATCTAATTTTGCATGAGGTTGGTCAGTGATGTTAAATGATAAATGGAGGCATATTAAAAATGTTAAGAGTTTGAGCAAAAATCCATTTGGATCAGGCATCATCAAATCTAGAAGATAGAAAGGAGGTGCAAGGAGCTGTACAAAATGAAAGATGTTTATAGGCAGAAGCGATCAGAAACAAGGAAGTTATAACAAGCAAAAAAGTTGATTGGTTATTGCAAGGTTGCTTTTCTTTACGGGAATACAAGAGGTCCATTGGGCAACTTACCTAAGTAGTGTTGACCAGGAGATTCCTGACTGACTGGTCTAAGAGTCTGTTTCTAGGACAGTCAACACTGTAATTGTCTTGTTTTGGTGATGTGGGGCTTAGCATAACTGACTACATGTGGGGCCTGTTGTCTTGTTCTAACAGTGGTAAAACATGTTTGAGATCAGTTATCGATAACAAGTATGAGTTCCAGAGGACACGACCATGCTTATATCTGTTTGTGAGTTCCTCGAAAGCTAATTACCATAGTGTCTGTAATGTGTATTATACCATGTCTGAGATGGCAGGCTCTCTGTAACTTTCGATTTGGATTAAAGAAACATAATTGAGTAAATACATAATTTATAAATAGTGCCTTTTTTGTTCCTTTAAAACAGTGTTTTCCAAGTTGTTTCAAAAAATGTTAAGAAGTATATGATAAAAGAGGTTTCTACTGGCAAGTGGATTTGGGAATTATTTATTATAGACCCTCCTGGAGAATTTACAATGCATATAAGCTTACTAGAGGTTCTGAAAAGTCCTATGGTAAAGAATCTTGTTCAAATTTATTTAACCAAGTATTTCCTAAACATTTGCCTGCAGAAATCACCCTTCTTTCTTTTTACAGAACTATTTTAACTTCCTTCCACATACCAGTGTCCTACAGTTCCAAAAACAATCCTTTAAAATAAAAATTGAGAGTAGTGGCAGAAGGATATCACAAAAGAGGAAAATATATTTTAGGCACAGCAGCAATATTTTGAAAAACTTAAGAGCAATATAACTGAAGATCAGGTGGTGTGAGATGGACAAGACCCAAAGAGCCAAAGAATCTAGGATGCAGTGAGCCATCGGAGACACTCCTGTGGCCTGGGAGCTCTGAGACTGATCCATGCTGGACAGAAGCCCAGACAAAGAAGGGATCAATGTCTGGAAGTTTCCATGTAAGTGCAGGTAAGGCTCAGAAAATAAGGACTCAAGCCTCTGAGGAATTCAGGAGCTGGCCAGAAGCAGGGATGGAGGTAGATGATCATCAGAAACAGAGAGGGCTCAGCAGATACCAGTCTCTGCTGTGTGGTTGGAGCTGAGAGCCAGGAATTCAGGCCTAAGAACCCTAGTGAGGAAGGTAGAACTCTAACTTCAGAGAGGGTCAATCCCCAGTAAAGAATGTGGGCAAGAGGCAGCAAGTCAGGTACCTAATGACTATAATTATCATGTATATATTATATTATACTATAAACATAATACAATTAACAAGGGGGCAGCCCTTCTACTAAGACCAAAATCTGGAAGGCCTCCCTTTATCCCACCCCTATCCCTAGGGCCTAGGGCACCCAGAACCACTGCTATTTCCAACACACAATAAGGACTTGGGTGCTAATTAATCCATATTGGGTCCCCTTAGCAGATAATTAGTCTAGGTCATGATTAGCCCCTTCCTGTAAATCTAAATTCCTCTTTCCCTTGTTTTACAGATCTTGTGGATAGCTAATCTCACCTTGCCTATCCCACAGGGTTGTGACAAAAGGTTTGTGCAGGTTGTATAGTACCTGAGGAGACATCATTACAAGGCACTAGCATCCTCGTTTGGTTACATGACCCCTCCCCACCACGTAAATATCTCCTTCAATCTGCCTGTTTTATTTTCATCCATAGTTCAATACTTCAGCCAATCCCTGAAATTCTCTCCCTCAGCTGCCTTTTCATTTCACCTACCTAATAAAATCCTAGTCCTGTTTTCCCTACTCCTATTCCAGCTACTGAGGATTGATGGAGGAAAAGACAGAGCTGCGTATGCTGGATACTGTTAAAATGTATGGGCTTCACCTGCTCACCCTTCAGAAATGTTAATTAAGCATGAAATAAACCTTCTATTGCGTTAAACCACTGGGAAAATTACATGGTCTCCAGATAAAAGCTAGGACATCAACCATACCTACAGTTTCTTCCAGGGAATGCTCTCACTCTCACATTTTCCTCACTCTCCTCAAACCTCTTACTCCATCCCTGGCCCCCCTCCCTTTGAACCCAAGACTGAGTTCCCTATTTCCCAAGACAGTGCTGACCCTCAGACAAGAATTCCTTCTGTTTCAGTCTCCCATATCCCTGAATTCATACCCATCTCTGTTTCTTTCCCTTCTGCCCCAATGCAAGAAGGGTCCCTCCTCCTATCCAAGGTAAACACCCCTTCACCCTTTCCTGACCCACTTTAGAGACATTTATTTTCTCTGCAGTTATACACTTTTTACCTTCTTTCTCTACTCACTCTTTACCACCGGCATTTAAACAGTTCACCCTTGAACTCCACAGGTGACTTTTCCTACCACTCTCCATCTCTGCCTTTTCACCTCTAAGATTCCTGAATTCACTGGCCTCCTGAACTCACTGTCATCTTGAACCTTCCCTCCTGAATCCTATTCAGGCTCCTCCAGTCCTCACCTCCGATTCACCCCTCAGCCCATTACAACCTGGTATCTAGCAAACATACCACTAAAACTCTTCTTGCCAAAGTCCTCCCTACCACAAATGGACTGTTTTTCATTCCTATTGCATGCACTTTCTTAGTAGCATTTGACAGTGTTATCACTCCTGCTTTCTAAAGTGATTTCCTCTTTGGCTTACTGCTGGATTTTCTCCTGCTTCTCCAGTTACTACTTCTAGTATCCTTCAAGGGCTCTTATTCTTCATGTCTTTTCAATGATGGACTTTCTCAGGGTTTTTGGAACTTCTCTTTTTCTCCATCCACTCACCCTCTCCAGATAATCTTAACTCTACTTTACGTCTTCAAGTATCCTCTTAATGCTGACTACTTCCAAATCTTGTCTTCAGAACTAAATATACAGCTCCTTAAGAGGCATTTACACTTGCTTCCACAAGCAATTTCAAAGGCCATTTATAATCTCATCATTTTCCCAGCCCATCCTGCGCCCCTAGGTATCACCTTTCCCAGTAGCCACTCAGTGGAGCAGGGAATGGAACAAGAACTCCTTCCCAGCAAGGACTGTGGGCAGAGCAGAATTTCCTCCTACCTGGACCCCTCCAGGAAGATGTCTACACACCAGCAGGGAATCTATTCAAAGCAGTAACTGGACACATAATTTCCCTATTTACCCTGAGAGCAATAGGGATTCAGTGAATGTTTGTAAAGTCCAAACTTCTTACCATGAGAGTTTTCTTTGGCCACTCCCCGTCTTTCATTTGATACTATAGCTAAACAATAACAAGCCCTTTTTATTATGTTATATACCAGGCAGCATTCTAAGCACTTGTATATATGGTTTATTATTCCTCACAATAATCTTATAAGCCAGGTTCTATTATTATTCCTATTTTACAGATGAGGAAATTAAGGCAAAAAGAGATTATCTTGACCAAGACATAGAAGCAGTTAGAATTCAAACCCATGTGGTCTGGCTTTGAGATCATGATTTTAACTACTATTTTATACTGCCAGACGGAGCTGCTTAGAGTTCCTGGAACACGCTCTGTGCTTCTTATCCTCTGATACCCCCATATCTCTGTCTCTCTCTCTCTCTCCCCCTCTCTCTTATACACACACACACACACACACCCTTCTGCCCTATATGTTTAGGTAACTCTATTCATCCTTCAGATCTTTGTATAGAAATCAGCTCTTCTGGGAAGCCTTTTCTGCCTCTCCCTTCCTCACCCACCCCATCCTCACAAGGTTTGTGCCTCTCCTCAGCACTCCCACAGTATCCTTCACATGACTCTGTCACAACACTTACCACTCTGCTGTGATTGTGGGTTAACTTGTCTGTCTACACTTCTCAACTGCAAGACCCTCCAGATAAGGACTATGTCTCAGTATGTGTTGTCTTCAGTGCTTCACACAATGCCTGGCACATGGTAGGGGATGAATGGTGGTGGGTTAGTGTTGAAAAAATACAAGGAGAATGTTCAAATGGCATCAGCAGACAGGCTGACTTCAGGCTGAGTTGTCCAGACACTGATCTAGGGCTCTTTAAATTGACCCAGACCTGACCCAGAGTCGTTCCCAAACATAAGTGTAGGACTGAGCCTGTGAGTGAAGATTTCAGGATCCCAGCTTTTGAAACCAAAGGGGAGGAGATTGCTTTGAGCCAGGAGAGACAAAAGTGTTAGCCTTGATATAAACCTGAACAGATCCTATAAAGTGGATTAGGATATAAGAAAAAATGAAAACAGAGAAGCAGGAAGGAGAGCAAAAGTTTAAAGAGAGCATTATTCTGGGAGGTTAAAATAAAGAGGGAGTGTGGGAATTTGATATGGGAGCTTGATCTAAATTTAAACTGGGGAGTTTAAGTTTCCCAAATCCACAAAACTGAAATGGAAAATGTAACCAAGTTGAACAGTAGTCATGGTGCATTTAAAATAAGCATTTTTGTATTATTTGGAGTGTGCTTTCAATGATTATAATAATTCACTCTTCACAGGTAGGGGTAAGCCTGGTATTTTTCTGTGTTGAGTTGCCACTCTAGAGAGCGGAAGAGGATACAATTCCTAATTCTAGTGGAAGATACATTGGGAAGGCTTGGGTGTTCTTTCTGGATGCCAAAGATTGATATCAGGTTATAATCATTCTGTTCACCAAGTCTTTTAATAGATGCCTGAGTCTAGGGCAGAAATATTAATGTACTGTGACAGCCTTAACTAAGAAAAGCATCTCAGTAAGAAAAATTGGTACAGTTCCCACCACAAACAGTAAAACATCAGAAATATCAGAAACATCATGTTTGTGTACTTATTTTAATGAACATTTATATTGACAACAAATCATCTTGTAGTTATTTTAAATATCCTTCTTTATATTAAACTTCATTATTTCAGATTTATTAATATAAAATATCTGGTAACAGTTCCTAGGTTTAATAATAAAAAGTTTTGCCTCTTGTGGCAGTTTTATTTTTCTTCAGTAGAAGGCTTGGACATTTTTTTGTTAAACTGAGATAATATATAAAAAACACTTAGAGGAGTCCCTGGCACATAGCAAGGGCTAGCCAATGTTAAATGTTATATTATGCTTGTTCGGAAATTAAGACTTCAAGAAAACAGTTTATGGCTGAGTAAATTGTGTAAATGTCCCATAGCTGTTTTATCCACTCACCAACTGACGGACACTTGGGCTGCTTCCATATCTTGGTGATTGTAAATAACGCTGCAATGAACATAGGGGTGCATACATTCTTTCTCATTAGTTTTTTGGGTTTCTTCAGATATATTCCCAGAAGTGGGATTGCTGGGTCATAAGGCAGATCCATTTTTAATTTTTTGAGGTATCTCCATACTGCTTTCCACAGTGGCTGCACCAGAGTGCATTCCCACCAACAGTGCACTTGGGTCCCCTTTTTTCCACATCCTCTCCAGCACTTGTTACTTGTTGATTTATTGATGATAGTCATTCTGACAGGTGTGAGGTGATATCTCATTGTGATTTTAATTTGCATTTCTCTGATGATTAGTGACATTGAGCATCTTTTCATATATCTATTTATTTTGGCCATCTGTATGTCCTCTTTGAGGAAGTATCTATTCAGGTCCTTTGCCTGTTTTTTAATTGGGTTATTTGTTTTTTTGGTGTTGAGGTTTGAAATTCTTTATAAATTTTGGATATTAACCCCTTATCAGAGGTATTAGTGAATATGTTCTTCCATTTCATGGGTTGTCTTTTTATTTTGTTGATGGTTTCCTGCACTGCATAAAAACTTTTTTGTTTGATGTAGTCCCATTTGTTTATTTTTTCTTTTGTTTCCCTTGCCTGAGGAGATGTATCAGATAAAACATTGCTACAAACATTGCCTGAGATTTTACTGCTTATGTTTTCTTCTAGGATTTTTATGGTTTTGGGTTTAATATTTAAGTCTTTAATTCATTTTGAATTTATTCTTGTGTTAGGTGTAAGAAGGTGGTCTAGTTTCATTTTTCTGCAAGTATCTGTCCAATGCTTTTCACACCATTTACTGAATAAACTATCTTTAGCACATTGTATGTACTTACTTCCTCTGTAGAATATTAATTGACTATAAAGCTGTGGGTTTATTTCTGGGCTCTTTATTCTGTTCCATTGATCTATGCGTCTGTTTTTATGCCAGTACCATGCTGTTTCAATTACTATGGCCTCATAGTATAGTTTGATATTAGGTAGCATGATTCCTCCAACTTTGTTCTTCTTTCTCAGGATTGCTGTTGTTATGCAGGGCCTTTTGTTGTTCCACATAAACTTTTGAAATATTTGTTCCAGTTCTGTGAAATACGACATAGGAATCACATTGAATCTATAGATTGCTTTGAGTAGCATGGACATTTAATGATGTTCATTCTTCCTATCTATGAACATGGTATGTGCTTCCACTTATCTGTATCTTCTTCAATTTCTTTCTTCAGTGTTTTATCATTTTCTGAGTACATGTCTTTTACATGTTGGTTAGAGTTATTCCTAGGTATTTTATTCTTTCTGAAGCAATTTTATCTTTCATGACAGCATAGATGGACCTGGAAAACATTATGCTAAGTGAAATAAGCCAGTCAGAGAAAGATAAATACCATATGATTTCACTTATATGTGGAATCTAATGAACAAACTGAACTAACAAACAAAATAAAGGTAGACTCATAGAGAACACGATGACAGCTATTGGTGGGGGGGGCGGATCTTAGGGGGTGGAAGGATGGAGCAAAAAGGAAAAAGACTCCTGGACGTGGACAACAGTGTGGTGATTGCTGGGGGAGGGAAGTATAAGGGGGTTAAATGGTAATGGAAAAAATACAATTTAAAAAATTTTAAATGTCATCCCTTTTTTCCTGCCCTTATTTATTAAGTTTCTTACCTTGCTTTTTCCATTCTTCATGTAGAAGAGATTTCTACAGATAGTTTCTCTTTCAGTTTTATGGGTTTTATTTAAAAAACCAGTTTATCTCCTTAAGAACATAAACTATTATTAAAGACTTTAAAAACATGTGTCTAGTTGTTCAATGAGAATAGATTTTCAGTCATAACAACATGAAAAAAGTCCTAGAGGTCTAATGTAGAACAATGTATATATAGCTAACAGTACTATAATATACACTTCAAAATTGTTAAGAGGGTAAATGCGGGTTTTTTACTACAATTTAAAATAAAATCTGTGTCCAAATGGTCTATTGAGTGCAAGTGGGTCTCAGACCTTCATTAAAGTTAGTACTGCAGCAGAATCTCTTATCAAAAATCTCCAGTAAATTAGAGTCACAAAGGTACTTGCATTGCTGGAGTAACACTAGCAGCTGTAATGAATAAATTTCTACTGTCTTACAGATATTACACATTTTGAGGCCCCTTTCTTGCTCACATGGTGCTTCTGGCTTGGCAGGCAGCTTTCTTGCAGATAGCGACTTAAGAACCCAGGTTCAGTTCATCTGTAGTTCCACCTCAATTAGGCCCCCATTGTCATGTGCCTCCAGCCAGGTGGAGGAAGCAGAAGAGGAAATGGAAGAGGAGATTGCAGGTAGAAAGGCATACCTGCTTCTTAAAAGACCTAGCCCAGAAGTGACCGAAGGTCACTCCTGCTCACATTCCTTTGGCTAGGACTCTCATGTGGCCACTCCCACATGCCAGGGAGGCTGGAAAATCTAGAGCCTGGCTCAGCAGCGGTGTTCCAGCAACAGAAATAACCATGAAAAGGAGAAGGGATTTTGGTGGCCAGCTGGCCACCTCTGCCACAGCACTTGAAAACAGTTTTTAAAAACATATTTAATCTTAATTCAGACTTCTCATAAAATTAAATTTTCACTCTCTTCAGTACCATAAGTATACTTTGCAAAAATACTGTAAAATTATTTTAAGATTCTTTTTTTAAATAATTTTGTTTACTTTTGTCACATCCTTAATTTCCAAATATATTTTTAAATGGGATTTAAAATGATTCAAGAATCACAGAATTCATTTCTAGACTCTAAAACATCAAGGAACATTCAATGTCAACAAAAATGGCCTCCAATATTTTTTCTAGATATAAAAACTTACTATTATATACCATGCTCACAGCATACTTTGAATGTACAGTAGGAAAAATGTCAATCAAATTCCAACTTAATTCATATGGAACACTCATTCAAACTTCTGCACTTAACTTTCATT
Organism: Desmodus rotundus; assembly: GCF_022682495.2. Taxonomy (NCBI): domain Eukaryota; kingdom Metazoa; phylum Chordata; class Mammalia; order Chiroptera; family Phyllostomidae; genus Desmodus; species Desmodus rotundus. The sequence goes on along the minus strand of NC_071388.1, from coordinate 183,357,153 downwards.
TTGAATTCATAATGCAGACTCATAGTGAAATATTTTTCTGATAAAAAGAAATACTTTAAGCAATATTTTTAAAATCATCTAGTCAGGGATTAAAACAGAAAAGAAAAACTCCTGAGTTGGCATCAGAAATGAGTTCCTGAGAAGTGAAAAATGAAGGAGAAAGAGCATCACAAATATGCAGAGGGATAATAGGATTTCAACTTCTCATTTTAAAAGAAATTGAGACAACAGTTTGGGTGAGTCATCTGAATTTGCACATCTTCTGTGGTTATACATACTTTTGCATTATCATCATTATCACAATTATTAGAAATAATACCTAGCAATGATTAAATAATTGCTTACTGTAGGAACCTGGAACTATTCTGTCTGGAATGAAACTGCTTTATGGTGAAGTTGGACAAAATTAAATCACAAACACACTAATCTTGTACATAATGAGAAGTGTGCATTGTGCAACTCAAAAGCAATATTCTTGTGTGGAATAAATGACATTTGCCTTTAGAATTCCCATCTCTCCCTTTTTAAGAAAGACTCATCTGAAGCTTTCTGCTCTATGCAGGCCTCTCTCCACCTCATCACCTGCTTCAAGGACCCAGTAGCTTTCCCTAAATCAGTCTCTTAGGTTTATTGATTAACTGGCCTATTAACCTGATATGAATGAGTTTCTGTCAATGAATCTCTTCAACTAGGCATTTGTCTTTGTTTTTTTTAATCTCTAATTGCCCATGAAAGGAGTTGTAAAGAAGAGGAATTTCAGACATACACAAGCAGATAAGGAGGTCTTTGTGGAGTTAAGGACACTCTGGAATCCCCTTCCAAGGGTATCTAACCTGCAGCCCATGGGCCACATGTGGCCTAAGATGGCTCTGAATGCAGCCCAACACAAAATCATACATTTACTTAAAAACTTTTTTTGTTCATCAGTTTTTATTAGTGTTTTTGTATTTAATGTGTGGCCCAAGACAATTCTTCTTACAGTGTGGCCCAAAGATGCCAAAAGTTTGGACACCCCTACAGTATGCTCAGTCTGAAAGAATTACTTATTTTTCTGTCTGTTAAGTGGGGAGAATCTTTTTGGGCTGTGTCCTTCTTCCTGGCCTTGAAAAAAACAACAGTTTCCGACTGAGAAGGATTCTCCTAATAGGTGGAGTGCAGGTTTCCTCAACTATCTTACTCAATGATCCCGACGAAAGGGTCACTTGCCTCTAGCTGCCTCACCTCGTGCCTGTCCTCGCCCTTAGATGCTACTGCTCTGTTCCAATCTGCAAAACTATGCCTGGTACATTACCCTAGCTACTTTCTTGCTAGTAAGAGAATAGGGAGATGTCAGCAATGACTACTTCCTTACCCCTTGAATGACTTTCTACTGTTCTGGGAAAGGATGCTAGACTCTGGCTCCCAGAGTTCTATTCCCAGAACATAATAGGGTCATAGGAGAAAGAACCTCATTTTTATCATAAATGGCCAGGATGGAGCCCAATCTGTCCTCAGGGCCCCTCTGCCTCCTAGTACTTCTCCCTACTCCCTCCAACACAGCTGTGTCCTTACCTCTCAACCCTTAATATACCCCTTCCCTTCTTTTTCCCAAGACTCCCAGATATGGATTGCGGATTCCCAGAATGTTTTCTTTAATTCGAATTAGAATTTAACTATATATTCAGATGACAGCTTCATTTTTTTACATGTTATATCTTCTATATTGTTTTCTACTTTTTAGTAATAAAGGGTTTAAGCAAATTTAAATGTGATTCATTTTATTTGCTAATATAATACTACATTTATAGTATTACTATACTTTTTTAGACTGAAAAGAAGTTCTTCATAGGAGTTAGTCCTGTGACGTAGGCTTCATAGGTCTTAGACCTCATGACTCTCATCTTTGTAATTTGGATCAATCATTTTAATCAACTTTTCAATGTGGAAATAAACTATGACTTTCCAAGAACTCCAAAAAAGTAGTGCTTACGTTTTTGGTTTTGTGAATGACATTTTCTTGGAGCTTTTAAACAATGAGATGAAATTTCAAGAGGAATTTGACAATGAAAGACATAGTCTTTGATACTTTTCTGACTTCTCTGGCCCCAAAACTCTCTATGCCCTAAACTAAACCCTTTGTCTTCTAGGTTCTGAGTCTAATCCTGCTTCTGGACACAGGGGTTTTAAGAAGCCTGAAAAATCAACCCTTCTGCCAGTTGTGCTCTGTCTGGATACATTCCCTGGTTCTAATCCCTGAGTTTTGACCTAGTTCCCTATAAGCTATCTCCCCTTTCTTACTCCCACTTCAGTAGCTAAATTCTCATCTCTACCCTTATTTTTCATGAAGTTTCTATCCTGGTGGGTTTTTTTTTTCAGTTAGGATTGTATTTGACTGTAAGCAACAGAAATCCCAAAAGTGATTTTACCAAGTTAATATTCTTTTCTTTTCTTTCGTTTTTATTTGTTTGTTTGTTTGTTTGTTTGTTTTACAAGAAATCTGGAGGCAGGGTATTTAGGGCTGGGATAGGGCTGCACTATGTCAAAGACCCAGACTTATTTCCTTTTCTTGTTCTACCACCCTTGGTGTGTTGCCTTGGATCACTATCTACTGCTATAGCATGCAGCATGCTTATATTCAAGGATGAAAAACAAAAAAGAAGAGAAAAGGTTCTTGCCTATAATATGTATCCCTATTTATCCCTGTTTGCTTTAGTAAAGCAAAATATTTCCCAAAAGTCTGCTCCTTATTCCCAACAGACATCCCTTAATGTTAGAATCGGACCACATGGTCACCCCTGACTGCCAGGGAGGGAAGCTGGGGATGCTTTGGGGTAACAAGCAATAGTATCTTTTGTAGTTTCCACTATAGTTATTCTAGGCTTGGGATCCTTCTTGCTCTTGTTCTCCTTGGAACTAAAACAGTGCTCTGAAGCCCAGACCCATAACCAGGGCAGTGCTACTCACTTCCAGCCCTTTCTACTGCTAACTACCGCCCAGGGTTTTCTACGCATGGCTCCGATGCGACTGTATGGCCGTTTACTCTCAGGAGACTGACTGAACAGCTTCCTATCACGTTGGCTGGCTTCATCCTCGAAGCACCCACTCTCTGCCAGGTGTTTGGTCGGAAACTTTGAGACTCCCATAACCACCTTTTAAGCCAAACTAGTCAGTAGGGCTGAGCCTCCATACTCACCCTCAGAGACAACTCAGCATTTAAGTCTCAGACTGCCTTTGCTCTTACGTTTCTGGGAGTATATCTGATTTGTGATAAGCCCTCAAAAAAAGTGTTTATTATTTAATGAGTGATGAACGTCTCTGTCTGCATCTCTGTCCACCTGATAGACATAGAGTAGAGTGAGACGCAGTTGGGCAAAGCCAGAAATCTGGAGGGAATCATCCCTGATCATTCTTTGTTCTGTGTGGCGCTCTGAGTACGTGTTTCTATGTGACAAAAATTTACATGTAGATGATTTGTTCTTCAGTTGCTATGCTGCTTGGAGAACGCTGGTGGAAAAATATTTTTCTCCCCTTTCTTGGAAACTTAAGGAAAGAATCAAGCTCACATCCTCACATTACACTGAAGCTAATAAGTTTCTTTGTTGGCTGTCCATGCATGCAGTTCTCAAGTCCCTGATTTTATGAACCATGATATATAGACGTGGATAATCGGTGGCAGATGTACATACCTTCTCTTCCAGAAGAAGTTTAAGGAAATATGATCTAACTAAGGAACAGTAAAACATGCACTGATATTTAAAGGCCACGATCCCTTTGGATAACACTTAAAGGAAAGGAAGTTTTTGTTACACAAATAAAAGCATAAAATATAAATTTCAAAGATGATAAAAATATTTAGGAAAAACATTTTTCACTTAAAATTTTGACAAATGTTCTACATGGACAGACCTTCAAAGAGAAAAATGCATAAGAGGCCCTTGTGGTTTCCCATTATTTGTTGTGGTAACAGCAAAGAAGCTCTGTTAAAATGTATAGATATTACTCATCCTACAGTACCATGATATTCTAATTATAACTGTTACTTAGCATTACTACCACATGCATACACGTATCCAAGACTGAAGCAGAGGAACAGAGGATACAAAATCTCTCGACAACGTAGATAGTCCTGTGTTTCCCTTTGTCAACTTGGGCGCTTCTAGGGACAAAAAACAATAACAATGATACAGTAAAACTTATTACCGAAATTACAGATACCGTATGTCACTGAAGAAACTGCTGGTAGTGACTTGCCTTGCTGTTTACCGAGTTATTTTAGAGGGAAAACATCAGTGAATGAGTTAGACAAATACATAAAGGAATCTGCTACAAATCATCTAGTGTGAGTCTTCTCACAACCTAACTGTAACTATCTAAGTTACATTCGCATCACCATTTTTGAAGGGAGAATCAGACTCTCAAAAGACAGAGTCACTAGAGAAATTTTCTAACTTTATTTATTGACCCATATTATAGGTGCTCATACTTCCAACATTTTATCTACCAGAATTAATTTTGTATTAATAAATGCAAACTGGAGGAACCAAGATGGCGGCGTAGGTAGACACACTGCACCTCCTCACACAACCAGAACTGACAGAGAATTGAACAGCAAGGGGGACCAACACCAAGAAAATAGAAAATAAACATTCATCCAGACTGGTAGGAGGGGTGGAGATGAGCACCGGGGTGGAGAGGACTTGCGTGGCTGTGGCGGGACTGAGACTGGCGGAGTGTGGGACAAATGGCGCAGGCAGTCCGAGCACTAGCAGACCCTGCGGCCCCACATTTGCACAGATAAACCCAGAGGGCCGAACTCAGAGTGGCGGAGAGTGGGGCAAGCAGAGTGGCAGGTAGCACCCTGCGGCACCACATTCGCCCACAGATAAACCGGAGGAACGGCGGGCAGCGAAGCGGACCGCACAACCCAGGGCTCCAGCTCGGGGAAATAAAGCCTCAAACCTCTGATTGAAAGCGCCCCTGGGGGTTGGGGCGGCAGCAGGAGAGACTCCCAGCCTCACAGGAGAGGTTGTTGGAGAGACCCACAGGGGCCTAGAGTGTGCACGGGCCCACTTACTCGGGAACCAGCACCAGAGGGGCCCAGTTTGATTGTGGGTATCCGAGTGAAAGATTGAAATCCGGAGGAGAGTGAGGTGGGCGCCATTGCTCCCTCTCGGCCCCTCCCCCACGTACAGCGTCACAGCGCAGCAACCAGCATTACCCCACCCCGGTGAACACCTAAGGCTCCGCCCCTTAAAGTAACAGACGCGCCAAGACAAACAGGTGGCCCAAAAAAAATGGCCCAAATGACAGAACACTTCAAAGCTCCAGAAAAAATACAACTAAGTGACGAAGAGATAGCCAACCTATCGGATGCACAGTTCAAAGCACTGGTTATCAATATGCTCACAGACTTGGTTGAATCTGTTCGAAAAACAGATGAAAAAATGAAGCCTATGCTAAGAGAAACAAAGGAAAATGTACAGGGAACCAATAGTGATGAGAAGGAAACTGGGACTCAAATCAATGGTATGGACCAGAAGGAAGAAACAAACATCCAACCAGAAAAGAATGAAGAAACAAGAACTTGGAAAAATGAGGAGAGGCTTAGGAACCTCCAGGACACCTTGAAACGTTCCAACATCCGAATTATAGGGGTGCCAGAAGGAAAAGAGGAAGAACAAAAAATTGAAAACTTATTTGAACAAATAATGGAGAACTTCCCCGATCTGGCAAAGGAAATAGACTTCCGGGAAGTCCAGGAAGCTCAGAGAGTCCCAAAGAAGCTGGATCCAAGGAGGAACACAACAAGGCACATCATAATTACATTACCCAAGATTAAACGCAAGGACCTACATCCAAGATTACTGTATCCAGCAAAGCTATCATTTAGAATGGAAGGGAAGATAAAGTGCTTCTCAGATAAGGTCAAGTTAAAGAAGCTCATCATCACCAAGCCCTTATTATATGAAATGTTAAAGGGAGTTACCTAAGAAAAAGAAGATCAAAAATAGGAACAGTAAAAATGACAGCAAACTCACAGTTATTAACGACCACACCTAAAACAAAAACGAGAGCAAACTAGGCAAACAACTAGAACATGAGGGTTGTCAATAAGGGAGTGGGAGAGGGAGAGGGGGGTAAAGGTACAGAGAATAAGTAGCATAGATGATAGGTGGAAAATAGACAGGGGGAGGGTAAAAATAGTGTAGGAAATGTAGAAGCCAAAGAACTTATAAGTATGACCCATGGACATGAACTATGGGGGGGAGTGTGGGAGGGAGGGGGGTGGGCAGGATGGAGTGGAGTGGGGGGGTAATGGGACAACTGTAATAGCATAATCAATAAATATATTTTAAAAAATAAAATAAATGCAAACTATGGAAATAATTCCATGTGCCCATTTTTCCTCATGTCTCTGATTTTTGATTATTTTTCATCTCAGTCAGAATTGCTGTCTAAATTTGCAGAAGAGGTCAGGTATCAAGTAGCTTACTAGTGATTGACCTTTTTGTTGTTTGTTTATTTTTTTAATATTTAATACGCTTGTGGTAGAAAAATACTTTCGTTGTAATTTTTCCATTACCATTTATCCTCCTTATACCCTTGTCCCTTATACCCCCCGCAATCACCACACCGTTGTCCACATCCGTGAGTCCTTTTGCCCTAAGGCATCCGGCAAAAGATTCTCACTCAGCTCTTGGGCAATCAGACTGTGTGGGAGGATGGGGCTTTGAGATACGCATTTATGGGCACATCCTGTATTCTAGTAGTCCTCATGCTTCTTTGCCTCGGGAGAATATTATCATGTCACAGGAGGAAAGCAGAAGTTGACTGCAAGATACTTCCCTTCTCGGTTTTTATTCCAAATGCCTAAACCACCGCCACTCCCCGAAGTCTCCGCAGGATCCCCTGAAGGGAAGGGAGAACTGGGTTTGCCTCTGAGCGAACAGGGTGCGCTGTGAATAAAATGGGCGATGTTTGTGCACTTTGGGTTCTCCTGCCCTCTCTTTCCTGGTAGTAACTCTGCAGACTGGCCAAGCATTTCTAGCTCAGAAAGACTCCTGTACCCACCAGTGGAATGAAAGCAGCAGGGTCCTGGACCTGAGGGACTCAGAGAACTAAGGCAGCGGGTGCCTCCACAGAACCCAGAGTGGGTGGATGACTCAAGGGACCTTCCTACTGCCTGGAGGCTACGTGAAGTCTCTGTACTTCCCTGACCTGGGGTGTGGACCACAGGGGAGGGGAACCTCAGGCATGACTGAGGCTGAGTTTCTGGTCTACCTTGTAGAAGGGGAGACTCCAAGTCCAAAATAATTCAAGAAAACAAGAAATATGAGGTGTTTTGCACAGTAGAGTTTGAGGATTGAGAATGACAGACAGAACAACTGAATGTAGATGCTAAAAAAGCACAGAAAGGAAGATCTACCTCCTTCCTGTACTAAAAAAAAAAAAAGAGTAGTTGTCCCTTCCACCAACAACTGATATTCTCTAGGTAAAAATCCAGCTTTGTTTGCTGCAGGGAACCACACATAAGAACTCGCAGTGTCCATTTAGAATGTGATCTTGAAATGCGTATGAAGCATTTGGTTTACCAGGGTACATTCAAACCTACAGTCCTATCACTGCTCAAACCTCCCTGTTCATTTGGACCCTCATTTCGTTCCTCCCACTCATTCTTTCCCTGAGCTCACCCACAACACTCATTTCCCAAGCATATTCCATTGCCTTTAGTATTATAATGATATTCAGTGTCCAGCTTCTGCACAGGGCTGGCTGCACAGCCCATAAGAGAAGGGGCTTTGAAAGGAATTATTCTTTCTAAAGCATTGGTATCCCCATTATTTGTTCAAGTTCTAAAACACAGTGTAATAACAAGAACCGTGAATAAAAATAGTAACTAGTTTCTATCCAGGATGAACCAATATTAATACCAATATGTTCCTCCCACTCCAAAAAAGGTTAAAATGGATACTAAGTTATTGCTGAGGTAGAAAGGAAAGGGGAAAGTTTGTCACAAGTACTCTCCATTTTTTATGGAGGACAATTACATATTCTCCTTAATATTGACCCATAGTGAGTAGGCAAAACCACAAAAAAAATTCATGGCTTCAAATCTGATTTATTTTCAATGGGACTCTGATCATTAGAGCAATAGGGCTCTCCGGGGTGTTTTAAAAAATTGGGGAGACAGTCTATTAAAGTTGGATATTCATTGTATGTAATATTCTTAACAAAAGGTAGCACTATAGCTGTTTTATGCTTAATTTCTTTTCCTTGATTAAGGACTAATTCATGTGTTTGGAGACACTTTCTTAAAATTTTTTAGAGCAGTTTTAGGTTTACAGAAAAATTGAATAGAAAGTACAGAGCTTCCATACATCCCCTTTACTACCACCATACCCCCAAAATTTCCCCTATAGTAACATCTTGTATTAGTGTTAATTTGTTATAATTAATAAGGCAATATTGATACATTATTGTTAACTGAAATCCATAGTTTACATTAGGATTGACTCTTTGTGTTATATATCAATCTCATGGGTTTTGACAAACCCATGTATAATGGTATGTATCCATCGCTATTGTACCACACAGAATAGTTTTACTGCCCTAAAAGTGCCCTGTGCACCCCTACTCCTCCCCCGGCCCCAGAATCACTTTCTAGGCTGATGATAGTGTTCTGTTCGTCCTGGTGGGCAGTACTGTACAGAATTGGGCTCTGTTTTGTGCTCGTGTTAGAATTACTGGGGGAAAGGTGTCATTGTCCAGGTAGGAAACATTTTTTAGTGGTTTTAGTACCTGACTTGGTCTTTAAATTTGCTCTCACTTGATGCAAAAAAAAAAGCAGAAATAATTTCAGAGGCAGAAATAGTGTTACATCTGAACACAGTTAAGTTTTCCCTTGGAAGGAAGCAGATGAATAAATCAGGCAAAGGTTTTTATTTTATTCCTGTATGTATTTAGAACAAGACATTCCCCTTTCATGGAGAAAGCAATAGAAGCATCTGTATAGATAGCTATAATATTTAAATGTCATTTAAAGTATTTTTCTTCTCTGTACAAAATTTTATAAAATAGACCCTTACAGTTAGTTTTTGTGGTAATCTTATTCAACTCCTTGCCTTTAGGAAAAAACACCCATAAGACATTTTCAAAAGTGGTTTTTCTTTCTTTCAAGAACTACTATAGATGTACATTCTACAAAGTTCCAAATTCATTTCATTAATTGATACCCTTATGGTAAAGAATCTAAGTACACCTAAATTTCATTATGTGATTGTATGCTTATTTCTGACCTCAATCTTAATTTCTAGGGAGAAAGAACCATATGTTCTATATAACAAATTTTCACAAATGTTAAGATGGTTGATAGGTTCACTTCCCTTTTTTTTTTTTTTTTTTTTGTCTCATGGATAAATGATTCTGGCTCCTTCATCTTTTCCCATCAGGTCTTACTTTCTATTCTTAAATTATCTTTATGGAAATGATGAGGAAACATGCAGCATAAGAATGACAACGTAGCATCGAGAAACTGTCCTCCAGTGTACCAGGCCATTTCTAACTTGTAAACACCCAAAGTGGCCACTGTGTTTTCTTCCAAGGAGGACTCTACCTTAAAATCTCTGAGTTTCTGCTAAACATATAATTTAATCAATCAGCTTGAACAACTACCTCTACGAACACAATTTGTAAAACATGGTATGGGTTTTTTCCTTATGAGGTTTATCATTTATTGGGAGTGACCCAAACCATAAAAAAGTGGACATACTTGTTTGTAATAGGCAGACCTTGCAGATAACAAACATTCAGAGAAGGAAGCCTTCCCTTGCTGAGTTGGGGGGCATTTCATGGGATGTCCTGGAGGGGGTTGGGAAGGTGGGACAGGACTTGGATGGGCAGGGAGGGGAGGTGAAAATAGTCCAGACAGTGAGAACAGCAAGAAAGAGCAAAGCCACAAAAGCAAATGCTATATAGCAAGGAAGGAAAGATGAAGAGGCAGCCAGAGTGAAACAATGTTGAGAAGTGGGGGCAGAGAAGGCGGGGGTTGAGAAAAGCTTTGAAGCCAGTTAGAGGAGCTAATTTGAGACAGTAACAGACAACAGGGCATCATTGCAGGCTTTAAAACATTCCTAACTATTTTCACCCACCTCTTACTGCAGATGATAGAAATAGCCAGTTTGGGCAGAAAGAGTAATCTTTCGGTTTATGTATCCAAACCTAGGGAAAGAAAGAGAAATAGCTAGCTGGTTCTCAGACAAACACAACCAAGGATGCAAATACCGCTCAGAATCTGCCCCTCTGTTTTTTTTAAGTCTGTACTTTGCTTTCATATTTTCCATGATATTAGAACCATAGTCACCAATATTTTGTGGCTTATCTTTTCCTGAGGGTCCCATCAGAGAAGAATTGACTCTTTCTCCTAATTCTAGTTAAAAGAAAGAAAGAACAAAATGCTGGGAATGTTTCTGGTTACCCCAGTGGGGAACACATGCTCTCACCGGTAACCAGGGTAAAGAGGTACCACGATTAGCAGCAGCCCTTAGACCTCATGGCTGACTTGAAGGCTGGGTCGGGAGGAGCAATTCCAGAGGAAACATAGGGTCTCCAGAAGAGAAGAGAACGGGGCAGAGGAAATAGCAAATGTCCTCTACAGTGACATTTATTGATTCTCTTATTGTCATTCTCGATGAATTAAGAATAATGCAAAATCATTTTGAAAACTGGACAAATTGGTTAAACACAAAGAAGTAAAAATTAAAATTGCCTAAAGCTCTTAATCTATAGGAAATCAACCTGTTAATATTTTGGCATGCTATTTTCTTTCAATTTTTCATGCATTAGGACATCAAGATATCCATGTCGTAATTTCTGGAACTGCAAATATGTTACTTTAGACAACCGAAGGTGTTTGAAGATGTAATTAAGTTAAGGCACTTGAGATGGAAAGATTATTCTTATTTATCTGGGTGTGTCCAATATAATCACAATGGTGCCTAAAGGAGGTGGACAGGAAGCTCAGTGAGAGAGACTGGGAGATGCTGTGCTGCTGGCTTTGAAGATGGAGGATGGGGCCGTGAGCCCAAGAATGCTGGCAATCACGAGAAGCTAGAAAAGGATAAAAACAGATTCTCTCCAGAGCTTCCAGAAGGAATGCAGCTCTGCTGACACCTTGATTTCAGTCAGCTGAGACTGATTTTGGACTTCTGACCTTCAGAACAATTAGATACTAACTACGTGTTTTTTTTTCCAATTCTCACCCAAGCATATGTTTGTTGATTTTAGAGAAAAAGGAAGGGGATAGAGAAAGAGAGAGAGAGAGAAATACTGATGTAAGAAACATCCATCAGTTGCTTCCTGCATGTGCCCCAACCAGGGATCAACCCCACGACCTAAGTATGTGCACTGACTGGGAACTGAAACCGTAGACTTTTGCTGTATGGGATGATGCTCCAGCCAACTGAGCCACCCAGCCGCAGCATAACTTTGTGTTGTTTTAATTAACTGAATGGATGCTAATTTGTTACAGCAGCAACAAGAAGCTAATGCAATGCATGTATATGTATGTTTGTGGAACAAGGGTTTTTTTTTTTTCCTTCAACAAAATCAGGATCATTCTGTACTTAATATTTTATAATATGTGCTTTTCAAAATAAAAAACATAGTAATTTTTTGTTTTGTTTTAAACAGAAATATGATATGGTGAACATGGTCCTGGTAGCACCAGAAATTGGCTAGGAATATTTTGCAGGGTATGTCAAAGGGAGAAGAGAGAGGCTAGCAGGACATAAACCCCCAGGCTTTTGCAAACCCCTTGTTTGAGATGATGAAGATCTTGAGATCAGTGGTAGCAGAGAGAGCAGTGAAGACGTGACAATAAGGGGCATTTGAGGAGCATGACTGATGGGACTCAGTGACAGCACTTTGGTGATGTCATGTTTTCGGCATAGCCTTGTCTCAAAGCGCATAACTGAACAAAAGTTCAAGTGATCAGCTATTCATCTGTTTACGTTGTTTGTTCTTCCATGAGACATTTTTCGAGTGACTTTTCGCAATCAGTTCAAAGAATCCTGCAAAAGACCGTGAGGCAGCAAAGGGAGAGAATCATTTCTTAATTCTCTCATCAATCCCCTAGATGAACTGCAAATTTTTTAAAAAGTGTTACATTATAAATATATTAATAGGAGAATCTAAAATTGTTTTTGGTAAAATAATGGATTTGAAAGTTCTAATTATTCTCATAAAGCACATTTTACCTATACATTGCATATATACATTTGAATCATAAAGTCTGGAAACCTAGATTACATTTTATTTTTTTATAAATTGAAAACCCTTGATTAGTGATTCTTCTGGGGTATGCTAAAGAGATTCATGTTTATTCAATGAAAATCTGAGACACAAGTCATCTGAAGCAAAGAATCACAGATGGCTGTGCAGAAGTCGATGGAAAGATTGCCTTAATGCACCACATTCGTTGCAATTTTGCACAGTGCATTGAATTATATGTTGCTGATAAGGAACAGTACATTAAACATATCATGTAATGTATATGTCATTGAATACATCATGTATCTAATACTAATAAATAATTTGTTATATATGTAATATACAGGGTCTGGCAGAAGTAAGGCCTGCTTATTACCCAGGTAGGGTAATAAGATAGGTATAATAATTTACAGTTTTATTTGAATATTTCACCTAAAATGTCATATGGTGTGCTTGAGTGCAATATTGTTATGTTACAGAATTACATGCTTATGGTTTTGTAATAAAGGATTTTGTAATAAAAAGGGGCATTATTTGTGCTGGACCCTGAATGCGTGTGTGTATGTGTGTGTGTTTCCAGTCTTTATTTGCTGTGTAGTCTTTCTGGCCACCAGGTGCATATTTATACCTTCAGCCTTGGGTGATGTCCCTTTAATTCAACAAATATTTATTAGGCAGCTGTATGGACTGAATTATATCCCCCTCCTGACAAATTCCTATGTTGAAGCCCTAACCATCCCTCCACTAAAGCAATACTTGATGGAAGTTCATGCTCTTACCTATTCTTTCCCATGGTAGACAGTCAATTGGGGGATAGGGTCTTTAAAGAGACAATTAACTTAAAATGGGATTGTTAGGGTAGGCCTGAATCCAGTATCAGTAGTGTCCTTATAGGAAGAGGGAATTAGGACCCAGAGAGAGACAACCATGTGCAGACACAACAAAGAGGCAACCATCTGCAAAACAAGGAAGGGTCTCATAAGAAACCAAGCCTGCTGACACTCACCTCCTGGACCTCTAGCCTCCTCCAGAACTGTAAGAAAAAATACATTTCTGGGGCCTCCCTGTCATTCACCACAGTGCCTTGAATGTGAGGGACACTCAGTATCTGTCCGTTGATTTAGCAATGATATCAGTCTTCTGCTTTCAGCATTCTTTCAGCCTTGAAACCCTGGAGTCATCTTGGACTTTCTCTCCTTCACGCCTTTGTCCAGTCTGTGACCTATGCCATCAGCTTTTCCAAATGTGTTTTAGCTCCCCTCCTTTCTCATCACTTCATACCTGGATTAACAAAACCAGCCTTCCAGTTACTTCCCTTATTCTGACCTATACTTCAGAATGTTGCCAGATGTTTCTTAATTTTGTCTTTTATCATCCTTTAATTTGACAAATATTGCTGAACTTTTCTATGTACAAGACACCATGCATGGAGGAGTCGGACATACGCACAAAAAGTTATAATACCAATGTGCAAATTTGGGGGGAGCACATAGGTGCAGCAAATAACTATCCAGAGGAATTGGAGATAAAAGAGGAGACAGTTGAACTGTAATGTATAGGAGCAGGCCAGACAGAGAAGGGCAAAGGACATTCTAGACAGAAGGAATAGTAATTGCAAAGGCTCAGAGTTGGGAAAATGGCTGGTACATTCAAGAATGAACTTCTTCATATTTCTATCGCATTGATTCCCAAACCTACAGTTTGGTCCCCAATGGCCTTCATAATCTTTTTTTTTTTTTCATGTCACTATTCTTCAACAGATCTCTTCAGCTCTAGTGAAACCATTTTACCCATTGTTTGCTAAAAATAGACCGCTACTTTCTTCTTGATACATCTGCTACACCATCCCTTCCATGCCTGGCAATACCCCACACTGAAGGAATACTTGATGGAAGTCCGTGTTCTGTCCTGTTCTTTCCCATTACAGACATTTTGGAGATGGGCATAACCTTGTTAGTTTATTATTTGGCACTGAACATAAGTCATTCACTTTTTCACTTAATATGTATAGCTAATAACACTATTAGTAGTGTGGTTATTGAGTTCAAAAGTAGGCTTAAAAGTAACACTCTGTAATATGTATGCAGAGAATTGCTGAGTTCGGATTGGTTAAATTCCTCCATGGTCTGATTGTGAACGTCAGAACACTCACAGGGTTGTGATAGCTGCTCTTGCGTAACAGTTGGTGTTTGTCCTAAGTCAATAACTGGAAATGTTCTACAGATTTTTAAAAAAATGCTTCTGCCAAAGGCTTACTCATAAATCATCTACTATAACTTAAAAATATATATTCCAAAGAATAGGTAATACTCTATTTACTACGTATTTATGTTACATAAAGCATGCAATCCCACTTGTGTGAAAGAAATACCTTTATACTCAAAGATCTAGTGTTCTGTAGTTAAAATTCGACTGGGAGGGGTGAGGTGTGTGTGGGATGGTCATACCCGGCCCTTGCCTCACCTTATATTACTGCACCTAACTCTATTTCTCTCCCTGGCATTCAGATGCTAAGTGCCAGCTAAGTCTCATTTCTTTCATAAAGTCATCTTAACCTGCTCCCACCATAGTAAATTTCTCTCTTCTCTTAACTCTTACTGTATTTAGTTTGTATCAGAGCCGAGTATTTTGTTGTTCTCTGGTTATTTCATGTTCCTCTATCATCAACAGTTTCTCAAAGCAAAAGTCTCTTTTTCAATTAAAATTAACTTAATTTTTTAATTAAATAATGAATGCTTTGTGTGTTGTTTTCCTCAACATTTTGTTTAGAGAGTTATTTAACTACATAAATATTGATTTAGTTCATTAAGCTTAATTGCCAATTAAAGAATACAAAATCATCATTTAAAAATAAAAAATTAAGGAATGTACCAAATCACACCACTCTGCAATTTTTGTATTCTTGTATTTCTTCCTAGATTTTCCTATATCATGTTTTTTCATGAGTTCATATTGTACATGTTTATAACTTTTTAAAGATTTTATCTTTAGAGAGAGGGGAAGGGAGAGAGAAAGAGAGGGAGAGAAACATCGATGTCAGAGAGAAACATTGATTGGTTGCCTCTCCTATACACCCCAACCAGGAAGAACCAGAACCTAGGCATGTGCCCTGACCAGGAATTGAACTGGTGCCCTTTTGCTTTGTGGGATGACACCCAACCAAGCGAGACACACCAGGCAGGGCATATGTATAATTTTTTCTTTGTTAACATATTATGAACATCTTTTCATATCAAAAAATTATTTTCTAGAAATTATCATTTTCTTAATCTCATTGCTGTATATTTAGGGGATTTCTAATTATTTATCATCATTGCACAATATCCTAGCTAATGTTTTATTCTTACTCCTTGGAACAAATTTATAGAAGAGAAATTGCTTCATCAAAGAAATGCATATTTTTAAGTTTTAATGTCTGTTGCTAAACTCTCCTCCATGATTTATACTTCCACCTGCAGGATATGAGGGTGTGTTTCCCTCCTTGCCAATAAATGGGTCGGGCCATTTTTAAAAGTTAGAGACTCTTTCTTGTATTTCTCTCATGCTTCTTAAGTGATTCAATGGAGCTGGGACACAGTAGACACTAAAAACATAGTTTTGATAAATTGATTAATAAGTAGTGTTCTTTCTACTACTTATGACTACTGATTTTTAAAAATATTTTATTTATTTTATTTTTAGAGAGAGGGAAAGAGAGGGTGAGAAACATCAATGTGAGAGAGAAACGCCAATCACCCAGACCTGGACTGAACCCACAACCCAGGCATGTGCCCTGACAGGGAATTGAACCAGTGACCTTTTGCTTCATAGAACAGTGCCCAACCAACTGAGCCACATGGGTTAAAGCACTCCTGATTCTTTTTAAGTTAATAACTATTCATTCATTCAATATATTTATATTACATGCAGTGATCCTTGGTCTGCCTGCTGAAAAGGAATATAGCATTTAGAAATGAAACAAATATTTTATAAATTACTGAGTCGTAAATTAAGACAGTGATAACTAGTTTCAAAGGTAATGTGAATAGAAGCTATCTTAAAATGAAAGCTATAGTGTAATCCTAAGAAGTCTCTTGGGAACAAACAATTTGTCTCATTTTTCTAAAAATAGGAAGTACTAAAAATTTCTCCTCTGGGGAATAGAACTATGAATTTAGGATATGAAACCTTCCCATCCTTTAGCTGTTGGGAGTATTCAAAATCTGGGAACTTGTACCAGAGATGAGGTCAAAACCTGGTGTGGATTTTCATAGTCTCAGCATATTTTAGAACCTGTTTTCTCATTTAGTATGAACGGGGGAAAATCAACACTAAAATTTCTGGGAAGAGTTTTAATGTTTCTATCCATTCCTGAAAGTTTGTTTTGTTTAAAGCTACCTCAGGTCTAGGTGACTAGATGGATGTCCCAGTCTGTTAATTTTACAAGGCTCCTGTTCAATTATCAAAAGATCATACTAAAGTATTAATGTACAAATCTTTTCACCTTATATAAATGGTAATCATTAAAAATTAGCATAGCTTTAAAAGTAACTGATTTGAAACTTCATTTAAAAGAATATATGCCATAATTCTTTTATAATATGTTTCTCCCCATGATTACTGATGGAGCTAGAATGAGTTTGTAGCTCATAAAGCATTATGTAGTGGAAAGAGCATGTGAATGGGGTCCGAATTTATAGGTTGTAGTCCACTATCTTCCAGTAGTAGCTTTTTAACTTTAGGCAAGTCACTTCAACTCCAGGGGCTGTAGTTTTCTCCTCTATAAACCAAAAGCTCAGGTCAGCATTTCTTAAAGTGTATTCTATAGAAAACATATCTTGTGAGATGTTCAATTAGAAAAAGCATTTCTAATTGCTTTTGGACTGGACTCCATATTCTAATAGTGACTTCCTTGTCTCCTTTACCCACTAAGCCATGTGCTTTTTGAGGGCAGGAACCACCTGCCATGTCTTTCTTGTCTTTGTATTTCTAGGCCTTAGCTGGAGCTCAATAAATCCTTATGGAATGAATGATTTCATGATGTAAAGGAACTGATGAGAATATGCTTAGGTACCTTTCTCAATGACTTCAAGTTACTTCGTTTCCTTTTCTAATTAGCTTAGACCAACCTAAGCACTGAGAGGAGAGAGGGTTGGCTAAAAGGCATCTAAGAATCATTGAATGGTCTATTCTTAAAGGCGATTTCAATGAAGTCAAATTATCTTCCTTGTACAGTAGTATCACAGCCTAGTAATAGCATTTGATGACAATAGGGATTTATTAGGTTTAGCACCCAGGTGTATCTAATCTCAACAAACCTGGTCATAAAGGAAATGGGGTAGACAGATGTGTATAAATTATCACTTACGAAAATAGTTTCATTTATTAATTTAAATATATTTATTGTGCATAGTACCTTTATTATACAAGGTACTATGCTAAATAGTATCTTTCGGTACTATTTATGGAAGATGTTAAGGATGAATATATTGTTTTATTACATTTATTGGGGAAGATGACAACTTACTGAAATAATTATAGTTAGAGGTAATGAATGATGAATTCCACAAGAAAGGAAGAGAGGCTACAGTAATGGGTCATAAGCACCATCTTCATATAGAAGAAATAACATTATTCTACACAAGAATATTAAAGCACCTACTCAAATTATACAAAAGTGGTTGTGTTTCTTAAGTACAGATAGCTCAAGTGTGAAATGTAGCTCGTGACTGTATTGGGTGGTTCTAAATACCGGTTTTGAAATAGACTGTGTACAAATTTGGAACAGATTGTGCAAAAAAAGACCAAAACCACTTGAAAGTCCTCAAGAATATCAGAAAGAAGTAGTGTAATTAGCAAAACCAAGATTTGGCCCCAGGACAGAGAAATGAACACCGTGGTTCATACAAAGAGAGCCAAGATCTCAGAAATGTGTATTCACTTCTTTATTTGGGAAAATGCAATTTACAGGTACTTTTACTTAGCAAGCAGATGGGAAAATGTGAAAAGGGAGTATTTACTAAAACTAATTCCAGGTCACACTTCTGACTTTTCAATTGTTTTAATGCTGTCCACAAACTTGCTTTGCATGTAGTGGGACAAAAATGATTTAATTCTATTTTTTCTTCCTTTAATCAACTTTAAAATAAGGTCAAAATAAAGATATAAATTAAATTTTACAAGTCAAGCCTGCATCAAAATAAGCAGTAACGAGTAATTTAGAGCTTGGCGATAAGGAAACATGCCAACACCTTACTCCTAAAGAATTTCAGGAAGGAGGTGACAGCTATTAAGAACGCAAGATAAGCAAATGTCAAAGTTTAAAAGTACTTCAAGATAATTGACATGTCCAATTTTTAAAAGCTTCCCAATATAGTGCATGAATCTGCAAGGAGTTGTTGGCCAAAATGGGATTTCCCAAAAAAATTTAACAGGCCTCACAGACTGCAACGACAATGTCCTTTAAGTGCCTAAGACAACATCTGCTGTGCTGCTGGAATCCTTGAACACTCCCGCATAAAGGTGCACGCCTGTAGGTCCTGGACAGACTGCTCCAAGCCTCAGCGCCTCCCGGGGTCCTCGGACAGAGGCCGCTGGGCCTGCTTCCGAGGGAGGGCGATTTAGGGGGTGGGACAGTGCCGGGATTTTCCGTCCTCACTCATTCATTCTCTGATTCACAGGTTCCCGAGGTGACTCCCAGGGACGCGCGGAGGAAAGGCGGAGCACGCAGAACCGCCCGCACTGGGTGCGGCGCGGCGCCCAAGGGGAAGGTGAGCAGGCGGGGCTCGGGGCTCGGGGCTCGGGCGGGGGGCGCGGGCAGCGGGCCGGGGCCCCGGAGGGGAGGGCGCTGCCGCCTGCGCCGGAAGTGAGTGGTCGGCGGCGGGTGGGGGCAGCGAGCGGCCGGGCACGAGTCGGTCAGCCTGTGGGCCGCCCGGCCCGCGGCCCCGCCTTCTGTGTCTCCGCCGGACGCCGCGGCAGTCGGATCCGCCGCGGCTGGGCTCTGCGGCCGCCCCGCCCGGCGCGCGCTCCCGCCCCCGCCGCCGCCCGGTCCGTCGGTCAGTCAGTCGCGGAGCGCGCGGCGCGGGAGCTGCGGGCGCTCGCGGTGTGTCTTGAGAAGGAGCGCCGCGCCTGGGGAGGAGGCGGTGGCGGCGGCTGGAAGAGCGCGAGTGGCGGCTGCCCAGCCCGGGGCCGCTACAGTAGCTGGGGCCGGCGGAGAACCGGGCGGCTGTAGCGGTGAGTGTCCAGCCTCACCCTCGGGGCTGGCGAAGGGAACCGGCCGGGCGCGGGGCTGTAAGGCACTGCCGCCGCTCCCGTCTCCATTTTCCCGGCGCCCGGCCCCGCCATCCGGGCGCGGTGCGGATCGCCGAACCTGGGGCGGGGTCGTGGCCGCGTCTGGTTGGACCTCACCCGGCGAGGGCAGCCGGCCGGCCGGTGGGTTGGAGTCGGCGGGGCCTGGGCAGCACCCTGCGCCCCTGGGGGCCGCGACAGAGCGAGACAATGAGATTTAGGGCCGCCTTGGAGGGTGCGGTTGGGCTCCTCCGGGCGGCATGGGGAGCTGGTGGCCCGGGACCGCGGGGCGGAAAGGACTCTCCCCGGACTAGCTGCAGAAGGCAGTGATTCGGAGTCTGGGGTTCCTCAGGTTGGGTGGCACCCCCCACTCCGTCTTTCGCCTGGGAGTTCAGTGCAGAGACTTGAAAAGGTGGGGCACCTTCTATGTCTTATTCCTAATTAAGCAGGCTAGGAAGTAATTGCTCCGTTGCTTTTGAGCCCCATTTCATCTTTCTGTGTGTATTCCCGCCGGAAATCCAAACTGCAATTCCTGGGTGGGGGTGGGGGGAGAGGGAGGCAGTGTGATAGCATTGGGATGCCTTCCTTCTAAGACGGTTTGAAAGATGTGGTTTTCTCATTCAGACAGTATCTTAGCGTGTCCCCACAGTGGGAGCTGGAAACCGCATAAGCCTTATTGCTTGTAAGCACGAAGACGTGGTTCAATATGAATTAAGAGCTTTTTGGAAGACTATAGGCGTTACATCAAATGTGTGTGGTGTGTGCATTTCTTATATTCTGTGGGAAGAACCGTTTGGGAAAATGTGGGAGAACTGGCAGCTTTTCACTCTCCCTCCCAGTGAGGGCTGATATCTGCAGCATTTCTCTGTGCAAATGTGGAGAGCTGTCTGTGTATGTCAAGTCCACTGTAAAGGAACAGTAAAGGTGACGGGTCAGGGGTGGGGCGTAATCAGGTGATTAAACGGGTGGCACTGAGTCCATAGGGATATTAAATTCAGCAAATATTTGTGAAATACCAACCGTCTGTTAGGCAAGGAGGGGGACACAAGTGAGCAAGACCTGCCGCTTACAGTGGTGGAAAGAGCTCTTTGAAGCCGGGGAAACCAGCGGTTCCAGAAAGCACTGTAATTGGTTTAGCAGTGTGACGTCGGATAAGCTATTGAACTCTCAACAGTGCGTTCTCTATCGGTAATGTGGGAACAACACCACCTGCTCCCCTCCCCAGATGGTCGTCAGACAGATTAAATGAGATAACGTGTGCAAAGTGCCTAGCACCTTGCTTGGCACTGAGGTTTTAACAAATGTTAATTCCTTTCTTCCCTCACCCACTGCTCTTGGGATTTTCGGGGAAGAAGGGGGAAGAAGTAAACGTTAATTGTAATGCAATGAATTATATAATAAAATGTTGAAGTAGAGGTGCAGAGTAGGAGAGTGTAAGGAAAGAACTTAATTCAAGATTGGCAGCGCTGGGGAAAATTGATGGAAACTGCGGCATTGAAGTGGAACCTTTAAGGATGGGTAGGATTTCAGCTAATGTAGATTTGGAGGGGGAGGACATTCCGAGCAGAGGTGGTGCTCTTCTTGAGAGCGATTTGTGGAGGAAGAGCAATGGGGGAAGGGCAAAACAGACGCTCCAAAGGTTTTTAGCTCATGTCGAGTCTGACCTTCAAAGATTGTTTCTGTTATTTTGCTTTTCGTGTTGTGAATTTCCCAGAAACCAGCCTTTTCAGTTAAGTACAGAGAGATGTCTACAAAGCTTAACACATGATTTTTTTTTGGATTAGACATTTTGTGTTATTTGCATTACTATTATCTAATATTTGCATTGAATAAAAAATTATTTGTAGATAAGTCCTCTATTTGGTAGAAAAATCACCTTGTTTTTCAGATTTAAAGGTCTCACCAAGACTATATATTAAGTAACTGGCTGAAGGAAGTGGAGTTAGTGGGCACATGTTGGGTGTGTCTCAAACTCTTAATCCATATCATTTTTTCCCACAAATATTTTAACACTTAATTTTCCACAGAAGTGCTTTTAACTCTTGTCTTTGAAGATAATTAAAATGGCTTTCTTTTGGTTTTGCTACCTTTGGGTCCCAGTCATGTGTGATTATTTATTAGATTAGTGTGGTGGGTGACTATTAGGCTATTCATAGACTTAGACAGGGATCTCAAGGCTTTGCCTTCATTCTCAAGTAGTTGAGTGTCAACATTAGTACTATTAATCCCAACCTCTTATTTTAGGAAAATTAATATTAGTGAAACAAGATATGTGACTCTCAATTCCTTTACCTATAAAATGAGAAATATGGATTAATTAGTTCAGCGATTTTCCACCTTTTTCATCTCATGGCAGATATAAACTAATTACTAAAATTCTGCGGCACACCAAAAATGTGGATTTTTGCCGATCTGACAAAAAAAGTGGTATAATTTTGATTCATTCATACCCGATGGCTATTGTTGCGTTGGCTGTTGTCATTTTTTTATTTGACAGTCTAAGGAAAAAGTGGTCAGTGCCCCTGACTAAATAAATAGTCAGATATTGTATATTTTAAAAATTCTTGTGGCACACCAGTTGCAAATTGCTGGATTAGATCACTGTCTTTCAGTGTGTTTTACTTGAACTCTGGAATTTTGAGGACCTTCAGAAGCTCTGCAGGTGTTTGACTTAAATCTCATTAAAAATGTACTTTAAACCCATAATAATCAAAAAGTCACTGTTATATGACATGCACTGTTTTAAGTGCTTTACATGTATTGATTTACTTCTTGCAATAATACTAAAAACTTCTGTTAATATCTAAGAAAACAAGCACAGAATACTACAAAGTGGTAGAGCTTTATAGCATAATTCTTACGCTTGTATTTTTAACCATATTCCTACACTGCCACCATAATAACACACAAGTGTTTTTTTATTGTGGCAAAATATACAACATAATATTTACCATTCTAACTATTTTTAAATGTTCAGTTAAGTGATATTAAGTACATTCACATGGTTGTGTAAACATCATGATCCATTTCCAGAACTTTTCATCATCCCAAACTGAAACTCTACCCATTAACCAGCAGCTCTCCACCCACTCTCCCTTTACAGCTCCTGGTAACCACTTTTCTACTTTCTGTTCCTATGTTTTAACTACTCTAGGTACTTCTTAAGTAGAATCATGCAATGTTTGTTTTTGTTTTGTTGTATCTGGCTCATTTAACGTAGCATAATTTCTTCAAGTTTCATCCATGTCGTAGCATGAATCAGAATTTCATTCCTTTTTAAGGCTGAATAATATTCCATTGTATGTATGCACCACATTTTGTTTATTCATGTAGGTGGACATTTGCTTGTTTCCACCTTTTAGCTATTGTCAATAATCCTGCTCTAAACATTGGTATATACATATCTGTGTGAGCTTCTGATTTCAGTTCTTTTGGGTATATGCCCAGAAGTGGAATGGCTGGATCATGTGGTAATTGTTTGATTTTTTTAGAAACTGCCATACTTTTTCTACAGCAACAATAGTATTTTACATTCCCATCAGCACTGCACAAGGGTTCCAGTTTCTCTGCATCCTCACCAACACTTGTTATTTTCTGGGTGTATGGGGTTTTTTTGTTTTGTTTTGTTTTAATAATAGCCATCCTAATGAGGGGGAAGTTTTGTGTCATTGTGGTTTTGGTTTACATTTTTCTAATAATTAATGATGTTGAACATCTTTTCATGTCCTTATTAGCCATTTGTGTACCTTTGTAAAAATGTCTGTTCAAGCCCTTTGCCCATTTTTTAAATTGGTTAGTTTGTTTTTTTATTGTTGAGTTGTAAGAATTCTTTATATATTCTGGATGTTAATCTCATATCGGATCCATGATTTACAAACATTTGCTCCCATTCTGTGGGTTGCCTTTTTACTCTGTGGATAGTGTCCTTTGATACTCAAAGTTTTTCATTTTAATGAAGTCCACTTTATTTTTGTCTTTTTTTGCTTGTCCTTTTAGTGTCATCTAAGAAATCATTGCCAAATCCAATGTCAGGAAACTTTTCCTCAGTGTTTTCTTGAAAGAGTTTTCTGTTGGGTTGGCTAAAAAGTTCATTTGTTTTTTTTCCATAAGATGGTTCTAGTAGCGCTTAGTTGTCTTTAACCTCATTCAAAACAATTTTGTTAGATTATATTGTGACAGCTGTTATATCAGTATGCATTTTTTTAAAAAATTATCAACATTGGTGAATTTTTGTGTAGCCATTTTAATATTGAAGATGCCAGAAAATACCCAACATTTTTGGGTTATCATGATACAATTATTTCAAGAAAGGTAAAACAACTAAAATGCCAGAAAAGATTTGTGCAGTGTATAGAAAAGGTGCTGATCAAAAATGTTAAAAGTGGTTTGCTTAATTTCATGCTGGAGATTTCTCTCTGACCAGTGTTCCACCGTAGGGTAGACCAGTTGAAGTTGATAGCGATCAAGATGTTAATGGAGAACAATCAATGTTCTACTACACAGGAGCTAGCCAACATACTCAAAATATCCAAATCAATAAAGTTATTGGTGAAAATGAAAAATGTGTCTTTTATTTTACAGGAAAAACTAAACAGACTTTTTGGCCAACCCAGCAGTTTTAGCCCTGAGATCTTTAATCCATATGAGTTATATTTGCATATGAAGGGTCCACCTTCATCCTTTTGCTTGTGAATATGCAGTTTTCCCAACACCATTTGTTGAAAGTACTTTCGCCATTGAATGGTCTTGGCACCCTCATGTACATGTATGTAAAATTTCAGCACACTGAAAACCATAGTACTACATGAGTATACATGGTTAATTTTTTGTGTGGAGGAAGGGCAGGCATTTCTTAGCATAAAGCTTCTCTTACTATCTCTGCTTATTTGTAACTTTTTTACATGGGTTAATGATAAGGAAAGTTGTGGTTTGCAGTACACTTTTTAGGTAGCATATTGCCAATTGTTATTTATCACAAAAAATAGCAAATTTAGATCCTTCTTTTTTAAAAGATAAGTGTTTTAACTCACCTTGAAATTTGGCAACACTTTTTAAGTACAGTACTTTGCCACAAGACAACTAATAAACCTGTTTGGTACAACACACGTGGTCATTCCACAACCACATCAATAACATCCTGTAATGCTTGGCACTCTTTTTGCTTCAACTTCTCTTTGCTGCAGTAGTTGCTTTTGAAATTAAACCTCACTCCCCTTGCCCCCAACTTTCTTTTGCTGAGATCAAAAGCAGCTGCTTCATGAGGGATTATATAATAACAGTTTTTCCATAAAGTATTGTTCCTATTACGGAAATTTATTTATTACTGAGAATGTATGTTCTGTGGAACATCAGTCTCCTGTACCAGCTTTTAAAAGATGAGTACTTTATTTCATTATTGAAAAAGAATCTAGCAAATGCTTTTACTCTTAAAATACTTAGAATCACTTAGTACCAGAATACTTAGGTTACTTTATAGGATGTGTGACTGTATGACAGGTGTCCATAATGAAGATGCCAGTGTCACTTTATATTCCATTAAATGCATGTGTGTATTAAGATAAAGATTAAATATAAAGAGAACTAACATGTTCTTATACCTTGGTAGTTCCTTCATACCTCCTGGGGTATGGTCACCTCCATTTTGGAAACCACTATACAAGCTTTATCAAATTACTGTTGTTAATAATGAGCTTTACATATTAAGTTCCATTTCATAGTGTATACTATTTTTATATGAAGCCTTATTAAAAATAAAGCAGTTGGGGAAAAACATTCTGATTCTCATCCTACTTGGCAAGTAATGTTTGTAAAAGAAAACTAGGTAAATTTCTGCAAAGTAAGACCTTAATAAAATTTATTTTTCATCACAATTGGAGTTATTTGCTTATTTTAGGAGCTTACATTTGGATTTCATTTGATGCTTTCAGTAATTTTTCAAGGCGAATTAAAAGTACTCATTTAACATTTAATTTAGTAATTCAGTAGTGTTGATAGATTTATAATTTTTTCCTGTCCATAGTGAGCATTTTTCCCTTGACACCCCTAGAAAGATATAAAACATTTTTCTTGACTACCCTTTACTTCCTCTTCCCTCTCTCCTCCCTGTCATCAGAGCAATTGCAAGCACAGTTGCTGAACCACATGTAAGTTTTGCTTGTTCTAAAACTTTGTATTAGTTGAATCATATGTGTATACTCATTTGTCTCTGACTCAGTATTCAGCATGTTTTTAAATGTATCAGTAGTTTGTTTCTGTTTATTGTGGAATAATATTCAATAATATTCAGTATATTCAACACATACACAACGTGTTGAATGTACTACAGATTGTTTATCCACTTTCCTGTTGATGCACACCTGGGCTATTTCCAGTTCAATACTATTGTGAAGAAAACTATTAGAATATTTGTGTATAAGTCTTTCTGTCGATAGATGTTTAATTTCTTCTCTTTGGAGAAAAGAGTAGAATTGCTAGGTCCTAGGTAGATAGATGTTCCCCTTTTAAAACCTTGTATTGAAGAACAGTGTACCTTGTTCTTCACAAAAGTGCATGTTATCCTAAGTGTACACATTTACAACCTGAATACGCCTGTATAACTTGCACACCAATGAAAAAAATAGAAAATTACCAGCGTGTTAGAATCCCCTCATACTTGCTTTTTTGTACCTTAGCTCCCTTGAGGTATAGCCACTGCCTTGATTCCTAACTCTAATTCTTCTGTAAAGTTCTTTGGTTTACTTGTTTCTTTAACAGTTTTTCTACTTTGTTGAGGTGTAGTTTCCATATGACAAAGTACACGCATTAAAGTATGTAATTTGATAGATTTTCATAGGCCTGTGAAGACATCTCTGCAATCAAGATGGGAATATTTCCATCATCCCCCAGAGTTTCCTCATACCCATTTGCAAGTCATGCTGTCCTCCACATCCATCTCTGAGCAATCTGTCACTATAGATCAGTTTGCACTTTCTAGAATTTTATATATAGAATCAATCAGACGGTGTTCTCTCTAGCTCCTTCTTTTCCTGTAGTCTGCAGAAGAATGATTTTTAGATTGTTCCATGTTGATTGGATTAGTTCATCTCTGTGCTGAATGGTATTCCATTATGTGTATATACCACGTTTTGTTATCCATTCACCTGTTCATAGCTATTTGGGCTGTTTTCATTTCTGGCTTTTACAAATAATGCTTCTATGAGACGTGTGTATAAATCTCTTCAGGGACATATGTTTTCATTTCTCTTGGGTAAATACTGATGAGGACCTGCTGGGTTATATAGGGTAGTTGTATTTTTAATTTTTTACAAAACTGGTAAACTTTTCCAAAGTTAATATCATTTTTATATTCAACAGTATTAAATGACAGTTCTAACAGCTCTATATCCTAACACTTGGTATTATCAGTCTTTTTCATTTTAGCCACTGTAATGAATATGTAGTAGTATCTCACTGTAGTTTTACTATGCTAATTACTAATAATTTTAAGCCACTTTTTATGTTTTTATTAGCTATATGGGAGGTAACTGTAAGTCTTTTGCCTATTTTAAAAATTGGCTTGTTGCCCTGGCTGGGTGGCTCACTTGGTTGGAGCATCATCCTGAACACCAAAAGGTTCTGGGTTCGATTCCCAGTCAGGGCACTTACGTAGGTTGCGTGTCAGATCCCTGGTCAGGACACGTATGGGAGGCAATCAGTTGGTTTTTCTCTCTCACATCAAAGTTTTTGTCTCTTCCTTCCTTTCTCTAAAGTCAGTAATAAAAATATCCTGGGTTGAAGATTTTTAAAAATTGGGTTATCTTTTTTTTAAATTTAGTTGTAGCAATTCTTTACATATTCTAGATGCAAGTCATTTATCAGATAATAATTGTGAATATTTTCTCTTAGTCTGTGGCTTGCCTGTTTATTTTTTTAATGGTGTATTTCAAATAGCAGAACTTATTGGACTTCATCAAAATGATCAGTATTTTCTTTGATGGTAAGTGTTTTCTGTGTCCTGATAAGTCTTGGCATACATCAAAGTTGCAAAGACATCTCTGTGTTTTCTCATAGGAGCTTTATCATTTTAGCTTTTACATGTCAGTCTATGATCCATTTTGAATTAATTTTTGTTCACGGTTGATGTGGAAGCCCCCTTCCCCATGCTTATATCTATTTGTTGTAGTCATTTGATAAAAATGCTTTCTATTTTTATTTATCAATTATACTTCAATAGAGCTGGTAAAAAATCTCTTTTCTCCTTACCTTTGACTTTAACAATGCTGCTGAAAATCATTTGACCGTATAAGTGTGGGTCTGTTTCTAGACTCTTTCGTTCTGTTACATTGATGTAATTCTCTGTTCTTTTGCCAGTACTACATTGTCTTGGTTACTTAGTCTTAGGCTGAATCTTGAAGTCAGGTAGTGTAAACCCAAATTATTTTTCCAGATTGCTTTGGCTGTTCGCTAAGTCATTTGCTTTCCCATATGAATTTGAGAATCAAATATTGGGATATTTGTTGTAATTACGTTGAATACCTACTTCGAAATGGGGAGATTCAACATAACATTGCTGCATCTTCTCATCCATTCACATTTATTTAGGTCTCTAAATTCTCTCAGCAATATTTTATATTTTTCAGTTGTCATAGAACATATTATATAAACACTGCATGCTGTCCTATTTGTATCGTTTCTTAGGGCCAAATCATTTACAGATCCTTATTTTTGTAATATAAATTATGATTTGGTATGTTTTCCCATGTGATATCCTTGTCTAATGCATGGGTGAAGGGACCATCTATTCTGATGTGGCAGTGCTAGAAACAAAGGAGACTAAAACATATCTTTATAAACACTGAGGCAGAAGTTTATGACTGTACAATTATTGACAGAATTCTTTTGGCTTGTAGGGTTGTGGATATTAATATTTCAAGAGGCTTATCTTTATTTTTAGAATCAGAAGTAAAACAATCTTATCAGTTGAATCAGGGTTAAATTTTTACCAGAGGATTTTGAATTTGCTTTTTCATAGTTTGCCTTCTTCCCCCCCCAACCGTTTCATTAATATTGATGGAAATATGCAACCCTTAGAAATGTATAAAAATAAAATAAAGTCCTATCATCCACAAATCATTACAGTTAAACTTTTTGTTATATTTTCTTATATATGTGTGTATATGTATTTATGTAACTCATAACTGTATGCACAATTTAGCTTGTTTAAACTTACATCACTAGCATTTTTGTTTGCATTAAATGCTTTATGAGTAATTTACAACATCTGCATTATAACCCAGGATGGCTATAACGCACTCAAATTGGTATAGTTTTTCTTGTAGGATATTTAGTTGTCCTCCCCCTCCCTGCTTTTTTTTTTAATGTTTGGCTTTGATGAGCATACTTGTTTACACATTCTGTCCATACTTTGACTTTATTTTTACAATAAATTTGTTTTTAATTTTGAAAAATTTTAAAGTATAGAACATGATAGACAGCTACATATTCATCACCTGTAGCAATCAGTTGTTTACATTTTGCTTCAAATAAGTTGTTGAAGAAGTAAGGTACAACAAAAATCCTCCCCCAGGTAATAATTTGTGTTGTTCTAGTTCATGTTTTAGTGATATATATGTATATATATCTTCCCATAAAATTTTACTTATTGCTATTTGTAGTTTTGAATTTTATATAAAGGATGAACTATTGTATATCCATCATTCTTTTCAACTTTGCATTTTTACCTCAATCATATGGTTTGACATTATTCATACTAGTTCTTGTAGATCTAGGTCATTCTTTTTATACGAATAGGGCAGTTTTTCTATTTCCCTTCTGAGAGGTAGATAGGATGCCACTATGAACATGCTTGTACATTTCTCCTCGTGCTTGTCTCTTAAGTACCTGGACACTGAATGGTGGTATTGTGGGATCATAAGACATGTAATCTCCAAATGGGTCTCCAACGTGATGAGTTATATATTTCCCTGCCACCAGTGGACATTACTCCACATCCTCCCCAACCTTTGGTTTTATCACACTTACTATTTTTATTTTTGCTACCTTAATCGGGATGAAATGGATAATATTTTTTTATTTAGTATGTATTTTAGAAATATAGTTATTAGGATAAGGAATATGAGGTTCTGTAGCATATGCAGTAAAAACTTCTTATCAATGAAACCTGTATTCTTTCAAATATCCATTAAGAAATGTTTCCAATTACAAATTAAAGCTTTTAAAGAATTTTGATATCAGAGAATTGCCTAAAATGCATTAACTCTTATTTTGTGATATCTGTGTAGGTAATTTAGATCAGCAATTTTCAGCTAGTGCGCTGCAAGAATCTTTAAAACATGCAATACCTGACTGTTTAGTGAGGGGCACTAACATCCCTTAGGTTGTCAAATGAGAAAATGACATAGCCAACACAACAGTAGCCATCTACTGTGAATGCCCTGTCTTGAACCATAAATATATATAGGTCATATGATAGAGTTGCATCTTGTTGGTCATATTGCATAATAAGGTTGTGCCTGATTGGTTAATTCTTAGTACCAGAAATTCTTATATACAAGTATAAGCACCTGATTTTTTTAAAAAGCGTAGGTAATTACTATTATTATCAAAGTTACACCTACTTTTTTGCCAATTGGCAAAAAATATTTTTTTGGTGCATTGCAGAATTTTAATAATTAGTTTATGTGTGCCATGAAATGAATAACGTTGAAAATCACTGATTTAGATGATTATTTGGCAAACAAAGCCTGTGACTGATTTTACTTCCTGTGAGCATATTTGGGGAACATTTAATTTTTTGTAGTCATGTATAGTCAAGTAAAAATATACTTTATTTTAACAGTGGCAATTTGATGAGTGCTTATGATATAAGAGTAGAAATTTACTCTGGGAATGGTGAATGTATTGTCTTTACAAAATTTGTCTTCTTTAACCCCCTGACCTCTGTGTGTGAGAGAGAGATGAAAAACACTTCAGATTCATAATATTTTAACATGTAGGTACATTAATTTTAAAAGTAAAGAGTATAAGTACAAAGGTATAAAAGTTGTGTTCTCTTATTAGAGATTTTGATAAAACTGCCTGAGGACAGCTGTATTCCCTGTGCTTACCAGTTTAGTGCTCAATTCATGATGGTATTTCATTAAATATTTATTAAATGAACAGTATTATTTCTTGTTAAGAAGTAGTAATCTTCTTAAGTGAAAAATAACTATTTTTTAGTACAAATAACAGAGTTGATTCTCTTTAAACCTAGAATTCTGCTATAATGATATTTAAGCTTTAGTCTTAGTGGTCTTTTTAG
This sequence comes from Desmodus rotundus, assembly GCF_022682495.2. NCBI lineage: Eukaryota > Metazoa > Chordata > Mammalia > Chiroptera > Phyllostomidae > Desmodus > Desmodus rotundus. The sequence continues at coordinate 183,326,342 of NC_071388.1, read as the reverse complement.
AGAAGCATGCAGGTAACAGCCATCCTAAAGTGTTATTTTTAATATAGAGAAACCCAAGTCTGGATTTATTTTTAATTGGAAAAGAAAGCTAACTTTTTAACCTAAGAATTCCTGTGGAGCTCCTCTGCATAATTTAGTTGTGTTTAGCCTGTGGATGTCCAATTTCCTCTCCATGATTTCTGACTCGACTTGTTTATGGTCTCATCTCTTTCTGTTCCTGTGTCTTTTCCCCTAAACCGTATAGGCACAATGTTCTATTTTTTATGAACCAAAGCTCTCATAAATTTAGTGACTTTATTGACAATTTGAGGGTTTACAAGGAACAGATCACATGGTGTATATAGCATTTTACTATCTTACGGCCTCTGCGCCTCCTCTGTAGCTGCTTTCCCCAGCCAGTGCTCCAGACCTGCCGCCCTTTTTGTCCTGTACAGCTTTCTCAGAACCTTAGTCTGGTCTCCCCCTTTCAGTGTGTGTTTGATAAAGAGTAGCATTATGTTGCATTATCTGTTGCTGTGTAATGGATCACCCCAGAACTTAGTGGCTGAAGACGCAGCAATCATTTTTTTAGTATCTCAAACGGTTCTGGTCATTGACCCAGCTTAGGTGGTTCTAACTGGGAGTGATTCTTGCAGTTGCAGTCAGCTTTCAAGCCTTCTATTCACTCCACTTGCACTAACTACCACCTCTACCCTCCCGTTGATTCACTTAATGTTTTGAAATTTCTCTCCTCTCTTTGTATTCAAAATATATATTGGCCTTGCTGAGCAGCTCAGTTGATTAGAGCATTTTCTTGATACACCAAGGTCATGGGTTTTATCCCCGGTCAGGACACATACTACAATCAACCAATGAATGCATAAAAACTGAAATTTAGAAGAAGAAGGAATATGATTATTTTTAGTTGCTCTGGGGTGAAAATGAGAACCATGTCTCTCTTTAGAAGCCTGTAACCTAGTTGGGTGTGGAGGGTGATAAGGCAAGTGCACAAATAATCACCATGTAATACAAAGCTGATAAGTTACAAATGCCAGAGAGAAGTACGAAGTTCATGGGCCTCTCAGGAAGTAGTATCTCACCTTCTTGTTTTTAACTAGCACAGTGCTTAAATTTTTTGTTTGTTTGTTTTTAAAAATTAAGACACAATACACATACATAACATTCACTCTTTTAACATATAAAATTCAGTGGGTTTTAATATATTCATAAGGTTGTGCAACTTCACCACTATCTAATTCCAGAATAAACTTTAAAAATTTGAATGTTTTTAGCTGAGGTTTTGCCCTCTAGTTCTCGGGTTCTTCCACTCCCTATTGTCTACATCTGTCTACCAATGGTATTTATATTGGCCACCTGACCACAGAAGGCATTTAAATTTGCTACCAAGCTTAAGAGAGTTGTTTATTTTGATTTTGATTTTTTTAAATTTCCTTAACCTTGGAAGCAAATGCCAAAAATACCTTCTGCATGCCCCTATGGGTAATACTGGTTGCTGTCCTGCTGAGCCTCATTTATCCCACCTCCGTTCCTTTTCAGACTACTGTCTGTCTCCTTGCAGAATGGTCCCCACCTTTCCTGCACCCTTTTGTGAGAGATAACTTCTCATTGCCCTCAAGAAGGCTTCCTTAGAATAAAATCCAAACTCCTTTTCTTGCTTTACAAATCCTTGCATGATCTGGCTCTCAGTTCCCATCAGACTAATCTTTCTATTCCATGACACACCAAACTTGTATCCTCTACCTGGAGTGTTCTCTCTGATCTTTGCACGTGTTTTTTTCTCATCATTCATATCTCCCTTTAAATATTAGTACTCATGGCCTGGCTGGGTGGCTCAGTGGATTGAGTGCCAGTCTGCAAACTGAAAGGTCGCCAGTTCAGTTCCCAATAAGGTTACATGCCTGGGTTGCAGTCTGGGTCCCCAGTTGGAGGTGTGCGAGAGGCAACCGATTGATATCTCACATATCAATGTTTCTCTTCCTCTCTTTCTCCCCTTCCCTCTCTCTAAAAATAAATAAGTAAAATCCAAATAAATAAATACATATTACTACTCAGACCTTCCCTGTTCATCAAATATAAAGCAGCTACCTGGTCACTTTCCACACAGTCCTCATTTAATTATCACTACACTTGTCTTGGGTCTGATTTGTTTTGTTTTTACTTAATATTTTTCTCCCTTTTTTGGTATGTAGTATGTGCTTACTACATATTCATTGAATAAATGTGGAATGAAAAATGCTTGCTTTGAGCTAGAGCTCCTTCTCTGGTTCATCTGGTTATATAATTCTACCTTTTCCTTCCAGAAATTTACCACAATCTCTGGTGTTTTGATCCCTTTGCCATCTTCAGCTCTCACTTGCCTTTATGAGTTTATTCCCTTTTGTAATGGTTTACTGTCATTTCAATGGGGTATTAGGGAAGGAGAGAAATGTAATCTGTCACACTTTTAACATGCTGAGATGTTGCTGTCAGGTTGAAAACATGAACAAAGGCCTAGTTAAGAAAGCACGGGGATTCTGGCCAAGATGGAGGTGTAGGTAGAAACCCTTCTTTTCCTCGCACAACCAAACGGAGGATAACAATCAATCTAAAATCAATAAACAACCAGAACTGCCAGAACATCAAACTGCATGGAACTCTGACAACCAAGGAATTAAAGAAACAGTCAGCCGGACCAACCAGACCAGTAAGATGGGCAGATGGAGAGAACCCGAGGTGAGGCAACGGACCAGACCTGGCTGGCTGGGCTGACTGAGAGAACCCGGGGCAAGGCAGCAAGACCATGTGGCAGGGCTGGCTGAACGGGAAACAGACTCAGAGCTGACTGTGGACTACTACGGCGGGGGTTTGCCACAGTAGGAGGAACTCCCAGTCTCACACGGGAGAGTTCGTTGGAAAGTGGGCTAGAGCCCAGCAACTGAGGAGAGTTCATTGGAAAGTGGGCTAGAGCTGAGCAACTGTGCTGCACTATTCCCTCTCTGGCCCCTCCCCCACAGTGCCACAATGCAGCAAAAAGGGTTGCACTGCCCTGGAGAATACCTAAGGCCCCACCCCCTTACAACTTCACAGGTGCGCCGAGACAAAGAAATATGGCCCAAATGAAAGAACAGAACAAAACTCCAGAAAGAGAGCTAAGCAATGAGAGAGCCAACCTATCTGATGGAGAGTTCAAAGCCCTGGTAATCAAAATGCTTACAGAACTGATTGATCTTGGTTGTAAAATGAAAGAACAAATGAAGGATACCCAAAGTGAAATAAAGCAAAATATTCAGGACACCAACAGTGACAGGAATGAAACCAGGACTCAAAGCAATGATTTGGAACAAAAGGAAGAAATAAACATCCAAATGGAACAATGAAGAAAACAAGAATTCAAAAAAATGAAAAGAGGCTTAGGAACCTCTGGGACACCTTGGAATGTTCCAATATCCAACTGATAGGGGTGCCAGAAGGAGAAGAACAAGAGCAAGAAATTGAAAACTTATTTGAACACATAATGAAGGAAAACTTCCCCAATCTGGCGAAGGAAATAGACTTCTAGGAAGTCCAGGAAGCCCAGAGAGTCCCAAAGAAGTTGTACCCAAAAAGGTACACACCAAGGCACATCATCATTAAGTTACCCAAGATTAAAGATAAGGGGAGAATCTTAGAAGCAGCAAGAGGAAAGGAGAGAGTTACCTACAAAGGAGTTCCCATAAGACTATCAGCTGATTTCTCAAAAGAAACCGTATAGGCAAGAAGGGGCTGGAAAGAAGTATTTAAAATCATGAAGGCAAGGACCTACATCCAAGATTACTCTATCCAGCAAAGCTATCATTTAGAATGGAAGGGCAGATGAAGTGCATCCCGGATAAGGTCAAGTTAAAGGAGTTCATCATCACCAAGCCCTTATTATATGAAATGTTAAAGGGACTTATCTAAGAAAAAGAAGATCAAAAATAACAAACAGTAAAATGACAACAAACTTGCAACTATCAACAACTGAACCTAAAAAAAGAAAAACAAAACTAAGCAAACAACTAGAACAGGAACAGAATCAGAGAAATGGACATCACAATGTAGGGGGAGGAGAGGATAGGGGTGAAAAGGTACAGGTAATTGGAAGCATAATTGGTAGGCATAAAATAGACGGGGAGAGGTCAAGAATGGTATAGGAAACAGAATTCAAAGAAGTTATATGTACAACCCATGGACATTATCTAAGGGGGGAATGCTGAAGGGTTGGGAGGTGCAGGGTAGTGGGGGATAAAGGGAAAAAAATTGGGTAAACCATAATAACATAATCAATAAAGTATACTTGAAAAAAAGAAAAGAAAAGAAAGCATGGCTTGGCCCTGGCCAGGTAGCTCAGTCGGTTAGAGCGTTGTTCCAGTATGCCAACGTTGCAGGTTCAATCTTCAGTCAGGGCACATAAAAAGAGCAACCAGTGAATGCATAAATAAGTGGAACAACAAGTCTGTTTCTCTCTCCCTCATCAAATAATTTTTTTTTTTAAAGGATGGCTTGTTTTCTGAGTATAATAATTAGCTTAGTTGCCTGAAGAGTAGAAAATAAGGTTGAAAATTTAGGTTGAGGCCATGTCAGAGGGGTTCTGAAATTATTTGATGAAGAGTTTGTACTTAATTCATAAGGAACCATTTTGGGTGTTTAAGCAGAATCATGACATGAAGCTTTAAGGAAGATTAGGCTGACTGTGATAGATTAAAGAAGAGTGTCAGTTAGGAGGTTGCTAGAATAATCTTGAGTTTGATGATATAGTGTGGGTCTGAACCAACATAGTAGTCATCAAATTGAAAAACAAAATAGGAGTCAGAAAAAGAGTTGAGCTTCCTGGTACTGAAACTGATAAATTGCTCTGTGATAATTACAGTTTAGCCGTGTGACTTTTACTTAGGTGGATTGGTTGATTGTACAGGGGACTGTACTGAATGTATCATCTGTCAATAATGTGTTGTAAATGCCTTTCCTAGGATTTTATATTTATGAGATAGATGAAACAGAAAGCAGACATCCCAGCTTTGTTGGACAGGGGATATTTGGTCAACTTGGGCACTTCCTTTCCAAATCCGTAGATGTTGGGAAGAAGTCAGGGAATGTGTTATGAATAATGCAGAATACAAGTGTTTTACTATTTAATTCCCTTTTTTCTCGTTTAGTAACAAGATTTTAAAATCAAAGCATCTTAAAAAACCCCAAAGCCTTGTTATTAGATTAAATACCAATCCTTGTTTAGAACTGAATTTTGATTTCTTCCTGACGTGCTTGTGACATTAACCTACTTTATTTTAAATTAGTTATTACTTGGTTTTTTTCACCCAAAGGTTAGAAATGATTGCCTTTTGCCTCTGTGAAAGAATTATGTGATAAGTAATTATTTTTTTAGGGTGCTCAGCTTTTGTTTGTTAAGTAAAACTAATTTTATGATGGCTGAGTTAACTGAGTAAGTTAACTGAGTAAGCCAGGTAAATACAATTTAGGAAAGTTACACATGCATACATAGTAACAACCATGTGTTGGAGAAATATACCATATTTTTCAGAGTCCTTAGGTTAAAGTGCATTATTTTGTTTGTTAAAAATGTTTTTCAACCTATATGATTTTTTCCCTTAAGTTTATTTCTGAATTTTAAATGATCTATTAGTTGTCATAGTCTGTGTCCCTAACTAAAGTACAACTTCCTGAAGACAGAGACTGTTTTTTTTCTTTGTCTCCCCTTTATCCCTTTCTTTTTCTTTTCCTTAATTTATTTCGTTATAATTTCAAGATTACTGAAAAATTGCAAGAAGTGTGCAATGAACTCCCATATTCCCTTTACCTAGAGTCACCTATTGTTTACATCTTGCCTAACTATCATTCCTCTCTCCCTGTCTACGTATATGCACACACTAACGTATAAGGGGACCGCAAAAAAATGGAATTATCTTCTGGAGGGCAGGCACCTGGTAGTACAGGCTTCCCCTGATAGGTCAGTGTTCTAGGAACCCATCTGTATCAATGTACCAGCTGGCATCATTATAAGAGGCTGTGTTTGGCTTCAGTGGATTTTTTTTTTTTTTTGAAGACTCTTTCAATGTGTTTGCCCATTTCATGGTGGGTAATTGATGAGTGCACCTGCTCACAGCACACTTGAGTGTTCAGCAGTTTTTGACCAAAATAGCATGACCACTGTGCCCTACGCTCCCTGTTCACCAATCTCACCCCAAGTGACTTTTTTTTGTTTGTTTCCCCGGGTAAAAAAAAGTCCTCGGGGGAAATATTTTGCTGATGTGGAAGAGTTGAAACAAACAAACAAAAAAAGGCAGAAGCAGTAAAAGGCATCAAAATCAATGAGTTCAAAAACTGTTTTGAGCAGTGGAAAAAAATGCCTTGATAGGTGTATTGCATCAAATGGAGAGTATTTTGAAGGTGACTGAAGTTCAAACATGTAAGAATAAATACACAATTTTTAATAAACAAATTCCAGGGGTTTTGTGGTTCCTCCCTCATCCATGTATACACACATCTTTGTTTCCTGAGCCATTTGAAAATAGTTGAAGACATTGTGCCCTTTATGGCTAATTTCTTTAATGTTTTTTTCCTAAGAGCAAAGAAGTTCTGTTATATACCTGCAGTACTATTATCAAAATCAGAAAGAGTAATATTGATATAATACTATGATCTAATCCACAATCCATACTCAACTTTTGTCAGTTGTTCCAATAAGATCCTTTATATACTTACATATTTTCTCTGGTTCAGGATCAACCATTGCATTTATCCGTCATGTCTCTTAGGTGTCCCTTAATCTAAAACGTGTCTTCAGCCTGCCTTTGTATTCTTGACCTACACATTTTTTTAATTCTATAGGCCAATTATTTTACAAAATGTTTCTTGTGATTTGACGGAGGTCATGCATTTTTTTTTTGTCAGAAATACCACAAAATGATAATGTCTTCTCAGTGTATCATTACAGAGAGTGTATGATGTTGGTTTGCCCCAATATTGATGATGTTAACTTTGATCATATGGTTAAGGCAGTGTCCCTCATTACTTTGTGGGGAGATATTTTAAGAATACATAAATAAATAGTCTCATCAAATTTTCACTCACTAATTTTAGCATCTATTGATGATTCTTGCCTAAACCAGTTGTTACTACAATGGTTGCAAAATGGTGATCATCGTCATTTCTTCTATATTAATTTGTTGACATTATACTGTAAGGAAGAGCTTTCTTCCTCATGTATTTATTTATATCAGTATGAATTAATGGACTGTTATTTTATTCAATGGGTTAGCATTTGTTTATATCATAAGTTATTTTGATACTTAAATTGTCCCAGATTAGACTCCTGAGACCCTCTTCAAGCTTGGCTCCTATGTCCTTATGACAATCTTTAGTGAGCACTTTCTGGCACAAGAAGATGTTGTAGGGGTTTATCTTGGTTTTGTTTTTTCACCTACCCCAGCCCTGAAATTATTACTCTGATGATTACTGTTACTTTTTGGGTAGAATATGTCATCAGAAAGCAAAACCTGGGCACTGGCTTTGCTAATTGCTATTAGGGTGCCATTGCTATGAGGCCCTTTCAGTGGCCATAACCTACAAACACACACACACACAGACACATCTATCTTTATTTCTACCCTTTCCTTTACTTCTGTTTGAAACCTTGAATTCATACTGATGATTAAAAATTTAATTCAAATAGCTTCTATGGCACAGGCTGCAGTTGGCTGGCACTCCCCTACCGCCCCCACCCTCCCCAAAGTGTGAGCTGCCGTGAGGGCTAGATTTCCTGCCATGCATTTGGCTATCTTGTAGGGGAATAGGGCAAAAGTGAAGAAAAACAGTAGTCACCTGTCTCCCTAATGAGGCTTTCAAGAATTTCAAGACAATTTCTCCTACCCAAGAGAGTAAAGTCAGAGCATGTACAATATCCACTGCTTCCAAAGGTATTAACTGCATACTTAGGTAAGTATAGCAGGAAAGGTCCCAAGTGTGGAGCAGAACGAGCAAGATGAGCATCTCTGGAAGCAGTCATGAAAGCTCCATTTCTACAGATACACTGACCATATTAGTTTCCTAGAACTGCTATACAAACCACCACACACTGGGTGGCTTAAAAAAAAAAATTATTCTCATAGTTTTTGAAAAGAACTTGGAAGGCTAGAATAAAAACAAGGGAATTTTACAATTATTTTTTGTTTATTTTTTAGTTGCTCAGTGATTTCAGATTATGGTTTATGATGTACTGTGTAATTACTAATGATAAAATTGATTATTAGACCTTATTTATAAGAGTGTTAAGAGTTTCTTTAGAGCATTGAACTAAGATTCTTTTTTTTTTTTTTTTTTTTTTGCACTTTAGGTAAGGAGTTCCTGTTTGAAGTTTAGTAGATTAAGTATATCCAATGTTATAGAAATCAAGTGTAAATAAAGGAATGAATATGATTCATCATTCTGTAAAAGGAATTCCTTTACTAGGGGGTGCATTTAAGTACTTGATAAATAAAACATTATATTAGCAGAATTACCTGTAGTTTGACTTATAGTTCTTAGGCATGATAATCTCTTTCAACTGTTAAAACAGCTGTTTTTATGCATCCCTATTTGATCTTTAGTTACCTCGCAGTTAATGTACATGAGGACATGTTAGTTATATCCTGGGTTGTCAAAAACAGAGACATACAGGAGAAAGCATAAGGGTGTGAATCACCTCCACTCATATTTCTATTTCCTCTGAAGGAGCCTTTTATTAGGGAGGTACGGTTCCACGTGGAAACTTTACAAGAGCACCATGACAGCTAAGGGGTGGTGGAGGTTAGGGGGTGGAGTGGTTGAACGAAAAGGAAAGAGGACTCGTGGATATGGACACCAGTATGGTAATAGAAAAAAATACAGTGAAAACTTTTTTAAAAAGGGGTTCGTTGATAGGTTAAAAAAGAAAGAAAGAAACTTAGTTCCTGAAAATTCCCTTATAGCCAAATTTACTGTGCTTGCTACTGCGAAGCCTTTGAATAACACAGTACATTGCCTCCTTCCCAGTCCCTTTCAGTCTTTAGAAGATCATGGCTTCCTTTAAATTTGCTTCATGTACAGGCCTACAAAAGGAGGGAACTTTGTTCTTACGGAATTTGTTAATCAAGATACTTATGTGTTTACCATCTCCCCACAGTTAGGACTGATATTCTTTGAAGTCATGGAAGGTATTTTTTTGCCTCCTTTGTATCCTTCATATTACTTAGTGTAATGCTGTTTGTAGACAAAGTATTTTGAAGTATTAGACCCTAAGTAGAACCTGGGCCTTTTCTTTTGAGGGCCACAAACCTAGAAAAAAAACTTTAGAGATGTGTATATGAAATGCCAATTTTGACATTTTTTCTTTAACTCATCTGCTTTACGAATTAATGACAAGCTATAAAATCATGTTTTTTGTTTTGGGGTTTTTTTTTCTTCTTTTTAAGAATAGGCACATACTAGAAGAGGATCCTCAAAAAAAGAACCCTGGCGTATGCATAGAACACATCTATAAATAAAAGAAATGTACCAAAGATGGAATATTTTAAATTTGGGGAAAATTCAGTTTAGGTTCTCACACTCAACATTATGTGTCACACTAAGCTACTTACGTAGAGTACTTAACTACATAAAAGAATGAATAGTAAACTAAAAATTCACATAAGTATTGATTGCTGGGTGGAGAAGAATTTACTGAACTAGTGTAAGAATTCAAAAGGAAAATAATTTGTACCTCTGATAACTTTAAAAAATAAAACATTTAGCAGTATCTTTAAAAAAAAGACCATTCCACAAAATAAAAGGTAAAACCTAAGGGAAACGTTGCCACATATGCCACATAATATCTAGTCTGTAAAGAGCTTTTGTAAATTCAGTTGGTTTATTAAATTCCCAGTTTCCATTTGGTCAGTTTACAAATGGTACCATTTAGTTCACAGCAGAACTAAAGGTCCTGTGTTGTAGGTTAAGAGAGAAACATACCTCTGGTGCCTTAATTCAGATGAGCAGTTAATGGCCCTTCATCCCCATAACTGTCACTTCATTTTACATTATGTTGTGTCCATTTCTCTCCTTTTCCTTCTGGGCTCTGACTTCCTCTCTCTTCCTTTTGATGGGTCCTCTTCCTCTTTTGTGCCTTACTAAATTTAACAGAGTTTTTTCCCCTTACTCTCCCTCCCCACAACCCCCCTTCTGATTTAGGTTTCCTTCCTTTTGTTTTATTTTGCAAGAGTTTTATCTTGCACAGTCGGAGGCACTCCTTGAACCTGGGAGTCTTCATAGCCCCCCTTCTCTAGTGCCTGTTTTTCTTTGGAATTATTTATGGAATTAGAGCAGCATAGGAAGTGTTTAAAAAACCTTTTTTTGTATGTGGGTGATAAAGCTACTGAAACATAACTGGATGTAAAGACTAAAACTTATTTCTAAATGAATAACTCACAGAAGCATGGAATTATGGTAATGGAGGAGGAGTAATTGTGGTGTGTTAATTAGGGAATCCTGATGCTGCCTAATTTCTTTCTGGTCTTAGGCAGTACTCCTTCTAGGTTCTGCCTTTAACCAAATTGTGGTTATGCAAAACTCTATTACGTTTGTCTGGCAAGTCCTCCCAGTAATTGTAACATAACACACTACAGTAGTCGTCAGACCTAGTGAGCATAAGAAATACCTGTGGGAACTTGGTAAAAATGTCCTGCCCCCTGGAAATTAGTATTGAGTAGATCTTAGAGTAAACCATTTAAAACTGACTTTAAAAGAAGCACCCCAGGTAATTTTGATGCAAGTCATCAACAAGCCACAATTAGAAAATCATTGCTGGACAGTATCATGGCCAAATTCCTTGGTATGGCTTATAATTTTGCCCCTGCCTTCTCTCCAGCCCCATTTTCCATAGGTCTACACCACACAACCTTGCAGCGGTGCTTACACTTTATAGGCTTTTGATGATTTAAGACACCATGGACCCACACAGGGCAGCAGAAGGCAGTGGTAAATCACTGCTGCATTTCTTCCACAGTCTCACCTTTCTTACCTAAAAACCCTGTAGTGAGACAGCTCACTCAGAGTTGCCAGCAGTCATGCCCATTTGATGGCATGTAATAACACCACCATACAGCCTGTGCTTCAGAAATGTTAAGCACCTTGAGTTCTCATTTGTCTTACTGTCTCACACCTTTATGTCCTTGCTGGATGGACCCTGTGCCTAAAACACCCTTCCCCTTATTTGCTTTGCACAGTCATTCTTCAGATCTTGCTTGAAGCTTCACACCTCTCCTCTTTCCTTCTCAAATTGAGTTAAACTACACTCATGTGACATACCTCTATTATAGCACTTCACACAGTGTTTCATTGTTTTCCTTACTAGATTATATTCTTCAGGACAGCGGCTGTCATGTTCATTTCTGTTCTTCCAGTGTCTGGCACATAGTAGATGTATAGTAAATATTACAATCAAATCTTTTCTTGCCTCTTTGGGACACTGAGCATGCTAGACTTAGAGCTCTGCTGTAGTGGCAGCTCTGCACTCCTCCTGTATTCTGGGAATTTTCACATATAGAGTACTTATTTTTACAAAAAGCAATTATTTTTGATTTATTAAAGGGACAAAAAGAGGTACCCTAGATATATACCCCAGCTATACACCATGTGTTGTTCTTGCCACTCTCTAAGTATTTGATTTATGTAAGTTTATTTCTTCTCAGGACTTCAGTTTCCCCATCCATAATACCTCTGCCTAATATATACGGTAGTCTTCTCTAGTAACTCTTATACTGGCACCATGTCCGTTGAGTAAAATACCCCTTTTCATTTCTGTGTTTAAGAATCCAGTTGTATTGGGGGTGGGGGAGGGCTTAGTTTTCATGATTCTGTATGACCAGGTCCCACCTTAGTCCTTGATTTTTAAATCTCACTCTTGTTTGCAATGTACTTATTCAAATTTTTAAACCCTAATCTAAGCCCAGCCTTCTTGATAAAGATCATTATTCCATCTCACAGTGGGGAATTGAATAGTAAACAAAAATATCTCCCAAGAGGAAGTTTAATAAGGAAAATATGCTTGAATAATTAACTTCATGGAAAAGTTAGTGGGAATAATATTGTTTCATACTAAGGCATACTAAATGGATGGTTTCATTATGTGTAGTGAAGCTTACTAATATTATAAGTTTTAACTAATAAATGAAGCATGATTATTCACTATTATTTATGAAATGAAGCCAACCAACATATAAGAAATGGTTGTATTTCCCCATTATTTCTATTTTTACTTCGTAAGTAAAATAAATGTAAATTAGTTTAAAATATTAGTTAAGTCATTATTCCTATAATTATGATTTTCTGTAAAAAATGATTTTGAAATAATATTCAGGCTAACTAAACCTCCTCTTTAGCTTAATTCTTCCTCATTTTTTTCCAGTTGGATGTTTGCCAGACATCTTCAGAACAGTCCACACCCAACGTGGCTGGAGGAGAGTAGGAAGGGAGGTCAGAGAGGTCCCTGAGGGCCAGGGTTACACAGGGCCTTGTTGACCTGCCAGCAACTTTGGATTTTAGTCCGTATTCAATATGTCTGCATCTTGGGGAGGGGTAAACCTTTTCATTTATGCTAGGATACATTTATTCTTTCAGTACATAGGTGTAGTGGAGCAGGGAATTTAAGTAAAACTTTAATATATTCTCCCAAAGTACCTAATCTAATAATCACAGAGTAATAATATTTGTTCTAGTATAATTATAGTTTCCTCAGACCTATTTGTACACCATTAAGGAAAAGCATCATATTAGAAGCTATTCATTTAAATCCAAATTATTTTAAAAACAAAATTTATAAGCTCTATTTTCCTTTACTCAATTATTCTCCCCTTTGTTTGGAGTGACAGTTGACTGACTATTATTTTATTTGCATTTTATGCTGCCATCATTTCCTTTAAGGGCGTTCTGTTGGGAAATTCAGGTTTAGAATTGTGATTTAATTGGAGACAGGCCTTAATCTATAACAAAGAATGAATTTCCTTGTTAGATTTGCTGACTTTAGACAGTGCAGAAACTATAAAAAAAAAAAAAAACTTTTCTGGGGGTTTTTCATTTAGTGTGTGTAATAAACAGAAATGATGCCATGGTGGAGATAAAAGAATAAAGATCAACATCAGCTTCTAAGGAATGGAGAGTGCTGTTTTAGAGTATAGATCCTTAAATGTTGCAGAACCTAAATTTTTGTTGGAAAAGTCTCTGAATAAATGTCTGAAGCTAATTTTTATAAAAGTAATGCAGGTGGTAATAGGAATTCAAGAAATACTGAAATTGACAAGTTATATAAATGGTAAAAGTTGAATAGTTCCTTCAAAATTTCCCTATTCTACTTGAGTCTGTAGTAGTCTAGATAAACAAAACTATTAATGAAAATATTTAAAGAGATTTTTAAATGTAAATAATTGTTAGGTGTGAATTATGATAAACTCACAAAACACACCAGACTTTGACGTGGAGTCTGTAGTTCTATTTGGTTCTGTGATAATTTAAAATACTAAAATTCATTTTGAACTGTGTTGTGTTTGCTCTGTGAAATTATATTCCTATTGTTTCCTTTTTTTAATTATTTTTTATAGCGTCTTCCTTGTGGGCAGTTACAGTGTGTGTTCAGAAGGGAAGTGCAGACATAAGTATCATCCCAAAGCAGAATTCCTCGTAATATTTTAGATTCTGGGTTATTCCAATGTGTTTAGTTTTGAAAATTAGGGAGGAAGAGGAAGTTGGTCATTATCCTTCCTAGTTCTGTTGCTTGTTGGCCCTCATTATGAAAACTGAGTTTTACTACTCCTAGATGTTCTCAAACTAGCACTTGTTATATGAATAAGTCCCTGATCACATGAGGTTTTTCTTTGCACTAATATTTTATATTTTTGATGAGTAGATAATTTTAATGAAGAATGATATAAGTTGAGATTGATCTGTGGATAATTCAGTAATGAATAAAATCTTCGAAATAGTATTAACACAAGTGAATTTAAAAACCAAATCTCTTTTTAAGAGCCACATTTATGAATTGGAAGATTAGTGGATTCATTTTCATTTGTCAAGGTAGAATGCCCTGATTTATACATGCTTAGAGTAGTACCATTAAGAAATTAGAACAATCCGTTTCTATTAGAGATATTGGTAAGCTGTTATCCTTTGTAGTTATTTAGCTTAAGAAAATTATTTCCCTTCAGTGATTAAAATGAGATATGATCTGATTTTTAACATTGTTAGAACTAATTTCAGTTTGATTTTTCAACATTATTTGACCCTTTCTGCACATTTTTATATAGCAAAATAATGTTTAAATTTTAACTTCATGACATCTCTTTAGCCAATTAGCTTCTTTACATATTCATAACCACATTTAAGTATCACAGGTAATTTTGGTGATTGCTTCTTTGGAGGTGTAAGATATTACAAATTCTTATTTGAGATTAAGGATATCTTTAATTTCTGAAGAATTTTTAAAACCACCTGACAGGTTGTATCCCAAATATTTCCTAAATCTAGTAGAACAAAATATGTGTTTCAGAAATGTGAGTCAAGAATATAGAATGTACAATGATGATATTCAGTGTGTCCCTAGGAAAGTTAGTATGTATTACTCCAAGTTGAAGGAAAAAGATTTGTGGTCAGATGAATTTTGAATATATAGAATATGTTGTTTTGAACAAAAGTAAGCTTTACTGAAGAGTTTTCTGAGCTTTTAATGTTGAAATATTTTTTTGGTTTTTTTTTTTCAATTTTTCTATTATTTTATTGTTGTTCAATTACAGTTGTTTGCATTTTCTCCCCACACCAGCCAAACCTACCTCCCTCCCCTGCTTCTACCCTCCCCCTTGGTTTTGTCCATGTGTCCTTTATAGTAGTTCCTGAAAACCCTTCTCCCCACTATTCCTTCCCCTCTGCTCTTTGGCTATTGTTAGATTGTTCTTAACTTCAATGTCTCTGGCTATATTTTGTTTGCTTTTTTTCTTCTGGTGATTATGTTCCAGTTAAGGTGAGATCATATGGTATTTGTCCCTCACTGCCTGGCTTATGAAATATTTTTTAATTAGATTAATTTTACTTTAAGGACTTTATGTGTCTGGTCAGTCATTGATTTTATTTTGTTTTGTGTGGACTTTCCCTCCCTTCATGAAGTAATATGCGAGTTCCATGTCAGATACCACATGGTTTTATATTTTTAGCGATTTTATTTATTTCTTAGAAAGGGGAAGGGAGGGAGAAACAAAGGGAGAGAAACATCAATCAGTTGCCTCTTGCATGCCCCTCAACTAGGGAACCTGGCCTACAACCCAAACCCTGACTGGGAAATGAACTGGCAACCTTTTGGTTCGCAGGCCCGGCACTCAGCCCACTGAGCAACACCAGCCAGGGCTGTCACATTGTTTTATTAATAATGGGAAGAAGCAAAATACCCTTTTGTTCAAGGGACTATATACCTAAAAAGTCACTACATGTGGGAAATTTTGTATACTAACTTAATTCTAGTTTTCTATTTCAATTCTAGTCCCTTGGACTTTGCAGGAACAAATGGGGAAATGAGGTAAAAGATAGATGGGGTAGAAAGTGAGACTAGGATAGGAGGAACTAATTCAACAAACTAAATTAGATTAAAATTTTTGTTTTGTCTTTTCTCTGAAATGCTTGTTAGACTAAGTTTTTGCAAGATAAATACTTACTTGTATTTAAACGAATTTTTACCAAAAAATAACTTGCTGCATTAAAGTCTTCTGGAATTGTTTCTCTGTGGCATTTGGGGTGTTTTACAATCCATTAGTGGAGAAAATTGTTCTGCTCTCATATCCTCTAATTAATGGGAGTAATCTGTAATTTTAGATTATTCCTATTTGTGATTCTGGTCATAACCTGATACAGTTCACTCTTTCACAGTTTTCTAAAAATTTGACACTTAATTATTCATTTCTACTCACTTGTCAACCCTAACTCCAGAATGACTTATAATTTCCTTTTATAATACAGTCTCCATATTTTTGAAGATTTGACTCCAGAGAGTTGCGATATATATCAGAACATACATGGCATACTTTTTCAAGATTACCCTGTAACTATCTATTATATACAAATGTGTTTCAGATGGAGCAGCTCTCAGATGAAGAGATCGACCATGGTGCTGAAGAAGACAGTGACAAAGAAGATCAAGACCTGGACAAAATGTTTGGAGCCTGGCTGGGGGAGCTAGACAAACTCACTCAGGTTAGAAATAGTGCTTGAAAAACTGTGAGAATTTTAAGTGATCACCGTGTGCTAGAAGTACATGGATATAGGTTACATTTTTAAATACTTCTGTAAAGGGAAAATGTCCAAAGCATTAAAAGTAAATGAATAGTGCTATAGGACAAGATATTCTCTGGTTATTTGAAGGAGTATTAAAAAAAA
Source organism: Desmodus rotundus (assembly GCF_022682495.2). NCBI lineage: Eukaryota > Metazoa > Chordata > Mammalia > Chiroptera > Phyllostomidae > Desmodus > Desmodus rotundus. The sequence goes on along the minus strand of NC_071388.1, from coordinate 183,309,926 downwards.
AAATACTTGTGACAAAGGTTCTGTTCATCTACAGGGATTAATTAAAATCTGTCTCATAAATTAAGATTGCTGGCTAAAATGTTTTAAACCTAAAATTTTAAAGTCTAAATTTTAGCAAATCCTATTTTACAACTTAATTTGAATACATTTTACAACATAAATAATATTTTTACATGCAAATATGTTCTATTACATGATTCCAGAATACTGACAAAATTCCATTCCCAGCTGCATTTTAAAACAGTGGCAAAGCTTTCTCATTTGGTTTTATTGTATCTTGGGGCTTGTTTGTTTGTTTTTAAAGAACAATCTTACCTCTATACCAGGTCACTTTTAGAATAAAGGGTACATTGTTACTCTCCCAGTTAATACATTATGTTTAATACATGAAAATGGTTATGTTTACTAAAACAACTTTAACTTTATGGCAATGAGAATAGTAGAACAAAAATTATTTTCACTCTTTTGTTAATATCTCTGGGAAGAACTTTTGAGTAAAATTGCTTAAATATGCAATTCCTTAATTAGTAGAAAAGATGGTAAGGTATAAACTTAAAGTACAGGTTTGTTTCTTTCTATAACAGTCTGTAATTAACTGATACACTCTTCACATAATTCTTAGATCATTTTGAAAAGCAGACATGTTTCTGACCATAATCTGTTATTGCTGAATTTTAAGGAGAATGTTTTCAATTCCACTAGGATCTCATAAGAATCATTCCCTTCATCTCCAATGAGGAGAAATAACATTATTTGTTGAGAGAAAGGTCTTATATTTGTAATTATGAAACCATATCAGTTTAATTCTTAATTTTTTACAAAAGGTGATTTTGGCATAGAGATGATAACTAGGCTATGCAATTCTATGCTGAGGAGAAAAAGGAAAGAGGAAGTAAAATAGAGGAAATAGAAAATAACGCATGAAGGAATGTATGTGAGGGTCAGTTGACATGTGTGCGGTTTCCTTGGCTGTATGGTTTAAATGGTCATACCTGGGAAAGGGGCCAAAAAGAGAAAAGACAGGTAGGTATCACTCCAGCCACTCTAGGTGTAGTACTCCATGCCACTCCCCTGCAGATGGCCTTTCTGCTGGTCCAGTACCTTTTTTTCTTCTTCAGATTTTAAATCCCCTGACGTCTAAATGTAAAGAGCCACTCGCCAAAAAAGTCGACTCCTAAACTGATGCTACGACTGTTCTTTTTATTATACAAATCTGTCTTTAGAGAGAAGGATTTTTAAAAACTGTGTAATGTGGCTCACTGCTAACAAATTGCTTTATAACACTTGAGAAATTTTCAAAAATTTTACAAAGTTAGTGGCTTAAAGCCCCAAGTTTTTTTTTTATTATTTTAGTTCACTTCAAAGTGTCATCTGTGCACCTATATCACACATGAAATGTTAATAGATTTTCACTTTTATATTAAATCAGGTTTAAGTTTTAAGTGGTTGGTGAATCTCCTGAAATTATGTGTAAAATTCAGTGTGTATTTGCATTTTTTTCTGGAAGGTGCATAACATTTTTCAAATTCTCAGGGAAACCCTAATCCCCCACTTCCAAAAGATTAAAAACCACCCTACTAGATTACCAGTTTCTTTGTATCAAGGAGTATTTCTTGTTCTTTCCCTTGTTATCCCAACACCATGGACATAGCAGATAATCATAAGTATCGGTTTATTTAAACTGATAAGTAGATTGACTTTTAATATGCCCTCAATTATATTGAAGTTACTTTACAGAAAACATTACCTACCTATTAGTCTTTATTTCCACTGAGAAAAGGTTATTAAATTGCAGCAATAGACTTAGGTTTTAGGTTAAAGGAGAATTTCCTGGCTGCTTTGTGAAATTTTGGACTAAGGCACTAAAATGGTCATAAATCTCCTTCATATGATAGTTTTAAAAACTGGATGGACACTTACTGAATGGATCTGTTTTATCTTGAGATAAATAAATAAAAATGATAGCAGTATAATCTAATTCCACGATTCTACTACCTAGCATTCTTTTTTACTTGAAATCTATTTGGTAATTATAGATAGAAATTAAAGTTTTGAAAGACTAATCTCAGTATTTGGAAGTTATTTAAATAAAAGCTAAATAACTAATGGCCCTTACCCTGAATTTCTCTGTTGTAAACATCTTACTTATTTTAGAAAAAGTGTCATTTTAAAACATGGTGAGATAACTTACTAGATAGCCTGCCCTGAAGTGCAGTGTAATTCTAGACTTAGCACAAACAGTATAGCTGGGTTACAGTGTGCCCTCATAGAACTTGAAAAGAACAGTGATATTCCATTATTGTTTAAAGGTGTAGCCACTCTGTTAAGATCTTGGGCCTCACTAATTTTGAATCCAGAATTGTACCTTATTTCAGGGTACTTCATGCCAAGAATGATGCTGTGCTGGACCAAAACAAACTACTTTGAGGAAAGAGATAACAGAATTATCTGCATCATTTCTTCCTATTTATCTTACCATGCCCATATTTATATTAGTTTATTTTATAGTAAATTGATGTAAAATGAATTGTGGCTATACTTGATGTATTTGGAAAGGTGTTTACTCTTAACTATGACAGTCTCAGGTGCCTTAAGTAAGATTATTATCTAAAAAATAAAAATATACTATCACCAAAATAATATGAAAACCAATTATACTTAAGGCTGTTACCTAGAAAAACTAAGGTTTTATTGGCTGTTCTATAACAATTCACTTAATCATAAAACAAACTAACTTTTTATATAATCGAGGCATAAATATAATGACTTACAAAAGTTTCTTTTTTAAAGAGTTTGGATTCTGACAAGCCCGTGGAACCGGTAAAAAGATCTCCTCTTCGCCAGGAAACAAACATGGCCAATTTTTCTTATCGCTTCTCCATATACAACTTGAATGGTAAGATGTAATTGGAAATAAAATGTAAAATTGTATACTAAGTTATATAATGTAGAATCAGTGTAGCTACAATTCCAAATATCTCAATTTAAAAGTGATATGCATAATTTTACTGAGTTCTTATATTTATTTATGTATTTTTTTTACTAATACAAATGATCACAGGATAAAACAAACTGGAACATAACTAAAATAGTGTTCTAATTGAGTTGTTAAAAGTACATACTCAGGTGGAACCCCACAAAAAGTAATTAAAAAGTCCAGTGAAGTTACTTGTTAGTAATTTTATAATCAACCCCTCTGGCCTTTATTAATGTCCTCTACCGAGTTAACTTTATAGTATTTGAAATTGATATTCCAATCTGAAATTTTTTTAGGCTTTACATTTCTCCTTATGCCCTCAACTCTAGGTAACATCTCTACCAGGGTACTGATCATATTAACAACTTAGAGCCTCTGGTAAAAAAATTACATTGGGGATGTGGTTAAAACTAGGGACAGTACAATTTTTATATTATTTTTCTCTTCTGATAGCTATAAATCTTAAAAGATGGGTGTTTGCTTCTAAGATTTCTCTTGGAATATAAAACAAACAAAAACTTAGAAATATTATACTTGAGACGCTTTAGGCCCAATAGAATGACTTTTTTTGTTTCTTCCCCTGAATTTACTAACTGATTTATAACAGAATGTATACATTCTGATTCAGTTGTTATGGAAACATCATATATGTTGTTCATTGCAGAAGCTCTGAATCAGGGAGAAACTGTGGATCTGGATGCCCTAATGGCCGATCTTTGCTCTATAGAGCAGGAGCTCAGCAGTATCGGTGCAGGAAATAGTAAGCGTCAAATCACAGAAACAAAAGCCACTCAGAAAGCACCTCCTAGCCGACATGTATCAAAACATGGCACCTTGAAAGGACTGTCTTCATCATCTAATAGGATAACAAAACCATCACATGCCAACTACTCCCTGGATGACATTACTGCACAGTTAGAACAGGCCTCCTTGAGCATGGATGAGGCTGCTCAGCAATCTGTACTAGAAGATACTAAGCCCTCTGTAACTAATCAGCACAGAAGAACAGCATCAGCAGGCACAGTGAGTGATGCTGAAGTACGCTCTATTAGTAACTCCTCTCGCTCCAGCGTCACTTCTGTAGCTTCCAGCATGGACTCTTTGGATATTGACAAAGTAACACGCCCTCAAGAACTGGATTTGACACATCAGGGGCAGCCAATTACTGAGGTAAGTAAACTGAATTTTTTTTCCTGGTATTTTAGTATTAAAATAGGAAATATTTTTTAAATGTAGTTTTAAATAACATTTTTTTTCTGCATTTAATATTTATCAAGGATACCTCTGAGCAAAATTTTAAAATCACCACAGAATAATATATTACCAGCTATGGCTGGGTCACAGAGATGATTAAGAAAAGATTTAGGCTGCCCCAATGGTACAGAAGAGCTGTGCAGGGCTGGGACTTTCCCATCCTGCCCATCCTGCTGGCTTTGGAGCCCATGTGTGGAGCTGAGACTTTTGGCCCTGCCCTGCTGCGACCAGCTGCCCAGAGCTAGGATTTTCCGACTGTGTCCCCGGGGAGGCTTAGGTCTGCTAGCCAGATGGGCAAGTGCCATGCTGTGTGGCTACGCTGTGGGGATGCAAATCCAAACTCCCCTGCAAGTTCAGTCTGCACTACCCTGCGAAGGAAAAGAAGTACCCATCTCCCCCTACAGACTTATTGGTACCACCCCAGTGAGAGATTTTTTTCGATTAGTCTTGCCAAGTCCCAGATACCCCTGCTGGATGCAATTCCATGGGTGAGAAGGGAGAGCGGTTCAGAGCAGGGGCATTCAGAGTGTGAGACTCTCAGAGGTTATTGTTTGGGACTGGGATGAAGTGTTCCTCCTCTTCTGTGGTTTGGGTTGGCATCATCCCCAATGGGAGACTCTTTTGATCTATCCCCCTGAGCCCAGGGACAGCCACCCTGACCCTGTGCATGAGCTTGCTCTTGCATAGGGGATAGCCAGCTATACTGACCCTGAATCTGCAGCAAGCCCCCCTGAGGGAACTAGAGTTGGAGACTCTGCCGGACACTAGGGGGTTTGGCTTTGAAGCAGGGGCTACTTTACCTTAATTGAGTGCCTGACTGCTTGATCCCAAAAGGGACCCACAAGCCCAATCTTGGCTAGCCTGGGCTCATCCTATAGTCTCTCTTTGGGAGGCTCCAGAGAAAGACCAGGCAGCCTCAGAGCAAGGCAGAGTAGATGAACGGTGAAGACGGACCTCAGGAGCCTTGGTCCTTTTACGGAGCTTCCCCCAGCTATAAACAGGGAGGAGCTGACTCTTTTACAAAGATTGGCCCCTCACATGTACATCCATGTCCTGGAGACACAGACACAAACAGTGAACAGCGTGGTAGCTACAGATAGGTAGCCCAAGGCCAGTTGCACACAACGTATGACAACGACATGTATCTGAACTCGACCCAAGTGGACCCAAACCAGCAAAACCAGTGGTGGGGCTTCAGACCACACCAGAGCTAGCCCAACTAGCCACACAACTGGTCCACCCAAAGGAGGACTCCTGCAGGCACCAGACCCAGCTGGGAACAACACTGCCTCAAGGGGCAGCCCTTGTACAGCTTCTCACTCATGGTAGTCAAGACTTAACATTACAGTCTCCCAGCCTGAAGGGTTAAATTGATCCACAAAAGAGCCAACAGCATTCAAGACTCAACTACAACAGGGGTACACATAACCCACAAGAAATACTCATTCAGCATGGAGTTCAGGTGATCTGGAAGATTGTGCCTCTGAGCCCAAAAAGACACCTTCAGCATAAAACTATCAAAACAAGTTTGGGAGACACAGTACATCTACCTAACACAGACACCAAATGGGGAGGCAAAGAAAAATGTCCCAAACAACAACAACAAAAAAAACAAGAGATATCCTCAGAAAAAGAATTACAAGAAATAGATGAAGTGGAAGCAACCCAAATACTAGATGCAGAGTTTAAAATAATGGTTGTAAAGATGCTCAAGGATCTTAGGGGAAGAATGGATGATCTCAGTGAGAGTATAAATGAAGAGATAGTAAGCATTAAAAATGACATAGAAACCACCCTGTCCAGGTGGCTCAGTTCGTTGGAGTGTGGTGCTTACACCAAAACACTGCAGGTTTGATCCCCAGTTGTGGTATGTATGTACAGGAGGCAACTGATTGATACTATTTCCTCACATCAGTGTTTCTCTCTCTTGCCCACTTCCTCTCTCAAAAATCAATAAAAACATATCCTTGGGTGAGGATTTAAAAAAGAAAAGGACATAAAAGCCATAAAAAAGAACCAGTCAGAAATCAAGAATACAATATCCGAAATGAATAATACACTGAAAAGAATTTACGGCAGGTTATGTGAAGCTAAGAATCAAATCAGTGAATTAGAGGACAAAGTAACAGTAAGTAGCCAAGTAGAGCATCAGAAAGAAAAGAGGATTAAGAGACATGAGGAAAATCTAAGGATTTCTGGGATAGCATCAAACATAACATCTGCATCATAGGGGTACCAGAAAGAGAAGGCAGTGAGCAAGGGATAGAGACCCTGTTTGAAGAAATAATGACTGGAAACTTCCCTAACCTAGTGAAGGATAAAGTTACAAAGTTCAGGAAGCACGGAGAGTCCCGATTAAATATGAACCCAAAGAAATACACAGCAAGACACATCATAATTAAAATGGCAAAGGTAAAAGAGTTTTAAAGGCAGCGAAAGAGACACTTACCTAAGAGAGTTCCCATAAGGCAGTCAGCTGATTTCTCAACAGAAACACTTCGGGCCAGAAGGGGTTGGCATGAAATATTCAAAGTGTTGAAAAACCAAGGAACTGCAACCAAGACTGCTCTACCCGGCAAGGCTGTCATTTAAAATTGAAGGTGAAATAGCTTCCCAGACGTCACTCCCACCCACCCCCCCCCAAAAAAAAAACAGCTAAAGGACTTTATTACCACCGAATCAGAATTACAAGAAATGTTTAAAGGACTCCTCTAAGAAGAATAAATAGAGGCAGAGAGATAAACATAGGTATAAAGAAAAAAATGGCAATAAATAAGTATCTATCAATAATAACCTTAAATATAAATGGGGTAATGTTCCAATCCAAAGATACAGGACAGCTGAATGGATTAGAAAACATGACCCACGTATATATGCTGTCTACAAGAGACTACCTCAGAACGTAAGATTCACACAGGCTGAAAGTAAAGGAATGGGAAAAATATTCCATGCAAATGGAAACTAAAAAAAAAGCTGGCATGGCAATACTTATATTTGACAAAATAGACTTCAAAACAATGGCCATAACAAGAGGCAAAGAAGATCACTGCATAATATTAAAGGGATAGATCCAACAGGAAGATATAATCCTTTTCAACATATATACACCCAATATAGGAGCACATAATACATAAAATCTTGGTGGACTTTAAGGGAGAGATTGATAGCAATGCAGTCATAGTAGGGGATTTTAACACCCCACTATCATCAATGGGTAGATTTTCCAGACAAAAAAAATCAACAAGGACACAGTGAACTTAAACAACACAATAGATGGATTTGTAAAAAACCAAAATTGATTGATTGATTTGTATAGGAATAGGAAAGGAGAGAGAAAAAAACATTGATCAGCCACTTCCCATACTCACTCCTTCTAGAGGTTGAACCCACAACCTAGGCATGTTCTTTGAATGGGAATCAAACCCCTAACCTCTTGGTGAACAGGATGATACTGTAACCAAATAAACCACACCAGCCAGCCAGGGCTAGATCAGATGGATTTAATTAATATTTATAGAACATTGCATCTCAAAGCAGTAGAATATACTTCTACTCAAGTACACATGGAACTTCTCAAAGATAGACCACATGTTAGGACACAAAATAAGTCTTAACACAATCAAGATTAAAATCATATCCAGCATCTTCTCAGATCACGATGGCATGAAACTAGAAATCAACAATAATAAAAACTCGAAAACGATCAAACAGATGAAGGCTAAATAGCATGTAATTAAACAATAATGGGTTATCAATAAGATCAAGGAAGAGATGAAAAACTACCTGGAAACATGAAAATGAACGCACAGATGTACCTCAAGAAGCAGAAAAACATCCAATAAACAATCTAACACTACAACTAAAGAACAAAGAACAACAAATAAAGCCCAGAGTAGGTAGAAGGAAGGAAATAATAAAGATCAGGGTGGAAATAAATGACATAGAGACTAAAAATACAATACAAAAAAATCAATGAAACAAAGAACTGGTTCTTTGGAAAGATAAACAAGGTTGATGAACCTTTAACTAGACTCATCAAATAAAAAAGAGAGAAAGGACTCAAATAAACAAAATCAGAAATGAATGAGGAATAGTAACAACTGATATCACAGAAATACAAAGCGATGAATTTTAAGAAAAAACTATGAACAACTATATGCCAACAAATTGGACAATTTGGGCAAAATGGGTACATTTCTAGAAACATACAAACTTCCAAAACTATCAGGAAGAATCAGACCTGAATAGACTGATTACAACTAATGAAATTGAAGCAGTAATCAAAACACTTTCAGCAAACGAAAGTCTTAGACCAGATGGCTTCAGGAGAATTGTACCATACATTCACATAGGAACTATGCTTTCCCTCCTCAAGTTATTCAAGAAAATACAAGAGGAGGGAAGACTTCCAATCTCTTTTAAATATGCCTGATAAACATAGATGCTAAAATTCTCAACAAAATATTAACAAACCAGATCCAGCAACATATTAATAAGATCATACACCATGATCAAGTGGGATTTATCCCAGGGATGCAAGGTTGTTGCAATATTTGCAAATCAATAAATGTGATATAGTACATGAGCAAAATGAAAGATAAAAATCACATGTTCATATCAACAGATGCAGAAAAAGCATACAATAAAATATAGCACCCATTTATGATTAAAAGGAAAGAAACACCCTGCAAAGTGGGAATAGAGGTATCATACCTCAACATAATACAGGCTGTATATGAAAAACCTATAGCCAGCTTCATACTCACTGGGCAAAAACAAGTATTTCCCTTAGGATCAGACACAAGACAAAGATGTCTGTTTTCACCACTTTTATTTAACACAGTACTGGAAGTCCTAGCCATAGCAATCAGATAAGAGGAAGAAATTAAAGGCATCCAAATTGGAAAGGAGGAAGTAAAACTGTCATTATTTGCAAATGACATGATACTGTACATAGAAAACCCTAAGGACTCCACCCAAAAGCTGTTAGATTTAATAAATGAATTCAGCAAAGTAGCAGGATACAAATTAATACTCAGAAATTAATAACATTTATATACACCAATAATTAACTATCAGAAAGAGAAACTAAGAAAACGATTCCATTTACTATTGCAACAACAAAAAAGGTACCTAGGAATAAATTTAACCAAGGATGTGAAAGACTTGGAGTCAGAAAACTAAAGGACATTGAAGAAGCAAATTGAGGAAACTACAAATACATGGAAGCATATACTATGTTCTTGGATATGAAGAATTAACATCATTAAAATATCCATACTACTCAAAGCAATGCCTATTAAAATACTGGTATCATATTTCACAGATCTAGAACAAATATTTCAAAATTTTATGTGAAACCAAAAAAAAGAGTCTAAATAGTTTCAGCAATCTTGAGAAAGAAGAACAAACACAGTTGGAGATTTCACAATACCTGATAACAAACTATACTACAAGGCTATTGTAATCTAAACCAGGTACTGGCATATAGAACAGAGAACACTCAAACAAGCCCCTGCCTTTAATGGTCAATTAATATTTGACAAAGGAGGCAAGAGCATACAATGGAGTAAAGACGGTCTCTTCAATAAATGATATTGGGAAGATTGGAAGGTACTTGCAAAAAAATGAAACTAGACTGTTGACTTACATCATACACAAGAATAAACTCAAAATGGATAAAAGACTACGTGTAAGTTGTGAAACAAAAATCCTAGAAGAAAATATAGATAGTGAAATCTCAGACATCTTTTGTAGCAATATTTTTGCCAATATAATTGGTAGGGCAAGGAAAGTAAAGGAAAAAAATTAAACAAATGGGACTACATCAAAATAAAAAGTTTCTGCACAGCAAAAGAAACCATCAGCAAAATGAAAAGAGAACCCATTGAATGGGAGAACATTTTTGCCAATTATACATCTCGTAAAGGGTTAATTTCCAAAATGTATAAAGAAGTTATACAACTTAACAGCAAGTAGATAATCCAATTATAAAATGGGCAAAAGACCAAAATAGACACATTTCCAAAGAGGGCATACAGATTGTCAATAGACATATGAAAAGATGTTCACCGTCCCTAATCATCAGAGAAATGCAAATTAAAACCACAATGAGATACCACCTCACACCTGTCAGAATGGCTATTATCAATAAATCAACAAAGTCAGAATGGCTGTCATAATAAATCAACAAACAACAATCAACAAAGTGCTGTGGAGGATGTGAAGAAAGGAGTACCCTTTGTACTATTGGTGGGAATGTAAATTGGTGCAACCACTGTAGAACACAGTATGGAAATACCTCAAAAAATTAAAAATGGATCTGCCTTTTGACCCAGTGATCCTACTTTGGGAAATTTATCCAAAGAAACCCAAAACACTAATTTGAAAGAACATAAGCACCCCTATGATCACTGCAGCATTATTTACAATCTCCAAGATATGGAAGCAGCCCAGGTGTCCATCAAGAGATGAGTGGATAAAAAAGCTGTGGTATATTGACACAATGGATTACTACGTAGCCATAAAAAAGGACCTTACCTTTTGCAACAGCATGGATGGACCTGGAGAATTTATGCTAAGTGAAATAAGTCAGTCAGTGAAAGACAAATACCATATGATCTCATTTATATGTGGAATCTAATGAACAAAATAAAATGAGGAATAAAATAGTAACAGAGGCATGGATATGGGGAACACACAAAGCTGTCAGAGGGGAGGGGTAGGAGGAGGCTGGATGAAAGAAGGTGAGGGGATTAGCCAAAGAACATATACAAGGTCTGCCCAGAAGGTATCCAACCATGTAACAATGAAAAATACAGATGTTGAAGATACAAGAGACAATGTACACAAGACAATGACTCCTCAGTCCCCTTCAAAGTAGGCACCTTGGTACCTCACACAGTTCTCCCAGTCACCATCAGCTGCCCTGTCGTATTTTTCTGGTCTCATTGATGGTCTGAAATCTCTTCCATTTTAAAGGTGATTTTAGTTTGGGGAAAAGCTGGAAGTCAGAGGGCACCAAATCTAGGCTAGAAGGGGTGCTGAGTCACCCAGGCAATTTGATGTTTAACAACAAAAAAAAACCCTGCAGGATATGGGATGCATGAGTGGATGTGTTGTTGTGATGAATTACCATTCACCAGTTGCCCATGGCTGTGGCCCTCTGAGTCATCCAAATAGTTTTCACGGAAGAATGTTAATGCTTAATGCCAAATTTGATGCAGATTCCTTGCTCTACTCACTCAGTCATTTTGAATGCGACGGCCACACAGTACACATGTTCACTCAACAGCACCTACTGCCCCCACTGACTAGTACAGTGAAGTCATCATTGTTCACGCATGCACATTCCAGTCCACTCTCCTTCGCTACCAGCTTACATTGCTGTTACTCAAACTGTTCTCATTATATTAACAATGGTTGGACTTTTTCCAGATAGACCTCATATACATAACTCATAGGCACAGACAATAGTGTGGTGATGGCCAGAGGGAAGGGGGAGTTGAGGGAGGGTGTGAGCAAAGAGGGGGAATATGGGGACATCTGTAATAATGTAAAACAATAAAAATAAAGTAAAAAAAATTTAGTGTCTTCACATTTATTCCTGTGACTACTTTGAATTGTTAGTTGCTTCACATTAATCAAAAACTTGAAATGGTTTATTTGACAGTTTGAATAGCATGACTAGTAAGCTGATGATAATTGCTTAGTGTATGTTTATTATAAAATAACAACTAAAGAAAAAGATTGATTCCCATTGTAGCCTTCTAGGATTCTAGTTTTTGGAGTTTATTATCAAAGAGTCAGTGTGGTTGGTGTAGTGGAAAGAGCCACTGGGCTTGGAATCAGAAAATTTCATTCCAGGTGTTTTCTTTGCCACTCACTACCCATAGGATCTAAGTGAGTTTATTTAACCTCTGTGAACATCAATTTCTCGTAAGTAAGAGGGAGCTAATAGTACATTGTCTACCTTCATTATACAGTGGTTCAGAGAGTCAGCACTAATACATATGAGCAGATTTTTTTTTTTTAATGGGATGTCAGCTTTATTGTTGTTTTTGTAAGGCTTTATTTTTAGAGACAGGGGAAGGGAAGGAAAAAGAAAGGAAGAGAAATATCAATTGGTTGCCTCTTGCAAATCCCCTATTGAGGAGCTGGCCTACAACCTAGGCATGTGCCCTGACTGGGAATCGAACTGGTGACCCTTTGGTTCGCAGCCCACACTCAATCCACTGAGCTACACCAGCCAGGGCTGAACAGATTTTTAAAGATGAAGTTTTTCTGGATGTGATGGGATGAGTGTAAGGAATGGCTTCGTGATCAAGTAAGTTTAGAAAAAGTTGACTTAGTGAAGGTGAATTATTTTTTATTTTTTCCTTTTTATTGAATTTATTGGGATAACACTAGTTAACAAAATTATATAGGTTTCAGGGGCACAACTGACAATACATCATCTGGACAATGTATTGTATGTTCACCACCCCAAGTCAAGTTTCCTTTCATCACCATTTATCCCTTCTGTACCTTTCTCCACCTCCCGAAGGTGAATTCTTTATTGAGTTTTTTCATTAGGGAGAGGTAATTTTGTTAGAGATTGCCAACAAGAAAGAAGAAAATCAGTGGGGACAAAATAAAGCCAGCTTTCCATTCCATTTGTGTTTACAGTGCCTTCTACTACAGGGTAAAATAATTTATTTATGAAAAACCTAAAGGCAAAATCTTATAAAACATTATTTAAGGAATTGCATAGAAATTTAAAATTTATACCTATTGACATTATTGATTTAATTTATTAGATTACTTTTCATCACTCAGTAATTCTATGTAAATTCCATTTACCTAGCTTTTTGTTCCAGAGAATGTGGAACACAAAGAAAGCATGAATCATGGTGGTATGGAGATACACTCGAATCTTACTGCTTCTAGAGAAACCAAATTATATCAGTCTAACAATAAATTTTCATTTATTCAAAATGAAACTTATCTAAGTGGTATATATTCTATAGAGAATTTGAAAACTGATTTCTATCTTATTATACCTGGGGATTACATTTAGCACCAGCTACTTATTGAATGGTATGCATCATTTATGTCTTTTAGATTTACCTGTTGGGATATTAGCATTATTTTATTAGGGATAGGCTTTCTTGGTTTTTCTGTTTTTGTATGTATTCCTTCCTTCCAATTAGATCACTTTCAATTGGGTCAAGATGCATGGGAACAGATTAATCATTCAGGATCTGTGTGTGTGCTTCCTCTGTAACATACCCTTGTTATAAAAGTTCAAACAGTAAAAGAACAAGTAAAATGCCCTGACCAGTGTGGCTCAGTTGGTTGGAGCGTCGTCCTATATACCAAAAGTTTGTGGGTTTGATTCTGGTCAGGGCCCGTGCCTAGAGGTTGCGGGTTTGATCCCAGGTCAGGAAGCCTGTGAGAGGCAACTTTTAGTGGTATTATGTTTAACATAAGGCTTTAATACAAGGTTTGGTGTGTGAACAGTAATAAAGCAAGGAAAGGAGTTAAGGTTTTCTCTATTTAGCCTGTTCTTTTGCTTTGCCCAGATGAGTAGAAGAGTGATTCAACTGGAACTTGCTTCAATATACCTTTTTCTGAATGTAGTTTGTTCTGATTCAAATCAAGAAAACTGAGGGAGGCATACTAGGTCCCAAACCCATATATCAAATTGTCCCTATACTCACATACAATTTTTGAAAACCTACTAGTTTTGCATGCATGGAGCTTAAAGACTCAAATGGTTCTCTAAGACTTGTTACAAAAAATGCTGCTACCTACACACACACACACACACACACACACACACACACACACCATTTTCTGTTCCCAGAGGTAAGCACTTTCTGCTGTTAGCTGATCCTTAGGGTATTTATGCCCCATATCAGTAAATCTATATTTATATCACTTTGTATAGGTTTATCATTATGTATTATCTACTGATTTCTCATCCTGGAAGATTAGGAGCAAGTGCTCTTTAGACAACTCCCTCTACTTCTCCCATCTTTACCCCATCCTCCCAATATATTTTGATTGGATTACTGCTGTTCAGTGTTTATATTATCACGACCATATACTTGCATTTTACTGCTAAACTCTATATTTTTATTACATTTCCTTTATGGGACATATTTTGCTTTTATTGGAATTAATAATTTTCTTTAGATTGTAATATGTATCTCTTTTTTTGTGTTTATCACTATTTCAACTCCAGACCTTCCCCCACTTGATTAACTCTCTATTAATTTCTATTAAATATTTTTCTGTCTTTCAGAGTCTTTAGGATCATTGTTAGGTTTTTTTTCTCTCAGATGGGTAAGCTTCTCCAAGGCACGTTCTTCCGGGCCCCCTGTGTGCATAGCGTATGCCTGGCTCCTAGTGCTGTAGCAGCCCATTTGGGGAAGAAGGCTTGAGATGTGGGGTGGTCCTCGGTGTTCAGCATGCGATCTTCTATTTAATCATTCTAGATAGGGTTTCTCAGCCATGAGTTTATTGACAAGGACTCAATAATTCTTTGAGGAGCTAAACTTTGTAGGATGTTTAGCAGCATCCCTGTCATCTACCCACTTGGTGCCAGTAGTACACACACCCCATCCAGTGGGATAACTAGAAATGTCTGCAGACGTTATTACAAGTTCCCTGTATGGCAAAATTGCCCCCACTTGAGAATTACTGCATTAAATACAGAGTTAGTAGCAGGTCTGAGCCCTCTTATTCATGAGAAATGACTGGGATTTTCTTTCCCTTGGAATTTTTATTTACTAGAAACTTAGTTAATAAATGTAGAATGTTTTCAGTGTATGGTAATACTGTGTATGGTAAATTAACCCCTGATTGGTGAGTGCATATGGATCAGGAAGATAGTGAGTGAACTTCAGAAGCCTATGAAAAGACACAGACCTTGGCTTCCTGGTGCATAATGTATGACTCTTTTAAGTTAGCATGAACACATCTCTTGAGGGGCCTTGGAACTTACACGTATTAGCTGTGATAATGTACTTACTGGTTCCTGTGGAACAGGAAGTTTTTCTAAGCCAGGTAATTTCTGTACTTACCCACATGATCTCTTTCTCTCAACAATAGTTGGTCCACAAAAGACCCTTGTTAGGCTGTATAGATGATCCTCTGAAGATAGCATGTGTCATGCTAATGTACTGTCTTTGGCTTCCAGTGGAGCTAAGGGAACCTGGTGCCAGGCTATGGACCACTGGGTCTTGTCAGTGAATGTCAATCTAAACCTGAGACTGCTGCTGGCTGGCAAATAAAGGAGAGAATCTTAAATATGCTTTCAACCAGTCCTCCTGCTTTTAGTCCCACCTTCCCTTCTGCTGCTACTGGAGACTTTCGAGGTTGCATAATATAAATTGGGGTGCTCCTCTGCTTTTCTCCAGCGCTGGCTTAGTAGTCAGCTTTTCTTGGGCCTGCTGAGTTGATTACCACTCAGCCGTATTTTGGAATTCTAGCTTGGGGGTCCAAAATTTTGTCATGTCTTCTTGCAAGTGTGTCTTAAAAACAAGCAAGTACACCATGCCAAAAAAACCCCTTTATTTTCATCTTTTTTAGTAGGATTCGGGGAGGTTGTGGAGCTACCTCATTGTCCACTCACAATTTCCTTCTCTTGTCTAGTTTCTTCACCTGGAGTGCCCAAGGTGCAGTTCTCAGATTACCTTTCTGTCCATAGCCACTCCTTTTGTGATCTTATGCATTGACAACTCCCAAGTCTTAATACCCTATTTTTATTTAAGACACAATTTGCCCCCAACATTATCGTCTCTCTAAAATAATCGTTCTCAACTGGGAGCTATTTTGTCTCCCAGGGGATTCAGCAATGTCTGGAGACATTTTTCATTGTCAGTGATAGAAGGGTGCTACTGGCATATAGTGGGTAGAGGCCAAGCATACTGCTGAAATCCTACAATGCACATGAGAGCCCCCACAACAAAGAATTATCTGACCCAAAATAGCACCAAGGTTGAGAAACCGTGTTCTAAAATCAGGTGGCTTCTATCACTCACTGTCAGCAAAGAGGCAATTATCCTTTGTTTTATGAAGCCTTCTGTTGACAGTTTCTGATAAAGGTCAAGCAAGTACCAACATTAAATCATCTTAGATTCAGTGAAATACAGGATCTTTATCCAGCATGTCCCCTGAACATCAGGCTCATACATAGTATCAAGATTTATCTCTGTTTGGGTGTGTAATAGATAGCTCAAATTTAACTAGTGTATAACTGAAGCTCTGATCTTTTCTCTCAAACTTACTCCACAGTCTTCTCCATCTCAGTTAATGGCAATTTCATCCTTCTAGTTCATCAGGCAAAATCTTTCATGTTTTTATCTACTTCTGTTTTTCTTTTTGCATCCCCCCTTTCAATCCAGCAGCAAATTCTGTTGCCTTTACCTTCAAAATATGTCCAGAATATGATTGTTTATAACCTCCTCCATTCTACCAAGCCAGCGTTATCTGTTTTAAAAAATATTTTATGCATTTATTTTTTGACAGGGAATGGTAGGGAGAGAGGGAGAGAAACATTACTCAGTTGCCTCTTGTACACGCCCTGTCCAGGGACCAAACCTGCAACCCATGTGCCCTGACCAGGAATCCAAACCTTCGCTTTGTGGTATGATGCCCAACTAACTGAGCCGTACCAGCCAGGGCCAAGCCAGCATTATTTTGACATAGATTTTTGTAAAAGCCTCTCAACTGGCCTTCCGGTGTTCACCTTCCCCTTAACAGGCATTATCCACACGGCAGTCAGAGTAGTCCTATTAAAAGCTAACTCATATCTTGCTCCTCCTCTTTACAAATCCAAAGGCTTTGCTTTGTATCTGTCAGTATAAAGCCAAAATCCCTACAGTGGCCTACAGGGCCTCACGGGATCTGCTTTCCTATTACTTCTGCCTCTATTTCCTCTCTTCCCTACTCCTTTACTCTGCCAGCCATGCTGCCTCCTGGTGGTTCTTTGCCAGAAGTCAGACCACCTCAGAGCCTTTTCACTGGTCTTCTGCTCCAACACCCTCCCCTGTGATAGACCTTTCAAGGATTTGCTCAAATATCACTTTCTTTGATCACCCTAGTTGAAATTGAACTTCTCTTCTTCTGCCTTGTGATTACTTTTTATCTCTCTTTTTTCTTTTATATTCTCTTTATTTTATCAGCATTTAACATACTATATATTTTACTTTTTTTATTCTGCTCATCTGTCTCTTCTCACTTGAATATAAGCTCCATGAGGAGACGGATTTATTTTTAAATTTTGATTACTGATGTATCCTTAGCACCTAGAACGTGATTTGGCTCATAAGAAGCACTCAGATATTTGCATGAACAAATATGCATGTATTAAGTCCATCTTGACTAGAAGTCTGCAGTGTCAAGTTATCAGCATTTATTTTCGTTGAAGATTGTAGACGGAGTGCCACAAGAGAAGTACCGTATGAAAACCCTGAAAAGTGAAGCTTGGTTTTTACAACTGGGTTCTTCAGAGGTGGGAATTATACCTAACTGTTTTAAGAAAACCCAAGACAGAAGTTACTTTCAACTGAGGTTTAGTGACACAAAAAGCAGTTAGAAAAATCATTTGAGATTGGTTTTATTTTTCATATTGGAGACATGGATATTCAGACTGCCCATCTAAAAATAAATAATACTGTGGCTTTTCTTTCTGCCTCGTTGGTCTCTCAAACCCAGCAGGGATAGGCACAGTACAATTTCTCAAGAGAGAGAGCATGTTTCTTTTCTCTGAGTTTCTCTTTCCTGACTCTTACTGAAATACTGCGTTTACAGGTACTTCACATGTTATCTCACTTAAGCCTCCCACTATCCCTTTGGTAGGGGCATTATTCCAAAGAAGAGATTAAGTAGGTCGAATAACTGAGAAATCTGTATTTGAATTTCAAAACTAAACATTTGCCTTTCAATTTTTATCAATATTTTAAAAATAAATTGAAGCTGATTATTAAAAACCTTTATTTCCAGAATGTTGAAGAATGTTTTAGCATAAAAATATTTACCATGGATAAACATAAAAATGAATTACAGAGTATTTTCAGTCAGTATTCTTAGGATACCCATCAGTAATGTTTATTTGCTAATTTTTTAAATTAAAATTTGTTGTACTTGAAATAAATTCTAATAAGGGCTCTTTAATCTTAACCAATGTGAAATAAATCTTGCAGATAATTTTCTGTCATCTTTGTGGTATTTTCACATTAACTGAATAAAACAATTGAAACAAACTGCTATCTTATTGAAAAGTAAGACAGCAGTTTGCAAATTTAAATAGCAGTTGCATGTTATAAATTTTATATGATAGTGTTTACTGATAAAAGTTAATGCTTAAATATGCCTTATATTTATTTTCTGGTGGGATTTAAATTTAATAATTCCTCTGAATTTGGAATTTTATACATGAAAAGGTATTTTTAAAGTGAAAATGATTTTAAAAGCTGTCACTGTAGTTTATGGCAGCTTTAGAAGGTTTTTGCCTAATCTTAAGAATACTTGATGATTGTGTTATATATATAATAGTAGGAAAATCTGAGCTACTCAAACTTTTTAATGTTATTGTTTCCTTATATGTATAGGCATTATTAAGTGAAATCTTTCATAGATACACTGTTGTAACTCATAACATGTAACACAGCATCATAGCTTCAAAGTAATTCCTTCACTTCCTTTACTTTTCAGAAATATTTCAAGAATTAATGTGCTCAGAAATTTTGAGGTATTGGAAAGAAAACAGCAGGTGTATTTGTAGCATCGGGGAATACCCCACTGGCATTGAAATCCATTGAATTATCCTTAGCAAACAGTCCTTTGATCTGGAGTATTAACTGGGTTAGGAGGGAAGCACAGGGCTTCCTAAAACTTTGAGACCTGCATATCTAAAAGATTAGTGATATTGATTGATATTTCAATTGTTGCAGCTACAGCTCTCTTAAAACTCTAATGGCTATGTTGCTAAATCTCACAGAAATTTATTTGCATGTACCAACTTGGTGTTTTAATCCTAGATTTTGCTGGCCTAACCTAGTGAAGCTAATAGTGTAAAGAATAGGTACCAAGTGAAAGAACAGCTGTAGATTTGTCAAAAACCAAGGGAAATGTCTAGTTCTCACTCACAAACATGTTTCAAACCCATTGATTATCCCAATCAACTCTGGCATAAATGCCCTGATTTCTTTCTGTGTGTATTTTTTAGAAATCTGCAGATTTTATTCTCTGAAGAAGGAAAAAGGCGTCTTTATTTGGTTTTAGGGCTGTTTTGTTTTTCTTTTTTGTTTTATATGTTATGTTGTGGAGGGCTAGTAAAAGACTTTTTTTAAAAAAGAATAGAAATATATCCATCTGTTTTTAAAATTAATAGGGACTATAAAAATATAAAAGAAATGGTTTTAAAAGCCCTCAAATATTCACTGGCTATCTAATGGCCAGTAAAAGGAGAGGAATAAAGAGAAGGGGGGAAACAATAGCAGCTACTATACTGAGTGTTTATTCTGTGGTGAGCATTGTGCTTACATGTCTTAACACACTTTGTCTGCCTGGGACCTTGTGAAGTAGGTACCATTGCTTCTGTTTTACAGTGAACTAAGAACTGTAAAAAAGAACTAAGGCAGGGAGTAACTAAAGAACTTTACCAAGGATTTGAACCCAGACATTCTGATTGTAGAGCTCATACTGCAATACCATGATGCTTCGTCACAGAATTGAAGGAGAATCAAGACAAAGCTAGACTGGCCAGCACACTCAGATTCAGGCCTTAGAGACAGAACTTAAATGGGCTGGAAAGAAAAAAAAGGCAAAAAGATTTATACAGTAACATCCCCATCTTGTGGTGATGGTTAGTATATTCCTGACTATACTTAAAATTTAACAACTCTAAGCTATTGCTCATCTAAATGAATTGAAGCTTATAAAATTCAGATGAGGGCTGAAATCTGTTTCTAACAGAATTCTATTTCTGGGAACCTTTGGAGATAAATGCTGTTATAACCCCAGTTTACATTTGAGGGAACAGATTAATTAATAAGCTTAGAGTCAGATTGCCAGTAAATAGCTGAGCTGGGGCTTAAACCCTAGCACTCCAGCCCCAGGGTCAACATCCTCAAACATCATGCTATGGTTTCTTTTTTTCTTTTTTTAAAAAAAATATTTGTGGAAGGCTCATACACATGTCAATAAAAGAGAAACATAAATATGCTTTATTGAAACACCAATGTGTGTTCACAAACCTCTACTTCCAGTTGTAATCTAAGGTGTTAGCTAGCAAACGGAAGTGCTTAATTGTAACCACAACTTTGTTACGAGGCTATTTCTTGATTTATGGTTTGACTCCTATGTTCAGATCAATGCTTTTTTACATATTCCCCCTCCTTCCCCTCCTCCTAGATTCTGGCTCATAAATCATACTTCATTTTAACATGTTTCAGATTCAGTTTAAAAAAGTAGTGATCTGTTACTTTGCAGAGATTTGTGGAGAGTTTTTTTGATAGATTGATGGAAAACTTGATAGTTTTATAACAAATGGAAGATTTGGAACTGAGAATGTCTAGAGCAAAATTTATGTGGAGAATTGACTCTCAAATTTCATTTTTATTATGTGTTTTGAGCATAGCTTTCAGATTTAAAGTAGTGATGAAGAATAAATTAAAATTAGATTGTGGATACAATTTTTTTGTAGGAAAGTAAATGTTTTGTGGAAATGGACCCTAATTAACATTAAATAAATTGTTTTTATCATTCCATAATCCCTTTTCATCTTTATTAATGTAACAGCATTTAATCTTTATTTGCATGTGTACTATTTTCTATTGTTTTTGTCACTTTGCGTACATATATTTATTATTGTAAAGGATGGTAAGGATGTGTTGAATTTTAATAGGTGCAATATTCTATCATACTGTTTAACATGGTACACAGCAGTCATTTCTTTTTGAACACTCCAGATCTAGGTTTTTTAAAAAAATTAACCAATATATGAGCTTGTGTGAGCAAATAGGTTTTTAAAAACTTTATTTTGAGATAATGTCAAACTTACAAAAACATGAAAGAATAGTACAAAGAACTCATGAAACTCATTGCTCAAATTCACTAATTTCTAACATTTTGCCATATTTAATTCTTTTTGCACATACATTTTTTTCTCTGAACATTTGGAGTTAATGCATGTATCATGCCACTTTAGCCATTAATACATCAGTCTTTGTTTCCTAAGAATGAGGATATTGGCAATATAGATTTGATAGTCCTCCCAGTGATGTAGTGGTTGACACAGTGCTATAGAATATGTTTAAAGAGACAGTGTAGAGGCAGGAAAGCACAAACAGTCTTCATCTGGCCAAGCAGTGGCATTAAGACCGAAAAATAGCTGTTCATATATTCCCAGGCACAGCACTTAGCTCTAAGGGATAAAACTGAACATAATACACAATGTCCTTTATGAGGTTATAATTTCTTGTGTGAGGAGAGGGTGTCAATACAGATAAGCAAACAGGCCATTTCGGTACAGCATGGTGTGGGCACTGATAGGAAAGACAGAAAACCTTCTTGACTAAAAGGTCATTGGTGACTTCAGAAATGAATTACAGAATACATCACAACTATAAGGATAAAGACTTTGGAAAAATAGATGTATGCTAGATGAGGGGAATTGAGGGGTAAATGGAGGAGGTACACTATAGCTGAATTCAAGAAATTTGGCAGTGAAAATTAGAAAATAACAGTTTAAGAAGAGATGGGTACCCAAAAGACTTGATTTTTGTCTGTCCTTCCTGCCACCAATAAGCCAGACTAGTTGAGTGTCAGAGACTGAGCTATAAGAGGGGAAATGAGTGGGATCTAGGACATGCTTAGCCTTGGAGACATATTAGTGATGAAGATCTTCAAAATAAGTGGATGTGATTTGCTTAGTAATGGAGGGAAGTGAGATCATGTGAAGAGGTGGAAGGGTGAAATTAGAAGCTTGAAGAACTTGGAAACTACTTAAAACAAGCTTAGAGTGAGGGAGGAGGAATAAAGAGTACTGTCAAACAGCAGTCAAGGCCCAGTTAAGGTTCAGAGCATGAATTGTTAATGGACACAGTGTTTCTGCATAGCTCACTCACAGAGCTCTACTGTCCAGAAATACAGTGAGGTTATCCTTAAGTTATTAAAGGCCAGGATCATCTGGTTCTCATCTGTTTTATTTTTGCATAATATAATGAAAGGTACATGCAACTTTTCATTACCATTTTGTTTCAACTGTTCATCTCAGTGATCTTTTCCCTTCCTGCATGATAATGAGAACTGCCCGTTTCCACCTCCTTTACCTGTCATTTTCTTCTTCCTGCATTTTTCACAGCATGCTATTTCTCTGAGATGTCCCAGCAAGCAGGCCAAGCGTCATATTGACTTCACAGAGGAACAGGCTGAGCTGACACCTGTAAGTTCTATAAACATGTCCATAGGACTACGTAAATATCAATGAAGAGGAATGCATTCTTTAGAACTTTTGGTGATGAAACCCTGTCATATACCTCAATTTCTCAATTAAAAGTTAAACCAAACTTAAAAATAAATGAGCAAAAGCAAATGAGCCACTCTATGATAGGGCGCTATTGAATATTAATACTCATGGTGAAACTGTATAGGTTATATATAGCATATGTAATATAGAGAAGTTCTGTATTGGAACCTGAAACCATATGCTTTATTTTTTATCCTGAAGCTAAAGGCTTTTGTAAATTTCTTAAGATATTAACAAATGTAGCTGTTTTTCAGAATGGGGATATCAAGTAGAATGATTCTCTTGCACTGATGCTTACCTGAAAACCTAATTTCTTTTTATCAAAAATGTATCATTTGGTCAGTAGATACCTGGTCAGTGTATACTTCAGAGCTCCACTGTTACTGTATGGTAGCCACGTATGGCTACTAAGCACTCGAAATGTGGTTAATCCAAATTGAGATGTTCTATAAAGACAAAATATACACTGGGTTTCAAAGACTTGATACTAAAAAAAGAATGTAAGATATCTAATATTTTTTGTATTGATTACTGAAATTGTGAATATTTTCAGTTAAATAAAAAAATACTCATATTAACTTAATTCACCATTTTCATTTTACTTGTTAAAAAATGTGGTTACTAGAACATTTTAACTACATTTTTAGCTATTATATTCACATTGGTCAGCACTGCATCGGCAAAAACACTTCTCCAACCTCACCTCCAACCCCTGCCCTACACTCAGCCACACTTACTTAGTAGATAACATTTACATGTTACAAGTAGATAACATTTGCGTTGTTATCTACTTGTTTCTTCCACCGAAGCAGCAGTTTTCAATTCTTTCGGTCCCAGTACCCCCATTTCATAACTGATAATTTATAATATTTTTACTACCGCAAATGAAATTGATAGTGTAACTTACATACCTATTTTTAATGAATTTCATGTCCTCATACCTAGTATGAAGGAAGAATAACAAAAAATTAATTTATAGTACAATAATATATCTGTTTTAGTTTTTAAATTTTTTTTACAGAAAATTTTTACAGGAAAAAGAAAGCAGAAATGTAGGGTGGACCCAGAATTAAGACATCTTGTGACAGATAATAGCAGACACACAAACCTGCATACGGTAATAGGAAACAGTAGATAATCTTAACTGCAGTATAGCGACCGTGTGCTGAGACAGTTTATAGACGGTCAGAGAAAAGAAAATGGGGCAGTACCAAATTCTTGCAAGTGATCTGAGTCTTGCTGGTAATTATATAATGGCAAAATCATTCCCTGCCTTACAACGTTGGAATGAGGTAGTGATAATATGATTTCAATATTTGATTTTTTATATAGATTTCTCTTTGTGCTATATTTTAAATAACAGTAATATGAATTATTTTTAAACAATCTTTATTAATGAAGCCCAGTGAAATTCCTGCATTTTATCTTTTCATTAATATAGTAATGATTTATTATTAATGCTGTTAAAAGGAATTTCAAATCTTTCCTGTCATTCACTTGCATGTAACAGAGTGCAGTCTGATACTGCCAGTTTTGGCATTGGCTACTCTTACTTTGAGCTAGGTTTCCATTGCTGAAATGATTTTCTAACATAATGGATAATGCTTGGTAAATGCTAAAGAAAAGAAAGTGCTGGCTTCCCTCAATTTATTTTACATGGTAAGTAACATTCCTGGAAGATTCATTGAATATTAAAATTACACATAAATACTTTGTTTTTCTATGTAAAAAGGAATTTGATTCTAAGCTTAGATTGTTATAAACAGGATTAGCCATCTGTATGATTTTCATATAAGGACATTAAAATTTCATATGTGATGTGGAACTTTTGCTGCTGTTATGTGACATTGTTCCATGCTTATAGGACATATTGCATTTCTGACAACCCTCCCAATAAATACCAGTTACTCCCTCCTTTTTATTGTGACAGCACAAAATATCCCTAGTGTTTTCCCAGAATGCCTCCTCGAGGGCAGCACCACCCCCAGTGAGAACCCCTGATGTCTTTGCTCTCTGTCCTGTTCCCCATGCCACCCCCAGCTGCCTCTTACCCATCCTCCAGGACTTCTAAGTTTTTTTCAGAAGTACTTTACTGAGCCCCTAATTTTGAATTAGGTAGTCCACCTCCTACTTGCTCCCATACCATTTAACACACTATATTGTAGTTCTCCGTTTTCTCCTTGTTGGACTCTAAACTTTGTGAGAGCAAGAAATGCCTATCTTGGTCACTTTTGCATCTTCAGTGCCTGACATGGTTGCAGCCTCAAAGTTGAATGGATAAAAGGAAGGGAAAAACAGAAGAGAGGAAGAAGAGGGGCTAACAGACCAGTAAAATGGATTAAGATAATAATAAGCCACTGACTGTTGTTAGTGGTGAATGAAGGAAAATATTACAAGGCCCCATTTAAATAAAGCTCTCTGCATTTTTGTTATCAGTAACCTGTACTAAGACTGTAGGCTGATTTAATAATGTGCCCAAACCACTCTCTTTTACTTTTCTAAGTCCTCCAATTGCACACCCCTCATCCCTCTTGCTTCTTTCTCGAGTAACCTGCTCTTCTGCCACCCACACTCACTTTCTGGGGAATTTTAGAGCATTGTAGGACTGGCTCCAGTAGGGAAAGGTAGATAAAGTAAGGCATTTATTGAAGGAAGAAATTTGCTGCTCCCGATTCCTAGATTTTCGGCTGGGTGGGTGGCGGGGGAAGAGCAGATTCTGCTACAAATACTTGTAGCTTAGATAGAGGGAACATGGAGACCAGGCCTCCCTCCCTGCTAGTGACTAACCAGTGAATAGCTATATATGACTGTCTCAAACACAAAGTAATTTATGATCAGTCCTACCTATTGTTTGTGGTCTCATTTAAAAAAACTTTTTAAAAGATTTTATTTATTTTCAGAGAGAGGGGAAAGGAAGGTGAAAAAGAAGGAGGGAAACATCAATATGAGAGAGATACATCGATAGGTTGCCTCTCGCACACCCCCAACAGGAGACCTGGCCTGCAACCCGGGCATGTGCCCTGACTGGAAATTGAACTGGCGACCTTTCGGTTCATAGGCTGGCATTCAGTCCACTGAGCCACACCATCCAGGGCAGTGGTCTCATTTTTAGATGTGGCATATTTTGGAGTCACCAACTATAATGACTTTTATTTTAAGCTACGTAAACCTTATAAAGATTTTTTAATGGATAACTTCTACTTTAGAGTCTTCAAATATTCAAGTTTAAACTTGAATTGAAGGTCTGGAATTATATTTACCAAGTAATAGTTTATTCTCATAGGGTAAGGCAGATTAATATTTTAAATTTGAAATCAAATTTTCTAAATATTGATGTTTACTCATTTTGGGAATCTTTTCCTGAGAAAGAGTAAGGTAAATAGGAGTTTTTCAATAAATTATTTTCTGTGTGTTTTACATAATTGTATAAGGGTATTTTTTTTTCCCAATTGCATGTGAATAGCAAAAAAATGAATGGCAGTAAGAGCAATGAAAGTTATAGTTGCTCTTTTTTAAAAATATATTTTATTGATTATGCTATTACTGTTGTCCCATTTTTTTCTCCCCTTTATTCCCCTCTGCTCTGTAACCCCCCCTGCCCCACTATCATTCCCCACCTTAGTTCATGCCCATGGATTATACATTCAAATTCTTTGGCTTCTCCATTTCCCATGGTTTTCTCCTTGGTCCTGATGTTTAACCTCAAATTAAATTAATTTTTGGAAATTTCTGCTTACCTAGTGTCTTTATCTTCAGGAGAATCATACCATATAGGTAAATAATGACCTAGGGATAATTGTCTCTGTTCTTGTTGGCTGAACTTGTTAGTGCTAGTCTTGATGAATATATCCAATATTTTTTAAGATTTTATTTATCTTTTAATAAAAAAATAGAGAGGGGAAGGGAGAGAGAAAGAAAGGGAGAAAAACATCAATGTGCAAGAGAAACATTGATTGGTAGTCCCTCACACAACCTGGCCCTTAACCCAGGCATGTGCCTGATGGGGAATTGAACTGGCAGCCTCTTGCTTCACAGGCTTGTGCTCAATCCACTGAACCATGCCTATATCCATTATTTTTTAACCTTAGGTTTCTTTCTTTCTTTTTTTTTTTTTAGGAGTGGGTAAAGGGGCAGGTGTTCTTGTAAGGTTCATCCTGAATTAAGACAAAACTAAAAAAATAACAGGCAGTGAAATCTATATGAAAAACCTAATTCAACATAGTGAGATATGAGTAAATATTAAGTTAATATTATATTTTGTAACTATTTCTAATCGTGAAGTAGTGTGTTTTATTATCTGTGACAAAGAACCTTATGATAGTGGATGCTGCTGTAGTGTTTACGTGAGTTAAAAGAATTTCTCAAGAATAATTTGATATATAGTTTGGTTTATAAAATATAACATTATACAGTATTTCCTATAACTCCACTTAGCTGTGCCATGTATTGTTTTAAATGGTGGTTAGTAAGTACATAGCATTAAAACTAATTTGGAATTATTTAGAACAGGCAAGTCTGAATTTTTTAAATATATATTTGTATATGTATATATATGTATCAAAACAGCTGTAATTTATAGTATATGAGTTTAAATGCAGTTGCATAAACTTACAACATGTTACTAAAAAGTTATCAATGGGGAACAGGATAGTTAGGGACTATGTTATTCACAGTCATTTTAATTAAAATATCTTAATTGTTTGAATTAATTTAACCAATTTAAGGGAACGGCACTTCTTAATATTTTATTCATATTCATTTGCTGTGCAAATCCTTTACTGTGTAACATAGTCTGTTAGTATCCTAATGTAAGGAATTAATAAAATTTTACTGAAAATAGATGACATTCATTAGGCAAAATATTTATGGACATGTTCCCTGTTAGTGTGGCTATCATTGAATTTTGGTCAGAAATACTTGCAGGAGTTTTAGAAATGATGTAGTTTTTTTCTGTTTTCATAAAAATACCTGTACTATTTAAAGCTGTATGGGTCTTTATGTAGGCTTACAAAAAGAAGGAATATGTCATTGGTCTTCAACACCTGTTCATTTGTGCTGCGTACACAGCACTCACAAACACTGCCCTGGAGGACAGACTGGCTCTGTGATCTTTGCAGTGTACACAGTCCGTGTTCCCAGAGTGAGGGGTCAGCAGGAGTTGGTTAGGATATGCCTATTGGCATCAGTGGTGTCTATACTTCACCCTCCTTTTCTTACTTTCTTTTTTTTTCTTTTTAAATTTTTTTTCTTTTGGACACATTTCAGTGAGTTTAGGGAAAAGATACGAGATTAATAATAGAAAATCATTCTTGCTTTGTATTTTAAACACAAAAAAACCTCTATTGACTTCTATTGCCTTTTTTGTTTGTTTGTTTTTCTCTCTCTCTGGACAAGCACTCCTATCTGGACAGGGAAACCTCCCTTCTTCTGAGAAACATTGCAGGAAAACCTTCTCATTTGCTGACCAAGGTGATACTACTTCTTTCCACCTGTATGTAAATATTTATTGCCTTGTAGGTAGAATATAATTTCTGGTTTTGATTGTGCTCTCAGATTTTTAAGGTTGTACTTTTTTACATCAGCACCTTCGTGCTGAATAGAGGTATTTTTTCTCTTACTGGAGGTATATGTATATTTACTGACTTTAATGACTATCAGAATATATTGAGAGTAGAAAATATTTTCGGTAAATTTTCACTAGTTTTTAACTTTCATGTATACCTAAAAGTCCTCCCAAGTATGTTTCACTTTTTCTAGCTTAACATTGTCTTTCACTTTAAAGTCTGAAAATCATTGCTTTAGCTTTTACTACTAATGGCTATGCATGCTCTGAGCTGTTTTCAGCAGACTTTGTTTTCTGATTCTTTTTTATATTTCCAGCACCTTATCTGTATAAACAGAATCTGACTTCTACATTCGCTTCATCAGATTGAAAGAAAATGTTGAGTTTTAATTTCTCAGTTCTTCGCTTTCAGAATGGTTTGAATCAGTCCAGACAGATTTTCATTGGGCTAGTATTTTACATCAATTTTAAATCTTTCAGCCATTGCCATCATTAACTAAGGGTAACAGAATAAGGAAGCTGATGGGATAGCTTTCTACCTCTTTTCAAGTCGTGTTTTTATTTCATTATTTAAATAATGTTAAATTCAGGAATGTCAGACTTGGTTTCTGAAGAATATGGATATTAATTATAGGTATTGTCTCTAAGTTGTTACTGTATCAGAAGGTTTTTAAATTTTTTTTAATTTCTTAGCCTTATAAACTTGTGAAAGAAAATGATAAATCTAAAATTAAAATCTCCATGAGAAGCAGCTCAAAGAGAAGACCCAAGAGTCAGCAGTGAAACCCTTTCTCTTGCTCCTTAAAAGTAGATCTGGGAGTAGGTTACAAGTAGCTTAAAGGTCAAGGAACTGTAGAATTCTAAGTAGATTATAGACATGTACTTTATAACAATAGCAAAGTTCTTTCCTTTTCCTCCGCTCTGCTCTATTTACTCTCTCTCTAGCTAGAGTTCACACTTATAGCTTCAACTAACAACTCTGTTCTAGATCATATCTCTCAACCTGACATCAACAAATTTCCAGAGAGCCAACAGGCATTTCATGGGAGGTGACCAGCACTTTAAATCCCACAGGTCTTTAGCTTCCTTACCTTTGGGACTCACAATTTATATTCATCTTTTTCATTTGACATTTCTGTTTCTGTTCAGAATGCTCCCAATTGCCCAGGTCTGAGCCCTTTACCCTTTACCCTTCTTGGTGCCTTTCTTTTCACTTACGATCTCAAAGCTCTGGTGACGCGCATGGTAATCTGCAGGATTTTTTGAGTTCACCCACTCATTTAATCCCCATTGCCACCCCCCTAAAACAGGCTCTGATATCTTACCAGAGCCAATACACTAGTCTCTTTCTTTGCTTATCCCTCCTCCAGTCCATTTTGTACACTGCTCACAGATTAAGTGTAATTTTTCCATTTCCATTGCTTATTCATTCAACAAATATTTGTTGAGTCATGCACTGTGCTAGCTACTGGGATACAACACTGTATAAAATGGCCATATACCCCCCTGCACCCCCCCCCACAGGAGATCACAGTCTGTTATAAAGATAAATTTAAAAAACACAAGCAAGCATGTAGACAAATTCTAATCATTTTACATGCTATGAAGGAAGGCTATATTTCCTTTAGATAGTAAAATCAGAGAAGACCCTTCTAATAGGTGACACTTAATCTAAAGCTTGAAGGATGAAAAGAATCCATCTGGAGGGCAAAGGGGAGTGGTCCATGTGATAGGACCAGAGAGAACAAAGCCTGGCATGTTTGAGAAGCTGAAAAAAGGATCTGTTGCTGGAGCCACAGTTGTTGAAAGAAGATTTGAGTGTCTTGATTTAGATTTGGAGAGGTATTGCAGGAACCAAATCATCCAAGGCATGCTAAGGAGTCCCCCTCCCCCAAATAGAGTGGGGGAGTAATTCTTTGCAAGTTTTGCATAAACACAGTCAGTAACTTCTCATCTTCCTCTGCCCAAGAGATGGTGATACCTACTGCAGCATCAGAGCCATTCCCTCCTCAGATTGTATCTTCTTCTGTTACGCAAGTGATGGCGTTACTGGTGTGTATAACAACACCTGGCTCTATAACATCCTGCTTACATACACGAAGAAATTTGAGCAGGAATGTGCATAGACCCTAAACATTTAGGATGAGGAGGAGAATGGAATCAGGGGTGAAGTGGTAGAACTTCCAAGATAACCTGAGCCACAGGGATCTCTCAGTGTCAGTGTCCTGTTCCCATAGCACCTGGTTGTTTTGAAGCTAAAATGAGCTTATACCTCTTGGATATCTCCTGTGTGGCAGTCTGGTTCTCTCTATCCAAAGAGCATGTGCCCAAGTTACTAACACACCTCTGACCAGCACTCTGTCATTCCAGGACATTGTCACACCCAGTAATTAGTACACAGCAGGATGAACACAGTGGCACTGTGTTTAGGGCAGGGCAACAAAAAGAATGTGTGTGTCTGTGTGTGTATCTGTGTGTCTCTGTGTGTTTCCCACCAATCCAGTTGTAACTAGACTGCTGTTAATGAAATAACTATGTCACATGGAGTTCTGAGCTGGTAGACTCTGCAAAAAATAGTGCTAACCAATTTCTTCTAGGGGTGGCATTAGTGTCAGCACAGGACTATTTTGCCATCAGTTAGAGCAGTGGGCAAAGGACATTGCTGATCCAGTGGCCTTAACTCTCTGCATACCATTCCAAAGGCCTTCCTGGTCTCCTGATTGGGTAATGCATATTTGTCACTCTTTCCCTGCTTTATTTTTCCCCCCATAGGCCTTATCACTGACTAACTTACGACACATGTATTGTTTTGTCTCTTATTAAATGTACACTTATGAGCTGGAACTCTGTTTCCCCTGCACTCAAACCCAAGCCTGTTCAGTCTCAACAGATGTCTGTCAAATAAAAGAACAGTTGTTTAGTGACTATCAGGGTTTCAAGAACTGCTGTAATGTTGACCACCATTATCTTTGTTTCATGTTTGACAATAAGTTTCTATTAACTGCTATCCCAGGAGTTCGTGTTATAACCCTTAAGACAAAGGGAGTGTCACATTGTAGTGGAAAGAGCAAGTAGTCACTTGGAGCCTATATAATCTTAGGAAGATTAGTCTTTCTGGGCCTTAGTTAATCAGTGCAATGGAAATAATAATAATAGCCTTACATTATTGAAATTAAATGAGATACTATGTGTAACGTGCCAATTAGTGTGTGACGAGTTTAGAGTGTTTAGTTAATGTTAGTTCTTTTCTCAGTGAGAGTCTATCAATTTCATGATTACTTTAAGGGAAGTAAACTAGAAGTTACTATTATTATTTTGTCTCTAAGCAGTTTTATTGAATAGACCATTTCATGGATATTAAATTGCTTATAAATCCAAATTTTCTTTGAATTCTTTTAATTTACCTAACATTTTTATTGTTGTAATCTGTGAAATAAACTAGATCCCAAAGAAACTAATTACTCTTTAGCCCCTTAATTTCAACTGGATTTGTTCTGAACCCACAAAGCCTTAATAATTTCTTAGTTGAAGGAATTCCCTAGCCATCTCTTAGCAACTGTAACTCTTTCTCTAAGCATTCTGATTTTTACACTGAAGACAATGTTCTAACATTTTGTGGCCACAGCATTGGCTTTCATTTAATCATAAGATCTTCACCGAGTTTTTGTCTTTTATGTAAATTTGAGGAGGCTTGGCATTTGATGATTATTGATAGCCACACAGGAGTTTTTCAGGTAGAAAATGGGTTGTCTCTTGCTCTTTTAAGAGAAGGGGTAGGAGAGAAAGTTAAGTTGTTATATGTGTGAGGTATCTTTTACTTATATTTAGGATAATTGTGGGACAAACAGCCTGAAGAAAGGGATAGTCAAAAGATAAGGGGCAGAAGATTTAAGACCTGAGTTTGTCAGTTTTAACAAAAAGAAGAGAACATGAGACGAATAAAGCTTTGTTTTTTGTATTAAATTTGGGCTGCAGACATTAAATATAGAATTGCATTTCCTTTATAAATAATCTATGAGATACCTTCTAAGTGTACAGACTAAATATATCAGTAAAGATTTATTGATCTTTCCTATAGTGCATAATACTCTATAAGCTTACAGCTGTTTCTTCCTTTCTTAGATTGTTATGGTTGAAAGATATGATTATGGCTTATAATTAGTAGATGAAAATCAACGTTTCTGAGGAAGAGCTTTTGTTCTCCACCAGAAGAATAAAATACGATGAATTTTGCAGTTTGGTATAAATGTTTTATTTCCACTTTGCTCTAGTGATGATACTCAGACCCTAACGGAGGTATCTTTATCAACTGTTTCTTTAAAAAGCTCCTAGCAGGGATATCCTTCCTAATAAACTGGAGAAGAATGAACTAAAAATTGCCAGGGTTGAAATAAAGCACATAGCTCTTAAATTTGAATTTGATACAGTTTTAAAAAGACCAATTTATAGAAAGAGTAGTATTTTAAGCAAAGAGGAGAAATGCTGACTTTGGATGTTAAAATAGCCCCACCTGACTCTTTTACCTAAAGGTGGTTTCTTATTGATGGCTAGGAAACCTAATTGGTTTAATGTGTGTTCATTGGTTACATGTATCTCCTGTTCCTTTTTTTTAACTGAATTTATTGGTGTCTCTTGTTTCTTTAAACCTTTCTTCCACTGTGTCAGCTTTTTTCCTGTTAGCCTTGGAGCAGAAACTGATCTGGGGGTTTAAGCTAATCTTCTAATTGAATGTCTTTTTATGTCAGTTCTTCAAAAGATAGCATTGATTGTGTTTTCAATAATAACTAAAAATAAGAGTTATGAAAATAAATTTTCATAATAAAATTTATCACCAGTATCAGATATAATATTTAAATTCTTATACTCCTTTTTTTAATAAGCTTTATATTTTATAGTAGTTTTAGGTTCACAGTAAAATTAAAGGAAAGTGAAGAGATGTCCCATATGCCACCTACCCCCACACATGCATGGCCTCTGTTATCACCATCCCACCCACAATGGTACATTCGTCACAATTGATTAGCCTATATTAACACATCATTATCCATCACCCAGAGCCCATAGTTTACATTAGGATTCACTCTTGGTGTTGTACATTCTATGAGTTTGGACAAATGTGTAACGACATATATCCACCATTACAGTATCATACAGAATAGTTTAACTCCCACAAAAATTCTCAGTGCTCCACCTGTTCATCCCTCCCTCGCCCAACCCCTGGCAACCAGTAATCTTTTGACTGTAGTCATGGTTTTGCCCTTTTAAGAATGTCGTATAGTTGGAATCATAAAGTATGTAGCCTTTTCACATCGGCTTCTTTCACTTAGCAATGTGCTTTTAAGTTTCCTCCATGTCTTTTCATAGCTTGATAGCTCATTTCTTTTTACAATAGCACTGAATAATATTTCATTGTCTGGGTGCAGTGCAGTTTATCCATTCATCTACTGAAGGATGTTTTGGCATTTTATAAACAAGGCTGCTATAAACATCTATGTGCAGGCTGGGGGGAGAAGGTAAGTTTTCAGCTCATTTAGATAGATATTAAGGAGTGTGATTGCTGGGTCATACCAAAGAGCATGTTTAGTTTTATAAGAAACCACCAATGTCTTCCAAAGTGGCTGTACCATTTTGCATTCCCACCAGCAATGAATGCAAGTTCCTGTTGCTCTACAACCTCACCAGTATTTGGTGTTTTCAGTGTTTTGGATTCTGGCCCTCCTAATAGGTGTGCAGTGGTATCTCATTGTTTTAAATTGCAGTTCCCTAATGACATATGATCTTTGAGCATTTTTTTCAAAGTCTTATTTGCCATCTGTGTATCTCCTTTGGTGAGTTGTCTGTTAAGGTCTATTGCCCATTTTTAAATTGGGTTGTGCATTTATTTTCTTGTTGAAGAATTCTTTGTATAATTCAGATAAGTCTTTTATCAAATGTCTGATAAATATTTTGCAAATATTTTTTTCTAGTCTATGGCTTGCTTGTCTTCTCATTCTCTTGAATATATTTTTTTCCTGAAAATATTTTATGGCTTTGAGGACATCTAAGTTTTTTGTTTGTTTACTTTTCCATGTTAATTAAAATATGAATTTGGCCTTTTAGAAGTTCATGTTCATATTCCAAATACACAAAGCATTAATTCTACATATCAGTTTTTCCTCATCAGATTTTGAGATTTAAATTGGCAGTAGTTTAGTTTTCTCACTTTATAACCTGCCATAAAAAGAAAGTAATTATGGTAAAATACACAGTCAACATATTTTATAATTCTGTTACTGTGTATTTGCATAAAGGGGGAATAGGATGATGTAATCTTTTAATCAAATGAATATATCTGTAATAAGTCTAAAAATCAAGTCTTATCTTACTCCCTTCCATTGTTAAAATAAAGTTCTTTGTTCTCTGTCTAATTGGGTTTACAGATAGTATTTCCAGACCTCAGTTATTATGTTAATTCCCTGGCTCCTTTCATTGAAAAGGATCAGATTTCTGACAAACAAGTCCACTGTCTTCCCTAACCACTGTTTGCTTCTCTGTTCCGTGGAGTAGTAAATACGAAGCTTGAAATGAAGGGAGACAGTCTAGAATGTGAAATGGAAAGAGAAGCAGTTCAGAAACAGGAGAGCCAACGAAATTTAGAAAACAGTGAATAGCTTTATTAATGAATTGAGTTTTTGGCTTATTTGCCCTGAAAGCATTAGGTTTTTAATGAATTGTGGTTTTTAATCAGAATCCAGAGCAGATAAGTAGCTGATAAAATTAGGTTTTTCTTTTGTCTTCTTTTTTTTAAGTTTTATATTAAAGAAATCTATAAGATGACAATTTATATTTCCTTAGTTATTTTTCAAAGAAATCTAAGTTTAGAGTTAGAAAGTAATCCTTTGTAGGCAAAGGTTTACTTACATGATTTTTCCAACTGGAGATTAATGCTGCAGTGTGCTATGGCCTATTGCTGGAAAGTGCAAGTAAGTACTGGTATCATAGTACTACATGTTTTAGGAATAGACATGGTTTAAGTATAGTTTTAGTTCTTGATAATTTTATTACTACTTACCTAAATTTTATAAAATAGAAGTTACTAGAAATTAAATATTTGGAAAATTTGACTTTTTAAACATTTATCAGTGGATTAATGGAAATAAATTTGAGTTTATCGACATGAGACATTAATTACATTATGTAGTTTTCCAAAGCAGAGTAAAATCCTAGAATATAGCCGCCTCTATTTGTATTGGTATATTAATGAAATTGTACCTATATTTTTTATTGAGGAGTTTATGTGGTTGTAAACAAATTGATGCTGGGGTTGTTTGTTTGGTGTTTTTACTATTTTTGTGGTGATGTTTATGTTTTCAATGTAACAGAACAAAACATTACTGTGCAAAATATTGCCCATGCTTTGGAAGGGGGTAAAAATTCAGAGTTAGGGATTGTACAGTTATAATACATTGGCAGGCTCATAGAAAAGCTCATATACACTCCTGTTTACGCTACCCCAGAACCCAAAATTCATCTGCTTCAGATTGACAGAATCAAACTCATAATTTACTAAATCACCAATTTCTTTTCTTCTAGAATATGGAATCTGGTCTTATAAAGATATCTTCAAGTCTGAATCTGTAAAAAAGCGTTTTTTATAATATGTGAGCTCTTTGTGAACAGGGTTATTTTTTAAATACGCTGTATATAAATGTGTGAAGTTATATCCTTACTGAAATTCAATGCTAGCAATATCCTTAAGGATAAAAAGACTTCTGAAATATTCCCATAATTTTAGCATTAGTTTATCTGAGGTGCTTTTGTTCACAGGAAGAACAAGCAGCAAAATTGAAAGCTGAGAAGATCAGAGTTGCCCTAGAGAAAATAAAAGAGGCACAAGTGAAAAAGGTGATATTTGGGCTTTTTCCTGGTCTGGGATTTTTATCAGCTTTATGGATTTATAAAGAATTGCCTTGTTTATATAATGTATCTCTAAGATATGGAGAGGTAGAGGGTTATTTCTTCCTAATATATTTTCACATGTATTTTTTATGGATAAAATGTATTATAAAAGAAATAACTTTCCAGTTTTACATTACCCTAAAAGAGTATAACAAAATAGTGTTTTTATAATCTTATCTGCTATTATAATTTTAAAAAGGTTTTAAATTTGTTGAGGTATGTTATTTGATACCTAATTTTAAAGTATTTTTTTTACATAATAAAGTTATTTATATTTAACTAAGAACGTTACTGAGAACATTGCCCTATATTTGGAGAAGTTTTTTAAATGTCTAACTTTTTCTTTGATTTAATTTTCTTTCTGCCCGTTGTAGCTGGTGATCAGGGTGCACATGTCTGACGACAGCTCTAAAACAATGATGGTGGATGAGCGGCAGACTGTGAGGCAGGTGCTGGACAGCCTGATGGACAAATCCCACTGCGGCCACAGTTCAGACTGGTCACTGGTGGAGACCGTCTCTGAGTTACAGATGGGTGAGTAATACCATGGCTTCAGTTACTTTTTAATTTCTGTGTGGTTCCCACAGTTTCTGTGTTGATCAGAGCACCTTGAGACATATTTATGTTTTTTTTTTTTTTTCCTATAACTATGGCTTTTTACATTACCTTTTTTCCAAGTATTTTGAGATTTCTTTGACTCTGAGATTTCTAGTTCATTTCAGATTTTTTTTACATGACATGTTTGACATTTTTAATATAGACAAATATTTCTAACACAGAAAAAAAAAGAGTAAGGTAAAAGATTTTTGTATTATATCCAAGTCCATGAACTTTTTTATCAAACAGGAAGACATTTAGGGATTACTAAAAAATTCCTTGATTTAAGAGTTTATGGAATATTGCATCAGTATTTAATATCAACAAAAAATCACATGTAACTCAAGGAAACACACTGATATATGAGTAAAAATTGTTCTTTTTCTTTTTTATCTTAGTAAAATCTCGCTAGAACAAAGTTTTTTTAAGGTAACAAAATAGTATTTCCCTTCAAATAAGAACTGCACAGATCAGCACACTTACTAAAGCCCAGTTTATTATTCCCATTTGCATTGAAGTCTTTATACCAGCACTTGACTCTCAGGGAAAACAAAAAGCACAAATTTCTTATTTTTAGCTAGGTGTATTAAGTCTTAGTTTCTTTAGATACGTAGTTTGTTAAGGTGTTTTCTAATTATAAACATTCTAATTTTTTATATCATCAATGACTCTTTTAAAAAGTGTTAGTTGTGTGATTACAGAAACCTTGCAATAATTACTTTATTATACTTTATTGAATCCGTTATCAATTTTACCTTGCTATTTTATTTAAAATATTTTATTTGTGTTTCTCTCATTACTTATTATCTTTAAATATTCAAAGCAATTTCCAGAGAAATGAAAATTTAATTATTAACCCATTATCTCAGAATATATGTACACAACTCCCAAAATTAAATCATAAGTTATTAGAACTTTGTTAACATGTATAAAAATATGTTCTCAATACTCATCTATATTTGTTCTTAATGAGTTAAAAAATTTGTTTAGTTCACAAATGTAGTAGTATCATGATACACAGAAAATGTGTGTATTTCCATGGCTGTAGCTTGAAAACTTATATTTCTGTATTACCTTTTATATAATTGACCATGGTGTCTTATTTAATCATATGTGGCACAATGCTTCAAGTATAGTGTGAGGTCAACTCATAGATAGCAGAGATAAAACTGACTGGTTGCCAGAGGGGAAGGGTGAACCAGGTGAAGGGATTAAGAACTACAAATTGGTAGTCACAAAATAGTCCTGGGGATGTGAAGTACAGCATAGAGAATATAGTCAATTAATATTGTAATAAGTGTGTATGAAACCAGGTGGGTACCTGAATTATCAGGGGAGCCACGTTGTAAAGTATTTGGTTGCGTATCCACTAAGCTGTGTACCTGAAACTAACCAAAAATAATAATAAATGTAAACTAAATTGAAAACTAAAATTTAAAGTATAGTATGTGGTTATTCAGTATTTGTTGAATGAATAAAAGAAAACAAGGGACTACTAAGAGCCCAAAATAAGATGGTGGAAACAAATTACACATGTAAACTACCCAGTTAAACAACGAAGATTCTTAGAAAGGATGAATAAACAAAATGCAGTTGTTTGCTGTTTAGAAAAGACCTATTACCTAAAGACACATAAAGGTTGAAAATAAAAGGAATGTGAAAAGACACTAACCAAAAGAAAGATAATTAACTATATTAATATCAGACAAAATAGACTTTAAACAAAATGCATTACTAGAGATGTAGAGAACACACATATTCACCAAGAAGAGACCATCTTCTAAGTTTTAACTAATATTATTAAAATGTGTAAAGCAAAAATTGACAACTACCAGGAGAAATTCACAAGTCAGCCTTCATAGTAGAACCTTTGCAGTGATCAGTATAATCAAGCAGACAGAAAAGGCTATAGGAGATTTGAAAAGTAATTTTTTTGATCTATGAATGTTGAGTATACTACCTAATAACAGAAAAATATACATTCTTTTCGAGCAGAAATGGAATATTCTAAAAATTAAGTATGAGGACATAAGCAACTCTCAAGAAATTTCAAAGAATTGTCTAGAATAGGTTCTTCGAATGTATGTTCAATCTAAACGGCGTGTACTTTGACTCCTATTTGCAAATCAGAAAATACATCTATGTTTAAAATTAAACAAAACCCATGGATCAAAAAAGTAATTATCTTGAAAGTTTTAAAAATTTATACGAACTGAATACTATTGGAAATACTTAACATCAGAATTTATGAAATGCAACTTTTTTTTTTTTTAAGGATGGGATAGGAAAAGGCTGAAAGCTGAAGGAAACCTAGAAGTTAGAAGACCTAGTTCTAGTCCTAATTCTTCTACATAGCAGCCGTGTGACCTTCCTGAAGTCACCTACCACTGTTAGGACATGTTCCCTTATTTGAAAATAGATGGAAAACCAATGAATTCTAAGGGCCCAGGGTTGTGGTGTCAGTAAAGATTCTATAGTTCTGCTGTGAATCACTTTCCAAGGTTTCATGTCTTTGATGCAGTTCTGATGAATACTAACAAAATACTGATATTTTATTTTGGGACAGAGAGAATCTTTGAAGACCATGAAAACTTGGTTGAAAACCTTCTTAATTGGACAAGAGATAGTCAAAACAAGCTTATATTTATGGAGCGAATAGAAAAATATGCACTTTTCAAAAACCCACAGGTGAGACTCAGTAACTGATAGAGGTTGGGATTTTTTTTAATCTTCACCTGAGGATATGTTTATTGATTGATTTTAGAGAGAGAGAGGAAAAGAGAAACATCAACATGAGACCGAAACCTTTATCAATTGCCTCCCTTATATGCCCCAACTCGGGATCAAATGCACAACCTGGGTATTGTGCCCTGACCAGGGATCGAACCTGCAACCCTTTGGTCCACAGGACAATGCTCCAACCAACTGAGCCACCTGGCCAGGGTGAGGTTAGGATTTTTAACCTCGTGTTGTTGTATTACTTCTTAGTACTATTCTTGTATTATTCTATTACTGCTAAGTTAATGGAGTTAAAAGACTGGAATCCACCTGATTGGAACACTGTGGTTGTAAACCCCCATGGGAGCTCTCACTACTGCTGAGGTGGAAGGACTGCTGGGCCCAGATGTCAAGGCTCAAAGAAGTTACCAGCCCACAGAGCCAGATGGGGTGAGCCCATGGAGAAATAGAAGTAAATCCAAAGAGTTCCCGCGTTTGTGCTCTCTCTAATCCAGAGCTGTGTTCAGTAGCTATTTGTTTGGTTAGTTTCTCATCCATCAAAGAAAAGTACTTACATATTTAAGTTTTTCTACTTCATTACACTTTATTTTGATTTCTTTTTTAAGTTATTTTTTTGATCACAGTAACCTCGATTATAACTGGTTCCACATTCTAGTATATGTTACCTCGATTTATTTGTCATCTTTGCTTATTCTAAAACAGTATTTGAGTTAATACTTCCTATTGCCCTATTATAAATACTTCATATTTATTTTTATAAATATTTTATAAAAATCAGGTGAGAGAACAACCCCACTATAAAAAGTAGTAATGAGGAAAAATAGTAGCAGCGTTAAAGGTATGTAGTAGATATCTTTCAGGTGGCTTCATCATGCGACATCTTTCCTGGATATTTTAGATGAAGATTACACATTTGGGAGTACCAACAGATCTTTTTTATGGATGATTGTGAAAATGTTTTCATAAGACATAATTAGACTTTATAGTTGAGTCACCCAAATGAGATTATGGTAGTCTCAGAGAATTTTGGATTTCTTCTTTAAAAGTCAGAAGATACATTAAATTTTCTGCATTTGGATCAGTTAAGCTCAGCATATTTTAAGGAAATTTGCCTTCTTTGTTATATTTAATAATTTGTAAACTTGTCAGGTCCTGTACATGTAGCTTTCATTAGATATATCAAAACATATTTGCCAGCTGTTGCACATAGTGTCACCTCAGGACTTGAGGGAGAGTAGTTTATAGAGTAATTCAAGATAAATGCATAGAGGTAAGGAGGAGGCCAGTGGTAACCATTTAATGGGGGTGTCCACACACAGGTTGCTTATCAAAGAGTGTTCCTTCTCACTCTGCACAGGCAGAAATTGACACAGAGTTGCTGTGTCTCTAGAAGAAATCATATATGCTCTCCTGCCAAGGGAATAATAGAATGCGTGTATCCTTTAACTTTCATGTATTCATTTTCCCAGAACTATCTTCTGGGGAAAAAGGAAACCGCTGAGATGGCTGATCGAAACAAAGAAGTGCTGTTGGAGGTATGACTCTTCACTCCCCCATCATTCTTTTTCCTTGCACTTTATCATATTAAAATATTAAGCACATTTTTTGAAGTATGTCAATGCAGTATATTTATTTTTGCAGTCGTAGCTAGAGAACACTATATTCTTCTATAGCCAGATGGAAGGCGTTCAGCTGTATGAGTTTTAGGCCACTGAAGAAGGTTTTAAAAACTGCTACTTTGCCATGCAGTGTACTGGTGTACTAAAAGGAGCACGAGCCGTTTGGGGCTGATGAGTGAGAGAAAAGGCTGCTCAGTGGAGCATGTGATGGTGCTGTTTTACCTGCTTACCCAGAGAGAAATTTAAATATAATTAGCTATTGATAAAGTATTTCAAGCCTTAGTCTTACATAACTGAATTTTTAAAAGCATAGTCATTTCTAAAAATATATATATTTCCTTATTTTGAAGAGTAATAATACAAATTCAAATATAATTGAATTTTTGGCTCTTTAGCTTTTGCTGATAAAAGGGAATGTTCCAAAATCTGAATAAATTGCTTTCTTAGCAACAAGGCAATTAGGAAAATGAAGATCAGCACTCAGCTTTTCATATGATGTTCACTATAATTAAGAAAAACCCTCTATAATTCGTAATTTTTCAGTACTTTGGGGAAAGAGAAATTCATTTAGGCTCAAAATATCTTATATTAATGTTTAGTGAACATTTCTAAAAATCTTTTACCAATACATGATTGCTTTTTATTTTAAAATTAAAATTGTATCTAAGTATAGGCAGAATTCAAAATTTTGAGTTTGTTTACATTTATTTCAATTTACTATTTTTTTAAAGATTTTATTTATTTATTTTTAGAGAGGGGGGAAAGAGGGAGAAAGACAGGGAGAGAAACATCAATGTGTGGTTGCCTCTCGCATGCCTTCTACTGAGAGGACCCGGCCTGCAACCCAGGCATGTGCCCTGACCATGAATAGAACCGGCGACTCTGGTTTGCAGGCCAGCACTCAATCCACTGAGCTACACCAGCCAGGGCTTGTTTAGTATTAAATATTTTAAAACTAAATGCCCTCTTTGTTTTAGAGTCACATAAATTGATAGAGTTTTTAAATTTTGAAAGTTTAATTATTCACTTAGCATGTTGCTTACTTTTAAAGTATATTCCTATTTAGCTTGACAGCTCATCTAAATGTATTAATAATTTAAAGAAAAACAAAGTTCAGTGCTCATGTTAGCTCTGACACTTTTATTAAATTTATTATAAGTATGCTGTTTACAAATTCATTTAAGTGCTATTATACGCAACTCAGTTAACATTTCATCTTAGATTCTTCAAAAAAGTTCTTAGGTAAAAGTTCATTAGGATTGCCGTAGTAGTTCCGAAATAAATCCATATTATGTTTAGAATGGAAAATCCTAACTGAGGTAAAGTTAGCAGCATGGTTTTACTACAAACTCATTTTGGTTTAATACATTGTCATGCATTTCACAGGTGTAAACACAACTTTGTTCTGAGAATCCAAGGATCGTATAAGTCTTTCCACCTTATTTTCTAATTTTAGGAATGTTTTTGTGGAAGTTCTGTAACTGTACCAGAAATTGAAGGAGTCCTTTGGTTGAAAGATGATGGCAAGAAGTCCTGGAAAAAGCGTTATTTTCTCTTGCGAGCATCTGGTATTTACTATGTCCCTAAAGGAAAAGCAAAGGTGTGTTCCCTTCTGCTGGCTTTTGAGTTTCTTCATTATGCTAATTGATTTTAATTTGTAGTGAGTGTGTCAACAAGGTGAATCTAGACTCTGATTTATTTCAATTTCTGTACGACACATAGAACATTGCTTTCCTTACTGATCCATTATAAAGAAGAAGAAACTAAAAATGTTCTCTCTCTGGTCAGTAGTTTGGCCCATCTCTGTTCTCTTGCCAAATTTGAACGATACTTTTATTTAGTATTTTTGGAATGTATAGAAGAGTGGCTTTTTGCTTATTGTTTGGGGAGAATAGCTGTCTGGGATTAGAGGTGTTTCAGCCTTACTTGGGTAATATGCCTCTTCTGAGGGCCCCCTTGGTACCTGTCACTTCTGTGCTTACTGAGGGCCAGCACTGTTGTAAGCTCCTTCCAGTATCACTTCTTCCGGTCTGTATTGCCGCCCTGAGAGGTTGACCCTTTTTGACTGGTGAGGAAACCCTGACTTGAGAAATGCTGTACTTGGTATATGTGTGTACAGACACTGAACTGCGTTCTTTTCTTGCTCTTTCCAAAGAGCTCTATTATACTATATTGTATATAATATACTATCCAGTGGTCCTCAACCTTTTTGGCACCAGGGACTGGTTTTGTGGAAGACACTTTCTCCACAGATGAAGGGATTAGTGGGGAGGGTTTCGGGATGAATTCTACTGTATTACATTCAAGCTCACCTCCTGTTGTGCAGCATAGTTCCTAACAGGCACAGACTGGTGTTGGTCCATCGCCTAGAGGTTGGGACCCCTGTTACACCATATGTGGGGGCACCCCCCAAAACTGGAATTATCTTCTGGGGGGTGGGCCCCTTGTAGTATAGGCTTCCCCCACTAGGTTAGTGATCTAGGAACACATCTATATCAGTGTACCAGCTGGTATTGTTGTGAGAGGCTGCATTTGGCTTCAGTGATTTTTTTTTTTTTAGAAGAGACTTCAGTGAATTTGCCCATTTCTTGATGGGTGATTTACAAGCACACCATCCCACACTACAGTGAGTGTTCAGCAGTTTTTGACCAAAAACTGCACTACCTCTGTGCCCCACCCTCCCTATTCATGCAGTCTCACCCCAAGTGACTTTTTGTTGTTTCCATGGATGAAAAAAGTCCTCAGAGGAAAATGTTTTATCAACATGGAAGAGGTGAGACGACAAAAATGGCAGAAGCACTGAAAGGCATCAAAATTGACAAGTTCAAAAACTGTTTTGAGCAATGGAAAAACATCTCAGTAGATGTATTACATCAAATGGAGAGTACTTTGAAAGTGACTGAAGTTTAAACATGTAGGAATAAATATACAATTTTTTATAAATAAATTCTGTTCTTTTCTTGGGTCCCCCCTTGTATTTAAAGTATCTTTAAAATGCCACTTTTTTCCAAGCAAGTCAGTGTTCATTATAAATGGCAAGATAGTTAATTAAGTAAGATGGCCTTTTTTATTGCATTATGGATTAAAAAAGAAACATTTCTAGGAAATCTCACTGTCGTGTACAAAAGAGTAATTTCTACTTGGTGAAGTTTTGATTTTTCTACTAGAAACTGTTACCAGTTATGATATTTGCTTGCTCACATATTATTGTTAAATCTCCTCTTGGGTGTTTTTTATCTTAGGTCTCTCGGGATCTGGTCTGCTTTCTCCAGCTGGATCATGTGAATGTTTATTATGGACAGGACTATCGGAACAAATACAAAGCCCCTACAGACTACTGTCTGGTGCTAAAGGTAAACAGTATCTCTTTTTAGTAATTTTAATTGATGTTAGAGATAGAGCAGGTTATTGGACACATTTTAGAATAGTTTGGATCTTCCGTAAGTATATTGTTTTTGCTTTTTTTCTCTATAGAGTTTTAAAGGAATGGTGAAGGATAATGAAAAGAATAGT
This sequence comes from Desmodus rotundus, assembly GCF_022682495.2. Lineage (NCBI taxonomy): Eukaryota > Metazoa > Chordata > Mammalia > Chiroptera > Phyllostomidae > Desmodus > Desmodus rotundus. The sequence continues at coordinate 183,265,206 of NC_071388.1, read as the reverse complement.
GTGCTATATACCACAGCTGGCCCTTACCTAAGTAGCCTTTATTAGATCGATGCTGCTAAGAAATGGGTACCAAGTTGTAAGTTTTGAGTCATAATATATAAAATAGATTAGATTATAAAATTGAGGCTTTCATTGAATAACAGGCTTATTTTAGGAAATCTGAGATCAGAGCCAAATGTGAGACAGAAATTTTATGTGGTTTAGTTTCTGTCCTGTACTGTCACTCAACAGAACTATCAGAAGATACTGTGCCCAAGGTCAAAGTGGACTGGTTCTCATCTGGTCCAGTAATAATCTTTGTCTCCGAACCCCCAAATACTACCCTGATAACTCGTGCATGTCTCAACTGGCTTTAGGGTTTTTTTTTCCTTCTTGATCCAAATATGTGAGCTTCTCACACCAGTGTTATACCTATACTTTGAGAACTGACATTTTTAGTGAACTCATAGTGATCTTTAGGGACACTGATAAAAACAACTTTTAGCCCTAGCTGGTGTGGCTCAGCATATTGAGCACCGGACTGCAAACTGAAAGGTCACTGGTTCAATTCCCAGTCAGAGCCTATACCTGGGTTGCGCGAGAGGTAACCAATCACACATTGTTTCTCTCCCTTTCTCCATCCCTTCCCTTCTCTCTAAAAATAAATAAATAAAATCTTTTTTTAAAAAAATCCAACTTTTAAAAATCCAGGATAATTATGGAGATGATTACGTCTTTTTCATTGGCTCCCTCATAGTAACCCCTTGGTAGCTACTTAGGCCTATTTGTTTATGTCATTGTTTGCTTCTGCTCTCCTGGGAATTATCAGTTGGGTTTGGGGCAGCAGTGTTTGTTTAGGGTTTTGGGATAGAATTTTTATTGCTTTGATAAAATTAGGTGTATTATAATGATAACCTTTAACTAGGTAATCCTTTCTTAGAGAATACCACCTTATCGTTTAGATTCCAGCAACAAATAATTTTTTAAAAGTCAGTAGGAATAAGCTTAATTCAGCAGTTTCAAAATGAGGTCCAACATCCTTAGGGAGTCCCTGAGGACCTGTCAAGGGGTCCATGATGTCAAAGTCACTCTTCAGATAATGCTAAGATGTTATTTGCCTTTTAGACTCTCATTCTCTCACAAATGTATAATGGAGTTTTCAAAGAGTTTACTTGACATGTGATGATATCTTTGCTCTCTTGGGTAGTGGAATATATATTTGTATATTCTTATATTTTAATTTTTTCTAAGTTTTAATTTCTTTAAGGTACATATCAGTAAACATAACCCATATAAATGAAAGTTATTTGGGTATCTCATAACATGAGGACAGGAAGAGTTGTTCATTTTAATGGCTCCAGATTGTCAGTGAGAACCCCAATTCTTTCCATCTTTCCCTGTTCCATCTTCTGCGTATCAGCTTACTCTCAGGCTGGCTCACTTCACTGTCACAGATGGCCACTGCAGTTCTAGACATCATGTGGTGACCTAGAAAACCCATTCATCTGTTGATGAACACTTAGGTTGTTCCGTATCTTGGCTACTGTAAAAAATGCTGCAGTGAACATAGGGGTGCATACATCTTTTAAAATTAGTGTTTTCATGTTCTTCTAGAAATACCCACAAGAGGGATTGCTGGATCATATGATAGTTCTTTCCTTAAATTTTTTTTTAAAGACTTTATTTATTTTTAGAGGGGAACAGAGAAAGAGGAAGAGAAACATCAGTGTGTGGTTACCTTTCCTATGCCCCCTGCTGGGGACCTGGCCTGCAACTCAGGCATGTGCTCTGACTGGGAATCGAACCAGTGACCTTTTGGTTCGCAGGCCCATGCTTAGTCCACTGAGCTACACCAGCCAGGGCCTTTCCTTAAATTTTTGAGGAACCTCCATACTGTTTTCCATAATGGCTACACCAATATACAATCCAACTAACAGTATATATAAGGGTTCCTTTTTTCCACATCATCACCAACACTTGCTATTTGCATTAAAATAATAATCTTGCAGTATTATTTTAATCTCTTTTGCAGCATACATAAAATTCCTAGGTTAATAATAGTTTTCTTCTAAGGGTTTTGATCCTTCTAAGGGCTTGGAAGGATCAAAAGTCTTGGAATGAGTACAGTGTTACATATTTTTATTTTTTGTCTTCTTGCAAATTAGTCGAGGGAACTAATTTTAAAGCCTGTATGTGTTTGCAAAGTAATAAATGGTTAGGATACATGCAGTGGTTTTACATTAGCACTTGGACTGTGATTTTAGAGCATCACTTTCAGTTACAGAGTTTTCAAAAGTATCAGTCTCAATCTAATTTTTGACATAAACAGAGAAAAATCATCTAATAGCACAGTAGTAATCCAGAATTTCATGGTCTGGCCAAGATGGAAACATAGGTAGAAACACTTTGCTTCCTCACATAACCAAAAGAAGGACAACAACCAATTTAAAAACAAAAAAACCAGAACTACCAGAAAATTAAACTGCATGGAAGTCTAACAACCAAGGAGTTAAAGAAGAAACATTCATCCAGACGGGTAGGAGGGGCGGAGACGGGCAGCTGGGATGGAGAGGATGCAAGGCAAAGCGGCAACTAGTGAACAGGATTTCCCACATTTGCATGTGGGTAAACGAGGAGGAACAACTGGGGAGCAAGACAAACCACACGACCCAGGGTTTCAGTACCAGGGAAATAAAGGCTCAAAACCCCTGGCTGTAAAAACTTGAGGGGATTGTGGCAATGGGAGAAGCTCCCAGTCTCACAGGACAGTCTGTTGGAGAGACCCACAGCATCCTAGAACATACACAAGCCCACCCACCTGGGATCAGCACCTGAAAGGGCATAATCCACTTGTGGGAAGTGATGGAAAGTGGGGAGAGAGCTGAGAAGCTAGCAAGTGGCATTGTTCCCTCTCTGACCCCTCCCCCACATACAAAACCACAACCCAGCAAAATGGGTTGCCCCACTCTGAGGATTACCTAAGGCTCCACCCCCTGCAACATAACAAGTGCACCAAGACAAAGAAACATGGCCCAAATGAAAGAACAAATCAAAACTCCAGAAAAAGAACTAAGTGACAAGGAGATAGCCAACCTATCAGACGCAGAGTTCAAAACACTGGTAATCAGGATGCTCACAGAAATGATTGAGTTTGGTCACAAAACGGAGGAAGAAATGAAGGCTATACAAAGTAAAATAAAGGGAAATAATACAAGGAACCAATAGTGAAGGGAAGGAAACTGGGACTCAAATCAAGATTTGGAACAAAAGGAAGAAGTAAACATCCAACCGGAACAAAATAAAGAAACAAGAAATCAGAGAAAATGAGGAGGCTTAGGAATGTCTGGGACAACTTTAAACGTTCCAACATCTGAATCATAGGGGTGCCAGCAGGAGAAGAGGAAGACCAAGAAATTGAAAACTTACTTGAAAATATGATGAAGGAAAACTTCCCCAATCTGGTGAAGTAACTAGACGTGCAAGTCCAGGAACTCCAGAGAGTCCCAAAGAAGTTGGATCCAAGGAGAAACACACCAAGACACGTCATAATTAAATTACCCAAGATTAAATATGAGAGAATCTTAAAAGCATCAAGAGGAAAGGAGACAGTTACTTACAAAGGACTATCAGCTGATTTCTCAAAAGAAAACTTGTAGGCAAGAAGGGGCTGGAAAGATGTATTCACAGTCATGAAAGGCAAGGGCCTACATCCAAGATTACTGTATCCAACAAAGCTATCATTTAGAATGGAAGAGCAAATAAAGTGCTTCCCAGACAAGGTCAAGTTAAAGGAGTTCATCATCACCAAGCCCTTATTATATGAAATGTTAAAGGGACTTATCTAAGAAAAAGAAGATCAAAACTATGAACAGTAAAATGACAACAAACTCACCACTACCAAAAACTGAACCTAAAAAACAAAAAAAATGAGCAAACAACTAGAACAGGAAGAGAATCACAGAAATGGAGATCACATAGAGGGTTATCAGTAGGGAGGGGGAGAATGGGGGGAAAAATACAGGGAATAAGAAGCATAATTGGTAGGCACAAAATAGACAGGGGGAAGGTTAAAAATAGTGTAGGAAATGGAGAAGCCGAAGAACTTACAAGTACAACCCGTGGACATGAACCTTTAAGGCCTTGGGAGGAATGCTGGAGGGTGGGAGGATGCAGGGGAGAGGGAGACAAAGGGGACAAAAATTTGGGACAACTTTCCTCCCCTTGTAATAGCATAATCAATAAAATATACTTAAAAATAGTAATCAAGAATTTCATATTCTTAAATGCTTTTATTTCTCAAAATTTTTGCCTTTATTATTAAACAATGCAAACTTGCCAAATCAACCTCATTTTAGAAATGAAATAATGACCTTTCTGTATAGCTATTCATTTGTTTTGGAGGGCAATTTCATTATATATTCTCTTTGGAGGGCTTAAGAGTTTAATGCAAAGCTTCTGATTTTTAGCAAGAACATCTCCTCCATACTTGGTCTTATCTTATATGTGATTTTAAAAGTGGTGGAAAAATACTTGGCGCACAGAGGAGAGAAGCAGCAAATTTGAAAGAAGATTTCACACTTACAAGGCAATAGTATGACTTAATATTTGGCAGCATGGGCCCTGAAATAAGATCACATCATATCAAGTCCTGGTTCTTTCACTTGTTGACCAGTAACTTCGAAAGCGATCTTAACTTCTCTGTGCCTCCGTTTCCTCTCAGATCGTGGGAGTAATAATATGTAACTCATAGGGTTTGATGGAATGAGCTAATACATGTGAAATATATAGGACGATACTGGTACATACTAAGTGCTCAATAAATGCTACTTTTAATAAAATAAAAATAATCAGAACAGGCATTCTCCTGAGCTGTTGGCCCAGAGCCTGAATGACCATAATGAAGGCCATATAATGAATGTCTTTATTATGTGAGAGGTTGAAAAAAAAGAATTTGGGGAGTCTCAAAATGAAAATTTTAACCTAGCAAGTAATCTGCAAACACTCAAATAGTGGTATCGTAGTACTCTTCAGGGTGTTATTTGGAATCTCAGGTTAGAGAGAGGAGGAAAGAAGGTTAAAAGTTAATTTCCCTTTGATTTTCTTTGATGCTGTATTAATTAAAAAATTTTACTCCCTTGTGTACAAGTCCCCCTCTCTCCCTCCCTCCCTTCTCTCTCTCTCTCTCTCTCTCTCTCTCTCTCTCTCTCTCTCTCTCTCTCTCTCTCTCTCTCAGGCAGGGTTGCTGCTACAGTTGAACACCTATTGTGGTAAGCCTTAAAATGGAAGGAATCAGCCAGAAATAGTTTGTAAATCACCGTAAAGGGAGGTGTGGTGATAAGAGCTGAGAGCCATCCCGTAGCCCCTTGCTCCTGTGTCTGAACTCTGTCCAGTGGGCAGTGTCTCAAGAAGCAGGAGATGGAGAAGAGCTCTTCTAGCCCTAATTGGCAACACTGAGGAAAGCTCTTTTTCAGTCAGCCCATTTTATCTTCTGCACAGCCTGGGCGTGGCCTCTTCTGTTTTGTTAATACTATATCCTAACAACTGCTTGAAGCATCTGGCAAAATAGTTCTTACTCAACAAGAATTTGTTGAATAAATGAATGAATTAATGCAATAAAATTCCTCTTATAGAAAAATACATACTCCTCTGTCCTCCTTTGCTCTTTCAAGATTGCTGTCGTGGTTTATTGTGTGGTTTAATGAGGACAAGGGCATGTATTCCAAAAGGCTGTGGAGCCTATATTATCAGGAGAAAAAATCATTCAGTATTATTTTGCTGATCTCTTATTGTGGGATTTTGGTTAAAACTGATTATAGCTCTCAACAACAAAACTGGTTTTCTATTGAATGTTTTATCATAGGAGCTGAGCTCTGTAAAGCAATGTATAGAATAGAATAAATAAATGAATTTACATTTCTCTCACTGTAACCAGAGAGATAGGTCTTTAACAATGCAGACACATAACTTACATTGGTGGCCACCTATTCCTGCTACATCGAGAACTTACTCAAATCGTTTATTTTATTGATGTCATGGGTTTCCACAACACACCAATATGGTTAAAAAAATTTTAAGCTTCTTATAATTGGACATAAATTTAAATACCTCAGGTAAAATATAGCCATTAAAAGAATTTTTTTTCAGAATAACTAAAGAGAGAAGTAGTAATTAACAATCATTACATCCAAAAACAACTATGATACAGAGTTTTTCTTCCCAGAGAACTAGTGGTTGTGGCCCAGTAGAGTTAAAATACCTTAAGTCTAGGCCTGGCATGGTCTTTCAGGTGGTTGGAGCATCTTCCCACACACCAAGAGGTTGCAGGTTTGATTTCTGGTCAGGGCACCTACCTAGGCTGCAGGTTCAGTTCCTGGTCGGGGTGTGTATGGGAGACAATGGATTTATGTTTCTGTCCCTCTCTTCCCCTCTCCCCTCTTCCTCTCTCCTGCCTCCCTCCCTCCCTCCTTCCTTCCCTTCCTCTCTTTCTAAAATCAGTAAACAAACAAATCCTCAGATGAGGATTAAAAAAAGTGCCTTAAATCTATGCTAGCACTTGCATTTTTGTACTCAAGGTCAAGTCAGCCATGTCCCATCCAACTCACAACTGAAAAGCACATTGGGTTCTGAAAACTAAATCACATGAGGCAGTTGGTAAGCTGCTCATTCACTGGAAGGCCTGTGCTGCGTGGGGTAGAGGAGCCTGTGGAGCAGGGCTCAGTCCACAGGGAGCACCCCTACAGTGGCAGGAGCACCCCGCCACGTCCCCGGTGCTGTGCCCGGTGCTCAGTCCATCCCACCCAACTGGTCACCTCAGGAGGAGCACTGGAGGCTTTCCCAAACACGCTCGTTTGGAGTCTTTTGGGTGCTTTTCTGTGGGTTCAAAGTGAAATCAAACATTATCTTGTTTCATAGTCTTATAGATTAAGAATTCTACTGACTTTGTTGATGGACACTGTTTCTTTGAAATGTAGAAGGGGTATTTGGGAATTTTCCGTATGTGGAGGTATTTTTTAATTTGGATATCTTGACTAAAATTCAGCATTTTTTTCTCATTTATTTTGTAAATATATTTATGGGCCATTTTATTTGGCCTATGGCCATATGAGAGAGATAAATTACTAGGCCGTGACCCTGATGGCCTGTAATTTGTCAGGATATGTTCAAGCTTTGGTAGAGTTTATTTTTCTTTAGTTTTCCAGCAGACTCAGTTGGACTTTGTCTTTAATCTTACAGCACCCACAGATCCAGAAGAAGTCTCAGTACATCAAGTATCTTTGCTGCGATGATGTGAGGACCCTGCACCAGTGGGTCCATGGTATACGCATCGCCAAGGTACGTTTTCTTTGGGTTTGATAACAAAATAGTGAGGCATTTGATGATAAGGTTTTGATCGTCGTAACAGTTACTCTGGTTGTTTCATGTTCATGGTAATAACTTTTGAAGGATTATGGGCATTAATTTCAATACAAACTATGAATCAGTAAACAAAAACGTATCACCCTTTCCTACCTCGCCCATCTGCCATGCCGTGTAAAGCTCAGATGTCATCATTTACTGCCTTCTGTTTAGTATGGGAAGCAGCTCTACATGAACTATCAAGAAGCCTTGAAGAGGACAGAGTCTGCTTATGATTGGACTTCCTTATCCAGCTCCAGCATTAAATCAGGATCCAGTTCTTCCAGCATCCCAGGTAGTTTGAAATGCCCAGAGCTCTGTTTACTAGCAATATGAAAGTGTCTCTATAGGCTTCTAGTTGACCTGGTTACTTCAGCATGGTTCTTAAAAATCAGAGCCATACCTAATTTCTAAATTATATTCAATAGGTATATGGGTGTTGTTTTTTTTTTATTGCTAGAGGGCACAGTATCTTGGGCAATCTAATAACACCCCTCTCTCACAGAGTGCTTGGATAGGACTAGCTTTAACATTTAAGCCTCCCCCAGATGTCAGGCATTAAATTAGGTGCTTCTGCATGACTGTCCTACCTGACTTGGAGTCCAGTGAAGTAATCTTCCTGGTTCCCTCACTTTGGGTGTCAAATTACACTGTATCTATCCTCAGCCATTCCCTGCTCCCTTAAAGACTTGTCCTCAGGCCCTGCCCAGGAGGCCAGGCTAGACAGTGCAGCGGCTGCCTTGTGATGCCTGAATCTCTAGGAAACACACTTCTCACTTGGGGGTCAGATCCTAAGTACTGTTCATTGCTGGGAAAAGGACGTAATCATCATGTCTGTATCTGAATTCATAAGTGAGAACTCTGTGGGATGGCCCGGAGCAGGATATATAAAAAGATTGAATCTCAATGTAATGAAGACACAATTGAAAAAAATTTATTGATGGTCCTTTATTGATGGTTCATTAATTTTTACTTGCTATGAGTTCTTCCAAGACAGATTGTCAGGATACCAATAATGTTATGTTAACCTTTTATTGTAATTATCAGTCTCTCATGGTGAGCTGTTTTAAAAGGATCAGGATTTCCTGTTAGCTCCTCAGGCAAGGGGAGTTTTCTAGTGGAATATATGGGCTGTGCTTTACTTGAAATGAGTAAAGGTAGCTTGTTGCTGTTCTGTATAGCACTTAGTCTGTTGTAAAAGATCTACCTGAACATAAATAGTCATACTATCAGAACACTGACTTGTGTAATCCTGTTTTTGAAAATTTATTTTGAACAGAGTCTCAGTCAAATCACTCTAATCAGTCTGATAGTGGAGTATCTGACACGCAGCCAGCAGGACACATCCGCTCCCAGAGCGTGGTGAGCTCCATTTTCTCTGAAGCCTGGAAACGAGGCACTCAGTTGGAAGAGTCCAGCAAGGTAACGCACTTGTGATAATTGCCAGAGAAAAGTCTGTGGCATTCCATGGGTTTAGCTTGTTGCTTTTATTCCTTTATTAGAGATCTTTCTTGGCTGTATTTCTTTATTCTTCCTTTGATTTCTCCTCAGAAATGAACATTTGTGAATGTGCTTTAGTGACCTAAGATCTCAAAAAGCAAGCAAGCAAACAAAAACCCTGGCAGTTTAACTTTTTGGTGGCTCAGATTTTTAAGAAGTAACAGTTTTCTTCCTTCCTCCTCAATCTGTTTGGATGGAGCAACACCATTTAGTGTCAGTGTCCTAATTTTGTCCCAGAAAAGCTGCAAATGGCTGCTTATTTCTTTATTTGTTATTAATTTATTCAGACTCATTCCTTTATCTTTTACGCTTTTTGGTATTTCTCTGAGCATTAATTTTTTCATATTAGGCACATGTGGAAGGCTACATCCAAATTAATCCCCTTAAAGTTTTGTATCCCTTAGCCTTGCATAGTAGCTTCTTCAGTGACGCTGAGGACAAGTGTAATTATCGCCAGACTACTTAGAAACGTGGAGAGGTTCTTTAGACAGTTGGAAAACACCCTGGCAAACTGCATCTGGAGTCCCGTGGGCGAAGGAGGGTCCTAGCCGCACGCAGGTCTCGGGAGACAGGAGCTCGCGCCGTCCCTGAGGACGCCGTGGCACCTCTGGCCTGGCCATTTTGTTTTTACTCAACAATCATTTTTATTTTTACTTTTTTCCTTTGGTCTTAATCACTTATGCAAGTATATTCATTAATGGAAATTAAGTGGACATTTTTCCTTACTTTATTACTTGATTTGCATATCTAGTTAACTGGCCCTCAGGAGGGTGGAGGAAGTGTTAGTAACCCAATGTGGGGGTCTCTTCAAAGTAAATACTTGAAAATTGGTTCTAATGACCTAAATTCTTAAAACACTGATAGTTTGCTTAACTCCCTTAGCAGAGGCTGAAACTTTAAGAAACAATTCTCTCCTTTTCCCTACTTAATTTGGGTGGAGCGACCCCCTGTCTGGTACTAACAACTCAATGTACGTGGTAGAGAAGCGGGCTGACACCGTTCAGACTGGTGAAGAAGTCTACCGTCCTGCATTTTTAATGGTGGTGTCTCCATGCGCGTCAAAGGAAAGGCCAGGGCAGGCAAAGGTGCGAGTGCTCTGGCTGAACGGAGTAAGACCCACTGAGTTTCGGAACGCGCGAACCCTGCCACGCAGCAGCGGCTGTGTCTGCGTCTTGACCCGTGTGTTTCTTCTGTTGCCTCAGTCTCAGGTGCCAAATGAGAAGGCCAGCACAGCTAAGGTCTGCACCCCTGCAGCGTCCAAGACAGGGTCGAGTTAAGGTCAGGGGCCGTTCTATGGAAACACGTTAACCTGGGTGACTCCCGTAACCAAGTCTTGCACACTAATGCTTTTACTTTGATGTGCAGTTTTTAAAGAAACAGTCCAGTGTCCTAATGAACATTAGAATTCAGCCCTGTAATGAGCCCTCTCGTTCACTAACCTAAGTTCTCCATGCTAATTAGATGTCATTCACAACTGGAAACCAGTGGTTTTATCTTGGATCCTCATAGGATGTTCAAAAGGCCTAAAAGATGTACCCTCAGTTATTAAGCCAAGGGTTCTTCCTTTACTCTTTTGAAAAGTACTTGAACCACGTTCATGCATGAGCAGTTCCATGACATATATGACCAGATGTGGTGATTTGGGCAGTACCAAGAGGTGCTCAGCAGGTTGTTGGCAAACTCTAGCTCCCCTTTCTCGATACATTTCCTTCACCCTAGACTTCTAAAGTTTCCTCTCACTTTCTTTTGGCTTTTTCTGTATGATATTGTTATGACCTTTTGCTTTAGTGTTTATGAAGCATTTCTTTATGTATTTTCCAGTAAAACAAGTGTAAAGAATGCCCCCCTTTACCTGCAATGCTGGACTTCTGTGCATGTTGGATGCAAGTGTCTCACATGGACACGAGTGTGTGTGTCAAGCTCATTCATTCCTGTGTGACTGTGCACGCCTGTGGAACACTCTCATACTCTCGTGTGCCAGCTTACTAGCATCAAAAAGCCACCCTCGTTCCTCAGGAGGCCCCCCATCAGCACCCCTGCACCCAGTTACGGCATCTGCTCGAGGTAGATGCGTCATGGACTGAGAGGTGACCTTGAGCCACCACACCTCCCCTTGCCAGAGTCCGGGTGGGCCATGCTCAGAGGCCCTCCCGCAGAGGGCTCCCGTGCAGGACGGCCGTCACCGTTCAAACAGCTTTTGATACAGGAAATTGTTTCTGGGTTACCAGGCAGTCTAGCTATTTGAAAATATGGTCAGATAAACGAGTCTCCCTGTGCCAGTGCTATCCAGGGAGTCCCACTTTAGCCTTCCTGCCATTGTCCATCGCTGTGGTCACCAGCTCCTGCATCTTTCCGTGCATGCCCCTGAGTCCTTGCTTTTTACTTTACCCTCTCGAAGCTCACCTCTGTAACTGTTTTTATTGTGTTTTCTCCCCCCCCACCACCTTTTGTACTCCTTCTAGGCCAGAATGGACTCTCTGAACCGAGCCTACACCTCACTTATGCCCCCTTTATCCCCACAACCTAAACTAGTCAACCCCTACACTGCATCCCAGCCATCGCCTCCTCTACCGCCCCCGCCCCCGCCCCCTCCTCCTCCACCCCCTCCTCCGCCCCCACCTCCCCCTCCCCTGCCCAGCCAGTCTGCACCTTCTGGGGGCTCAGCAGCCACAATGTTTGTCAAGTACAGCACAATAACCAGGCTGCAGAACGCTTCTCAGCATTCAGGACCCCTGTTTAAGCCTCCACCGCCCTCAGTGATGCAGCCTCTGTCCATGACCTCACAGCCAGCAAAGCCTCAGGTCCCTGTGCCCCCCAATGGAGTTGTGCCCCCACCCCCTCCCCCACCCCCCGCCCCCACCCCTGGCTCAGCTATGGCCCAGCTAAAACCTGCCCCTTGCACCCAGTCCCTTCCACAGTTCAGCCCCCCTCCTCCCCCACTTAAGATTCATCACGTTCAGCATGTTATTCAAGCAGCTCCTCCAACACCCCCCCCACCTCCTCCTGTCCCTCCCCAAGCCCCTCCCAAACCTCTTGTGACCATGCCACCAACCAGCACCAAAACTGTGCCTGCCGTTGGGACACAGGCTGTGCCACCTACACCTATTCCTCCCGTGCCCCCAGCAAAAAAGCAGCCGGCTTTTCCTCATATTCCACCCTCTCCCGCTGCTCCTAGTCCAGTCCCCCCACCCACATTACCCAAGCATCAGAGTTTCAGCGTAAAACCACCTCCCTCTCCGCTGTCTCCAGTGCCCTCTGTAGTGAAGCAGATAGCCAGCCAGTTCCCCCCACCTCCAACCCCTCCTCCTGTGGAGTCACAGCCCTTAAAGCCAGTGGCAGCAAATATAGCCCCACAGTCCCCTCCTGCTGTGAAGGCAAAACCCAAGTGGCAGCCCAGCTCCATCCCTGTCCCTTCTCCAGATTTTCCTCCTCCTCCTCCTGAAAGCAGCCTGGTATTTCCTCCTCCTCCTCCTCCTCCTCCTCCACCTCCACCACCACCCATCCCAGCCCCGCCACCGCTACCAGCTACTCCCACAGCTTCTCCTGCCCCTGACAAAAGTGGATCTCCAGGCAAAAAGACAAGTAAGACGTCCAGCCCCGGGGGAAAGAAACCTCCCCCGACCCCACAGAGAAACTCCAGCATCAAGTCCAGCAGTTGTGCAGAGCACCCTGAGCCTAAGAGACCCTCAGTGGACAGTCTAGTCAGCAAGTTCGCATCGCCAGCCGAACCCCCTGGGTCTCCAAACAAGGAGACCCCACCACCTCCTGCAGCACCCCCCAAACCTGGAAAACTGAATCTTTCTGGAGTCAACCTTCCTGGAGTTCTCCAGCAGGGGGGCGTGGCCGCAAAAGCATCTGTCCTGAGTGGGCGTGGAAAGGACTCCATGGTAGAATTTCCTTCTCCTCCATCGGATTCTGACTTTCCACCCCCTCCACCTGAAATAGAGCTTCCTCCGCCCCCCATAGAGATCCCAGCCGCATTCTTGGGAAATGTTTCTCCGAAAGTGGCGGTCGTTAATCCTCAACCACAGCAGTGGTCCAAAACATCCATGAAGAAGGCCCCTCCACCCACACGACCCAAACGGAATGACAGCACGCGCCTCACTCAAGCGGAGACCTCCGAGCAGCCAGCAGCGCCCACAGTTGTGCCACAAGTGCCCACCTCTCCCAAATCCAGCCTTAGCGTCCAGCCTGGATTCCTGGCTGACCTCAACAGGACCCTGCAACGGAAGTCCATCACCCGGCATGGCTCGCTCTCCTCCTCCCGCATGTCCAGAGCAGAACCCACAGCCACCATGGACGACATGGCGTTGCCCCCACCGCCCCCCGAACTGCTTTCTGATCAACAGAAAGCTGGTTATGGAAGCAGTCATATATCAGGCTATGCGACATTGCGGAGAGGACCTCCCCCCGCTCCCCCCAAGAGAGACCAGAACACCAAGCTCTCGAGAGACTGGTAGCTACCATAGGACTTTATTTTCATGGTATCTGTAACGAGTTCTACAATCAGCTCACCTGATCATCCCTGAATTCAGGTGTTCAGAGCCTTCTGGTATGTTATTCAGGTAGTGTCCAGCTGTGTGTGTGCGTGCACACGTGTACACAAGTAGTTCTATTGTGTGTATATGTATATATGTATACATATATGTGTGTATGTGTATATATATAGCTGGGAGTGATTTATTCCTTTTCTCTCCTAATCTGAAAATGGATTTTGTGTATTTTGGGCAGAAGAGGCATGGAAGGGGATGTGTGTCCTGTCCCTTATGATACCTATTATCTGTCATGTGGGTTGGACCAAAAGAACTTCTGACAACTTATTTAGAAGGTATTTTGTAAGTCTCCACGTGCGGCCTATCTGTGCATGTTGTTACATATTAAGGAATAGATGTCTCGTGTGCTGTCTCTCAGTTGGAGAAGACAACCAGAATGTTTGGTGTATCTGTAGGGCTTTTGTGTTTGTTTTATCCCCAGTTGGCTGAAGTTAGAGCTGTTTGACACTTCATTATGATGCATAAAGGAGCACTTTAATCAGGAAAGTCTCTCAGCCTCAGAGAATGGGTAGGCGGTGCAGTAGGGGATTTCAGCCACTGCCTGCACGCAGTTCTGCGTTCGAGGTGAACACGCAGCGTAACTGAACCGTGCTGGTTGCAGCACTGCTGCAGGGGCCTGCCTGAGTCTGGGGTGTGTTGTCACAGGTAAGCCCTTTGGCCTACAATATGTGGATACTTTAGTACTATACCCTTGGAGGTTCTTTTAATACTGTTGGAATCTTTCCATGAGCTTTGCGAAGCTTCATCCACCCTGGCTCCACAGTCCCTGCTTTGACTGACTTAACTAAGAGGACATCCGCCACAGTATCCTGGAATGTTCAGTCCCAGTATGTCTTGGGGTCACCAGTTATCTTCTTCTAAGTGTGTGCTTCAGGTAAATGTAGACAGTCGCTATATCAAACATACCCATCCTGTGTCTAATAGGGTGCATCACTAGGAAAAACAGTCGCCTTCAGAAATGTCTTCGTGTCTTCATCTCCAGAAGGTCGGGGTGATCAGAAAAACGAACGAAGTGGCTCCTGCGCAGGTTTCATTACTCAGGATGCATATGGACTGTAATGTGTAATACAGACAGCTCCTTTCAGTGTGGGACTGTCATGGAGGGGGAACCAGCGAGGTTTCGGCACTGCGGCACACCAGGACCCTTGCTTGCTGCAGCCTGCTTGTGGAGATTTGTCCAGGTTACCTGGTGTTCTGTGGGAGCCGCGTAGTCCAAGTACAGCTAGTGACATTACGTATTAGGCACATGCAGTTTGGCATCACATGAAATCATCTCTCTATTGACACAGTATGCCCCACGCTGCAATTCATATGCTTTTGTTCCCTGCGAATTTTTATTACTGAAAAAAAATGTGATGATAAACTGACCATTAGGAATAAAATGCAATTTTAGAGCTGCTCTTAAAAGAAAACTAGCCATCCCAAGAATGGTAAATGAGCACACCCTGTAATCATAGTCTCTGCTGTGGTGACTAAGGATTACCAGTGCAGACTGCAGAAATCTTCGATGCCGTCCCCTAAGGGGAAAATGTGCGGTGTACACAAGATATCCATGTAACGCACTCTCCAGCAGAGTGTTGCATCACATAGAGAAGAGGGATATTGTTCAATATAGTCATGTGGTTATAGAGCAATAGGAATATATATACCATTGTGCATTTTCGTAAAGCCCTGCTTCTTTGATACTTTTTGGATCTTTTTAATTGTTCACAAGGTTTGTGTGCATTGTTATGCTTATGAGGTGGCCTTTAACACATCTGCATTGTTAATTTAAGTATGCACAGCAATTTGGGTAACATATGGGGGTACAGGTTGCCAAGCTCCAGTGTGAATTATGAGTGAAGTGATAATCCCATAGTCTCTGCCTACAGTTTTATATTCTAAGAATCACCCTTATTGTGAGGTGAAGAGTTGAGAATACGAATCCAGTGATATATTTGTCACTAGGGTTTTTTGTTGTGATGGCGGTCTTTTTTCACGACCTCAACTTCAAATCACCTACCTGCAACCTTCCTTCACCCATGATTTGAACCCTAAGATACAGCCTTTTTTTTCAGTGTGGGCTTTCCTGGGACTTCTGTCTGTATCAGTCCTGAGGGCAGCCACCCTGGACTGGTGCTTCCTGAAGCAGACATCCTTTAGTGCAACACTAAGGACACCAAGAAGAGAGCTGAGTTTGAGAAGGAACTCACATTTTAACCCAACCCATTGGCTTGTCTGATAACAGTTGTTTTTGGAAAAGGCTGCTAATCAACTTACTCTTCTTTTATGTGTGAAAACAACTAAATTTTTTTTTAAAGAATGGTACTTTAGATTATACCTCCAGTGTTTAACTCCCTAGTGGGTTTTCGTTGGCATGTAGCTTTGTGAGGTTTGGGGAGGGTTGTTTGTTTTTTTTTTTTTGAGATTACTCTTGTTACTTTTGTAACTGTTCCTTTTCCCTGGTGTGTTCATGGGAAGCACCGACTGCCAGATGACACTAGCTCTGTGCCTTTTCCACTGCCTTCTGTTCAGCAGCTCTAACTCAGCCGAGCATCTTCAAGGCGAAGAAAATCTGGACGGTGGACTTGGCTGTACTGAAAAATGAACAGCATGGAAGAACACATCCCGCCGTCCAGGGCAGTGCAGACAGGTGCCTGTCAGAGCTAGCGACACCCTTAACTCAGCCACAGACGATTTCCAAATTGGGTCACCCTGTGCTGAAAGGACATTTTGGCACCAACCAGGAAGGTCAGCAACCACTACATCAGGTTTATAGGTATATATTATATATAAATGTCAGGCTATTCTCTATTGAAGTTTTATCACCTTTGCTTTTACTACTTGAATAAAATACATGCATTTTTTCCCCTTAGTCCTGTAATTCTCAGTTGGGAAAAGTAAATATTCTTAAGGTTTTTACCTTAAATTTTTTAAATTTGAGACTTTTTAAAATGAGAAAGATTGCTGACTCCTGAAAGTTACAGGACACCATGTTCATCAGATTTCAAACAAAGTAATGTAGACATGGCATTTTCCAGTCCTCTAAAATCAAGGTGCTTCTGGCCACTGATGGCATCTTCTGCTAAGGGCTGTGAACTCTTAGAAGTCCCTTCTCCCTGTAAGTTTAATTGCCACTGAAAATAATGCTGAGTTTATCCAGAAAGTTTAAACAAAGTTAGGGAATCACGAATAATACCAGTAGAGTGACAACTCAGATCAAGGTTTTAAGAGGAGCTGTGCGTCCAATTAAGAGTTTCAGAAGCTGCTATTCTGGGAAAATACAGTTGTTAATAAGCTTGTGTCAAGAATGTAAAGTTGTAAATTAGCATGAGAAAAATTTTCAGGTAATGATGTGGATTGGTTTGATTTGACTATCTGGTCACCAACAGAACCTTTTGTCACCTTTTTCCCCTCTGCTAAAAGCAATTTTATGTTATTACAAACACAAGGTAATTTTAAAACCATTTTCCTAGTTCTAGACATCACTAAAATTTTTAATATACCTGCAGAGCTAACAAATTGTAACTAATGTAGTCTCACACATTTTAAGTATAGACCAGGTAAACCTAAATGACCCTGACTTGCTTTAAATGAAATAGGAATAATATTTTGGGTTTATACACTCGGTAAGAGGATGCTGTCTCTTCACTAAAAATCACTTTAGGTTGCAAGTACCTTTTGGCACTTTGAGTTTTATTTTATACACTTTACATCATTTGTATAAAGCAGGATATCCCTAATCCTGCAGGAATATATGACTACTCATAGAGTTTTAGTCCACAGAGAGATGCAAGTAGAACAGAATAAAATACCCCACTATCTTTTAAGATTTTCCTTTAAAAATCAAGAGAACAACATTTCTACACCTTACCAGTTTGTCCCCCAAACTGAACAAGTGCTCTGTTATTGTTATACCCTTGTAAGGTCTATATTATGTGTAAAAGAAATCTGACATTTAGTTGCAGGATAAACTTGCTAAATAAAAATAAGCCAACAATATACTTGATAAACAACTGAAGGACAAAATCTCCAATTGGTTTGCTCTTTGCTTGTTGAAGTAATAAACCATTTTGAAGAGAAAACAGGATCTGCTACAATCCCCAGTGCCTTGAACTCTTTTGGAGGAAGAGCATTAAAAAAAAAAATCTAACAAGCAAACTTTGAGGTGCTAATGAAAGAGAAGGAAGGTGAGTATTTCTAGTTTACGCAAAAATAGAAAAAGTGACTATCTCACAAGAGATGGCTTCATCTACCTAAATGGGGACTGGCTGCTTTCTACCAAAGACATTGAGAGAGGCAAGTTGAGTCAGGGTAACAGTGAACACTACATAGTTAACAGATGGCGAAGTTCAGAAGTGAGTATGCTGGTTGTAGACAGCTGTTAGTACCAAGCTCGTAAGTGTTGAAGCCTCAACCTCCTCATGGGCAGACTATACTTGCAGCACTTAAAGGGGAAAAATCTTTGCATTTTGGGAATTGTCCATTGTTTGTTAAATGTGTTGTAACCTAATACCAAAAACTGCCATTTTCCATGATTGCCGTCTCCTATATTTTTTTCTCTACTTGTAAATAATCTCTCGTAGAAAATATGCATTAACTGGAATGTTTCAAATGATTTTGCTTTTAATTTTATTATCAGCCACTAGTGAACTTTTATAGAAAAGTACATGTAAAACAAAATATCATTAGGTTGTGTTAAATGGTGTAAAAACATTGTTTACTATTTTAAAGGAAAATTGCACATTATATTTTACTGGGATGGCTCCCCCCTTCCCATTTCTTCAAAAAAAATTGAGTCAATGCTCACACTGACACGTAGGCTGTGAGAGCTTTGCTATAAATACGTGAATAGATACAATGTAGGAATATACTTTTTTAAAGCATGAAAAAGAAGGCAAAAGGAACTGCATTATAAAGTACTAAATAGAGGACACTATTCAAATGACTGTGCACAGCTCGGTAAAGATGAAGTTACAATTTTTCTTTCACTGTTATTTTCTTCTGCTTAAATGTACGCTCTCATTTCATTATGTGCCTTGCTCCCTGATTGTGCAAACCTATATATATATAGATAGAGATATATGAGAGAGAGCTATTCAGTACTACTGACGATGTTTTCTGTTCTACTGCTGGATTAAGTTATTTTACAAGTTACTCTCGCCAGTTACTGTCAGTGAACTATTGTAATGGCTTAGGACAGTAGTCATACAGTCAGTGTAAATTTGTTTCTCAATTACATGTTTTCACTATGTCAGCTTACCAAATCCTTAATAAAAAAGAATAGATTTCATTTAAATATGGGGGTTTTACTTGACTGTTTGTGGACCGGCACCATTGAGAACCTGGTTTTGCTATTTATGTTGGGGGTACCCCAAAATAGGTAAGCTCTCCTTTCTGTACTAAAAGAATTACATGTATTTGGAGGAAGTGATGAGAACGTCTATCCCATTTTTGCAAGTAAGCCTATTTAGAACAGTCTTGAAATTTCACATAGATGAAAACCGTCTTAAGGCAACATTTAAAATATTTGAAATTTTTAAGACTGACTTAATAAAAAGGAGCTGCCTCATTTAGAGCAACAGGGAATGACTGTCTTCCACACTTAAACTTACCACCTTAGAAAGAAAAGAGGTTACTTGCATAAATACATTCACAAGACACTTACACTTCGTGGGATTTTATTTAGGTCAAGGTCTTAGTACACAGCAACAATTCCAAATACAATTGCAAAATTAAAAAGTGGATGCTTCCCCACTCACGGAGGTGGTTTAATGGCACAGACAAGAAACATTACTGGCAACAGACTGCTCCCTCAGGTTTTCTTGCATGGTTTTTGCTCAGGCCACCAACCCTCACTCCAGGAGCTAAGAAAGTACAACTGGCCAGGCCACAAACTGTTTACGTTCTCTCTGTAAACCACTTTGTTATTAAGGAGAAAGATGCATGGACACAAAGTATGATAAAAACTGCTTTATCATAGAATTCTGAAATTGCAAAAGATGTTTTTATTTTATTGTGAAAATAAGCTTTTTGGGTGTTTTTTGTGGGTGGTTGTTCAACAAAAGGAAAAAAAACCTTCAGATACTTAGCAAGGATTATTATACACAAGCTAGGCCCTGTCGTTTCATTTGTCAGGTTTTTTTTTTTTTTTAAAGAATTATGCGACTCTCAATGAGAAATAGGAACAAAAATCAGCATAGAGGAAACGTCAAGTAATGATGCCCCTGTGTAACAGAAATGCTTTATAAGGCTCTCAAATAAGGCTGTTTGCTGTGCTCCTGCCAGTGCTGAAATGATGTTTCTGTTACATGCACCTAATGGAAAAGAACATTTGTATTGCATGTAGTTTTGGAAGGGTTAAAATGAAGATTTCCCTAATTAAGGCTGCACTTACTATACTCCTTTAAACAAATTTGAATACTCTGGTGGTATTTATTGAAACATAGCATATCTTTTCAAGTATCTTCCTGAAGACATCAAGTATAACTCTTAAATTTTAAACATACGGCACATCTAATTAAGACAGTTGTAGAAAGAGTAACAAGTGGCACTGAGTCATAAACTTGACCATTATTTTATTAGCTGTTATCTGAAATAAAACATCTAACCTCGTCAGAAAAGTGAGCTTGAACTAAAATCTCATCTAGCACTAAATTCTATGATTCTAAGTAAATCATGTGAGGGAAATGATCACCTTAACATCACTCGAGTTCCTGGCCAAAGTAGCTGGGAAGTAATTCAGATCCCCTTTCTTTCAAAGACCTGTCATTTCCTCCATCAAATGCTTTTCAACAGGAAAGGTGGCCTTGCTCTCCACTGAGTAGAAATGATAAGAAAAATGAAAACAGTTCCTAATGCAGAAGGGTCACCTACTAAAAGAAAATGAACACAAAAGGATAAAAGCAAACTACCATCACTTTGATGCCTCTTAAACAGAAAACAAGTAAATCATCTTCAGTCGACCTAAGACTGCCAAGGAGCAGCTACTCTACAGAAACCACTGGAGATGAGTAAAATTCTAGTTGGGTAATAAACAGAAGCAGGAGGGGGGAAAGGAGAGAGAAAACATCTCACCCAGTGAGTTCTAGGAGGAACACTGAAAGTAGCAGACTGTTGCCAACCCTAAGGTACCCCTGAGGGAGATAGAAAGCCAATAGCCAAAAGATGGAAAATACTGAGCCAGAAAAGATTCTTATTTCAAACACAGCAGGCTGAATCTCTCAGGTCTGGATTTTGACATGTTTACACTTTGAGGTTTACTGCCTTGGCCATAAGGTCAATAACAACAAATATATTTTCATTCATACCACCATGGCCTTTCAAACAGTAATACAAAAAAAAAAAAAAAAAAAAAAAAGGAACAACTCTTAAGTCACTCCTTTTTACATTTTATTTTTTTTTAAAGGAAAGAGGAAGTGAACAGCAAGTCAAAAAGACATTTCAGAAGGAAAAAAATCCCTCTCCCATTAGATTCTCTCTATCCTGATAATATGGTTGCTTGGTGGTCAGCACATTTTAAACTTAGATGACCTTCGCCACAATATTACGTAGCATGTAAGATTTCTACATTCATTTGGAATTCCTACTGCCCACGGTTTCATCTGGTTTATAAAAAGATAAATGGGGAAACTTACGCTAAAACAAGAACTACTACCCTCACAGACTATTAGTAGCATGCAATCTATGAAATATTACATACATTAAAAGTCTCCGATTACTGTAGGCCTGGCCCATCATTACATAGTATCCTTCCAAGACGATATATAGAATTCAAAACTGTACAAAAATTTAATGTGGAAAATCCAACATGTATTTTTTTAAAAACAAAAAATCACACATTAGTACTAAATAATATAGAAAAAAATTAGCTGACCCATGGGTCCCCCGCTGCAGGTTTCCAGTACGAAGGACTTCACCAGTGTCTTCTGCACTCCCCAGTCCAAAGGGCCCAACAGGCAGCTGACTTCCACCAACTCCTGTTGCACGGCTGTCTGCTGTCAGTGTGAGCTGTGGAACTATTTGTTGGATTCCAAAATCCCTCTGCCTTATTAAATCCACTAAGCTTTCTCAGCAAAAGGTAGTTAAATAAATAATTAGAACATCTAATTTTAAAAATGTTCCTAGTTACTCCAACAATAAGGGTCTAACCTATACAAGCATAGGCTAGGCTTGGTCCATAATGAAGCGGAAGGTCCGGAGGGCACTCAGGGCCTTTACTTTGAAGAAGAACAGAATAATGGGTGTTGAGGTGACAAAAGCACAGGGGCAAAGGTAAAGTGTTGGGGAGAGAGAGCTAAAGGCAAAATAACTGGTGTGTGTGTGGGGGGGAGCTGGGGAGGGCGGACTGCAACTTCACAACAAAGTCTTGGTAAGGGAACTCTGTATCTGGGTTTCAGTTAAATAAATGGTGATGAAGTTTTGTGCTCAGACTCACAAGTAGAATATTAACTTCTGCCTTCACCATCTGAATTCCCTCACACACTACTGTACACATTCATTTTTCAGTCAAGTTCCTCTATCTCCACTCTCTCCTGTTCAAGGCCTGCATGTGAATTAGTTGATCCTTGAACAACACAGGAATTAGGGGCACTGAGACCTGTGCAACTGAAAATCCACCTGTAACGTGACCCCCCCTAAACTTAACTATAGTCAGTCCTCTGTATCCATGGGGGATTGATCCAGAACCAATACCTCCTCCCTACCCCCCCCCCATACCAAAATCCCTGGATGCTTAAGTCCCTTATACAAAATGGCATAAAACAAATACACACAGTTGGTCCTCCACATCTATGGGTTCCCAACCGCAGATTAAAAATACTGTTTTTAATTGTAACTGGTTGAATCTGCAGATGCAAAACCCAGAGGTATGGAGGGACTGTATATTGACTGATTTAAAAAATCCATGTGTTAAATGGACCTGTGCAGTTCAAGCCCGTGTTGTTCAAGGGTCAATTGTATAGGCAGCTATTGCCTCTCCCCTCTGACCCAGCACAGGGAAGTCACCTGACAGAGCTCTCTTCAGGCTACCTCACTGGGACAGCGCTGGGCCTGACCATGAGCTAGTTCATCACCAGGTGTTCACCTGCTGAGCAGCAAAGCCCTCCTGGATTTTTTTCAGTATTTCTTATACTGATTACAGAAATGATTAAAGCCATCAACCTACCAGCTGCACTGAACTTGAAGCTATAATGGGGCAGATTAAAAAATACTGTTTCTTTCAAAGTTCTATCAGTTTTTAATCTATGTAAATGGATAAGTATTTGGCCTTATCCCACTATTCTTATTCTGAGAAACAAGGTTCAAATTCTTACTAAGGGAAACTACTTCAAAAGCCAACCACAAAATCAGGAGAGTGTTTACCTTTTCTAGAGTGAAGGGAGTAAACAACTCAGCAGCAGCTAACACTGGCCATTAATAACATTCCAAGATTACAGCAGCAAGCCTTTTATACCCAGTGACTATCAAGAAACTTGAAAATAACTAGTTTCCCCAAAAGAACGTTTTCCTAAATAATGAAAGTAAAGAGATAGTTGGTCTGACTTTCAAAATCCTACTCCTCAAACCAGCACCTGAGGCAAGGATTTAGGATGCCTGTTGGGCAGCACATTTTTACAGTTCAACCTCTTCCAGAACGTTAAGAACCTTCACGTCTAGCTTCGCAAGCCTACTTCAGCACATGAACCAGGCTTCCGAGCTTCACCCATCTGGGTGCACTGGCCATTAGCGGCAATGCAGTCTCATGCAACAGCAGCACATTAAACTCAAACTGGCAATTCAACCACCCCCAATGTTTGGAGACTCATTTCATCATAATCTACAAATTGAGAAACATGAAGGAATAAAAATCAGTTCAGCATTAACTCTGGTGCACCCAAGTACTGAGAGAATGCAGAATATACAGTGTTAAAGAGGAAATGAGCCATCTGAAACAACTAAAAATGGTAGGTATGGTATTTAAATATTGGTTCCCTCCTCATACACGTGGAAGAAAGTGCAGGGGATGCAGCAGCCACAGGGCTGGCCAACCCTTCTAGCACAGGCACTGAAGAACATCCAATGCAATGCTGGATTCTGCAGGAGGAGAAATCCCACAGGTGTACAGTATTCCTGAGAAAGATCCCAGATTTTTGTTCTGAATCAGTCTTAACCTGATTTGTTTTACATGGTTTTGCTGTTATACCTCCCACATATTCAGAAATGGTCACTTTATTTCAATCCAAACAGCTCAGCATAGTACAAATGATGACAGAAAAATCCATTTGTTCACATTCAGCTTGCTTTTTTGTTTTAATACTGGGGGATAAACGGAGTAAAAAAAAATTAAGTAGTTTTTATCATTTGTATCCTTCATTCACTTCACTGGAGGGGAATCCCTGGGCCTTGTGATAATCTGGGAAGTCCTGACTATTCCTGTAAGGGAAACAGCCCTGCTGAGCTTTATTCAGAATAATGCATGATAGACTCAACATAGTTCCCAGGGAAGAGCCCAGTCACTCCATTCATAACTCCCTCATACCAACCATCATCGTTCTTCTTGATGACATAAATAATGGCTCCTTCCTGAAAAGACAGCTCATCTTCCTTGTCTTTTGTATAATCATAAATTGCCACAACTAGAAGGGAAAAAAAAATAGGATGTGAAAAGAATAACATTCCTATAAGACAGAACCAAATGAACATCCATCCTTCCAAAATTCTGTAGCAATTCAAATACAGTGACTTTCTAAGCACAGACTAAAAAAACTTTTTTTCCTAATACCCAGTCTTGTGCAACGGGACTCCATCTTCTTCGGGAGGTTAGGTTCCAAACCGTATAAATGGCAAAGAAAAATTATAGTCAAATTACCCTTCAACAGCTTATAGGAAAATAACCTCATTGAAGAGACACAATCCCAGAATTGGGAAAGGTGACTGTTCGCTTGAGCTTGTGTTGAAGCACTGTACTGGGTAGAAGCACGTATCTTTAAACACTAGAATTATACTAGTGCACTGACATACACTATGAGAAGCAAGTGAGAAGGTGAGATGGACTAAAGGAACAGCAAGCAGATTTATGTCTCCTCACTTTCTGGAGCCCATGGCCAGTCACTGAGTAGGATAATGGTTGAATTCCCACAGGTTTGGTTTTTTTTTTTTTAAGTATTCTTTTTTTAAAAAAAAGGTTTTATTTACTTTTTAGAGAGAGGGGAAGGAAGGGAGAAACATTGCCCCCACCTGGGGACCTGGCCTATAACCCAGGTATGTGCCTTGACCAGGAATCAAACTGGTGACCTTCTGGTTTGCAGGGCACCACTCAATCCACTGAGCTACACCAGCCAGGGCTGGATTCCCACAAATTTTATGTGCAAATGATGGGAGTCCACTACATACAGTCCTTCAAGACACATGCTGTACTATGCTACCAATTTAACATATCCCCATAAAAGTGTTATGAAAACCAAGATGCCTATAAGGTCTCCTGAGATTTTTACTGCTTAAATAATTTGGTAACTTGGGCCTTTCAAAGATATCTGGGACAATCTCTGGTTCCTAGGTATAACATCTACCTTAACAGTTAACTTGGCATAGCCTGTAGCTTGCTCAAATCCACTTGAAAATTTACCATTTTTTTATAAAAAGATTGTATTTTTTATCACTCTAAATTTCACTCCATAACAATCTCCAACTATCCATCATTCTGAGAAGCATATACTGACTCTGTTAATTTCTCATGCAACTTTAATTCTCATATTAACAAGAAAAAGAAATTACAGTAGGAATTTTTTAATGTAGTGCAACTTGTTCCAGTTAATGTCTGTCTCTGGTCTGCTTTAGTAAAACTAAAAGGCTTTCTTAAACTCTGAATATTCGCTGTTACAGCGACCTGTTAATACATCAGAGGAGCGTAGGAAGAGTTTACTGTGTATTTCAAAATACAATCAAACCCCTAAACATAAATATATAATTAAATGACAAACAAGTTCAACTACAAATGTAAAACAAGATATTTACTATTTCTAGTCAACCTAATATATTTTGGCATCTTTCTTAGTTAACATTCTTGATGCTTACAGAAACGCAAACCCATTGAAAAGTAATTCACGAGAGAATACCCCTGAGTACTGTTATTCCATCCTGGAGAGCTCTCCAATCCAGTGCTTCCCCATTATCAGGGTCCCTTCCCAGGCCAGCGCAGCAGTCTTTACACTGGAATATACATAGCACTGAGGGGACCTGAGGGTTTCCATGCAGTATGAGTCACAGATGATTTGGGGAAGACTCCTTCTAATGTCTCAAATTTTATAAATACTGCTTCCAAAAACTGATGTGCTTGAGATGATACCTTCAGTCTGGCATCGGTCATAAACGTTCTCATTTCCTGTTTATCATTCTCCTACTTAACAAAAGTACAGTGGAGCGCTGTTTTAAATACAAATCACCTCTGGGTGACAAACAATTCAAAATATTGGTGCAGTATTTTACAAGTTAGGTGGCTCCATTCCATTGCTATTAACAAAAATTAAGGCTTTAGTGGAGATATCATAAAACATTTTTAAAGACAGAACATCATTTGACTTTTGGCAAATAACTCTGAAGGAGTTAAAAGAATTGAGTGACAGTGCCACGTGAAAACTACTTCCACTTGCATCTGCTTATTACCGTGAACGATGTTTGCAGCTCCATGGCCTTAGTTGAGGCCCTCATCTCTTCCTTAGAAAGGTACCCAACCTGGTCTTCCCAACTCCTATTTTCCTTTTTAATGTACTCTACACTATTATCAGATAACTTTTAAAAAGTTACGATGTATGTACATGGGAACTTATCATTGACCTGCTTTAAAATCTGCCACAATTTTCTCCATCAGATTTTGAAAAAAGGAAAAAGATCCAAACATCCCAGCATCGTATTCAAGGCCATCCATCACTAATTACAACTTCCAACACTCACGCCCCAGCCACTCTCCCTACAGGAATCCCCCTCCCTGCAGATGGCACCCCTCACCAGGCCCCAAGAGGCCCCTTAACTCAGAGGATCCCCACCACCACTGGAATGGCCCTTCCTAGCTCTCTTCCCTGCCTGAGAAACTCCACTCAGCATTCAAGGCACATCACAAATGCCATGTCCTCTGCAAAGCTTTCTGGAATCCCCAGATAGAAATAATGCAACTATTCATTTTTTTTTGACAATTATACATCCATGCTGATTTTTAGAGATCCAAAGATGAACAAGACAAGCTGTTGGCATCTTGTGAGGACAAAAATGTTCTCTGATAAGCTACCATACATTGTTGATATTTCTACCAAGAAGTTACATCACAAGCTGAAAGAACACAAGAACAGGTGGGTTGACAGAATACAATGCTAGTAAACTGTATAGCTGAGACTCCGTCAACCCCACGTCTGCCAGAGCTCCAGCTTTGGGCAATGGTTAATAATGTGGGCTCTGGAGTTATACCACCTAGTTCAAATCCCAGCTCTACCAGTCATTAGTTCTACCAGTTAAGAGTTCATAATCTCTTTTTACTCAACTGTATAGTGGGAACTAACTTTTTACTCAACTATAGAGTGGGAACTGTAATAGGGCCAACACTTCAAAACATTGTTCTATTAAATGAGGCAATATACAGACAATACACAGTAGAGGGTAAACAGTCCATATAAATGTTAGCTTCTTTTATTATTATTCATAACTATTATGATATACTGCCTATTCTGTTACATACTCGGTTACATTCTGTAACAAATTATTTTGAACCTGATTTCCTAGTTTGCAAGATGGGGAAACTGTCTTACATATGTAGTAAGTCTTATATTGTAGTAAGTCTTATATTATGCCAAGCACAAAATAAATACATGAAAATACGGTTTCTACCCAAGTTAAATCAAGATACATATATACATTATCTCCTCTTGGCTAGTATGGACAGTAATCAATGGTTAAGATAAACCTTCTTCTGTGGCAGTAGTTTTCAATCTTAGAATTATCTGAGGAACTTTTACAAATTCTGACACAATCCCACATCCAGATTCTGATTTAATAGGTCTGAAGATGCGGACATTAACACTCTCTAGGTGACTCTAATATGCAGGCAGGATTAAGAACCAAGTCCTAAGGTCTGCCCTGGCTGATGTAGCTCAGTGGATTGAGTGCTGGCCTGCAAACCAAAGGGTCGCCAGTTCGATTCCCAGTCAGGGCACATGCCTGGGTTGTGGGCCAGGGACCCAGCTGGGGGCACCCAAGAGGCAACAGATCGATGTATCTCTCGCACATTGATGTTTCTCTCCCTATCTCCCTCCCCTCTCTCTAAAAATAAATAAAATATTTTTTTTTAAAAAGGAACCAAGTCCTAAGGTCTAAAATAGCAAAATGAGTCATCAGGCAACAGCCTTAACATTTACACACACACAAACAAAAAAACAATCATAAGCTGACACAGTTGGTTATGTTTCTGTTTTGCCAGAAAGAGTTAAAGAAGAGCTTATTTGGTTTTCATGTTTTGAAAGACTTGAACTTCAAGGAAATAAACTACACCTTGAAAAACATCTTAGGGAACAATTTAGGCATACTCTTTTAAACTTTAAAGTTACCTGTACTGAAAACAAATTTACTTTCCTCTTACAAATCTCTCCATGTTTTTGTAACACGTTCACTGAAGAATCAATTTTTAGAAAGCAAAACTTACTGTGCTTTTCTCTTAAGTAATAACTGAACTAGTTTTGCACAGCTGAAAACTGTTATCACTTTGTCTAGGACAGTGTTAAAATCAGCTAAGGAGTTTGTAAAACATGTCAATGCCCAAGGCCACATCCTAGCATACTACGTTGGGCTCCTTTCCCCCTTAAGTAAAACTTTAGTGAGGTGTAATTTAGACACAAAACACAAGCATTTAAATGTTGAGTTCAATGAGTTTTGACAAATGTATGCACCTATCTACATGATAAAGGTATGACTACCGATAAAGGTATGACTACCACAGTGATCACATACAACATGCTATCACCCCCAAATTTCCTCATACCCCTATGTAAACTCCTTTACCCACCAATACTGGTTCCTGAAAACCACTGGGCTAGATTTCATTTAAACAGTCATACAGTCTGAATCTTTTGTGTCAGGTTCCATAT
Source organism: Desmodus rotundus (assembly GCF_022682495.2). Taxonomy (NCBI): domain Eukaryota; kingdom Metazoa; phylum Chordata; class Mammalia; order Chiroptera; family Phyllostomidae; genus Desmodus; species Desmodus rotundus. Next base: position 183,236,693 of record NC_071388.1, on the reverse strand, counting down.
TGTTGCTTGTAACAGTAATTTGGCTCCTTTTCACTGCTGAACAGTATTTCACTGAATAGATGAATATCCCAGAATTAGTTTATTCTCCAGGTGAAAAAACTCACACTGTTTCCAGGTTTTGGCTATTATGAAGAAAGCAGCTATGGGCATTCAAGTCTGTGTGAACACACATTCTCATTCCTCTTAAGTAAACACCATAGGAAGGGCTGCCAAATCAGAAGGTTGGTGTATGTCTAACTTCATAAGAAACTGCCAACTGTTTTCCAAAGCAGCTGAAACATATTGCAATCTTACCAGAAATGTGTAAAAGGAGCTCCAGTTTCACCACACTTTCTCCAACACTTGATACTATCCGCGTTTTTAATTGTAGCCATTCTAGAGGGTGTGTAGTGGTACTGAGTTTGGTGCACAGTGTCTTTAATTTACATTTCCCTAATGACTAATAATATCGAGCTTATTTGCAATTCATGTAGTATCTGTTTGGTAAAATGTGTTCAAATCTTTTCATCCTACAAATTGTTTTTCACCTTAATGAATTACTTTGCAAATATTTGAAGAAAAGTTTAATACAATTCAATTTATCAATTTTTTCTTTTAAGCTTCATTTTTTTTCTGTGTTCTCTACAAATATTTTTCCCCAAACCCAGAACGTAAGAAATTGCATATGGATATCCAATCGTTCCATCACTATTTGTTGAAAACACTATTCTTGGCAACTCTATCAAACAACTTGTGTGGGTCATATTTCCGGATTCTATATCCTATTCTATTGATTTATATTGCTATACTTACATCAGTACCACATTGTCTTGAATATTGTAGCTTTCTGCTAGATCTCTGAAGTCAAGCAGTTGAAATCCTCCAACATTAGACTTCTTTTCAAAATTGTTTTGACTATATTAAGTCTTTTGTATTTCCATATAACTTCTAGAAACCTCTTGTCAATTTCTTTAAGATTGACTTCTGGAATTTTTATTGGGATTGCATTCAATTTATAGATAAATTTGGGGAAAACAGATCTCTTAATAATAATGATCAAAGAGCATAATTGATCTCTCAATTGAAGGCCTTTATTAATTTCTCTTAATGTTTTAGTTTTCATCATGCAGTTCATTCATATATTCCATTAAATTTATCCCTAGGAATTTCATATTTTATGTTATTATAAAAGTTGTTTTAGAAGTTTCTATCTCCAATTATTTGTCGCTAGTGTATTAAAATGCAATTAATTTCATACATTGACCTTGTGGCCTACAACCTTGCTAAGTTCAGTTTTTAGTTCTACCAGCTTTTTGTAGATTCCTTAAGATTTCCTACATGCGATCACATCTTCTGCAAAAAAAGATTATTTGATACTATCCCACATATCTGTTATTCTGTTTTGAGTTTTTGTTTTTCTCCATGCTTCATTTTGCAGTTTCTACTGTCATATCGTCAAGGTTGCTGATCTTTTCTTCCCAAGTATCACTTGAGATACTGCATTTTTCATCTCCAGAAATTCAATGTGGGCTTTTAAAATATATATATATATTCCAATTCTCTCTGGTGTTCATATTTTCCTTTACCTTCTTGAACCTATGTGGCATTTATAGTAACTACGTAACAACCCTGTCGGTAATCCATCATCTTGGTCATTTCTGGGTCTGTTTCTATTGACTGACTTTTCTTTTACTTATGACTTACATTTTCCTGCTTTTTTACATGCCTTGTAATTTTTGATTGGCTGTTGGACACTGTGATTCTAACTCTTTGGTGCAGTGGATTTTGCTGAACAGTGTTGAATTTGTCGTGGAGCTCAGTTAGTTTACTTGCATCACCAGGTGGATGCTTTCAAGGCCTGCATGTAAGCATTTGTTAGGGCCGTCCAGAGCAAACATTAGTCTAGGGCTAATGCGGCCCAGTGCTAAACTTTTGAGGCATCTTCTCAATGCCTTGTATATTACAAATTTTTCTACTGTAACTGGTTTGGGAACATGAACTACTTCCAGGCCTCCGTCATTCCCAGTAATTTTTCTGCCTACTGCTTTCTGGTTTTCCTTCTCCGGTATCAGGTAGTTTCTACACCTACACCTACACCTACACCTACACCTACACACACACACACACACACACACACACCCCGCCTCTCCCCCAGTACTCAGTTGAAGACTCAAGGGTACCCCTTCTGCAGATCTCCAGAGCTCTGTCCTCTGTCTTAAGAGTAGCGACCATCTCTCTGTGGTCTCCAAAAACCCTGATCTCTATCTTCTCTACGCACTGAAACCCCCAGGCTCTGTTTCTCTGTTTGGTTTCCACTTCCTCACACTACAGCCTGGAAATTGCATCTAGGCAGCAAGCCAGGACAATCAAAGGCTCACTCTCAGTTCCTTCTCTCCGGGGTCATCGTCTACCACTGCCTGTTGTCCAATGTTTCAAAACCATTTTTTTTTGTATTTCTTTCTGTATTACTGTTTTAGGAGAGAGGATAAATCTGATTACTGTTGCTCTATTTTGACCAAAAGTGGCAGTCCATAATTTCTTAATATACGTTCCCCAGATGATTCAAAATGTGGGGTCAGTTTTGAGACCTAGTGAGTAGCTTTAATTACCTTAACAGAAAACTTCCTGGAAGACAACACACTTTTTTTCTGAGCTGATTAGCACTGATAAGACTTGGAAACTTGCATCACAAAAGTGCCATGTCATGGTTAGCTAATGTATTCAGAGAAATTTTTCAGTGAAAGAAATGCCCAACACAAATTTGTAAAGAGACTAAGAAACCATTATTCTTTGGAAGGAAGTTTGATATGGAGATATTTAAACTAAAACATTTAATATGAGATGTCACAAAAGAATACTTCATAAACCATCGGGGTAGGAATAACTAATAATTTGGAAAAATCATCCTCTCCCGAAGGCATTCCAGAAAAACCCTCCTTTTATTTTTGTCTTACAGAAACCATTTGTAAGAAGCATGTTCAATAGAAACAATACACAAACATCAATAACAAATAAAAGTCACAGAATTTTACTAGCGTGGCTTTCAAAACCATAAAATTTGTAAATGAAATAAGAATATGTACTAAAAGCAAAATTTTACTTAGCAGTAAAAAAATAAGTAAAGATTCTCTTCAGTACCAGTAAATGTCATTTCTATGAACAGATTTCTTCCCATTCCTCCAGATATCCCTCTGAAACTTACCCTTCTCCAAATAAGACCTTGGAGCCCACGGTGGGTCCTCTTCAGCATAAGGATCACTATACTCAACCACGGCGGCCTCCTCCTCTTCATAATCTTCTGGGGGAGGAGGAGGGGGTGGGGATTCATCAAAGACTGGCTCTTCCACAGGTGGTGGTGGTGGTGGCGTATCTGAAACTAAGAATGCACAAGCTGATACAACTACACCTAATGCAAAGTTCAGTATTTCCTATCTAAGCTTCTATGTTCGTGGACCATAAACCTGGACTTGAAAATAATCTCTCAAAAAATGAGTGGGCAAGAGAATTCCTCCACCAACTATAATGTTCCCAGTCTCCAAGCATGATTTTATCCTCCCAATGGGCTAATATTTATGGATGCAGAATAGTTTAACCAAAATAATTATTAACTGAGCCTCTGAAACCTGTTTAGGCTAATACGTAATCCTCTTTTCAGAGATCAATACAATATAGTTTGGTTTTATATGATATCCAACAATGAGTGGTTATCAGAAATATTAAAAATTTGGATATTTATATCTATATTTGATTTATAAAAAGTTAGAATGAGTCCGGTGAATAGTCAAAATTTAAAATCTATCTCTTCTTAATGAATTTTTAAAATTAGCATCTTACCAAATTAACAGGGCAGAAATCACAAATTTGGATAACTTTGTTTTGCTTTGGTTTTTTTATATACAGAATTTCAACTAATTCAGACTAATTTATGATGCAGAATTTCTCCAAGGTAAATATACAAGGATTATTTAAAATATTTAAAATGTCTTTTTAATGATATCTACTTCCACAGCTCAAGTATCAACACAGTAATGTCTAAAATATTATCTACAAACTCAGGAACTCAGAGCTTTTTAAATGCCTGGTACGTACTTGAACGCAGTCCAACAAAATAAGCTGAGTAAAGAAAGATGGACCCTGAGCAGGTGGCTCAGTTGGGTAGAGTGTTGTCCTGATTTGCTAAGGATGCGGGTTCGATCCGTGGTCAGGGCACATACAAGAATCAACCAATGAATACATAAATAAGTGGGACAACTAAATGGGTGTTTTTCTCTCCACCCCCCTTTTTCTCTTTTTTAAGAATTTTATTTATTTATTTAAGAGTAATGGTAAGGGAGGGAGAAAGAAGGGGAAAGAAACATCGATGTGTAAGAGATACATTGATTGGTTGCCTCATGAATGCTCCCAAATGGGGACCTGGCCTGCAACCCAGGCATGTGCCCTGAGCAGGAATCAAACCTGTGATGTTTCGGTTTATAGGCTGGTGCTCAGTCTTCAGAGCCACACCAGCCAGGGCTGAACAGCACAAATTCCTATTTATCAGATACCAGTATTGTTTCCGTGAAATTCTCTGAGCCATCTGTTTATTTTCAATTTTTATCTAACACTACTGATTGAATCAAACGGATTTTAGAAGACTGCTATTGCCTGGTAAGGATTAGCCGTATCAACTGCATATTCTGCCCCATTCCAGTATTCTCCCCGTCTGCTGTGCCACTCTGTACTCATCAACGCAGCTACTTTATGTACTTCGAAACCTCACCCATTAATAAATAGCTCTTTTAGTCCTAATGGGTTTTTAATAAACAAAATGTATAGCTATGTGACTTTGGCATATACTTTATGACAAATTACATATGGTTGGAGTAAGAATTAACAATATATCCTATTTGCATTTATAAGGTAAAGAGATTGCCTTTAAACAATTCCACAAAAATATACATCCAAAGGAAATCTGTCTTTCAAAACAATCACCTTGACAAATTATGTAATAAAATTATTCAAAGATGCTGCCACTGCTCGTTTTTACATTTTCTAATAGCTGCCTGAGAGCCAATTTAATAAGACTGACAGAAGGGTACCATTTTTTACTGAAAATATTCTAATTATTCAGCTAGCACTTTAGAATACATTATTTCACTTAATCTTTACCTTGGGAGATGGTATTTTTAATCTTCATTGTTATGGATATGGAAGCTAGCTTTCCAAGATTAAAGAGCCTACAGTAAGTGGAAGGGCAGAAATTGGAAAACCAATGTTCATTATCTGCACTACCTTTAAAGTAATGTTTCATTATTATTCACTGAATAAACATCAACTGAAAGCCTCCTCTGGCTAGGTATTATGCTCAGCACTGGGAGTGGATCAGTGGGAAAAACCCTGGAGACATGGACAACCAAACTTTCATTTTGATTAAGTGCAGTAGGTGCTTTCAGTCATTAAGGAAAATAAAGAAGTAGATCAAACCTCTTACATGGGTTTCTGAAACCTGAAAGATGAGTAAAAGTTAACGGCCAGGGGTGAGATGCAGTGGAGGGTGGATATTTCATATCAGATGTAAAGAAAAAAGAACAAAGGCAAAGTAAGAAAGCAGGACTCCTTCAAAGAACTGACCAAAGTTCAGCAGAAAGAGGCATGAGGAGCTGAAGAGGACTAAGCAGGCAGAGGCTTGCAACAATCTGAACTCGATCCAAAGAGCAATGGGGAGCCATAGAAGGATTTTAAGAAGAATTACAGGATCGCAGCTACACTACTTAGCACAGTATAATTGGTTCCAAATAATTCCAGACTCCTTCCAAACATCAATCTTAATACAGAGTGATTATCTGCTACCATAGAGTACCTTCAAAATAATTTATTTGAAAGCTACGAAGATAATCCCAAAAGACATATCTTTCCAAGGTGAATGTTTTGAACAGGACAATATTCATTTGAATGTATTAAGTCCAACTATGTCTTTAAAATCAGCCACAGCACACCTCATAGAGTTTCTTATTTTATACATTTTGTAGGTGAGAAATGTATATGACTATGGAAAGAAATGAGAAAATATAATCCTCAAAGGCAATCAAAATGCGGTAAACACTGGAGGTGCTCATGCGGTACCCTCCAATACCGACTGAGTAACATAGGCTATTTTCATAAATGAGTATACAGAGATGCAAAGGCCCTTGAAAGAGGGACTGAGCCCTCAGTCCAGTAATACTGGATTATAATCAGTTAACATACAAGAAAGAAATGTATCAATAAAAAGAGGGCATATAATCACCTAGGGAAGCACAAAAAAGGAAGGACTAAAAGTGTCTGCTATGTGTCAGCTGCTTTCCTAAGTGCTGCGGAAACAGCCTGTGAACGAAACGGGTAAAAATCCCTACTCTCCCAGAGCTTACATTCTCGTATTGGCAATCCCCATCTCTAAAGGACCAAGAGTCCTAAGCAACAGAGTATAAATATCTGCATCCCACTGGTGAGGCCATCCTTGTTATGAGATGCATACACTGGGCTACTTCAGCCTGGTAACATTAAATCTTTCATCGAAGTAATTCCGTTGCTCAGACTCCATGCCCATCAAGCAACTTTATGATGACGATATAGTCCCTCATGTAGACTGCTCACAAGAGAATTCATGTACTGTACAGACTGTTCACTGGTCTCTGTGACAACCATTCGTCAGTGAATGTTGATACAGGCCTCCTGCTATGCAGACATCAGTCTCCTGTGCTTCCTTAATACGTCTGCAGAAGACTCAATTTGTCAATAAAATTAGTAATGTGATCCTACATGGCTCAACACCAGACCACAGGTCAACGTGAATTCATTGCCAATCTATGAGGCCTCTTGGGAAACAAGAGTGGTAATTTGGTGCCCTGGGGCCTACCTTGACATTTTTATAGCTGGAATCCCAAGATCAGAGGAAGATTCTCAGCCCAGCCACAAAACCTTAAAATTCCAGTGATGGGAACCTGACTATACTTGTCTGAACATCCCAGAGATGGGACAGCTGGTGACTGAAGAGCATCTCCTCAGATGTGATCTTTCTTTCCTTACATGTGCCTCTGTTTTTTTTGTCTCTTCTTCACTACCATATTTTAAGTTATCTGAAAGTAAACAATTTCATCTTTATTATCTTATCCCTACCAGCTGTTTGTACAGCGACTTGTTCATAATGTTCAATGCTTGAAGTATCAGCGAAAGAATGACTACAGCCAATCATCTATAATGACATTTTATGCCTACAATCTGATCTACAGCATAAAGAAGACATAAACTTACTATTTTCTTGGACTCTGGCCACAAATCCCATTAAAGGTAACTGAGGAGTTACCTGTAGGATGGAGGGAGGAGGAGGAGCAAGAGATACTGTAAAAACAAAAAAGGTGTGGAGGATAAGGGGTAAGGGCGAGTTACATTAACAGAAAAGGATAACACAATAAAACATATAAGGAGGGAAACTACTATGCACAAACATTTATCAGATGTAGTAAGGATCCTCTTTTGAAGGATAATTCATTCCACACAAAACAAAGTATTAGAGGAGTTTCAAGAAAGTTTTTAAAAATTACAACAGGAAGCATTCATCATATATAGGTCTCCTCTAATATAAAATGGCAAGTTGATTTTTCTTATCAATAACAACATATCTTCTCAAAGAATTTCTTCAGACTACCATAAATAATTGGGTTTCTGGATTTTACCTTGATGGTTACAAGTGTAAATATTTGCCAGTACAAGAGAAAAAACCACTATATCCCAACATCCTAAATTTAGACTTTCCATTACATTAACAGGCAAATTAACTGGTTCTTCATTAATTAAATAAATATTTACTGGCTTCCTACTAAGTTGCAAGCACGCTGCTAAGAGACCAATATCAAAACCATTCTCTGAGAGCCAGGTCTGTGTTATTACAATTTTTCATAATCCCAATTTGTATCACCTACTCAAGCAGGTACCTGTTCTCTGTGACCCTACACAAAAATGTTGGCCTCATTCCAATCACCCTCCTCTCGTGTGTGTCTTTCCATCTATTTCTAACACCTGGTACAGTGTCTAGTGCTAGTAAGCCTTCAACAATTGTTTAATGTATGTGAATATACAAATAAGCCAGGTATGCACCAAACAATTTCCCAAGATTAACTCCACAGTTATAGTTTCCTTCAGGGTGGGTATAAAGTATGGCATGCATCTTCTTATAAAGACAGAACACCCTCATTAGCTTCAAACTATATTTAAGACTAATAGAACTAAAACAATAAATAAGAGTCTCTACCCTCAGAGTGATCACATTCTAGCTGGAAATATTAAACAAAATAGTAACATTAACCCAGCAATATCTGTAGTGATCCCCCGGAGGTGGAGGTGGGGATGGCGTGGCGTGACGGTGGTAGTGTTAGTGGGAATGGTAACAGTGAGGAAGACTACAAAGACATGACTTGAAGAAACAGAGTTTGATCGACAAGCAGGAAGAATTGAGAAAGACAAGCAGAGAACCGAGTGAGGAGAGGCTCAGAGGTGACTAGCTCACAGGACTGGAAATGTTTCCTATGTCTAGCATAAGGTACCCCAGAGAGAGAAAGTACAGAACCCAGAAAGGTGAGTGGGTGGGTAAATAGGGAAGGATCTTACAACTTAGGCGAAAGAGTACTTAGTGGAAAGAGATTGGACTTTTTAGTCAACCACCATGGAATAACCTGATTCATCATTTCTTTGACGTTGAAACAAGTTAATTAACTTCTTTGTGCCTACTCCATAAATGCGATATGAAAAAAGAGATAATGCAACCTACTTTACAGAATGGTTGCAAATTAAAAAGGACTAAAACCCCACAATGTATGCAAAAAGCCTAAGCCAGGGCCTAGCACAAAAAAATGAAGGCAGCAGAAACAGCAAAAAAAGAATTTAGTAACTGTGAGAAAAGAGTTCTTGGTAACTAAGTATTTGGCCAATACATGAAGGAGAGCAACAGCTACAGATAATTCTTAATTTTTAGTTTTCATAACTATGAAAGTGGAGGTGCCATTAACCACATTAACCTTGGTAGGTAATACAGGGAAACAGGCTGGTGAATGGCAGATCAGGGGGATAACGATACAATAAATAGGACGTATGAAAGTGACTTAGGCATAAATCTGGGAGGCAACTGGAAAGTTTGGGTGAAGTTTGTGAGAAAACCTGAAAGGGACAGAGCTAGGAGTGATCAGTAGAGAGGAACAGCTGTGCTGTGAGTAAAATCAGGGAGAAGATCTATAATGGGTAGATAAAGAGTTAAGTAGATAATCCTGACGAATACCTAGATTTAAGGGACAGAAGAATAAGCCTTTGGTTAGGATTTTCCCAACATTCATACATCTTAGTAATAAATTCTTAAGTTGTATGTCTGTCTCCCACTCACTGAAGCTTGAAGTAATTGTTGATATGTTCACTATACCCTGTTTCCCAAACTGGGGTTAAGAAGATGACTCAACAAACAGAGAAGGTAGCAGAGACAAAGTAGATCAAACTGAGAAACAGCAGCAGACAGCTAATGGCAATAGAAAAATGACAATTCCATGAATGTTCATTATCAAGTTAAGATGAAAAGTTCCACTTCTGTCAGCAGTCCCAACCTCCCTTGTAACAGAAAAGTAGGACATTTCCCACTTCAGTCATTATTTTTCATCCAAATTAAAAAAAAAAAAAAGACGACTTCTGATACTCCAATAAATAAATGATCAGGTGCCTTAACTTAAAGAAGTCTTTTTGAAATAATTGTAATAAATATGTATGGTGCCAGGTGGGTACTTGAATTATCAGGGGGAACACTTTGTGAATTATATAAATGTCTAACCACCATTCTGTACACCTGAAACTAATATAAAAATAATATTGAATGACAACTGCCCCCCCAAAAGTCTTTTTGTAGGTAGGCTGTTTATTACTTTTCAAAAAAGATGAGTGTATTTTATTTCTTTTCTAGTTCTCAAAGTAAAAATATGAAATGGTAATTTTAAGAAGGCAGAAATCGCTAGAAAGCAAGGGGCCCCATTCAGGCAGGGGACCCCAAATTTGGCAAGAGGCTCTCCTTATCATGCCAGGAAAGGCAGGGGGACAGGGAGAGCTTCCAAGGCTGCAGATTAAAAGCACCATGCCTTCTCCAAGGCAGGGAGGAGCAAACGGAGAAGGCAGAGGGTTTAAGGCACACTGCCTAATGAAGGCAGCTACAACCAGGCAGTCATGCCCTCCCAGCAGGAAGGGGCTACCAGAGGACATCCCTGCTAGTAGTCTTGAGGGAGTGGGCGCAAAGGCAAATACGGCTGACATTAGCCCTCATTTGTTGGAAAGCTGGACACTCCCACTGGCTTCTGGATCAGATGGGATTCCTGGAGAGAGGACCTTTTAAAAAGGAGACTGGGAGAAGCTAGCTTGCTCTCTGGGCTCTCTCTTGGCTCTTGGAGCTTTGGCTTGGGACTTTTGGTTGCAGGTGTGCTTGGATGCTCTGGGTTCTGGCTCTTGCCTCCCGCAAGGACGGGAGCAGTTGTATGACGGGCGGGTGGATGCTGGGCCCACCAGGGGCTTAGGCCCCACATGATTGGAAGCCCACTCCTAGAGACAGAGTCCCACTCTGGGCTGCGTGCCTCACTGGGCTCCAGCCTCTGGGTCACTAAGACCCAGTGCAGCATGGCACACAGGTCCTGGACTGCCACATGGAGACTGAGCAGTGCACCCAGATCCCAAAGGAAAGCTGATGCAACAAGACGGTGACTCTGAAACCCATGAGTGCACATTCCAGAGGGGATGGAGATCTCTTTGTGTGGCCAGCTCAAGCTCTAGAAAGGACAGATGAGGAAATGGGGAACTTCCAGGTGTGGAAGTCCCAGGCTTGTAACTTTTTGGAGAGCAAGAGAAGTTCTGGGTCTCATGGGAAAGAAGGGCTCAGAGCAGGAGTGCTCTCAGCCCTCCCCCACAAACTGGAACCTTGTTAGTAAAAACCGGTTTCCTTCAATACAAACCTTCAAGTCATGTGTCAGGTCAACTAGGGGCTGAACACCATGGTGCGTGGTTACAGCAACCCCAAATCTTCCTTAAAGAGAATTATTTTATAACAAAACAAGTTAAGAGTTTTCTTTTTTTTCAGAGCCAGTCCCAAGGCATGTTTAAAATTAAGTTCCAAATGGAGTTTACAAAGACCGCCCAAAATTCTGCTTTTTTTGCCCAGCGCCAAACCTTTTCTATGACATCAATTCAGATACTATAGCATTTTCTTTCCGGACCATCTAAGTAAGAATTCATCTGACCAGGACTCCTGTGAACCAAACCATCCTACTTTAGAACTGATTTATCTTCTTTAGAGGTGAGTTGAGAATGAACTATTCTAGCAGTATTTAAGCAGGATTTTGATGCAAAAATGTGTTTGCTACATTCAGTTTTAGTCTTAGGTATCTCATGAACAGGCAAGAACAGGAAGTAACTACAAATTGTTTTCACTTCATTTAGCTAAGATGATTCCTCATATTACAAAATCCTTTCCCTACAACCACAAACATATCTCCAAACTTAGATTCAGTAATACTATGTTCATAACATACAATTGTAAAGTTAATCTGAAGACACAAGCTCACCAAGTGACTGCGTTTACACAGAGCTCTTAAGTAGAGTGGCTGTAAGAACTCCAGCTTACTGCACACAGAAACATGTAGGCACAGAAACAGCAGAAGGCCCTGCAAGCAAACCAAACTTAGAAGATGAGTCTATGCTGACAAAATACAGTCTTTCCAAGCATGAACTTCCTGGTTATTGATAAAATCCCGTGTAGCATAATCTTTGAGGCTTAAGTGTTTTAAATTGTCCAGTTCAGAGTTTGGAAAGCAGGCTTTTGTATTTTATTTTTACAGCTTTATAAATACTCAGAAAATTAAACAAAATAAACATTCTAAATACTACTTCTAAAACTATTAATCACTGTCAGAATATTACTGTTAGAGGCCACATAGATTTGATAGTCTATTCAAATTTAGTTGCTTATATTTTATACTCCAGTGAAGGAAATAATTTAAGCAATTTATTTTAAGAGTGGTATTTTTTAAACATGGATAGCAACTTAGAACAAGGAGTATTTAAAAGTGAACTTAGGTAACCATACTCAGTAAGGGAAACTTTTTTGGTGGAAAAGAATATGGTTACCAAATACTATCAGTCCTGTAGTCTCAGAAGGGTTAAAGGAATTAAGAGCATTTTTGTTATTTCTTTTCAGGTAAAAAAAAAAATCACCATGTACTGTTATGCCAAGAAAATAGCAAATTAAGACACAGTTTAAAAACACAGCTTGTGTTTAATAATCAGTGTAAAGGGTCTATTTTGTTTACGTGATCATTTAAAAATGTACTTACACCTTTCAGTTGCTTTCTTGCTTTTTTTGTTCTCCTTAACCATTTTCTAACAAACCCTAAATAAAGACTGCCCAAAATGAGAATTTAAAAATAGCTTCTTACGACTGCTCTTTACTCATACTGTGCTTAAGCCCTTCCACATCTATATTCTTCTGGATATTTTTGGTAATTCTGTAACTTAACTATCACTTTAATGTGGTATGGCTTTTCTTTTGCAATTTTACCAACCCAATATTGTTTTCACTGTCTTTTTTTGTTGTTTTTAGTTGCTTTTAATAATATTCAAGGGTTAAGAGCATGACATTTTCCCTGTGTAAAATAACATTCAGAAATTTCTCTATCTCATATAACTGTATACAGTCACAGTTCTTGGGACCAACATTCTACTTTATGAATTAGAGGGTTTTTTAAGTTTTTGTTGTAAAAAATATGAGCAGTAAGATACAGGATATCTTTTACCAAAGCCTTAGTATTTAAATACCACATAATTGATTCCTTACAGTTATAGACTGAATGTGTCTTCCCAAATTTCATATGTTTGAAACCCTAATTCCCAATGTGTTGGTATAGGAGGTGGGGCCTTGGGGAGGGGATTCAGCCATGAGGGTAGAGCCCTCATAAATGGAATTAGTGCCCTTGTAAAAGAAACCCTACAGAGCTCTCTCTCTCTTCTTCCACCATGTGAGGCCACAACATGAAGACGGTATCTGCAGCCCAGAAATGGGTCCTCACCAGAACTCAGACCATGTTAGCACACTGATCTCCGACTTCCAGCCTCCAGAACTGTGAGATGTTTCTGTTGTTCATAAGCATCTAGTCTATGGAACTTTGTTACAGAAGCCCAACTGAGTCACTTACCAAACTAGGTTTATATATGTGTATTTGTGAGTGTGGATTCTTTTTTTACCACCGAGGTGCTTCGTATTTATATTTAAATACTGTTAACTTGTGACTAGCCCTACGTCTCAATGACCCTCCTCTTAAGTGTTGACAAGATGAATGATAAACTGATGCTGAAATTTCTTTGGCTAGATTAGGTTAAGAAACAATAAGAACCAAAGGGTTTTCAGTTATGCCCTGATCAAAGTGTTCCTTTCATTATTGTGCTCCTAGAACTTGGCTCTAGACACCTGTGTTCTGCATTTTACTTCCTATGTTATAATACCCTTTCAAACTCAAACCAGATCTAGTAACAGTGCAGCTAGGTTTACATCTCAAAGAAAACCCCAGTGAATTACATTCAGATGGATCCCAGCCTGTAGGCTCACTTCTTCAGAAGCACACATCCATGTCAAGCCTCCAATGGCCAAAAATATGCTCATAAAGCACACATGGGGTCATTTTGTTGAATCAGGTTATTAGCTACTTGAAAAAGCACAAATTTTCTCACCGTAAATATGAAAAAACAGGGACCACTGTAAAATCAGTGAAGTAATACATGAGGCTTATATGATATTCTAAAGCAAATAAAATAAAGGCACATTTAATAGCCTCAATATACTGATTTGCAAGGCATTAAGTCTTGCAAAAGAAGAAAAACATTTCAAAGAACGTATTTTAGAAAAAATAATTTTTAGTTTAGAACAAGCACTCTGATTAATCAACTAACAAGGCTGCAGTTACACTCTGTAAGCAGTTACCAAATCCCTGGAGTAGAAAAGCAGAACTTAATAGAGAGAAATACAAAAAAAAAAAAACCCTAACTAAATTGCCTCTCACATTACACTGAAGGCTCATAATTTCAATTCACTGTACTTTCATGAGCATAAAAAATACTTTCATTAAAATGATTCCAAAGAGTAAGATATTTTTCTACTTTAATATATACTTTCAAGTATGTTAAAATTAGATTTATAAAGAAAGAAATATTGAAATAAATATTAAAACATTTAAATATGTGCTTAAACAGCCTTCAAATAATTTCTACTGACAGGGTTCTTGTAAGACCAATACTTTGTATATGTACACGGCATGAAATATCTTTGAATACACTGAGTTGGCCAAAAAGTTCATTTAGTTTTTTTTGTATGATGGCTCTAGTAGTGCTTAGTTGTCTTTAACTTCATTGAAAACAATTGTTAGACTGTATTGTGACAGCTGTCATATCAACATGCACTTTAGAAAACTTATCAAAATTGGTGAATTTTTGTGTAGCCATTTTAATATTGAAGATGGAAGAAGACAGGTAACATTTTCAGCGTACTATACTTTATTATTTCAAGAAAGGTAAAAATGCAACTGAAATGCAAAAAAAGATTTGTGCAGTGTATAGAGTGCTGTGACTGATCGAACATGTGAAAAGTGGTTTGCAAAGTTTCTTGGTACTGTGGACATTTTGGCCAAGTAATTCTTTGCTGTGGGGCTGTCTTATGCATTGGAAGATGTTTAGCAGCACCCCTGGCCTCTACCCACTAGAAGCCAATAGTGGAAGACAGATGACATACTCAAAATATTCCAATCAGTAAAATCATTGGTGAAAATGAAAAATGTGTCTTTTATAGAAAAAACAAAATGGACTTTGTGGCCAACCCAATATGTTCTGTATATTATGTACAGTTGGTCCCAAGCTGTAACAGTGAAGTGTCTCGACTCCAGAACCACCCCATTTTGGGCTGACATCATTCTTCCAAAATTCTTCCAAAGATAAGAAAGGGCATAAGGGCCCTAAGCAATAACTGTCTAGATTTCCAAGAGGGCCAGAGAGAGAGAACTATGAAATAATCCATCTCTAACAAACAGAAGTTTAAAAAAAAATGCATTTAGGTACAAACTAACTCCTATTCAAATACGGGTTTGGAATACATGATTTAATAGAATGGATGGAAAGACAGGCAGATTTGTCAAAATAATGCTCAAAATGAGTTAAAAAGAATGACACAGCCAACATCACTAAGTGTGATCAAAGATAGCAGGCAGAAATATATTTCAAGTAAGGCACAACAGGGTGCACTGAACAGAATATAAATACGGCATTTAATTTGAAGAGAGATCCAAAATAGTGAAAGGATCTGAATAAAGGAAAAAGGGATTCATTCCACATTCAACAAATAGTTATTGAGCACAATCCCAAATTATGACTGTGTTAAAAAATGGCAAAGTCTCAGGCTCGCATGCACTTTACATTACAATGTGGACATCCTCCTCCTGACAAAACAGAACACATGAGAGTAAGAAAAATACATATATTTTTAATCTGAAGGTTGGTAGCATAGTACAATAGAAAGAATATGGAGTCAGATAACCTAAGTTCAAGTCCTAATTTGACCATCACCTCAGTCTCAGTTTCCTCACCTGTAAAATACAGATGAAAATGATCACATAATTATAAGAATCAAAGATAATAAATATAAAAGCATTCTTTAAACTGTGTTTAAGAAAAGGGTTCAGCCCTGGCTGGTGTGGCTCAGTGGACTGAGTGCTGGCCTGCGAACCAAAGGGTCACCAGTTTGATTCCCAGTCAGGGCACATGCATGGGTTGCCGACCAGGTCCCCAGTTGGGGGCATGTGAGAGGCAACACATCAATGTATCTCTTGTACATCAATGTTTCTCTTACTCTTTCTCCCTCCTGCCCCACCTCTCTAAATAAATAAAATCTTAAAAAGAAAGAAAAGAGTTCAAATTTCTTCTACACAGCTCCAAAGAATAAAACTATGTTTCACCAAAAGGTAGTAACCACAGTATACAGATTTGAACTCCATAAAATTAAGGGTGTATCAAAGATAAAATGGGCTATCCCCTAATATTAGAGGTAATCAATCACATACAAACTTACTGGCCTCTTGACAAAAATCCAGAAAAACATAGTAAGCTGGCATACCATTATCTACAATAATACTGTATCTACATAAACTCTAAGATTTTTCTCTTATCCTTTCTGGAAAAGCAAGAACTATTATATAATATTAAATACGTGCCAGATTAAGTTTTCTGTATGCATGATGCAACTGAAAGACGATGTTATATCTGAATCAATCTGTCCAAGTCCCAGTATTCATAGGTTTGGTATGAGAATTAAATAAGATAGTATAACTCCATAGCACAAAGCAACTTCAAAAATGCCCCTTTTACTTTGCTACTTATAAACTCTGGCTGTATATACTTGATTGTCATTATTTGCTATTCATAGAGCAAGGATATCTGATTTAATAGTAAG
This sequence comes from Desmodus rotundus, assembly GCF_022682495.2. Classification (NCBI taxonomy): domain Eukaryota; kingdom Metazoa; phylum Chordata; class Mammalia; order Chiroptera; family Phyllostomidae; genus Desmodus; species Desmodus rotundus. The sequence goes on along the minus strand of NC_071388.1, from coordinate 183,220,198 downwards.
GAAATATCATTTACCACAATATACTATTTTTAAACGCAAATAATCACTAGCACATTCAAAAAGATTCTGTTCAGGAAAATTAAGTTCTGCAACTTTATATGAAAACCATGTATTGATATTTTTAAAAAAGAAAAAGAACTGGAAAACACGGTATTAGTAACCTTGTATTCATTCCTCCATTTATTAAAAAATATAATACTGACCACCTATCATGCGCTAATCATTTGTAATTAAAGTTTTTTTTCTTTGTAACTAAAGGACATTAACCAGGTACATTCCATGGAATGCAAATGAATATCTAACCTGGATTCTGGCTATAAAAAGGTCCTCCATTCATCTGATTCTGAAGGCTTGTTTGTGAAGTTATGGAAGGAGGGCGTCTATAGGGCAATGAGCCCCCTACTGTTGGGGGAGTGTGGCGAGAGGCAGGTCTATTCATGCTGTAGAACTGAACAGGATGACCTGAAAGAGGAAAAGGACATAAATTTGCCATTAAAAGAAAATTATCTCAGACAATGAAATACTTTTGGTACAAAGCCTGAATCTTAGTAAGATTATGAAAAATAACAATGTTAGCTAATTAGTTATCTAACAAAACATGATGCAAGGTGACAATTATCGCTCAGCAGACATTATATTGAAGTACAAAAGCAGGAAAATGGATTCATGATTAGGTCTGGAAAAGCTACATCTAAATAGACTACTAATTAACATTAAGATTTTAGTAAGTTAATAATGTGATAGGATTTCCAAATCATCACAATTAATTAAAATTTATGACTCACTTCCCCGGCTCTGCCCCCCAAATCCACTAAACACTAAAATTAAACTAAACAAGTAAGAATGACATTTGGGAAAGTAAAAGAAAAAATGTTTGATACACAGTCTTATTCCAAATTAATACTAATAGTAGTAAACTTACGGTAGCAAAGCAATTTAAAAATATTTCCAGCAAAAAGTCAAGTGAGATAAATCATACATATCTTTATTGGATCAAAGATATCCATCTCTAAAACCAGGTTATTTTGTCTTAAAATTAAGAGTTTAAGAAACTTACAATTATGAAAAAAAGCTAAGACACAAAAAGTGAATCAAAATATATCCTATTTTTAATATCATCCCTGAGTCTGTACACATTTATCAGCCATTTCACTGTGTTTTGATCTCTGAGAGTACTTCAATAACTAATGCCAACTGAAGACACTATTTCTTAACTATCCAATTCCAAATTTTATCTTAATTCTACTTTCGCTCAAAATCGTTCAGCTGGGGGCCTACTGTTACAATCAGACAGACAAAAGCACTAGGCAGGGGTGTCCAACCTTTTGGCGTCTCTGGGCCACACTGGAAGAAGAGTTGTCTTGGGCCACACATTAAATACATTGCAACATATAATCACAAAAAAAAATCTCAAAATGTTTTAAGCAAATTTATGATTTTGTGTTGGGCCACATTCACAGCCATCCTGGGCTGCATGCAGTCCGTGTGCTACATCCCTCCAAAAGCATCCAAGAGAGCACTCCAGCAGGCAAGAGAGGAAAGAGAGGGAAGGGAAGGGGAGGGAGAGAAGGATTAAAGAAAAGTATCAGGGGAAGAAAAGAGGATGGAAGGAGGGAGGATAAGGTGAAAAGAAAGAAGAGAAAAGGAAATGAGAAAGGGCAAGAGAGGAAGGAAGGAAAGGAGAGAGGAGGAAAAAAAAGAAAAGAACTTTTAACATTTTTCATGTTATTCATGATTGTAAAATGGTTTACATGGCTAAAATTGGTCTTCAGGAACTCCATAAACTTATCAAACTTTGACTCATATAAAGATTATAAAAGCACTCAAGAACTGCCATACCATTTTATCTTCTTACATATAACAATATCAAAACCTAAAATTCAATTCTGTTATATAGAAATTTTAAGTATTAAAGCTTATACATAATCCACTGTCAGGACACTGTAATCATGGTTGAAAATATAAAAACAGTTCCGGCCAAGATGGAGGTGTAGGTAGATACCCTTCACTTCCTCACACAATCAAAAGAAGTATAACAACCAACTTAAAAACAAAAAACAACCAGAACTGCCAGAAAATCAAACTGTATGGAGGTCCAACAACCAAGGAGTTAACGAAGAAACATTCATCCAAACTGGTAGGAGGAGAGGAGACAGGCAGCTGGGGCGGAGAAGACACACAGCAAGGCAGTGGCTAGAGGACTGGGTGGGCAAGGTGGAGGCTGGCAGACCAGGCAGTCTCACATTCATGTGCGGATATACTGGGAGGAACAACTGAGGAGTGAGACAAACCTCGAAATCCAGGGTTCCAGCACCAGAAATAAAACCTCAAAACTTCAGGCTATAAAAACCTGTGGGGGTTGCGGTGGCGAAAGAAACTCCCCGTCCTATAGGAGAGTCTGTTGGAGGGGCCCACAGTGTCCAAGAACATACACAAACCAACCCACCCAGGGATCAGCACCTGGGTAGCACCTGGAAGGGCGCAATTCAGTTGTAAGAAGCAGGGGAAGTGACTGAAGGCAAGGCAAGAGCCAAGCAAGCAGCATTGTTCCTTCTCTGAACCCACCTCACATGCAGCACCACAACCCAGCAAAGTAGGTGCCCCACCCTGGAGAATACCTAGGCTCCGCCTCTTACTATGTAACAGGTGCACAAAGACAAAGAAATATGGCCCAAATGAAAGAACACAGCAAAACTTTAGAAAAAGAATTAAGCGACAAGGAGATAGCCGACCTATCAGATGCAGAGTTCAAAACAATGGTAAGCAAAATACTCACAGAAATGACTGAATTTGGTCACCAAACCAAGGAAGAAATGAAGGCTATGCAAAGTGAAATAAAAGAAAATATACAGGGAATCAACAGTGAAGGGAAGGAAACTGGGACTCAAATCAACAATTTGGAGCAGAAGGAAGAAATAAACATTCAACCAGAACAGAATGAAGAAACAAAAATTCAAAAAAATGAGGAGAGGCTTAGGAACCTCAGGGACAACCTGAAATGTCCCAACATCCAAATCATAGGTGTGCCAGAAGGAGAAGAGGAAGAGCAAGAGATTGAAAACTTGTTTGAAAAAATGATGAAGGAGAACTTCCCCAATCTGGCAAAGAAAATAGACATACAAGTCCAGGAAGCACAGAGAGTCCCAAAAAAGTTGGAACCAAGGAGGAACACATCAAGGCACATTATAAAGAGAAAAGAAGAGAGCTCCCATTAGACTATCAGCTGATTTCTCAAAAGAAACCTTATAGGCAAGAAGGGGCTGGAAAAAAGTATTTGAAGTCATGAAAGGCAAGGCCTACATCCAAGATTACTCTATCCAGCAAAGCTATCATTTAGAATGGACGGGCAGATAAAGTGCTTCACTGATAAGGTCACGTTAAAGGAATTCATCATCATCAAGCCCTTATTATATGAAATGTGAAAAGGACTTATCTAAGAAAAAGAAGATCAAAACTATGAACAGTAAAATGACAACAAACTCACAACTATCAAGGACTGAACCTAAAAAAAAAACCTAAGCAAACAACTAGGACAGGAACAGAATCACAGAAGTGGAGATCACATGAAAGGTCATCGATGGTGAGGGGGAAGAGAGAGAATGGAGGAAAAGGTACAGGGAATAAGAAGTATAACTGGTAGGTACAAAATAGACAGGGGCAGGTCAAGAATAGTATAGGAAATGGGAGAAGCCAAAGAACTTATATGTACAACCCATGGACATGAACTAAGTTGGGAGGAATGCTGGAGGGAATGGGGGTGCTGGGCAGAGAGGGGTAAAGGGGAGAAAAAAACAGGACAACTGAAATAGTGTAATCAATAAAATATACTTAAAAATATAAAAACACATAAACTATCATTTAAAAGGTATATCTTGTCATTTAAATCACCAGATCCAGCCCTAGCTGGTTTGGCTCAGTTGACTGCAGCATTGCCCCACAGACCAAAGGGTCACAGGTTCTATTCCTGGTCAGGGCACATGTCTGGGTTTCAGGTTGGTGCCTGACCAGGGCACATGCAGGAGGCAACCAATCGATGTTTCTCACATCAATGTTGCTCTCTCTCTCTCTCTCTCTCTCTCTCTCTCTCTCTCTTCCCCACTCTCTAAAATCAATAAACGTGTCCTCGGGTGAAGATTAATAAAAAGATAAATCACCAGATACAAATAAATTATTAGCATTTTAGTAATTACTCTGTAACAAATTAAGACAAACCAAGAATCATCAAGTTAAAACCAACTGATAATTAACAGCATTGTGAATTTTATACAGTTAGAACTAGTCTAAAATCTCAGATGTAAGTCCTCAGTGATTCAGAGACACTACATAAAAGAGACAAAGAGACTGTTCTTATCATTAATAAGGCATTTACTCTGCACTGAAAACAAAACTAGTTTCACTATCACAGATCTAATTGTAAACCCTAAAATAAATAACTTCTAGAAGAAAATAGGACAAAATCTTTATGACCATATGCAAGGCAAAGAGCTTGTAAATATGACACCAAAAGTACAATCCACAAAAGAAATAAAATCAATTAACTATCCAAATTTTGAAATGAAAACCTAAGCTTACACAAAAGTCTGTGTGCAAATGTTTATGGTAGTTTAATCATAACCACCCTATACAGGAAGTAATCCAAACATCCCTCCCCTGGGAAAGTGATAAACACACTGCGTACATCCATACTGAACACTACTCAAAAATAATAAAAAGGAACAAAATAATGAAACATGCAACAACACAGATAAATATCCAATGCATCATACCAAAAAGCCAGACCCAAAAGGCTATATACCATATTCTTCCATTTGCATGATAAGTCTCACAAATCAAAACTTGAAAGACTAAAACCAGATCAAGGGGTTGCCAGGCGCTAGGAGTGAAGAAGGACTGCCTACAGAGGAGACTTGGAGGCAGTTAGGGGAGGTTAAGACTCTTACACATCTTGACTGTAGTTGTAATGACATCACTGCATAAAACTCAAAACTCAAAGAAATACACATTAAAAAGGGTAAATTTTACTGTACATCAATTATACCTTCATAAAAAGAAAAAAATATGTGGTGATTCAAAGACAATGTATAAAAAAGATTATGTCCGTGTAAAATGTTACTGAGGCATTCACTGCCTTGCTTTTTGTTTAAAAAAAACTATAATTATCCACTTATACAATAAATGTTTAATCAGTGTTTATGAACCAGCACTTGTTATTAAATTATACAAATGCTGACTCGCACGTGGAGGTGATTTGTCCTTTTTGGACTTACAATGATTTCAAGATGCATTCTTTAATGACGCAGGAGCACAGCAAAATTCCTTTATTTAACTAGTCTGGCCAAACAGAGCTGCATGGAGATCAAAGAACAACCCGTGTTTACATTTACCCACTGCAGAAAGCTTTTCTTAAAAAGTGCTTTTAAAGAAGCTATCCCATAAAACACCATCCAAAATCCATATTAAGTAAAAGTGTTCTTTAATACATTTAGACATCTGGGTATAGCAGCAGTGCTGAATATAAATTCTGTGAAGTTCTGGGAAGCTAAGGTGATGAGTATCCAAACATATACACTGTTATAATAGATAACTTATTTACTAACCAGCATCACTATTACCTTTGCAAGTATATTTTGGGGCAATTGAGCCCTTTTCTCCTTCCCCATCAAAAAAACAGATTTTAGGCTATAGTTTCAGTCAACCTTAAATAACAAGTAAATCTGAAATTCTTTAAAAATCTACTGTCTATGTGTTTCCAATGCTGCTATAGCAAACAACAGGTTCCGTTATAATAAACTTATAGAGACTTTTAAACAGCTATATCAAATATTTTCTATAAAATGTACCTTAGAATTAGTCATAGACTTTTCTTTTCATTAATAACTTAACCTGTAACAAACATTTCTAATGACAGTTTTTCAAAATTGTATAAAAGACAGTGCCACATTAAATTCACAAACCTCTAGTAAATGAAATTCAAGCAATAAAAAAATGTGTATTTGTGCTGCTCTATTGGAAAATTATATGAGAAACTTTACCCTGATTTCCTCAGAATATTTTACTTTGGTCACATGCCATTTTCCAGTTAGTAAATTATTCTTCATATTTATATATACATACATATATACACACACACACAAAGCACAAACAAATAAACAAAAATCATAAAGCCAGAGTTCCAGGTAATAGAAGAGCCAGATGACTAGATTTTGCCTGCCAAGGAATATGCCAATACTCACCTGTAGGGGGAGTGGAAGAAACAACAGGGGGAGTTGGAGAAGTGAAGCCATCAGCAAGGGTCTGGGCACCCCCAGCAGCTGCTTCAGGGGCAGTGGAGGAAGGGACAGTAGCAGGAACTAGAGGGGCAGGGGCAGATGCAGAAGTAGCAGGAAGGGGAGGAGTACCAGCAGAGCCAGCAGGGGCTGAGGGGAAAGAGGAGTGAGAAGCAGCATTAACGAGGCAATCCCAGTAGGCAGGACTAGAAAAGGCATTAGAGAAGTTAATGTTAGATATTCAGTGCTCAACACTAACCAAAGAATAGAAGAGAGTGGTAAAAAGCAAAAAGGAATAAAGCTTATGTTAAGGGATTATTAGGTGTGCAGCAAATAATTCAAGATGCCAGGGTAATTTAGAGATTTTTTTAATTCACTAAAAACAAGCATTCTTTTTTATCTGAAAGTCACTACTCTGTAAGAAAAGTGCACCCTTTATATTATAATCCTTAGCATAATGTTTTATAAATAATATATAAAACTAGGCCTTAGCCGGGTACTCAGTTGGTTAGAGTGTTGTCCTGATATGCCAAGATTACAGGCTCAATCCCCAGTCATACAAGAATTGACCAGTGAATGCATAAATAAGTGGAACAACAAATCGATTTTCTAATTAATTAATTAAATAAATTACAAAACTAAACACTGGGAAACATCATTCCATTCTGAATTATACAAATCAGAAAATAAGCATATGTTCCAGACATAAATATCTTCCCAGGTAAAAAACAAAAAATTTAGCAAAACATTTCAATGATTTTTGAAGAGGTATTAACTATTTATTAGAATAAATTAAATAAGTAATATTCTACCCCTATGTCTTCTGTGTCATGCTTTTAAAACTAAATTTTAACTTTGGTATCTTCAGATTAAATAAGTACATTTTTCTGTGTCAGAGAAAAGAGGGTAGCATTTCAGAGACTATTAAGCTCCAACAGTCCACTAAACTGAACAGTCAGAACTACTCTAACATTGTCTTTTAACACATTTAAACATTTAACACGTTTGTCCAGTCGTTTCTTATACATATGATTTTCACACCAAGTCCCCTCTCTGTCCCAAGGCATGCACTATCGTGTCGCTAGCTGGAATTAAACACACAGCATTAACACGGTGGGACCCGAAACCTCAAAGCATCAACTGAGCTACAGCACCGAAAACATAAACCAAATTACAGGAAAGTATGTGAGCATAAACTTACAAATCAGTTGGTTAAAAATCACAAATGCATAATAAAGACTTCCCAACATATATGGAGTCCTAAAGGAAAATAAATCCTGATTATGAAGAAAGCCCACTGTAATTAAATCAGAAATTGAATTCAAGTTCAGAAAGGACAAGTGAAGGTGAAGCACCATTCATGTTTTACCTGGAAAGACACTGGGAGGAGAGGGAGTAGGAACAGCAATGGGAACTCCCACACTCCCACTTCCACTGTTCTCACGACTGCTGCTCCGACTACTAGGGTGGCTTCCTCCACTACTCCCACTGCTGCTAAAGAAACAGGAACCACCAAAACATGAGTATTATATACAGTAAGATCTCCAGCATTTCCCAACATTTTCCAAAATGAATACAGCTACAATAAAGATAATTCAAGCCGTCCACTTCAAATATGAATTTATTAGTAGGGGAAAAAGCTGACTTCAAAAACTTGTTTTGACCACCCTTTAATAAGCCTACATTAAAGAAATTAAGAAAGAAGAAAAATTTTATGAACATAAATGATAAATGATGGGCTCAACACATAAAAATAATAATATTTTCTTTTACTTCAGATTAACACCTGTCTGAAGAAACTCCTTTTATAATAAAACATAGTTTTCCTGAATAGATTATTTAATTTTATTTGTAATAACTTGAGATATACTATCCCATATCAATGTTTTATTGCATATAGTTTTTCATCTGTAAAGTTCCACCAAAAAACAACTTGAAATTTCCCATATCTGGTCCATAATTTTTTTAAGGTCAACTGTAACTATTAATTTTGCAGAGAAGTTTGTACTTGAACATGTCTTTTTTCCCCCAACTTCCTGACTGCTCAAAGTTGCATCAGAACAGGAGGAGAGAGAGGTGGAATCAGATGAGGTTTGGGAGAGTAGAGTGAGGAAAGGAACTTAGTGCTTGGAAAATGAGAGAGATTTAACTGAAGTTATCTGAACAAATTATGGTACTATGACCATCACATTTTGCGCTGAGGTAGAGAAAATACCTGTAAGTTCGATTTCTTTGATTCACAGAAGCTGTCCTCACAGGGCTCTGCTGCGAGGGAGCCATATTACGTGTTGGGCTAGGTACGTAATCATTTGGTACCACTGGAGGACGCACTGGCTCCAGTGTGCGATAGGGGGAGTGCCGCCTACAAAAAGAAGAGCGTATGTATCGTGTGATTAGCAAGTTTCGGCACAATCAATTCAAAGAGTTGCCAGTAGTGAAATACAATTTGTACTCAGAGATAGAAAGATGTGTTTTTACATAACCCAGCTACCAATTTCAGTCTTTCCTTAAGTATCACTTCTCCAGCATTAGGGTTTTGATGAGTATTGTTATTTTTTTAGTCTCCAACCTCATTTCCCCGTGCTAATGCAATTTTGTTCGTTCATTCTCATTGAGCATAAAGACTCTCCCACCAGATAAGCCAATGTTTCCCAGACTCTTCTTTCTTTTGTTTTTTGTTTTGTTTTGTTTTTTTTGGTTGAGTTCTAATTATTTTAGTCTCCCAACTGCACTCCATGAATGCACTAATTATCTTCCTCACCCCTCTCTCCCTAACCAAAGCTACTCAAAGATAGGCTCCACATCCCCCCCAGATGATCACAGCAATTATAACCCTGTATTTCCTTTTCTATACACTAAATACACAGAAATTAAACTATATCCAAACACAAAAATAACAATTTAATCTCATGTCTTTCCATGTTCACCTTACTTCCTCCTTTAACTTTCAACTTGATCTCTCTTGCCTTTCACCCTCCCTCAGAGTTCAACATTTAAAAGGAAAATAAGACAAAGACCACCTAAGTCTTTCTAAATGTGGTTTTATTAACATATTTCTCTTTTTTCCTCCAAATTTCCTTTTAAAGGAAGAGAATAAGAAGAGTAAGAAAGGAAATATGGTTTCCAAATTCTTTTTTGTGTGTGTTAACATTTAGATAATTTTTAAATTTTTTTTTCAATTAGTTTATATGCATTGTTATTTTATATTAGTTTCAGGTGTACAGCACATGGTTTCCAAATACTTTATGACAATAATAAACACTCAACTAACATTTTGTAGATGAGATTCTGGTTTTTAAAAGAATAAAAATTGGAATCTCAAAATGTGAAAATTAAAAAGCTTTCTTTTCCTGAAATGATGTTGCTCACTTAACTTCAAATTTCTCAATAATTCACTCCCTCAGAGCTTCCAAGGTTTCTTTAAATACTGCTCTGCTGGGTTATTCAAATTATGGGTCACCAATTTTGGGTGAGATCACTTTGCATTGACCCATCCACTCTACTACCCTCAAAATCTCCTCGTATAAATACATATATACATTAATAATTACAAATAGCCCTGGCTGGTGTGGCTCAGTGGATTGAGTGCTGGCCTGCAAACGGAAGGGTCACTGGTTCCATTCTCAGTTGAGGCACATGCCTAGGTTGCGGGCTGGGTCCCCAGTTGGGGGTATACAAGAGGCAACCAATCATGTATCTCTTTGCACATTGATGTTTCTCTCCCTTTCTTCCTTTCTTTCCTCTAAGACTAAATAAATAAAATCTTCAAAAATAACTAAATAAATAAATGATAAATAAATAAGGGGCACTAGATGAGATACTGGGCAAAGGAAGAAGGAATGTCAGGACCCTGCATTTAAAATACTAAAAAGAAGTTTTGACATCTCTGAAATTATTATGTAAATATTAAAAAACCATAAAATAGAAACTGATTAATTTCTAAACATCTGCTTTCCACACAATTTTTCCCAGACAACAAAAATGTTCTTTGTTTCAACGTTCCGTTTCAAGCCAAGAAAAAACCCTTTGCTGACTGAGAACTACACAGTGAAGAAAATGGTAAATGTAAGGTAAAAAACAAGGGGCACGGTAACAAAATACGGTGGGTAGGCAGAGACTGCAAAAAAGGCCAGGCTATGGCCATCAACCAGCATGTGGTGCTCAGAGACTCTGAGGACCCTGCAAAACCCTTGCAACTACACAAGGAAAACAAATATTGGTATATGAGGAAATCTTCAAAATTTGAGAGTAACAGAAAATTTTACTTTATTAGAGACTACAGTGGGTTAGCTTGCTAACAATACTGATTTAAAACCTAAGAATCTGTTAAGTATGATACATGATAAAATTATAGACGTTTACAGGAAAATAAGGCAAATTCTTCCTCTTAATCTGACTCTCTACTCTTACCACTGAAAAATTATACCCTACAATACTATACCAAAATTATACCCATGTCATCTAAATTCTACCCTTAAGTTTAAATTTTATTTGACTTACTAGATTCGTTCCTCTCTAATCTAAGCAGAAATTTTTTTGTTGACCCCAAATAAAATCCTATTCCTGGCTGGAATTCATTTTTATTATTTTGTTTCCCACTGTCTTTACTATCTATCCTCTTCCAACATTATCCTCCTTTATACCCCTACTCATCTTTGTCTTGTTCTGATCCACAGCATTTGATTAGGATTTTTGTGTTTTTCATTTTTGTTTGATTTTTTTTTTTTTTTTTTTGGTGAGGGGGCCAAAAGCAAGATTGTCAATTAGAAATTTCTAAGCATAAATCATAAAGCCAATGGTTGTTACAGCATTTTGTCTTTTATACATTTTTTTAAAAATCCAATTCATGGTAGTGACTCTGAAAAGTTGATAGATGACAGATATTACCCCCTTTTACAGATGAAAAAACTGAACTGCTAAGAGGCTGACTATGTAAGACCATAGAGTGGGAACAGAGCTGGACCACAATTTGGCCATCTGGCTTCTGGGGTACATTATGCCCATCTGATCACAAATCTCCACAATCAACCCAGTTTTTATACTATGATGCTTCAGAAGAAAAGGCAATCTTTTCTATTAGTTGGCTATTTCTACCAAAAGTCAAATCCAGAGCCCACTTCTGTAGATCCAAATTAAAGCTCATATTCTGTTAACACGAGATTACCAAATTTTGTAATCTATACAATGCCCTTCAGAGGAAGTCTAAATAATAGCCAACTATAATACAAAAGACTGAAACTCTTATGAAAATAAGAATTAAGAGTGCAATTTATAGTAAACCATGAACTTGGACTAGTATTTTATCTTAAATATAAAATTTATTAGAAAAATAATTTCTAAACAAAATCTTTTTAAAGTATAAAAATGTTTCCCAGGAAAAGGGAAAATTACACACAAAAAGATAATCCTAGGAAGAAAATGTTCTCTTTTCAAATATTAAAACATAATTTAAATATAAGTAGTGTTTAGTTTTCAACAACACTACATGAAATGGTTTCCAGTTATTACTTAGTTATATACTCACCCAAGGGTCCCTTTCCCTGACATAGGGGGACTGGGGGGTTTCTGAGTTGGAGGTGTTGTACGCGGCAGCCCACCCATCTTCATATTCTGCGTACTCACCTAAAAAATTTTTAAGGAAAACTCAAATTGTACGCAGTGAAACAAAGTGCCACTTTGGGGAAATAACATTATGCTATTTAACAAAGAAGGGGAAGGTTTAAATAGGAAAAAAATTAGAGGCCATGCATTTCATATGCAATATCTACTCTATATTATTCTACAGTTGTACTCAAAGGACTCTTCCTAACACGAAATTTTCAAATAATTATAAACTTGTATGCAAAGACTTTATTTGCCATTAGGCCATCACACCAACAGATCACTGGTTGGACTATTTGATACTACATTCAATTTAAATTAAATAGGATAACTATAAAAACCTTAAATAATAAACTTAATCAGACTCAATGATGCCCTCAAGCAAGTCCTTGTCTTTTTAGATAGTAAGTATATCATATAAAACAAAATACATGTTTCTCAAATAAAATAAGCAATTATGGTGTTGCTCCACTGTAACTAGAGAATACAAAATAAAGTTAAATTGCATGATATACCTACAAAATTTTAGTTTTTTAAATAGCCGGATCAGCCTTACAATTCAGATTTCTTTAATGTTCTCGTATGAAGGAATCCCCTACCTGTAAACTGCCAGAAGTTAAGGCATGTTCCTAAATGTCTGCACTAGAAGGTTAGGGCTGAGCTATCCGAGCTATCCCTTTCACCTGTGAACAGTACAGGGCCCACTGGCAATGTCCTAGTTCCAATGGGAATTAAACTCATTCTGGCCCAAAATGAAGATTAATTCAGTCATAGGAAAGATGTAAGCGACACAGTCCTAAATCAGAGCTGGGCCTTACTCCTCACTACTCTAACCCCAGCTGAAAGTGCAAATGTAGAAAAGTTGGGTGATAACGGAACAATGGATGCCACAAAAGAAGTATGTCAGCACTTTGCGGAAAGCCCTAAAAATCTGGATATTTTAAGGAGCTATGAGAAGACATTCACAAATATAATTCAAATGCAATCTCAAATTGTTTGAGATTACCAATGGGTTAGAGTTAATGTTCACCACATAGGTTTATATTTGACCCTCATATTTTGGAGGGTCAAATATAAAAGGATCTTAACTTTTATAATCAGAATGTCTACAGTATTCAAATCATACTTGTAAAATGAAATTTCAAGACATTACACCAATGAAATCAGAATACACTTCTATCTGTGATTTCAAAAGTAAAATTTTAAGAAAACAAATCATAATTGTATACAGAATACTGAGGCTACCAAAACTAAATAGAATTTTTTAATCCTAAAATATTACTTGTCATCTGAACAGGTAAGAAATAATTATATCAAGAAACAAACTCTTCAGATGAACAGCCCAGTGAGCAAGTTGTGTGTGATGATAAACCAATCTTTAATGACAAATGGTACTTTTGAAATGTCAGTATTTTTAAAGTGAAGCATTTATTGGTAACCCTTTTGTTGTTGCTTTTTAACAACAAATACAAAACAAACTGGTTATCAAGTAAGAATAAAGACTAACTTATCCTTGCTCTCCCCCTCATTAAAAGCAGAGGGGTATACTAATCAAATCTTAAAATGAAAATGCCAGAAGATTTTTTAAAAATCAATCCACATTTGGGGAAAATTTTAGGAGTAATATGAGAAATAACCAATAGCTTTTAAAACTATAAATTTTAATTTATGATACCAGAAGATTTCTTAAATTAGTAACCAAAGTCCTTTAAGCTCAACCTTAAACAACATAAATCCCAAGGTTACTTCAAGTGATTAGGGAGAAGTAGGTGAACCAAACACTAAACTACATCAATTTGCTATAAAGGAGGGAAGATCAGGAATAGAAAAAAGAAGAAGAGAATTTTATTCTATACATGGAATAGCTAAAATACTTGAAAACAGCTTTCCAACTCTGATTTAAGGTTTTGGTATCGACGGTGTTTTTGTTTAAATTGCAGTATCTTCTTTAAGTCTTTTAATCTAGCCCTCAAAATATAAAATACACAATTTATAAATTAAAATATGGTGGACATTTCTATAAATAAAACTTGCTGCATTTCATATCTGTAGAATCATATTACCGTATTTGTTTGGTTAATGAGGTTTGGATGAGTAACTTATCACTGAAGAAACCAGAGTCCCTACAGAATGTTGAAAAAAAATCTATAATTATACTTCACTAATACTGTGCTACCTTTATATTAAGCAAAACGTTTTTCACTATTTCTTAAATAGCTTTCCTTTGTGTAAACTGCTTCTATGCTAAGTAAAATAATAAATATGCTACACAGAATATAACCTGCTATCTAGTTTGAGGAAAAGGGAAGAGAACAGGAATAATTTCCTAATGAAATTTAATTTTTTATCAGAGGTGGGATCTGTATTAAAATCAAAGTTAAAAAACTATATTTTAAGTCTAAAATGTTTTTATAAAATATTTACTGGATAGTCACCATGGTTCTAAAAACTATTTTGAGGAAAGTTTATAGAGGAAAATAGTATTTCCTGACAAGTAGCAAAACACACAACTAAACTGTGTGTGTGGTGAAGAGGAACAGAAAAGAATGGAGAGGGAAAAAGGAGGAGGGAGAAGAGAGGGAGGGGGGAGAGTGAGTTGTGGGGGAGAGGGAGGGAGAAAGAAAGAATGAGAGGGAATGAGAACACATGTACCATAAACTCAGAAGAAAGAAAACAAAATAATTCTGCACCTAGTTCATAATAGCAATTCCACATGAAACTTAAAAAATTGCAAACATAAGCAAAACTATCTATCTGGTACTTAACTGTGTAGTTAATAGTCCTAAACCATGAGTGCGAGTGTCCATTATAATTTTCACAGTTTTATTTGCGAACTGGAAGAATGAAACTTTGGTGGCTGATTACAACAATTAATTTAATTATGTGGGTATTTTTTGATTCCATAAGGGGGAAAGTCATCACTGAGAGCTAAGTAAAGCAGGTATTATGCACAAGGAAGGAAGAATGGTAAGAAAGGTCCTAGTTTTTTTTTCCCCTACTGGAGAGAAACCCTCAAAACCGAAAAAATATTCATTTAGGTGATGAAGGTTAATGCACAGCCATAGCTCAAATACGTTCCCACTAGGCCTGTGAGTAAGGAATGCATATAATAAGGAGCAGCAATTCCTTTATGATCAAAGAATGGTCTGGTCTCCCAGGCTTTAGAAAGAAATCTCTACAACTAGCACTAACCATCAGGCCAATTCTAATGCCTTACTATTTTTTCTACAGTGCCCCTCCCTTTCCCACTCTAACCTTTTTGGGTACGTTCAATACCTCCTTGAGCCCTGACATATAATACAATGCTTATTACAAATCTCAGTGCTTTCAAGTACCCTGCGAACTTCAGTATTTCTTATAAAGCTGGCCAGCCAGGTTCAATAAGAATATCGCCTCTGCTACCAAAACCAAAAACAAAACACAACAACAAAAAAACCCCCACTCTCTGACAGGTGACCTGCTGTGATATAACAGTGGCACACACATTTTTAATCATGCCTGTGGCATATCCCTCATTTATCCACCATGTACCAACTACCAGACTACTAGGTACAGGAGTAAGTAATTATAAAAAATAAGTGGGACGCCAGAGGGAACACAAAGGTCTATAAAATGATTTCTCTGCTTCTAAAGAACTTATAATATTTTGGAATTTATGACTCATATGTTTCAAACAAAAAGGACTGTCTACAAATTATATAGAAATCCCTGAATAACAATAAAAAAAATTTTTTTAATTATATAGAAATCCCCCCCAAAAGAAATATCAGTGTGAGGAGAAATAGCTACAGAAGGTTTCATAGGGAAAAATCTGAGCGGGACTATTAAATTAAAAAGAGAAGGATTTAATATATAAAGAGGAGTCGTCTACAGAGGAGTGTGTCTGGATGTGGAGTAGTGAAGATGGGCACAAGGAAGCTGAGGTCAAGCACCCCTGGGCCTTCATCGCTGTCCAGTATTGTTTCCCTTTAGTCCCACTCAGGACATAATCCTTTGGCTTCCTAGAAATCTCTATCCCTCTCCTCAGAGAATATATGTTCCTACTTCATTTCTCATGGCTAGCAGGAAAAGGACCAGGAGATTCTCTACAGGAAATCAAAGCTGAAATCAGGAATTCGAGTATGAATTCAGGAGAGAGGTGAAATTTTTACTAACAGAGTTAGAAAGACAAAAAGCCTAAGGTACCAAGACTCCAGAAATAACCCAAGATAGAGATATGGGAATAAGAGATCAGGAGTAAAGATGGACAAACTCCTGCTTGACTTTGAAAATCATTTCTGACAGCTGACTTTTGCCAAAATAGAATTAGTGGCTCACGACTGGAACAGGCAAAACCAGATAGGTCTACCAGGGGCTGCTGTTGATATAGAGTTTTTCCTCCAAATGTTGTACTAAATAAATGTTGTATCTGAAAGCTAGAAATATGAGGAGCATTTTATCATCCTCTGTAGGTAATAACTAACACTTGCTAAAAAACTATACTCAAGTGAAAAACTTAGCCCATATTTTATATAGAGTTAAGTTAAGGACCTTCAATATGCCAAGAAAAATTTTCAAGTGTTATATTCTTAACATGTTAGTTATGAAATAAACCTGTAGCCACCTCATCAGCTTGTGCAATGTTCAACTGAAATACTACATTAACAGATAAGTCTTTTACTATTTTTGATTAAACTGATACACTTACTTAAAAAGTACTTAAGTTTAGCTTCATTGACAACTTTACTGCTTTCAAAAGCAGAAAAATCCATTTCAAATACATCACTAAGAGTCTTAAAACTCTTTTTACTATAAAAATAAAGGGCAGCCCTGCCTGATGTGGCTCAACGACTTGAGTGCTGGCCTGTGAACTGAAAGGTCACTGGTTCAATCCCCAGTCAGGGCACATGCCTGGGTTGCGGGCCAGGTCCCCATTTGGGGGTGTTCAAGAGACAACTGATTGATGTTTCTCTCCCTCCCTTCCCCTCTCTCTAAAAATAAACAAATAAAATATTAAAAAATAAAAATAAAGGGTAGGGAAAGGGTACTCCACTTCAAGGTACATTCCATTTTAACATGGCCTCTGGTACCTATTAAAACATTTCCAATATGGCATTCTATCCATTGGCTAATAGGCCTTTTGTTGTAAAAATATCACCACATTGTGTTCATAGGTCTCATGAATTAAACTCTACAGTTTTCCTCAGTCAACTGAAGAAAAAACAATCCAAATGTCAGATGAAAAGAACCACTAAACATCACCAGAACATGAAGTACCTCATGTTACCTCATGAGGTAACATGAGGTCAATGTCAGAAATTCAACTTTTAAGCATGGAGGTCTCTTCTGAGTCAATTCTCACATGTCTGATCCTAAAGTACAAACTTTGTTTAGTGTCTGTCCCAAAGACATCAAATCTGACAGCAATGAGAGCAAAAGCAAAGCTCAAGAAGAGCTGAGGAGGAAATCAAAGCAGCAGATAATCTTACCAAACATCAGGCGGCTTCTAGGGCACTTGATATAACCCACAGGTCATCAAGAAGCTCAGTTGAAAAACTACTGGACTACCTGACAACTTTAACTTTTTTTTTCTTTAATTCTATTTTATAGAATTAAATATATATATACACCTTATATACCTTAAGGTATATATATACACCTTAATATATTCAATTATTCCGTTAATCACTCTTGCAAAACCACTAATCTTTTTTTTCCAGCATAAAAGGAGAAATGATTTGCTATATGCTGACTAGTTTTTTCACTCTACTGTTTTGGTTTACCCCAAATTATTAATGTTCCCCAAGTTTATAGAGAGACAGACATATTCACAAAGAGGAACAGGAAGAAAGACAGAGCACTGGCACAGTCAATAGCTTCTAGGATAAACTCAGGGTACCCTTCCCACCCTGTCTACTCCACTCAGGTACAGTAGAAACACCTACACCGTACAGAGCCACTCTACTCAAGGGTGGAACTATTTGGTATAAAGAGCAAACACGTTAAGGAGTCTTATCCAAGATCTTTCTTCCAAGGACCCTCTCATTTCCCACTTATTCTGGCCTATCTCCTACGTAGAGATCCTGAATCCAGGATGATCAAGAAGAAATCATAGCAGGGTTCAGAGGAAATGAGCATAGCAGCTTAGGCAAGCTGGTCTAAACTTTCAGGGAAAAGAATTGGTCCATTCTTGTGCTTTTCCTTCAGTTAACCTCTGTGTACTTCATTCACTTTGAAGGCTAACACGTCAATAGCCATAATTTGAATACAGGCTTTAGAGGAAAAGAGCCAAGGAAGCCACATAGTTTTGAGTCTAGTTCTACCTATTTTATGCAAAAGGAACATCCTCACTATTCCATGTGCTTCGTTCACCAAAACTAGGATATTGAGCCAACACTCTTCCAGGGGTATCCAACCTCTTGGCATCTCTGGGCCACACTGGAAGAACAGTTGTCTTAGGCCACACATTAAATACACTGTGACATATAATCACAAAAAAAAAATCTCACAATGTTTTAAGTAAATGTATGATTTTGTGTTGGGCCGAATTCATAACCGTCTTGGGCTGCATATGGCCCATTGGACACCCCTGGGGGAATCAACCACACAAGAAGGGCATTTGCCTGGGCTTCTCTAGTCATGTCTCCCTACCACAGTCATTTCTGTGACCCCATGGTTAGTAGCTGGTTATAATTCAGATCTCAGTTATCCTGTCTTCTTGTTATCACTTTCTACACTGAAGGCATGGCAAACAACTGAGTATTAGAAAGGCATTGTACTTGAAAAGAAGTTATAAAATTCACCTAAGGGGGAAAAAAAACAAAAAGGAAATGCAGGGTCAGTTTGGTGAAAATTTTAGTAACATACTATTTGACAGATTTCTTGAATATACTAGAATGTCTTTTACTGTTAAACCTCCAAAATACAATAAAATGTTACTGAAACAAATAACAAAAGGAATTATTTCTCTAATTCTTAACTTGTATTTTGTGAAATATCATCATGCACTTTTTGTGTTTTGCATATAATACTCAGTTTGAAGACTCTTAAAGTGATTTTATACTGAAAAACATATTTTACATAGCAATTTGAGAAAAAAGACTAATTTTGGTTTTTTCAAAATACATGATACTGCAACTTAAAAAAAATCCTGTAACAATATTTTCTGCTTCTCAATTTCTTTACATTAAGAGTCAAGAGATAATGACATAGTGGCACAAGATATATAATGAAGCACACCATTTATAGAATAAAAAAGCTATTACACAGGGGGAGGGTTAAATAAAGCACATTAGTTGGCTCTCCAATCCATAACAAAATTTCTACATTTACAAAATTCAGCTAATTTTATTTCATAATGACATTTTATGATAGGATAACTTACATTTCAGCTTTGAAAAATATATTAACATTGCAAAATAACCACTTATTGAATAAATATTTACTAAGCACCTAATGAACAGTCAGACACTGTTCGAGGCACACACGATGGGGCAATGAACAAACAAAATAACTGCCCTCATGGAACATGAAGACACCACAAAGATGCACAACAAAAATAAAAAATAAATAGAAAGAGGAATTATCCCTTGGTTTTAAAAGGCCAACTGCCAAAAATCTCTACGCTCCCCATATGTAATATTCTACATAAGAACAAAGAATGGAAATCCAGCCCTGGAATCTCTTACCTTAAATCTAAGCAACCACTTAATGCATAAATGGAGCAAATAAAAGAGGTAAGGAAAAAAAGCATTGAAAGGTTAGTTGGAACTTCAGGATGTGAAGAGAAAGGAAAAAACAAAGAAAAAACAAGTTAAGCATTCAGCATTAAAAAATGTTTCAGTAGATCATAGAAAGAGTGGTTAAAGCAGAATGTGTCATGAACAAGAGTTTTTTGATGAAATTATATGACATTGCTTTATTTGAAAACTTAACTTTATTAAAGACTTCTTCAAATTAGTGACCTCTTAAACACTAAAAGTTCAAACAATGAGAAGGACTACAGAGTCCCAAAACAATAATATTTTACTTGAGAATGAAGAAAGAATTGGAGTGGAGAAATCACCTTTTTTTATTATGTAAGAGGGGATGAACAAATATAATTTTGTATATTCTAAGTGCCTTTTAGTCATTAGATTCTGGCAGTACCCTAAAAGTTAGCCGTTGCTAGGCCTTGAATAAATTTCCAAAGGTTTTCCCAAGTTAGAATAAATTTCAGTTATTAATTATCCATCTAATTACACATTTTATTTTAACATAATTTAATTAATACAGTAATCTAAATGCATGTAGATGTTCATTATAAAATTAAATATCGAATTCCAGATAACAGTGATTATCAAAAATTCTGAGGAATAAAATAATTTAAAATATTTACATTGTACATGTTCATTCAACTAAATCTAAATTAAAGTTCAATTTAACTGATTTCTAGCCATATTAGTGTAGGATATTTTTTAAATTTAAATTTGCTTAGAGTCATAAATCGACTGCATAACCTAGTTTCACTTATAAGCATGTATATTTATTCACACTTACATTTGATAAGTCATTTCACTGTCTTTAAAATCATTGATGAAATGCAAACATTTAAGTAACTTAATACTTAGCTGAAACGCCAAATACTTTCTTAAGTACAAATACCAGTTTAGATAAAATTTATATGCCTGTCGAATTTTGATCATGGTATTTTGTATACATAGCAGACACTCAAGTACATTTTAGAAGACAGCCAAAAAATATAATGGCTATACATGCAAAAGCAGCAGGAATATTAATTCACATACTACTTTTATCTACACTATTCTCACTCAAAATGTTAAAATTATTTTAGAAAAATCAAAGTACACCTTTATTTATGTTCTTTCTGAAAACTAATGCCAAAAGTGTGCTGATAAATTTTTAAGATAAATACTTTAATAACACACTGAGTGATTTTTAATCAGTTATATTAAAAGATTAGAAAGATTATACCACACTTATCATATATGTAAGGTGTTATCATAAGTAATTAAGCAAATGCAATTCATTCAAAGATAACTATTTAAAACTGGAGAACACAGCACTACTAAGAAGCAAGGAAGATAAAACTAGTTTACAGCAGTAGGGAATCTTCAGAACCATAACTGGGCCAAGACTTGGCTCTCTAGGGAAGGAAAGATAATAGCTTAATTTTCTAAAAAGTTAGTTCCAATATGGGCTATTGTTTTAAAAAACTTGACAAAAATTATACTTACCTTTACTCCATGTCCAATATCATCTAGAATTGTATAGTCAATAGGTTTTCTAATATAACGAACTGGTCGTTCAAGGTTGGCTGGAGCAATAATCTTGTGTGTCCTTGAAGTGTTTTTATTGGTAGTCAAAATACCAATTTCTCTTCTTGCAACTTTCTCTTTATGAATATCAACGGTCTGAAAAATATAATATAAACGTAACATAAAAATGTATAGTTCTAATCCAGAAAAATCAAGACATAAATGTACAATAGATTTAACATCATTATTCATATTCTTAACCACAACTGCTCAGTTTTCTCCTTTTTGGACCATTACCTACTTTCTCCAGCTTTAGGCTAAAACAAGGGTTGGCAAACCATGGCTGGCAGATGGGATATGGCCCACCACCTGTTTTTCACAACCCAAAAGCTAAAAGTCGTGTTTACATTTTTAATGGTTGAAAAAGTAGAAAGAAAAATAATGCTGTTACATGTGAAAATTATATGAGATTCAAATTTCAGTTTCCACAAATAAAAATGTTATTGGAACCCTGCCATTCTACTTGCTTATGTATCTCCACACCACAATGGCACAGATGAGCAGTTCTAACAGAGACCTGATGGCCTGCGAAGCCTCAAGTATTTATCAGGTGGGCTGTTACAGCAAAAGTGTGCCACCCAGTGGGTTAAAGCATGCTGTGTTTCCTCCTCATCATTAAGATTTAGCCAAAAGTCATGATTAAGAAAGCCCCAGTGGTTAAGCTGGTTACATTTAAAAATAACCTACAGTATAATTTCTAATTTTTAATCTATGAAATTAAATGCTTTAAAAGAAGGGAGGCTAAAATACAGTTTGCTTACGTAAAATGACTTATGGCTTATATTTTATCATGACACAAAGCTTCTAAAATATTTCATTAATTTATTTTATATATTAAAAATTCACATAGATGACATGTGCCTTTACTCACAGTCTTCTATTTGCTAATAGAGGGTTAATTTCTCTACAAACTTAGATAATTAATACAATAAAACAGCATTTTTCAAACTGCAGGTTGCAATTTAGTGGGATGTGAGCAGCAGTTATCTTAAATGAAATAAAATAGAAATATCAGAGTGTAAATACACATAGTAAGGTTAAGTACTGTTTCTTGAAACTTTTATTTGTTACGTATATAAAGATGTGCAGAGTTGTGTACTGGGTACAATGTAAAATGTAGTTTTTTAGTGTGGGTTGCAATCCAAAGGTTTGGAATACACTTAACTAAAACTGTTCATATCTTTTACCACCATTCCTGGCTCAAGCAGCAAGTAAAAGACACTTGCTAATTCCTTCCCAGTCCTACTTCAATTTCCCCCTTCTAAAAGAAGAATCAGGTAATAACAAAAGAAATGGAAAGAAATGATGATAACCATCATGATAGTATTGAATACCACTTTTAAAAATCTGAAAGCTGACGATTTATCCTTCTAAACTACCTAAAGTGTGAAGGAAACTTGAAACAAATTCAAAGCCTACTTCAACCAAGAGATCTTAAAAGCAATATAATCTATAAGCTTCAGAACTAATAAATACCTAAATAAAGCATCAAATCAAAGACTAGCTGAGGGGTAGTGATAACCTTATCACTTTTAAGTATTTCTTTTTAAGACAAAAATAACCTAAGCTTTTTCTGTGCATGTTGGGTAAATTATGAAATCTGCTTTCTTTTTCAACTACTTAGGGGAGCAGTAACAGAAAAAAGTTTGCATATCAAAGATGATACTGGAATGTACTTATTTTTAACTTCAGAGAAATGGAAACAAATCTCATTCTGAATAACTTTTACAATCTTCTGATCCGTAGTCAGACATGTTATCCATTGCGCCACTGACCCCTGACTCATTCTGAATAATTTTTAATGAGTCATCCTGAATCATGAAAAATACAGACTGGGACGATTTCATACTTAAGTATGTTTCAAAATAAACAAAAACCAAATAAAATATGCACTTATTTTTATGAAACTGGTCTTTGTCATATTAATAAAAGATCATCAGAATGCAGTCCTCGAAACAGAGTTTCTACTATACTCGATTTTTAGAAATATAATTATCTTATTTAGAAATAAAACCATAAGAATGCAAACCAAACAACCGTAATAAAATTCTTAAGATTACAGCAAATTGGAACTTCAATTTCAAATTTTCATGCAAGAAATATTAATAAATCTCTGGAAAATTAAAAGGAGGGAACAACTTTCCACTTATTGCTTACACTAATATACAAGTAGCCCAAAACAATACAGACCTTTATGATAACAGTAAAAGGAGGACCAACATAGCAAAGGAAAAGATCTCAAAACTATAAGCCTCAGTAAGGGACAGTTACTATAATAGGGCATAAAATTGGTCTCTTAGCTTTCTGGGAGAGAAGGCAAAGTAGAAACATGAGTTACAAGGAAACATACCCCTTAAACAAGAAAGCAAAAAAATTTTCGGCATTAAACTCTAAAAGGAAATGGTTGAAGGAACTACAGGGAGAAAAATGTTCTTGGCTGTTTCTTATATTAATTCCCAGTAAAAAAATGAAGGCATATTTTTAAATAATTCTCAACACCTATGTCTATGCAAAGTCAAAATAATGTTAAATTGGCTATATAATGTTTCTAGTTGTCTACTTTAGAAGAATGACTACATCTTAGAAAAATTAGAGCAAGATTTCTCAACAGAGACACTACTGATATTTTGGGACATAAATTCTTTGCTTCGGGGGGCTGTCCTGAGCACTGTAGGATGGGAATGAAGCAGCATCCCAGTAAATACCTATAGTACACCCCCGCCCCAAGTTGTGACAAGCAGAACGCCTGACACCACTGCCAAATGTTCCCCTGGAGGAAAAACTGCCCTGGTTGAGAGCCAATGAACTAGAGGACGGACTAATTTGCTGGACCCCTACATTACCATTTTTTACTCTCAAATATCAATAGTTTCCAAACTTTGAACAAGCATTGACTCAGGCATTCACTAGAGACATTAATCTTGAGTATAGATATTTGTTGTCATTAACTTTTTAAAAATATCTACAGTAATAAAAATATATGGTTAAGAAAATCAAAGAATATATATTTATATTCTTGCCATCGCACTACTACACTGGGTTGAACTATAGGATTTCCTTGGATAGAATCAAATATACCTTTAGAAAACAGCTATGGTTTTATTTGGAGTCTGAATAATAACTTAATGGAGAACAATAAATCTATTCCAGAAATAAGAAGAAAGTTTGGTCTAGAAGTTTCTGAAGTTTTTAGCAATCACCTATGTCAAATTTTTCAAAGCTTTCTCTTGTGGAAAATAATTGGTTTGGCCAAAAAGTTCATTTGGTTTTTACTGTAAGATGGCTCTAGTAGTGCTTAGTCATCTTCAACTTCATTTGAAACAATTTTCTTCAGTTATACTGTGACAGCTGTCATATCAGCGTGTATTTAAAAACAAGTTATCAAAACTGGTGAATTTGTGTATAGTCATTTTAATATTGAAGATAGAATACACATTTTCGGCATACTAAGCTTTATTTCAAGAAACGTGAAAAAGCAAATAAAACACACACACACACAAAAAGATTTGTGCAGTGCTGTGACTGATCAAACGAGTCAAAAGTGGTTTTCGAACTTTCATGCTGGAGATTCCTTGCTGGATAACGCTCCACTGGAGCTTACTCCTCTGGATTAAGCCAGCTGAAGCTGATAGTGATCAAATTGAGACATTAGTTGAGAACAATCAACGTTATACCAACATACTCAAAATATCTAAATCAATAAAATTATTAGAAAAAAAAGTCTTTTATTTTACAGAAAAAAATATACAGACTTTTTGGCCAATGCAATAATTATATTCAAATTAGAGTAGACTTCCAGCCAAAATGGAGGCGTAGGTAGACAGACATACTGTGCTTCCTCACACAACCAAAAGAAGGACAACAACAAATTTAAAAACAAAAAACAACCAGAACTGCCAGAAAATTGAACTGTATGGAAGTCCAACAGCCAAGGAGTTAAAGAAAACACATTCATCCAGACCGGTAGCAGGGGCAGAGATGGGCAGTTGGGCACAGAAGACTCCCAAAAAAGGCGGTGGCTAGAGGACTGGGTCGGGAAAGATGCAGCTGGCGGACCCAGCAAGGCAGCAGCTGGTGGATCAAGTGACAGACAGCACAACCCGGGGCTCCAGCACGGGGAAATAAAGCCTCAAACCACTGATTGAAAACACCTGTGGGGGTTGGAGGGTCAGCAGGAGAAACTCCCAGGAGAACTCTCACAGGAAAGTTCATTAGAGAGACTCACAGGGTCCTAGAACCTACACAAAGCCACACACTGGGAATCAGCACCAGAAGGGCCCAATTTGATTGTGGGTAGCGGAGGGAGTGATTGAAAACCAGCAGAGAGTGGAGCAAGCACCACTGCTCCCTCTAGGACCCCTCCCCTACATACAGCATCACAGTGCAGTCACATGGGTTGTCCCACCCTGGTGAACACCTAAGGCTCCGCCCCTTTAAGTAACAGGCACACCAAGACCAAAAAAAAAAAAAGGCCCAAATGAAAGAACAGATCAAAGCTCCAGAAAAAATACAACTAAGCAATGAAGAGATAGGAGCACAGTTCAAAACACTGGTAATTAGGATGCTCACAGAATTGGTTGATTTTGGTCATAAATTAGATGAAAAAATGAAGGCTATGCTAAGTGAAATAAAGGAAAATGTACAAGGAACCAACAGTGATAGGAAGGAAACTGAAACTCAGATCAACGGTGTGGAACAGAAGGAAGAAAGAAACATCCAACCAGAAAAGAATGAAGCAACAAGAATTCAAAAAAAAATGAGGAGAGCCTTAGGAACCTCTAGGACATCTTTAAATGTTCCAACATCCAAATTATAAGGATACCAGAAAGATAAGAGGAAGAGCAAAATATTGAAAGCTTATTTGAAAACATAATGAAGGAAGAACTTCCCCAATCTGGCAAAGGAAATAGACTTCCAGGAAGTCCAGGAAGCTCACAGAGTCCCAAAGAAGCTGGACCCAAGGAGGAACACACCAAGGCACATCATAATTACATTAGCCAAGATTAAAAATAAAGAGAGACTCTTAGAAGCAGCAAGAGAAAAGGACACAGTTACCTACAAAGGAGTTCCCATAAGACTGTCAGCTGATTTCTTCAAAGAAACCTTTCAGGCAAGAAGGGGCTGGAAAGAAGTATTCAAAGTCATGAAAGGCAAGGACCTACATCCAAGATTGCTCTAGCCAGCAAAGCTTTCATTTAGAATGGAAGGGCAGATAAAGTGCTTTTCAGATAAGGTCAAGTTAAAGGAGTTCATTATCACCAAGCCCTTATTATAGGAAATGTTAAAGGGATTTATCTAAGAAAAAGAAGATAAAAAATATGAACAGTAAAATGACAGCAAACTCAGTTATTAACAACCACACCTAAAACAAAAACAAAAGCAAACCAAGCAAACAACTAGAACAGGAACAGAACCACAGAAATGGAGATCACATGGAGGGTTATCAGTGGGGGAGTGGGAGGGGGAGAGAGGGGGAAAAGATACAGGGAATAAGTAGCATAAATGGTAGGTAGAAAATAGGGGGAGGTTAAAATTATAGGAAATGTAGAAGCCAAAGAATTCATATGTAGGACCTATGGACATGAACTAAATGAGGGGCATGTGGGTGGGAGTGGATGTGCAGGGCAGAAGGGAGTGAAGGGGGGGAAATGGGACAACTGTAATAGCATAACCAATAAAATATATTTTAAAAAATTAGAGTAACATAATGAACACCCCAACATTTACCTAAAATCCAGCTTTAATATTCATGAACTCAGGGCAATTATCAGTTTTAAAAGACCTTTTGTAGAGCTCCTACAATGTATATTTAACAAAAATGCAGTTACTGTTTTTCCAAAATCAAACTCACAGCTTTCGGTAATCACTGTTTTTGCCTTCATAATATTTGACATTACAATCCTAAAATGCATTAAGTTAAATTCAACATTTCAGCAGGAGAATTTTAATAAGAAAAAAAGTATTTCAGGATACCCATTTTCTCTGTCTGCCTGTTGACCCAGACATGGCGACTCATAGCCCTGTGAGGTACCCTTTGAACCATCCCAGCCCCCAGTCATTGAGGGCTTTAGCCCTAGTGTCTACAGCAATCAGGAAAGCTTGAAGGAAAAGTTCCTTCGCAAGACTCGCGAGAATCCAATGGTATCCATAGGCTGCCTGGGCCCAGTGACCGCCCTCGCCTAACGGCTTCCACCAGGGTCAGAGCCACGGCTCCCAGCTCATGATGCGCACCTGGATCGCCGCCCAGGGCTTCAGGATCGCAGCCATCTTGCTGGGTTTGGCTGCATCTGCATCTGCTCTTAAATCTCGACCCTGAGCCCGCAGCCTGGCCTTGAAAGCTCCGCGGGGTTCATTCCCAGGCTCAGGAGCAACCATCAGTCCTGCCACCGGATGTATTCCCTGACAAGCCCCTGTGTCAATGGGGGAGGATGTGGCCAATTGAATATATGATTCCCCCCCCAACCCCCCCAGGAATCTTAGGTTCCCTTCCGTTTGGGTGTTGCATACTTCTATTTCTGCCGCACCTTCTCCACTCCCTACTTAATAAACTCTGATTCACTTGTAAAAAAAAAAAAGAAAAAAAGAAAGTATTTCAATTTCATCATGCTTTTCTTTTTATCCTGTTTTTCTAAAGTTACTACAGGCATACCTTGGTTTATTACACTTAGCGTTACTGTGCCTTCACAGGTGTTGGCATTTTTTTTTTATTGAAGGCAAGACGCTCTACCACCAGCAAAAAGATTATATAACCGGCTTTACTGCAATGGTTAGAACCAAAACCACAATATTGCCAAGGTATGACTGTAGTTACATGACAATAAACTTACCCTTATTTAGAAGAGGCTCAATTATAGCACCCACCTATGGCAAGTAAAAAACGTGTTTAGCTAGCAAAGATCAAAACTAATGCAAGTATACTGCTATTAATACTATTACTGTTTGTTGCTTGTTAAGCAACTGTGCAGACTTAAACATCTATTGTTATTAACACATACTTAATTTGCTTCTCCATCCTTCTCACTGCTATTGCCAAGCTGGTCTTGCATGCTGTGCTGCAGGCTCCCCCCATGATACATCAGCCACACAGAGCCAAACCCAGGTTCCTCCAGGACACCTGGTATCACCTTGAGATAAATATACCGACTCCCAGCTCCCTTGCAAGCCTGAGACCCACCTCCACATCTCCATCCTGGATCCAAGCATGTGCTCAGGCCACAGCAGATAACAGGAAGGTTCTAGACAATATTTTGTTTTAGGTTTATCCATGCCCTGTTGTTTCCCATTGCCACAGATAATAGAGAGTTGACTCTATCGGATAGCACTACCTCAGTTAGCTGCCCATCAGTGTGGGAAAACATCTGCAATCAAATGGTTACAGTTGATTAACTCAACTGAGCTGGGTGTTTTTAAATATATGTCAATGTTTTCATTAGTAAGTTAATGTTTCAAATAAGCATTTAATTATTCAAATTACAACATGCTTCAAATTATTCTCCTTTCATGAAACAAATCAGTAACAAACTGAACTGGGTAATTTTCAATTATTCATTTTTTATGAAATGATATAAACTATACATATGAAATTAATTGGGAACTATATAAATCCTAATTTCCATGCATAATTACAAACTGATGACCTTTAGTGGGATTTACTTAATTTGGGAATTTTTAAACAAGGATATATATATATATGTCCTGAAGAGTTTTTTTTAAACCAAAAATTATCTTATGTGGTAAGTTTCTCAGGGTTTAGATTTTCTACTTTTAGTACCTAACTCTTCAGAAGAACTACTTCCATTCTTCTATTATTTTATAATCATTCTTTTTGATCTCCTTTACTTGCCACCTGCTGACTACCTGAACACCTGACCCAATCTAACAGGCACTTAGGAGGATGGGAGAAACACTACCCTTTCTTCATGCTGCCTTTGGACCCTTCCTGATCTTCTTCTGCGTCACGATAAACTAAACAGGCAGTACTGACTGTTTTCAGTAGCTGAGAGGAAAGATGGAACTGGCTTTAAAATTTTTTAGTTCACAAGTTTATTAAGAATTTTAGTTTGAAGAATGTTCTATAAGCCTTATTTTAAACTTACCATAAAGGGACACAAAATTATGGACACAGTAAATAGCATCCATTCTTACACATAATGATATACTGACTAAAAAGTAGTTATGTATACTTGTACAAGTATTCAGTAAAATGAAATGTCTACTCTGAAACTACACTTTCTTGAAAATATATTTATTGTTAATTTAATTTCTCATCGAGGTTGAAGATTAAAATTTCAGTTAGCTTTTTAAAAATATGCTTCCAAAGAACTGATAAACAGCAAGAAAGCTAGAGACAGAATTTCTTCAAAATTTACAATCTTTAAAATACCTAAGGGAAACCACATCAAGACCCTACCCTAATACCGGCATACCTCAAGAGGCATCGCAGGTTCGGTTCCTGACCACCGCAAAAAGCGAGTATCACAATACACTGAGTCACATCAATTTTTTGGTTTCCCAGTGCATATATAAAGTTATGTTTACACTACACTGCAGTCTATTAAATGTGCAACAGCATTATGTCTACAAACAATGTATATACCTTAGTTAAAAAAAACACTTTATTACTTAAAAAAATACTAATAATCATCTGAGCCTACTTGGAAAATACCACCAATAGACTTGCGTGATACAAGTTTGCCACAGACCTTCAATTTGTTGTTTTTTTTAAGTAATAAAGTGAAGTGCAATAAAATAAGGTGTGTCTGTACTTCTGTACGGATATGGTGAAAGAGTGGTATACTAATGTACACTACTAAATACTATATTGTCCTTTTGGGAAAAAAGTGTCACACTAAATATTCATAATCAATTCTGTCTTGTATTTCAAAATGTCTGACATGTGGAGAATGGGGCAGTAATTACTTTGTTTTGGGGGGTTTTTTTGAAGTATTTCTTCCTGATACCTAGCTGATAAAGTCATGAGATTCCCATCCTTAGATTCAAATTCAGGGAAACAGTTCAGTTACAGCAGAGCAATAGACAATTGAGGTCAGCGGGGCACGGACTGAAGTGAAGAGCAGAGCCGAGAGAACAGAAAGAGAAAAAAGTAAATTCAAGTTAAGTATTATTTTTGGCAATCTCAGAAGAATAAAGATTCAAGATAGAAGATAGCTCAGAAACCATCTAATCAAGTCCTATCATTTTACAGATAAGTGAAGTTCAAAGAAGCCAAATGTCACCCACGTCAGCTGAAGAACCAAGGTGAAACCTAGATCCTCCACCTTCCTCCCTCCCAATCCTACTCAGCGTTCACTTCCCCTACAATAGAGAAAAGAGCTAGAGCACTAGGAGGCTGAAATGTGATAGGTTCTTACCCAGGAGATAGGAAAAGGATACTGATGAGAAAAGTAATCAAATAGCTCAGATATATAATATTTACTGGTTCTGAACCACTCTTCCAGACCAACATTATAACTCTTGACACCTGCTACCATTCCAAAAAGCATGTGATATTATCTTTGACCTGACTGAACCTCCACTTCTTTGTTTCTTCAATTCGATCTACTCTCCAAATTCTCCAAACTTAGTATTTTTGCCCAAATTGGAAAAAAAATCTGATTTCAAGATATCTTAAGAACCTTCTGGTTCCTGATAAATACATAATAATATTTTTAATAAAGTGTAATAATAATAAATTTTAAGTACCAAGCATTTGGGAACAAAACAGTATTTCAGAGCAAGAACCTGCAAGCTACAGCCTACTTGATGAATCTGGCCCAAGCCTGCTTTTATATGGCCCACAAGCTAAGAATGGTTTTTTACATTTTTAAAGTTGTTTAAAAACATATACATACAAAGAACAATATGAGACTGAGACCATATGTGGCCCAGAAAGCCAAAAATATCATCTGTCCCTTTATTTTTTTTAAAGATTTTAACTTATTTATTTCAGAGAGAGGGAAAAAGAAAGGGAAAGAAACATCGATGCGTGAAACATGGATCAGCTGCCTCTCACATGCCCCCGCCAGGGACCTGGCCTACAACCTTGGCATGTGCCCTGACTGGAAATAAAACCAGTGACCTTTCAGTTTGCAGGACAACACTCAATCCACTGAGCCACACCAGGAAGGGCTTATCTGTCCCTTTATAGAAAAAGTTTGCCAATCCTTGCTTTAGAGTATTTACTAAGTATTTGCTTTATAAACAGAAAATATTTTCTCTGAAACTACAGAATAATCTTTCAGTCGAAAGAGCATCGAATAGTTTTGATATTCAATTGACTTTTAAAACAAGAACCTGCCCTGACTAGTGTGGCTTGGTGGGTTGGGTGTCATCCTGCAAACCAAGGAGTCTCTGTCACCAGTTTGATTCCCATTCAGGGCACATGCCTGGGTTGAAGGCCAGGTCCCCAGTTGGGCGTGTGCAAGAGGCAGCAGATCGATGTTTCTCTCACAAACTGATGCTTCTCTCGCATATCGATGTTTCTCTCTCTTTCTCCCTCCCTTGTCCTCTCTATAAAAAATAAAATTTTTAAAAATCTTTAAAATAAAATAAAATAACTCTGTGTATTAAATATAATTGAAAAAACTTCAATCCTTAAGACAAATGCTAAAAAATACATAATTTTTTTAAAATTTACTGTTTATTTCATAAATTTAGCCTCCGTCTGCCCATTTTCCCTATTCAAACCTTCACCCAACATACTCTTTTACATAAACTTAACAGCTTTTGTACAATTACAGATCTCTCACTTCTTCAGATATTGCCTTCCCAACACTCAACTGCAGATGAAGATGGTTCAACATACATGTATGTATGCTTGACAGCTCTGACTAAGGCTCCTATTATTTCTAACCTATTAATCCCTATCCATTCATCTCTACTGTGCTTTATTTATTCCCTTAGAATAATTTTAAAAGCTAGTATTAATTAGCCCATATACATTAAATATAAATTTTATACTCAAAAATTCTCATCTAATGAATAAACAAAATTACAACCTAAACTGGACTTATTCACCTGCCTCCTTAATGCTGCTACACTTCTATACCAAAGAACTACAGAATTCTAATCAGAAAATACATGATCATCTTTCATTGTCATTTGCTTGTTGTCATCATCCACCCTCACAATCTCTCCTACTCCTACAAACTATAAAAAGTTGTCCCTCCATTTTAGAAACTATTATATATTATTTCTCTTCTGCATTTGCAGTTCCTTCTTACTATCTTTTTGGGTCCTTTGACTTTAAACATGCAGAAACTTTAAGTCTCTGAAGTATAACTTTGAAATTCTATATCAAATTATCAATCAACATCCCTCCTTCTATAGAAAACCATTTAATAATATCCTTAATTATTTAAAGTTCCACTTATTATTTCCCTAGGACCCTGACCGGGGATCAAACATGCAACCTAGGCATGTGCCCTGACCGGGAATCCAACCTGCAACCTTTTGGTGTACAGGACAATACTCCAAACAAATGAATCACCCAGCCAGAGCCTCAAAGCTGATTATTTTAACATGATAACTGAGTTTTAATAGAAACCATTAAAATTTACTTCCCTATCAAAATCACAGAGAAGATAATCACTCCACAAAAAGACAGAATAAAAAAACACTGATTTTGTAATACTGAGTTTGTATTTCCCAACTCATATATGAGTTAACTCACATAATAAAGACTGCCAGCATCACAGATTGCCTGTGTTTATTAAGTGTTTCCTCAAAACAAAGTAGGAAAATAGTGTGGTCTCACTTGTGAAATATGATTGATTGACGATTCCATCCTTCGTAGCTGGGATGCCTGGATATCCAGCATCTGCAGTACATTGTTGGCCAAGGTATTTATCAGATAGGCAACACTTGCTAAGGACTGGGTGGTATAGGCTTTGGTTTCTTCTAGGGCTCGCTGCTTATCTGCTGACTAAGAAAAAAAACAATCATTAATTCAAAGATAACCCATTCTATCAATCTAACCAATAATCATACTCATAAAAACAATTCTGCTATTGAACCTACACACACAAGCTAAAAATGTTCTGAAGACTAATTACCAGTATGATATAAATCCAACAACTAAACTGTTGACTAAGTTCACTAATGTTTTCATGTTGAATACACACATCTTCCATATTGAATAGGTACATCTATCTGTACAGATGCAAATAAAATCATGAAGCCATTATGTAAAATATGAGATCCTATGGATACTTTGAGCGACAACAGCTAGTATATATAGCTTCTGAAAGTCACTGTTTAGAAAGGTAGCATTGATTTGAATGTATAAATTCTGGCCTACTTTTTTTATTTTCCTGATTTCCTCCTTTCCTTCCATTCTAATATGTGAAATGTGGCTTTAATGTAATGTCTGATTAAAATAACAATGATATAGCCCTGGCTGGTGTGGCTCAGAAGATTGAGTGCAGACCTGTGAACCAAAAGGTCACCAGTTTGATTCTCAGTCAGGGCACATGCCTGGGTGGCAGGCCAGGTCCCCAGTTAGGGGTGTGCGAAAGGCAACCAACTGATGTCTCTCTTGCATAACAGTGTTTCTTTCCCTCTCTTTCTCCATCCCTTCCCCCTCTCTCTCTAAAGAAATAAATAAAATCTTTAAAAAAATAAGATGATAAATAAAAAATGATAAAGTAGATTAAAACTGCAATAACCATAATAAAAATTAAAATAAAAATAATGAAAAGACCCTTTTTTCCAAAGCAATTTAAGTTTTATGACACTATGGGACATAAATTGCCAAGTCTTTAAAATCTACTTGAAAACCAGAGAGTACACAGTGATTATTTCCAAAGTTACAATTCGAAGCAATGGTAAAGATACAGATGCTACGCTGCCAACACCATCTTCTTGCCCTAGTTCTGCAGAAAGCTATGGTTCAGCAGAATGTACACAAGCCCCTGAACCAGCAATCTTTTTTCTTACTGGCAGCTCTTCTATTTACCAAAACATGTCAACTTGACCCTGCCTGGTGTGGCTCAGTGGATTGAGTGCCAGCCTGCAAAACAAGGGGTTGCTGGTTTGATTCCCAGTCAGGGCACATACCTGGGTTGCAGGCCAGGTCCACAGTAGGGGGTGCACAAGGGGCAACCTCACGTTGATGTTTCTCTCCCTCCCTTTCCCTCTCTAAAAATAAATAATAAAATCTTAAAAAAACTAAAAAAAAAAAGTCAACGTGGACAAGAGACAATTTCTCAATTTCTCAAGAGCAAATGAAACTATCAATCATGCAAAGTAGCTGTGAAACTCTAACTTAACCAATATAAACCCACTTTCTAAAACTAGAAATCATTATCTATAACAACTGTCATTATCTCTGTGAATGGTTATTAACTATTCAAAGTCCGCCAGGTCCCAGTTTCCTCTCTCCCACACACTTCAGGAGTCAAAATCAACAACCCTAGATAGTAAGTTTTTCCAGCGGGAGAAAACTGAAGAAGCAGCAGTTAACAAAATGATCAAATAATATCACTTTAATTTGAAAAGAGTTAAGAATCACTGTATTAGCTTTTTATCTTTTCTATTCTAACTCTCAGTAACCTCAGTCTTATCAACACTTGAATTAACAACAGAGTTGAAACCAAATTTGTTTTGAAGATAAATACTTTGAAAAAACACCATACAGACTTCCAGTCTCTGGTTGTATATAATAGGGAGCTGGGAAGTCAGCACTCCATCTTCACAGGTAAAAAGCTGAACACACTGGAAAAAATCAACAACTTTTCTGAAATTCACAGTAGAAAATGGCAATTCGTCAGCACTTTGCATACATTATTCTAAGTCAGAGCATTTATTATAGATAATAATCCAAAATTAAAACACTTAATTTACTAGTATGCTTCAAAGGATCAAGGGGATGAATATCTGGACAGATAGAATTATTTTCAATGTATCCTTTTTTATACTGATAGTACTTGAGATTGTTTGAAAAGCAAATATTAATATTAATCCCTTCATACTATGCCTTTATTCCTAGTGTATATGTGAAATCTTGTGGCTGATTGTTGCTGCATCAAAGATATGACAGGCCCTAATATTAGGTGGACTTCATGTATATTTATTTTTCCTACGAGGTAAAATGTATAAAGACTTAAAACACTGATGTAGGTCACCATGAAGCAGGTGTTCAGGGCATTATTCTTCTGCATTAAAGTAAGACAGAGAAACATTTTGAATTCATATCCACATGAGTGTTTATGGTAGCTTAATTCATAATTGCCAAAACTTGGAAACAATCAAGATGCACTCAGTAGGTGACAGTGTACGTCATGCAATGGAATATGAGTCAACACTAAAAAGAAATGAGTTATCAAGCCATGGAAAGACATGGAGGAACCTTAAATGAATATTACTAAGTGAAAGAAGCCAATCTGAAAAAAACCACATACCATGTAAGTGCAACAACATGATATTCTGGAAAAAGCAGGACCATGGAGACAGTGGAAAATTGGTCCGGACAAGAATAAATTGGTGGAATACAGGGGATTTTTACGTCAGTGAAAATAACTCTGTATGACATCCCAATGATGAATACATGTCACTAAATATTTGTCAAAACCCATGGAGTGTACAACACCAAAAGTGGACCCTAAAGTAAACAATGGGCTTTGGATGGTAACGATGTGTCAAGGTAGTTTATCAATTGTAACAAATGTACCACTCTGATGGGGGTGTTGAAACCTCTGACCTACATTTCAATTTTGTTGTGAACCTAAAACCTTTGTCTTTCATGACCTTACACAGTAATACAAGTCATTTCAAAGTTTTCTTAAAATCCTAACACAAGATAAAGAGACTGCACAGCAAATTTGTAAGTGCCTTAAGTACTTCAATTGCTAAATACCTACCTTTATATGTACATAAAATATAGTGCCAAAATATATACAGATATATACACACACACATCTTAGAATATAGGCTGTATAATGTTCTAACTACATGTATGAAAAATATTAATTCTTTCAGATAAAGCAAAGTATAAATTTGATCTTTGAGGATTCTACAAACAAGAGAAACTGCAGGCAGAATATTCTTCAGTGGAAGAGGATAAAGAGGATATGACTTAAATTTTTCAGTGGATAGAGGATAAAGACCCAGGTTAGGAAGGGGCCTGTCTATGCCCCCCCACCCCCACCACCACTTCTCAATGCACAGTGCCACAAAAAATAAATAAGCAAAAACTTAGATTGAAAACAAAACTCCTTGTGATTTTTAAGTTATTATGAAACAATTATAAATGGGAAAAGACTGCTATTAAGAGCCTTCCTAACAATTTTCTATCACACAATGTGACTGATTTGGAAACGCTTTACTAATAAATTTAAGATGTCACTCACAGAAAGTCAAGTGAAAATGTAATAAAAGAAAATTCATCTATTGACTTGAGAATTTGAAGACGTTATAAATTTATGTGGAACTGAGGGAAATGTAAAGGCATATGTAAAAAGACTGATGGTGATCTTTACAAAAATCTTTATTTTACCTGACATACTGGATATTTTTGTCTGAGAAGCATTCCTTCATCCTGATTCAGAAGGGAAAATAAACAACACTTCCCCACCACATAACCCAGCATCTGACCTACACTAGGCCAATTCCAATACTTTTGCCCACTCTAGGCCACAGTGAGTTTGTTCAAGAAACAGGACCACGACACAGAAACCTCCCTGGATTTTTCAAACTAATTCCAAAAGAGAGAACTTTCTTTTTCTCTTAGCTCAGATATATGAGGTCTGAAACGCATGTAAGGATGTCTCACAGTACATGGAGTATGCCTATATGGAAGGATGAAGCCAG
Organism: Desmodus rotundus; assembly: GCF_022682495.2. Taxonomy (NCBI): domain Eukaryota; kingdom Metazoa; phylum Chordata; class Mammalia; order Chiroptera; family Phyllostomidae; genus Desmodus; species Desmodus rotundus. The sequence goes on along the minus strand of NC_071388.1, from coordinate 183,183,228 downwards.
CATGCAGAGAGAAGCAGAAATGAGAGAAGTCCTGGATTCCGGTCATTCCTGCTTTTTTACATGGTTTAATTAGTAACTAGTAAATTCACATTTTTTAAGTTTGTTCAAATTGAGTTTTTGTCACTTGAAGTCAAAGAATCCTAAAACACTTGAAAGTGTTCCTTTTATAGTTTAATGTATACTGGCTTCAGTTCTCAACAACATGGCACCTTTAAAATAGTCAAGTTGCTATGTCATCTGCCTAGACAAGCTATGTATAGGCTAACTGCAAACAACTGAGGCAAATAAACCTGTTAGTCACCTCCACACATAAAGTGTCAGAGGAAAGTCTGAGAGGAAAAAAAAAAAGGTTACTTTAGACATAAGACAAGCGATCACAGACTAATCTGTTTGAGATTCAGAAAATAAAATTATTTGCTGAGACTATGGCTGACTATTTTGGGAGAACATATGGCTAAACACAAAGTGGAGTTTCTAGAAAATAATGAGAATAGAAAAGATAGGGCATTTGAGTTCTTCAAGCTCTGCTCTTATCTGGCTGTCAATAAATCAGATACTCCCAAGGACTCAGTTACTACTTGTTACTTTGAAAAGATTAGATTATGATGTCAGTTTCAGCTATAAAATACCATGATTCTCTTTTGGAACAGATCTGGAAGTAGGTCATTTTAGATTGAACTACATACATGCTTATCTAAAAAGTGACAAATCTCAAGTTTTATAATAGTACCTATTTTAGATTAGGAAAACAGTCTATCTGGCATGAAACTTGCTTTTTAAAAACAGACAAGCTCACCTTTACTCATTTGCCTTTTAAAAACATTCCAGATGCCTGCTCCTCCCCCAAAAGACAGGCAGAATGCCAGCATACAAATTAGTGCTATCCTACTACCTGACAAAAAAAGATTACAATTTTTTTAAATAACGGCATTTTAAAATAAGTTATAAAACATAGATTAATCACATCTGTGCTTAGGTTAACCCCCTCCAGCTCCATTAAAATAACAATAAAGAGACACCTTAAAAGGAAACAAAACCACAAAAAAACTTTTAAAGGCTCAATCCAAAGGTCCAAATCTGACTAATAAAAACACAAGAGAAAACAGAACGGAAACAACCAACAAAATCATGCAAGTTAATTTTCCAGAGCTAAAGATTATAAATGTCCACTAAATGTACTCATCAAATGATTACTAGTACAATTAATGAAAAAAAGACCCATGGCAAAGAATATCATAAGGAGTAAATGATTCAACAAGGCTTCCAGACAAGAAAAGGGGGAAAAAATAATATACAAAGAACCTGGAATCAAAATGGCACTTGACTTCTCAAAAGCAACACCAAAAGCTAGTAGAAAATGAGGAAATTTGAAGAATGCCTTCACAATATGAGAGAATTACTTCCAACCTATAACTCTGTATCTAGTCAAACTATTCATCTGGTGAAAGTTGAATAACATTTTCAGCATACAAAAGGTTTTAAAAACTGTCAATGTATTTTCTTTCTCAGGAAGTATTAGAGAATGTGCATCCTCAAAATAGAAAGCTAAGGAAGAAGGAAGCATGGGAAACAGAAAGAAAGGGTCTACACCAAAGAGTCAAAGGGAAGGGAAAAACGGAAAGCACAGGAAATTTTTGAATTAACAGCTGTGCTGTAGGACTAAAATGTTAGTAATCCAGATTGGAAAAGATGGCAAAGGGCTCCAAGAAATATTTCTTCTGGAGGTAGAAAAGAAACTAATATTGAGACGATTCTCCATGGGTGTTTTGCATTCCTGTACATGTGAGCAGAGGTACTGGTTGCCTTGTGCCAGACTATCTGTTCAAGGACGTCTGCACAGAAAACAGCCTTAGAAGACAGAAAGTTAGTTCATGTCTCTCTGGAGCAAAGGACAGGCATGCTTACTAACCAAAATAAAAGATACAGGTCCCCTAAATTCAGGTGTCCCCCCAATCCCAATATATATGCAAGTACCACCTGGCACCCTTTCATATTACACTGAAAATCGGCATTTGGGGGACACTTAAAGTGCAAGAAAATGCTGGTATTCTGGCTAATACCATTCCAGTGAGTAATAAAGTCCTATATCTCTGAGTCACGTGTCTCGTGTCTTCTGCCATATCAGCCAAAGAACTATGGCTAACCTGTTAGTTCCAGACTGGGTTCAATTTCAAACACTTCACAGTTTCTGACAAATGATAGATTATTGATATGTTTTAGTATGTTGACATAAGATTTATACATGCAAGAGAAAGTTTAGAGATTACAGATACACACATAATTAATTAAGCCAGCCAAATACTGAGGTAATTATTAGCTCTTAGGGGGAAAAAAAGTTAAGAAGTATGTCCACTGGATGCTTCACTCGTGAATATGCAAATACATATAATGAACACACTTAAGAAATACAAAATTGATAAAAGGTATGTTGAGAAGATGAGAAGTCTAAGAAAGCAAAGTCACCATTTGTCATAGTAGAAATGTCCAAAAAATGTGGACATGAGCATGAACATATAGAGATAAACATCACAAGAAATAGATACAAGTTGAAAGTGCTTCTGGAGAGAGGAAAATTAGAAGTAAAGGGGTACTCTTGAGGAAGGTTTTTTTTTTTAATTGGACATCCAAATCCAGAACTCCAATATTAGAAAAAGTCAAATCTGTGCTATTCAACAGTCACTAAGCACATGAGGCTAAGGAGCATGTGATAGGTACCTAGAAGAAATATAACATGAATTTTAAATTTAACTTCAATTAATTTAAATTTAAGTAAACAGCCCCAGCCGTTGTGGATCAGTTGATAGGGCATTATCCCAAAAACCAAAAGGTAGTCAATCAGAGAAATATTCATGCTGATCAGTATTTCTCTCTCACATCGATGTTTCTCTCTCACATCAATGTTCCTCTCCCTTCCTTCCCCTCTCTCTAAAATAAATAAATAAATCTTAAAATAAATAAATAAATTTAGGTTACCATATAGGATCAATATACAAAACCCACTATATTTTTATAAAATACCAATAAATAATCCAAAAACTAAATTAAGAAATCAACTCTACTCACAATATAATCAAAAATAAAATACTTAAGAATAATTTTTAGAATAGAATTGTAGGACTTCTACACAGAAAATTACTAATCATTACAAGAAATTAAAGATGATCTGATTAAATGGAAAGACACATCTTATGTTCAGGGATCAGAAAACTTAGTATCAGATGGATCCCAAGGTTATCTACAGAGACAACACAATCCCTATCAAAATTCCACCAGTTTTGGGGGGCAGAAATTAACAAGTGATCCTAAAATTCATACAGAAATTCCAGGAATTCAGAGTAGCCAAAATAATCTTGAGAAAGAACAATGTTGAAGGATATATAAATTTTAAAACTATGCAAGTGCAGTAATCAAAACTTTGTACTACTGACATAAAAATCTATGGAATAGGACTACCAGCCAAGATGGAGTCATAGGTAGATAACATTTTTGCCTTCTCACACAACTAAAAGGACGACAACAACAAATTTAAAAACAAAAAACAACCAGAACTACCAGAAAATCAAACTGTATGAAAGTCCGACAACCAAGCAGTTAAAGAGGAAACATTCATCCAGACCAATAGGAGGGGCTGAAACGGTCAGCCAGGGCAGACAGCATGCATGGCAAGGCCACGGACTAGGTGGGCGAGGCATGGCTGGCAGATGGGTGGTCCCATGAAGAACAACTGGGGAACGAGACAGACTGCACAACCCAGGGTTCCAGCATGGGAAACTAAAGCCTCAAACCCCTGCCTGTAAAAACCTGTGGGGATTGTGGCAGTAGGAGAAACTCCCAGCCTCACAGGATAGCTCACTGGAGAGACCCACGGGGTCCTAGAATAAAAGCAAACCCACCCACCTAGGAATCAGCACCAGAAGCACCCAATTTGCTTCTGAGTAACAGAAATGACTGAAAGCCGGGAAGGGAGGGAGCCGAGCAAGCAACATTGTTCATTCTCTGACCCCTCCTTCACAAACAGCACCACAACCCAGCAACAGGGGGTTGCCCTGCGCTGCCGAATACCTAAGGCTCCGCCCCTTAAAATGTTAACAGGTGCACCAAGACAAAGAAATATGGCCCAAATGAAAGAACAGAGCAAAACTCCAGAAAAAGAATTCAGTGACAACCTATCAGATGCAGATATCCAACCTATCAGATGCAGAGTTCAAAAATCAGGATGCTCACAGAAATGATTGAGTACAGCTGCAAAATAAAAGAAGTGAAGTCTATACGAAGTGAAATAAAGGAAAATATACAGGGAGCCAACAGTGAAGGGAAGGAAACGGAGACTCAAATCAACCATTTGGAGAAGGAAGAAACATCCAACCAGAAAAGAATGAAGAAACAAGAATTCAAAAAAAATGAGGAAAGGCTTAGGAACCTCAGGGACAATTTTAAATGTTCCAACATCCAAATCACAGGGGTGCCAGAAGAAGAGGTAGAGCAAGAAATTCAAAACTTATTGGAAAAAATAATGCAGAAAAACTTCCCCAATCTGGCGAAGGAAACAGACTTCCAGGAAGCTCAGAGAGTCCCAAAGAAATTGGACCCAAGGAGGAACACACCAAGGCACATCATAATTGAATTGCCCAAGATTAAAGATGAGAGAATCTCAAAAGCAGCAAAAGAAAAGGAGACAATTACCTACAAAGGAGTGCCCATACGACTATCAGCTGACCTCTCAAAAGAAACCTTACAGGCAAGAAGGGGCTGGAAAGATGTATTCAACATTATGAAAAGCAAGGACCTACATCCAAAATTACTCTATCCGGCACAGCTATCATTTAGAATGGGAGGGCAGATAAAGTGCTTCCCAAATAACGTGAAAAGATTTCATCATCATCAAGGCCTTATTATATGAAATGTTAAAGGGACTTATCTAAGAAAAATAAGATGATCAAAATTATGAACAGTAAAATGACAACTCACAACTATCAACAACTGAACCTAAAAAAACAAAAAAAAAAAAACAAAAACGAACTAAGCAAATATCTACAAAAGGAACAGAATCACAGAAATGGAGATCACATGGAGGGTTATCAGTGGGGAGAAGGAGGGGGGAGAATGGGGAAAAGGTACAGAGAATAAGAAGCATAAATGGTTGGTACAAAATAGACAGGGGGAGTTTAAGAATAGTATGGGAAATGGAGAAGCCAAAGAACTTATATATACCACCCAAGGACATGAACTAAGGAGGGGGAATGCAGATGGGAAGGGAGGTGCAGGGCCAAGGTGAATAAAGGGGGGGGGATGGGAAGGCTGTAATAGCATAATCAATAAAATATTTATTTTTTTAAATTATTTTATCATTGTTCAGTTACAGTTTCCCCCCACCACTCCGCCCCACCCCAGACAAACCCACCTCCCTCCCTTGCTTCCAGTCTCCCCCCTTGGTTTTGTCCATGTGTCCTTTACATTTGTTCCTGAAAATCCTTCTCCCCATTATACCCTCCCCCCTCCCCTCTAGTTACTGTCAGATTATTGTTAATTTCAATGTCTCTGGTTATGTTTTGCTTCCTTTTTTCTTCTGTTGATTATGTTCCAGTTAAAGGTGAGATCATATGGTATCTGCCCCTCACTGCCTAACTTATTTCACTTAGCATAATGCTCTCCAGTTCCATCCATGCTGTCGTAAAGGGTAGAAGCTCCTTCTTTCTCTCTGCTGCGTAGTATTCCATTGTGTAAATGTACCACAGTTTTTTGATCCACTCATTTACTGATAGGCACTTAGGTTTCTTCCAGCTACTTTACTTGGCTATTGTAAATTGTGCTGCTATGAGCATTGGGGTGCATAGGTTCTTTTGGATTGGTTTCAGGATATAATCCCAGCAGTGGAACTGCTGGGTCAAAAGGCAGTTCCATTTTTAGTTTTCTGAGGAAATTCCATACTGTTTTCCACTGTGGCTGCACCAGTCTGCATTCCCACTAACAGTGCACTAGGGTTCCCTTTTCTCTACAACCTCTCCAACACTTGTTGTTTGTTGATTTGGTTATAATGGCCGTTCTGACTGGTGTGGGGTGGTATCTTATTGTGGTTTTAATTTGCATCTCTCTGATGGCTAGTGATGCTGAGCATCTTTTCATACGCCTCTGGGCCCTCTGTCCTCCTTGGAGAAGTGTCTGTTCAAGTCTTTTGTTCATTTTTTAACTGGGTTTTTTGTCTTCCTGGAGTGGATTCTTGTAAGTTATTTATATATTCTGGAGATCAATAAAATGTATTTAAAAAAAACAATTTAACTTAAACTAAGACAATAAAAAGGAGACAGGAATCAAAGACTTTAGGAATTAAGAAAATAAGAAATGTGCTGTATTATGATTAAACAGCTCCAATACTGTATTAACCTGAAATATAGCATATTACTATTTCTAAATTCCTTGCTTTGCTTCTTATAGCTGATATTTTCCCTTCAGCCAGTAACATGGTATCACACACACTGGTCGAAGACATGCTAACTAGTCTCTTATTTCCACAAACTGAAATATTTTCCTCAAAGATACAACAAAGTATTCTTTTTTATTAGCACAAACCTGAAAAAGATGCCAAATACAAAAATAGCATTTGGCAGACTCCTCTGATTTGATCATGCCAGCAACACTAAATTTCTCAAAGATTTAAGTACTTGGGAAAGAACTTATTCTGAAATCTTATTTGCAAAAGTCCATACAGAGTTACATTACAAGCAAACTTACCACAAGCAATCCCCTCTCATTAAAATAGAAAATTATAAAAAATTATATTGTTCTTTTGTTTTCATTGGAATACAGTTTTACTATTTAAAAGCAGTTACTGGCACAGTTGGTTGTTTTAATTATCACTGAAGATTAAGTTCCCTTTCTCTGAATACTAATATTAACAGCAGTCTTTACATGTGAATACCAGAGAATAACTTTATGCTCTAGGTAAGATTCATTCTAAACAAACCTTAAGCACATCTGGAAAAGTATGAATCAACAGTAACATTTGGCATTTCAAATACAGGAAATTAAAAATACCTCTGAATTCTTGACTTTATTTGTAGATTAACAAAAATCTGCTCTTCCCATAAGCAGCCTGAGGTGACCTCTGAATATGGTCCTGACCCAGAAAACAAAACTCTCACAAAACCATGCAAATCAAGAGGTTCAAATCTTTGTGTGCACTTTAACAACACTCGTGAAACTGCCCAAGCCATCAGGGTATGCGAATCCAAACAGCCACCAAGTACCTAAAGGTTATCACTTTACGAAAGCAACTTGTGCCATTCGTTGTTATAAGGGTGAGGTTTGGTAGGTGTGCTCAGGCCAAACAGTGGAACCGGACACAGAGTCAGTGGCCCAAAAAGAGTGCTGAATTTTTGCTGCACATGCTTAAAAATGCAGAGAGTAATACTGAGCATAATGGTTTAGATGGGCATTCTCTGGTCATTGAGCACAACCACGTGAACAACTCCCAAGATGCACCTCAGAACTCACAGAGCCATGAGTGGATGGACCCACACATGAGCTCTCCCTGACACTCTGAGATGACCCTACTGAGAAAGAGCAGATTGATTCTAATCCGGAAGAGGAGGCTGCACAGAAGAAAAAGATATCCCACAAGAAACCGAAGAAGCAAAAATTTAGGGCCTAGAAGAAAATTTAGCATCAAATAGATGCTAATAAAAGTAAGAGCAGAAAAAATCTGAAAATATTAAACTCTGAAATCTTAACAAAATAAGGCCATTTGTGAGTCTGAGTGTTTTCTCCACAATTCTGAAATAATTTTAACTACACTTACAAACACTGGAACAACTATTTATAGATTGACATTCCTTTTCATATTTACATTTTTCTATGTATAAATAAAGTAACCATAATGAGGGAAAATGTCAAAGCACAGATGATCATACATGTAAATAAAAATTCAAGTTAGAAATCCCAGCAGGCTAGGTAAGACATCAAAGGCCTTTTGACTGTGTTCCTACACCTCTGCCTTACAGAGGGAAGAAACCAAATAACAGTATAATTCAAAGGCACAAGACACTAGAGTTTCAATAAGCAGTAGCACATATAAGTCATGAAGATGTACAAAACACACAGCGTGGCAACTATAGTTAATAATACTGCATTACCTATATTAAAGTTGCTAAAACAGTAGACCTCAAAAGTTCTCATCACAAGAGGCCCTAGCCAGGTATCTAAGTTAGTTAGAGTGTTGTCCTGATACGCCAAGATTGCAGGTTGCATCTCTGCTCAGGGCACATATGAGAATCTGCCAATTAATGTGTGAATGAATGGAGCAGCAAATCAATGTCTGTCTGTCTGCCTATCTCTCTCTCCCCCTCTCCTTCTCTATAACCAATAAATTAAAAAAATAATAAAATTTTTAAAAAGTTCTTATCATAAGAAAAATTCTGTAACTATGTGTGGTGACACACAATTAGATTTATTGTGGTGATAATTTTGCAATATATACAAATATCAAGTCATTATGTTGTACACCTGAAGTGACATAATATTGTATCACTAAACGTCAATAAAAAATAAGCAGTAGTACACAAAGGGCCATAGCTCCTCTCTACACCCAAATATCTTAACAGTAACATAAGTATTACAACATGTGCAAAAGTCAAGGACAAAAACACAATGAAGAGTCAATCAAATGGTGCGTACTATGCTAATAATCCCCTTGGGGACCATGGTGTACTAGTCAAAATTCAAATAAAAAACAGTGCCACATTTTTTTACAGAAATAAAAAAAAAAGCCATCATTTGCATGACCATAAAAGACCCTGAAAAGCAAATCCAAGAAAGAACAAAGAGGACAATTTCATACCTCATGATTTTGAGCTACATTACAAAGCTATAGTAATCAAAACAGTATGGAATTTAAAAGGCACAAATGGAACAAAATTACAGCCAGTTCATAAATAAATCTTCACATACAGTCAACTAATATTTGACAAGGGAGCCAGGAATACTCAATGAGGAGAGGATAGCCTCTTCAATAAATGATGCTGGGAAAACTGGATAATCACATGCAGAAGGATAGAATTGGACCCCTATCTTACACCACTCACAAAAATTAACTCAAAATGGATTAGATTAGAGACTTAAACATAAGACCTGAAACCACAAAGTTCCCAGAAAAAACACAGGGGAAAAACTTTTTGATGTAGCTCTTGACAACTATTTTTACACAGAACACCAAAAGCACAAATTATAAAAGCAAAAACAAACAAGTGAGACTACATCAAGTTAAAAATCTATACAGCAAAAGAAACCATCAACAAAATGAAAAAACAACCTATAGGACAGGAGAAAATATATGCAAACCATATTTAAGGAAGTCATGTAATGCAAGAGCAAAATAAAAAAACTAGATTAAAAATGGGCAGAGGAATTATATATACATTTTTCCAAAGATACACATATGGTCAACAGGTACATGAAAAGGTACTCAAAATCATTAAGCATCAGGAAAATGCAAATCAAAACTGCAATGAGATATCACCTCATACCTGTTAGAAGGCTATCATTAAAAAGAAAGGAACTCACAAGTGTTGTTGGTGCAGTTGTGGAGAAAGGGAAATCTTGTGTACTGCTGGTAGGAATGTAAATTCATATAGCCACTGTAGAAAACAGGATATTGGTTCCTCAAAAAGTTAAAAATAGAACTACCATATAATCCAACAATCCCACTTCTGGATCTATATCCAAAGGAAACAAAATCCTATTTCAAAAAAATCATTGCAGCATTACTCACAATAGCCAAGATATGGAAACAACCTAAGTGTCCATCTACAGATGAATGAAAAAAAATGATGTGACATGTATGCACACACACACACACGCCAACGGGATGTTATTCAGTCATGAGAATGAAGGAAATCCACTTGCAACAACACGGACTGCATTATGCTAAGTGAAATAAGCCAGGCACAGAAAACAAACACTGTGTGATAACACTTATATGTGGAATCTAAAAAAGCCAAACTTGTAAAACACAGAACGGTGGTGGTCAGGGGCTAGGGGAGGGGGGTGGAGGAAATGGAAAGGTGTTGGTCAAAGAGTACAAACTTTCACTCATTAGATAAATAAGTGCTGGTAATCTATGTACACAATGTTGACTAAAGTTAAAATACTATAGTATATACTTGAAAGTTGCTGAGAGAGTAAATCTTAAATGTTCTCACTGCCCCTTCCAAAAAAATAAGTATTTTGTAAAGTGATAAACGCTATTGTGATAAAAATTTCACAATACGTACATGTATCAAATTGTCAAGTTAAAAACCTTAACTTACATGATGTTACATGTCAATTACCTCTCATTAAAGCTGGGAAAAAGTAAATCAGTATCACACTCACTTTGAATATTTGTACAAGGCACTGAGAATTAACCAAGGAAACACTAGAGAATTAAACTCTAAGATTCGCCTCCAAATATCATGTCCATAACAAAATTACAGAATTGGTCCACGAGTAAAAGAATCAGAGCACTGGGGAAGACTCATAAGGCAACCACTGTAACTCCTAATATGAGAAATGTACTATTGTATCATGCTGTAATCAGGAAATTGACACATAATTACTATTAGTTCTAGAACCTACCATACCAAGTAAATGTACATCATCTAAAAAATGTATGTGCCACATCTCAGCACTCAATACTCATGAAGCTAGTAACTGGACAATGCTACACTACCACAGAAAAACTCAATGTTTCCACACTGTTCTGGCCAGCATACACCACAGCTAGAGCAGAAATCCAATCTCCTACTCATTTCCCCCTCCAAATAACAAATAAGCACATCAAGAAATGAAATAGTTAGAAAAACCATCACTTTACAACCACCACAGCAATAACTGTTTCAGGCAAAAATCATATATACATAAGAAAATCAATGTAAGACTATTAATCATTACAAAAAGGAGAAATGTTCTTATATAACAGAAATATGGCAAATACTCAAAACAAGTAGTCAAACTTAATATCACCAATAATGGGACACACTCCTAATATGATGCACCACACTAAGAATGTATCACTTATTTCCTGCCAAATCTGCAAAACTGCATAAGCTAAATATAATCATAGGAAACTATCACAAACTCAAATCAAAAAATATTCTAAAGGAAAAAGCAAACAAAACACATAAACTCAAAATATGAGTATAATGAAAAATTTTTTAAAGGTAAGGAATTGTTCTAAAAGTGGCATGACAGACTTCTGGCCAAGATGGAGAGTAGGTAGACACATTGTGCCTCCTCGCACAACCAAAAGAAGGACAACAATTTAAAAACAAAAAATAACCAGAACTGACAGAAAATCAAACTGTATGGAAGTCCGACAACCAAGGAGATAAAGAAGAAACATTCATCCAGACCAGTAGGAGGGGCAGAGACAGGCAGCCCAGTGGAGAGGACTCGTAGCAAGGCAACACCCGGCAAACCCAGCAAGGTGGCGGATTGTGGAGCGGGGTGGGAAAAGCTGCAGCTGGCTAGCGAGGCAGCAGCTGGTGTCCTGGGAAACAGACCTCGCAACCGAGAGTTCCAGCACCGAACTCTGTGGGGGTTCCACACTGGAACTCTGGTATTGAGGAAATAAAGCCTCAAACCTCTGAATGAAAACACCTGTGGGGGTTCAGGCGGCAGTGGGAGAAACTCCCAGCCTCACAGGAGAGTTTGTTGGAGACACCCACAGGGGCCTAGAGCGTGCACAAGCCCACCCACTCAGGAATCAGCACCAGAAGGGCCCAATTTGATTGTAGGTAGCAAGGAAAGTGACTGAAACGCGGAAGAGAGCAGAGCAAGCGCCACTGCTCCCTCTAGGACCCCTCCCTCACATACAGCATCACAGTGCAGTCACATGGGTGGCCCTGCCCTGGTGAACACCTAAGGATCCACCCCTTTAAGTAACAGGCACGTCAAGACAAAAAAAAAAAAAAAAGGTCCAAATGAAAGAAGAGATCAAAGCTCCAGAAAAAATACAACTAAGCAATGAAGAGACAGCCAACCTATCAGACACACAGTTCAAAACACTGGTAATCAGGAAGCTCACAGAATTGGTTGAATTTGGTCAACCTATTAGATGAAAAAATGAAGGCTATGCTAAGAGAAACAAAGGAAAATGTACAGGGAACCAACAGTGATGGGAAGGAAACTGGAACTCAAATCAACGGTGTGGACCAGGAGGAAGAAAGAAACATCCAACCAGAAAAGAATGAAGAAACAAGAATTCAAAAAAATGAGGAGAGCCTTAGGAACCTCTAGGACATCTTTAAACGTTCCAACATCCGAATTATAGGGGTGCCAGAAGGAGAAGAGGAAGAGCAAAAAACTGAAATCTTATTTGAAAACAAAATGAAGGAGAACTTTCCCCAATCTGGCAAAGGAAATACACTTTCAGGAAGTCCAGGAAGCTCAGAGAGTCCCAAAGAAGTTGGACCCAAGGAGGAACACACCAAGGCACATCATAATTACATTACCCAAGATTAAAGATAAGGAGAGAATCTTAGAAGCAGCAAGAGAAAAGGACACAGTTACCTACAAAGGAGTTCCCATAAGACTGCCAGCTGATTTCTCAAGAGACCTTACAGGCAAGAAGGGGCTGGAAAGAAGTATTCCAAGTCATGAAGGCAAGGACCTACATCCAAGATTACAGCATCCAGCCAAGCTTTCATTTAGAATGGAAGGGCAGATAAAGTGCTTCTCAGATAAGGCCAAGTTAAAGGAGTTCATCACCAAGCCCTTATTATATGAAATGTTAAAGGGATTTATCTAAGAAAAAGAAGATAAAACTATGAACAGTAAAATGACAGCAAACTCACAGTTATTAACAACCCCACCTAAAACAAAAACAAAAGCAAACTAAGCAAACAACTAGAACAGGAACAGAACTACAAAAATCGAGATCACATGGAGGGTTAACAGGGGAGTGGGGGGGGGAGGTACAGAGAATAAGTAGCATAAATGGTAGATAGAAAATAGACAGGGGAAGGGTAAGAATAGTATAGGAAATGTAGAAACCAAAGAACTTATATGTAGGACCCATGGACATGAACTATGGGGGGGAATGTGGGAGGGAGGAAGTGTGCAGGGCAGAGGGAAGTGAAAGGGAGGAAATGGGACAACTGTAATAGCATAATCAATAAAATATATTAAAAATAAATAACAGTGGCATGACAAGTGCAATAATCCTGTATTGGAAGGAGAAAAAATTCTGCTAAAAAAAGAATATTATTATGATACAGTTGGCAGAAACTAGAGTTCAGGAGACAGAGGTAAAAGGCTGGGAAGACCAAGCCCATCACAGTTCCCAAAGCAAAAGTATCAGAAAGTTGCCCAGAGACAGAAATCCACAGCTGTGCAGTGTTTCCTAGTATCGAGCAGAGTATTGATCAGTGCATGCATATGAGAAAACTACCCAAGGATGGGGAAAGAGTCACCCAAGATTATAAGGAAGAGTGCCTGTTGCTCAAACAGGGCAGGGAACGGTGCATGTTTCTTCCAGAGAAATGGAAAACCTCCCCACTTCGTGGGGCACTAGTTAGATTACACAGAAGGGTCTTGCCTTCTGATTAGTGGAGAAAACACTCCACTGGCCCACCAAACAAACCTTAAAAGACTCCAACAGTTTCCAAATAACTTGCATTCAAGAACAAATCTCAGAACATTAATAGGAATATTAAAAAAAAAAATCCAGCACCCAGTAAAGTAATAATCACAGTGACAAGTATTCATTCAATCAAAGATTACTAGTCATGTAAAGGAGGAAGAAAATATGACCAATAATACAGAGGAAAATTCATTGAAACCCACCAAGAATTGATACAAATGTTAAAATTAGCAATGCCATTAAAATAATTATTATAATATTATTTCTATGCATTTAAAAAGTTGAGTCCCAGATGACATAAAAAGACCCATATATAACTTCTAGGGATGAAATCTATAATGTCTGAGATAAAGCATACAAGAAATGGAATAAAAGAAAACATTTACAAAAAACAGTTAAGACAAAAGAACATAATTTCTCCAAAATGAAGCACAGAGAAAAAAGAGATTTTAAAAAATGAAAAGCTGTGGCCCTGGCCTGTGTGGCTCAGTGGATTGAGTGCCAGCCTGCAAACCAAAAGGTTGCTGGTTCAATTCCCAGTAAGGGCACACGCCTGGGTTGCAGGCCAGGTCCCCAGTTGGGGGCATGGCAAGAGGCAACCTATCGATGTACCTCTCACACACTGATGTTTCCCTCCCTCCTTCCCCCTCTCTCTAAAAGGAAATAAAATCTAATTTAAGAAAATGAAAAGCTGTGGAACAACTTCAAATGCCATAATATACAGGTTATTGAAGTTTCAGAGGGCTGTCAATAGAAAAAATATTTGACAAAATAACGCATGAAAAATTTTCAAATTTGACAAAAGATCATTACATTCACAGATCAAAGAACTACAATGAGCCTGGACCAGTGAAGCTCAGGTTGGTGGAGCATCATCTGGCAGTCAAAGGTCGCAGGTTCAATTCCCAGTCAGGGCACATGCCTGGGTTGCGGGCCATGTGCAAGACAACAGATTGATGTTTCTCTCCCCCTCATTCTCCCTCCCTTCCTTTCTCCCCAAGAATAAATAAATAGATCTTTAAAAAAATATTTTTTAAAGGAAGAACAATAAAACCTGAACACAAAGAAGGAGGAAAAAACTACACAAGACATATTAAAATCAAATAGCTAAAAAGAAGCAGCAGCAGCAGTAGCAGCAACAGCAGCAGTGATAGAAAGGAAATGAAAGCAAATTTTTCACTTGAACAATGTAAGCCAGAGAATAGTGAGGCACCATCTTTACTGAAACTAAAAACTGTCCACCAAGAAAGCTATACCCAACAAAATTACCTTTCCCTTTTTTATTTTTTAATTATTTACTTATTTATTTTTAGAGAGACGGGAAGGAAGGGAAAAAGAGAGAAAGAGATACATCAATTGGTTGCCTCTCACATGTCCCCAACTGGGGACCTGGTCCAAAACCCAGACACGTGCCCTGACCACGTGCCCTGACCAGGAATCAAACCAGCAACCTTTCAGTTCACAGGCCCACTCAGTACTGAGACACACCAGCCAGGGCCAAAATTACCTTTCAAAACAAAGACAAAGAAAAGATATTTTCAAACATACACAAGTTAAAAAAAAACTTATCACCGACATATCTGCACAAGATTATTAAAGGAAGTCCTACAGGCAGAAGAAAACAACAGGAAAAAAATACAGGTCTACACACAGGAATGAAAAGTACCAGTTATGGTATATGGGTAAATATATGGGTAAACATATGGGTAAATATATGGGTAAATATATGATTTTTTAACATTATTCAAATTTTTTTAAAAGATAACTGGCTGTTTAAACAAAAATTAAGAAGAATGCACTGCAGGATTTATAGCATATATACATACAATGTATGACAACATAGTATAAGGATGAGAAGGGAGAAATGGAAGTATAATACTGTAAGATTCACATACTATGCAAAAAGTGGAGCCCTAGCTGCTGCGGCTCAGTGGACTAAGTGCCAGCCTACAAACCAAAGGGTTGCCAGTTCAATTCCCAGTCAGGGCACACGCCAGGTTACCATGTGAGAGGCAACCACACATTGATGTTTCTCTCCCTCCCTTTTCCTCTTTAAAAAGAAATTTTTAAAAAATCTTTTAAAAGAAAGTGGTATAATATATTTGAAAAGAGATTTGAGATAAACCTTAAAGCAACCATTAAAATTACAAAACAGTTATATCTAATAAGCCAACAAAGGAAATATACTAGAATTATGAGCTACTCACACCAAAAGAAGGTAGAAAAGGGGAATAAAGATGGATGAGACAGAAAATAGTAAGATGACAGCATTAAATCTAAACATATTAATAATCATACAAAATGTAAATAACCTAAACATGACAACAAAAAGGTTGTTAGAGCATAATCATATATATGTATGCCCCTTAAAAATACACTTTATAGACAAGCTACAACCAGGATAAAAGAAAAAGAAAAAAAGATACATCTACTAAAATTAATCAAAAGAAAACCAAACTGGTTATATTAATATCAGACAAAGTAGATTTCAGAGGAAAAATGTAACTAGCTATCTTAAAAGGGTGCTTTCTAAAGATGCCAATTCATTAAAAGAACAAAATAAATGTAAACATTTATATATTAACAACAGAGCTGCAAAATACATGACGTAAAACCTGAAAGAATTACAAGATATAGACAAATCCACAGGTATAGTCAAATATAACAATACCCACTCTTAATAACTGACAGAATAGAAAGTAAGCAATACTGTATAAAAGACTTGAACACCACCATTAACCACTTTGAGCTAACTGATATTTAAAGAACACTCCACCCAAGAGCAGAATATTTGTCCAAGAGCACACAAAATATTTACCAAATTAAACCCTACTACAGACCTTTAAAAGTCTCAAAAATACCTTAAAAATTCAAGTCAAAGTATGTTTTCTAAAAACAGCAGAATCAGATTAGAAGTCAATTATCAAAAAGAACCATGAAAAATCTCCAAATTGGAAATATTTCCAAAACCCATTGCTCGAAACAAAAACAAAAAACCATTAAAAGGGAAATTAGAAAGTGTTTTGAAATGTATGAAAATAAAAACAGAACTGCGAGATGTCACTAAAACAGCTACTTAAGAGAAAAATTTATAGCACTAAATGTCTATTAGAAAATCAGCTTATACTTCAAAGAAAAAAAGTACAAATTAAACCCAAGAAAGCAGAAATATGTGAGAACCCAAATCAATTTTAAAAAACAGAAAAAACAAGAAAATCACTGAAAATCAAAAGTTAGTTCTTTGAGATCAATAAAATTGACAACCTCCTAGCCAGAACTAATCAGGAAAAAAAAGAGTGTATACAATGTAACCACTATCAAGATCTAGAAAGATAATATCAGTAAAGAGTCTACAGACACTTAAGATATTAATGGAACTGTAGGAAAACTGCAAATAAATGAGATAACTTAGACAAATTCTGAACAGCCATGTCTATTAAAAAAATTAAAATTTTTGCTTAAAACGACCTCACAAAGAATAATTAGGTTCAGATAGCACCACTGGTAAATTCTACAAGTAAGAAATAATACCAATTCTAATACCACAAAATCCTCAATAAAATACTAGCAAGCCAAATCCAGAATCATATTAAAAGGATTATAACCCATGACAAGTGGGATTTATCCCTGGAATGTAAGAGTGGTTCAACATAGGAAAATCAATCAATGTATCAATCTATGAATGCATCATATTAATAGAATAAAGAGGAAAAACACATGACCAGCTCAACAGATATAGAGAAGTGATTTGACAAATTCAACGCCCTTTCATGATAAAAACACAAACTAAGAACAGAAGGGAATGTGCTCAACCTGATAAAGGATACCTACGACAAAACCCGCAGCTAACATCATACAGGCATACCTTGGAGATAACTGCAGGTCTGGTTCCAGACCACCAAAACAAAACAAGTATCTCAAAACAGCAAGGTCTGGCTTTCAGGTTTTCAGGTTGTAAAAAACACAACATGTGTGAAGCGCAATAAAGTGAAGCATAATAAAATGAGGTGTACTTAATGGTAAAAAGACGAAAAGCTTTTCCCCTACTATCAGAAACAAAACAAAGATAAGTAACTCAAATTCTTTCTGTGAACATGGCCTGCTCTTCTATATTTGGAGTAAAAACTTTTAAGGGAGAGGAAAAAGTATCATTATTCAAGATCTATCATCTGGTTGAAGACTTGGGGGACTAAATATTGGAAAAGGCTGGCAACCCTTGTTGGCTTCCACTATTTAATTTTGTTTTGTAGTTTCTGAAAGTTCTTCTGGAACAATGCATCTACTCACCTCTATAGACAAAGACAGAGACAAATAATGGTCAGCAAAAACAACAAAAGAAAAATCGTCCCATGTTATATTCAGTTCAAACCCAACTAATCAGAATTTACAACAGAAGCTCACCATAGGAATTAAAATGGTTAACAGAACTAGACTGTCAGGTCCATGAGTTACTTACCACTGATTCCCAGCATGGACAAAAGCTCAATAAATATTTTTTGAATGAATAAGGAAAAATATATACTAAAGCATTTTAAATGGCATGAGTCCTAAATTCAATCGTTTTACTCAACAAAACACAGAGGACACAAGGGGAAAAGACCACTATTGCTGTGTTAACTGAATTTTAGTTTAGCAGAGTCAGAGGTTAAGTTTGAGTTTACTTATCTGATTTTTTAAATATAGGAATATCTCCCTTGCTTATTTCCCAAGAAGCTGTAGATCAGCTCAGACAATTGACGAGCATCCACTACAGAATAAGCCCTGCACTAAGTGAAAGTAACTGAACTGCCAAATTTACTCTAAAGTAAATGCTATGTTTGAAATAACACTGTCAATTTTTGATCACACCTACATCGAATATGCTGAACTGATGAAAAGTACTGAACAACTTTATTTACCTATAGAAAAATCTACAAACTCTTCAACCTTGGAAAACTATTTCACAGCTCTCAAATAGGTATTTTCTACTGCTTACTAGGAAAGACCTAATTTATTCATTTAACAAATATTTACTGAATGCCTATTTTGTCCCAGACACTGTTCCAGATGCTGGCAATGAAAGAGACAAAACTCCCTGCCCTCATGGGATAAATATAAAATGTGCAAAGTTTGTGTGTATTCTAAGGACAACAATTTTGAAACATCAAAGACAACCTAAATAAACAGAGAGAAATATCAAACCCATATATTAGAACATTCTATATTTTGAAAATGTCAATTTGTCCCCAAATGATCTACAGATTCAATGCCATTTCCCAGCAAGTCTGCAGAAATTAACAAGCCAATACCAAAACACACACAGAAAAAGCAAAAGACCTAGAATAGCCCAAACAATTCTGACAAAGAGCAAAGTAAAAGATTCACACTACTTTGACTTCAAGACTTACTGTAATACTCCAGTATGGTAAAGACAAAGAGTACATACATACACATCAACAAACAAAATACCAAAACAGACCCAAACACATTGGTCAATTGATTTCAGCCAAAGGAATTCAATGGAGAAAGGAGTCTTTCCCACAAATGGTTCTTTAACAATCAAATAGTCATTTGCCAAACCAAACAAAACAAAAAACAACCTTGACCCATATACCTCACACCATGTAAAAAAATTATTTCTAAATGGTTCATATACTTAACTGTAAACCTAAAACTATAAAAATGTCTAAAAGAAAAAAACAGAACATCTTTATGACTTTAGGTTAGATAAATATTTCTTAGCTATAACAACAAAAATGTGAATAAAAGAAAAAATTGATATATTAGACTCCATCAAAATTTAAAACTTCTGCTCTGTAAAAAAAATTCTTAAAATGAAAAGACAAATCACATACTGGGTGAAAATATTCACAAAATACATATCTAAAAAGTATTTGTATCCAGAATATATAAAGAACTCTAGAAACTCAACAATAAGTAAACAACTTTTTTAAATGCACAAAAGAGCCCTGGCTGGTGTGACTCAGTGGACTGAGCACTGGCTTGCAAACCACAGTGTCGTCAGTTTGATTCCCGGTCAGGGCACATACAGGAGGCAAAATTAATGTTTCTTTCTTTCTCTCTCTCTCTCTCTCTCTCTCTCTCAAATCAATAAACAAATCTTCAGGTGAGGATTAAAAATAAAATAAAATAAAAGTAAAATTCTGTTCCTGGCAAAGTAATGACTGCAGTATGAATGTTGCTTACTAAATCATAAGAAAAGAAAAGCTTGTAAAGGAAATTTAGAAGTAATTAAATTCAGCCTATAAAATAATACAGTGCACAGTCTCAAATACAGTCAAGAATGTATTTCTGACATTCAGCAACTATTTAATTAGTGTCTACTCTATGTACAACATCATATGCCTAATGGATATTAAAAATTTTAAGACATGACTCTTATCTTCTACAAGTTTTGTATGTGGAGAAGGAATACAAAGTAAATGAAAAATTCAAAGTAGCAGGCGTTGGACCACATGCTACTCCAAAAGTCAATCTATTAAGTCCCATAAAAATTCAATCATAAGCTATCAAAAGTCTATGGATAGTTTAATATAACTTTCAGGATACTTCCATTCATTCACCAAAAGATTATATTTATACTTACTTCCAATGAATGCTATTAAAATTCCTTGAGGCTTAAAAGGAAAATAACACCAAAGGATCTCATTCTTAAAAATATCTGAAATATATATCCTACACATGAGGAAACCAATTTGGTTATAAACCATTCTTTGGGAGAAAATAGGCCACCCTGAATAAAGGAAACCTATCACACATTCATACATTAATCATACCAAGGTAAGAAGGCAAAGAAAAGAGTTTATGACTTGTCTGACTAAAGGGCAATTTCAAAACAAGCTTTTCAAAGTAGGACAAAAAATGAAGTGCAGCTGAAGTCCTTGGATCAATGAAGGGTATTAAGAGGCCGATTAAGTACCTTGGAGAAGGTGTAGAAAGTGCACAATAACAAAATTACAAAAAAATATTTTTATTTTTTAAATATTTTATTTATTTTTAGAGAGGGGAAGGGAGGGAGAAAGAGGGGGAGAGAAACATCAATGTGTGGTTGCCTCTCACGTGCCCCCTACTGGGGTCCTGGCCCACAACCCGGGCATGTGTCCTGACTGAGAATTGAACTGGCGACCCTTTGGTTCGAAGGCTGGAATCCACTGAGCCACACCAGCCAGGGCCAAGAATTATTTTAAAATTAAATTTAAAATTTTTAATTATAAAAAGAATAGGCTCAGAATATAATTTAGTATGTTTTCCAATTCTGTCAAAGTTCTTGATATTGACTGGTTTGTCTTGTGAAAATCCAAACACTGAATGTCTCTGCTGGGAAGTCAGGACTGGTATCACTAAGGATGAGAAACCTTGATAAAATCCTGGTAAATTAAATCACCTCAATCTATGGAAATTGAGTTTCCCTAATTCAGTCGACGTATGTGGTTTACTCTTGTCTGTGGAAGTAAAGACAAAAATCACAGGGAAGGATCTTAGGTTTCTACTCTCAAATGACTGATGTTATTTCTCTTCTTTGTCACTGTAGGTACTCGTAAGATTCCTCTATTTGTGAGAACAGAGAGAACTCAAACACATCAACACAAACCTCCTTTCCATATTACTCTATGACACCCATAAAAGACAAGGGCAAGCCAAGTACCATTAAAAGTTTCTTTTTAGAGAATGATACAGAGGTACTATAGAATATGAACCTATTTTTGTAAAAAAATGATATATTATATGTTACTTATATCAAAAAGATTTAAAATTATAAATACTAGATAAATGTTCAAAATGATTAGACAATTTGTATTTTCTAATAATTTTTCAACAGTAAGTATATATTCTATGGCTTTTATTAAATAAGAATTTTAAATATCTATATCTTTTAGTAATTACATTTTTATGAAACTGGCTAGGAAACAGACATAATTCTATTATCTCTTTATAAACCTTTCATGCAGTTTTTAATGAATTGTGGAGTATCCTTCCTAATAAAAAGAAAAAAAGGAGAGCTTTTAATGATACCTCTCCTGTTATTAAAAAGCAAGAGAATTCAAATAAAATATTAAGATAAATTCATAATTTCTGTTCTTCTAAGCAAATTCATTTTATTGGATAATTTTGTTCCACATCCAAATAATGAACAATGGTAAATATCATCAAATCTCAACTATAACTTTCTATCATCACATTTTAGAAAAATGTTCTAGAGGTTGAATAAAACAAAAATCATCTAAAATTTTACTACAGATTATTTTTAAATTTGTTTCACTGCATTAAAGTAGAAAACTACTACTTACAACCCTGCTCTGTTCTACCTGTAGATTTTGTTGGCGTTCATACAGACAATATCTGATCACTTCTAATGCTGATAATATACCTGAAAGATATTTTTATAACATAGAAACAATTTAAAGAGACAACTGTTTTCAGGACAGCACAATCATTTTCCCTCCTTTGTCAATTTCACACATTAGAATTCACATTTAGAATATTCCTATTTATCTTAAATTTTTTGATATTCCTATGCATAAAACCAGCTACTTAAGAACACTGAGGCCCTGGCTGGTGTGGCTCAGAGGATTGAGTGCCAGCCTGCAAACCAAAGGATCACGGGTTTGATTCCCAGACAGGCCACATGCCTAGGTAGGCCAGGTCCCCAGTAGGGGGCATACAAGAGGCAACCATACACTGATATTCCTCTCCCTCTCTTCCTCCCTCCCTTCCCCTCTCTAAAAATAAATTAAAATCCTTAAAAAAAAAAAAGAACACTTGGGGTGGGGGGAGGGAAGGGAAGAAAAGGCATACAACTGTAATTGAATAACAATAAAAAATAAATTTTTTTTAAAAAAAAAGAACACTGAGGGGAAAAAAATACCTTACCTTTTGTTACATATGATCAACAGATCCATCCTTTTTCTGCTTTACAAGCAAAAATTACATTTCCACACAATAAAACTGGGTGTCAGGTTAGTTAGCTTGAGCTAGTGTTTAGGGCATGATGCTATAATAAGGCTAAATTGACCATTTGGTCACTGATCCCACCAATTAACTTTCATCTATTGCAGGGCCAGAGGCAGCATCAAAACCCCCGCTGGTCAGTTCTTCGGATTGCAAGGAGAGCCTCCCGAATGTGCAGCTAGGTCAGCACAAATCACTATTACCATGTTCTATTCATCAACTTTACTACAAACAAATCACGTAAGAGCTGTCATCTGAGAAGAGAACATGAAAAATATGCCCAGTGGATCCTAAAACTGATGATAATCTAAGGTAAAAAAATACAATCTGTTTTAGATGCTAAATTGAAGAAATATTTCAAAATTCAAATCCATTTCTATTAATCAATATTTATTTTTTGAATTTTAAAATGCCACCACTAAATTGAGTCCCACTGCTAAGACAGTGTGTAAATATAAAAAGACAATCACTGATCCCTTTAACCTCTCACCTTTATTAATCCATGTACTTTCATTCACCTTTATGTAATAATTATAATCTAAGGAGTACTATACCTTGAAATTACAATAACAATTCCGAAGAGAGACAAATCTGTTTTCTTTACTTACTGGTAGTTAAGAGCAACACAATCATTTGTTCACCCTCAATTTCTCTTCTGACCTTTAACTTTCACTAGTAACACGCTGCACAAGGCAATAGAATTACCACTTCAGTCCTTTAGTTGCCTCTCCTAGAGAATGTGAACTCCCTGAGACAGCAAAGTGTCTTCCAGTACTTCCCACCTGAAGTCCATTATACAGTATAAATTTACACAGTATATGTTATCATTTGTTCACAGAGCAGCTTCTAGTAACTACACTATGAAATTCTGTAGACACTAGATGGATATCATCAAACCTTGACACAGTATGAGGCCATAGGCCATAAAAGACTTTTGAATATATTTAGTGCAAAATTGAGCCACAGAACCTTGCACTCTCTCCCACTCCACTCAGTGTCAGAAAAGCACCCTACAGCCCTGGCCGGGTGCTCAGGTGGTTCGTGTCGTCCCCTACTCCAAGGTGGCAGGATCCGTCACAGCAAATACAAGAATCAACCAATGAATACATAAGTAAGGGGACAAGAAATCGATATTTCTCTTTCCTCCCTCCCTCCTTTTCTCTCTCCTTTTCCCTCCCTCCCTTCCTCTCTCTCTCAAATCAATCAATCAATAAATATTTTTTTAGAAAGAGAAAGGCACTCTACAAATATGGACAACTATATTTTTGCACAAAATCTTTAACCCAAGACACAGTCTTTCTTTTCCTACTAACCATATACTTTCAACTGCCTCTTTGGAGAGAAAAGCCTTGGATTATATCTGGTTCACTCTCCATTATAAATATTCCCTACAAGATAATAAAGAGGTCAGTATATACCTAATCAAGTAAAATATCAATACCATTCTTGATTAACCATGCGGTCCTCACAAAATGTATGAACCTATACATTTTAATACTCCCCTTTTTTTTTAGTTTAAACTAAAACTTGAGAATGCTCCCCAATACCTGATGTTAAGAAGGATGCCTGGAGAGATGAATATGGAAGGAGGAGAAAAAAGACCATAGTGCAGGAACAATTTAACATACTTCTTCCATTTCCACCTTTTTCCCAAGAGAATTCAAATGGGAAGGAAAAAAATGGAGGTAGGACCTGTGATTCAGAAGCAGTCATAAGAAAACAAAAGATGCTGAATTTGCAAACTATGCGTTTTCACTTATTCTTTCAAGTAATTTTTTAAAGAAGGATTTTTTAACCCACAGAATCTTTTGCTTCACCCAGGTGCAGCTGAATCTCATCCCATCCAATATCCCCCGCCTCCATACACATATACACAGCACTACCACTTTCAGTCCCTGTGCCAAACCAACCATCACGGGAAAAATTAAACCAGGAGGATCATTTCCTAATGTTCTCTGAATAACAGTCACAACTGTTTTTCCCACAGGAAAATAAATCATTTATTCTAACGGGTTGGGAGAGGGGAAAGCTTATTATCATGCAGCTTTTCATTCTCCATAGAGAGGAAAACAGCAGTAACTTCCAAAAAGAGACAACTGGGACAACTGCTCTTCTGCTGTATGTATCCCCAGTTAGAATCTAAAACACAAGCCAAAAAACAAAAACACCCACACACTCAAATAACAGTTTCTTGAGGCATTCACATGAATAGAAACTGAGGCACTTCACTTTGCAGCAACACTGTCCCTTAAAAAAATCCTCCAGAGCTTGGGGTAAGGGGATGACCCATGCATCCCCGACACCCCTGCCACACAGGGGGAGCATGATTCTGTCAAATAGAAAACGCCACTCTCCGCCTCCCCCGCCATCCAGAACATTGACTGGCACCGGGAGCGGGGGCGACCGAGGGCAGGAGAAGCGAAGAGGCGGGGACACCACACACTGCCTGATTCACGGCTTTTAAAAATGTTTTAAAGCTACGATTTCCTCCACCCGGAGGATTCTCATCCATTCACCAGCCCCAACTCCCACCCTGCCCCACCCCCAATCGCCGGCGCCGCAGGGCCGGTCTCCGGCCGGGCCTCAGCCCCTGCGCCCTGCGCCCCCAGCCCGCGGTGGGGGGTCCCACGCGCCGCTCACCACCCCGAGGCCCCGCGCGCCGGGGCCAGGAGATGCGTCTCACCTGGATGTAGTTGTTCTCGCAGTAATCGGCCACCCGTTCCAGATTCGTGTAGCTGTCGAAGAGAGCCCGGCGCCCCCCCGGGATTTCCTCCTCGAGCAGCATCTGCAGCTCCGCCATCTTCACATCCTCCTCCTCCTCCTCCTCATACAGACCGCAGAGGCAGCGGCGGCCGCGGCGCCAAGGAAACCCAAGGCTGGGAGAGGAGGAGCAGCGGCCACGGCGGCCGCAACTCGGGAGGAGCGAGAAACACCCCCGCGCGCGACAGGGGAGGGGTCAGCAGGGACGGGGGCGGGGCGCGAGCCGATGGACTCGGAGGACAGTCACCGCGGCGACAGCTGGCCGGGTGCGCGCACGCACGCTCCCCTCCCTCCCTCCGCCCAGGGCGCTTGAAAAAGATTCCCACCCTCCGCCCCGCGCTCACCCCTCCCCCACTTCCGGCGTCTCCTAGCGACGACCGGAGTGGGGGCCGGGATGCGCTCTGGAGCCGGCGCGCCATTAACCCTTCGGCCCCCGCGGGCCGCGCGGTGTGGGAAATCCCCCCGGCGGCCTTTGTTAGTCCGGAGCGAACGCTCCACTCAGTCCGGGCGTCTTCTGCCGGCGCCCCCCACGACGCCCCCTCCGCGTGATGCTCAGCTGCGGTCGGAGGCCTGACTGTGGCCATTGGCCTGAGGGACGTGTCAGCCCACAAAACTTACGTGCAGCTTTAAGTGCCGCATTACTTCTCATTTTTCTCTTCATCTTTGACCTCATCCGTCCTCTTTGGGACACATAAGTACATTCCAGTCTCCTGATCCCAAATTTCCTGCACCCTGGCTTTTTTTTGCATTTTCTTGCCCATTAAAGCTATTTTGCCCGTCCCGTGGACCTCAGCTTCTTGTGCTTGCCCTGCGTCCTCACTGATAACCTTCTCTGTCATTTCTCTGGTTATATTGTCTTCGCTGTCTCTTCTTCGTGATTCTGTAAAGTTTCTGAAACGGTTTTGCTGGTACTAATTTCCTTCCTTACAGGGCTGTTACATGGAGAAAATAAAAGTTTATGTGAAGGCACCTTCAAAAATGTTAAATGCTACAAAAATTCAAGGTAGAGCATTTTGATTTTGCAGTTCTGTTCTTATTCCCCAAATGTATCTTTTTCCTAAATCTGCCTATTCCACACAATGTAATCTTAAACAACTAATATCCCTGACAACCGCTGAGTTACAGTCTGTGAGCTTTTCTGTACCGCGATAGTTAAAGTTGGCTACATTTGTAGTTTAGAACAGGATCCATTATTTCAACTCTTGTTCTTGCTTTTGTGATCTCTAGTTCCTCCTACAGTGATTCTGCGCCCCACCCCTTTTCCCAGATGATAAGGAAACTATATTATACTTTCTCCAAAAAGAAATCCTTTCAATGTTCCATTACAGATTTCTGGAGCGATCTCTGATGTTATTACATTGACTTTATGATAAGCATATAGCAAATTGTTTTGTCTTCACTGTGGAACCTAAATAAAAAGACATTGAAAATGTTGGTCCAGTCCAACCAGTTTTGCTCTTAACCACTTTAAACATCTATATTAGTGATTCTCAAACTTAAGTGTGATGAGCTTGTTAAAAAAAAAAAAAAGAAGAATGCTGCAGGTCACTGTCCAGAGATTAATTAGAGATCAGCAGTGATAGAATGGGGTAGTTGTTACTTATACGGCACATAAACTTGCCTCGGGGAGTAAGACACTTACGATCAAGTGAATAAAACAGATCAGATCAAGCAAACTTTTGTTTAGACTAAAGTCCAATGTATCAAAGGGCTACTGTTGATTTGCAAGAAGCCTACCGGTGAGTTAAACGGTGGGCTCTTCTCCCATTACACTATTCACACCTAGCATTCTTTCAAATACTGCTTAACAATTACCCCCAATAAACACATCTCCCTGAGGGATGATTTGTCATCCTAGGAATCACTGTGTGAGGATTCCAGCATTGTACTTTCTCAAATCAATTTGTGACATCCTATTTTGATCTTAACTTCCTTATCTGAAATATCAAAGCATTCAACAGGTCAGTTCTCAAACTTCAGTGTGGATCGGAATTATCTGGAGGGCTTGTGAAAATACAGATTGTTAGGTCCCACCCCCAGATATTCTCATTCAGATGGTCTAGTCCAATTTATTGTTCTAAGGAGTGTCCAGGTGATGCAGATGAAACTGCCTCTCTGGCTCTGAAGGTCCATGATTCCAATTCTGGAAGCTGGGAATCTCTGCGAAAAGGAGCTTTAATACTCAGCAGAACCTAAGGACCCCAGGACATAAATACTTCTGCTGCCGAGGAGACAATTTAAGCAAAAAGGAAGACAGCTAAAAGAGCTCTAAGAATACAGGCAATCTGAGTGGTGAGATTGCAGAGCTTTTTGGTTTTACTCATCCTAATTTTATAAAGTGAACATGGATTATTTTTCTAAGAGTCCAGTGAGACTATTATCTCCCAAAATCAGAGAGAATACTTTCATTAATGCTGCCCCAGATGACTTTTTAAAGCAATTTTACCATCAGCTTGATTCAAAGTAAACATTAAAACCTCCTAGTTTTTTTATATATTAGCTGTCATGCCAAGTACAGTTTATTTTTTAAAGTGTAATTGCAATTCTTTATATTTATTTCCAATAAATGACACTTTGGCTTTGTCCCAAACTTGAGTAAGAATGTTGAATAAGTCAAGGTAAGCCTCACCCAGTTGTTAAGAGCCACTCTCAATATACCAGTACCTTAAATTTGGCCAGTTGTGATTGTACCTTAGACTCACACCTATCACAGATTTCATCATCATTGTCACAGACTGGAGAGAAAATGTCAAGTTCTTCTGAAATAAAGATGCACTATGTCTGTGGAATTCCCCTGTTGTATATCATCCTGGTAACTCCATGAGAAAAGTAAGGTAAAGTACATAATACAATGCCTGATAGTATGGGCGCTAGGGAAATAAATGTCGCTTAACTGAACTGTTTACATTGCTTGCCTTACAACACATAGAAAACATACTCGTCCACTCCAGACTTTCCCCTCACATTCTTCCTGTGCTCCATTGACATTCTAATTACTAGCACTGTTTGCATCATTAACTCTTTGCCCCCAGATGTTCAGTCTGTCCTTGAAATGGTATCAGCTGCTAGTTTTAGTATCCGTAACACTGGCAAGAGGTTCAACTAGTATTTGTTACTGTATTTTATCATACTTCAGAAAAAGTTTTTAGAGAACAAATAGCATCTATGGCACCTGAAGAATAACACCAGCTGTTTGATACCCACACAATGGCAGTTCCTGTAATAGTCATCTCTTTTCCTGACTTTAGATTAAATGCTTAGAAACATTAAATAAGAAACTGTTAAATATCTTCCTTCTTCATTGAGATACTTTGGACTGCTTTGCTTTTTACCTTGAGAATTTCAAAACTAGTTTTCTGGCTGCTACATGATTTTATCAGGTAATACCAAAATGGATACATATGTATATAATTTTATATACACATAAAATATATTTCAATGAATGAATATGTATGTGAATATATATTTCCATGAAATTTAAAAGAACTCCTTTTTGCACAGTTAAGTTCCCTATTAGAAATACCATACAGTACTCAGGAGAAATGCAAGCAGAGCTTTTTATTCAAACAAATGGTTAAGTGGCTTCCCATTCTCACTCCAAACAAGAAAAATAATTATCAGTGATTAATATTTTATAGTATTTATACACATTTCTGGGTATTAGTCAGATTTAAGACAATCAGGAAATTTAAATATCAAGTGCATATAGTTAGAACACACTAAGTCTTTGAAAAACAAAAGTGTTCTATCTCTGACCAAAAGATAAATGCCTGGAGCCCTGGCTGGATGGCTCAGGTGATTGCAGACTGGTCCTGCGCACCGAAAGGTTGCGGTTTCCATTCCAGGTCAGGGCACATACCTAGGTTGGATCTCCAGTGGGTCAGGTGCATTGGGAGGCAGCTGACTGATGTCTCTCTCTGTCTCTCTCTCTCTCTCTCTCTGTCTCTGTCTCTCTCTCTCTCTGTCTCTCTGAAATCAGTTATACTTGGACGAGGATTAAAAGAAAAGATAAATAGCTGGAATCTAAGATTTATATTTTTAGACAAGTTTTATCATCTGAAACTTTGGTTTCAGTTTGAATGATATAAACTTTGATTTCAATTTTAGGGATATTTATTTAATGGCTAAAAATGTAACAAACTATTTTTTAAAAAAGGTTTTTTGTACAATAGAGCATTCCATGCTGTGTAGCTATATGAATACCCATTTTTAGGAAATAAGTTAATGTTTTAGTCTCTTTATTATGGAAATTACAAACATACAGTATGAACAATGATATAATGAATACACAAAATACTCATTGATTATGTGCAACAATAGCTTCTATTTTACCTTATTTTCTCATATTATGCTTATGCTACAGATTTTTAAGGAAAATTATACTAATCATGACATTTAACCCCTAAATATTTTTGGACATATCTCTAAAAAATGACATTTTTGCTCCATAAGCATAATATTGTTACCACATCCAACAAAATGAACAATAATCCCTTTATACTATCCAATATCCAATAAAAATCACTCTTCAAGAAGAAATTACTGTTATGAAGAGAGGAAATATCATATACCCAAGATAAAACCTGGAGGAATTATATTAAAGTATTTAGTAATAAGTAATAGTTTCCTGTGAGAGATAACAACATAGCTCCCCTTCTTGAAAATAAAAAGAAACAAATTTTTCCATTAAACCATGAGAGTGAACAATATAAACCTGAAATTATTCATGATAATATATCAATGTGTATAGGTATAACGATGGGGTAGACATTTATCTTGAAAGGCATATGATTTTGAAGAATCATAATTCAATTCTTTAGTTCCTACTAAAATTGGCTTTACACATTCCTCCCTCCAAAATACACTGAATTTCGGAACTAATGAATAAAACAGATAATGGTTTCCTCACCGCAGACAGGTCACCAATCAGTTCACAAAAACTGGATTTCTAAACTCAGCTACTTTTGTTTTAAATTATTTTAAAGATTTTATAAAACTTCAAGCCTCAAAATGTTTTAACTGGATTTTCATTACTGAAAACCATACTGACCTTCATTTAATAACATGAATTACTAAAAGTTTGAAATGCACCAGTTTTTCTGAGTGTGCATTAATACCACTAGAATTTATATGCTGAATATTAACTTACCTACAGCACACATAATTTCCAAAGCTGCCAACTTTTTAAAAAACCCAATCCACACCCAAGAATATGTCTATTGATTTTAGAGAGAGGAGAAGGGGGAAAGAGGGAGGGAGAAACATCAGCTGGTTGCCTCCCATAAGTGCCCTGACCAGAGATGGAAGCACAACCTAGACACACGGCCTGACCGGGGATCAAACTTGCAACCTTTTGGTGTACAGGAGAATGCTCCAAGCAACCAAGCCACCCTTCAGGGCCTGCCATCCTTTTTTTAAAAAAATAACAATCTGTTTCTTGCCACTTTCAGTTAAATTGCAAAAAGGTTACACTTGGACAAGATTGCTAACTAAACCCCATAGTGCATGGTAATAAGTTTCGCTTGTATATTAAATACAAGGTTGATAAGAATAAGGATACTCGTTGCTATGTTCATGAAATGGAACGTAGGAGAGGTTAACAGAAAAAAAGATTCATGATTTTCTTTGTCAAAGTAATTTTATGTAGCGTCTTGGAAAGAAAGAAGCACAAGAGAATAATTCTGGTTATTTTAAAATGGCAGGGAACACTGAATTTAACTACACTTAAAAATACATCAGTAGGATTTCTCCCTTCCTCCTCCACAGGAATTAACAATATATTTCTCACAGATTTCTGTTAGCTACTTCTATTAGCTAAATGTCTACCCAGATGAATAAGAAAATGACTCATATCACTGAAATATTTCATAAGATTTTATGATGATATTTCCGGGAAAAATACCATTTTACCTTCTAGCAGAAAAATTTGTAGGAATTAGGATTAAAATACAGGAAAGTAAGAGTCCCATCAGTGAAATAGGGTCTAAGATTTTGAATGTACTAGAACACTTTTGCAACTTTAATAAATCTGTGTGCTATGAAATAGCTTTTATTTTTAAAAAAAGTTTGGTATCTACTTACTATCTTATAAATAATTTTAAGATATCCTAGAGAGGTTTAAACAACTAAATGATAAACCATAAATAAAACATTGCCAGGAAATATAGCCCTCAAAACCACCAAGTCATAATACCAAGTAAGGTAAGATGTATCCAAAAGACAGCTTCCTGGGTTGCAACCAGTGCAGTCCCACGGAGCCCCACTGCTCAGAAGGGCCCTATGCCAGGGGATTAATGCTTTGAGGACAACATAGTAAATTCTTCAAAATTTTAGTTTTGAGTTTGTGTTTTGTAAGTGAAGTCCAGCAGGTCCATGGAGCGTACACTAGCGGCTTAGAGCCTATTTGCTTGCCTTGCACACAGTTTCTCAGTGACCAGCTCCTTGCTCCCTATGCCCCAGCCGGCCTTCCTCTCCCCACCCGTGCAGGTGACCACTGCTGTGTTCTTCCAAGGGCAGCAATAGGACTACATTAGCAGGGAGTTGGCGGCTGTGGCCAACGACCCACATTTTCACTTTGCACTGGGCTCCACAAATTATGTAGTCAGCACTGATTGTGCCTCCACCAAAAACCTCAAAAACATTTATACACCTCATATTATAGTCTATGGGACATCTTTTTTCAAGTGCTTGTTTTTAGGAGACTATTATCCTATTTCTCTCAGTTACCAATAACATAGTATACTAATTTAGCCAGGGTTTTTTTTGTGTGTGTGGTGTTTTTTTTTTTTTTTTTTAACTTAGGGGGCCCTTTCTTTGTTTTAAATTCTTCCTCTAGAGAATAAGATGAAATCAAAAGGAAATCACATTCAGAACAAGTTAAAAAAAAAAAAAGAACTGTATGAACCTGAGCAAGTTCCCATACAAAATAAAGTCTTCCAGTATAAATTTCACTTATATAAGGGGATTGGATTAGAAAATATCCATGGGTTCTCTTAAATGTAACATAGTATTCCAAAATCTATTAAAACTAAAGTAAACCAAAGCCAACACATTAATTGATCATGCTTCAGACCTCACCTTAGTTAATTAACTGTCTTCAGGGATTCTTAAGTTATTATAAAACATTAATTTCTTAAAAACTGCACCCCAGTGCAGTTGAAGGTATCAAGTATAAATAATTGGCATCATGAGACTTCCCGCCAAGATGGAGACATAGGTAGATACACTTTGCCTCTTCACACAGTCAAAAGGACAACAACAAATTTAAAAACAAAAAATAACCAGAACCACCAGAAAATCAAACCACGTGGAATTCTAACATCAAAGGAGTTAAAGAAGAAACATTCATCCAGACCAGTAGGAGGGGTGGAGAGAATGTGCCGAAAGGCAGTAGCTGTCAGACTGGGAAGTCCCACATTTGCATGTGGGTAAACCGGGAGGAACAACAGGGGATCCAAATCACGGGGGTGCCAGAAGGAGAAGAGGAAGAGCAAGAAATTGAAAACTTATTTGAAAAAATAATGAAGGAGAACTTCCCTAATCTGGCAAAGGAAACAGACTTCCAGGAAGCTCAGAGAGTCCCAAAGAAGTTGGACCCAAGGAAGCATATACCAAGGCACAACAAAATCACATTACCCCGAGACTAAAGATAAGGAGAGAATCTTAAAAGCAGCAAGAGAAAACCTACAAAGTTACCTACAAAGGAGACCCCATACAGCTATCAGCTGATTTCTCAAAAGAAATCTTACAGGCAAGAAGAAGTTGGAAAGAAGTATTCAAAGTCATGAAAGGCAAGGACCTACATCCAAGACTACTCTATCCAGCAAAGCTATCATTTAGAATGGAAGGGCAGATAAAGTGCTTCCCAGATAAGGTCAAGTTAAAGGAGTTCATCATCACCAAACCCTTATTATATGAAATGTTAAAGGGACTTATTTAAGAAAAAGAATATGATCAAAACTATGAACAGTAAAATGACAACAAACTCACAACTATCAACAACTGAAACCTAAAAAACAATAAAAACAAAAACAAACTAAGCAAACAACTAGAACAGGAACAGAATCACAGAAATGGCGATCACTTGGAGGGTTATTGGTGGGGAGGTGGAGGAGGGAGAATGGGGTAAAAGTTACAGGGAATAAGCATAAATGGTTGGTACAAAATAAACAAGGGAGATTAAGAATAGTATAGGAAATATAGAGGCAAAGAACTTATATGTACAACCCATGGACATAAACTAATGGGGAGGAATGCAGGTGGGGGGGGTGCAGGGCAGAGGGGAATAAAGGGGGGACAAATGGGACAACTCTAATAGCATAATCAATAAAATATATTAAATAAAAATAACAAAAACTGCACCACAGAGGAACTGAAATATAAAACACAAACACCGCATTTTAACAAGCATCTCAAAATTTTAGGCACCCATGGTCTTAAGTAAAAGTCACAGGTATTGTTACTAAAAGGTACCAGTGACTACCTCCTTATTCCATTGCTAAATAAATTCATATTTCCGTAATTGAGGATGAGAGTTCCTTCATTGTAAGCTTTGGCTCTCCCAAATCCTGGCCCCTGATATGCAAACCAGAGCTTGGTAGACAAGGGTATCTGAAGTGGGGTGAAAGAAGAGGTCTGGTAATACTCTCTCTAGTGTTGCTGGATTGGAGTTCAGGCCACTGTGCACAGTAGATTAGTTTTACATTATATTAGATGATCTACAGATTAGTTTTAGATGATCCCAGGGAGGCTGGATCAGTTTGGGGGCTGACCGAGAGATTTGACCTAGAATTTCCCCAATTTCCTATGGCCCCCCTGTAATTCCTCTGAATAAGAAAAAACACAAACTCAGAACAAACTCATGGTTCTACTTCTATCTAAAATTTCATCTTGGGTTTGAAATCAGATCACTTTCTGATCATGGAGAAAACAAAGAGAATTTATCTTGGTGGAATCACTGTGCTATAGAGCTGACCGACTGCTTTATGTGCATTTTCCAAAATTATATAATTCCAACAGGGCACCATGCGGATAGAAATATGAATATACCACAGTGCCCAATTCTTGTGATTAAACTCTGTACTGGGAAAGATGAAAACCTCAGAGACAGACATGAAATTTATACACACATTAAGGAAGGTTGTCATGGCAACTTTGCTTGAAGTTATGTATTTTTAAATCTAAGTAAATTTAACATTCAAAACACATTTGCATCTCCCTCAAAGGTTCTGTATCAAGAATATATACATATATATATTTTTTAAACTTCCCAATTCCTTCTGAATTTATATCTTCTTGAAAGCTTAACAAAATTCTATGAATATAATAGCAGCATAGACTTAAACACATATTTTCAGAAGGATATGAGAAAAATCAAAGGGAAAGCCTAATAACATTACTACTCCCAGAAGTCCTAGGCTTCTCTAAATCTTTAGATAGCTAGCAGGCCATGCCATATAATCTTTACATGGTCTTTTTAAGCTTTAAAAATCAGTTATCTGTTAGCTGATGACCTTGCCAACACAAAGAACAAAACATAAAAGTTGAGAACACCTAGTACTGCCATATCATTAAACAATTCATACAAGTGACAGTAATAAATATTGCTCTTTAACATAGCAAACCAATTCTTTTATTTCTTCTCGCTCTGAAAGTTCTCCAATATTTCTCCTTACCATCAACGTTGACAGTTATCCTTGATAAGATACCTAGTTTAACTCTCTTGCTCATACACTAAAAATAACAAAAATAATTGTTCTTCTGCTTCTTCCCCCACTACAGCCTGTAACAGAAGCCTTTGTGTTCTTTGTCGTGCAGTCAACTACCAGTCCTTCCTTTATGGCCGTCAACCTAAAGGGTCCTTGAGCTGCTTCCAAACCTGGGACTGAGAGAGCTCTGAGTGCTATTAAGCTTCAGGACATGCAAATTTTTGGTTCTCCCTCCTGGTGAAGCACAGAAGATGTGGATGGTACGTCTTGTGTTTTAGACCAGTGATTTTCAATCTTTTTCATCGGTGGCATATATAAACTAATTACTAAAACTCTGAGGCACACCAAAACATGTATTGCTTTGCCAATCTGACCAAAAATAGGTATAATTTTGATTCATTCACCCTGGATAGCTATTGTTGTGTTGGCTGTTGCCTTTTATTTGACAGTCTAATGGTAAAGAGGCCAGTGCCCCTGACTAGCCAGTTACTGCATGGTTTAAAACTTCTTGCAGCACACGGGCTGAAAATCGCTGCTCTAGAACATTACTTCTATGAGACACAGGTTTTATAGGGTAATAGGTATGCCTGAAAAAGGGGATACTTTCATTAAATACATTTGGAACATTAAGTGTTAAACCAAGGTAAAATAGGTTCTTTAGAGTAAAAGAACCTATTAATTATTTAAAGAACCAAAAAATGATTTATTGCCCTTTTGGAGACAGGCACTTTACAATTTTATCTATGATATATAGTTACAATGGTGAGGCAGCACAGTTTCATTCCTTATTATCATGTGTTAAAAACTTCTGAGCACGTCCGCTGTATTAATATGTATTATATATGAGAAAGAACTCAGTATGGAGAATCTGAGCATGAAGGAGTATGACCCAGGAATCTTTATCTCAGAGTACCCACAGGATAGTTTTCCATGAGACAATTTGGGAAATAATACTCTCACTAACGTAATAAAAAGACTCAGGTCCTTAAACTTTTCCTGGTCTAATAATGATCTCATGACACAGAAGGAACAAAGGAGTACTTATTACCAACTGTTTTGGCTGATATTTTATACAAGTATTGGCTATTACAAACCTATGTTCACACCTAATACAGGCATCACTGAAAGGCATCCACACATCTTCTTAAATATTTCCAGTAATGAGGTACTTGGCATGTCACAAAATATTATTAGCATTAGAGGTAGTCTGGCTACCTGGAAATCTTTCAACTATTTAGTAACTTCGGTAATTTCCTTTACTTTATTCTACATGCACAGAAAACCTCAATAAAGATTTCATTCATTTACATTCATTTATTCAAAATTTTTTATTGCCCTTTTGGAGACAGGCACTTTACAATTTTATCTATGATGTAGTTA
Organism: Desmodus rotundus; assembly: GCF_022682495.2. Lineage (NCBI taxonomy): Eukaryota > Metazoa > Chordata > Mammalia > Chiroptera > Phyllostomidae > Desmodus > Desmodus rotundus. The sequence continues at coordinate 183,146,817 of NC_071388.1, read as the reverse complement.
CAATGGTGAGGTAGCACAGTTTCATTCATTATTATCATGTGTTAAAAATTCAAACAAAAATTTGCAAGTATTTTATTTTATTTTAAAGACTTTCTTTATTTTCTAGAGAGAGGAAAAGGAAGGGAGAAGGAGAGGGAGAGAAACATCTATTGGTTGTCTCTCAAATGCCCCCCACTGGGGACCTGGCCCACAACCCAGGCATGTGCCCTTACTGGGAATCGAACCAGCGACCTTTTGGTTCGCAGGCCAGTGTTCAATCCACTGAATCACACCAGCCAGGTCTGCAAGTATTTTAAATGTAACTAAATGTGTGGGTCTTTTGTAATTACTCAACAGGATATATTTGTAACTTATTTGCTCATCGCATTTTATCACATGCTCCAACAAGATCCATTCCCAATCTCTAGAAAGACAGCCACCAAACTATAAACCTATTAATTGGAGAGTGCAACTAGAGAAAGGAATATCATTTCCTTCCCTTTGTTTATTGCCTGGATGTTTTACAAAATGGCTCCCAATTCAAATTTTACAATTATCCATTCATTCAGTGTCATAAAACTCTGTAAATCAAACATTAAATTGATTTCTATTTTAAAAGTCTATTCACACCCCCCAAAAACATCTGTTCCCTGAAGCCCTTACAAAAGACTAACAAAAGAAAATGTTTAAAATTCATTAGGTGAAAAGTAACCATATTGTTATAAGTGCAATAGGTAAAAATATGTATGTGTAAACAGGAAAAAATTTAAACAGTTGTATAGTTGGTTGAGTTGGCAGCATTAGTTCACTTTTTAATGACTTCTTTTAATACTGCTGTTACAATACTATTAATCATTTTCTTTAGCTATTATGAACAGTATATCATTTGAAACTACTGTTTGATTCCCTTTTAAATAAGAACAAACAGGAGGGAACCAAGATGGCGGCGTAGGTAGACACACTGCGCCTCCTCGCACAACCAGAACTGACAGAGAATCGAACAGCAAGGGGGACTGACACCAAGGAAACAGAAAATAATCATTCATCCAGACTGGTAGGAGGGGCAGAGACGGGCACCGGGGTGGAGAGGACTCGCGTGGCTGTGGCGGGACTGAGACTGGCGGAGTGTGGGACAAATGGCGCAGGCAGTCCGAGCACTAGCAGACCCTGCGGCCCCACATTTGCACAAATAAACCCAGAGGGCCGGACTCAGAGTGGTGGAGAGTGGGGCTGGCAGAGTGGCGGGTAGCACCCTGCAGCACCACATTCGCCCACAGATAAACCTGACGAACGGCGGGCAACGAAGCAGACCGCTGCGCAACCCAGGGCTCCAGCTCGGGGAAATAAAGCCTCAAACCTCTGATTGAAAGCGCCCCTGGGGGTTGGGGCGGCAGGAGAGACTCCCAGCCTCACAGGAGAGGTTGTTGGAGAGACCCACAGGGGCCTAGAGTGTGCACAGGCCCACTTACTCGGGAACCAGCACCAGAGTGGCCCAGTTTGATTGTGGGTATCGGAGTGGAAGATTGAAATCCGGACCAGAGTGAGGCGGACGCCATTGCTCCCACTCGGCCCCTCCCCCACGTACAGCGTCACAGCGCAGCGACCAGCGTTACCCCGCCCCGGTGAACACCTAAGGCTCCGCCCCTTAAAGTAATAGACGCACCAAGACAAAAAAAAAAAATGGCCCAAATGACAGAACACTTCAAAGCTCCTGAAAAAATACAACTAAGCGACGAAGAGATAGCCAATCTATCGGATGCACAGTTCAAAGCACTGGTTATCAATATGCTCACAGACTTGGTTGAATCTGTTCGAAAAACAGATGAAAAAATGAAGCCTATGCTAAGAGAAACAAAGGAAAATGTACAGGGAACCAATAGTGATGAGAAGGAAACTGGGACTCAAATCAATGGTATGGACCAGAAGGAAGAAACAAACATCCAACCAGAAAAGAATGAAGAAACAAGAACTTGGAAAAATGAGGAGAGGCTTAGGAACCTCCAGGACACCTTGAAACGTTCCAACATCCGAATTATAGGGGTGCCAGAAGGAGAAGAGGAAGAACAAAAAATTGAAAACTTATTTGAACAAATAATGAACTTCCCCGATCTGGCAAAGGAAATAGACTTCCAGGAAGTCCAGGAAGCTCAGAGAGTCCCAAAGAAGCTGGACCCAAGGAGGAACACAACAAGGCACATCATAATTACATTACCCAAGATTAAACGCAAGGACCTACATCCAAGATTACTATATCCAGCAAAGCTATCATTTGGAATGGAAGGGAAGATAAAGTGCTTCTCAGATAAGGTCAAGTTAAAGAAGCTCATCATCACCAAGCCCTTATTATATGAAATGTTAAAGGGAGTTACCTAAGAAAAAGAAGATCAAAAATAGGAACAGTAAAAATGACAGCAAACTCACAGTTATTAACGACCACACATAAAACAAAAACGAGAGCAAACTAGGCAAACAACTAGAACATGAGGGTTGTCAATAAGGGAGTGGGAGGGGGAGAGGGGGGTAAAGGTACAGAGAATAAGTAGCATAGATGATAAGTGGAAAATAGACAGGGGGAGGGTAAAAATAGTGTAGGAAATGTAGAAGCCAAAGAACTTATAAGTATGACCCATGGACATGAACTATGGGGGGGGAAATGTGGGAGGGAGGGGGGGTGGGCAGGATGGAGTGGCGTGGGGGGGGAAATGGGACAACTGTAATAGCATCATCAATAAATATATTAAAAAAAAATAAGAACAAACATACCAAAAAACCCCAATGAAGATATTAAGATAATTTGAAGTTTAGATCTTTTACTCGCTGTTTGTTAACATCTACTTATCTTCAATTACAGTATTTTTTCTAGCAGGAATGAAAAACTATTTTAGTCTGACACTGAACCTACTGTTACACTCTTAGGACTAAATGAGGTAGGTATATAAAGTATATACTTGGTTTGTAACTAATGCCCTTTCCAGTCCCTTATTCTACTTTCAGCTTAACTATTACTGCAAGTTTCAGTCTCACTCCTTTTTATCACTGCAGGACACTCACAACAGTTCAAAACAACATTGTATTATTAAGCCCTTTTGGCTGTGCTGATTTCCTCTGACTTTTGTAGTAACAGTAACTGCTTTGTCATATCCTCCTCCCCAACTCCTCCCCTTCTACCTCAATCATTGGTTTTAGCAACTTAGGAAACAGGCAGAGGACTGGCTGAGAAGAAAAATAAGCTCACTGGTATCAATTTGTTGACATTATACAAAACCCGCCCTTGGAAATAGTGCCCATTTCTCACAGCTATCTTCTCACAGCTGCTACACCACTCCTTGATGCTACTGGTCATGTCCTCAGTCTTACACATGGTAGAATTGTGTTTTTAAGTGGTTTTCAATCTGTCAATATAATCACATGGGGAAAAGTTTTATAGGTTAACAGTGCTTTTAATGGATCTGGAGGAAAAAAATAAAGATGTCTTCAGGGAAGAATCTTAATCTGTTTGCCCCAGAATCCAGAAACAATAAAAAAGATGATTAAGATTTCCTCTTAAAAGTTGAAATGCCATCTCAATTTGAAATTAATGATACAGAAGATTTTCTTTAGGATAGTAATTTCTTTTTTTAATTGTTCATTTTACATTGTTCTATAACTTCAGCAACTTAGATGTACAAATATATAACTTTTATAAGCACAGATGGAGAAATAAGGATATTTTTAAAGTTGAAAAGAATAAAAAGAATAGCTGTGAAGGGAAAGAGAGAAAAGAATGCCAAAAATCTGTGCTTACTTTCTGCGTGAGAAGAATACTAATGTTCCAGTTGTAGAAAATGCTATTGTTCATAATATACTAAATGAAGAGAACAGTATATATAGTGTGTCTATAGAAATATGTGGATACAAAAGAGAGTAGAAGGATTTATCTCAAAACTTAACTTTCCCACTACTTGAAGTTAGTGGGACTATCATTGACTGAGTTTGCTACTTTTGTATTTCTATTATTTTCTAGATTTTTCTACAACAAACCTATATAATTTTCATAATAAAAAACAGAATGTTTGTTTTTAAAATATAAACTATCTTAAGATAAAGAAAACATTTTGACATAGGATCTATAAATAAAATAGCATCTATATATATATATATATAAATGAAACTGCACATTTGTGGGCCAAATAAACACCATATGAGGTTTTCATTTTTCCCAAACACATGTATAGAATTAATTTGGTCTTGAGTTTTGTGAGCCTGTGTGGAAAAGCCTTTTCATTCCATAAAAATGTGTTGTGCTGATGTTTTTAACAATAAACTGCTGAACTAACTATCAAAAAGAATGCACATCACAATCAGTGAACAAATAGTTTTTAAAAAACCCCAAAAGCTACAAAACTTAAGAGCCCTGCTGGAGTTATGCTAGAAACCATCAGTGACACCGCGACTACTAAAATATCAGTCATTTGATAAACACAAAGGGCAGGGCCAAGTAAGAATAACAGGGAATGAACAACTTAGTTTATACATAATTAATAGTATTTTATTTTTTAAATCTTTTTGAAGATGATCTTTTAATGTTTTAAGTTAGTCATGTAACTATGAATAAAATGTGTTTATTGAGATGATTCTTCCAGCCTCTGTTTTCCTCAATTCCAATCACTGTAGAACTATACACGGACGGCCTCACTTGTTGGCAATGTGCCAACTCTGGCTCGGCTGCCTGTTTCTGCCTTGATGACTGCGGACAAGGTCTCAGGTACTGTGAAATTCCACTGAACTCACCTGATTTTACTGACACTTGGTTTACGTATCAATTGCCTACTCTCAACTTTTGCTGCCAATTCCCAAACCAATTAAGGCACTTGGATAACAAAGGAAGATGGGCTACATCCACAAAACCAGAGAAAATGATATGTGCGTGGGAATATATTTAACAATTTATTTTGAAACATACTTTTTTAGAAACAACACAATGCTAGGAACTATGAATACATTTGACTTAACGTTTCTGAATATAAATTATTCCATAAGTTAAATATTTTTGTCAAAAATAAAGCCTTCATCTAATTAAATTCTAAGTTAAACACTCATAACTAGGTCAAAAATGTTAGCTCGTTAACCACAAACACATCATAAAAGAATAATTAAGAACTAGGGTACATTCTTGAAATTAAATTTACAAATTACATTCAGCAGTTTCAAAAATAAGCTCACTTGCAACATTTCTCATTTTTCTCCCTTTCCTCTTTACCTGTACTTGGCGTATGTCCTTCACCTGTAGTCTTTAAGAAATGTGTTTTTAAAGAAGAAGTCTTTAAGAACAGCACAACCAAAAAAAGTGAACTAAAATACAGCACTTCAATAGAAAAGTATTCAATACAAAACTTATCAGCACTAAAGTATGAATGTTATAAGATACTTAGAATATTTTGAAATAGCTCCAATATTTTTTTGCTTACTAGTGAGATTAACCATTTTTCTAAAAGTTTACTACTTATGTCCTCCTGTAAAAGCTGCTATTCACGTCTTTTATTCATTTATCAATTGTATGTTTTCTTACCAATTTGTATGAGCTCTTTATACATAGTAAGGTTATTAAACCTTTCTGTCAAATATTTTGCCATTATTTTCACCCATCTTTGTTTTCTTTTTAATTTGGGCTTTTTTTCTTGTTGTTGTTTTGGTTAGTGCTCTCTCATTTCTTAATAATAAATTCAGCCCTGGCCGGTGTGGCTCAGTGGATTGAGTGCCAGCCTGAGAACCAAAGGGTCACCGGTTTGATTCCCAGTGAGGGCACATGCCTGGGTTCTGGGCCAGGTCCCCAGTAGGGGGTAGAGTCAACCATACATTGATGTTTCTCTCCATCTTTTTCTCCCTCCCTTCCCCTCTCTCTAAAAATAAGTAAAATATTTTAAAAAATAATAAATTCCTTATGTTAACTACATGAAATAATAAATAAATTTAGGAATTCTCTTTTTTCCACAATGAGAATTAGTGGAATAATTTAGTGCTAATAAGATTTGCAGCAAAACAGAAGAACCAACAAGCCTCAATTTTATTTTCTCACTTTGGTATTAAAAACCAACTGTATTATTTTCCAAATGATTGGAACATTTCAACATGATAAAACTTGTACAATTCATGAAATGAACCCTATTGTCTGGGGAGGCATAAAAATAGCAAATACAAGACAGGCTACCCAATGAATTATGTAACCCAAGAGCAATGATTAGACACAAATTAATTTATACTCAGAGAATAAAAATATTAATCCAAGAAATACAATTATGAAAAATCATTTTTCCCTCACTTTAAGGTGATTTATTGGAAGTATGAAAATGAATAGGCTTTTGTTTTTTATGAACACTAAGAAAACCATGTTCTCCAAATTCTGTAAAATAATTTCTTTTCAAGAATATTAATTTTAGAGATAAACTAAGAAAAGTATATACAAAGGATGGCATAGAAAGAGATAAGACAAATGTACATCATGCATTAAGAAAATCTAATATACAAAAGTCCAAATTTATTTAATAAAGTACTAATATGTGTTAACATTACACAGTTTGGTTTGTAAAAGGATTCAGTATAGATTTCCTAAATGGCCATTTTCCTCAACGAAGTTAAATGTATAACATTTTAATCTCTCTTTGAGACAGTGATCCACGCTTCTTCTTTGGCGGATGTTACCAGTTCATACTTAGTTTCAATAACTTGTCCGTCCACAGGAAGTAGGCGCAGTCTCCTCACCAATACACTCAGCAGTACTGTGGTCACCATATATGCAAACCTAGTCAGGAAGAGAGTTGACTAGTTACTAAAGATTAACAATCACACTTAAATTATACAGACTGCTCATTTCTCATTAACTTTATTAGAAAAGTCTGACACCTTCCCTTCACTTTACTCTATCATCTCACCTCAACTCTGGGCATTCCTGTGTGCCTGAGAATCCAAGCAAGGAGAAAGTTTTCCTTATCGACTCATCATCAAATCGATCTGGATCAAACCTAAAAAGAAGACTGGTATTTAATTTTTTAAAAAGTCACCTCAGTAGATTTAATTTATGAGAAAAAGAAGTTTCAGGGCTAATCACAATAGAGCTCCACTGGCAATTTACTTATTTACACTGTAAGAACACAGGAATGCAATAAAGTTTAAAATCTACTGAAAATAGAAACTGCTGTCGCATTACATTTAAATTTTACCCATTATATGTTTCCAAACTATTCAACATATATAGTCTCTTTCTGCTTATTTAATTATTCTAACTAATAGATGCAAAATACATTTCTCTGCAACTAGCAATGAAAAAAAAATTTTAAGTTTTTACATTGTTATATGAGATATAAAGATAAATCATACAAAATCACGTAATAAATATTTAAATTTAAGACTATTCAAAATATCAGTTACATGAGACCATCTGATCAATATGCATGGCATTCTACATTGCCTCATCAATTAAATTTATTTCCTAAAATTGAAGACACCTGACTTAAAATTATACTCATCAATTACATTACATCCAGATCTGCTAATAAGTGACAGAAATGAAGAAACAAAATTTTTTATTGTACAGAATTTCGTTCTGTAAAAAATTGCAGGAAAAAATGGATATATTAAAACAAAACAAACCACCCACTATGGAGCATAAAATTTCATCTTCAAGACAAATGTTTCTTTGAAAAGATAAACAAAATTGATAAACATTTAACCAGACTCATCAAGAAAAGAAGAGAGAGGACCCTAATAAATGAAATCAGAAATAAAATACAAGGGGATCCAAGATGGCTACAGAGTAGCTGGAAGCACCATCCACTTGCTCTCAGACCTGGACTGGTCTTACAGCTAAATCACAGAGCAATCAACTTGAAGAACCAGCAGAGGGTGAGTGAGAGCAAGTGTGAGTGTGTACGTGGACAAGAGTCCAGGGAATGTGCATGAGCGGGCATTAGCTTGGCCGCCTGCAGGGCACTTGTGAGCAGGAGGCCCTGGCTTTTCTAGCAGAGCAACTACCCCTGCCACTGTGGAACCCAGCTCTTTTGGCTGCGCAGGTTCAGGGCAGCTGCAGATTGGCTCAGGAGCCATGAGCTCTGGGGGCAGAGTGGCCGAGGAGGTGCTGGATGCAAAAACAGCACAGCGGGAGCAGGCTCACCCAAAGCTGAGAATCACTGGAGGGAGCGAGAAGAGCACCCTGCCACCACCCTGTATTATACTATTGCTGTGGGACTCTTCCCAGTGCCAGCCGGGAGAGATCCAGAGAGAAGCCTTACCTGAAACTGTCGGAGGCTCTGGCAGGCTGTGGCCAACACTGACTGAGAGAGACTTTGTGATTTGGGGGAAGGGGGAGCACATGGAGAACAGGTTCCCCAGGGATAGGTGCTGCGGCATGGGGGGCCACACAGGAACTGTTTTAAAAGAGTAGCTGACGGAAGACTTGAGACTCGGCAGGGACCCGGAGATTACATGCAGGTGTGTGTGCACAGGGCTCTGAAAACAAAAAACTCAGAGGGATAGAGTCATAGAGTCACGCTGGAGGGACTGTGGGACCCAACCCAGCATGGCTCGTGTGCAGGTGACTGTACAGAGGGGAGAGTCTGGGCCCAAGTCTCCTGTGGGTGAGGAACAGGCTGGGGAATGGAAGGCCAGGAGCTGAACGCCTGAGATTGTCTGCAGTCAGGCAGGTCCCCTCACAGACAGGCAAACTCAACAGCCACCTGTGGGATTATAGGCTCTACAGATCAGTGAGGCCAGGCCCAGGAGGCCCCTGCTGGGTGCATTTCCAAAGGGGAAAGAAGAAAAAGCTCTGAAAGGGCCCTTTTTACCGGACACTAAGAGCTGTTCCTTGGGCCCTGATCCACTGAAACCACAGAGCAGAGATTAGAGACAGGTGCAACAAGGGGTGTTCAGGGCCCCACCCAGCCTCTGCACCTAGACAGAGCTGCTGCCAGCCTCAAGCAGGAAAGAGAAGCCCTTTTTACACAGATTGGTCCCTCACAGGAAATGGACAGCTAATTCACCAGAAACCATATGTTATTGGAAAGAATCTGGGACAGACCAAGATTGTGGCAAGAGAACAGGGGAACACTCCCACCATCTTCCCTGAAGACTGAACAGGGTGCCCCAGGGGTGACTCAGGGTTCCCACCCGCCTGATCGCACCTGAGGCCCTCTCTGGAGGCAAGTGGAGGAGGTACTGGTAGTCCTCTTGGGTCATTAAATGAAGGAATGCTGACAAGGCAGAACAGTGGTAACCAACCAAATCTGAAGGACACAACCACAGACTGTGGAATCTGAAGGATGCCTAGGGCCAGACTGGGACACCATCTGACATTAACAGAGGTGGATCCAGAAAGAGAAGACAATGGTAAACACTGGATTCTACTGAGATGAATTCCACCACGGTCTTCTTTATTTGCATTATTTTCTCTCCTGCATAGCTTTTTAACATTCCTTTTCCTTCAAGTTTGTGCCTATTATTTCACAAGATTTTATGTTTTACTTTAATTCAAATCTCATATATTCTTCCTCCCTTCTCTTACTCTATTTTACCTTCTTCCTTCCTCTTCTTATTTTTGATTTAAATTTTTTCTCTTGCTACAAATTGTTTCTATTCTGCACTTACTATTTCTCCTCACTCCAGCCTTAATTTTTCTTGTCATTAGTCATCTCATATTCTTTATCCCAGTTTTCAAATACCCTTATTCTCTCTCCACCTTTATCAATCTTTGCTTCTTGGTTGTGGATATGGTGGTTGTTGTTGCACTTCTTTAATTTTATTTCTAGATCTTCACTATTTTTGTATTTCAAATCTCAAATTTTATCATTCCAGTCTCCAAATCCATTTTGCCTTCCTTCTGCCCTTTCTTTTTATTTTTTGTTTTAAATTTTAATTTTTTCCTGTCTTAGCCTGTTTTCATTCCTTACTCTTAATATTTCTTCTCCCTCTATCCTCTCAAAATCACTTTTCTTTCCTCTAGACATCTCGTAAGCTTTTCTTTCTTCCTTTTTTCCTTCTTACTCCCATTCCACCTATATTAATCTTTGCTCATTTGTTGTTGATATTACTGAGGTGGCTCCAATTTGGTTCCTGGTTTTTGCACTACATATTTTCTAAATTTTTGTTTAAACCTCATACTATACTCTTCCCTTTTCTTACTTTTTATTTTCTTTCCTTCTTTGCCTTATTTCTATTCCCTACTCTTATTATATTTCCTCAAAATCGTTTTTCTTTGTTAGTCATGTCATATCCATTTTTCCTTTCTTATAATAGTCTTAATCTTTTTACACCTTTATTAGAATTTGCTCATTTGCTGTTAATAGTGTGATTGTGGGTGGGGGTTATTTTTGCGGGTGTGGGTTTGTTTCCTGGGTTGTTTGGTTTTGTTCTAGCAGCACCTATACAACAGCATTCAAGATGTGGTGGGCGGTGTGATTCTCAGTCAGCCAGCCAGAAGGAAGAACCACCAATGAACAGCCCAACAACAACCAAACCCAATTAAAACTAGAGACCATAGAAATGGCATAAGGGACATTCTAAGGGCGTCCAGCTAAGGAGATCAAGGAGTCTGCATCACCGAGTCCTGCAAGTCTCCCACCACAGAAGGTCACACCACGAAGACAAGAAGTTAAGGCATATTGATCTACTATGCAGAAACAAATAAGAGTCACCTAATGGGGAGAAAAGGCACACAACTGTAATTGAATAACAATAAAAAATTTTTAAAAAAAAGAAAGAAAAAAAAAAGAGTCACCTAAAATGGGGAGACAAAGAAACAACTCCCAATCAAAAAGGAAGGAGGAATCCCCAGAAAGAGTGCTAAATGAAATTGAGGCAAGAAAACTATCAGACATTGAACTCAAAAATAATGGCTATGAGGATGTTCAAGGAGCTCAGTGAAAACTACAAGGAACTGACTCAGAACTACACCATCATGAAAAAGGACATAGAAATGATCTATAAGAGCCAGGAGGAAATGAAGAATGTAATATCTGAAATGAAGGGTACATTAGAAGGAATTAAAAGCAGGCTAGATGAGGTAGATGATGGAATCAGCAAGCTAAGGGACAAGGTAGAAAAAAACTCCCAGACAGAGCAACAAAATGAAAAAGGACTCAAAAAGAATGAAGAGGAAGATACAAATAAATGGAAGTATATACTGCGTACATGGATTGGAAGAATTAACATCATTAAAATGTCCATACTATCTAAAGCAATCTACAGATTCAACACAATCCCTATTAAAATACCAATGACATATTTCACAGATCTAGAACAAATATTTCAAAAATTTATATGGAACCCAAAACAACCCCAAATTGCCTCAGCAATCTTGAAAAAGAAGAACAAACTAGGAGGGATCACAATGCCTGATATCAAACTATACTACAAGGCCACTGTAATCGAAAAAGCATGGTACTGGCATAAAAAATTAGACATATTGCTCAATGGAACAGAAGAGAGAGCCCAGAAATAAACCCACACCTATATGGTCAATTAATATTTGACAAAGGAGGCAAGAACATGCAATGGGGTAAAGATATTCTATTGAATAAATGGTGTTGGGTAAATTGGACAGATACATGCAAGAAAATGAAACTAGATCACCTTCTTATACCATACATTAAAGACAAATGAAAGACTCAAAACCATAATACTCCTAGAAGAAAACATAGTCAGCAAAATCTCTGAAATTTCTCTTAGCAATATTTTTTTCTGAAATATCTCCTTGGGTAAGAGAAAAAAGAAAAAACAAACAAATGAGACTACATCAAACTAAAAAGTTTTTGAAAGCGAAGGAAAACCATCAAAAGAACAAAAAGACAACATAGTGAATGGAAGAAGATATTCACCAATGATACATCTGATAAAGGGTTAATATCCAAAGTTTACAAAGAATTCATACAATATAACACCTCCCCCCAAAGCCCCCCAAATAATCCAATTTAAAAAATGGTCAGTGGACCTGAATAGACATTTCTCCAAACAGGACATACAGATGGCCAGTAGACATATCAAAAGATGCTCAATGTCACCAGTCATCAGAGAAAGCAAACTGTTTGGTATTTTTTAATATTCTCTATCTCTTTGTTGAAATTCTCACTTTGTTCATGGATTGCTCCGCTGACCTCTGTGAGCATCCTTATGATTGTTATATTGAATTCTCTATTGTGTAAATCACTTATATCCATTTCCTTAAGATCAGTTTCGGAGGATTTATCTTGCTCTTTTGTTTGGAACATATTCCCTTGTTTCTTCATTTTGGATGGCTTTCTGTGTTGACTTCTTCACATTAAATAAAAGAGCCACCTCTTCCAGTCTTGACAGAAGTCTTGTGAAGGAGATAAATCTAATTATTTAGTGCAGCCTGAGCTCCTGATTGCCTGTCATACATCTGTGATTATTGAAGTTGCTGTCTTCATTTTGTAGGAGCTCCCAGTAGCTGAGGGTATGCCGAGTCCTGCCTGTGTCTAAAAGGAGAGGGCCACAGTCAGCACCTAGATGCAGACTCATTCTGGACCATCAGGCAGCAGCTGAGAAAGTATGTAGTCAAACTTCTTCCAAGGAGAAACGGATTTAGGAATTTTTGTCTGTTTTCTCTGTGTGGGACCCAGGGTATAGCCGCAGGGACGCGCCTGTGCCCATTTAAAAATGGCTTCTTTGTTTGCTATGGTCTTGTGGGACTTGTGAATACCAAGTCCCACTGGTTAACTAGCTAGTAATGGAGGCCTATCCATAAAAGCTGAACTGCTAGATGTGTGGACAAGCTCCTTCTTGGGAGATATTGGCAAGTTGGCTTTATTGTTGGAGCAAGAAGGCAGCAGACGTGTCCACCAGCTATTTCAAGCATGAAGGAAGATCATAGTTAGCACCTAGATGTGTAGTGATTAGAGGCCAGACCCTCAGCCAGCAGCTTGTGAGGTATGCAGTCCAATCTCTTCCAGAGGAAAACTGGGGAGATGGCCATTTTCGCCTGTTCCCTCTCTGCAGGAACCTTGGGGGCGAGACACTTGCAAGTACCTGTGTGCTTGTTAACTCTGCTTCTTTGTTTGCAATAGTCCGGTGAGATTCATGAACACAATGGCATCAGAGCTAGGTGATTTGGGGCATGACCCTCAGATGGCAGCTGTAAAAGCTGGGGAACTAGATGTGCACACAAAGGAGATGCTGGCAACTCAGTTTTGCTGTTGGAGTGGGCCAGAGGAAGAAGCTGCCCACTGGCTCCTTCGAGTTCAGGAGAGGATCACAGCCAGTAATTAGATGTGTGCTAATTAGAAGCTGGACTCTCAGACAGCAGCTTGTAAAGTATGCAGTCAACCTTCTTCGAGGGAAAGAAAGGCTGGGAGATGGATGTTTTCACCTTTTCTCTCTGCACTGAACCCTGGGGGACAGCTCGGTAAGTGCTTTCATCGTGCCTTCACTAAGAACTGCTGCTCTGTTTGCTACAGTCCTCTGGCACTCGCACACAAGCCCAGATGGCTTTCAGAGCCAGGTGTTTTGGGAGCCCATCTCTTAGAGGTGAGGGTCTTCAAAGTTTGGGCACTAAATGTATAGTCCAAACCCTTCTCCTCAGGAAAAAGCTGGGAATTGAAGGTTGCTAGTTGTATGGCACTGTGGTAGGGTGGGATTTCTGGCAAGGGTTTGTTTTAGCCTTTCCTACTTATTTCAATGAGGGTATTTTCTCATTCGCCCACTGTGTAGAAGTCACTCAGCTACTTCCTGGATTTCTCTAAGAAGGAATTGCTCATGCATAGCTGTACATTCAGTGTGTCTGTGGGAAGAGATTCAGGAGTCTGCTATGTCATCACCTTGTCCCAGTCCATACTAAGGTTTTTGATGTTTGCCTTCATTCTTTTCAGTTCAGAATTTTTAGTTAGTTTCTTTCTTTTAAAGATTTTATTTATTATTTTTAGACAGTGGGGAGGAAGGGAGAAACAGATGGAGAGAAACATCAATGAGTGGTTGCCTCTCATGCGCCCCCCACCGGCAACCTGGTCCACAATCCAGGCATGTGCCCTGACTGGGAACTGAACCAGTGACCCTTTGGTTCACAGGCTGGTGTTCAACCCACTGAGCCACACCAGCCAGGGCTAGTTTGGTTTTTTAAAGTTGATATGTCTTCATTTGGTATAGAGTAATATTTACATTTGTATCCCTTTAAATCATAGAATTTGACCCAGGGTTTTATGCTCTGAAATAATGCCAATATTGTAACAGTAATAATGTATTTCAATGCATTTTTGTAAATAAATCATATCTAGACAAATGTCTATAGGGAAAATAAGTTAATGTCAGTTATTTACTCAAAAAGAAAACTTATAAAAACCACAATAAAATGTCACCACATACATATAGGAACTAAAATTTTAAAAAATAGTGATAATAGTTAATGTTATTGAGGCTGCAGAGAAATTGAATGTCTCAAATGTAACTGATGAGAATCTCTGAAAAATAGCCTATCAGTCTCCAGCAAAACTAAACATGTGCTAATTATGTAACCCAACAATTTTACTCTTGGGCATTTTTCCCAAAGAAATGAGACCCTGTGTTCACACAAAGTCTGCACATGAATAATCATAGAAATTTCATTCCTAATAGTAAAATCCTAGAAACAACCCACATGCCCTTCAGTGGGTGAAAGGTTGAACAAACTCTGGTATATCCATACAAGAGAATACTACTCAGCCAAAAAAAGTTATGCAATATCTACATTGCCCTCAGGAGCATTAAGTTTAGTAAAAGTCAATGTCTTCATTCTCCTCTGTGTGACAAATATATTTAAACTGTAACTAGTTGTCTCCACAAGGTCTACCTCAGTCCTATGTCCATTTTTGTTAGTGTGAATTGTCTCTCAGGATCATCTCAAGGTGCTGATGAGAATGAATCTCTAGACCTTCCAACAGGGATGGGGAAGGGGGTACCTAACTTCAGAAAGCTTTTCCGTGTCATACAACATGATTACGAACACTTTCTAAATGTGATTACATTTGATTCCTAAAAATGATTTCCACATTTTAACATACATTCTTTTCAGATGTTTCAGTTTGCAACCAGATTTTCTGATCCACAAATGCATATCTTTATTTTTGCTATAAAAGCTACTCGGAATATTAATTTACTCAATATTTACTTATAGCATATTTTAAGGATTGCTATTGCATTTATGAATAGACTTCCTTTAATATTACAATATTAAAAACTAAAATGACAGGCACACTTAATATGTCCCATCCTTATCCTCCAGAAATAGGTTTCTAGTACCTCAACCATGCCACCAGCCCTGCCCTGCTGCATTACACATAGCTGTTTTACCCTTAATCAACTCAATGCATAACCTTCTTCCAGGGCAGTACATCTTAATCCCTTTCCCTAAGATTTTACTAGCTGCTTACCTAGGAGGCAAACAAAAGCAGCTCTGTTCTTCAATTTTTGCCCTCCTTGCCATTCTCACACTTAACACTTATATACACAAAACCTATTGTCTGAATTTGATTAAAGCACTTAATAATTGAAACCAATAGTAGGAAAACAAAGAAACTATATAAGCGATATCTACCTAATGAAAAAAAAAAGAATTCCAAAATTCCATTGAAATTAATAAGTAGTTGTAGAGATCAGGTAGTTAAATAGATCTTAGGATAGAAGCAGTAATAGGAGAGACAAAGAGTAGCAGACAGCAGATTCATAAGAAGAGCAGTGAGGAGAAGATATAAACGGAAGATACAAATGTATCATTGACACATATTAAACTTTCTCCTCAATACTTAGAAAAAGAATGCAAAACATAAAACACACAAAAATCAATAATCACAAAGACAGTGACAGATATTTCATACTTGTATGGTGATGGCCAAGTACTAGGGTCCTGAAGTACCACGCCAAGAGCATAAAGAACAAGGGTCTGCAAGAAAAAAAAACACTCTAGTTAGTGAAGGCCTCAGAGAAACCAAATGACTCCCCAAAAGCCAGCTCATCCTAAATGCTCATTTAATAAAAATAATAAATACAAAATAAAAATATAAAATAATAAAAGAATACAGAGGCTATTATTTTGGTAATCTTATAGTGGGGAAGGCATCCGTAAGCATGTCACAAAAGCCATAAAGTAATAGCAGACTAAACTATACAAAAATTTTAAAAACGACATCCAGTCAAAACAAACGAAACATACCATAAACACCAGTAAGAGTAAATAATACCAAGAAAAAATATTTGCCATGTAACTGACATATGCGTAAAAAGACCTATAAGGTCACTGGAAAGAATAGTGAGTTATAAGCAGATAATTCACAAAAGAAGAAATACAAACTGTTAATACATATACAAAAAGCTGCTCAATTTCTCTAATGATTAAGGAATTGCAAATTAAAATCATAAGACAATTTTATATAAAATTCACAAAATATGTAAGATTCATAAAGCTAGAGGTGGTCAGGCTATGAAGAGAAAAACTTTTCTCACACATTACTGATAAAAATAAAAAATGGTTTTCAGATGGCAATTTAAATTTAACATATATAGGCACTTTGACCCAAAAACTCCATTTCTAAGGCCCTATCCAATACCAGTACAAGTATATAATTTGTAATAAAAAACATCAATCTAATTTCCATTTTTGAGGACTGCTTAAATAATTATGGTACACGTGTGGAAGGCAGTTAGACAGACACGAGCAGAGCAAGAACGATAGGCCAGGTGCAGAAGGTCACCCAGGTGGAAAGCCCCTGGTACCCAGAAACTGACCTTTCCTCCCCTAGCATATCACTGGTCATTAAGTTCAGACCCTCCCCTGACCTTTTCTCCCGTAGCATGGTGCTAGTCATGCAGGTTAGACTCCTTTAGAGGGGGAACGAGAGGGCTGGAGAGCAGCCTGTGAGCAGTAAGCCTCAGGACTAGGAGGTTCTGACCTGCAGCAAATACATGTAGGTCTCAGTTGTGTTTCAGCACCAGGCCCCCCAAAAGCAGCAAAACCAGACAAGTTACCCCACAGCTGACCTCAGGACCAGCTGCATTGACTAATGACCCCCTGCCTTGGTGCCAACCAATCATGGAGACCACAACCCTGAAAGGACATATCTGGAAAGCTGATACCTCCCCTAAAATCTCCACCCTTAAAAGCCCTTAGGAGGGGATCCAACCCACTCTCTCTCCCAGGAGAAACCATGAGCCTTCCCACCCCTCACCCCACCCAGGCACATTACCTTTATCTTCCCCTCTCCTAAGCTCCAAAGACCCTTCTTTTGCCTCCATAACCTTCTGTGAAACACTTCTATCTCTGTGACTTTCTAAATAAACCTTCTCTTATACTTTGAGTCTTAGCTCTGAATTCTTTCCTAGCCAGAACTCAACTACGGAGGTTGCCGCACCAAGGTCCAGTCTGACCCCACCAGTCTAACACCTGGTGCCGTTCTCGCCAACGCCAACGCCAACACATGGAATACTATGCATCCATTAAAAATAGTAAGTTGGATCTGTATCAAGTGCCAGTCGTACTAGTAGCCATGATATACTCAATAAAAGAAGAAAATTAAAGAATAATATATAAAGAGTAATCTTCACCTACATATTCAGTTTTAAAAATACATACATGCAAATAGAAACACAAAGTAATATACACACAAAAAGATCTATAAGAATACACACTGAACTATTTTTTTAAAGATTTTATTTATTTATTTTAGAGAAATGGGAAAGGAGGGAGAAAGAAAGGGAGAAAAATATCAATGGGTGAAAGAGATACATCAATTGGTTGCCTCTTGAAGGACCAACTGGGGACCTGCGCCACAACTCAGGCATGTGCCCTGACCAGGAATCGAACCTGTGATGTTTTGGTTTACAGGCCAGCACTCAATCCACTAAGCCACACCAGCCAGTGCCACATGAAATTATTAAGAGCATTACCCATGGGAAAGGAAGCTTTCCTTTATATTGAACATTAAAACAAGCATAAGAAGTATGTCTGGAAAAAGTCCAGCCGCTGTTAATATACCGTATTTTGCCGTGTATTACGTGCACTTTTTTGCCCAAATTTTTGAGGGAAAAATAAGAATGCACATTATACATGGATAGTATTAATTCCATATCTATATAAATATTTATAATTCTTTTATTTAGGCTTATGTGTTAAAAGTGTAACTCTAGAAAGCAATAATGATATCCACATGCAAAATAATACCCTGGAATAAAATAATTGGTTTTGTTTCTAAATATAAATAAATAAATAATTGAATTAAAAAATTAAAATGAAAGATTTTTTTCTTGAAAGTTTGGGCCAAAAACATGGGTGCACATTATACATGGCAAAATATGGTAACAAGAATGGTTTGTGCAACACTGATGTAACCTGGCAGCCAAGGAGAGTGGACTGGAATGTGTATGAATGAACAGTGATGAATGACTTCACTGTACTAGTCAGTGGGGGCAGCAGACGCTAATGAGTGAGCACGTGTACTGTGTGGCAATCACATTCAAAATAATTGAGCAAGTAGAGAAACAAATCTGCATCAAATTTTGCATTAAGCTTGAACATTCCTCCAAGGAAACTATTTGGATGATTCAGAAGGCCGCAACTGTAGGCAACTGGAGATTGGCAGCTTCATCATGAAAACACACCTGCACATGTATCATGTCTTGTGCAGAGTTTTTTTGAGAAACATGAGATCACCCCGGTGACTCAGCCCCACAACACCCCAGATCTGGTGCCTTGCAACTTCTGGTTTTCCCAAAACTAAATCACCTTTGAAAGGGGAAGAGACTTCAGACCACCAGTGAGATTCAGGAAAATACAACAGGGCAGGTGATGGAGATTGGGAGAACTGTGTGAGGTCCCAAGGTGCCTACTCTGAAGGGGACTGAGGCATCATTGTCCTATGTACAATGTTTCTTGTATCTTCTTCAATAAATGTCTCTTATTTTTCATATTACATGGCTGGATACTTTTGGACAGACCTCATATATTATTTTGTCATTTAAAATAATTGTGTCTTCCTTTGCCTCCTCACACAACCAAAAGAAGGACAACAACAAATTTAAAACAAAAAATAACCAGAACTGCCAAAAAATATACCTATATGGAAGTCCGACAATCAAGGATTTAAAGAAGAAACACTCGCCCAGACTTGTAGGAGGGATGGAGACAGGCAGCTGGGGTGGAGAGGCCTCACCACAAGGCTGCGGCTGTAGGATGAGGGCGGGCAAGGGGGCAGCTGGCAGAGTGGGCAAGGCTGTGGCTGGTGGAGCGGGTAGTCCCACATTTGTGTGCAGATAAACTGAGAGGAACAACTAGGGAATGAGACAGACCATGCAACCCAGGGTTCCAGTGCGGGGAAACCATTGAGTGAAAAATATTTGTGGGGGTTGAGGCAGCAGGAGAAACTCCCAGCCTCAGAGGAGAGTTCACTGGAGAGACCCACAGGGTCCTAGAACATACACAAAACTACCCACCCAGGAATGAGCACCAGAAGGGCCCAATTTGCTTCTGGGTAGCTGGGGAAGTGACTGAAAGGCAGTGGAAAGCTGAGCAAGCAGCATTGTTCCCTCTTGGACCCCTCCCCCACATACAGGACCATAGCACATTCTCATGGGTTGCCCCGCCCTGGCAAATACCTAAGGCTCCACCCCTTACTACATAACAGGTGTGCCCATACAAAAAAATATGGCCCAAATGAAAGAACAGATCAAAGCTCTAGAAAAAATACAACTAAGCGACAAAGAGATGCCCAACATATCAGATGCAGAGTTCAAAAACTGGTAATCAGGATGTTCACATAAAAGGTTGAGTATGGTTGCAAAATAGAGGAAAAAGTGAAGGCTATGAAAAGTGAAATAAAGGAAAATATACAGGGAACCAACAGTGACAGGAAGGAAACCAGGACTCAAATCAAGATTTGGAACAGAAAGAAGAAATAAACATTCAGCTGGCAGAGAATGAAGAAAGAATTAAAAAAAACGAGGAGAGGCTTAGGAACCTCCAGGACAACTTTAAATATTACAACATCCAAATCATAGGGGTGCCAGAAGAAGAGGAAGAGCAAGAAATTGAAAACTTATTTGAAAACATAAGGAAGGAGAACTTCCCTAATCTGGCAAAGGAAACAGACTTCCAGCAAGTCCAGGAAGCTCAGAGAGTCCCAAAGAAGTTGGACCCAAGGAGGAATACACCAAAGCACACCATAATTACATACCCAAGATTAAAGATAAGGAGAAAATCTTAAAAGCAGCAAGAGAAAAGGAGACAGTTGCCTACAAGGAGTTCCCATAAAACTATCAGCTGATTTCTCAAAAGAAACCTTGCAGGCAAGAAGGGGCTAGAAAGAAGTATTCAAAGTGATGAAAGGCAAGGAACTACATCCAAGATTACTCTATCCAGCAAAGCTATCATTTAGAATGGAAGGGCAGGTAAAGTGCTTTCCAGATAAGGTCACGTTAAAGGAGTTCATCATCACCAAGCCCTTATTATAGGAAATGTTAAAGGGACTTATCTAAGAAAAAGAAGAAGATCAAAACTATGAACAGTAAAATGACAACAAACTCACAACTAGCAACACACAAACCTAAAAATACCAAAAACTAGAACAGGAACAAAATCACAGAAATAGAGATCACATGGAGGGTTATCAGCAGGGAGAGAGAGGGGAAAGAAGTAGGGAAAAGGTAAAGGGAATAAGAAGCATAACGGGTAGGTACAAAATAGACACGGCAAGGTTAAGAATAGTATGGGAAATGGAGAAGCCAAAGAACTTATATGTACGAACCATGGACATGAACTAAGGGGGGAAATGCTGGTGGGAGGGCGGTACAGAGTAGAGGGGAATAAAGGGGAGTATAAAATGGGACAACTCTAATAGCATAATCAATAAAATATATTTAAAAATAAAAATAAAATAAAGTAAAATAAAATAAAATGATTGTGTCTTTGGTTTAATAATAGGTAGCAATTATTGGACACTTTAAATAATAAAATTTAAAAATACAGACTAAATGAGTTGAAGAAAATAACTGAATGAGTTAAGTATATTAAATGTTTCCTACCTCTCTGGGAATAATAAATTTGTCAATCTTTCCTTCAATTACTTGAAGCCGGGCAGAAACCGGAGTCAGTTTGGCAGTTCGAACAGTTTCACAAAGCACCTGCCGACAATATCTGTTTAAAAAAATTTTATTTGAAGATTTACTTTGGGAGAAGCAGTTGGAAAGGTACATACATTGCAAAATGTCATTCAACAACTTTCATAGCCTTCCTAATTTGAAATAGTCACATGATAATTCTTTCTTGTTTGAAGATATGTTCTATATTAGAAGTATATTAAGTCCAGGTGGGTAAATATTTAAACAAACAAAAACATCCTTAAAAGTACCAGAAGATAACTCAAAACAACAGTTTTATAATTTTTGAGTAGAAAAGTCCTTTATTTTTAATATGGGATTTAGTAAAATTTTTAATAAAGGACTCTTCTAATCAAAAATTATATAAACATTGACAGAATGATCAAAAACATAAAGAAAACTACAGATAATCTGATTATAGAATTTTTAAAAATATATTTTGCGACCATTATATATAAAATTCAAAAATAACTAGTAAAAATATTTCCAGTAAATATATCTTTAATTTAGCAAAGCTCTTTAAAAATCTATAATTAAAATAATCAAACACCCCAATAGATATATGGACAGAGAAAAAAGCAATTAACAAAATAATACAAATGGCCTACGAACATATGAAATGATACTCAACCTCACTAACAATGGAAAGATTGCCAACCAAAGCATTGTTTTTACTTGCCAGATCAGGAAAGATGAAAAAGAATGACAACAGACAATACTAATAAAAAATGGGGGAAAAGCCCTGCCTGGTGTGGCTCAGTGGATGGAACTCCAGCCTGCAAAGCAAAGGGTTGCTGGTTTGATTCCCAGTCAGGGCACATGCCCAGGTTGTGGGCCAGGTGCCCAGTAGGGGGCGCTTGACAGGCAACCACAGGTGGACGTTTCTCTCCCTCTCTTTTTCCCTCCCTTCCCCTTTCTAAAATTAAATTAAAAAAATATTTTTTAAAAATGGGGAAAAAGACATTCATAGTTGATTGGTAAAAGTATAAATTGGTATAATCTTTCTGAAGGGTAATTTGGCAATTTACAGTATAAGAATATTAAGTGTGCATCTCAATGAGAAGAATAAAACTAAAATGTATTGAAATCTTGCCTTGAGCCAGTTCTGTTAGTTTCTATGCAGTATCTTTTTTAATCCTTAAAAGAACCTCATAGATCTTACTATTTTAATTTTACAGATTAAAAAAATGAGGAATTATACTATTGCGTATATCCTTAAATAATAACCTTATCATTTATTAATAGGAACAATTACTGTATTTTGGTGTATATAATGTGCTCCCATGTATAATACACACCCATGTTTTGTGCACATTATACACAGGATTATTATATCCATTATTATACCCATGGTATGTAATCATACCCACGTATAATGCTCATCCTTATTTTTCCCTAAAAAATTCAGCCAAAAGAGTGCATTATACATGGCAAAATACAGCAGAAATGTTAGCAAAGATGTAAGCATAGGAATGCTGATTGTTTATAATATCTAAAAACAACAAAAACCAAAGAGGAAACATCCTTCCTTTACTCACTGAACAAATATTTATTGGGTGTGTACTACATTAGGAGCACTGTGTTAGATACTCAGCTACAGCAATAAACAAGATAGATGCCCTCAAAGGAAGTCAAAGTCTAGTTGACCGGGGAAGGGAGAAAAGCAAGAACATCAAGGATGAACAATTACCAAAGCACAGTAACTGTTATGATAAGGAAAGTTCAGGGAACTAGTAGGGAACACATGGAAGGAGCACCTAACTAGAGAAAGAACTATGCAGAAAAATAAACACTTAGACTGACACCTGCAGAAAACAAGGGAGGAAAAGAGAATCTAGACAAAGAAACAGTATGCAAAAGTCAGAAGATATAAAAGAGTGTTTGAAGAAAGAAAAGAATTTCAGTATAGCTGAATCCAAGGGCATGAACAGGCAAGAGTAATAAGAAATAAAATAGGAGAGGAATGCAAAGCTTAGCTGTTGAAATGCCTCATAAGCTATGTTAGCTTAAATTTTATCTTAATGGCAACCAGAAGTCACTGAAGGATTTTAAATTGGGAAGTCATCTAATCAGATGTGACTCCCAGATATATAAAGATTACTCCAGCACAGAGATTCTCAACTTTGGCTACATATTAGAATCATCTGGGCAGCTTTTGAAAACCCCTGATGCTAGAAATTGTTGGTTTGGGATTGCTCCCAGGTTATCTGTATTTTTAAAGCACCCGAAGTGATTACAGTGTGCAGTAACAGGCTCCAGTAGCAATTTGGAGAATGGATTGGAAGGGAGCAAGATGCAAAACTGTTGAAATATCCCAGACAAGCTGATTGTGGTCTGAATAAAATTGGCACAACGGAAAGAACTAAAATAAACTTCCGACTAAAAGTTGTTTAGAAAGTAGAATCAACAGAACTAGATCATTGACTGGTTGTGGTAGAGTTATTACACACAAGAATTCTGTCCATAAAATACTTAGAGAAAAAATGGAATTTACAGGAAAGATATGTTACATATTTATTTGTTAATGTTTTGAAAATTTTTGTTTATGCCCAGAAAAAATTTTTGTGTATATGCCCAGAAAAAATCTGGAAAAGTAGTAAAATAGTTAACAATTTTCATCCCTAAGGGTACATGTACAAATAATGTACCTTCTGCTCTGGCCGGGTGGCTCATTTGGTTGGAACATTGTCTGTACACCAAAAGGTTGTGGGATCGATCCCTGGTCAGGGCACATATCTAGGTTGTGGGTTTGATCCCTGGTCAGGGTGCATAGGGGAGGCAACTGATCAATTTCTCTTTCTCACATTGATCTTTCTCTCTCTCTTTCTCTCGCTTCCTCTTTCTCTAAAATCAATACACACATTCTTGGGTGTGCATTAAAAAATTTTTTTTGAAGACCAAATAATGTACCTTCTACACCTTCTACTTCATACAATTCTGCATTATAAAAATTTCAAAGAACTATGTATTACTTTAAAATTAAAGGTAGTTATATTAATATAATAAACAACACTTCCAACATTTTGAAAAATTTGCAACAGAAGCCTCCCCGTGAAACCCATGGCTTCAAGTTTTTGCCAATGGCTATATCCCTATCTTCATTTCTACAGTTGAAAGATGCTCCAAACTGGGGCTGCTTGTTACCCAGTCTGAGACTCCAATTTGCTAAGTAGTCACAGCTGCTATTTTAAAAACTCTTTTCAAATACTACTTACATATAAAAAGTCATCTATATTTTAGCCCTGGCTGGTGTGGCTCAGTGGATTGAGTGCCAGCCTGTGAACCAAAGAGTCACTGGTTCGATTCCCAGTCAGGGCATGTGCCTGGGTTGCGGGCCAGGTCCACAGTTAGGGGGCATGCAAGAGGCAACCACACATTGATGTTTCTCTCCCTCTCTTTCTCCCGTCCTT
Organism: Desmodus rotundus; assembly: GCF_022682495.2. Lineage (NCBI taxonomy): Eukaryota > Metazoa > Chordata > Mammalia > Chiroptera > Phyllostomidae > Desmodus > Desmodus rotundus. The sequence continues at coordinate 183,122,332 of NC_071388.1, read as the reverse complement.
CCCCTCTCTCTAAAAATAAATAAAATCTTTAAAAAGTCATCTGTATTTCAAAATAATTTTTTAGTTTCCAATTATAGTTGACATACAGTAGTATTATGTTAGTTTCTGATTTAACATATATGTGAAATCTTTACAAATTCTCTTATTTTAGCTGTATATTTTGATAAATTTTAGTAATTACATACAATTGTGTAACCACAACTACAAGCAAGGCATAGAACAAGAACATTCCCTCATCCCAAACCTTTACTCGTGCCCCTTTGCACTTGACCCCCTCCACATTCCTTGCCCCAGAGAGGCACTGATCCACTTTCCATCACAACAGTTTTGCCTTTTCTATAATTTCATCTAAATGAAATCATAGTGTAGGCAATCTTTATTTTCCATGAGATTTTCCATGCTGTTGTGTGTGTTGATACTACTTTATTTTTTATTTTAAAAATATTACTTTCCTTACATCAGTTAAGAAAAGTAATTCTATGTTGTTCTCAACATTATAAGTAGATTTAACTGAAAAGTATTATTTTATGGTCTTTTGCCTAGAAATATAAAAATAAAGACAACAATGGAAGTCATATATTTCTTCAAGGCAACTCCTCCATCTATGTTTTTGGCAGTTAGAGAAGGGAGAGGACAAGCTTCTCTGTGCCTCCCGATGTTTCTCGAGCTCTGGCACAGATGTTTTCTGTAACTGGTTTTCCACATTTGCCAAGAGTCTGTTTCCTCAACATTCAGCATGTTTATCAGAAGTCTTGTAATAGTTCCAAAAACAGTAAAACAGGTCCCGAGCATAAAAATGATAGATACACAACACAATGGGGTTTTTTATTGTGGCTTTGGTTCTTTAAAAAAAAAATGTTTAATTTTAATTAAAAAATATTTTTATTGATTAATTTTAGACAGAGAGGGTGAGGGGGAGAGAGAGAAACATCGATTTGTTGTTTCACTTATTTACACATTCATTGGTTGCTGCTTGTTTGTGCCTTGACTGGGGATCAAACCTGCAACCTTGGTGTATCTAGATGACGCTCTAACCAGCTGAGCTACACAGCCAGGGCTCTAATTTTTAATGTCAAATCATGTGGTAGAAATAAATTTTTCTTCATAGTAATAAAACCCAGTAAAGAAATGCAGTCCATGACTCATGCAGAGGGTGAGAATTATCTGCAGAGGCCAGCCCAAGACAGTGGCCACCTCGATGACCAAGACTTATCACTGATGCAAGGTTCGGTTAACTTCAATGCTGTGTCCTCAGAAGGACAAAAGCTTACTGACATAGTATCTGTCAGGCTGTTCTTAATCTGATGGAATCCACTTCTCATACTGTCAAACATTAGCCTGAAAAGGCAACATTAGGTTTTACTTTATCTAAACTTCTCATCAGTCTAAGACAGTAAAGTATCCCAACAATCAATTTCTCTGCTTTAGAAATTAGATGTTTGACAAGTGAAACATTTAGACTTCCTTTTTTAAATTTATTATTTCAGAGAGAGAGAGGAAGGGAGAAAGAGAGAGAAACACTGATTTATTGTTCCACTTATTTATGCATTCATTGGTTGATTCTTGTAAGTGCCCTGACCAGATTGAACCTATGAATTTTGGCATATCGGAAAAATGCTCTAATCCAGTAGACCTCTACCTTTTTGGCACCAGGGACCAGTTTCGTAGAAGATGGGGTGGGAGGTGGGGGGAGACAGGAGGCCGAGCTCAGGCGAGCTTTGCTCATGGCCTGGGGGCTGGTGACCCTTCCTCTAATCAACTGAACTACCAGGCCAGGGCCCAGACTTACTTTTATTTATTTTTTTTTTCAAAATTTAATTCATTTTATTTAATCATAAAAATAATGTATTCATATGGGGCATTTTTTCCAATTTTTAAATTATTTTATTGTTGTTCAATTACAGTTGTCTGCATTTTCTCTGCACCTCTCTACCCCACCCCAGCCAAACTTTAAAATATTGTTACTTTTTTATTACTATAACACAATTTGTTTATTCACCAGTTGATAAACACCTGGACTGCTTCCAGTTTTTTACTATTAGAAATAATATTGCTGTGAACATCTGTATACAGGTTTGTGTGGCCATTTTTTTTATTTCTCTTGGGTGAATGTCTAGGAATAGAATTGCTGGGAATAGAATTTCATATGGTAAGTGTATGTTTAACTTGATACGTTCCTGCCACACTGTTTTCCTACAGGACTATACCACTTTCCATTCCCACCAACAAGGTATAAATGTTCTACTTATGTGGCATCACTGATACTGTTTTATACAGGCTAATGTAAAGCTTTCCCAGAACTACCATATGGTTCTAAAAAGTAAATTAAGTTATCTATTAAAATCTTATGTAAATGTTTTAAGTCCTATATAGATGTATAGCTTTCCTAGATATTAGCATTAGCTTTAAATTACATAGTCAAACCAGTTCAAATTTACCTTTTAATGATTTCCTCTTCCTTTCCTTGTATTCTTACCTGAGCTTCTCAATTTTCTCTGGGGTAACGGGACCCTTCCCAAAAACTTGATCTATCTCTTCATATAGTTTTTTCTGCACTTCTTCAGAGGTGGTTAAAAAACAGATTGCCCAGGTGCACACTAAGTGAAAGTTTATATTAATAACAATGAAAATAGCTAATTCATAGTTTGGATACAGAACAAGAAAAAAACTTATGTTTTCTTTTTCCCTTTTTTCTGATACAGAAGATAAATGCTACCAAAAAATAAAACAAAGTTGTTCACAGGATTTGTATTTCATTGAAGAGAACAAAAATATTTACAGAATACCCCCCAAAAGAGATGGTACAGTCTGGAAGATTCCTTCCTTCCTTGATTTCTCTATCCCTCCCCCCCTTCCCTTGCTCTTCCTCTCTCTTTCTTAATCCTCACATGAGGATATGTTCATATTTTTTACAGAGAGAGGAAGGAAGAGAGAAACATTGATGTGAGAGAAAAACATTGATCAATTGCCTCCCATACACAGCCCAACCAGGGATCAACCCTCAACCTAAGTATGTGCCCTGACCGAGGATCAAATCACAACCTTTTGGTGTACAGGACAGCACTCCAACCAACTGAGCCACCTGGCCAGGGCTCGAAGATTTTTCTTAAAATGACAAGTTAATGAAGCCACTTAATGCATTATACCTGGGTAAAATAGTAATGATAATAAATATACTTCACATCTGGGGGAATGTTAAATGTTGGTAACTTTGATGGATTGTCTAGTTCACTCAACCTGATTTATCAATTCACTGAGGAGCCCTAAGGAAATGATTCATAGAAATCAAAGTAGCAGGAGATTCACCTGCAAATCAATGTTTTACAGTTTTGCTTGTAATGGTAGATACACTGGCTCAAGGACTGGAACTGGTTATTGCTTAGGACAGTGGTTCTCAAAAATCACCTGGAAGTTGGTTGATGGAACAACCTCACATCCAGAGATTCTGATTTATTAGGTTTAGGTTAGGATCCAAGCATCTGTACTTATAACAAATACCACCTTTATTTTGATAAATACCAAAATTAGAAAGTCACCAGCTTATGGTTTACTTTTGTTTAAAATTGCTTATGGATTATATTCACTATGGAAATGGAAAGGTAAGAAAATTACACGATGAGCTTAAAATAAGGAAAATAGAGTAGTTAGTAATCCTTCAGTAATCCTTAGTAATCCACTGGAATTGCAACTATTCAAAGAATTAAATCATCCAGATATATACCATATTTTGCCATGTATCATGCGCCCTTTTTGGCCCAAATTTTTGAGGGAAAAATAAGGATGCACATTATACATGGGTAGTACAAATTCCATATCAATATAAATGTTTTTAATTCTTTTATTTATGCTTATATGTTAAAAATGTAACTCTAGAAAGCAATAACGATATTTATATGCAAAATAATACCCTGAAATACGATAATCAGTTTTATTTATGAATATGATAAATAATTGCATTAAAATTAAAACAAGCTCTGGCTGGTATGGCTCAGTGGATTGAGTGCAAGCGTGCAAACAAAAGGGTCTCTGTTTCGATTCCCAGTCAGGGCATATGTCTGGGTTGCAGGCCAGCTCCTCAATAGGGGGAGTGTGAGAGTTAACTACACACTGATGTTTCTGTCCCTCTCTTTCTCCCTCCCTTCCCCTCTCTCTAAAAAAAATAAATAAATAAATATAATCTTAAAAAAAAATTTTATTCAGTTACAATTGTCTGCATTTCCTCCCCATCCCTCTAATCTTTAAAATAAAATTAAAACAAAAGATTTTTTCCTGAAACTTTGGGCCAAAATTATGGGTGCACAGTATATACGTGAGCACATTATACATGGCAAAATACAGTAGTACCTCTTTCCCTAGATTATGCTTGAGATGACTATCTGCAGCTAGTTTTTCTATGTCAAGTACTTTTAAAAGTATGTTTACTAATTTCTACCTCTGCTTATAATGTCTTTCCTGAGCTAATAAGGGTTGACATAAATTTGTCCCAAAGTTAATATTTTTTTCTTTCTTGACAATTTCACAGATAGGATATTTTTAAATATTTATTTATTTATTTTTAGAGAGAGAGGAAGGGAAGGAGAAAGAGGACAGAAACATCAATGTGTGGTTGCTTCTCATGCATCCCCTACTGGGGACCTGGCCTGCAACCCACGCATGTGCCCTGACTGGGAATCGAACCAGAGACCCTTTGTTTTGTAGTCCGGCACTCAATCCATTGAGCCACACCATTCAGGGCTCAAAGTTAAATTTTTTTACTCTTTGCCTAACTCACACATTATCCAATTCCTAAACATATAATTCACTGTCTGCACTAAATACTATTAATACAATCAATAGCTCCTGGTCCTCAATTATTTTGATAATTTACTGACATCTAGAGTTCAAAAAAGGCACATGATGAGTAACTACCTGTCCTGCACTTTTCCCTACATGTTTCTTTATTATGGCTTTTGAGTGAACTGCAGAATTTTTGTTAAATGAACAAGTAAAACAGAAACAGACTCACAGATAGAGAACATTTTGACAACTGCCAAAAGGAAGAGGGGTTGGGGGATAGATGAAAAAGTAGAAGGGATTAAGAACAACAATTGGTTGTTTCAGAATAGTCATGGGGGATGTAAAGAACAACATAGGAAATATAGTCAATAATATCCTAATAACTATGTATGGTATCAGATGGGTGTAAGATTTATCAAAACAATCACTTAGTAAGTTAGGTAATGTCTAATCACTGGGATGTATACCTGAAACTAATATAATAATGTATGTCAACTTTAACTGAAAAAAATGATTTAAAAAAGAAAAAAAAACAAGTGACAGGAAAACTCGTACAGAGAGTGTACAAATGTATATATATGCAATGTATACAATACTGAAAGATGGAGCACAGAGATTTGAATACAGTAGGCACTTGTATACCTGCTTGACCAAATAATCACTTAAAATTAATGAACAGTAAGCTTAATAATCTCAAACACTGGGAACTTCCAATCAAGATGGAGGCATAGGTAGATACACTTTGCCTCCTTGAATGACCAAACGAAGGACAACAACAAATTTAAAAACAAAAAATAACCAGAACTGCCAGAAAATCAAACTGTATGGAGGTCCAACAACCGAGGAGTTAAAGAAGAAACATTCATTCATACAGGTAGGAGGGGTGGAGACGGGCAGCCAGGGTGGAGAGAATGTGCAGCAAGGCAGTAGCTAGCAGACTGAACGAGCAAGGTAATGGCTGGCAGACTGGGAGGTCCCACATTTGCAGGTAGATAACTGGGAGGAACAACATGGGAGCAAGACAGACTGTGCAGCTCAGGGTTCTAGTGTGGGGGAAATAAAGCCTCAAAACCTCTGGCACTAAAGACCTGTGGGAGTTGCAGCAGAGGGACAGACTCCCAGTCTCACAGGAGAGTTCGTTTGAGAGACTCACAGGATCCTAGAATGTACACAAAACCACCCATCTGGGAATCAGCACCAGAAGGGCCCAGTTTGCTAATGGGTAGCAGGAGAAGTGACCGAAAGCCAGCCAAGAGCCAAGCAAGCAGCATTGTTCCCTCTCAGACCCCTCCCCCACATACAGCGCCACAACGCAGCAACATGGGTGGCCCCACCCTGCCAAATATCTAAGGCTCCACCACTTACAACATAATAGGTGTGCCCAGACAAAAAAATATGGCCCAAATGAAAGAAAAGATCAAAGCTCCAGAAAAAATACAACAAAGCAACGAAAAGATAGCCAACCTATCAGATGCACAGTTCAAAACTCTGGTAATCAGGATGCTCACAGAAATGGTTGAGTACAGTCACAAAATAGAGGAAGAAGTGAAGGCTATGAAAAGTGAAATAAAGGAAAATGTACAGGGAACCAACAGTGACAGGAAGGAAACCAGGACTCAAATCAACGGTTTGGAGCAGAAGGAAGAAATAAACAACCAGAACAGAATGAAGAAACAAGAATTCAAAAAAATGAGAAGAGGCTTAGGAACCTCCAGGACAACTTTACATGTTACAACATCCGAATCATAGGGGTGCCAGAAGGAGAAGAGGAAGAGCAAGAAATTGAAAACTTATTTGAAAACATAAGGAAGGAGAACTTCCCTAATCTGGCAAAGGAAACAGACTTCCAGGAAGTCCAGGAAGCTCATAGAGTCCCAAAGAAGTTGGATCCAAGGAGGAACACACCAAGGCACATCATAATTACATACCCAAGATTAAAAATAATGAGAGAATCTTAAAAGTAGCAAGAGAAAAGGAGACAGGTACCTACAAAGGAGTGCCCATAAAACTATCAGCTGATTTCTCAAAAGAAACCTTTCAGGCAAGAAGGGGCTGGAAAGAAGTATTCAAAGTGATGAAAGGCAAGGACCTACATCCAAGACTACTCTATCCAGCAAAGCTATCATTTAGAATGGAAGGGCAGGTAAAGTGCTTTCCAGATAAGGTCAAGTTAAAGGAGTTCATCATCACCAAGCCTGTTAAAGGGACTTATCTAAGAAAAAGAAGATGATCAAAACTATGAACAGTAAAATGACAACAAACTCACAACTAGCAACAAACAAACCTAAAAATACCAAAAACTAGAACAGGAACAGATTTACAGAAATGGAGATCACATTGGGAGTTATCAGAGAGGAAGAGGAGGGAGGATAATGGGGGGAAAGGTACAGGGGAATAGGAAGCACAAATGATAGGTACAAAATAGACAGGGGGACGTTAAGAATAGTATAGGAAATGAAGAAACCAAAGAACTTATATGTAGGACCCATGGACATGAACTAAGAGGGGCAATGCTGGTGGAAGGGGGGTGCAGGGCAGGGGGGAATAAAGGGGGAGGGGGAAATGGAACAACTGTAATAGCATAATCAATAAAATATATTTTGAAAAATCTCAAACATTGGTTCTTTTGTAGAACTCTATTAAAAATAAAGTATAACTGGGGGTAGCTTTCAATTGTTATTTTAAGCCACTGAACATTCTTTAATTACACTACTAAACCAAGACATAATTTTACTGTTGGAAGATTCCATGGAGGTTATCTTCAGCTAAATTCTTATTTTAGAAAAGGAGAAAATGCAGAGGTAAGTACCTTGTTCAAGGCTAATAAGCAGTGGAGGAGGAATTTTAATTAAGGTTTCCCACCTATCTTACCTCTCAAAAACTTCAGGGATGACAAAAAGTAACCAATCAATATGCAAAGAATAATACTACTCTGAAAATTTCCCCTGAAAACAGCAAATTAGATTAAAATATTGACTCAACCTTGGAAAACGGTTATCTTTTGTGTTATCTAGAGCACAACTGATTTGGATTTTTTGAAGGTCTTTAGCAAAAATACATTTTCATGTAATAAACTTTTAAAACAAGTTAAGCATTTTTTTAAAAAGGTTCAATACATTATATTTGGCACATGTTTACTGAAATTTCATTTAATTTATAATATCTGGACATCTCTGTCAAAAATTTTACAATAAGCCCTGGCTGGTGTGGCTCAGTGGGTTGAGCACTGGCCTGCGAAATGAAAGGTCACTGGTTCGATTCCCAGTCAGGGCACATGCCTGGGTTATGGTCCAGGTCCCCTGCTGGGGACATGTGAAAGGCAACTGATCGATGTATCTCTTGCACATTGGTGTTTCTCTCCCTCTCTTTCTTCTTCCCTTCCCCTCCCTCTAAAATTAAATAAATAAGTCTTCAAAAAAAATTTTACAACAAGAAAAATTTATGGAAATTTTACATTCATAGTTATTGTTTTTAAGAAAATATCCTGCAACAGAAATATTTGTAAATGAAATCCTTCAAGTGAACATAAATTTTTTAGATTTTAAACTGATGTTTTAATACTTCCTTTAGCATTTTTTTAGTATATTTTTATAGATACACATCAATTTCTGTAAGTACTGTATGAATGAATGGTAACTCTGCTAAACTAAAAACCAGTAAGGAAATTAAGAAACATATCACATATTTTAGATTTTTAAATAAAAATCACCTTCAATACCTACAAAAGAGTTCTTTTAAATCATGATCTCTGTGTCCTATCTCTTCTGTTGGTAGACCTTAATAATAGGGACTGAATTGGAGTCAAAGTGAAATGTCTCAGCAGGCAACTGAAAATCTCATTGCTCGGTTGGAAAGGTGTCAATAGCAGTTCATTTTAAAAGCACTAACTGGAATTCACAATCCATAAATTGTGTCAAAAATTTTATGGCAATGTTCAGAGGTGACATAGAACACCTGGGGTTAAAAAAAGAAAAAGGTACCTGTGTGAATGAAGCCTTTCAAACAAGAATAAAAAAGAGGGAAGGGAAATTATAAAGAGTTCTTACAAACTGTGTTTCCTTTATTTCAGAATAGCTTTACCTTACTATATTTTATACTCTTTCTCAAGAAGGAATCAAGTTATACTTACATTTTGCAGTTATTATGCAACTGGCCAGAGAAAATATCATGCTGTCTTCTAGGATCTAGAAAACAAAATTAAGTTTAGAAAGTATGAAATGCAAGGTGGCCTGTATCCCCTACTAAAATAACCTAGAGTATAGAATTAAGAGTCAAGGAAAGGGAAAAACGTATATTATTTCTTAGTTTCACTTTAAAAAATCTATATAATGTAAACACCAACTAAATATTATATTGCCTTTTTTCCTTTGGTAAATATTTATCAGTAATATTACTGACTCATGATACATTTTTGCAAACTGGCTCAGTCCTCTCTTTCTGGCTTGGCCTGGTGCAGCAATGAAGCCTCAGGAACAGTGGAGAAGAGCCTGCCACTCACTGTCCTTGGAGCCTGATTCAATTTCTGCACTCACACCCACACCAGGAAACCACTTCTGTCTACAAAGACTCTCACGTGTAGAATGGGGCTGAGGAATCCTGCTATAAAAGGGTGTGGCAGTAACAGTTTTACTCCTGTCCTTTGCCTGACAACACCACACGGTGGTGTGCTGGGGGTAATAGACACACACTGGAAAAAGCCATGCTGCCACGCCTCGTCACACGGGCGGAGCAGCTTAGTCCATAAAGACTTACAGAAGTCCTCCTATTTTATGATCAGAGAATTTGGGCTCAATATTTGCTGACCCAAATACTAAATAATATACAGCTGCTTCAAAGAGCTAAATAACAGGAGACTAAATATTCACATTGTTCATGAATAATGTACATTAAAGAAAAGAAAGCCATTGAATTTTGGAGGAATTTTGGGTTAAATTAATAAAAAACACACTATATATGTGTGATTATCTTTTATTTGATAAATACTTAACAATTATTTTACCTGTTGGTCATTAAGGTTCCCCTGTACTAAGGAGTCAATGAAAATATATTGACTGAAGTTCCTTCCTTTTCGTTCATTTATGATTTTCTTCAAAATAGATTCCAGTTGCATAAGGGCTTAGAGTAGAAAAACAAAAAAAGATTTTAGAATATAAGCATGTGTAAAAATTAAACTTTTAAAATATTTCTGTACAATGCTACCACTGCAGAATAAAATTTTCAACAATTTTTCAAAAAGCAAATTTATGTTTAAACTCATGTACTTTCTTTTCCTTCTTTTTACTAACTTCTGCATATGTACAAAAAAGTACATAAGACATATATATATATGCACAGTCTAAGAATTAATTGTAAAGCAAACACCTATAATGTCACCACCCAGGCCAAGAAGTAGAACAATACCAGCCCTTACAGGCCTCCACACACATTAACTCCCCCCTGATATTATCCACCTTCCTTCTAAATTTTGTGCTCTTAACTTCACTCTTCTCTGAAATCAGGCATCACTCATTTAGGGACAGAAACAGATGTGAAATAAGCAGAAAAGTAAATTTCTGAAATTTAAAAGATACAGAATAAATAACTGATATCCAACAATCAATAAAATTATCCAAAGATCATTTCTCAGTCCCCATCTTACTTGACCTATTACAGCATTTGATGATGTTGATCACTGACTCTCCAGAAAACACTTTCTCATTTAGCTTCCAGAATCCCACACTCTGACCACACTTCTGACTCCACTTTCCCCCCACATTACTACCTGTTCATTCGCAGTATCCTTTCTTGATGCCCTCTCACCTTTAGAATTTTTTCACAATAGAAGAAGGTCCAATGTCAGGACTCAGTGTTTGGACCTCTTCTCTTTTTCTACTTACATTCATTAGATTGGTGACCACCAGTCTCAAGGCTTTAAATACATTTTATGTAGTTAATACTCCCAAGTTTATTATGTCCAGCCAGGACCTCTTTCCCCTGAACTCCAGACTCATATATTTTATAACCATCTCAGCATCTCCACTTGGATGTCTGAAGCATATTAAACATACATATCCAATAGTGAACTCCTAATCTGTCTCCCCCAAATTGGATCTTCCTAGTCTGTCCCATATTACTTCCCCAAAACTTTATTTTCCAATTACTCAGGTATAGAACCTTGGGCCTCATTCTCTCTTATACCACACATCTAATCTGTCAGCGAATGTTGGTGGTTCTATCTTCAAAATACAGAATTATTTTACTCTACTTTTTTTTCGTTCTATATTTTCTGTTGCCTGTCACCTAGTCCATACCACATTATTTCTCTTGCTTGGTTCACTGTAATGGCTCTGTAAGTAGTCTTCCCACTTCTGCTCTGGACACCTATGATCTATCACAGCAGCCACAGTGATCCTTTGAAAACATAACTCAGATCATAGCTTTGTTCAAAACCTCCCAGTGGCTTCCTATCTCATAGTAACAACCTATTCATACAACGATCTATAAACCAGACAAAATCTGTCCCTCTCCCCGATCTTTCTGGCCTCGTCTCCTTCTATTCCTCTCTGACTCACTTTACTCTAGCCATACCCTGTTATATTTCAAATACACCAGGGAGAATCCCACCTCAAGGACTTTGCAATTACTTTTCCTCTACATGGAATATTCCTCCTTTGGACGTGAGCACATCCACATGCTCTGCATTGACTGGTTGCCTTATCTCTTGGAAGTATTCGCTCAAAAGTCACCTAATCTTGGTGAGGCCATTTCTAATAACCTTATTTAAAACTGTGACCTCCCCAATTCTAGCACCCCCTACTCCCCCTCTTGATTTAATTTTCTCCACAGCACTTTTCATATTTTAACATATTATTCAGTTTACTTATTTAGATTATTGTCTGCCTCTTCCCACTAGAATGTGCTGCCACGAAAGCAGGAATTTTTGTTTGATTTGTTTTACAGTTTTATTTAAAATCAAAAATAATAAATTACTAATTTTCATTCATAGTAATTGAACCAATTTTTGTGAAATACATTTGTTATTAAAGGAATTAGTCTAAATGCATACATCAAGATAATCAGAATGGGCCCTGTCTGGTGTGGCTCAGTAGAATGAGTACTGGCCTGCAAACTGAAAAGTTGACGGTTCAATTCCTAGTCAGGGCACATGCCTAGGTTGCAGGCCATGTCCCTGGTTGGGTGAGTGCAAGAGGCAACCAATGAATGTTTCTCTCCTTCTCTTTCTCCCTCCCTTCCCCAATCTCTAAAAGTAAATAAATGAAATCTTTAAAGAAAAGATAGTCAGAATAGTAACAAAAAAACAGATAGCATAAAATGTGTCAGTTAAATTGGCTTTGCTGGACTTATACTGGACATCAAGGGAATCACCAGAATGGTGTGCCCCATGAGGACAGGATTGTTGCCTTCTATACCAAGAAGGGTGACTAGCACATATGTGCCCCAATAAATATTTGTTGAAATAATTAAGGAAGAGAATCCTGGGAAGCAATACTATTATATATGAGAAATAATTCATTATTTCAATGTACTTTATGTATTTTAATTTACCCAGCCTACTTCCAGAAAAGAAAATGAAGCAGCTCCGAATAAAGGTATTAAAGCATTACATTCATTAAATTACTGACAAATATATAGAATAAAATAAAAAGGGAGAGAATAATTGGGAAGCCATCTTAAACTAAAATCGCTATTTTTCTGTGTACAGTTTACAAAGTTGTAACCAATGCCAAACACTTTTGAAAATATTTTCACTCAATGTTTGGTAAGAATTTTTTATGTTGCTACATTTTTTATAAATATCTACAAAATATTGACTCACGTTGATATTATTTCCTTAGCAGTTCCTATGTTGTTGGACATTTAGACTGTTTCTGGTTTTCTACTTGCAGAAATAGTAGGAACAGAAATATTCAAGGAATATTTTTCTTCTGGATCACTTCATCCATCATTTAGTTTATGATTCTTAACACAGGTCATCAAATTGCTTTCCCAGGACTGTACCCTTATACTTCCCAGTAATCCTGCAGGCTACACCAACTCTACAGCATTCTCATTCTGCAGTGTGCTAGAGTTTCATTTACTAATTCACTGCCTTGTCCTCTTTTGTTTAAGAAGACTTTCATTATAGGAAATGTAGAAAAAAACATAAAGAGAGAAACAAATACATGACAAAATAGAGCACATAGCTTTTTGTCCTTATTAAAAACTAAGAGTGTCAAAACTTACCATCTTCATATTGATTTTTCCGAGTTGTACTTTTATCAAGTGATCCATCTAGAAAGCCTTTTCCAATCTCAGACCAAACCTGAAAATAGGAAGACATATCTATTATCTAATAAGGAGATTTTCTAAATAATCCCAAGCAATCTAAGCTAATAATTAAGAAACTCCTATCTGACTAACCAAACTGATAATTAAGCTCTCCCTTTTAAATTAGCTACATAATCATTTACTCCATGATCTCTGAAAATAGAGCAAATATATTTTAACAACTTCAGTCAAAACACCTTCGAATTAATTATAATTGAAAAGTCAAAAGTTCCATTTCTTTAAAAGGTGTAGGAATGGGGAGGAAAAGAACGTGGCAATAAAGTCAATTCTCAATTTTTTATTATAATGTTACCATAGGGAAATTCATTGGGAATTCCAACTTTTACTTCACCTGGGATATTGATAAGACTGAGATCCAGAAAAAGGTTGAAAAGTAGTGTAAAATTTGAAGATAGTAAACAACAGGATAGGCTTCCAATTATTTCACAATTGGTTAGTTAGCTTCTGAAAAAACTTCAACTTGTTTATAATTCAAAAGTTCTTAAAGAACTTAGGGGGAAAAAACACACCACTTATATTAATCAGTGCTAAATATTTTTAAAATTATTAATAGAGTTAGGGAGTTCTCAACCATAATCTTACAAAGATATACCTCACAGATTATTCAAATGTAAAAAATTAAACTATTAAAAGCATTATAAAGATACACAGTACATTTTTACATTAGGAATACCCTTAAAGTGAGGAATGAGTTTTCTAAGCATGACACAGAGAACAGAGCAAAACTTTATAATGAAAGAGTTCATTTAGCTACTCCATCCCACCAACCAAAAGCTGAACAGACTGAAAAATCAACAACTCTTCTTGGATCCCTAAGACACGGAAAGGGCAAACTGAGGCCTCCAAGATTGGGGAGACAAACGAAAACTGGGAGTCACATCTTACTCAAACAGAATCATAAGTAGAAACCACCTCAGGAACCAATGCAAAGGTAGGAAAACCTGAACTGTAATCGACAAACTGCTTGAGGTTCGATATACACAACTCTGAGAGTTAAAATCTCCAGGGAGACCTAGTCATGGGAGGCCCTCAAAATATTGTGAGATTTACCTCTAGAAGCTTGGTCAGGTTCCCACAGTAAATGCTGGTAAAAACATCCTTGGGATCCCAGCAGGGGGACTGAGTAAGGAACCAAATTTGAAATAAGCCAGAGTACTCCATTCGTCTTAATAAGACCTATTCTCTTATGAAACTACTTAGCCTAACCTACTGCAGTATTATCAAGAGCCTAACTGACCTGGAGAAGGGGAATATCCAACTCCAGTCAGATCTAAGCTTCCAAGTGGGAGAAGGGAAATACCAAACTCCAGCCCACTATGGCCATCCTGTTCTACCTAAAGGGGGAGAAAAAACTGAAAAACACTTGTGAAGTTCACAGCACAGAGGAACAGGCTCACTAAAAGACTAAGTTAAAACCTAATCATAGAACTATGGAATGCTTTCCCTTTCCCCACACCCCACCAAAGTCCTATTTACACAAGTGTCTTTTAACCAGTATATTGTGTCTAGCTACCAAAAAATAAATAAATAAATAAAAATATGTATATATATGGCAAAAACACAATTTGAACAAACAGAACAAGCATCAGAACAACATATGGCAGGGATGTTGGTTGGAATCATCAGACCAGGAATTTAAAATAACTATGATTAATATGCTAAGGGCTCTAAAGGATAATATCCTAAATGCTCTAAAAGACCCTCTGGTAAAGGCTGAAGTATACAGCATGCAAGACAAGATAGTCAATGTAAGCAGAGAGATGGAAATCCTAAGAAAGAACTGAAGAGAAGTGCTAGAGATCAAAAACACTGTAACAGAAATGAAGAATCCCTTTGCTAGACTCAGTACACTGGTCACAGCTTAGAAACAATCTCTGAGCTACAGGATATATCAATAGAATCCTCAAAAACAGTTTGTTATAAAACTAAACATACTCTTCCTATATAATCTAGCAATCCCAACCTTTAGTATTTACCCAAAGGAGTTGGAAACATGTCCACACAAAACCTGCACACAGATGCTTATAGCAGCTTTATTCATGATTGCCAAAACCTGGAAACACCAAAATGTCCTTTAGTAGGTAAATGGATAAACTGTGGTGCACCCAGACAATGGAATAGTATTCTAGGCTAAAAGAAATGAGCCACAAAGCCATGAAAAAACAAGGAGGAAGATTAAATGCCTATTTCTAAGTGAAAGAAGTCAATCTGAGAAGGCTACATACTGTATAATTCCAACTATATGACATTCTGGAAAAGGCAAAAGTATGGATACAATAAAAAGATCAGTGGTTGCCAGAAGTTGGGAGAGGAGGGGAAAGATGAAGAGGCAGAGCACAGAGGATTTTTTAAGGAAGTGAGAATACTCTGCATGACATAATAATGGATAAATGTCATTATACGTTTGTCAAAATCCATTAATATACAACACTGCGGGTAAATCCTTAGGTAAACTTCGGGGGGTTGTGATATGTCAATATAGGTTCACCGCTGCCAAAAAATGTACCGTTCTGACGAGTGACGTTGATAATGGGGGAGTCTATGCATGTGTAGAAGCAAAGGGTATATGGGAAATCTCTGTACCTGCCTCTCAATTTTATTATAAACCTAAAAGTTACTTAAAAGATAAAGACTTTTTAAAAGCACTATAAATAAAAGCAAAAGAAAACTGAGAAAAGAACAAAGAGCTCTTGCAGATTAGTAAGAAAAAGAAACATATCAGTAGAAATATGAGCACAGTATATGAGAAAGCATCCCACAAAAGAAGAAACACAAGTTTTCAACAAAAATATTAAATAATGTTTAACTTCATGAACAATAAATTATAAACTTTAATCATGAAATATCATTTTTGAATGATTAGGTAGGCAAATATTTAAAGGACAAATAATTCTAAATGTCAAAAGCACAAAGAAAGAGCACACTGATGTTGGTGAGAAAACAACGGGGACCATGTGTTTGGAGAAACAGTATGCACCCGAACGTGAAGCACACATTTCCCCACACCCTAACATCGGTGAAATTGGTACGCTTCTTACAACTGATGACATCTCCTAACTGCTCAGTCAATTGGTTATTATTCCTTGTGACATAAATCCCTTTTAATGTGTCTCAGACATTAAAAGATCACTTGAGGAAGACTTCAATTCATGTTTATAGTCTAAAAACTTTACTTTGACAACTTCTAGTAATGTTAAAAAATACCAGATTCCTTCTAAAAAACATAATTTGAATCTGCTCAAATCCAAATTGAGGAACATTCAACATCATAATTGGCCTGTATTTTTTAAAAAGTGTCAAGGTCAAAGAAAACAAAGAAAAAATTGAGGAACTGTTTCACATGAAAAAGGTTTGGCCACCAAAGTGAAGAAATTTGAATATGGGCTGTGGTTAATAGTATTGGTACAATATGAATGTTAAATTTCCCAAGTTTGAAAACTATGTTTTCCCTATAGAAGAGAATACCCTTGTCTTTAGGAAATCCAGCCTAAAGAATTTAGGAAGAAAGAAGCAAAATGGCTACTTGACACTCGAATGGTTCTGGTAAGGGGGAGGAATGAATAGATAAATAAATAGATAATGGCAATCACAAATATGGCAAAATGTAAACCACTGGTGAACCTGGATAAATGATACATTGTAGTTCTTTGTACTAGTTGCAACTTTTCAGTAAGTTTGAAATTACTTCTACTTTGAAATTATACCAGTACAAAAACATGCAGAACGGGTTAGAAGAAAATCCTAGAAATAACAGTGGAGGTCTCTTTTTAAAAATATTTTCTAGTCAATATGAAAAAAATCACACGGCCCTGGCTGGTGTGACTCAGTTGGTTGGGCATCATCCTGCAAACTGAAAGGTCGCAGGTTCAATTCCTAGTTAGGGTACAAGCCAGTGTTGCGGGTATGGTCCGGTCTGGTTACATGCAAGAGGCAACCGATGTTTCTTCTCTCTCTCTTTCTCCCTCCCTCCCCCTCTCTCTAGAATCAATAAAATAAACATTTAAAAAAAATAACAGCTCCAATTAAAAAAAATTAGATAAAAACAACTGAGTCAAAAATTCATTCTTCATTAAAATATGAAAACATTTTAGGAATTCCTTAACTAATTTACTTTGCCTGGGTACACAGAGTAGTTTATCTAGAAAGTGAAATTTAGAGTGGTTTTCCCACTTCTAGTCTTATGCTCTGGAATGTTTTATTAAAAAAGTGTATTTTTTAATCTTCAAACAAAAGTAATAAAACAATTTTAATGGAAAAAGTGCAACACTAAATAGTGACAAGGTGTTAAACACAGTGACTAGTGATTATTGTTTTAAATACACTATCTTGATTATTTAACCAGTTTTATAGATTTGAAAACAGTAAGGAATAATCTCTCAGATATCCAATATGCTATAAATGACCTGAGTATAATTTGAACCAAATAAATTAATTTAATGTTGAGTTTGATAAAAGAGATTATTTATTCTAGTTCAATGATGACTGCCGTACAGATGGCCACCAGATGTACGAAAAGATGCTCAACATCATAATCATCAGGGAAATGCAAATCAAAACCGCAACGAGATACCATCTCATTCCCATCAGAATGGCTATTATCAAAATGTCAACAAATAAAGTGTTAGTGAGGATGTGGAGAAAAGGGAACCCTTGTGCACTGCTGGGGAGATTGTAAATTGGTGCAGCCACTATAGAAAACTGTATGGAGATTCCTCAAAAAATAAAAAACAGGGTTGCCATATGACCTGTATTTATCTGAAGAAAATCAGAAGAAGAGAATGAGAAAATGAGAAAATTATAAAAGATATACAGGCCCCAATGGGTAACTCGATTGGTTAGAGCATTGTCCTGATATACCAAGGTTGCAGGTTTGATCCCCAGTCAGGGCACATATAAGAATCAATCATGAATGAATAAATAAGTAGAATAAATATGTAGAACAACAAAATTGACATTTCTCTCTCCCTCTCTCTCTCTCTCTCTCCCTCTCTCTCCCTTCCTCCCTGTTTCTCTTTTTCTAAAATCAGTAAGTTAAAAAAAAAGAAAAAAGATATATGCACTCCCAAGTTCGATGTAGCATTATTTATAATAGCTAAGATATGGAAGCAACCTAAGTGTCTGTCAGTAGATGAACGAAAAAGAAGATGCAGTATAGATATACAATGGAATATTACTCAGCAATAAAAAAGAATTTGCAACAACATGAATGGACCTCTAGAGGGTATTTTGCTAAGTGAAATAGGTGAGAGAGAGAAAGACAAATACATGATTTCACTTACATGTAGAATCCAAAAAATAAGCAAAACAAACAAATAGGCAAAACAGAGCAAAACAGACCCATAGATACAGATATCAAGCTGATGGTTGCTGGAGAAGTGGGTGGGAGGATGGGTGAAAAGGTGAAGGTGAATAGGAGGTACTAACTTCCAGTTATAAAATAAATAAGCCACAGGGATGCAGTGTACAGCACAGGGAACATGTCAATAATATCGTCGTAACTTTGCACAGTGGCAGATGGTTACTAGACTTATTGTGATGATTGCACTGGCAGGGGTGTCCAACTTTTTGGCGTCTCTGGGTCACAATGGAAGAAGAAGATTTGTCTTGGGCCACACATTAAATACACAAACACCAACAGAAACAAAAAAAGCTCATAATGTTTTAAGTAAATTTATGACTTTGTGATGGGCCACAACCATCCTAGGCTGCATGCAGCCCAAAAGGCTGCAGGTTGGACACTCCTGCAAGTATATAAATGTTAATTCACTATGTTGTACATGAAATAATATAATATTGTATGTCAACTACACTTTAATAAAAAAAATATATTTTTTCAAACAGAGAAAAATCAATTCTATATGTGGATTTAGAAAGAGCAACCAGTAAATCAATTTTAAAGTGAATTAGCCTTTCTTCAAATCATACTCATCTCATTACATTTTAGTGCTCAGGGCTTTAACTTCTTTCCATATAAGACATAGTATAGTTATATTAAATACAGTTTTTCCCTCTATTCTAGAATTCAGTATTATTTTATTATATAGTTAGTAAACATTAAAAGAAAATTTCTTTAGTTACCTGATTTTTAAATTTCAAAAAGTAATTGCGAGCAAAAAGTAATTCTTAAATTAAAAAACAAATACAATTATCTTTGTTTACATTATTGTTTTTATCCCCAAACAAGGAAATTCTATACTATAAAATCTTATACCTTATTCTTGAGATGCAAAATCTACATTATTTAACTATTCAATTTGATGAAAGAATAATTTAAATTTGGCTCTAGACTTACTGTGCCGTGATTCTTCTGGAAGCGAATGATTTCCTGCTCATCTTCAAACGTACTGCCCATTACCATCTGTGTAACAGACTTCATAGCAAAACCAAGCATGTGCTGGCAAAGGGGTACGTGCTGGGACTCTGGGTAGGAGAGCCATTTATCTAATAACTCTTCTGAAAGCTGAAAGAGAATGGAAAATCACAATGATTTACTGTTTCCTCTCGCAAATCTTAGAAAAATTCATCAAGTAGGTTCATTTCACAGAGTACACAGCTCAACTCTAACCAAGTAAGCATTCAGATGATTAGTTAATCTGTCAGGCTAACCCCGGCTCCACCTAAAATTAAAATTACATGCTCAGTGGTTTAGATTAAGATTCTGTCCCAAGGGTTGATCTGCAAAACAGAATAGAACTGCCACCACCATCACAACAACAAAATATATAATTTAAAAGTTCAAAGGCTGGTAACACCTTAAAAATAATGAAAATTAAGAGACTAAAATCTTAGTATCTGATTAAAAATAATAAAGGCGCACCACAGAGTATCTGTCATATATAGTAAACAATCAACAAATACATGAATATGTAAAAGTCCTAGTCACACTCCCATAACAGAAAATTCTCAGAGTCTCTTTGTCACGTCTTAATTCAAGTATTTATTAAATCCCTTGTGGAATAAAAACAATGCATAGGAAGAAGATCAGAGCTTTGGAGTCAGAAAAACCTTGGTTTTATTTCTGGCTCTCACTTAGAAGTAATGTGACTTTGACCAATTTGCTTAATTTTTCCAATGTTCAGATGTCTCAACAGTTCAATGGGAACAACATCTCCTACCTCACACTGTTGCTGTGACTGGGATAATTATATGCATGTCACATAAGGTGGTATTGGCTTTGTGCGGTGATAGATATAAAGCCCCTTTCAGGTTAGGAACTCAAATTTAAGCTCTTTTCCTATAGCATCCCCATGAAAACTTTGTCACAATATAAAGGATTAAAATCAGTTTTCTGAGAAACGGATAAATATTCAAAATGAAAAGATATGCATGACATAGGTTTACACCTAATTAAAGTGAACTATGTGGAATATAATACTGTTTTTGGAAGAAGGGAAAGGGAAGTTTTCATGAGTCTATAGTATCAAGATAAATGAATTGAGCCGGGTAATACATTTTATTTTTTATTTTTTGTAATATATTTTAAAAGAACTCTTTGAGACTTAGATGAAGTATAAAGAAAATAGGAAAATAATAATTAAAATAGAACATAACTATATAGTTAAAAATAACTTTCATATTACTAATGAAATAATTCCATGTACTTTAAAAAGTTAGAATTCAGTAGTTATTATTGAGATCACATAGCTTCCTTTACACTAAAAAGTAAAAAAAGATTTTGGAAACAAACCATGCTGTTTTTAGGTGAAAACAGAAGAGCCCATACAAATATGACATATAGCTAATGACAGAAGCTCCAATTGGAAAGGCAAACACTGGGGAAGAAAGCTTTCTTATAAAAGAAATAATAAAACATATTAATAGATATAAGATAAACCCATAAGATTTCCTTTTTCAAACATCACAGTTCATTTGCTTTAGAAAATATTATATTTCTTAGTAAGTACGGGATTTTTGCTTCAAAACAATTCTAGGAAAAGCACGTCACCTGAAACCATCTCAGCTGTGTGCACAGATGGGAAGTTAACTGGGTGTCAATGTTCATCCACTTAGATACGCAATCGTCACACCCTACTTTCTTCATCACTCAGTCTACTCCTGAATGTCTAATCCTAAACTATCAGGCCCAACCCATGTGAAAAAACTACACCCTCATGATTTATAACCTTTGTGTTGACCCATTTGTTTGGGTTTATGACAAGTACCACATGTCAATGCTGACCCTTTATTTTATATATATGGAAGATTAAATGAGCTTATTGAACCATTAAACCAATGAACTCAGCCCTGGCTGGTGTGGCTCAGTGGATTGAGCTCCTGTGAATCAGGGGGTCGCTGGTTCGATTCCCAGTTAAGGCACATGCCTGGGTTGCAGGCCAGGTTCCCCAGTGCGGGGCACACAGGAGGCAGCCACACATTGATGTGTCTCTCCCTCTCTTTCTTTCTCACTCCTTTCCCCTCTGTCTAAAAATAAATAAAATCTAAAAAAAAAAAAACCCAATGAACTCAATAATTTTGGCTATTAATATTATTACTAAGATGTCAATTAAAAGGATAGTCATAAATTCTAAAATCCACAAATACTTGTTAAATCAGAATTGAGACCCAAAGTCACAGGAAAATATTTGCTTGAAGCACAGAGAAAGAAGTGACACTCACAGAATAAAACTGGAGGTTCACACTCAGCCTTGGAGCAGAGACGGTCAGGACAGGAAGAAGTCAGAGCACATAGGATGAGGTCTGAGAGGATTAGAGAAGAGTCAGAACACAGAACTTAGGTCTGGACCAAAAAACCAAAAAAACAGCTAAAAGGTTTAGTGTGTCAGTATGAAATATACAACTTAATTTGGAGTGACAACTCTGGTAAAGAAGTTGGAATTCTCTTAACAAATACCACTGGTAGAGAGAGAGCAGTACTCTTCAATCAGCTGCTCTCTGATTAAACATTTAATTGGTATTTCTGACTAATGCTTAAGAGCTAAGTAACCACTGGCTTGTGCTATGGGATTTACAATAAAAATCTGAAACACATTTCTCACATATGGACCCAGTCTGGACCAAAGTTTGAAAATATGAAGACAAAAACATGAAAAATGGGAAATAATTTTCCATCTTAATTTGCATTTGATAAGGCAGGAGAAGAAAAATGGAGTACAGAACAACAACAAAAAAATAGAAAGTTTAGAAAATAGAGTCTATGATAAAAGATTAAAGAAGTTAGAATTACTTACTTTGAAGCAGAGAAGAAAGAATAATTAAGACTTTTAACAATAAACAGTGCTGAAAAGAAAAAGGCATTACAGCAAAGCAAAGAGAAATGGGCAAAATTCCCTGGAGACATATAACTAAATACAAAAAGATTCTTACTAACAAATTTAATGTGCTTTAACAAAACAGAAAGGAAGATTTTGACTGGTGAATGCTCAGAAACAGGCAAACTAACTGCTTCCAGAGAGGACAATGAGGGTGGCAGGCACAGTTATGACAACCAAGCAGGCAGCCTGAGAGACCCAGAGAACATGGGGTGAGCATGGCCAATGTAAAAACTTGAGATACAAAACATGAATGCTAACAGTGAGAGGGTGGGAATTTGGTATGCAAGTCTCCTGATGGCCCTCTAAATGATGGCTATAAGTTAAAATTGGAACTGAAAAGGAGGGAGAAAGCAGCAGCCAGCCATGTTTAAAGGCCTTGTCTGGTCTGTTTTCAGAAGCAAAACTATGCAGAGAGGAGCCAGTTAATGCTCCCGGTAGACTCAGCAAGCAAGTCTGAAGTCTGAAATGGAAAGTGTGAGTTTCAAATAGAATTCCGATAAGGAAAACATGGCATTAACCATTTACCAAATGAAATTTTTAAAAAGTGGATACTGTGGAATAATAGTTAACATGACATCCTCTTAAGAGCTATCAGGTATTCTATGGCTCAAAAAAGTTACAAAACTGCTTTAAATGTGCAGTCAGAACACTTTTAGGAAGAATGAACAAAGTTATAGAAGAAGGAAAAAAATAAAATTGACCAAGTAGCTATTATACGCTGAACACTGTTCAGCACTTTAAGAAGCATGTCCTCATTGGTATGATGTCTAGAGTTTGCTTTAAAATAACCAAGAGAGAGGACAGGGGAAGTACTTCAATAAGTAGGGGCACAGATAAAATAAAATTGAGTCTAATTTGATAACTGTTAAAGTTTGGTGACAAAGACATGGATGGTCATTACACTCTTCTATTTTTGTTTCTTTAAATTTTTCATGATTTTAAAAATTACTCTGTATCATGAGAGAGTAAGTGGGGGGTGTTCACTCCTGAGTGAAAGTGGGTTTGCTCTCTACACACTAGAAAGGACTTCTATGTAACTCTCCAAATGAGACAGTTATAGGCCTGTCAACTATAAAGCCCTCATGAAAGAAGGAATGAAGTAGCCAAGTTGCAAACATTAATATGAAGGTGCAGTTTCAGAGGAGCTGGAAAAATATAAGCAAGAAGAAAGGTTAAAGGAACAGAAGAATGTGCGTGGAAAATGCAGGAAACAAATGGCCGGAAAATCTCTCAGGCAAAGGAGAAAGAAAGGTATTTCTTGAGTAGTTACTGTATTCTAAGACCTGTTGTTAGGCATTTTACATCAGTATCTCATATAATCCTCACAGCAAATCTGTAATGTCGATATTATTATCCTCAATTCATGATAAGGAAATGAAAGCTCACAAAGGCCACATAATACATAAAGGATCATACAGATACTAAATGACAGAAGCAAGATCTAAAGCTTCTTGCCCAAGCTTAATAGTGTACATTATACAATAATCTATTCCCCAGTGAGCTACATTAAACATACAACAAATAAATAGCTTTGTTTAAAGTATACAGATTACAGAAAAGGGTAAGGAAAACAGAATCTGGGAAGGAAAACAGAATCTAAGAAGGAAGAGAGATAAGAAAATCTATTTAATTTTGTTATGTAAGCATATCCAGGTTGTTATGGTAGTTTAGAAAGGGTGCATGGGGAAAGGAATATAACTAAACTGGGGACTGGAGTAGGAGTTAGCAGGAGTTAGGTGGGAAAAAAATGTTTCCAGGGAGAAATTAGCAAGAACAGAGCCATAGAGGTAAGAGACAATGCATGAAGGAACTTTAAAGTTGATCAGTATTCATTCACTGACTTAATAAGTAGTTACTGAAGGCCTATTTTACACCAAGAGCCAAGTGTACAGTAGCAGTCAAAATAGAAGAGCCCCTCCATGGTACATACAATTTAGGAGACAAACGATCAAAGAATTAGACAAAATATAATTACAAACTGGGAAGTGTCATGAAGGAAAAGCATGTGAAGCTTGTGGAGACAGCATCTAAAGGAACAGTGAGAGGATCAGAGATGGCTTCCCTGGGGAAGTGACATTTAAACGAAGAGCTAAGAATGAACATGCATTACCTAAATGAGCGGATGGCTAGGGAAGACCATTAATGCAATGGGAATAGAATATAGAAGCCTTGAGATTGGACAGAACAAGGTGCAGTACAGGACTAAAGAAACCAGTGCACCTAGAGTACAGAATGTGGGACACATGGCTGGAGAAGTAGGCAGGCTAAATAAATCATACATGGTCTTGAAGACGACTCGTACACTTGCAGTTTGTCCCAGGAGCACAGGGAAGCCAGTGAAAGTTTTTGATCAAGGGAGTGATAAAATAAGAACTACAATTTAAAACTATCTATTCTCAGGTGTTCTTAACTTCAAGTCCACAGACACCAAAGGGGCAAAAAAATATTTTTCACAAACTTCTAAATAAAATTTAGCATTTCCTTCAATTATGAATATAGGCCCTTTCATATCATATTAAAGTCATTACAAAAATCTAAAAAAAACAGTTTTGTCCCTCATAACATCATTATTTTAAAATCATGGAAGTTCTGAAAGCATTGCTAGATCTTGCTATTTAATGTGTTACATTACATATATTACATATATAATATATTACATTATTACAAATTTTTTAAAAATAATATTTTGATAACTTTCTTGGTCTCCTTTGTAGTTACACATATTAAATGCAGGTGAGCGTTTCAGAAGGAGTCCATGGTTTCACCAAGATTCCCAGGGGTACATGTCATAAAATAAGTTTAAGAATCCCCGCAATAAACAGAAAACAAACAATGCAGAGAAACTGAGACAGAGAAGGTGGAGAAACAAGCAATCAAGTAAGATGAGGGAAGCTTACAGTAAGATGATGGCATTGCTGGTGGATAGAAGACCAATTTGAAAGATATTTAGGAGATAAAATTGACATTAGAGACTTCTCTTCAAATGTAATTTTCAAAGAATACTTTCTGTTATAAAAATGCTAATAATATAATGATAAGTGAAAAATGTAGTCTAAAACTACCCATATCATAAGACACTGATTAAAATTCTATTGTGCACTGAAAAGGCTGGAATGATATAAAAATATTTTGATATTTGAACATGATTTTCACTGGGTAATAAATAATATTAAAAATGTTATTTTTCCTTAGGACTTTTCTAAATTTTTCTATATTTTGTAAAAAGACTATCAGAAAAAAAGCCTGATTTTAGTTATTCTTGAAAACTTTTAATGACAAAGTAAAATGTTTATAATATGTATTAATATGAAAAGTATATAAAACTGTACATACAGTATGGTCTCAACCATATGTATGTCTTTAGGGAAATTATGGATGATTTCTTTATACTGTTAGATTTTCCATGTTTACTAAAGCAAGCACATATCGTACCGTAAATCATAATATATTTAAAGGGCACAAGTGGATGGATTAGCTTTGGAAAGAAGGATTCTTTAAGATTTAACATGAAATGAACAAGCACTGAGATGGACAGTTTTTTGGTGGGGGAATAGGACAATGAGAGAGTTCACATATGAGGGACTCTCTAGTCTCAGCAAAGCAGAAGGCAAGGACATGTAGAGCAAGCAAAAAGGGTGGGTAGGACTAGTAATACTGCATTAAGAGTGAAGGTTTGGAACAATCCCATGGGGACACAGAGAACTGTCAGAAAGCACACGGCTCAACTAAGGTTCTTTAGGGACAAAAAGGGAATGGTATTAATCAGTATTATTTTCAAATTTGTAAATCATTCGTGGAGCTTGTTAAAAATGTCAGGTCCCCCTCCCAGTGACCCAGTTCATCCAAATGGAATCTAAGCAATCTACATTTTCAACAGGAGAGTGTTGCAGGTGAGCGTTTCAGGCGAGCTCAGACTAAGTTCTAGGAAACAGTGGTTCCGAGTCTGGCCCAAAAACAAAGGACAAATTTACTGATCTAGAAAATTTTTTCAGGTCCTCTCCACTCCCATAATTTTAATTTATACAGGAGTCTGAGTGTTAAGTTTTTTGTTTTCTTGTTCTAGTTTGCTTTGTTATACAATTTTAGGAGAATAAAGATCAGCTTAGAAAGACAGGTGAGGAAAGAGTAGCAAAGGCAAGACACAAAATAGTCAAAAAATATACTCTTATCTGCACTGCAGAACTCCAGGCCAAACTACTTATCACCTTACCTTTAACAGGAGAGCAAAGTTACTCTTCAGAGAATTTGTCACACCATTTTCATACAATTTTTTTCTCGTGCAGTTTTCACTCACATTCCCACCACCAGATTGATACCTTAATAATGACTTTAGCATGGTTTCAAAAGGGTCCGCTGAAACAGACAAATTAAGCATTTTTAAGTCAAAGTAATCACTCAAAAAAAAAAAATCTCCAGCAAAAGGACATAGAGATCAGGGAAGTATGGAATTGTAACTGAAAGCAACTTTTTTTTTCACAACTCCCTTAAATGTCTCTCCTAAATACGAAAAGTTCAAGAGGCAATAAAAATTGGCAAGAATACAATATCCTGACTGGGAATCTCACTACAAACAATACTTGCATAAATTTTCTTCCTACATGACAATATTGTTGACTTTATAAAAACAGCTCATTCAATTGATTTTAAAGAAAAATTGATGATGCTGTATAATCATCAAGTATTAGAGTTACCTTTAACTGGAACATAATCAACAGAAGAAAAAAGCAAACAAAATATAACCAGAGACACTGAAGTTAAGAACAATCTAACAATAGCCAAAGGGGAGGGGGGAAGGGATAGTGGGGATAAGGGTTTTCAGGAACTACTGTAAAGGACACATGGACAAAACCAAAGAGGAGGGTGGAAGCAGGGGAGGGAGGTGGGTTTGGCTGGGGTTGGGTAGAGGGGTGGGGATAAAATGCATACAACTGTAATTGAACAACAATAAAGTAATTTAAAATTTTTTTTTAATTCTCTTTTATTCATTATTTGAAGTGTTTCCTTAATGACTTTGTTTTCACACACATACAAAAATACATTCCCATGGTAAACAAAACACAGTAAAATAAAATGAAGAAAGTACAATACATCTAAATCTCACCACAGAGATTCTCACTGTTAAACATGTATTTCCTGACAGAGCCATTTTTCTGTCCTGGAAATCGAGCACCAATTCAGGCCAGACTGCCTAGCTTCAAGTCTCCGCTCCATCACTAATTAGTGGTATGACCTTGGACAAATACTTAACCTCTTAACCTCAATTTTGTCTTCTGTTAAATGGGAATAAACAATACCTACTTCACAAGTTGTTCTGAGGATTAAATGATTTAATATTTATAAAGGTTCATAACAACAGTGCTGGCACATAGTAATTGCTATACAAGTATTTGACAAATAAAATAAATACGTATGATTATATTAAGACCTAAAAGTAGTATTACAAGTATTCTTTTATGCTTGATAAGTATAATCATGTCTATTGATATGTATTTATTTGCTTCTTATTTATATTATAAATAATGCTAATAGGTCTTATTTAAGTGATTATCAATTCATGATAAATTCCTGAAGATTATTATTGTGAAGTCAAATATCACTGCCAACGTCCTCTCCAGAAAGTCTGTAAAACATTTATATTCCATGTTTCTCCATTCCCCCATCAACAATGAGTTTTGTCAATATTTTTCATCTCTTTAGTCAGACAGGGAAAATCTCATTTTTATTTCACATACCACTGATCATTAGTGAGGTTGAAATGTTTTCATTTGCTTATTAGAAATTTATGTTTCTTCTTTGTTAATTGTCTTGTTTTTACCCATTTATCTACAGTTGAATTTTGTTTTTTATTACTTTTTATTTACTTTATAAATATATAGGTGGGAAAAGTTTTCCATTTCTTTTAAACTTTTTCACAACTTTTTATTTTACAAATATGTAGTCATAATTAACATACATGTATAGTAATGAGTAGCCAACATTTTCCCATTTTTCTCTTTTTCATCCTTTTTCAAGGTATTTCTATTGTACTAAAGTTTTTCATTTTTATGTAGACAGATTTATCCATCTTGTGCTTGATGGCTCCTAGATCTCATGTCATAGTGAGAAAGGGTTTGTCAACACTCCCCTCAGAAATTTAATATTTAACTATGTTTTCTTCTGTTACTTTTATGACACTATATTTTAACCATTTGCAATTTATTTTGATATAAAGAATAAGGCAGGGATTCAAATTTTTTCCCAAATAGATAACCACTTTTCCCAATCCTACTTAATTAGCTTTCCCCTTTATCATAAAATGCTATCTTTATCATACACACTTGGTTTATCTACTGGACTATTTACTCGATTCCGTTAGTCTATCTAGTACTATCACGGTACAAGATTCTTTAAATTAATCTAGCTTTATAATATACTGTTCTATCTGATGGTAGAGGTATTCCCCTCACTAATGTTCTTTTCTAGACGTTTCTTGGCTGCTCATGTATATTTACTCTTCCACATGTATACTGGAATTATTTTTTCAGGTTCTCTCAAAAATTTTACTTTGGGATTTTTAATACACACACACACACAGGAAGGGGGACCCCCAAAAAACCTGAATTATCTTCTGGAGGGTGGGTCCCTTCTGGTATAGGCTTCCCCTGCTAGGGGAGTGTTCTAGGAAACCATCTGTACCAGTGTACCAGCTGGCGTTGCTGTGAGAAGCTACACTCGGCTTCAGTGAATTTTTTTTGAAGACTCTTCCAACATTTCATGATGGGCGGTTTAGGAGTGCACCTGCCCAGACTGTTCAGCAGTTTTTGAGCAAAAACAGCCTGACCGTGCCCCACGCCCTGCTTCACCCGATCTCACCCCAAGTGACCTTTTTTGGTATCCCCAGATGAAAAAACTCCTCAAAGGGAAACATTTTGTTGATGTGGAAGAGGTGAAACAAAATGGGCAGGAGCACTAAAAGGATCAAAATGGATGAGTTCAAAAACTGTTTTGAGCAGTGGAAAAAACATCTCAGTAGGTTATTGTGTCAAATGGAGAGTACTTTGAAGGTGACTGAAGTTTTAACATGAATAAATGCACAATTTTTTATAAATAAATTCTGGTTTTGTGGGAGTCTCCCTTCTTATATATGAAAAAATAATCATTTTACAATACTGTTTCTTAAATGAAGTACATAGTATAGAGCACTCAATAAATGTTGCTATTCCTATCTGAGAACAATGTAGTTCTTTATAGACATTTCTTCTTTAAAGATAAGGATCAGCTAATTAGAAAGAAAATTAAACTTACAAGTCTGATTGGGGTTGATATGCTGCTTCAGTACATCAACAGTGCCCAAACTAACCACAAGGCGCCTGCCAAACCAGAAAGAGACTACAGGCCCATGTCTCTCATGCAAATTAACCAGGAACTCGTGCAAACTTCCGCTGTTCACAATATCTGGAAGATTACCATCTCTGAGAGAAGAACAACATTTGACAAAATAATCAATTTAACTTGGAACAATCAGAAGAGCAACAATTAATTATGAATTAACTGTGTCAAGACACGAGACCAAAGGTACACGAATTTCAAATACTGCAAAACCCCAAACTCAATTATATTTGACATCTTGTTTTCTATAGATATATTTAGATATGGATTTGTCTGCTATTTTGAGAGTTCACAACACTTCAAAAAAAATAAGAAAGGTACACAAGAAACATCTGACTAAGACATTGGAAAACATCCCAGTTTTTGCAGCACCTCATTCTGAGACAGCAATGAACATCACCATAGGCTGATGAAAAACATTAGATCGTCTATGGCAAATTTTTTCTTTGTTCCTTCTATCTTAATCCTGACTATTTTCAACTTTCTCTGGCTAGGGGACATGAAAGCAAATGAAGGTTTTGATTTGTACAGCCTTCCTTTCTGTTCTTAATGAAGTTTGTGTTGTATGCCAAAAGGCAAGTTAAGAGTAAATAAAGGAATTAAATAAACTGATTAATCTAAAAATTTGCTTTACTTTCAACAGCAAGAATTAAGAGTTGACTGTATTTGATTCTAAAAAAAAATAATTACTCACTTTTCTTCAGTTGGAGTAATCCCCGGAATTCCTGCAGCTTGTCTGGAAGCCTTAAGGAACAATTTTAAAATAGTTTATTTAGGACAATGAATTATCAACATCATGTAAGTCAGGTGTGTTTTGCCATGACATCTGCAGAACCTTCAATGGCGGCTTCCCAATTAGG
Source organism: Desmodus rotundus (assembly GCF_022682495.2). NCBI lineage: Eukaryota > Metazoa > Chordata > Mammalia > Chiroptera > Phyllostomidae > Desmodus > Desmodus rotundus. Next base: position 183,091,728 of record NC_071388.1, on the reverse strand, counting down.
TTAAATCTCAGATATTATTTCTGTTAAATACAAAAACTGGGTTCTTTGTATTTAAAAGAATTATCTTAATATTCCTCCTCTGTGTCAATTAAACTAAGGTGTTTGAAGAATTTAACATACATTCCACATAAATTAATACACAGTCAAGCACAGTTTTCTTTATTCAATGTCTATATATGGTCCCATCTGGCTTGGCTTAAACAATAAATCAATGTCATGCTTATAATACTTTCATTCCTAAAATAGTTCTCCTCTTTCTAGTCAAAGAAGTTACCAAAACACAACATGATATTCACTTTTTGCTTTAATAGTTATTATTGTCAGGGTCATACAGTCATGGAGGTGTCTGGTACAGAAATAAACAGCAAAATAATTCATAACAAATTGTTCAAATGACGGACTTTAAGAAATGAACTGGGAAGAAGTTTGGGGAATTTCTGTAAGTTTGTAGCAGGCTTACGGTTGGTGTGTTTGGGGTCAGTATTATTTTTGATTAAGCATATAACTTTTGTTAGCTATTTTTTAAATTATATTTCATTGATTATGCTATTATAGTTATCTCAATTTTTCCTCCTTTGCCACCCTCCACCCAACAACCCCCACTCCCTTGAGCAATCCCCTCACCATTGTTCATGTCCGTGGGTCATGAGTATAAATAACTTCTTTAGCTACTCCATTTCCTGTACTGTGCTTTACATCCCCATAGCTATTCTGTAACTACCTGTTTGTACCTGTAAATCCCCTCACCTCTTCACCCATTCCCCACACCCCCCTCCCAAGTGGCAATCATCAAAACACTCTCTATATCCATAATTCTGTCTCTGTTCTCATTTGTTTTTTTAGATTCAATTTTTGATAGATAGGAGTTTTGATGTTCTTTTTCTTAAATAAGTTCTTTTAACATTTCATATAATAGTTTGGGGATGATGAACTCCTTTAGTTTTTTCTTATCTGGGAAGCTCTTTATCTGCTCTCCAATTCTAAATGATAGCTTTGCTGGGTAGAGCAATCTTGGCTGTAGGTCTCTGCTTTTCATGACTTGGAACATATCTTGCCTGCAAAGTTTCTTTTGAGAAATCAGCTGACAGTCTTATAGGAACTCCCCTTTAGGTAACTAAGTACTTTTCTCTTGCTGCTTTTAATATTCTCTCTTTATCTTTAACCTTTGGCATTTTAATTATGCTGTGTCTTGGATTGGGCCTCTTTGCATCCATCTTGTTTGGGACTCTCTTGCTTCCTGGATTTGTACATCTATCCCCTTCACCAAATTAGGGAAGTTTTCTTTCAAATAGATTTTTTTTCAAATAGATTTCAAATTTCTTGCTCTTTCTCTTCTCCTTCTGGTACCCCCTATGATGCAAATGTTTGAATATTTAAAGTTGTCCCAGAGGCTCCTTACACTGTCCTCATTTTTTTTGGATTCTCTTTTCTTCTTGTTGTTCTGATTGGTTGTTTTTTGCTTGCTTATTTTTCCAAATCATTGATTTGATTCTCAGCTTCATCCACTCTACTGTTGTTTCCTTGTAAATTGTTCTTTCAATTAGTGTATCCTTCATTTCTGACTGGATCTTTTTTATGCCGTTGAGGCCCTCACTAAGTTCATTGAGCATCCTTATAAACAGTGTTTTGAATTTGCCATCTGATAGATTGCTTATCTCCATTTTGTTTAGTTCTTCTTCTGGAGTTTTGATCTGTTCTTTCATTTGAGCCATGTTTCTTTGTCTCCTCATTTTGGAAACCTCCCTGTGTTTGTTTCTAGACTCCCTGTCCTGGTAGCGTGACCTAATCTAGTAGATGTCCTGTAGGGTCCAGTGGCACAACCTCCCCATCGCCCAAGCTGACTACTGAAGATGTGCCCTTTGTGTGGGCTGAGTACACCCTCCTCTTGTAGTTGAGCCTTGATTGCTTTTGGCAGGTCAATGGGAGGGATTTACTCGGGCCAGTCAGTGGCAAGGACTGGCTGTGAACACTAATTACCAACTTCCAGCCTCTGTGGATGTTCAGCTGTGCAGGGGCAGAATGGTGGAGCTCCCTGGTAGTCTGTAGCTGTCCACTGGGTGCACAGGCTCTGGGGTTTCCTGGGTGGTGCAGACCAAGATCAGCCCCTTCCCGTGTTCTGCCTGGGACCACTCTGCATGAGGTATAAAGCAATCTGAGATGGCTGCTATTTGTGCTGGGCTTGGAGATTCCCAAGCGAAGCCAAGCTGTGAATCTAGGCTGGCTGCTGCTAGTGCTAGGCCCGAGCCACTTGGCTTTTGAGGGGATTTAGGAAGTTTTGAAGCTTGAGCCAAGGCCGGCCATTCACATGGAAAAGTCATGGTGAACAGGCTGGTTGGGCCTGTAAGTTGGGTGGAACAGAGTCTCAGGGGATCTCCAGGGTGAGGCATACAGTGTTAGCCAGGTTGATGGAGTCTCAGATATGGTACCTGCCTGCTGGCTCTGTGGCTCTGTGGGAGGAGGGTTCAGAAAAAGGCACCTGCCTAACTTTCTGTCTGTGAGAAAGCTGTCCCCCAGTTCCTTCCCTGATGCCGGAAACTTCAGTTCCTCCTTGTATGCCACTGGTGCCTTTCAAGCTGCTACCCCAGTGCTGGAGCTCAGAGGGAGTGTCTGAGTAAGTCCATTTGTGGGTTCTTTAAGGGAAACTGCTCCAGACTTCAGGAGTTTCTTCCGCTGACTTAGTCCCCACTGGTTTTTGCAGCCTGAAGTACGGAGACTTATCTTCCTGGCACTGGAAACTTGGTCTGGGGTGCCTATTGTGGGAATGGGGCTCCTAACTCACCAGATATCCCTCCCAAATTTTTAACCACCACATGTGTGGATATGGGACCAGCCCAATCAGCATCTCCACACCTCCTATCAGTCTGGATGGATGTGGTTTCTTTAATTCTGTAGTTGTCAGACTTCCATTCAACTAGATTTCTGACCATTCTCAGTGTAGGTCATTCTACATTCTAGTTGTAATTTTTATGTCACTGTGCAAGGAGGTGAGACGTGTTTACCTATGCCACTATCTGGACCAAAGTGCATGTAACTTTTATATAAGACTTTTATAAAATAATTTTTAGCCCTGACCAGTGTGCTCAGTTGTTTGGGGGTCATTCTGCGAAGCTAAAGGTAGCTGGTCTGATTCCCAGTCAGGGCACATGCCTGGGCTCTGGGTTTGGTCCATGGCCAGGGCACGTGCAAGAGGCAACTGATTGAAGTTTCTCTCTCACATTGATATTTCTCTCCCTCTCTTTCTCCCTCCCTTCCTCTTTTTCTAAAAATAAATAAATAAAATTTTGAACAAAATAATTTGTAAATAAACATTTATAGAAAAAATAAAGTATTCAATTCCAGAATCAATTCTGAATTTTCTTAATGATTTTGACTAGTACTAATCAGAGTGTATCTATTTGGCATAGTCTACTTAACATTATATAAATAAAGGAATCTTATTTGTTTATTTGAACATTTAAAGCCTAAATTATGTGCTATCATGTATGTTCCTTCGTTATTTTTCATTATTATAAGTTGTGCTATAAAAAGCTTTGTGTAACTTTTGTTTTGTTCTCCTTTGGGGTATGTACGCCAAAAGAGAAATCTAGGTAGAACTGAGGAATTTTATAATTTCTGCTAATTACTACAAAAATGCTATCTAGAATAGCACGCATAACTTGCATTTAACAGATAACTATGAAACCTACAATGCATAATTTAGTTCTACAGTCTCACCAATAATGAATGTTTTTCCAGTTTAATATAATAAATAGTGGGGGAAAGGATGGAAAGAATCCCGTAACTTGAAAAAGATAAAGTCAGTGGCATAAAACATCCTGTTTTAATTTTCTAGGATGAAATTATTAATGGCTGAAAACACATTTCTTGATTTCTCTTTAAACATGGTAGCTTGATAACATTCATCTGTTATCTCTTGCTCCTAAAATCCCACTAAAATAAAAGTGAAGAAATAAAAAAGAAGAAAGTAAGGGTAAAGAGAATGAAAGAGGAGACAACAGTAGATGAAAATCCAACCAATTTTTTGAAAGGGTTAAGCTGTTGGAACAGTGATTATTGAGATAGTTGTGAGGCCACATCTGGGGGTGGACAGAGGATTCCTGCAAGAAGCAACCTGATTGCATTCCTTAACCAGAAAAGCATGATAAGACACAAGACTTTAACAGTTAGTAAAAAGTCAGGCCCTGGCCTGGATTACTCAAAAGGTTATGGGCTCAATCCCAGGTCAGGGCACATACCTAGGTTGCAGGTTTGATCCCTAGGTGCATGAGGGAGGCAACCAATTGATGTCTCTCTCTCTCTCTCTCTCTCTCTCTCTCTCTCTCTCTCTCTCTCTCTCTCAAATCAATAAACATGCACTTGGTAAGGACTAAAACAAAAAGAGTCAAGGTTGGTATAAAGAATCTTTAGACACATACCTAGGTGTCTTTCTCCATTCCTGTGATTACCATCCTTCTGGAAGAAGACCTTGATTCCAGATTCAAGAACAACAGTCTGGGGAGGGGGAGGCCCTATAATTCTAAGGGAAGATTATTTCAAGCCTAGAATTTATACCAAGCCTAATTATTATTCAAGTGTGAAGCTAGAACAAAAGATTTTCAAACAATCAAGGTCTCATAAAATGTATTTTCCATGCACACTTTTTAAGGAAGCTATTGGAAAATGGTGCTCTGCAGGAAATAAAATAAGTAAAAATACAGAGAGAGAGCATGAGAGAGAATGGAGGCCAAGATGGAGGCGTAGGTAGACACACTGTGCCACCTCACACAACCAAAAGAATGACAACAAATTTAAAAAAACAACCAGAACTGCCAGAAAATCGAACTGTATGGAAGTCCAACAACCAAGGAGTTAAAAAAGAAACATTCATCCAAACCAGTAGCAGGGGCGGAGATGGGCAGCTGGGTGGAGAGGACTTGTGGCAAGGAGGCAGCTGGAAGACCCGGGCAGGCAGTCCCACATTTGTGCAGATAAACCAGGAGGAACAACTGGGGAGTGAGACAGACCACACAACCCAGGGTTCCAGCGTGGGGAAATAAAGCCTCAAACCTCTGACTGAAAACACCTGTGGGGGTTGAGGTGGTGGGAGAAATTCTCATAGGAGAGTTCAAGGAGAGATCCACAGGGGCCTAGAACCTACACAAGCCCACGTACCCGGGAAGCAGCACCAGAAGGGCCCAATTTGATTGTGGCTAGTGGAGGAAGTGACTGAAAACCGGCAGAGAGCATAGCAAGTGGCACTGTTCCTTCTCGGATCCCTCCCCCACATAGAGCGCCACAACACAGTGACGTGGGTTCCCCTGCCCTGGTGAACACCTAAAGCTCCACCCCTTACTATGTAAGAGGCATGCCAAGACCAAAAAATGGCCCAAATGGAAGAATAGATCAAAGCTCCAGAAAAAATACAACTAAGCAATGAAGAGATAGCCAACCTATCAGATGCACAGTTCAAAACACTGGTAATCAGAATGCTCACGGAAATGGTCGAATATGGTTGCAAATTAGATGAAGAAATGAAGGCTATGCTAAGTGAAATAAAGGAAAATGTACAGGGAACCAAGAGTGACAGGAAGGAAACTGAGACTCAAATCAACGATTTGGAGCAGAAGGAAGAAAGAAACATTCAACGAGAACAGAATGAAGAAACAAAAATTCAAAAAAATGAGGAGAGGCTTAGGAACCTCCAGGAGAACTTTAAATGTTCCAGCATCCAAATCATAAGGGTACCAGAAGGCGAAGAGGAAGAGCAAGAAATTGAAAACTTATTTGAAAACATGATGAAAGTGAACTTCCCCAATCTGGCAGAGGAAATAGACTTCCAGGAAGTCCAGGAAGCTCAGAGTCCCAAAGAAGTTGGATCCAAGGAGGAACACACCAAGGCACATCATAATTACATTAGCCAAGATTAAAGATAAGGAGAGAATCTTAACAGCAGCAATCTTAACTGTAGGTAACAGTTACCTACAAAGGAGTGCCCATAAGACTGTCAGGTGGTATCTCAAAAGAAACCTTGCAGGCAAGAAGGGGCTGGAAAGAAGTATTTGCAGTCATGAAAGGCAAGGACCTATACCTAAGATTACTCTATGCAGCAAAGCTATCACTTAGAATGGAAGGGCAGATAAAGTGCTTCTCAGATAAGGTCCAGTTAAAAGAGTTCATTATCACCAAGCCCTTATTATATGAAATGTTAAAGGGACTTATCTAAGAAAAAGAAGATAAAAAAATATGAACAGTAAAATGACAAGAAACTCACAGTTATTAACAACCGATCCTAAAACAAAAACAAAAACAAAGTAAGCAAACAACTAGAACAGGAACAGAACCACAGAAATGGAGATCACATGAAGGGTTATCAGCAGGGGAGTGGGTGGGGAGAGAGGGGGAAAAGGTACAGAGAATAAGTAGCATAAATGGTAGGTAGAAGATAGACAAGGGGAGGCTAAGAATAGTATAGGAAATGTAGAAGCCAAAGAACTTATATATATGATCCATGGACATGAACTAAAGGCGGGGAATGTGGGTGGGAGGGGGTGCACAGGGTGGAGGGGAATAAAGGGGGGGAAATGGGACAACTGTAATAGCGTACCCAATAAAATATATTTAAAATAATAATAATAATAAAAGAACAAGAGCTATGCAGCCCAATGAGATGGTTGGTAACCAGTACTGACTAGGGAAAGATAATGAAGGGGTCCAGAAAGGGTATCTTCACAGGACAGAACATACAACTGATGTCTTTAAATATTGGGAGAATTTCATGGAATAGTTTTATGCTGATACGTTGAAATATTTGGAAAAAACTACCGATGGGCAAAAGAGAATAAGTTGTTACGATGTGCAAATATAAACACAATCCCTCCCTACCACCCTAATACTGGCTTCCACAGTTCCGTCAACAGGCATAAAGACGGAGCCTCAGAAGGCTGGGTACTCTGGATAACATGACTTCTACACCAACCCTCACATTTCGTTACCAGAAATGAAGTATGAGCTCCAGAACGCCAGGTAAAAGGCCCTCCTGCACTTTACTACAGCCACATCTCCCAAATAGCTACAATGATGAGAGAGATCCCAAATCTGGTATGCACCTGGCATGGCCCAGCAAATCTTCAACCTCCCTGATAATTGTAGCCTTACCACTACCATCTGCCTTGAGACCATCCAGAATCATAATATGACTTTTTTCCTTACTTACATTAGATTCCACATGAGGCCCAGGATTACCATTCCCAAGTCTTCCCTCATCCCCCAGATTCCTATCCTTACAGGTTTATCCTCTTTCCTGAACCATCTCTCTCCCACACAAACCTCCCTCCTACTTCTGTCACTAATTCCATGGTCATACAGTAAATCTTAACATCACCAATAACTTCAACATCTCCAGAATTTTAACATCAAGCATCTGAATCTCCCAGCATCTATCTTTTCTCCTTACTATTTAAATTTTTTTTTATTTATTGACTTTAGAGAGAGAGAAACATCTATTTGTTGTTCCACTTATGCATTTACTGGTTGATTCTTGTATGTGCCCTGACTGGGCATCAAACGCACAACCTTAGCGTAGCAGGAGGACACTCGAACCAACTGAGCTGCCCTGCCAGGGCTCTTCTCACTATTTTTAATATCTTGATTCCCAAAACTACTTTTACCCCAAAGGACTTTTAACACTCTGGCTCATGTACTCATTTCCCACTCTAACCAGTCATTATGACCACTCCTTTGTGTACGCCCTTAACTCCTTCACTCTGTATCCTTTTGTCACAGTCACTTAGCAAAACACCTAATTTTGATTAAATCCAATGTTCTGCTAACTGCCTCTGAACCCACACAGCTGAAAAAAAAAAAAACCAGCTGGGAAGAAACACAGCCACATTGACTAGTCTCATTTTAATTTCATGAACTTCAAGTGAGCTACCCAGAAATGACACATTTCCCTAGTCTGTTGCTTTCCTAATCTAGATGACTATTTCACTCCTTCTCTCTCTTCCTCAAATCCCCTGACCTAACCAATAACTGATCATCTTGTTTCTATTTTATTGAAAAAATAAAAGCAATCAGGAGATTACCTCCACATATAGCTAGCCATCTATCTGCCTACAGTTGTGCCCGTACATTCCACCTTCCCTCCTGTCACCATGGGTGAACTCTCTATGCTCCACATGGAGTGTACCCCCATACCTCCAAAACCCACACTAGATCCCACCCCATCCTGCCTAGTGAAGAAAATTGATTCAACATTTCTCTCTTCTGTTCTTACATCATCAATTTTCCCTCATGATTTGACAATCCTCACCAGCATAGTAACATAATGTAATTTCTCCCACCTTAAAAAATTCCATTTACCTCACTTCCCTCATCACTTACCACCCCCCTTTCCAGAAAAACTCTGAAGAGTTGTCTATACTTGATATCCCTAAATTCACTCCATGAAGGTTTATCATCCCCACTATTCCACTGAAATTGCTCTTCTTTAAATAATCAATGCTACTGAGAACCAAGATGGCGGCGTAGGTAGACACACTGCGCCTCCTCGCACAACCAGAACTGACAGAGAATCGAACGGCAAGGGGGACCAACACCAAGGAAACAGAAAATAATCATTCATCCAGACTGGTAGGAGGGGCGGAGACGGCACTGGGGTGGAGAGGACTCGCGTGGCTGTGGCGGGACTGAGACTGGCGGAGTGTGGGACAAATGGCGCAGGCAGTCCGAGCACTAGCAGACCCTGCGGTCCCACATTTGCACAGATAAACCCAGAGGGCCGGACTCAGAGTGGCGGAGAGTGGGGCAGGCAGAGTGGCAGGTAGCACCTTGCGGCACCACATTCGCCCACAGATAAACCGGACGAACGGCGGGCAGAGAAGCAGACCGCTGCGCAACCCAGGGCTCCAGCTCGGGGAAATAAAAGCCTCAAACCTCTGATTGAAAGCGCCCCTGGGGGTTGGGGCAGCAGCAGGAGAGACTCCCAGCCTCACAGGAGAGGTTGTTGGAGAGACCCACAGGGGCCTAGAGTGTGCACAGGCCCACTTACTCGGGAACCAGCACCAGAGGGGCCCAGTTTGATTGTGGGTAGCGGAGTGAAAGACTGAAATCCGGAGGAGAGTGAAGCGGGCGCCATTGCTCCCTCTCGGCCCCGCCCCCACGTACAGCGTCACAGCGCTGTGACCAGCATTACCCCGCCCCGGTGAACACCTAAGGCTCCGCCCCTTAAAGTAACAGAGGCGCCAAGACAAACAAACAAACAAAAAAATGGCCCAAATGACAGAACCCTTCAAAGCTTCAGAAAAAATACAACTAAGCGACGAAGAGATAGCCAACCTATCGGATGCACAGTTCAAAGCACTGGTTATCAATATGCTCACAGACTTGGTTGAATCTATTCGAAAAACAGATGAAAAAATGAAGCCTATGCTAAGAGAAACAAAGGAAAATGTACAGGGAACCAATAGTGATGAGAAGGAAACTGGGACTCAAATCAATGGTATGGACCAGAAGGAAGAAACAAACATCCAACCAGAAAAGAATGAAGAAACAAGAACTTGGAAAAATGAGGAGAGGCTTAGGAACCTCCAGGACACCTTGAAACGTTCCAACATCCGAATTACAGGGGTGCCAGAAGGAGAAGAGGAAGAACAAAAAATTGAAAACTTATTTGAACAAATAATGGAGAACTTCCCCGATCTGGCAAAGGAAATAGACTTCCGGGAAGTCCAGGAAGCTCAGAGAGTCCCAAAGAAGCTGGACCCAAGGAGGAACACAACAAGGCACACCATAATTACATTACCCAAGATTAAACGCAAGGACCTACATCCAAGATTACTGTATCCAGCAAAGCTATCATTTAGAATGGAAGGGAGGATAAAGTGCTTCTCAGATACGGTCAAGTTGAAGAGGCTCATCATCACCAAGCCCTTATTATATGAAATGTTAAAGGGAGTTACCTAAGAAAAAGAAGATCAAAAATAGGAACAGTAAAAATGACAGCAAACTCACAGTTATTAACGACCACACATAAAACAAAAACGAGAGCAAACTAGGCAAACAACTAGAACATGAGGGTTGTCAATAAGGGAGTGGGAGGGGGAGAGGGGGGTAAAGGTACAGAGAATAAGTAGCATAGATGATAGGTGGAAAATAGACAGGGGGAGGGTAAAAATAGTGTAGGAAATGTAGAAGCCAAAGAACTTATAAGTATGACCCATGGACATGAACTATGGGGGGGGAACGTGGGAGGGAGGGGGGTGGGCAGGATGGAGTGGAGTGGGGGGGGAATGGGACAACTGTAATAGCATAATCAATAAATATATTAAAAAAAAAAAAAAAAAAAAAATAATCAATGCTACTAAATTGTCAGGTGTTAACTTACAAGACATATCTGCAACATAACTTAGCTGATTACTGGCTTCCATTTAAAACTCTTGGCTTCCTTCTATTTATCTGGCTGTGTCTCCTTTGTTGGCTCTTTTTCCTCTCCTCAACCTCTAAATATTGGAGAGTCCAGAGCTTGTCCTTGGACCTCTTCTCTCCTGCATCTTTACTCCCCGGGAAATCGCAACTAGCCTGGTGGTAACTACCATTTATACACCTACAGCTCCCAAGTAAACATTGCCAGCCTGGACTTTTTCTTAAACTCAAGACTTATATACCCAGTTATCTATCTATTCAGCGTCTCCACCTTGCTATCTAACAGGCACCTTATATCTAGCCTATCCAAAACCAGACTCCTGATCTCTATGAATCCCCACTACCTTCCACCAAGTAAAACTAAACAAAACAAACAACAAAACCCTGATTTCCCTGGAGTTAATCCATCCTTCCAGCTACTCAGGCTAAAAAAAATGTGTTTTCCTTGACGCCTCTTTCTCACATTTCAAATACAATCCATTGGGAAATCCCATTGGCTTTATCTTCACAATACACCAGGTCTCACCAACTCTGCTACCCTGGCCCACGCCAACACCATCTCTCACCAAACTTATTATCATAGCCTCTTAACTACTCTTCCAGCTCCCACCCTTGCCTCAGGTCCACAAATCTATTTTTAACATAGCAGCCAAAATGAATCTTTTAAAATTTAACTAACAAAATTCTATTTGAACTCTCTGAAATGTAAAATGTCACTCTTCTGTTGAAACCCTTCCGTGGCTTCTGACCTCAGAGTAAAAGCCACCCATAAGATGGCCTGCAACTACAGTCTGCCCTTCATCCCCATAACTGGGACATTATCTTTCTTAACTAGTCTCTTCACTCCAGCCACACCGGTCCCCTTCTTTTTCTGAACACATGCAAGGTTTGTACTTGCTCTTCTCCTTGCCTGCACAGCTTTCCCAGATGCTTGAAGGGCCTGCTCCTTCATCCCCTTCAGGTTTTCACTCAAATGTCTCCTTATCTCTCGAACATCTACTAAAAAATAATAATCCTACTACCCCCAACTTTACTGTTCTGTGTAATACTTAACACTAATATATAACATACGTTATTTCTTTATATTGTTTCCCCTCACTAAAACACAAAATTCTGTAAGTCAAGAAGTTTCTGTGTAGGTGCTCACTGCGGCATCCCCAGCACATAAAGCCCTGTCTGGTGCACATTTGGTTGAAAAAATAAATAGTATTACTCCTATTAACTAATCGAAGTATAGCCTCATATAAAGACTATCAAAAACTCAAGACCTGGAGCCTCTAAATATAGATTCTCAGAAAGTAAGATATACCGGAAATTCCAAAGTGCGCAGTTGCAACATTCCAGTCTAATCTATGTACCGGATCTGAAATGTTTAAGGTGTTCCGTCATTCTCAGTGATGCACTTGGTGCTGTTCAGCTACTTCACAGCTTTTTCTATCAAACCACCCCTTGCTTTGTAGAGCACGTTTTCAGAATTGCACTGCGAAGTTGACAGAGGCAAGTAGAGAAAGAAGGCTAGCATGAGATTCAGAGAAAAAGAGTGGCCAAGTGAAGCTCAAACATAACCCACCACAGTGCTCATTCCACGGCCCAATCTGTCTCTGAGACCCTATGAGGAGCAAGACCCAGGCTGGGCCTTCAGGACTTGGGACTTGGGTAATGACAGGTCAAAAGACAGGTGTTAAGGGAGGGAGCGCGCGCGCGCGCGCACACACACACACACACACACACACACACACTGCTGGGAGAATCCTCGGGGAAGGACTAAGGAATGGCACACCCAGGAGTTCCCTCCCAGACACCCCAGAAAATGAAGTTTGGGTTTGGCAGTTACTGCCAAACAGCCACTCAAAGTACTTGAGACGCGCCCTGTAACGGGGCGCAAGGAGGCCGGACCGGAGGACCAGCCCTCAGCCCTCCCCCGGCCACGAGGCTTTTCCCGGGCTCCCCAGGGTCCTTGCGCCCGCGCAGCTGAGCCACCAGCCGCTCTCCCAGCGCGGGTTGCTCGCTCGGGGTGCCCAGCACGTCCTGCGAGCGCAGTCCCGGCTCCGGGGCGGGAGCAGGACCTGGAACCATCCCCTCAGGCCCGCCCCCGGAGGCCCGCTGCGGGTAGAAAGACGTGGCTGTGGGGCCCACGGGGCCTGGGGCGGCGGTCAGACCCCCAGAGGGCCGAGTGGGCGGTTACCGGGTAGAGGTAGAGCACTGCCGCCACCAACGCCAGCAAGAAGGTAATGGCGAAGATCGCGAAGTCCAACATGGTGTTCTGCCCGGGAGCCACTTCTCGGATCCACAGCTCGGGCTGGGCCTGGCTGGACCTGAGGAAGGAGCCGCTGGGCGAGGCGCCCCGCAGGACCCGCGAGCGAATGGGTCTCGGGGGGCGTGGCCAAGGCCCGGCCGGGCAGGCGGGAAGAGCAATGCACTGCCGAGGAGAGGCGGGGACTAGACTTCAGGACACGGCCAGGACTTGGGCACTGAGTTGCTGGGGAGAGCAGAGGCCAGGCTTCTAAGAAACTTAAGAAGTTGTCACAGTTGTACCCTGACCAACACTTTTTGCAGCGGCTTTAAGATTAAAGCCTCTAAAACAATGATTAGCATGGTGTGGTCCCGGGACTAGTAGCAGCAGCATTGCCGGGGAATGCTCTAGATATGCGGATTCTCCATCCCACCCCGGACTTACAGAATCAGACAGTGGGGAAGGAGAGGTTCCCAGCTATCCGTGTTTTAACAAAGCTGTTAAAACGCAGTGAGAGCTACTGATCTAAGGTAACCTGAATAGGGACGAGTCAGAGTAAAGCACCTTTAGAGGTTCCTGTTTCGCAAAAGAATTTGAAGTGGTAGGAAACGTACATCCGTGACAATATTTTGTTTGGCCCCGCCCTTACGAAAAAGGGGTATCTACTTTAGCATTTAGATTAGTTGTTCTAACCTAGGATCCCTCTTCCTCTATTTCACGTGAGTTTTGACATGGATAATGTAAGGCAAAGCCTGCTATTCACTGCTGCTCCATTTGGTGAAAGCGTCCAAGTGTTGATAGATTTTATAGCTTTAATAATATAAAGTGACCAAAGGGGGTGGAAGGAGCAGTAATTAAGCAAAATAAATCATTCCAGATTACAATTTAGAGCTTCTATGATAATTTGCTTATTTTTTTAAAGATTTTATTTATTTTGAGAGAGATGGAAGGGTTGGAGAAAGAGAAGGTGAGAAACATCAATGTGTCAGAGAGACATCCACCAGTTGCCTCTCACATGCCCCCAACCGGGGGCCCCGCCTGCCACGCAGGCATGTGCTCTGATTGGGAACCGAACCAGCAACCCGAACCAGTCTGCAGGCCAGTGCTCAGTCCACTAAGGCACACCAGCCAGGGCATAATTTACTTATTTTTTGACTATACATGAAAGATGACATTGAAAATGGCAAATTTTTTGGCATCTACAGCAAACGAAACAAAACGTTGCTGAGATTTACTTCTGCAGAAATTCTTTGAACTCCAGTTGTCTGAATACAGATGTATTTCAAAAGTTCATTTTTCAATCTCTTCTTTGCAATTTTGAAGACATTTCCTATCAAAAACATGTTCCAAATAGGTTTTCAAAACAGTAAATCTCAGATTTTTAAATTCATAATGTTTCAACATAATAGTAACCCTAGCCCTAAGCACCAATCCTCCAGAATATCTGGACTCATTTCCCTTTTGAGTATGGTATTTCCCAAGGTATTAATTTCCCAGTCCTAAATTGACCCTTTTAGTCCTAAAAAACCTGAGACTTGAATTTGGGGGTCTGCAAAAAAGAGAAATTACAGAGGTGGAGCAAAGGCAGTGTTTTAAACTACACAACCTTCTCTTATGTTCTTCAAACTTTTGCCTAAGTGATTCTTAAAAGGATTTTTGAAAAACCACATGTATGTATATCCTTTCACATATTTTTGTATTGATATCTAAAATTTTTATCTTCACTTTAAAGGATTAGATTTCTTATAATAATAAAATAATGTCTCATTGTAAATATTCATTCTGAAATCTTTTAAATGTATAGAAATGAATTTAAATTCAATAGTAATATCATGACTGTATCATCAACCATTTTTAAAAATATATAAACTCTTTGTGAAGAGCTGGAACTCTTGCTGTGTCATCTGTGCCCCTTTGGGGACTAGGACCTGTAATCACAAAGAGCTCAGTTTGTGGAAATGAGAAGCACAAAGTTGACCAGTGGATCGTTAGGAGTGAAAGTCAGAGAGGTACTGCTTCTGCTTCCACTCCCAAATCTGTGTATTATTCTAATCAGAGCCATGAAAGCATGTAAAAGGCTTTGATTTAATGAGAATAGTAAATCCGTAAGGATAGGAACCTCATCCTTATAGAGTAATTGCCTCTAACCTGATGTTTCACCAAACTAGTCCAGTGCTCTATCAGGATGGCAGCTTGTGGATGATACATGTCACATGATCAGTGGATCCCGTTGTCATGGGCTTCCTCCAACACCTATTTACTATAAAGTGGATACTTGGTCTGATGTGATGTTATGTGGGATACCTTGCCTGTGAATCAAACACTCCAGAGCCCTTAAGATAGTGATGCTGGCTGAGGCCGTGTAGACAGAAAGGCAAACCCACAGAAAATACATATCTATTCTTATGAGAATGAACCCTAGCCCTTCCAGAATAAAAGGGGCCCGAAATAGCCAACATTCCAGCAAGTTGCCCATTGGTCTTGTGGAATGATGCTGTATCAATGCTAAGTATTGCTTTTTGTCAATGGTAAGTTGGACATTTAGTGTTGGGAGTAGCTAGAAGCTGCTTTGGTAAGTGGTGCGTTAATGCTGTTGAGTCCATGTAGTCCACTGTTCCAGCCCTCGAGTGGCCAGTGCAAGGACTGCCCGACATAAACTGGATTGACCTGTCCACTTGACTGTTCAGTGCCTCTTTCATGGTGGGTATTCTCTGTTGGCTGTTAGTCTATAACTAAAAGATTACCATACTTCCTACTCCCATATGTTTGTTCATCTGTATACCAGACCGTTTTGTCCCCGATTTGTTTTTTTCCACTCATGTCCCTGACCATTCGACCAGACCTTTCACCACTGCCCATAATTCCATGTACATTCTCACCCTGAGCTGCTTTTTTTACCCTAGTGAATGACATGGTGTACCACCAGAGATCTGCCCATTGAAATGGTTTTTCCCTTGCCACCGTCTTTGAAGACTGCCCATAAATAAGGCTTCAGTTCAGCTCCTACCCATTTTTAGCTTTACACACTTACTGAGCCATCCCATTTGTAAATCACATGTAGGCTTTTTTCTCCTCCTCTACCTGATCATACAGGATCACCCACAAAACCAAACATGTTAGCGAAGGAAACAGCACTGGTGTAACAGTGGTTGATACCTTGGGCATCTGGCCTACTTCCTCATACTTGCCTCTGTCTACTTTGTGGTCCTTAAGACTTGGTGGTCCAACAAGACAAAACTGATGATAGGCAGCAGTGGGAAACGGAGTCTCTTACAAGGTATTAATTGGCATTTTGTTCCAGACATCCTTTAAAAGGATTTTGTACAGCAAACCTTGGAAGAGAATCTCTCTCCAGAACAGAAGGAAAGTTTGCTTATTTATCAAAATAAAAACAGCTCCCTCCAGGGCAAAGGTCAGACAGGTTTGTTTGCAGCCCATTATACAAGATTCAACTTTCCTAAATTCGGGCTCTTCGGCTGTGATGTAAGACTGTGAAATGAATTCTTGTGATTTCTTCTAGAAGTTTGTAGGTTTTACAATAGTAGATTTCACATTTAGGTCTATACGTCACTTCGGGTCAGTTTGTAAGGTGAAGGTGAGAGATCAGTTTTCTCCATGTGGATGAGTTCTAGCATCATTTGTTGAAAAGACTACCGTTTTTACTGTTGAATTATTTTGGCACGTTTGTAGACAATCAGTTCACGACGTATGGATGGATGTATCTAAAGGGCTTCTATTTTCTTCCACAGAGCTACATGTCTCTCCTTATATCTGGATTACTATAGCTCTATAGCAAGTCTTAAAATCAGAGTTTGAGCCTTCCAACTCTGGTTTTCTTTTCAAATTGTTTGGGCTAGTCTAGAGCCTTTACATTTCCATATAAAGTTTAGAATCAGCTTTTCAATTTCTTCAAATCTTCTCAACAATATTTTGTAGTTTTCAGTGTGCATGTCCTGTAAATATTATATTTACTCATTTTGAATCATTACTAGTATATAAACTATAGCTTTTTTAAAAATTATTGATTTTTAGATAGAGAGGGGGAAGGGAAAGGAGGGGAGGGGAGAGAAAACATCGATTTGTTGTTCCACTCATTGGTTGATTCTTGTGTGTACCCTGACTGGGCATCGAACCCACAGCCTTGATGTATTTGGATGATATGACAACCAACTGAGCTACCTGGCCGGAGTAGAACTATAACTTTTTGTATACTGATCTTGAAGCCTGTGACTATGCTAGGCTCATTTTTTAGTTCCAGTAGTGTGTGTGTGTGTGTGTGTGTGTGTAGGTATCTTAGGATTTTCTACATACACATAACTACAATAAAGGACACTTTTGTTTCTTTTCCAATACGTATGTTTTTTGGTTTTGCCTTATTGTACTAGCTAGGACCTACAATAGTAGTGAGAATAAGTATCCTTGTCATACTCCTTATCTTAGGAAGAAATAGTTCAGTCTTGTACCATTATATATTATGTTAGCTACAGGTTATTCTTAAATACCCTTCATTACATTAAGGAAGTTCCCTTTTATATCTAGTTTGCTGAGAACTTTGTATCTTGAACAGATGACTGTCAATTGATCTGACTGCATATATTAAGATGACTATATGGCTTTCCTTCTGTTAATATGGTAAATTATATGTACTGACTTTTAAATATTAACCCAATCTTAAATTCTTAAAAATCTTATAGGATGCACCACATTTGGTCATCATGCATTATCCTTTCTACATATTGTGAGAATTGACCTGTTAATATTCTCTTAAGGATTTTTGTGTCTTTGCTCATGATAACAGACTGTAGTTTTTTTTGTATTTTGTCTTGCGGGGGTGAGGGGTAGGATTATATGTCTTTCACTATTTCTATTGCCTGCAGAATTTTAAATTCTAGATTTGCCCCACTCTTCTTTTCTCCCTCACCACCCAGTCTCCAAAGTGACTGCACTTTTACTCTCTTCTCAAGCAGCAATGCCTTCTGAGATTGCCGCATGAACGCTGCACACTAAGTCCATTTCTAGATATGTAGCACTCTGATCCACCCAAACTCTTTTTCAATATTTTTGCATGTAGGATGGGCTTTCTCTTTCTGGAAGTCTTTTTTCTTTTTGGTTCAATGTTAAGTTATCTATTCAACTACTCTTTCTCAATTTTCCTGGACTTTCCTTGCTTTCCACAAAGGCTTACTATAAAAACTTTGAGATAGCTCCACTGACATTTGTTTTTTATATTCCTAAGTAATTTGAAGTTTGTAGTGTTATCTGTCTTCTAGATATCTTAAAGTTATGGGATATTTTTTCAGGCTGTATTCTTATGTACAGTTTTTCAGAGGACATGAAGAGAAATTCAAATATAGGTAACCATCATTATCTTAGGCACCCTGTAAATCCAGATTCATCCATTTTGGATCTGTTTTACCATTCACCCATTAATTTTCCACCTTCCAATATGCTTATCTTTTCTATTTTCCCTATTCTTGTAGGTTTATGCTTTTGTCCTTGTAGGCTTGTGTCTTCATTGTTGTTCTGACAGAATTTTAATATGAAGCAAAACTAAATACAGTACTTTTATATTCAATCTGTTATCCTTACAGAAGAGTCTTTTCAAAGATCTGGAGAAACAGAATCAACTGTGGCAAATGCCAAGTGGTAAAAGCTCCTTATAGTTGATCACTTTTTTATTTAACTTGAATTTAAGATTCCAAAGATGCAGAATTAAAATATTTAGTATATTTTAAAATACCCTACTGGGTACTGACAGAACTCATATTTTCCTTTAACAAACACCTTTTCATGCTGGTTAACTTACTGGCTTACTAGTTAAAAGCACAATGTTTCATAAAACACATATTCCCATTTCAAACCTCCATGCAATTTTACTGCATAAGATCTGTGAACCTTAATTGTAAAGTGATACTAGCTAGTTATATCATTTGGTATGAGAATAATTTGGCTCAGGTAGCAAAAGAGAAAATAATGCATAACTGGTATACATTATTGGCTTTTCACATTCACTACTATGTTAGGCTTAATAAGGCACCCAAATGTGTACATATCCTTACATGGTGAATGTTACCTTACATGGTAAAATAAACTTTACAGAGTAGTAGTTAAGCTAAAGATCTTGAGATGGGAAGATAAACCTGGATAATTCCATGTGGGCCCAATATAATCACAATAGGCTTAGTAAGAGGGACACAGGAGGAGTCAGAGGCAGAGAAGGCAATGGGATGGTGGAAGCAGAGATTAAAGTGATACGGTCTGAAGGTGGCAGCCGTAAGCCAAGGAACACCACCACTAGAAACTGAAAAAGATAAGGAAATGAATTATCCTCACAGAGCATCCAGAAGAAATCATCCCTAATGACACTTTGACTTTAGCCCAGTGAAACTGATTTCAAATTTCTGACTTCCAGAATTTTAAGAGTAAATTTATGTTGTTTTAGCCACTAAATCTGTGGTAATATAGAGCAGCAACAGGGACATATATAATCACTTTTAAATGCAATGTACCTTAAAGGAAGACAAGGCAAAATATCTAACGTTACGATCAATACCATCTATCAGTTAATTACTTTATAGCAGAGGTAAGCATTTACTTCAAAGAAATTTATTTTGCCTCTCTTATTAAAAGGTTACCCCTTGACAGGGAAGTACAGATTTCGCTTTTGTGAAAGATAATCGAAGTGCTGAGTTCCTTGAATAAGATCTGTTCCTTTATTTTAAAACACACGGGACTACAGAAGAAATTCTGCTCATAAGAGAAAGAAGCAGTGATCAATTTACTGCTTAACAAATACTGTATTCAATTCCTTAACTTAGCCAAGGTCGAGATGTAATCAGACTCTACGAATGGAGAATTTAAAAATCAACTGAAGAAAGTAACATCATTTTTAAATTTGATCAAAAACCATTTTCATGTACAAAGCAAATTTATTATGTACAAAATAAATGTACATTCTTAAAAACTTTAAAATACAACTTTCAAAAGGACTAAAAAAGTGCAAAATTTTCAATTATTATGTTCAATCATGCTATACAGAAACAAATAAAATATTAGCTCATGTACACACATTGAAAAATTTTAAAACAGCACTCGATATAACAAAACAAAACATACATCTTATATATTTAATTGTAAAAGGGTGAAGAAGGGAAGAATGTATTGCACCAAATTAACAGTAACTTCATTATAATGAGAATATTAATCAAAATTATTTACACATGTTTATAGTTTAAATCTTTCTCAACTTCAAAACCTTTTTTGGCATACAAATATTCACTGAGTCACAGTCTGCACCGTCAATAATTAGATATAAATAAAGCTTAATATTTTTTTCCATGGTCCATTCCAGTAGAAAAAATGAGAAAGAATGTTTGATAACTATATAACTTCTTCAATTAAATATTTAAGTAGCAGCACAATTTGCAAGTTTTTAACATGTAATTCCAAATTTTCAGCTATCCTCCTCTGAAATGATTATGTGCATGTGTGTGTATAGATAAACATATATATTCAAGTCACCGTCACATCCCCAAAAAGCTGACATAAAAGACAAATCATTTGTATGATATTCTTCTGTCTTAATGGATGCACGTCTACAACAATGCATCTGACAGAAGATGACTGTCTGGCTAGCTCTCTGATTACTTTCAGCAAATTTTTCCTCCAAGTCTTTACAAGCAAATAGTTGGGGAAAGAAAAGCCATATCTGTTAGGAGTTTCTGAGGAGAACGTAACAGCCATATGGTTGTCTTAACAATTTTCGTTATGTAAGGCTAACTATAAAACTAACACTAGCCACAAAAAAATTTGGTTATGGTATTTATGAATCACAGAAAGCAGTAAAAAACAGAAAAAGGAAAAACAGTCTAAAATATAAAGGATTTTTAACAGTAAGATCTACTGTAATATACCATAATTTGGGGAGAAGTATAGAAACTACTATAACTAAATAATATAAAAGTTACCCCCCAAAAAAGGAATCAAAATCCCAAAGGAAGAAATAAAGTTATTCTCTTTAATCCCTCTATAAGAAACTTAAGAGGTTGAGATTCTTTTCAGTTAAGTCTGACAAGTGGTATCTCCTTACCAAAACAAGTTACTAAAGTGTTTGTTATATAATTTTAGCATTCTGAAGAACAAAGTAATGTCTATCACCAATAGTTTTTTTTTCCTTCAAAGTGCAAAAGAAGTACCTGTTGAATTTGTAGGTTGAGCCCAGTAAATCTTAAAACACATAGCTTACTGAATATGGGAAAATGTTTCCAAGAGAAAGAACGTCAAAATAGCATTTTAACATTAATTAGCACACTGGCTACCAGAGAATCTCTAATTTTAATACATATTAAACTGAACTATGTTATTTCCAAATAAAATTTTAATAGGTCCAATTAGATTGACTTCTTTTTTTTAAAAAGTTACATTTTAATCAATAAAATATAATTTTATCCAATCTTACCTAAATCCTAACTTGTTTTCCTATTGTCAAAATATAACATGACATTGAAACAGTATTACAAATAGATAATCACTTTGTACACTCAAATATAGTTATAAATTAAAATGAGACAACTATATTATAAGTGAACACACTCCATTAAAACTCCATTAACATTCAACTGTGAAAAATGAATGGTCAATTCTTTCAGTGACCAGACTGTGTTGTGATTGTTACTATTATTACGATAATATTTGCAACATCTTGAATTAGTGACTTTCTACTTGTTCTTTCCCCTGAAGTTCAGTGGCACTAAGATTATAGGCACTAAGGCAAAGGAAATACAGTTATGTCTGTCTTTTTTCACTAAAGCTATTAGCTTTCTAAATCAAAATCCTGTAATATATTTAGAAATCACCCACATATGACAAATGTCACTGAGATAATGCCAGAAGATGTGTCTGAAGATTTACTGCAATGTACCAGAAAAGTATTTGATAACACAGTCACTTTTACACAAGGTTCTTATATTGAAGAAAGTAACTTAAATCCTATAATTAAGGATGGCCTGATATTATTAATGTAGAAAATTGAATCATTTCCAATATAGGCCTAAATGTCTTAAATGTTAATGCTTTATTTTTTGTAATACTAGGACTTTGCAGATGAAAAATTGAAGATTATTTCCATACCGGAGCTATACTTACCAAAGTCATCATAAGCAGAAGGGCTTTATCCAGTACTTTTTAATTAGGAAAATTCTATTGATTAGAGCTTCAAGATTACAGAGCGCTATTTTTATTTTTAAGTCTAGCATTTTGTTACCTGTGCTTTTTACTAATACTTTTAAAATTGTTACCAAATTCAATATGCAAATATTCACTGACAGTCACTAGGATTAAAAAGCAAACATACACTGAGGGCAAGTATTAGTTACAAGTTTCAAATATGAAAGGTCTGAAGAAGGTTTATGATGATAATGCAACTGAAAAGGAAATTTAGGTGTTTCTATAGCATGAAACACAAAGAACCCATTTCAAGAAAATTTTAGATAAAATATCTCCCAGATAATGATAAAAACTATTTTCAAATAAACCTGTGAATATTAAATCTGATTTATAAAAATGAATGAATTCCTACAGGGTAAAATAGTTTAAGATTTAATATAATAATCCTGAGACATAATTCATTTTATATCAACAACATCTAGTAAAGTCATCCAGAGTACCGCCTTGACCTCTGTATATTCATAGAACTTTAGTAAATCTGATCTGCAATCTCAATTAAGAAAAACTGGCCTAGAAAATGCTAGATTCAAATTAAAGAAGTAAGGCTGTAGCCAACATTTTAATCATATTGAAATGATGACTGGTAACAATGTTGTCATTGCCTAATGTCACCAGAGAGAGTATCATCAGGACTCTGATGAAGGAAAACTCTCCAGAACAATGTTACATATGCGGTCACGTTTAAAACAAATCAAATGTTGAGTATATATGATAAATGAATTAGGCAAAAAAATATTAAGAATTAATTTTTTCTGAGAGACTGGTCACCTACTGGCAGAGAACAGTTTCAGCTGATGACAAACAGTACTTAGGGCAAGCTATGTGTCTGGCTAATAAAGGAAAACAGATTAGATTTAGAAAAGAAAAAGAATGTATTTCCTGTCTTATATCACTCAAAATCCATATCCTAAAGACAAGTTTAAGAACTTATTTATGGAAGTTTAATGATGTATTTGACAAGACCAACCTTCACCCCCCATGCTATTACATACTATATTATTTAATATTTATATAATATTGTCCATGAACTTGCATCTTTTCCTTGGAAAGGTAATAAAACAATGCTACTCATTTTTAAAATATAAATATATAAAAGGAGCTAACCTCTTTATATTCAATTAAAATATTTCCATTAGTGATTTCTTTAATAATAATATAAAATATACTGAAAGGCAAAGATCATGAGTCTATCATTAAATAAAAATCTGTTATTCAAGTTAAAAATTTTCTTTGCCTATTCCTATCCAAAATATAAAAAATCTTAGGTTAAGATTCAACTTTCAAGTCTAAATTCTAATTAAATATGAAGGCACACTTATTCCTTCAGAAGCATAAAGCTGATTTTCAACAATAGTTCTTAAGAATAATTTTATATTACCTACATAGAAAAAAAGCCTTACTGATATTCCTTACTAATGACAAGTGAATGCTTGGCATTTTCTCTCCTAGAAAAGCATATATCCTTAAAAAAAGCACTCTGACCTAAAGAAAATAGATAGAAACATTCATAGCTGACATGAGCTTCACAAACTTAAAATATTTTAAACCATCTAGCCAAACTTCATTGTCATGTACTTTCCTAATTTTCATGCCAGGATATATTTTATCTTCTGTCCTCCAATTTTAACTAAGAAAATGACAGAATACTGACTGGGGACAGCTGAAAAAAGGCTTACAAAGCTTCTTTATTCTCTAAGTGAGGACAGCTATTGTAGGTTTTCATGCTTGACTAAAATCATCTTATTATAAATCTCTCCTCATCAACAGGAAGCTGAGATTTTTATTTCCATCATCACCAGTGTCAAGAAACAAAAGCAAATGAAAAGTTCTGCAAAGACTTTATAGCAGCCAAGTTAAGAATATTCATTAACTAAAATATCCACCTGTTATTCTATTCTAATAATGTCATTACAATATAGAAATAATTTCTAGGGATAGCATCTCAATACACCAGAATCTCCCAAAGTATATCTTTCCAGTGATTTTATCTAGTGATTTTTAATTCAGTGGGCTAAACTGTTTAAAGAGAAATATATTATTCAGCTAATAGTCCCACTACATTTGCTATTTAATAGATAAACTTTAAGTTCTGTTCCTCTAGACTGTTGCCAGTATTCTAAGATTTTCCTTAAAATTCTGTATTTTGGGTTTTTACTTTTTGGACAGAGTAATAAAAGGTATAATTACACCACTCTGCACATCTACTGTTAGTGTAGAGTATCTATGTTACTGTGAACAAAGCTGTCTACTTGTGCTTTAAATGAATACTAACTACTTCTTCAGTTCCTCCATCTAAAAAGCAGCAAAGTAAAACACCACATACGTAGGAATTTTCCCTCAGTAATCTAAGTTAAACTTTTTGTAACTTGTAAGCATCCAAAATAATTTCTAAAACCATATTAAGTGACCTTAAAAATAAAGAAGGCATCCTTGTACCAAAATATCTGGATAAATAAGTAAAAGAAAATTTTGCAGTTTTGATTTAGAAAGGGTTTTTTTTTACAAGTCTATATTTAAAATATCAAAAATACTGTTAGTTCTGCCAACTTGAAACCTTCTAAAAATGTAAGGTAAAAATTAAAATAGTATCAAATAAACTAATGGAAGCAATAAATCTCAAAAAATCATAATTATCTCTATTGACTTGTTTTGAGACATTTTCACCACAAATTTCTTAAGTTCTCAAAAAGGAAATCTTCACATTTACATATGTTCTATTTTACAGTTGCTGTACCAATTTATTTCAATGTTATTTACCTAAAACATAACAGTTTTTTACTGAATAAAAAAGAGAGGATTTAAAGTCATTTGGAGGAAAATTATTCTAATATATAACCTTTTATTAGTCCAGACTGAAATCAAATCTATTGAAAAAGACTTCCCTATACAGAATCCTTTACTACTTATAAGTTGTACCCACTCACAGGGTTATAAAGAAAAGGGTAGTAGATAATGTGGGCAATAGGAGAGATGATTTGCCAAGGGAAAATTTTTCCAAGGTCCAATTGAGATGACAATTGGACATAAGGAATCTATGATTTGTGGGGTGTGAAAAAGAATATTATTTTAAGAAGCTATTAATGTAGAAAATATTCTTTTTTCCTGATCAAAGACCCCTTTAAGAAAGCCATGCAACCATTCATTCCTTTAAAAAAATGCAATTAACAGAATCTTCATACAATTTCAGGAGATTCATACATACCACAAAAAACATGGAATCTCAAATTAAGAACATCTGTAGTTGTAAAAGCTCTCTGACCAAACTCAAAAAATGACCTTATAAAATCGCTAGGTTTAACACGCTTTCTGAATTCCAAAATAAATTTGTCTTACTTTTACTATATAATCTTGAATAACAAAGCACAAAGTAACATTTAGCTATGTACAATATAATTAATAGTAATCCTCAAAGTTATACATAACATGAAAAAGAAATGTGGTTTTAAAAATTAGTATATCTAAATGGCTAGTTTAAGTTACACATGTCTTTCTATTCATTCATCTTTCACATGGAAGTCCTACTGAAAAACGTAATATATTTGGGTATCACTGCTAAGTCTTCTCATTACCAAGAGAAAACAGAGTATTTGCTTAGTAAAGAAAAAGTCAAGAAAGTTTGCACTTTGGAGATATAAATTGTGCTGCAAATGCTACAGAAAGGACCCAACCGTCAAAATCACAATCAGCATTTTGTATCTCTAGTTTCTCTTATTCTTACTCAACATTTATCATTATATTGTACCTTTCAATACATTTTCACTAGTAATGTGCTAAGTAGTATTGGAATGAGGCAAAGTGTAGTTTTAACAGTCTTATTTTCAACTTACTGTGAAAACTTGCAATTTATACTGAGTTTTGAAAATCCAAGTATGCAACAATCAGGAGTTTTACAAGTAAATTGATTTTTTAAAACATATGGTGGTCAGTAAATAGGAAAATGATTAACTAAAGAACATATTAAGAGCCATGTCTCTCAACTGTCTTATTATCTGTTCTCTTTTTTTAGGTATACCTTAAATACTGCTGTTCAGGATAATAAGAATATCAAATCTATTTTCTTCACTTTTAGAAGTTCATTTTTAAAAATGGATCTAATGATCATTAGAAATGGGTCACTAAATCTAATTAAATGTATTTTCTCAAATCTCAGCACAGACCAAGAATTAATTAAAAAGATTGAATTCAATTATGTTAATGGGAAACTTTTCAAGTGAATAGTAATACAATCTACATTTGTATACACGTATCACACCAAACTCTGGTAATCCCTAAGTGCTTTTCAGGGATAAAAGTCCTGGAAGATTTCAGATTGTTGAGAGATGTGGTTAAAGTGACAAAACAGTAAACCAAGTTTTCAGTTACCCATGACAGAAGACAGAAATAACAATCACTTGGAATCCTGAGTATTATATTCAGTTTCTCCAGATGAAATCTGGCTGAGCCGCTTGCTAGATCCCCAAAATTTTCGAGAAAGTTGACCTGAACGCATCTGTTTAAAATAAACCAGAAAAATGTTATTAAGGAAGAAAAGAAAGAATAAATAAAATTGATAAGATGACATTAATTTAGGAAAATGCAGAAAATGTAAGTTTGGTTAGCAGAATCACTTTAATGATTCTTCATTAATAATAACAGAAGAAAGAAATTCTCTACATTGAATGTCATTTAGCTGAGAATGGTCTAATGCCAATGTGTCAATTTTTAAGTGACCCAGTTATGCCAAAATTACCCAACTCCCTTACTTTATATATTAAAATTTTTTTTTTACTTCATTAAAATGATCTCTTCAGATTATATTTTATCTAACTAAGAAGATACAAAGGTTTGGGGATTTTCTCCTCTTGTATGAAGTACTATTAATGCCAACCACAAAGATAAGAAGTAACATGTTTCAATGAAAATAAATTTTTAATATTTGATATGAAAATTTCAAAAATTATTTACAATAAAAATGATAAAAACTAATTTAGAAAACAAGAATAGCATAAATTCTTTGATGGTAAGAATAACATTTTGTCTACCATTAGATTTGTACCACTTAGCCCATTTCTCAGCATATAAATATTATTAACTGAATCAATGAATAACTATCCCTCTAAAAATGCTTACACTTCTAGGTAGGGGGAAAAAAAACCCACATGGAAAACATTTCTCCCATCCAAGTACTAACCAGGCCTGACCCTGCTTAGCTTCTGAGATCAGACAAGATCAGGCGCGTTCAGGGTGGTATGGCCATAGTCAAAAACATTTTTCAATCTAATTATATGATTTGTTGGAATTACTTTCCCAAATGCAATCTACTTTTAAATGATGCTTTGTCTGCCATCCTTTTTAAATGGCTAATTTTCTTAGGCATGTTTATTGGAGTGATAAAACACAAGCCTAATGCAAAGACCCTGTGGCAAGCTTATTTTGCATTTTTGTTTCCAAATGTATTTCCAAAAATATATTTCCATTCATCTATTACTACTTTACCATCTAATTTATAAATATGCATTTCATACTGACAGTATAAGATATAAAACTGATGCATGTTTTAAAAATATACATTAATCAAGATTTTGACCTTTTAGATAAAAATAGATCTTAAAAAAGAATTTTTCCATAAATGATCTATTTAATTTCTACAGTCATATAGCAAGATTCAAAATATTAAATTTGATTATTTACTAAAGTAGATCTATAATTCAACTGATACAAAAATATAAAAAGATAAAAATACTTTTTTTCAACATCTACACATAATTCATATTATTGTGTTGCAGACTATATAAATCTTTCAACAAGGACAAAAACTTACTTGGTAAATATTAGGCAACATTGATTTAGACCTATAAAATGAAGTTGCTTTGGCACCTTTTCCCCAATCAATTTTTAAAAGAAGAGAGTCATTTCATTTTTAAAAGTTCGGTAAAATAAAAAACTGACAAATTTAAAAGGCACTTGAATAAACCACCAAAAGTGAAGCATACTCAAAAGAGTCAAGTCTGAGCAGAGTTCTTTAAGTAATCTTATTAGCAGAGGACAGGAGGGAACTATTTATCTGGGAAATTTATTTTTTTAATAATTTTTTAAAGATTTTATTTATTTTTCAAGAGCGGGGAAGAGAGGGAGCGAAACATCCGTATGTGAGAGAGACATCCACTGGTTGCCTCTCACACGCCCCCAACCAGGGACCTGGCCTGCAACCCAGGCATGTGCCATGACTGGGAATTGAACTGGTGACCTGTCAGTTCTCAGGCCAGCACTCAATCTACTCAGCCACACCAGCCAGGGCCAGATATCACATTTTAGATTTCTCAGAAAAGACCAATTATATTAATAAAAATTCACAGTGCTTAATTTGATGTGGTTTAACAATAAATTTTCTAGAATAATCACTAAATTACTTGGAGTAGCTGCTATTAAGTTTTCTTAAGAACAGTGTTAGAATTATATTGGAATATTTAGTAACTGATAAACTGCTGGCAAATGAATTCAGTGACTATAGGAAATTCATTGAGAATTAGTACATTATATGGAATATTTGTAGTTCCAAATAAAAAATGATGCTTTTATAAGAGGAAAACTGATATACAATCATGTTTGGTATTTGTTAAAATACAGTTTTATACAGGTCAGCTTTGCATGTTCTTGAACTTCATATAAATGGAATCATTCAGTATGTGCTCTTATGTCTTCTGTCTTTCAATAAGCATACTAAATTTTAAATTTATGTTGTATGTTTCAGAAATTTCTTCCTTTTATTGGTGGGAAATATTACATTGTACAATTATCCTAAATTTATTTATTTTCCTGTTAACAGACATTTTCAAATCTAATTTGAGATGATTATAAATAAAGTTAATATAAAAAATAAAGTAGCTTTATTGTTTGAGTCAACATTTCATTTTTTAAAAATTGCTTTTATTAAACATCTCAGTTCTATGGCCACAGGTGTGTATAGAGGAAGATGGGAGATGGTGGGGCTGGTTGAAATTCTTCAGGGTCTTGTCCTGCTGGTACAGAGACAGGCCCCATATTTTATTTTTTATAAAGGCTTTTATATACTAAAAATCCAAGAAGTGGTCTCGAATCTAGCTTTGGAAAGAGAAAATAGAAGACCATTCTTATTCACACAGAGTGACAGATGGAAACTGCCATATGTGAGCTTTCAATGATAAATACTGGCATCATTCTTGAATACTGACTTTATTGTCCTTTGAAACATCAAATTTTTAAAATCTGTTTATCCATAACAGATATTCTTGATTCAGTAGGAGCAAAGGAGAACCAAAGGAATACCACACAGTACGGGAAATGAAATTCTTCACTAGGTTTTACCTCTGCTGGCTTGCCAACACCTACTACAATCAATTTTCCATCTTCTAATCCTACAAGAATATGGCTGTATTCTTTGGTTACACAAACACAATGGATAGGCAATCGCATAGCTAATGGGGTGATGCTGAGATTCAAACTAGAAGAGAAAAAACACACACATAATTAATGGACATATAATAGATTCTTAGAATCTTATACCTGAAGTTAACTTAAGGAAAATCAAGTACTGCATTCTAATTTTACAGATGTGGGATTTAGCTTCAGAAGTCCATGTGCCAGAGGACTGGGGTGGGTGAGGCAGCAGCTGGCAGACTGGGTGGTCCCACATTTGAGTGCAGATAAACTGGGAGGAACAAACAAGTGGGGAGCAAGCACAGGAAACTGAACCCTCAAAACACTGGCTGTAAAATCCTGTGGGGGTTGCAGCAGCAGGACAAACTCCCAGCCTCACAGGAGAGTTCGTTGGAGAGACCCACAGGGTCCTAGAAGGTACACAAACCCATCCACCTGGGAATCAGCACCAGAAGGGCCCAATTTGCTTGTGGATAGCTGCGGAAATGACTGAAAGCTGACAGAGAGCAGAGCAAGTGGCACTGTTCCCTCTCAGACCCTTCCTCCACATACAGAGCCACAACACAGCCATGTGGGTTGCCCTGCTCTGGCGAATACATAAGGCCCCACCCCTTACTACATAACAGGTGCACCGAGACAAAATAATATGGCCCAAATGAAAGACAAGATCAAAGCTCCAGAAAAAAATATGACTAAGTGATGAAGAGATAGTCAACCTATCAGATGCACAGTTCAAAACTCTGGTAATCAGGACGCTCACAGAAATGGTTGAGTATGGTCACAAAATAGAGGAAGAAGTGAAGGCTATGAAAAGTGAAATAAAGGAAAAGGCACACGGAACCAACAGTGATGGGAAGGAAACTGGGACTCAAATCAACGGTTTGGAGCAGAAGGAAGAAATAAATATTCAACCAGAAAAGAATGAAGAAACAAGAATTCAAAAAAAATGAGGAGAGGCTTAGGAACCTCCAGGACAACTTTAAACATTCCAACATCCAAATCATAGGGGTGCCAGAAGGAGAAGAGGAAGAGCAAGAAATTGAAAACTTATTTGAAATCATAATGAAGGAGAACTTCCCTCATCTGGCAAAGGAAATAAGACTTCCAGGAAGCCCAGGTAGCTCAGAGTCCCAAAAAAGTTGGATCCAAGGAGGAACACACCAAGACACATCATAATTACATTACCCAAGATTAAAGATACGGAGAGAATCTTAAAAGCAGCAAGAGAAAAGGAGACAGTTACCTACAAAGGAGTTCCCATAAGACAACCAGCTGATTTCTCAAAAGAAACCTCACAGACAAGAAGGAGCTGGAAAGAAGTATTCCAAGTCATCAAAGGCAAGGACCTCCATCCAAGATTACTCTATCCAGCAAAGCTTTCATTTAGAATGGAAAGGCAGGTAAAGTGCTTTCCAGATAAGGTCACGTTAAAGGAGTTCATCATCACCAAGCCCGTATTATATGAAATGTTAAAGGGACTTATCTAAGGAAAAGAAGATAAACTATGAACAGTATAACGACAACAAACTCACAACTATCAACAACCAAACCTAAAAAAACAAAAACAAAGTAAGCAAACAACTAGAACAGGAAGAGAATCACAGAAATGGAGATCACATGGAGGGTTATCAGCGGGGAGGGGAGAGAGCAGGGGAAAAGGTACAGGGATAAGAAGCATAAATGGTAGGTTCAAAATAGACAAGGAGAGGTTAAGAACAGTATAGGAAAGGAGAAGTCAAAGAACTTTTATGTACAACCCATGGACATGAACTAAGGTGTGGAGGAATGCTCGTGGGAGGGCAGTGCATGGCAGAGGGGGATAAAGGGAGAAAAAAAAAGGGACAACAGTAACAGCATAATCGACAAAATACACTTAAAAAAAAAGGACAGATGAAGAGCTTCCCGGACAAGGACAAGGAAAGCTAAAGGAGTTCACCATCACCAAACCAGTAGTCTGTGAAATGTTAAAAAGGTCTTCTTTAAGAAGAAGAAAAAAATACGAGAATGAAATCACAATAAATACATATCTATTAACAATTGAATGTATAAAACAAATAAATAAGCAGAACAGAAATATAATCATAGATAAAGAGAATGATTTGATGGTTGGTTGCCAGATGGGAAGGGTGTCGGGGAGTGAATGATGAAAAAGGTGAAGGGATTAAGAATCACAAATTGGTAGTTACAGAATAGTCATGAGGATGTAAAGTACAGCATAGGGAAGAGAGTAAGCAAAGAACATATATGCAATGATCCATGGACATGGACAAAGGTGTGGGGATCGCCTAAGGGAGATGACTGGGTCTGGGTAGAAAGGAGCAATAGTGGAAAAAATTGGGACAACAGTAATAGCATAATCAATAAAATATAATTCTAAAAAGATGCAACATGTAAAACATATAAACAGAATATAAAATAATATACAGGGTCTGGCAGAAGTAATACCTGCTTGAGTATGGTTGGTAGGGTAATAATATAGGTGTAATAATTTATAGTTTTATTTGAACTTTTCACCTAAAACATCATATGGTGTGCTTGAGTGTGATATTGTTATATTACAGAATTACATGCTTAAGATTTTGTAGTAAAAAGGGATATTATTTGTGCCAGACCCTGTATATTTAAAATATGATATGGAATATAGTATATCATTAGGAAAAATGCTCACAGATTTTATAATTAGGGAATAAAAAATCCTATGATGCAAATAATATGTTCTACACTAATCTGCTAAAATATCCCATTGATTTCTCTAATTTGGGATTTTCTGAACAATACCCTGAAATTAGGGTTGTAAAACAAAATGTTGGATCAATATGATTGGAATCATGTCTCAATGCTCTACCAAAGAAGAAAGATAAAATAGAGAAGAAAACAACAAAAGTAGAAAGGAGGTGCTGGTATAGAAGAGATTCTTATTGAATGCAGTAACGTAGAACATCTTGGATCAGGAAATATTTTATAAAAAAGGGTTTTGGAAAGGCCAAGATAATTTGAGGAATATAAATAAGCCACAATCAATTTTTTATAAAGAGAAAAAGGAATGTGGGCAGGCATATAGGAAACATGAAACATATCTACTATTCGAACATTGGTGACATCCTTCTCCTTCACTGCATTAAGTAACAAGATTCTCCACCAATTTTATGCATATAGTACACTCAATTATAAACAGATCCATTTGCCTTAAAATTTTTAGTTTGTTTTACCACAATTAAAAAATATTTTTAAAACCCTAACTTTAGTTTGTAAAAATTCAAACTATAATTGGAATAATTTTGAAATCTATAATCCAGGGCTAGCACTTCCTGAACTTAAAAACTTTTTTTTTAATTGGGGTAAAATATACATAGCATAAACTTTTCTACATTTAAAGATTTACATCTGTATTTCATTTATTAACCCAGGAATACATTAGCTTCCCCATTTTTTCCACAGTTGCCAAAAAAGACATGGTCATAATAAATGATAAACCAAAAGATTAGAAACCTTAGATTGCCGATTTTTACTCTAGGTTGAAAGTACTACCACATTTACTTATTTATTTATTTAAGATTTTATTTATTTATTTTTAGAGAGAGGAGAAGGGAGGGAGAAAGAAGAAGAGAAAAATCAATGTGTGGTTGCCTCTCACATACCCCCAATTGGGGACCTAGTCCCGCAAACCAGGCATGTGCCCTTACTAGGAATCGAGCCGGCGACCCTGTGGTTCACAGGCCAGTACCCAATCCATGGAGCCACACCAGCCAGGGCTGAAAGTACTACCATCGTTTTAAAGTGTTACTTCAATAATTCTTACTATTTACCTGTGGAGATCTCTTATGGACAGGAACCCTTGTAAACTGCCCATGACAATGTGTTCTCCAATTATGCATATATCTGATACTTGTTCCTTTAAGACTTGAGACCCTAGATACTTTCCATTTACAGAAAACAGATGCAATGCATTCTTATCCTGCAAAGATTAGATGAAAGAAACTTAATGATCTCAATTTAGAACTCAGTTTCAATACTTTTAATTAAAACGATGACTATAACAGTGATAATGGGTTTAAAATGCTGGAATAAACACTTGGTTACAGTTAAAGAGAAATTGTGTAAGCAGTATTACTGAAGTCATTTCATATAAGATTGCCAAGCAAATAAATATTAAATAAGAACTTACTCCTCCAAAAGAATTAACATCTCATCCAGTCCAAAAAAACCCTTCTACATTCTTAAAACAAGTAAGAGCCTTAGATTCTCTTAATTTTTAAAAAGTTATCACTGAAAAGAAAAATAAACATAAAAAATTCATGGCTTGTTTATGTATACCCTACCTTGTGCAAAAAGAATTTAATTTGGTTGTAATTTCCACTTAAGCTTATGAGGCCCCACATAATCAGAAATTATTATTGAAATCATATATTATATAGGTCAATAGAAATCCTTAAAAAAAAATACAAACATGAAGCCAAGACCGTGATAGGGTAAGGTAACGGTAAAAAACTTAACAAATCAAATGATGAAAGAAAAATATCCTTTTTCAAACATGGTTTTCTTTTCTTCCTCAAAGTGCTTTATATATAATTTGGGAAGGAAAAGACGAGTTTATAATCTAGCTCTATTGCATGTAACTGTTAAGATACCTTCAGGGTGGTCTTTTCTTCAATGCTGGAGTAGATGACAATATGTCCTTCCCAAGATATAGCCAAACTGGGAATGGTCAGGAGCAGAGAACTCTCACAAGGCGGTCGTAAAGTCCTCATGTACTGACCTTTCTGAATAGTATGTATAATCACAGTGCCATCCTACACATAGAAAATATTAGAAAATGAAAAAGACAAAGAAAAAAAACACCAAAATAAAAAAAACCAGTGGGATGGAAAAAGAAATGTAGGAAAGTTTCTGAGAAAATGATTATTCTACCATGAACACATGTACCTCAGGAAAAATTCAAATCTTGAAATTTCCAATAGTATTTTATTTCATAAAATGTCCTGTTACTCTTAACTAATAAGACAAGTAAATTCCCAAAATATATTTGTCTTTTTAAGTTTGTGCTTCCTGCAGTTTTCTACTTTTGCAAAGTCTTACACATAGTACAAAATTTCTATACTTTTACCAATTCCCCTACCAAAAAATATAAACATTGCTTTTAAATTTACAGAAAAAAAGGGCATTTTTAAAATCCTCACCCAAGAATATGCTTATTGACTTTGGGGGGGCGGGGCGGTCAGACAGGGAGAGAGGAACATTGATTGGTTGCCTCCTGCACATGCCCCTATGGGGAACCAAACCTGCAACATATGTAATGTGCCCTGACAGGAATTGAACCCATGATCTCTCAGTTTACAAAAGGATGCTTCAACCAACTGAGCCACACCAGCCAAGGCAAAATAGCACTTCTTAAAGGAGAAATCTTACCCTTGATCCTGATACTGCCATGTCAAGCTCAGTGCTGATGCCAACACTCAATACCTCATCAGTGTGTCCGTACAGAATCTGAAAGGGTTTAGATGCTAAGCCCACAGGAACACCTCCCTAGTATTAAAACAGAAAAGCAAAGGTAACTTTCTTGTAGGCTATTTCTATTAAAATATTTGCTGTATTTAAACTGTCTAATTACAAACTGATAACTGCATCTAGTTCTTACCACTGATTCTGTTCAAAATACTCATTCTTGTCGTCTCAATCTTTGGTAGCTAAAAAACTTAATCTGAGTAGTTTCAAAGTTGACTATTTTGGATTAATTGTAACAGGTATTTGTTTGCCCTTTTCATCTAGAGATTTATTCTCCCCTCACTTTGAAGAAACATTTTGCATTACATTTCTGAATGCTTTGTCTTTTTCATTTATTGGAGTACGTCAACTTCAGGGACATCAATTATCTTTATGCTGACTTGTCTGAGTTCTATAGCAGTCATTCTTTTTCTAATTGCTTTAATAATTTTGTTTTTACATTTGTATTCACTTTGATTACTATAGTAATTCTATCTTCCATGCTAATAATTTTATTTTTAGCCACATCAAATTTGTCCCTTACTGTTTAGCTTTGGACTTACTATTTGTAATGGCATTGGTCTGAATCTCAGTTTCATTCTTCTACAATCTCCCTTTTCATCCTAAAATGCATTTTATAATTTCATTTTTGAGGTCCTATTTTACTGAATCAGTATTCTTATTATGTCCCTCTAATACTATAATACTGTTGCAGGAATTCCCCTGTACTTGAGTTGTTTCTTTTCAGAAGATGTCTTCATCTGCTTTTGACATGCCTTGTCTGCACACGAGTATCACTTCCTGTGATATAGAATGCTTGAGTAGTTACCACAGTATGTGTGTTATGATCATCCCGGATAACTCTGTCCACGTCTTCTACCGGCACTACATGATGTGGATGAAGTCCCCTCTACGCTATTACCTGGGACACATTTGTCTTCCTGTCAGGGTGTCTGAGTGCTTAGTGTACTCTATCTAATTTTTAAAAATCAGGTCATTCCTGTATTATTTAAGCAATTGAAGTTACAGAGAAAGATGGACACTTCTCAAATTCATTTTATAAAGGTTGTATATCCCAATATTAAACATGGCAGAGAAAAAACAAGAACAGATTTTGCTCACAACTAGAGAAATAATTAAAGCACCAGTAAATAAAATCCTACAGTAAAATATAACAATACATCACAAAATATATAGGTTTATTATAAGAATTCAAGGATAGTTCAACCTAAGACATGTCTCAAAATAATACATTACATTAAGAAAAAGTAAGAGGAAAACTGTAAATAAAAAAAGGAAGAGAAACTGGGAAAAAACAGCCACAAAGGACATGACTGGGACTGACTACTTACAAAATTAGAACATGGACTATGGACTAGATAATGGTATTGTATAAATGCTAAGTGTTCTCATTTTGATAACTACACTGTGGTTATGTATTAAGAGTGTCTTAGTTCTTAGAAAATACACACTAAAGTATTTAGGGGTAAAGGAATATGATGTCTCCAACTTTAAAACTGTTCAGAAAAAAATAAGATGGTAGGACAGGGGAAGGAAAAGAGAGAGAACAGGGATTAGGATAAAAAAATGGATAGCAAAAATATACTTTTTTTTTTAACTTTTCTGTAAATTGAAATTTTATTAAAACTAAAAAGTTACCAAAGGAAAAAACGTAAAAAGAAGGTAACTACTTAAATATTAAAAATCACAACAAGTGAAACCCAACAGCACACAGTATACTAAGTGGCATATAGTAAAGTCACTTCATCAAAATCAGACCTAAGACAGGAAAGCTAACTATAATTTTCTTACCTTATTACATTAGATAATAACATAATAGGACAAGAAAATGAAATAATTAGTTTATTGGAAAATATTTTTAAAAAATCCTTTATTTTCATATGATCTTATTTTCAAAAAAGCCAAGAAATACCAAAAATTATGAGAGCTAGGTAAGAGGATTTGGTAAAACAATTAGTTACAAAATAACTGTACAGAAATTGCAAGCTTGTTTCAATAGTAGTGATAATCAGTTAAAAACAAAAATGATTTTAAAAATCTCACCAAAACAGTAATAAAAATATTATAATGAGAAGTATAACAAAGTAAAAAATCCAGAAGCTATAAACAAAAAAGATACTTCCTTGAACCAGCATTATTATGACAGTACAGTAAGGTTGATGAAAATTATAAATCTATGATTTCTAGTAGTCTTACTGAAAGGAAAATAGGAATATTATGTTAAAAGGATAAGAAAAATAATTGTTTTCCCAGAAGAGGTTAACAAAGAGGAGTTTCTGGAAAGTAATAGGATAAAAGGTCAAGAATCAGTCAATAAACCTAGGGCAAATGTGGTGATTTAGGACAGGGCAGAATGGGGAGTAAAAGAATACAAAGGAGGTCAAATAATCATTCAACGCATGAGAACAATTCACCAACATCTCAACAGTATTCCCAGGGTAAATCTCTGATTGAAGTTGAGTATTTAAATGCATAACTACCTGTTGTGTTATTTGCCATATCATACATGTAGTATCTCTGGAACCAGAAATCAAATGTATTCCACAGTAATCGGTAGCTAAACAAGTCACAATATCTGTAAGGAAAAAAATAAGTTAAAAAAAAAAAGACTTGGTTTGGCTGGAACAAAGAGCAATTTTATTTTATGCTCAAACTATTACTAAACCAGTTATTTTAATGGAGAAACACTGCACTGGCATTGCAAAAGCATTGAGAAAGAGTGACTCAGAGAAGCAGCAGTATTAAAATCATGTAAAAGAATTTTCTTTGAAGCCACCCTTCTGTTGGGAACCATCCTGCCTGGTTTCAGGAGCTGTAACCCCACCGACAGGCAAAAATGCCCCATGGCTAGGGAACCTTGGGACCATAAGTCACTAAGGAGACAACTTATACTCCCAGCAGGGGTACAGCCTCTGCCCCCTCTACTTCACCCTGCTTGGCCCCTGGAGGATGGCTGGATAGTCAATGACAGGTAAGATTCCTCAAGGAAGAAACAACCTAAGACAGGCATAGTCACAAAGAGGGCATCAGGGAAGGACTTAGGGGATTGTGGATGAGGGACAAAAGACCTTCACCCCTTGGCTTTATCATAGCCTGAGTCTTCATTCTATCTGTAAAAAGTCTCCTAATCTCTTGGCTACCTTGCTCCCCCCCCTCCCCCCTGCCCAATTCAGGCCTGAAACAATGCCGAAGGGAGGTGCAGCCCTATGCCGGAACAGGGGGGCAATCAGGCCTAAGAAAGAATGCATAAAGTCCTGTGAAACCTGCTTTGCTAAGAATGTCCTCAATGTAAATGTTAAGGGACCAAGCATAAAATAAGTTTGTTTCCCAAGGTTTTACAGCCAATTGGCATCACTGTGTCTACCTGACCCTGACTCAAAAAGGACCCCCTGATCCCAGAAATGCTTTCTGTAAACCATACCTCCTTTCTTTGAGATGCATCCCTATGCAAGCTAAACTCAATAAAAGCCCATTGAAAGAGATGCTCAAGACCTTTCTCCTCTGAGAGCCTGGTCAGCCTTTCCTCCCCAGGCAGATCATGTGTTCGTAGACTTATTCTCCTCTGTGGCAGCCGAAGGAGCTCTGTGGGACAAAGCTCCCCTGCAGCCTTCGAGGGTGAAGTGTAGACACAGGGCTGGGGAATGCCAGCCAGAATATTGGCAGGAGGTCTAGTAGCTTGAAACAAAGGCCCAGTAAATTTTGATACACTTCTCTGCTCTCTCATTCCCATTCACCTTACTCCCACTGGGAACTGCAATCCTATACAATATGTGACCTACAAAATTACACCATAAATTTACAATGTAAAATACATTTTTCCTAAATTGTAAAAGCCTGAGCTAAGTGGCATCTTAGAAGCTACTGGTACAGAAGTAGTGGCAGGCTCCATTCCCTTTCCTATTATGTTTATTGAGGAAAAATCTACTCATTTCATACTGAAAACTGAGACACTAAGAAATACCAGGTTAAAAAATATTCAACAATTTCACTTCTTCCATGTTTCACCATTAACATATAATAAGGCAGTTTATGTATTAATCAATTATAACACATTTTAAAAAACATTTTGTCTTAAGATTCTCACTTCTATCAACCAATTTTTTAAAAAAGACTTAGTCTAACATCTTTAAAATACTATAAAGCTGTATTTAATTTATATTGTATTTAATATACCCAAAATATACTAGACACTCTTAAATAAAGCATACAATATTCATAACACTGTTCTATCAAAAAGTTTACTCATCCTTAACAGTAAAATGTAATATTTTTTTCTAAGGAATATGTATTACTTTTATAGTTAGAAAAAACAGAAATTTTTGTGTTTGGGGAGGAAAAAAAGTTAATGCTTACCCATGTGTCTGATATTGTGTGAAATAATTTTGCCTTTTGTAAGTGACATCACTTGAATGCTATTATCCCAATGTCCAGCACTGAAAAGCAACTTCGCATCATGTGATACTATAAATAGTTTAGCAGTGATCTCCAGCCCTGGAGCAAAAGGACCATTCAGACTACGCTGAGTTCTGTAAACACAAATAAATATTAGACTTTTCCTTGAAAGAACATTTAGATAACTATTTTTAATGTCTCTAAAAAAGAAATGAAAAATAAGTCTGTTCAACTTTAAATTTGAAATGTCTCCTAACAAATGATACTTTCAGAAAATACATATTTACTCCTATTTTTCATGAAATAAAATTTTATATAACGAAGCATCAAGGGTTATGCATTAAGAAACTAAGATTAACTGAGATTGGTGAAGGTGTGAAAAAATTTAAATCTTGCTTTTCAAAGCCAATTAGTAAGACTGTCAATTCTGTAAATAGCAGCCTCAAAGCATACAGTGGGCAAAAGTGAGCTTACAGCTGTTAATACATAAGTAATAATAAATAAACAATAATGCAAGAATAAACTGTGTTTTGCATACTGACAACTGTAAACCTACTCTTACCCACCCCTGTATAAAGACAAGAAGTATATACCAGGACCAGGAAAGTCGTGAATTAACTGAAACTAGGGATCTACTACACAGGCAGACAAATGTGTATCTGACAATACTCATGAAGATCATTTTCCATTCCAACCAAAGAAAGCATATGGGTTTTATCCGCTTCCCACTGAAACACCTGTGCACTTAGCCAGTCTAAATTCTGCAGAAAGACACAAAAAGTGATTGTACTTCAGTGTGTGTTACAGAAAATGAGAACCAATTCTGACACTTCAGCTCTAAACTTTATTATTAATTTGCTGAAGGTATGCTTTGAGCAAAGCACAATGTGGGATAAGAAGGAAAAGATATCGCCCTTAATACAGCTAAAACAACTCAAGAGTAAGGGAATCATCACCTGAACTTAGAATGTAACCTTTGGACAGTTTAAAAGATAACTAAGGAAAATAATAAAGTCTTATTTGATAAAACACACTGAGTCTTATTTGTAGATAATACTGTATAACAAGCCCTGGCTGGTGTGGCTCAGTTGGTTGGAGCATCGTCCCATACACCAGAAAGCTGGGGGTTCAATTCCTGGTCACTGTGCATGTGGGAAGCAATCAATCAATGTTTCTCTCTTTCTCTAAAATTAATAAACATATTTTGTAAATATTGTATAATAAAAATACAATTAAGCCTAAAACTATTTCTAATAATTTTTCCTTCCATAATGGTATGATAGAAATTGTTTTCTCTGTAAACCAGTATTGAGTCAAGGGAATGGAAGAAAAAAAATGAAAGAGGAAACAAGGGAGGGAAGAAAGAAAAGGCAGAAGGAGGAAAGGAGAAAGGAAAGAAAATCTGGATGTCTACAATATTACTTTCAAAATGAAACCAATCAACCTTCCTGTTTTTCTTGGCAATAAGGTACTGCACTACATTTGCTTTAAATGGTCATTTACTTACTTTGGATTTGTCACAGTTTGATCCTTGATGAATGTAAAGTAAT
Source organism: Desmodus rotundus (assembly GCF_022682495.2). Taxonomy (NCBI): domain Eukaryota; kingdom Metazoa; phylum Chordata; class Mammalia; order Chiroptera; family Phyllostomidae; genus Desmodus; species Desmodus rotundus. Next base: position 183,051,030 of record NC_071388.1, on the reverse strand, counting down.
TAGAAATGTTTCTGTCATAAGGTAACCATCCATGGGTTCCAATAACATAATTCAGGCTTACTGTTACCTAGAAAAAATATGAAGATGAAAATTAAATGAAAGATTAAACAAAGCAACACATAATAATCAAATGCTCACATGTTAGCATTTATCATTTAGGGAAAATGAAGGACTGTGTGCTTAAAACATAAAACTTATTAAAAAAGACTAAATAATTTAAATGAAAAAAGCTCTTTGTTTTATTTAAAGAAAAGTTGTCCAGTGTATCTTTCTTTAGTGAGATTCTTCTCCTCATAATCTCGCAGTTTATTAACATCTATTAGTTGGCAGTCAGAAGTAAGAAAGAGCCAAGCCTTATCATAAAGTTTGATCTATATCATTTAGAACATGAATGAGTAGAACTTATGATGAATTGTTAAGCTCTCCCTTCTAAGTGACAGTCACAGTGAACATTTTCTATTTATTTTTAATTATTGTTGTTCAGTTACAGTGAATATTTTCTTTTAAAAATGAAAAGATTTCTACCCTATGATTATAAAAGTAGATTACCAAAAAGAAAAACTGGACACTTTTTAAAAATATAGGCATTAAATCTGAAAAATCACAAGAATTCTACCACTCAAAAAGTACTGTTATTATTTTTATGTCTTTCTCGACCTTCTTTTTTCCGAGTAAACACACATATGCCTAATTAGAAAAAAGGTCTAATTCTGGAATCTCTACTGTTCACTCTGCTAGACTCCATTTCTATGATTTCTAAGTGACAAAACTGGAATAAGACAGACCTAGTTTTGGTCCATGTGCCAGGGTCCCAGATCCTTTACTTGCTAGCTCTGTGACTATGAGCAAGTTACTTTTGAGTTTTAAAATTTCTCAACTGTAGAAGAGAAATAATAATATTGCATATCTCACAGGATATTTAGATAGATTACATGACAAAATTCATGTAAAGCGCTCACATGCATGCCCTGCATGTAAACCGTAATCAATTCTGTATTACTTCTCATTTTCATAATTATTCCTGCTGTATAAATTTAATATGTAATAAGATGGTTTTTAAAAATACTTTATTTTTGATTTGAGAGAGAAGGTAAAGGAAGGAGAACAAAAAAGTGAGAAACATCAATGTGAGAAATAAACATCGATTGGCTGCCCTCCACAGAGGCCCCAGGGGACCAAACCTGCAATCCAGGCTTGAGCCACATTGGCTAGCGCCTAATAAGATGTTATATCTTATTTTTCCTGTACAAAATTTCCTTGTATTTTCACCTATTTATTATTCCAGATAAACTTTAAAATTACAGTAACTACTTAAAATAAAAGCTGTATAAATGAAAAATACATTTTTGTTCTTGGTCTAATTCTATAAAATTTTTCTCTATTTTTTAAAAAAGCTTTGAATATTTTTTATTTTCTCAATTTTTTGTAAGTTGTTATATATGTGGCAGTGTGAAAAAGGGATAATCAACTTACCAGTAACTCAGGACTGCCTTGAGACATAAAAGAACGAGATTGATTTTTGGGGACAATGGCCTTTATTAGTGGAATACCATCACTAATTCCCTATAAAATAAAAGAGAGAAGTTTAGTGGCTGATTCTGCTTATTTTTATTAAACACAAACTATTCAAAACTTCTGTTTCTTTAAATTAGAATGAACCCTGTGACACAGCATTTTACTCTGTCAAAACATATCACTGTTAAATTAAAATGTAAGAAAGAAATTATATGCCGTGTTTGAATGGCACATTTGAAACTTCTTAAACCCATCACCTTCTTGTATTACACTATTCTGCTACTAAAAAGCGACGTACCGTATTTTTCGGACTACAAGATGCACCCCCTCCCAAATTTGGGAGGAAAGGGGGGGTGCGTCTTATAGTCCCAATGTGGCTTACCTGGCTCGCTACAGGATTTCTGCTTTAAAGGATGTTATTAAATATTTTACCACATTTTTTGCTTCAAATTTTTTTTTCCTATTTTCCTCCTCTAAAACCTAGGTAGTATGCTTTATGATCCGAAAAATATGGTAAATTTCAAAGAGCATCAATTATTTAATAGGACCTTTCCCTTTCACTAGCCATACTGGCATGAACATAAGTAGAAAAAATATAGACCATATTAGGGTATACTTCTCAAATAAATCAAGTGGGAAAACTGGTTATATTTTAAAGAAATATCCTTCTGGGTCTACCTTTGAACAAAGTATCTATTCCATTTACCAAGGCAGTCCCTGAAAGCCTAAATAGGACCACAAGATAAAGATAGCCCTCAGAAAACATCTAAACACCTGCCATTATCTTATTACAATGTGAAGGAGAACAACGATGGGAACTAAGGCTCTCGATGTGACAATAACTCACTATTGGGTACATATTACGTGCCAGGTGCTATTCTAAGAGCTTTATATGAACTAAATAATGAATTATAAACCACATGAAGTCATAAATGATTAGACATGATGAAAATAATTGTACCAGCATTACATAATAAATGTAGTATTACATGCCCATCAGGTTATAGGTTAAACAGGGTGTTATGGGTTGCCCTACGTGCATTAAAGAGTTAACATAGCAGGACTGAGGTAGCTCTCCACGGAAAGGCCAGACTGCAAGGTTGGCCCTTTTCTGCCATCTGGTAACTCGATGGGCAAAGAGTTCCTTACACTGATTTAAAATTTGTTTTCAATGATAAGAGTGGCTCATTATGCCTAGACTCTCTGTACAAAGAATATGGTTTATGCATAACACCTGTTTTTCTTCTGAGAGCCTGAAATTTTGGCATGGTATACAGAGGGTACCTATGTGACCAACCTCTAATAAAAAACCTTGGGTACTGCGTCTCTCTAATGAGATTCTCTGGCAGACAAAAACATAGTTTCCCATTTTATTACTGGAAGAATTAAGCATGTCCTATGTGATGCCACTAGGAGAAGACTCTTTCACCTGGTTTCCCCAGACTTTGCCCCATATTCCTTTGCCTTTGCTGATGTTGCTTTCTGTGGTCTCACTGAAATAAACCTTAGCTGTGAATACAACCAAATGTTGAATCTGTGAGTTCTTCTGGAAAACCACCAAACCTGGGGGTGGTCTTGGAAACCCGAACACATCCTAGAAATTAGTTATCATTTCCAAGCTTTTTTTTCCTATTTGTTCCAGGCAAATGACTGAGATACTTTTGAAAAACAACCAGTTCTGTAGAACTTTGTACAGTTAAACATTAAATAACTATTTCAAGTAATGTGCATCCAGGAAAGGAGTGACAAAAATTAATTTTGAACTGTTTTCACAAACATGTGAAAACATATTTAAATTAAAGCTATAATTCATACACTTTATTAAAAATCATATAGTAAATTATGAAAAATTCTATAAAGATTTCCCATGATATTGAACCTAAGAAACATATTACAATCATGCTCTCCCTAATGTAGAATTTGACAAACTAGACCTGTAGAACAAATCCAGCCTACTACCTGGTTTTGTAGGTAAGCTAAGAATGGTTTTACATTTTTAAATAGTTATTATATAAATATGCAAATACATATACACACACAAACACCTAATAGTATCCTTGATTTTGTCTTTGACCACAAAATCCAAAATGTTTACTATGTGACCCTTTAAGAAAAAGTTTACCAACCTCTGCTGTATTGCATGAGAGTTAATGCTTTTTCTATGTGTATCTTCAAGCTATTCTTAATAACTTTTTTGCCAAGAGTGACTATTATCTGTCCTAGCCAAATTTAAAGGTATAAATGCATTTCATATACACATTCTGAATTATTCAAAGTAATTCAGTATGTATATTTAAACACTTAAATTGGAAGGTGGTCTCTTTTTTTAATTGTTCAAGTACAGTTGTCTCCATTTTCCCCCCATAACTCACTTCCCCCAACCCCAGTCCATCCCCACCTCCCACCCTCGATCCTACCCACTTTGACTTTGTCCATGGGTCCTTTATACACGTTCCTTGACAACCCTTCCCCCTTTTCCCTCCATTATCCCCTCCCCCGCCTCTGGTTACTATCAGTTTGTTCTTTATTTCAATGTCTCTGGTTATATTTTGCTTGCTTGTTTGTTTTGTTAATTAGGTTCCACTTACAGGTGAGATCATCTGGTATTTGTCTTTCACCGCCTGGCTTATTTCACTTAGTATAATGCTCTCCAGATGTTCATAGCAGCACAATTTACAATAGCCAAGTGATGGGAGCAACCTAGGTGCCCATCAGTAAATGAATGGATCAAAAACTATGGTACACTTACACAATGGAATACTATGCAGGAGAAAGAAAGGAGGAGCTCCTACCCTTCACAACAGCATGGATGGAACTGGAAAGTATTATGCTAAGTAAAGTAAGCCAGGCGTGAAAGACAAATACCAGATGATCTCACCTATAAGTGGAACCTAATTGACAAAACAAACTGGCAGGCAAAATATAACTAGAGACATTGAAATCGACAACAAACTAACAGAGGGGAGGGGAGAAGAAAATAACATGGGAAAGAAGGGAAAGAGATGTCAATGAACATGAATGAGGGACCCATGGATGAACCAAGGGGGGATGGGATAGAGGGTGGGAGGAAGGCGTAGGTAGGGTGGGGAAAAGTGGTGGTGGGAAAATGGAGACGACTGCATTCAAACATCAATAAAAAAAAATGTAAAAAAAAAATCATATAAAAAAACCAACCATGGTACATTTACACAATGGAATACTATGCAGCAGAAAGAAAGGAACTCCTACCCCTCACAACAGCATGGATGGATCTGGAAGGTACTCTCTTTTTAAAAAATTGTTTTTTATTGATTTGCGAGAAACACACATACACACATTGATTTGTTGTTCCAGTTACCTACGCATTCATCATAGATGATTCTTATATATGCCCTGACCAGAGATTGAACCTGCAATCTTGATATATAGGGACAACACTCTAACCAACTGACCTACTCAGCCAGGACACAAGGAACTCTTTCAATTCCAGCATTAACTATCTTTGTTTTACCTGCATACTCCTGATATTAGCAATTAATAATATGACTTATTGGGCCACATTTTATACATAAGTAAACATTACAATTGAGTTATTTCAGACTCCTACACATCATTTCAACTGTCACAAAAAGCAATTTAAATAAAATTTATTAAATGTGAAACAGAAGAAAGAAAGCCACTCAGTAGCAAATAAAAGCTTTCAATAAGATTGTTTTAAAAATCTCAGAACAGGTAATTATTTACTATTTTGGATTAAGTATTATAATCCACCCCCATATTGTAGAATAAAAGAAACCCTAAAGTGTATAGAATTCAGAGAGACAGAGAGAGAGAGACTTTTTGCTATTACCAAGTTGGATATTACCTCTATAAAAAATGACTTGAGTTCAGGGAGGTGCTGAAATAGGTTTAGGGTTGAAGTCTCAGTTCTGGTCTGCTTCTGTACTGCTTCCTCTGCTGATAATCTAGGAGGGTGTGGTTCCTTTAAAATAATTGAAAAGTAATAATTTCATATTATAATATCTCCCACCATATATATATATATACACACACAATATATATATATATATTCCTCCATATATACTGGGCTCTAGCTACAATGGCTTACATATCATGCACTATTGCTCTGACTATTCTCTCAGCAGAGTTCCTACCATCTTCATTTCTAGAGAAACCCTATTTCTATTTTAAATTTTTTCTTACTGGTATCTTCCTAAATATCTAAGTGAGTAACAGTTACTCTCATACTATTTTTCCTGAGCACATTGCTTTAATATTTTATTTAGCACTTAACTTCTTTCTATGTTGGATTACATATAGTACTATTTATGGTCTCTGTTTTCCTATCAGGAAATAGGTATCTTAAAGGAAGAAAACAAGTCTTATTCATTCATGGATTTTCCTAGAATAATATCTTAAACACCTAGAATAATATCTTAAATATCTTAAAGCATCTTAGTAGAAACTTAATAAGTGCTTGGTAAAATTAAATATACTATTTTTCAAAGTCAAAAGTTATAATATGGGTGAATCTTTAATTCCTGAAATAAGATAAAAATGCCAGTATTAACAGAATCAAATTAGAGATATGGCTGAATTTTTTCAAATAAATTATTATTCCTTAACTTTAATGCCAGAGACATAGAACAGTATTATCTTTATAAATAAAAACAAAACAACAAATCAAGTTAACATTGCAAATGTACTGTTAAAATGTAGAACAGAATTTTACCTAAAAGGGATTCTTCTATCTGGACTTCTGTTCAAGATGGCAGCATGGTAAACAAGCTCACCTTCTCACACAACCACATCATAATTACAACTAAACTACAAAACAAACATCATTCATAACCACTAAAACTAAAGCTGAATGAAGTCCTACAAATACAGAATTAAAGAACAAACCACATCAAGACTGGTAAAAGGGGTGGAGATGCAGAATGGGCAGGTCTCACACCAACATGTGGCAGATAAAAATCAGGAGGGATATCTTGGGAGCAAGGGTCCCCATACTAGGCAACCCCAGCCCAGGGTTCCAGTGCCAGAAAAATAAGTCCCCTTAACTTTTGACTGTAAAAACCAGCAGACATTGAGGCTATGGAAGACACAAACTTCTAGAGCCCCAGGCAGTTCTCTTAAAGGGCCTGTGCTGGGATTTCCTTGGACTCATTCCCCCTGAGCACCAGTGTGGGAACAGCATATTTAAAGGCACAAGAGGCATACAAAAAGGAAATGAAGTGTCTGGCATCAAGGCAAGAACTGGGGAGCTCTGTCCCAAAGAGAAGTGCTGGAAGAAGCTATTTTTCCTTTTTTGAGCCCACCTTCCACATAGCAGACAGACAGGTGCAGTGTGTGAGACTCCATCAACCTGGCTCATACTCTATGCCCCACCCTTGTGATTCCCTGAAGCTCCACCACCCTAGATTTTTCCAGGGGCTTTTCCATATGAATGGCTTGTCTTAGCTCACGCTTTAGATTTTCCTAAATTCGCTCATGCAAGCAGCATCTGGCCTCAGCATGCCCCATGTCTATCACTAAGTGGCCTCAGGCCTGGAACTCGCAGCAGCTAGCCTAGGCTCACAGCTCTGACTTGTTTAGGCACCTCCAAACTCAGTAGAGGTAGCAGCCAACTGCACGTGGCTTTGTAGCTTATGTTGGGAAGCCCTAGTCAGAACACAGGTAGTGGCATTAAAAATGGAGTGGCCGTATGACCCAGTGATTCCACTTCTGGGAATTTATCTAAAGAGCCCGAAACATTAATTCCAAAAAACATCAAGCACCCCTACGTTCATTGCAGCATTATTTATAATCACCAAGATATGGAAGCAACCCAATTGTCCATCAGTAGATGAGTAGATAAAACAACTATGGGACATTTACACTGTGAAATACTACTCGGCTGTAAAAAAAAGAAAATTTTACCCTTTGGGACAGCATGGGTAGACCTGAAGATCATCATGCTAAGTGAAATAAGCAAGTCAGAGAAAGACAAATACCATATGATTTCACACACATGTGGAACCTAATGAACAAACTGAACTAACAACCAAAATAGAGACAGACTAATAAATGGAGAGCAGGTTGACAGCTCTGGGAAAGGGGTAGGGAGTAGAGGGATCAAACAAAAAAGAAAAAGGGCTCATGGACAGGGACAACAGTGTGGTGACTGTAGGGGAGGGGATGAGTGGCTAGAGGTGGAAGACATAGTATAAGGGGGATAATGGTAATGGAAAAAATACAATAAAAAATAAGCTATTAAAAAGAGTAATTGTATATGTGCATTTCTGACTGCAATATTTTGTTATTTCAGGACAGAAATAATCATTTAAATCTATTTTTTATTAAGTGACAGGATATTATTCCCAAATCTAAATAATTCTGAAATAAGGTTTTAAATCATTAAAATCCTTGGAAATACTGGTACTATTCCACAGCAATTATATTCTAGACTTATCAAATAATCAATAACTTTTATGATTTACCTTTAACAGTTGACAAGGTGTTTGCCCAAAATTATTAATCATCCCTTCTAAAGCTTTTCTTTCCTTTTCATCTGTTAAGGCATCCAGATCCACAGCTCCTAAAATCAGCAGTAGTCAACTCATTATACAGTGAAAAATAAATCAGCAAGCCAAACAACTGATTGCTATATCAGAGACAGATTAGTATACTTTCATTACAATATCATTGCATTCTTTAATTTATAAGAACATTTTAAAGAGGTAATTTTTTTTAAATAGTAACACATCAAAATTAAGTGTGTAAAAATTTTATCTACTACATATAACTAAAATATTTTAAACAAACTTAACAGGCAGTCTGTAAGTTTCTTCTAGAAAAATATAAACTCTACTCAGAGAATACCTAATTGTTTTCCGCATGAGAGTCAAGCTAAAACAAGAGTAAGAACCACACGAAAATACTGCCATAAATTACTGTTTATCTAATAAATGCTAGGAAAGGTATTATTAGAGGTAAATAATTATACTCAGCCATACCTAATATGAATCCTTACATGTCTAGTAATTGGCCAAAGTAGGTTGGTGTGATTCCAAAGTCTATGCCTGTAACCACCATGCATACTACACCTCCTAACAAACTTTTATAGAAGGAAAACATACTTGTCTATTTACAAAAAGTCACGTGGGCTCTGCTAAAATTCATATAACTTCATACTATTCACAATCTTTACAACTGAAGGATTAGAAAAGAACTGCTTCTTAGGACTTTCAAAGCTTTCAAAATTGTTCTTGATCCTGAGCTACTAAACATTAAAATGTCATCTTTAGCATTTAAAGAATTGTTATTTGTAATTCTAAAGGTCTTCTTTCAAAATCTACTAAAATTTTAATACCAAATATTTAATGTAGGGCCTGACTGAATTGGACACATATGGCCAGTGATCAAAAACTTATATGCCACCAATAATTGAATTTTTAATTAGATTTTTATATATATTCTCACAACTACTTTTTTTTTTTTACAAAAATAGGTCTCTTTCAAATAGAAAAGATCACTAAAACTATTTTTAAATGTAGTTTCACATATTAAATACTTATGTCCAAAACACATTATAAACTCATTAAATAATATTTTCTATCAGTATAATGGAAAAAAAAGTCTATGGGCTTATACCTTCATAACTACAGTAATAGAAAACATTGAGTGCCTCCACTGCAGCTGGCCCCCTCTGTTTATAGCCAAAAATCAGATCTATCCATTCATGAAGATGAGCAGAAACATATTCAGACTCCTAGAAAAGAACAAATAAGTAATAATTAATAAGGAGATACCTTCTAATTATGATATAGAGATGGGTTCTTTAAAAAAAGTAAGAGCAAAGTAAGCATTTCCACACAAAATCTTACCACTGTAAATAAAATTATCTCAAAATCATGTTATTTATTCATCATGGACTACATATATTGACTATATTCTATCTTGTACAACGTAGGCATCATATTTATTAATACTTACTACATATGCATCTATTAACTAATGGTTGAAAAAGAACCCACATTTTCTAATAGCCCAAATATTAATGATAGCTCTGGAATGCATCTTTGTTGCAAAATTTCCACTGAAATAATTGTTTTGAAATCCAAGTCAAGGAAACACAATGGGTAGATGAAAGATTCTGCAAATTATTCCCTCACCCCATCCCACCAAGAGGTAGACTGGGGCCAGGCAGAGGCTCGGACGACTTCCTGGAGCCTCCAAGATGGCTTAAAAGACAGTAAGGAAATTGTTATTAGAGACAAGAGGAAAGGGGACTCATGTTTAGTTAGTTACACAAAAAAACAGAACGAGTAAATAATGAACTCATGGATCTGGAGATGGAGATTTCCAGGCAGAATATTTTTAAGTGCTAATTGGCTTCTTTTTAGTTGCCTGTGATAAAGTGTTGGAGGAATAAAATGAGTTAGGGAAAAAAATAACTGTTTGAGTTTTAAGCATACTTTTAAAAATATATAAAGGTGCCAGGTCTTGCTGGGTTCGAAATAAAATTATTTATTTCCAGGATGACTAAAAAGTACACACTCCCAAACTCGCAAATAGCCCAAGTCAATCAAAAATCAAACCAGTAAATGGCCAAGTTCCAAGGTCCTCCAAAGTCAAACTTGCCCCACAGCACCCCCACATACCTGTCCCCTCTAAATCCTTCAACTGGCCCTGAATGCCCTGGATTGGGAAGGCAGATTTGGGCCCCCATCTCCTCGTTGGGATGCCTCTTGAAATAAACTCCTTGTGTTAAAAAAAAAAAAAAAATCAAACCAGTGTCACCAGTAAAATATGGCCTCAGGCAAAAGTTTTGTTTAGGAGTGTGGCTGTCAAACAATCTGTTGGGACCCTTTTACCTCACAGAAACACTCAAGACAACAGAGCATATCTTAAGAATGTTAAAGAAAAAAAAAGAATGCAAAAATGGAGTCACTTGTGCAAACCAAGTCTTAATAGCTAACCTCATTGCAATTTCAGTCTATCCCAGGGATATGAACTGTAACCAATCTAGAATTACCCAATCAGCACTAGTGAGGTAATTTGCATCACAGACCCCTGCCTTTCCTCCAAAGGAAGGTGACCTGCCTGAAACAATCCACTCTGTGTCAGACTTCCTTTTTGTGTCCCCTTCTGCCTATAGACCCTTCCATTTTGTACAATATCTGGAAGCTCCTTTCTATATGGTATATGGCATGCTGTATGAATCATGAATCATTGAATAAAGCCAGTTAGATCTTCAAATTTACTGAACTGAATTTTGTTTTTTAACAACAATCTTAAGGGCATTTTCCCACAGTAGCCTCCCACTCAGCCCAAAAGAGATACGGGGCTGTTCTGTAAATTAATATGGAAGGTTTTTGTCCAATAGACTGGATGCATAAGAAACCCATAAAATTTTATAAGAAACTATTAGTTCAGACTGAAAGAGACAGAAACTATTCAAAAAAGGAGACAGACCTTTGGCTTCCAAGTTACTATGGTTAAGAAAGAGGCTGACAAAAACACTCATGGACCCTCTTTGTCAAAGACACTCTTTCCATTACAAGAAATTTTATTTTATTTTTTAATTTTATTTATAAAATAGCCATGAGAAAGTGTGGAAGCTTCCACTTTTGCACTCTTGGGGAGCCCTGAGCTGCCATGTAAAAGCCTGGCTACGCAGGTGGAGAGACCACACGAAGAGGAGATATCCTGAGACTGTATGGAGAGGGAGAAAAGTCCAGCAGGTCAGTGTCTCAGTGAAGCCAACATGACTCTAGCCTTAGCTGTCTCCATATGACTCCAAGGGCATGAGAACCTCAAGCAAGACCAGGAGAATTATTCAACTGAGACCAGTCACCTCACAGAACTGTGACAGATCATAAAATGGCTATAGTTCAAAGCCACTACATTTTGGAATACAGTGGAACTTTGGTTCTCAAACATAATTCGTTCCAGAAGGCTATGGAAGGAGTGATCTGTTCAAAAACTGAATCTCCTTTGTTTGTCACCTAAGGGATGCATAACTGATGATACCAGTATCAGCATGAAAGGGTTGTCATGCCGAGAACCGAAGTTTTGTTCAACAACTGAGACATTTTTTCCATTAACAATATGGTCAAGAACCAAACGGTTTGAAATGGGAGCCATTCGAGAAGTAAGGCTTGACTATAGTTTGTTACACGGAAGTTACTATCTGAAACACAGACTTCCAACATCTTATTAATAAGGAGCATGCTCTCCTGAAATCCCAGACACCCCCTGCATGCCATAGGTAATACAGAGAAAAGCATCTGAGAAGTTCCTGGTTAGCTATAAGAAACAGATGATGTTTGGGAGTTGCTTTATTCATTAATAGGATCATGGTTTATAAATATTATAATCTGACCCTGAATATTGTAAATTTGACAAACTATATACTAATGACAAGGAATGTTTCCAAGTATCGGCCTAATCAGTTTTAGAGTCTGCAACATTTCAGTTTATATAGAAAACTAAGTGGGCTACTATAGAGGAAAAAAACACATTACCTGCAAGATAAAAATATTGCGATACAATATCAACATTAACCTAATTCTTCAATTCCAAACTGAAAATTTAGTTAAAAGCTAGTAATATTCTTTCAGTGGCATTTAGGGTTTAGCTGTCTTTAGTAAAAACATACTGAAATCCTTAAGAAAAAACAAAAGTGCACTTATCCGAATATTAGATTTGAAACAAATGTATAAACTACAAAACATCAAACTACACCCTGCCAGGTGACTGAAATAGTTTCACATACAACAGGCAGAGTCCTTATAGAACTGAAATTCTTTTGCTATATATCCATAGAACTTTACTATACTTTCCTGATATCCGAAGATTCATTACCTCGAAATGAATCACTACATTACACTTTCTAAAACATCATATATGAGATTACAAATTAATCTAGAAAAATAATAGTCAGATATACTTAATTTCATCCTCTGAAAAACACATACATTTTTATCTTAAGCTCTCTAATAACTAAACACAAAAGTCTTACCAGAGCTTTCCTATGTTTATAGATGAAATCTTCAGCTGACTTGGCCCATTTGGGGAGAATGACATCATTTACTTGTTCTTTAGAAACTTGTAGACGACCCAAGTTAAATTCTAAGACATGTAAAAGATAAATGTATCAAGTCATTTTAGATTTAAATAAATCAAGTAGAACAAATATCAGGGCACATTCTTTAGCAAACCTGAAAGCATTGTTCTTCATGAGTGAAACGTGAGAATCAAGTTCCTTTTTTTTTTTTTTTAAAAAAAAACCCCACACAAGGATATGTATTATTGTTTTTCAATAGAGAGAACAGGGGAAAAAAATCAATGTGACGGAGAGACATCATTTTTGAGTCTCTTATGGGGTTGCCTCCCCATACTCAGTACAACCTGAACCCGCAACCTAGGTATGTGCCGACTGGGGATCAAAACTGCAACCTTTTGGTGTACAGGATGATGCTCCACCAACTTAGCCACCCAGCCAGAGCTCAAGTTCCTTTCTTGATCTAAATTTACAGAACCACCCTGACCTTGCCAGGTGTTTCAGTTGGTTGGAGCCTCGTCCTTATACCAAAAGGTTGTGGGTTAGATTGCTGGGTTGGGGTGTATAGGGAAGCAGCCGAGAGATGTTTCTCTCTCTCCCTCTCTCTAAAATCAATTAAAAAAAATATCCTCAGGTGAGGATTAAATTTACTGAATAGGTAAAAATAATTCTTATATATTAGAATACATTTATCAGTTGATTAAAAAGGTAAATGAAAATATAATATTGGATTGGCCAAAGTCTGTATGTCTTTTTCCATAAAATAAAAGATGTATTTTTCATTTTTACCAGTAACTTAATTGATTTAGATATTTTGAGTATGTTGGCTATCTCCTGTGTGATATAAGGTTGATTGTTCTCAATTAATGTCTCAATTTGATCACTATCAACTTTAACTGGTCCACCCAACCATGAAGCATCACCCAATGAGAAATCTCCAGCAAGAAACTTCACAAACCACTTTTGACACATTCGATCAGATACAACAACTTCTTCACACATGATACAAATTTTTTTTTGCATTTGTTGCAGTTTTACCTTTCTTGAAATAATAAAGCATAACATGCTGAGAGTGTTGCATATTTTCTTCCATCCTTAATATTAAAATGGCTACACAAAAATCTACTAATTTTGAAAAGTTTTAGAAAATGCACACTGATATGACAGATGTCACAATACAATCTAACAACATTGTTTCAAATGAAGTTAAAGACAACTAAGTGCTACTAAAACTACCTTACAGAAAAAACCAAACAAACTTTTTGGCAAACCCAATTTTTATTTTTTTAAGATCTTTATTTATTTGTTTTTAGACAGAGTGGAAGGGAAGGAGAAAGAGAGGAAGAGAAACATCAGTGTGTGGTTGCCTCTCATGTGCCACCTACTGGGGTCCTGGCCTGAAACCCAGGCATGTGCCCTGACTGGGAATCATACTGGTGACCCTTTGGTCTGCAGGCTGGGGCTCGATCCACTGAGCCTCACCAGCCAAGGCCCAATAGTTTTAAATTGGCTACTGAAAGGTAAATCAAATTAATAATAGATATTTTTGTTGAGAAAAGAGAGGGAAACTATAGCTATGACCAAAAACTTAATATGAACAAAAATTCAAGATTAAGTATTCTTTTTAAATTAAAAAATACTTAACATACATAGTCCTTTAGTGGTTAATTTACAAAATATAACTCCTTAGAGCTTTTTGGATTATTCATACCTTAAACTCACTTTAAGATTTATGCTTGCCTTATGGAAGAACAATATATTTATTGACATATACCACTATTCTAAGTAGATACTGACATCATAAAGATTTGCTAAGATAGTTAAAACCCAAAGATGAAGCTTTCTTGTTCACACAGTGTGGGAAGGGAAAAGTGTTAACACAAAAGACCTTCATAAAAAGAACTGCCTTAAAATATCAGTGTGACTCAAAGTAGGAGGTTTAAAATCACAGAATGACAGCACAGGGTCTGTAGCTTTGTTAGCTCAACCACTGTGTAGCAGATATTGTTTGTCGGCCACCTGATAGCCATCCCATGCTTTGCAGCAGAACCTTGACTTTACTCAAGTTGTCTATCCCACCCTGTAATTCATGCTTGTTGCAGGTGACTAGTGTGGAGGCTGGGCTATGACCCAGCCCTGGGGAATCAGGGGAAGTTATGAGAGAGGGTTTCTCACTCTTAAGTAGTAACAAAAGAATCAACATTCTCACTTCTTTCTAAGACACCAAGATATCTGCCTATGACACCTAGTACTGAATTAGCCATTTGTAACCATGAGAGGAACTATCCAAAGACAAAGCCAAACACTTAGAATGGCAGAGTGAAAATACAGAGAGAACTTGGACAATATTGTTAAACCACCTGAAACTACCATACCTCAAGGTTTTATGAGGGAAAATACTAAAATCTTCTTGCTCACACGATTTTGAGGTGTTTTAAATCAGTATCTATTTTACTAATTAATATAATGCTAATATTAATTAGTATTTGTTGGCATTCTAACTAGCACACTTTGCTTTCTCTCACCTACTTCATTTCAAAGAGGCAACGTACAGTTAAAAATGGAGGCCACCAGAACGATAGTACAAGACAGCAACTGGCCCTAGGGAATGTCAGAAATTGTTGAGCTGAGAGTACCTTAAATTCTGCATCCAGATTTAGTCTGCTCAATCCACCTATCCCAGATATCCTGCTTTAGGAGACTCCAGTTGTATGACTGACTGAGAGTCTAGGATCAGACTCAGTCAATAGAATCACTTGATTTTCTGAAAGGGACAAATTCTAACTGCCTTACTAGAGAATCAGATGCCCTGCCTCCCACAGCCTGGTCCAGTGTGCCTGGACAAAGGATACAAGGCCATGAATATGTTCTCTCCGGCCTGAAAAATAATTCTACTGAGCAAGCAAAAGGTCCAACATTAACATGACATGTTAGGGGAGGAAAAAAGAAGTTGGTAATGGCCCGTTGACACTGTGAAATTTCCCTAAAGAACACCAGTAGTTAACAACCTTGCCAATTTCCTTATCTGCACTTAAACTAAATCAAACACTACTTCATAGAAAAAGTATTTGGATCTTTTTAAAGACTGTATTTAGCTTCATGATTCTCTCCTTCAAAAACATGATTTTTCAAATACTATGGTACCTTATGCCATCATTAAGTTCAATCTACCTCCTGTCTTCTGCTTTAAATCAGGAGTCAGCAAACTTTTTAAATAAAGGGTCAAATAATAAATATTTTTGGCTTTGTGATCCCCGTGGCCTCTGTCGTGAATACTCACATCTGCTGTTATACTGTGAAGCAGCCATAGTCTGTACGTAAATGAATTGACTGGCTGTGTTCCAATAAAACACATACATCTGCCTACAGATTCGGCCCATGGACCTGTAGTTTGCTGATCCCTGGCCTCAATCATCATCTAACTCAAACACTTTTAACCTAAGTGGCTATATGGCTGAAATGGCGTAGGGTCATTTTTGCTTCTCTCGTAAATGCAGTACTTTGCAAATTCTGTCACCAATTCACATCTTGCTCATTTATCTTACTTCACTGTGGCACTTCCCTGGAAGGTGAGATGAGTACCTGGGCATTGAGAAGCCCTGCCACTGAGTAATACACAGACAGAATGAATCTTAAATAATCTGTAGGGCATCACAAAAATGTCCTGAAAGATATTTTTCAGGCTCTTCCACTGGGACCAGTTGAGTCAAATTTTTAATCTTCTATATCTTACGATTTTGATTTTCCAAAAACTCTGGGAAATAGAAGAATTCAGGAATAAGTTCCTTCACATCATTTGGACTGTCCATGAGAGTCTGCCAGGTGGCAGGGATGGAATGGAATTGCCGATCTGCACAATCAAACCTGCACATGGAGATTGAAAGAGAAAAGTGAATGCTGAATGAAAGTGACAACACGCATGAAACAAACCTTTAAACTCAAGTTTCCTAATGATTAGTTTCTCTTTTCTTAATATTTCTATTTAATGTCTAAACACACAATTTGTTCTCCTCCTTATACTATCTTTCATACTCTGTTGTCAGGAAGTAAATACCATCCTTTTAACTACTAGTATCATTTTAGTTAAAACAGTTGAAAACCAAGTAACACTGGAGAAAATTTTTAAGTAATTAAATATAAACCTAAATAAAAGCCTAAGACACCTTAAATATAGTACTTTAAAAAAAATTACAGTTTACATTCAATAGTATTTTGTACCAGTTTCAGGTATACAAGCTTACTGGTCAGTCACATACCCTGTGAAGTGCTCCCCCTGCTCTGAGTGCCTGCCTGGCACCGTGCGTACTCACCACACCATCACTGACTACACTCCTCATGCTGTACTTGACATCCCCGTGTCTATTATGTAACTACTCACTTGTACTTCTTAATCCCTTTGAAAAATGGCAGTAAAATTTTGCTCAGTAAAATTTATTATAGAAAGTGAATAAATGTTTTTTGGATATTTTTAAATCAGAGTTTAAATATCAAAGTATAGTATTAATATATGTGGTTAGCAGATCTATAAAAATGCTGCTGACTTAACCCTTGATACAAAAATATCTTTACAAACTCTCCCACTAAAAACCAGAGGGTGACTGAGAGAAATGGCTCTGTGGTTAAAACTCCTGTATTTTACTTGCATATACTATTATCTTAACTCTATTTTTTTTAAGATTTTATTTATTTATTTTTAGAGAGAAGGGAAGGGAGGAAGTAAGAGAGGGAGAGAAACATCAATGTGTGGTCGCCTCTCATATGGCCCCTACTGGGGACCTGACCCGCAACCAAGGTTATGTGCCCTGACTGGGAATCGAACCAGCAGCCCTTTGGTTTGCAGCCTGCACTCATGACCAAATAAGATTCCATTATATGGATATATATTTTATTTATTCCTAATCAGTTGATAGACGTTTGGGTGTTTCCAGTTTTTGGCTATTACATATCATGCTGCTATACATATTTGTGTAGAAGTTTCTTCATGAACATGTTTTCAATTATCTTGGGCATATATTTAGGAGTGGAATTACTAGGTCACATGGTAATTCCATGTTTAACCCTTTGAAGAACTCTCAGGCTGTTTTCCATGATGCAGCCTGTGGAAAACAGTACATAAGGGTTCCAATTTCTCAGCATGCTCATTGACGTTAGGTATTATCTCTCTTGATTATAGCAATCCTGGTGGATGTGAAGAGGTATCTCAATTTAGTTTAGATTTAAATTTCCCTGATGGCAAATGATGTTGTGCATCTTTTCATAGATATTGGACATCTGTATATCTTCTTTGGTAAAATGTCTCTTCAGATCCTTTGTGTCCAGTAGTTAATGGGGTCATTTGTCTTTTTACTATTGTGTTGTAAGGGTTTTTTATATATTCCAGTTACAAGTCTCTTATCAGATATACAATTTGCAAATATTTTCTCCCACTGAATGGGCTGTCTTTTCACTTTCTTAATGTTCTATGAAGCACAAACAATTTATTTTTCAAGCTCTGTAAAAATAATTTATTCATAAAATCATTAAAAGCTGAAAAAAACCCAGTTATACTTTATTGGAGGGGATATTACTTGCTGTCGTGGTAAATGTAACATTTGGAGATGTACAGTGATCCTGAGGACAGAGTCTCTTCTTGGAAACCAGCTTAATGTTCTAAAATCAGGAATAAGGACCCATGCTAATTTTGAGAGATAAAAACTACATGTAGCCCTGGCTGGTGTGGCTCAGTTGGTTGGAACATTGTCCCATAAACTGAAGGGTCACAGGATTGGTTCCTGGTCGGGACACAATCCTAGGTTGTGGGTTCAGTCCTGTTTGGGGCACATATGAAAGGCAACCAGTCGATGTTTCTCTCCCTTTCCCTCCCCATCCTTTCCCTTCCCTCTGCAATCAGTCAGCATATACATAGGTGAGGATAAAAAAATAAATAAATAAAATAAAAAGCATAAAGACAACAGAATAGGCAATGGTTACATAGCTCTTAATTGTGTAGGAAAGGCAAATGGTAATGTTAAAGAATAAGCCAACGTGGAGACTAAACATGAAACAGTAGAGAACTATCTGCAGGATACACTGAGAAATGGAGGATTCATAAACAAATTCTTCTTTAGGATCATTAGGAAAATCTGTAAGACAGGTAAGTTTTAATATTGACAGATATCAAATAATGACATCACAGACCTGTTTGAGCTGCTACACATAATATGAAAGCCCTCATTCCTCCTTTTTATTCCTTTTGATTAATAAATATTTTTAGGAAGACTACATAGGCATTGGTTAGATATGGTAGATGTCTTGGATCTAGCTCTAAATCAGTTCTAACTTTAAATCCATGGTGAGTTGCTAAAACCAGTAAGAATCACAAAGGTACACTGGGCAACAGTAAAAAGGAATTCTCCTTAAAACCATTTGTGGCCCTGCCTGGTGTGGCTCAGTTGGTAGGGCATCTCCCCCCAAAGTGAGAGGTCGCCAGTTCAATTCCTGGTCCCGGCACATACATGGGTTGTGGGTTCAGTCCCTAGTTGGGGGACTTAAGAGAAGCAACCAATCTGTGTTACTCTCTCATATCAATATTTCTGTCCTCTTTCTCCCTCCCTTCCCCTCTCTCCAAAGTTATTAAATAAAATCTTTTAAAAAATTCATTTGTATAAGTCACTTTGACCTATCCTCAAACTAGTTTGGCTGTTTATCTAGAGGCTATCAAAACCTAATAAAGGAAAATAAAAAAGACATGGCTCTGTTATACAGTAAATGACATGAAGGCAAAGAGTTTTAAACACTAACATATAGTCTTAAGAAAATAGTGTATTTATCCAAAACATACCTTCCACTTTGAAGCTGGATGTGGAGGGTAGTGAATGGTTCTATACGGATAAGATAGTGCATAACCCCGGCAGAATTTGAATAGTGAGTACCATAATGAAATTTATCAATAGTTCCCATAGGATCCTCAAAATTTTCGTATCTACAAAAAGAAACTAAAGTTTGGTAACCACAATAGTAAAATTAAATTAGGAAGACAAAAGCTTGTATTGCATTGCTGAAAATAGTTTTTAAGAAGTCCTTTTTAATACATTTCATGATTAATGTATTCATAACATCACACCATGTAAATAAATGAAAAAAATTTTTATTCAGTAATACTTTTTTCTGGAAAACAAAATATCAGTAACACTGGATTCTGGAACAGGTTTGTATTATGTAATAATATACATGTTCACTGTTGATAAATTAGAAAACACAAAGAACCAAAAAAAAAAAGTGAGAAAAAACTTTTAAGTCAGCTATTACATTAATATTTTGGTGAATATTAATTAGTCAATCTTTAATGTATAAAATAATACACATCTATATTTTAACACAAAAGTGCTATACATAATATACTATTTCAACTTATCATTTACTGTCTTCTATTAACATCTTTCCAAATGACTAAATAACCTATTTTTTAATAGTATGTGGTATTGTAACAGGTACATGTATAGACATATTAAAATATGTAACTACTTCTTACTTTCAGATATTTAGGTTGTTTCTATATTTTTGTTGTTGTAAGCAATGTAATAATTAGAGGTTCTATTGTGGCCAAGGTAATAGAAAAAACATATGGTGGATGAGTCAAGAAATGTGGAAATGAACTCCTGATAATCTAAAGGTAAAAGATGGAGGAAGGAAATATTGAATGAAAGAAGGGCTCAATCATATAGTGATTCTGCAAGTACCATCACTGATACTTAGAGGTGTGACTATGTTAAATAGTGGTTTGCATGGTGACATCTGAATTAGTAGGTATAAAATTTGAACACAAGTGAACATTTTTTTTTAAGTAATAAACACTGACATTTTTAGACCAAAATACTAATCAGTTCTTCAAGCTGAAGTCAATTTCTTTTATATAAAAATCATTAATATTGGGAATAAAAGGCTTTCAGGTCAAAGTCATCTGTATCAATGTAAAAAATACATTATTGAAATTTAAAACAACCTGTACCTTTGATTATCAACAAATTATTTATACAATAAGTATTACTTGTGACAGTGTTTAAAAAAAACCTTTTAGCCAGTTGACAAAGACAAACATGATCTCACTTACATGTGGAATATATTGAACAAAAGAAACTGACAAAATAGGAACAGAGGCATGGATACATGGAACAGACTAACACCTGTTAGAGGAAGGGGGCTGAAGGGCTGGATGAAAGAAGGTGAAAGGATTAAGCAAGAGAGTCACACACATATATAATACATAGACAAAGACAACAGTGGTGATAGCCAGAGGGAAAAGGGGTGTGGGGATATTGGAAGTGGGCAAAGGGGGAATAAATGGGGACAGAATGAGACTTTGCTGGGGGCGATGGGCACACAATACAATCTGTGGATGATGTTTTGCCGAGTTTCATTGTACACTTGAAATCTGTATGATGTTGTGAACCAATCTCGCCCCAATAAATTCAATTCAAAAAAAATAAACCTTTTAGTATTGTCAGAAAAAAATGTTTGACTAAATTCCACTAGTAAATCAAATCAAATATTAAACACTACAAAAAGTCCCAGGGAAGACTTGTGAAAAAAAAAAAAAAAGAAAAGAAAAGAAAAAAGAAAAACAAAGAATAATGTACCACCTACTCCCAAATAAATCTACAGGTGAGTTTACTGACAAAACAGTTCTTTGTCCTTATTACTAGAAGCCATAACTGACAAGCCATCTGCAAATTCACTTGGAGAAAAAGGGAAATGAAAATTATTCTTTTACTTGTCAGCACTTGGCTTTGAAAAACAAATTATGAGATGTTTACAGGGTAGATCATAAATATATAGAACTATAAAACTTTTCCTTATCAAAATGACATTTTAAATTTCCACACATTCCACTCTTCTTCATTCATATTACCTGTGAATAACAGTTATTATTAATTTTATATCTACTAAAATATTATCTTAGATGGATTATTTTTACATGTTAGATTATAGGTTAAGTCTACAATACTTAAGCAGAAAAATTTCAAGAACTTATTATCTTTTTGCACATACTTATTACAAGGTAAAAAAATTCTAAGCAATATTAACTTAAATTTGGCAAAGATGGGAAATAGACTATAATTAGGACATGTAAAGGACAACTTTTATATTTTCAAGAAAACTTAGTGGAGGAATTATCAGACTGATTATCAAAAATAGTTGTGCATTTAAATAGAGTAACACTTGGTTGGCCACAGAAAACATCATAAATTCAAACAAGCAGCAGGTATCTTTCAAAATGATAAAAGACTCTTACTTTTCTCGCACAGCTTTGGCATTTTTATCATTAACTACTCCAATTGGTTTGGAAAGATCTCGAAAAACAGATGGGTTATTCAAGTCCAACTCTTCTGAAATATAGTCTTGTAAAATCCAGGGAAACTAAAACACACAATATACAATTTAGACATCCCTTCCGAGAGAAGCTACTATCTCCCTATCTAATTATTATCAAATGCTTATCTAAAGACAAAAAGGAAACAGTCTTTAAAAATAATTTTCTCTGTTGCGAATGTTTATTCATCATTATTTCAATAACTAGAAGCATTATTCCCTATAATTACAATGGAATATTTTCAATGAAGCAAAAGAAAAAAGGTTTTATTTTTTAATTATTTTTCATGTTTATATTTCTTCTTGAAATAGCGGGGTAGAAAATATACAGAAAGCCAAAAACAAATTTTATATCCTTTTAAAAATAAAAAATAACTATCATTGCATAATTTTTATATATTCTACAACTGGAAGGCAATTATGTATTTATGAGAATTATATGAAACTTACCACAGGATACTGTGCAAGGTCATTATAGGTTCGCCCTGCCATTGTATTTATTTGAATGAGGTAGTCAAAATTTGATATCTCTCTATTCACCCACTTCTAGATGACACAGAAAAGAAAAGCAAAGTTAACTATCTCTCTTAGAAACCAGTAACTATTACTGATTACTAACATAACCTTTCTCATCTATCTGATAAAAGGAATGGGGCTTTTAAACAAGTTTAACAGGGACATAAAATCAATGCACTTTTCCTAAATTCACTTCCTTTTAAAAACTGGTCTTTAGAAACAGAACAGAAACTTCCACAAAAATTTTATACTACATTCTAAGAGATCTGCATAAGAATACTTCACTTCAATGAAATATTTTATTGGCTGTCTTAAAATTTTTAATTCTAGGGGGACTGTCCAACTTTGATAACTTTGTTTTTAAATGAAATTTTCGTAAGTGCACATATTTTAAAAAAAAGTATCTTAGTTTACTAAAATGATCTACAAATTTCATATAAACATTATCTTTTACAGAGCAATGGTAGAAGGATTTTGTTACACTGGATACAAGATTTTCTAAAGAAAGACAGTCATTTTTTTCTTTTAATCACCTTCTTGCATATAGCCTGCTAATTACACAGTGTGGGTATGCTAGAGAATTTTGCTGACAGTTTAACATTCAAATTTAAGTTTACTGTGTACCTTAAGCAAGAGATGTACTTGATAGGAAATGGTGAGAAATTATGTATATAGATTTTATTAAAAGCCCTATTATAATTATTCTTGAGTGTCAAATTAAAGAATCAGTACTTTAACGAATAAAGTTTATTCCACAGAAAACAGGGAACGTATTTCATTAAAGAGAGCTTATTCTATAAGCAATAGAAAAGAACTGCTGATGGCTTTTTGAACAAGAGCAACTCTTCAGATTATGTTTAAAGTACAGCATAGAGAAAAGAGTCAATAATATTGTAATTATGTATGGTAACAGGTTGGTACTAGAATTAATGGGGGGACTCACTTTGTAAATTACATAATTGTTTAAGCACTCTGCTGTATATCTGAAACTTATATAAAAATAATACTGAATGTCAACTGTAATTGAAAAATTAAATTTTAAAAAATAGGTTAATGCATACACAGGAGGAAGGAGAAAGCCAAGGCCAAAGAACCTAATTAGGAAACTACTAACAGTTCTCAAAGCAATAGCCTTTCCTTGGCAATACAAATTTAAAAAGCTGTTGGGATACAAGTGAGGGTACAATAAATAAGAGCATCAGTTAACTTTGGCTTCCAGAAGAAATGACCCTTTTTTAAACCTTTTGTCCATCATGTCTTTTGTATTTTCTCATTTTTGACCTTGTGCACAGGTTATTTTAATTAAGAAAAAACTCATATCATTTTTTAAAAAGAGAAAATTAGTGGAAAAGAGGAATTCATAAGATATGCCCATAAACTGAATGATATGGGAACTGGAAGATGGGCACTGTATGTGTGAGGGAAACAAAGATTCAAAGGTAATTCAAAATGTCAATCTAACTGGAAGAATAGCAGTTATAATAATCAAAATAATCAGAAGAAAGTTTTACCTTTAAGCAAAACTCTGAGATATAAAATGAACACCGAAACATTGACTGTTAAAACCTCCTACCTGTGTCAATCCTGATGCTTTGAATAACTCCTGTGGTGATTTGGTTCCATAACTATTTGGAGAGTGAAATGACAATAGCCTGCTATATACTTTGTTTCTAACCTATAAAAAACAGCATTTCATAGTTTAAAAATTGATCAACACAAACTAGGATTATGGCTTTTATAATAGCTTTATTGAGGTAATTCCCATACCATAAAATTTACCATTTAAGTGTACAAAATTCAGTGGGCTTTTCTGTGTATTCTGAATTGTGCAACCATCAACATTATCTAACTGAAACCTTGTCATCCTCCCCAGAGGCAAGTTTACTCACTATGGCTCCCCAATTCCCACTCTCTCCTATTTCCCTAACCACCACCAATCTACTTTCTCTATCTATGGATTTGCCTCCACTGAACATCTCAAATAAATAGAGGATTATGGTTTTAACTTCTCTAGGCTCAGTGAAGTCAATACATGTATTTTTTGAGAAAGTTATAATGTATAATGGAATGATCATCAGACGCTGAATCAGAAAACTAATTCAAGTGTACTGCAAATTTAGTTGTCATTTACTAATCATCTTGGCAAATCAATTAATTTACTGAGTCTCACTTGTACATTAAGCATAATCATCTCTACTCTTAATAGATTTGTAAATTATTCAGAGCTATACAAATATAAATAAAATCCGTCTTTGAATTTTAGTTTCTTCATCTATAAAAAAGGAATAATGAAATTTTCTCTATCTAATCTGAAGGCTGTTATGAAGATTAGATACTATATACGAATGTACTTTAAAACTATAAAATTATACAAATGTATAGTATTCAATAGGAACACACTTGGTGTAATCAGATGATATAGCTTTCTAATAAATACATGCTTTGTTTTTTCCTATATGGAAAATTGATTTTTAAAGATTTTATTTATTTTTAGAAAGAGGGGAAGAGAAGGAGAAAGAATGGGAGAGAAACATCAATGTGTGGTTGCCTATTGTGCGCACCCTATTGGGGACCTGGCCCACAACCCAGGCATGTGCCCTCACTGGGAATTGAACCAGCGACCCTTTGTCATAGGCCAGTGCTCAATACACTGAGCCACACCAGTCAGGGCAGACAACTGATTTTTAAGAGTAAAAAAGTATTCTTTTGCAAAAACAAAAAAATGCTCTTTAAGTGTCTGAATCAAATCATCTATAATAATCCTCAATCCCACAAAAGAACAGGAATATAGTTTTTGTGCTAATCCAGGTCACCTGAGAAGCAGTGCCAAGACAGACTTGAACATAAAATAATTTTACTATTATTTCACAGGTATCTGCAGGGAGATGCCTGTGAAAAGGACAGAGAGCTAAGCAAGGTAGGGACAGATGTCAGAATGTGATGGATGCAAGTGTGACTCCAAGTGAATGGCAGAGGTAAGGAAGGATGGCGAGCAAACAATGTATCAAAGGTTACACAGCTAATGGTGGAGCTAATACTTGGACCCAAGGAACCTGGTTTCAGTGGTAATCTATTAACCACTTACATTCTACTCCATATGAAATACATGCCCTATTATTGTTGAAGTGAACCCAACCTAATCTCATAAATCCAATCATTTAATATATATATTGCATATTATTTCACAATTGGATACTGTGAGGTACCTATTGGCTAACACTCAATATTCTACTACCTATCCATATATAAAAACTGAAAACAAGCACTCTCTAAACATTTAAACATAAATTCCAACAAAATTCACATACTACTTAGCCTCCAAGTATAGGATGGGGCAAAAAAGTAGATTTACAATTTTAAGTACAAGAAACATTATTATATTATTATTATTTTCCATAGGAACTGTAAATCTACTTTTGCCCAACCCTCTATTTACATTTTCCCCTAATATTCTGACTTGATAAAAGAATAGAATCCAAAATTTCATTATAGCTCACTAACTGGAAAATAATCTCAAGCCAATACTTTGGGGCTCCCAGAAAGGTCGTGTGTCACATACCTCTTTTTTGAAATTGAGAAAGTAGTTGGATTGGTCAACATGGAAAATCTCAAGTGCTGACCTCCTTAAGTTGTAACGCCTCAGGTGAATCTCTCGAACTTGAGAATGAGGCCATTTGAAATCAAAGCCTACTCCTTAAAAAAAGAAGAAATCTTGTGACTACGACTCTATAAAGTTACTCATGCTATGCAGAAAATACCTCCTAGTTCCTGACAAAAGTAGCACGTAGGAAAAAGAAATTCAATTTCTATATAAAAATCCATTTGTTAAATTTATTGGAAGTTTAAATTGTTTCTCTTAAAACTATTTAAAAATTCCATAGCTACTATATTTCCTTTCCATTGGGATAAAGAATAATTCTAAACCATGGAAACATTTATCTCTATGTTGACATCTTAGATTTAAGCACCTTTTCATTTTCACATAAAGGATTAGAAACCTACAGGAATAAGTGGACATTCAAATAAAATTAAGATGGCATTTTATATCTTAAATTTAAGCAATCCCCTCAACCAAATCTTTTGAAAACATTAATTTTTTAAAAAAGCATTCCTTCAGTACATTGTTGAATATAAATTTAACCCCACACTGACTTTCCATTTCTCCTTTTACATGACACATTACAATTCCACAAACCTATCTTACTTTTTTTTTCATATTAATGATTGATGAACTGGATACTTAACTATTGAACAACAGAAATTATTCCCCCAGAACTCCTCACCATCCTCTTTTTCAATGCTGCCATCACAGAAGTAAATGTGTTGAGTAGTGATTTCTAATCTGCCAGGAATTATGTCAATTATTGTAACAAGTTCACAGTCTACTGACAACACCAATTTTTCTTTTTGATCCTGTTCTTTCTTCTCATCACTGTAAAAACAAAAACCAACCAAACACCTAAAAATGTATTTTGTTTAAATGGAAAAGAATATCATATTCAAATGTAAATCTCATGTGTATAAAATATCCAAGAGTATTTAAATTAAATAAAAAACATATTCCACTGCACATTAAATTACTTAAATATTGTCCAAATATTTTTATTACCCAATAACTCAGTTTCAAAAAACAAAATATAGTGAGTCTTTAACAATACTGCCAGAGGTCCTTTCAAACATGCAGCAATAATGGTCATGTCATTTAGTTACATTTAGGAGACTTGAACTGATCCAGGGAATATATGAATTTGTAAATGAAGAATTACATTATTAATGGTTTCATAAATTATTATTAGAAGTACTAATTATGACTGATTCTTAAATTGTAAAATGAGACTTTTCGAAAACAAGTCAAACTCTGCATCACAGAGCATCATCATCATAGCGGCCCCCCGACAAGAAAGTAGACAGTACTGAGCACTGTTCATCCCATACCTTACTTAAAGTGAAGTCATCTTAATTTGCATGACTGATATAATTTATATTTATTCAAGGGTGTAACTGGGAAGTGACTCTTTACTGCCGAGTATAGAAATGGGGACTCCTACCATTCACAGAAGTACACCCTTCAAGCTACCTGCTCACTGGTCCTAGATATTTCACATCTGTCTCATTTCCAGGAGAGCAATGGCTAAGTCTAATTTTGTTTCCAATGGATTTTCATGAGGAGTCTTTATGTACCTGAAATATTGCAACCTTTAAGATAAACTTTAAAAAAATTAAAAACTATGAATGTTTTCTTAAACAGTGAAATTCCAGTATTTACTATGAAGTAGAGAAATAAGGGACCTAACAGTGTTAATAGTCTAAGTGTTATTACAATTTAAAACAGTTAAAATAGTAAATTTTGTTATGGGACTCTCATTTTTCAAAAACTCTATCTCAATTTTTTTTAAAGTAGCCAAAAATGAAGGCAAAATAAAGACCTTTACAGATAACACAGACTGAGAGAATTTGTGGTTATCAGAACTTCCTTACAAGAAATATTAATGAAGTCCTTCAGGCTGAAAGGAAATGACACCAGATGACAATTTGAATGTATACAAAGAAATAAAGTGTAGAAGTATAGTAATTATGTAGGCAAATGTAAAAAACATATAGTTATTTAGTTTTCTCTTTTCTTCTTTTAATTGATTTAAATACAATTATGTATAACAGTAACTACAAAACTGTACTGTTGGGCTTAAAATATATAAAGTCTTAATATTTATGATATTAGCATAAAGGAAAGATGAGGAAATGAAAATATATTTGCTTAGAGGAAGTTTTTAAACTACAAATCCAAAATTAGACATACAAGGTCTGTCTAGAAAAAGTTCAACCACTGTTAATATAAGAAGAACAGTTTGCAAGACATTGATGTAACCTCCTTGGCAGCCAAGGAGAGTGGACTGGAATGCACACGCGTGAACAATGACGACTTCACTGTACTAGTCAGTGGGGGCAGTAGATGCCATTGAGTGAGCATGTGTACTGTATGCTCTTTCAAAATGACTAAGTAGAGCAACAAATCTGCATCAAATTTTGCATTAAGCTTGAATATTCCTCCATGAAAACTATTTGGATGATTCAGAAGGCTGCAGCTACGGGCAACCGGAGATTGGCAGCTTCATCAAGACAACATGAGGGCTCATGCATCACATCTCATGTGGAGTTTTTTAGTGAAACATCAAATGACCCAGGTGACTCAGTCCCCCTACAACCCAGATTTGGCACCCTGCGATTTCTGGCTTTTCCCAAAACTAAAATCACATTTGAAAGGGAAGAGATTTCAGACCATCGATGAGATTCAAAAAAATACGACAATGCAGCTGATGGAGTTTGGGAGAACTGTGTGAGGTCCCAAGGTATCTACTTTGAAGGGGGCTGAGGCATTATTGTCCTATATACAATGTCTTCTGTATCTTGTATCTATTTCTTCAATAAATGTCTACATTTTCCATATTACATGGCTAGATACTTTCTAGACAGACCTCATAGGCTATTCAAATTATATATTTCTGCCCTGAATGGTATGGCTCACTTGGTTGGGCATCATCCCCCAAATTATATATTTCTTCCTAAGTGAGATTTGGTCATTTGTATCTTTTAAGAATTTATCCATTTCATGTAAGTTCTCAAATTTATTGGCATAAAGTTATCATTAGTATTTTTTTTTAATCATTTTAATATTTGTAGCATTATCTTCTCTTTCTGGTAATTTATGTTGTTTTTCTTTCTCTCCTACCTAGTCTAGCTAGAGGTTTATTATTTTCTTATCTTTTTTCTTATAACTAGCTTTAGATTTCTTTTTTTGTTTTTCTTCTTCATGAATTTCTGCTTTTATCTTTATAATTTCTAACTTTTGGTTAAGAGTTATATTTTACGCTGCACTTTCCATCTAAACATAAATCATATGTATCATAAATGTGTTGTAATGGTCTCATTATCATTCAAATCAAATACTTTCTAAATTCATGGTCCAGCTTCAAGTTACACCAGTTCTAAGAAGCCTTCCTCAATAATCTCAGTTAACACTGATACACTCCTAATAGCTGATACAGCATTAGCTGTTAGACCCTGGAAATGTATTAAAATTTCAAGAAAGTATCTTCCTCAAATTGACAATCCCATACGTCAGAACAAAATAATTTTAAATTCTTTCAAGTACATATACATACATATTTACTCTGGCTGTTATTTCCTCTTCAGAAAGGTCTAACTTATCCTCTTCCATATCACTAACTTTTACTTGTTTCACTACTTCCAAAAGCAATGAATCACTGGAAGGCTGTGAGTGTTGGACACCTGTTTAAAAACAAAATATTTATTAAACACAAAGTAAAAAAATCATATTATACCTCTTTTGTAATTTCTGACTGTTAATTAGATGATAATGTGTATTACAAGAAGGTACTTAGCTCTCCTGATTTTATGGCATCAATTCTATTGACCAACATATTAGTGCAACTTTTAAAAAGTTAAAAGCTAGTACTAATTTCACCTGTAACTTAAGTCACTGAACCCAAGAGAACACAATGTCCATCGGAACACAGGTGGCTATGTATTGTAACTACAATTTAGTATACACATAACTAGCCAATGACTCTTAACAATCAATATTTTCAGTTTTTTACAGACCTCTCTTCAAAAAAGGGAGAAACCCCAGGTCAGATGGTTAGGAAAGAATGGCTTCCTAAAGAATTGTAGAAATTCTTTTAAATCTGTTTCAAATCACTGCTAGACTGTATTTTAAAGCACTTTTTCCTAGAAAAAGACATTGCCCCCCCTAAGATACTAAGTATCTCGAGTTCTGTAAGAACATGCTGTAAAAGAAAGGCCTAGAGTTACTAAGAATTCTAGATATATTTAACATCAGTCTCAGTCTTGGTAATAAGCAGAACTAAGGGGAAAGGACCATTGTTTCATTGTACCATAATGAATATTAGAGACAACACATTTCACTTGAATGACAGTATAACTTTATGGTTTTAAATTATGTTGTTTGAAAAATTACAATTAATTGAAATAGAAAGTCAAAGTAGATTTAGGCCAAAGGTAACAACATTTAACATATACAACTGTTTAAATGTCAGTTCTAAAATGTCACCCTTCCTTCATGAGTAAATAATTTTTTTAAAATTTTTATTGTTATTCAATTACAGTTGTATGCCTTTTCTCCCCTTCCCTCCCCCCACCCCAGCTGAACCCACCTCCCTCCCCCCTCCACCAGCCCCCCCGATTTTGTCCATGTGTCCTTTATTGTTCCTGCAATCCCCTCTTCCCACTGTCCCCACCCCATCCCCCCCTGGCCACTGCTAGACTGTTCCCAACCTCAATGTCCATGAGTAAATAATTTTGAAAAAATAAAAACAACCAACCCCACCAATACCCTTATTATCTTCTACAAATACATAGCCATTGGAACTCACCGAGATTATCTCTCAAAGCACTAGCTTCCTCATGGATTTTGAAGTTATAATTTGGTACCAATTTAAGTCTCATACGGGAATAATTTTCTACATTAGCTAGTTTCCAGTGAGTTGGATTTTGTTTCCTATGAATATTCATGAGTAAAAGAATACAATTATTTGGCTTAAAGTTGCAAAGACTGACATAGAATAAAGTATAGGTATTTTACATGTGTTAAACACCATTTTATAAAAATTCACATTCATTAACTCATTTGACTCAAAAACAATTCTGAGAAAACCAATGTCAGTATGCATAGCTACAGTTTATACATGAGGTATCTAAGACAGGCTAATTTTTTTTTTACCTAAAAGGCCATGTAGTTTATAGGTAGCAGAAATAAGGTCTGAAATTAATCTTCAGATGTATAATTTGACATCTTTTAACTCTTTCACTGTTATATGGAAGTTTTTAACCAGCTATAAGATTTTATTCCAAATACAGTTTTCAAAATAAAATAATTTGACTATAAATAAAGATAACAACTGCAAATGAATCAAAGATCTAAGTATGAGTTAAAACTCTTAGAAAAAAGATGGGGTAAATCTTTAAGACCTTAGAGTTGGGAATGGTTTGGCAGATGTGACGTCAAAAACACAAGCAACAAAAGAAAGAAACAGACATATTGGACTTCAAAATTCAAAACTTTTGTGCACTAAAGGCCACTATCAAGAAAGTGAAAAGACAGTCTACACATTTAGAAATAATGTATCTAATGAGGGTCTGTTATTTTGAATATAAAGAGAACTCTTACAACTCAAGCACAAAAAGTCAAGCAATCCAATATCAAAATAGGCAAAGGACTTGAACAGACATTTCTCCAAAGAAGACACATACAACTGGCCAACAAGTATACGAAAAGATGCTCGGTGTCATTAGTCACTAGGTGAATGTAACAACATCAAAAGATATCACAACCACTAGGATGACAAGTACTAGTAAAGTGGTAGAGAATTGGAACCCTCAAGTATTGCTCATGGAAATGCGAAACAGTGCAGCTGCTGTGAGAAAAAGTCTGGCAATTCCTCAGTAAGTTAATCATAGAGTGATCATATGACCCAACAAATCTGCTCATAGGTTTGACCCAAGAGAATTAAAACAGGTATTGAAACAAACACTTGTTCAGAAACGTCCCATTGTTCACAAGGAAAACAACCCATTAATTGATGAATAGACAAAATATGGTATAACTATACAATGGAATATTATTTGGCTATAAAAAAGAAAGAAGTACTGATACAAACTACAATATAATGAAAACATTATGCTAAGTGAAAGAATCCAGACACAAAAGGCTACATATTATATGATTTCATTTATGTAAAATATTCAAAACAGGCAAATCCATAGTCAGAAAGCAGACTGATGGTTGCCTGGGGCTGGGGGAAGGGATAATAGGCAGTGACAGTTTAAAGGGTCCACAGTTTCTTTTTGATGTGATGAAAACATTCTAAAGCTGGACAGTGGTGAGAATATACAACATGATAAGTATACTGAATGCCACTCAAGTGTACATTTTTAGTAATTAAAATTTTATATTGTATGTATTTTACAATAAAAAAGGACTATAAAATATATACATATATCATAATACAACATTTTGTGACATTACTTAGAATCAAGTAAAAAAATGTAAAATATTCAAGCACAAAGCATCACTAACTCTAGAGCAAAGAGGTAGTGTCAGGAAGACAGAAGTAAACTGATTCAAAACAAACTATCACAGGGTAAAAGGAAAGGAAATATATCCATGGTCAAAAATATATACATATAAAGCTCAAAAATATCAGTTATAATTTACAAAAGACAATCAATAAATAAAATTAATTTTTATAATTTTTGTTTTGTTTTTGAGGAGGGATAAAGAGGGAAGTACAACAATCTTGGCTCTTAAGGAGCAGAGTTTGGAAGATATAACCTACACAAAACCCACACAACTCAGA
This sequence comes from Desmodus rotundus, assembly GCF_022682495.2. Classification (NCBI taxonomy): domain Eukaryota; kingdom Metazoa; phylum Chordata; class Mammalia; order Chiroptera; family Phyllostomidae; genus Desmodus; species Desmodus rotundus. The sequence goes on along the minus strand of NC_071388.1, from coordinate 183,018,228 downwards.
AAACAAAGAACTCTAGTGGTAGATATAAAAACCAATTCAGGTATGTGTCTTAATTATCATTTTCATAAATATCCCCATTTGTATGTGACAGAACTGAGGCTGAAAATGGCTACTTCCCTAAGGTCATGTAGTTTAAAAACGTCAGAGTGGGGTCTTAGACCCAGGAGCTCTGACTTCAGTAGCTCATTTGCTCTAATGTTGGGGTCCTACTTTTTTCAGTCTTCTTTCTTAGGGACAAAAACTGTCATCTGCAGATCCTGTGCCTAGATTTCTCCTTTCAGACTGATGCTAACTGCTTACTTTTCAGATTGATGCTTCTTACTTACTGTGAGACTTTTGCCCCGGGCTCCACCTTACTAGCAAGACTGACTCCATGCTGCTGTCAATGAGTTGGCCTGGTTCTTTATTCTGTCAATGAGTTGTGTCAATTAGTTGGCCTGGTTCTTTATTCTCCTGAAGCCACACAGCCAGTTGACATGCTTCTCATGGCAGCTAGAGATCCCAGTGGCTGCTGCCACCGGGACCTTCACTTTCTTATGCTAGAGCTCAGATGCAGGCCACATGTTTTCTTCTTCAGCACCAGGACCAGAGGACAGCTCTGATAAATTTTGCACTGGGGAAATTTCATTCAATATTTCATCTGAAATCACCCTTTCAGGTACAGGGTCAATTTTACATTTTTGGTTGTAAGGAAACAAAGCTCAAATTGCTTATAAGCACATAAGACATATACAAGCTCTCATAACTTGCAAGTCTAGGAGTGTATTTGGTCTGGATGGATCCAGAGGCTTCAGTAATACCACCAGGGATAAGATCGCCAGCCACAGCCCAAGACTCACATTCTGTTAGCTTAGTGATCCCAAAAGACACAACCTTCCCTGACAGCACCAGCAGTAAAGTCTCAGGGAAGAGTAATTGGTTAACTTGAGCCTCTGGCACCTTTGTGATAAGGTGAGTTGGGAGGGGCCACATCAAAGTGGGTTCCTCACAAAAAGGAGGGGCTTTAGTACCAGGAGAAGGAAATGGTGCTAGAGACAAAAATAACAAGGTTCCCTGTAGCTGGCATCTTTGATGGAACTCCCAAAACCCAAAAATAATCTGAGGCCTGTTGTGAGATAGAATCATCATTCCCCTTGGTAGTACCTGAACTCGGCTTTCCAGAAGACTCAGCAAAAGTTCCAAATTATAATTCACATACCTCCTTCACTGTCCCCTCCCCAAAAAACAGGTCCAGAGACATATATGTAAACTAGTTCTGAGAATAGCCTGGGACGTCTGAAAATACCTCACGATTGATATGCAAATAAAATGGAGCACCACATTCAGGTTACATTTATAACCTTATCTCTACCATGGTTATAGTGCCACCTGTTCTCTAATGGATTCTCAGAATGTGCAGTAAATAAGTATTTTTAAAGGAAAACCTGAATGTGATAAAAAGAGCACTTCACTTATTCTGCAAACAAATAAGATCTTGTCATTCATCTGATCCATCTGTGAGGAATTCCTTTGTGTTTCACTGTGCAAGACAGTAATTTCCTTTCTTCTTAAATTTTATTTTTTAATTTTTTTGTCCTTCCATAACTTTCATTCCCATTCCCCAGCCCACATACCCTCTGTCAATCATTAGCTTCTCTTCTCTATTTATCTGTTTTTATTTTGTTTTATTAATTTGTTCTGCTCTTTTTAGATTCCCATAAGTGAAATCACAGTATTTGTCATTCTTTACACGACTTATTTCATTTAGCATAATACCCTCTAGGTACATCCACACTGTCACAGTTGGCAACATTTCATTCTTTCATTGCTGAATAATATTCCATTTTATATATATACACACACACACACCACATCTTCTTTATCCATTCATCTAGTGATGGACATCTAGTTTGCTTCCATATTTTTGATATTACAATACCAAAAACACTGCAGTGAACATACAGGTGCATGCAATCTTTTCAAATCAATGTTTTTGGGGGGTTTTGGATAAAATCCTACAGTGGAATTGCCGGACTATACGGCAGCTCTATTTTTAATGTTTTGGGGGAATATCCTACCATTTTCCATTGTGGCTGTATTAATTTACAATCCACCAACAGTATACAATGCTTCTCTTTTCTCCACATCCTCATCGGTACTTGCTATATTTGATTTACTGATGAGAGCCACTTTAACAAGTGTGAGATGATACCTCATTGTGGTTTTAATTTGCACTTCTCCAGATGATCAGTGATATTGAGCATCTTTTCATATGTCTGTTAGCCATTTATATGCCCTCTTTAGAGAAATATCTATTCAGGTCCTCTGCCCATTTTTTAATTGGAGCATTTGGGTTTCTTGGTGTTAAGTTGTATGAGCTCCTTATAATATTTTAAGTATTGCATATTTAAAACAATACACAAATTCAATGCAATACCTATTAAATACCAGCCGTGGTATTTAATACCAGCAATATTAAATCCACTGGTATGACTCAGTGGATTGAGTGCAGGCCTGTGAACCAAAGAGTTGCCACTTTGATTCCCAGTCCGGGCACAGGCCTGGTTGTGGGCCAGGTCCCCAGATAGGGCATATGAGAGGCAACCATACATTGATGTTTCTCTCCCTCTCTTTCTCCCTTCCTTCCCTTCTTTCTTTAAAAAAGAGAGAGAGAGAGAGAGAGAGAGAGAGACCAATGACATTCTTCTCATAATTAGAACAAATCCTAAAATTTATATGAAACCACAATACCCAAAATAGTGAAAGAAATTTTGAGAAAGAACAAAGTGGAAGGTATCACTCTCCCTGATTTCAAGTTATATTATAAAACTACAGTAACAAAACAGTATAGTACTGATGTAAAAAGATATATAGATCAAGGGAATAGAATAAACAGTCCAGAAGTAAATTTTCACTTATACAGTCAACCTAGGACAAAGGAGGCAAGAATATACAATGGGGACAGTCTGTTCAATAAGTAGTGTTGGGAAAGCTGGGCAGATACATGCAAAAAAAAAATGAAATTGGACCACTTTCTTACACCATAAGTGAAAATGAATTCTAAATGGATTAAAGACTTAAATGTAAGAGCTGAAATGTAAGAGCTGTAAAGAGCTTAATTGTAAGAGCTAGAAAAAAACATAGACAGTAAACTCTTTGACACTGCTCTTAGCAATATCTTTTTAGGTACATCTCCTCAGGCAAGGGAAACAAAAGCAAAAATGAACAAATGGGATTATATCAAACTAAAGTTCTGCACAGCTTAAGAAACCAACAAAACAAAAAGACCACCTACTTAATGGAGAGAAGGTATTTGCAAATGATATATCTGATAAGTGACTAATATCCAAAATATATAAGAAACTCAGTCTCTATTTTAACTTGGATTTTGAAATTCATATGCTTTCTAATATAATTATGTAGCCAATGAGTATGTGACTTGTGACTGCAATCCCTGCCAGCAATTTCTTTGCTCCATTTTTGCTTGTTTTCCAAAGGTCATCAGTGGTAACAGTTGAGTGTGACTGTTTCTGGTCTTAACCTCTGTATTTTACATACCTTGAAGATACCCTGTAGATTTTGAATCTTTTTAAAATTTAATATGACTGTGTTAACATTTTCTAGGTCTTTAAAAACTATAAGCCTAATTCTAATGCACGCAGAGAAAGGACATATAACTTCATAATTCATTTTTTAAAAAAACAAATGTATATCCCCAATCCACATTCTTTTCTTTTTTAATTTTTACTTAGTGATTTGAGAAAGAGAGAGAGAAACATCTATTTGTTGTTCCACTTATTTATGCATCCATTGGTTGCTTCTTGTATGTGCCCTTACTGGGAATCGAACCCTTAGCTTTAGCATATTAGGGTGATGTTCTAACCAGCTGAACTACCTGGCCAGGGCTCCCTCATTTTTTAAATTGAACATTTTTTAAATTGGATTGGAGAAGCCATTGGCTTAAAAAGTTCTAGACTAGAACTAAAGAAAAAAGGTTATTTAATAAATGATATACTCATACCTTTCAGCCCAGGGTCCCCTTTCACATGTAAGATAAACCCGTATTGCCTTCCAGCGTCTCAGAGTGGCTAACTGTTGACTGCTAAGTTGTTTAAGCATATTATTATACCTCAAGTTCTCTTGGCGTGCTTTTCGATTAAATGGCTCCACAAAAAATTCCTAAAAAAAAAAAAAGCAATAAATAATATTGAATCATATTTTTACAGGTAAATTTCAATGCCGTAACTTAAAAAATGTGACCCAATAAAATCATACAGTGAAAGAAAGAAGCTGGTAATCAACAGGATGTTTACTCTACTAGAATCATTTTCTTTAATGAAGCACAATATGATTCTAGCCATAATCCATTTATATTTTTTTAAAACTTAATAACTAACCAACAAAGAGTCTATGTTATGAAATAAACATGTATTTTTATTTGGTCTTCTTTAATTTGTTTCATCAGCATTTTGTAGTTTTTAGCATACCAATCATGTACATATTTTGTTAAATTGATAACTAAGTATTTCATTTTTTTTAAGATACTCTAAATAGTATTTTTTTAAATTTCAGTTTCCAATTTTTCATTGCTTAACATGCAGAAACATGATTAAATTTTGTGTACTGATCTTGAGTCCTGCAATCTTGCTGAACTCAACAATAGGAAATTTTTGGTAAGATTCCTCAGAATTTTCTACACAGATAATCATGTTGTCTGCAAATAATTTGATTTCTTCCTTCTTAATGTAAATGTCTTTTATTTCTTTTTCTGTTATTGCATTTGCTAGCACTTATAGAACAATAGTAACTAGGAGTGGTGAGAGTAGACATTCCTACCTAGTTCTCTACCTTCTCTATTCTATAGGAAAGCACTCAGTTTTACATCTTTAAATACCAAGTTCACTGTAGGCTTTTTGTAGAGATTCCCCTTTATTTCTGGTTTGCTGAAAGCTTTGATCATAAATGGATGTTGAGTTTTGTCAAATATTTTTCTCTATTAATGTGATCATGTATTTTTTAATTGAAAAGTTTACTAATGTGGCCCATTATATATATTGATTATCAAGTGTTGAATCAGCCTTGTGTTCCCAAGATAAACTCTACCTGGTTGCGATATATTATTTTTTCATATATTGCTGGACTTGGTTTGCACCTATGTTCCTGAGGGATCTTGGTCTGCGGTTTTCTTGTACTATTTTGCGTTATTTGAACATGAGGGTAGTATTGCCCTCATATAATAAATTCAAGTGATCTCACTTTTCTATTTTCTGAAGAAATTGTGAGGAATTGGTGAAATTTCTCTATTAAATGTTTGATAAAATTTGCCAGTGAAACAAACTGTGTCTGAAGTTTGCCCTTTTGGAAGGTTTTTATTACATTAAATTCCATTTCTTTAACAGACAGAGAAATATCCAGTTTATCTACTTATTACTGAATTAGTTTTGAAAATTTGTATTTGTCAAGAACTTGATTCATTTTATTTATGTCATTTATTTCATAGATTGGTTGGTAGTAGTCTTTTATTACTATGTTGACATTTGTGAAGTCAGTGGTGATACTTCCCCGTTCATTCCAGGTATTACTAATATTTTACTTTTCTTTTTTTGTTTTGTCAATCTGGCTAGAAATTTATCAATTTTACTGATTTTAAGTAACTAGATTTTAGTTTCATTGATTTTTCTCTATTATTTTTCTGCTTTTAATGTCATTGATTTAGAAACTAAGTTAGATTACTTTCTTTTTTCTAGTTTATTCAGGTGAAACTTAAATTATTGAGGCCTTTTTTCTTTTCTAATATAAATATTTCATGCTATACATTTCTCTCTAAGCACTGATTTATACCCAGACTCCTTAGAGAAACCTATCAGCTTAGAAGACTTTTTACATAATCAGAACATACAGAACATTTTGATATTAAATTTTTAATTTTTGTTATTCAACACTTTTCTTTCAATTCTGAATATTTTCAGTCAGAAATACTACCTGTTTTCAAAATTCAGACTTGTTATTACTCTCATTTGAATATTAAATGCTTGAAATCAACATAAAAAACTAGATACCAAAAGCACTTAACAATTTTTACCTGAAACTTGAGTTTGCTTTCTCCTCCTTCCCGGTCTCTTCTATGCATATTCACCATTAAGGCTTCATAACAATTCTTCCAATAAAGTGCCATGTTCTCATGACCATCATAAAATGTATGGGTTTCATACTGCTTCATATAAGGTATAATCTTATAAAAAAATATATATAAAATTTAATATATACTTCTATAAAATAGTAACAGTAGAAAAATCTCACTCAAAAGATGTAAAACTTACATATTTTTCAATGTAAACTTGCCATTCATTTGAACTGCAATATTCTTGAAAATCTTCAAAAAATGAGGAACTACCATTGGTAAAAGGTAAAGAAGGCAGGTGCAAGTTCATGAAGAGAAGTTCATAAATTTTGGAAACCAGGGTACGGACAAGGGGAATCAGAAATGAGTAGATTTCCGTCTGTTCCTTGATGGATTGACTTAGAACATGTTCTAGCTTCCCTAAAATATAACATGCTTCTTCCTGATTTTCAATCACTTTGGTCTGCAGAAGGGTGTTTAGCTTAGCTGATGCCAATGCACAAACCTGGAGAAAACAGGTGAGAAAGCAGAATAAAGTAGACACTTAGTGATAGCAAAAGTTTTTTCACTCTTCTTGAAGTTTAAGAAATTATAAATGTATCACATGTTTAATCTGGAATATGCAGTAACATTGTACTACATAATTAATCACCCAACATCTATTTGGCTCCTCTTAAAGTCTGCAAGGATGGGGGGATGATGCCATCTCTAGTTTTAACAATAGGTCCTAAGGGTCAAAAGCCAAACAGAATATCCAAACCCTAGCTACAGTGACTAGTTCAATCAATTCACATCATTGTCTGTCACAGAGATTCATTCAGGGATAGCCTTATCAGAGCAAATTCAGAACTTTTACATACTAACTGTTAAAGAATATGAAGGGTCTCAGAATTCATCTCTCCTCCAAGCTAAAAAGTTAGCGTACCATAGTTTCACAGATACTGGCAGAAGACATTGGACTCCTGGGTTGGAAACAAAGATCTACAGTACTAGCAATAGCCAGAATGTCAGTGTTTACATTGGTCCCCATACAGCAATTCCCACGGTGACAAATAAACAGGACTAGATGATGCCTGCACACACGGTGGTTGCATTATAGGAGAGGAAGCCTGAGCACAGGGAACCCAAATCTTTTATATGGGGCAGTAAGTGTGCCTAAACTTTGCCTGGGAGGGAGGAAGCATCTTTATTATGCTGGAGAGTAAACAAAACCTGCCTTTTGCTCTGGAGGGAAGACATGATCTGTGTCTTCCAAAGTTGTGCACATACATCCTCAGAGAGACCATACAAAGCATCCAGCATCTCTATTCACAAGATATGCAGAGATCCATGAAGAACTGTCTTACCAACAGTGACTGTAGGAAGAAGGACTCTCCTTCTCTGGATATGAATAAGGCAGCATGTAGCCCCTATAGCTGTTGGCAGTCATTTTGTGACAATAAGAGCAGCCAAGTTTAAGACAACTTGCCACTGGCTGGAGAGCAGTGCTGCAAGAACCATCATGCCTTAAACTCATCTTAACTATGAAATTTTCAATTACATGAGCCAATGAGTCTTAAGACGTCAGTTGAACTTGATGCTTCCGTTACCTAGAATCAAAGCATTCTGATACGTAAAGAACGCGTACACAGGAAGCCAAGTCCTTGATCAGAAATCTAATTATCCTTGAAGTTCCCAAGGAAAATACATATTCCCGGTACAAATCCATTCAAAGGAATACTTGGTATTACTATTAAACTTTGACCTTAAACCTCAAAATAGAAAGGTAAATGAGGTCACAAAAGGAACTCCTTTTGTCTACAATTAAGATCTAAGACTTAAAACCATATTGGGACAGATGATATAAAGTGTCTCCTTCTCCCTTAATCCTAAATCCTAATTCTGAATCTTATTACTTTCAAAATTTAAAAAAGCAAGGAAAAAAAACACAAAGTATTAGAACCTGACATCACTTCAAGAATGCATCTGTGCCTAAAGCTGGTCTGACCTGTGTATACAGATCTTTCAAGTCAAGAAGAGACCTCAGGCACTCTGTCCAAGCAAGCTGAAAAGAAGCGAACAGCATCTGAGGAAACAATCTCTAAGAAGGCTCAAAATTTTTACTTTCCTACTTTTAACTTTAACTTCTACTAATGAAGCTTCTCTATCCTACTCAGATTTTCTCTAAACATCTTCATTTTAATCTTTGGATCTGACTTAAGCAGATTAATTCCAATAGAAGCCAACAAATGCAAGGGGGAAAGTCACGTATTTTTCCATCAATGAGAAAATGCCAGTGCTAATATTCTAGGATTTTATGTTATGTGTTTTTTAAAATACAGCTTGTATAAAAAGTAGAATATTCAGTGCTTTGCTTTTAACTTAATATGATGGTATAAAATAAATATTAGTTTATAAATTTATTTAAAAGTATAAGGAGACTTTGAATAAATTTACAAAATAATTTAGTTGACCACTGCCTTAATTTTGAATATGAACACGCACTACATACACGTAATCTCCTCATCATAAAGAGTACTGCCTTAAAGTCACCTGAGAAAGTACAAAAAATACTGATGCCCTACTTCCCTATTTCTGATATAATTACTATGGGAAATGCCCTACAAAGATTTAGAAAAAGCTCCTCCATCAGTGGCTGAACTAAGACAACTGGGACAATAGAGACCCAGACAAATCAGAGACCATATATTTCATCTAAATAAATGCAGCATTTCTAAAGAACCACTCAGTCTCACTTTAGAGACAAGCTAGAAATCTTGGTATTTTATGTAAAATTTCCTAATACTTAACTGCTGGCAATTAGCTAATATGTATGTGCCATGCAAGAGAAGTTTGTTAGCCACATTCATTTTGCAGGCAGCTCTATCAAAACTCCTTTAAGGGAAGAGATTCCTTTCCTAGCCTTTAACATGCATGACCTCAGAGACATAATCTTTCATTTCTGAAAGAATGAAATTAACTGGTTAGTGGGAAATGATTTAAATCACTAACTTCTGGTAGATAGGACCAGTCTTATCTGTAGGTGCTGTACTCATTTTTTAAAATATATTTTATTGATTATGCTATTACAGTTGTCCCATTTTTTTCTCCCCTTTATTCCCCTCTGTCCTGCTCCACTCCACCGACCAGCATTCCCCCACCTCAGTTCATGTCCTTGAGTCGTACATATAAGTTCTTTGGCTTCTCCATTTCCCACACTATTTTTAACCTCCCCGTATATTTTGTATCTACCATTTGTGCTTCTTATTCCCTGTACCTTTTCCCCCATTCTCCCTCCTCAGCCTCCCTGCTGATAACCCTCCATGTGATCTCTATTTCTGTGATTCTGTTCCTGTTCTAGTTTATTTTTTTTCATTCAGTTGTTGACAGTTGTTTGTTATCATTTTACTGCTCATATTTTTTATCTTCTTTTTCTTAGATAAGTCCCCTTAACGTTTCATATAATAAGGGCTTGGTGATGATGAATTCCTTTAACTTGACCTTATCTGGGAAGCACTTTATCTGCCTGGATAGAGTAATCTCAGATGTAGGTCCTTGACTTTCATCACTTTGAATACTTTCTAGCCCCTACTTTCCTTCAAGGTTTGAGAAATCAGCTGACAGTCTAATGGAAACTTCTTTGTAGGTAACGCTCTTTTTCTCTTGCTGCTTTTAAGAGTCTCTCCTTATCTTTAACTGTAAATAATTTAATTATGATGTGCCTTGGTGTGTGCTTCCTTGAGTCCAACTTCTTTGGGATTCCCTGAGTTACCTGGACTTTCCCCAGAAGTCTATTTCCTTTGCCAGATGAGGGTAGTTCTCTTTCATTATTTTTTCAAATAAGTTTTCAATTTCTTGGTCTTCCTCTTCTCCTTCTGGTACCTCTATGATTCAGACGTTGAAAAGTTTAAAGTTGTCTGTGGGTTCCTAAGCCTCTCCTCATTTTTTTGAATTCTTGTTTCTTATTTCTGTACTGGTTGGATGTTTATTTCTTCCTTCTGGTCCAAACCGTTGATTTGAGTCCTGGTTTCCTTCCTTCTCTCTTGGTTCCCTGTACATTTTCCTTTATTTCACTTTGCAGAGTCTTCACTTCTTCCTCCATTTTGCAACCGTATTCAACCAATTCTGTGAGCATCCTGATTACCACTGTTTTGAACTCTGCATCTGAGAGGTTTGCTATCTCTTCATTGCTTAATTCTATTTCTAGAGCTTTGATCTGTCCTTTCATTTGGGCCATATTTCTTTGTCTTGGTACACCTATTACATAGTAAGGGGCAGAGCCTTAGGTATTCACCAGGGCGGGGCAACCCACATCACTGCGCTGTGGCACTGTATGTGGGGAGGAGTCTGAGAGGGAACAATGCCACTTTCTCAGCTCAGCCAGCTTTCAGTCACTTCCCCCACTACCCACAAGCAAATTGGGCCCTTCTGGTGCTGATTCCTGGGTGGGTGGGTTTGTGTACATTCTAGGACCCTGTGGGTTTCTCCAACGAGCTCTCCTGTGAGGCTGGGAGTTTCTCCAGCCAGCGCTCACTGCTACAACCCTCACAGTTCTTTACAGTCAGAGGTTTTGAGGCTTTATTTCCCCAGGGCTGGAACCTTGGGTTGTGCCATTTGTCTCACTCACCAGTTCTTCTTCCTGGTTTACCCACAACACAAATGTGGGACTGCCCAGTCTGCCAGCAGCTGCCTTGCCCAGCCAGGTCCTCCAGCTGCCTCCTTGCCACGAGTCCTCCCACCCCAGGTGCCTGTCTCTGCCCCTCCTACCAGTCTATATGAATGTTTCTTTAACTTGTTGGTTGTAGGACTTCCATACAGTTAGATTTTCTGGCAGTTCTGGTTATTTTTTGTTTTTAAATTTGTTGTTTAAAAATTTGGTTTTTACAAGGAGGCAAAGTGTATCTACCTATACTCATTTATTTAACACGTATTTATAGAGCTCTACTATGGGACAGACATTGGATAATTAATGTTGAACAATTTAAACATTTTATTTGGTGAAATTTCATCAAGGAGAAAAACAGACAGTGACTGTGAGTGGGACAAAATGGAGTCCAATAGGTAAAGTGAATAACCACACAGCATGCTGGGTGCAACTGCTTTAACAGTCATCAGGTTAATATTACTGAAAAGTCAAAAAAGCTATTTTCATTCTACTTCTAGGTAGAGGAAAAAATACTACTACAATGACTATCTATGTGTACAAAGACTGTTGATATTTCAGACTACTATCTTAGGGTATAGTTTCAGAGCAGAATTCCTAAATTAAGAGTGTAATAATTTTTTACAGTTCCTACTTCATATATTTTCAAAGTGCATTTAAAAGGCTGTATGTACCATTCAAACTTCCACCATGCATACATCACAAAGTTCCTTTTTCTGGTTTAGCGTTTTTGCAATTTCCATGTTTTTACAATGAATATGTGCTGCTCTTATGACTATGAAAAAAACTATCTTTAAAAAGTTAGTAGTGTGGGGACATGAGTTTGATATAATTTTAAGAAAAAATACAAATTTATCAAAATATTGATATTTCAATCATCTGAAAAAATACATCCATAGAAAAAATACTAAAATAGTTATTTTCTTTTAGGCCATGAGAGGATAAGTTATATATTTTTTCTTCTTTATCTTTTGTGTATTTTCCACAAGAGCTTGTGTTACTTTTACGATTAGAAAAATATATCTATTGAAAAATCTGGCCTTTTTAAAATAGAGCAACCTTTACATTTTTAATCTCATGTTCTTATCAATACTATACCAAGTTTATGTATATCAAAAACCATCTTTACCCAGACCTCCTTAACTTCAAGTACTTAAAATCCTAATATCAAAAGGAAAGAAAAAGGGTCAGGAAAAAAGTTATGGGATACATGTCATGACTAATCCAACCCAGGTTATCACAAGCATCCAATGTAAATACAAAGATGACAAACTAACATTCATATGGACCTTTACCAACCTTTTAAAATTTTAATTTAAAATACAAATAATAAATATTCCTTGGGTCCATATTTTGTTTCTTTATTTTGGACACACTGCACAATGCTAATACTTAGTAGATATTCAGTAGGTGTTTGATGAATGAAAAAATATTAAATAGAATGTACAACTGTATTACTGGAGTAGTAAACTAATAGGATATGATTTGGAAATGAACTACTTAAAAACTAGTTTTCCTGAAGTGTAAGCCTTAAACTGCACATGTATAGTCTTTGTAAGCAGGATAGCTCCTAGCTGCACTAAATATAAATATGAGCAATGCCTTCTACTATAAGCTATGTATAAACACTTTAAAGGAAATTTTTAAATTATACTGAGTAATAAAAAACAAGAAGAAATAATTAGCTGACTGTCAAGCTTCTTTATAATCTCACAGAACTGAACCTAAAATGAAGTCATAAATATTACTGGAACTAACAAAAAGTTAAAATACTAAAAACATATTATCATTTAGTTATCACACAAATAATTCCTATATTGCTTGCAAACATAGAAGACAATGAAAAAAAATTGACAAACCTGTAAATTACCCTTTCCAATAAATCCTAGAAGCAACTGGATTTGAATTTGAGACAGTTTTACCCATACTGGACTTTCAGAATACCAAACTGATAGAGAGTCGAAGAGCAGCATCATATCCTCTAAAAGCTATTGCAAGGAAAAAATTTGAAAAGAAAAACATTCAGTTCTTTAATCTACTGATGACGATTTTCCCCCAACACTACTACCAAGTATAAACATTCCAAACCTAGTTCAATGTACAGTCAGTAAAAGCCAAAAGACTTATCTTAGTAACAAGCTAATAAAATCTGTGACTATCACATCTTATCCATGGTTTATTGCATCTGATGAAATATTAATACTCTGAAAAGGGGGGATACAAAATTTGGTTATTTTTTAAGATTTTATTTATTTTTGGATGGGAAGGGAGAAAGAGCGGGAGAGAAACATCAATGTGTGGTTGCCTCTCGCATGCCCCCTACTGAGGACCTCACCCACAACCCAGGCATGTACCCTGACTGGGAATCAAACTGGCGACCCTTTGCTTCGCAGGCCAACACTCAACCCACTGAACCACACCAAGCCAGGGCAAATTTGTTTGTTTAAATAAGTCTTTAATTATCAAAGAAATAATTTCAAAGACATATTACTGCACCTTCTCGGTCCATGTGTTTGAATTAGCTAGTCCCTCTGACTGCAGAAAGTCCTGTATGATCAGCATGAGTCGGAAGGCATTTTCAGCAGTTACTGGATTAGTTTTTGCTTCTCTATTTTCTGCGACTGCCCATTCTAACATCTTCTGCAGCAAACTAAGTATAAAATAAAGTTCTCTTAAAACCTTTTTAAACTTAGAAAAATAGTAGGATATTAAAAAACCCAGTTATTATTTAATAAGACTGAATCTCCAGAGGTACACTAGTTCTGGCAGGCATCATAAAACATCTGGGAAGAATTTAATAAAAATGAAGCAACTTTTTAATCTTTGGAATATCTATTTTTAATACACCTAACACTACACTGCAAAGTAAAAGTGACCTGTTCACTTGACTATTAAAAAGCCATGAAAATAATTCACATTCAAGTCTCCATGAAATACTCAGAAGTTTCTTTAAAGCTGAAATCAAAAAAGTTAGAAAAGAAAGCCTTATTATGTCTTATTGTGGGTCAAGCTCTGTGGAAAATAAAGAAGTAATTCTCCCCTAGTGTGCTACTGTTAGTGTTCTATCATAAGCAGGGAACTCAATGCTTTAGAGAAGTAATTTTCATGAAAACACTACTACCTTCCCTTAACATGGAAACACTCAAATTTGGACAAGACCATAGAACACAAGCACCAAACACTCAGATATTGCAGAAAACAATTTAAGCAACAAGGAATGTATAATGACTTAAAACCCAAATTAATTTAAGATTTAAGTCTCTTCACATTAAAGCTAGTTTTTGGACTTCTCTCTAGATCCCAAGAGAATGGTGATAGAAAAGGAGCTGAAAACAAAGTTTCCCCTTTTCTCTACATCCACTGAATACTAGATAAATGTTCAATAAAATATTTTATGCTTCTGCACACTCCAAGGAGAGAGGGGAAGTCACCAACCAAATACTTACATTCGTTTTATTTCATCTGATGGTCGAAGTAGCTCACTGGATATTCCTGATTTAGTTAGTGCCGCAAACACTTGTCCCCGTTCAATCCAAGTATCTTCATCAGACTTTTCTAGTCCTTTACACATTACATAGTTCAAAATATTTGTCAGTAAATGAAGAAGCTCCTCCTCACAACTCTATAAAAATACAAAGTAATATTAAATTACTGGAGGGAAGGGATGATAATTGAAGCACGTAAGATCACATACGCTGACTATAGTCCTTCAACATATTATTATTAAAGTGTCTAAGTGAACCTGGAACTTCACTAGTAAGTCCTAGAGAGATACAAGGATGAATAATACACTGGCTTTCTTGTCAAGACATGCATAATTTAATGACATAGGCTTCTGATATCTCAAATCTTGAGACTTAGAAATGAATATAAAATGAAATCGTTACAATTACACATTTCTAAGAATTAGAAGTATACAACAGCCATCTATAAATAAAATCAGCATTTGGATAAATAAGGTACTTTACCTCCTGGCTTTCAAGTAAAGAGAAGTCATCACTAAAGCCCATGTCATTTGTGATGCTGCTTTCTTTGTCAGATTGCACAGAAAATGATTTAGTAGACTCTATTGGGGATGGTGTGCTAGGCAAGCTGTCTGGCATTTGACTTCCACTATCGCTCAGTTCACATGAATCAATTCCACTGAGATCTAAACTTAAACGTGAAGGGTTATTATGCCAGAATTCTTCCTGATTCTCTGATTTGAAAGACAATTCTCCCACAGAGCTATCTTCTTGAAAAAATGGTGTGTTTGAATCTAGAGAGTGTCTATCCTCCAAACTCCAGGGATCTGAAGGCACATCAGCTGAGGCAAAAGAGTTGATTTTTTCATCATCTGTCTTTTCATCAAAGTTCCTCTTAATATCTTCAGCTGATATATTTTTATCATTGTCTTTCATTAAAATAGTCCTATTGTGCTTATGAAGAGTATTTCCATTTTCAAAATTTGCTTTAAAAAAAAGCCTAACTAAAGTGTCTTGCCAACCCACTTGTTGAGATATTTGATGTGCTGCATCTGGCTGGGACTGTAGAATCTGTAGAATCTGTAAAGAAATTAAGAACACAAAGTTTGTCAAAACATACACAGTACTTTACATCAAAGACAATTTTTCAGTTATTTTAATGATGAAGTGACTTAATGAGAAACTTTCAGAAGGTATACTTTCAAAAGATTATGTTTATAACTGGATTAGAAACTATTTGGAGGGTAGACATTATGCTTGTAACTGATCCACTTATTTCATTATGGAATGGGGATGTACTAAAAAATTTGCTGGGAGATAAAAGAAAAAAGATTAACAGCCCTCCACATGTCAACACCCTCATGTTATTAATTTAATTTGGTCAGAGAGAAACTATAAATGAATGAAGGTATATTTAAAACATAATAAAGTTATATCCTCTTAACTAAAAACTTCCCATGAGCCCATCTCATTTGTTTAGCTAACACTGAACACCTACTATGTGGCAGGCACAGGTCTGGTACTAGGGTTAGGAGAGTAGAAAAGACACATAAGACGCTTTGATAGAACTTAAGTGCTAAGTGCCCCGAGAATAATGTTTTCCCATCTCATGTTTTTCCTGGCAAAATTAATGGTTGTTTTTGCAAAAACATTTTTTTCATTCACTCTATATTGTATAAAAAAAAAATGAAACTTTAATTCCAAAAAAACTAATTCCAATAAAATGGAAACTATTTAACTAGAACGAGAAATTAAAATTAGACACTGTCATAGCAATGTGTATGACCTCCAATATCCAACTGACTTCATTTTTTAATTTGGTTTTTTAATTAATTAATTTATTTTTAGAGAAAGGAAGGGAAGGAGAAAGAGAGGGAGATTCCTCCAACTGGGGACCTGGCCTGCAACCCAGTCCCATGATGACGGGTAAGATTCCTCAAGGGAGGGACAACCTAAGACAGGCATGGTTGCAAAGGGGCCCTCAGGGAAGGACTTAGGGGGCTATAGAAAAAAGGGGTGATGGACCCTTGCCCCTCGGCTTTGACATAGCCTGAGTCCTCATTCTGTCTGCAAGAAGTCTCCTAATCTCTTGGCTGCCTTACTTCCCCTCCCTGACTTAAGCTTGAAACAATGCCGGAGGGCAGTGCAGCCGTGTGCTGGAAAGGGCAGGTTCCCCAGGGTGATCAGGCCTAAGAAAGAATGCATAAAATCCTATGAAAGTACTTTGCTAATACCCTCAGTTTAAATGATAAGAGTCCAAGCATGAAATGAGTATGTTTCCCCAAAGTTTTATGGCCCTTTCGCTATCTGACCCTGACTCTAAATAAGCCCTCACAGTTCTTTTAATGTTATCTATTATTTGATCATTTCTGCCTGACAGTGATTGATGAGCTTTAGGTATATGCCCTGTATTCCTATGCAAATTAAACCCAATGAAAGCCTGTCAAGGCAAGGGTCGTGGCACTCTCCTCTTGAGGGAGTGGCCGAGGTGCTCTGAGGAGCTCTCCCCTTGAGAGAGTGGTCGTGCTGTCCCTTTTCCTCCACAGGACTTGGTAGTCCATGTGAATTTGTCTCATCTCAGCCACAACACCGTGGACACTGCGGGATGGTGTCCACATCAGATAGGGACTTCGATATTCACAGTTCTAATGTACACTGATGCTGATATAGAAAGTAATGAGGCACAATGACATGTTAAGTTTCTTTCTTAATGCTATCAATCAGTGAGCTACCATTATTCTATAGGTGCAGTATACCAATTCTTTTTTCTTCCAGATTAAGCTTTTCTTGGATAAACACTAGGCTGCGTTGATAGCTATTCCTAACTGCATACTGAAAGGAAAGGATCAATTTGCATGACCGGCTTCAAGGACAATATGGCAAAATCCATCAAAATGTAAATTGTAAATACACTTTGACACAGGAATTCCATTTAAGGGAGTATGTCTCACAGATATATTAACACAAAGAGGTAAAAAGATATGCAAAAAATATACTTAATAGAAGTTTATTAACATGAAAAAGAGGAAAAACAACCTAAACATCCATCAATAAGAAACTAGCTAATACTTTCTAAAATAGCCCAAAGATAAAAAACTATGCAGCCATTAAAGAGAAAAATATATATCCACATTTACTGATGGAAAAATAGTGACATAATCAGGAAGTAAAATTTTTTTAGGAAAAAAGCAAAGAAGCAAATTAAATACTAGACAGGTCAGTGGTCCCAGTGGAATAGAGAGAAGGTCATAATCAGAAAGAATCATAGAAGAAAACTAATTGCTGACTTAGTTCAAGGTTAAATGAGTGCACTGAAGACAAATCATTGTTAGAATAGTCATAAACAAATTATAGAAAATTCTTCCCATGAAGTTCGAAAGATTCAGAAACTCAAAAATACAGTAAATGAATTATAAACAGTCATAATCATTGGAAGTTCTTAATAAAGAAACTATTCTCTGGTAATAGATTTTTGACTATAGAAAGGGTGTATGTATTTCCAGAAGCCCATCTAGGTAGTAGTAACAAAAACAAATTTAAATGCTGACTTTGAGTACATGAAAATTAATCTCAAAAAATGAAACTATAAAATTATGTCATCTATAAAATAAATATTAAAACATGTCTGGTACAAATACTCAATCTAAAAGACATTCAGAGTATAATGACACTGCTATTTTTAAAGTGTATCTTAAAAGTTTACTAACCTTTCTGCAGATGACCACCCGGACATTTATATATGTTCTGTGAGATATATATACCACAGATAACAGATCTTTGAAATTAACTGCAGTATCTGTGGTGGGGAAAAAAAAAATTTAAATTCCAGAGATAACCAAAGAAGGAACTGTAGGCAATAGTTATATAAATGCTGAAATAATTGCTTCATTTTTTTTTTACTTTTTTTTTTGCTGTCAATAGATGCCCTTCTTTTCCAGCTTTATTAAATTATAATTGATATAAAACATTGTATAAGTTGAAGTAATATAACATGATGATTTGAATATATTGTGAAATGATTACCACAATAAGGTTAGTTAACACCTCCATCAACTCACATAGTTAACATTACTTTTTGTAGTGAAAACATTTAAGATCTGCTCTCTTAGTATCTCTCAATTACACAATACAATAATGTTAACATAGTTACCATGCTGTATAATAGGTACTCAGAACTTACTCATCTATACCTGAAAGTTTGTACCTTTTGGCCAATTTTACCCATTTTGTCCACTCCTTCAGCCCTAATAACCACCAATCTACTGTTTCTATGAACTGATTTTTTTTGGATCTCACACATAAGTGAGATCATATAGTATTTGTCCTCTGACTTATTTCACTTAGCAGAATGCTTTCAAAACTTTTCCATGTTGTCACAAATGGCAAGATTTCCTTCCCTTATATGGCTAATATTCCATTGTATATATTTATACAGACCATGTCTTCTTTACCCATTCATTTGTCAATGGACACTTAGGTTGTTTCCACGTCTTGGCTATCGTGAATAATGGTGCGATGAACATGGGTGTGTGGATCTCTTAAAGACAGTAATTTCATTTCTTTTGGATATATACCCAGAAGTGGGATTGCTGAATTATATGGTAGTTCCATTTTTAATTTTTTGAAGAATCTCCATACCATTTACCACAGTGGCTGCACCAATGTATATCAGCACCAACAGTGCACAGGGGTTCCCTTTCCTCCACATCTTCACCAGGACTTATCTCTCATCTTTTTGATAACTGTCATCTTAAAAAGTGTGAAGTGCTATCTCCTGGCCTTAACTTGCATTTCACTGATAATTAAGGATGTTCAGCATCTTTTCATGTACCTGTTAGCCATTTGTATGTCATCTTCGGAAAAATATCTGTTCAGGTTCTTTGTTCATTTTTTAATTGGATTTTTTTGTTGTTGTTTGATTTCCTTATATATTTTTAATATTAACCCTTTATCAGATTTTCACTTGCAAATAGTTTTTCTCCCTCTGTAGTTTGCCTTTTTATTTTGTTGATGGTTTCTTTTGCTGTGTAGAAGCTCTTGTGTACTATAGTCCCACTTCTTTTGACTTTTTTTGCTGGTGCTTTTGGTATCATATCCAAAATATCACTGTCATGACCTATCTCAAGGAGATTTCCCCTATATTTTTTCTAGTAATTTTATAGCTTAGGTCTTACATTTAAACCTTTAATCCACTTGGGTTAATTTTTGTGAGTGGTAGAAGGTAGGGAGGGGTCCATTGTCATTCTCCTGTATGTGGATAATCACTTTTCTGGACATCATTTATTGATAAGACTATCTTTTCCCCACTGTCTATTATTAGATCCCTTGTCAAATATTAGTTACTCGTATATGCATAGGTTTATTTCTGGATTCTTGATTCTATTCCATTGGTCTATGTGTCTGTGTTTATACTTATGGCACACTGTTTTGATTTTTATGGCTTTGTATTATAGTTTAAAATCAGTAAGTTTGATGCCTCCAGTTTTCTTCTTCTTTCTCAAGTTTTTTTCTCAAAGAAAGAATTGTTGGTAATATTTATATAAATGCTGAAACAACTGTATTTTTTAAATAGAAATTAGAGACATATTTAAATTTTATCAAACAATAGAATTAGAATGCTTAACATCTTCTGAGTAAACTATAAATAATTATTCTTTCCTTTTGATTACATAAACATACTATCCGTACTACTTAGTTCTTATACTTTATCTTTTTAAGTACATGCTCTGTCTTATCAACAAGATGGTAAACCACGCAAAACAAAGATCTTATGTTACCTTTTGAACTCCTAACATGATATAAATTTTACAGTTTTTAGTATGTACTAAAAAAAGGTTTATAAAAAAATCTGAAATTAGTTTTTATTTTACCTTTAAGAATTTAGGCTCCATAAAAAAAAAAGATAAAGTATTTAGTACGTATTTTCTCTAGTGCCCTTTTCTTAAAGTAGACATTCAATTATCTATTTACTAATCCCTCAGTCAATAAGCATTAATCAAAGACCTACCAAGTAAGGCCCTATGTTATGTCCTAGGAAGAAAAAAAAAGGTAAATAAGAAACAGCACCCAAGGAAAGCCTCGTTTATCAAATAACAGATTATTTAAAAAGCAACCTGAGGAAGGAGGGAAAAAGAACTTCAGGAAAAAAAATAACTGAGAACCGTCACAGAGAAGTACGTTACTACGAAGAACATTTCTTAAAAGTCATCAATATCATCAGCCTTAATCATACCTGTATTTATAATCTGATTGGTGAGGTTTTTAATGAGAGATGTATTAACAGGTGCTTCATTTAGAAGGAGTCCCAATCCTGAGTAGCCAACTTCTCTGAGTCGAATACGTTGTTTACTTCGTTCATAAACATTTGTGCATTTCAACATTTGCTCCATAACCTGGTCACGACAATATAGTCGTCTCAATAGAGAACTAAGAACAGTTTGTCACTTAGGTTAATACTGAATTAAAATATTGATTTAATAGGCTTTTTGAAGCATTATTTTATTCCTGAGATATAAAAGAGGAAGAACCAGCACTAATAGGGAAGAGAGCTCCATATCATACTATCATTCAAAAATGATTTTAAAAATAAATTGGACTAAAACACATCTGTATTAGAATAATTAGTATGTTAAAAATTTAGTTTATACACAGATCGGAGTGGCTCCGTTGGGTGGGCATCATCCTGCAAAGTGAAAGTTCACCAGTTTATTCCCGGTCGGGGCACATGCCTGGGGTGCAGGTTTGGACCTGTATGGGAGGCAACTGATTGATGTTTCCCTCATACATCGATGTTTCTGTCCTTCTCTTTCTCCCTACTTCCTCTTTCTCTGAAGATAAAATCTTTTTTAAAAATTCTAGTTTACATGTATTTCTTGGCAGATGAAAGGAATTAATTTAAACTATCTTTTAATGGCTAAGGCATAGATGGAAATAAACCCTGTAGCTTGTAAGAGGAACAAAGGTGTGTTCTGTAAAAGAACAAAGATACTTCTAAATCAATGTAGTAATCCATTTATGTAACAGTTATCAAAATAATTTTTAATAACAAACATTTATGAAGCAACCCACCCATATGCTAAAATGGGCAAATAAATTAGTCCCATACTTCTTGGAGTGACAGAAATATTTTTCAAAGTGAGATACTGAAATCCTATGTGGAAAGGGTATTCTTGAAAATGGTATCAGGAACAATCCCTCCAAGGCCATTTTTGAAGAAATAACATTGAATCTCCATAAAGGAACACTTGTATGGGCAGAGGCTTCAAAGAGTAGCCTAATGGGTCACCATAACCAATCACAAGAAACTGTCAGACCAGTTTTAGTTCACCTTTGTTTTCGAAAGTTTAGGGATTTCAAACACAGGCAATCCAAATATGACCCCATAAGAAGACTTTATATTGTAACACTAATGATGTAAGAGGAAACAATTGTTATAAGGCAATTAAGCATAATGAACAGGAGAATCATTAAAAAAAAAAAAAACGTATTCAGTAGCGAAAATATGACTGACTCCACTGCTTTCAGTTAACAAAAAAGGTGGAGCAGGTGGCTTCAGCCAAGGTTCAGAGTTTGGCATAGTCTGGATAGTTTAAAATATGTTCTAGACCTGGCTGGGTAGCTCAATTGGTTGGAACGTCAGCCCAATATACCAAGGTTGCAGATTCCATCTCCCATTAGGGCATGTACAAAAATCAGCCAATGAATGCATACATACATGGAACAATAAATCAATGTTTCTATTTTCCTCGCTCTATCTCTAGCTTCTTCCATCTCTATTTTCCTCTAGCTATCTCCCAATAAAGCAATTAAAAAATTTTTTTAATAAATAAAATGTGTTTCATATCCTTTAAGTTACAAACTCTTCTGCCTCAGTTTCCTCATCTGTAAAATGGGGATGAATTAATATCCACTTAATAAAGTTATTTCAAGTTCCTGACAAACAATGAGTGCTACATAAGGTTAGTTACGATCTCCTATGTAGACTCACAATAGGTCAAAATGGAGATGAGAGGTTTTACATTGAGGATAGTATGACAAAGTACATTTTCCACTGGAATAACTGATAAGATTACAATATAATTAGCTTTTAAATATGCTAACAAAAACATGAAAAATATATATTAAAACAAATGTGACAACTTAAAATTAGAAGTAGATATGAAAAAAGAATTTACATTCATAGAATGTATATACTCCAAGTAAATTCATCCACCGTAACTGCCCCAAAATATAAAGACATTTAAAAAATGTTTTTACCTTAAAAATGATTTCTCTTAGTCTGTCGGAGTACTTCTGATTTAAGAGCAAGGCATAAAGTATGTCAGCATTTCCTGGTTCAAAGAGCAGTAAGAAAAGCTGACCTCTAGTTGGGCTGGTACGCAGGAGACTAAAGAGTATATCCAAAATTCCAAAGAGCTTTTAAGATTAAATAACACAAAACAAATAACTACACTCATATATAGAAGCCAAATAAAATCATAAATCACAAACAGTTATTTAACTAAATCCTACATACCCTAATATTCTAGCTTAACTGAACTATCTGATGTCTTCTGAACCTCACCTTTCACTCCAGCACGCTTTTGGTTTATTCCGTTTCCTTTTGCGTATCTTCACACTACCATATGTACCTGTTGAACCACACCTATGCTGCTTTGTCCATATGAAAAGCCATCTCTTTCCTGGTCTCCTCTCAATATGTAATACTGTCCTATGAAAACCTCATAGGACTTTGTATCTCTTTTATAGACGTTATCATACTCTTCTTTGTTACATAATTATTTATAAACCTCTCTTATTCACCCCTGTCTCCATTAGGCTAAAAGTAAAAATGGTAATTGATTCATCATTATAAACCTACAATGGCTAATATAAATAGCTATAGATAGATATATAGATAGATATATATAGTTACATTTTCAATAATTCTTTAAAGTGACCAAGAAAATATCATTGACAACGATTCATTGCAGGTGACAATAGAGCTATCATAAAATAAAATGGCTACTCATTATTCTAAACAATGAGAAGCTTTTGATGTAGTCCAACATTACATGGAAATTGCCAAAGTTATCTATGTAATACAAATTATAAAGTCATGTAATTATGGAGTAAACAATAAATATTTCATGATACAGGGAAAAGTATTTGAGTCAATGTAAATTAAGGCTGCTCAAATTTGGTGTTAAGAGTGATACACAAAAAGAGCACAGAAACAGCAGTAAATATACTCAGTTTTTCTAGTCCCAGGTTTATCAGCTGTGTGACTTTTTAAGTTGTCACCTAGTATTTCTGAACATGTATTTCCAAATGTACAAGTGGGAAGAGTAATTCCTAGTCTGTATTCTATACCAGTGTTTCTCAAATTCTACCATGTACCGCAATCATCTGGAGGGGTTGATTCAGCATAGTATTTTCACTTCTAAAGAGTTCCCAGGTAAGGCTGGTCAGAAACTATACACTGAGAACCACTGTGTTACAGACTAGTTCTGAGCTGTTAATAATGTATATAAAACTACTTAAAAATACAAATACATTTACAATTTATTTTATGCAAAACCTTTAGAAACCCATGTTATGTTCAAATTCATGTTAGAAATCTGCAGGAACTCCAGTGGCGCAATTGGTTAGCATGCGGTCCTTACAAGAAATTTGCCCAGTAACTCTGACGATACGTCAATATACATTATGTGACCTATGAAAATAGGCTCAGAATTGCCAGATAAAGGAACTATTTCCACATCCTTTCTACTTCATTAAAATATTTTATTATACTGCCATCTACTTTATTAAACTTTCCATTGGGAGATAAAATTTATTTCTTTAACGGAGTAATCTTGTATGTGGCACTATAAACATCTTATTCTTCAAATATGTTTATTATACACGCATTAAGTATAAAAGAAGATGATATAGCAACTTCAATGTTAAAAAATTACATTATCTTTGGCCTAATACCTGTTCTTCTTCATTAATAGCAGCTATGTAACCCATAATACTTTGTATCTCTTCATGAGTTCCACCTTTGCACAGAAAGTATTTAATTAGGCCATACAAAGAAGTCCTCATTGTTCGGATATCATCTAGAGACAGCTCACTATATTTACAGTCAGTTCTGAAAGAGAAAGTAAAAGAGCAAGAATTGATATTTAAAATTTTTATATTTGTGTGCTTGTTATATAAAATATCATAATTAAAAAAGATGTTTCCATGTAATTATTAGAATTTATAATATAATGTTATTAACCAATGTTACCTCAAAACAATTTTAAAATAAAAATTCATGGTATCTTTTGCTGCTTTTTCTAAATAGGAAACCTTTTGAAGTTAGGAGTTTCAATGATAAAGATACAAATTTATACCTTATACTTATGTAACACTCACTATGTGGCAGACACCGTTCAAAGTGCTCTATACATTATTAACTCACTTCATCTAATGATCAACACAACCATGGAGTGTCTCAGTTTTATCTCCTTGTTCCAGAACAGAAAACCTAAGCACAAAAAAGTTAAGTGACTTGTCTAGGGTTAATTAATGAGACATAGGATCAAACTCTAAGTATATGATCCCCTGTTCATCCATTTGACCTCCACACTATCCTGCTGGAAAAATAAACAGTCTAGACATTCCAATCAAGTAGCAGGCAGAAAACAGCAAACTGAGGAGTAAGGACATCATACCCATAATAAATCCTAAGTGAATCTAGGAGAAACTGTACACCATACTTCTTTCGGAAAACTCTCCTGCTGTCTTTGATAATGGTGGAAAGATACTGTATATGACCTAAAACAGAAAGTTCACTCTTAAATAACATACCTAAAATAAAGTCATCTATGTAGTTATAAATTTATATCTAACAACCCGCTCTCACCAATTCGAAAGGGAAAATCTCCACGGTTCCAAATACGGAAGTCAAAGAGCAAATACTGATACATTTGTTGCAGGAGTTGCGTATTTTTCTCTAATGATACCTGTTCAATTAGTAATTGAATTGCCATCAATACATTAACATCCATCAAGGTGTTTGGCACCTAAAATCCAAACAGAAAAGGGTTCCATAAAATTCAATTTAAATAATGGTTATTAAGCTATAATTTCAAACAATTTATTTAGAACATCTACTAAATATAAGACTCTTGATTAGAAAAATGTAAACAACTTAAAACATTAATTTTTCTGAAGTAATGCTAGAATATATTTTCCTAATGTTATAAATTGATCAAATATCCCAAATAACAAAGCTAACAAACAAGGTCCTGTTACACAAGATAAGTAATTCTTGCATAAGATGATTCAATAGTTCCTAAATCTACTTATGAAGTAAATTATATCCACCAATACAACAAGCTATAATAGTGTAATAGCGTGGTTCTTTAAAAAATACTTACTTATGAGGAAGAAAAACCCCAACACTACCTGCTAATTAAAATCATCAGCCACTTCTTATGTTAGACTAGCTCACCTTCTGAAGTAGGGCACCAAGAGTGGCAACTCCATGGGAGTGAATAAGATTGTCCTGGTTAATAGGATGTCTTTGAATAAAGTGTTTCACAATCAAGATAAATGTTGCAACTAAACTTCTCTCTAGTCTTGACTCTGTGGAATTGTGAACATGTCATTAATTATTATGATTACTCTAATCACTTTTATATCATTTTCTACATCATAATGAATATTGTAACATACGAAGAATCTGGGTAAGAAATATGCCTCCAAAGGTCACTTGCAGAACAAAAATATCAGAGAAATCAGCAATTCCATGTTGTATACTTATATGCACATGTAAATATTTTCTCTACCGTAAATTTAATAATGTCATATTTTCACTAAGAGCACAAACTAAGGATAAGAGTAAAACCAACATCTTAAGTTTTTGACCAGATAAATTTTCTGAACTGCATTAGTAAATTAGGGATGGGCTACTTCATCTACAAATGGTTAAGTTTCTTCCTAATGGTATCAAGATATTTTAATCTATTTTTCAATTAACTCTCAAATTGTTTTAATTTCATCTTAGTACCTGATGTCTTTGTGGGGGTAGATACCACCCGATCTCCTTCTACAGGTGTTAACAATTCAGAAACTGTTCCTTCATTCACTCCTTCAGGAATCTGTCCTTCTCTAATATGGCTAATTTGTTCCAATAGAGGAAAGAGTACATTTAATCCACCTATGCAGTTTATGATGTCCTGAAAAAGAAATTGACAATTTTTTCATCTTTAAAACAAGGGCAATTTTGTCATTTAATATCTACACAGTATGTATAAAGTTATAATTCACTAAATCTTTAGGCACTGTATGGTACAGTCTAAGCTGAAGGAACTCTTGCATGGAAACATGCTGTGAAGAGCAGCCTCCACAGTCACCATAATCAATCCTCAACAGAGAATAAGCCATACCATTTTTTAATGCACCTCTGTTTTCCAAAGTTCAGGAATTCCAAACACAGGCAATCTAAACATGACTCTGTAAGTCGACTTTATAATGTAACACTAATGATGTAAGAGGAAACTGTCACAAGGCAATTAGGCAATTAGGAGAGTAAGTCATGGGGGAAAAAACAATGTATTTGGCAGGAGAAATATGATTGACTCTTCTCATTTTAGTTAACAAAAAAGGTGGAGTCGGTAGCTTCAACCACAGATCAAAGTGACTATTTTGGATAGCTTAACAAAATATATTCAATATCCTTTGACATGTTACTAATTCCTCTGCTTCAGTTTCCTTATCTCTAAAGGAAATATCATTAGGGATACTAATTCCCATTTAGTAAAGTTGTTACAAGAATTAAGCAAGCTAATATACTAAAAGTGCTTGGTGCCTGACATATAGTGAGCCTACATAACATTAGCTATTATGAACTGCTAAGATGTTCTGAACTGCCATGTAGACCTAGCTTAAGTTTGTACACAACCTCTCCATATTTACAAGCCTATAAAACCAATCTTACAAGTGACAGCAAAAGTTAACTTATAAATTGGTAAACACATCATAAATCTTATTACCCTAACAGATAAAAAGTGTTCTCTTCAAGTCAAAGATAGATTTATACCACACAAATAACATGAGATTAATATTAACTGACTCATTTTTACACACGAAGAATTCTTCTAATGATTTGTTCCACTGAAAGAATAAGTAAATTCAACTGATGTTAAGTAACTAGAAGGGGTTG
This sequence comes from Desmodus rotundus, assembly GCF_022682495.2. NCBI lineage: Eukaryota > Metazoa > Chordata > Mammalia > Chiroptera > Phyllostomidae > Desmodus > Desmodus rotundus. The sequence goes on along the minus strand of NC_071388.1, from coordinate 182,990,845 downwards.
AAACCTGCCACATAGTTTTAGGGATTAAATACATTAACAGGAGGTGCAACTAAGACAGTATACAAGGGAGGACCCCCCAAGAAATCAGTATTTATAAAAATCTGTGTATTATTCTTACATGTTTACACTTCAGTCACCTTCAAACTACTCTCCATCTGATGTATCAAAACTTTTTTTCCACTGCTCAAAATAGTTTTTGAATTCACTGATTTTGATGCCTTTTGGTGCTCTGCTGTTTTTTGTTTCACCTCTTCCACATCAACAAAATGTTTCCCTCTGAGGATTTTCACTGGGGACACACAAAAAAGTCCCTTGGGGCAAGGTTCGGTGAATAGGGAGGGTGGAGCACAGGGGTCGTGCCATTTTTGGTCAAAAACTCCTGAACGTTCAGTATGGTGTGGGCAGGTGCACTTGTAAATCATACATCATGAAATGGGCAAACATATTGAAAGAGTCTTTGAAATAAATTCACTGTTGTGATAGGAAGCCAAATGCAGCCTATCACAACAACGCCAGCTGGTACACTGATACAGATGGGTTCTTAGAACACTCATGTAGTGTGGAAACCCAAACTACAAGGTGTCTGCCCTCCAGAAGACAATTCCAGTTTGTTTGGGTTTTTTTTGGTCCCCCCTCGTATTTTTCTCCTAAAAATTTGATAGTATGTTTAAAAAGTAAATTTCTGGCAAATCATTCATTCACTACTTATTTGTTCATCCTTCAAACTGTATATCTTGCCTGCAAACTTTTTAATGGTGACATTACTCAGATCAATCTGATGGTGATCAAATGGTAAACCACTGTAAAGGATCGGTAAACTTACATAATGTGTTGCCTGCTGTGTATCATTAACTTACCTTAATGTCCCAGTTCACTACTTTGTTTCCTGTTAACCTTCCATGCAAACAGTTAGTAGACAAATCAAGACAGATTGAATTTTTGCAGGCCTAAGTATAAAAAGCAAACAAAAAACAAGTCAAACAGCTAAGTGCAATAAAGACAAAACATAACTTTAATTACAGATGGAACATTTCACCATAATTTTAAAAAGATATAGCACATTTAATAAGATGCCTACAACATTAAGTTTAGTATTACTATTCTCTGATTATTTCTTAAAAGAATCAAGGGCTAGATTCTAAAGTACTCATTCATCAAATGCAGGTCACTGCTGCTTATTATCTGGTAGTTGAACTACTGCTAGAACCATTCACCAACCACAAAGTTTTAAATTTTTCCTCTTTTAAACCAATGTATGCAAGAAGATTTTCTTGACTTTTTAAAAAATTCATTGTTTTATTCCCATTAGTACTTCCCTACGCACAATTTCATAGCCCACAAAAAAGTGTGACTAAAGCCCTGGCTGGGTGGCTCAGTTGGTTGGAACATCATCCTGTACACAGAAAAGGTTGTGTGTTCAATTCCCAGTCAGGGTACATATGGTAGATAACCGATTGATATTTCTCTACCACATTGATATTTCTCTTGGGTGAGGAATTTTTTTTTAAGTGTGACTAAAGTATGATATAGAAGTCACAGAACAATATATTACAATATGAAAATCCAATCACATGCATAAGACACTATTTTCCCTCATGTTACTGACTGATTCTAGTTATATTCAGATTAAGAGCTTAGTCTGAAACTCTAGAAATTGTTGAAGTAATTTGTCAACTTCATACAGGATTCTAAAGCAGGTAACTTCACATTCAATCTGTGAATTTGCAGGTAATGAAGCATCCATAAAATCTAATCCCTACTCAAAAAAGAAAACTACAAATGTCAACACAGATGATGCAGCTGTTACTTCCCTCTTAAGGCAACTGAGAAAAATTGCTTTAGGAAGACAAATGTAAATTGAGTTTACATTAACTCAGTGTACACTGCATTAGTGTCAGAGACAGAAATGTCTTTCTCCCATTACTACCTTACTTTCAGTACCTGTGTACCTATGACCCAATTTCATAATGATATGACTGCCTCCAGTCTCCTATACCTCCAATTTGACTTCCACATTGCAACATGAGACCTTTTTCTAAAATGCAAACTTTGAATTACTCTTCTGCTTAAAAATCCTACCCAATGCCTACTATTTAGCCTACTACAGGTTTGCTATGATAGGGCCTCCATTTGCCCTCTAATCTCATTTTCTGCCATCATCTCTTCCTGCTTCATACACTATACCCAAATACATGCAGAACATAGTTTTATGTTCTATGCCTTTGTAGGTGCTGCTTGCTGTGCCTTCCACATCCCTTCTCAACTTTGCATTTTAAAACACAAACCAAACCATGTTTTCTACGATATCTAACCTCCTGGAAAAACAAACTGCTGTTCCTTTGTACCTGCACTGTATTTTGTACATAATCCCAGCACAGACATATTATATAATGGCTAAGGATATGAATTAAACCGGCTGGCCATTCACTAGAATAGAAGGCTAGACAAGTTACTTATCTTTACTCAGTCACAGAAAACTAGAGTTTAGAAAAGATACAGATAATACCACATGCCCCCTCAGAACTTTTGTGAAGATTAAATGAAATAATACATATAAAGCATTGCACTTAATTTTTTTACACATTAATGTAACTTTACATTTTAAGCTTCTGATAAAGCCATGGGCTTTAATTGATTCATCTTTGTATCCTAAAAGTTCAGACAATTCTTGGCACAGAGAAGACACTCAAATTTTAAGCAAACAGATGGTTAAACACCTCCTAAAAATGAGTATAAAAATAACAAACTGCTGACTGTCAAAAATCCTCTATAGCAGCTTTTCCCAAACTAGCATTTATTACTGAGACAAAATACAAAATGTGTTTTATGTTCAAATAATTGGTGAAAAAGTAGGATAAAACAAAAGTAAATTAGTGTTTTTATAGCAGAATTTATCAAGCATATCATCAGTCTCCAAGAGAGATATACAAAATGCAACATCCCTCCAAACTCATGTAACCAGAAAATCCATGTAGCATGCCATATCACCATATTTAAGAAACATTCCTCCAATAAACTGTTTTACTGCATATACTTGACATGTTTTGGTTTGAAGAAAAGAATAATGGCTATATTTTTAGTATGAGAGAAATTTTACTTCCAATAGTAAAAATTCAACCTTTAATTCTTCAAAATTACTTTGAAAAAAAATATGACAACTATAATATCAAAAAAACCCAGTTAGCCATCACATGTCTAGATATATAATATACCAAATACATTAGATGAGATTAAGTCTAATTATTCCCTATCTACCTGTACTAGATAGTTGTAATGCAAATAAGCATAAGATATAGCCTCTGACAAGAAATGACTTAAATCTAGTTTGGTGAACAAACATGTATCTTTGGAAAAAAGTTAAATGGGAAACAAAAAAAAAATAAGAGACTCAGAGACACTATAACCAATGCAACACATGAACCTCAAATGGATCCAGGGTTAAATTTTTTAAAGTAATTTTTTAAAATCCTCACCCAAGGATATGTTTACTGATTTTAGAGAGAGAGGAAGGGAGGATGAATAGAGGGAGTAGGAGGGGGTGGTGAGAGAGAAACAGAGAGAGAAACATTCATCAGTTGCCTCCTATATGTGCCTCGACCAGGTACTGAACCTGAAACCTATGTATATGCCCTGATCAGAGTCAAACCTGCAACCTTTTTTGGTGTACGGGATGATGCTCCAATGAACTGAGCCACCCAACCAGGGCCTCCAGGTTTAAATTTTTAAAAGACTAAGCAAGTATTTTAGGAGAGTTCCGGCCAAGATGGAGGCGTAGGTAGACACACTGTGCCTCCTCACACAACCAAAAGAAGGAAAATAACAATTTAAAAACAAACAACCAGAACTAACAGAAAATCGAACCGCAGGAAGTCCGACAACCAAGGAGATAAAGAAGAAACATTCATCCAGACCGGTAGGAGGGGCAGAGACAGGACTCGAGGCAATGCAGCTGGACCCAGAGACTGGCGGATTGTGGGGCGAACGGGGCAGGCAGTGTGACTGCTAGCAGACCCCGGGGCCCCACATTCTCACATAGATAAACCGGGAGGAACGGTGGGGAGGCGAAACAGACTTCGCAACCCAGGGCTCCAGCTCAGGGAAATAAAGCCTCAAACCTCTGACTGAAAACACCCATGGGGGTTGAGGAGGCAGCAGGAGAAACTCCCAGCCTCACAGGAGAGTTTGCTGGAGAGACCCACAGGGGCCTAGAGCATGCACAAGCCCACCCACTCGGGAATCAGCACTAGAGGGGCCCAGTGTGATTGTGGGTAGCGGAGAGAGTGACTGAAATCCCGCACAGAGTGGAGCAAGTGCCATTGCTGCCTCTCTGTCCCTTCCCCACGTACAGCATCACAGCTCAGCAACCAGCATTTCCCCGCCCCGGTGAGCACCTAAGGCCCCGCCCCTTTACATAACAGGCGCGCCAAGACAAAAAAAAAAGGCCCAAATAAAAGAACAGATCAAAGCTCCAGAAATAATACAGCTAAGCAACGAAGAGATAGCCAACCTATCAGATGCACAGTTCAAAACACTGGTAATTAGGATGCTCACAGAACTGGTTGAATTTGGTCACATATTAGATGAAAAAATGAAGGCTACGCTAAGAGAAACAAAGGAAAATGTACAGGGAATCAATAGTGATGGGAAGGAAACTGGGACTCAAATCAATGGTTTGGAGCAGAAGGAAGAAAGAAACATCCAACCAGAAAAGAATGAAGCAACAAGAAATCAGAAAAATGAGGAGAGGCTTAGGAACCTCCAGGACATCTTGAAACCTTCCAACATCCGAATTATAGGGGTGCCAGAAGGAGAAGAGGAAGAACAAAAAATTGAAAACTTATTTGAACAAATAATGAAGGAGAACTTCCCTAATCTGGCAAAGGAAATAGACTTCCAGGAAGCTCAGAGAGTCCCAAAGAAGCTGGACCTAAGGAGGAACACACCAAGACACATCATAATTACCTTACCTAAGATTAAACAGAAGGAGAGAATCTTAGAAGCAGCAAGAGATGAGAACACAGTTACCTACAAAGGAGTTCCCATAAGACTGTCAGCTGATTTCTCAAGAGACCTTACAGGCAAGAAGGGGCTGGAAAGAAGTATTCCAAGTCATGAAAGGCAAGGACCTACATCCAAGAATACTGTATCCAGCAAAGCTATCATTTAGAATGGAAGGGCAGATAAAGTGCTTCTCAGATAAGGTCAAGTTCAAGGAGTTCATCATCACCAAGCCCTTATTATATGACATGTTAAAGGGACTTATCTAAGAAAAAGAAGATAAAAAATATGAACAGTAAAAATGACAGCAAACTCAAACACTAAGCAAGTATTTTAAGGAAAACTAGGAAAATTTGAATATGGGTTATACACTATTTGAATTATTGATAATTTTTTTAGATAGGTTAATGATTATATGGGGAAAAAGGATTAAAGTGTCTTGATATCTACGTCAATCTGCTTCCACAAATGATTTGAGAAAGACAGGTAAGGAAAACTGTGGCAAAATGTAATAATTGGGAAATTTAGGTGAACAGTATACAGGATTTCACCTTACCATTCTTTCAACTTCTCTCTACTTTGAAATTAATCAAAATAAGAAGTTATGGGAAAATAACAATAAGTAAATTTTATTAGACTAGATATAACAAATGAGTGTTCAATGTAATAAATAATGGCCATACACTAGCAGGCTAAACTAAAAAAAAAAAATCTACAATGTATAATCTCACACAGCAAAAGCATTCTCTATGTCAATGTCAAATTGAATATAATGAAAGCAATTGATACAATTTGTTTATGCCTTTTCTCCCTTTTCTTCTTCCCAGTTTTACCTTTGATCTTCTTTCCCTCAGTCCTTGTTGATCTTTTTTGTCCAAGGAAAAAGGACTAAGCATAGGTAGTCTCTTTTTCTCCTTCTAAGTAAATGTTTCTTTTTTTTTTTTCAGACTAACGTATTTAAAAAGTTACAAAGCAAATGCTGAGCAAATTCTGTTTTCTCTCTCCTCCCCCAAAAGTAGGAGAAAAACGTTTAAACAGTTTCATTAACTGAAGTCAATTCTTTAGTACAAATTCCCACTACAGTTGTTCCCATTCATACTATTGGGATGCCTAATGATCACATTTGAACCGTAGTTGAGAGGCATACCTTTATTTTTAATGCTTCTCAACTTCCTTTAAAAAGTAGTAATTTTTAATGGCAATCCAAACCCTTCCTTCTCAATTACCCACTGAAATGACAAAATTTAAAAAGGAATTCTACTTCATAGATAGCATAGTTACAACTAAATGAACATTCCATGCATTTACTCTGACCTTTGCAGTGTAGTGAAGAAGGACGTTACCAGACAGGTCGGCCATGTCAGACTCTTGAAATTTCCAAGGGCTTAAGCAGTTTGGACCTGAAAATTATTTATACACATACACACATATCAGTGAATAGATACGGCCTCTTTGGTTCTGTGTAATCAGAACAAAATTTAAAGTTGAGCTCTTTGAAGCTCCTAAAACACACTAGCCAAAATGTCCTTTATTTTTGTAACACTTCCAGTTCATCCAATACCTAGAAAAGTTGGGGGGATGAATCAATCTCCACTACAGAAAGGAAATTTATAAAACTAGTATTAAATATAACAAAGTATCTATTAATTTATCTAATGCAAACCAATTAAAATTTATATGACAAAACAGCAATACAATCAATGATGTGAATATGTATCACAGAAATGAAATAAAAATGAGTAGGAAAAACTTCTTGACTTAAAAAAAAAAATCAAAGAAATACAATTAAAACTGGTTCAATTTTATATCAAAAATGGAGGAAACTGTATTGACCATTCCACCTTAATGAGGCCGTGATGAACCTGGTATACTTATGTATTACTGGTAGGGACTGTCAACTGGTATATCCCTTTTGGAAGCTGACTGGGTAACATATTTTGAAAGTCATACAAATATTCAACATTTTAAATTTCATCCTGGAAGTTTATCATAAATAAATATCAAAATAAGAAAAAACAGTAAGTACAATAGTTCATATTTAATATTTGAAGTTTGCATCAATCTTAAATATGATAAACAATCAGGTAAATTATAAATTATGAATCCAATTATTATGCAGCCATTAAAACGATCATTATGAGCACTATATAACAAATAATTATTATTTACAAGAGTAGAATTGTAAGTGGAAACAATTGTAAGAACAAAATCCAAACTACACAGCTGTGATGATTACATTAATTTATTATGTAATTTATTATGTGACTTATTAATTTGGAATTTTTTGGATTATAAAGCTCAACTTCAAATATTTTGGTGAGTTTTAAAGTAATGGAAAAGTTCTACACTTTGAACGTTTGGACATTCTCATTCATCTCAAAACTCCCATGTAATCTAAAAAAGAAATTTTGACAAATAACAAGCTATTCTATAATAAGAGTTAATATACATGACTACTTAAAGGCTTAACTCCTGAATAATCTATGAAAAATAGGTACAATTTTTTAAATAATTATGATCCAATAATAATCTCTGCATATTTTAAATCATAGCCAAAAGAAAAAGCCAAAAGAAAAACAGCTCATAATTTTATCTAAATCATGAAGTCACTGCCTTCATGAATTCTTCAGGTATATTAACACACGAATTATTAAAATGACAAGTTTTGAAATAAAACTCATGATTTTAGAACCAGCCATGTAATTTCTTATGAAGACAGGCTTATATTTTGTTTCCTCATTTTATTAAAATCTGTCAAAAGCATTATGGACTGAATTGCATACTCTCAAAATTCATATGTTGAAGGTATAATCCCCAATGTGACTATATTTGGAGAAAAGGCCTTTAAAGAGGTAATTAAGATTAACTGAGGTCCTGAGGGTCAGGCCCTAGTCCAACAGGGCCCCTTATAAGAGGAAAAGACACCAGAAATACTTTCTCTGCACACAGACAGAGACTCCATGTGGGGACATGGCCTACATGGCAGCCACCTACCAGCCAGGAATGGAGGCCTCACCTGAAATCAAGCCTGACAGACAATTGATCTTGAAATTCTAGCTTCCAGAATTGTAATAAAATAGTATTTAAATCATGCAATGTGTGGTATTTTGTTATGGCAGTCCTAATGAACTAACAGTAGGCAGTTTTATGGATGACGTTTAAAATATTTCCCAAAGTTTTGCTCTATTTGGCCTACCAAAAAGAGTATGGTGTGCTATAATTAGTAATACTGTATAACACACTTAAAAGTTGTTAAGAAAGTAGATCTCAGAGAGGTGGAAGAGGGTATGGGGGGATTAATGATGATGGAAAGAGACTTATCTTGGGGTGGTGAACACACAATACAGTGTACAGATGATGTGTTGTGGAATTGTATACCTGAACCCTGTTATAATTTTGTTATTGGGGTGACCAGTGCCACCCAAATAAATTCGATAAAAAGGAAAAAATAAAGTAGATCTTAAATATTATTAACACATATAAAACTGGTAATTATGTGAGGGGATGGAGGTGTTAACTATTATGGCAATCATTTTGCAATACATATATGTATCAAATCATCACTTTTGTATACCTTAAACATACATATATGGTCAGTAACATCTCAATAATGCCAAGAGGGAAAAAAGTATGGTGTGTAGTGGTGGGGGATTCCCTTTAAGTTTCAACTAAAATAAATACACTTTTCAGCCCTGGACGGTTTGGTCAGTTTGTTGGAGTGTCGTCCCACAAACCAGACGGTTGTAGGCTCAGTCCCTGATCGGGGCAGGTACAAGAGGCAACTGATCAATGTTTCTCTCCCTCCCTCCCTCTCCCTCTAAAAGTCAATAAGCATGTCCTCAGATGAGAATTAAAAAAAAAAAACCACTTTTCATGCTTAGGCAACAGAAAAAAACTAAGTTGAATTAAACTATATGAATGTAAATATACTCACCTGCTAAATATAATGCCTTCACCTGGGGAGGTTGTAGTGCTTCATAGAAGATGATAACAGACCCTAGTTGGCCCTCCAGAGATGTGGGACATCCCCATTCACTGTCCTGGGTTCCTGCTGATATCAATTTGGTAATCAATTTTGATTTTTCAATTGTTGCTCCCCAGGAGGCTGATGACAGAATTCCACCAAAGGATGTCCGATGAGGGGTAATGGGAGAAGAAAAAGGTGGATCTGGGATTTGGGATGGTGGAGGAGTGGTGGTTCTTTGCCCAGCTGAACCAATGCAGCATGAAATAAAAGGCTAAAAATTAAGAAACAAACAAAACAAACCACACAATTTTAATTAAATTCCTATCATGGCATTTAAAATGAAACAGTTCATAAAATTAAGCAACTACGTACATTTGCTAGATTGTGACATGTATGTGCATGTGCACACACAAGCTAACATTACAGACATTACCTTCCGCCTACCTGACTTGGATACATTACTTTTATAACTCACTTTATATCCTTTATCAAATTTTAAATTTTTAATGAGTATATATTAACAAAAAAATTTTAAGAACTTTACTATATTCTTAAATAGAGAAAACTCCTTTTCCCCCTTCAAATTTATAAACAGAGAATTAAACATCAGTATAATAATGCTAATTATAGATTACCCTGAAATGGTCATTGAGATAAATATCAACAAGAAATTACCAGAATCCTAGGATTTGGGAAGTAATCTAACCCATCCTATTACCTTCACAAAAGGTCCTTTCAAAATTATCCAAATACTCTCACAGAACTTTTACACTAATGTTCTTTAAGAGTCACCCTAGAAAATAAATTATATCTTATACCTAACTACAATACAATGTAATGATTTAAAGTTTCTTCATTGTTGTTTCAAATTCAATGGAAAAGGAAACAAGTCCATAATAACAATTTGTAACTGTTCCTATACTTGGAAAGTTTATTAAAGGATCTTTTGCTCTGCTTTATTCAATTTCTTTGGTTTCCCTTTGGCTGTTTTAAGTCTTTTCTTCTAAGCCTTTAATTACATTTGTTTATTCCCTGAATTGTTTTTCTTTATTACAAGTTGTCTGATTTCAACTGATGATGACAGGCTAACTTAATCAGTTACTGAGTTAACTTACTGTATCTTAATATAGAGAAAACATTAAAAATTATGGGCACGTAGTTAGAACAAGGAGAACTTTCTACACTAAACCAAAACTTTTTTCAAGAGTTCTCAATGAACTGGTCCTATGAGTAGTAAGGTAGCTGTGCTCACTTCATTCATTGCAGGAAACCGGAGTGGGGCAGAGGCCTTCTGCTGCCCGTTGTCGTAGATGTAGACAAGGCTCTGCCCAAAGGGCCTTTTTCCAGGCATGTGAACAATGGTTATGTTGTGCTGGCAAAGTAAAACGTGTTTAAAAGGAGAAAAATCATATTAAGTTCTTGGAATGACAATCTTTTCAGAATATTACTCCATAACTAGTCTGTGTGAAAGCAGCACATTAAGCATAACTAAATGTTGAGTAAAATGATGATCTTCAAGTAACATTTTTTCCTGTAGTATTATAAAAACATGACTATTCTAGAAAATCTACACACAACAGTATATTTTCCAAGTCTATAAGTAGTCTTTAGAATCAATTTTTTTCTAATGAGAACCATTTCATATTTTAAGAAAAGCAACAGAAATGAAGTTTTTAACAACTTACATTCTCATTTTAAACTTGAATTCAAAATCAAATTTAATTCTAGAACACTTGAAAGAAATCATATTTTAATTTTTAGCAGAAAAATGATTACTGCTAAATTTACAATAATAATGATAAATGGTATTAACCTCCTTACAGGCAAACTTAAACATGAATACTAAGTAAAAATTAATCGACTCGAAAAGCAGATAACACCTGATAGACATTCAACAAATGTGCGGTTTTTATTTAAGATTTATTTATTTTTAGAGAGAGAAGAAGGGAGGGAGAAAGAGACGGAGAGAAGTATAGATGTGAAAAAGAAACATCGATTCGTTGCCTCTTGTAGTACATATCCCAACCTGGCACCAAACATGCAACCTAGGCATGTGCCCTGACCAGGAATCGAATCACCATCCATTCCCTTTGTGAGACGATGTCCGACCAACTGAGCTACACCTATCAGGGCAAATGAGTGCTTTTTAAAGGAAAGAATCAAGAAGTTTAATGAGATGCCCTAAAGCCTTACCCAGAGAGAATCACAGAAACTGTGGTCAGGAAGCATAACTGTTGCATATTCTCTTTTCGTGCACACTGCCACAACCAACATACCTGAATGGGTAATAAAAGCTTCAAAACCCATGCCACTTCCTGTAAAAAAGCTAACAAAAATACATATTATCAAATCTTTTGAAGTCAGTTATTCAGTTTATCTGAAGCACACAAAACCATAAAGGTCATCATAAATATTTATATCTAAGACATTGTGGCCTACATTCTATTGCCACACATCAGTCCTACTTTGGTTCAAAGATGATTTTTAAATCTTTTTTGGGCATTAAGAGTTCATTAAATTATAAAAGATAGTCTTACAAGTGGAATTCCATTAGTAAATTATAGTAAAGCTATAAACTTTCAAATCTTAAAAATTTGCCTAAGTAAGATTCAGAAAAGATGAATAGAGACCTTAAAAATCAAAAGTATATTAAAACTTACTACTGAAGTGACTAATTTTGGATGTACATACATAGGTTTCTGGTCCTTCATACAATTATTTAGCACCTCCAATGGGGCAGAGAGATTCAATTTCAAGTTTATTATTCCTTTGTTCTCCATTTTTACAATATTTTTAAGATGAGACTTGTTTCCAAATTAAACTCAGAATTAGCAAAATATTTGAGATATACAATTATTATGAAAGCAACAAAGCATCTATAATTAAACTGGGCACATAACTTGTACATATGAAAACTAGATCCTTGAGCTGCATTTCTGCTTTTGAGCTCAACCATTTGTATATCACTGCGGGGGGAAAAGGATTGCTGCTACTTTCATTAAAGTTACCTGAGAAATTAAAATAAATAAAGTAAAAACTAAATGCTTGGAAAAGCTTTTTCCTTTTTAAGAATCACAGCATATACCCTATGACAGTATTCAGTTATATTTTATAACATGTACCAGTACCTGTACAACTGTTTTCTTTTTCCTCCTTTGTTAGCATTGCCAAGCGTCAACTGATCCTGATCTAAGCAAAACCAAGCACTGAAGGAAAAGGCAGATCCTGGCCATTTCTGTATGGAAGGCACAGAAATTCCTGCCATACTATGGGACAAATTGAAATACTGCAGTGCACTCTCTAGACTTTGTTTCCGGGCCATTGTCAGGATTGCTCGAGTCACGGGAGTAGTATAAGGGTGAAAACACTCAGATGCATCCACTCTCAGCAATCTTAGTAGTCGACGGATTTCTTCTGAGCTCACTGACTGACTCCCCAAGGAACCATGGAGAGCAATCAGGTTCTCAGCACAAGTTCGATGGAGGGCAGGATGGGAATCAAGGGTTTCAATGATTCTAATTCCCATGTTTGCATTGACACAAGTAGTTCGACTCTGCCTATTAATACAACAAATTCTTTTCAGCCAATCAGAGATGAAGATCTGTAGGTCTTGGGATTCTAGCTCAGGAAGCCACTGGATAAGAATTAAGAGAGGCTGGACATTACTAATGCCCAAAATCCCAACTGAAGTGTGGTCACCCTCTACAGCCTGTAAAACAACGTAAGAGATAAAAAGTTAGTTACCATTTTTAATAGGGAAATAACAGAATTTCTAACAAAGCTAAAAAGACTCACCATATTCATAAGTTCTTTAAGTAGTTCCAGTGATGGCTGACCCAGGGATTTTAATACTTCAAACATATGTGTATAACCAATTCTTTCTTTAAATACTTCCTAGGGGAGAGAAAATCAACATATCAAAGCACATTTTCAAAGACCAGATTTGCTGGAAAATATTTTTAAATGTTGTATAACGTCCATTTAAGCTAATCAATATTAAGGATTATAAGTTCAACATTTCTGTTTTCTCAAACCACATATCTTCATCTTAAAATGAACTCCATATACCTTGACATACAATTTATAATAACCTACTAAAATATACAATAAACAAAACTAGCAATAGTTGCATATTTAAATTATTTTATAGGCTAGGTCACATGACACTTTCTTTACTTTCTTCACTTGATTTATAATTAGAGCAGTATTACATTAAGTTAAAACAAAAATGGAGAAAAAATAAGGAGAATCTGGGAATAACAGGAGTCAGATAGCAGTCTCAAAGGACTAATGTAATGAGTCCTGGCAATTTTGAGTAGTGGCAAAAAAAAAAAAAAAAAAAAAAACCACCAACCTGGGTCATTTTCTTTTGACTCTTTGTATCTAACTGGTCTGAATATGCTAGAGCACAAAGATCACTTTAGTAAGATCTAATCACATATTTTTGAAATAGTGAGACACAAAACCATTAGGTAAAATATGCAGACAACCAAAAAACCTAGCAACACTAAACTGGTCCAGTAAAGGAGGCAGAACTATACACACTCATTATAAAATCAAAATATTTAAACAAAATGAGTAAGACTGGTTGTCTCTGAGAAAGGGAACTAGTTGATTGTGAACCAAGAATAGAAAGAAAATCTTTTACAAAGGTATGTTTTAAACAATCTTTTTATTTAAATAATATTTTAAATTTTTAACCATGCAAGGCATTATAAACTATAAAAAACTGATGCTGCAAAATGCTTTGAACACCATTTAAGGTTTGAATTTCATAATACAGTATAAGCAATCCTTTATACTCAGAAGCCAAATTACTTAGAACTTAAAATGATCTTTATCCTTATAGAAACTGTTTTAAATGAAGATTAGATACATTCTCAAGTCAGCCTGTTAACAGTTGTAAAGGCCTATTTAGCAGAAATCTAACCAAGAGTTATATGCAGCAACAATATACGGCAAAAGTTCATTTCCTAACAAATATCAACAAAGAGTGGAATACAACTAACAGCTTGGCTTAGGAAGCAAGGAGTAATTCATTCATCTCTGGTACCAGAAAGATAATTAAGGCATGAAACATAGTAGAGGTCATGGATAAAAAGGTAAATGTTAATAGTAGTACTATTTTAAGCATTTACCATGTGCCTGGCACTACGCTTACCCCTTTATACAGATATTCTCACTAATCCCCAATACTACTCAATGAGGAAACTACTAGCACAAAATCAGTGTCAGTGGACAGCAGGACAGAGCCAGTGGTTGTGAAAGAAATGAGAAGGGAAAGAAAATCCTGACTGCAACCAAAGCAGAGGATTTTCCATGGCCATATGAAAAAACAAGTCCCCAACTGGTAGAGCTGTTGACATATCAAAAATGTTCATGTTCTCAGCAGTTATAAACTGACCAAATAGTGAGAGTGATTATTAATGAAGAAAAGCTAGGATATAAAATTTAATTCTTTAAACACACCATCATAGAATCACTTAAAATAATCATTTCAACACCAGTGCTCTGTTCCCGTGTGTTTACTGTCAGGGTGTCCAACCTGTGGCCCACAGGCCATATGCGGCCCAGGATGGCTATGAATGAGGCCCAAACCAAAGTCAGAAATTTACTCAAAACATTACTTAGATTACTAAGTTTCATACTAAGTTTTATTACTGAGATACGAACATTCTCTATACTAGCAATCACAAACTTTTGGACCTGCTCGATGATTTTAAAAGATTACTGAAAGGGCCGCTGCATAATTAGGGTTATTTTGTGAGGACTTTTTTCCTTGTCTGTGGTGGCGGATATCATGAAAATTATGCACGGGCTTTTTTTTTTTTGCTTATCAGTTTTCATTAGTGTTTGTGTATTTAATGTGTGGCCCAAGACAACTCTACTTCTTCCACTGTGGCCCAGAGATGCCAAAAGGTTGGACACCCCTGCTATAAATCCTTACACGCCTGCAGTTTAGTCATCAATGTCTTAATCCCAAAGTAGTGCCAACAGGCATCGGTCTTTAAAATTATCAGAAAAATGATTCCTATACTAAGATATTTTGTGAACTATCATATTTTGACATGTATAATAAGCGCCCACGTTTTTGGCCCAAATTTTCAGGAAAAAAATCTTTTGTTCTAATTCTTTAATTCAATTATTTATTTATATTTATATCCTTGTTTTTGTATTATAAAGGAATTTTAGTATTTATTTTTGAACATATTATGGGGCAAGAAATTTTATGTAACAAATAATTACAAAACACAAGAACAGATACAAGGTATTTCAGGTACTTCCCATGTATAAAGCGCATCCTTATTTTTCCCACAAAAATTTGGGCAAAAAGGTATACGTTATACACGGCAAAATATGGTATTTCATTTCAGGCGTGAAACCATATATATTATACATTTTCATACATGACTTCGGGAATTACATAATAAAAACTGGTACAGTGGTACCTGGGTACTCATCGTTAATTTGTTCCAGAACTCATGATGAGTGCCACAACTGGCGAGTACCTAATGATGAAGCATTTACTCTTGTGGGGCAATGTTGTGGCTCATACAAGTTCTAACAAGTGTGATGAGTCCTGAGCAAGCACCAAATGCTGAAACATTTTTTACTCATCAAAATGTGACGAGCACAAGGTTTGATGAGTTCTGAAGTTGATGGGTACCGAGAGATGACTGTACATCTAAAATAACATTTTGGAGATTGGGGATATATGTTTCACCTTAGCAGCTGGAGATTTGTTCATTACTGCTGTCAAAGCCTGAATGGTTGATACAGCCAAACAATCCAACTGTCCTTGAAATGCCTACCAGAGGGGGAAAAAAACAAGAAATTAACAAAAGTAGTCAAGATCTGTTAGTTAGGAAACCTTTGTTTCTGAAAACCTGAAAAAATAATTACTTAACATGCAATACATTCCTCTTCCAATGAAATGGATTTCTGAAAACACTATAACCTGCAAGAAAAGTTGCCTACTTGACAGAAAATAAGCCACAAGTCAAGAAGAATATGGATACATTCACTCATTACATTACAATTTTGGGGAAAAGAAAACCACAAAACACCAAGCTTAATCCATGCTTTTTTTTTAAATGGACAATCTCAAGAGGAAGGGAGGGAGGTCTATCACTGGAAATTCTATTATGTTTTAATATTCCTTAAAAATACACATGAATGTCCTACCTTTATATTTTATTAGCATGTATAATAAAATGTTTAAAATAGTCTTGTCTACTTAGTTTCCAAACCCTGAAATGGTATATGTGCATATACCAATCAATTAATCATACTTGCAAACAATAAAGTCTATCTACTTTTACATAATATGCAGAATTTGAAGCAGAAAATGAAAGATGCATCTATGAGCAATGTCATGTGTTTGAGAAGGTAACCTTTAATGCTAAAAGTTGTAAAAAAAAAAACAGTTTTGTCTATTTGTTTAATCTTCAACATAAAAAAAAAGGTTAAATATCAGGTCAGTGTATTTATAGCAAATATGAAAACAAAACAAATATAACCTCAACAATACTGAAAAAACTGAACATGCCTCTTATATCATTAAGCTTAGTTAACCATGAAACTGTAGCATAAGGACTAGAAAGTTGTAAAAAACTAATGGTCGCAAAAATTTGCTTTTGGGAATATATTAGTATGACTTGAAGGCAGTCACTCCACAAATAGGATTTTCTTCTCCTTACCACTAAAAAAGATTTGAATAAAAGGGGACTGATTTGATCTTTGTTGTTTTAAGCCAAGCACTACCACTTTCAGGCAAGTTATTTAAATTGCTATCTTGGTTTTTGTTCATGTTCTTTGTTTATTAAATATTACATAAAATAAGTATAACGTAAGTAACAAACAATATGCATTAAACATTCTGCATACAGAATTTCATACAAATAAGATCTTTCCTAGACTTTAAGAGGACTAGGCATCACAGAACCTAAAATTAGAAATACTAACATAAACCTCTAAGAAGACTATTATAACTATTTTATGAATCTATAGGTAGGCCTTAAAAGGGACTAATAATTAGAGATATCTAAAACAGTACTCTGAAAATTGATGTTGCACATCCAAAATAGAAAAAAGATTATCATGTCTCTTTCTATACTATAGCTCTATTTATAAACCTGAACATCAAGATAATGTTAATTATGCCATCATGTAAGCTCATCAAAATGTGAAAACAAACATTTTTGGAAATAAAAAAACAAAGCAATTTTGTAGGTGGTCTATCCAAACTAAATTACCTATTTATTACAAAAAGCAACATAAATTATATATTACTACCTATCCCCATATAGAGTTGAATATTTAGAAAAGAAAAAAGTTAAGTTTTATTCTAAATTAAGACTCAAAGAGTTCAGCATCTTCTTCCCTTCCTCCAAGATTCAGGTTGTCCACTGAATTATAATCATTATTTGAAATCAAGAAGCAAAGAATCAAGATATTAAAACTGACCATACATATTCACAAGCCCTAAAGTCCCAATACACCACAATGCTTAGGAAAAGAAGCCCCAAAAATATGAAATCACCGCCAAGTGGACAGCACTGATACTGGGATCCCATTCCTGTACTTTGTATCTCCTCACACTGAAAAGAATGCACACATACACAAATGGAACACTGTTGATCATTTCTATCAACCACCACAATTTTAATCTATTGATCTTTTAGATAAAATAATTAAAATTGCTTTTAACAATTTTCAAAAGTATTTTATGAAGGTTAGAATTAGATAACGTTTGTGTATTTTAAGACAAAAGAAGAAAAGTACAGGAATAGTTGCTCCCACTGACTGATTCTGGACTTCAGCTGAAACAAGATGCAGGCTTTGTAGATACCTGGTCCTCATTTATTTCTGTCAGTAATTTGTTGGCAAGGTCTTTCTCGTTCTTGTCTGCCACCTTATTGTTAGCATTTAAAAACAGCTGTTAAAAACAGAGACAAGAATAATGGAGAAAAAACATTAACCTGTTACCTATAAGCAGAAATGAAATTTAAATGGGTTTCCATGTCTCTTGAAAATAAATCCAAGAATCCACTTATGAAGTATACCACTTTTAAATTGACATTCAACTATTCATTTTTTTGATAACAAATATTAAGTTCATATACTATAATTATTATTTATTCGCTCTTGGAACTCAAAGAACTAAAATAAGAAACAGCAGTAATTAAATAGTATGCCTAAATTCCTAAAGAATCAGCAGAGAGAATGTTTCACAGAAAAGGAAATGTGCTATTGAGATAGACTAAACTATAGTAATAATGCACACTGAGGATTCTGTAGCCACGTATGTTTGTGAAATGCTATTCAACTAACTTTAAAAAGGGTCTTGGGTTCTTTCCAGAAATACTTTTTGAAGTCTCAAATATGCTAATATGTAGTTTGACAAGGGAAGTCAGTGTGCAGCATTTTCCAAATTTATCTGACCACACATTTTATTAAAACAGATTTTTTCCAAACACAAATCAACATTATCAAGAGTTGAGTGTAAGTTATATTAGTTTGTGTACTAAAAAGGAATCAAGTATTTAAGTATATAAACTCAGCACCCCAAAACATTTCAGTCACAGTCTGGGTAAAAAAGACTTCAAATGAGAGTGAAAGGAGAAAGTTAGATTTATAAGGGATTTATCAAGAGCACCCTAAGAATAAAGTTCTTTGGAAATTCTATCATTTCAGAAATGAGAGAAGTCAAGTAATGTGCTGAAATAATGCAATGTAAAGTAGATAAAGGTATTTAGTATGATGTGGTAAGTAAAGCTTAATCTAAAAATAAATCAGTGTTCACAATATAAACTTGGGAATTAGAAATCTGGATGTGAATCTTGGTTCTACTATTTATTAGCTATCTAATTAAAAAAAAAAACCACTTCTCCAATGTTGTTTTCTCAAAAAGCAAAAGATTATTATCTCATGAAATAGGAAGGCAGATTAAATGAGATAATCCAAGCTAGATTATTAGCACAGTATCTGGCACAAAATAAGGGTTCAATAAATGAAAACTAGTATTATAATTATCAGATAATTTTTTTTAAATAGTAGTATTCCATGCTATCTAGTTTAAGGGATACTGACTGCTCAAAACTGATGAAAGCAAAAATGAGTAAAGTCTTTCCAGAAAGCAATCTGTATCAAGAATCTTTTTAAAAGTTCTTATTCTTTAAATTATTATCTTTATTTCTATAAATCTACCCTAAGAAACAGAAACTTAACGCCGAAATTTTAGAAGAGATGTTTACATCAGCCTTTTATTATATAATAGTAAAAAGTAAGAAACCACCCAAATACCCAACAACAGAATAGTTAAATAAATTACAGTTCATCCATAGCTTGAAAGAGAAATCCTCAAACTTCCTGATCTCAGGACCCCTTAACCACTTAAAAATTATTGCAAGAGTCCCAAAGAACAGTTATGTGGATTATATCTATCAATATTTACCATGTCAGAAATTAAAATCAAGACATTAAAAATGTTTATTCATTCAAAAATAAAACCCATTATATGTTGACATAACATTTTTATGAAAAATAACTGTTATTTTCCAAAATATACCTTTGTGAGAATGGCACTGCTTCTATATTTTTACAACTTTTTTTTTAACTTTCTTTTTAAGATTTTAATTATTTATTTTTAGACAGAGGGGAAGAGGAGGAGAAAGAGGGAGAGAAACATCAATGTGTGGTTACCTCTTGTGCGCCCCCCACTGGGGATCTGGCCTGCAACTTAGGCATGTGCCCTGACTGGGAATCAAACCAGCAACGCTTTGGTTAGCAGGCCCACGCTCAATCCACTGAGTTACACCAGCCAGGGCTATTTTTACAACTTTTTAAACGTCTGACTTAATAGAAAACAGATGAACTCTCATACCTGCTATTTCATTCAGATCATTATGATAATGCTATTTGGTTAATATTTATGAAGAAAATCTAGCCTCAAAGAGAAATATTAAGATTTGACTTTGCAGACTCCCTAAAATGATCTTGGAAACCTCACACTTTGAGAACTACTGGATTGAAATATTTGTTTATTTGGGACAGGCAGTTGCAGCCTGTCCCAGAGATGAGCAGGATCCCACCATCCCGGGTAGCTGTGGTGAGGGAGCCAGTGGCATCATGATGATTAAGTAGCTTTTACTCAGGTAGGGAAATTGGTCCCTCAGCTCCTCCATCAGTCATTAAAAAACAGTGTTTTGGAAAATTGATGACAAGACAATTCCACTGCTGGGATTATATCCTAAGAACTCTGAATCACCAATCCAAAAGAACCTATGCACCCCAATGTTCATAGCAGCAAAATTTACAATAGCCAAGTGCTGGAAGCAACCTAAGTGCCCATCAGTAAATAAATGGATCAAAAACTATGGTAAATTTACATAATGGAATACTACGCAGCAGAAAGAAAGAAGGAACTCCTACCCTTTGTGACAGCATGGATGGAACTGGAAAGCATTATGCTAAGTGAAATAAGCCAGGAGGTGAGGGCAAATACCATATGATCTCACCTTTAACTGGAACCTAATCAACAAAACAATCAAGCAAGCAAAATATAACCAGAGACACTGAAATTGAGAACAAACTGACAGTAACCAGAGGGGAGGTGGGAGGGGATAATGTGGGGAAAAGGGGGAATGGTTTTCAGGAACTATAAAGGACACATGGACAAAACTAAGGTGGTGGGGGGTGTGGAAGCAGGAGAGGGAGGTGGGGATGGCTGGGGTCGGGGGACTGGTGGGAGGTAAATGCAGACAACTGTAATTGAACAACAAAATAATTAAAAAATAAAATTTTTTTAAAAAAGAAAAATATATGATGACATATTTTGGAGAAGGGAAGACTCGTTTGGTATGGGCATACTCTTGATATCACACCATTTTAAAGCAGCATACAAAAATATTCAGTAGTAACAAAATATATTAACATTAAAAATATATACACAAATATTGTTATGTATATTTTGCCACAATTTTAAATTTTAAAGATTATAAATATGCTTTGTAAAAAGATTACATAATTCTTTCATAATTCTTTTTTCCTCCATTATATTAATTTTGATTGTATATTCCTCTAATATTTAAACAAAGTCCTATTAAAAAAAAAAATCTTGCTCAAGATCACATCCAGGCAGGTATGACTCCCAAAGTAAGTATACCATTCTATCCACTCCCAACTCTCTTTCTGATAGAACATCCTTTAGTTGCTCCTTTCACAAATTCTCATTCCTACTAAGACCGTCTTAGTAGGAATGATAAATTTTTGTTGTAGTTGATTTTAAGGGGTAGATGTGGAGGAAAAAATCCAATCCTAGCCCCCCACCCCAGTCTTTGTCATGGGTCCTTTATACAAGTTCCTTAACTTGACCCTTTCCCTTCTTTCCCCCCTTATCCCCTACCCACCTACCCTCTGGTAACTGTCATTATTTTGCTTGCTTGTTTGTTTTGTTGATTAGGTGTTTTAAAATGCATTATACCTATCATAAAATTTAAACAAATGATTCCATGGAATTGTATTGTAAGTACTTTATAGTATGATGACACTCATTTTGACAAGCCCTGAAGTCTTTACACAAATACTTAAGGACATTAATGCATTACTTAAACTGGCTGGTGAATCTCACACACACAAAAAGCACAGAAACTGCAGCAGTCAACCTATAGTTTTCCAGGTAATTCATAAATTATTTATGACACTTAAAGCTTTATTTGACAATGTTTCCAATAGGTCTGAATACTTAAATAACAAATGTTTTTATTCTCTATTATTATAAACTAGAATGAGTCATTCCTTACTAACAGAAATCAATCAGACATTTGTAGTAGTATCTTGTAATACACTTAGAAACTTGAAGTTTTCACAAGATTTCATACATTTTTATATATTCAGGAATCATATCACCTATCTCCATCAAATATGTGTATTTATCAATGAAACTTGTAATTCTCCTATATTTAAATCACAAAAAACATATTTTCCTAAAGACTAAACAGTGACCACTAATACACTTACAAAACTATATGTATCAATAAACTTAAGGTCTGAAGACATACCTGGATAAGAAACCCTACCTCCATCATGTATTGGTATTAATCTTGAGCTGATCATTAAATAAATCTCTTAGGACATATTTCTCATTTGTATAATAAAAGAGTTGGGCAATTTATTTCAAAGATTCCCCCTTTTTTATAAGACTTAATGACTAACGTTTGATAATGAATCTACAGTGATTCTGACTAGCATATTCTGGAAATGGAGATGACCACTGCCAGCAGGGAAGGCCAGGTCCCAAAGCCTGGGTTTCCCTTCCGAAATGGGTTTATTTCTTCTCTAGCATTTCCTGTTTCAAAACAAAATGTGGTAACTGGTATCAAATAATTAAATTTTAAAATGCTAAGACTGTCAGCAAATTTCCGGACCTAAATTATAAGAAACTTTGGACTATCCCATGACAGAAAGAGCAAATATTATCTACCCACCATGACATATTTCAAACAAATTTTTTTAAAAGATGTTGACCATGACATATTTTTAAAATTATACAAGTCTCATATATTGAAGAAAGTCACATACTTATGAAATGTAGTAAGTACACACTAATATAGTTTTTACTACATTTTATGATGTACCCTTCTATAATGTGCAATTGGCGGGTTCTCTACACATGTGAGATTCTGTCTTTATCATTGAAGTTGCCTTTATAGCCAAAAAGCCAAATGACTTTTTTACAACAAAAGGTTTTCTAAACATTTCTCTTATGCTGCTTTCATTGTCCAAAATTTCTTTCCCAAGAATAAAAGATTTTTAAAAGGTGAGGGAAGGCATTAAGTCTCCAGAGGTACTTACATTGACTTCATAGATATTCACTACTATTACTTAATATATTCTTTACTATTTTACTGTTAGTTAAGCATCATGGTTACATAAATGCTTTCAGGGATATTCCTCCTAACAGTATGGAAAAATTCAAGGAGCTGGTATTAAAATCCTTATTCTGAAGTATTCTCAAAGAATCAGAATAAACACGTTATTTTTCAGCAGGGACTCCATGAAAGGAATACCTCAAATAGAAAGGTAAAAGCTCTTTGAAGTACTTTCATTTTCAAAGGCTTCTCCAGAAGCTCTCTAAAATATTTCTGATACCATCTTAAATTTATGGAAATATATAATGATCAGAGATATTAGTTATATACTCACAAATAAATCTGCTAAAAGTATAAATTAGTGAAAAATAATTAGTAAATGGACAGTATATATCAAGAACAATATTTCTATTTTTCTACATTTCCAATTATTTAAGTGGTTTTAATAGTAATACAATGTTCCCTAACCTTAAAAAAACATTTATGCTCTTTGACATACTAATTCTGATAGGAATAAAATTCTATTTGATGAAACTTGAAAGTTATATAATGACAAAAAAACTGGAGACAAATTAATTATTTATCATTAGGGGATAGTTAAGCACATTATGGCACATCCACTCGATATCATGCCGATATTAAAGACGTAACAAAAATACTAATGAAATAATCTTAAATGAAACAAAAGTACAAAATTATATGCATCAGATGCTCTCACCAAATTTTAACAATGCCCAAGGAAAAAAATACTTTAAAACTCAACAACAAAATAAATGAACAATCCAATTTAAAAATGAGCAAAAGCCTTGAACAGACATTTCTCCAAATAAGATAAATGACCAAAAAGTGCATGAAAAGATGCTATCACTAATCATTAGAAAAAAGGAAATTAAAACATGAGATACCACCTCACAACCATTACAGTAACAATTATCAAAAAAAAAATTTTTATTTTAAAAAGAAGAAAGTAACAACTTTTGATGAGGATGTGGAGAAACTGGAGCCCTTGTACCGTGTGCGCTATTGGTAGGAATGTAAAATGGTGCAGCCACCATGGAAAACACTATGGTGGTTCCTCAAAAAATTAAAAATTGAATTGCTGTATGATCCCACAATCCCACTTCTGGATATACACCCAAAAGAATTAAAAGCAAGGTCACAAAGAGATATTTGTATATGCATATTCATGGCAATATTACCCAGGATAGTCAAAAGGTAAAATCAACATAAGGGTCCATAGGCAGATGAATGAATAAATTAAATGTGGTATGCATTTAATCAGCATGTGGTATGTGGTACACACATGCACATATTATTTGGCCTTAAAAAGGAAGAAATTCTGCTATCTGATACAACATGGATGACTCTTGAGGACATTATGCTAAATAAAATAAGACACACACACGAAACCACTGTATGATTCCACTTATATGAGGTACATAAAATAGTCAAAATCATGCAGAAAGTAGAATGGTGGTTGCTGAGGAGAAGGGAAAATGTGGAGTTATTTAATGGGTATAAACTTTCACTTTCATCAGATGAAAAGAAATATGGGGAACGAATGGTAGCAATGGTCACACAACTACGTGAATGTGAATGTACTTAGTAATGTATACTATACACTTAAAAATGGTATGGCAGTACATTTTACATGTGTGTTTTACCACAACAAAAAATGGTGATCATATGCTCAAACTTGAATCAAAACATAAAATAACAACTTCTTACAAATCAAAGAATAGTAATAGAAAAATACCTTGCAATTCTGTAGCAGTCGTATGAGATGTTCAAAGCAATTACTGTTAAGAAAAATAGCCTGAAGAACAGGCCTATCTGTGCAGTCGAACATGGCGGTGATGGTATCTAGGAAAATAAAAATAAAACCACCCATTTACAAGGTAGAAAATTTTGGATCATAGAAACATTTACTCATGCCATATTTTAAATTTAGGCTTTTCAGATAACAGATATAAATTAGTAGATAATAGGGGTGGGTAGTAGGAAAAAAATCTGTACTTCTTACTTGATAAGAAAAGTAAACATTTCTATACTTTATTATTAAAAATATTTAATTTTTTATATGAGTGATATATATTTCCCAGAGTTTACTTAATTGCTCTTCCATAACAATGCTCAAGTATTAACCAATTGAGGTTCCAACTTGCTGTTATTAAGCAACATGTGGTTATATTTGGCAACCTCATTTGGCAAGTGTCATTTATGTATATTAACTAACATATGGCCATTATGAAAAAGAAACTCAGTTAATCCATTTGTGAATGATGCTTTGCTCTTTTTTCCTGAAGGAATACTGAAGGGTATTGAAGGAATACACCCATTCAGAAGTAAAAGAACATTTGGTATAGGTAATATATATAGTTTCCAACAAAAAGTTCATTCAATATAGCCTCAAGCTTCCTTATAAACGTACGATGTTTAATAATTATAAAACACAACATGTTAGAGCATATAAAAGAACAGACGCGGCCCTGGCCAGGTAGTTCGGTTGGTTAGAGCATAGTCCCAATACACCAAGGTTCTGGTCTCAATCCCCCACATCAGGACATATACAAGAAACAACCAATGAATGCATAAATAAGTAGAGCAACAAATCAATGATTTTTTTCTCTCTCCCTCAAATCAACAATTTTTTTTAAATTAAAAGAATAAAATACATATAATATGGATCTTATTTCCCAACAGAATCACTACTGTAGTGGCTCATTAAGTTTCACCAAGATTTTAATATCCAATACTTTTAAATTGGATGCCACATACCCACCCACATAAGCATTTTTAAGTCTGTAGAGCTACACAACAAACCATTAATGCTGGTTATGCCTGGATGATAGGATATAAAAAACTTTTGTTTTCTTTTTACTTATCTGAATTTCCTAGTTTAACAGTAATAAAAAAACATTTTAATTCTATAAAAAGGAACTCTCAATTAGTACTATTTTTATCTATCAATCTAACACAGGAATACAATAAGAAATCACATATTGGTGAAGGAGCTTACAGAGAGGGATAAATAAGCACAGAATGACACATAATAACCAACACAAAGAGAAACAAGACAAACACACACATACACACAGGCACAGGTTCTAAAGAAAACAAAACAAAAAACAGGTCCTTTAGAGGAAAGACAGATGTTGAAGTAGTCTACAGAGATGTTATAGAAGTATATACAAAATTGATTGTATGTGACTCTTGCTATAGGTTAGAAACTACAAATAGCACTTTCTGAAAATTTACTTATCCTAGAATTTCAAAACCATAGCTTTTTAACATTGATGCTTTTAGTAAATAACACTTTCAAAAAAGAATATTGAGACTCCATTCTGTCACTGTTAAACAAAGGTGTATACACAAATTTCCCTATTAATAAACTTGAAATCAAAATTTAAATAGTCACACAATATCTGAACTAAAGAATCAGTACTTTCTATACAATGGCTTTGTATTTCAAATGAAGTGGAAAATATAAAAGTAAAAAAAGGACTCAGAGAAAACCAAGTATAATAAACTTTATGCAATACTTACTCAGCATTTTTATCTGTAGAGCTATGAACCAGCTTTCCCACTCTCTGGACCTCCTTTGTTTTGGTAAAGCTGAGTGATCTGAATTTAGCAATTTAAAATAGTTCTCCAGAATAGTGCTGGTTTCCACTTGACGCTGGTCAGAGCTGCTAGTGAGAAGAATATGCACCACTTCCGTAAGGCACTTCAGAGTCAGTTCTACCTTCCTACCCACTTCGTCAGGATTTCTCTCCTCCCAGGATTCACAATCTGCCAAAACTCTCATAAGAACTTCCATGGTGGCTGGAGAAATTGCTTGCAAAGCATTCTTCTGAAACATGACAAATAACAAAAATAAAACCCCAAAATCTGAAGTTTTGTATGTTTGGAGAAAAAAATAAAAAAGCCCTGGCCAGGTAGTCCAGTTGGTTAGACAGTTGTCCCATACACATAAAGGGTGCAGGTTGAATCCCAGGTTGGGGCGCGTGCAGGAGGCATCAGTCCCATGTTTCCCTCTCACATCAATGTCTCTCTCTCTCTCTCTCTCTCCCTCTCTCTCTGGCCTCCCCCTTCTTCTCTCTCTAAAATCAATACACATATCTTCAGGGTAGGATTTTTTTTTTAATGGCTTAAAAAAAAAGGAACTTAACAAATCTTCAGACTTTTTATTTTAGTAAATCAACATATAAAAAAAATTTAATCAGATACTTTGACACTGCCAGTATTTTACCTGTCTTCATTTCCTCACTAACAGAATTCTAATTTTATTTAGATAGCAATCTCCCCACATAGAAAACTCACCACACACCCTTGCATCTAGGAATAGCCATGTGACATAATTTTGGTCAAGGGTATATGCCAGCAGACTATGAAGAAGCTACCACTTCACAAATAAAAAGAAAAGAGGCCCTCTGCTCTTGGCCTTTTCACCTATTCCCTGCCTGAAATGCAGGCATGGGACCTGGAGGCACCTTTATATCACAAGGAAATAAACTCAGGAATTAAAGTAAGGAGGCCAGCCCTGGCCAGTGTGGCTCAGTTAGTTGGAGCACCATCTGGTAACCAAAAGGTTGTGAGTTCTATTCCGGTCAGGTCACATACCTAGGTTACAGGTTCAACCCCTGGTCCAGGCACATCCAGGAGGCAATCAATCAATGTTTCTCTCTCACATTGATGTTTCTCTCTCTCTCCAAAAGCAATGAAAGAAATGTCCTCAGGTGAGGATTAGAAATAAATAAATAAATAAAAATAAAATAGAAAGCAGAACAAAAATATTAAAGGACCATAGTCCTTGTTGGTATTTTTGAGCTGCTACACCACCCCAAAACTGCCTACATCTGGACTTCTTATGTAAGAATTATAAAAAGAAAACTTGATTTGATTAAGCCTCTCTCAGGTTCTGTTGTTTATAGCAAATCCATCTTAAACGATATAGATATATAAGTGGATTGGAGACTGGAGTGGCTCTGAATCAACAAACATTTCTGAAAGTCTAAGTAACTCGTAACTTTACTGGAGATGATTCATTAAATTTAGAAACAAACAATATATGTTGCCCTTAATTATTAAATTGATATATAATAAATATGAATACAGTTATGGAAAATCATCTGCAAGTAACAGCAATGAAGCTATTAGGACTTGTTATCATCAACCTAATAAATAATATCAATAATAACAAGTACCATTATGGAAAAAATGGCTGATGCCCCACCCAACTTCCATTTTCCTCCATTTCCTTATGAATAGAATCCCTGGTATTCTGCTGTATACATAGCTATCAGGAATAAAGATTACATTTCCTAGCCTCCCTTGCTGCTAAGGAGTCTGAGGAAGCAAGTTTTATCAATTTTTTTATACGGATATATTTGCAATTATCTGATAGAGTTTAGCAGATGAGATAAAAAGACATCAAATGTCAGCTTTTCAGTATCTCATTTAAAGATAGCCATGTGTCTTCATCTCCCTCTCCATCTTTGTGCCTAAAATGCAGACAAGAGAGCCAGAACTCTAGAAGTTATCTTGAAGCACAAGAAATAGTAAGTAAAAATAGACTGACGTTTAGAAGGAACCTGAATACCTGAGGATCCTAGATCCACCAGATTAACTCTGGACTGTTTACTGTTGTTTTCTTTCTTTAATGAGAGAAAAAAGTGAACATCTAATTTAAGCTGTTATAATTTTAGTACTTACTGGTATCTACAGGAAATCATGTAAATTGAATTAACATACCTGTGATTTACTTAGTACTTATAAGCACATGAACTTTGTTAAATATTTTACATATATTATATATTATTAGGTCCTTATGACTACCCTATACATATTACTATTTCTATATTATAAATAAAGAAACTAAAACACACATAAATAGTTTATCCAAGGTCACACAACTACTTATAGATGGATATGGGATCTAAACCTAAATCAATCTGGCTCCAAGACCCTTACTCTTAACATAACACAAAACAGAACAAATACACCAATGGTAAGCCCAGGCAGGATGCTTTGGGAAGGGAGAATAGTCATCAGACTTCAGTTTTTCTGCTCTTTATGACAAGGCCATTCTTATGTCTATAGATATTCAATTCATCTAAATACCCTTTCGCTGATGCTATCATCAACCACCAACCTTCTGACTTCAACACAGCAGTTACTTTAGCTATAACTTAATTATAAGGATTTTGAGTATTTTAAGTACATAAAATAGTAAGTTGCCCTTTTTTAGTATCTGCAGGATTTCTTTCAGTTTTAATTACTGGAGGTCTCTCAGGTCCTGATTACCCTTGGGCACTAACAAAAAGTCTCTGTGTGTTCAAAAAGGGAATGGGATCAAACCAGCTTCTCCATTAGTCAAAAGCAATGTTGTTTCCAATTTTATTCATATACACTTATTAATTCTTATTTTTAGTATAATAGTGAAGACATGATGGACTTTGGGAGATACTGAAACAAATAAAAGATATCAGCTAATAAAGGTAGGTGATAAAGCAACAAGTTCAAAAATACAATGTTGGTCACCAGTCCTCCTACTACAAAGAGACTCCCACTCTTTTACTAGAGTGAAGAGGCAAAGGAAAGGTAGCCCATGAGGAAACCCAAGTAATATTATTAGCTGTACCTGTGATTTTTGTAATCATATAAATAGAATCATATAAATTTTCTTACAGTTGTAGCAGTGTCTTAAAACTCATTTATCCTTATCTCTTCTTTGAAATTCTCATTAGTTACTAGACTTGCTGGTATATCTTTTTATTTATTGTATTATAAAGCACATATTACTTTGTTATAAATTTATTAATATTTTAGTAACTATATTTTAGTAAAAATAAGTTTCCTTTGTGATCGTATGTATTTTACTATAGGCATTCAAAAACATGCTGATAAGGGCTCCCAAAGGGGTATGTGATACAAAAAGTTTTAGAAACCTGTATTCTAAACTGTGCGCATAAAGAAAATAGGCAGAATGTTCTTTTTGAACTATAATCCTGTTTCAACTAGTAATTATACTCAGAAGTTTACCACAGATAGCTTTTAAGATGCTCAACTTAAAAAAAAAAATGAACATTACAAAATAAAGAATACTTTTCTTAAGGGTTTGTTAAAAACCTTGTTTATATGCATTTAGTAATTATAAGTCAACATAAGAGTGACTAAATTCATATACCTCAGGAAATCAAACTGCTAGAGCTTGATTTCATCAAGTGGACTAAGAGGGCTGACTATCCTCTATACTCCAAAGAAAGAACCAGTAGCTGAAAAGTCAACTCAAGTAAGAACTTACAAGACCAAAAATTGTTAAATCTAGTTATGCATTAATTTCATTTTTAGTGCTAAGATTATTATTTAGGTTTCTAGGAAGTTAACAAAGAAGTCAACAAATTAGTTTTAAACAAGATATAAACTTAGAAAAATATCTGCATGTTTCATTAAATTATGAAAAGAAATAAATACATTAAATAATCCATGGAAAGCTTTTTGCACTGTTAACTTTTGTTTTGTACATTAACATTCAACACTTTCCTCACCTGCCCACCGGCTATAATGGCTCCAAAGAGATGCAATAAGCAACACTTAAGGCTTTCCTTGAGATGTTCACTTTCCTGAAAACACTCTGTGAATATAATACACAAATAAACAAATAAACAAGATTTCTCTTTCACAGTATTATTTACATCTAAGGAATGTCTGACACTGAAACAGTAAGAACTATTTGTGAACAGGCTAAGATCTGTTAAAAGGCAAGGTTGATATGTATTTTTTCACCAGAAAGGAAAAGAGAAACCACCTATCAGATAGTATTTTAGATATTTTACGCCATCTCATTTAATTCTCATAATATTCCATATGAGGATGAGATTTTGCCCCCATTTATGAGTGAGCAAATGGGAAGTCCCAGGGCTACTAAGTAACATCAAAATCAAAGTAAGAGAAATTAGAGCTGTTACTTACGATAAAAGAAAGGGACAAACTCCACAGTGAGAGACGCTGGTTTATATTTCTGTCTGCTCTTTTCCACCGTACTAAGGATTCGTCTATCATCAAAAAGAAGTTAATACCAAATTATATCATGGACAAGTAGAGATAGCACAATTATAAAAATATTATAAAATAAATTTAATATTTTACTTTCAATTTTTGTACTGAATAATACATCTCCAGGACTGATATAATCTTAAAGAAGAAGTCTAGCCAATAACTTAAATGTTCACCATTGAAAAGATTTCTGCTTCTGAAGTAAGCAAAAAATTTTAAAATGCTTAATGGTGAAACATAGCAGCCAGGTTAAACCTCCAAACTAGAAAAAGAAAAAGGAACTAGTTATTTAAAATTTCCAATCTGTAAAGGAACTTGTTCAGCAGTACTGCTAATTTGATACCTAAGGTAATAGTTTATTACTACAGTGTCATTGACATTCATCAGAAATCAGGCTACTCTGTGCCAATGTCTGAAATTTTATCTGAACACAGAGTCCATACTACTGGCCTCTTCCATCTTAAGGATACAGCTTCAATATGGGCTGAGATAAATTTTGTTTTTAATGACAATTCCAGTAGTTTTGGTGGCTGAAATATTTCCACAGACTTTCCTAAGGCCAACACAACTAGCATGTACTTTCACCAACTACATTTCAATTCACCACAAAATGAGTCTCTCAGATGGATATGGTGGTGTGAGGAATTGGAGAAGAAAGGTTACTGTTATAATGATACATCCAACAGACTGCTGAAAATTAAAAAAAAAATTACAGGCACTTTTTCATGCTCTGAAAAGCTCTTAATGTTGTTAGATAAAGCCAACAAAAATGAAAAATACTTGAGGAAGTACCACACAGAAATTCCATACATCTAAATGTGATCTACTGATAAAGTAGTGAATTAAAATGTCTTAATAACTATAATTGTGATATTGAAATTAATTTCCTTATAATTATTCAAAGCTAGAAAGAAAAGCCAATTGACCATAGAACAAGCCAAACAGGATAGGCACAGCTGGGCTCAGTAATGACAGGATAAAGAGTTCTATGATCCAGATCTAATACCCACATTCACTAGAAATCCTATCAGATACCATTTGATACTGAATGCTTTCCAAATCTATGACCATTTCTACTGCATACAATGCACAAGAATTACCATACTGTCTGTATTTATTATAATGTCAAACATAACATCCTAGAATACTATTAAGTCTTCCTATTTATTAAAGCCATTATCAAAGATTTTATGTCTTTACAATACAATATTACTGGAATTTCAAATAAAAAATATAGTCGTGCCTTTAAAAATTCAGTCATGTGATAGAAAAATTAATTTTAAAAGAATGAAATTTATGTATATTTTAGTGACATTTTCCCATGAGACTTACCTTTTGCACTTATATCAATTATAGTATTAACAGATTAGATATATCCTACCCAAACATCCTGTGCTACAAACAACAATAAACATTCTCACTTAACATAATGAAAATGTACTCCTGCGATTTGTGATTAATGACTCATTCTAAAGGCCCTGTATTAATGGAACAGACTGAGCTGTCAGAGGGAAGGGGATGAAAGATGAAAGGATTAGCGAAAAAACATATATATATAACACATAAACATAGACAATAATGTGGTAATAGCCAGAGGGAAAAGGGGGTAGGGGCTAGGTGGAGGTAGGCAAAGGTACTAGGGAATGGGGAAACAAAAGACTTTGCTTGGGGCGATAGAAACACAATACAGGGTGCAGATGACATTTTATTGAGTTGTTCGCTTGAAACCTGTATGGTTCTGCAAACCAATGTCACCTCAATAAATTCAATTAAAAATAATAATAAAAAAGCCCTGTATTAGATATAACATATAAACATAATTTCTATTATTAATGTGAGAACATTTAATATCCTAACATAAATAAAGAGGAAAAAATTATTATACATAACACAAACAATAAAGCATAAGTAACCCTGGTTGGTGTGGCTCAGCTGTTTAGAGCACCAGCCTATAAACTGAAACATCACGGGTTCAATTCTTGGTCAGGGCACATACCTAGGTTGTGGGTTTGGTCCCCAGTTGGGGAGCATACGAGAGTCAACGAATCTGTTTCTCTCCTGCATGGATGTATGTATCTCTCCCCCTCTTTCACCCTCCCTCCCTCTCTAAAATCAGTAAGTATGTCCTCAGGTGAAAATAAAAATAAAATTAAGGTAAAATAAAATAAAGCATAAGTAGTTTGCACTGCATGCTTTCAATAGGTTAAGATAGAGCAGCTAAAAATGAACTTAGTCTTGTACCATTTTTGGAACACAGCATACTTGGTTGCTCCATTATCATAGCATCTGACATTTAACAGATGCTAATACATATCAACAGGTTTCTGAGAGCACTGCAAACATTTGTCTGCATCTGTTTTCTAAGCTCATGTCCCCTGGTCAATTTTTCTGTTTCCTTTTTAGTGCTTACATCGTGCCTAGGATATAACTATTTTCTTAATTTTAAACTTTTTATCTGGATAAAGCTCAAACTCTTGCAAAAATTTCAAGTATAAAAATAATACAAAGAACTTCAAATGCAGTTTACCCAGGTTTATTGTTAAAATGTTATCCCAAACGCTTTACCATTTGCTCCCTCTCTCCCCACACAGAGGGGATGTTCAGACATATAGTATTTTTCAGAACACTTAAGGGGAAATCATGAATATTCTGGCCCTTAGTGAACACTTCCTAAAAACAGGAATATTTTCTTAAGTAAAAGCACAGTGTAGTTATAAATTTCAGTACATCTAACATTAATACATTTATTTAATCTACCATTCACAATCCAGTTTTGTCAACTGACCCAATAGTGTCCTCTATATTATCCCCCTAACCCCCGGTACAGCTTCCTGTCCAGAGTCAGGTATTGCATTAAGCTGTCATGTCTCTCTAGCTTCCTTTAATCTGAAACATTTCCACCACCTTTTTTTATGACACTTTTAAAAAACAGTCCCCACCCTTTTAATTCATTAACTGTTCTTCATTTTGGGTTTGCTTGATGTTTCCAGGTAATTAGATGCAGATTATGCAGAACTGGCTCGAATACTATATGAGTAATGATGTGTCCTTCATTGACTTGTCACAGCTGGAGGCACAAAATGTCCATCTGCTTCTCATTGATGTTAATTTTGATCATCCAGTCAACATACTATCAGTACTATACAAAATAATTATTAATTTTTCCTTTGCAACAAATTTGTAATCTGTGGGGAAACATTTTTAAACCATGGAAAAATAATGGTCCTTATCAAAACTTGTGTAGTCCTGGAGGGAGTTTTGGATGAGATTAACCTTTAAACTGGTGAACTCTGGGAAAAGGAGATTGCCCTCCAGAAAGTGCCTCATCCAATCAGTTAAAAAGTCTGAGTAAAGAAAAAGACTGGTCTCTATACCAGTAAGCTGCCTTCTGACTTCATCTGCATGAACAGGTCCGGGTGTCCAGCCTGACTGCTTTTGGACTGCGACTGGAACATCAGCTCTCTACCGACCAGCCTTCAGACTATAACTGACCACTGACTTTCTTGGGGCACAAGCCTGCCAATCCACATGAAAGATTTGGATTGCAAGCCTCTATTATCAGATGAGGCAGTGGCTTATAATAAACTCTTTCTAAACATACCCCCCTAATGGCTTTATTGCCATCGAGAACCCTAAATAATAAAGACAATTTCTCTCAAGGCATAAAGAAAAGTAAATGTATAAATAAGCAGATAGGATTATTAAATTTAACAGCTGGAGAATGTGTTCACAGTATTCTACTTCTTACTTCTTGCTTTAACTAAAGGATGTGTTATTTAAATATCACTATATAGATCATACAATTATTACCATGTAATCTATGTAAACGTTCTATTGTAAATTTTCACTATCATCTAATGCTGGCTATTCAAAGTGAGGGTATATTATCCTAAAAACCCTGAGAGTCTATAAAAACCAAATATTTCAGTAATGAAATGTTATAGGAAGTGGGAATGGTTTATAGGGGAGTCAGGTTAAATTGAGTATGAAAATGAAAAAATCTTGAGATTGAAAATATAGCAGATTTGGGACATCTGAAAAAGAGGTCTCATTGTGGATGACGATACAAATCTTCCCATTTTGTGCCCACAGGTTAAAAAAAGACACATGAGATTAAAACTCTTCTCTTTGAGCTCTGTACTGATAATTATGCTATTGTCACTAACCTCCAAATCCATCATCCCATATTCTATCTGCTTTGTGATTCTGGGACAGGCGCTCTGCAATCTCTATTTCTCCTTTTCCAGCCACTGTACTGTTGGTTTTGCCAATAGTGAGTACTAAACGGAGTCCAGAAGATTGATAGAGCAAAAAATGAATTGATTCCTTATTCTTTATTTTTTACCAGCCAGGAGTTCTGAACTGTAGCATTCACAGTTGGTTCCTATCTTCAGCTTATTTTTGGCAATCTCAGAACTAGACTCTTCATGGCTACGCAGCAATACCCACACTGTCTAAGCAATACTCCTTCCTCAGAGGTCCAAGCCCCAGCACTGCAGGGTTGAAACATCCATTTTCTGATAACTTGTGTCTCTTCCCTTTGTTCCCAAAGCCCCAGGGAAGTAGTAGCTGCTTTCAGAAGCCACTGTGTTTGTATTACATCAGTGTCCCCTAAGCTTTTTAAGCTCTTTAATACCTATTAAACAATGTCCTTGTATCATACAGGGTTAGGCAAAAGTAGGTTTACAGTTGTTCATGACTAGTTATAAAAAATACAATAAATAAATTATTAAATAAAAATGAAAATATAGTAATAAATAATAAATTAAGAAATAAAAATAAACTGTTTCACATATTCACAACTGTAAACTTACTTTTGCCCCACCCTGTATTCTCTCTTTTTAAATAAAATTATAGTACGGTTTCTGTTTTCCTGACTAGACCCTGACTGACACAACTCCACAAATAAAAATAAATGGATAAAATATTCTTACAACTCATTTTCAAATTATGAAATATGGTTTAAAAACAGAGACCTTTCCTTGAAAAATATTTACTGTGCTTTGAAATTTTCCTATCTGATTATTAGCATTTAATTGTATTACAACTAAAAGTTCAGGGTAAATTGATTCTCTGGAAGTGGCATTTATCATGAATTCATTACCTCAAATATAGTTCTCTACCTCAGAGACAGAGATAGGGGTTGTCTTAAACACATCTTACCAAATGCTTTCATAGAAAATAAGACTTGATTTGAAGAATTGTATATATTATGACATTAAGATTAAAATGAAAACTGTGATTTACAAGACATACCCTGAAATTCTGTGTCTCCAATTCCGATATGGATCATATAAACTTTCACAAAATGCCAATGCATGGATCACAAATTCTTCAATAGATGTCTGATCTGCCAATTCCTTTTCTTTTTTTTTGCTTTTTAACTGAGAATAAAATTAATCATAAAATTATATCCAGTTAAAAATATTAAAT
Organism: Desmodus rotundus; assembly: GCF_022682495.2. NCBI lineage: Eukaryota > Metazoa > Chordata > Mammalia > Chiroptera > Phyllostomidae > Desmodus > Desmodus rotundus. The sequence goes on along the minus strand of NC_071388.1, from coordinate 182,954,518 downwards.
TGTACAACATCCTTACCTACATCATTAAAGAACTACGTTTCATTCATCATATAATAACAAATCATCTTTAAGTAAAAGCCTAAGTTCCATTTGAATCTAAAGATAGTCAATTAATTAGATGGACTGAATATAACCTCTCAAATTTTATTAATTTCCTAGAAAGGGTTTCCAATAAATAACCAAAGATCGTTCCAAAAAAAGACTATGTGTTCAACAAGAGATGTTTGATAAATAAATGCATAAAATGACAAATCGTGTGACTTTAAAAAGTCATTTATAAAACATTTTAATTTTTTAATTAAAATAAAGTAAATTAATAAATGTTTTTCTACTTTTAGATAATATGTATAAGATGCCCTAAACATATTGTACCAATGATAATTTTAATTCTATTCTCTATTATTATGTGCTCTGAAAATATTTAACTTTACTAACTATACTACTGGCAAAAGTAAAACCTAGTTACTCTCAGTAAAGCAGCAAAAAAGAATATATTAATTCACACCTACTTGCTGGACATAAAGTGTTGTCATCGTGATGATATGATTAATGTAAGAGCAAGTGCCAATTTCTTCCACATTAGATAGATTTCTGAGAGGAAAGAAACACATATTTGTTACATGTGAATAGTGAGAAAAATATATGTTCATGTACTCAGGTTGGATTTTGAAAACATGTTGGCATATGAAATATAAATACATTTATTAAAGCTTAAAATCAATACAGTTATAACCGCTTTCTCATTGAGACTGATACACACCTCAAGCGGCATTTAACTACTATAAACAAATAAATATTTAAGAGGTACATGCTGATTAACATTATAGAAAAAAATTTATGAAATAAACAAAAAAGGAAAAATATCATAAATATTCTTACAAGGCAAACATTAGCAACTATATACATTGTGAATTATTTCTTTTCAGTGTTTTTTTTCCCCACTGTATATTCTTAGTTTAGGTTTTGTACATATTATAGTCATTGTAATATGCATGCAGTTTTATAGTTTTCACTTTTTGAAATTATAATTACCTTTTTTGAAATTATAATTATTTTTTTAGACATGAGGGAATAGTACATTTCTTGTTTAACGCACTGAGTCAAGACTTCCGGTCAAGATGGAGGCATAGGTAAACAAGCCTCACCTCCTCACACAACTACAGCAAAAATTACAACTAGACTACAAAACAAATATCATCCAGAAACATCAGAAAATCAAGCTGTATGGAAGTCCAACAACCAAGAAGTTAAAGAAACCACATTCATCCAGAGAGGCAGGAGGAGCAGAGGTAGGCGAAGAGATGCAGAGAGGTGGAGAGCCATGGAGAGGCACAAGAGAGGTGGAGAGTCATGGAGACACAGAGTGGCACAGAAAGGTGCAAGATGCAGAACAGGCGATACCACAACCACAGGTGGTAAATAAAAATTCTAAGGGACACGTCAAGTGTGAGGGATCCCAGCCCCAGACCAGACCACCCAACCCAGGCTTCTAGCACCAGGAAGATAAGTCCCCATTACTTCTGGCTATAAAAACCAGTGGGGTTTGGGGTGGCAGAAGAAATGGCGGGATTATCAGGAGACTCCTCAAAAAGAGCAAGCAATGGATTTAGGACTTACAGACTCACCCCTCAGGGATTCAGCACCAGGGCAACAGCTGGAAGGGAACCAGTGGAATTCGGGGAGTAACTGAAGTGACTGGCAACAGGGTGCGTGCTGGGAGACAGATTCCTCCCAGGCAAAACTCCAGAGACCAGGCAGCAGCACTGTCTCCTCTCTGAGCCTTCTCCCACACAGAGCCACAGAGCAGTGACACAAGTTGCCCCACCCTGGCAATTACCTAAGGCTCCATCCCACACAACTTACAGGTGAGCTTTTCTATAATAGGCCATGCTACTAAGTCAGGGAGTCAAAGTAGCTCTACCTAATACACAGAAACAAATACAGGGAGGCTGACAAAATGAGGAGACAAAGAAATATGGCCCAAATGAAAGAGCAGAACAAAACTCCAGAAAAAGACCTAAACAAAATGGAGATAAGCAACCTAGCAGATGCAGAGTTCAAAACACTGGTTATCAGGATGCTCAAGGAACTCATTGGGTACTTCAACGGCATATAAAGGACCCAGGCAAAAATGAAGGTTATGTTAAGTGAAATAGTGAAGAATCTACAGGGAACCAACAGTGGAAGGGACGAAGCCAAGAATCAAATCAACGACTTGGAACATAAGGAAGAAAAAAACATTCATCAGAACAGCAAGAAGAAAAAAGAATTCAGAAAATGAGGATAGGCTTAAGGACCCTCTGGTACATCTTCAAACATATCAACAATTCAAATCATAAGGGTGCCAGAAGAAGAGGAGGAAGAGGAAGAAATTGAAAACTTATCTGAAAAAACAATGAAAGAAAACTTCCCAAATTTGGTGAAGGAAATAGACAAGTAAGTCCAGGAAGCATGGAGAGTCCCAAAGAAGATGGACCCAAAGAGGACCACACCAAAACACATCAAAATTAAAATGCCAAAAGTTAATTAAAGAGAGAATCTTAACAGCAGCAAGAGAAAAGCAGAGTTACCTACAAAGGAGTTCCTAAAATACTGTCAGCTGATTTCTCAAAAGAAATTTTGCAGGCAAGAAGGGACTGGCAAGAAGTATTCAAAGTGATGAAAAGCAAGGACCTACAAAACTAGATTACTCTATCCAGCAAAGCTATCATTTAGAATGGAAGGGCAAATAAAGTGATTCCCAGGCAAGGCAGAAGTAAAGGAGTTCATCATCACCAAGCCAGTATTATAGGAAATGTAAAGGGACTTACCTAAGAAAAAGAAGATCAAAACTATGAACATGAAAATGGCAATAAATTCACAACTATCAAAAACTGTATCTAAAAAACAAACTAAGCAAACACGAATAGGAACAGAATCATAGATATGGAGATCATTTGGAGGGTTATCAGTTGGAGGGGAAAAGGGGAAGAATGAGGAAAAGGGTTTAGGGATTAAGAAGTACAAATTGGTAAGTACAAAATTGACAGGGGGATGGATGGTAAGAACAGTATAGGAAATGGAGTAGCCAAAGAACTTACATGCATGAGCCATGGACATGGACTAAGGGGAGGACTGCTGGAGGGAATAGGGGTACCATATGGAGAGGAACAAAGGGGGAAAAATTGGGACAACTGTAACAGTACAATCAATAAAATACAGTTTGAAAAATAAAAAAAATAAGGCAGTAGGTTGATAATGCTTGGTATTAATTAATATATGACCCTCATTTTTATTCCATTTTTAAAGACTGAGGTAAGACACAGAAAATGCTAACATTTCCTATATGTAACATCACCACTCTTTTTCTTGGTATAATAAAAAAACGCTTAATTTTCTGTTCTGAGACATTGTGACATTGAAAAATATCTTGTATCTTAAAATCCAGTATATGCTAAAAAATCAGAAAAAACTGAATAGATTTCTTAATATAAGAAGTCAGATTGGCATGACATCTTTGAGAAAACAGAATAAAGGAGAGGTACAATTCAAAAACCATGCAGAGGATTCTGGGAAAATGGTGGAGTAGAAAGCAACAGGAATCTGTCTCCACATCTAGAAAACAACTGCACTTGTAGAATTGGTCTGCTGTAGCTATTTGGAACTCTAGAGTCTACTCAAGGTTCATAACAATCAGAGGAAGACTTGGACAGTAAATTGCAGTTAATGTTGGTTAATTTTGGTCACCTTTAGCTAACAGCAGAGGTAGTAATTACCCAGCCCCCAACACAGCCATGACAGAGGCAGCTATGCAGACATTCCTGGAACAATCTGCTAACAACTTAAAAGAACCAGCATGGGCAAAAAGGACCTTATCCTCCAAACATAGTGGTTTGTGCTCTTTCATTGATTGCTGCTTTTTATCACTGAGGTTCAAACAAAGAGGCGGGGCAGCCATTGTTGTTGCACCTATCCCTACTGTTGGTGCCAAGTCCCCCTCCCTCTGCTGAAGTAAATTCCAGGGAATTTAAAGGGTCAGCATGGAAATGATCTCGACATAATAAAAACCATATACAAAAAATTCACAGCAAACATCATACTCAATGGTGAAGACTGAAAGTTTTTCCTCTAAGAACAGGAACAAGGCAAGGATGGTTACTTTTACCACTTCTATTCAACATAGTTCTATTCAACATAGAACTTCCCCAGTAGGGTAGTTCTAGCCAAAACAATTAGGCCCCCCCCCCCCAAAAAAGGAAGGAAGGGAGGGAAGGAAGGAATAAAAAGCATCTGAATTGGAAAGGAAGAAGTAAAATTATCTGTCTGCAAATTACATAATCATACTATAAGTAGAAAACTCTAAAAATTCCACACACACACCCAAAAAAATTATTAGAACTAGTAGGTGTAATCAGGACAACTGTAATAGCATAATCAATAAAACATAATTTTTTTAAAAAACAAAACAAAGGAACTAGTAAATGAGTTCAGCAAAGTAGTAGGATATAAAGTCAACACATAAAAGTTAATTGCATTCGTATAACACAAGGAATAATCTGAAAAGGAAATCATGAAAAGAAATCCATTTACATTATCATCAAAAGGAATTAAATACTTAGGAATAACCAAAGTAGTAAAAGACTTGTACAATGAAAACCAAAAAACACTGCTAAAAGAAATTAAAGAAAACATAAATAAATAAAAATGTATTGTTCATGATTGGAAGACTTACTATTATTAACATGTCAATATTAATGAAAGTGATCTACAGATTCAATGCAATCCCAATCAAAATCCCAATGATGTTCTTTGCAGAAACAGAAAAAAAAAATCCATCCTAAAATTTATAAGGAATCCCACGGGACCCCAAACAGCCAAAGTAATCCTGAAAAAATAAAAATAAAAAACAACCAAATGGCGGTCTCACACTTCCTGATTTTATCTTAGTACAAAGCAACAATAATCAAAACACTATGGTACTAGCATATAAGACAGACATGTAGACCAATGGTGTAGAACAGAGAGCCTAGAAGTAAATGCTCACTTATGTGGTCAAAGAATTTTTGACAAGGGTGACAAGATCATTCAATGGGGAAAGGCAGTCTTTACAAAAATGGTGCTGGAAAAACTGGATATTCAAATGCAAAGAATGAAGTCATACCCTTATTTTACACCTTATACAAAAACTAATTCCAAATGGATCAAGGACCTAAGTGTAAGACCTAAAACAATAAAAGTCTTAGAAGAAAACAGGATGAAAGCTTTATGACATTAGACTTGGTAATGATATCTTGGATGTAACACCAGAGGTATAGGAAACAACAACAACAAAAAAGACAAACTGGACTTCATGAAAATTTTAAATTTTTGTGCATCAAAAGACACTATCAAATAGGCAACCCACAGAATGGGAAAAAATATTTGCAAATCATATGTCTGATATCCAGAATATATAAAGAAACTCCTAAAACACTGAAAAATAACCCAATTCAAAACTGGGCAAAAGGCTTAAACACACATTTCTCCAAAGAAAATATATGATTATAACAGGTCACTAAACATCATTAATCATTAGGGAAATGCAAATCAAAACTACAATGATATACCACCTCATATCCATTAGAATGGCTATTAACCAAACAACAGAAAACAACAAAAATGTGAAGAAATTGTAACCGCTGTGCATTGCTGATGGGAATGTAAAATGGTGCAGCCACCACTATGGAAAACAGTATAGCAGTTCCTCAAAAAATAAAACTAGAATTATCACATGATCCAGCAATTCCACTTCTGAATATATAACCAAAAGAATGAAAAGCAGGGTTAAAGACCCTGTTCATAGTAGCATTATTCATAATACCTAAAACATGGAAGCAACCCAAATGCCATCCAAGAACAAATGGACAAGCAAAATGTGGAATATACATACAGTGGAATGTTAATTGGCTTTTAAAAGAAAGGACATTCTATAATATGCTACGACATGGATGAACCTTGAGAACATTATACTAAGTTAAATAAGCCAGTATCCAAAAGACAAATACTATATGATTTCACCTATAGGTCAAAATCATAGAGACAGAAAGTGGAATGTTAGTTGCTAGGGACTGGGCAAGGGGAGAATAGAGAATCATTGTTTAATGGGTATAGAGTTTCTGTTCTTCAAGATGAAAAAGATTATGAGTATGTTTAGTGGTAATAGTTGCATAACAACTTGTATGTATTTAAGAACACTGAAAAATGGTTAGGATTGTTAAGTTTTATGTTACGTGTATTTTACCTCAATAAAAAAAGTGAAAAACTATATAAGGAGAAAAAATAAGTCATAAAGAAATATGACTTATTTCTTTATTGAAATGCCACAAGCATCTGGTGAGGGAGAAAAACCTCTGCAACACTTCAATAATGGGAGAGTGGGACCTATCTTCCCTCTAAAAACAAGATGGACAAAACATTTTTTTTAAAAAGACTTAAAGGTATCAAAAAAATAACAAGGCAGTGAAAAATTGCAATGCCAAGATGATGGAAAAGTTAACCCATAAAGATAAGACACTGTATTTAGGTCTATTTTTGTCCTCATGATTTCTGCCTTTTCAGACAGAAGTAGATGAAACAACAAAAATGTGATGAGTGATTTTCAGAGTCCCACAGTGCTGAAAGGGGATAAAAACTGGAATCCGGAACCCAAAAAAGATACTTTCTAAGGCTTTGGTTTGAGATCCCAAAACAATACTCAGGAAGGGTGAAAAGAAAATGGATCAGCATTCATAGAGACTGAAGTACAAATCTCAATCACTGACTGTACTGGGGGATCTGAGTGTTCCAAAAGCTAAAATAAGTCATCTCTGAAGAGAGGTAGTATCATCTTAGGCCTGAAATTATCTCTACAATTTTTCTAAAGCAATACAAAGCACTCAGTCAAAAATAACTATTCAGTTCAGAAAGCAACACAAGTCTGAAAATCAAAATAAACAATACAGAAAAGGTTAAGCAAAAACCAAAAAAGTAAAAAAGAAAAAAAAGAGGAAAAAGCCAGACATAAAAGAATTTAATCAAAACTATTTAATCAATTCCTTTTATATAAAGTTAAAAATCAGACAAAATTAATTGATAGTATTAAACGTCAGAATAATAGTTAACTTTGGAGAGTGGTGAGGGGTAGTATTAAGAGAGGGCACAGAATGGGCTTCTGGGGTACCAATAATGTCCTATTTCGTGATCTTGAGTGATGATGAGTGTTTTCAATTTATTATTTATTTAGCTGTACCTTTGTGATCTGACCACTTTATGCATGTTATACTTCAGTAAAAAATAGTTCCATACCAAGGGTAAGAAACTTAAAGCAGTTTGCCCTGAATTCAGGCAATTAGTGAATTTCTGTAGTGAATTTAAAGACAATAATAAAACTGATGAAAAACCAGTCTACTTTCTTTAGTATCACCAAGTGTCAGTGACTACCAGCTATTGAACATTAAATTTATCATCAGAGATTATCTCCTACCAAAAAAAAAAATCAACCAAAAAATGTGTTGAAATATCCAGTGCTTCCCCTCTATTACCACGAGCTAAATATATTAGATTTAAAAGTTACTTATGTACAGGATTTTTTAATTCAATAACTGTACTATGCAGTTAACAGGAGAAAATATAGCAAATCCACTATCACAGCGGCCAACATGTGCATTACCACCTGAGTAAATTCTTCTCCCTCAATCCTTATAATTTTTGTATTATTATTTTAAATTTTAAAGACAAAAAAAAAAAGCACAAATTCAGAAACATGCCTAAGGTTCTTAGAGAGTCTAAATTAGGGGAGAAATGTTTTAACAATTTTTGCTTAACCTTTCTATGATCCCTGCAATCAAAAGCAAGGAACAATTAAGTAAAAGGTAAATAATACGTAAATTAAGTTTCTATTTGTCTACTAATTACTATAAAATATTTATGAAATAAATAGTATATACAACAGGAAATGCCTTCAAACAGATTTTTAAGAACAGACACACAGGTCAATAGAACAGAATAGAGAGCGTAGAAATAAATGTCTTTATGGTCAACTGATATTTGACAAAGAAGGCAAGAGCATAATACAATGGAACAAAGTCTCTTCAATAAATGGTTTTGGGAGAACTGGACTGGTACATGCCAAAAAATTAAACCAGACCACCATCTTACACCATACACCAGAATAAACTCAAAATGGATAAAAGACTTAAATCTAAGTCGTGATACCATAAAAATCCTAGGGGAAAATATAGGTGGTAAAACTTCAGGAATCTCACACAGCAATATTTTTGCAAATACATCCCCTAGAGCAGGGAGAATAAAGAAAATATAAAGAAATGGGACTACACCAAATTAAAAAGCTTCTGCATAGCTAAAGAAACCATCATCAAAATAAAAAGGGAACCGCATGAGAGAACGTATTTGCCAATGACACATTGGACGAGGGTTTAATCTCCAAAATATTTGAAGAGTTTATACAACTCAACACCAGGAAGGCAAACAATCCAATTAAAAAATGGGTGAAGGACATCAACAGACACTTCTCCAAAGAAGACATACAAGAGGGCCCAAAGACATATGAAAGGATGCTCGACATGACTAGTCATCAGAGAGATGCAAATTAAAACCACAATGAGATACCACCTCATACCTCCCAAAACGGCCATCATTAATATAGCAACAAACAGTAAGTGCTGGCAAGGATGTGGAGAAGAGAGAATTCTAGTGCACTATTGGTGGGAATGCAGAATAGTGCAGCGACTGTGGATAACAGGATGGAATTTCCTCAAAAAACTGAAAATGGAACTGCCTCTTGACCCAGTGATTCCACTCCTGGAAATATATCCTAAGAATCCCAAAACACCAATTCAAAAGAACATGTGCACCCTTATATTCAGAGCAGCACTATTTACAATAGCCAAGATTTGGAAACAGCCTAAGTGCCCATCAGTAGATGAGTGTATAAAACCCTGTGGTACATCAACACAATGGAATACTATGCAGCAAAAGGATAGAAGAAATTCCTACCATTTGTGACAGTGTGGATGGAACTGGAAACTACTATGCTAAGTGAAATAAGCCAGGCAGTGAAAGACAAACATTGTATGATCTCACCTATAAAAGGAATCTAATAGATTTGCTCTATTTTGCTAATAGAGCAAAATAGAACCAGAAACATGGAAACATGAAACAGACTGACAGCAGCCAGAGTGGCAGGAGGAAGAGAAAATGGTGGAAAGAAGGGGAAGGGATCAAAGAACATGTATGAATGACCCATGGACACGGACAAGATGTGGGGACTGACTGTGGAAGTGGGGGGTGGGCTGGGCAAAGGAGGACAAACAGGGAAAAACTGGGACAACTGTAGTAGAATAAAAAAAACCTGTGGTACATTTACACAATGACTACACAGCAGAAAGAAAGAAGTAATTCCTACCTTTTGCGACAGCATGGATGGAACTGGAGACTATTATGCTAAGTGAAATAAGCCAGTCGGTGAAAGATAAATACCGTATGATCTCACTTATAAGAGGAATCTAACAAAATAAACTAATGGTGAAAACAGAACCAGAGACATACAACCATGGAACAGACTGACAGCTCTAAGACGGGAGGGGAGAGGAGGGGACTGATTGAAAGGTGAAGGGAGTATTCAAAGAACATATGAAGGACCCATGGACATGGACAACAGTATGGTGATTGACTATGGAAGTGGGGGGCAGGTTGGGTGGAGGGGGGCAAAGGGGGAAAGTTGGGACAACTATAATAGCATAAACAGTAAATATTTAAAAATAAAAATAAAAAAACAGATTTTTAAGAGATATGTGATGGCCCAACTCAACAGTTCTTAAATTCTGATATGCAGGTTAACTTGGAATTTGTGAAAAATCAAAATGCCTGAACGCTCTTATATCAGAAATTCAGTAAGGTTCAAGCTCCATATTTCTATTAAGTTTCCCAGTTGCTACTTAGGCATATCAAAATTTAAGTACCACAGACCTAATTATTTATAAATCTGGAAAATATAAGCTATAGAACAATTATACTTTCTCAGAACAGTTGTAAAATAAAATAGTAGAACAACGCATTTCAAAAATGATAACGCACAGTACTAAAAATGAATATATGTCTATAGGTGAGTACCACACAGAAAACAGCAGTGCAATAAACTCTTGGTTAGGAAAACTCCTGTCACTGTCTTTACTCTAAAGCAATTTTTTAAAAATCTTGGCTGAATTTCTCTGTAACTAGGTATAGTAACTAAAAGGCTTTCCAATATAATGACAAAAAACAAGCCTATTGCAAAAGGTGCACTCATTCTTTAACACTCTGTATGGAAAAAAATACCAATAACAATCAATAAATGCATTACCATTTTGGTAATATTTACTTAAAACAAATAACTAGTTTATTTGTACCAGATACCTGCAAAGAATAATGAAGAATTTGACAAGCAAAACTGATAAGGCTTGCTGTTGTTCCTCTAACCCATCTGCCATTTTCTGAACACAGTGTAGTAGCTGGATCCTCAGAACCTGCAGAATATTGTCAGGAAGCAGAGATATTCCTGGAGGCACATCATCTACCCTACAACATAAGGGGAACAAAATAAGAAGTGTGTTTACATATAGGAAGAAAACATTTCACACGTTAGAGGAATTGCATATTCAGCTCAAATCCTAAAGCAGCTCTTTTATTCCAGATATTCTGTGCCTTCTTCTCTGCAAGACACCACCATATGACAAGTGACACTTTATAAGATTTTAAGAGAGGTTAGTCTTACTTCAGAGGAGGCTTACTGAAAGAGAAAAAGACAGAGAGGCTTTTTATATTTTAAATTTTGCTATTTTTAGAGAAAATGTTTAGAACATAAATTAGTTCATTTTCTATTTAGAAATGTAATATATCTGTGTGTGCATACCATTTCTAAAAAAAATAATAACAAGCAAATAGAAATGAAGTACCTATACTAAACAATATTCACCTACCTACAGGTTACCCAAGCCATGTGATCAGAAGAGGGAGAGAAGATAATCAGCAAAAGAAAAGCAAAAAGATAAAAGAGGTGAATGTAGAACCTCAAGTATAAGCATCAGTAGATGTTTTTTAAGTAGTATTTCAATATTTTTGACAACTGGTTTCTGTATAAGAAGATGATATTGTTAGCCCTGGCCAGGTAGCTCAGCTGATTAGAGATCTGTCCTGATACATGAAGGTTGTGGGTTCCATCACTGGTCAGGCACCAACCAATGAATGCATGAATGGGTGGAATAGCAAATCAAGGCTTCTCTCTTTCTCCCTTCCTACCTCTCTAAAAAATAAATAAATTTTTTTAAAAAATTTTAAGAAGACTATATTGTTCTTCAAGGGCAAAAGCCAACACGAGGTGTGACTGGCTCCTCTGTGTGTCTCTTAAAATAAAAAATCCCTAGATTCTAAGTCATAAGACCTGCATACTAAGTTCCACCTCTGAAACATGAAGCACTTCATTTAATCTCTAAAGTTCCCTAGTCTATAAAACTATAGTGTCATCTGCCTTATTTCACAGGGCTCTGAAACCAGAAAGTCAATGTGCATTTTCAACTTTGAAATATGTAAAAAACTCCAAAACATGTAATATATTTTCAATATTTTGTACCATCACTAAAGCCTAAGAATCTTTTCATAAGTCGCTTTTTTCCCTATCTCTATTCAGAAAAATGCCCAATCTCAAAGGAGCACACTAAAAAAACTCCTACTGTTAAATAACAATTATACCTTATAATTGTCTATCTGCCAATAATGCTTAGTATAAAGTATTACTATTCTTATACCAAGTAAAAGGCTACTCTGATCACTGTGGACAGAAAAATTTAAAGCATATTACTAGTAGTCACATAAAAATATATGATACTTATTATTAGCCTCTTTTTGAATCACAGTGCAATGTAAAGTGTTTTATAAAATAAACACCTGACTTTAATTAAATTACACAGAAAATAAATCACAGGGCACATTACCAAGATTGTCAAATTCTATAACCATGTTACGAAGATACATGTATCATTTTAGTGAAGTTAGGGGTAAACAGTATCTCTGGTATTGAGGAGGTATATATGTTCACAAACCAAGGAACAGTGATCCACTTTAACAACCCTGAAGTTCAGGCATCTCTGGCAGCGAACACTTTCACCATTACAGGCCACGCTGAGACAAAGCCGCTGACAGCAATGCTACCCAGCATCTTAAATCAACTTGGTGCAGACAGTCTGACTAGTTTAAGGAGACTCACTGAAGCTCTGCCCAAACAATCTGTGGATGAAAAAGCACTACTTCCTACAAGAGAGGATGATGATGAAGTTCCAGATCTTGTGGAGAATTTTGATGAGGCTTCCAAGAATAAAGCAAACTGAATTGAGTCAACTTGTGAAGATAAACTTGAAGAAGTTACTCAGAGCTGCTATTGTATATTATGACTGCTTTTACAAATTTTGTTTATGGATCTGATAAAATCTAGATCTCTAATATTTTTAAGCCCTAGCCCCTTGGACACTGCAGCTCTTTTAAATTTTTGCTTCTACACAAATCATTTTTTACAGCTAATTAAGCTGAAAAAGCCTGGGAATAAGGTTTGAAACCAAGGTTAAAAAAAATAACAATAAGTCTCGGCATTGCTTCGCTTGTAGCTGTGGAATCTTTCATTCTTATTTATAGATGGTACCAGAAAAGCCTCATTTTTATATATACTTTTTTCTTGCCTGAAAGCTAAAATAGAGGTGATCAGAATAACCAGAGTAACTTCAAAATAATAAAGATTTAAACATAACTTATTTTCAAAATTAAGCTGAACTATTCCTCCTCACTTTTCCAAAAACATAAACAAGAAAGACAACATCATGTTTAATATTCAATCCTAGTTACTTAAAGGATTAGTTCCTTTCATCTTCAGGTGTCCCATTCTCTATCTGCACACGCTTATCTTACTAGACAGAAAAAGAAATAGCTTTTAAAAGAGAAAACTATGCTTGATTTTTTTTTCCTAATCTCATTATAAAACTAGGCCTTGGTTAGAACATGATGTATAGGCAAAGTTAAAATTTTTAGCCATGTTCTTAATATGATGAGGATTTAAGAATGTAGAAGCATTTTCCCACCTCTAGGACTTTATTGCCCAAAATTCTATGCTACTTTTTGCTGAAATTTCCCAAATCTGTTCTAGAAACCTGTTTCACTCTTCTGTTTGGCTACTGAATGTCAGTAGTAAAGATATGATAACTGTTGTCTCAACCTATCACAGAAAGAAGTCCAGCTTAAATTTCAAGGCTTTAAATTCTGGTAAAAGCAATCCTTGCCTTGTATTATGAATTCTCTAACTTGTAAATTCCATAAATTCAGTCTACTTTAAATCATTATATGAGATTTTCTTATTTTTAAGGCTGACTAAATTAATTTCACACATCTTGGACATAGCATTCACTTGAAAAATTTTAAGTTTACTACTAGTAAAATCTAAATTTATCAGTTTTCTGACAAAGATATGAAATACAATTTTAAATAAGCCAACAAAATCACAAATAAAACAATGCTCCTGGCATGCTTTCACTTACTTTTAATATAGTAGTGGCAATATATGTTTACATAATGTTTTTAGAAATGATACCCCCCCAAAAGAGACATTAATAATGTAAAGATGGTAACAAGTGCCACTTAGAAAATCCCAACTATTCAAAGGCCCACATCTTAACTCCATAAAAATCTCTTAGGCTCATCATGATTTGAAATGAGCTGTAAATTATTTAAGAAGCACTTCTAAAAACAAACTACAACAATACTTTATGAGTAGAAAATCAATAACATATAATCTTATTTTGAGTTAAAGACTTAATACTGTATAAACCTGTTACAAATACTCATAATCTAATGAAGAAGAACTCTGAAACTGTATTTATAAATAAAGAAGCACTACTGCTTTTGGAGCATAACCACATCCTTTCTTCAGTTCAAGGCTTTGGTTAAAAGCTCTACTAAGTTCTTTCTCTGAATTATTACAATCACCTCTTATCTGGGCTTCTTGCCTTCAGTCTCAACCCTTTTCAATCCAACCTCCAAATGTCACCAAAGCAACTTTAAAAACAACTTGATTATGACACTCTTGGGCAGGAAATTCTTTAGTAGAGACTTCCATAACAAAAAAAATCGAAGTCCATTAACAGTGTACACCTGGCACTTCACAATCTGGCCTCCTACTTGATTCTCAAGATACGACCCATCTGTGCCTATCCTCTTACTGCCTACCTCCATCCCCAAACTGCAAATGCTTTCCTCCTTGAAGATTTCTAATTCTCCAGATATTCTCTCTCATCATCGAACACCACCCATTTGTCCCTTCCCCTGTCAACACATGCTCTCTACATGGGGTTTCTTTTGTAGCTGAAGTGTCTACTCATTTCTCCAGCTTTTTAACCCAGCCAACCTGACCTCTGTCACCTGACTTACAAGTAGCAGATCTTCAAGATGGCTTGAGATACAACTTGTTCTGAGAAGTAGACCTGGGAATGGTGAGAGTTGGGAAATGGTGGTAGGAAGAAGAATGGGAGAAAAGATTTGTACTTGCACTTGGCCGTAAGATTTGCATTTCCCATTTATTGATGTTCAAATCTAGCTTTTAGAAACATAAATACTTCACCTCCTCTCAGATGTTCTTCTAAGGCCCTACTCTATGGCCAGGAAGAGATGTAAGTTTCAACTTAAATGCCTGTGGTATAATAAAGAAATTTTATGCAAATTAAGTGGCTCACGATGGGCCCTTAGACAGTTCTGCGTGAAGCTGGCCTCATCCGAAAGACCCTCCTCCCCCCCTACTTTCTGGGAGAGAGAACCTGGTGACTGAGTTCAACCATATGGTCAATGAGGTAATAGGACCCAATAAAACTCTGGACACCCAAAGCTCAGAGTTGCCTTATTTGAACACATTGATGTTTAGGGAGAGCAACATGCCCTGACTCCATAGGGCTGGAGTATGGAAGCCCTGCATCAAAACCTTTCCAGGCCCTGTCCTACATGAATCCTTTATGATAAAACCATAACCACAAGTACAGTGCTTTCAGTGAGTTCTGTGAGTTGTTCTAGCAAATTGCTGAACCTGAGGAATTTGTGAGAACTCCCAAATTTACAGCTAATTGGTAAGAAGTGTGCAAAGCTCCTAAGACTTGCAAACAGTATTTGAAGTAAAAGTTGTCTAATGCAGTACTTTGCCCTTAAGTTGCAGGTTCTGGCACTAACTCCAGGTAGTGTCATGTCAGACTTGAAGTGAACTGCAGGACACCCAGTTGCCAGGGGCTGACCAAAATGGAAAAGGGGCTTCTAGAAGCCAAGTCTAGTATCAGCAAAAAGAAAAAAAGACTGCTGTGATCATTTAGCAGTATCTATCATGAGAGTGGGGTTATATAATATAGAGTATCATGTGTGTCACATAACTGCTCTCCTTGTATATGTCACCAGTAAGTCTCTGTGCCAAAAATTAACAAACTCACCCAATGGTAAGATTATTAAGTGTTTCTACATACCTGGTAGGCAGCTTTTCAAAGTCAACATCTAAGAATTGTTCATAGCTGGAAACAAAATTGTCCAACCATAACTTCAGGTAATCTGGATCTTTCTGAAATAAGAAAAACATTTGAGTATTAAGGCTATCTGTGAGGGGGGGGAGTTTTTACTCCTATTAAGCAAATATAACTGGATAAATCTAAAGAAGAAATGAGCCCTGGCCAGTGTGGCTCAGTGGACTGAGTGCCAGCCTGGGAACTGAAGGGGTGCCGGTTCGATTCCCAGTCAGGGTGTACATCTGGGTTGCAGGCCAGGTCCCCAGTAGGGAGTGTGCGAGAGGCAACCAATCAATGTATCTCTCACACATCAATATCTCTGTCCCTTTCTTGCTCTATTCTCTCTAAATAAATAAAATTTTTTTTTTAAAGAAATAAAACGAAATCTCGAAGTGATACTCGGGAAGACATATGTTCTAAGTACAGTCAAACCTCCATTCTCGAACGATTTGGTTCTTGACCAGATTGTTCATTAAAAAAAAACAACCAAACAAACAAACAAAAACGCTCAGTTGCCCTGACTGGTGTGGCTCAGTTGGTTAGGCTTCATCCCACAAGGCTAAAGGTTGCTGGTTGGATTCCGAGTCCAGGCACATCCCTGGGTTGCTGGATGAGTCTTGGTTGGGGTGCGTACAAGAGGCAATTGATGGATGTTTCTCTCCCTGTTTCTCCCTCCCTTCCCCTCTCTCTAAAATAAATAATTTTTTTTTAATGTCTCAGTTGTCTAACAAACTTCAGGTCTCAATTCTCTACCTGACAATCCTTTCATGCTTATACCTGTCTGATCAGTCATGCATCTTTCATGTGGCAAACAAAGGAGATTCTGTTTTTGAACAAATCGGTTCTCCAACAGTTTTCTAGAACAAATTAAGTTTAAGAATGAAGGTTCTACTGTATAGCGAACCTTCAAATGGTTTTTTGTATCACTCACACAAAGAGTTACAGTCTTAATATCCCATAAGACTCTTAAAAATTTGCCCTCCTCTCCCTCTGAAACCTTATCCATTATTGCCCTATACTGCACTGGCTTGCTGGCTGTTACAGGGACAGGCCAGCCGTGCCCTCACCTTAAGTAAGGCCTTTGTAATGGTTGTTTTTTCTTCCCAGAACACTTTTCCCTCATGTAGCTGAATGGCTAACTCCCTCATTTTCCTCAAGTCACTCTTTAAATGACATTTTCAATGAAACCAATTTTACCACCCTTTCTTAAAATTGCAAACCTTTTTTTAAAAATTTTAAAAGATTTTATTTTTTTATTTTTGGAGAGGGGAAGGAAGGGAGAAAGATAGGGAGAGAAACATCAATGTGTGGTTGCCTCTCGCACACCCCCCACTGGGGACCTGGCCCACAACCCAGGCATGTACCCTGACTGGGAATCGCACCAGCGACCCTTTGGTTCACAGGTCTGCGCTCAATCCACTGAGCCACACCAGCCAGGGCAAACTGCAAACCTTCTTACTCACCTTTACCTTGCCCCATTCTGTTGCCCCGCTTCATGTTTCTTTCTCACCTTCTAACATACTCTATAATTTACTTATTTATTAATTTGTCTGTCATTTCCCCTAAAATGTAGGTTTCACAGTATAGGAGCTATCTAGGGCTCACCGTGAGTAACCTCTTTTTGCTTACTAATGGATACCAAGTACCTAAAAATAGTGCCTAGCACTCACCTGGTACTCAATAAATACTTGTTAAATGAATTAATGAGAAACATAAAATACACAAGTAAAATCAAATTGAAAATGTATCATTACCCTAAACATAAAAATGAAAACTAAAATCACCTAAAACAAAATATAAGAGAATACTTTTATAACCTTGGGGTAGACAAAACATTTTTTATCTGGGACACAAAATCACAAACCATAAAAAAAGAAGAAAAAAATTGTAATGGTTTTAATCAAAATAAAAAAAAAAACTTTTACTCATCAAAAGACATCTTTAAGAAAATTAAAAGGCCACCCTGGCTGGTACAGCTCAGTGGATTGAGCGTGGGACTGCAAACCAAAGAGTTGCCATTTCGATTCCCAGTCAGGGAACATGACTGGGTTGTGGGCCAGGTCCCCAATAGGGGGTGTGCGAGAGGCAACCACACACTGATGTTTTTGTCCCTCTCTTCCTCCCTCCTTTCTCCTCTAAAAATAAATAAATAAAATCTTGGAAAAAAATTAAAAGGCCATATATCAGCTGAAAATATTCTCAGTACATATATCTGACAAAGAACTTACATCAAGAATTTACAAACCAATAATTCAATTTAAAAATGGGCGAAAGACTCAAAACGCTTTACAAAAGGGCTAAACAGCTAAATAGTTCACAAAAGCATGCTCAACATCATTAGTTATTTGGAGAAATGCAAACTGAAATCAAATAAAGCATCATTTATTAACCACTAGAATGGCTAAAATTAGAGAGACTAACCGTATCAAGTATAAGTAAAGATGTAGAGCTACTGGAACTCACATTTCTGGTGGGAGTATAAAATAGTATAATCACTTGGAAAATAATTTGACATTTACATTTACCACATGGCCTATTCATTTTCTCCTGAGAGAAGTGAAAACATATCCACAAACACTTGTACAAAAATGTTCATGGAATGTTAGACTTGAAACCATAAAAATCCTAGAAGAAAACATAGGCAGTAAAATCTCAGACATTTCTCATAACAATATTTTTTCCGTTATATCGCCCGGGGCAAGGAAAACAAAAGAAAAAATAAATAAATGGCACTACATCAAACTAAAAAGTTTTTGCACAGCAAAGAAGACCATCAACAAAATAAAAAGACAACCCACTGAATGGGAGAACATGTTCACTAATACATCTGATAAGTGGTTAATATCCAAAATTTGTAAAAAAAAAAAAAACCATACAACTCAACACGAAAAAAAGAATCCAGTTAAAAAATGGGCAAAGGACCCAAAAAGACACTGCTCTAAAGAGGACACAGAGATGGCCAATAGACATATGAAAAGATGTCCTTATTCATTAGAGAAATGCAAATTAAAACCACAATGAGCTATCACCTCACACCTGTCAGAATGGCCATCATCAACAATCAACAGCAAGCACTGAGGAGGATGTAGAGAAAGGGAACCCTTTCACATTGTTGGTGGGAATGCAGATTGGTGCAGCCTTTGTGGAAAGCAGTATGCAGTTACCTCAAAAAATTAAAAATGGAATTGCTAAAACACAATGATTCCACGTCTGGGAATATATCCAAAGAATCACAAAATTCTGATTTGAAAGGATACATGCACCCCTATGTTCACTGCAGCATATTTACAATAGCCAAGATTTGGAAGCAGCCCAAGTGTCCATCAGTAGATGAGAGGATTAAAAAGCTGTGATACATTTACACAATGGAATACTATTCAACAGTAAAAAAAAGAAGGAAATCTTACCACTTGGGACAGCATGGATGGACTTTATGCTAAGTGAAATAAGCCAGTCAGAGAAAAAGACAAGACCATATGATTTCACTCATATATAGAATCTAATGAACAAAATAAAATAACAAAGAAAACATAAACAGACTCATAAAGACAAGACTGACAGCTGTCAGAGGCAAGGAGGGTTATGGGATAGGTGAATAAGGTGAAGGGATTAAGGAAAAAAAAAAAACTGAAGACACAGACAACAGTATGATGATTACCACAGAGAAATGGGGGTGGGAGGAGGTAGAAGAGGGTAGGTAGGGGATAAGTGGTAGGAGATGGAAGATTTGGAGTGTTGAACACAAAATACAGTATACAGGTGTTTTATTATAGACCTATATACCTGAAACCTATATAATTTTATTAACCAACATTACCCCAGTAAATTCAGTAAGAAAAAAATAAAATATTCATAGTGTTCTAAAAAATGGTCATAGAATTATTTTTAATAGCCCAAATCTATAAACAAACCACAAATCCATCAACAGGTTAAGTGAAAAAAACTGTGCTATATTCACACAGTGGAATGCTATTCCCTAATAATGAATGAACTATTGATAAAACAAAAAAATTTTAAAAGTATGTTCAGCAAAAAAATGACAGGCATTCAAGTAGATACACTGTATAATTTCATTTATACAAAGTTCTAGCCTGGCTGGTGTATGTAGCTCAGTGGATTGAGCACGGGCTGCAAACCAAAGGGTCTCTGGTTCAATTCCCAGTCAGGGCACATGCCTGGGTTGCAGGCTGGGTCCCTAGTGGGGGCCACATGAGAGGCAACCACACATCGTCTCTCTCCCTCTCCTTTTCCCTCCCTCCCTCTCTCAAAAAATAAATAAATAAAATCTTTAAAAAAAAAGTTCTAGAGCAGGGTTACAGAAATTAGACCACTGGCTGTCTTTCAGAACACTAAAAAGAGGCACAAAGAAGGGTACTTTCCTCGGTGACAGAAATTTTCTATTTTTTTGATTAGGGTAGTAGCTACATTAATGTGTGCTTGTATCAAAACTCATCAAATTTGACACTTATAATCTGTGCATTTGCGGTAAGTTACATCTCAAAGCTGATTTGAAAAAATATTCATCAGAAAAATGTCTATTTAAATATAACTACATCATTAAAAATGATGTTCAAATTTGTTTCCTTCACCTCCTGAACATTTCGTTATTCAATTTCAAAATGATAGTCAGGAGTCAGTTACTTAGTCATTAGTTATTTCCCTAAAATAAAAGCATTACTCTACAAATCTGAATTCCTAAAAGAATGTTCTCAGAATATGCAGACTGCTGACCTTTTGTGTATTTGTTTTTCTATTAATATTCTGTTCCAAAATCAGATCAAAAATTGCCACTATCTACACCATCACTGAGAAATAAGATGGAAACATTTCAGAAAAAGAACTCATGAGAAATTTTCTCAAGGATTTCATTACTTGTTTTTCATTTCCAGCTAGCATGTCCTTCATTCGTTCATTCATTCATTCATTCATTTATCCACTCAAGATAGGGCTCCATAAATACAAGTAGCTGGAATTTTCCTTATCGTTGTTCCTTTTTAATAAAGCAGAGGAGCCTCTCTTAGTAAAAGTTAGAAACAAAATAGTCTCATAATGCCATAAAGAATTAATGCTTTTCTCCCTCATAGTTTATTTAGGAACTCTACAGTATCCGGTTCAAAGTCTAAAGGTGAGAACTACCAAGTGTTTAACAAGTACAGGGTTCTCCTAGGAAGTTGAGCAACTATAAGGAAAGAAATGGTACTTAAATTTGTAAATGTTTCATTTAGTGAGAAGTAAAGCAGTTAGTTTTTTGAGCATCTGCCATATGCTAAGTACTAGAGCAAACATTAAAGTACATATACATATATGTATATATGTCATCCAATTTATTTCTTACAACTATCCAGAGGTTTCCTCTCCCCCATTTTAAAAGTCAGAATAGGGAAGTTCTAAGGATATGCAACTTGTCCACAGTCACGTAGTTAATAATCAATAGTACTGGTTTTAACTGAAAGGATATATGAATCCTACTGTACTCTTCCCAATGCACTAACCTGTCTGTGAACCATGAACAGGAACAAAATGGAGTTCAGTGGGCAAAAAGAGGAAAATTTAATCAGAATCAATAAATTTGAAGCCAAAAACAATTTAACACAAAAATCATCCACATTCCACACAGCCTGAGTAAAGCCTTTAAGGATCTATACTTTACTGCCAAAGGCATAAAAAGGAAGATCTGCACACACCCAGAAACATTAAGTGAATCTCAAGCTTGGTCACTTTCACGATTAAGAGTTGTTTAGTATATTGAAAACACCACAGGATGATCTATCTCCACAAGTGTACAAAGTTAATTAACACAACACATGAATTTAGTAAGTACTGCAGGAGCACTGGGGCCAAATTATGTGGGCCCTAAATCCCTGCTCTGTCACTTTCTTGAACAAGTCACCCTATGACTGGCTGCACATCAGTTTCTTCTTCTGTAAGAATGAGGATAATGGTAGTCCCTTTCTTTACAGGGCTCTGGTGAAAATTAAGTCACCTGAAATATGTCAAAGACTTAGAACATAACGCCTAACACACAGTATATGCTCAATAAATATTAACTAGTATTATTTTTATAACCTACTATGTGCCAAAATTAGGAAGCTCCCACAAAACAAAATGTTCCATGCTATACATAAACACATTTAAATATTTCATGATCCCGTTTGCCACATGACCCCAAGTATTCTTTTCTTTTCAAATCTTTTTGCATTTACTATCTCTGCCACTCTGTTTTTCATCTGTAAAATGAAGATAATATTTCCTACCTCATAGGGCTGAGAGCACTACACAATATAAATAATAAATTTAAGGCCCGACATTTAGCAAATGCTCAAAACATGTTGGCTACCATTATTAAGATACAGACTTTGTTATTAAATTGGTCACGGTCCAATGTAATAAAATAAGCAATTATGAAATTACAAAATCAACTTTATTGATTTTGCACTCAAATATTCATCCAATCATCTGCCATTGTATAAGATAAATATACTCTGTCATTTGAGCTGTTATGTAGCTTCCTACTGGTCTCAGTAGCTTCAATTTCTCCCACCTATACATAGCTACTAATGGGATTTGTTAAATTAAAATGCAATTATGTCATCTCTCCTGTTCAAATACCTGCCATGACTCCCCATTACCATAAAATTAAATCCAACACTTGGAGATGTGCTGTCCAATACAGTGACCACTGGTCAAATGGGATTATTTAAATTATATTAAAACACAAGAGGTTTTTATCTTCTCGTAACATCCATTCCCCTGCAGGGAGGCTTTAGCAGGTAATGGGATTAAGGAATCCATACAATTTCACCTAGTTCTTAAAGGTAGTTACAGGTAAGAATAGGGGAAACACCTTACTTCCTCTTCACAATATTTGGGTTCTCGTATTCCTTCAAGTTTTAGAACTATGAACTTTTACAAAATATACATATTTCAACCATAAGTTGGGCAGCTCCCAACTTACATATGAGTTGGATTTTAAAAGTTCATTTAAGTGAGTTATACAGAGTAGGGCAAAATAGCTTTGTAGTTGTTTATATGGAAAATAATTTAATAATGAATAAATAATAATACAAAAATAAACTTTCACATACAACTGTAAACCAACTTTTGCCCTACCCTGTATTCATAATGTATTTTCTAACATTCTACCAAATAAAGATTAAATGCCCCCCATAGAAATTATTATTAATGGTGATTAGTCTTTAAGGCTAGCCCTCAAGTTTTTCTGAGAGAACCTGGTTACTTTAAAAAAAACATTTAAGAAGTATATGCAAAGGACAGTGCCAGACTCTCTGGATATGAGGACAAATAAAACAATCTTATGTCAGTTATACCTTAAAATTTAAAAAAACACACACATAACCTTGCCTCACAACGCCCTTTTTTTTTCCATAGAAAAGATAGACATAAGATTGTAACTTGGTGTAGCCACTATGGAAGACAGTATGGAGGTTCCTCAAAATTTAAAAATAGAACTACCACATGACTGTGAGCGATTCCACTCCTCAGCAATTATCTGAAGAAATCCAAAACACTAATTCAAAAGGATATATGCACCCCATGCTCCCCCTATGTTCACTTCAGCATTACTTCCAAGAGCCAGTTATTAAAGTCTTCACAGGAGTGTAAAGTATAGCATCAGGAGTATAGTCAATAACATTGCAATGACTATGAATGGTGACATATGAGCATTAGACTTATCAGATTGATCATTTATATAAATGTCTAATCACTATGCTGTACACCTAAATTAATATAATATTGTAGGTCCATAACCACAATTGAACAATAAGTTTTTAAGAGGCATAAACAAATAAATGCAAAACAGCATGAGAAATAAAATAGTGTTACCAGTTTTAAAACAATACAAAGAAGGGAGTTATTGACTCTGTCAAGGTAGGAGGTAATTGAGTAGCAGAAGCACTCAAAAGTTTTCATAGATTATAAGTGGATATCCTCAAGGAGGGAGGAGAGAAGAGAGGAATTCCAGACAGAGAGACAATATATGTTCAAAAATGTACAATATTTGGTATTGTTCCACTGCAGAAATGACAGAAAGAGCGGGACAGATACATAGAATTATGTATAAGATTAGAGAAGCCAGCATTTTCTAAGCAAGTACTGAGGCACACTGTTCATTTGGATTAGAATACATGATTTGAAAAAAATTCTCCTTTAAAGGTTTTATTTATTTAGACTCCTGAGACTTCCGGCCAAGATGGAGGCGTAAGTAGATATACTTTCTCTCCTCACACTACCAAATGGAGGACAACAACAAATTTAAAAACAAAAAACAACCAGAAGTGACAGAAAATCAAACTGTATGGAAGTTCAACAACCAAGGAGTTAAAGATGACACATTCATCCAGAAGACTGTTAGGAGGGGCAGAGATGGGCAGCTGGGGCAGAGAGGACTCACGACAAGGCAGTGGCAGGAGGACTAGGTGTTCCCATATTTGTGTGCAGATACACCAGGAGGAACAAGTGGGAAGAGAGAGGTTCCAGTGCAGGGTTCCAGTGCAGGAATAAAGCTTCAAAACATGACTGAAAAAACCTGTGAGTGTTGCGGCAGCCTAAGAAATTCCCAGCCCCACAGGAGAGTACACTAGAGAGACGCACAGGGTCCTAGAACATACACAAACCCACCCACACAGGATTCAGCACCAGAGGTCCCAGTTTGATTGTGGGTAGCGGTGGAAGTGACTGAAAGCCGAGAGCTGAGCAAGTGGCACTGTTCCCTCTCAGACCCCTCTCCACATAAAGCGCCACAACACAGCCATGTGGGTTGCCCTGCCCTGGCAAATCTAAGGCTCCACTCCTTACAATGTAACAGGTGCACCAAGACAAAAAAAAATATGGCCCAAATGAAAGAACAGATCAAAGCTTCAGAAAAAAATATAACTAAGCAACGAAGAGACACCCAACCTATCAGATGCACAGTTCAAAACACTGGTAATCAGGATGCTCACAGAAAAGGTTGAGTATGGTCACAAAATAGAGGAAAAAGTGAAGGCTATGAAAAGTGAAATAAAGGAATATGCACAGGGAACCAACAGTGACAAGAAGGAAACTGGGACTCACATCAATGATTTGGAGCAGAAGGAAGAAATAAACATTCAACCAGAACAGAATGAAGAAGAAAGAATTCAAAAAACTGAGGAGAGGCTTAGGAACCTCCAGGACAACTTTAAACGTTCCAACCTTGGAATCATAGGGGTGCCAGAGGAGAAGAGGAAGAGCAAGAAATTGAAAACTTATTTGAAAAAATAATGCAGGAGAACTTCCCTAATCTCACAAAGGAAACAGACTTCCGAGAAGTCTAGAAAGCTCAGAGAGTCCCAAAGAAGTTGGACCCAAGGAAGCACTCACTAAGGCACAGCATAATTATATTATCCAAGATTAAAGATAAGGAGAGAATCTTAAAAGCAGCAAGAGCAAAGTAGAGAGTTTTCTACAAGGAGTGTCCATAAGACTATCAGCTGATTTCTCAAAAGAAACCTTGTAGGCAAGAAGGGGCAGGAAAGAAGTATTCAAAGTCATAAAAGGCAAGGACCTACAACCAAGATTACTCTATCCAGCAAAGCTATCATTTAGAATGGAAGGGCAGATAAAGTGCTTCCCAGATAAGGTCAAGTTCAAGGAGTTCGTCATCACAAGCCCCTATTATATAAAATATTAAAGGGACTTATCTAAGAAAAAGAAGATGATCAAAAATATGAACAATAAAATGACAACAAACTCAAAACTATCAACAATCAAACCTAAAAAAACAAAAACCAACCAAACTAGAACAAGAACAGAATCACAGAAATGGAGATCACATCAAGGGTTAGTGGGAAGGTGGAGGGGAGAGAACCGGAGAAAAGGTACAGGGAATAAGAAGCATAAATGGTAGGTCCAAAGTAGACAAGGGGAGATTAAGAATTGTATGAGAAATGAAGAAGCCAAAGAACTTATATGTATGTCGCATGGACATGAACTAAGGGGGGGAAATGCAGGTGGGAGGTAGGGTACAGGGGAATAAAGGGAGAAAAATGGGAGAACTGTAATGGCATAATCAATAAAATATATTTAAAAATAAAGATTTTTTAAATTTATTTTTAGAGAGGGGAAGGGAGAGAAAAACAGAGGGAAAGAAACATCATGTATGGTTGCCTCTCAAGCACCTCCTACTGTGGACCTGGCCCTCAACCCAGGCATGTGCCCTGACTGGGAATTGAACCAGCGACCCTTTGGTTCACAGGTAGACCATCCTGTGAGCCACACGAGCCAGGGCTGATTTGAAAGTTTTAAAAAAGAAAAGATGGCTGTGATTAATCAAGTTTCAGATGCCCTTATTAAGCAGAGTTAAATGAGATTTTAAATAATATATTATATTTGAGATGAAATATGCCTTGTGGGTGGCATTAGAAGGGGTGGACATATATGAGCTTTCCAAAATAAATATAACCACCTTATCTTCCTGACTCAATTTCATTAGTTTTATCAAAGAACCAACTTTTTATTTGGTTGATCCTTCCCATATGTTCATTAATCCACTGATTTCTACTCTTTCTAAAAGCATTTTATTAATGATAAAATTTAAAACATACATAAAATTAGAGAGAATGGTATAATGACTCAGTTCTAATAATGATCAAATCATGCATAATCAATCTTCTTTCACATATATCCCTACCCTCAATTGGGATATCATATCATTTCATCCACAGGTATTTCAATATATATCCCTAAAAGGTATCTTTTAACATATGACAATATTATCACATCTAAAAAAAAATCAGCAGTTCCTTAATATCAGTGTTCACACTTTCCTGATTCACTTATAAATGCCTTTGATAAGATCAGGTCCCAAATAAAGTCCATAAATGATAATTGGTTGGTATATCCTTTAAGTCTTTTTAAAGCTATTACATTTCTTTTTTCGCCCTAAACTATGTGTTGAAGACACTACATCATTTGTGGTGTGGTATTTCTATATTAGGGATTTTGCTGACTATATATCCTTACGTCACTTAGTATGTTCCTCAGCCTTCTGTATTTCCTATGAATTAGTAGATCTAGGGACTATAAGATTTAGGTTCTTTTCACAAAAAATAGTACATAGGTATTGTTATATAGGTCCTTCAAAAGGTATATATCTGGTTTTCTCTTTTGTGATATTGTAAGCTACTGATCAGTATTTCCTAGATCCAGTATTTTGATTAATTTCTCTAATAAACATTATAATTTCCTAATGATACCAACCATGACTACTAGAAAGATTTGCAGAGAAAAGGGCTATTAATTTACTCTCAATCTTCCAGATTCTCAAAATTATATCTAGATACAGATTGTGTTTATGCCATTTACCCCAAAATGTTATATGATTTATCAATATTAAACATATTCCTCATTATGTCAACTTTCTTATATATTTCCTACAATAACTGAAAAATAAACATGATAAATTTAAGGATTTTCACATTAGAGGAAAAAACTCATACATTTCCTTTACTTTCCTTGGGTTTGTTCTTTTAGTCTTCTTGAAATGGATATATTAATACTCTATTCCTGCAAACAAATTAAACTAATTAAATTAAGAGCTTAAACAACAATTATTATCTTACAGTTTTTTAGGGTCAGGAATTCAAAAGCAGCTTAGATGTGTGGTCCTGGCTCACAATTTCTCGTGAGCCAATAATGAAGATGTCAACTAAAGCTGCCGTCATAGCAAAGCCTGATTCGCCCGGAGGAACTATTTTCAACTTCATTCACATGGTAGTTGGCAAGGTTTCACTTCTTTACAACATGGGCTCCATAGCGCTGCTCACAACATAGCAGCTGGCTTCCCCCAGAGCAAATGATCCAAGGTTAAAAAAGGAGTAACTGAGATGAAAACAACAGTGTCTCTTCTTATTTTGGAAATGACATACCATCACTTTTGCCAAATTCTATTGGTCACAGACAAGCCCTGGTACAATGGGAATACCAGAAGGTAGGGATCTTGAAGGCTGGCTACTACAAACAACCAGTTCATTAATAACTTTTAGTCTTTTTTCTTTTTTCTCACTTAAAGCCATTTTCACAAGTAATTCTATAACTGCCCCCCCCAAGTTCTACAATTAAGTATATTTATCATTCAGTTCCAAAAAATTTCTAATTTTCTTTTACTTAAAAGTGTATTTCATGGCTTCCAAACATTTTAAAACACCTTTTACTATCAATTTCTCCCTTAACTACATACTCATCAGAAAACATACTCTATTATTTCAATCATTTGAAATTTGTTAAAACTTGCCTTGAGGTCTGTTACATCATCATTATTGTAACTTTATGTGTACTTGAGTGTATATTGGGTATGGTGTCTACATAAATGCCTTACATTAAATTTGTCAATCCTGTGGCTTAAATATTCTATATCTTTACCGAATTTGTCTATTCACTCTATCAATTCCTCAGGAAAGTGCATTTCTTAAAAACTACTAAAACATGTTAAATTTTTTATAAACCAACTAAGATTATGTTCATTTCTCTGTAGGTCTGTCAATGCTTGCTTTATTTTCTGATTGTTACAATGTACACACAAATTTAAAACTGTTATATTTTCCTGGTGAATTGAACTATTTTTGTTTTGCTGAAAATGGCTTAATTTCATTTTCCTCTTTGAAAAGAATGTCACTTGGTTAGAAATTACAGACTGGTGAATTTCTTCTTTAAAGATGTCAATCTACTATCTTTTCCCTTTCACCATTATTACTGAAAGGTAGGCTATTAATCTGTCATCCCTTGGAAGATACTTTTTCCTCTTCTGGCAGCTTTTAAGATTTTCAGTCTCTTTGGTTTTCTGCAAAAAACACTATTGTTTTACAATGATGTGTCTTATTTTGGAATTTTATTATTGTTCTTGAAATTCACTGGACTTTCATCCTGAAAAGCTCTCTCTATACTGTCTCAAACATTAACATGTTTCATTTTTTCCTCTCCTCTCCAGTCCAATAAAACATGTGTCAAACCTTTTCACACTATTCTCCATTATCTCTTAACCTGCCTTCAATACTTTCCATCTCTTTGACTTCCTGGGATATATTTTAAGAATTCTTGTGATCTCTCATCCAATTCTCATTGTCTGATATGATTTTCAATTATCACTATTGGATTATTTTCTATTTCTAGACATTTTATTTCTTTTAAAAACTGCCAGGTCACTTTTATATAATATTGATCTGATTCTAAGATATGTGTTTTTACATTTAGGCATCTTAGAAATTAAAATGCAGGTTTCAGCAGCTCTCAGAGAGGCTGCTGATAGGACATACTTGTCACTGCCTGTGCAAATTTGATAATAGGCATTACTGATGTTCTTCTGCTAGATTTACATGCAGAGTTGGTACAACATGTTGAGTTTAATTGCTCTTCAAAATGTAATTACACTATGATTAGGCAATAAAATGAAGTTATTGTATATACATAAAAGGCATGAAAACAGAGCAGCAATGTATAATGACATTAATGATGCAAATATTCATTATTGTAGAATTGATCACAACTTCTTGCAAGGCAACAGCTAAGCACTTTACAAAATTGAGAATGAGATACCCTCAAATAGTTTAAACTCAA
The DNA here is from genome assembly GCF_022682495.2 of Desmodus rotundus. NCBI lineage: Eukaryota > Metazoa > Chordata > Mammalia > Chiroptera > Phyllostomidae > Desmodus > Desmodus rotundus. Next base: position 182,925,359 of record NC_071388.1, on the reverse strand, counting down.
ATTCAGGCAGAAAGAAATTATCTACCATATGCCAATCAATGCATATGAAGACAAGATAATCTGACAAATTCCTTGTAAAAGTAAAAGAAACTTCAAAACAATGAGAGTATGGTATGGTCAATTCATACATCATGAATTAAGGCATTAAGTTGCAATTTGAAAAAATATTGGAGAAGAGAGGACTGCCAGTCAAGATGGAGGAGTGGGTACACATGGCTTGCCTCCTCACACAATCACAGCAAAACTACAGCTAAACTACAGAATAAATATCATTCAGGACCGTCAGAAAATCTAGCTGCATGCAAGTCCAACAACTAAGGAATTAAAGAAACCACATTCAGGTCTGGCTGGTGTGGTTCAGTAGATTGAGTGCCAGCCTACAAACCAAAGGGTCACTGGTTCGATTCCCAGTCTGGGCACATTTCTGGGTTGAAGGCCAGGCCCCCAGCAGGGGGAATGCAAGAGACACCCAACATTGATGTTTCCTTCTCTTTTTCTCCCTCCCTTCCTCTCTCTCTAAAAATAAATACATAAAATCTTAAAAAAAAAAAAAAAAAAAAAAGACTGTCAGCTGATTTCTCAAAAGACACTTTGCCGGCTAGAAGGGACTGGTAAGATGTATTCAAAATGATGAAAAGCAAGGACCTACAACCTAGATTACTCTATCCAGCAATATCATTTAGAATTGAATGACAGATAAAGTGCTTTCAAGACTAGGAATAACTAAAGGAGTTCATCATCACTACATCATTAGTATATGAAATGTTAAGGGAATTATATAAGAAAAAGATAATCTAAACTATGAACATGAAAATGGCAATAAATTCAAAGCTATCAACAACTGAATCTAAAAAGCACACTAAGCAAACAAGCAGAACAGGAATAGAATCATAGATCATTTGGAGACTTATGAGTTGTGAAGGGGAGGGTGAGAATGGGAGAAAAGGTGCAGGGATTAAGAAGTAAAAAAATGGTAGGTACAAAATAGACAGGTTGATATTAAGAATAACATGAAATGGAGAGGGCATAGAATGTATAGGCATAACTCATGGACGTAAACAAAACAGGTGGATTGCTGGAGGGCCTGGGGATATCAGATGGAGGGGAGCAACGGGGGAAAAGTTGGAACAACTGTAATTGTATAATCAAAATAAATTTTTTTTTAAGTTAAGAGAAAAAAAAATAGTACGTATCTTTCCTACTATTCAAATATTCAATGTCATAGAAGATTATATAGTAGTTAAATGCATCAAACAAAACTACATTTTTTACAGAGGCAACCTGTTTTGAAATGCTTGAATGACTTTTGTGTGAGATGCATGGATCAGTTAATGCTCTGATTCAACCTGAGGGTAGATAACTCTACCAGTCCAAATCTAACTCACAGACAGAAATTAAAAGAAAATGTTTATATTCCTTAGACATATACAAGAGTAAGTTACTTTCACTATTTTAAAAGACAGCACTGGTTTATATAAAGTATATTTAAGAATAGAATCCCCATTTCCCTTAAGGATACATTGTAACATGAATTCCATTTGTTTTCATAAAAGTTCAGAGGGAGATGAGGAAACCAATGCTGCTAACTCTGGACTAAATTCTGACATCTTCAATGAAGCTCATTTACAGTTATGGAAGACTTTAATCATTTCACATAGTTCCTTACTTCTTAATAGATTCTGAATAACCAAAATCAAATTATCACAAAAAATGAACTTTAAAAAAATTGTTTTAATCCTCACCTGAGGACATCTCACCACCTTTTAGAGAGAGGGAGAGAGAGAAAAAATAGCAATTTAAGAGAGAAACCTCAATTGCCTGCCTCCCTTTCACACCCAGACCAGGGATTAAACCCACAAGCAATTTAGGCATGGGCCCTGACTGAGAATCAAACCCAAAACCCTTCAGCCACGGGATGACATTCTAACCAACTGAACCACAATGGCCAGAGCATAAAATGAATTCTATTTGCACACAATGAAATGTTTTGTCAAAGCCTCTAAGTATACACAGAGAAAAGGCAAGCTAGGCAGCCCTAATACTTATACTCAGACACTAGAAAATGCTAAACTAACTATAAGCACTTTACATTCTTAAAAATGAAGGACTATTCATGATTAAGTGCAGTATCTGACTTCCAACTGGACCTACTTAAAATCCATAATGATGATTCTTATAATGGAGACTTAAAATGGCAACTACTAAATACCAGTAATTAAAGTAAGTAATGATTCTTTTCAATTACACTTAGTATTTTTCTGAAGCATAAGAATAGTCTAATTATACACACCTTAACATATACACACAAAAAACTATTCTTGGTAGTTGTCAATATATTCTAAGTGGCAACCATGAAATATTAGCAATGTCATCAGTATACTTAAGAAAAAATGAATAAGGAAATAAAATACCTACCACTTATCTAACATATACTGATCTATGAGTTAAAGGGTTTTTTATATATAGATACATTTCTCAGCCCCAAAGTCTGAAGATAACCTAATAGGAAACTCCAGTCTTTTTCCCGCTAAAGTGAGGAGCAAGACAAGTATGTCTCTTATTTCAAATACTATAGAATGTCATGTTGGAGTTTTTAGACAATATAGGTAGACAAGAGATAGTAACTGGTGGCAGAAGAGGAGTCTCCACTTTCTGTAGGGAACTTTCTACATGCAAGAAGACAGATAAGGGAGTTGTTGAGTCACAAGAACATACATAGTCTCCAATGCCCATTTCAGGTGTAGTTAAAAAAAAAGTTAGACTCTCCAAGAGCATGTAGCTAACAGTGGCCTGTACAGCTATTCCCAAGAAACAGAACCAGCCTCAAATAAATAATGGAACATTCCTTCTCTGGGGGTAGTGGGGACCAGGCAACACTTGCCCAGTTTTCAGAATCACTATGGATCAATGCCCACAAAGCACCTCCTATTCTCCTCTTTTTTAAGAGTCTTTATTATGGCATTCATATCCATTTCACCACTGTATGTTGGGTTTGTGGGGACCACATTATCAAGTGTCTTCTGAGGTCACAGGTCTCAGTATGACTAGAATCACAACTGGACCTGATATATATCACCAGATCTTGGGATTAAGACAGATATCATAATTGGATGATACTTTGGAGTTCTTAAGATAGACATGAAATAGACATTGCATATGGGAGAAATATGAATAACTGTAACCAAGAAATATGACTGTAGTAGATTGGATTCTTGGTTCCAATTTTTCACTCCTTTGTAGTAAATTTGCCATGTAATTTTGCAAAGGGAAAAGTAAGCTGCAGAAAGGGAAAGTTGCAGCAGTTAGATATTAATTCAGGCTTCTGTTTCTGAAACTGGGGTGCAACAATACTGGGGGTAATGAGAAATATTTTCCAAGTGCATAAATTCCACATAAGAATTTTAAAAGTTTGCATTAATATTTGCATTTTTTTAATTAATTTAAGCATATTAGAGCCAACTACCTTGTAATTAGTACTATTGCTCAATTTCAGTGATCACATATGCTTTTGGTACCAAGCAATTATCAGTAACTTCAATTTGTACAGTGGTATTGTGCAAATTACAGATGGATTCTGGGAGATCTAAAAATTTTCAGATGTTGTCAAGTCGTACCACACAAAGTGTGGTACACAGACCAATAAAGGTACGTGGTCAGATAAATACAAAAATCAAGAACAAACATTTAAACAGTTTAGTAGCAATCTGGCAATAAAGTCCATAGAATTTAATTTAAAAATTAATAAAATGGGAACTTGTATAACATCTTTTTCCCCCACTCTTTTTAGAACTACTTTGCTAAAGCCTCCAATAATCTCTTAACTGACAAACTTAATACATAAACCATAATGCTTTTCTTCACTGCTTTGTTTAATTTTACACTACTGACTCTTCTTTATAACATCCCTGATTTCTGAAGCAACCACTCACCCCTGGCTCTTCTCTTTCAAACTCCTTATAAGCTCATCTTCTTCTAATACTCTTCTTAAATGAAAATGTTTTCCAGGACTCCCTCACTTTGACCCTCTTCTCTTTCTTACTCTGATATAATTCATTAATAATTGATAATATGATTAATTCTCAAATCTTTATTTCTAGCATAGTCCCTTCTGGACTCCAGGCTCTATCTCTACCTAGGTGTCCCACAGGCATTGTGAACTCACGTGTTTACCTGCAAACCTAGTGAACCTGTGCTAGCTAATTTGGCGATGGAATGACCAAGCGCTAGTTTCCAAAAAAACCTCTGAAAATTATTTTAAGACTGTTCCTTTTCTCTCTTGTTTCACATCTACACATTTAAGTGCTATCAATTCTACCTCAACGAGGAAAATCTAAAATTGATATTCAAAAGGAAAGAATAAGAAATTTTCATGCCTCTTAACTTTTCATAGTGCATAAGCTCAAGTCAAACCACAAAGGTAGTATTTCTTTCTTAAAAGCTACTCCCATGTCTATAGATATAAAATACTCATTTCTTGCTTTTACATCTAACTTCCTAAAATGAAGATGTAATTGGTAACCACTACAACTGAACTGCTAATGATTTTGGTTTGTTTTACTTAAAGTCAAACACTACTTTCCTTACATACAAAGTCATGATTAAGTCACAGAAAATTAAGAGCCATTTCTACACTCTGCATATACTGAACACTTACTAAATGTGGGTTAAATTTTAAGGTTTGATATATATCAGTGTATCTTACAAAAAGTTACATTTAGGGTTATAACCAAAATTGACAAATAAATTATAATTTTCTCAAAAGAGTATCTATTCCATTTTTTCCAAGTCTATGTATATAAAGAGGTACTTGCCTTTTTAACTGAATGAAACACCTCTATAATCCATTTTCTTTATGAAATAAAACTTTTATTCTGAAAAGGAAATTCACTCTGAGCTCACTGCAAAACTATCTATTTCAGTCATATTCCAGATTTAGCAGGACAAAGGGCAACAGCAGGAAACGGAGCATCATCAAGGTCCAAAACAAACTTGTTTCAGAGGGGAAAAAAAACCCTCAAATCATTAGGATAATTAAGCACTATGCTTGTAAACAAAAATACAGATTAAAAATTAAGACTTTCATGAGCACAGCCTCATCACCACTGATAAAAAGACAACAAAATATTGCCCTCTATATAATTACACAATGTAAAGGCAAAATGGAAGTAATTCTGATACACTTTCATGCTCACATATGTATTTCTAAAATAGTAATAAAGATTACATATAAAAAGACTACAGTTTTATATTCTTACACTTATGGTGTATTTAAATACAATCAATTCATTTATTTCTCAACAACTTTGAAAAATATGCATAATAGTTATTTTTTTTTCCATTTGACAGGTGAGAAAACTGAAAATATAAATTTGGTGACCTGTTTTTAGGTCCTTAAGATCAGAAGCAGATGTGGACTAATCTTGGCTCTAATTCTGTAGCATCACAAATATTTTCTGTGTAAACTGAATTACCAAAAAATAAACCAGCTAATGACAAAAATTAACTATGAATTTCCACCCACATTGCCACATTTTAAAATGTCATGCTTTTGAGTTACTTTGTATCTTTTTACTGAGTTAATACATTTGATACTTTCCACAAGAACAAAAATAACTTAATCTTATCAAAGAATTTGATAAGCCTCTCAAGGCTCAGTTTCTCTTCTGCATATTATGGTGACCAACTGCAGCACTACCAAAAGGCTAAATGTCAAACACAAATATACTCTTATTCCTATTCAAAGACAGCAGTTGGGATAGGGACTTTATGATACATATATGTCTTATTCTATGCAACAGATAAATTCTAGAAAGTTTCATGAGACCAAAATTGTTCTCAGCACCTTCTCCCTATCACAAACAAATTAAGTGAATCAATGTCAAAAGATACAAATAATTACATGCCTAATACAGAGAACACAAACTAAAATCTTTAGATATTAAAAGTAAATCAATTTAACTTCTACACTTAAGAAAAATATGCTCAGACAAGAAGTAGTTAACTACTTAACCAGAATCCAGATATATTAAATGTGTTCAAATTAATGTTTAACTTACAAGAACTTTATGAAATGCATTGTTAATAAAATCCTTGACCATGGGTGGGGATGACTATTTAGAGGCAAGAAAAGTTCAGACTACATAATTTGAATTACTCTCATACACTGGTGAAAGAATCTGTAGAGAGCACGAATGTTGGGTGATACAAAATTGTCCTGCCTATATTATGTAATGATAATTATATGCATTTAACAAATAACCTACCAGAAGATGAATGTTTCTTTTTTTTTTTTTTAAGATGAATGTTTCTAACAATGCAATTAAATCTTACACCTAGGAGAAAATGAAAAGTTAGACCTAAATAGTTTGGTTAAAAAACAAACTGCAGCCTGGTCAGGTAGGTCAGTGGGAGGGAGCTTTCTCCTGAATGCCAAATGGTTGTGGGTTCTATCCCTGGTCAGGGCCCCTACAAGACACAACCAATTGATGGATCTTTATTTTCTTTCTCTCTTTCTTCTTTCTTTCTTTTTCTCTTTCTCTCCCTCTCTGCATTCCTCTCTAAAATCAGTTTTAAAAAAATTTATCCTCAGGATTGAAAGAAAAGTTGTTTAGAAATGTCTTCAGCCTAAATGCACCAACATGAAAATAACATAGATACCAGCCAACAATAACTCAAAGCCACTTCCATTATGAAATTAGTCTTTGCTTTAAAAAAAACTGCAATTTTTTTCACCCAAATTACTGAGTTTAATATGTAGATATCCATTTGTAAAAAATTGAAACCAGTAATTTATTTTAGTTCTATTTAAACTACTTTAATCATAATATATATGCTTTCAAAATGTACCCAAATAGATAGAAGACATATTTGTATTCCTTTAACTGAACAATATTACCCAAGGGTTACTTCTAACACAGTCCTCCCTATGTCACATACCTACTAACCTTTTATTTTAACTTTTTTAAGATTTCATTTATTTATTTTTAGAGAGAGGGGAAGGGAGGAAGAGAGGGAGAGAAATATCTATGTTCAAGAGATACATCAATACGTTGCCTCTTGCAAACCCCCAAATGGGGACATGGCCCACAACCCAGGCATGTGCCCCAACCAGGAATTAAACCAGCAATCATTGAATTCACAGGCCGGCACTCAATCCACTGAGCCACACCAGCCAGGTCCCTATGAAAGTTGTATAATGCTCAACAGCCACTTTTACAACATCACATTACATACAAACAGGGTGATGGTACCTTAATACTGATCCATTGCTAATACAGTGCAGAATACCTATGCAGAGGTTAGCACTGTGACAAATAAGGAGTATGTCTTAACCTTAATGCCCTGAAGATGACCTCCAAAAATCTTCAAAGTCATCTTCTTTAATAAGGTGTGTGTGCAATGTTTGGTATGAATAGCATACCAACTAGGGCAGCAAAATAGTAGACAATGTTTAAATTTTCATCATAATCAAGAAAAAATGGTCATCTTGGAAGGATGCTACTAAATCAAGTCACTGTAAAAACAAAGAGAAAACCAAACATTTATTCAGCCTGCCTTCCCTTTAAGAACTGTCATCAAGCCCTGGCTGGTGTGGCTCCATGGATTGAGTGCCAGTTTGTGAACCAAAGGGTTGCAGTTCAATTCCCAGTCAGGGAACATGCCTGGGTTGCAGGCTGGGTACCCAGCTGGGGGCACGCAAGAGGCAACAGATCGATGTTTCTCTTCTTCTTTCTCCCTCCCTTCTCCTCTTTCCAAAAATTAAAAAAAAATTAAAAAAATAAAAGAACTGTCATCAAATAACTGATGAAGGGACATTTCTCTATATATGTTCTACTAATATATAAAGAAATGTATAAAGAAATGATAGAATTGGATATCAAGTTTTGCAGACTCCTAATGAAATAATTAATGCATATAGGCAAAACCCACTGACAGCCGAGACACTCCCAAGATATTCTAGCCTCACCACACGGAAGAGAATGTGACCAATCAAGCCTCTAGATATTCCAAGTTTGCAGCCACCAGTGGAGAGGAGCAAATAATTTACATCAAGGGAATTCAACCAGCAAAACCCAGACTGAGAAAAACTCTATAATGTTAAAACCTTGTTTCTTCAACATATAAAAGGAATAAAAAGTGTGGTGAAGAGCAACACAGATTAAAAACTTAACATATTTTCAACAAAATAGGTGCTTTGTTTAAATACAGAGTCAAACAGCAAAAAAAAAAAAAAAAAAAAGCATTTATGGTACTACCAGGAAAGTCTGAACACCGACTAGATATTTGATGATTTAAAGAACTGCCATATTGCAATTATGTTTTTAAGATATTATTACTTATAGATATATTTTTAAATCTTTATGGATATGACCATATGCTGTCCAGAACTTGCTTCAAAATAATTCAGGGGTAGAGATGGTGTACTGTAGGGTTATAGATGAAACATTACTGAAGATTAATTGGTAATTATTGAAGTAGGGTGACAGACACAAAAGAGTTCATTGTAGTATCTTCTCTATTTGTGCCTCCTTGAAATTTTCCATAATAAAGTTTAAAAAAGAAAGATGAACTAAAGGGTTCTGCACGACCATCCATAAAATAAGGACAAAAGAACTCCATGTCCTTCAGAGGTCAAAACAAATGCACTAAAATCTTAATGGTGAATTAGACAAACATTCTCCCTGTACATACACATTATTACTACTTGACAAGTGAGAAAATTGAGACCCAAAGAGGTAAGTCTTGCTCAAGGTCACAAAACAAAACACCAGCAGAGCCAAAACTAGACTCCACAATTGCGAGTCCAAGTTGGAGCTAAATTAAAAGAAGATCTAAGTAGTCCTGAAGTCTGAAAGTCCATCAAAGGTATAAAAAAGGTCTTAAAAGTCAGTCAGGTGAAAAGGAAAAAAGTCAGGTAGCTTGAAGGGCTGTATGCTAGAGTGAGGGCAATAAACCTAGAGAGAAAGCATAGAGAACTGAGTGTTTGGTAATCATCCTCACTAGGGAGATGTGTTAAATCTATGACATATCTATGAAAGCTACTTGAATTCAAGGTGTTTGTGGGAAAGTTGTTGTCCAGCTTACAAGCAGCATACTCAGGAACAGGTGAAACATAAAATCATTATATTAAATAACAATTTTTTGGAAACAGTTGAAAATAATTTTTAATTTTAAATGCACAAGTGATTTAAATCTTACACATAAAATGGGACTTATCTCCTGTCCAAGAATAGCCTTCAAAATCTGACTATGAAGGGCCCTCACTATTTACTTAGATTTCAATGAACAGAAGGATTCACATTTACATTAAATGTCATTAAGAATAAAATCTTGTGTATGGCAATGAACCATACTATCTTTTCAATAAAACAGTGTCACTTAAATAAAACATGAACTCAACCTAGAAACAACATAACTTATTAATTAGACAATATAACCCCATCTACTTTTTGTCACCCAGAAAACAGTAAAACCTAGTAAGTTTGATGTATTCTTAACTATTAGGCATTCATACTAAAATGCGTTGTAATTTTTGACTAACATGTTAGTGACTATTTTCAAAAGTGTCTGGTGATTTGGATTCTTTTTTTATTGGAAGAGTGGTCTATTTTTAAAAAGACATTTCTGGCATTAAATTACAGAAGACTAAAAGCTATTTTAAAAATCCATATTAAAGATTTCAAAGTATACATCCTTCCTTAATTGTAAGAAATACCAAACCAGAAAAATCAAAGAACATTCCAGTGTGACTTCTAAAATTTAATATTACAAATAACTGAGGTTATTTGTTAAAGAATAACTTGTTCTTTAAAGAGCTGAAAGTATAAAAAAGGAACCAGAAAGGGTAATGCAGAAATGGAAGCTGAGACTTGAAAACTTCACCACACACCTGAAGTAACTTAAGTAGATTATAAAGATGTTTCTCTGACCCTTGCTAATATCTTCAAATTAGTAACATAGCTCCTCGCTTGAAAAAGATTTTTTTAGTAGTACTCTTTTCCAACAACCACCAAAAACTAAAGCTAACATGTAAAAATTCACAGAAAGGTAAAGAAAGAAAATTATTTTTGAATAACAAAATAAAAAATATTAAGAAGTCATAATGGATAAGACCATGGACTTGAATCAGAGTTTCCCGCACAGTTCTGCTACTGACTAGCCCCGCTATTCTCTGCAACAGTGAAAAGGGATCATTACAATACCCATCTCACAGAACTGTTCTGAGGCTCACAAAGTGCTAACATCATGGCAAGGTTACAGTAATCACCTCAATAACCTTTTTTATATCATCACTAACCTTTTTTTATGCCATTTAAAAGGTTAACCATAAAAAAATGCCTAATGCCCTTCTTGTGAAAATATCTCTATCCTCCCACTTGTGGGAGAAAAAGAAAAGCACAAAAAAAATATTAGAATATTTTATTGTTCACTTAAGGTAATAATTTTACTTACATAATTTTGGGATAACTGAAGATAAATATCAAATAAAAAATCACACCCTACAGTTTTTAATAATATGCCAATATTGTGCATGTGTGTGTTGAAACCAGAAAAAAATGGAAAACTGCAAATCCTGTGTTTTTAAATTCTGGGTCATTGCTATCAATAAATACACTATTACTCATTAAATAAGGTGAGTATAAGGCCAGTCACAAAATTTTATAACAAAGTATTTTCAAACTTAGAAATAAAAAAGCAAGCAGTTACCTTTGTACAATAAAGCATCCAAAGTTCAAAGAGCCTCTCTCTGGATGCCATTCTGGCTTTCACTCCAAGTTTAATTTTTCCTCAAAAAAAAAATTATGTTCAAGACCACAGCATGTTCATTTGATTTTCCAAGTTCTTCAGCTGTTAGAGTAAAGCTCAAAGCAGTAGGGAAAACAAAAAGATGTGAAACAAATGGACTTCTGGTCAATAAAATTCAGTTTCAGCAGTTACTCCAACTTATCTTCATCAGTGATAGTTGGGCAATTATATAAACCTGTGAAAGAGTAAAATATGCAGGTATTTGCCAGAAAAAGAGGTCGTAATAAAAATTTTAGATTTTATCAGAACTAGATATTTATCTACTTCACTTCCCACAAACAGGCTAATAAGCTTTTATTTACGCTTGTTAGATAAGATTTCACAGAAACTTGTAGTTCAGGAAAAACATTACACCCAAAAGCATTTTAACATGAAAAGTCAGAATCTTTTAGGGCGTGCTCATAACCAAAAATGCGTCCACTGATAATAAACAGCAACACGATGTTAAAAAGAAAAAAAGAAAAAGCACACTTATTTCTGACATACAGAATCCCTTAGAATTTTCTAGTCTGCAGCTTCAACTTGGGAGTGTTCGCAGTTGCGTTGCAGGGCAGGGCGGGGGATGGAGGGTGAGGAATTCCTGGTTTGCTTGTTTAACACTCCTCGGAGAGTGAAAACCAACCTGCCCACCTGGCCTCCCTGCCTCTTCCCATCAAGAAAGAAAAGAGAGTGCTCGCAGTCGCAAGAAAAATACCCCGGGAAAGCCTCCAAGCGTTTTCGGAGATCTTTAAATTTCCCCCTCGCATCCCAGACAACCAAAACAGAGGCAAACTTAAGGTGTGCCAAGCTGCCAAGAAAAGCTTTGGAAATGGGGCAATCATTGCTCTTCGTCTCCCACCCGCTATCCACGCCCGTCCCACCGCACCCGGACACACCCGAGTAAACCTCGCCCCCTCACTGCCGCCCCTCATTCTACACCGCGCTTACCACCCAGCACCCGGGGCCCTCCCACTTCTGCCACGCAAACCCCTCTTCCCTACCACCCGCTCCCCCTCACCGCGCTCAAATTAGGGGGTCGCCCCGCCGCCGCACGGAATCTAACTTGATTCCCTCACCCCCTAACCAGCCCGAAGCCCCGACTCGCCCCGAGTCGCTCGGTGTCACCACGCAGCTAGGGGGCGGGCGGGAGAGGGAGGCGGGGCCCGACGGCCGAGACCAGCCAGGGGCGGGGCTGTCCCCTCAGCTAATCATTCCGTCCTTTGAAAATTTATCCTGCCTGAGGGCCCTCACTGTTCATTGGTCGCTCCTGCTGTTATGGGGCGGGGTGACCTGAAGCCCCGCCCCAGCATACTTGCGCAGTCTCATTTTCTCCTGCTTCTAACAAGTCAGCTGCTGGCGCCAGCCAGGGCTCTCTGTTCTGCCCCTAGTCCCAGACGTGTACGAAGAGTGGCGGGCCGGGGCGGGGCGGGGCGGGGGGGGGGGCGGGCATGCTGACGTTCGCGCTCGGGCACTACTGGGGTCCGTCAGACGCAGCGTTCGGCTGATGGCGTCATTTCCGGGAATCATCGGAGGGCGGGGAACAGTACACAGAGCTACTGTGTATTTTGTTAGCAGTTCTTGTTATAAAAGTGGGCCTGGTTCTGATAATATATAGCACTGTGAAAACAGAAAACCGCCCTACATACCCTCGCAAAAAAATCCTTTTCCTTAAACGTGTTTATGCCTCGTTGAGTGTTAAGTCCAAAAGGCTTGTATTAACCACTATTAAAGGTTTCACAAACGGTTTTGCTTTTTCAGGAAAAGAAAAGGGAAATGGCTGCATTTGCGACATGTAGACAGGAGGTTTTTTTAAAGGGGGAGAGGAAGACCCAGAAGGTTAATCGCCTTTGGTACAACTACGCATTTTTAAAAGTTTGTTGTGAATGATGTCAAGCATACAAAAGGAAACTAGTGTAACGAAACCGCACATACATACCGTCGCCAGTCTCTCCAAATTATCAACTTGTCCCATCTTGCTCCATATACACCAGCAGTCAGCAAACTGTAAAAAGCCAGAGAGTAGATATTTAGGTTTCTCAGACAACTTACTTAACAAAAATCAAAATAATTCATGATATGTGAAAATTAGGTGAAATTCAAGTTTCAGTGTTGTAAAGATTGTTGGGACGCAGCCATGCCCATGCCTTTACTATTAATAGCTACTTCACTCCAAGATGACACAGTTGAGAGTCATTTAGAGTAGTTTGCAAATCATGACTTTTCGCCATCTCTCCTTGATTGTCTAGCAGGCATGTGAAAACCTCAGGAGGAGGGTGAGGAATCCCATTTATGGCACTCAGCAGTACCATTCTTCCAGCTGGTCAGTGCAAGACCTAGAGACTATCCTTGCCATCTATCACATATACTTCACATTCAATCTAATACTTTAAACTATAACTTCTAAATCTTTTCTGGTTTATTGTAAAGCCTTCCAATTTTTCTTTCTGCTTCACCCATGCACACTCCCCACCTGTGGATGATTTTCAACATTGCAACAAAAGTGATCTTTTAACATAGAAACCTTTCCAATGGGGCTTCCCATCCTACTTGAAATGGCCAGCAAGGACCCTTGCTTTACTTCCACACTCTCCTCTCTAACTTCTCTAGTATCCTGGCCTTCCCTCATTTCATTCCAGACACATGGCTTCCTTGCTGCTCCTCATATACACAAAGCACACTCCACTCTCAGGGATTTCAAATAAACTGCCCCTCAACCTGAAATGCCCTTTCCCCTGATGTCCACACACAATCTTCAAGTCTCTGTTCAAGAATCCCCTTGTCTATTGCTGCAGCCTGGAAGATTCGGTACTCCAAATTTCATGTGTTGACATCCAAACCCCTGAGATGGTGGTATTAGGGGATGGAGATCTTTGCAAGATATTTAGGTCTTGAGGGAGGAGCTCTCATGAATGGGATTATTGCTTTTATGAAACAGATCTCACTGAGAACACACTAGCCCTCTCTGCCTGTGAGTACACAAGGAGAAGTCTGGGAGTTGGAAGAGGGCATTCATCTAGCCTTGCTAGCACTCTAATCTCAGACTTCCCATCTCCAGGGCTGTGAAAATTAATTTCTGTTTAGAAACAATCCAGTGTGGTATTTTTTTATAGCAGTCTAAATAGACTAAGATATCCATGAAGCATTCATTCCCTGACCCTTCATTAAAAAATGGTATGCCTTTTTTCCCCTTTATTTTTCTCTGTAGCACTTGCCAGGTGACATGACTTCTTTGTTTATTATGCGTTCCCCCCTAATAAAATGTTAAGAATAAAATGTTATGAAAACAGGGATTTTATTCATGGCTATATCTTCAGGTCTTTGAATAATGTCTTAAACACAATAGGAGCTCAATAAATATTCAAAGACTGTATAATGAAAGAAATAAATTACCTCTTTCACTACATATCTGTACTATTCAACCTCCGATTTTGCTCCCACTACAAACAGTTTACACCATGTTGGACTCATCATAAGAATAACACTATAAAATATAAATGTGACCAATTTGTAAATGATAGCAAAAATGTGTTGTTCATAAACAAAGATGATAGTATTGTTGTACACACTGTTTCTCAATGTTCCCCTCAGAAAATTTCAGGTGCACGTCAATCATCCAGGAATCTTGGTAACATGCTGATTTTGATTCAGTAGTTCTGGGATTCATGGGTCAGAGTTCTATCAAGCTCCCAGCTAATGCCAATGCTGCTGATCCACAGTCCACACTTTGAGTATTAAGATTCCCACTGTTATACAAGATGAATTTGGCTTTGGAGTGGTACTGATATATTTACATCCATCTACTCCCATTTTCTTCACCTTCCTTCCCCTTTATGTCTAGTGGCAAAGATATTAAAGAGATATAGTTTGTGAAACAAAACCAAATCAATGGCTACATGTAGGCATTGAATCTTCAAACATGACATCATTGCAGTTACATCTAGAAAGAGATAAACACATCATCTGGTGTGACACGTGGATGTTCCTGTTGGGACACGGAGAATGGCAGTATTTTATTTTTCATGCCCACATCACAGGATAAGGCCTCAGCTTTGTCACCAGTAAGAAAACTCCAGTGCTCTGACCTACCCTAGTTAACTCACAAAAGACGAATGCATGTAACCTGTGTGGCAGGTCCATCCTTTCTGTCCCACAGGAGGTCTCTAGCTATGCACTAAAGAGGAGAAAGTCAGGGAACTTATCTACATTGTCTCTGAGGAACCTGCTAGTTAATTTTCTTTTCCATCTAATGATTCTAATAGTGGGATAGGCTGGTAACCATTAAGCTTCTGTGAACAAGGATTATCCCGTTCTAATATCTCCTTTCCATTTTCTCTCAGATGAAATACACACTGGATTACAGCAAAGGACTAAGCAGTTCTTATGCTGAAGATTTCAAGTCTCCCAAAGATTACAGAGAGTTGGGGAGGGGGAGTTAGGTGTCATGTCTTTATTCAGTTAATTCCTTTTCTTATACCACATAAAAAGAAACAAGCACAATATTCCATGTAGGATTAATTAAGGCGTGTCTACTGGACAATGCCAATTCCCTTAGCTCTCACCACTCTCATCAGTTTCCCATGTGACCCTCCTCAAAGTCCTATCTTTAAGCTGTTCTCTTCCAATGTCTTCATTAGCCTCGCAGAGTAAGAGAGTGTGGGCCTCAGCCCCTTCTTGAGTCTGTCAAATTCTGCTGATGGCATCTGGGTTTCAGCTAGATGCCAACAGTCTTCCTCTGCTGAGGCTTCTGACAGCTCCCAGGAGAGGGAATAAGCTTTGGTTTTATGAGTTCAGTATAGTAACCACTAGCCATATGTAGTTATTGAACAATTTAGATGTGATTTCTGCAACTGAGAAATGAATTTTAGTTTTCTTTAATTTAAATAGTCACATGAGGTTACTGTACTAGACAGTGCAGCTCCAGAGATAATTTGAATTATAGGAAACACAGAGGATACAGGAACAAGTTAAATGATAATTTATTTAAAAATTACATCAAGGTCTAGAGGAGTTGACTTGCCCTGTACTGCATTGCTTGTTGTTAACAGAACTGGAACTATAACCCAAGACTCCTTAAGCCTAGGCTTTAAAAAAAAAAAAAAAAAAAAAAACCACTATATTGTGCGGCCTTTTTTAAGTCTACAGGATGAATGTAGAGCAGCATTTCTCAACCTCAGCTTATTAGCATTTTGGACTGGAGAATGTTTTGTTTGGGGGAGTTGTTCTGTGTGTTGTAGAATGTTTAGCAGCATCCCTGGCATCTACTCTGTAAAAGTCAATAGTATCTTCCAGTTGTGGCAACCAAAAATGTCGTCAGGCAAGGCAGAATATCCTGGTGGCAAACTAGGAGCAAAACTGCCCCCACCTGAGAACCTCTGGTTCTCAGGATTTTCTAATCCCATAAAAATGTTCGTCAGGACTCCCATGACAAGCAAGGTGAATCCAATTTACTTACTGCAATGAGAACTTCAAGAATGTGATCTTGTTTTAAAAGTGCAAATTAACTCAAGAGAGGGCTGCCTATCGGTGGCTGTCACTAGAATGGAGACTGAAAATCAACCATGCACATCATCACTTGTTGAGCACCTACTATGTACATAGTACTATGTACTTTACACGGTTTTTTTTTAAAAGTATTTTATTTATTTATTTTAGAGAGAAGGGAAGGGAAAAAGAGAGGGAGAGAAACACCGATGTGTGAGAGAAACAGCAATCGGTTGCTTCTTGCACGCCCCCCAACTGGAGACCTGGCCCACAAACCAGGCATGTGCCCTGACTGGGAATTGAACCAGCAACCTTTCAGTCCACAGGTCGGCACTCAGTCCACTGAGCCACACCAGTCGGGGTTTGCTTTACATCTTTTATCTCTAAGTCTCTAACTAACATTGCGAGGCAGATTGTATTCTTCTCATTTTACAGATTAGATAATATGGTTCAGAAAGTTTAAGAAACTGGCACAAGGTCACAAGGCTGGCTAGCAGAAGGAAAGGCAAGATTCACACAAATTAGCCATATGTGAACTTGACGCCCATGTACTTTCTACTTGGATACCCATCTCTCTAAAAACCTCTTTAGCAGTCAGGACTAAAAAGGCAGATCTGAAGTATTAGACTGAAAAAAGAATAGAAACAATATACAGAATTTGTAAAGAGCTAAAGGTATATTCAGTGGGGAATGTTGTAGGAGACAACCACCAAATAATTACTATGGTTAAGGCAGGCTTCCGGTACAGAGTCGTACCTGAGTAAGATCTTGAAGAGATGTTAAAATCTGGGTGTCCAGAAAGAAGAGGCAAATTAGGTAAAGGCTTAACTCCTCAGGAAATTCTCCTCCAAATTTTGAGGAGAATATAAGCAGTCTAGCTGAGGTGGAAGAAGGAAGGAGATGAGGTTGGGAAGATATAGTTTGCAACTAGGCCTGATTGCTGACTCAATGATTTAGATTTCATTCTGTACAAAATTAGGGGGTTTTAAGTAGGGACATGACAAGATTAAAACTATATTTATTGTTCTAGACCTTTGATATCTTTCCCAAGGCAACATGTAATCATACATTCCCCACAGCATACAAAATATAGTAATTAAAATTCAGTTGAAACATGAAAGGAAACCACTTTGCTTTCATATATAATGAACTTTCTACAGTGCCTGAGAAGTTAATTGAAAGTTAAGACTTCTACAGTCTACAATAGGGAAAAATTCTTTAATCAAAAAGAAAAAGGAAATTACAGAAAATTTTAATTTAAAAATTAGCATTTTTCTTTTTAAATTCTTATTTCCTGTGAAGAAAAGAAAATTTTGAGACTGGGAGAGATTTCTTATTCTAAGAGAGCAGTTTTCATGAACTTCAATTGCTCTAATTCAAATTCATGTTGTGTTAATATCTTTACTTGTTACGTAACAAGAATAGTTCTTTCTTAGAGCAATATAGTACTATAAGAATTAAAAAGAAAAAAATAAACTTTTGTGTAATCTCCACCCCATGTCTATTGTACCACCACGCATCTCTTCCCCACATTTTACACATTTGGGGACCCTAAAAAACAATTTATTTGTAAAAAATTGGTATATTTTTTCTATATGTTTAAACTTCAGTCACCTTCAAAGTATTCTCCACTTGATGCAATACACCTATCAAGATGTTTTTTCCACTGCTCAGAACAGTTTTTGAACTTGTAGATTTTGATGCCTTTTAGTACTTTTGCTGTTTTTTGCTTCTCCTCTTTCACACCGGCAAAATATTTCCCTTTGAGGACTTTTTTCATCCAGGGAAACAAACAAAAAAAAATCTCTCGGGGAGAGACTGTTGAACAGGGAGGGTGGAGCATAGGAGTCATGCTGTTTTTTGGTCAAAAACTGCTGAACACTCAGCACAGTGTGGGCAGGTGTGCTGGTAAATCACCCAAGAAATGGGTAAACATGTTTGAGTCTTCAAAGAAAAAAATCACTGAAACCCAATGCAGCCTCTCACAAAAACACCAGCTAGTACACTGATACAGATGGGTTCCTAGATCACTCACCTAGTGGGAGAAGCCTATACTAAAGGGGCCCGCCCTCTAGAAAACAATTCTGGTTTTTGGGGGTCCCCCCTCATATTTCTGACATTAGCATTCCTAGTAACCATATTTGGCATTGTTTCCAGTTTTTTGAATGATATTCTTAACTTGTATATTCATTTGATTTATTGGTTTTAGTTTTTATGTTTGATAAGGTGGGTTAATAATTATCAGCTTATTTGGAAATAAGGTTATGAGATCTAAAGCTCCAGTGGTAAACCACTGTAACTGTGACTCACAGGGCCTTTTTCATTTAACACCAAAACTGTAACAATAATCAAGTAGGAAACACTTAGAAAAACAGATCTCAGGTCAGAGAGTTCCTAGTTGTATGGACACTATGATACATAATAAAGGCAGTCAACTCAACAATGATTAAAACAAAAAGTGCTTCACAGTCTTTCAAAGACATTTCTTTAAAAAATCATTTCACTTTTCCTTTTTTATTATAATGGATTTAATAAAAGGGGGTAGATCTTTGCTTACTGAGTATTCCATTCTCATATTTACTTCCTGCCAAAAAGATCATTAGCTTTTGTTTATCACATGACTCATCATGATGAAACAAATTAGTAGATCAAGAAGATTATGGTTCCCAGCTGTGGAAAATAGTGCCCTAAAGAAATAAGTATGCATAAAACAAAAGCTTGTTTCAGTACAAATTAAGAGGGAAAATAGATGATTAAAGACAATTTTGTTCAATTTAGTGTTTTGTTTTGTTTTGTTTTGTTTTGTGGTTTTTAAGTTTCCAAATGAGAAATCAGCAGTCCCTGTAAGGGATATATCCTCAGTTTATAATTTTACAGATAGAAGTGGCATCACAAAAGCCACATTTTCTAATTTTCCTAATTATATTTTCTTATTGTTTGTAGTTACCCATTCAGTCCCATTAAAAACCTTAAGCAGTTATTCCACTTGACTAGATTATGGTAAAAAGGCAAGAAATTCTAAAAGCCAAATTAGACATTTTGTGTAGTATTTTATGCATTATAAATTTTATTTCTCATCAGTCAGTTGCAACAGTTATTAAAAATAATAGAAGCTATGGAAGCGATTGTAAATTGTAGATACCTGAGTGCCCAGTAACTGATCAGCTCAGTCAGCATATAGATAACATAACCAGCAACTTCCTTTTCTCTTTAGGTTCCTTATCCTCCCCTTTTCACAGCTTTTGCTTTAACGTGATGTTTTGGTCATTGCCAACCTTGCCCACTTCCTAGGCTGTGCCCCTAGGAATCCTGTTGGAGCACTGGTGGTTCAGGGGTAGAATTCTCACCTCCCTAGGAATCCTGTTATCTCTCTATCTCTCCATTCCTGTTCTTAACCACCTGTATAAATTAAGGAGTGAATTAAACTAATGTAACAGAGATACCATGAAATACAGTGGATTAAATAAGACAAGATTTTAAATCTTTCTCTTGTAACAACCTAAGAGTAGGTAAGCTATGCAGGTGGTAGGGCAGCTCAGTTCCACAGTGAGATTTGAAGACCCCCATTCTCTCCTTCTCATTGTTCTTCCAACCCCTAGGATGCTGACTTGTGCAACCAGCTCACAGGAAGGGAGAGAGAGGGAAATGAAGCGCCATGTCCTGTTAAGTAAGTGATGTAGACGTTGCACATCACTTCTCATATTCCACGGGCTGGACTTCAGTCAATGGCTGAATCCAGCTGGAGAGGATACTGGAAAATATTATTTCGTACATGGAGAAATTCCTATGCCAGTTTAGTACTAGGGAAAAATAAATCTGGGAGGAGGAAGGGGAAAAGTTGCAGTCTGCTGCACTACCTGACTCCCACTATCATAGGGATGGTTGGGCTTGGTTTGTTAGATTCTCTTATAATACCAATACTTCCAGAGACTAAAAACTATTAACTTGTATCTACATAACATTCTCCTAAAAGGTTCCTATAAGTCTTCTTATTCCAGAATTCTTGTGTAACATACTACCTCAAAACTTAGTGGTATAAAATAAACATTTTATTGTGCTCAAACCTTCTCTGCACCAGGAATTTGGACAGACCAAAGAAGGGATGGCTTATCTCTGCCTCACAGTGTCTGGAGTCTCCGCAGGGAGACTCAAAGGATAGGAGTGAATCCGTGGCTGAGGACTGAGACAATCTGGAGACATCTTCATTTCCACGTCTGAAAGTTGGTGCTGGCTGTTGGCTCCCGACTTCCGCTGAAATGTCGATATCATACCAACCTGGAGCCTTTACATTTAGTCTATCTGCATGGGCTACTTTAGGCTTTCTCACAGTGGTTTCTTAAACAAGAAACAAAAAGCACTAGTCATGAGGGGGGAAATTGATATAACTTCATTAGGCTTAAGAAAACCTGTTCCTCAAAAGCACCATAGAAAGAGAGTGAGATAATATTTTCCCTGGAATGGGAAAAAATATTTGCAATGCATATATTGATAAAATACTCTTTTTTGGAATATATGAAGAATTCCAGTAAATAAGTAAACTATCTAAAAATTTGTAAATGGGGAAAATATTTGAAATGGCCGTTCACAGTTAGGGAAATACAAATGATGAACAAATACTAAAAAGTATTCAAACTCAGTTGTAATTAAGGAAACACAAAATTAAAACCACAATTAAAAACCACTACATACTTGCTATCTTTGCAAAAATTAGGAAGTCTGGCAATAAAAAGTATTGTTAAAGATATGAAATAACTGGAATTGTTAGTGACAGTATACATTGGTATAATCAGTTTGGAAATCAGTTTGGCACTATCTGGTAAAGCTAAAGATGTGAATATCCAATAACCCACCAACCACTATTTTGTATATGAACTGCAGAAACTATGCATATGTGTACCAGAATATAGGTACCACATATATACCACATGTACATATCTGTACATACTTGGACATCAATCTATGTATTTCACCAATTTAACAGACTGAGGCAGAAAGACCACATAATCATTTCAGTAGATGCAGTATGTGACAAGATTCAACATCCATTCTAAATATAAACTCTTGGCAAACTAGAGAAGATCTGAAATATAAAGTGCTCTGAGTGTATATGAACTACGGAATGTAATGCTTGCTTTTTAATTTAGATTTCCTCTGAACTATTGGTATACAAAATCTAAGGTAGTATCTCAGGGCCAATGTTCCTTAAAGATTTTGCTTCTATTTATTACAACTATATAACATTAAATATTTTTACAAGGGGTTTCAAAGGTCAAGGTGGTTGAAAATAAAATAAAGTGTTACTACGACTTTGGAATAAATATGGTTACCACATTAATATATTAATACATATTCTAAAGTACCTTATCTGAAGGATCACCTTTTCATTTATACATGAGAATTCTTTACATTGGCAGGTAGCATACTTTCCTTATGGTAATTTTGATAGTTCATGAATTGTTTAATTTAGAGTCAAATCTGGTTATAACACAAGCCTTGGAGAGGTAGCTCAGTTGGTTAGAGCATCATTCAGATATGCCAAGGTTGTGGGTTCGATCCCCAGTCAGGGCACACACAAGAATTAGCCAATGAATGCATAAATAAGTGGAAAAACAAATCAATGTTAATGTTTCTCTTCTCTCTCTCTTTCTCTCTTTCTCCCATCAATAAATAAAAAAATTTTTAATGTGGTTATAACACAGACTTTGGAGTAAAAAAAATCTTGGTTTTAGACCTTTGATTCTTGGTTTCCTAGTTATATGATTGTGGGTAAGGTATATAATCTCTCTGAGTTTGTTTTTCTTCCATAAAATTGAGATAATAATACCCAGGTCAGTTGTGAGGATTAACTGATAAATAAAAAGCATCTGGCACTCAATAAATATTATGCATCATTATATTTTGGAGCTAGGTTAAGTAAATATATGTGAAATGAATAACACCTTTACTTTCCATCATTGCTGATAGTCCAAATAATGCATAGCTTGCGTAAGGGTAGAGCAGGCAAATTAAAAAGAAAAGTACATGTTGCTAGGTAGCAAGTCATTATGTAATTCTTCCTTTTAAATGACTTTTAAAAAAAAATCTTCACCCAAGGATATATTCTGTTGATTTTAGAGATAAAAGAAGGGAGAGAGAGAGAAACATCAGTGTGAGAGACAAACATCGATCTGTTGCTTCCCACACACACCCGGAACAGGGATCAAACCACAACCTAGGCATATGCCCTGACCGGGAATCAAACCTACAATCTTTTGGTGTACAGGGTGACACTCCAACCAAGCCATCCAGCCAGGGCTAAAATGACTTTTTGAAACACTAAAGCTTATATTGTACATTACATGTACAATTATTAAAAAAAACAAGTGATTAAACGTCATTCACTGTGTGTTTAACTTTGTACCTATGTACAAAGTACATACAGTTCTTCACAAGTGAATATAATTCCTCTTTCATAACAAGTGATTCAGTTGTTCTGCTAATTTTCTCTTTAAAATAAATGCTTTCAGGCTTGCATTATGAGCAGAAATACTGCAAAGCTAGGGAAAGTAAAGAAATTTGAGAATTCTAAGATTTAATGGTTGTGACTTATCTAACGTCGAATTTTAAGATTACTCAGCTAAGTATCAGAAGACTACTTTAAGTGACTATGTCTATATAACTTCAGTTCCAAATGATTTAACCTGTAATAAGCATGCCGTTTATTCCCTGCAATTTAGTGTTCTCAGCTATAAAATAGGAAAATAACACTTATATTGGGTTCTATCACAGAAATTTTATGTAGAAAATTAATGTAGAAAATCACAGTCTAGAGTAAATTTTTATAATAAATTCCGTAATACATTTAGTAACTATATTATTATGTAAATATAGTAAGTGCTGATATATTTCACAAAATACTATCTTATTCGTTTGTTTTATACCTATGAAATTTTAACTACTTGATTCATATTCATTGATCTAAATAATTTTGCCCTTCTTTTCAGTAAAATACTCTAGTGTTTCAAGTATAAATGTTTCTCAAACTTCCGTAACATTGAGAGTTGAGAAAAGGAAAAAAAAGAAAAGATACTTCTATACTGAAATTTTTTTTAACAAGTAGCTGACTTCCTGTTAAAGTTCATGACCCACAATTACTGTTGTTAAACAAACGACTCCATGCTGCTCACCCGTGTGATACCACTTTATCACAAATCAACCTCTCTGTGACCTTCAAGTTTTCTGTGATTTCAATTTTGGATTCCTAGTTTATTTTACACATACATATATTTACATATATATTATATAGATATTTTTAATATCCCATAAAATGCTAACCTGAGTGACTATTTTATTTATTTTGTTTTTATCTTTATTGTATTTTTTCCATTGCCATTTAATTCCCTTACACCCCCTTCCCCCAGCAATCACCACAGTGTTGTCCATGTCCATGAGTCCTTTTTCCTCAATCACTGCATCCCCTAACCTTCCTCCTACCCTACTACCTGTCATCTGCCTGACTCAATGCAATAAAAATATTTTAATTTAGTGGATAATGCACTGAACATTTTAAAGTGCACCTGGGTTATAGCTCTAAATTTGACATTAACTATATGACTCTGGAAAAATTTTTACCCTCTCTGAGCCAAATTCACTGATATGTTTCTTTTTTTAAAGCACAGGATCTGATTTCCAAGGTGTGTTTTAGGTCTAAAAATGTTATGATCTAGACACAGAGAGCAAACTGGTGGTTAGCAGAGAGGAGGGGGGACTGGGTGAAAGAGGTGAAGAGATTATGAAGTATAAATTGGTAGTTACAAAATAGTTATGGGTATGTAAGTAAAGCATGGGGAATATAGTCAGTAATATTGTGATAACTATGTACGGTGCCAGTTGGGGTACAGGAAATATCGAGGGGAACACTATGTAAAGTATATGATTGTCTAACTACTAAGCTGTATACCTGAAACCAATACAAAATAAAATTGAAAGTAAAAACAAACTTATAATCCACTATTATTTATTTTGATACCCCTGATAAAGTATAACTCTCTTCCATCTATTCTAGTTTAATGGTTTGTACAAATATGATGGATTAGTTCCAGAATATTAGTAAACTTGAGGAGGTCTGGATTAGAATTTTAGGGTTAGAATTAACTTTATTGACCATCAGCTGTTATCCAATTATACAGCCTGAGGCCAGGGAGAGTAGCTAACTCATCATCACAAAACAGAAAAACTGAAAACCAAGCACCTAAAGTATAAAAATCTCCCTGAGCTAATTATTAAAATCAATGATTTCCAAAACTATTCCTTCTACATATCAAAACATTTTTTTTGATTTAGAAACTCTTTGAATAAAGTAAATGCCATGAACTTAGTAATACTTTAAAATTACTACATACTTTTATTAATGCAGTTGGGCAAATAATTTTATATACATATATGCAAGTCATATTATTTGGTTAAAGTCAATGCTAGCCCTGGCTGGTGTGGCTCAATGGACTGAGTGCTGGTCTGCGAACCAAAGGGTCACAGTTCAATTCCCGGTCAGGGAACATGCCTGGGTTTGGGGCCAGGACCCCAGTAGGGGGCGCATAAGAGGCAACCACACATTGATGTTTCTCTCCCTCTTTCTCCTACCCTTCCCCTGTCTCTCTTAAAAAAAAAAAAAAAAAGAAAAGAAAATGCTAGATTCTCAGATCCCTCTGATCAATGTACAACCCCTCAGGAGTCTAAGCCAAACCGGTAGGGAACTACTGATAAATACAATTAACAAATATACACAGAAAGAAGCTAATTTCAATGTACACTAAAAGTTCAAAGTAATATTTCAAATTGTACCTTCAAATGTTGGCTGGCACTTTACAGAATTTTCTCCTTCAAGTTTCAATTTCTCTTTTGTAAAATAAAAACAGTAATTGAAGCTTATAGGACTGCTATAAAGATTGAGAGATAATTATGTAAAAACACAATGTATACTATATAGTAGATATTCAAATAATATCAGTTCCTTTCCCTATGCCCTATGCATACTGAAAATTACCATGGTCAAATAGGAACAGAACCTGCAAAACTTATGTGTCAGGAAATGTAATGATACAGAATGAGAAAGGAAATGAAAGATTTACTAACTACAAAATCTGCATCAGACCCATATAGTGAACAAATTGTTCCATTAAAAAGCTTTTTATTGCTAGTCTGCATCCAGTCCCTGCTGACAGATTTTCCACATAATTAGAAGTATTATCAACACTGGGGCCCAAGTGGGTAGTTTCCACAAGTCATGGGCTCTACAGAGGCAAGATATTTCAAAGAACCACTGTATTCTATCACTCATCCTCTCTCTCTCAGGTTGCAGATGAAGAAACTGAGGACCAGCGAAATAAAGTGACTCACCCAATATCACTCAGCTAAGTAAGTGGCAGAACTAGTTCTTGCTCCTACTATTTCACAGCAATTTCACGTATCTTACAAACTACTTATCTGGCCAGCACCCATTGCTGAGTTTTCTGTTATAATTTACCTCCTGTAAAATACTTTTAACCAAAGGGTATAGACAAAAATAGAATTAATTGGAGATAAAATTGCAGAGCAGGTTTAGGTGAAATCAGAAATAACCAATTACAGCTACATGAAATCCTTGATCATTTTAAACTACCTTTATCCTCCTTTATATTTTTTAAACTAGAAGTGAGTAAAGCACTAGCTTCTGTGCTTACTACTACAGAGTTAAAATCTATGGAACTGGAAACTCTAGTGTAATTAAAAATTAAAATGACTTCAGTGTTTCCACGGAAATAAAGACCTCATGAATAAACAATCACTATTATGCAATTGATTTAGAAGTCTCACTTTGAAAGCCACAATTGTTTTACAGTTACTACAAGCTAATGTTTTTGTTTTGGTCTTGCCCATATACCTTGGATAAGTTCTTCTTGAAGGTCTAAATATACCCATGGTTTTTATTAATATAAGACTAATAAACATTACAATCTATTTTCAGATGTTAATCAGATCTAAAGAGAGGCTCTTTTAAGACAGTTGATATATTTACATAATTCTAGTCATCTTTTCTTTTTTTTTAATGTCGAGATCTAATTGGCCTTATTAAGCGATTCATGAATGGGGCAGCACCCCTTCTGCCAACTGCAAGGATGCTCTGGCCATCTTTT
Source organism: Desmodus rotundus (assembly GCF_022682495.2). Lineage (NCBI taxonomy): Eukaryota > Metazoa > Chordata > Mammalia > Chiroptera > Phyllostomidae > Desmodus > Desmodus rotundus. Next base: position 182,898,942 of record NC_071388.1, on the reverse strand, counting down.
TAAAGCCAGAATTTATACTGCCACTTTACCATACTTTAGGTAAAAGAAAAATAAGTGAAAAGTTACATTATTTATTAAATCAAAAATTGAATAATGTATTAAAAAGAAAAAATTGACAGTGTGAGGTAGTTTTAAAAAAAGACTAGAAAGCAGAAATAATTTCCCAAAATATTTTATAATCAAGTTTAGAAATCTGATGCCCCTTACTTGGAGAGGGGTATTATATGTAAATATGGTATATTAAGGGACATTTAGACTGGAGTTGCCTTATATTGTAACGCCTCTTAGAGAGCTCTGTTTATAACACTGAATATGTATTATTTTTTGATTGAGAGACTGAAAAGATTGCTTCAGATAGCACCTAATCTGACATACTTACTACCCTGACAGTTTCTCACAGGTTCCAAAGTGGACTTAGTTGATCAGTCTGAAGCAATCTTGGTGTTCTTTTTAAATATTTGGCCATTTTTCCTGCTCTAGCTAAACAAATGTTGGAGGGCCGCAGGGCTAGATTCTGAACATTCTTCTCTTATCTACGCCTTATTCTCCCCAGATAGGTCTGTTTCCTAGTTTTAAATACCATCCATATGTTGATAAATCACAGAGACGTTTCTCTCCAATTCTGACCTCTAGACTTGTATCACTACATGCCTACTTGTTTCCATTTGGAAGTAAAATTAGCCAGGTCCAAAAGATAGCTGTTGCTTTTCCCTTCCAAATCCATTCCCTCCATCAGTTTTCCTCAACTCAGTAAAACTCTCCACCATTCATATAGTTGCTCTTAAGCTAAAACTGTAGGGTCAATTCTTCATTCCTCCCCTTCCTTCGTAACACCATCCCTGCACCTGCTCCCCAACAGCCAACCAATCAGCAAGTCCTGCTATTTCTACGTCCAAAATATATCCTGAATTTGTCCATTTCTCTTTGTTTCCTGCATCACTTATCACTCTAGCTCCAAATTACATTAAGCTCTCACCTGTGCAATTGCAATAACTGCCTAAATTTGCTCCCCATTTCCATTTATGTCCCTCTACAATACATTCTCCTACAACATAAAAACCAAGGTATATCGCTGCTCCTCTAAAAATCCTCTGATGGTTTCTGTTGTATTTAGAATGAAAATGGCCCTGGCTAGTGTGGCTAAGTGGATTGAGTGTCAGCCTGCGAACCCAAAGGGTTGCTGGTTCGATTCCAAGTCAGGGCAGATGCCTGGGTTGTGGGCCAGGCCCCCCGTGGGGGGTGTACGAGAGGCATCCACACATTGATGTTTCTCTCCCTCTTTCTCCCTCCCTTCCCCTCTCTAAAAACGAATAAAATCTTTATAGAATGAAACTGATCCTATGATTACTATGGGCTCTAAGCCTTCTGCACCTCTCTGACCTCATGTGATATCATCTTTTCTCTTGCTCTGTAAACTTACGCCACACTGCCTTCTTTCTGCCCTTTAACCTTTTTTCCACCTCAAGGCTCTTCCATTCACTGCTCCTTCTACCTGTGAAACTCTTCTCCCTGCTTTTTGAATGATGGGTCCTTTGCATCTGGTGAGTGCTCTCTTCTTGAAAATATCATCAAAATAAGCTGTTGATAAAGCAAAACTAAGTTTTCTGATGAATGCAGTAAGGAAGAATAATACCTTGACAAATCTTAACAGTGTCACTAAGGGGGAAGGTCAACGATGAGAGGCTTATGCAATTTGGGAGGTCTAATTTGACTTTTTAATGTGAAGACCTGATTGGTGTTGGATAAAGTCTGCAAAGCTGATGGGGAAATCTCAAGTCAAAGTCATCCATCAAAGAGTCCTCATAGAAATGAGCCTGTCTTAGTACTTTTGCCATGTTCAGCCATTGGCTGGGAGCAGCTGGTGAGAAGCAATAGTTTCTGCACAAGCACCATGGTAGATCCAGAGGACAAAGGCTGAGCCATTAGTCAATTACTCCGCCTGTAGCAAGAGCTCTGAGTAGCTTATTTTCACAGCTGCCATAGCCCACCCATTAGCTGAACAAATTTCTCTCTTCCCACAGGTACAGGATGCAGGTCTTCCATGGTTTTTGTGAGCCTGTCTTCCTGAGAGGTAACTCAGGAGAGACCTCCGCCAATGCAGTTGGTCTTTGTGGAGTTACAACTGGTACTCGTGACCTACCTCTTCCAGTAGCTATTCTAATTTCCCTCACCCTCAGCTATCACCTCATCAGGTCCTGGTGGCTTACTGGAGGTATGACTCAAATGTCAGCTCCTGAAGGAAGGGTCTGAATCATCATATTGTCCTTATGCTGACATCACTGAATGTGTCCATTCAGTCACAATAGGGGTTGGGAGTACTAAAAGGGTGCACAAAAGGATCATCTGGGTTCCACATGTAGTCCTACTTCCTCCTGCTGAAAGTGTCATTCACCCCTGCAAGAATGCTGATGCTGCTTCTTACCTGCTGGTGTCTGAAGAAAAGGGATTCAAAGTGCACTGACAGCAGCCATATCTTGTAGTTCAAAAACAAGCAAACAGCCCTGACTGGTATTGCTCAGTGGACTGAGTGTCCTCCTACAAACCAAAAGGTTGCCTGTTTGACTCCCTGTCTGGGCACATGCCTGGGTTGTGGCAAGTGCCAGGATGGGCAGTGTGTGAGAGGCAACCTATCGATGTTTCTCTAGTGCATTGATATTTTTCTCCCTCTCTTTCTCCCTTCCCCTCTCTCTAAAAGTAAATAAATAAAATCTTTAGGAAAACAACAACCCCAAACAGCCCTGGCTGGTATGGCTCAGTGAACTGGGTGCTGGCCTGTGAACAGACGGGTAGCCAGTTTGATTCCCAGTCAGGGCAAATGCCTGGGTTGCGCGCCAGGAGCTCGAAAGGCAACCACACATTGATGTTTCTCTCCCTCTCTTTCTCCCTTCCCCACTGTCTAAAAATAAATAGGTAAAATCTTTTTAAAAAATCTTCAAAATGACTGAGCAAGTAGAGCAACAAATCTGTATCAAATGTTGCATTAAGCTTGAACATTCCTCCATGGAAACCATTCTGATGATTCAGAATGCCCCAGCTATGGGCAACTGGTGATTGGCAGATTCTGTACGACAACGTGCCAGCTCATACATCAAGTCTCGTGCAGAGGTTTTTGGCAAAATGTCAAATCACCCAGGTGACTCAGCCCCCCTACAGCCCATATTTGGAGCCCACAACTTCGGGCTTTTCCCAAAACTAAAATCACCTTTGAAAGGGAAGAGATTTCAGACTGTTGATGAGATTCAGGAAAATACAACAGGGTAGCTGATGGCGATTAGAATGTGTGAGGTCCCAAGGTACCTACTTTGAAGGAGACTGAGGTGTCATTGTCCTATGTACAATGTTTTTCATATTTCTATCTTCTTCAATAAATGTGTTGATTTTTCATTTTAACATGGCTAGATACTTTCTGGACAGAACTTGCATGACCAAGTCATTCCACTCCTAGATATCTACCCAATAGAAATGAAAGCACATGTCCATACAAAGGCTTTTACACAAATATTCATAGCAACTTTATTTGTAACAGCCAAAAATTGTAAACAACCCAGATGCCCACCAACAGGTGAATGAATAAACAAATTATGGTACTGTCGTACAATAGGATACTACTGAGAAATAAAATGGAATGAATTGTTTATCCTGTGACATAGATAAATCTCAAAATAACTATGCTGAGTGACAAGTCAGATAAAAAAGATTCATACTATATGATTTAATTTTTATAAAATTATAAACAAATTGATCTTTAGTGACAAAAAGCAGATCCATGTGTTTGGCAATGGTGGGGTGGGCTTTGGAAGAAGGGAGAAGTGGAGATGATTACAAAGGAACATTAGGAATCTTCTGGGGGGTGATGGATATGTTCATTATCTTAACTGTGATGGTTGCATATATGTGTATATATATATATATATATATATATATATATATATATCAAAACTCATCAAATTGTACGTTTAAATATGTGCATTTTATTTTATGTCCATTATACTTCAGTAAAGATATTTAAAATAAAAACTGCTGGTATCTGCCTCCCACTCTTTCCTCTGGTTTTAGAATTCATTTTTTTAACATATAATTAACATATAACAGTATTTAGGTTTAAGGTGTACTATATATATATTTATTGATTTGAGAAAAAGAGAAGAGGGAGAGAGAGAGATCAATTTGTTGTTTCATTTAATTAATGCATTCATTGACTGTTTCTTGTACGTGCCGGCTGGGGATCGAACCCACAACCTTGGTGTATCAGGATGACACTCTAACCAACTGAGCTCCCCAGCCAGGGCTAAGGTATACAATATATTGATTTTATAATTTATGTATTACAATATGATTACCATCATAGTGCTGGCTAACATCTCTCTCATCACAAAATTATTTTTTCATGGTGAGAACAATTAAGACCTAGTGTCTGACACTTTTGAAATTTATAACACAGAACTGTTGACTATAGTCGTTATGCCACACATTAGATCAAAACCAGGAATTTGGTTGTAAGTTCTTACCCCTAGACAATATCTCTCCTGCACTCTTATACCTATATCACATTCTCAAAGGTTTTCCATAGTAACCAAGGAATGTATTTAGTTTTCTCATTAATCAGTATAGGATCCATTAATAACTGAGATTTTTTTTAATTCTGATTTTTTCCTGAAATTTTAAGAATTAACTCAGCAACAACTATTTCTATTATTTAACAATAGAATTCATAGCTAACACGTATATGGCAAAAGAATACTAAGGCTTTGCCATTGTGACTACATTAACTAAGTGGAACTGCAGACACTTAGATATCCAAACAATATACTATTTAAAATGTCTAAGAAATCTAGAAGACAAATATCAGGTCCAATACTTCTTAAAGGAATGCTCATGTCAATTTTAATTGTTTAGGGCAGCATTCCCCAAAGTGTATCTAGAGGAACACTTTTATATAATAAAAGTAATCTTTGAGACTGTACAGAGTTCTTTAACTCAGGACTCCTCAGAACTGTTTTGTGCCAAGTAATACTATGTTCAGTATTGGATGAATTTTTTCTTGAGGTCATTCTCATCTTTAATAGAACTATTAGAATCTTGTTAACTCAATATGAGATCAAGAGAAGATAAGAAATTATTTTCCAAATAATTTTTGCTCCCCCCATCCCAGATGATTATTGCCAGCAGAAAGCATCAGGAGGAGAATTCCAAGGGCTGAGTGGTAAATTACCTGGCTTCTATGGAGGTGTAGTCATCATCTCAGAGTCATCATCTTCTTTTCCATTCTGCTTCAGAAAGGGTCTTTGATTTTTATCCTGATGGTGAAATGGTTTTCTAACCCAGTAAGAGGTCAGCACTAAAGCAGGAATGAAAAAGGAATCCCTTTCTCTCCAAACTCGCACTGCTATGTGACTGACAATTCTCTGCTTGAACATTTCCTCCAGAAGGGCCAAACCACATGAATTCTAAATACATTTTGCTCTATGAAGTAACACTGTTAACAAGAAGTTCTTGAATGGTTTGTCTTTTCTTCTTTGTCCCTGATAACAACAAAGTAACACCTACTAACTGAGTATAGTTGGATAGTTTTGTATTTCAAATATGATAAAATAAATGCTGTGTAATGCTTTAAAAAAATAAAATAAAATAAAATGTCTAAAGCCTAAATCAGCTGATGGAGTAGAGTAAATATAAGTCCCCCTTCTGGAGGAAGAAAGATTTTCAATGGTCCCAAAAAACAGGCAGAATGGAATTTGGAAAAAAAAAAAAAAGCAAAGAGCAAAACAATTAATGATCCCTCCTTTTAACATAAAGCTGTACTTGAAAATGTCACAGTACCAAAATGTGGGGGGAAAAGACTGACTTACACCTTTCTTCACACATTGTTTTAAAATGTTGAAGGTGGGCTGAGTTGAGAGTGCTAAACGCATATATATCCCCAAATGCAATAACAGGAGTTACTGGTAGTTATGCTTAAAAACTTTCAGGTTCTAAATTGAACATAAACGTACAGTCAAAATTTTCAGATATTAGAGTATTTATTCAGCATCTTCAAGATGAACAAAACCACTACTATCCCCAGGAAAGTATAAAAAGAAAACTAACAAGTTTAAGGTGGGGGGGGACACACTGTATTTTAATGAAAAAATTACATTATAACAAGGACTATATACATTAAATTACTATATATATATATATATACACATACATATATATATATATATATATATATAGTATATATATATATACACACACACTTTTAAAAACTTTTTAAAAAGTCCTGGTACAAATTAAATGACATCTTTCTCATACTCACATGATTAAGTAGGCATTTTGACAGAATATAAAGATGAAATACAAGCTTGCAGGGCTCCAAATTAGAAACTTCAATGCTGGGACAGATCCCAAAATCTGATTTCTATCACTTTCATGACTTTTAGAAAATATTTACATAGTATAAGACTTACAAGCTTTTTCTTTTAAGTATGTTAACTGCTTACACAGAATATTAGTACTGAGGAAAATGTCCAACATGGCTGTGTTTATCTATAATTCATTGTAGTAAATATAAAGTTCACTTGGAGACTTGGAACATAAAAACTACAATGAAGAAACAAGCTCATCTGTAATTATGAATTTCTAAGTGCTTATTTTGAATGTCCAACTGACTACTACAGATACCACACCTTGTAACACATGATACAAAAGAGCACTTCTCAGACTTTGCTGTAGAGCTGTTAGGAGAATGCTGAATATAGATACTGAAAACTTTATGCACTTGTATTCAGTACCCTATGTATTTTAAAAATAACTAAATATTTAAAATACGTAAACATACTTTCTAAAAAGTGATGCTAAGCACCTTTAAAATACAATACTGATACATTGTGACTGAACATGCATTTAGAGGACAAATGAACTTTTAAAAACTAATTTACAAACCATTTTTAAAGACCTACTCATTGAAATACTTACATGAAAATATGAAAATATTGATAGTTCCAGTTTCTACCTAAAAACCAAAAGAGTATATAATTAGGGATTTAAACTTCCTTCATGCTTTTTTTTGTTTGTTTTTCATCCATGGGGAGGATGCATGGTAAATTTTTGTGCTCATGTTAAAAAAACAAACAAACCAGTACCAGAAAAGATATTCATGGAGAATGATGTGAAAGAAATAATTTTAAACTATGTTTTGTTCTTGATCAAGTGTCAAAGTCTGAATCCTTGGACATCTCTCATCCTCATCCGAAACTGACTAAAGTTTGTATCTTAACAAGCATTTCTCCTTAGCAACTCAACATCAAAAAATAAAGGAATGTTTCCGAAGAAATATAGCTCAATTGGTAAAATATTTAATAATCAATTATTTTCATTAATGAAAGGTGATGGTCTATTATATAAAATCTTTAAAAAGTTTCCATAAAAACTAGAAATAACAAATGAAAAAATAGTGCCTACAATGCAACACTAAACTATAAATTAATTTGGACTTATTCCCTTTAAGTATACACAGACTAAGAGAAATCTGCGTTTGAGGTAATTAATAGTTGTGTTTAACTTAGCATAACATAACAGATTTGGCAGCCTAACTCTATAAACGCCAGCAGCAAATATTTTCATTCTTAGGAAAATGATAAGCAAGTCTTATTAAAAATCACATTTGTAACTGAATATTAACTTTGCATTAAATGTTTAAATAATAAATTTTATATTAAATAGGATATAAATCTAAAGGACAAAGAATTTTTTAATTCCACCCACTTCTAATATAACAGTGTTTTATAATGATATATATTGTATACTGGAAACTATTAAAGTGAATTTAGAATGGGAGATTAGACTTAGAAAAGCCAAAAAAACCTCATATTTGTATAAAGTATTATTGTTAAATTTTGCATTATATTCCACATGCTTTGAATATTAAACATTAAAATCCATTTGAAATCCTTATTGCTTTTAAATATATCCACAAATGGTCTCTGGGGGGGGTAGGTGTGGGAAGGAGGTCTTCAAGTTGATTTCTTAACAGTTACAACTGATGTTTCTAGTTTACCAAACTTCTAGAAAACAGAAGCTTATATTCAGTATTTGAAGTAAATATACTTACTCAACAAGCAAATACATATAACACATCAGTTGTTTTAAAGTTTTAATGTAAACTAAATTTTAAACTGTAAGTACTTACCTTGAAGTACTCTAAATTCGAATACCATCATTTCAGTAAGAACTCTGGCATAAAAAAATAAATACAACTCAAATTCTTTTCTAACCAGGGCTGAATCTTCAATATAAAACAGGAAAAAAATCCTCTCCTGATATCAAAAAATTCCCCAAATTATCTGTAAACAACCTGAAATTTTATTATTCTTTCAGAATTCTCTCAATTTCTACATTTTTCTACCCATAAGTAGAATTGTACTACAATACTGCATAAATCCATGCAATATACATTTATTTCTGTTGTTTGATTAATTCGAGTTAAAATTCTCAGTACTTACCAAGATCCTTTACATCTCTACTAGATGACCATACCATTAGTACGCTATTGGTTTGTAGTCACAAGTATAAAAATCAGAATGGAAGAAACTAGAATGGAATTACACAGTTTCCACAGATATCAATGCTGGGCTTTGTGTTATGAAGTAAAATCTATTGTTTTATCTTTCCAAATGAGACAGATTACAAATCTTCTCTCATCTGTCTGCCAATGTAAAAAATTTTTTCACAACTTTAAACAGGGAATAAGTTCTTTTAGAAATGAAAAAAAAAGTCATCACACACACACATACACAGTTTTGGGGTTTTTGTTTGTTTTTTTTTCATTTTTTAAGAGCCAAAATGGGTAGTCCAGGAGATAAGTTCGATAACTATTTGTGTTCAGGCTATATTACCATGGAATAAGTTCAAATGATCTTTTGAAATACTGGCCTTATCAGGCACTCAAAAAGCATAGGAATTATATAAAATAAGAGGTGTAAAATATCTCTTAAGATAAAAATATGGAATTGGTAACAAATATATCAGTTTTAAATCAAAGTTGCTTATTGAACCAGTCTTCTGTCCACTTATCACACTGCCGAGTGTAACAATATTCACCTTCTTTTCTATGACATCAGAAGTCAGCAGAGTTGTACGATTATGAAAAGCTTCAATAATTTAGGTAGCAGATCATTTCTTACAGTCCAAATGTTTTTTTGCTTCCATCGACAAGGCTGGTTCTTTGGGTTCTTGCTTAACTTGGTTCACAGAAAGGGTACCTTCTGGATTTTCTTCAACTTTAAAACCAAACATAAAAGAAAAACCATGAAGGTTAATGTAAACTGTAACACTGGGATCTTCAGAATTATATGAATTTAAAAGCAAAGCATAAAATAGTCATTTGGAAAAAAGAACCAAGTAATTTAGAAAAGCAGTTGATGTACTTGAGAATTTAGTGCTTCTAACATCTTAATAGTCATTCACATTAAATTCCTTCAGTATGCTGCTAGCAACAAAAAAAAAAGGACAAGAAAACTATAGAGTTATTCTCCTCTAAAGAAACTTTGACCAAAAAACAGTCCATAATTTGATAAAATTAGAGGAATAACTAATATTTAAACATACTTGTCTTTAAAGCATGTGTGAATAAAAGTCAGGAAGCCTCCCATTATTTAAAAATTATTTGTTTTGTAAATAGCAGACACAGGTGTCACAAAAGCACAGATGTGTTACCATTCCTATGTGGTTTCCACATGTGGTCAAATATTAAGAAAAATGTCCCCTCCCTAAAGAAACTTCACTACTTAAGTACTTTAGAAAAATATACCATTATCTTAAATGATAGCTCTGCACAAGCTATGTGTTTGCTTATCTAAAGTATTTCTGAATGCACTTACCATTCTGATTTCAAAGAACTTACGACCAAATTAATCTCAGTGTAGCACACCAGCAGCACTATTGTGAACTGGCAGATGGAATATCTAAGATAAAATCTTTCTCTATCCTTCTCAGGAATGTCAGATTTGCAGTTGCTATAGGGAATTGAAGTTACAGGGGCTATATTTGCTCAGAGTAGTGTGTTAAGCACACCTAAAGCTTGTCACATATAGGTGTATTGGCGTTTAGCCCAACCCAAAGAGAAAACCAGTAGAGGGTGGATTTAAATGACCTTGAGAATAAATATTCTGCTGAAATGGACCCTAAGATCATGAGCTAACTTGATAAATCATGCATGTTTAGATTCATAAAGTGTTTTCTTTAAAGCAATCTGAAGTAGAGATCCCAAAAGTAATTTGGCACAATTCAGAGGGAAGAAGCATGCTAGAATAGAAAAAGCTTTAGAGGCAGATAGATCTGAATTTAAATTCCTTAGTTGTCTGCCACTTAATATATGTGATCTTTAGGCAATTACTGTATCTTTTGGACTATAAGATGCACCCGACCATAAGACGCACCTAGGTTTTAGAGTAGGAAAACAGGAAAAAAACCCCACTCCACTGCTGCCCCCTCCCAAGCGAGCCAGGTAAGCTACATTCGGACTATAAGATACACCCCCATTTTCCTCCCAAATTGGGAGGGTTGTGTCTTATAGTCCGAAAAATATGGTATTTAAACTCTTTGAGCCTTGGTTTCCCCATCTGTAGAATGGGGACACCATCAACTATTTTATGGAGTTGTGAGGATTAATTTGAGTATATTCCTTTTCTGTCTCTTCTACTAAAGTTCCTCGCTAGTGACAACTGCCACAGCCCTCTGGATAAATTTTCCTAAAAGGAATACTTCCAGTAAGTTTAAAAGACAATGAATCTTTTCTGGAAGGAACTGTCTCACACTTTTCCTTATCCAGAAGAAAGATGAGGAAAGATATATGTTCTAAGGATAATTTCTATGAAGATTTTGCTCTTTAAAGCAAACTGCAAATCTTTTCCCACAAAAGTGCCCAATCCAGAGCAATTGGTGGGGAAAGAAGTGACATAGGTTAAGTAGTAGTTAGCAATATGTTACTATGTTGAGTGGGTTCGTTACAAAGTAAAGGTAAGTAACAAAGTCATGTATTAAACTCAAGTCCCCAATTCTTACTAGTTCCCTTTTACTTTCCATGGAACTCAACACAAGTCAGTAACTTAAAATTTTTCTTTTAGTCTTTGTATCAGCCCACTTCATTGTAATTTCATTGTGTGTGTATTAATTTTTCTATAACAATCTTTATACTAGTTTCCCTTTTCTTTCATTTTCTCATGCATTCTAAAATGATCTTTCTGATCTGACATCGCCACAGATTTTTCTATGTAAAAGTAGTACAGAATGAATAATTACAATAGAGGAAAAATTAAGTTTATAAGTTAGTAAACTTTATGCACGTAAACATTTTCCTTTTTCTCATAGTTTTACTTGACTTATTAAAAAAAAATTATAAACCCACTGAGTAGACATGATAGTTTTTTTCTATAGTGTAATAGTGATGATGGCCCATAAAGTTTTTAAAAAATCATAACTTGAATTTAACTTACTAAGCGTTGGGTGGCTGTCTATAATCTGTATTGGAATGGTCTGCCCATTTCCTAACAGAATCCGATGAACACTTCCTTCCAGATTCTCTGCATCCTCAACATCTCCAACGTCCACCAGCTGATCCATTGCAGCCAGACTTTGATCTGGTCCTGAAAGGTTATCCACAGTAGAGGCTATATTGTTTTGGGTTAGGCATGTATCTGTTTGAAGGCTCTCACTTTGACCAAGCTGTAGAGAATTATTATTCATTATAGCACTTCCTATTGAATCCAGAAGTCTTGAAGGACTGGAGGAGGGGTGGTTATTTACTGATATCAGAGCCTGTGATCCATCAGGAGAAGCAAATCTTGGTTGCAATTGTAAACCCTTTTAAACCAAAAAGAGTTACATCAAAATGTTTGAATTTACTATGTAAATTGATACAAAATCAGAATAAAATATAGGAGTATAGTTAGTAACAAATATTTAGTGAGGATAGAAACAAGAACCAAAGGAAAAGTAGTACAACTAAATTTTATTGCATGCATAGTCAATTCAAACATTTTTGAAACATGTTGTTTAAATTATTATGTTAAATCAAGATATAAAAAGTTAGGATATTAATGATGAAAATATCTTTGATCATTATTATAATTCTTTAACAATTCTGTAAGATTCCTAAGAGAGGAAGAGGGGAGATGGAAGAGGAAAGAAAGGGGCCTCAAATTTGGCTATTATATTGGATTTCTACCTGTAGTTGTGTAAATATTTTTGGCTGAAATGAAGAAAGTGAGGAAAGCAGGTGGGCTGGTTCTGGAGACAAAGAACTCCTTTTCCGATTTGTTTCCTCTTTAGTGGTAGTTGATTCTCCTGGTGAATTTCCTAAATTATATAAAAAATAAACTATTAAAACAAAAAAAACGTTCTGGCTTCAAGGATACTGCACTTCATTAAAACTCTAACTATGAGAATTGGAATGAAAAATAAGGTAAAATGTTTGAAAAGACTTTAAGAAGTTATCTATCCACTATTTCCAGAATTTGGTATATAATCAGAATTGCTAAGGGAACTCTAAAAAAATATAAAATCCTAGGTTCAACCTCTACTAAATTTAATTCAGTATATCTAGGATGGAGTACGAAATGATTTTTTTCTTATTGAAAGACTCTACATCTGTAACTGTAATCAAGTCCATTTTCCATGCCGTGATTCTGGATTACACCTAAATTTCTCTAGGATGGATTTAAGCACTGGCTTTTCTCTGTAGCCTTCAACATGCTATTTAACCCAGTTTTTAAATTTCAGTTTCCTCATCTGTAAAATGAGGACAATAAGAAAATCTTCCTCAAAAGACTACTGAGAAGATTAAACATCACTCTCACATTTCTTTGCTCCTTCATTGCTACTTGTCCTTCTATTTCACTCTGCTACTATTACTATGGTAATACCGTGGACTATTCTACATCTAAAATCTCTAATTCAAACATCCCATTCTCTACTCACTACCTCTTATGCTCCTAGGCATTTTGCTCAGGTACTCCACTACAATTGTTCTTCAACCTCATGTAAACCTCCAGTCAATTTCTTAAAATAAAATTCTATCCCCATCTAGCTTAGCATCCTGAGTTTGTAATTTTAGTCACACTCTTGCAAATATCTTAACCTCTCTTGCCTCTCTGTCCTTGATCATACCTACCTGGTAAAATCCTGACTCTGGATGAAAATGGCTTCCACTTGCCTATACATGTGAAGCCAAATGCCACTGAAGAAGACACTCATTGCTACTACTAATACCATGATCATCAACATTAACCTGTCAACTATATCTGACAACCTTACAATGTTTCTCTTACTTTATCTTAGGAATGATATCTAATCTCCATTTTCCTAAACCCTTGGCCACCCTTCCTGAGATCTCTCATTCCTTAGCACTCTTACTTAAAGAGAAAAGAGAAGCTATTAGATAGAAATCTCCTCAGTTTCCTATCACCAAAGCTATCGAGTACCCTCATCTTCATCTATTTCTCAGATTGCTCCTGTCTTATGTCTTCCCTCAACCTCAAACTCCCTTCGTAGTAAACTTCTTGAAAAAGTGGTCCACATTGCCCTGGGGCTGTGTGGCTCAGTTGGCTGGAGCATCATCTTGTACCAAAAGGTTGCAGATTCAATTCCCAGTCAGAGTACATATCTAGGTTACAGGTTCAATCCCCATTTGGGGTGTGGGAGGCAACTGATCAATGTTTCTCTCTCACATCAATGTTTCTCTTTCTCTTCCCCCCGCCCCCCTCCCTCCCTCCCTTTCTCCCTAAAATCAATAAACACAACCTCTGGTGAGGGCTTTTTTAAAGGATTTTTTTTTTTTAAGTGGTCCACATTGTCTCTACTTCTTCATTCACCTCCCATTCGCTCCTCAACCACCCCATATGGCTTCCTCCCAATCCACTCTGATGGGCTCTGATATGCAAGCTTTCCAAACCTGACCTCAGGATCTTTTTTACTCTGCCCTGTGGCCACCAATACCTATTCTGATGTCAGTGTTGCTGAGCTCAGTAAAGGCCACTATCAGTCAGTTGCTTGTGGAAAAAATTCAGGAGTTACTCTAAATCATTCCCACTTTTACCTCTTGTATCTATTTAGTCAGTAACCAAGGCAGTCAGTAAACAACTCTAAAAAGAGTTCTTCTTTTACAGTAACTCTTAAATAAATCTTTCCAATTCTAATATAAATGCTACCACTGTAATTAAACCACTGTCACCTTTCAAATGGACAGCTGAAAGAGCCTCCTGAACCTGTTTTGCTCATCCAGTCTTATCTCTAAGTTCCTTGAATATGACAAGCTCTTTCCTGCTTAGCCTTAGAACATGCTATCCGTTTGATCGGCAAATTCCTATTCTTCAGTTCTTAGTTTAAAAGTCACTTTTTCCAGTGTCACTTTCCGAGTCCCTGAACTAAATTTCACAATTTTGCTATTCCCATACAATTTTGCAAAACTATGTCATGGCACTTTTCCTAATAGTAATTAATTAGAATATATTTGTTTACTGTCTTTTTCTCTTGCTAAACCTGAACATTAAATGAAGAAAGTTATGTTTTTTTTTTATGCCCAGCATTTATCACAGTGAGTGAAATATGTGCAGAACAAATGAATAATGCTAAAAATTTGAAAGTTATTCTGTAGGCAGTGACTCAAAGGTTAATAAGCTGAAGAATAAAGAAATTACTGTATTGTGTGTAGTTATTGATAAATTTATTCTAAAGCATTTATTTAGGCATTAACTTTTTAGCAAGCATTATGCTGTAAACTAGGTATATTAATTTGAATAAAATATAATCATTGCCCCTGAGGAACTCAAATCATAATGAAATATACAGATGTGTAAACAAAAGGATACCCTGTTAAATAAAGGGGTAAATACAAAAGAGTGAATACCTAACTTTATACAGGGGGTGAAGTTAAGAGTGCACTTAAAGCCAAAGAGATTGTTGTCTGAGCAGTGAGTGAAATTTGCCATGCAGAAGAGGAGAGAAGACATTTCCAGAAGAGAGATATAAGATGGGGCTTTAGGAGTAAGAACATATGAGAAAAAGCAAACAATAGAAAAGGAATAATAGTTCCTGATCACAGTATCTTAGGGTTATTACTATTGGATGTAGCTTTACTTTACAGTAAACTGTGCTAGTAATCAGACTCAAATTTCAGTCATAAAGAAGCTTAAAGGCTAATTATAAGAGGAAATTTAAATAGCTGGAATTATTTTGCTAAATCCTAACAAAGTTGCTCTTGTCTCTTTGGACCATGGTTTTCTTATCCATAAAATTTGATTAGATAATATTTTAAATGTCTTCCAATTTTAACATTGTTTGATTTTATATTTTAAAGGTATTTAAGATAACCTACCTTCTGCAAATGTAACTGTCACAGTCTCTCTGAGAATATTCCCACTGTCTGAAGTCCACTGGAGCTAAAAAGGGAACATTCACATCAGTAAAATATTGGAAAATATTTTAAAACACCAATACAACTGTCATATTTTATTTTCATAGTATAATTGTGTTTTTTTTCTATAATTACTCTCTTCACTTGTTCATATTCTCAATGTACAAGTATACTTCACTATTCAAATGCATTAGCTTCCCAAGTTCAGATAGCAAGACTTTGGATAGCAAGTGAAGGTGGCAAGGACCATTGCTTACTAAACCAATTTTCATTCCTGAATTTGGATAATGAATAATTAAGAGTTCTGGATAGGCCTGGCTGGTGTGGCTCAGTGGACTGAGTGCTGGCCTGTGAACCAGAGAGTTGCCAGTTTGATTCTCAGTCAGGACACATGCTTGAGTTGTGGGCCAGGGCCCCAGCAGGGGGCATGCGAGAGGCAACCACACACTGATATTTCTCTCCCTTTCTTTCTCCCTCCCTTCTCCTCTCTCTAAGCATGAATAAAATCTTAAAAAAAAAAAAAAGTTCTGGAAAGCAAAGAATAATATAGCTCTAGCATAATATATATCTAAATCTATTCAGTTACTGAATTTGATAGTAAAAATGTGGAAAGCAAAATATATTGCTGCTGAGATTTTAATGCCATAACACTGCCTGCATTACGATTAGTAGTTTCTGGGTAATTATATTAATCTCTTCAAATAAGGAAAAATTGTCACAGAATATTCAGGGGGAAAATACCACAGTATGAGATAACACTAATATCCATAGATGGTACATAGAACTAACATTACTACTTTGTTTATTTAAGTCTAAATTATTCTTAAATGTACACATCTACTTGGAGAGTAAGATATAAACAGCATGTAACCAATAAATGCCTATTAAGTGAATAAGATATACTTTTTATAGAGATAAACTATGTTGATTTTTAAATAAAGATAACCATTGTTATTATAGTCAGAGTTAGAAACTCACTGGTTTTTCTTGTGAGGGTAATTAAAAAATTTAGTCAAATCATCATTTAAAAATTCATAGTGTTTACATTTTAAGAAAAAATACCCCTACTTTTCTTATATCATAGTTATTTATATGGCCTAATAGCAACCATCCCTATTAGTCCAAATAGTAATAGAAGATAAGATTCTATACTAAAACATACCGTTGCTGGAATAATCTCTGAGTTATAATCATTATCTCCATTTCTCAAGGATTTCTGTACTTCATGGATGTGATTTTTTATGTCATTTACAGTTGGAAAAAAGGATAAATTATGTCTTTCAGGTACCTCATCAGGTTTGAACAGCTCCCTTTCCACAAATTTTCTGTGGAGAATATAAAATGGAATAAAACATAAGTAAATCTAGCAATTTACTTTAGATCACATGAAAGATGGTTCTCTTTTAGCATTAATTTGTGTAAACATGGTTTACACCTTTACAAGTAGTTTATATATTTCAGCTTTTAATTTTTTCCCATACATTAAATCATAGAATTCATGCAGATTAAAGAAATGTAGTATTTATGGGGTGGGGTGGAGGGACGGGGAGAAAATGCAGACAATTGTAACTGAATAAAAATAAATTAATTAGTTTAAAAAATAAATAAAGAAATGTAGTATTTACATTGTTTAAACAACTGTGTATCTTAGAGTGAGCTTCAGATTTTTATGAATTTAAAAGTATCACTATTTTCCCTTTTTTTATTCTCAACTGACATTTTTTCATTGCTTTTAGAGAGGAAGGGAGAGAGAGAAACATCAGTACAAGAGAGAAGCATCAATTAGTTGCCTTCCGAACACTCCGGACTAGAGATTGCAGGAGCCTGGACAGAGGGTGGTACTCGCCTGGACCAGGGATTGAACCCACAACCCTTTGGTTACCAGACAATGCTCCAACCAACTGAGCCACACCAGCCAGGGCAAAGGAATCATTATTTTCAATTTAAGTATGTTTTTGAACACTTACTAGGTCAGGCACTATATATCAAGTATCTTCTTTAAGCCTTACTATAATCCTTTGAAGTACAATTAGATAAGACACAGATAAGAGAACTTTACAGACAAGAGAACTGAGTGCTGCCAAAGTTACGTAATTTGCCTAAAATTATATGCCTACCTAGTAAGTAAGAGAGCTTGGGCCTACACTCAGATTATCTGCATAAATACTGTTATATTCCTTCCAAAGGGCATCAATAAATATCATATAAAGTATAATTTGCTTGCCCTGGTCGGGGCCGGGGGGCCGGGGGGGGGGGGGGTCAGTTAGTTGGCTGGAGTGTCATCCCCTATACCAAGTGGTTGCGGGTTTGAGCCCTGGTGGAGCACGTATGGGAGGCAACTGATTGACATTACTCTCTCATATCAATGTTCCTCTCTCTGTCTCTCTCCCTCCCTCCCTCTCTCTCTAAATCAATAAAAGCATATACTTGGGTGAGGATTAGAAAAATTTTTCAGGCAGGGGAGAGCAATGGGGGAAAATTGGGATAACTGTAATAAAACAATGATTTTTTTAAAAGAATGAATTTAAAAATTAAAGATTTTATTTTACCTTAAATTTTTTTTTGAAAAATATGATCTGCTTGCACTTTACAAGTATATGAAAGATAGAAATAGAAGGCAGTATTGCCACATAACTGTATAAAAATGGATACATAAAAGAAACAATCAAGTTATATACATATAAATAGATTATATATACTATATATATATAGCATTACATTCAGTAGACTGTAGAACAGAGCTGTATTTTTTATACCCCTGTTCTTAAGATTTAGGTTCAGTAAATAGTGGATGGCTCTACCAAATTCTGGTTCTAGTCTAACAATGTCTCAATGAAAATATAAAATGTTTAAGAAATCTGCTAAATAAAAAAGTTGTGTACTAATTAAGAAATAATTCATGAAGCCCTAGCTAGTGTGGCTCAGTTGTTTGGAGCAATGTCTTGTAAACTGAAAAGTCGGTTCAATTTCCAGTCAGGCACATGCCTAGGTTGCAGGTTCAGTCCCCAGTCAGGGCACATATGACAGGCAACTAATCAATGTTTCTCTCCCCCTCTTTCCCTCCCTCCTTCCTCCTCTCTATAAAATCAGTAAGCATGTCCTTGAGTGAGGTTTAAAATAATAATGATAATAATAATTATTATTATTCATGGAAATACTCATTGTGTTATTCAGATTAGACTATATATATAATAATCAGTACAAACAAGGTCAGTTAGGTCCCAGAAATAACAGCAACGAGCACAGGCTGTAGAGTCAGACTTAAATTTCAGTTCTGCCTCTACTTCTTAAACTAGTTATTTAACCACTCTGAGTCTCCATTTTATCATCTGCAGGTCAGGGACAAATATACGAACTTTATAGTCATAAGAATAACGAGGTCATGCGTATAAGGTGCTTAGCATAATACCTGGCACACACTGACTACATGACAATAATAGTTCATTATTATATCCTGAGGATCAATGAAATTAGTCCAGACTGCTATATAAGAAATTTCATTAGACAAAGAACTATTTATTAGACAAATACATTCTTCTACTGTAACAAAATTTAATTGTATTTCAAATAGCTTCTAATAAGTACCTTGGCCTAGAGGTTTTAAAATCTTTGGTTCTGCATAGATGTTTTTCTGCAAAGGTATCTATTACATAATTCAATTCATATACCATTTAGAAATAGTTCAATTTGGCAAACCTGAATATGGAATATCTTAAATGAGTAAGTTAAATCATTACATGGCTTGCCAAGCATCTGCTGGAAAATGATCAGCTAATATTAAGATTTTAAAAAATATTTTATTTATTTATTTTTAGAGAGAAGGGAAGGGAGGGGGAAAGAGAGGGAGAGAAACATCCATATGCGAGAGAAACATCAATCAGTTGCCTTTCACACACCCGCAAGAGGGTTTTGCATGCCCCCAAAGGTGGACCTGTCCCGAACCCCGGCATGTGCTCTGACTGGGAATCAAACTACCTTTCAGTTTGTAGGATGATGCCCAACCCATTGTCATGGCAATAAATAAGATTTTAATAAATTAATATATATTCCTTATCTACTTTAATTGCATATATCCCAGAAAATGTTTATAATGTTGATATTTAAAGCAACAAAAATGAAAAACAATTTGTTTCTACTGTACCTTAGCTGTTTCCTTACTGCATACACGTGTTCTATTCCCTGTGATACTAATTCTTGAATCTTATGTGCTACTTGAGGATGTAGACGTGAGGGTAATGTACAATTCTCATCTCTAACTGTAGTTTCCTCTTCTTCAAGAGAGGGCACAGGAAAAGGGGAGGGTGACAAAGGGAGGGAAGGAGTCTCTAATTCATGATATTGATGAGCTTGCTGTGTAGGTAACTGTACATACCACCTGACAAGAGAAAATATTTAAAATTATATTACTAGACAAAGGCAAGAATCGTAATTACCTATGTTAATACTCATTAAGGAATAACCTTTTAAGAAAAAAATTATATATCATATTGTATTGAATACAAATTCAAAATCTTCTCTGCTTAACTCTTCTAAGATTGGCTTTAAACCCAGTTAGATACAAATCTTTGTTTTTTCCAACAGACTTTTTACTATGGCCTGAACATTAAGGAGGGTACAGGATTTAAGTATATATGAAAATGGTATTTTAAATCTCATACTATGTAAATTTCGCCTCAAAATAGTGAGACTTTTTACATCATCTTTTGAAATGTGTATTTTCCCATTCTTCTACCACTTTGTTACCAGATTACAACTTCTGTGTTGTACCTATTACCCTTCCAACCAAAGAGGGGATAATTCAGTGTATCAAGATTGAACTATGTGGGAGAATCTTCTCTGACAGGAGCCCAACAAACTGTCTCTAGAGCCCTGCAGCTCCTGGTATCCCAATGAGCGAGACAATGAACTAAAAGGTAAATACAGATCTCTTGTACAGTAGGGCACTGCAAAAAAACCAATGCTAAGAAAATAAATTGATCTACTAGGATACTGTTTTAATATATTTATACAAGATGCTTGCAATGACTGATACTGCATGAAATGGAGCCTACACAAAAATTAGATTCAATGTTCTCCAAACTAAATGATCTAATTACTGACTCTACTCATTTTTCATTTATACGAAAGTTTTTTTTAAGATCACACACAAACTATGGTCCATACTCTTAACCCCATTATACAATTGCGAATTCTTCACTTGGACTGACACATAAAAGAAAATAAGAAAAAAAGCTAGTATTTCTTCTTATTTAAGACCTTAGAAAGACAAATATATGGTGATGGACGACAATTTGACTTTGGGTGGTGGGCACACAATGCAAAATACAGATCAGGTATCACAGAAAGCTACACTTAAAACCTATATAATCTTAGTAACCAATGTCACCCCAATAACTTTAATAAAAAATAAAATTAAATAAAATATTTTCAACAACTGTAGTATAAAAGATATAAAATGAAATTTTATGTAGGGGGTTGAATTCATTTCTGGCTGCCACAAGTAATCAAAGACGGGTTAAAAAATATTCAGGTGACTGCAAGTATGTTTTCTAGTAAATGTCTGAAACAAAGTACTAAATATATACTGAAATGTGTTGCTACGAATGTATTTGTCATTTTGGAAAAAAACTTCCATATGGCACACAGAATTCTTTGGTCAGACTTAGCCAAGACATCCGGCTGATAAACTCAATGGCCTATATACAGTGGCAAATTATTTTAATACCTAGGGAACTACTAGTGAGAGATCCACCTTATAAAAACCATTTCTTTTTTAAAATTTTTTTCACTGTATTTTTTCATTATCATTTAACCCCCTTATACCACCCTTACCCTATAAAAACAATTTCTTAAAATGAAATAATTAGAAACCATAATTATAATTTTTCTTACAGAAGAAATTATTGCAAATGGAGCTAATTAATTTATAAAATAAAAGAACTATATAAATGTCCTACCTAAGAACACCACCAGCATCTACCAAGTTCTTCTTTAGCATGTTAAAGGCTTTCTCTTGCTCCATTCGGATTATTTTCTTATCAATTTTGGGGTCTGTAGGAACTCTATATTCAGGAAACTTTTGTACCTTTTTAATGTAAATTCTTTTTATAAGGGAAAAAAAGATTTTTTTCATTATATTGTAATCTTAAGAAAACCTAATTTATCAACCAGAACTTTTTTTTTAATTTTTATTGTTACTCAATTACAGTTGAACAGAACTTTATTGGAAACATTAAAATTTAGAAAAAAATTCCATTAATCTAGAAAGCATTCAGAGGATTATGTAAAAGACATGCCATATTCTCAGTGCATCATAATACTTAGCAAATTAATAATAATCATGACTTCAGTAAAAATATCTAAACATTTCTGGATATTAGCATTTTTTTCTGGATTTGCCGCTTCTCCATTCTCCTGAAAACCATAAACACCTCATACCTGGGTTACTTTAATAGCCTCCTTCTGGGCCTCTAGACACCCAATCTCAATACTAAAGTCCACTTAATATATCAATGCCACAGTAATTCTTCACATATGCACTGCTCTGCTAAAGAATCTATATGTCCTTTAATCAAGTAAAATTTCTTGGCAGCATTCAAGGCATTCCATGTGATTCTAGCTTATTTACCTAATCTTACTTTCAATTACTTCAAATATAAAATCACTTTTCCTATGAAGTTTATCATCTTAATGAAGGAATCATCCTTCCTCCTCTGATACCAAATATACAATCATGCCATGTCTTCATTTATATAGTTCTCCTCGCCTACAGTATCTTTCCTTTAATTCTCTGTCTATCCAAATTCAATCTAAACTTCAGTATCCAGGCTTTCTTAGCTAAGTATTTTCTTTCCTGTTAATGAGTTTGCATGGATATATTCTCTCTAAAGACAATTAGCTAATCCATACTATACTATCATGTTCTCTGAAAGTTTTTGTTTACTGATCTACCCCAACAACATTTTAAGTTCCTCGTGTTTAAATAAAATCTTACACCTCTTTTAGTCGTCTCCTTTCCCATGGCACCCAATGTAGTTGCAGGGTACAGAGTAGATACTCATAAAGTACTTATAGAATAATAGAGAATAAAATGGTTCCTTCACATTTAGAGATTTTCTCCCAAGTCATATGTAAAGTTTTAGCTTTGTTACCATATGTAAAAATCAGTTGAAAACTGTTTCATAGTCAAGTTTAAATACAACCTAAAGTTAACTTGATCAGATTAAGCATGAAAAGCCTTCTGAACTGGACTTAAAAACTTGAGAATGCTGAAGTTTGTGATGTAAGATATGATGTTAAAGTGTTTCAAAAATCAACTAAATCCAACCTTTACATTATCTTTTTTAAATTTTACTGGACCTGATAATATAAAACATTTTCAATGTCTGAAAAAAGAATATTATATAGGATGTTATAAAAATATTGTATTGGTTCACATTTTTCATTCTCACCCACAGCAATAATAACTCCATAGTCCTATTCTATCTAAAACTTACTATGCTGGTCTCATACATTGCTGCTATGACCAAAATTGGAAAAATCTCTGTAAAAAGCAACTTTCTAATACTTGCCAACATTTTAAAAAATATATAACCTTTTCCCTAGCAATAACATTTCAAGGAATTTATCCTATTGATATACTTGCACAAGCATATAAATAGGTACAAATTTATTGGGTTGGCTAAAAAGTTGATTTAGTTTCTTCCATACGATGGCTCTAGTAGTATGTTTTTTCCATACAATAGCTCCAGTAATTCTTAATTGTTTTTAATTCATTTGATACAATTCTGTTAAATTATATTGTGATAGCTGTCTTATCAGCCTTCATTTTTAAAAGAATTTATCAAAATTGGTGAATTTGTGTGCAGCCACTTTAATATTGAAGATGGAAGAAAATACACAAATTCTCAGCATATCATGCTTTATTATTTCAAGAAAGCTAAAAACACAACTGAAACTCAAAAAAAAAAAAGATTTGTGTCATGTATGGAGAAGGCGCTGTGACTGACTGAATGTGTCAAAAGTGGTTTGCAAAATTTCTTGGTACTATTGACATTTTGGCCAAATAATTTTTTGCTGTGGGGCTGTCTTAGGCATTGGAAGGTGTTTAGCAGAACCCCTGGCCTCTACCCACCAGAAGCCAATAGCAGGAAATAGTCAACATACTCAAAATATCCAAATCAATAAAGTTATTGGTGAAAATGAAAAATGTGTCTTTTATTTTACAGAAAAAACTAAACGGACTTTTTGGCCAACCCAATATTAACTGCAGCAATAATAAAGAAATAAAGCCTACATATCCATCATTATGGACCAAATTAAGTAAATTATATTTCATCCATAAATAGACTATTATAAAGCTATTAATAAGAAGGAACCATGAAACTAGTATCTTGTATGTCAACTATATCTCAATTTTAAAAATAAATTTTAAAAAATATTTTAAAAAAGAAATGAGTGATTTTATGTACAGATATGGCAGCTTTGAGATATATTTGGAATGAATAAAGACAAAGTGTAGAGTGGTATATGTTATTACATTCAAACTACTATAAAGCTTAATAGCTGTACAGTAAATAATCTAAATAGGCATTCACAATGAAAATAAATCAATGTGGATTCATAGCATGAAAAAAGGTACACTACTTCCTCAACTGTAAGAAAAGGAAATATTAATAAGCTTTACTGACATCTTTTACATTTATGAGGGTAAAGGAGAATATATACGTGTGTGTGTGTATGCATATACACAGAATATCTATGGAGGGTAACTCAAGAAACTAGTAAGAGCTGTTGCCTTAAAGAGGGAGTAGGGGTAAGAGGAAACTCAGATTTCACTGTATGTTTTTCTGGAGCTGCTTAAACTTTAAAACGTGCATATTAGCTATTCAAAAATAAGTACTTAATAAGAAAATAAAAGAAAGCTTACCGGGCTGGACAAGTGGCTTTGTAGAGTTGACAAGACCTGCTTTCCTGCTCATTGATTTTTTTTAACTGGAAACCTTTTCTCCTTGGCCCATACTGACACTCCATTACCACGGCTCTACTCCCTGTGGGCCAAAACCAACTATTGGTATTAAATCAAGTATCCATTTGTTCTGGATACTAGATTAAAAATAACTTGGTGGTGGCAATGTCAAAATCTATATTTTCATTAAACAACTTTACAAAAAGAAAACAGCAATAAATCTTACTAAAATAAAATGTACAAACAAGCCCTGATGGGTGTGGCTCAGTGGGCTGGGCATTGTCCTGCAAACCAAAAGGTTGCCAGTTTGATTCCCAGTCAGGGCACATGCCTGGGTTGTGGCCTGGTCTCTGGTTGTGGCACATGTGATAGACAACCAATCAGTGTTTCTCTCATACATTGATGTTTCTCTCCCTCTCTTTCTCCCTCCCTTCCCCTCTCTCTAAAAATAAATAAATAAAATCTTTAATTCAAAAAAGTGTAAAACTCGTATTTTAAAAATACCATAAATAAAAATGAAAATAGCAGTTTGAAAAACAGTATTTTATAATACACAACAAAAGATTAATATATAGAGTATAAAAAAACCACAAATAATTTTTTTAAAAAATAAAGAAACCACCAAACAGAAAAATGGGCAACAGCTATGAACAAACAATTCAGAAAGAGAAAAGGGATAGTAAATGAAAAAATAAAAAGTTGTTCAATCTCACTTATAAAGAGGGAAATACAAATTGAAACAATAGTAAAATACTATCTCACACTCTTCAGATTGGCAAAAATAAAAATAATTGACACATTCTACAACTGACTCCACTGATCAATCTTAACATCAATAAAAGGTGTTACACATAGATAGCAATAAGAAGTACACAGAACCTATGAGGTATTCTTGAAAAATACTTTTATGAAGATTAGATCTTCATTTAGTCAAGCCTCTTAGATTTAACAGTTTAGAGGAAGGAGAGGAGTTAAAAGAGCATGTTAAACTACATGACAGAGCTGGAAGCAGCAAAATGCAGAATATGGCAAACTCTACATAAAAACTACCTGAAGAAAATAGAACAGAAATTTTTAGATGAAAATAGAGTTAAGAGATATATTAACCAAATATAATTTGTGAACTTTGTTTGGATGTGAATTTGAACAAACCTACATAAAAAGAATTATGAGATAAGTGGAAGAATGTGAACATTGGACATTTTGACATTAAGAAATTACTGTTATGCTAAGTGAAATAAGCCAGACGGTGAGGGACAAATACCATATGATCTCACCTTTAACTGAAACATAATCAACAGAAGAAAAAAAAGCAAACAAAATATAACCAGAGACATTGAAGTTAAGAACAATGTAACTATAGCCAGGGGGGAGTGGGGAGGGGACAGTGAGGAGAGGGGATTACAGGAACTATTATAAAGGACACAGGGACAAAATCAAGGGGGAGGGTGGAGCTGGGGAAGGGATGTGGGTTCGGCTGGGGTGGGGTGGAGGGATGGGGAGAAAAGGCATACAACTGTAATTGAATAACAATAAAAATTTAAAAAAAAAGAAAAAAGAAATTACTGTTAATTCTTTTAAAGTGTGATAATGGAATTCTCATTATATTGTATATATTTACACATATACATATACAGAGAGAGACAGACAGACAGAGACAGAAGAGTCCGTATCTCTTTAGTTGTAGATGAAGTGACATAATCTGGAATTGACTGTTAAATCATCATGGGAGTGGGGAATGAGGAAGTGGGCTGGGATATAGATGAGACAATACTGACCACATGCTGATAGTTGCTGAAACTGGATGATAGATACACGGAGTCATAGGATTTCAAATATTATTACTACTACTTTGATATATATACGAAAATATTTATAAAGATTTTTAAAAGAATGACAATGCTAAATCATACAGTGAATGTGGGAAAGGGAAATTTTCATACATTGCTGAAAGGAGTAAAAATTGGTACAGGTCATCAATTCTTTGTGTATATTTCTGAATCTAAAAAGCTCAAAAAACAAAAATTTTTGGAATTCATTTACCTGTAAAACCTGACCTGAACTTTACAAGGCCATTTATAGTCTTGATTTATTCCTTGGTGTGACCACCCATAAAATATTACTTGTTTGATCGTATGTTATTGTCTACAGAATACATGCTAGAAGTATTTTATAATATTACCTTATTACAGTCCAAAAATTCAGAATTCTAAAACACATCTAGACAAAAAATTTTAGAGAAGGGATCTTTGAACCTCTACAACCACTTCTGTGAACTATATGAAAGAATCTTAGAAAGATGAAATAGGCATGATTCACAACACAGTAATTCCACCATAACATATATACGTTAAAAAAAAACTAATTACGTATTTTCAACAGAAAATGTATATTGTTGGCCTCTGACTATAGCATTCTTTGTGATATTGAAAAGTTGAAGACAACCTAAATGATTATTTATAGAAAAATAATTGTGGTTTGGTCATATGCTGGACTGTTACATAATGAAATTGAGTTAACTGGAGGTGAGTGAAATTTTATATAATAATGTCTACAGTTTACTATTTATATAATTTTCAAATATGCAATAAACAAAATATATTATTAAAAATACAAATATGTATGGTAACATATAAAAACAGACTAGAAAGATACACACCAAATTCATGTAGTGGCTGCTTGTGAAGAGGTAAGAAAGGGATTAGAACTAGGGAGGTGAAAAATGTTCCATTTCTTTTATAGTATACTGATAAACCTGAGCATAAGAAGTTACATTTATCTTCTTCTACTCTCTTTACCCTCAGAGGTCCAGGATGAGGCTGCAACTCTTCCAGTTGAATAGTACCTGAATAATCCTGAAATAAATCACTTATTTTTAGGTTCTGTGGGGTCTGACTAGTCCTAGAGTGACTCTCTGGGAATTCTCTGAATTCTCTGAAACTCTATTGCTCTAGTAAACACCAGTGTTTGAGAATGCTGTATATAATACACCTGATGCTTGAAAACCCTAATATCAAAATTCTATATAATTCCTGATTATATACAAATTCTATAAAGTAACTTAAGAATTACAAGCTATATAAAATGGACACAAATTTGTACCACAAGACAAATCAAGAGAGAAGGAGAGTCTACCTAGATTGGATGAAAAAACAAAAACAAAACCCAAGAGATATGCATACTTAAAATAATAAAATTGCTTATTATTTAATTTGTATTAAATAGTTCTCCCTGGAATTTCAATATTTTTATTTTCTACTTTCAGCATTATATCTAAAGGAAGCATGATTTATTTAATACAATAAATGTAATTTTACAATATAAAATTTGGTTTATTATATTTTAGTCTAATATATATTTTGTCAATTAACATTTAGTTATCATCTACCAAAATGAAAATGATTCACCTAAGGAAAACCACAGTTTCACAATGGATCATGGCTACTGCTAAACCTTTAAAAATATATTTTTTTAAACGTACCTGCATTGACAAATGGAATTCCATCATATGGGACATACTGGGATTTCCACATCAAACGTGTAGCTGGCTTGGCTGGGCTTGGAGATTGGCGAGTCCCCCAGACACTATGTGTTTGCTGTTTATGAAATGTTAAAACACTTTCTAATTCAGTCTCACTTACACAGTAGCCCCGGTATGAATCTCCAATTTTCTGCATGTATAAAAATTAAATAACAAAATTATTAGCAAATATGTTTCATTGTACAAAATAATTAATGAAGTGATTGTCCAAGATGAAGTGATTGTCCTTAGGTCTCAAAAGAGAATGTCATTTCTCCCCTCAGATCAATGGTCTATTACAACCAGTGGATCTGATCTGAATTCAACCAGCTTCATCAAATAGATATTGTCGAGGTATTTGTTTGAGAATGTCAAACTCATTGTCACAATGACTTCATCAAAATCTTGTTTGAGACTAATAACATTTAGGGAAGATAGCTTGAAGAACACATCATGTATACATTCTTCCAGATACTTTAAATTCTACCCCTATATCTAACCAAATAAGAATAAAACTAGCCACAATGTACTGGTTCCCTGTGGGGATTCTTTACTGAAACTGATTTTGATAGGATACCATCCACCTATTTTGAAAACCTATGAAAATTGTAATGTATCTCATATAAAAATGATGTAAAAGAATTTGTTCATTACATCAACCTTGTTTTCATGAAGATCCTTGTCTGAAAGAAATT
Source organism: Desmodus rotundus (assembly GCF_022682495.2). Classification (NCBI taxonomy): domain Eukaryota; kingdom Metazoa; phylum Chordata; class Mammalia; order Chiroptera; family Phyllostomidae; genus Desmodus; species Desmodus rotundus. The sequence continues at coordinate 182,870,368 of NC_071388.1, read as the reverse complement.
CCTGTCTGACCTTAGTACCAAAAATAGATAATGGCACTAGTCATCAGAGAGATGCAAATTAAACCCACAATGAGGTACCACCTCACACTGGTCAGAGTGGCCAACATAAACAAATCAACAAACAAATGTTGGAGAGGATGCGGAGAAAAGGGAACCCTAGTGCACTGTTGGTGGGAATGCAGACTGGTGAGGCCACAGTGGAAAAAAGTATGGAATTTCCTCAGAAAACTAAAAATGGAACTGCCCTTTGACCCAGCAATTCTGCTGCTGGGATTATATCCTAAGAACCCTGAAACACCAATCCAAAAGAACCTATGCACCCCAATGTCCATAGCAGCACAATTTACAATAGCCAAGTACTAGAAGCAACCTAAGTGCCCATCAGCAAATGAGTGGATCAAAAAACTATGGTATATTTACACAATGGAATTCTATGCAGCAGAGAGAAAGAAGGAGCTTATACCCTTTGCAACAGCATGGATGAAACTGGAGAGCATTATGCTAAGTGAATAAACTAGGCGGTGAGGGACAAATACCATATGATCTCACCTTTAACTGAAACATAATCAACACAAGAAAAAAGCAAACAAAATATAACCAGAGACATTGAAGTTAAGAACAATCTAACAATTGCCAGGGGGGAGTGGGGAGGGGACAGTGAGGAGAGGGGATTACAGGAACTACTATAAAGGACACATGGACAAAATCAAAGGGGAGGGTGAGGTGGGGGAGGGAGGTGGGTTCGACTGGGGTGGGGTGGAGGGATGGGGAGAAAAGGCATACAACTGTAATTCAATAACAATAAAAATTTTAAAAAAAAGATAATGGGATTTTTTTTGGTAGTTTAGGAAAATTAGCATTATTACCATATTTACTGTGTATAATGCACACTTTTTTTGCCCAAATCTTTGAGGAAAAAATAAGGATGCGCATTACACATGGGTATAATGATTACATACAATGGGTATAATAATCTAATGTATAATGAATACAAAAATGTGGGTGCACATTATACACAGCAAAATACAGTACTTTTACCTAATAGACACAAAATGTACTAATTCACTAGGTTTCCCCTTTTGAATGTTACTTCTTTCTCTGCCGTCCACTCTCCCAGCAAAGTCCGAATCTCATCTTCCCCCATGGACTGAAATTGTGAATCCTACCCCTGCCTTCCTTCAGAATCTTCAGATACTTTACAGTTTTACCCCTGGGCTCCAGTGGAGGGAGGGCAAAGCAGACTAGAGCTGCATGAGGAGAGTCCTGGGTTGGTGGCTGGGTGGAAACAGCTGAACAGTCAGCTTCCATATTCCTGTGCTCAGTCATTCCCTGTACTGCAGAAGCCACTTTTCTCCTGAATGTAGATGCTTAGATTATAGACATTCGGCATGTGTCTGTGTGTCCACACATACACACAGAGACATACGCAGAGACATGAACATAGTTCATTAAGATACACATTTCTCACTTTCATTTTATGGCTCCGTTCTTGATTTTCTTTATTCTTTAGCTCCACTTTTAAGTTCTATCTTGCTAATATACTTTATGTATTTTGCTTTTAAATTATTTAAAAACTTTTCCCAATTATAGTTTATATTCAATATTATTTTGTATTAGTTTCATGAATACAGCATAGTGGTGAGACAATCATATACTTTATGAAGTGTTTCCCCTGACAGTTCTAGTACCCACCTGGCACCATACATAGTTACTACAATAATATTGACTATATTTCCCATGCTGTACTTTGCATCCCCATGACTATTTTGTACTACCAATCTGTACTTCTCAATCTCTTTCACCATTTTTTTACCCAGTCTCCCAAACTCCCTCCCCTGTGGCAACCATCAGTCTCTTCTCTATATCTTTGTCTGTTTCTGTTTTGTTTGTTCATTTATATTGTTTTTTAGTTCACATATATAAGTGAAATCATATAATATTTGTCTTTCTCTGACTGGCTTATTTCACTTAGCGTAATACCCTCTAGGTCCATCCATGCTGTTGCAAACGGTAAGATTTCATTCCTTTTCATGGCTGAGTAATATTCCATAGTGTGTGTGTGTGTGTGTGTGTGTGTGTGTGTGTGTACATATATATACCTCCACTTGTCCATTGATGGGCACTTGAGTTATTTCCATAGCTGGCTATTGTAAATAATGCTGCACTGAACATAGAGGTGTAATATATTCTTTACAATGAGTGTTTTGGGTTTCCTCAGATATACGCCCAGAAGTGGAATCACTGGGTCATAAGGCAGTTCCATTTCTAATTTTTTGAGGAACCTCCACAAGGTTTTTCACAGTGGCTGTACCAATCTCCAAAGAAGACACATAAATGCCAATAGACATATGAAAAGGTGCTCAATGTCACTAATCATCAGAGAAATGCAAATTAAAACAGCATGGTAATTATGGGGGTGGGGATGGGTAGAGGCTGAAAAGGGTATGGGGGGATAAATGGTGATAGAAAATAAATAAATAATGTTTTAAAAACCACAATGAAATATCACATCACACCTGCCAGAATGGCTATCATCAATAAATCAACCAACAACACGTGTTGGGGACGATGGGGAGAAAAGGGAACCTTCCTGCGCTGTTGGTGGGAATGCAGATTGGTGTAGCCACTGCAGAAAGCAGTAAGGAGTTGCCTCCAAAAATTAAAAATGGATATGCCTAATGACCTAGTAATTCCACTTCTCGGAATATGTCCAAAGAAACATGAAACACTAATTTGAGGAATATGTGCATACCTATCTTCACTGCAGCATTCTTTACAATAGCCAAGATCTGGAAGCAGCTCAAGTGCCCATCAGTAAACGAGTGGATAAAAAAGCTGTGATACATTTACACAATGCAATACAACTCCACCTTTAAAAAGAAGGAAATCTTATCTTTTGTGACAGCATGGATGAACCTGGACAGTATTATCCTAAGTGAAATATGCCAATCAGAGAAAGACAAGTACCATATGATTTCATTTACATGTGGAATCTAATGAACAAAATAAACTAGCAAACAAAATAAAAAAGATTCATAGATACATAGAACAAGTGATAACTGTCAGAGGAAGGGGGATTAAGAAACTGGATGAAAAAGGTGAAGCAATTAAGCTAATAATTCACAGACATAGACAATAGAATGGAGATTACCAGAGAGAAAGGGGGTAGGGGGAAGTAGAAGAAGGTAAAGGGGGAACATGGTGATGGAAGGAGACTTCACTTCGGGTGGTGAACACAAAATACAATATACAGATAAGGTATTATAGAATTGTACATCTGAAAAATTATATAATTTTATTGACCAGAGTCACCCCAATAAATTCAAAAAATTTTTTAAAAACAAAAGAAAAAATTGGTGATATAGATTTGGGGATCATTTTTATAAAAGTGATAGTGGAAAGCCAACAAAGTTAATAAGCTCTCCAAAAGATAAAATGTGGAGAAATAAAAAAAGGTTAAACAGTGAAATCTGAAGAATTTCCACTGTGAATATGAGAATAAATAAGTGCAAGCAAAGAAAGAAGGAATGGTCAAAAGATAAAAAGTAGGGAAACACGATGGCAGTTTCATGGAAGACAAGGGAAGAAATGATAGTGAAGTGAGATGATTTATATGACCTCTGCTTTAACAGAGCTCACAATCTCTAACAAATAAAAGACTAGATGAGATCAGATTTAGAATAAACACAAACAAAATAGTACAGATACAGCCTCTGTTAGTTATATTCAAAAGGGGACATTTTGGGATGAATTGTAGTTCATTAAGTGAATCTAGGTAAGGATTATTTTTAACTCACCTCACAGCTCCTAAGACGGCAGGCCCACATAGGTGTGTTAGAAGAAAGTGGCTGGAGAGGGGCCAGAAACGGTTCTTCGAGCATTCTGGGACAAGGAGAAATAGATACAAAGATGTATTACAAGTTACACACACAGACACACACATGACATTCATCTGCTTTATTCTCTTTGCCAGTGTCAGAGACAAAAGATTGAGATCATCACTAAGAAATTGTAATAATAATGACAGATTGATCTGATAAGCATATTAATTATAATTTTCTTTAATCATGACTATTTTACTAACTGCTAATGAAAAGGCCCAAGTTAGCTCTTCCAACTACCTGTAGTTCCAACAAATTCAAGTATTTTATCTCTCTCTCTAAAAGCTTATTTTATATTCTTATCATTATATAATTATTTTCATTTATCAAAAAATGAGCTAACAGAACATCTTCAGATGACTTGTTAAGAATTGCATGATATTATGTCAAGTTCTAAGACTAAAGGTCATAAGTATTGCATTAAATTTTAAAATATTTTCATAGAACAATTAAAAGAATATTAATAATAGAGCCCTGGCTGGTGTGGCTCAGGGGATTGAGCATCAGTGTGAGAACCGAAAGGATGCCAGTTCTATTCCCAGTCAGGGCACATGCCTGGGTTATACGCCTTGTCCCCAGTTGGGGGCATGTGGGAGGCAAATGATTGATGTATCTCTCACACACCAATGTTTCCCTCCCTCCCTCCTGTCCCCTGTCTCTAAAAATAAAATAAATGAAATTTTAAAGAAAGAATATTAATAATACAAAAACCATTATCTTTATTTCCCTAAATTAGTATAAAGTGTTATTTTAAGGCAAAAGTAAAAGCTGAAATAAATGTTAACAAAACACATTTTAAACACTTTACCACAGAGGAATTAAATGCACAAAAATGTGATGAAACCATTTAAAATTTTAGGAACTAGAATGAGTATTTCTTTATTCTAAAATCTCTGTTAGTGTCAGATGTTTTCAGGTTGCTTCAAAATACCACAGGAACGTGTCATTAAGGAAAAGCAGCACTTTGGATAGTTATACTTTCTAGAGTAGCCTCCTGTTGCAAAGATGACATTAAAATATATATTTGATGATAGTTTATTCTATTTCCTGAATTTCTTATCTTTTCTATAGTAAGTCAGCTTTAGATAACTTAAAAAACATTTCCATGGTGATAACAAAAGATGAGTTCCTCTTTCCTGCTGACTCACCTGGTCACTGTCGTCGTGGGCAATGTGAGGGATGCTTGTGGATGAAGAATATAAGCACTGTTATTGTCTGCTAAAGCATCCACTCTCACAGTTGGTAAGTTTCTGTTGCTGGGTTTCTCTTCAGAGGCATCTTGACAACAATAACAAGAACAAAGCAACATCACTATCTTGAATAAGACCCTGAGAATGTAACTAACTATAATTTACATATTTGAAATAGGACAGGGAAGATATACCCTGAAACTAAAGATAACCAAACTTACAATGCTTTATTGAGAATCTTTCTGATAAACTTGTTTACTTTCCAATTACGATACTGACTACTGAAATAATGTAATTAAGTTTTTGGAACTCATATATATTTTTTTGTCATTGGTCAATTTCATTTATGTGGCAAAAGGGTAAAATGGTGGTGAAATAGGGACATGTAAAGGGCTAGAGAAAATATACACAGAGGCATTATACAACAGAATCATGCTAACGGAGGTCCCTGAATAAATGATTGACAAATACATTCCATCTTCTCAGAAAGACCCTGAAATGTTTTTTTTGTTTTTTGGGGTTTTTTGCTTTAGTTCAGAAGGAATTCCATTAAGGAATTTTTTTTTAATTTTATTTTTGTATTGTTATTCAATTACAGTTGTGTGCCTTTTCTCCCCATCCCTCCACCCCACTCCAGCTGAACCCCCCTCCCTCCCCCACCTCCACCCTCCCCCTTGATTTTGTCCATGTGTCCTTTATAGTAGTGGAACTTATATTGAACAGCTAAGATATGAGTGGTAGAAGTAATTGTTATATGTATTAAGAGTTTCACAATATAATAGGAAAATGTAAAACTGACTCTCATTTCTATACCATGTTTATAATGTTTTCTTCAAACTATGTTTTTTTTTCTTACATTTTAGTGACTATTAACAAAGAATCATAACACCAAGGTAAAAATATTTACCCTAAATCATTAACTGAACAAGTGACAAAAAAAGTATAGCTATGATGTCAGAAAAGAGATTCAAATAGATGGAAAAGCAAGGGAAGGGAAAGGAAGAGAATAGTGATATTATTACATAGGTAAAGAAAAACAAAATAAAAAGAAACTGGGAATATGAGTCTCATTTCTGAATTTGAAAGAACAAGAGAAAGAGGAAAAGAGCAAAGAGGATGAAAAGTACCCTTAAAAAAAAAAGTACTAAGTCACATGGCTAACAACAACATTGATATAAATACAAATGTAAAATCTTCTCCAGTAGCTATCAGCACTATATTGTTGTTATTGTTGTTGTTATTATTACTGTTATTATAATTAAGAAGAATTTATTTTATGTTCACTGGTCATTTGAGAGGAAGCAAGAGTCAACCAGCTTCATAGAATTCCAAAATGGAATAGACAGCTAACCTAGACAGGAGTTGAAAAATGAACTTGAAATTTATTTGGGCTATAAAACTTTTTCTACTTATTCAGCTCACAATCTTGCCCAAAGAAATCAATTTTAGCACTGACTTTCATAAGATGATTTTCCTAAATATACATTTCTTTATTTAAAACATTCTAAAATCCCCTATGTCCCATTATTACTCACCCCGAGGACTATTCATATCCACAAGCTGCCCTTGAGGTATAATCACTTGTGCCATTCCTGTCTGGGTAGATGGAATTACACGAAGCACCTGTCCATTTTCTAATGAGCTGGCAACAATCATCTTGGAAGCATTAAAAAAGAAATCAAATGCATAAGCCTACAATAATTTAACAGAGTTATTAATTAAATTATTGAAGACATGCCTACCTCTTTGGTCAATACTATTATAGATGAAATAATCATTATATAGATGAAAACACTGAGGTACATAAAAACTTTTTCCAGTCTCACAACCGGTAAGTGGTAGAATCAGGATTAAGACAGGCAGTTTGACCTTATGTCCTATGATCTTAACCACCTATGGTCTCAGTCACTACACAGGGGTGAGACCTAATGACTTAGTAATCTGAACAAGGCTCTGATTGAACTGAATATATTAACTTTTTTATATTTATTGTATTACCCATACATTTTTGACCTATTTGTGTGGTAATCATCTACATTTTAAGTTATTTCATTAGTTTAAAAACAGTAACTTGTTAGATATCTACTTAAACAGTATTTGTTTTTATATCTCTGCATTTATATATATCCTATCTTGGTCCATAGGGAATACTACAGAGTCCCCAAAAGTCTAAAAACATAGAGAAAAGAGTATATTTATTATACTTTCTTTTCAGTTTAATACCTGAACCCATTGCCAGATATTTAGAAGAATGTCAACTAAAAAAGAATCTGAAGTTTAAGAAAAACATTTTAGCCTATCATTTTAAGATACAACTAATAAATTATTTGAAATAAGTTTATCCTATAGTTCCAGATTGTTTGGACAGCCTATAAACTTTATTACCTAACATACTACTTTCTGCTGACACAATTTTATTATTTTACCTCTGCCTAGCGCAAGTAACTCTCCTTATTCATTCCATTCCACTTTCCCAGACTTCCTTTTTGCTATATAAAAAAGTGAAAGCATTGCTGATGCATGCCTGATAGAGACTGCATTCCTTCTTTTAAGGGGGCCATTTGAAAAAAATTAAATTAATAAAAACCCACCTCAATAAATATAATCATAAACATTTTCCAGAAACTAAGAGTAGGAGTGGTTTCCCTATCCCAAATGTTTATCAAGTTTCTTAAGATAAAAACGTGTTGCCATACCTCATCACTTCAACATGACAAAGCACTGGAAACTCTGAAGATGATAACTGCTTTACATTTGTTGAGTGCGTACTAAGTGGCAGGACTTAATATTACCTTATTTAATGCTCATTGCATGTATATGAAGTATATACATTTTATACATGAGAAAACTATAAAAAGGAGGTTACAAAATTTATGTAAGGTAACACAGAGCTAGAAATTCAAACCCAAGTAGTTTGACTCCTTTTAATCACTACTCTGTACTGCCTTCTCATACCTGATGATGTTATTAAAGCTAAAAAAAGACAAAAACAAAGCAATACAAAATGTTCTCCTGGACTTTTAAAAGGCAAGAGCAATAATATTGTTTTAAATTCTTTATTCCTTGCTCTAGGAGACATTGGCAAAAATATTGCTACAAGAGATGTCTGAGATTTTACTACCTATGTTTTCTTCTAGGATTTTGAAGGTTTCATGGCATTCATTTAAGTCTTTTATCTATTTTGAGTGTGTATGGCGTAAGTTGATGGTAAGGGAAACAAAAAAAATAAGCAAATAGGATAACATCAAACTAAAAGGCTTCTGAACAGCAAAAGAAACCATCAACAAAATGAAAAAAGAACCCACTGTACAGGAAAGCATATTTGCCAGTGATACATCTGATAAGGGGTCAATTTCCAAAATATATAAAGAACTTACACAACTCAACACCAGGAAGACAAACAATCCAATGAAAAAATGGACAAAGGACCTGAAGAGACACTTCTCCAAAGAGGACATACAGACCAACAGTCATATGAAAAAATCTTCAATGTCACTAGTCATCAGAGAAATCCAAATTAAAACCACGATGAGATATCACCTCACACCTGCCAGAATGGCTACCATCAGTAAATCAACAAACAACAAGTGCTGGTGAGGATGTGGAGAAAACACAGTGTACCGTTGGTGGGAATGCAGATTGGTGTAGCCACTGTGGAAAACAGTATGGAATTTCCTCAAAAAATTAAAAATGGAACTGCTTTTCACCCAACAATCCCACTTCTGGAATTATATCCTAAGAGTCCCAAAACACCAATTCAAAAGATTATATGCACCCCAATGTTCATAGCAGCATTATTTACAATAGTAAAGATCTGGAAATAGACAAAGTACCCATCAGTATATGAGTGGATAAAAAAGCTGTGGTACATTTACACAATGGAATAGTATACGGCTGTGAAAAGAGGGAAATCTTACCTTTTGCAACAGCATGGATGGAACTGGAGGTTATTATGCTAAGTGAAATAAGCCAGTCCGAGAAACACAAATACCATACGACCTCACTTACATGTGGAATCTAGCCAACAAAATAAACTGAGGAACAAAATAGAAACAGAGGCATGGATACAGGGAACGGACTGATAGCTGTCAGAAGGGAGGGGAGAAGGGGAACTGGACTGTAGGAAGGTGGAGGGATTAGCCACAGAACATATAGGCATAACCCATAGACACAGACAACAGTGTTGTGATGGCCGGAGGGAAGGTGGGGGCAGGGGCTGGGTAGGGGCAGGCAAAAGGGGGGAAAATGGGGACATCTGTAATAGTGTCAGCAATAATTTAAAGTTTTTCAAAAATAAAAATAAATTCTTTACTCCTTATAAGGAGATTAAATATCTGTGAAAATATTTTATTAATTCTTAGAAAATAAAAGTGCTGTGGGTGGGTATTTTTAAATCTCAATAAAACATGTATACTTATAATTTACTCAATCATATGAAAATGTCATAATTAAGACTGATCTGAAACTGTGTCCCAAGCACAGCAAAAATCTTCTCTATTTTCTCTCCTTAGCTTACTCTACCTGGTACCTAAAAAACTATTTTAAATTCATGTAATTTGATAATGTTACTTTTCCTGTAACAAAAAAGCTAATTATCTTTAATCTTTGCTATGAAAACACACATAGTTTTGAAGAGTCATCTGCTGCAATACATCCTACTTGAGACCATGAAAATTATCAGAAAAGCTTGGCTAATGAATAGTCTTATAATTAGGGGTCTCTTTGTGTACAACTATCTATTAATTCAAAATACCATCCCTACTTCACTCCAAAACCTCTGCATTCATTTCATAGTGAACCACTGCAGAAATTTTACTAGCTCCTTGATAGCTTCTATGTTAAAAATATGGAAGCAACCCAAGTGTCCATCAGTAGACGAGTGGATAAAACAACTATGAAACATTTATACAATGGAATACTACTCAGCCATAATAAAGAAGAAAATTTTACCTTTACCCATTGCAACAGTATGGATGGACCTAGAGAACATTATGCTAAGTGAAATAAGCCAGTCAGAAAAACACAAATACCATGTGATTTCAATAATATGTGAAATCTAATGAACAAACTGAACTAACAAGCAAAATAGAGAGAGACTCATAGATAGAAAGCAGGATGACAGCTAAGGGTGGGGGGTTTGAGCAAAAAGGAAAAAGGGCGCATGGACTGGACAACAGTGTGGTGATTGCAGGGGGGAGAGGAGTATAAGAGGACTACATGGTAATGGGGGAAAAAGGAAAGAAAACAGCTTTTTCAACAAGCTACACTTGGTGAGGAATGTTGATAATAAGGAAGGTCATGCACAGGGGAAGGGGAAGGGATATATGGGAAATCTCGGTATCTTATCCTCAATTCTACTGTGAACTTAAAACTGCTCTTAAAAAATAAAGTCTAGTAAAACAAACAAAACCCCCAAAAAGTTGCACTAAGTTTCCCTGAATATCACCACTTTTTGATCTTGGGTTCTTTGAAAAAAATACGTTCTTACACTCCGATGTTTATTGCCACATGTTTCCTATTTCATAGCTTTAAATGACCCTCTGTATCATCTCTTACCCCAAACAATGTAAAATCACCTGTATAATGTCTCTGTATAGAAAGTTTAATACAATTACAAAGAGAACTCTTTTAGAGTCAAATGAATAAACAACTTTAACATCCCTTTTAGGAAAGATATTATGTATAAAATCCCAACACTCCATACATTTAAACTGCTTGATCTTTCTCTCAGAACATACAGACTTTCTAAATGTTCAAAAATCAAATAGAGTAAATGTCAAATAACAGGAGAAATTACAGAAGTATTTCATGCTGGACATGAAATATTAAAATGTAGTTGGTTCACATCTTAAGTTATTCATTGCATATTAACCTCTGCTGGTGATACGGTATGATTTCAGAAGCTTACCCTTACTTTGCATTTCAGTCCTAAAGTAGATCCAGAAATTTGATGAGCCTGAACATACACAAAGAGCACTTGTCTACACTTGGCCACCTCTCAACCAATGACTCTTAACCCCAGAATTTAGCTGGATTATATGGGAACAAAAGGACAGAGATTAACTCTGTAATGCCCTAGACTAGAAACAACAGAAACAAGGATTAATTTTACATAAAATGATTGCTTACTTGTTATATAATTTATAATCAAAGTTCTGATTTAAAAAATAATTTTTGGGAGCTTCTGGTGAAGATGGCAGCATAGGCAGACATAGCTCACCTCTTTGTACAACCACATCAAAATTATAACTAAAATATAGAACCACCATCACTTAGAACAGTCAGAAATGGAGTTAAATGGAAGTCTGACAACTACAGAATTAAAGAAACCACATCCATCCATATTGGTAGGAGGGGCATAGATGCAGAATGGGCTGATCCCAGTGTAAGTCAGTAGTGTAAAGAAATTGACTGGGTGAAGAAGGTGAAGGGATTGGGAAGTACAAATTGGTAGTTACAGAATAGTCACTGGGATGTAACGTACAGCATAGGGACTATAGTCATTAATACTGCGATAACTATGTATGGTGCTAGATGGGTACTGGAAATATCAGGGGAACACTTTGTAAATGATTGTCTAATCACTATGCTGTACTCTGGAAGCAGATACAAAATAATACTGAAAGTAAATTGTCACTGAAAAATAAAACAATAACAAAGACATTAAGGCCATATGCTAATACAATTTAGTAACAGCATAAAACTGGTTATTTACAAATATACTCACCATTTGTGCACTGGAATCCCCCAATGACTGAAGTTCATATTGAACAGGTTGCCCATTTTGGTCCACTAGGTGAAATTTCTCTGTAGAAAGAGTCTGTGCTTGAGTCAGGGGCCCTGGTATATTCTGTGATGTGAGTGAATTATCTGCTTCACGAGTAGTGACGGGTAAAATTCTACCAGAATTATTTTGTTCAATGGAAGGATCCCTGGAGTCCATACAGGCTGGATGCTTTGCAAAATAATAATAAATAAATCATTTGGGTGTTTGTAAAATATAAACATAACTTTTTAAAAAATAGAATATTTATAATAAAAATGAAATTTCATTCATTTTTCAGTTAATTATCCACTTTACACTTTGCAAGAGTTGTCAGTTATTATATTTTATTTCAACCTAATTAAAATAAAACTGTCCATGGAAATACAACCTGAAATTATAAAATATAATTCAACATAAGAAACTTTCTTGTGTATAAAATTTTATGAGTACACATAATTAAATATGATAGAACTATGGATAATAAAATGTTAAAATTCTTGAATACATTAAGTATAACATATTCCTTAAGCATAAAATGTTGTTAAATAGCAATCCTTCAGAATGGGAAAAAGTTCCCAGTTGACTCCCTCCCTCAAATTACCTGAGAATCTGTTTTTGAATCTTCGGAATCATTATGATTGACTGTTAATGAATCATTAGGCTGTTCCATGCTGATATCATATTCAATTCCATTTTCTTCTATTACTTAATAGCTGAAAGAGTTCAAATAGCTGATTAGCTAAAGCCCCTAACATTTTTAAAATTTTTATTCATTCTATTACAGCTGTCCCATTTTCCCTTTGCCCTCCTCCCACCAGCCTATCCCCTGCTTGCCCAGTCAACTCCCACACTGTTGTCCTTGTCACTCATGCACGTTCTTTGTTCCCTCCGCCTCCTTTCCACCATTGTCCCCCACTCTCTCCCCACTGGCAGCTGTCAGTCTGTCATGTTTCCATGTTCTGTTTTGCTCTTTAGTATATTTTGTTCATTAGATTCCTCTTATAAGTGAGATCATACTGTATTTTTCTTTCACTGACTAGCTTTTTCACTTAGCATAATAGTCTCCAGTTCCATCCATGCTGTAGCAAAAGGCAGATTATATATACAGATCTGTTGCCATAATATACAATCATTCCACTCAATAATTCCTTGATAAGCTTTGAAAATAAAGAAACATGTATTCCAAAAGTGTGAGCCATTAAGGACTCATACAGTGATTTGCAACTGTGGCGATTTTATCTCCTCACACACTCCTCTGCCCTGAAGTATATTCAGCAATGTCTGAAAACATTTTTGGTTGTCACAATGTAGGCTGGCATGGGGGGGTTGCTACTGGCATCTAATGGGAGTATTGCTAAAAATCTTAAAATGAACAGGACAACTGCTATAACAAAGATGTCAATGTTATTGAGGTTTACTAATCCTGGCCTACTATATTGTAGTAAGTATAGCATTCTGCATTATCCAAAAATAAAGTTTTATGTCTTAAACTATAGTAAGGCCAAAATGAAACTGGTGAAGAATACCACTGAACATATATGTAATAAATCTCATACAGCCTTTGAAAAACCTACCCATTTCACTTTATTTTTCAAAATACAGCATACATTTTTTTTAATTTTTAAAATTTTATTTTTCAAATTAACATACATTACATTAAACTTTTTTGTGTGTTTTGCTACACACATTTCTATGTAACCACCGTCACAATCAGGATACATAATAATTCCAATCACCCTTAACCCTAATTTAAAGTTATACCTTATACTTTACACTTATTTAGTAATATATATATTTGAATACATTGAAAAGTTATTTTTCTGTGATAGTATGTACACATATAAACTTCTAAAATTAACCATTTCATAAAATCTACAAGGTCTGCCATTGTGTGCTTCCAAAATATTGAAACTATTTCTACCTCAAATATAATTGTAATAGGCTATAAAATCACTCTTGTTTTTAATATATAACTATGAAATATCTTAAAACTGCCTCTCCTTTCAGAATTTAAATTATCACTTGTTATTCTAATCTAATTTATTACATAAATTCCAAAAACCTGTAGTTACTTCTCGGGCTATAAGAGAGCAATTTTATAACTTCCTGTTTTGTCTTGAAGTTTTTACACTATATATATTACTTAAGAACAGTATTTTTTAAAAGGGGTTTAAAAAATAAAAAGATAGTTCCACTAAAGACAATATTGAAGATTAGATACAATAAAAGGCTCCCTTGCTAGAAAACAAATAATAGGAAGTTGATCTAAAACAAAATCTAAGTTAGTTAGTTACATACAGGGCAGTTCCCATAAGACTGTTAGCTGATCTCTCAAAACAAACTTTGCAGGCAAGAAGGGACTGGCAGGAAGTATTCAAAGTGATGGAAAGCAAGGATCTACAACCAATATTACTCTATCCAGCAAAGCTATCATTTAGAATGGAAGGGCAGATAAAGTGCTTCCCAGATAAAGTTAAAGGAGTTCATCATCACCAAACCCTTATTATATGAAATGTTAAAGGTACTTATTTAAGAAACAGAAGATGATCAAATCTATGAACATTAAGATGATAACACACTGTGATCATGGAGGGTTATCGGCGGGGAGGGGCAAGGGGGAGGATTTAAGAAGCATAATTGGTAGGTACAAAAGACAGGGGCATGTTAAGAATAGTATAGGAAATGGAAGAAAAACCAAGATGGAGGCGTAGGTAGACACACTGCGCCTCCTCGCACAACCAAAAGGACAACAACAATTTAAAAACAAAAAACAACCAGAACTGACAGAAAATCGAACCGCACGGAAGTCCGACCACCAAGGAGATAAAGAAGAAACATTCGTCCAGACCAATAGGAGGGGCGGAGAGACGGGCAGCAGGGGCAGAAGACTCGACACTGACCCGGAGCTGTGGCAGATTGTGGGACTGGGACAAACAGGGCATGCAGCGCTACCACTAGCATACCCTGCGGCCCCACACTCGAGCACAGATAAACCGGGAGGAACAGTCGGGGAGTGAAGCAGACCAGGCAACCCAGGGCTCCAGCACGGGGAAATAAAGTCTCAAACCTCTGATTGAAAACACCCGTGGGGGTTGAGGCGGCAGCAGGAGAGATTCCCAGCCTCACAGGAGAGGTTGTTGGAGAGACCCACAGGGGCCTAGAGCATGCACAAGCCCACCCACTCGGGAATCAGCACCAGAGGGACCCAGTTTGATTGTGGCTAGCGGAGGGAGTGACTGAAATCCCGCAGAGTGGAGCAAGTACCATTGCTCCCTTTCGGCCCCTCCCCCACGTACAGCGTCACAGCCCAGCAACCAGCATTACCCTGCCCCGGTGAGCACCTAAGGCTCCGGTCCTTTACCGAACAGACGCGCCAAGACAAAAAAAAAAAAAAAAAGGCCCAAATGAAAGAACAGATCAAAACTCCAGGAAAAATTCAACTAAGCAGCAAACAAATAGCCAACCTATCAGATGCACAGTTCAAAACACAGGTAATTAGGATGCTCGCAGAATTGGTTGAATTTGGTCGCAAATTAGATGAAAAAATGAAGGCTATGCTAAGAGAAACAAAAGAAAATGTACAGGGAACCAATAGTGATGTGAAAGAAACCAGGACTCATATCAACAGTGTGGACCAGAAGGAAGAAAGAAAATCCAACCAGAAAAGAATGAAGAAACAAGAATTCAGAAAAATGAGGAGAGGCTTAGGAACCTCCAGGACATCTTGAGACCTTCCAACATCCGAATTATAGGGGTGCCAGAAGGAGAAGAGGAAGAACAAAAAATTGAAAACTTATTTGAACAAATAATGAAGGAGTACTTCCCCAATCTGGGAAAGGAAATAGACTTCCAGGAAGTCCAGGAAGCCCAGAGAGTCCCAAAGAAGCTGGACCGAAGGAGGAACACACCAAGGCACATCATAATTACATTACCTAAGATTAAGCAGAAGGAGAGAATCTTAGAACCAGCAAGAGAAAAGGACACAGTTACCTACAAAGGAGTGCCCATAAGACTGTCAGCTGATTTCTCAAAAGAGACCTTACAGGCAAGAAGGGGCTGGCAAGAAGTATTCCAAGTTATGAAAGGCAAGGACCTACATCCAAGATTACTGTATCCAGCAAAGCTATCATTTAGAATGAAAGGGAAGATAAAGTGCTTCTCAGATAAGGTCAAGTTAAAAGAGTTCATTATCACCAAGCCCTTATTATAGGAAATGTTAAAGGGATTTATCTAAGAAAAAGAAGATAAAAAATAGGAACAGTAAAAATGACAGCAAACTCACAGTTATTAACAACCACACCTAAAACAAAAACAAAAGCAAACTAAGCAAACAACTAGAACAGGAACAGAATCACAGAAATGGAGATCACATGAAGGGTTATCAATAGGGGAGTGGGAGGGAGAGAGAGGGGGAAAGGTACAGAGAATAAGTAGCATAAATGATAGGTAGAAAATAGACAGGGGGACGGTAAGAATAGTAGAAGCCAAAGAAATTGGAAATGTAGAAGCCAAAGAACTTGTAAGTATGACCCACGGACATGAACGAAAGGGGGGGAATGTGGAAGGGAGGGAGAAGGTGGGCAGGATGGCGTGGAGTGAAAGGGGGGAAATGGGACAACTGTAATAGCATAATCAATAAATATATTTTAAAAATAAATAAAAATTAAAAATAAATTTTGAAAAAAAGAATAGTATAGGAAATGGAGAAGCCAAAGAACTGATATGCTCGACCCAAGGACATGAACTAAGGAAGGGGGGTTGCTGGAGAGAAGGGGGGTACTGGGCAGAAAAGGGCAAAGGGGAAAAACACCAGGCAACTGTAATATCATAATCAATAAAATATACTTAGAAAATAAAATAAAATGCAGCAGAGAAATAAGATCAGCTATAGAGTATTGGCATTAGATATACAACAGACTACTCAAAAGAAAGAATAATGGTAGAAGTCACAGGAATAATAAAAAAGAAAGTGCTGATATACAATTGTATATATTCAAAACTATTTTTTTCACAAAACAGGATGAAAGACACTTTAAGATTTTTAAAAACTGAAAATTAATAATCTACAGATCCTATATAAAAGAAATTTCTAGAAATATTGAAAACAAATGATACCAGATGTAAGTCCTGATTCTAGAAAAATAAGCAAATTAATAATTCTATAAAAAATCTAAATAAACACTGCCTTTATAAATAATAACATTATTATAATTTTTATATGTGCATTATAAACATAGAATAAAATACTAGAGAACTAAATAAAATATACATAACTCAGGAGGGGTGATAAGAGACAATATATTAAAACTTATGTGATTCAGGGAAAACACTGCTCAGAGGGGAGTTTAAAGCAATAACGCCTTAATTTTTACAAAATCTCCATCTTTATAACTTAAAAAATGGAAAAAGAAGGGCAAACTAAGTGAAATCTAGCAAAAGGAAGGTAAAAAAAATAGAGGGGAGATAAGCAAATTCAAGAATAGAAAAACAATAGAGTACCAACAAATCTAAAACTTGATTCTTTAAAGGTTGACAAAATTGACAAACCTTTTGCTAGAGTGGCAATAAAAAAGAAAAAGATGCAAATAACTAAACTCAGAAATAAAAATGAGGATATCACCACCAACCTTGCAGAAATTAAAAGGATAATGAGAGTATCACTAGCTATCAGAGAGATGCAAATTAAAACCACGATGAGATACCACCTCACACCAGTCAGAATGGCCATCATAAAGAAAGCAACAAACAACAAGTGTTGGGGAGGTTGTGGAGAAAAGGGAACTCTAGTGCACTGTTGGTGGGAATGCAGATTGGTGCAACCACAGTGAAAACAGTATGGAATTTCCTCAGAAACCTAAAAATCGATCTGCCTTTTGACCTGGCAATTCCACTTCTAGGATTATATCCTAAGAACCCTGAAACACCAATCCAAAGAACCCCAATGTTCATAGGAGCACAATTTACAATAGCCAAGTGCTGGAAGCAACCTAGGTGCCTGCTCATCAGTAAATGAGTGGATCAAAAAACTACGGTACAATTACACAATGGAATTCTATGCAGCAGAAAGAAAGAAGGAGCTCCTAACCTTTGCGACAGCATGGATGAAACTGGAAAGCATTGTGCTAAGTGAAATAAGCCAGGTGATGAAAGACAAATACCATATGACCTCACCTTTAACAGGAACCTAATCAACAAAACAAACAAACAAGCAAAATATAACCAAAGACACTAAAATTGAGAACAGGCTGACAGTGACCAGAGGGAAGAGGGGAGGGAATTTCAGGGAAAAAGGGTGAAGGGTTTGTAGGAACAATTATAAAGGACACATGGACAATAATGGGGGGGGAAGGGAGGGGGGAGGGCTGGGGTGTTGGGCTGGGGTGGGGGGAAAAGGCAGAAAACTGTACTTGAACAACAATAAAATTAAGAAAAAAGAAAAATAAATAAAAGGAGAATAGGAGAATCCTAAGAACAACTGTACAACTATCTCCATTCACAGATGACATAGTCCTACACACAGAAAATCCTAAAGAATCCACAAAATAGAATGATTAAACAAATTCTACAAACTTGCAGGATACAAGATAAACAGGCAAATAAGTTATATTTCTCTAAAATAGCAATGAACAATCCAATAATAAATTTAATAATCCATTTAAAATAGCATCAACAATAAAATACTAGTGACTTTAACCACGAGATATATAAGAGTTATACACTGAAATTACAAAATATTGCTGGAAAAAAATTAAAGAAGACCTAAATGAATATAAAGACATACTGTGCTCATGGAACTAGAAGACATGAAAATTATTAAAATGGCAATACTACCCGAAGCAATCAATTGCATTTTCTTTCAGTTTAGAAAAGCCAACCCAAAGATTCAGATGGAATTGCACGGGACCTGAATAGCCAAAACAATCTTGAAAAAGAATAATGTTGGTAGACTCTTTCTCCCAATTTTAAAACTTACTATAAAACTACAGTACTCAAAACAATGTAATACTGGTAATATGATGAGACATGTAGATCAATGGGATAGAATTGAGAGTCCAAAAATAAATGCATCTATGGTGAAATAATTTTCAACAGGGGTGCCAAAATCATTCAATGGGGAATGAACAGTCTTGCAACAAATGGTGCTGGGACAACTGAATATTCACATACAAAAGAATGAAGATGGACCCTTACCTTACACTATATACAAAAAAATAACCAAAAATGGATCAAAGACTTAAATGTAGGAGCTAAAACCATAAGGTTCTTAGAAGAAAACATGAGGGTAAGTCTTTATGACTCTGGATTTGACTATGATTCCTTAAATAAGACACCAAAAGGACAAGTACCAAAAGAAAAAATAGACATATTGGACATTAACAGAAGAAAAACATTTGTGCAATGGACATCATGACAAACGCAGATGGGAGAAGGTATTTGCAAATCAAACATCTGAGAAGGGTCTAAAATATATAAAGAATTCCTACCATTCAACCACAAAATAATAACTCAAAACAACCTAATTAAAAAATGGGCAAAGGGCCCTGGCCACTTTGTCTCAGTTGGTTGGAGCATCATTCCATGCACAGAAAGGTTTCCAGTTTGATTCCAGTCAAGGCACATACCTACGTTGCGGGTTCAATCCTAGTTGGGGTGCATACTGGAGGCAACCAATTGATGTTTCTTTCTCACATTGATGTTTCTCTCTCTCCCACCCCCCACCTGTCTCAAATCAATGGAAACATGTCCTTGGGTGAGTATTAAAGAAAAAGGGCAAAGGAGTTGAACAGACATTTCTCCAAAGAAGACATACAAATTGAATGGCAACAAAGACATACAAAGATGCTCAAGATCATTAGTCATTAACAAAATGAAAATCAAAACAACAATGAGATAAGTTCATACCCACTAGGGTGGTTATATTTGAAAAAAAAGAAAATAAGGGATTGCAAGGATGTGGAGAAAGGGAATCCTCATGCATCACACTGCTGGGTATGTAAAATGCTGCAGGTGCTGTGAACAACGTTTTGGCAGTTCCTTAAGAAGAAAAACAGAATTACCATATGAAAACAGTTCCACCCTAGGTATGTACCCCCCAAAATTGAAAATGTGTTCAAATATAAACTTGTACACAAATGTTCATAGCAGCACTATTCATAATGGCCTAAGTGGAAACAACCCTAATGTTCATCAGCTTATGAGTGAATAAACAGTATGTGGTATATCCATATAAAGGAATAGTATTATTCATCCATAAAAAGGAAAGAAATACTGATACAAGCTACAACACAGATGAACCTCAAAAGGCTTAGGCTAAGTGATAGAAACCAGACAAAAAAGTTACACATTACATGGTTCCATTTAGATAAAACATCCAGAACGGGTAAATCCATACAGACAGAAAGCAGATTGGTGAATGCCAAGGGCATGGGAGTGGGGAGAACAGGGAGTAACTGCCAACTGGGTACAATGTTTTATTTGGGGGAAATAATATTTTTGAATTAGATAAAGGTAGTACATATGCACTGAAGAAAATATTGTATATGTACTTTATTTTCTTGTATGATTTACATAAGGATAGCTTTCTTCCTTTAAAGTAAAACAGTACCCTGACAAGTTTAATTTAGAAGTGACAAAGCAAGTAGAGCGGAGGCTCAGAGCACTGAAAAGGCACTGAGCTGGCCTGACTGAGCTGGATACTACAGTGCAGATGTGGGGCAGATGAGAGCCCCAGGAAGTACACTAACAAAGGGGTGGGGAGGACAACACGGGGAAGAGTGCCAAGCAGAAACTACTTTCTTCAGAGCTTTGCCCAGACTAGGAATTTTGTCAATGGAAGAAAGGTAACTTATTTTTCTAAAGTCTTTTGGAAACTCAAAACTCAAAATTTTTCTTTCAGTATATACTACAACTATAGTATGGGTAAACATCATATACTCATACTTTTGTGATTACACCTAGAAAGTACTACTTAAAGTAGTTCCTATACACACAAGTGGGTTTCGATACCCACTATTGACCTACCCCATTGCTGAACTGGAGATTAAAAGTACATGTTTAAGATACAGACACCGTTTTACAAAATAATTTGAATGCAGTGAAAAGTATTACTCCTTCCTTCCCTAATCCTTCTACCAATTTGAATTGCCTTTTACTATGTCAAAGTATTTTTTTTAAGAATAAGATATTGCCCTGGCTGGTGTGGCTCGGTGGATTGAGTGCCGGCCTGTGAACCAAAGGGTCGCTGGTTTGATCCCCTATGAGGTCACATGACTGAGTTGTGGGCCAGGTCCCCAGTATGGGGTGTGCAAGAGGCAACTACACATAGATGTTTCTCTCCTTTTCTTTCTCCCTCCCTTCCCCTATCTAAAAATAAATAAATAATTTCAAAAAAGAGTAAGATATTAATATTAAATAACTAGGTATAAAATGTTCTTTTCCAACAAGCAGCTACAAACAGAACAAAGTATTATATACAAAGTGTAATTTGACTTTTTCCTTAATTCGTAATGGACAATAATTAACTTTTATACAGCTATTGCTTTCAAAAAAATAAAATAAAATAAAATTATTACCGTCAGGCAGTAGCTCGAGTTTATATTCCAGGCCTTAAGCATTCTACTACCCGCCAAAATGCCCTCTTGTCCACTGAAGTTCTTCCTTTCTGCAGCACTAAAATCATGATAGTAGTAGCTTCATTTGTGTGAAAGCTGTAATTACATCTTCATAGCAGCATATTTTTCTGTAACGAGAAGATATTCAATGTATATTTTATGTTCCTACAGATAAAGAAAAATACTAGATTTTGTTATGCAGGTTTTACTACAATATAGCCATTACAAGCCTGGTATAATGGAACCATCAGTTGACTCAGCTGAGGGAACTAAAAGACCAGAACTAACTTTACAGATAACTGCCCTTGTCTCGAAGTAGGTGACTTAACCTCCTTTCTTATCTAAAGTTAAACATTTGGACTAAGTTTTTTTGTTTCAATTCTCACATTCTAGAGCTACTGAAACAAAGACCTCTGCAGTGAATTACATTTTTTTTCCACAATGAAAACATTTACTAATAGAGCATCTTTTAGAAGTTTCAGAATAAAGGCCTCCTCCCCAAACCTCACTGACTATAAAATCCTGGAATTGATTTGACAAGCTTATTAAGCAAGTAGTGTTGGGGTTGGATAAGAAACCAGAAAGGAGAAACTATTAAATAGTATGGTCTACCGGGGGTGTCCAACCTTTTGGAATCTCTGCAATACACTTGGAAGGAGAGCTGTCTTATGCCACACATTAAATACATTGTGACACATAATCACACAAAAAACTCATAATTTTAAGTAAATTTACAATTTTGTATTGGGCCACATTCATAGCCACCCTGGGCCACATGCAGCCCAAAGGCCACAGGTTGGACACCCCTGGACAGCTAATGACTGGACTTCAAAACACACACTAAGGCATTAAATTTTGCTGGCAAATTGCTTTTTAGAATGTTTCATGTAACATTTAAAAAGTGGATTTTACCTTATAGTGAAAGCAAATATTAGGAAAAAAGTGTTAAATTAGAAGTTTATTTTTATTTATAGGGAAAAACCCCTTTTTATTGTGTATCCATATTTAATACATGGCAGAGGACAAGAGACAACCTATTCAGGTTGTAGACACTCATATCTCCCTGGGCCATGCTTGGGCTACTGCTGTTTTGATTTTATTCAACAGCATTTCTATTTGCTCAAAAATTTAGGGGCAATTCTCAGCTGCAATTTCTAAAGACCTCTCTTAACATCTGATTATTTCATTTTCTACCTATAGAGTTTTGTGTAGTAAAATTTATCCATTAAAGCCAATAGTCTGAGATTAAATCCCCAGACAGAAGAGCTAAAGAATAAAGCCACTTGAGGTTTAGTCTTAAGAGTTTCTCTTAATTCTATGTGCTTGATTAGTGTCTCAAGATTTAAAGGATCTCGAAATGAGTATCAGGTCTTATTAACCGCATCAAAAAAAAATACTGCTCAAAAGTACTTTAGAAAATAAAATCTTTCATCTTTCAGGGTAGGTAAATGACATCTTTTAGGGTAGGTACCTTTTATGATGTATACAAAACGGATATGAAGCAGTGGTGTCAAAATTAAATTAAGACTACTAGTTCACAAATATTTTATACAGCCATTTACTTTTTTTTTAATTTATTTTTTTATTGTTATTCAATTACAGTTGTATGCCTTTTCTCCCCTTCCCTCCCCCCACCCTGGCTGAACCCACCTCCCTCCCCCACCCCCACCATCCCCCCCGATTTTGTCCATGTGTCCTTTATAATAGTTCCTGCAATCCCCTCTTCCCACTGTCCCCACCTCACTCCCCCCTGGCCACTGCTAGACAGTTCCCCCCGTCAATGTCTCTGGTGGTATTTTGTTTGCTTTTTTCTTTTGTTGATTATGTTCCAGTTAAAGGTGAGATCATATGATATTTGTCCTTTACCGCCTGGCTTATTTCACTTAGCATAATGCTCTCCAGTTTGCCATTTACTTTTTAAGGGTTTTGAAAGTTATAGCATTCTAAATCAACACCAAAATTTTAAATGTATGCAAATTTATATAGAAGCAATAGTCTATTTTTCAGTGAAAAAAATTTAAGACTAGTGTTCAGTGCCTCTTTTATGTAAGGTTTGTCCTCCCTATAAATTTCCCTGTAATCTTGGTTTCTACCCATTTCTTACCCTGTATATACACACCTCTTTTATCTCTTTGCTCTTTGAAAACTTCACAAATTATTTCATATAATCCTCACAATGACTGAGGTAGATCTTATCATCTCTATTTATAGATAAGAAAATCAAAGTTGTCAAGTAACTTCCTTAACATCACAGAGAGCATTAGAGCTCAGATTCAAACGAAGTAGGGGAAAAAAACCAAAACCTGGAACAATTAGGGGTGCAAAGCCCATGCACAGTCTTATACCACACCACACCATACCATCATATACCAAAAAAGAAGAAGAAACCTATAATGAAAAAATATTTTTCAAGTTGTTGCTCTGCAGATAACAGTGTGCCTTCATGAGGACCATAATAAATGAATTGTGTAGAAAATCATCAAGAAGCAAAAGCTTTCAGTTAATATTCTAAGTAAACTTAAAAACATGCAAAGTAAAAGTACTAACTACCCTAGGTTTCACATGGAGACACCACCAAAATTAAAGCCATGTCACTGTGGATTTGGAACACTTCTTAACTAGTTTTTCCTTAACTCAGTTCTCATTCAAATGAAAAATGTATTTTATTGAATTCAACATTTCTGCATTGCCAATCGAGTTTTATCATATTGAGCATTTAGGTTCTGTATCTTACTGATATTTTTCAATTTGAATTAAGATCAACTTAAATTGACTTATCAGGTACTGTATCTTTTATTTTGATAAATTTCAAATTAATTAGTTAAAAATGTAATAATCTGATTGTATATTTTTAAAAGATATTCTGACCAATGAGATACTTAAATAATTTTTAAATTACCTGAAAAAGAACTTAAGTAAATAAAGATTTATTTCAAATTCAATGAAATTTAATTCAGGCAATTTTACTGCTGTAACTTAAAAATCACTAATGACTAAAGAAGAATGATGTTTAAAGCTGTCAAAAGTCATCCTGACTGATGTGGCTCAGTTGTTTGGAGCGTCCTCCCTTAAACTGAAAGATCATGGCTTGATTCCCAGACAGGGCACATACCTAGGTTTCGGGCTGATCCAGGGTAGGGGCAGGTATCGGAGGCAACGGATCCGCGTTTCTCTCTCACATCGATTTTTTTTTCCTCTCTCCTTTCCTTTTTCTCTAAAAATCAATAAATATATATAGTTTTAACTGTCAAATTTCTTTCCCTTTCTACCAAATTAAAAAATATATATGGATTAAATAGGAAGACTTCAATTAGGCAACCGTTAAAAGCCTCATGTGGTCTAACTTCCTTAATAAATGCAATTCTCACCATTGCAATGAATCACATGGTTAAATGACCACCACCTTTATTTGCCAGCCCAGTCCTTTCTTAGGATTTCAGCACAGAGGTTTTATAATTTTATTCCTCTAACCATGAGACTATTCTTCCTTATTTGATCACACTGGCAAAGCCAGTTTAATTGACATCTAAATGACAATAATAGTAATAATAGCTAACATCTACTAGGTGGTATTTAACTCTCACACTGACCCAACGGTGGCACAGAGAGGTTAATAGAGGGGGCTGGCAAAAGTAGGTTTACAATTGTTAGTAAGGAAAAAGACATGCAGGTAATGATTATCACAACAGCTTTATTAACTCTGTTTCATGTACTCACAACTGTAAACCTACTTTTGCCCACCCCGTAGGTAGGAGAGGCAGTACTGGAACCCAGGCATTTGGGTCCAGGACACGAGTTCTAAAAATTGAAAATAGTCCTAGTCTCATCATCATTTCTCTCTGATAAAAGATTGGTATTCGCTTACAGTTGTTTAAATCACTTCTCATATTCTATGGTTGATTGAAATATCGGGTGTCTGCCTAATTAAAGTACATCTTTAAGCAACTTGTTTAAAAAAAAAAAAAAAAAAAAAAAGGAAAGCTTTAGTTGTCTTCACCTGTACACATACCGCTCCGCCCACAAATTTTGCAATCCAGTTCTGCCTGATTCTAAACTGCTGTCTCTTGAAGTCCCCCTCTTGGAGCTTTTTTGGTGAACGCCTTAAAAAATGACTCTGAAATCTGGATAGCATCTCTCCATCCTCCCTCAGAAAAACAACTAAACGTAATTACAATAATTGTCGGTCATCGAGAGTAAGACATACGCCTTTGAGTAACTTCAAGACCCCAAAAAGTCAAAAAGCGGAGGAGGTGGTGTGCGAGTACGCATTCCCTGTTCTAAATATTCAAAGGGGCTCCTAAAGAGCAGGGAACGTAAAAAAAGAGATGCGGAGCAGCGCGAAAAACCGCACTCCGGGCTTCCCTGCCCAAGGGGTCCAGCTCCTTCTCCGCCGCGGGGCTCAGCGACCCTCCTCAAGACACCTAACCTCCACATTTTGCTGACTGCCTCTCCGGGACACGCGAGCCCCGTCGGGGGCAAAGAGGCATAGGCCTTGTCAGGTAAGGCCCCAGAAAGGACCCGAGACGGGGTGCAGACGGCGCCACCAGGGCCCAACTGCAGCTGGGGGCGGGGGCCGGCGGCGGGCGGTTGCTTAGGGACCGGCGGGTCAGGAGGTGATGGGAGGAGGAGGAGGCAAGAGGAATAAAGGGGTGTTGAGAGATAGCGTCCGGTCCGTCGGCGCAGACAGCGCTGCCAAACCTCCGACTACCCTAGTCCCGCTGCCGCCGAGAGCTCTACAGGGAGATAAGGGAAGTCCACAAAGTGCTGGAGCAGAGGGGAGAAAATTCAAAACGAGTCTACTCAACCTCGTCTTGGCTCCGAGGCCCCGCCATGGAGACCAGCACAGTGCGCAGGCGCATCCCCTCCGAGATCGCGCAGCGCGGTTCCTTGAGATAAGACCACTGTCGGCCACCGTTGTTAGTTCCCATTTTGATTCGGGATCCCCCCCCCCCCGCCCCCGCTTCTCCCGTGGGTTCAAAGCGTGAAGCTAGAAGGGAGACCCCCCACGAAGAATCTCGGGAGAGTGAGGTTCTGCTTGTGAGTATGCGTGATAAAATAAACCCGGAACGGTGTTCGTAAGTTAAAGCTGAAGAGAGAAGAAATTTAATGAATATCTGGCTGGAATCGGGATGGTTTAATGCAGATAAGATATCCTGAAAACAGCGTGGCAAAAGAGACTACAGTTCCCAGTGTTTATAGCGTCCGAGAAGCGCTGCTTTCTGGGGCTTGTATTATTTAGGAGCTGAGCTTCAAGTATCGGGTCTAAAGATAGACTTTAACATTTTAAAAAAAGGAAGAGCGAGAGAAAAATCAGGCTTAAATTGGTCTTTCTGTATTTTCGTATTCGATCCCAGGCTTAAACATATGAAAAGAAACAGAAAGGTTAAAGGGACACGCCATCTTTAAGACGTTGCTTTCCAAATCGATGATTCCTAAATCTAGGAGTAGGTAGTTGATGTTTGTGGGCTGGGCGTCTGTGGAAGTGCCACCTCGTGTTCTCTTCGCACTGGGGAGGTCGGAGGGAAGAAGGAGGGATTCCAGCCCTGGACTGCCGTTTCTGTTTCCCTGTGCAGTCTAATTTAGAGCTGCTTTTCTTTGTAGTCCGAAGGGACCAGAGCGCGCGTTGTCTGTTATCCCATACGTTTCTGTAGGCGAGTTTTGTGCCTACTTCCCGCGATGGCTCAGCTCCAGACGCGCTTCTTCACTGACAACAAGAAGTAAGTAAGCTCCTCCTCTCCCGTATCAGGGACCCCTTCGGTATAACGTTGTGGATCCCTGTCTTTGCCGTATTCACTTTTACACAACCCTTCTTTTTCTTTTTCGGCCTATTTTACGCTCAAGCGGAAGTGGTACCTAGAGGATTTCTCAGGGTCCAACCTCTAATATCACCTCCCTAACTGTCGGACTTTTCAGACTACACAATTTAAGCTGTGAATGCAGAGGAGCCGGAGGGCTTCAGGCTAGCTTTTTGAGTGAAGCACATTATGTAATTGAACAATGGACCAAGTCGTTACGGGCAGCTAGTGGTGTTTGTTTCTGAAACGACTTCATTTTCTTAAGTCGATGGTAGACGGTGATTTCCTACACTAGGCTAGAAAGTGGAGCTCTGAAGAAGGGGTTGGTAGAACTGTTTTTTGATAGGAGTATGAAGTCAAAACAGTTACAGATTTGTGTGTGTGTGTGTGTACATATACAGGTATACGTATTTGTATATACGAGGTATATAGCTCTGTGTGTACACATAATGTATAAACATTTTCAACAATAGTCCCCAGGTCTGTAGCATTCATTTGAAACCTAATTACATTCTGCCTCATGGGGTGTTTGTAGTTTTATGAGTTGACCTGGTAAATCATAGTCACTCCTCGTATTGTTGCCTTCAGCATGCATAAATTGTATTATCAGTGTACGTGAATGTATATACTTAAGTCTCAACACTTATCAAGTAATGTGGTGATGCAATAGTATAGCCACTGTACCTTTTCTAATTGAAATTTTTATTATTATTGATTCACGTGAAGTCTTAAGAAATAAATAGACCACTGTATTTTAACCCCTGAGATAAACTCATGTCGTGTGTGTGTGTGTGTGTGTGTATGTTTGTGTGTATTCTCAAAAAATATGTAATATGTTCTGATCAAATGAAGTGGTAAAATCATTTTATTCACCTATAAGTATATAATTTACATATATTCTATGTATATTCAATATGTGCATGTGAATTATGCTACTCCTCCTACCCCACCCCCATTTTACTGACCAACATGGTGAGTAAGAAAGGAAGAATGAAAAATTTTAATTTCTATGTTTTGTTACCTTTTTGAAAGCCTAAGTAACTGCTTACTACTTTTGGCATGATAAATATATACCTATAGCCTTACTACTCAAAGTGTAGTTTGAGAACCATCATCATCAGCATAACTTGGGAGCTTGTTAGGAAAAGCAGAATCTCAGCCTCTACCCCAGACCTCCTTGTTTAGAATTTACTTTTTGACAAGCTCTGAAGCTCCTCCTCTCCCCCCTCCCCATTGTCGCAAAAAGAGGCTTACTGCAGCCCTGTAGATTCTACCTTAACATCTTTGGAAACTTCCATTCCCCACAAATGCAGCCTTAAATTTGGCCTTATGGAGATTTCTTGTTTCATTAATTGTCCTTTTACTTTTTTGATAAAAACTTTGAGATGTACTTCACATACAACAGAATTCATGCATTTAAAGTGTTCAATTCACTGGTTTTGCAGGACTATACAACCATCACTACAGTAAATTTTAGAACATTTTTCACTACCCAGTCCTTCCACTCCCCCAGCCCTAGTCAATTGTTTAATCTACTTTCTGTCTCTATAGAGATTTGTGTATTCTGGACATCTCTTAAAGTGGAACTGTATAACTTGTGGTCTTTGGTGACTGGCTTGACCAGTCTTCCATGTTGTAGCATGTATCAGTACTTCATTCCTTTTTGTGGCCAAATAATATTCTATTCTATGGATAATACCACATTTTGTTTCCATTGTTCAGTTGATGGTCATTTGAGTTGTTTCTGCCTTTTAGCTATTATGAATAGTGATGGTGTGAACATTTGTATACAAGTATTTGTGTGTACATATATTTTCATTTCTCTTATGAGGGTATATACTTAGGAGTGGAGTTGGTGGGTCAAATGTAAGTGCATGTTCACCACTAACTTTTTGAGGCGCTGCAAGATGTTTCCAAAGCTGCTGCACCATTTTACATTTCCCACCAACAGTGAATAAGGTTTTAATTTCTCCACATTCCCACTGACACTTAACCTGTCTTTTCTTTGGTCACTAGTTATCACACTTACTGGAATAGTCTGGGTGGGCAATTTAATAACTCTTAGCTATTGTTTATCTGCTCTCCCTGCACTCCTGCTTTTTATCTATCCCTGTTTCACTCTGTATCCTTTCAGACTCTGCTCTTTGATCCTCCTTTTCTCTAGCTGAAATGACCTATGGCTTCTTTGTTTTGCCATTTTATATGTTGTATATGACACCATTCTTACATAGTTTCATTGTATTTGGGTACCAGATATTAACCCTTTCAGAGAACACAGACCACATCTTAATTCATTTTGTTAACCCCATGTAGCAAAATGACATGTATTCAATACTGAGTAAATGTTTGTTGAATGAATAAATGCACATTTGTTAAAATAATCTGTGGACTTAATCTTGATGTGTCATTTCTTTTTTATAGATATGCAGTAGATGATGTTCCCTTCTCAATCCCTGCAGCTTCTGAAATTGCTGACCTTAGTAACATTATTAATAAATTGCTGGAGGCCAAAAATGGTGAGTATATATGTTCTGAAAAGTTAGGACGGGGCACAGTATGACTAGCTACAATAAATTCCATCACATTTTATTTTATTTTAAGATTTTATTTATTTATTTTTAGAGAGGGGAAGGGAAGGAGAGGAGAGGGAGAGAAACATCAGTGTGTGGTTGCCTCTTGCGCACCCCCCTACTGGGAACCTGACCTGCAAACCCAGGCATGTGCCCTGACTGGGAATTGAACTGGCAACCCTTTGGTTCCCAGCCCACGCCCAATCCACTGAGATACACCAGCCAGGGCAATTCCATCACATTTTAATGTTATTTCCTTTTTTGGCCTTATGTTATAATACTGTATACATTTTATAATGGTAGAATTTATAAATTGTAACGTGGGTTTTCCTGCTTTGATATAAAAATATTTGGGAAATAATATTTCAGTTTAATCTGTTTTTAAGACTGTTGAGATTTAGGAGTAAAGATTTTAGTGTAATGTTTGTGATGTAGAGGTAATCAAAACATTGTGGCTGCGTTGAAGAGGGCTGACTGAGTTGGGAAGCAGATTAACAAATGCCAACATTAATACTGATATTTTTTAACTATTTGGGATTCATAAAATGGATAAAACAAACATGTAAGAGTATCAAGTAAAACATTTATCAAGATACAAATAGGAAACATATGCTAAGTGTGAATATAAGTTATTAGCCCATAAAATCAATATAAGCAGTTTGTACAAAAATATTGATTAAACAAGATTGGCCATAAATTGATAATTTGAGTTGCATGATAGGTATATGAAGGTTTATTATAAAGTTTATCCTCTATTTTTGCATATGTTTAAAATTTTTTATAATAAGATGTTTTTTTAAAAGTAAAATCATGCCCTTCCAAGATGGCTCAGTTGGTTGGAGCATTGTCCCATACACCGAAAGGTTTCAGGTTTGATTCCTGGTCAGGGCACATACCTAGGTCGAGGGTTTGATCCCTCATCTGAGGATATACTTTTATTGATTTTAGAGAGAGAGGAAGGGAGGGGGAGAGAAATAATCAATGTCAGAGAGAAACATCGATTGGTTGCCTCCTACTTGCACCCCAACCAGGGATGGAAACAAAACCTAGTTATGTGCCTTGACCAGGAATCCAGCCTGGAAGCTTTTGGTGTAAGGAGGGTGCTCCAACCAACTGAGCCACCTGGCCAGGGCTATTTTTTTTTTTTTTCTTATCCTTACCTGAGGGCATGCTGGAGAGGAGAAGAGATGGGGAGGAGTGGGGTGGAGAGAAACATTGATTGGTTGCCTCCTGTAGGCACCTAGATCAGGGACCTAAGTATGTACCTTTACTGGGAATGGAACACATGACCCTTCTGTCCATGGGATGACACTCCAACCAACCAGACCATATGGGCCAAGGGCAGATTTCAGATTTTTAAAAAGTAACAATCCAAATAGTCAGTGAGGGAGTTCTTTTAGAAGGATTATCTGTAATAAGTGCAAAATAATAAAGAATTTTGAGCATATTGTAACTCCAAATGAAGTAATGGACTTAAGTAGTGATTTTCAGTAGCTGCTAAAATCATTAATTAGGTAAAAGGTTGATAGGGAACATGATGGGTGGGATCATACTGACATCATCCAAGCCCAGAGGTGATTGCAATATCATAAAAAGAGCAAATCTGAAATCTTATCAAAATTGTTTAGGTCTGCCTCGTGTATAGGATATATAGGTGGTAGAGGAACATGTTAAATGACACCTCACAAATGTAATCAACCCAAACCAGATGTAAGAAATATTGAAAGACAGATGACCCAGTTTCTTCAACAGATAAATGAATGGCCAGGGAAATAAGGACTCTTAAAGATTATTGCTATAAAATATATTAATCAAATATAATTTGTGTATTTTGGATGCTGAGTCTAAAAAGCTTATACTGTAAAAATATTTATGAAATAAGGAAACATGAACATTGACTATTTGATACTCAAAGGAATAATTATAGAATATTTTAACATGACCTTAAAAATTTTTGTAGTACAAAGGTACATACTAAAGATTTACAGATGAAATGATACCATATCTGAAGTTTGCTTTAAAATAAAGCAATGGGTGTGTAGAGGGAGAAATATAGATGATTGTCCGTGAGTTGGTAATTGCCAAAGTGCACGATGGGAATGGAGATTCATATGTTATTTCTACTTTATATATGTTTGAAATTTTCACAGACTAAAATGTTTTTTAAAAACCAAAATAAGTATACCACCAAGAATAACAGAACAATTTTACCAACAGAATGAACTATTTCTGTTCTTTAAAATCACCTATTATACAGGGACACGTGGCCTGATTATGCCATGGAGAAATTCAGAGGCCACACTGGGATAATAGGAATCTGTTTGTTTTGGGGTCTCTTACATACCTCTGTCAATACCACTTCAGGTCCTAAGAGTGATAATTTCATTATATATTTTCTTTAGAGGTCCACAAATATGTGGAGTTTGACTTCCTTATCAAAGGCCAGTTTCTGCGAATGCCCTTGGTCAAACATATGGAACTGGAAAACATCTCATCTGTAAGTTCAAATGCTACCTGCTCTGTTTTACTTATTATCCGGTAATGTAGGTAAACTTCATTTAGAATCAGCCAGAATCTTCAGTAGCCTCTCTTCTGAGACTATAACAGAAGAATGAATATGGAAAGATACCTTCATACTTGTGGCGAACTGTCAAGAAAGGGAATAGCAAATACGTGTTTACTATGCATAAAGGTGTATAAAGTGATTGTGCACATGTAACAACTTACAGGTTACATTACTATGATTTAGAATGATTTTTCTCCCTTTCCTCTAATTTTCAAAGTTTACTTTTATATTGGGTTGGCCAAAAAGTGCATATGGTTTTTTCTGTAAAAGACACATTTTTCATTTTTACCAATAACTTTACTGATTTGGGTATTCGGAGTATGTTGGCTCTCTCCCATGTGGTATAATGTTGATTGTTCTCAGTGTCTTAACTGCTGTCATCTTCAACTGGTCTACCCATCCGTGGAGCATCATCCAGTGAAAAATCTCCAGCACAAAACTTGGCAAACCACTTTTGACACATTGCATCAGTTACAGCATCTTCTTCATACACTGCACAAATCTTTTTTTTGTGTTTCAGTTGCATTTTTACCTTTCTTGAAATAATAAAGCATAATATGCCGAAAATGTTGCTTATTTTCTTCCATGTTCAACATTAAAATGGTTACACAAAAATTCACTAGTTTTGGTTAAGTTTTTTCTAAATGCATGCTGATATGACAGCTGTCACAATACAATAACAGAATTGCTTCGAATGAAGCTAAAGACAACTAAGCACTATTAGAGCCATCTTACGGGGGAAAACTGAACTTTTTGACCAACCCAATACATAAAATTTATCATTTTAACTATTTTTAAATATACAATTCAGTGGCATTAACTACCTTCACAATGTTATGCAACCATCACCCTATCCATTTTCAGAACTTTCTCATCATCCTAAACAGAAGCTCTGTACCCATTTAACAATATGCTTTTGTGATTTTATAATTTAATTTTTCTTATATTCCTTTTTTCCTCACTTTTAGCGTAAGATTTCCAACATCAGTAACATTTCTTAATGTTACTTATAGCATACTGTCAGATCAAATAAAGTTTTTCACCTTTTGTATGGCTCCAAATTTTTTGGGTTATGAAGGGGGCAGACATACCAGAGATGATTAAACTGGGGTTCTGTATCTTCATAATGTACCATTTTAAGACTACCCCGCCTGATTGATTTCTGGTTTCTCTCTGTGACTAGGAAGAGGTTGTGGAACTAGAATATGTGGAGAAGTATACTGCACCTCAGCCAGAACAATGCTTATTCCATGATGACTGGATCAGTTCAATCAAAGGGGCAGAGGAATGGTATTGCCAGATGAATGTTCTTGTATCCTTCTCATACCACCCCCATCAGTCTTTATAAGTGCCTGGTGGGAATATTCTCCTCTGAATTCTCTGTTCTCTATAAATGTAATTCGTGATATATGTATCAGTGACCATACCAAAGATCTTTACATTTACTGCAAGTCAAGAAGAAACATTTGTGAGTAAGTTTTGTTTTCTTCGTGAAGATGTAGTGAGATTTGTATTCTGGATAGGTCAGATGTCAGGGCATTTATATGATTTGAGTATGTTGCTTTTAAGACCGAGGATATAATTTGTTTCATAGAGGAGGAAAATTATTTTTATAGTCATATATCTCCTGGCCTGATATGATGAAGATGCAGGTCATGCTATTTTAGAGTTAAAATGGGCAAACTGGAATGAAGAAGTTTATATGGCTCAGAGGAAACCCCACCCTGGCCTTACTTGTGAAAAAACACCTCAAGAGTGGTGTATAGTCGTAGCTTACATTCACAGAATGTCTCCCTGGGGTTATTATACAAAGTTAATGTTTTTACTGGTTTTATTTTAAGTGGTTTTACTGTTTTTCTATTTAATGGTTTTCATTAGTTAAATGCAGAGTACAGCCAACTTACTTAGCTTTCCCGAGAGTTGTATTTACAATAGTAAAAATGAAATGTAGAATTTGTCGGTTTTATTTTTAGCAGGTCAGGAAAAGCTGAATGTAACACCTTCTGATCTACTCTAGTATGTTTTGAAATCTTAATCTTCATATTAAAGGAGAGTTTAAAAGAATTATCCTCAAGGTTGACTTTGTCCTTACCTTAGAAATATAACTGATTTCAGGGTTTGAAAAAGCTGCTTTTTGTATTTCATAGGATTTTTTTCCTCCTTGCAGGATCTTGACTGGTTCTTATGATAAGACTTCTCGGATATGGTCCTTGGAAGGAAAGTCAATAATGACAATTGTGGGACATACAGATGTTGTAAAAGATGTGGCCTGGGTGAAAAAAGGTAAGGACTCTCCCTAAACTGAGGAATCCTGGATAGGGATTGGAAGTACGCCATTTTCAGTGCTGGGATAGAATATGGACAGGGTAGGAAATGTCTCCTGCCTCAGTTATTGTGAGATATTTGAAAAATGCAGTGTTCAAGAAGAAAAGGATTATATAAACAATTCATGTTAATGGAAGTGAATCCTTACTAAAAATATGTCAGATAATATATATTTTCAAGTAAAGATTGTGTTAAACTCATTTCATTTTTAAAATTTTTACAAGAGAGAGCGAAATAGTGATTTGTTATTCCACTTATTTATGTATTCACTGGTGGTTTCTTACATGTGCCCTGACCAGAGATCAAACCCACAACCTTGGCATATTGGGACAGTACTCTAACCAACTGAGCTACCCAGCCAGGGCTTAAACTCATTTCTTTCATAATATTTTTTACCATAAGTTAGCTTCTTTTTCAAAGCTGGACAAAATGATCTTTTGATATTTTTATCTTTTTAATGTTTTTCCTCAACAACGTATTGAATTCTTTGGTTTCAGAACACAGTGTATTTTAAATTTAACTTGTTTCTTACTGTGCTCTCCTTTCTTCAGACAACTTGTCTTGCCTACTACTGAGTGCCTCTATGGATCAGACTATTCTCTTATGGGAGTGGAATGTAGAGAGAAACAAAGTGAAAGCCCTACACTGCTGCAGAGGTCACGCTGGAAGTGTGGATTCTATAGCTGTTGATAGCACAGGAACTAAAGTAAGTAGCTGTAGTGTTAGCAGTACTGTGTTTAGACTTTGAATTGATGCAAAAAAAAAATTCCTGCATATATTCATTATGATTGGCCTACTTTCATAACAATTGGTGACTAAAGAATATGATTTCAAACCAAAAAGTAAAACTCATATGATAAAAGATGCAAAAATTGACTTCTTCAGTATCAGTGTATCTCTGGTTTAGAATTGTATCTAAACTGCAGAAGTTTTAAGAATTCAGGTAAACAAGCTATTTATTTATGTAACCTTAAATAATAATGACATTTTAAATCTTTCAGCTACTCACAGTGCTGTTACTAGTTGAAAATATCTAATTGAACAACTAATAAGCTGTAGCATACACTAACGTTAGTGTTACTAGAGGTTGTTTTACTATTCTTGCTGATCTCTTTATCATGACAAAATGAGTAAAGATTAGTTAAAAAGAAATAAACCTGAAGGCCATACTGCATTGACTTAAGAAGGATGACAAACTCTCTTACCATTTGAAAGTTCCGTATGCCACATTTAAATAAACCTTCTGAATTTATGAGTTTTTCTTCAGCATTATTTGCCAGTTAATATATTAAAGATTTATGATTGTTCATATTTGAACCATCAAGAAGGTTTACATGGCGTCAAGTCCAAACTTAAGTAAATAATTGTACTTCGTTGTTGGCTATAAAAGACAGGAGCTCATCTGGAATTTTTTCATCTTAAAGATCATGAGATCCAAGGGCAAAATAAACAACCACATTATGAGCAGGGTGATGATGCAGTTGGGTCTCAGGAACCAAGGAGTGGAGGCTTGAATATGACCGGTACCTCCCCTCCCTTTCGTCTCCCCAAGTTGACTTTATTCTCTCTTACCTTAAACTGGCATTTTCCACATGGCAGTAAAACCTGGCCTTCAGTATTCTCAGGTTTTACATCTTGTATCAGCTATCCCTGGAAAAAGACTAACTACACTCTTTGGAATACAAGCTTTCAGAAAAAAAGTCCTGAAGGATAAAAATCTGTAGGCATAGTGGAGGTCAGTTGTCCACCCTTATCTAAGCAACCATCGCCAGGGCACTGGGCTAGGTAAGAATGGCAGCTTCTTCAGTTGCTCGAAATTGAAGGTACAACTTTCAGGAGACTAGGAAGTCAGGCAGATGATACCATAGTAGTTAGGATTTCAGAGCAAAGTGAAGGTTTTAAGGTAAATAGAAAAAAAAGGGCAGATAACATGGATTATAATTATAAACTCTTTTTCCCTTCATATATATCGGTTTAGTTTTGCAGTGGCTCCTGGGATAAGATGCTGAAGATCTGGTCTACAGGTACATCAAATCCTTCTTTTCCTTTGATTAATGATATTTTAAGAATTTCAGTGAAAGAGTTCTTCTTAACGTGTATTTTACCATAAAAATGGACCAGGGCTTTGTAGGATACAAAGGAGCATAGTAGAGAAAAATTAGCGTGTTTCTCTGTGTTTCAAAATGTTTTTGTACCCCATCATCCCTTTACTTACTGGACAGTGTCACTGAGTGGCTGCAAGTGTCAGCAACATGTTTGGTGCAGTGGGACACAACTGCCTTGAGTTCCCTCATTCAGGAACCTGGAAATAAAAACACCTTCTGAGTAATTTCAATATACTTTACTACTAGAGAAATTTTCTTCGTTAAGCTGGTTTGCTTTAAAAAAAATAAAACCAAATAAACTTTAAATAGAGTTTTATCAAACTTCTTACTTTGAAAACAATAGATTAGAAGGAACAAGTAGAGGAGGAGGAAGAGAGGGAAGGAGGACTCTCAGAGGAAGGTGCCTTCATAGGAACAAGAAGACCCTGAAAGGAGAAAAGATGGGGGAAAACTCACAGATTATTTAAATTTTAAAAGTAGTAGTCTAGAACTATTTATTGTACAGGTAAACAGATCAGAATACCTCTGATACTTCTGAGGTAATTGCTATGTTACAGCATAATACCCAAAATATAGTTTACAAAGTAGAGTTGGGGGAACAGGAGAAGCTTAAAGAGTTTGATATAACTATGTATAAGATGGCAGGAAATATATAATCCATTTAGTAGATATTCCAAAAAAGCTTAAACAGTTTTGAAGCAGAAAGTGGTTTGTTTAGAAAATTTCCCCATTATCGAATATTTTATTTTTTGCTAGTTCTAGGTAAATAAGATATGTATATATAAGTTGTTACCCTTAAGGCACTTAATAGTATAATTTGGAAAAAACTTTAAGATTCATAAAATATAGTTATAAAACATGAAATACGTGGTTTTCCATCTGGGGTTTGCTACCTGGCCAAATGACGTGTAACAAATATTTTTTAAAAATCAAAGATATCTATAAAACACTTAAATTCATTGTTAAAAAAGTACAATAATAATACACATGGCTGGAATGTATGTCCTTTTAATGTGTTTATCTTGTGGCATTACCTTCATGTAAATGCAGTACGGTCAGAACTCTCCTACAACTATTAGTAAGCAATTTTCATAAATACAGTAAAGTAATGAATATTTATAATAATCTTAGACATAGCAAGATATCAAACTGGTTAAGTTCTAGGATTTTAATGTACTTTTTACTTTATCCTTTTGGAAGATTGGTGACACAGGTATTGTTTTTATGTATAATTTTCTTTAACCAAAATAAGTAGGAATATCTGTCTATTCCCTAGCCAATTAAGATAATGTGGAGAAAGTGTATACTCAGAAATGTAAAAATTCTTTGAGACTGTTTGCAATTAATGTTTACCATAAATTTTTAAATTATCACCTCTAATTCTCTATGATTCAGTCCCTACAGATGAAGAAGAAGAAATGGAGGAACCCACAAATCGACCAAGAAAGAAACAGAAAACAGAGCAATTGGGACTAACAAGGGTAAGTATTTGTGAGAACTGCTATACTTGGCTTAAGTCTGTATTGACAGATACCCAGTAACTTAATATAATTTTTTCTGTTTAAATTTCCCTTTGTCTCTCTTTGCTGCTTCAGCCATAATTAAGCTCTCTTTCAGTGGATTTGTAACTATTTATTAGAAATACTCCAGCTGCATTTATCTGAGTCACTGACTGTAGTAGCATTGAGTTGGGCTTACCAATTGGTAGGTTGATTATTTAGCTATTACATTTAATCTCATGGTATATTTTGAAGTAGGATCTTTTCCAAAGCTTGCACTAAAGTGAAGCATCTCATTACCTGTTTAATCATGATTGTCTCATACTCTGAGGATGTAATTCTCACTGAGGGATGCTCAAGGTATCTTCTAAATTACTAGAAACCAGGAGGTGAATTGAGGTTTTGATTCTGTCATTTAGCAACTAGATTCAATTAAATCAAAATGAGAAATTTCATCCATATTCTTATTCTGTTAAGTTAGGGAGGTATTTGTCATAATATGATCCGACCTGCATTAATATACTTAATGTGAAGGACAATACTGAGTCAGGTTTAGAAAAACATTTTCCATTCATTTTCTCACAGCTGTGATGAATGTGTAGTAAATGAAGCACACATTATTTCTTATAATCACTAATAAGATGTCTTATAAAAATCATTGAAAAGAGTAAAGTGTGATCATAAATGATTCATCAAACTCACAAAATGCAATGAACAGTAGCACTTGCTGGTTCCAACTGAAAGTAGTGATCTATAATACATTTTAAACATGGACTGCTGAATTGCAAGAGGAACAATCTGGCAGCAACTCAGCTTATTTATCACTTCATCTGGTAAGACAAATTAGAACTTTAAGTGTCTTGCCAGTTTGGATATTGTGTCAGTTGTGATTTATTGATGCATATCCCTGATCAGCCTGTGAAGAATATATTTGATTATAGTATTATTTCTATTTTTTTATTTCTTGAATTATAAACATTCTTCACATAGAAGGTAGCTTTTCTTCTACTTATTTTTAAAGAAAGGAAACTTACTTTATTTTTAAATATTTTATTTATTTATTTTTAGAGAGGGGATGGGAGGGAGAAAGAGAGGGAGAGAAACATTGATGTGTAGTTGCCTCTCGTGTGCCCCGAACTGTGGATCTGGCCTGCAACCCAAGCATGTGACCTGACTAGGAATTGAACTGATGACCCTTTGGTTCACAGGTCAAGCACTCAATCCACTGAGCCAAAACAGCCAGGACTACCTTTTTTTTAATTGAAGTTTGGCATGCATATGTTTAAATGTATAGATCAGTGAATTTTAATAATGTATAGTATTCCTTTACATAGCTATACCAGAATTTATTCATTCTTTTGATAGACATCTAGGTTTCCAGTTTTGGCCACCACAAATAAAGTTGCTAAGAAAATTCTTACACTTGTCTTTTGGTGTACATGTGCAGTCATTCTGCATATGTGGAATGGCTGGATCACAGGGTATGAACATGTTCAGGTTTTTGAATGTTAGATACTGCCAAATAGTTTTTCAAACTGTATCAGTTTATACTTTCACTGCCAGGGTATGAGATTTAGTGTTACTCCACGTCCTTACCAGTACTGGTCAATTTTTTAATACCAACTGATTTTATTTTACCACATAACATGTTTAACTTAGTATATCATTTTGTCTATTCCTGGTGGCGTGTAGTGGAATTTAAGTCCCAGCCCTTTGACTCCTAATTGTGAAGTGCCCGCTTGTGTTTTTAGCCCATTTTTTAAAAGTGTTGCCTATCTTCTTACAGATTTGTTCTTTATGTATTCTTTATCTGTTCTTTATGTAGGAGTTCTTTATGTATTCGGGTTTCAGAGTCTTTGTTGGATATATGTATTATAAGTATTTTCTCCCATTAAGTACCTTGCTGATAACTTATTTTTAGATAGATACTTTTATAAGCTTGCATCCATTGTTCATTTTATTTGAGAAATCACAATATATTCACTTTCTCATAGACTATGCTGGAATCCTTTGAAGTAAAAATTGTGCTAGAATTTGGGGGGGAAAGGTGGATTTTCAAGACTAAAATAAGACAAATATCAAAAATTTTCTGTCTCTTTCTGGTACCTGATTTGTATTAATATGAGTGGAGTGCTGCTAATTAGTTAACTTGTCATTTGTTTCATACATGAACATACAGTACGTTTTTTTCCTCATTTTTCTCTCAAAATTGCTTTTTTACTCCAGTACTATCTTACTGGAGTTTGTAGTAACGGTGCCAAAGTTGACTTTCCTATCTTTTTTTTTTTTTTTTTAATCATCTCATTTTTTTTTTAATCCATACCCAGGATGTGTTTATTGATTTTCGAGAGACAAGAAAGGGTCAGGGGAGAGAAAGAGAGAGAAACATTGATTGGTTGCCTCCTGTACATGACCCAACTGTGGATCAAACTTGCAGCCTAGGCATGTGCCCTGACCAGGAATCTAACACCCAGCCTTTTGGTGTACAGGACAGCACTCCAACCTTCTGAGCCACCCAGCCAGGGCAACTTTTCTATCTTCAAAAAGAAACAAATTTATGTATAGAAAAATTTACTCTCTTTGGTAAAAAGCTTCTGAATTTTGATAAATGTGAAGAATATGCAACTACATAATCAAGATACAGAACAGTCTGTCATCCCCTAAAACTCTTGTGCATTGATAGTCAGCCTTTCCCTCTGCTTCTGTCCCCTGCAACCATTGATTTGTCCTCCATTCCTGTCACTTCTTTTTCCAGAATATCATATAAATGGAACCATACAGTATGCAGACTTTGCATCTAGATAAACTCAGGTATTTGGAAATCATGACTTACTCCTTTTAAAAGCTGTAGAGTACTCTTTTGTATGGATATACAACAGTTCATTTAATCATTCACCAGGTGAAGGTTACTTTGGGTTGTTTCTAGTTTAACAGTCATAAACAAAATTGCAATACAAATTTGTGGATAGTCTTTTTTTATCAGGTTCCCTTACTTTATTCAGGAAAATTTTAGAGATGGAAAGAGAGAACTTAGGGATCATTTGATCTAGGAGTTAGCAAACTATAACCCAACAGCCAATTTGGCTGTGGCCTATTTTTTTGTACTACTAAGAATGATTTTAAAGGGGTTTTAAAGACTAATCAAGAATATGAGACAGATTATATGTGACCTGGAAAAGCTAAAAAAAGTATTTTCTGGACTATACCAAAAAACTTAGCTGATCTCTGATTCAGTATAACTCTCTGGTATTACAGAAGAGGTAATAATATTGAAGGAGGCTAAATGTAACAAAGTTACAAAATTAAACTGACTGTCTCATTTCAGAATTTTTTTCCTCTCTATCTTTCACATGTTCTTTATATTTAAGATACACACTATACCTAATTTGGGGATTTTAATTTGAGAAAGAGGGTAGAGGTTTTATAATGCTAATGAGCCATGGACCTTATTTACAGGTTGGATGCTGGGGAAATAAAGGAGGTAAGAATAACCTATTTAGATTAATTTAACTTGGAAGAGTCATGTAGAAAATGGTAGCACCTTGACTCAAACCTAGATGTAACCCAGAGCTTTTTCTGTTATCTTCTACATATAATATATTTGACAACTGAAAGAAGTTAGTGTTAATATTAATAGTCCTCAAAATGAAAAGTAGCCCTGACTAGTGTGACTCTCTAGATTGAGTGCCAGCCTATAAACCAAAGGGTTGCCGGTTCAATTCCCAGTCTAGGGCACATGCCTGGGTTGCTGGCCAGGTCCCCAGTTGTGGGTGTGTGACAGACAACCACACATTGATGTTTCTCTCCCCCTCTTTCTCCCTCCTTTCCCCTTTCTCTAAAAAATAAATAAGTAAAATATTTTTTTAAATGAAAAGTAGAATAGATGGGGAGGTGGTAGAATATAGTGCAAAGACTACAAACTTTGGAGTAATATTTGAGTTGGAATTTAAATCTGCCCTTTATAAGCTATATGATCTTGGGCAAGTTATTTTTCTCAGCTTTAGTCTCTCCATCTACAAAATTAAGTATCTGTCTTGAAGGATTGTGGTAAAGAAGAAATCAGGCAGGATATGAAAGCCAAAGCACATGACAAAATATCTGTAATATGGGCTTCAGAAGTACTAGCTTCTATTACTGTTTCAATTACTCTGAACTGAAAATGCTTTTCCTTTTGGGTATCTTTCATTTCTAGACACCCATAGTGACTCTCTCTGGCCACAAGGAAGCAATTTCCTCAGTTCTATGGTCAGATGCTGAAGAAATCTGCAGTGCATCCTGGGACCACACAATTAGAGTGTGGGATGTGGAGTCTGGCAGTCTTAAGTCAACTTTGGTAAGACATAAATTCAGTGGTACTCTGATTAACTTTGAGTTTTTCAGTGAGAAGCTTCTAGAGGTGATTACTTTTTAAACCACTATGGTTAACTATCCTTTCCCTTTTTTTTTTACAGACAGGAAATAAAGTATTTAATTGTATTTCCTATTCTCCACTTTGTAAACGTTTAGCATCTGGAAGCACAGATAGGCATATCAGACTATGGGATCCCCGAACTAAAGGTGAGTCATGTAAACCACTGGAGGAAAAATACATGTAAATACCATCACTTTTTCTTCTCACTACAGATGCATATAAAACGATAATTTTCTACATTTTTAAAAAGATTTTATTTATTTATTTAAAGAGGGGAAGGGAGGGAGAAAGAGAGGTAGAGAAGCAGTGTGTGGTTACCTCTCACACACCCCCTACTGGGGACCTGGCCCACAGCCCAGGCATGTGCCAGGGTTGAACTAGGAATTGAACCAGCGACCCTTCAGTTTGCAAGCTGGCACTCAGTCCACTGAGCCACACCAGCCAGGGCTCTACATATTTTTTTTTTTTTAGATTTGTTCTGCCTACTTCTAAAATTCAATAATTGTTACCTTTTTTTATTTTGTTCAGATGGTTCTTTGGTGTCACTGTCCCTGACCTCACATACTGGCTGGGTCACAGCAGTAAAGTGGTCTCCTACCCATGAACAGCAGCTGATTTCAGGTTCTTTAGATAACATTGTCAAGCTGTGGGATACAAGAAGGTAAATCCTATTTATGATTCACAAAAGAAATATATCAATTGCCTGTTGTATACAGAAAAAATGAAATGATAAATATATCAAAAGGGACACATCTTTGGGGAAGGCCTCTCTTTGAAGGTGGAATTCTAATAGTGAATCAAACAATGTGTAGGTATGAGCCCTGCACAGATCATAGCAGAGGGAAAGTAGGTAAGGTGGGGAAAATCTGTGCATATTGACAAAATAGCAAGAGAGCCAGTGTTGATGGAGTAATCAGGAGAATGGCAGTACATGAGGCAGGAAGTGGTTATATTGAGCAGGACCTTGTAGGTCTCAGTAAGGAATTTGGGTGTCATTCTAAGTGTGCAGGCTTTAGAGGTTTTTGAGCAAGGGAGCAAGAATGAAAGCAGAGAGGCTAATTCAAGAGATAGAGAATGGTGATTTGGACTATGGGGGTAGCATTAGAGATAAGTGGTTGGTTGGATTTTAGGTATATTTTGAAGATAGCTGTTTGGCAGGATTGGCTCATACAGAGAGGAATCTAGGATAATGCCTGTATTTTCTACTCAGCAATTGGGTGATGATTATTGATGCCACTTGTTATAATGGGAAGGAGTAGAAAAAGCAGTTTATGAAGGGAAATCAAGAACTTTTGGTTGTTTTAAACTTGTAGTGCCCATAAGACAGTCTGCCATCAGCCAGTTGGGATATATATACCAAACTCAGGGGAGAAGTTTGGCTAATACATAAATTTGGGAGTTGTCAGCATATAGATGGATAGATAAAGGGTATATAAA
This sequence comes from Desmodus rotundus, assembly GCF_022682495.2. Lineage (NCBI taxonomy): Eukaryota > Metazoa > Chordata > Mammalia > Chiroptera > Phyllostomidae > Desmodus > Desmodus rotundus. The sequence goes on along the minus strand of NC_071388.1, from coordinate 182,826,212 downwards.
ACCATGATTTGGGGGTAAAAGTGAAATAGTCAAGGAAATGTAAAAATGGACCTAGACATAAGTTTTTATAAATAAACAGCATTTTTCCTGAATATATTTGTTGCAGTAAATCTTGGTCATTTGCTAATGATATAGGAAAATCAGGAGAGGCGGTCAATTAAATACCCAGAATTTTAATACTAAGTGTTAAAGAGGCTAGGATGGTGAACTCTAAAGTTTTCAGGAAAGTATAGGTGATTTTGTTCATATGTTTGTTTGTTTGTTTTAATACCATTAAAAGCATATAACATGTCAGCATTTTCATCTTTTAGTTGTAAGGCTCCTCTCTATGATTTGGCTGCTCATGAAGACAAAGTTCTGAGTGTAGACTGGACAGACACAGGGGTAAGACATTATAATTTATTTGGTGAAGAAAAAAATACATTAGACTAAATACGGTGTTTGTGTTTACGGAGTTAGTAGTTTTAATACATCTGATATTTATAATTCTATATTCTAAGTTTCCATTAACATTATTCATAAAATCTCATATCTCATTCAAAGAAGAAACACATTTGTTCTTTAATACTAGGTATAGTAAAATTTGAAAATTTTGACAACAGTTTTTTTTTCTCATGAGTATTTTAACAAAATTCTGAAGCAACTTTTTTTTTCATTTAATGAAATGTTTTAAGTCCATAAACTTGGTACTTTAGACTAAACAGATCAAGATATTTCCCGTTTAGAAAAATCTTATGTAATAAACCTAGACTTAAAACGTGTTTAAAGAATTATAATTGAATGTTTATGTATATACGTAAGGTCTTATTGCCTAAGAATTCTTTTCCAATCTATAGGTCTTAGGGCTTACTGGAATAATTTGTAATATCCATTTACCTGCAAACAATGTGCTGTCCTTTAAAAACTTAATTTTCTTAAATGAGTAAAACTATATATTACACTTCAGACTTTTTATTACATTTCTTAGGAAATGCTTCATAGAAAGTACAATAGCATATTACACCTTAATCAAATTTAAATGATCACTTTAAAAGTTTTAATATATTGTATTATCATGTAGTATTAAAATTGAGGTATCGGTACATTTAAGTGATTATTTCTTAATGCAAGTTAACTGCTCATCTTAATTGCTCTGTAATCAAAATCACCATTATTAGGTTTACCATTATATGAAATAACTGTCTTCTGTTTGTGTGGTTTTTTTTTTTTTCTCTCCTTTTATGCAGTTACTTCTGAGTGGAGGAGCAGACAATAAATTGTATTCCTACAGATATTCACCTACCACATCCCATGTTGGGGCATGAAAGTGAATAAGTTTGACCAAGAGATTCTTCCTATAAATGTGATCGATAAAAAATATTCACATTACATCAATGCAGATCATCCTTGATAATAGTTATTACTATCTTTTTATTTTGTATTTATTATATAACAGTTTGCATTTATAAAATATAAAATGTGGCCTGTATTCTCTACCTTGTGCAAGCTCTTGAAATTAAATTGAGTTTATTTCTTTTTAAAGGTATTGGTTTGAATTAAGATTTGCTTTTGAAATGTATAAAAGCATTTATTAAAAATACAGTGCTTGTCCAGTTTGTTACATTTCTGACAGAGAAACTTTAAAGTTAGTGGTTTCAAAAAGCATCTAAAAAAATTAATGTGTTTTGAAAATTCTATAGACTCCACCAAAAAATTACTAGACCTAATAAGTGAATTTGGCAAAACAGCAGGATACAAAGTCAATATTCAGAAATCAAAGGCATTTTTGTGCACCAACAATGAAATATCAGAAACAGAAAAAAATCCCATTTGATACAGCAACAAGAAAAATGAAGTACCTAGGAATAAACTTAACCAAGGAGGTAAAAAGACCTGTACTCAGAAAACTACATAACATTGAAGAAAGAAATTAAGGAAGACACCAACAAATGGAAGCATTTATCATGTTCATGGATTGGAAGAGTTAACATCAAAATGGCCATACTACCCAAAGCAATTTATAGATTCAATGCAATCCCTATTAAAGTACCAATGGCATATTTCACAGATATAGAGCAAACATTTCAAAAATTTATATGGAGCCATAAACAACCCCCAAATAGCTGCAGCAATTTGAGAAAGAACAAGGTACAAGGGATCACAATACCTGATATCAAACTGTATTACAAGACCACTGTAATCAAAAACAGCCTGGTACTGGCATAAGAACAAGCACAAAGATCAATGGACCAGACTGGAGAGCCCAGAAATAAACCCGTGTCTTTATGGTCAATTAATATTTGACAAAGGGGGCACAAGCATACAATGGGATAAAAATAGTCTATTCAAATGGTTTTAGGAGAATCGTACATGCAAAAAAATAAAACTAGACCACCAACTTACACCATACACTAGAATAAACTCAAAATGCATAAAAGACTTAAATATAAGTTGCGATACCATAAAAATCTGAGCTATGAAAACATAGTAAAATTTTAGATATCCCACATAGCAGTACTTTTGCCAATATCTCCTGGGGCCAGGGAAATAAAGGAAAAAATAAATGGGATTACATCAAATTAAAGCATCTGCACAACTAAAGAGACCTATTAAAATGAAGAGGGACTGACTATGGGATAAAATATTTGCCAATGACACATCAGGCAAGGGTTTAACCTCTAAAGTATATAAAGAACTCATATGACTCAACACCAGGAAGACAGACAATCCAATTAAAAAATGGGCAAAGGATCTGAACAGACACTTCTCCAAGGAGGACATACAGAGAGCCCAGGGACATATGAAAAGTTGCTCAGCTTCACAAGCCATCAGAGAGATGCAAATTAAAATCACAAGGAGATACCACCTCACACCAGTCAGAATGGCCATCATAAATCAATAAACAAGGTCGGCGAGGATGTGGAGAAAAGGGGCCCTAGTGCACTGTTGGTGGGAATGCAGACTGGTGCAGCCACTGTGGAAAACAGTATGGAATTTCCTCAGAAAACTAAAATGGAACTGCCTGTTGACCCAGCAATTCCACTCCTGGGATTATATCCTAAGAATCCTGAAACACCAATCCAAAAGACCCTATGCACCCCAATGTTCATAGCAGCACGATTTACAATAGCCAAGTGCTAGAAACAGCCTAAGTGCCCATCAGTAAATGAATAGATCAAAAAACTATGGTACATTTACACAATGGAATTCTACGCAGCAGAGAGAAAGGAGCTCCTACCCTTCACAACAGCGTGGATGGAACTGGAGAGTAATAATGTGGAGTGAAATAAGCCATTTGGTAAAAGATAGATTCTGTATGTTCTCAGCTATAAGAGGGATCTAATGAACAAAATAAACTAAGGAGCAAAAGAGAGCCAGAGACATGGAAACATGGAACAGAGTGACAGTGGCAAGAAGGGAGCGGGAAGGGGAATAACAGTGGAAAGAAGGGGAAGGGACTAGTCACAGAGCCCCTATAAATGGCCCACGGTCATGGACAAGGTGTGGGGACTGACTGTGGGTAGGGGGGTAGGCTGGGCAGAGGAGGCCAAAGGGGGAAAAATTCAGACAACTGTAATAGACTAACAACAAAGAAATCCTAAAAACATTAAATAAATAAATAAATAAATAAATAAATAAATAAATATAAATAAAAAGCAGTATGAAATTAAATTATTTTCCACCAGTAATGTAGTTCTTCTTTTGCCTATTTCCAATGTTTTTTTCCATGAGGTTTTTAGGCTCAAACTTTACCTTTTGCTCTTGAAGCCTCATATATGGCAATAAATTTTGCGCATTCAAAGTCAGTTATTAACAGTTTTTAACTTAACTTTCTTTAAACCTTTAAAACAAGAGTTAAATATAGCACGTGAGCATCTCCCCCGTCCTGGCACCGGGACTGAGAAGCTCCCGAGGATTCGGGAAGGGCCTGGGCTCAGCTTTCAGCTTCGAGGGGGGCGGTAGGGGGGGGGGAGGCTGGCGGCGCAGGGAGGGCTTCCATCCACGTACCTGCACCTCAGAGATGTCCCGCACAGTCTGGCACAGGTCCTTCTACCGACGCCCTGACCGGCCTGGTGCTGTTCCTGTCACTCTGTCACTTCATTAAGAGGAGTTCGGGAAAGGCGGAACAGAGACTATTCTGGATTTGTTCAACGGCGAAGCGCGCACTGGGAGCCAGGACCCCGTCGACCTAGCGGAGGGCGAGGTGGCAGTGGACGCGGACAGCCGCACCGCTGCGCCAGGTGGCTAGGTTTAAATCTCCCGCCTTTCGCCCCTGCTGACACCTCCACGCACCGGTGTGGAACGGCAGGGGCTGCGGCAGCGACCCGGAGGCGGCACCACCTGGCTCGCGGGCTGCAGCGGGTAGGGTGCTGAGAGGGAACTACCCGCAGCAGGGCACCACCCCAGCGACAGGGGACCAGCCAGTCGGGCTTTGGCGTCGTGGTGAGTATCTCCCCCCACCGCTGCAGCGCCACCTCGCCCCTGGCGGTGTCCGAAAGCACCCTCCGCTGCCGCCTGGGCCCAGCGCCCCTGGTTTCCATGGCGACGCCCCAAGATGGAGACGGGGCAGGAGGCGCCCCCAAGCACACACTGTCTCTCGGGGTCCCTGGCCCCTGTGGACCTCGCTCCTGACCCGAGATCCTCCGGGCAGAGCCGGCAGGGGGTGTGTTTGGCGTGGCTGGGTCCTCCCCGGACAGGAGCGCCCCCCCAGGCTCGTGCGGGTAGCGAGGGTCCGCAGCAGCCTGAGGCTGGTTTGAGTGATTTCCCTCGAAGTGAAGATCCTTCCCTTAGAGGCCAGGGCGCACAGTCTTTAGGTGCTTTCCTGCTGACCTCCTTTTGGTGTGCTTATTCTTATGTCATTATTTTAAAATGGGAATGTCTTCTTTAGAAACCAAGTGGCGAGCGGTGGGTAAAAACAAAACATAAGTAAATGTACGGTTTAAGGCGAACAGCGGAGTGCGTGAGCTCGGGTGGGGTTCCACGCACGAATACCGCGGCCGGGGCCTTGAATCCAGCCGCACGCACGGATCCCGCTGTGGAAACACCGATCATTTGGGCAGGTGCCCAAATGATGTCATGGATCAGATGCCTGCCTCTCCGGGAAAGGTGGGGGGATAGGGTTGGGGGAGGAGGGAAATCCATCCTGGCAACCAGACCGCGATACTGTGGGTTTGCCAGTAGAAGGGGTGGGATTGTTTTTCATGTAATAGATGATCATGATGCATACAGCAGAAAAACTGTTATAAACCATAGGTCCCTGTGAAATAAGTTATTGGGAAGAGAACATTTATCCCTGGTTTTTGGTTTCCTCATTTGGTTCTGATTCAGACAATGTACTGTAAGGTGATATTACTTTAGTCATCCTCACATGAATATTTATGGCGTAGCCACAGTGCCTCAGGCTTTAGTAGGACTTAATTATGCATTTGTTGGCTAAATAATCATCTAATATTATGTAAATATTTTTATTTGCCAAATTTTTAATCCTTTTATATATATTACCTATGCCTGACATACCCAGTATTCTTTGAAATTTCTGTATGTACTTAATAGTGCAAAATTAGTGCATATCTAGCCATTGAAATGATTACATGCAAGACATTGTTCTCATTACAAGTAATTATAATTTCCAGACAAATCATCATAATTTTTTAGTTAGATGAGTGCTCAGAGATCAACCAGTCCAAAGTGCAAACGCTGAGAACGGGCTATGGAAAAACTTGAAAGCCACGTTTTTATTACGAACATTTATTATAAAACAATAAAATAAAATTTATACCAATGACTGAACTAGGACAAAATATTAAATATCAGATATAAAACAGGTAGTGTATTGTTTTGTTCTACTATACTGTCAAACTTGTGATTTCATTTTGTGATACATGTTATATTTAAAATTTATTGTTATAGTTTACCTTTTTTAGTACTCACTGTAGCTCTTTAAAATTTTATCTTTTTGTATTCTCTAACAGTAACAGATTAGGTGTGTGACTTTTAAATATGTATAACTGTAAATATTTCCTCATGGGAACTGGTTTTGTTATTTAATAATATCCTTATTCCCTTCTTGCATTTGCCTATTTTGTCAGTTTTTCATTCACCTCTTAAGTTTTTCCTTTTTTCTGAAGTCAAACTTTTCAAACTTCTGCTTAGATCCAATATTAACCATTAGAAGTTAGTCACTTTCTATATAACTTATTATTATCATTATTGTCATTATTTTATTTATATTTTTAAAAGATTTTATTTATTATTTTTAGAGAGAGGGGAAGGGAAGGAGAAAGGGAGTGAAAAACATCAATGTGTGGTTGCCTCTCGCACACCCCCTATTGGGGACCTGGCCCACAACCCAGGCATGTGCCCTCCCTGGGAATGGAACCAGCAACTCTTTGGTTCCCAGGGCATCATTCAATCCACTGAGCCACTCCAGTCAGGGCAATTATCATTATTGTTATTACTTTAAAACAAAGACTAAATTACTACAGTACATATATTTACAATAGCAACATTAACTGTTGCTAACTTTGTCATATTTTTTCAAATATTTTTGATTAAAGAAATAAAACATTTCCAATAAGGGTGAAATTTTTTTTCTACCATTACCATTCTCTTTCTTCCCACCTGATATTGCTTATTCATATTTTTCTTTCTTTTTTGCTTGATCAGTCTTGCTGGAAGGTTATCATTTTGTTAATTTTTAAATGAACCAACTTTTGACTGTTGATTTTCTCTCCTTTTGCCTGTTTTCTGATATTCACTGATTGCTACACTTATTTTTTATTTTATTTATTCTACTTGGGGTCTAATTTTCTCACTTCTTAAGTTAGAAGTATAAATAATTGATTTTATACCTTTTTCCTTTTATATAGGCATTTCAAAGCTGTAAGTTTTCTTCTAAGCATGCTTTAGTTGCACTCTACAAAGTTGGGTGTTTTCATTATCATTTAGTTTAAAATATTTTAAAATTTCTCTAATTTCTTTGATCCATTATTTATTTAGATGTGTTACTTTATTTCCAAATATTTGGGAATTTCCTAGATAGAGCATTGTTATTGAATTCTAAATTACTGATGTTGTTGTCATTGAACATACTCTGTATTATTTCAGTACATTTACATTTATTGATTTTTTTCTGTCTAGCTTATGATCTATTTTGGTGAATGTTCCAATTACGTGCTTATAATCTATTTTGGTGAATGTTCATTTCCAAATATTTGGGAATTTCCTAGATAGAGCATTGTTATTGAATTCTAAATTACTGATGTTGTTGTCATTGAACATACTCTGTATTATTTCAGTACATTTACATTTATTGATTTTTTTCTGTCTAGCTTATGATCTATTTTGGTGAATGTTCCAATTACCCTTGGGGGGAAAGATTTTATTTATTTATTTTTAGAGGGGAGAGGGGAAAGAAAGGGAGAGGAACATTGATACATCAACCAGTTGCCTCTCACACACTCCCTACTGGGGACCTGACCCACAACCCAGGCATGTGCCTTGACTGGGAATTGAACCAGTGACCCTTTGGTTCGCAGGCCGACACTCAATCCACTGAGCCACACCAACCAGGGCTGATTCATGCATGTCTTAAAAACCTTTCTAGGCAGTAAGTCTTACTCAAATACCATATTTCATTGATCCTAAGAAGCACCTATTCATAGTTTCACATCTCTGAAATCATTTCTGATATCTGCACTTTTTTGTATCTGACAATTTATGATTTAAAAGCATGGTTGACTTTGTAGCTCTTATATAAAGATACATAAAATAATGATGTCCCTTTCAAATGATGGTGCCTTCAGTTGATGAAATATGGTAAGATAATTGCAAATCATTACCAAAAATAATTTTTATCTATAAGGTTGGAAAATATCAGAAAATTTAATAACACAGTGTGTTGGTCAGCCCTAGTGAACACACACTTTCTTGCATTACTGGTGGGCTTAAAAAACAGTGAAATCTCTACAGAGGCCAGTTTAGCAAAATGAAAAAAGTTAAAATGCATATGTCTTTTGATTCAGCCATTATACTTTCAGAAACTTATCTTATAGGTATACTTGCAAATAATACATATATGTTTATTCATTGCAGCATGGTTTGAAATAATAAAATTCTGGAAACAGTTTAAACATTCCTCAATGATAGATTAGTTAAATAAGTTATATCACATCCATACAGTGGAAAGTTTTATATCCATTACAATTATATTTTAGCTAAGTAGAAAATTCCATTTAATATTCCCTTTCTCTTAGCACTGTACACAGTAGTCACTTTTATCCATTATCTAATGTTGCCGTTGCTGAGGAGATGTCTGAGGCCAGCCTAAATTATTTAATTTGTAGGTGGCCCTGTTTCTTCTGTCTAGATGGTAATAGCCTTCTCTATTTGTCCTTAAAATTCAGCAACATTCCATAATATATGTTAGTCTTAATCATTCCCTATTAATTTTTCCTGGGACATAATGAGCCCTTTCAATTTTTAGCTTTATCTCTTTGAATGTTTTGGCTGTTTTATGTGTTTGTCTCTCTCTGTTCAAGAATATTACTATGTTAGATCTCAGTTGTTTCTCTACCAAATCTATCATCTTTGTTCTGTCTATACAGTTTGTTTGAATCTAGGCACCTTTATCGTGTAATGTCCATTCTGAATGATTTCCCAGACTTGTCACCCATGTTATTAACTTGGTTTTCTGAATTATCTATTCTACTTGGAGTTGTTTCTAATGTGATTTCAGTTTTGTGTATTCCCTCTTTTTAAAATATCTTTTGCTTCCTTCAGCTATTTTAAAATATCTGTTTTATGGAGGTATGTTTTATATGTCAGCATTCAGAGCAGTTTTTCTTTAATATTTTATGAAGTAGTTCTTCAAATGTTTATATATTTTTCTTTTTCACATTATGGCCCCTCCTTTTTATTTTCATGCAGTGGTGTAAATGCATGAAAACCCCCTTCCAGGGGCCATTGGAATAACTGCCTTAGAGGCTGGAACAGGAGACTGGATACATTATTGTGATCTCTCTTCTTTAGTTGGCTGCTTGATGACAGTTTTTATATGCTGTCTCTCTCTAAGCAGTTTCACACAGCATGTATTAGTCATTGGTTTCAGAGGCAGGTCAATGCTAACATGTATCTCTTACTAGTCTATGTTAGTTGGCTGTGCAAGGTTGACTACCAGCCCGCTGTTCCTGTTTCTCTACAACCATGACTTGCCTCTTGGCAGGGAAAATAAAAAACATTCTGGCCACCATAGACCTTAGGGAACCCAATATATAATACTAATTGCCTTTTTTGTTTCCTCCTGAGATTGGAACCAATTTAGCTGTAGTTGGAGGAACAAAGCAGATGGTGATAAAAATATCAGCTTTATTCTTGAGAGAGCTGTTGGAAGGTATGTTTGTATGGTACCAGTGGTGGTCTAATACTTCAGATCTTGAACCACCCACCCAAGGGAAAGTTTGAGTCTTCATAAAAGACAATTTATAGGAGACTTTTGCCTCAAACTGATTAGGCCACAAGTGGTGATTAAGAGGTTTTTTAAAAAGGGATTAAATTCCCTAATTTTTAGACTTTTGATAAATTACCTCTATCCAGTCAAGAAATGTAAATGGTAAACTCATCAGTCAGATTTCTTACTTCAGGGAATAAGAGCAAGAGGCTGGGAATATTTATGGAAAATCCATCCTCATGAAAACCAGAAGAGTTGAAAAGAAGCACTCCCCACCTTAAACATCACAATCCCTTCTTGGGTAGTCTTCTCTGCTAACCTGTGATAGGGAGATGCCCACCAAGTGGAATGCTGTCTACTTCTTCCTTAAGTCTCTGCTATGCCTTTAAGGGCTCATGTTTCCAGGTTAGGACCCACTCAATTTGCCATATTGAGATTAGAGGAGATGCATATCAGATTTAGACCTCTTTAACTTTTTAAAAATTTATTGATTTTTTGAGAGAGAGAAACATCGATTTGTTTTTCCACTTATTTATGCATTCATTGGTTGATTCTTGAGTGTGTCCTGACTAGGGATCAAACCCTCAACCTTGGCGTATCGGGATGACGTTCTAACCAACTAAGCTACCTAATCATGGCTGGACATCATCTTTATGCTTCAAATTTCATTTGATGCAAATGTCATAAATATCTGCCATTTATTCATTGGCAGTAGTGCTAACAGATGTAGCCATTGTGCACAGGAGTTTTCTTCTCTAATTTTGGTCAGGGGAAGGAATTATGCAAACATGTACTCATTCCCTCATCTTCCCCATAAGCTGCTAACATTTTTAATCATTACTCATCTGACAGATGAAAGTATTTTTTTTATTTGTGCATTGGTACATATTTAGTTACAAAAGAGATTAAATAACATTTTTGTGTATTCATTGGACTTTTGAATATTTGTGTGTATGAATTGCCTATTCTTGTTTTGTCCTTTTTTAAAAAAAAGATTTCATTTATTTTTAGATGGGGGGGTGGAAGGGAGAAAGAGAGCGAGAGAACATCAATGTGTGGTTGCCTCTCGCACACCCCCCACTGGGGACCTGGCCCACAACCCAGGCAGGTGCCCTGACTGGGAATCAAACCGGCGACCCATCGGTTTGCAGGCCAGCACTCAATCCACTGAGCCACACCAGCCAGGGCTGTCCTTATTTTTCAATTGGTAAATTTGTATTTTCACTATCTAGTTATGAATTCTCTAACTTAAAAATATTAGTAAATTTCCTTCCTCATATCTTACCCAGTTATTTCTTTTCAAATTTTGCTTATGGTCAATTTTGTTATATAAATTTAAAATTTCTATGATCTACATGATTTTCATGCCTGGTACCATGTTAGAAAGGTTCTTGACCCCAAATTATAAAACATTCATCTATATTTTCACATGGTAATGTAAGGTTTTAACATTTAAATTTTGAACCATCTTTACATTGACAAAGAATCAAACATTTTTTTCAAATAGACAGTTGTCCCAATAATATATATGGAATAATATTGCCCTTTCCTACTGATTTGACATCCTGCATTGATTGTAGTGAGTTGAATGTGACCCCCAAAGATAATAGGTCCTAATTCCCAAAGTCTGTGAATGTTATGAGGTAAAGTTTTTGTAGGTGTAATTGAGGTAAGGATCTTAACATAAGATTATTCTGGATTAACTGAGGGGGTCCTAAATGCCAACACAGATGTCCTCATTTTAGATGGAGGCAGAGGGAGATTAAACACATACACAGAGGAGGAGGAGGAGGTGAAGTGAACACAGAGGCAGAGATTGGAGTTACGTCACCACTAGACGAGGACCACCAGCAGCCACCAGAAGCTGGAAGAGGGAAAGAAGTTTTCTCCCCTAGAGCCTCCCAGAGAGCGCAGCCCTGCTAACACCTGATTTCAGACTTCTGGCTTCCAGAAGTGGGAAAGACTACATTCCTGTTGTTTTAAACCACCAAGTTTGTGGTAATTTGTAGTATAATTTGATCATAAACTAAATTCTTTTATATTCTTTCGGTCTCTGTGGATTTTTTTTTCACTTGTTTCACTGCTCTATTTGTTTTGGTATACCACTCTTTTAATTAGTAAGGTTCATATTCGGGTTGATTGTTCAAAATTACCATTATTTTATTAAATTTGTACATATACATGACTTTTAAAGTCCAATATTGAAGAATTATAATGTACAAAAGTATTCGTGTCCCAATTCCAATCTCCAGTGGCACCTACCTTTAAGCCTTCTGTTTCCTCTTATTTTCTGCTCTTCTTATACATCATGTTCATATGCTGCTCTTTGGTTTATTAAAGGCATTACCTACTTACTTTCCATGTGGTAAATGAAGACCTAGCTATCCTTCTCCACCACTGTCTCCACTTGTCCTTCCCCAAATAGCTATATTGCAGTTTTTATTAAGTCAAGTGTTTATGTTACTGTGAACTATTAAGTATTGAAACAACCTAGTCAATAGTGTCCTATAACCATTCCTCTTTTTCTGAATATCCTATCTCTTCATTTTTATTGAAGTTACTATTGGCTTTGTTTTTTAATTTACTAATTTTCTGAATACCATTTTTTTCTTATTGTTCTAACATTTCTGCTATATGATTGTGAGTTATGTGCTCAAACATATCAGTTATGTTTCCTGGACATCTCCCTTCCAGACTCTTTCATCTTCTACTTGAATGTGGGCAGCTTGTTCTGTGCAGCTGTCATCTTGTGCCTTCTTTTCTTTGCTCTTCTGGGCTGGGTTTTGTCTTCCATCTGAGAAATCTGCTTTTATTCTGACTCCCAATACTCTGTTTGTGATCTTTTTCTCTTAAAACTTTCATGGTCTTTTTATATAAAGACTTGTGTCCTTCAGTTATAGGAAAATTTCAATTACTTCTTCCCTTAGGCAATCTTTAGAATAATCTTTAGTCAAATATTGGACTTCCTTGATCATCTCTTATTCTCTTACCCTTTTTATGGTTCTACTTTCTGAGAATGTTTTTTTTTTATTTTTCAACTCTTTTATTGAAAATTTTTAAATGTCAGCTATACTATTTTTTGCCCAAAGGTTCTTTCTTATTCTTTTTTTTATTGCTTTCTAAGTAATAATCTGTGTTTTCCCCTCACAGAAGCAGTGTCTTTACTTATCCCTCTGAGGATGTTAGAGGGTTATGTTTTGTTTTGCTCCCTGTATTGTCTTTCTTTCCTTTCAACTATTATTTCTTCTATTTGTTGGTTTAGTTCAGAAGTCTTTCTTGATGGAGTCTTTCCTCAGATATCTGGTGATCTTTGGGTCTCATATAAGACTATAAAAAGCTAATTGGAAGCTTTGTGTGTATGAGTGAGCTTGTCTACTGGTGAGTTTTGCTCTACTGTGAATAGGCAAGGATTCATCCCTTTATTTTTATTTTTATTTATTTTTTATCCTCACCCAAGGGGGAGAGAAGGAGAGAAACATGGATGTGAGAGAGTAACATCGATTGGTTGCATCTTGTATGCCCCCTGACCAGGACCGAACCGCAACCCAGGCATATGCTCTGACCAGGAGTTGAACCCACGCTTGGTTGGAGCATTGATATTATAGAACAGTGCTCCAACCAAGTGAGCCACACCATCCAGGGCAAGAATTCATCCTTTTAGAACAGCAAATTTCAACTTGTGTGCTGCAAAAATTTTAAAACATACAATACCTGACTATTTATTCAGGGACACTGACCTCTTTTCCCTTAGACAGTCAAATAAGAAAATGACAACAGCCAAACACAACTATAGCCATCTGGTGTGAATGAATCAAAACTATACCTATTTTTTTTGTCAGACTGACAGAAAATATATTTTTTGGTGTGCAATAGAATATTAGTAATTACTTTATGTATGCCCTGAGATGCAAAAGGTTGAAAAATCACTATTTAGAATGTCCAAATGACATACTCCTTTTCTCTGGAGCTTTTAATATTTTTCAGAGAAAAGAATGTTCCAGTCTTTTCTGAGAAGTGTAGGTATAGTGTGTGTGTGTGTGTGTGTGTGTGTGTGTGAATGCTTTGCTACTGGTGAACAAAAGAGAACTAGACATTAGACTTTCAATTAATCATTTTGTTTTCAGGCCAAGCCCTCTGCTGTGTTGGTGTGCCAAGTCCAGAGCTTTCCTGATTCAATTTCTTCAACCTCCATTGAGTGACACAGATTTGGGAGGGGTCTCAGGTTCCAGCCAGCTTTACACAAACTTCAATGAATCCTCCTTCCACTTCCAAATGGTGAGTCTTTCAGATATTCCAAGGAGTAATGACTCACTTCTTATTAGCATTTCTGTATTAGTTCCTTAGGTTACTATTTCATGTGCTGTCTTCAGAAAGCTATTGAAGTCTTTCATTTGCTTGGGTCAATATACTTCAGTATACTTATTCTGTCTATACTTTTAGTTTTTAGATTACTTTTTACCTTTACTGTTATTTAAGTCTGGTGAGTGTACGTGGTTAATCCACATTTTCAATAGGGCACTCTTGTAATGTATTTTAGTATTTGAAAGGGCCAGTTCTTTCTCTTCCAGGTTATTCTCAATATTGAGCCTTAGATTTTAAAATTTATATCCTATACATTCTTACTTATTTGTAGGCTATAAGTAATACAATTTAAAAAATAATATCTTGTATACAACTTTATATTTTTCAAAGCAATTTTGCACACTATCCCATTTGATCCTAAAAATATGACTGACTTTGCACTTGGGTACATTGGGTATGGCAGAGGATTAGGAGAGGTACTGGCCTGAAATTTGCAATAAAGTCAGAAATATAATTCTAAAGTTTCATGGGGAATTAGTTTTAATATCATTTTAACATAAGAATTTAGTATTTGCTACTTTCAAGTATCAAAAACATTTGAAATACATTTTTCAGCCACTTTCAAAAGGATAATATAATATTTTCTTTAGTTCATTTCCTCTCCACAATACATTTTTTAAACTTTTTAAAGGATTTAAAAAAAAAGATTGTATTTATTTATTTTTAGAGAGGCAGGGGAGGGAGAAAGAAAGAGGGAGAGAAACACTGATGTTGTGAGAGAAAAACATCGATCAGTTGCCTCTCTCACACCCACAACCAGGGACCGAGCCTGCAACCCAGACATGTGTCCTAATAGGGAATTGAACCTGCAACCTTTTGGTTTGCAGCCCACTGAGTCACACCTGTCAAGTTCCTAATACACTGTTTATATTTTGAATGGTTTTACTTATTTTCCTCAACATTTTTCAAGTCTTATTTTTTAATAATCTATTTTATATGCTACTCATATATGAGGTCTGTCTGGAAAAAGTCCAACCATTGTTAATATAATAATAATGGTTTGCCTGACATCGATGTAACCTGGCAGGCAAGAAGAGTGGACTGGAATGTGCATGCATGAACAATGATGATTGCACTTTAGTATTCAGTGAGGGAGGTAGATGCTGTTGAATGAGCATGTGTACTGTGTGGCTATCACATTCAAAGTGACTGAGTAGAGCAACGAATCTGCATCGAATTTTGCGTTAAGCTTGAACATTTCTCTGTGGAAATTATTCAGATGATTCAGAAGGCTGCAGCTATGAGCAACCGGTGATTGACAGCTTCATCACAACATGCCAACTCATGCATCATGTCTCATGCAGAGTTTTTTGGTGAAACGTCAAATCACCCAGGTGACTCAGCCCCTCTATAGCCCAGATTTGCTGCCCTGTGACTTCTGGCTTTTCCCAAAACTAAAATCACCTTTGAAAGCAGAGAGAATTTGAACTGTCGATGAGATTCAAGGAAAATACTACAGGGCAGCTGCTGGCCATTGGGAGAACTGTGTGAGGTCCCAAGGTGCCTACTGTGAAGGGGACTGAGGCATCATTGTCCTATGTACAATGTTTCTTGTATCTTCTATTTTCTTCAATAAATGTCTCTATTTTTCATATTATAGTGGCTGGATACCTTCTGGATAGACCTTGTATTCTTTATGAAACAATATGACTAAAGTGGTATAAGTAAATTAATTATATTTCCAATAAATTCTTAAAATTGTCAGAAAGTCTGAAAAGTAGATGATAATCCTAAACCATATAATTTTGATGGGAAAAAGATCTAATTTGTCTTCTTTATATAGCCTCTTCTTTACAGACTAAAATTATGCTGACTACTAAAATTATAGACTTACATAAAAATCTTCTTTTAACTAGAAATTCAAATGTGGTTTGCAATGTAGACATTAACTTTGTTAATGACTTTTCTTATTATTTTCATTCTTATAAGTAACACCCTTTTTATGTACCTAATTCTTAAAAACCTATGGGTTTGGCTGGGGTAGGGTAGAGGGGTGGGGAGAAAATGAAGACAACTGTACTTGAACAACAATAAAATAATTTAAAAATTGAAAAAAAAAGATGGATAATTCGCAAAAAACCCCCTGTGAGTTAAAATTAGAAAACTAATATTGTATGTTTAAGTAAACTGACTATAAAACAGAAGACAACTTTAATCACATTTTTACCACCTTCGAAAATGAAAAAGAACACTGCCTTTGGAGTCGGAAGACCTGTATGTGTGCTAAGTATCAAGATGTTCTTAATGTATGTGTATCCTTGAGAAATTTACCTTAATTTTACAGAACCTCAGCAGTATCTTCTATAAAACTGGAATAAAAAAAATCTGCCATTTCTAGCTTTCGGGGTTATCATAAGGATCAAAGGAAATAAAATGTGTAAAAATGTTTTTAAAACTGTCAAGGATACTACAAGTATAATATAATTATGTTAGTAAGTAGTAGTACTAAGATTATCGGGAACTTTTAAATATCTTAAGTCCTCTCTAAGACTTTACCTTTCATATACTTTTGAATTCTTTTTGAAAAATGATTAGGCTTTAGTTCTTTTATGAGAATAATAGGTTGATGTGGTAGCCTCTCTGCAGGCAACTTACCTGCTTAGTATAAGATTTTCAAGTCTATAATGGGATGGTGGTAACTGCCATAGTCTTTCTGTTGTAGATAAACACATGTGTGCATTTAATTTAATTTTATTGTATCAATGTCTTATTGGTATGATTACAATGCCGAGTATAGCACTTAGAACAAAGCTGACATTTATTTAATATGTGCTTGAAACTGACTTTCTAATTGGGACTGTGGAAATTTCAGCTAATTTAGTTCTGCACTATTCTGCTGTCTCAGTATATTTGTAAATTTTAACTCCTCTAGTCCTGTAATGGTTCTAGTATCTCAGTAACAACTCAGTAACCAAACCATGTTTGGCTAAACAACAATTAAGGTTACCTATCTGAAAGGGTTCATGTTTATAACCTGGATGTCATTCTAGCCTAATATTACAGCTGATAGTTTATATAATGTATCCTTTAGAGCACTTTGAGCAGGTTCTCTCTTTTTTAAAATTTAATCTTTATTATATTTTTTTCCATTACCATTTAGTCCCCTTATAACCCCTCCCCCCAGCAATCACCTCATTGTTGTCCATGAGTCCTTTTTCCTTAGGGGCAGGTTCTCAATCCATGACTTGATAGTCTGTCTTTTATTATCAGTAGTCCCTAATAATTTCACTAGGCTTCAAGACTTATCTGGTCTTTTAACCATTTTGAGTTTATTCTCGTGTATGGTATAAGTTGGTGGTCAAGTTTCTTTTTTTCTTTTTGCATGTACCAGTCCAGTTCTCCCAACACCATTTATTGAAGAGGCTATTTTTTCTCCATTGTGTACTGGTACCCCCTTTGTCACATATTAATTGATCATGGAGACATGGGTTTATTTCTGGGCTCTCTATTCTGTTCCATTGATCTTTGTGCCTGTTCTTATGCCAGTACCAGGCTGTTTTGATTACAGTGGCCTTGTAGTATAGTTTTTTAAATCAGGTATTACTTCAGTTTTCAGTGGCTGATTTTCTGCCAGGACCCTTGGGGTCCCCTCCTTCACCTCATGATCAGCACAGATCTTGGGAGGACTTTGTATGTAGATTTTGGGGAGCTCCTCCTCTTTGGCTGCCTCCCTTCCAGAATATTTTTCCTAAATTTCTGGTAGTTTCTAACCTTGAACTCTATCATCTAATATCTCACACCATTTGGCTTTCTGCTCAACCTACCCACCATGGAAGCAGATCGGTTTAGCACTGCCCTCAGTCAAAAACCCAAAATTGTGCAAATCTCATTTTTTGCAGATTTATCCCCCAGCTACCGTCCTCCTCTTGCTAGGGAATGTGCACCCTCTGCAGGTAGGATAGCTTCCAGAGAGGAAAAAGAAGACTAAGTCTACTACTCTCAAATCCAGTCAGATAACTTACTCTGTCCCCCCATGAAGGAGATGGTGAGGGAGTGGAAAGAGGCCAGGAGAGTACTGTTTGAGGTACAGCAGCATGGAAGTTGAAGTAGGGAAGAGACATTCTCTCCTGATACTCCCTAGATTTTGTTCTTGTAACTGATTGGGCCTAAGTCTGCAGTCAACAAAGTAGAAGAGATCAGTACTTTGTCATACAATTCGACTGACCCTCACACTAATAACAATCTAGGGGCAGGGAGACGAAACAAAAGCAAGTCAAGAGCAACCAAAAGCGGAAAGAAATTGAAGCAGAAAAATGAACTGCAAGTTTTCCCTCAAGACTATGTGTCAAAACAGTATAATGCTATTTGTTGTGTCTAATGCATTATAACAGCATAATGCTGTTTGTTATTTTAGGTGGATCCCAAACAGCATACCATTGGATATAGTTTTCTGTTTTCTATGATTTGAGGTTCTTTGAGTTTAAGAGGAAGTTTGCATTTATCATACTAAGTAGTATAATTGTTCTTATTGTGTCATCTGGGTTTATACTGTTTTTTTATGTTGCATTACTCCTGTTTTTCCCACCCTTCTGGTGTTTTTCTTGTTTAGCCCCTAGTAATTTATAAATTAGACATTCTATTTTTATTTAATTAGTAGTTACTTTAAAATAAAAAGAAAATGAATCTCTATTTCTTTACCAACATTAAGAATACGTTAGTATCTATTGATTCCCCTGGAAATGATGAATGAGTCACATACTGTAGTACTTCCCTTTGTTCCTATCTTCCATTTATTAGAGTAATTTGGGCTTTTAAAACTATTATTATTATTTTTTTACTTCTCCTTAAGGAACACTTTTCACATTTCCCTTTCCTTATATATAGTCATGTTAACCTTATATAGTCATGTTAACCTTATTGAGAACAATCACTTCAACATTAATTTTTAAGTTTATAGGTTGCAATTTCCATCTCTATTCTTTATAACACATCTCCCATATACCTAAGATTTTATTTTTTGGATACTAAAGTATTTCTTTGAGTGATTTTTAAAGAGTGTGTATTTGAATCTTTGCATGTCTGAGAGTATTTATTAAATATATATTCTTTTGACATAGCAGTTATAACTACAGGAACTTTTCCTAAGGAAATGATAGTGGTATGCAAAGATGTGTGTACATGTTCATTTTGCAGTATTATTACAAAAGCAAAATTAGAAACTAATAAATGTCTACAAATAGAAATTGGTCAGATAAAATAAAATTATTTCCAACCATTACTGCAAAATCATTAACAGTTTTATTACCTTTGTCACCTAACTGAAATTAAGTATAATTAATCTTTTTGCCTGTTACTTGTGCAGGTTTAATTATTACCAGTATATCATATAGGGCAAATATTAGCATGTTTAGCTATTAACATTGACATACTATTTAGCATTTATTAAGTTTTTAATTAGATTAAATATTGGCCAAGCAGATATTTGTTCTTGAAAATATTTTTATTGTATTTTTCCATTACCATTTATCCCCCTTATATCCCCTTCTCCCCAGCAATCACCACACTGTTGTCAATGTCCATGAGTCCGTTTTCCTTTTTGCTCAGTCGCTCTCCCCACTAACTTCCCCTGCCCCCCAGAGCTGTCAGCTTGCTATCTATCTGAGTCTGGCTCTAGTGTGCTTGGTAGTTCAGTGTGTTCATGAGACTCCACATAGCAGTGACATGATATGGTATGTGTCCTTTTCTGGGTGGCTTATTTCGCTTAGCATAACTTTAATTTTAGTCTGTTCCTTATAGTCACTCCATGGATTCCTCTGGGCAGCCTAGAGCAGAAGATGACCAGTCAGTGGTCAGCAGAATGCAAAAAAAATACTGGAGAACTAAACAGGTCTTCATCAAAGCCACAGGAAAGAAGGAGGATGAGCATGTGGTGGCATCTGATGCGGAGCTGGATGCTAAACTTGAGGTAAATGTGAGGATTCTGTGTCTTTCATATTAGTGGTTATTATTTGGGACCACAAGGGGGATTATGACAAGTTTTTAAACTGAAGAACTTATTGGGATAAATGCAAATTTGATAATAGAATATATCCATCTCTTAGATCTTCTGGATAGGAGGTCATAATTCTCAAAAATTGAGAACTGACAGAACTAGTGTTCATAAATTAGATAAATCGTGAATTAATTTCTCTGGCATAAGTAGTATAGTTTTTAAGCTAAATGTTAATGAATTAATTATATTTATAATTGATACCATATACTCATTATATATAATAGTTTTACCACATTTATGTGAAGCCTTACATCTCACAGAAATAAGTTAGAATTTTTTTCAGTTATTAAGAGATAGAGTTATTGAAGTATTTCGTAATGCATTTTTGGCTACTTTTCATTTTAATTAAAAGGAATAATTACCATGAAACAACTTTAAACTTTTAAGTAATTAAGCTAATTAGAGGAAAGTTCTCATATATATAAATGAAAGGTCTGGATTTTAATTAATTAATTAATTAATTAAATCCCCACCTAAGTACATGTTTATTGATTTTTAGAGAGAGAGGAGGTGAGGGGAAGTGATATTTCTCTCACCCATGTGAGAGAGAAATATCAATTGGTTGCCTCCCATACACACTCTGACTGGGGATCAAACCTGCAATCTTTAGGTGTATGGGATGATGCTCCAACAAACTGAACCACTAGACCCGGGCAAAGGTCTGGATATTTAAATGCAGATTTACTAATTACATGTACATGTACTAATTTAAGATAACTTGCACAAATATTTCCAAGCAGTTGCTCTGTTATGCTCGAAATATAATCATTTGTTGGGATTCTTAAAAATAAAGGTCACCCTGGTTGGTGTGGCCCAGTTGGTTGGAGCATCATCCCCAAAACTGAAGAGTTGCATATTTGATTCCTAGTCACAGCACATGCTTGGGTTGAGGGTTTGATCCCTGGTTATGGCGCCTAGGGAGGCAACCAATCAATATTTCTCTCTCATATCAATGTTTCTCTCTCCCTTTCCCTCTCCCTTCCTCTCTCTCTAAAAGCAATGAAAAATGTTGACAGGTGAGGGTAAAAAAAAAAATTTAAATAAAGGTCTAATTAAATAGGGCTTGATCTACTAAGTATTTTCATTCATCATAAGTAAACTGTGTCATTGCCCTAAAACGTATGGAAATAGATATATTATTTGAAAAGTATTCCTCTTAGGATTCAGTGACCAATGTTGGAAAAATAAAGGGACTTTATTTTAAGTATTTTAAAATAAGTATTTTATGCTTTAACACTAAGGGAACTCTTCACTGTGCCCACCCATATTCTCCAGAAGTAGATATTTTTGTATTGTTTTACATCATTAGGCAATCTGTGGGTGACATATTTTATATTTTAGTGTTATGCTTGTTCATTAGACAAATATATGACATCAACCAAGAACTTTCTCCCACATTTGTACTATTTTTTTAAGAACGAGGAATATTTTCATTGTTTGTATGCTTGTATCAATCATTATGTTATACACTTTAAATGCACATTGATATTTTTTTCTCTTCCTCCCTCCCTTCCCTGCTCTCTAAAAACAAATAAATAAAATCTTTTAAAAACATATAAATAAAATCTTATTTGTGAAATTATACCTCATTAAAACTAAAAAAAATATTTTCATTGTAAAAATTAATAGCAATAGTATATTAATCTTTCAAGGACCATGGAAAAAATGAACCATAATCACTTTCCCATAGTACTACTATCACTTTTTGTATTCTTCTCTAATCTTCTTCCATATGGATTTAAAACAGCTTTTTAAGTTACCAAGTGCACATACCAAGTTCAGTTGAAACATATATAAACTTACATGGAAAATTGATGGTTGCTCTCCATTTAGATTTTAGTGTCTGTTATCAGTCTTCCTTAGTCCTAATCAAACATCAAAGTAGTAGCAAAAGTGTTTCAGAGATAGGATGATCAGGCTTAATGGTGATATTGTGAAATTTATGTATTTATTTTTAAATATTTTATTAATTTACTTTTAGAGAGGGGAAGGGAAGAGGAAAGAGAGGGAAAGAAACATCAGTGTATGGTTGTCTCTCGATTGCCCCCTACTGGGGACCTGGCCCACAACCCAGGCATGTGCCCTGACTGGGAATGGAACTGGCAACCCCTTGGTTCATAGTCCAGTGCTCAATCCACTGAGCCACACCATCCAGGGCAAAAAGTTTATTTGATAATCAAAGGATTAGGACTTAATATATCACAGTGCCAAGGTCTTTTTGAACTAAAGTTTCATAGCAATTCTTGAGCATAGGAGTTTGTTAGAAGAAGGCCTGAACCTTGAAACCTATACCAGCCAATTCTCTGGGAAAACTTAAATTTATAGATATGTGTGAAGAGTTACCTCATGTGTATGTGTTCTAATCTCAAATTTTCATGTTCTTACTTTAAAATGGGAGTATACTGGATAATTGATTTTTCTATTAGCTATTAGCAATAGTAGTAACACAGGAATTACATGGAAATGTTTACAAGTAACTTATTTTTGATATTGTAATATATTATTTAATTTTTATGGTGAATTCACTGACCTCGTTTGCTTAGGCCAATATTGGAGAAAAGCCAGAGTCAGAGTTAACAGAGTCTAAGGTTATCTATACTCTTCGTCGGTGGGGGGGGGGGGGCAATGCTTGATGCAGATTATGTCTGATTTACCCTTTTGCTATTTAGACAGCTTGAAGCTGACGAGAGGACAAACTCTACAGTTATAAATTTTTATTAGCTCCCATGTATTTATCATGATTTTTTCCAAACATCATGGGAGAAATCTAAATGTGCTTTCTATATCAGAAATAAAACCAAAACTGAAGTACATCACAGTCCAGGAAAAAATAGACATAATACATACAAGAAAATGTTCTGCTTTTGAAGTGCTTATAACAGATACTTTGCATTTGTTTATGGTTCTATAAATTGTCCTAATAAAATTTATATTTCAAAGGTTTTTCACTCCATTCAAGAGACATGCACTGAACTCCTGAAGATAGCTGAGAAATATCAGCTAAGACTCAATGGTATGAAATCATAGATATATGTCCTATAATTCCCATTTAATGTAAATATTTCAATGAAATGCTTAATATAAAAATAGTTTATTGAACTGTTTTGTGAGTAGTTTCTTATAACAACATATAAATATTTACAGTGACCTATTTTCAAAGTCCCCAGTGTCCTCTGACAGATTCATTTTGCTAAGTTCAGTTTTATTGCCCAGAATCTTAACTAGATTTGCTTCCAACACTTAAAAACTCTCTGACCCCCCCTTTGCCCTTGTAGTTACCATGCCATTCCTCTGCTCCTTTAACAGAAAATTTTGACATAATTTTCTGTAAGTGCAGTCTTTTTAAAAAATTGATTTTATAGAGAGAAAGAGAGAAAAACAATTTGGTTTTCTACTTATTTATGCATTCATTGGTTGATTCTTATATGTGCCTGGACCAGGGATGGAACCCACGACTGTGGCATGTCGGGACGACATTCTAACCAACTGAACTACCTGGCCAGGGCTGTGTGCACAGCCTTTATTCCTATCCTTCCACTTTCTTTTGTACTCACTCCAGTTAAGTGTTCATCCCTATCACTCCACCAAATTGCTCTTGTCATGATCATGAAGAGTGAACCCAGTGACCAATTCTCCATCTTTATCTTACTTGATTCATCACAATACTTAACACAGTTGATTATTCTCTCCTTCTCTTTGCTTGGCTTCCAGTCGCCATACTTTCCTGGAGTTCTTCCTACTGGTCATTCCTTCTCAGTATCCTGCCTTTGCTTGCTGGGTTCTTCTCTCTTCTTGACCTCTTCAAGTTGGAACTAAACTTTTCCTTTTTTTTTGCATCAATTCTTATTTATTTATTTATTCATTCATTCATTCATTCCTAATTTTATTGTTATTCAAGTACAGTTCTCTGCCTTTTCCCCCCACCTCAGCCTGACCCCCAGCCCTCCCTACCTCCCTCCCGTTTCCACCACCCCACCCCACCCCATTATTGTCCATGTGTCCTTTATAGTTGTTCCTACAAACCCTTCACCCTTTTCCCCTGAAATTCCCTCCCTTCTCCCCTCTGGTCACTGTCAGCCTTTTCTCAATTTCAGTGTCTTTAGTTATATTTTGCTTGCTTGTTTGTTTTGTTGATTAGGTTCCTGTTAAAGGTGAACATCATATGGTATTTGTCTTTCAGATCTCTTTCTTTAGTTGCAATGGCCTACTGCACGTGGCCACCTCTCTGAACCTGGTTACCATTCATTTCCTAAAACTCTCTCCTCTGTAGCCATATTGATCTTACTGTTAGGCATATCTTCACAGCAGGCTCTCTAACTTCCCTTAGGTTTTTGATCAAATATCGTCTTTTTAGTGAGACCCCCATATCTAAAATGAAATATTCCTCTTTCTCATAACTTTCTTGACTACTTAACAATATTCAACATTTTATATATTTTGTCAATATTTTTCTTACCACCACTATAATATGTTCTCCTTATGGAAAGGAACTTGTTTGTTTTGTTTATATCTGGGTCCTCAAAGCCTAGAAATGATGTTTAACATGTAGTTTGTATCAGTAAATATTTGCTCAATTCATGATTTTTCTGCTGAGGAATGTAAATTAATCTCAAAACATTATAATCAGCCTCGATCTGTCTGGCTCAGTTGGTTTGGTATTGTCCCACAAAGCGAAAGGTCACCAGTTGGATTCCCCGTCATGCCTGGGCTGTGGGTTCCGTCCCTGGTCAGGGCGTGTACAAGAGGCAACCAATTGATGTTTCTCTCTCACATCCATGTTTCTCTCCCTCTCCTCTCTTCCCTTCTCTCTAAAAATAAATAAATAAATCTTTAAAAAAAAGAAGTATTCAAAGTGATGAAAAGCAAGGATCTACAACCTTGATTACTCTATCCAGCAAAGCTATCATTTAGAATAGAAGGGCAGATAAAGTGCTTCCCAGATGAGGTAAAGCTAAAGGAGTTCATCATCACCAAGCCATTATTATGTGAAATGTTAAAGGGACTTATCTAAGAAAAAGAAGATCAAAACTATGAACACTAAAATGGCAATAAATTCACAACTATCAATAATTGAATCTAAAAAACAAAATAAGCAAACAAGCAGAAATAGATATGGAAATCATTTGGAGGGTTATCAATTGGGAGGGAGGAGGGGAGAACAAGGGAAAAGGTGCAGTGATTAAGTACAAATTGGTAGATACAAAATAGAGGATGTTAGGAACAGTATAGAAAATAGAGAAGTTTAAAGAACTTATATGCATGACCCATGGATATGAACTAAGGGGGCAGGGATTGCAGGAGGGAATGGGTGTACCAGGCAGAGGGGGGAAAAGGGGGAAAAATTAGGACAACTGTAATAGCATAATCAATAAGATATATTTTTAAAAATAAAATACTTAGTCATATTAGTAAAAGTTTCTAAAACATTTCTTAGTTTTGGTACTTGCCACAGGCTGGTAACAAGTGGTTCAGGACTGACACTGGTTTGTGGCCCACACTTTGAGTAGTAAGGGGCCGCACAACAAGTTTTAGGATTCCAGCAGCAAAATTGTGGACATCTGTGGGTCTGGGGTCCTGAGCGCAGGAAACTGAGCCAGGATGAGAGTCAATTATAAGGTAAATTTAGCCCTGGCTGATGTGGCTCAGTGGATTGAGTGCCAGCCTACCAACTGAAAGGTTGCCAGTTTGATTCCCTGTCAGGGCACAGGCTTGGGTTGCGGGCCAGATCCCCATTTCAGGGCAGGCAAGAGGCAACCAGTTGATGTTTCTCTCACACATCGGTGTTTCTCTCCCTCTCTTTCTCCCTCCCTTCCTCCTCTCTGAAAATAAATAAATAAAATCTTTAAAGAAAAGAATAAGTTAAATTTAATAGGAAATGACTACTTTGTAAGAGGCAAATCCTAAAATGCATCTCTGCACATTTGAAAATGCATCATTTGTGATATTACTTGTTCTTTTGGTTTTTTTAAACTAAAGATTAATTTTCCTCAAAGTGAGTTCCATGGATTCACTGTGTCCAAACCATCAGGAATACTTATTTAAAAAAATAAATAGGAGGCATAGATAGATACACTGTGCCTCTTCACACAACCAAAAGAAGGACAACAACCAATTTAAAAACAAAAAGCAACCAGAACTGCCAGAAAATCGAACTATATGAAAGTCTGACAACCAAGGAGTTAAAGAAGAAACATTCATCCAGACTGTTAGGAGGGGCAGAGATGGGCAGGTGGGCAGACAGGACTCACGGCAAGGAGGTGTCTGGCAGACTGAGCGAGATGGCAGCTGGTGGAACATGTGGTTCCACATATGTGTGCAGAGAAACTGGGAGGAACAACTGGGGAGCAAGACAGACCACACAACCCAGGGTTCCAGCGTAGGGAAATAAGGCCGCAAAACCTTGAGTGAAAAAACCTGTGGGGGTTGCAGGAGCAGGAGAAACTCCCAGCCTCACAGGAGAGTTCATTGGAGAGACCCACAGAGTCCTATAATGTACACAAACCCACATACCTGGAAATCAGCACTGGAAAGGTCCAAGTTGCTCGTGGGTAGGGGAGGAAGTGACTGAAGAGAGTTGAATAAGCGGCATTGTTCCTTCTTGGGCCCCTCCCCCACGTACAGCGCCACAACACAGTGACATGATTGCCCTGCCCCAATGAATACCTAAGGCTCCGCCCCTTACTAATAACAGCTGTACTGAGACCAAAAAAACCAAACAACCCCCCCAAAAAAAACCCAAATGAAAGAACATATCAAAGCTCCAGAAAAAATACAACTAAGTGACAAAGAGATAGCCAACCTATCAGATGCACAGTTCAAAACACTGGTAATCAGGATGCTCACAAGAAATTGAAAACTTATTTTTTAAAATGATGTAAGAGAACTTCCCTAATCTGGCAAAGGAAATAGACTTCCAGGAAGTCCAGGTAGCTCAAGAGTCCCAAAGAAGCTGGACTCAAGGAAGCACACACCAAGGCACATCATAATTACATTATCCAAGATTAAAGATAAGGAGAGAATCTTAAAAGCAGCAAGAGGAAAGTTTCAAGACAGTTACCTACAAAGGAGTTCCCATAAGACTGTCAACTGATTTCTCAAAAGAGACCTTGCAGGCAAGAAGGGGCTGGAAAGAAGTATTCCAAGCCATGAAAGGCAAGGACCTACATCCAAGACGACTCTATCCAGCAAAGCTATCATTTATAATAGAAGGGCAGATAAAGTGCTTCCCAGATAAGGTCAAGTTAAAGGAGTTCATCATCACCCAGCCCTTATTATATGAAATGTTAAAAAGATTTATCTTAGAAAAAGAAGATGGTCAAAAATATGAACAGTAAAATGACCATAAACTCACAAGTATCCATAACCAAACCTAAAACAAAAACAAAAATGAACTA
Source organism: Desmodus rotundus (assembly GCF_022682495.2). Taxonomy (NCBI): domain Eukaryota; kingdom Metazoa; phylum Chordata; class Mammalia; order Chiroptera; family Phyllostomidae; genus Desmodus; species Desmodus rotundus. The sequence continues at coordinate 182,799,037 of NC_071388.1, read as the reverse complement.
AGCATACAACTAGAACAGGAAGAGAATCACAAAATGGAGATTACATGATCAGGGGGAAGGGGAGGTGGGGAATGGGGGAAAAGGTACAGGGAATAAGTAGCATAAATGGTAGGTAGAAAATAGGCTAAGAATAGTGTAGGAAATGTAGAAGCCAAAGAACTTATATGTATGACCCATGGACATGAACTAAGGTGGGGGAATGTGTGCGGGAGGGGGTGTGCCTGGAGGAGAAGAATAAAGGGGGGAAATTGGGGCAACTGTAATAGCATAATCAATAAAATACATTTTAAAATAAACAAACATAAATAAATAAAAAATAAAAACAGATCCTCTGAACTAAAAAATCAGAATCTTTGGAGATTGAGCTCAGAAATTGTATTTTTAAAATGTTTTCTTCCCAACCCCCCATCCTCAAGTAATTCTTGTGTACAGATAATTGTTTCTGTGAGAATTTTAGTTATATGTGTGTTTTAAAGAAATGATAAAATGAAACAACTCTACTGTAATTTTTTCCTAGTTATATCAGAGGAAGAAAACGAACTAGGGATCTTTTTAAAGCTTCAAGCAGAGCGAGATACATCACAAGCTGGCAGAATGATGGCTGCCACCGGCAAGGCACTCTGCTCCTCAGCCAAGCAAAGGTTTACATAGTTTTGCATCATCCTTAAATTTGTAGTCAATATGATGGTTTTGATATGTGCACCTAAGTGTATCATTCCAGTAGAGGGTTAAAAGAGACATATATTGCAGTATGTAATTGTTTTGATGCCTAACTCATTTGTTTTGTATTTTAAATAATTATTTAAAAATTGACATTCTCAGTTGCTTAGTTTCTAGAAATGTACCTTAGGCCTATGTTTAAATTCATCAAGGAGTTTAATGTAACAGAGGCGTAGCATAGCTAAAATTTGACTATGTATAGATATATATTTTTCACTTTTTTGACTACAGTACTATCTACGAGTACATTTGAACTTTTTCAGCAGAGGAAATTTTTTCTTCTCAATTACATACTTTGCGTTTATCATTTTACAGGTTTTTTTATCTTAAAGACACCTGCTGCAAAGAGTTTCCTACAATTATTAAATACAGCCAAAAATCTTTGCATTTTCAGGACAGGCCTTATCAGACCTGTAATGACCACTGATAACTTAAGTAGTTTTCTTCTGAAACACCACATCAATGCCAAAGTCCATCTTTAAGGCAGTTGAGACACTCAATACAAGACCCTTAGTGAAAAGCTGACCAAAGGAGCTGAGTTTAACTGGTGTTTCCTAACTCCGTTTTTTTGTTCTCATCCTCAGCTGCTAAGAATCTGATCCTCATTAGTTCCTCTAGTATTTCATCTGCTTTTCTATACCCAGGTTTTTCCTAAATTTGTCAAATAAAAGGCTTTCTATTTATAGGATAATGCCTTATAAATACAGGATCTCTTTCACCTATGGAACTCTTTTCTAAATGGCACATTTACTTGAAAAGTAATTAATATGTGGATTAACATCCAAAATATTGCAAAAATGATATGTTTTCTAAAATAAGGGAAAGATATAGACACATCTTTATTAACAATTCAAAGTTGTCTATATGATCCTTATTTGCTTTCTAAAGCTCTTAGGCATGTTAATAATTCCCTATTTATAGACTTATTTTGATAGCAAATATCCTTTACGGTTGTTTTAAATCTTTGTTGTTGTTGCTTTTTTTAAAATGGGATGTACATCTCTCTGAGTTTTACCTCTCTACCATTAGATTGGCCCTGTATACTCCCCTGTCTCGACTTAGGCAAGAAGTAACAACATTCAGTCACAGGGCAGTCTCTGACACCTTGATGACAGTTAACCGGATGGAGCAGGCACGCACAGAGTACAGAGGAGCTCTGCTGTGGATGAAAGATGTGTCCCAAGAACTGGACCCAGACACCTTAAAGCAAATGGAAAAGTTCAGAAAAGTATGACAATACATCCTCCTTTTCTTGATACATAAACCTGTTGAACTTGTACAGAATAACTTAATTAAGATCGACTATTTTTTTAAAATCTTCACGCAAGGATATGTTTATTGATTTTAGAGGGAGAGGAAAAAGAGAGAGAGAGGAACATCGATGTGAGAAACACTGATGGGTTGCCTCCTGTATGCTCCCTGACTAGGATTGAACCTGCATCCTAGGTATGTGCCGTGACTGGGAATTGAACCTGCACCCTTTTGGTGTATGGGACAATGCCCCAACCAACTGAGCCACCCAGCCAGGGCAGAGCAGACTGCTTTTAAAAAAATGTTATAGTATAAATTCTTGGCTGCTTGGAGATCTTTTGTAACCGAACAAAAATGGGTATACAGGTGTCTATCACCTCAAAAGCCAAACTCATGAAGCAGATGCTGGTGAAAAAAAGGAAAGAGGTTTTATTCAGGTGATGCACAATCTGGGAGAATGGCAGACTCGTATAACTCAAGAGTTCATATAATTACTAAAAATAGCCCAAATCTTCACCATTAATCATGAAGTAATAATGCCAAGAAAGGGAATTAGTCTTCTTTATTATAATGTCATGTGTCTGAAACTGTGTATCATGAATCTTTATGATGTATTCATAATCTGAACATTTTTGTGGTTGCAGGTACAGATCCAAGTGAGAAATAGCAAAGCTTCTTTTGACAAGTTGAAGATGGATGTTTGTCAGAAAGTAGACTTACTTGGAGCTAGTCGCTGCAATATGTTATCTCATTCACTCACTACCTACCAGGTACCCACCTTCATAGTCAGCATGTCCTTGTGATAAAGATGAGCAGTGAGGTTCCTTTTTAAAAGTTGTCTAAAAGATATTTTTAAAAATGTATAACTGATCAGATTCCTTTGATTTGCTAAAATTGACTTACCGAGGGTACGACAATCAGAAAATTATAGAATTCTAGACTATAAAAGACCTGGGGGACCATCTACTCTGGTAGCTTCACAATATTCTCTTTGGTGTCGTAGGAAAGAGAGACCTAGAGACCGTGTAGGGCTGAGGAGGGGAATGTTGAGGAGGCAGGATTGAAGGCCTAGAGCCCTGGTTTACCTACTGCTACTCCACTTGAACTTCTCCATATAATTTCATTTGAAGCAAAGATGCTGTGGCCCCAACATTTTTAATTTTTTCTGTCCTTTTATGGATGAGGAAAGTGAAACCTAAGAGATTTAAAGTAAATGGCAATATTGGGCTTAAAAACCTACAGTTTCTAATTCTAGGTTGTGTGTTTTGTTTTTTTTTTAATTCTGCCAAGGTTGCCATCCACGTCACTTTAACCTCAAAAGTCTCACTTGTGCTTATATTAGTACCCCAGATCACACATAAATAGCATACAATGAATAAAGTATATCTTAGTAAGTGGCAGGTACTGATTTTAACATGTATTTGTGAATGACAAAATAGGAGAATAAACTGCATTTACATAAGAATAATAAACTAAAAGAAATGGACATTCACTGCTGCTTCTAAAAAATCTACCTAATTCATTTCAATACTGTGGAATTTAAGAATCAAGAAAAGATGCACTTGATAGCTGTTAGTTCAGTTCTCCTTTATTCTCTCCATTCGTCCGCCTCACTTTGAACAGGAACCTTTAAGCAGCAAGGGAACTGTTCCATTAATTGAATTAGCTTGAGAACACATTTTTGGGGTAAGGGTTTCTCAAAACCTAAATGAAAGACCAAATTTAGTGGTACATATTACATTTCTCCAATTAATAAAAGACTATATGTAGGTACCAAAATAAAGATTTACACGTACTCCTAATACAAATATGGTATTCTTGTGCTTTTCAACATTTCTCTCTTGGATTCCTCAGAAGGCGTTCTAATCCACCAGTTTCACTCTTGGCTGCAGCTACTCTGTAGCTGGCTCCAGTGCACATTCCAGTACTGTATACAGATAGCACACACGCATGCAGACACAGGAGCCAACTCTTAGGCAGAGCTACTATTTCCAGCACTTTCTGGTTTCCCTAACTTGGAAATTGATTTTAGTTCCTGATTATTATTTGGCAGCTGTTCACCTGCTACAGTAGTGAGGAGAAATAGCACTGAAAAAATCGTGGAGAGGAAGCAGAACTGTCATGTCACCTTTCTTTTTTCTGCAGAGAACACTGCTTGGATTCTGGGAGAAAACAGCTCGAACGATGTCCCAAATCCATGGGGCCTACAGTGGCGCTCATCCATGTGACTTTGTGGCTACCAAGGTACATTCCTGTCCATGTTATCTTGTTAGATATACGTTACACTTCATTTGGGAAATAACACTGAAACTCTGTTTTGCTAAGCCTAATTTCAAATTTACAAAATATTGGGGGATTTTTTTTTACACTCCTTCAGCTGAGAATCTGCAGTCCTTTAGCCAGTCATTTTTCTGTACTTCCCTTTTTAGTGTTGCTATTAGCAACACTAATAGTAGGGGGCTAATTAAAGGGGGAGAATGTGAAAAGAAAAAGTGCCAAAGAGATAAAAGGTTATGGAAAGGAAAAACTTAGGAGGAACAGGCGATGATGGAAAGTGGTCATGTGTTTAAATAAATGACCACGCTACCTACATGAAAATTTTAGAAAGAAAAATTTCCTTGCTTTACTTTCACATTCATGTTTTAGATGTGATTCATGATACAAAAATTATACCAGTTTGGTCGTAATATATGTGTGATTGCAGCTGACAAGACTGCTGCATTGTATCAGCTCTTTCTGTAACGCCTACACATAAGAGGTACTCTCAGCCTACAATTATAATGCTTTTAACATTTGTGTATCTTCCTGTGCACCTTCTTTGCATATGGCTTATTCTGCAGAGTCGCACTGTGGTAATTGTTCTGGCAGGTGAGGTTTCAGTACCTTCAAACTTATCATTCTGCCTTATTTTCAAGTAGACCTTGAAAATGTTGCTGGACTTGTTTAAGCTAGATGTGGTACCTGTGATGGATTCATGTCTTGCAGCTGTACATTCCTGAGGTTTAGTATCGATTATTTTAAAGATTTTATTTATTTATTTTTAGAGAGAGGGGAAGAGAAGGAGAAAGAGAGAGAAAGAAACATGGATGTGTGAGAAACACATCAATCAGCTGCCTCTCCCAGGCCCCCAGCTGGGGACCTGGCCCACAGCCCAGGCGTGTACCCTGACTGGGAATAGAACTGGCGACCTTTTGGTTCACAGGCCAGCACTCAGTCCACTGAGCCACACTAGCTAGGGCATTAGTGTGGATTTTTAAGTCATGTTCTGACATAGCATGTTGCAGTCTAATAGTTACCCTTGAATTAGTGTTTTTGTTTTTTGTTGTGTATATGTTTTGTTTTTCAATTTTTGTACATTAATACTTCACAGGATAGCATACTATGTATTTAGCCAAATTTAATACCCAATTTTTGCTCAGAATTGAAGTTAAAAATCTTGAGCTGTTTTTAAAATACAGGCTAGCTCCACACAGTAAGTCTTTGGAATATCACCAAGTTGTAAGCTGTGGCTACCCCACGTTACAGCGTGTGTGGTTTCCGAGGGCACGGGGCTCAGTTCAGATTACATTAGTATACACTTCCCAGATCTCTCACTGTCTACTTCAGAACTAGTCCTACTTTACCTTGTTCTTTAGAATTTTTATTCTCATTTTGTTTGCACAAAGAGAGGAATAGATTCTTTTCATTTCCTTAACACTGAATGTCTTATCCTTAGCAACTACAAGACACTTCAAGCAAGCTTACTGAAGACCACAAAGAACAGCAAATAGAAAACAATTCACTCACTGAAAACCTCAATAAGTAAGCAGGCAAAAGTTATGTATCATAGTATGGAACTCCTGGATATCATTGTATATTTGGAAAGAGTTGCATCTTCTCTGGCTTAATGAATACTTACTCCTGTCATTCTTCCAATTAATATTAAAAATTTGTTTTGAAGTCTTATTTTTTCCCCTCCCATTTTTAACATGGCAGGCAAAGTCAATGACTGGAGTGCAGAACAGATTGGGGTGATAACTACAAATTCTGTAGCTTAGGGGGAGACAGCCTTGTAGTAAGAGATCCTATGTAGTGAATCCCAGAAGGGGCAGCTTGAAAAAGAAAGGGACAGGTGCTAGCAGCTTTGAGAACAGAAGCTATTGAAAATCAATCTTCAAAACAACACAGTTGGGCCTAGGCCTGGTCACCCGAGAGCAGAGGCTCTTGCTGTACACATCCTTCATGTTGCCTGTTTCCCTTTTATTACAGCTCACCTTTGTTTTCCTTTCAGAGCTGCCACTTATGTCTCATTTTAACCAGATTGCACTGAGTATAATAACGAACCCAGAAATAAGGCCCAAACAATTATAAACCATATATTGTGGAGTTGAAGGGGATCTGCAATATAAACATTTCTTTTCTCTGTGGGGAAATGCAGACACATTTTTTTTTGGTCTAACTTACATATATATATATATGTTTTAGGATGTAGGTTAAATAATCAAATGTATAGTTATAAATTAAACTTAGTTTTACATTGACATTTGAAATCATTACTTTAAACATATTTAGTAATTTTTTTCCGTGATCACATTTCATGAAATTTTTATTCAAAATCTTCTCTTGTATCTTCAGCATTATGAGAGCTACCTTTTGAATGAACAGATTCCAAAGCACTTCACCTTCACTTCCACTCAAGTTGTTTAAAAAACCATGTCTGTATACTGTCATTGGAAATTTCACTCTTAAGTCATGAATATGTGTTTGCTTTTTAGGCCTGTTTTTGTATTTGCAAATAAATACTGCATTGCTTTATTAAAAAAACATACTAAAAACAACTTTCAATGCTAGAATTTTGAGGCTAAATTCCAGGAATAGTGACTAAACCTGAGTTCAATTTCTTTGACTCATTTTTTTCTTTCTTTTCTGAGAGAGAGAGAGAGAAGGGGGAGAGAGAGAGAAGCATTGATTGGTTGTTCTTCTTATTTCTGCGTTCATTGGTTGATTCATATACGTGCCCTGACTGGAGATGGAACCCGCAACCTGCATAGGGGATGATGCTCTAACCAACTGAGCTAACCCGGCCAAGGCATCTTTGTCTCACTTTTTAACTTTTATACCAGCTAGATGATATATTCAAAATTAGTATTGGTTGAAAATATTTTAGGCAAATGTGTCTTCTTTTGCAAATATCACTCAGCAGCTTTGGTGATAGAGGTTCTCTGTAATACAGTGCTAGCATGTGCCTACAAAGCTGAACACGGTACCTGGTGCTTTGCCAACGCTCAGTAGATTTTTACTGAATGAATAAAGGGTGAAGGATTATGTTCGCAGTCTGCGTAGATCTAAAGAAGAAGCAGAATTTGTCTAAGTGAGATTTTAAGAGATCCACTGGACCAGTTTAAAAAATTTTTTAAAATATATAGAAAACTGTGGAATATGAGTTCCAAATGTATTTTAACCAAAATCTTTGCATTATTGTTTTGGTTTTTACTTCAGGTTAGTTTTGTCAGATGAGGAAGGAAGCTTGGAAAGTGAATCAGGTAAGATGGTAAATTCATTAAAATGTGAACAGAACATGTAAAAATTATCACATTTTACATGTCAAAACAGTTTGTCACAGCTTTTAAAAAGAGATTATGTTAAAATCTATTCAATTTTTTAAAGGTCTTTTTTTTTTTTAGTTTACATTCAATATTATTTCATATTAGTTTCAGGTGTACAGCATAGTGGTTACAGTCATATCTTTACAAAGTGTTCCCTGCCCCTGCTATTTCTAGTACCCACCTGGCACCATGCATAGCTTGATATTATTGACTATATTTCCTATGCTGTACTTTACATCCTCTTGCCTATTTTCTAACTACCTATTTGTACTTCTTAATCCCTTCACCTTATTTACCCAATCCCTGAAACCTTCCCCTTAAGTCATATTATGTCTCTTCTGTACAAACACTTGAGTTACCTTTATTTTTTTTCTAGCTTTGGAAGTTGTAATTGGCATATAACACTGTGTAAGTGTAAGATGTACAATGTGATGATTTTGTGTGTGTGCACGTGTGTGTGGCAAAATGATTATCGCAGTAAAATTAGGTAGCCCATCCCTCACCTCTCATAGTTACCATACTTATTTGGGGGGAAAGAACATTTAGGATTTACTCTCTTAGCCACTGTCAAGTATACAGTACAGTGTTGTTACCTGATAGTTACCATGCTGTACATTAGCCCAGAAATTCTTTGTACCTACCCTCTGACCAATCTTACAAAAAATGTCCGTTCAGGTTATTTGCCCATTTTAAAATCAGATTATTTGGGGTTTTGTTGTTGTTGTTTGCTATTGAATGAGTTCCTTATATATTTTGGATGTGAATTCCATATCACATATATGGTTGGTGGATATTTTACCCATTCTATAGGTTTTTAAGTATAACATTTCATTGATTTGTTTATGCTATGCAGGGTTTAAAATTTTTTTAATTTTAATGTTCTGTGCAGCCATTTCATATAGGAGGGCACAAATCAATCCTCGCTGTTCAGATCCGTGCAGAAGATGTTTACTTTGATGTAGTGTCACTTGTTTACTTTTGAATTTGTTTCTTGTACTTCCAGTATTGTATTGAAAAAAAATCATTACCAAGACCAGTATCAAGGAGCTTTTTTTTTCAATTTTTATTCTAGAAGTTTTATGGTTTTAGATATTACATTTAAGTCTTTAATCCATTTCAAATTAATTTTTGTGAGTGGTATAAAATAGTTTAGTTTTATTCTTTGTATGTGAATATAGTAGATACAGCTACCCTGGCTCTTTTTTGGTTACCATTTGCATGGAATATCTTTTTTTGAACCCTTCATTTTTAGCCCATAGGTATCCTTTAAGCTAAAATGACTGATTCTCCTGTAGACAGCATATCATTGGATCTTGTTTGTTTTTTATCCATTCAGCCATGCTGTCTTTTTATTGCAAAATTTAATCCATTTGTTTAATTATTGATAGGTAAGGGCATTAATGCCATTTTTGTATTGTTTTCTGACTGTTCTATAATTCCTGTGTTGCTTTTTTTTTCTCTGGCTGTCTTCCTTTGTGATTTGATGACTTTTTGTGGTGGTATGCTTTGTTTCTTTCAACTTTTTGTGTATCTATTATACATTTTTTTTGCTTTGTGGTTACTATGAGGCTTACATAAAATATATTTATAACATTCCATTTTATGCTGATAAGCTTAACTTCAATAGCATACAGAAACTCTATACTTTTACTTCTCTCCCCCTCCCATTTTGTTATTTATGTTGTAATTCACATCTTTTTTATCTTGTGTATCCAATAACAAATTATTATCCAGTTTTCAATGTTTGTTTTTAACTTTTAAACTAGAGTTGAAAGTGATTTACACACCATCATTACAATATTAGAGAATCTGACTTTGACTATGTATTGTTTGCCCATGAGTTGTGCATATTCATGTATTTTTCTGAGGTTAATTAGCCTCCTTCCATTTCAGTTTGTAGATGCCCTTTAACATTTCTTGTAAGACAGGTCTAATGGTGATGAACTCCCATTCTTTGCTGACAGGTTTTTTTTTTCTTTCAATATTTTGAATGTATCATCCTACTCTCCTCTGGCCTGCAGTTTCTCCTGAGAAGTCTGCTCATAGTCTGATAGGGCTTCATCAGACTATGTGTGAAAAAGTGTGACAAGTCACTTTTTTCTTGCTGCTTCCAAACCTCTGTCTTTGACTTTTGACAATTTAATTATATGTGTCATAGTCTCTGGTTGGGTGAAGCTACTACCCATGCTCTGAGGTGACGGTTGGGGGGCCACTGGCTGTGTTAAGTGCTGGCTGGCCCTTCTGGTCAGGTGGTGTGTTCCCTGAGGGCAGGTGGGGTCACTAGCTGGGCTTCACAGTCACCTCTGGTCAGGCAGGAATACTGGCTGTGCTCCCTGGCCAGACGGTGCTGCGGCCTAGCCTGTATTAGAATATTTCCATTACCCCTCAAACTCTTTCATTCTTGTTTCCTGTTAGTCCCTGCTCCCATTTCCTGCCCTAGGAAGTCGCTAATCTCATTTCCATCCCTATAAATTTCCTTTTCCTGGACATTTCATATAAATGAAATCATACAAAAGCTAGTCCTTTTTTGTCTGGCTTTTTGTGTCTTTCATTAAGTGTAATGTTTTGTTAGATTCTTCACTGTTGTTGTATATAGCAGTAGTTCATTACTCTTCCCCTAGTTTTTTACTATAGTAAAATACACATAATATTTACCTCTTAACCATTTTTAAGGGTACTGTTTAGTGGCATTAAGTACATTCATAATGATATACAACTATTATCACCATGCATCTCAGTAACTCTTTTCATCATGTATCCATTAAATAGTTTAAAAAATTTATGAAGTCCAATTTACCATTTTTTCTGGATTTTTTTTGTTGTTGTCATATGTAAGAACTTTGCCTAACCCAAGGTCACGAAGATTTTTCTTCCAAGTTTTCTTCTAGTAATATTGTAATTTTAGCTCTTACATGTAGGATTATGATCTTTTTTAATTAATTGTTGTGTATGATGTGAGATATCTCAGGGGTTTTTTGTTTGTTGCATATGTATATCCAGTTGTTCCAGCACCATTTGTTAAAAGGATTCTCCTCTCTCCATTGAATTTTCCTGCATTTTTGTTGAAATCAAGTGACCAAAAACTGTAAGGGTGTATTTCTGTATTTTGAGTTCTGTTCCATACTATTTTAATTACCATGGCCTTATAATAAATTTTGAAATTAGGTAGTGTAAGTACCACAACGTTGTTCTTCTTTAAAAATTTTTTTGGCTATTCTAATCCCTTTGCATTTCTATATAAATTTTATCATCAGTTTGTCAATTACTACAAAAAACCTGAATTCATACATCAGTTTGGAGTTAATTACCATGTGGACAATATTGGTCCTTCCAATCCATGAATGTGGGGATTTTCAATAGTTTGGGTTTCAATAGTTCGTCTATGATATATCTATTTAAGGATCTCTTTGTGTTGATTCTCCTTGGGTTTTGTTAAGTCTGTTGGATGAGTAGATTGATGTTTTCAACAAAATTGGGACATTTTGTCTCTTATTTCTTCAAAGTCCCCCTCCCATACTTTTGAGACTTATTATATATATATTGTTACTTTTTTTTTCTAATCCTCACCTGAGGATATGTTTATTGATTTTAGAGAGAGTGGAAGGGGGAGAGAGAGAGAGTGAGTGAGAGAGAGAGAAATCAAAGTGAGAGAGAAACATCCTTTGGTTGCCTCCTGTACATGCCCTGACCCGGGATTGAACCCACAACCTAGGTATGTGATCTGACTGGGAAGCAAACCTGCACCCCTTTGGCATACAGAACAATGCTCCAATGAACTGAGCCACCTGGCTAGGGCAGTGTGTCCTGGTACCTTTGATGTTGGCCCACCATTTCTCCCAGGATCTGTTCATTTCTCTTTATCCAATCCCCCCACCCCCCCGTTTTTGGATTGCTAATCTCTACCAGTCTATCTTGAAGTTAGCTAATTCTTTTTCATGCTAGTTTGGATCTATTGTTGATTCACTGTAGTGAATTTTTGATTTGTTATTGTACATTTCAATTTCAGTATTTGTTTGGTTCTTTTTGTGATCTCTATCTCCTTATTGATGTTCTCTCTTTGATGCAACATTGTCATAATACTTTCTATACTTTTTAAAATAGTGCCTTTAAAAGTTTTTCCAGCTTTATTGATGTAATTGATAAATAAAATTGTAAGGTACTCAAAGTACTATATTGTGTGGATATGATATATGTATACATTGTGAAAAGTCTCCCCATCTAGTTAATTAATACATCTGTCACCTCACTTCCTTACTTTCCTTTAGTTCTTTGAAATGTTTACAAGGACTACTTTGAAAGCTCTGTTAAATCTGGTACTTGGTCACTCTCACAGGCAGTTTCTGGTGCCCTCCTTCTTGCCGTTGTATGGGTCATACTTTTTCTTTTTGCATGCCCTGTTATTTCTTGTTGGAAACTGGACATGTTAGATAATATATTTTAGCAACTTTAGCTACTAGTCCTCCCCTCTCGGGCTTGTTATTATTTGCTTGGTGACAGGCTGTATTATTTCAGTGGATCTGTTCCTCCAATAGTGGACCTCCTCATGGGTTGCAGGCTGGGTTTATACCCAGTCACCTTGGTATGACAGTGGCTTTGAAAGAGCTCATTCTGACACATTCTTTCCCTGACACCACCCAGCTGTTAAACTCCACTAATTTTCACCTGTTTGCTCTATTGTTTTCAAGAATGCCCTGAACCTTAAATTGTTCTACAGACAAAACCAATCATAATTGGACTCCTTCGACAGGATAGTTCCCACGGTCAGTGTTGAGATATGTTCTAATCCTAGGCAGGCTCTTCCCTGCTGGCTTTTTCGGTGGCTCTTTCAGGCAAACTAGTTGGCTACTATAAATCTAATTCACTGTCCAAGGAATCTAGCAGTCTTCTCTCAGTTGCCTTTCACCACTATTTCTGAGAGCACCCTTGGGCTTGAATTTCTTCAAACGCGGCTGCAAATGCAGTTCTTTCCTTTGGGAAAAGATTAGGAGCTATTTGGTAGTTTGCTTCTCCCTCCAGGCAAAGTGCTGATATGGGGGTAGGACAGTGTTTCTCTCCAAGTGACATCCTTACTCTAGGAGCTGCAGTGAGAAGGGTGACAGTAGTCTTTGGTCTCTGGTTTGCCTCCTGCTGGGTAAAACTACCGCCTTATGAACAAAGTCAGGTGATAAGGGCCCCCATGTGCTCAGCAAGCCAAATCAAGGTCTTCATCTGAAGTCTTGGCATCTCAGTGGCAAATGGCAGCTTCCACCTCTTGACTGCACTCCCTAGGGCTTTGCCTTGGCAAGAGGTGACTTGGGGCAGAATATGAAATGCTGACCTCCTCCTGCTCGTCCTGGGAAGAAAACTCTAGACACAGACCTGGGGAGAGACAGAGTGCTATATTTTTGGCTGCACTAGGCTGGATTGGAATTACCGAATTGGGAGAGGGAAGGAAAAGAGTGGTTCTTAGTTCAAATACCAGTCTCTCATTCTTACCAAATTTTAATTGATTTTCTTGAATAAATGTTTCTTTCCTTTGATGTGTGCTCTTAGAATAATTTAAAGAGAATTTAAATGGTTGTTTTAAAAATAATTTCCACCAGTTATTTAAAAACTGGTGAGCAGGTCCCTAGACCTCCTCACTCTATTGTGCTAGAAGCCCCTTTTCTTTTTAATAAAGGTGTTTAGGGTCATGTTTTTTCTCTGTTCATTGATATTTAAGTATCCCATGGATCATACAGGGTAGGGCAAAAGTGGTTTACAGTTGTGAGTACATGAGAGTTTATTCTTGTATTATTGTTTTGTTTTCTGTATGAACCGTAAACCTACTTTCGTCTTACCCTGTAATATGAAATGTCTTCATTATTATTTTTCAAAAATTCTATTTCCCTTTCAAACAAGAGTTAATAGAATGTATTAAAATTTGCAGGTGGAAGAGCCTTTTGGTTTTATTTTTTAAATGATTTCTTTTCAGTGCATCGTAATCAGAGCACGTTGTTTGTAATATTTGTACTTTGAGAAATTCACTGATTTTTTTGTGCCTTAGTATAACTAATGTTTGTGAATTTTCAATGTATGCTTGAGAAGATATATTTTCTATTAGGGTTTGTATACATTCAAAACAACTACCTTATTGATTATGCTGTTGAGATTTTTAAATTTCTTTTCTCCTCGTGGAGTGTTTTTTACTGAAATATTAAAGTCTCGTGTTATTAATTTGTATTTCTCCTTGCAGCTCCTGTAGCCTGTCTTACGTAGGCGGTTGTTTAATTATTTTGTGTGTAGACATTCATAACCATTATATAGTCATTGTGAAATGAGGCCACTGTGGTCCATAGCCTATCTAATTAGAAATAATTTTCACATAAACTTCCAATTAGTTTGCTTATAGAAAATTATGTTAATAAAATATCAGAGCAGTGAAACAAATTTGATTTGCTCTACATCCTTTCATTTCTTCAAAAAGAAAAAAGCCATCCTGTTTTTATTTTCACTCAACAGTTGCAAAAGATTTACCTGTAGATTCATTGGAAGATGGTTTTGAGAAGGAACTCTCGTTTCTGAACAACCTCCTAAGTCCTGGTTTTTCGAGTACTAGTGAACTCACCGGAGAACGCCAGACTGCCCTGGGGAGACTCAATGCCAGTCTCAGGTCCCAGGAGCCTTCTGCGGGGTCTGAGCCTCTGGCTCAATCTGCCCGATTCCTTCCTTCACACCTCTTTGACCTTGGCCTTCATGCTGCTGGAGCTTTCAACAGTAAGTGTCTGTGAAACATTTGGACACCCACGACTTATTTTGTCTTTGTGAAACAAAACATTGTACGTGTGGATGCTAAAATCAAGAAGATTTGATTTTAATTATCTTCGGTGCTACTAGATGAAATCTGTAGTCACACAATCAACTGGAAAAACAACAAATACTGTCACCACTGGAGTCTGAAACAAGGGCTGCTTTCTTGCCACCTCCACTAAACCCCACATTTTCTTCATTGACTTTTCCAGGTATCTTCTCTACACAGAAAATCAGTGTTTTGTCTGAAACTCTTGACTTGCTAGGTTACCCCTACAGAGGGCAGGCAGGTGGATTCTTCCACCAAGTAAAATTTGGTGTTTTCCTTCTGTGGGTTCAGAGTTCACAAGGGAAAAAGGAACAGCCCTGGAGGCTGGGGGCAGGCTATTTTCCCGAGGAAAGGGTCATCTGCTCTGTTTATACATCAAGGATTCCTTCTCTTCACCTACTGTTCTATCATCATGTGTTCAACTCAGCACCTTGGGAGTCATTTTGCTCCCCACTTCCATATTGGTTATTAAGTCCTATCAATTTCTTTCTAAAACATGTCTTAAATTTCCCACTTTTCCTCTCTGCCTCCACAACCAAAGCCACTTAGAGCCTCATTTGGTTTCCTGGGTTGTTGCTAGAGTCCTCCCAAACCCTCTATGCATCCTCCAGAGTTCTCTCTCCCAAAAGCAGATTCTGATGTCAGCACCCTGCTTACATGACTTAAAAATGAAGCATCATGGGCTCCAGGATAAAACCTGCCTGTGCCTGCATGTCCACCCTGATCTCCTACATGAATTCACAATACCTACCATTTCCTGTAACTATATTGAGTATTTTCAGATCCCTCTCTGGCATCATTGCTTGTGCCGCTTCTTTAAATTATGATATTTCAGTACTGGAACTTGGGCTTGAGCCTGAGTATTAGATTCCCAATCCACGGTTTGCTCCATGACAGCCAACTTTTGAAGACGTCCCCAGTACTGCCAAATGGAAGTGGTTTCTCCCTCCTCTGGCCTCATAGTGGTTTGTTTTCATGGTTATAATCAGTTTATCTTGCCGTATATCTCTATCTTTATCCCCTAGTAGATCTTAACTCTTGAGAAAAAGCCTCACAGTACCTAATAGTGTCTTAATGCATTGTACTTTGTATTAAAATACTTATGTTCATACTTCATCTGCAGGACCATTATATTTTACGCAGTCTGAAAGCATCTCAAGGGCATGCATGCTCTGTGGGGTGATTCACCTTTGTAGCAGAAAGTTAGCTCGATAAATACATATTAGTTGAACAATCACTCAGTAAGAGTTTGTTACGTAGCCTAAAAGTGAGAAGGGATGGTATTATTTGATAAAGAGGTATTCTAGGATAATTCAAATGTTTTGCTATTGTAAAAATTTAGAAAACAGTAATTTTCATATGGCTTATCATTGGCCCAATTGTTACACATAATTACAAACTGATTCATTCTCCTCTATGAACCCCTTTCTCCTTAACTTGCCACATGCCTAGCAGCATTGGATTCTTCTCTTTCTGGCAATACAATCTCAACAATATTTCTTTTAAAATTTTTAATTGATTTGAGAGTGGAAGGGGGAGGAGGGAGAGAGAGGGAAACATTAATTCATTGTTCCACCCATCTATGCATTCATTGGTTGTCTCCTGTATGTTCCCTGACTAGGGATTGAACCCACAGCCTGGTACAGCAGGATGAATCTCTAACCAACTGCGCTACCCGGCCAGGGATCAACAGTATTTTTTCACCGCTCAGAACTTTTGCTCTGGTCCCTTCTTCCTGCAGGCTGATGGGGTATTTCCATGTAATAGCTGAGGCAGCTGATGTTCAGTGTTTGTTTTGTTTAATTGAAAGTCATCAGAAGACAAAAGTCTGGTTTCCTGCCTCCTAGTACAGGACTCTTGTATTCTGCTAGTCTTTCCTTTATGTTTACTTCTTTTGTTCCTGTGATGTAGATCAGGAAACTGAGATGCCTTGAGAGTTAAAAGATCTATGTTCTAGGAATCCCAAATGATCCTACAAATGATCTCTTGGGCTTCAAATGATCTCTCCCATACAAGGAAGGTAGTAGGCAGGATAATCTAACTTCCTTTCCAGTACTGAGATTTAATTAAAGCATAAATAATTTCATATTACAGCAAACATTTCCCTATGTACCAATGGAGTATTATGATCTTTTAAATTACTACATAGTATTTTGTCATGTCTACCCACCATAATCTACTTAATTCCTTATTGTACTTTTTCATTTAACAGATAATGCCACAATAATCATTCATGCACTTTTTCCTTCAGTTATTTCCTTGTATTTCTAGGACTAGGATTACTGAGTCCAAGGGTATAAACATAATTGTTGGCTTCAAGATTCTGTTAGGTCTATTTCCTCTCTTCCCGACTCCTTAGGACTTCTCTTTCTATACCATATCCATTTGCAATTGTTAAAACTTGTAATACTTACAGTCATGTGGCCCTTAAAGATGGGGAAACGTTCTGAGAAGTGTGTCATTAGGTGATTCTGTCATTGTGCAAACACCTGAGTGCACTTTCACAAACCCGGACAGTGTCGCCCACTACTGTCACTGCGTGCTGTACTTTCATACATCTGGCAGTGTGGTGTTCACACCAGCGTCACCACAGGCACGTACTGCATTGCACTGCATTGCGTTGCATCACCACGGCTACAATGGCATTAGGCACCATGAATTTTTCAGCTCTTTTATAATGTTGAGACAACTGTTGCATATGTGATCTGTTGTCGATTCAATTGTCGTTATGTAGTGCATGGCTGTGTTTCAAAACCACTTAGAGAAATGTAGGGAAGTCTAATTTAACTCTAGCTGGGGCTAAGTTTAGATTTGAATAAAATACATGATTGCAGATAAATTGTGTTTTATACCTTTTATACTTTAGAATCTTCCCTACCCTGGTATGAAGACTTATTAGATATTTTTACCTTTTCTTGTTTCTGTGGTGCTACTTGATGCTACTTCCTACTTGATTAACAGTGGATAATTCATTACTTCCCTCCCCCCAGGCTGGGCCTCCAAAGGGGGATTGGAACTTCCCCTTTCACACATTGGTAACAAACCAGTGCCTTCACAGAGTCCAAAGAAATTAACAAAATGTAAGTTATTTACTTATATTCTTTGCCATCATATTAGCGATCAAATTCAGATAAATGTAGAAAGGGACCATTTTGGTCTTCACCTCATACTACCCAGAAAAATACTTTATAACCAATGAATTAGAATGAAAGCTGTACCTGGCTATCAGTCACCATAGACAGCATTGAATAGAAATTTGTAAGCTTGTCATAGTAAACTAAATTCTGTAGTTTAACCTTTTATATTTTGTGCTAAGGGTTGTTTACAACGGAAAATACCACTGGGGATAGAAGATGCTCTCTGATTACCAGATGCCTAGTGACAAATACTGCAATCTTGCACTCACTAGCATAGGGCCTGGCACACAGTCATCGCTAACATACTGAGTACTTACCCCGCTGTTGTCTGCAGAGCTGGCCCATGTTGTAATTTCCACGTAAGGTATACATAGAAAATAGACACACTCTGTCTTGCAGAACTTTACATACATATTAATCTTAGTCACTGATGTTTTTTAAAACTTTTAAAACTGGAATTTCAAATGTACAGAAATTGTGCATAAATGAAAATACCACAAAAACATCTGTATACCTATTACCCAGATTCACCTATTGTTAGTGTTTTGGCCCATTTGCTTTATGCCTCAGTGTTATTTCTCAACCCGTTGAGGGTAACTTACATACATCATGCCCCTTTAACCCTAAAGACTTTAGTTTCCTGAGAACATATTCACTTGCACAATCACAGTGTGATTATAAACTTTAGGGAATTTATAGCACTCTCCCCCGCTGGTACAGCAGGTCTAGGGGTAGGTATTGTATTCACTTGCCATATCTCTTTAGCTATTTAATCCCATGCACTTATACAGCTTTAAAATTTTTTTGGGATATAGACTTTTTAATGGAATATAGTCCCTCTATTATGCTTTCTTGTTTTTTACTAAAATGCTTCTTTCTTCAATTTAGCTGAGGTCTCCATGTGATTAAGGTCAGGTATTCATTCTTTCTTGCATTTATTTTTATCAAATTTTTAATTTATATATAGTTGTATATGGTAGCTTTTGGTATACAATATAGGGACTGACATTTTTATACCTTAGAGTGTGATCACCCCAGTTATTCTAGTGACCATCTGTCACCATGCAAACTTACCACAGTATTATTCACTGTATTCCTCTTCATCTTTTTTTATCCATCCACCTACCTCTTCCTTTCGGTAAGAATCCTTTTGGTCTCCATTTCTATGAGTCTGTTTTTGTTTTGTTTTATGTTTCCTTAGATTCCACATACAGGTGAAACCATATGGTGTTTGCCTTTCTCTGGCTTATTTCACTCAGCATAATACCCTCTAGGTCCATCTATATTGTTACAAATGTCAAGATTTTATTCTTTTTTGTGTCTGCATAATATCCCACTGTTGTGTGTGTATATATCTAAATAACATCTTTATTCATGGACACCTAGATTGCTCACATATCTTGACTATTGTAAATAATCCTGCAATGAACACAGGCACGCATTTATCTTTTGAATTAGTGTTTTTGTTTTCTTTGGATCACTACCAGAAGTGGAATTGCTAAGTCATATGGTATATCTGTTTTTAAAGTTTTTTGAGGAATACTGTTTCCCACAGAGGTCGCACCAATTTGCAGCCACTCCAACAGTGCACAAAGGTTCTCTTTTCTCCACATCTTCTCCAAGACGTTTGTTTACTTTTTGGTAATAGCCATTCTGACTGGTATAAGGTGATCTCTTTGTGGTTCTGATTTGCATTTCCCTGATAATGAGTGATCTTGAGCACCTTTTCATGTCTGTTGGCCATCTGTATGTCTTCTTTGGAGAAATGACTTTCCATGTCCTCTGTCCATTTTTAATTGGATTTCTTTGTTGCTGTTAATTGAGTTGTGAGTTCCTTATATATTTTGGATATCAAACCCTTATTGGATGTATCATTAATGAATATCTTCTCCCATTCAGGAGGTGTTTTGTTGGTGGTGGTTTCCTTCACTGGGCAGAAGCTATTGAGTTTAATGATGCCCCATATGTTTATTTTTGCTTTTGTTCCCCTTGTTCAAGAGGACATATCCAAAAAAATATTACTCAAACTAATGTAAAATATTTACTACCTATATTTCAGGCCTTACATTTAAATCTTTAAACCATTTTGAATTTATTTTTGTATATCATGTAAGAAAGTGGTCCAGTTTTGATTTTTTTGCACGTATCTGTCTAGTTTTCCCAAACTATTTGTTAAAAAAAAACTATTACTCCATTGTATATTTTTATCTCCTTAGTTGTGTATTAGTTGACCACATAATGAGGATTTATTTCTTGACACTTTATTCTGTCCCATTGATATTTGTATTTGTTTTTGTGCCAGTACCATACTGTTTTGAGTATGATAGCTTTGTAGTATAGTTTGAAATCGGTGTATGACACCTCAAACCTTGTTCTTTCTTAAAATTACTTTGGCTATTCATGGTCTTTTATGGTTCCATATACGTTTTAGGGTTATTCTAGTTTTGAGAAGAATGTCATTGGTATTTTAATAGGAATTGTATTCAATGTGTAGACTACTTTGGGTAGTATGGACTTTTTAACGATATGAATACTTCCAATCATGAGCACGGTGTATCCTTCCATTTATTTGTGACTTCAATTTATTTCATCAATGCTTTAGTTTTCAGACTATAGATCCTTTATCCCCTTGGTTAAATTTATTCCTAGATATTTAATTCTTTTGATACAATTATCAGTGAGATTTTCTCAATTTCTCTTTGTCATATAAAAATAGTCACAGGGATTTAAAGTACAGCATAGGGAATATATTCAGTGATATTGTCGTAAGTATGTATGGTGTGAGATGGGTATGAGACTTATTGGGATGATCCCTTCATAAGTTATATAAATGTATAATCACTATGTTGTACACCTGAAAGCAATACAGTATTGTATGTAAACTATAATTGAAAAAAATTTTAAAAAATATTAAAAATTTGTAAAGTACACATGGAAAAGACAAATGAAACAACTGTAAACCAAAATAACTGTTGGGCGTGTTAATGTGATAGGGTTAGGTGTTTTTTTCCCCATATGTCGATATTTTAATATTGCTTTTATAATAAATACTTTTAAGTACTAAGTTTACAATATAATGTTCCTACTTTGTAGGAACAAAGATTACTTTTAATTTTGAACCTCATCTGAGAGCCTTGTATAAATTATCTTAGTGATTCTCAGAAAACTTCATTACTGCTTGCCTTTTAATTAGGTCTTTTCTCAGAGGAACATGCAATCACTTAGATATAAGAGCCTCAGCAAAGTATTGGTGTCTGCATTAGTTCTTCATAATTATCCCGAAGAAGATATAATTGATAGTTTATTCTTGTCAGTTGTCTTTTTTTGATTCAAAACAAGCATTTACTTTAAAATCATAAAAGTGGCACAGTAATGTGATTTCAAAAATCTGAGACTCGTTAATGAGTGTATGTTTTTTTTAATAGCTCCCAACAATGGTAACCAAGACGTATCAGCCTGGTTCAGTCTATTTGCAGACATGGATCCACTTTCAAACCCAGATGCTATTGGACACTCAGATGATGAACTTCTTAATGCTTGACTGAAGTTATGATGTCTCATCAGTGGTCTTGAAACATCAATTTTGCAACATACTGCCTTTATGTAAAGGAGTTTATATTGTAGTCCACACACAAAAGCATTGTGTTTGTGAATATAACACTTGTCAGGCAACTTTAGACAGATGGTAAAGACCACGTTTAAATTGACTTCTCTTTAATATCCTGGGTTTGCATCTGTGATATGTAGGAAATACTTGAAACCATTTAGTTTGAAATAGGTAACAAAACTAATTTTGAAATAACAGTAAGAATTCTGTCAATGAGTTGGGCTTATTTCTTTGGAAAGCCTTTTATGTGTAAGTTGCCTTGCTAGCTGAGAAATTCTTTATGTGGATAAGAGACACTGTGTAAACCAGGTTGTGATTTAGGGTTGGTTTTTAACTAAAAGAGTGGCAAGGAGAATTTTCTGTTATGGAAAATAGCACTAGAACTAGACCAGTTTTGACTTTAATAGAAAGGCAGAATAAGATTTGAGAACTCAATCTGCTTTAATGAAATCACAGAGAAAACCTGGTGCTTGTTTTTTCCACTTAGAGACTAAAATGTAGTATTACTTTTTTTCCTTCATAGAAAATCATGGACACCCCTCAATCTACTATCAAATTTTCATGGGAAAATAGCAGGAAGATTTATTTGTTTAGTTCATCCTCTGTAGAAATAGAAAAATCTCTTTCCTTATCACAAACCATAAGAATGTCCAAACACATTGCAACCATAACATATAGTATGCATATTCTTCCTGAAAAGAAGGGGAGGACACTCCCTAAGCAACTGACAACAGCATTCCTGAAATTACCTAGAAACTTCTATCTGAATGGGGCAGAAATTCTAAACACCTTATCCTTATACATATTTGCATACTTACACATTTCTTGACATGTTTTAACACTATACTTCCTGCCAGAGTTACAGAAAGCTAATCAACAAGTGTCTTATTTTTCTACTATCCCCTTTAATTGGGAGACGTCATCCAAAGCTCCATTTGACTACTAAGGAAAAGCTGTAACCCTTAGAGGGTTCTGAATCTAAGTACTAGAGGGAAGGATATTTAATTCAAATTAATGTAAGCTAATGAAAACAGCCACTGTGTACACACACCAATCACTCAATCTCCTGGTCTTTTTTCTTGCCCACTTTTTAGTGTTGAGGCAGTTCTCAGGTGTGTTATTTTTGTCAACCAGACCACTGCATTCCCATAAGAAAACATTTTAACTTAATTGTTCACAGAAGTTTCAATGTGCTTAGTTCTAAAGAAGCTTATTTATTATTTACAAGAGAACTGCTTGTAATATCTGAGTCATTGTATGGACTGGAGTAGGTAAAATGCGGCCTACCTCTCATCCATAGGAGTCTGGCCTGAATTGCTCACGAGCTCTTGAAAAAACCACTACTATGGCCAAGTACTGCATAGGCTGGAAAGACCTTATCTGAGGGTCAGAAAAATGGACCCAGGGAAAAGTTAAGTCTTTCCTTAAAATCTTTTCACATGCCTAGTCCTATTTCTTTATTTGGTTATCCATTCGGAAAGAAGTATTTTTTAACTCTTCTTTTTTATTCAGTGAAATTCCCCAGAATGCAATACTGTCTTTGTTCTGCCAAGATTCAGTCACCTTTGGGTACCCCAGAAAATGCTGACTTTATGTCTTTGGTTTGTGTTCTTTTTATTTTACTGATTTATTTCACTAATACATTAGTTCAAATATATTTATCTCCTTCACATGCATATACACACACCATAACGCAGAGGAAAATCACTAGTTCCTCCTCCAAGCCAGAAGCCTGAATCTCAGACTATGTGAAGGGATACTGCCCTCGATTTCCCATGAGTAAAGGTTCTCAAAAACAAACATACAAATAAAAAATCATACAAGGGATTTTTATTATTCAGTTCTTGTGTCTCTAACATTTTCTCTCAACACAAGAATATGTAGTTGTCCAGTTAACCCAAATGCAACATTAACTGCTTTAGCAAGTCTAGTTGTAACTTTAGCAAGTCTTAACTCCATTTTTGAAGAGCACACTAAAAACTTTGTCATTAAAATTAAGGTAACCATTCATATTTTCCCAAGACTAGTTATTAGAGACCAGAAACAGAAATGTGGCTGTTATTATACCTAGATTGCTAATAAAGAAAACCGCCACATTTTCAGTAGGGAGTAAAGGAAAGGACAGAACAAACAACACAGAACAGTTACTATTTGTCTAAATCTAGATCAGTGATTGAATCAGAAATAAATTAACTTTAATCACAGGTAGGCTGAGGACAACTCTTTCAGAATAAATGGCTACTTTTTATATTAAATGGGGAAAAATACCTATCTTCTACCTTTTATACCAAATCAGAATGCATTTAACCTTAGACAAAAACTAAAATTTGCCTAATGTATCTAACCACTTTACAAGAAAGACAGGAACACCAGGGCATATTAAGATTAGACAGGTGTAACTTCATATTTTTTGAAATCTTTCATCAACTGTAAAACTTAGCCCTGATATGGTTAGAAACAAACTGTATTTTAACAAAATAGGTTTCAGTATTTGTACAATATAAAGTTTATATTTCAACTATGGATATTTATTTCACATAACTATCTTTGTAGACCACCTGGAAATAAATGTGCTCTTACAGCCTAAGAACAAATGAACTTTGGATGTGCTCTATTTTTCTTCTTTTAATAAAGATTACAAGATGGCATAAACAAAAAATGCTTTATTTCCTAAAGTACTCAATACAAATCTAATTATTGTTTCCCTATTTCAAAGCTTGGGTATTACCATAGGACTGTAGTAGTGACAAGGTAGTTTGAATTGAAAAAAAAAAATATATATATATATACACACACGCACACATGCACACACACATACATACACCGCCCCCCCCCCCCGAATGAAAATAAAACCAGAGCAATTAATACTGATTCTAATTTACTTCTTACAAAAGGGACACTGTACAATATGGGAAATAACAGAGTATGTGTTCTTTGTATAAATACTCTCGGTAACAAAACACAAACTATCAAATGTCAAAAATTTGGGCCCAGAAGCAGTAACCAATGAAATATAAGCCATAGTGTTTAAGCTGATTTCCTGAAGGCAGGAATAAAAAGAAGCCAGAATTGATCCACTGCAGTGCATTTCCTTACCTTGAGCAATAAAGCAGCCCCAGAATTTTCTGATAGAGAAATTTAACTAGGAAGGAAATACAAACTTTTAAATATCAATTAATTCAGCAGTATTGAAAGTAATGCATTAATGCATTTAAAACATACAATGCATACGTTGTTCAACTAAGTAGAGAAAACCTATGTAACAGTATGGGATGAAAAATATTTGTTGGTCTAGATGGGATAGATCCATAAACCCAACATACAGTATCTTCCATCTTTTATGTGTCATGTACAGGGAGACAGTACCAAAAAAGAGTACAGTAAAAACTGTCCTTAGCATTTAAAGTGGAGACATGGTTCTTAACTTGGTGGTGTAAAAATAAACCATTCAATGTCCAAAATGTAAATATAAAAGGCCTATATAGATAAAGGTCTGGATGGTGTTAACAGGTAAGATTTTAAAGTACATTGTTTTTAAATAAAGTTGTTTCCTTGTTCCTTTTTCCCAAAGTAATTGCCAAAAGTCTGAAAAATACTAAAAAGTAAAAAAAGAAATCATCCACAGTCCTACAATCCAGGAATAGCTACTGTTAACATTATTTATTTTATATTGTCTTTGAGCTCGCATATAATTTAAATTGCAATAGTGATGTTTTTATTGTTTTCTCCATCTGAAATGGGCATACAAAGTTATTGAGACTGGCGAAATTACTTTTGTCTTTTCTTCAAAAAGGTTAAAAAAAATACACCAAAAATATGATTGGAGTCTATTTCTGCATCTCTAAAAGATGTGCTCCAAATGTTTCTCTTTAATTTTTATAGCTATGGCAACATTAAAACCCGGAAAGCTTGAGGATTTGTGCCACTAACTTGCTTGGTCAGGAACTGGTGTCTCACCAGCTTACTTTTTATTCACCTTCTGAACCAAGCTGCCAGCAATGATGTCCGCAAAGGACAAACAGGGCAATGGCCTAATGGCCCATAATTTGCAACAACCCTAAAAACCTCTGTTATTAGTGTCACTGTTACAGGAGAACACAACAGTAAGGCTTTGTGGTTAAGTTTGGGTTCTGTAGTCAGTCTTGGTTCCAGGCCAGACTTTAACATTTCCCTGATATATTACCATGGATAAAATACCTAATCTAACCCTAATTATATCCACCTATATGGTAGTAAAAATAGCAGCACCTGTCTTCATAGGGTTATTATAAAGATTGTGGTAGACAGTAACATATAAAGTGTCTACCACTTGTAAACTATCAGCATTATCTATTTTTATGATTTCAGCTCAGTAGCCTTGGCTATATTATAGTTTACAAGGTAAAATGAATTCTATGGAACATTTTCTATGACCAAAAACTTTTGGCTTTCCTAATGAATGAAGAGGCTTACCTAACAAAATAAGGACATACATGTTTGCTTTCAGTTTTGGGAGCTAGGTTGTTTTCAGGTTCAGTACCTATATAACTGACAGCGCAGTCACCGACATTTCCTTCATCACATAAATAGGAAAGCTGAGGTTAAAAGAGATGGCTTCTTTATTCAATACCCCATGGCTATTAAGAGGCAGAACCAGAACTAGTACCCAAATTGTGCCCTAAGTCCAAGGTTTTTCTGCATCTCCTCTGAAGCATCCCCATAATCTAAAAAATAACTGCTTAATATATGGAATTGAGATGAATGCTTATCCTCCTGGTTTTTAAGCATTAGAGCCTCCCTAATAGTCTTCTACAAAATATAATGTTTAGCAGGACTAATCTATGCTAACGTATAAAATCAAACAAAGTCAAGTATATGGAGATAAATTCTCAGTTTGAGCAAGATGCAAACTGTTGAAAGGTTTTTTCTTTCTCCCTCTCTTTTTTTAACAAAACCACAAGTTTGAAGATACTTATTAAAGGGATGTAAAGACAATGTTTTAAAGACTCCAGTCTCTTATCTGCTACCAGACCAACCCAAAGGCTCATACAAAAAACTTGTACCTAACAGTATTTTTGTAACAGAAAGGTCTGGCCAGATCGTGGGGGAGCAGAGAGGAGAACCCCAGAAGGTGCAAGAGCCTGTACTCCCCAGAGGGACCCCCTGGAGGTGTCAGGAAGTGCTGATTGAACTGCAACCTTGACAGCCTTTCCACACCTTCAGGCAACAGTAAACAAGTTAGCATATTGCCAGCCAGCCAGCCGGCCCCGCCCCCACAACCAAGCAGCATCCATGTTAACTAGGTGATGCCCCATTCCTGGCAGAGATTTGGTGCACCTGGGCAGCCAAAAAACCCTCCTAACCTGCCTCTGGATCATGGAAGCAGGAGGAGGGCAGGGACACCGTGTGGGCTGATGTGCAGTGGACATTAGCCTGCCTGAACTGGCTAACAAATTGGACCCTCCTGCAGCACGTAGGATTTGGGGGGAAATATTTAAAATGGAGGGCACATAGAAGCCATTCCCTTTTTGCGTTCCCCTTGCACAGGTGAGGAGCCAGCCTGCACAGGCTGAGACCTGCGCAGGACGTGTGTGTCCACTTGTTACCCTGCTCACACTCTGGGGCAGGCTTGTGCTTGCCAGCAGCGGGCTCAAGCAGGGCACTGTGGACCTAGGCCACGCAGCACAGGTCCTGGACTGCTCCTACTCTCTCACCCTGAAAGCAGCACACAGGTGTGAAGGCCAGGAATGTTTCCTTGGCCCCAAGAATACAAGCAGCCCTGGACCCAGGGCACAGGAGCCAGAGCCCCTTGCACAACTGGCTGCATTGAAGTAATAGAGACACTGGTCTCACAAGTGTGCACTCCAGAGAGCCTAGGATGGATAGACAGACACCCATCTGTGTAGCAGCCTTGGATTATAGATAGAAAGGGCGGGGGAGGGGGGCCGCGGCTCTCTGGGCATGGATTTGGATTTCAGTCTTTTGGGGAGCAGGTATTTCTGTGTTTTACAGAAGAGAATGGCTTGGGGCAGGGGAGCTCCCAGCTCTCCCAAATTGGGCACCCTGTTAATAAAAACCTTTTGCCTTCCCCACCAGTCCATTTTATGGTTGTATACAGTGGCAGATGGCCAAATCCCATTTTGCTCTGTAACACTTTTCAACCATTGTGTTTACATTCCACACAGTAAGAAATACATCTTATTTGATAACTTAATATGTATATAGTCATGCGCCACTTCATGATGGGGATACATTCTGGGAAATGTGTTGTTAGGCGATTTTTGTCATCATGCAAACATCATAGTGTATGCTTACACAAACTTGTATGTTAGGACCTACTACACACCTAGATTATATACAGTTATAGCCTGGCGCCTAGGCTACAAACCTATACATCATGGTAATGTACTGAATACTGTAGGCAATTATAGCATAATGGAAAGTATTTATGTATCTAAACATATCTAAACATCGTTTAAAGGTACAGTAAAAAATGAGAAAAGATTAAAAAAATACTATCCCTATGTAGGGCACTTACCATGAATGGAGCTGGAAGGACTGAAGTTGCTCTGGGTGAGTCAGCAAGTGAGTGGTGAGTGAATGTGAAGGCCTAGAATTCCTGAACACTACTGCAGACTTTATAAACACTGTACACTTAGGTTGCACCAAATTTATAAAGAATGTGAGATTAAACCAAGCATGAGAAAATGATGCAATCAAAACTCAGTAAACAGATGTTCGAGGCTGTGCATGTAACATAGCGTACCGTTTTCCAGAAAACATTTTATAAGTAGAAAGTGCACTAAAATATGAGTATTAGAAATACATAAACCAGGAATACTGTCATTTTTCATTATCAATCACTGTACTGTACATAACTTTATGTGTTAAACTTTTATACAACTGGTAGCACAGACTTATTTACACAAACATCACCACAAACACGACTAATGGCATTGTGCTGAGACATTAGGACGGCTAAGATGTCACTAGGTGACATGACTTTTTCAGCTCCATCGTCATCTTATGGGATCACCATCATATACATGGCCTGTTGTTATGCATCACGAGACTATCTCTAGCAAAAATTTAACACACAAATACTACTCTCCATATATGTGAATAAACTTGTTTCCTATTCTACTTCATTTAAAAAATTTTGGCTGGACCCATTTAATTCATTTCAAGAACCAAACAGTTTCAAAAACACTAAACAGAAGAGATACAAAGGCTATTTGTATTATCATACCATGCTCTATTAGAAGTTTAAGTTATTTAAAAAGCATACCTAATCTTAGCAAGAAAACAACCTGATTCTGATATACAGGAGGTCCTTGAAAACATCATTTTATTATAACATTGATGAGATGCTGTAGGAACTTAACTCTTGTTTGGATCAATTTGCCTGTGGTAAAACTGGTATTGTTATAGGTCATTTCATTTAAAGTCGCAGGAGCCATCAGCGATGTTAAGTGAGGACTTACTGCACATGCCAGAACACTGCTATGAAGAGTATACAGTAAGTATTTTATACTCAACTACTGAAAACCAACTGAAAGGGTCATTACAGCCATAAACTATTTTTTGTATATTTAACACTAATGAATCAACCCCCCCCCAAAAATCAAATAAATGGGTTTAAAGGGGAACACCAAGCTTGAGATCTAAATTTATTCCTTTCAACCTCTTTAAAGGTGGAAGAAAAAGAGGAAAAAAAGTGGGAGAAAAATGAGCCATTTTGAGATTCTCTGCATTTGATGCTATGTTAAATATAATGTAAATATACATACACACACATACTAGTTATCCCCAAATTCTGGTTAACTTTTTCCACCAAAAATAATTTTTTTACAAAGTAATTTGGTAGCTACTTTTTAGGTGACATTTTAAACTTCACTTAAAGTTGCCCATGCTTTCTAAGTGTATTGTTATACGGCATTCAGTCCTTGGAGCATATCTGACTTGTCCCTTGGAGCATATCTGACTAGTCGTATTGTGTGCGAAGAGGCTAAACTCTTCAGCCCCCAGCCCACTGTCACAAAGGAAGGATTGGGCTGGTTTAGCAAGAGTGAATTGCCAAAACAAAAGAAAAAAAAACCCTCCTAAGTGTATTTCAGAAAGAAATTAAATGACTGCCCCAGCTATATTCTCATAAAACTGTGAAGTACTGAATTACTTGTAAATATATATATATATATGCTTCTCTGAACTTGCTTATATTTAATGTTTGCTTAGCCTTTACCACAAAGATCAGGTACTCTTAAATCTAGAGCAAGTAAGGGAGAAGCAAGGAAGTAACTTGACAATATTATATACCCTGCTACTTAACACACTCATTTTTCTATTAATTCGTGAAAAAGAATACTTTATTTATCATTTAATTCAGGCTAGAAGTATATGGAAAGAAAATATGAACTTGAGGTAGTATTCATAAAAGTACAAGGGAAAAAACTCAAGTAAACAGACTTTATTTTTAACATAAAAGTTCTATTTTCTTGTGAGGCAGCAACAAGTGTTCAGATACAGGGAATACATAAGTACATAGTAACAATATTTATCATATTGGAAATGCTGTTTTTGGGGAGAATTTTTTAGAAAAACAAAATTTTAAAAATTGCCTTTAGAAAAGATTTATACAGCTTCAACAGAGATGAAAAACACAGACTTTAAAAAAACATAAATTATATTCTTCAACAGGATTGTATAAACAAAGTATTGTTCAGGGCTACTCTGCTTATCATTACCATATTTTTCAGACTGTAAGACGCATCTGGGGGGGAAATAAGGGGGTGTGTCTTATAGTTCGAATGAAGTGTACCTGGCTCGTGGGATGCGGGGGAGGGTGGCTGCGGTGGAGCAGGGTCACAGGAGACAGAAGCAGGGTCGCCTCTGTAGGAAGTCTTATGGTCTGATGTGTCTCATAGTCTGAAAAATACGGTAATTTAGGCAGAGTAAAACTTAAACCTTAAAGTGCGGAGCTAGGTATTCTTAGCTTAATGCAAACTGAGCACTTCCACTGGTCTGGTTTTGAGACATCAAAATTCCAAGCATTAAGAAATGAATCTTAAGTTTAGAATGGTAAAGTTAAATTCAGTAGTGGCAATTTTTCTTTTATTTCCTTTAACAAAAGAAAATCTTGACAATCCAGTCCTAATCTTGGACATACACAAGGCTATAAATCTGCCATTTCTTTATACAGTCGAGTAAAAGCTAACCATTAAAAACAAAAAGGCTTTCTTATTGCCAGTTATTCCACAGGCAGCAACAGCACCTTCTAAAAGGCCAATCTGGCTTGTTGTAAGTGTAAGAAATATTTTAAAACCAAATGAAGAATCTAGATCAAAAATAATTTTGGCATCCATGCTCACAATGTTAAGAAAACAACAACAACAAAACCCAAAACAGGTATTTTTAAAATATAATTGCTCACAAAAGCCACGACAAGCGACAGACTTAGTCATGATCAAAACCAGTAAATTTATGTTTTAACCACTATAAGAAATTAAGGGTAAAAAAAAAATAACTTAAGAATGACAAAGTAAATAACCACAGAAGAGCATAGATATATATATATCTATGCACCACCTATTTCTTTTACTGCAATGGAAATAAATTTATTTAAAATTTAAACAATTTCAATTATATTCCCATTGAAGTTATTCTATTTTATTTATTTCCTATACAGTTTTCTATAGAATAACAATAATTATGGAATGTAGTTTTAGAAAACAATTATTATGCATTCTAATGAGACCCATTAAAAAAATGAACTGTGAACTAAGGGTTAAATAAAGTTGAATGGACCTATGGTTAATATTTTTTCAAGACTGCAATAAAGCTCCTATGTTTAAATATTAGCCCTTTGGCACTGGCAGTTAGAGTTGTTCGTACCTTTTTTCCCCTTCAAATCTCAGGCTCTATTTCTCCCAAACGCAAGGTATATGCTTGGTTGCCATACAATTTATTTACCTACAAGTTCACATTCTCCTTACAACCAAACATCACAAGTTCCATTTATAAGACTATGTGAATAATAGATCTTAAACTTGTTCTCCCATTCCTATTTTAAATTACTTTAGATAAAGGATATATGAAACTCTACAGAAAAATGTGAATTAGACAAACATGAACAACAGTAAAAGGAAAAACTTTACAAAGTGGCATTTTAGGTGTAAAATACCGTTGTATCTTGCAGGGATGGAGACAGAAGAAAGTTAAGTGTGAAGCAAAGAAAAGAACATGGATTTAACAGAATTCAGGTAATCTAAAAACAGAGGTTTTTTGTAACCTGTTTTTAACTTCCTCTTCCTACCATTCAAACTCACTCATCTGATTTCAGTTTTACTTTTTATGTACTTCTGTTAGAGCAGTTCTCTGTGGTGAAATGGAAGTCAAAGGCAAAAAATCTGGGTTCTCAATAAACCAACCAGAAAGTTTAGATTCTGAATAACTGCGCTTTCACTGATTTAGAAACCACAATGTACTGGTACTAATTCCAAGTAAATTAGTTTCCAACAAAAAGATACCAAAATTCATCAGTCACACCAACTAACCTGACAAGACTTTTATGTTTGAATTTATCTAACTTCCTTAAATACATCTCCATTTTAACTTTAACAGGGCATATTTTTTATTATTAGATGTTTTAAAGGTGCATGAGTATAAGAAGTCCTTTCAGAAGACTTATTGCTACCACTAGGTTTTCTCTGATGGGATATGTGCTGGATAAACTGACACAGTAACCCTCTGAACTGTATCCCTTTTACAAGTATTTAACATATACATATTTTTTCCTTTAATATGTATGAGAACATTAAATTATTGCATCAAAAGGTAATATATGAAGACTTTTGAAGGATGTTTTTTTTTATCAACACAGTTTCCTGAAACTCCCTTTTTTAAAAGAGCTGCTCCTTAATTTTACTACCACATACCCAGACATGAAATACTGTTGACATGTGATATTAGAAGCGGCTGGCTGTATTAGGATGAGCCTAAATCCAAAACTGGATGGATTTTTCAAAGGTCCCTGTTGTTTATGCTTCAGAGCTCTCCTTTGCCTGCTTTCCCCACTGTGTGGAATGTTGGAGGGACAACTAGCAAAACCTGTAGGTAATTATCTCAGTGCCAACTACCATAAAGAAAATGTCAGTCGCAAGATTCTGTGACTACAGATTGCTATTCAATGGAATATACTCCTGGCAAACTACTAACCCTGACCAAATCCACAAGACAACATCACAAAAGCAAAGGAGGAAATCCATGCACAGTCATTTTAGGATCTCTTGGGACTATGATACAGTGATGATTAAAGGTAGAATAACACCTGTGGTAAAGGGAGACCATCTAACAAATACTGTGCAGAAAACCAAAGGGGACCCTTACTCCTAGCTAGCAGTCAACACTGGGTAGCTTCCTTTTGGCTTACTGACTTTTAAACTAACAACTTCCAATGATGGTAAGAACATATTAAGCACTCGTTTCCAGACTACAATTTTTCTGACCACATGGTGAAATGTGTACAGGAATAGTGAAGAAAACAGCAGTTTTACAAATATTTCACCCAAAGCACAAACTTCTGACATCAAAAAACATAAATCACATAATGTACTAATATTGCTTTTTATTTCTTTTCACATATACTTTGTTCAATGCATTTACCTATCAATTCTTGTTTGGGAGAAAAACATAGTCATGAGATTAAGATTGCTGGGAAAATGTCAACAATCCCTTTGGTCCCAAAGCTGAAAACAGCTGAGAAAAGCACACATCTAGAAAAGGAAACAAGAAACAGAGGCCACCAAAGAATCTTTTGAACATCTGCTTGCTATGTTTCAGAAAATGTAACATTGGTATTATAAAATAGTCATTTTCATATAAAAGATGGTTCTTGCAGCATCATTCACATCTCCAGGAATCATGTTTGCAGGGGTCAGTTTTTTGTTGTGTTTTTGTTTATAAAGAAGTTTAATTTGAAAACAAAAAAACAACGTGGTATCAGCCCTCCAAAAGTAAGAATGAGACCTTTTTGTTTCAACCAGCACTTTAGGAAAAAGCAGGCTAAGCACTGAGGGCTGGTCTTCATAGTGAGCAAAGACACTGGAGGGCTGCTTCCTTCCAGAAGCTGTACCGTGACGTGTCACTGTGGAAAGGTGGAGCACGTCACAGCCAACAGGGAGCTCATGATGTCGTCACAGTCAAGAGATCTGAGGGAACAATGGCTACGCAGCACTGGGACCTACCCTTCAGCTTCTTCAATTGGTTCTGGTGGTGTGAGAAGAGAGGACGATGGCATGACTGTACTTGTTCCTCGAGAGACTCGGTCTTGCTCTGTGTTTGTAGACAGGGAGGCCACAGCGATAGGCTGCAGCAGAGTGGTTGTCATACCAGTGGTGACTGTCAGACTGTGGCCAGAGCCCTTGAGGGTAAGCTCTGGTGTGGGAAGGAGTGGCTTGAGGATGCTGACGAGGCAGAAAGCAGAGCCGCTCTTAGGAATGAAATTCACCTTGTTTTTGTCAGGACAGTAAAAGGCTGGGATTTCGTGAAGTTGTTTTGGCCTAGACATCAAACAGACAACCCAATACTTTTAAATTACAAATACTGGAGATAAGTTCTTTTATTACTTTTCTTAAACAGATAACTTATAGATACATAAAAGGAATACAAAACTCAAGCTATGTCAAAAGCTTCAAATGCTATAGACCAAAGTGGAATTAGACATGATTCTAAATTTGTATGTCAGAATGCCAGACGCACCATTCACACTGCTGTTTTCAGTGCCCTGGCGAGCCCTGTGTACCACACAGGGGGCTCAGGCTGATGACCACTGCA
This sequence comes from Desmodus rotundus, assembly GCF_022682495.2. NCBI lineage: Eukaryota > Metazoa > Chordata > Mammalia > Chiroptera > Phyllostomidae > Desmodus > Desmodus rotundus. The sequence continues at coordinate 182,765,110 of NC_071388.1, read as the reverse complement.
TCTGGACGCAGATCTGAGACAGCCAGTGTGAATAAAGAATTTCCTAAAGTAAAAGAAATTCTAAATGTTTAAAGATAAAATTTGTTCCACTACCATGATTTTCAACTACCATGATTTTCCGAGTCTGTAGTATTTTGAAGGAAGAAGGCAAAGAAATGACATACAAAGTTCATCTTTTGCTAAGTTCCACCATGGCATGACTATAATTTGGTAGGCCTAAATTTTCTCTTCAAGTACACTTAAAAATCTCTTTGACTGAAACAATTCTTTGAGTTAACCATGATGGTTTTCTGAGGAATGTAATAGAAATGTAAAATCAAAATAAAACCAATGGCAATCCCTCGCTCTGAAACTTTTATTCAAGCCAAATCCTGCCCTGTCCCCAGGTGCTCCTGAAAATAAAAATTTAAAAAATGCATTGCTGAAGTAACATGGAAATGCCACAAAATTTAAAATAAATTGAGGTGGGAGAACTTAAATAAAACAAGATTCAGGCTAAAAAAAAAGGAATATGATCATATTATAAAAGTATGGTACTCATCTCTACTAATAAACAATAAAATCCTAGAGTGCCAAGTCTGCACTAAATTCTGGGGACCCAAAGATGAAACAATCTACAATGGATAGACTAACTATTCAGATATTGGAGAGAGGGAGGCACTAAGGACAGAAATATATTTCAATATAATTAGTCTCCTTTGTAATCCTATATGTTTAATGCATTTGAAAAACATTATTCAGGGTTCTAGATTAATTTAAAGCATCCATAAGCATTACCATGCTGCCAAAGGTGTCCACTGCACAAAAAAGGTTAACTCTTCCAAGAGGATCTCATAGACATAGTATAAAAGGTTTAGAAGTAGCACAAGGGAGTGTGGATAAACTGTGGCACAAAGGAAGAGGGAGAATGTGGGAGGAAGAAGCCTTCCAATGGAAGTCACATCTCAGCTGGGTTTTAAAGAATGAATAAACAACAGATCTGGGGAGTGGGTGCTAAAAGAAAAAATAGTTTCATGTACACAGTACTTTGAGTGGGCAGATATTATCAATTAATAGGGAATACTACCTATCAATAGCTTTGACAAACACAATAATTTAAGAATAAGAAATTACATGAGGGAGTAGGCTCACATGGACAGGCCCAGTTCCAGCTGACACCTTGCTGATCTGCTCACAGCCTGAACCTCCACCTGAGGGCTATGACAGCAGAGGCCTGCAGCAGCAGCTCTTGGTCCCAGCCACTGTGTGACTTCAGCCCAGTCACTTAACCTCCCTGAGCCTCAGCTGTCTCAGCTATGAGGTTGGTTGAACATCCCCTACCTCCCAGCCTTGTAGGAACTCAATGAGACAAACCTCAGTGCCCTGCGTGGGATCTATGCAGATACTAGCCCTAGACCTCGCCTTGGAAGGCCCCAGATCTGCACAGTCCATCACGGGAGTCATGAACCCCGTGTGGCTACTGAACATGGAAATGTGGCCTGTCGAAATTGCTACGTGCCATGAGTGTGGAATACACACCGGATTCTGACAACCTGGGACAATAAAAGGGATGTAAAATATTGCATGAATAATGTTTTTATGTTGATTACATGTTGACATGACAATATGTTTGGTACACTGGGTTACATCAAATATATTATAACATTTTTAAAAATTACATCATTTAAATTGCTTTATTTGTATACTATTTTTTTCTTGAACACAATAGAAAGTTAACTCGTCAAGTACTTTTAGGCCCACAGATGTATTTGGGTATATTGCTGATAAGAAGACAAACTCCTCTATTTTTACTATCTGAGAGTATGGTTTTCAATTGCTTAAAGAAGATAGGAAGTGAAATATGCCTGATTTTTCTTTTTTCTTTTTTAATTTTATTTATTTATTTATTTTTAGAGAGAGGGAAAGGGGAAAGAGAGAGACAGAAACATCAATGTGTGAGAGAAACACCGACTGGCTGCCTCTTGCACACTCCCAACTGGGGACCTGGCCCGTAACTCAGGCCTGTGCCCTGACCAGAAGTCAATCAGTGACCTTTCAGTTAGTAGGCTGATGTTCAATCCACTAACCCATACCAGCCAGGGCCTGAATTTTCTTTTAAAGACAGATTATTAGAGATAACTTTCTTATACTGGGGGTGGGGGAGGCTAATCAATTTTTATATTCTCCTCCAAATGAATCCTAGGTTTTTAACCTAGGAAATTAATTTGTTTGAGGTTATCTTCTTAAAAATTACTTAATACATGTAGCTATTAATAGATCTTGAGGATGAAACCTTACATTTCTGAATACCAATGAACTTTTTGACTGATATTTTTAATGAGAGAATCTCAAGAGTTTAATTTCCTTGCTGCTTTCATGAAAAGACTTAAGAAAATGTTTATACAAAATAATATAAACAGTAACTTTATCTAACTAGCACCCAGATCAAGAGACAGAACATTAAGAGTAAAAGGCACTAAGAAAACCCTCCTTGTGTCATCTTTTTGTCACTACTCTACCCACTAAGAGGAATGATTCCTAACTTCTCACATTTAACTTCTAGAAGCATATTACCCAAGAAACACACTACCTACCTTTGCGGTGTAAGACTTATGCTAATAGAAGCTGTAAGTACTAATATTATTGGGTTTGTCAAAAAGTTCAGTTTTTTTCTGTAAAATAAAAGACACATTTTTTATTTTCACCAATAACTTTATTGAATTGGGTATTTTGAGTATGTTGGCTATTTCCTACATGGTATAATGTTGAATGTCCTCAATTAATGTCTCAATTTGATCTCTATCAACTTCAACTGGTCTACCTGACCATGGAGCATTGTCCCAGTGAGGAATCTCCAGCACGAAACTTTGCAAACCACTTTTGACACATTTGATCAGTCACAGCACCTTCTCCATATGTTGCACAAATCTTTGTCTGCGTTTCAGTTGCATTATTACCTTTCTTGAAATAATAAAGCATAATATGCCAAAAATGTGTATTTTCTTCCATCTCAATATTAAAATGGCTATACAAAAATTAACCTATTTGAGAATTTAAAAAAAAAAGCACGCTGATAGGACAGCTGTCACAATACAATCTAACAAAACTGTTTCAAATGAAGTTAAAGACAACTAGAGCCATCTTATAGAAAAAAAACTAAACGAACTTTTTGGCCAATCCAATATATCAAGTTTCTTTTCAACTTAAGAACCATAACTACTGGGGGAGGGGGCACTCAGAAATGGTTTTAAAATTTTATTTTTTCTTAAAAAGTTATTCTGAAAGGATTATATATCTAAATAGAGATAACTGTTTGCTAGCTGCCTTTCTGAAAAATGGATGAACAGACTGGACAATTACAGGTTTTCATAATGATGCAAGGAATTTTGGTATTATTTTTAGAAGGCTTATGAGATTTTTTCCCTTTTTTAAATTCAGGCATAAATTATCAGCAAAGACAACAGTAAGTCAAAATTATTTACAATGGGAAGGCGTGAGGGAGGGAGAAAGGAAGAAAGGATGGGTCATGCAATATTTAAAAAAATACCTGTATAGTGCAAAGAGGTCATAATATCTAGGAATCTAAGTAACTAAGATTGAGTTCATTAGCTGGGATCAGGAAACAGCATGTGTGACTTCACTGAAAAGGACCAAGTGCAGCTGGCATGGCTACCGTGTATGTGTGTATCACACAGAACGTAGCAACAGAAAAAAAAGTGCAAAATCTGGTCTTGGGCTTTCTGGACCAAATCCAACTACCTATTTTCTTTCAGGTAAATAAATATACATTTCTAAAAACCAAGTATCAACCCTCAACTCACTCCAACCTCTAGTTCAAGTCAGTTACTTCCCTTAAATCAAAAGTAAGACTTAGAGAAAAAAGTATTATTTAAAGAATGATTAAATAAGCAAAAAGTTTTTAATTAGGACCAATAATCAGCCTTTACTTTAATGCCATTGAATCTAATAGGTTACGTTCTACCTTTGGCATAGCTAGTGCAAAATTTTTAAACTTCGGGTTATTTGTATTATTGATAACAGATTAAAATTACCTCTAAGTAATCCACTCTTGGGTTATTGCTGTTAATTTGTTTTTGGAACGTAATGAAAATTTTTAAAAATGAATGGTTTTTGTCTGCTACATATCCTTTGTATTAGTAAAGTTTCTAATTAACTATGTACAGTTTAAAAAGTTTAGATTTACCTTCTATTAACAGATGAATATGACATAAAACATATGTTAGAGTTGACCTTATGTTTTATTTGTTTATCTACATTTATCCATCCATCCATACACACACAAACACACAGCCCTGTGCATCCTTCCCTCCTTTAAATACAAACAGTGTGTGGGGGTGGATGTATCTGTATCTATATCTCACATATTGAGTCTTGTGAAAATTTCCAAATGTAACAGTCTAAGGCAGATACCACAGGATACCAAGCCACACAAAAAATATTCACTCAAAGTCACTGGTAAAAGAAATTCAAATTGCTTTTAAGTCAATCAACCATTTCTCTGCACTTAGGCAAATCTTAACTACCAATGAGTAAATCAAAGAGCTCAACTCCAAAAAGATCCATTTGGGCCATCTGATGTTTAATTAATAGAACAACTATTTCTTAAGAACTCTCATGAAAAAGTTGAAGCCAGCATTTTGAAACTCAGCATAAAAATCATATGAGGTAGTTGTTAAAGATGTGCAATCCAGGTCCTATCTCCATATTTACTCTTTAAGCCTGGGTGGGGCCTGAGAATCCACAGTTTCAACTAATACCCCAGATAATTTCAGGGATCCAAAAAATAGATAAACTCTTAGCTGGCACCAGTCAAGCTTTTAGACTCACATGGTGAAAAACTAAATAAGCAATTGCTAAAACAGTTTTCAATTACTATCACAGGAGCAGATAAGAGACTGACAGCTGGGATTTCCTCATAGAGAAACTGAAGGAATTCAAATACAATGCTCTTTGTGTGGCAAATTATTATGAATTTAGGCTAAAAGAAGCATAGACAGGAGGGGCACAAAAAGGAATAAAAGGAAACCATATTTAAAAAAAAGGATAACATTTCAAAATGTTTCTAGGATGTTCATAAAGGAGGAAAAAGATAAATTATGTGAAATGGACAAGACTGGATAATATCCACATTGTATTTTGGGTTTCACAGTGAGAAAAAGCCACAAGAATGGCTCTTAGACTAGCAGCCATAGTGAGATTAGAAGGTAAAGACTAAGTGCTATCACCACATTTCCAAATAATGTTCATCACCTATTTTGCTCAGTCTCATACACACTTAAAACCCGGTAGCCGTCGCTTATAAAGCAAGAAGTCACAGCTACAGAAAACCCAAGGCTGTAATATTTTCTGAGCAACTTCTGAGTGCAAAATTGAACTACGTCACTAATACCAGACAACAGAAGTATATGAGCATAGGAGAGCACACATCAAAAGCACCACTTTAAAATTCTACTTCTATCTTCATCACAGTAACATGATTCAGCAAAGTAATACAACTCTGTTTCCTATAGTGGCAGACAAAATATTTTAAAAAACTGTTTAAAGAACTGAAGACCAAGAGTAGATTAAAAAAATAAATAAATAAAGAACCCCAAAGGGAATTCGATCGTTGGAAGAAGGAAACCATACTGGGTGAGAACTATGGTCTATGGTCTATCTTGAATACATGGAATGCTAAATTCAAAGTGTGATGTTGACTGTATACAGGTCCAAAAATAACAGCCACAGATGATACGTTGGAAAGAACTGAGCAAATGTGAATAAGGAATGGTTATTAGTTGATATTAAGTATTACTGTTAATTTTCTTTGGTGTGATAATGGTACTGTGGTCATGTAGGAGTACTGTGGTTACTTTTAGGAAACAAATATTAAATTGTTTTTAAGGTTAAGTGTTATGATGTCTGCAACTTACTTTCAAACAGTTCAGCAAAAACACTGCCACACACAGACAAAGCAAATACAACAAAATGTTATTACAGAACCTAAGTGGTGGTTATATAGGCAATCACTGTACTACTATTATTCAACTTCTGTGAAAATTCTCATAATAAAAGCTTTTGGGTTTTTGGGCGGGAGTAGGGGTACTTACGAGCATTCCTCAAAGACTTTGACCCTTTCGCAGCCCTCCGGGGGTTCCCTTTTGAACATATAGCTGTTGTTAGGTTTTGGTGAGGTTGCGTATTTGGGCAAAGGAGAGTTGTTCCCATTCTCTACAATAAATGACATGTTGGATTAATAAGAAATACTACTACGTAAATGCACAGTCATACTGTATTTAATTGTTCTTGCTCTCCCCCAACACCATAAACTACTTGAGGGTAGAAACAGTGTTGTACTCATCAACATCATCCCAATATCTAACACAATTCCTGGCAAAGAGGAGATCTTTGTTAAATAAATGCATAAACAAATAAAAGATTTCTATTTCCTTTCCACTTATAATTACCACAGCCTAGATCTCTCTCATTGATTTATTTTTATTCTGTACAGAGCAAACAGACTCCAATAGCACTTCCATTCTCTTCAGTACAAGTAACTGAAATGGTTCTTCACTGGCTGTTTATAATTCACTCCTGCGCTACCCTTCAGAATTTCTGTTTGATTTCTTAGCTCCTCAGGTTACAGTCTCTCCTCCAGGTAGCCAGATCCATATATGCACTGTATGCCAAAGACTGCCTTTTGCCTATCAACTTCTCCATACCTAAGAGATCCTTCTCTGCTAGTTTTCCAAAACTGTCTTCAATGTCTGGCTCAAAGTTTCTGAAATCCTTCCAAATTGTAACCATATCAAAGGGAAAACTTTTTACTCTAGTATTCCTGTTCAGCACTGAGGTCCTCAGTTTATACTGTATAAACTTGAAACAGCTTGATATGTTACATGTGTTCTGACTTTTCAGTCTGTGTTAGGTAAGCTACAAATTCCTCACACCGAACAGCACTGTGGCTGTTTTCTTATCAGAGAAGCTCGTCAGTCACTAAGCTCTTAAAATCAAATACAGCAGGACACAAAATTTATGACATGCTATCAAAGGGCAGATTTTACTAACCATTGCTTTTAAAATTTTGGGGGGTACACTAGATTGAGCACCAAGTACCAGGAGCTGAGCTAAATGGTTTGCAATCACTGCCCTTTTTAATCCTCACAATAAATAAAGGAAGTAGTTAATTATGCAAGAGTCCTAACAGGAAACACTTGGCCCAATCAAAGTGTTTAACTGGGTGTCAAACTTGTATGCACACTGAAATCACTGGAGCATCTCTAGTGCTTATGTCCTACAACTCCCAGGGACCGTGATTTAACTGGTCTGAAGTATTGGCTTCGAACAGCTGTGTTTTATTTAACCTAGAAGCTGGCAGAAAAGGTCCAAATAATAACATTTTATAATGGCCCATAGTCTGAAGTGACTTCTTCAGAAAATCTTATGTTCTCTGGACCTGCTATAGTTTCAATAATTTAGGTGACTGGTAGAAATGGCTAGTTGTAATGATGAAACCTTTTAGGATGTTCAATACACTGTGAATATCAGGTCCTAAATAAATGACTACTGAACTGAGCTGTAGAATTTACAAATAAGTATCCTGCTATTGCTCTGAAGCACACGCAGTAACTAGGATTAGACTAACAAAATAGTGCCCTCAAAAAGACAAATGAAAGGGCCTACTTGTTGTAAAAGGTAAGAATATTAGTAATTAAATTAATTAAATAGTAATTAGTAATTCAAACTGCTTAGGTGTCCAAGTTTTTCAAGTTGCTTAAGTAGTTTAATGCTCTAAGTAGCCCTGCAACCTTTTACTGCAGGTTTCCCTTGAATACTCACTTTGCACTGATATAAATCAGCTTGGTTCTTGTTAAAAATATCACAAATAGATCCTAAAAAACTCTCACTTAGTATAATAGGCAATAAAAACATGACTATTAAGGAGACAGAGAGAATAAATGGCTTTTCAGGACAAATGTTCATCTCATTTATACCAAAAAGAAGTTTCTCACTAATAAGGAACTTGTATTAACAGGTGGAAAAAAAGAATAAGCCCATAAACCCACCCAACTTGACCATCACCTGAGCACACTACAGTAAAATCCTACTGTTTTGTACTCCTATTTAAAAAAATTTTTTTTAAATTTATTTTTGGAGAGAGGGAAAAGGGAGGGAGTAAGAGAGGGAGAAAAATATCAATCAGTTGCCTCTTGCACTCCCTCAATCAGGGATCTGGTCCACAACCCAGCCATGTGCCCTGACCGAGAATCAAACTGCCGACCCTTCACATTGTGGAATGACACCCAACCCACTGAGCTATACTGGTCACTGCTGTACTCCAATTTTTTTAAATCTATATTTTGAAACACCTTGGAGTAATTACGTTAGTAGCCTTAAATGTGTGTGTTTTGCTAGAAAATAAACAGGATAAAAGATAAAATACGTGGTATTCCCTTATCATCTGGTAACAAATTCCTCCTGCACTGTACCTTTATCTCTGGGATCAACAAGCAGGTCATCAGCTGAACAAGGGCTCTCTTCGCTACCTTCATTGGAGATGGTGAGGAATGACGTGGGGGACACAGACTGAGAGCGGCTGCTGTTGTTGCTTCCCCTGTCTGCCCCGCCGGGGGTCTGTGTGTCGATGCTTCGTGTGCTGCTACTTCTCTGTACAAGGGGGGGAGGTGCACGATGGCCATCTGGAATATCTTGTGGCTGTTATAAAATTTTTAAATATATGTATATTTAAAACTGATTTTGAAATTCACACAGAAATGTCCCTAGTGTTGACCTTCCCATTGTTCCAGAAGACTCGTAAATCAGAAATCCCTGACTTAGTAGGTCTAATGAGAAAGAAGACTTTGTGTTGCTCCATTAGTGACATCCCTGTCTACTCACACTGCCCCACTAGAATCAAGCAGCATGGGTCTGGCACTTGACAGGTGGTCAAAGCTTGCTGAATGATAAATTGCACTGAATTACTTACCATGAGCTAAATATTACCTTAAACATTATAAATAAGGGCCATGGTAAAGTGAGAAATCTAGGTTTAACATTAGGTTCTGTATTAGAAGAAAATGTTATCCATTGTGGGAACTAGCGATACCTGATGTAAGGCCCTATTACCTTCTCCCCCTGCCAACTCTTTCTGAAAGAGTGTTTTCAACAAAACCCTCCTGCATGAGGAAAAGGTTAATCACGACAGTGCTAATTATAGGAGAGCAATCTGAAAAAAGCTTGTCGGGCACACTTACCCGGGAAACCAGCTCCATGTTCATCTCTGGCTCACTTACCTTTATTACATCAGGGAAAGGTCCCTATATCATGCAGTATGGAGGAGAGGGTGTGGGGAGTTGTGTTTGCTCTAATCTAAATCAACCTTTAATCTTAAATATCAAAAAATACTACTTCAAACTCTTCGATTCTTCATTCACTGATGAAAAAAGCTTTAATATACTGTGTCATGGTTTTAAACATAAGTGGAAAATTTTCTCACTGAGTCTTACACACTTATGTGTATTATAGTTACAAGAACAGTGCACATTCTTATATGTGTGATAGGTAGGCAGAGCTGATGTTATAGTTAACCAAATATTAAGTGACAAACAATAAGAAACAGGTAGATTCATGTTTAGAAAGGATCTGGTGTCATATGCCTCCCTCCCCAACATATCAGTAAGCTAAATTTTTGTTAAATGGAGTTATAGCAATTAGAAATATACTATGCCTGTCTAGTGATTTGTAAATACAGATAAGCAAAAAATAGTTTCTGTTGAAGAGTCCAAATTTAGGTCACATCGTTTCTATGAGATTCAAGAAATGAAAAGTTTTCATTCTCTGTCAACAAGAAGACACTTAAATAAATATGGAAAACAAAATTGTGATGTTTTTAATAATCAGAAAAGTTAATGTATAAGGATACTTACTATAAGTTGTTCTTCCTTTTCCCCAGTCTCTTTAATTATTATTTCAATCTCCTGATTCAATCCTTCCACACTGTTCCGGAACCGGGAGCCTGTTGATTTGGTGATTGGAATTACTGGAATAAGTGTACTCTTTTGAACAGGAGCCTTGAGAATAAGTGGTAAAGGGGGAGAAGAGAGATTTAATACCACATTTTATTGCTCTCTCACTCTTTTTTCTAATGGCATTTTTCAAATTGTTGTTCAAATATAGTTGTCTCCATTTCCCCACCACCACTCCCCTCCGCCCCTCCCATTCCCTCCTCCCACCCTCAATCCTACCCCCTTTTTGTGTCTGTCCATGTTCCTTGATGACCCTTCCCCTTTTCCCTCCAGTTATCCCATCCCTCCACCCCTCTGGTTACTGTGAGTTTGTTCTTTATATTAATGTCTCTGGTTACATTTTGTTTGCTTGCTTCGTTGATTAGGTTTCACTTATAGGTGAGATCACATAGTATTTGTCTTTCACTGCCTGGCTTACTTCACTTAACATAATGCTCTCCACATCCATGCATGCTATACCACGAAGGCTAGAAGCTCCTTTTTTGTGTGTGTGTGTAGTATTCCACTGTGTAAATGTACACAATCTTTTGATCCACTCATTTACTGATGGGCACTTAGGTTGCTTCCAGCACTTGGCTATTGTAAATTATGCTGCTAGGAATATATGGGTGCACAGGTTCTTTTGAATTGGTGTTTCAGGATTCTTAGGGTATATTCCCAGCAGTGGAATTGCTGGGTCAAAAGGCAGTTCCATGTTTAGTTTTCAAAGGAAATTCCATATTGTTTACCACAGTGACTGCATCGGTCTGCATTCCCACCAACAGTGCACTAGGGTTCCCTTTTCTCCACAGCCTCACCAGCACTTATTGTTTGTTGATTTGTTTATGATGGCCATTCTGACTGGTGTGAAGTGGTATCTCATTATGGTTTTAATTTGCATCTCTCTGATGGCTAGTGATGCTGAGCATTCTTTCATATGTCTCTGGGCCCTTTGTATGTCCTCCTTCTAGAAGTGTCTGTTCAGCTCCTTTGTCCATTTTTTAATTGGGTAGTTTATCTTCCTGGAGTGGAGTCATGTGAGTTCTTTATATATTTTTGAGATAAAACTATTGTCTGAGGTATCACTGGCAAAATATATTTTCCCATACTGTTGGTTCCCTTTTCATTTTGCTGATGTTGTCTTTAGTCGTGCAGAAGCTTTTTATTTTGATGAAGTCCCATCTGTTTATTCTTTCCTTTATGCCCCTTACTCTAGGGGACATATCAGTAGAAATATCGCTGCATGGAATATTTATTTCTCTAGATTGAAAAAACATCACTTCTAGATGACATGAGTAACTCTAAAATAAATCAAAATGAAGTTTATAGGCCTCACAAAAAGTGTGAGCAATCAAACCTGCTCCTCAGTATACACAAAATACAACTTACCATATTTTGCTGTGTATAATGTTCTCCCATGTATAACGTGCACCCACATTTTTGGACCAAACTTTCAGGGGGGGGAAAAAACCTTCCATTTTAATTTTTAAAATTCTATTATTTATTTATTTATATTTAGAAACAAAACCACTTATCGTATTTCAGGGTACCCTTTGCATACGGATATTGTTATTGCTTTCTAGAGTTATACTTTTAACACATAAGCATAAATAAAAGAATTACAAACATTTATATAGATACGGAATTAGTACTACCCATGTACAATGTGCATCCATATTTTTCCCTCAAAAATTTGGGCAAAATGGTGCACATTATACATTGCAAAGTACGGGAAAGCCAAAATCCCAACTGAGTTAGACTCTCAGAAGTTTATTTACATCTATGAGTAACTGTAAAGGAAACAGGGATAAAGGAAAGTACTAAAAGAATGTCAGTCTCAGAAATTCTTTTATGATTTTAAGAGAGTACAAATTTTAGACATAACTTTAAAGTCCCCTAGTGCCACAGTTAACTATAGTCACAGCAAGACTGAAATGAGAATAAGATACCTGTAAAATTTACTTATATTTTCCATGTAATGATTTTTTTCTTTCCTGAAAAAAATATTATTACATTATTCACTAAAATATTATTCATGTAAGACTTGAAACCATGAAAGTCCTAGAAGAAAACAATGGGCAGTAAAATCTCTAGCATTGCTCTTAATAGTATTTTTCCTGCCCTGGCAGGAAAAATGGCCAGTGGATTGAGAGCCAACCCGTGAACAAAGGGGTTGCAGGTGGGATTCCCAATAAGGGCACATGCCTGGGTTGCAGATCAGTTCCCCGGTTTGGGGTGTGCAAGAGGCAACCACACGCTGCTGTTTCTTTCCCTCGATTCCTCCTCCCTTCCCCTTTCTCTAAAGTAAATAAATAAAACATTAAAAAATATATTTTTCCTGATATTATCCCCTTGGACAAAGGAAATAAACAAAAAAAAATAAACAAATGGGATTACATCAAACTAAGACATTTTTGTACAGGGGGGAAAAAAATAACCCACCAGCAAAGCAAAAGGACAACCTATTGAATGGAAGAAGATATTTGCCAATGATAAATCTGATAAGAAGTTAATACCCAATTTTATAAAGAAATCATGCCACAACACCAAAAACACAAACAAAATACATGATTCAACTAAAAACGAGGAGAGGACCCGAACAGACACTTCTCCAAAGAGGACATACCAATGGCCAACAGACATACACACAAAAATGCTCAATGCCACTAATCATCAGAGAAATGCGAATTAAAATCACAATGAGGTATCACCTCACACTTGTTAAGAATGGCTATCATCAATAAATCCATAAACAAGTGTTGGTGAGGATGTGGAGAAGAGGGAACCCTTGTGCACTGTTGGTGAGAATGCAGACTGGTGCAGTCACTATGCAAACAGTATGGAGGTTCCTCAAAAAATTAAAAATGGAATTATATTATGGCTCAGTGACTCCACTTCTGTGTATGTATCTGAAGAATCCCAAAACACTAATTCAAAAGAATATATGCACCCCTAGGTTCACTGCAGGGTTATTTGCAATAGCCAAAATATGGAAGCAACCCAAGTGCCCATCAATAGATGAGTGGATAACATAGTGGTGGTACATATATACAATGGAATATTACTCAGTCATAAAAAGAATGAAATTTTTACCATTTATTTGCAAAAGCATGGATGAACCTAGAGGCTGTTATGCTAAGTGAGATAAGTCAGTCAGAAAGACAAAAACCGTATGACTTCACTTATATACAGAATCTAAAGAAAATAAAAAAACAAAAAGACTCAAACACAGAGAACAGACTAATAGGTACCAGTGAGAGGGACGCTGCGGGACTGGGTAAAGGGATTAAGAAATACAAATTGGCTCTGGCTGGTGTGGTTCAGTGGATTGAGCACCACCCTGAGAACCAAAGGGTCACTGGTTTGATTCCCAGTCAGGGCACATGCCTGGGTTCTGGGCTAGGTCCCTAGCGGGGGGTACATGAGAGACAACCACACACTGATGTTTCTCTCCCTCTCTTTCTGTCTCCCTTCTCCTCTCTCTAAAAATAAGCAAAATCTTTTTAAAAAAGAAATACAAAGAGGCAGTTACAGAATAGTCATGGGGATGTAAAGTACAGCATAGGAAATATAGTCAATAATATTGTAATAACTATGTATGATAGTTACTGACATATTGGGGGATACTTTGTAAAGTATATGATTGTCTAATCACTAGGCGTACATCTGAAACTAATACAAAATAATATTGAGAAATTCCGGTCAAGATGGAGGAATAGGTAGACATGCTTCACCTCCTTGAAAAACCCCCAGGATCACAACTAACCGCAAAACAAAAATAAACAACCCAGAACTGCCAGAAAATTGAACTGTGTGGAAGTTCAACAACTGAGGAATTAAAGAAGCCATATTCATCCCAATGGGTAGGAAGGGAAGAACAGGGAGGCCAGGCAGCAGCCAGTGGAATGGATGGTCCCACATTCATGAATGGTAGATAAAAATCAGGAGGGATACCTTGGGAGTAAATGATCCCAGCCCCAGGCCAGACCCTGAAGCCCAGGATTCCAGTGCTAGTGATGTAAGCCTTATAACTTCTGGCTGTAAAAACCAGTGGGGATAGGGATGCTAGACAAACTGCTAGGATCTCGGGAAAGTCCATTTAAATGTCTCCCAAGGTCCTAGAACTTACGCAAACTCACCCATTCGGGAACCATCACTAGGACAACAGGTAGGAGGGCACCAGTAGAACATGGGGAGTGGGTGAAGTGATTGGAAACGGAGTAAGTGCTAAACAAGCCTCCAGCAGCCAGGCAGTGACACTGTCCCTTCTCCGACCCTTCTCCCACATGCAGAGCCACAAAGTGGTGAAGTGGGTTGCCCCACCCCATACAACTTAACAGGTGTGCTAAGACAGGGAGTTAAAGCAGCTCTACCTAGTACACAGAAACAAACACAGGGAGGATAAGAAATTGAGGAGACAAGGAAATATGGCCCAAATGAAAGAACAAAACCCCAGAAAAAGAACTAAACGAAATAGATAGCCAACCTAGCAGGGGCATAGTTCAAAATACTGGTGATAAGGATGCTCAGAGAACTCACTGAGTACGGCTAAAGCATAAGGGAAGAAATGAAGGCTACACTAAGTGAAATAAAGAAAAATCCACAGGGAACCAATAGTGAAGGGAAGGAAACTGGGACTCAAATCAATTATTTGGAACATAAGGAAGAAATAAACATTCAACCAGAACAGAATGAAAAAAAAAAAAAAAAAAGAATTCAAAAAAACAAGGAGAGAATAAGATGACTCTGACACATCTCCAAAAGTACCAACATCAGAATCATAGGGATGCCAGAACAAGATGAGGAAAAGCAAGAAACTGAAAACTTATTTGAAAAAAATAATGAAAGAAAACTTCCCTAATTTGGCGAAGGAAACAGGCATACAAGTCCAGGAAGTACAGAGAATCCCAAACAAGTTCAACCTAAAGAGGACCACACCAAGACACATCATAATTAAAATGCCAAAGGTTAAAGATAAAGAACCTTAAAGGCAGTAAAGAGAAAAGCAGAGCATTCCCTACAAAACAGTCCCCATAAGATTATCATCTGATTTCTCAAAACAAAACTTACAGGCAAGAAGGGGCTGGAAAGAAGTATTCCAAGCCATGAAAGGCAAGGATCTACAACAAAGATTATTCTATCCAGCAAAGCTATCATTTAGAATGGAAGGGCAGATCAAGTGCTTCCCAGATAAGGTAAAGCTAAAAGAAAAAGAGTTCATCATCACCAAGCCCTTATATGAAATGTTAAAGGGATTTATCTAGGAAAAAGATCAAAACTATGAACAGTGAAATGAAAACAACCATCCACGACTGAACATAAAAAAATAATAACAAACTAAGTAAACAACTAGAACAGGAAAAGAATCACGTAAGTGGAGATCACATGGAGGGTTATCAGCGGGGTGGGGGTGGGGAAATGGAGGAAAAGGTACAGGGAGTAAGTAGCATAAATGGTAGATACAAAATAGACTGGGGGAGGTTAAGAATAGTATAGGAAGTGGAGAAGCCAAAGTACTTATATGTACAACTGATGGAAGTGAACTAAGGGGTAGGGGGCGGATGCTGAAGGGAATGGGGGTACTGGGCAGAGGGGGATTAAGGGGAGAAAAAGGAATGGGACAACTATAATAGCATAATCAATAAAATATACTTAAAAAAACTTTTAAACTCCTAAAACTCATCACTTAATTCGATAAAAGTCAATCTTAAATCCTATTCTCCCAAAGTAAAAATATGGATTGGGAATAAAAAGCAGCCTTATCTTTTAGATAAGAGATGTATTTATGTATCTATAAATACATATAAAGTATTTATAGATAAATCAGATGGAGTATAAGGTTGGCAAATTCCAATGTTGGTATTATTAATGTATACAAATTTTTCATTTATTTTGTCAATTTTACATTTTCTATTTCTCCAGATAGAATTCCAGTTTACGTTGTTTAATGTTATTAGTGTATATTCATATTTATAATTAAATACCTTATATATAAATAAGCTATTGGAGATTACAACCAAACTGTAAATTTATGAGATCAAATTTGACCCATGCACCAATATTTTAGGAAAAAATTAGTTTTGAAAAAACATATATGTCTACCCATACTTTCTCTTGAAAACAATCCACATATCCTTGACAATCATCATAAGTTATCAACCTATATATATTTTATATGTATATATTTTATATACATATAAAATGGGTTAGCAAACTTTTCCTTGCTTTCTACTTGTGAAGGGACCCTATCCAATTTCAATTCAGTTAAAGAGAAATGCTTCCAGGATGAGCCATCAAGAGTAGTACATAAAGTTCTATTAAGGAATCAAACTAGCTGAAGGTTTTTCCCCTACTAAAAGTAACTTTACGATAGAGGTATCATTACTATCTATCCTCAGTCTTCAAGTGAGGTAGCAGAGACTTAGAACAGGTTATTTGTCCAAGGTCTGGTTCCACACCCAGTGCTTATCTCTATTATTCTGCCTCCAATATACCAAATCGATAGACAAAAATATGGTAAATCAAACTATGGAAAATTAGCTATGTCTCCTAGAAGTCATATCACAGATCACCTAAGAAAAATATCACTTTCTCAACTTAATATTTTGGGTTTTTTTTTTTTAAAAAATGAAGGCTGTGATTCAGTATTTAATCAGTTTCAAATGTGCTTTTGCATATTTTATCCTATACAGTAGTTACCTATGAAATAACACATCACCAGCAAAACAACAAATCCCTTGTCTGGATTTTGTAATATCTGTGCCCCTACCTGACACTGGTTAATGGCCGAATGGTTGCCATGGAATGGAGACTGTCTTTCTTTATCTCGGTGATGCCGACTGCTGTGTTTACTTCTCTGCAGTTGCTGGCGTAATTTTGCAATCTAAAAAGGGGAAAATCAACAAGTACATCAGAGTGTAATCCATACTATATAGAACATCCTAGCTTAATAAGAACCAGTAAAATTCAGCCTTAAAAGGTTTTGAATTTTTTAAACCATATCACAAAATCTGATTTAGTGCACTCAATTTTCATATATACACATACATGGGTGCATATGAGTTTATATTTTAAAGAGAAACAAAATTATGTTCCAATATCATTCTGAGCCTTCACGCTTCCCAAGTACTAACCAAGTTTTCAGCATTTAGAATAAATTATATTACAGCCCTGGCCGGTGTGGCTCAGTAGATTTGAGTGCTGGCCTGCAAACCAAAGGGTCACTGATTGGATTCCCAGTGAGGGAACATGCCTGGGTTGCAGGCCAGGTCCCTAGTTGGGGATATGTGAGAGACAACCACACATTGATGCTTCTCTCCCTCTCTTTCTCCTTCCCTTCCCGTCTAAAAATAAAACTTAAAAAATAAAAAAAGAATAAATTAATCACAGCTTTCATAAAGAATTAAAAGATGATAATTATACTCTCATTGCCCCTATGAATCACATTTTATTCAGATTTAATTTCTTTATCAAATACCTTGACTTCAACAGCTCCAAAATTTAAGCAGTGTTTAAAAATCAATTTGAACAAAATGCATTCACAGATACAATCTTTAAATAATATATTTTAATCAATATCTGATATTATTCCTGGACCGAATTTTTGTTTTATTTCTACATTATATGTAAAATGCAAATGTTATAATTATAGGCACAGAAAATGGTAATCACAGCACAGTGACATAATCAACTTGCTCATACTGGATTATTCAATTGCAAGAACATCACCATTATATATAGAAATAGTAAATGTGAACTTGTGACAGCACTACAAGTTTATATATCTGATATTTGTATTAAAGACAGAAAACACACTCTCAGGTAAGTAATGTATACATTTCTCCATTCAAATTTTTATCCAATTATAACTGTTTTTCTGTAATTTCTCAAATAAACAAACTAAAAACAACAACAAAAACAATAACAAAATACTCGCCCCACACACACAATGGAAACTAACAAATTCCTGCTGCCCACAATTTCAAGGAACCAGCTAGCCAACACAGGGGTCAAATTTCCACACCCACTTTCTTGGAATCATTTTCCTGACCTCCTTAAGTTGATCTGTACTGCCCCAGGATGCTGAACGCTTGTGAGACCCTTTCTTCTTTTCAGAGTATTCTTCAGCCCATGCACTCTCTGTCTATAATGGAAAAAAGAGGGAAGGAGAATTTCAGTAAAATAGTTAAGGATGGACCTTGAGGACATTATTCTAAATGAAATAAGTCAGACAGAGAAAAGACAAATACTATATGAGGAACCTAAAAAGCAAACACAGAAAGAGAGATCAGATTTGTGGTTACCAGAGTCAGGGGGTAGATTTGTGGAGGAATTGGATGAAGGTGGTGAAAAGGCACAAACTTACAGTCATGAGATAAGTAAATACTGGAGATGTAATGTACAACGTGATAGTTATAATTACCACTGCTGTATGGTATATTTGAAAGGTGCTAAGAGTAGATCCTAAAAGTTCTGATCACAAAGAAAAAATTATTTTAGAACTATATGAGTGATGAATGATATTAACTAAATTTATTGTGGTAATCATTTCACAGTACATGTATATCAAGTCATTATGCTGTACACCTTAAAATTACACAGTGCTGTATGTGAACTACATCTCAAGAAACCTGAAAAAAATTCCCTTCCTAAAAAATATACCATACTTTTCTATTATAAAAGGTATTCCCACTGCAGAAGAATTAGATATTAGAAAATATCTGAAGTAACACAAATTACCCACAATTCTTCCAGCTCCAGTTAATTAAAATATTTAGCCTAATTCTTGCTTTTTATCACTATTAATTTTTATGTAAGTATAATATTTATTGAACAAATTAAAACTAACAATAGCTAACAGTCTTATCTTATTGTGTGATAGGCATGGTGTTTAATTAAAGTACAGTAAATGGTCTTCATTGTATTATCTGATTTAATACATAAAGTTTTCTGTAAGTTTTACAGATAAGGAAGCTGTGACAATGAGGTTAGGTAACTTGCCCTACAGTCTCACAGGAAGTGGCAAAAGCCAAAACATAAACCTAAGACTGCAGAGTTCATTCATCGTAACCTCTATACTATGTCTTGTCTTGCTTTAAAATATTTGCAGAGGATAGCCTCAAAAATGTTAAATCCTTAGTGGTTATACAAAATCCAAAATTTAAAAACAGTATATCAGAAAAAAATATGAGTTCTTGATACATGAACATATACTCAACATCACCCGTAATAAGAGATATGCAAGTTACAACTTCACTGATGATTTGGTAGTAATGCAATCTCCTACACTGCTGGTTAGTACAACCTTTTTGGAAGGGGATTCAATAACTGCTGTCAGTTACAAATGCACCTACCATATACGACATAGTGATTCCTCTTTTGCTAAATTATCTTGCTCATACACAAACTGTGTATCTTTTCCACAAAATGGTATTATTCCCTGTAGCACTGTTTTTACAAGTAAAAGATCAGAAGAATGTAAATACAGGAATGGCTAAATATATTTGGTATATCTTTACAACAGAATACTATAAAAAATGAATATGGAGGCTTTGGCCAAACTGGCAGAGTAGGTAAATATGGTACTCACTACTCACATCCTCCCACAGGAAAATTACAACTAAACTACAGAACCACCATCATTGAGAACAGCCTGAAGTCTAGCTGAACACAGATCCTATGACTAAGGATATACAGAAGAAGCTGCATGGAGAGTGGTAGGAGGGGTGGAGATGTTGAATGGGCTAGTCCCACACCCATATGTGGAGGTTAAAAATTGGGAGGGATATCTCAGCTCTGGAGGTACCCCCTAGGGAGTGAGGAGTCCTAGCCCCACACCAGGCTCCTAAGTCTAGGGATCCAGTGCCAGCAAGAGAAGTCCCCGCAACTCTTGGCTGTGAAAACGAGTAGGGATTGTGGCTGAGTGAGATGGAGGGCTTCAGGAGTCCCAGAAATTTTCTTGAAGGGCGCACACACACACACACTTACCTGACCCACTCACTCTGAGCTCCAGCACTGGAGCAATAGAGACGTATGGGAGAATTGAATTGTATGGATTTAGGGGCAGCTTTCTCCCAGAGAGACATGCTAGCATAGGCCACTGTTCCTTTGCTGAGACACTCCCCCACCCCACAATCCCCTCAGAGCCAGTGGGCACGATATCAGAGTCTCCATCAACCTAGTTAAAACCAGTTTACTCTGCCCTGGTGTTCCTTGAGACTGTGACCCAACAAACTTCTGGGTCCCCCAAACCAATTCCAGTGTTGTTTCCATATGAACAGCCTGAATTGATCCATGCTAGGAACTTTCCTAAAATTTCGCAAAGGTCCAAAACCCAAAACAAGCAGCATCTGGACTCCCCATGCCCTAAACCTCTGGCTAAGCATCCCAAGCTCAACACTAGCAGCTGCCAGTCTTGGAGTGCAGCTTGTCTCCTTGCAGGCACCTCCAAGCCCAGCACAAGAGGCAACCATCTGCAGAACACTTTGTAGTTCATGCTGGATGGCCCCATGCAGGGCATAGGCAGCAGCTGACTTTGGCCTGTTTCCCCCAGGTAGCCCCTGAGCCAGCACACCTGGTGGACAGCTTCAGAACATGAGAAAGCACTACCCAGCCACCTCCACAAGTGACACACTGAACACGCAGACTCATCGGGCACCAGTCCTGAACAGATCAAAGCTCCAGAAAAAATATAACTAAGTGATGAAGAGATAACCAACCTATCAGATGGACAGTTCAAAACCCTGGTAATCAGGATGTTAACAGAAATGGTTGAGTGTGGTCGCAAAATAGAGGAAAGAGCAATGGCTATGAAAAGTGAATTAAAGGAAAATTCACAGGGAACCACTAGTGACGGGAAGGAAATTGGGACTCAAATCAACAGTGTGGACTAGCAGGAAGAAAGAAACATTCAACCAGAACAAAAATGAAGAAATAAAAATTCAAAACATAAGGAGAGACTTAGGAACATCTTTAGGAGAGAACTCCGGGACATCTTTAAACATCCCAACATCTGAATCATAGGGGTGCCAGAAGGAGAAGAGGAAGGGCAAGAAGTTGAACACTTATTTGAAAAAATAATGAAGGAGAACTTCCCTAATCTGGCAAAGGAAATAGACTTCCAGGAAGTCCAGGAAGCTCAGATAGTCCCGAAGAAGTTGGACCCAAGGAGGAACACACCAAGGCACATCATAATTACATTACCCAAGATCAAAGATAAGGAGAGAATCTTAAAAGCATCAAGAGAAAAGGACACAGTTACCTACAAAGGAGTTCTCATTACACTATCAGCTGATTTCTCAAAAGAAACCTTACAGGCAAGAAGGGGCTGGAAAGAAGTATTCCAAGCCATGAAAGGCAAGGACCTACATCCAAGATTACTGTATCCAGCAAAGCTATCATTTACAATGGAAGGGCAGATAAAGTGCTTCCCAGATAAGATAATCAACATATATTAAATACCAAGGACTGTATTACACACTAACATTAGACAGGACAGAAATATAGAAGGTCAAACTATAGGGAAATAAACATGTAAATAAAACATATATGCAGACAATGATAATTCTCATGTGAGGGAAAGTACAGGGATCGAATGAGCCACAATTAAGTCTGTTTTATCTATATTTGTGCTACTTAAATGAGCTTTCTCAATATGAGCACCAGAATATTGGTTGCAATAATTATGTCAGACCTAGTCGATGGGACTGTATGAGTATAATTCAAGTGGTTTTTAATTCAGAAATTTATAAACATACTAAGAGGATTAAAACTAAACCTACACAATGAGCACCAACATACAACACCTGTGTGTCAGATATAACCTAACTTCTCATTTAAAAACTAATGAGAGTTCTTGGACAGTCAGAGAACATGTACTCATTATACAGCTCAGTATTTCTCACCTGTTGCAGCAGTCACTAGATAATGATAAAAATTCAGAAACCTGTCAGGTGCCTCTTTTGATATCGATTGGATTTAATATTTTTTCTAATTTATTTTGTCAAGACTCTCATTATCAGATAGAAAGGTGAAAACTCTTTGCTATGTGTTTACTCAAGACAAAGTTCTCCTTAAGAACATTCTCTACAAAAACTATTTTTAAGAAGGCTTTGATTTTTCCCTAATATGTTCTGCAAATGCTGCCTGTTTAATTATTATCCTGCAATGCCTGTAATACATTTGTTTGCTGTCCTACTTTGCTTAATGACTAATCATCTAGAAGAAAATTTTGCCAACACCAGATATGTTGGTTTTATAAGGTTGCCGTAATTACCCACAGACTGAGTGACTCAAATAATAGAAATTTATTTCTTACGGTTTTACAGGACAAAAGCAAAGTTTTAGCAGGTTTGGTTTCTCCTGAGTCCGCTCTCTTTGGCTTGCAGACAGCCATCTGCGTGCTGTGTGCTCACATCACCTCTCCTTTGTGCACACCCATCCCTGGTATCTGTGTGCCCACATATTTTCTTATAAGGATTTCATTCAGATTGGATTGGGGTGCATTCTAAGGGCCTGGTTTTAACTATCTTTTTAAAGGCCATATGTCAAAATACCGTCACATTCTGAGATACTGGGGGTTAGTACTTCAATATATAAATTTTATGGAGATCAAATTCAGTCTATGCACTGGATATTTTCACTTTTCAAAATCTTATTTACTTCTTTACTTTTCAAAATCCTCTTGACTTTCAATTTTTTTTTAAACACAGGTGTCTTAAAGATATGTAGACTTCAGAGATAGAAAACGACCATTCCCCGACTACTGGCCAAAATGGAGGCATAGGTACAGACACTGTGCCTCCTCGCACAACCAAAAGAAGGACAACAATAATTTAAAAACAAAACCAACCAGAACTGACAGAAAATCGAATTGTATGGAAATCCAACAACCAAGGATATAAAGAAGAACCATTCATCCAGACTGGTAGAGGGGCGGAGATGTGCAGCTGGGCAGAGAGGACTTGCAGCAATGAGGCGGGTGGCGGACCCAGCAAGGTGGCGGATTGTGGAGTGGGGTGGGCAAAGCTGCAGCTGGCCAGCAAGGCAGCAGCTGGTGGACCAGGTGACACACTGTGCAACCCAGAGTTCCAGCAAAGGGAAATAATAGCCTCAAACTTCTGATTGAAAACCTCTGGGGAGGGGTTGAGGCAACAGGGTGAGAAACTCCCAGACTCACAGGAGAGTTCTTGGCTCTCCTGGAACGAACACAAACTCACCCACTCAGGAAGCAGCACCAGAAGGGCCCAATTTGATTGTGGGTAGTGGAGGGAGTGACTGAAAACTGGCAGAGAATGGAGCAAGCACCATTGCTGCCTATCAGACCCCTCCCCCACATACAGCATCACAGTGCAGAGAGGAGCGGTACCCCACCCTGGTGAACACCTAAGGCTCCACCCCTTTATGTCTTAACAGGCACACCAAGACAAAAAAAAAAAGGTCCAAATGAAAGAACAGATCAAAGCTCCAGAAATAATTCAACTAGGCAGCAAAGACCTGACCTATCAGATGCACAGTTCAAAACACTGGTAATCAGGAAGCTCACAGAATCGGTTGAATTTGGTCACAAATTAGATGAAAAACTGAAGGCTATGCTAAGAGAAACAAAGGAAAATGTACAGGGAACCAATACTGATGCGAAGGAAACTGGGACTCAAACCAAAGGTGTGGATCAGAAGGAAGAAAGAAACATACAACCAGAAAAGAATGAAGAAACAAGAATTCAAAAAAAAAATGAGAAGAGGCTTAGGAACCTCCAGGACATCTTTAAATGTTCCAACATCCGACTTATAAGGGTACCAGAAGGAGAAGAGGAAGACTAAGAAATTGAAAACTTATTTGAACAAATAATGAAGGAGAACTTCCCTAATCTGGAAAAGGATACAGACTTCCAGAAAGTCCAGGAAGCTCAGAGTGTCCCAAAGAAGCTGGACTCAAGGAGGAACACACCAAGGCACATCATAATTACATTACCCAAGATTAATCAGAAGGAGATAATCTTAGAAGCAACAAAAGAAAAGGACACAGTTACCTACAAAGGAGTTCCCACAAGACTGTCAGCTGATTTCTCCAAAGAGACCTTACAGGCAAGAAGGGGCTGGAAAGTAGTATTCCAAGTCATGAAAGGCAAGGACCTACATCCAAGACTGCTCTATCCAGCAAAGCTTTCATTTAGAATGGAAGGGCAGATAAAGTGCTTCTCAGAAAAGGTCAAGTTAAAGGAGTTCATCATCACCAAGCCCTTATTACAGGAAATGTTAAAGGGATTTATGTAAGAAAAAGAAGATAAAAAATAGGAACAGTAAAAATGACAGCAAACTCACAGTTATTAACAACCACACCTAAAAGCAAACTAAGCAAACAACTAGAACAGGAAAGAATTACAGAAATGGAGATCACATGAAGGGTTATCAACAGGGGAGGGGGAGAGAGGGGGAAAGGTACAGAGAATAAGTAGCATAAATGGTAGGCAGAAAGTAGACAGGGGGAGGGTAAGAATAGTATAGGAAATGTAGAAGCCAAAGAACTTACAAGTATGACCCACAGACATGAACTAAAGTGAGGAAGTGTGGGAGGGAGGAGGTGTGCAGGATGGAGTGAAGAGGGTGAAATGGGACAACTGTAATAGCATAAACAATAAAATATATTTTAAAAAAAGAAAATGACCATTCCAAAAACTCTGTACTTCTGTATTGTTTTCTTATTAATAATTAGTGCCCTAGTATTTATATTTAAATTGACACCTCTGTTTTCTAAAACGTATAATTCTGATTTTTCTTTATTGAGCCCAGAGAAAAACATTTTATTTTTCTTCTTCCTCTACAAGATGCACTTGAAGGAAAAAAAAAACAAAACCATAGCAGGAAGAGTTACTCCAGTGGTTATCAAGATTTATTAAATCTAAAGTAACTAACATTACTTTACTATATTACATTGACAAAAGGATAGACTTAAGAATGGATCAAAATAAGGAGTCCAGCAACAGATCAGTATATATAGAGACACTTAAATTAAAACTTAATTGGTATTGCAAAGCATTGTTATTAATCAATTGACTAATGTTGAAAAAGATTATATTTTATCCCCATTTCATAGCACACAAAAAAATCAAGTCCAGGCACATTGTATTGGGTAGGCTGAAAAGTTGGTTTCTTTTTTTCTATACAGTGGCTTTAGTTGTGCTTAGTTGTCTTGAACTTTACTGGAAACAATTTTGTTAGATTGTATTGTGACAGCTCTCATATCAGCATGCATTTAAAAAAACATTGAAATTGGTGAATTTTTGTGCAGCCATCTTAATATTGAAAATGTTAGAAGATACGCAACATTTTCAGTGTATTACACTTTACTAATTCAAGGTAGTATTTCAAGAGAGGTAGAAACAACTGAAACACACACTGATGCAGACTCCAACCAGCAGTGTCCGCAGTGTTGTGGATGAACAAATTCATACGAACTGCAGAAGTCCTGTGGAGAAAAGGGATGGCATGGCCACTCTCTGAGTGAGGGAGCACCCCAACCCTTGCCTGGACGGGCTTTTATTGCTTTCTGGGAGCATTACATCAACGAAGGTTCTTATTGATTATCCCCAGATTTGCTTTAGGTGATTACTTTTTACGGATAACAAAGAAAAGGATGTTGCAAATCAAGGGAAAATATGGATGAACTGGTTACACTCCATCCTTGGAAGGTTTAGAATAGACTTTAGGAAGTTACTTCAAAGTTATGCATGAAATATTTGCTGCCTTAACTCAGGGTGAGGGAGTTTTAGCAAAAGCAAGCCTCAAAGCAGTCTAGATATAAGCAGGCCTGGTTCCTCATGGGAAAGCTGGTCTGTGGGCCTGGCTCCTCCTGTGTGCTGCCTTGCGCCTGTTGGTTTTCTAAATCAGGGCTGATCTATATTCACTATTGCCATTCAGACCGGTTCCCCATAACACACACAAAAAGATTTGTGCTGTGCATGGTGAAGATACTGTGACTGATTGAACACGTAAAAAGTGGTTAGCGAAGTATCTTGGTACTACTGACATTTTGGCCAAATAAATCTTTGCTGTGGGGCTGTCTTATGCACAACAAGATGTTTAGCAGCACTCCTTGCCTTTTGCCCACTAGAAGCCAGTAACATGAGACAGCCAACATGCTCAAAATATCCAAATTAATAAAGTTATTAATGAAAATGAAAAATGTATCATTTATTTTATGGAAAAAAGCTAATTGGACTTTTTGGCCAATCCAATATATCTATGTAAAAGGTAAACTTCTCAAAGATAAAGTGCCTTTCAAAGTGTGATCCTCAGACCACCAGAATCAGCATCATATGAAAGCCGTAAAAAATGCAAATTCTTGGACCTCTCTCCTGACCTAAAAAACTAAAAACTCTGGGGTATGTCCAAAAAATCTGTTTTGTTTTGTTTCTTTAATTCCTAGATGCTGCTGATGCCCACTGAAGTCTGAGTACCACATATGAAGGAGAATATTTCATGACCTTGGAGAAGGAGTAAAGAATTTACAGGAAAAATAACTAATCATAAAGAACAATATTAATTAATTGTATCCTGTTAAAAAAATACTTTCCATCATAATACAACATTAAGAAAGTAAAAAGTAAACCAGAGACTGATAGAAAATATTCACAATACATGTATTCAACAAAACACCAGTATACAAACATTATAAAGAACTTGAAATCGGTAAGAAAAAGGCTGACATCCTCCCCTCATCACACACACACACACACACACACACAAATAGATAAAAACTTAAAGTGGTACTTCACAAAACACTGTATCTAAGTGGCTAATAGGCATATGTTAAGTACCATTAGGAAAATATAAACCACAACAATTAGATGCATTACACCCATACAAGAATGGCTAAAATTAAAGGGTTAATAATATCAAATATGAGTGAGTTTGTACAGAAGATCAAAGGTAGATTAGTAAAACCACTACAAAAACCCATTTGCCAGGATCTATTAAATGTAAAAAATATACACCACACGTGACTCAGCAATTCTGTTTCTATGTATAGTGTTATGAGAAATAAATGTTTATGTTATCAAAATACATGCACAAAAATGTTCAATGACCCACCTTCCTCAAAGTCAAGGATTGTCCGATGGGGTGTTAATTCCCTCCACATTTGCAGTTTTAAGCACCCACAAATGATAATCAGCTTCTCAGAAGTGTCCTGACATCATGTTAAAGCCTTAGTACAGCAATGCAAAGGACATGCAGTGCAGCCAAAGTTACGTTTTGCTGCCTTGCAATGGCTGTGGGGGAAGTGTACTGAGAAGCTACTAGGCAGGACAGAAGAAGTGACTGATACAAGTAGGTTTTAACCAGCAAACAAAAGATATATACACAGAATCAATTATTTTTTCCACAGGAAATCTTTGATAGGCCAGGTCAGTAACTATGTAACTCCCAGTAATACCGAGTCAAATACAGACATTCACAAGCATCTAGTTAAAGCTCTTTAATGATGTCTAAAGAGAAATTCCTATTAAATTCTATGTTGCTCACCTTCTCTCTATTGTGAATTAAAAACCCAGTGCCTGATGTGCAGCTGTTCACTTGCAGTTAACAGCTATTCGTCTGTTAGGACCGTTATCTCAGCCCACCACTTTAAGAAGATGAGACAAACTCAGTATGGTACGTTGCAAGTAAACTATATTGATGTGGGAAATTACTCTGGGATATTTACCCCAGATGTTTTCCACATAGTTACAGTTACCCTCACATGAAGTCTCTATATTGCGTTTGTAATCTAAAAATCTTAGTGTCTCCGGTTTTTGTTACTTAACTCTCCAAATTAAAGTATGTATAAGAAATTATACCAAGTAGATTCCAGTATACAAATTTAATTTCATTATTCTAAAACCAGCCACATAATTTCTATCTATATAACTTTAATTATATTTTATTAAAAGTATATTCAGATGGGTCAATTCTTTTACATATAAAAATTATACATGGTAAAAACTAACTGACACATCAAATATTGAACTTTACCAGTAAATGTTTTGCTTTTGGAGGTCATCTTTTGTAGCCATCATTTCTACAAAAGTGCAGTTTTCTCTGATTAACTTGTACAGATCTAAATGTGACTATATGCAGTTGTATCCTCTAAGTATTTTGTTTTGGTTTACTGCTATTTATATTTATTTTATAATTTAAATAAAGCAAGAATAGTTTAGCTCATTGACCTTTGACTTGGATTAGTTTGTTATATTGCTAATTTAGTTCTCAAAAAAACTTTGCAAACTGTGTAATAACTGTGCAGGCTCTGAACTGAGAAAAGCATATAGTATAGGAGTAAATGTTATATTATATATTCTATCATGTCCTTTACAAATAAACATAGTTAAGTTTCTTGGTTTAAATCCTTCTGACTTGTAGCACAGGAGCTCCAAACCTGGGAGCTGCTTAAGTGTTTGTGATATTCTGAAAAAAACTACCCGGTGGACTAACAGATGTGGACGTGCTGTTTATTACTCACATTACAGGGGAGCCCACCCATGGTGACAGGTTGGTGTGAGAGAATGCACCTCCTCCTGTCTCAGACTCCTTATAAAAGGTCCCAGACAAAGGCAGCACATGTCCAGGTTGTACAAACCTACATATGATCTGGAGGTACATCATATCAGTGCACAAGTGAAGAAGGAAAAGGTCAAGTAGTAGTCACAGGACAAGAAGCTGCTCCCAAAAGGAGATAAGGAATTACAATACATTCCCCAAACAATACACATCTTGCCTTAACTACTCCACATGGCTTTAAGTGTGTGTGTGTGTGTCTATGTGTGTGTGTATGAGATATTGTTAGTAAGATTGGAACCTTCACTACAATGATGAATACAAATGGTGAGCACAGATATCCTTGCCTTGCCCCCAACCTTCCAAGAAAAGCAGTGTCAACATTTAGTAAGATGTTAGCTGTATATTTTCATGCCCTTAATAAAACTGAGAAGGTGCCCTTCCATTGGAAGTTTTGACATGAAGAGGTGCTGAATGTTTCATATGTTTTATTTCTATCTATTGAGAAAAAATGTGATTATTCTGTTACTCTGTTACACCATGGTGAATTATAATGCTTTTAAAATTTTCAGTAAATCTTCCTTATATGGGATAAACCCGCATAGTTATCATATAATAACTTTTTTGGAAATATATTTATTGATTATGCTATTACAGTTGTCCCATTCCCCCCCCTTCACTCCACTCCATCCTGCCCACCACCTCCCTCCCACATTACCCCCCTATAGTTCATGTCTATGGGTCATACTTATAAGTTCTTTAGCTTCTACATTTCCTATACTATTCTTACCCTCCCCTTATTTTCTGCCTACCATTTATGCTACTTATTTTCTCTACCTTCCCCTTCTCCCCCTCCCCTGTTGATAACCCTTCATGTGATCTCCATTTCTGTAATTCTTTCCTGTTCTAGTTGTTTGCTTAGTTTGCTTTTAGGTGTGGTTGTTAATAACTGTGAGTTTGCTGTCATTTTTACTGTTCCTATTTTTTATCTTCTTTTTCTTACATAAATCCCTTTAACATTTCCTGTAATAAGGGCTTGGTGATGATGAACTCCTTTAACTTGACCTTATCTGAGAAGCACTTTATCTGCCCTTCCATTCTAAATGATAGCTTTGCTGGATAGAGCAGTCTTGGATGTAGGTCCTTGCCTTTCATGATTTGGAATACTTCTTGCCAGCCCCTTCTTGCCTGTAAGGTCTCTTTGGAGAAATCAGCTGACAGTCTTATGGGAACTCCTTTGTAGGTAACTCTGTCCTTTTCTTTTGCTGGTTCTAAGATTCTCTCCTTCTGTTTCATCTTGGGTAATTATGACGTGCCTTGGTGTGTTCCTCCTTGAGTCCAGCTTCTTTGGGACACTCTGAGCTTCCTGGACTTCCTGGAAGTCTATTTCCTTTTCCAGATTAGGGAAGTTCTCCTTCATTATTTGTTCAAATAAGTTTTCAATTTCTTAGTCTTCCTCTTCTCCTTCTGGCACCCCTATAAGTCGGATGTTGGAACGTTTAAAGATGTCCTGGAGGTTCCTAAGCCTCCCCTCATTTTGAATTCTTGTTTCTTTATTCTTTTCTTGTTGAATCTTTCTTTCTTCCTTCTGATCCACACCTTTGGTTTGAGTCCCAGTTTCCTTCGCATCAGTATTGGTTCCCTGTACATTTTCCTTTGTTTCACTTAGCATAGCCTTCAGTTTTTCATCTAATTTGTGACCAAATTCAACCAATTCTGTGAGCTTCCTGATTACCAGTGTTTTGAACTGTGCATCTGATAGGGTGGGTCGTTGATGCTTACTTGAATTGTCTCTGGAGCTTTGATCTATTCTTTCATTTGGACCATTTTTTTTGTCTTGGTGTGCCTGTTAAGACATAAAGGGGTGGAGCCTTAGGTGTTCACCAGGGTAGGGTACCGCTCCTCTCTGCACTGTGATGCTGTATGTGGGGGAGGGGTCGAGAGGGAGCAATGGCGCCTGCTCCACTCTCTGCCGGATTTCAGCCACTCCCTCCACCACCCACAATCAAACTGGGCCCCTCTGGTGCTGGTTCCCGAGTGGGTGGGCCTGTGCATGCTCTAGGTCCCTGTGGGTCTCTCCAGCAAACTCTCCTGTGAGGCTGGGAGTTTCTCCTGCTGCCGCCTCAACCCCCAGGGTTATTTTCAGTCAGAGGTTTGAGGCTTTATTTCCCCATGCTGGAGCCCTGGGTTGCGCGTTCTGTTTTGCTCCCCCGAGTTCCTCCCGGTTTATCTAGGTGCAAATGTGGGGCCGAGGGCGGGGTCTGCTAGCTGTCCCACTGCCTGCCCCGTTCGTTCCACATTCCACTACCTCTCGGATCCGCCAGCCATGTTGCCTCGAGTCCTCTCCACCCTGGCGGCCAGTCTCCTCCATCTCCGCCCCTCCTACCGGTCTGGATGAATGTTTCTTCTTTATCTCCTTGGTTGTTGGGACTTCCATGCAGTTCGATTTTCTGTCAGTTCTGGTTGATTTTTGTTTTTAAATTGTTGTTGTCCTTCTTTTGGTTGTGCGAGGAGGTGTAGTGTCTACCTACACCTCCATCTTGGCCGGAAGCCCATATAATAACACTTTTATATACCGCTGGATTCTATTAAATTTTGTTAAGAATTTTACATGTATGTTTATAAGAAATATTGATATACAGTTTTATTTTCTTGTAATTTTTTGTAAGTTTTTAGTGGTAGAAATATGATGATCTTATAAAGTAAATTAGAAATATCTTCTCTGTTTTCTGAAAGATTTTAATGTAAGATTGGTATTTCCTCTTTTAAATGTATGAATTCAGCAAGCTTTGTGAGTCACACAAGTTTTCTTTCTGGGAGGATTTTAATAACAAATTATTTTAATATTTATTTTTGTTCACTGTATTTTTTAAAGATTCTATTTATTTATTTTTAGAGAGGGGTAGAGAGGGAGAAAGAGTGGGAGAGAAACAGCAATGTGTGGTTGCTTCTCATGTGCCCCAACTGGGGAACTGGCCTACTACCTAGGCATGTGCCCTACACTGGGAATCAAACTGGTACCCTTTTGTTCACAGGACAGCAAACAATTCATTGAGCCATACCAGCTAGAGCTGTTCACTGCATTTTACATTTAATATTTAACACTTAACAAATTTTATTAATGCCAAGGTAGTCAGATGTTATCTCAGTTGATAACATTTCTACTGGATCCACCTTATTTTTTAATTAATTTATTTCTTTAAAGATATTTTATTGATTGTGCTATTACACTTCTCCCCCATTTTGCCTCCCTTTATTCCCCTCCACCCTGCTCCACCCATCACACCTTAGTTCATGTCCAAGTGTAGTATATAAAAGTTCTTTGGTTTCTGCATTTCCCATACTGTTCATAACCTCCCTGTATCTATTTTGTACCTACTATTTATGCTTCTTATTCCTTGTACCTATTCCTCCATTCTCCCCCGACCCCTTCCCTACTGATAACCCTCCATGTGATATCCATTTCTGTAATTGTTCCTGTTCCAGTTGTTTGTTTAGTTTGTTTTTGTTTTTTTAGGTTCAGTCATTGATAGTTGTCAGTTTGTTATCATATTACTGTTCATATTTTTGATATTCTTCTTAGATATCATATTTTCAGACTATAACACGCACCCCCATTTGGGAGGAAATGGGAGTGCGTCTTATAGTCCAAATGTAGCTTACCTGGCTCACTGGTGGGGGTGGGGGGTGGCAGTGGAGCGGGGTCACAGGAAGCAGGAGCAGGGTTGCCACTGCAGGAAGCTGGCAGTGGCAGGAGTAGGGCCACACTGCGGGCCCTGAGCTGAGAGGAGGAGGTGTACTGGTGGTGAGCAGCAAGGGAGGCAGGAGCAGAGTCCCCAGTGTGGCATACTATAGTGCTATGGAGGAGGATACATAAGGTGCAGGCAGGTTATGAGAAGAAAGCCTGCGGCACCCAAACACAACTCCATCACGTGACTGGTGTGTCCCCCATTAACATTAACATAGGTAAATTCCACTGCAGGGTGACCTGTCAATATGGCCCTGCAGCTGTTGCAAAACTACAACTCCCATCATGCTTGGACAGGTTGGGATGATGGGAGCTGTAATTTGGCAACAGCTGAAGACCCACACAGATTGTGCAAAACTGCTGTCCCCATACAAGAGTTTTGTTGAACCTGTGGCCCTCCAGCAGATCTCACCATAATAATGCATCATCCACTGATGTTCTCAGCTACAGTGACCCCATTAACTATGAAGGACACAGTGCTGATAGTTCTGTCATTATTGTATTTTGTGGTAGAAAGATATGATAGTGTACTGTAGTCTCCTGCTGAATCTACCGTAACTGTCGAAAGATGTCAAAGCAGAAAAGGATTTCTGCTTTAAAGAATGTTATAAAATATTTTACCACATTTTTTGCTTCAAAATTTTTTTTTCCTATTTTCCTCCCCTAAAACCTAGGTGTGTCTTATGGTCCAGCGCGTCCTATAGTCCGAAAAATATGGTAAGTTCCTTTAACATTTCATGTAATAAGGGCTTGGTGATGATGAAGCCTCTTCTCATTTATTTGAATTCTTGACTCTTCACTCTGTTCCGGTTGAATGTTTATTTCTTCCTTCATGTCTAAACCGTTGATTTCAGTCCTGGTCTCCTTCCCATCACTGTTGGTTCCTTGTGAATTTTCCCTTAATTAACTTTTCATAGCCATCGCTCTTTCCTCTATTTTGCAACCACACTCAACCATCTCTGGGAACATCCTGATTACCAGTGTTTTGAACTGTGCATCTGATAGGTTGGTTATCTCTTCATCACTTAGTTATATTTTTTCTGCAGCTTTGATCTGTTTTTTCATTTGGGCCTTTTGTCTCGATGTGCCTGTTATGTAGTAAAGAGCAGAGCCTTAAGTATTCACTAGGGCAGGGCTACCCATGTTGCTACATTGTGATGCGGTACATGGGGGAGCGGTCCGAGAGGGAACAATGCCACTTGCTGGGCTCTCTGCCGGCTTTCAGTCACTTCCCCTGATACCCACAAGAAAATTGGGCCCTTCTGGTGCTGATTCCCAGGTCGGTGGGTTTGCGTACCTTCTAGGACCCTGTCGGTCTCTCCAATGGACTCTTCTGTGAGGCTGGGAGTTTCTGCCCCAACCGCAACCCACACAGATTTACAATCAGAGGTTTTGAGGCTTTAT
Source organism: Desmodus rotundus (assembly GCF_022682495.2). Lineage (NCBI taxonomy): Eukaryota > Metazoa > Chordata > Mammalia > Chiroptera > Phyllostomidae > Desmodus > Desmodus rotundus. Next base: position 182,731,442 of record NC_071388.1, on the reverse strand, counting down.
TTCCCCTTGCTGGATCCCTGGGTTGCTTAGTCTGTCTCACTCCCCAGGTGTTCCTCCTGGTTTATCCACATGCAAATGTGGTACTGCCTGCGCTGGTCCCCCAGCCACCATCTTGCCACAAGTCTTTTCTGCCCCAGCTGGCCATCTCCACCCCTCCTATCTGTCTGGATGAATGTTTCTTCTTTCATGCCTTAGCCGTTGGACTTCCATACAGTTCAATTTTCTGGCAGTTCTGGTTGTTTTTTGTTTTTAAATTGGCTGTTTTCCTTCTTTTTGTTGTACGAGGCGGCACAGTATATCTAACTACACCTCCATCTTGGCTGAAGTCCATGTGTTATATATTCTAAGGAAATTTCTATTCAGTTTATGTCATCTTTTTAGTCTTCATACCTCTTAATTTCTGTTTTACATATTCAGCAGCTCCTTAACTTTGTTATTTCAGGATCACACATGTAAAATATTTTCGGACTCTAATCTCAGACTTGTAATTAGTAATTCTTAAGGACAGAGGGAGAGAAAGAGGGAGAGAGTGAGGGAAGGTGGGAAGGAAATAAAGAAAAAAAGCCAGCAGTCAGTGAATATAGAAAGATAGAAAAACTTCCTCCCCTATGTAATTACGTGAATTTTTTTCTTTTTATCTTGTTACTGAGATGAGTGTGTAGTAGAAGAGTGAGTTGCAACTTTCACCTTGTTTACCTGGTATCAGGGTCTTATCTCCTGATCCCAGTGACCACAACAGTCAAACCGAAGGGAACCCATACAATGCTCGAACACCTAAATATCAGGTCCTGTTTGATTCTTGATTCCCCTTTATTGTTTTGTTCCTTGACTTCGCTGTGAAAGCAGCTCTGCATTTAAAAATAATTAAAATATATTTTTTATCTTGTATGCCTGAGACTTTGTATTATATGTTGTCAATTGATGGTTGTTGGTGCCAAATCAATACCAACAGGAATTCTAGATTTCGGATGCGGTGAATAATTAAACTTTATTCAGTGCAAAACCACTCAATTGTAATACAGCACAGCTATATAAACAGCATGGCTACGAAGAGACCCTGGGTCAAGAACCCTCTTCAGCTAGACAGCTCTGCTCTGCTCTAGTCTGCTCAACCTGATCCAGTGTGCTCCACCCTGCACTTTTCTGGCTTGCTCTGCTCTGCTGTGTTCCATCAAGATGTCTTTAGTGTTTCAGGTCCAGATGGGGACATGCTCTTCAGCCTTCATTGGCAAGGGAAAGTGTGCTCCTCTGAGCCACAGGGGAGCTGACTAATGTAGACAGAAGTCCCTGCCCTGGTTCCTGACTGCTCTGTCCTAATGAAAATCTTTGAAGTCTGACTGGTTCAAAAGGCACTATTCTGACTAGTCAGAATGAAGCTATTCTGATTGGTTGGTGAAGATATTGATGGGGCTACAGCTGTTCATCTCCAATTGGATGGGCAAAGTCATAGAGTCCTATTAGGTGAAACAAAATTCTAAAAGCTTCTTCGTAAGAGCTAGCTCAGAGGACTGAAACAAAGTGCAAAATTTTGGTTCAGTACAGGAGACAGGCAGCTTAATGCAGTCTTCTCCCTTAAGTGCAGTTTGCATGAAAGGCCCTTATTTAGAAATAGCTGCTATGCCCCGGTTTTTGTTTATTTTTAAAATATAAGCCCAGTTGGGCCACCAGAATCCCTTCTTAGTAGGTATGTTCTTTCTCAGGGTTCTCAATGTCTTTTCAGGTAATGTTGTGTGCCATCGTTTCAGAAATAAATCCGTAACTGTGTTTTACACATTATATACAGGAATGTAAGAATCATGTAATGAAACAATGCTTTAGGTTTTAAAGTGAGTCAGGGAAGACTGAGATTGTATTGAATGAATAGGGAGTATGAGAAAATAGAAAGGAGGTTAGGAGCTGTGCTGGAGGCTAAATGGGAGAATGACTGACTGCTCAGACATGGAAAAGTGAGAAATATGGAGGCACCAAGATATGGAAACAACTCAACTGCTCATCGATAGACAAGTGGATATAAATTTTGTGGTACACAGATACAATGGAATATTACTTGGCCATAAAAAACAATGAAATCTTACCATTTGTGACATCATGGGTAGATCTAGAAGGTATTGTGCTAAATGAAAAAAGTCAGTCAGAGAAAGAAAAACATCACCTGATTTCATTTATACCTGGAATCTGTACAACAAACTAGACAAAGAAAATTGAAAGAAAGTTATAGAAGAGACTGATGGTTGAGGGGGTTGGGCAGGAAATGGGGGAATGGGTGAAATAAGTGAAGAGATTAAGAAGTATAAATTGATAGTTACAAAATAGTCATCGGAATATAAAGTACAACATAAGGAATATAGTCAATAATATTGTAGTAACTATGTATGGTGACAGGTGAGTACTGAAAATATTAGAGGGAACACTTTGTAAAGATACGATTTTCTAACCACTATGCTGTACACCTAAAACTAATACTAAATAATACTGAATGTAAACTGTAACTGAAAAGTAAAGTTTAAAAAAGGGAGAGAAAAGCAGAGTGGGAAGAAGAAAACACATGGATGGGAAAAAGGGGAGCCCAGTAAGACATATAGAATTCTAGAGCCAAAGGTGACAGTATCAGAAAACATTTATTTCTTTCAACTCAGTTATTTTACAGATAAGAAAACTAAGGCCAGAATGCTGATATGTTTTTTCAGTTCACTGCATCCGGATAGCAGGTACTGCATCCGGTTAGCAGGTGTCTCATCCAGTAATTTATCTTGATTCTCAATCCTAATGTAACTGGGTAAGTCAGGCCACATAGCTAGGGAACAGGAGAGATCCCAATTGGGGGGAACCCCAATGTAGCACAGAAACTGTACCTGCGAGAAGACAGGGGCCTGGAGAGACCCCAAGGCAATGGATTGAAACAGTAGCAGGTGAGAGCCTACCCTCCCGGAAAGAAAGGCTGGCAAGAGTAGGCCGCCTTGGGCAAGTGTAAAGCAGCCCTGTGCAAACAACAGCTCAGCAGACCCAGCAGGAGGAGGGACAGAGACGATCTGCAAATTAATGGAAGAACCTGCATTTCTACAGAGGGACCCCCAAAGGGAGAGAGCTGGGGAATGCTAAGGGATGTAAATTAAAGCAGCAACTTGCTGGAATCAGGTGCCTTCCAGGAGAGGGGAGGGACTGCAGGAGAAGGCTGCTGCCGAGGCGACAGTAAACAGTGTGTGACCCAGTTGGAGGAAGCTTGTACTGAGACTGCACAGGGCCAAAACGGTCAAAATACATGTGTATGATGGAGGTCAGCAAGCTATAGCAGGGCACAGGACACACCCCACCCTGGGCTGAGACCTGGTACTCCTACATGTGACTGGAGATCTTACCCCCTTGTGAACATAGTGGCTAAAAGATGTACAAAGACAAACATGGCCGACATCGGCCCACATTGGTTGCAAGGCTGGACACTTCCACCGCCCAGGGAGTTTTGGGCACGGGCTTTAAAAACAGAAGCCAGGGAGAAGCTTGCTCTCTTGGTCTTTTTGGCTTTCCCCTTACTGCGGTTGGAGTAGAGCACCGGACAACTTGCAGGACCAGTAGATGCTGAGCCTGTTTGGGGCTTAGGCCTCACACAGTCAAAAGCCAGCTCATAGAGCCTGGGTGGGATATGTTCCTTCCCAGGTGCTAGCCCTTGGGACACTGTGACCCTGTGCAGTGCACCTCACCGGTCCTGGACCACGTTCTCTAGCCCTGAGAGCAGTGTGTGGAGGCTGGGAACAGCACATGGAGGCATAAGCTGGGGAAGTTCCTCTGCCCCAGCGGCACAGGCAGCCTTGAGCACCAGGGCCCCACGGATGGAGCTTCCCCTGCATAACTGTCCAAAGTGAATTGGCAGCACACCCCATACCCCAGGAGAGAGAGAGCTGCAGGAAGCGATGGTTTTGCTGAAACCCACAAGTGTACACACACCAGAGAGAGTGAGCCTGAGGATGGAAACCTGTTTGTCTAGCCATCTCAAGCTCCAAAAGGACAGATAAGCAATAATGGTGAACTTCTAGTCATTGATTTGGTTTTTAGCCTTTTTTGGGAGCACGGGCATTTCTGTGCTTTGCAGAAGAGGAGGGCTGGAAGGAAGCAGGCTCCCAGGCCCCTCAAATTTGGGACCCTGCTGATAAAAATCTTTTTCCTTCCCCACAAATCTTCCCATTATGCTTACACACTGTAGCAAATGGTTACCTCAGGCTTCCCAGTACACTAACATCCTTTCAGTATAAGAGATTTGCTGTGAAAGGCAAGAAGCACTCATATCAGATGCACAAATGGATGATGGATGCCAGAAAGAGAACAGAAAAGCTTTAAGTCAAGTGGGATGAAAAAGCAGCTCTGTGCTCTGGCTGGTGTGGCTCAGTGGATTGAGTACTGACCTATGAACCAAAGGGTTGCCAGCTGGATTCCCAGTAAGGGATGCACAAGAAGCAACCACACATTGATGTTTCTCTCCCCCTCTTTTGACCTCTCTTCCCCTCTCTCTAAAAATAAATAAAATATTAAAAAAATAAATAATAAAAATGTTTTTACAAAGAGAAGTAGCTCTGTAAAAAGGTACAGGATTATAAGAGGCAGTGGATTCCTCTAGCAGGGAAGTTGAGGTTACTGCTTGTGTAGAGTGGGAATTCAGGTGAGTATGTGAGATTGTGTGGGAGGGGAGCTTACATTTGGGTTCTGAAGAGCTTTACTGAGAGAAGAATTCAAAAGCTCTGATGATGTTTTAGAAAACACCACATGACAACTGTTAGAAAGAACATGAGTATGCTTGCAGCCTGAACACCAATGGATCAGAAGGAGGGATCTCCAGGGAGTTCTAAAGACATAGCAGAAATGATGGACTTCCCTAGGGTAGCTGGTTACCCTGCCTGGTTGAGTTCTAATCAGGATATATCACATTTATCTAAGTTCTCTCCTCGGGGTTTTTTGGGGAATACATGATTCTTAGTGACCTGAAGAGACAACTTCTCTACTGGTTCTGGTTTCCTTCCTATAGGGAACTATTCCATGCGTGGGAAATGTAGCCCAGCTCCCACTTCGAAAAGCAAGTGGGTGCGAGGTTCGGCAGGCAGGACCCACGCCCATGGACAGGTTCTCCCATGGGGAATCAGGCCTGCATTGTACCTAGGCTGCTATGAGACTTGATTTTCCTAAAACTCCCTCACCCTGAATTGAGGCAGCCAATGTTTACTGAGTATCCTTAACTTACTAAAGTCTGTGCTAAACCACCCAAGTATGGAGTGTAACCAGTTCAACCACTTTCCCCCTTGAGCTGCAACATCTTTCTCTTTGAAGTAATTAGCAGTATTCTGTCTTTTGTTGTCTGTAAAAGGTAATCACCTACAGTGAACCTGTGCATAGTAAATGAGGACCATCCTTGATGTAATGTGCCCAGAAAAGCAATAAAAGCCTGTCCAGGCAGGGGTTAGCACTCTCTCTTGGGCTCTCTCTAGCCCTCTCAACCTCTCTCACTTAGAGAATGGCCATGCCCTCCCTTTTTCTCCACAGGATTTCTGTAGTCCGTGTGTATTTATCTATTGCTGCCACAACACAGGATCCTGTTGGCCAGAATCCGCATCACCTTCGATCACCCGTTTTGTATCTTAATTGTCTTCCAGTTTTGCTCTCCCAGTTTTCAGTATTCCTCAGCTAGTTCCTGATAGCCCCTTTTTTTTCTCCTTCGTATCTTATTCTTTATCCACCACAGCCAAGAGCACACTCAGGAGTGGAGAGCTGGCTGAGAAAGCTCAAAATCTCCAATGAAACCATGACTCAAGTACCAGTTGCTTCATGGAATGATAAGGATCACTTCTGCCAAAAAAAGCTGAGCTGAAGAAACTTAAGGTTCTGCAGCACTCTGCCTTCCTCCACTCTTTCAGCTTCTTCTCCTCCTCCTGTCCCTCTCCTCTCCCTCTTCCTCTTTTCTACTTCCTCCTCCTGCATCTTTTATTTCTCTGACCAGTAACCAACACTTTGGTCCAGAACTTCATTTCTTATTTAGTTAACTCTATTCTTTCTACTCAAAATAAATCTACCTTTCTTTGCTTTCCCCACCAAGCACTCAATATAATCACTGGCAGCTACATAATTTAGGGGAAGGGGGGTTAGTGCAAAATGTATATGTGGGGATTCATACTTAAAAAGCAGAAAAAGCACTTAAAATTTTTTTTTCATTTTTGTTTGAGTACAGTTTTCTGCCTTTCCCCCCACCCCCTTCCCACCCCCCCTTGTTATTGCCCATGTGTCCTTTATAATTGTTCCTGTCAATCATTCACCCTTTTCCCCCATTATCCCCTCCACTCTGCCCTCTAGTCACTGTCAGCCTGTTCTCAATTTCAGTGTCTGGTTATATTTTGCTTGCTTGTACATTTTCTTGACTAGGTTCCAGTTAAAGGTGAGATCATATGGTATTTGTCCTTCACTGCCTGGCTTATTTCACTTAGCATAATACTCTCCAGTTCCATCCATGCTGTTTGTTGTAAAGGGTAGGAGCTCCTTCTTTTTTCGTGCTCTGTAGAATTCCACTGTGTAAATGTACCAGAGTTTTTTGATCCATTCATTTCCTGATGGGCACTTAGGTTGTTTCCTGCACTTGGCTATTGTAAATAGTGCTGCCATGAACATATGGGTGCATAAGTTCTTTTGGATTGGTGTTTCAGGGTTCTTAGGATATAATCCTAGAAGTGGAATCACTGGGTCAAAAGGCAGTTCCATTTTTAGTTTTCTGAGGAAATTCCATACTGTTTTCCATAGTGGTTGCACCAGTCTGCATTCCCACCAACAGTGCACTAGTGTTCCCTTTTCTCCACAACTTCTCCAACACTTGTTGTTTGTTGCTTTGTTTATGATGGTCATTCTTTGTTTATGATGACCAGTGTGAGGTGGTATCTCATTGTGGTTTTAATTTGCATCTCTCTGATGGCTAGTGATGCTGAGCATCTTTTCATATGTCTCTGGGCGCTTTGTATGTCCTCCTTGGAGAAGTGTCTCTTCAGGTCCTTTGTCCATTTTTTAATTGGGTTTTTTGTCTTCCTAGAGTGGAGTCGTGTGAGTTCTTTATATACTTTGGAAATCAAACCCTTGTCTGAGGTATCATTGGCAAATAATGTTTCCCCATACGGTTGGTTCTCTTTTCATTTTAATGCTGTTTTCTTTAGCTGTGCAGAAGCTTTTTATTTTGATGAGATCCCATTTGTTTACTCTTTCCTTTATGTCCCTTGCTTTAGGGTACAAATCAGTGAAAGTATTGCTATGTTGAATATCTGAGATTCAGAAAAACCACTTTTAAAGGTACTAAAATACAAAACCTTTCCCTTTATTTTGAACTCTCCCCCCACTTCAACCTGTAAAAAGTAACAAAAACATATGAACAAAAATGTGGTTCAAAGGAAAGTAACATCACAGGATGATCTGATCAATTCCTAACTGCACAATCATGAACAGCGTTTATGCGCCAGGCACATAACTTCTTTAGTAAAAGGTTTATGTTTGCCCTAAGTCCTGTCTACTGTTCCTGTGCACCTAGGTTAAAAGTACTTTGAAATACCAGAGTAATAACACTTTTTTAAGATTCTTCAAAGGCATATAACCACCTTCCTTCCAGCTGAGAAAGGACAGTAAGAAACAAGGAAAATTCCTTGGCAAGTAGAATAGGGAAACTGAGACAGAGAGCTGAACAAACTGGCTTAGCAATTTACAGCCAAATACAAAATGTCACCTCCCCAGAGGTAAAATCTAGGCCTCACTTGTGTTTTAGCTCCAGGCCCAGAAAAGCTGCAAAACCAGATGAGTGATACCAGAACCAACTCCAATGACTACCCTTTGCCCTGTCACTAACCAATTAGTGGAGACCATCACCCTGACAGGCCACACCTGGAAAACTGAAGAACATTCTACTCAAACCCTCCTGAGACCTCCCCTAAATTCCTGCCTGCCAGAGAATGATAAAAGTCTCAAGGTAAAGGACCACAGTTAAAATGAGGTATATGAGGCAGACTATGAGGTAAAGATGCGATAAGGTACATAGGGGCTTCAAAGGTCACTACAGGGCAATGAGAAGTTTAGTTTAAGAAAAGTTATTTCTGGTGATAGCTTATTATGGGCTAGACCCCTATTTTAAATTCTTTGAGGGAGAGGCAAAAGTTTCTAATAAGCCTGAAAAGTCTTAATTGACTTCCACTAAAAATAATTCAAATGCTAAAGTCACACATTTTGGGGAGTCCTGTTCTGAAACCCTACAATAACAAAAAGCGATTTGGCTTGTTAGCACCAACAGAAATGTCTTTTTTGTATTCATGCAATTATCCCATTCTTTTCTCATAAAATTCCCTTGCCCTCACCCTGCAATCAGGACACTATTTAAGTTTCTGGAATTGCAATTCTGTGATTCCAAATAAACCCTTATTGCCTCTCATTTTGGCTTTTTAAGGTTAAGATAATTTTAACTTTTTCCCAAAATATTTCCTTTCTTAAATTGGCCCTTTATAATTTCTGTTTACTCTGTATGAAGAAATAACAAAATAATAGCCAAAGCTCATTTATTTATCTACAAGTTACAAAGAAAAATAGAATTTTAAGACCCTTTTAACCATTATAAACAGCGTGAAAGAGGAGTCAGCATGCCCAGCAAAGACCAGCTTATGATGAGAAAAGCATGGACAATAAAGCAGGGCCAATTAAGAAGGAAATCTTGGACAAATAACTCCAGAATACTCTACTGATTTTATTTTCCACAAATTATCACTATTTTTTTTTAAACCCTGAGTAGGTCGCAAACTCTTTTCTTAAATATTGTTATATACATTGGGTGATGGGTCAAGGTCATGACTAGATGCACATTGTATATGACTAATGAAATAGTAAGTCATAAGATTTAAGCTGTCAGTTTGGTTATAACACGTGTTTCGTAACGGCGTGTGATATTTGATAATAAACTGTATCTGAGAGATACCGCCAAGTCTGAAGTTATTATTGGTATAGTTTCCCCACCCCACCAACACCATGAACTTTGAAATCAGTGTTGTGTGGTTTTTTTACTATTGAAAATGAGTGGAAAAATACTGATTTAAAATAATCCAAGAGATGTTGAAGAACTTCAGCAAATGTTACTCAAGTGTGATGATGAGAATGTTAAGTAAGAGTCAAATGTAAAAGTGAAAATGCTTTAGAAGATGAAGATTATGTGGAAGTGTGTTCAGAAGATTTGGATACTGAGCAAGATACTTCTAGTGAAGAAAGGGAAGTTGAATTAGATGTGAATGAAGAGTATTTTCTTAGATAGGATAAAGAATCAAAATGGAGAAAAAATCCAGTAAGAAAAAATACAAAAGAGCCACAGAAACTTGGCACAACTTTGTCACAAATGATTTTATCTAATCTTATTCTCTATAAGTAAAACAAATTTATATCTATTTCATATGATATAAGATTTCAGGGGGGAAAAAAAGCCTTCAAACACACCCGAGAGGACTTCATCACCCTCCGGATGTGGCTTACTTTTCATTTCTTTTTTTAAAAAAAATAATGTATCTTATTAATTATGCTATTAATTGTCCCATTTCCCCCCCTCTATTCCCCTCTGCCCTACACACCCCCTCCCACCTACATTCCCCCCTTTACTTCATGTTCATGGATCATACAGGTAAGTACTTTGGCTTCTCCACTTCCTATACTATTCTTAACCTTCCCCTGTCTATTTTCTACCTACCATTTATGCTACTTATTCTCTCTACCTTTTCCCATCCCTTTCCCTCCCACTCCCCCCACTGATAACCCTCCATGTGATTTCCATTTCTGTGATTCTATTCCTGTTCTAGTTGTTTGCTTACTTTGTTCGTTTTTTTTAACTTCAGTTGTTAATAGCTGTGTCTTTTTTGCCATTTCACTGTTCATATTTTTGATCTTCTTTTCCTTAGATATGTCCCTTTAACATTTCATATAAGGGCTGGGTGATGATGAACTCCTTGAACTTAACCTTATCTGGGAAGCACTTTATCTGCCCTTCTATTATAAATGATAACTTTGCTGGATAGAGTAATCTTGGATGTAGGTCCTTGCCTTTCATGGCTTGGAATACTTATTTCCAGCCCCTTCTTAAGTGCCTAAGGCAGGTTCTGCTGAAAGGATGGAAGAGCCCGACTGTCTTGGAATATGCAGGTAAAAATGCCTGCAAGGTTTCTTTCGAGAAATCAGCTGACAGTGTAATGGGAACTCCTTTGTAGGTAACTGAGTCCTTTTCTCTTGTGGCTTTTAAGATTCTCTCCTTGTCTTTAATCTTGGGTAATGTAATTATGATGTGTCTTGGTGTGTGCTTCCTTGAGTAAGCTTCTTTGGGACACACTGAGCTTCCTGGACTTCCTGGATGTCTATTTCTTTTGCCAGATTGGGAAAGTTCTCCTTCATTATTTGTTCAAATAAGTTTTCAATTTGTTGCTCTTCCTCTCCTCCTTCTGGTACCCCTATAATTCGGATGTTGGAACGTTTAAAGATGTCCTGGAGGTTCCTAAGCCTCTTCTCATTTTTTTTGAATTCTTTTCTTCATTCTTTTCTGGTTGGAGTTTCTTTCCTCCTTCTGGTCCACACTGTTGATTTGAGTCCCAGTTTCCTTCCTGTCACTGTTGGTTCCCTGTACATTTTCCTTTATTTCACTCAGCATAGCCTTCATTTTTTCATCTAATTTGAGACCAAATTCAACCAATTCTGAGAGCTTCCTGATTACCAGTGTTTTGAACTGTGCATCTGATATGTTGGCTATCTCTTCATTACTTAGTTGTATTTTTTCTGGAGCTTTGATCTGTTCTTTCATTTGGGCCATTTTTTTCTTGTCTTGGGGTGCCTGAGCCATGAAAGGTTAAGTGCCTAAGGCAGGTTCTGCTGAAAGGACTGACGAGCCCAACTGTCTTGGAATATGCAGGTAAAAATGCTGGAAGAACTTGTCCCCATGTAAAAAGCCTACCGCATCCACAACTGCGGTTCCTTGGAAGAAAGTACGTTCTGGGTGGAAGGGATTACTGCTCTTTTCTTTCCAAGTTTTCCTCCTGCCGCATTCCTTCCTTTTCATTTCTTTCATTCTTTTAAAATATATTTTATTGATTATGCTATTACAGTTTCCCACTTTTTTCTCCCCTTTATTCCCCTCCACACTGCACCCCCCTCCCACTAGTATTATTCCCCCCCGCCCCATTAGTTCATGTCCATGGATCATACAGGTAAGTTCTTTGGCTTCTACATTTCCTATACTATTCTTAACCTCCCCTGTTTATTTTGTACCTGCCATTTATGCTTCTTATTCCCTGTACCTTTTCCACCAACTCTCCCCCCACCCCCTCCCCACTGATAACCCTCCATGTGATCTCCATTTCTGTGGTTCTGTTCCTGTTCTAGTTCTTTGCTTAGTTTGTTTTTGTTTTTTTAGGTTCAGTTGTTGATAGTTGTGTTTGTTGTCATTTTACTGTTCACAGTTTTGATAATCTTTTTCTTAGTTAAGTCCCTTTAACATTTCATGTAATAAGGGCTTGGTGATAATGAACTCCTTTAACTTTACTTTATCTAGGAAGCACTTTATCTGCCCTTCCATTCTAAGTGATAGCTTTGCTGTATAGAGTAATCTGGGATGTAGGTCCTTGCCTTTCATCACTTTGAATACTTCTTTCCAACCCCTTCTTGCCTGCAAGATTTCTTGGGAGAAATCAGCTGATAGTCTTATGGGCGCTCCTTTGTAGGTAACTGTCTCCTTTCCTCTTGCTACTTTTAAGATTCTCTCCTTATTTTTAATCTTGGGTAACTTAATGATGATGTGCCTTGGTGTGTACTACCTTGGGTCCAACTTCTTTGGGATTCTCTGAGCTTCCTGAACTTCCTGGATGTCTATTTCCTTTGCCAGATTAGGGAATTTCTCCTTCATTATGTTTTCAAGTAAGTTTTCAATACCTTGCTCTTCCTCTTCTTCTGGTACCCTTACAATTCAGATGTTGAAGATTTAAAGTTGTCCTGGAGGTTCCTAAGCCTCTCCCCATTTTTATGAATTCTTCTTTATTCATTCTGTTGTGGTTGAATGTTTATTTCTTCATTCTGCTCCAAACCATTTGATTTGAATCCTGGTTTCCTTCCATTCACTGTTGATTCCCTCTATATTATTCTTTATTTCACTTTGCCTAGCCTTCACTGTTTACTCTACTTTGCAACCATACTCAACCATTTCTTTGAGCATCCTGAATACCAGTGTTTTGAACTCTGCATCTGATAGATTGGTTATATCTCTTTGTCGCTTAGTTTTATTTTTTCTGGAGCTTTGATCTGTTCTTTCATTTGGGCATATTTTTTTTGTCTCTGCACTCTGTTAATGTTGTAAGGGTTGGAGCCTTAAGTATTTGCCAGGGTGGGTCAAACCACTTGGCCAGGTTGTGGTGCTGTATATGGGGGACGGTCAGAGAGTGAACAATGCGGCTTGCTCAGCTCTCTGCTGGCTTTCAGTCACTTTCCCTGCTATCCACAAGCAAATTGGGCCCTTCTGGTGCTGATTCCCAGGTCGGTGGATTTGTGTACCTTCCAGGACCCTGTGGGTCTCTCCAACAGACTCTCTTGTGAGGCTGGGAGTTTCTTCCATCACCACAATGCCCACAGGTTTTTTCAGTCAGTGGTTTTGAAGCTTTATTTTTCGGCTCTGGAACCCTGGGTTGTGCCATGTGTTTCACTACCCAGTTGTTCCTCCCAGTTCATCCTTGCACAAATTTCGGACCGTCTGGTTCACCAGCCACTGCCTTGCCCACCAGGTCCTCCAGCTGCCCACCTTACCACGTGTCCTCTCTGTCCTGGCTGCCCATTCCCACCCCTCCTACCAGTCTGAATGAACGTTTCTTCTTTAACTCCTTGGTTGTTGGACTTCCATACAGTTCGATTTTATGGCAGTTCTGGATATTTTTTGTTGCATATTTGGTGTCCTTTTGGTTGTGGGAGGAGGCAGTGTATCTACCTAAGCCTCCATCTGGGCTGGAAGTCCTTATCTAATCTTACTATATACCAATAAATCCATCAATTTTATCTTGGTTTTCATGAGAAAGAGATGCTAAATGAATAGACAAAACCAAATCAAAAGCATCCTTAGGCCTGTTATATCTAGCTGGTTTACATCACAGCTATTGGCTAGATTTGCAGGATTTATGGGCCACTGATGGTAGTGGGATTGTATGTTTTAGACATGGTATCTTTATCTCCATTTAGATGTACTCCTAATTGTATCAGGTTTGATGACAAACTTAACTGATTAGAATGCCTGAAAGTAGATAAATTAGTGGCCGTGAGAGACATTTTTTTAGCATTTGCAGAAAATTAGTAGATTATGTTATTACTCAATGGGACAGAATTTAACAACAGATGAAATATTACCTGGATTTAGAGGCATGTGGGTGTATATTCTAGCCAAGCCCAGGAAATACAGTATATAAATTTTTGCTATGGTTTATTCAAAAGTGTTTTACAAAGGAAATCTTGAAATATACACCAGTGAGCAGCCCAAAGGTCCTTACTTGATTAGTAATTAACCAGCAGATGTAATCCAAAGACTTGCAGAACCCATTTACTCATCAGGATGTAATATTACAGCAGATAACTGGTTAACCAATATAAATCTTACTTCTGACCTGAAAAACAAGCAGTTTTCATATGTAGGTACTGTTCATAAGAATAAACCCCAACTACCCCCTGAATTTGTGTCTTCTAAAAACAGGCCCGAAAAATCCAACTTATTCGCTTTTGGTGCAGATTGCACACTTGTATCTCATATATCCAAAAGTGGAAAAACACAATTTTAATTTCAAGTATGTGTTTCGATGATGCCATAAATTTAGATTCACAAAAGCCTGACATAATAGAATATTAGAGCCAGCCCTGGCTGGTGTGGCTCAGTGGATTGAGTGGCCAGCCTGTGAGCCAAAGGGTGAGCCAGTTCGATTCCCAATCAGGGAACATGCCTGGGTTGTGGACTGAGTCCCTGGCTGGGGGCATGTGAGAAGCAACCACACATTGGTATTTCTCTCCCTCTCTTTCTTCCTCACTTCCCAGCTCAAAAAATAAATTAAAAAATAAACAGAAAACATTAAAAAACAGAATGTTACAACCAAACTAAGTCAGTAGTTGACACTGTGGACCAAATGATAGGTACATATAAATGTGGCCAGAAACACCGGAAGATGGCCTATAGTTATAGTCTACCCAATTTTGAATATTGTAGAAATAAATGCTTAGACTATTCACATGCTGAACAGCAATGTGAAAATAAGGCACAACATATTTATTAGAAATCTCATAATGCAGTCAGTGTCAGAACACATAAAAAGGTGTTCAGGAATCGCTACAGCTGTGCATAGGCCTTTACACCTTAAACTTCATCCATTTCAAACATAAATTGAAGGAAATTCTAACGACAACATAGATATGGCCCTCTTAACAAGCAGAAAAAAAAAAGATGTGTTAGGTGCTATGCATCCAAAATGAGTCGCTTATCATAATAGTTTTGCTAGTGAAGATTCTGAGTAATTAATGTTAAAGACATTTTTGGTTGTTTTTTTAAAAAAGCAATATCAATGTTTCCGTTATTTGAAAAAAAAACTTTTATTCTTTGTTTTTATATTTATTTGCTTAATAATTTCTATATTATAACTGAAAATAAAAAACATGTATTTTTATAAATATAATAAATGCAAATTTGCAGTTTTAAAATTTTTTTTTCACATTTCAGCACATACTAGTAAACAATGTATCTCTTGGATACATGCAACCTACACTGTAACTTTTTTGACTATGACCTACACAGCTTTAAAATATGAGTAACAGATTTGTAGCATGAGCCTTTGTGTAAACTTCCTGCTTATTAGCATATATTTTACTCCTAAACAAAACTGTTTAACATTCCCATTTCACCAAGTAGAAGCAGAAATAATGACTTTTGGTGCCTTAAAAAAATATATTAAAATCTGAATAATTAAAAAATAACTGGATTCCTGAACCAAATTACTCAATCATTCAAAATTATTCATTGAGCACCTTTAACAGGCATTCTATTAGATGTTGGGGATCCAGTTCAACAGTGGTAGATAGACCTAATACCCTGAGCATACCACTCAAGTCGAGATTCTGAGTGGGCAATAGTTAAAGAGTTGCCACTTTACAAAATATTGTTTCAAGAAGGCTTGTTTTTGTCTAGAGTCTGTATTTATAACAAACCCCAGCACACCAAGATTTATAGTTCTTGGTTTTTGTGTTTTCTTCTTAAGTAGAATAAAAGCTCCTTGAACAAAATGAGTGCATTGTAGACAACTGTATATTCATTAGTGTTGCAAGATGAGTGTATCGAGGCAGGCACTAAGTGACTCTCATGTAAATGAATATACATCAATACAAGTCAAATAGAGATTTTTCTTGATGTGTTTCACAGTTCCTATTGTCTCTGTGATGGTTACTGGTTCTTCCCTAAGAATAATGGAGTAGTAGTTTACACTATTACAGAGGCAATCACAGAAGATTCTGAAACTCAGTAAAGCAACCAATGAGAAGTCAGAGATATGAATGAGGTGGGGTGGCTCAGAGACAGAAAAGAATATTTGGAGAATATTTATTTAAATTTGGCAAGAGAAGGAAAGAGTGACAGAAAAGGGCAGGGATATAAGAACATTAGATGGGAATTGGAAAGCCATTTAGTTTTATTCATTTATTGTATGAATGAGAAGAATTTTCAATACCACGTAAGACTTATTCCATAGAGGCTGAATTAGAGAAAGATGAACAGAATGAAGGCTGATACCAAGGGGAAGATGCTGAAAGCCAGAGAGGAGAGTCAGAACTGGAGGAGAAATGAGAGGCTAACTGATGACTAGGGTTTAGGGAAGTAATATGTTGGTTTTTTCTTTCTTTTCTTTTTTTTTTTTACTGGGGCGTGGGTGGTGGTGGTTGGTTTGTCTGTTGGTTGAAGGAGGAAGTCAGACAGAAGTATTGTGGGGTAGGTTTATTTAAAACAGAATCAAAGACAAACTTTTCTGAGAGAAAGAAGTAACATCTGTGAAGTAATGCTCTTGTTGCAAATTCCATTGCTAGCAATTCTCCTCAGAGGTGGTGACAATGAAGATGGTAAGAACTATAGCAACTGCACAGTTGGAAGTAAAAGGTGTGTGCGTGTGTATCTGTGTGTGTCTGTGTGGTGTCCTTCGAACACACCTGGAGAGTGAGAATGTCAACATAGTTCCATTCTGAGTATCCCTTCAGTATCACTTTAGGACCCTGTGCTTTCTGAAGGTTGCACAAAGTGGGGGAAAAGTAGGTTTACAGTTGTGAGCATATGAAACAGTTTATTCTTGTGTTATTATTTATTAATTATTGTACTGTTTTTCCTTCAAACAACTGTAAATCTACTTATGCCCCACCCTTTATATAAAGCATGGGGCCCTGGGAAGGTGGATGTCTGCTGAGGTAACTATGGCTTCCCTTATCTCCAGATTCTGAGATTTCCCTCTCTGGCACCTTTCTTTCTTCATTCTCTTTCCTTCCCAATGCCTTTTTTCCCCTTATTCTATTTTTCTCCCCCCCCAAATAGCCTTCCAGGACCAGATCTTCAGAGCCATCTCTATTTCGTACTCATACAACCATTCCTGGGCACAAACTTGGGCCTCTGGTTGGTTGGGTGAGTTGCAGACTTATAGCTGGAAGAGCAACTCTGGTGGTTTTATTTTCCTACGGCCTTGGTCCAAGGGCAACTTCAGCAACAAGGAGATAACAGAAGTGGAAGAGGTATTACAAAGGTTCTACGCTCAATGCCTGCATATACTTCACAACCATGCCAGCCAATGGATGTTTGAATGTAAGTTCCATTACCAAAATGAGGTGGTGCAATGCAGGGTGGGGTATGTGGTCACAATGAGTTTTTTATTCCGATTTTTTCCCGCATTCAATCTCCTTAGCAATCTCTATCTGTACATTCATTGTACCTAATTCATTTCATTCACCCTAGTTATTATAAACATAATTCTCTCACACTAAGTTCTTCCTTATTCTCTTGCTCTCAACATTTATGCCATTTTCTTTTAACAATTTGCTCCTTTCCATTTCCAAAAAAAAAGTCATTCATTTTTTTCACCTTTAAGTACCATCAATTATGTTTTCTCTGAACTTCTGAGCAAACCAAACTTTGTTCCATTACTTCAAATCCCTCAAACTTCTCTCTTCTACTTCCTTTTTTTGCTTCCACTTATTTCATCTTTTTTAACTCCCTCTTTCCTCTAATTTACAATCCCTCTTCTCCAGATCCCTTTGAGATACAAGCAACAGTAGGCTGTGAGCTGCACTCTGGGGAAGTCAAGCTAGACTTTTGGCGACTTGCTTATCAAGGATCAGAGCTCCTGAGCCTCCAGAACAACACATGGTTGCCATCTCCAGAGGGTGGAACTAGAGCTCAGCAGATGTGCACACTCATCAATCACTACACTGTCACCAAGCACATGATGCTCAGGATCCTCAGTGACACCTGCCCACGTTATCTCTTAAGTGCCCTTGATGCAGGGAAGGCAGATCTCCAGAGAAAAGGTCAGTCCCATATCCTTCCTCTAAGAATTTTCTATTCTAAAATTATACCTTCCTACCATCCCTTTAAGTTTAGGATAAGGACTCAAGAGGGAGAGGGATAATGCGTGATGAATTCCCAGAGTGGGACAGATGTGTCTGTGTAAACTGATATGAAGATATGAACCTCCAAGTCTGTGTTAAGAGTCCTTATCTGAGTATTTTTCCTGTCTTCTGCAGTAAAACCAGAGGCCTGGCTGTCCACTGGCCCCAATCCTGGTCCTAACCATCTGTTGCTGGTATGTCATGTCTCTGGCTTCTACCCAAAGCCAATTTCGGTTATGTGGATGGGAAGCGAAGAGGCACAACAGGGCTCTCAACAAAGTGATATCTTGCCCAATGCTGATGGGACATGGTATCTTCAGATTTTCTTGGATGTGGAAGCCACCAAGACATCTGGCCTATCTTGCCGGGTGAGACACAGCAGTCTAGAAGGCCAGGACATCATCCTCTATATGGGTAAGAAAAAACTGTGGTCCACACTGGGAATAGGAGTAGATGGCCCAAGCAGAGCAAAAGAGCCAAATAAAAAATTTGGAATTTATAGACTCCAAACCCAAAGAATGAACGTAATTTGATAAATGAAAGAGTTGAAAATAAGAGACCTGCAGATGTAGGAAGATACTGAGTGTTAGATGAAAGATCCATCTCTGAAGAGGGATGACAGAAGAAACTAATCTCATTTCAGAAGAAAGATTAATGAGGTGAACATTCAAATTTTAAAAAGCAGACGAGGGAAATGTAGTAAACAAGGGGCAGATTTGAAATGACACCCTTGTGTGCACCCAAACCCACAGACCATCCTAACTCCAAGGGCTTAATCATCTTGGCAGTGATGGTCCCCCTGGTGCTACTTCTGACAGGTCTTGCATTTTGGCTTAAAAAGCGCTGGTGAGTTTTTTTTACCCATCTTTCCTTTTCTTTTATCCACTCCCTACTTGTCTTCCCGTATTTTTTTTCTCTCTCAATTCTTTCCCCAGTCCCTTTCCTTTTACTCTTCAATTCTCAACTCCACCTCATGCACAGTAACTTTTATCTCTGTTCTTATTAGGACACACTGTGAACCTCCTCCCACTCTTCTTCCTTTGGAATGAGATTCCAGCAGCCCAGGGACTCAGGACATATTCAAATGCAGCATGGTGATCATATCCTTCCAACTCTCTTTTGTACAACCTTTGGTGGTGTTTACTTATATCTGTTTAATGATCAGTTAGTAATATAAGCTAAATGTAATTTTGCAGGATTTGCTTTCTGGCCCAGTTGAGATTTTAAAACTCATATTTTAACTGGATAAAATGAGATCCTAGTAACCTCTACATATTGGAAAATAAATGAATCTCAGGCCCATTTCAGATGTCACTTCTTTCCGTGGGCTTTCCCTGGTTGACAATTGGAAGCAGTGTCTAACCTCCCACCACATTTTGCAGCATACTTTGCTGAGTTTACTTCTCACTTTCAACCCTTTTGGTGCAGCTATGTAGGTCCCTTTTCCCCTTCCAATTTTTAAGTTTCTTGAGAGAAAAGTCTATGTCTTTTTAAAGTTTGTATCACTTACAAAGTATATTAACTGTATGTAGTATGCTTTCAATAAAAGCCTGTGTTAAGTTTATGTCAAATATATAGTCTTTTCTTATTATTTATCTTCCTGACATGTTTGTACAAGTTGAGGCATTTTATGCTCTTTTTGTTAAAAGTCTTCACACTTTACTAGTTCCTCAGTGACTCTGTGTCCCTGAGGAGAAACACAATTTTGCCTCTAACCATTCTTCTAACCATTCTTGTAGAGACCTATTTATGTGAAATTTTTGCTCCAAGAAAGAGAAAGGCAGGATACAGTCCTCATTATTTACTGTGGATTAGGGACGAACAGCAGAGTTACCACCTTGGAGCTTGTTAGAAATCTATATTCTTGGACCTCACACCTCAGAATTACTGAATCATAACTGCACTTTAGCAAATCAGCAAATGATTCATTAGGTACATTAAAATTTGAGAAGCACTGAAAAAGGTACAGTCTGAGAGGTAGCAGTGCAAGAGTGTCACAGAAGCTTTTAAAAAGAAGATGGTGAAGAAAAGAGAACAGAGTGCTGATTGATAGTCAGGATTGCAGTGAGACCAAAGCAAGGAGTGTACACACAGAACATTCTTACTAGTTATGGCTGTTGTGAAGATACAGTGAACACTAAGTTAATAAATGCTGATCCATTGCTCCTAGGGAAAATACAGAGTTCCTGTGAATCTCTGGTCAGGACATTTTTGTCAACTAATACACAGCTCTGTTTTATGTGTGTTTCTGCTTAAAGAGACCTTCTTTAATGTATACATAATTTCAAATTATTTATTATATGCAGTATTTCTTTAAAGATTTTATTTACTTAATTTTTAGAAAGAGGGGAAGGGAAGGAAAAAGAGAGGGAGAGAAACATCAATCAGTTGCCTCTCATATGTGCCCCAGCCAGGACCAAATCCCCAACTCAGGTATGTGCCCTGAATGGGAATTGAACTAGTGACCTTTTGCTGTGTGGAGTGACATCCAACCAACTGAACCACACTGGACAGAGCTATATGTAGTGTTTTTTAAATAATAAACACCAGCCAAGAGTGTTTAACATCTTCCTGACCATGGGTAATACAATTACAAGTATTTTTGACTTTTAGCCACACAGCTGTGCTATTATGCTTAAATAAACAAAAATGTTCATTATATAGTGAATTCACAAATCTAGCTCCTTTCTCCATCTACCCCTAGCTTCGTTAGAGCATCATAGATGTTATTTTAGCATGTTGTGAGCAGCTCCACATATAGATCAGCAAATTCCTCTTCTTTTTTTCTGCATTTAATGCATTGCTTATTTATTAACAGTGAACTCATGGCCAACAACACTGTAACTCATGCCTGAACAAAGTTTATCTATACATGCATTTCTTCTGTAAGGCGAACTACAGTCTATTTGTGCTTAGGAACACTAGAGAGCTCCTTAGCACTATACTTCAAGGATATTTTAAACACTGAAATTACAAACAAAAAGCACAAAAATGTGGAAAAATGGAGCACTAAATACACCACGAAAGGAACACTTGTTTATAGTTCGGGAACCGAAACAAGGACAGCATCGCCTTGTTCGACCTCAGCACAAATGGCAGTGTAAGTTGAGATATCCATAACTGGACTTCGATTACTTCAGAATTCATTAATTAAATTCCAAAAATAATTCTTAAGCACTTGCTATGCAGCAAGGACAAACTGAATATAAAGTAGTAAGGGAGAGAAAGATCATCACTGTCTTCTGAGCTTGAAAATTTTGCCTTTCTCATTTGATTCCACAAGTCTACTGTTTTCATTGTTGCATCTATCTTACTTTCTTAGTACAGCAACTTATTTGGGTTGAACTAGGGGAAAGGGAATACTTTGTATAGAGAGCTGAGAGAGGGGGACCAGGACAAGGAGAACATCCATATGAACCTAATGCAGGTGGAAGCAGCTACATATATTGAAATTTTTGTAAAATAAAGTGAGATGGGAGTGGGGGGAAAGAAAAAAATAACAGAATGAGGGAGAGTACACTGTGGGACTGCTGCAATCTTCCTACCTGAATTAGGCTGGTTGGTTGCTTCTCTAGATTCCAATCTACCTTGTCACCCATGCATAGCAGCCATGTGCTTTCTGGGTTGATTGACTCCACTCTCGTCTGTACTCTGAACCTGATCAGCCTAAGGCAAGTATGAAAAGGCATCAATTTTCACATTCACCAATACATGCCCCTAACCCCAAATTAAAGTCACACAGAAAATGAATTTCAAAGTGAGAATGGTTAATACTAATTTTTATGACAGGTAATATGAATTAATTTTTCAAGTATGTCATAGCCTTGACAACATGATAGGCTAAAGGGTGGACTGATAACCTATAATTTAAGCCAAATCATCATCTAGATACCACTTATCCTAGCTCAGAGTGATGGTTCAGGACTAGGTATCTGCTCTAAGGTGGTATAGTTTATATGAAGCCTGATTCTTGTGATGGCTTGTAGGAAAAAGAGATGCTCCTTCTTGTCCTGGATGTTACGGTGTGAGGTATAAAGCTTGAAACAATTAAAGCTATTTTTTCAACACCAAAGAAGCAAGCTGAGGATAAATTTATACATGCAAGGCAGAGAAATTATATACTTGAAATCTGTTAAGAGGGTAGAACTTAAGTGTTCTCAACACAAAGAATAAAACAAGTAACTATGTGAGGTAATATACATGCTAATTAACTTAATTTCATGATCATTTCATAGCACATACAAAAATCAAAACATGGAGTTGTAGACTTTAAATATATAAAATTTTCATTTGTCAATTATACCTCAATAAAGCTGAAAACAACAGAAACAAAATGTTTTTTAAAAAAGGCAGAGACAAAAGACCCACAGAAATGTCCAAGTTCAATTCTAATTAAAGCCTGAGTGACCCTGACTTCTCAGCTAGGTCAGCACAAAATTCCCTTTATCCTTTTAGCTAAGCAAATGGGATTCTTTCTTTTCTTTGTGACAGAAACAACCTCTCAGATGTACATGAACCTCAAGGGATTTAGCTAATTGTTACTCTTACAACATTTCTCTTCACTCCTCTCTTCCCTTTATTCTTTTTCTTAAATATATTTTATTGATTATGCTATTAGTTGTCCCAGTTTCCCCCCTCTATTCCTCTCCGCCCTGCACACCCCCTCCCACCTACATTCCCCCCTTTAGTTCATGTCCATGGATCATACAGGTAAGTTCTTTGGCTTCTCCACTTCCTATACTATTCTTAACCTTCCCCTGTCTATTTTCTACCTACCATTTATGTTACTTATTCTCTCTAACTTTTCCCACCCCTTTCCCTCCCACTCCCCCCACTGATAACCCTCCATGTGATTTCCATTTCTGTGATTCTGTTCCTGTTCTAGTTGTTTGCTTACTTTGTTTCTTTGTTTTTTTAAGTTCAGTTGTTAATAGCTGTGTCTTTGTTGCCATTTCACTGTTCATATTTTGGTCTTATTTTCCCTAGATAAGTCTCTTTAACATTTCATATAAGGGCTAGGTGATGATGCACTCCTTGAACTTAACTTTATCTGGGAAGCACTTTATCTGCCCTTCTATTATAAATGAAAGCTTTGCTGGATAGAGTAATCTTGGATGTAAGTCCTTGCCTTTCATCACTTTGAATACTTCTTTCCAGCCCCTTCTTGCCTGCAAGGTTTCTTTTGAGAAATCAGCTGATAGTGTAATGGGAACTCCTTTGTAGGTAACTCTCTCCTTTCCTCTTACTGCTTTTAAGATTCTCTCCTTATTTTAAATCTTGGGTAATGTAATTATGATGTGCCTTGATGTGTTACTCCTTGGGTCCCACTTCTTTGGGACTCTCTGAGCTTCCTGTACTTCCTGGGAAGTCTATTTCCTTTCCCAGACTGGGGAAGTACTCCTTCCTTATTTGTTCAAGAAAGTTTTCAATTTGTTGCTCTTCCTCTTCTCCTTCTGGCACCCCTATGATTTGGATGTTGGAACATTTAAAAAGGCAAAAGATTTATATGATCTGAAGAGAAACCAGAGTATGGATGTTGGAACATTTAAAGATGTCCTGGAGGTTCCTCAGCCTCTCCTCATTTTTTTGAATTCTTGCTTCTTCATTCTGTTCTGGTTGAATGTTTATTTCTTCCTTCTGCTCCAAACCCTTGATTTGAGTCCTGGTTTCCTTCCATCACTCTTGGTTCCTAGAGCATCCTATAACCAGTGTTTTGAACAACCTATCTGATAGGTTGGCTATCTCTTTGTCGCTTAGTTGTATTTTTTTTTTTTCCTGGAGCTTTGATCTGTTCTTTCATTTGGGCCATTTTTTTTGATTGATTGTTTGGGTGTGCCTGTCATGTAGTAAGGGAGGAAACTTAGGTATTTACCAGGGCGGGGCAACCCACGTAGCTGCGTTGTGATGCTGTATGTGGGGGAGGGGTCCGAGAGGGAACAGTGCCGCTTACTCTGCTCTCTGCCAGTTTTCAGTCACTTTCCTTGCTACCCACAAGTAAATTGGGCCCTTCTGGTGCTGATTCCCAGGTGGGCGAATTCCAGTGTGTACATTCTAGGACCCTGTGGGTCTCTCCAACAAACTCTCCTGTGAGGCTGGCAGTTTCTCCCGCTGCTGCCTCAACCCCCACAGGCATTTTCAATCAGAGATTTTGAGGCTTTATTTCCCCATACTGGAACCCTGGGTCGTGTGGTGTATCTGGCTCTCTAGCTGTTCCTCCCGGTTCATCTGCATGAGAATATGGGACTGCCCAGTCCACCAGTCGCTACCTTGCCTGCCCCAGTCCTCCAGCTGCTGCCTTGGCATGAGTCCTCTCTGCCCAGCTGCCTGTCTCTGCCCCTCCTGCCAGTCTGGATGAATGTTTCTTCTTTAACTCCTTGGTTGTGAGACTTCCACACAGTTCGATTTTCTGTGTTCTTGGTTTTTTGTTGTTTTTTTGTTTAATGTGTTGTCCTTATTTTGGTTATGCGAGAAGGCAAAGTGTGTCTACCTACCCCTCCATCTTAGCCGGAAGTCTCCATTTCCTTTATTCTTTGAAATTGGTTTCTTACCCTTTTTTTTTTTTTTTTTTTTAATGTCTTCATTCTGTTAAACTCTCACACTGTCTTGCTTTTTATCTATGTCATCTGGAACGATCCCTTTCCTGAACTCTTTCATGTATTTCTAACAAACCACTAATAAGGAATCAAAGTGCTGGTTCTGCTGCTAAGTAAATGAGTAACTCTGGAAATAGTCTCTGATCTTTCTTGTCTTCTTTAGTTAAATGGAGAGAAAAATACATACTTTCAGTGTTCTCAAAGAGAAGAGAAAAACAATCTAGCACCAGCATATAATAATTCATAAAATGATGCCACAGTGACAGTTAAAAATAATCAAAATGCAAGGCATTTATCATGGAGTTTCTCCTAAAACAGCAAGTTTGTTTCTTTTGTTCATTCATTCATTCATTCATCCATCAATTCCTTACATATTCAGCTTTTACTATTTGTATCACAAATATATTCATTGAAAGTTCTAAATATATGAGAAGTAGCTGTGTCTCCAGGTATTTAAAATACAAGAAATAATGTCTTCTTCTAAGCTTGTTCCTTTTTTGATATTTAATCACTTACAGTCAAACTTCAGAAAACTTTCAGGCCTTTCTTGCCCAGCTTTTTTGGTTACCAAGTTATTCTCTATAAAAATTACTTTTCCTCCCATTGGTGGGCTTTATCAACCTCCACATAGGATAAATATAAAGTTTTCCTATCTCCTAACGCACATTCCTATTGGTTTCCTAAACAAACACTATTTCAGCCACAGTAGGCTCAAGTTGAGGGGATAGTAATTTCCATTACTGAGATCCTCCTCAAGAATCTTCTGTGGTGATCTGTACATGCAGCCTCAGTATCTGAAGGGGGTTGCAGATATAGACTATGAAAAAAGTACATATCTGCACTCACACACTTCTGCTTTCTGCTTTTGTTTAATTTTAAATAATCTGAGATTTTAAAACAATGGTCACTAAAGATTAGTTTTTGCAATCTTACTACCATGCGTTGTTTTTACATAGGTAAGCACAAATTTTTTCTAGGGGGTCATAAATAATTCTAAAGTGACACATATAGGGGATTTTACAGCTTTAAAAGCATTTATTTATAAGTAAGACAGATTAAAAACATATGAGCTAAGATTTTAATTGAGGAAGCTATAAAAAAGAAAATTAATTAAAAAATTAGATGGTAGAAAATTAATTTTAAAATGCTAAAAGTTAAAATAAAAAGCAAAACAAAAATTGATAAATGTGGGTCAAGGTGGTGGAGTCGCTGTATTCACATCCTCCCATGACCACATCGAAGTTACAACTAAATTACAGAACATTCGTCACTGAGTACCGCCTGAAGTCTAGTTGAACGGAAGTCCTATAACTAATATATAGAAGAAACCACATCAAGACTGGTGAGAGAGGCAAAGATGAAGAATGGGCGGTCCCACACCCACATGTGACAGTTAAAAATCAGAAGAGAGGATATCCTGGCTGCAGAATTCCCTCCTGAGGAGCAAGGGGGCCCAGTCCCACATCAGGTCCTCCAGCCCAGGGTTTCAGTGTCAGGAAGAGAAGTTCCCATAATTTCTGGCTGTGAAAACCAGCAGAGGTTGTGGCTGAGTGGGATAGAGGGCTTCTGGAGTCCCAAGCACACCTCTTAAAGGGTCTGCACAAACTTACCTGCTATAGACTCACTCACTTTGTGAGCTCCTAAGCTAGGGTGGCAGCTAGAAAGGTACCAGAGTTATATGAGAATGTACTAAATTGGCCGTCTTTACATCAAAGGCTAGAGGTGCAGCTTTCTCTTAGAAATGCTGGCAGAGGCCACTGTTCCTTTGCTGAGCTCTCCCCCTGCAGATGCAGGTAGGCACCATATCTATCTCCTGGCTAACACCATTCACTCTACCCTGGTGATTCCCTAAGATCCCACCCCACTCAACTTGTAGGCAGAACCAAGACTCTAACAGTGGCTTTACCATACAAATGTCCTGTCTTGCCTCATGCAGCAGACTTTCCTAAAATCTCTCAAATGTTCACAAACCCCAAACATACAGAATTTGGCCTCAACGTGCCCTGCACCACTTGTGAAGTGGACCCAGACTTGGTACTAGTGGCAGCCAGGACTCACAGCTTGGCCTCTCTCAGGCACCACCATGCCCAAGTACAAGGGGCAACCACCAACAAATCTCTTTATAGGTCATACCAGTGGCCCCAAGCAAGGCACAGGCGGTGGCTGTCCTTAGCCTGCACCTCCCAAGAGGCCCAAGAATCAACATATCCAGTACCCAACTTCACACATACCAGAGCACCAGTTCCACAAATGACACACTCAAAAGCAGACTGGGTGGACACCAGAGTCCCACTAAAGTGAATCCTGCTCCACAGGGTAATAGGCCTTTGAACAATACCTTCTCCATAATAGTCATGGCGGTCCTCAAAACCATTCAGGCTGAGGGTCAATTCCTTCCCATTGATATGCCAACAGCAAACAAGGCTCAAATACAACAGGAGGGCACATATGATCCACACAGGACACACCTTGAGCACCTGAGGTGAACAGAAAGAATGTGCCACTTAGCCCCACGGGACACCTGCTATGTAAGGCCACTCTACCAAAACTGGGAGATAAAGGATTCCTACCTAATATATAGAAACAGAGAGGCAGCCAAAATGAGGGGACAAGAAAATCGTATCTGTCCCAAATGAAAGAAGAGAATGCCAAAAAAGGAACTAACCAAAATGGAGACAAGCAAACTACCAGATGCAGAGTTCAAAACACTGGTAGTAGGGATGCTCAATGATCTCAGTGAGAACTTCAATAAAGAGATCATAACCAAAACACTTCATTCCCCCAGGAGCATGGGGTCTCAACCCCATGCAGGGATCCCCCCAACGCAGAGTAACAGAGACAAGAGGAGGAGCCTGCATAGCATCTGGTGGTGAAAATCCATGGGGATTCAGTCTGCCTGGGAGACGAATGAGTCTGCTACAGAGCCAGATGCCACCTTCCCAGGGAAGAACAACCTACTGTTACAGCCTAGGGAGTGCTGCCGGGTCCCTGACTGCTGGCAAGGCCTCTCTGCTGTGGTAGGGTTCCTAGTAGTGGTCTATTGGCTGCACCCATCAGTGACATTTTGGGCCTTCTTTATCTGGAGAGGCTCTTGGCAGAGTCTCAGTGACTAAACTCTGTGGCTTTGGAAAAAGGATCAACTCCCCCACCTCAAGTGTACACTTAGCACCCCCTGACCCAACCTGTTGGATCACTTGGATAGCCTCGTCCTGCTGAGTTCAGCTGCGCAGAGGAATCAGAGTGCTGTACAGAGCTAGGAATTTTGGAACACGTCTCCTGGGGAAGCTTTTGTCCAGGAATCAAACAAGTGGGTGCTGGGTTGTATGGCTACATCGCAAGGGAGACAGTCCTTCTCCCCTGCGAGCTCAGCCCGTGCTACCCTGAGAAGAAGTGCTCACCGCCCCCCCAATGTACAGGCCTGTGAGTAACACCCACAGGGCGAGTCTGTTTGGATCTGCCCTTCCAAGTCCCAGATACCCCACCCTAATGAGCTCAGTTCCACCAGGGGAAGGGATTGTTGCTCAGAGCTGAGATATTCAGAGTGTGAGTCCCTTGGAGGCTATTGTCTGGGACCAGGACAAAGTGCTTAGCCCATTAATGCAGGCTGGGTCAGCATTTTCCCCAGTGGTAGACTATTTTGATCTGTCCTCCAGAGCCCAGTGGCTTTGCCAAGCTAAGCTGGTTCTGCAGAAGGGAAAGCTAGCTACACCCAACCTAAACCCACAGCACGCCTCTTCTAGGAGAACTAGAAGACTCTGGCAGAAATTGAGTGGTGGCTATGGAGTACAGGCTACTTTCCTCTCAGTGAATGCCTGACTGCATTACTCCCAAGTAGGGGACCCATTATGCCCATCTTTTCAACCCCAGATACCCAGACCTACTGGGCTTGCAGCCTGTGGAAGTGTCTGTGAGTTGCAGGCAACCTGAAAAAATATCAAGCATAAAAACATCCACATCACAGGAGTACTAGAAGGAGAGAGTGAGCAAGGGATAGAGAACCTGTTTGAAGAATAATGGCTGAAAATTTCTCTAACCTGGTGAAGAAAAAAGTCACACACGTTCAGGAAGCACAGAGTCACAACCAAGATGAATCCAAAGAGGTCCACATCAAGACACATCATAATTAAAATGTCAAAGATTAAAGACAAAGACAGAGTCTTTAAAACAGCAAGAGAAAAGCAGTTAGTTACCTACAAAGGAGCTCCCATAAGGCTGTCAGCTGATTCCTCAACAGAAACACTTCAGGCCAGAAAGGACTGGCTTGAAATATTCAGAGTAATGAAAAGCAAGGACTTGCAACTGAGATTACTATTCAACAAGGCTATCATTCAAAAATTAAGGCAAAATAAAGAGCTTCCCTTACAAAAAAGCTGAAGGAGTTCATTACCACCAAACCAGTATTGCAAGAAATGTTTAAAGGGCTCGCTTTAAGAAGAAGAAAGAAAAAAATAATACCAATGACTATGTTTTCCCATTCAGTGGGATTTCTTTTTATTTAGTTTATGGGTTCCTTTACTGTACAAAAACTTTTTAATTTGATGTAGTCTCATTTTTAATTTTTTTCTTTTGTTTCCTTTGCCTGGGAAGATATAGCTGATAAAAAAAATGCTACAAGCAATGTCTAAGATTTTGCTGCTTATGTTTTTTTCTAAGATTTTTATGGTTTTGGGTCTAACATTTAAGTCCTTGATCCATTTGGAATTTATTCTTATGTGTGGTATAAGAAGGCAATCTAGTTTTATTTTTCTGCATGTATCTATCCAATCTTCCCAACAACATTAATTGAATAAACTGTCTTTAGCCCACTGAATATGCTTGCTTTCTCTGTTGAATATTGACTATAAAGGTGTCAGTCTATTTCTGGGCTCTCTATTCTCTTCCATTGATCTATGTGTCTGTTTTTATGCCAGTAACTGCTGTTTAAAAAATGGACAAAGGACCTGAATAAACACTTCTCCAAAGAGAATATACAGATGGCCAATAGACACATGAAAAGATGCTCAACGTCACTAATCATCAGAGAAATGCAAATTCAAACTACAATGATATACCATCTCACATCTGTCAGAATGGTCATCATCAATAAGTCAACAAACAACAAGCACTGGCCAGGATGTGGAGAAAGGGAACCCTTTTGCATTGTTGGTGGAAATGTAGATTTGTGCAGCCACTGTAGAAAGCAGTATGGAGATACCTCAAAAAAATTAAAAGTGGATGTGCCTTTCGACCCAGCAATCCCACCTCTGGGAATGTATCAGAAGGAACCCAAAGCACTAATTTGAAAGAATATAAGCACCCCATATTCACTGCAGCATTATTTACAATCACCCAGATATGGAAGCAGCCCAAGTTATCGGTCAATAGATGAGTGAATAAAACAACTCTGGGACATTTACACAATGGAATTCTACTCAGCTGTAAAAAGAAAACATTTTACCCTTTATAACAGTATGGATAGACCTAGAGGACATTATGCTAAGTGAAATAAGCCAGTAAGAGATAGACAAATACCATATAGTAGAGGGATTGAGCAAAAAAAGAATGCACTTATGGACATGGACAACAGTGTGGTGATTGCTTTGAAGAAGGGGAGATAAGGGGACTAAATGGCAATGGGGAAAAAAATACAGTAATGATTAAATATACAACAACAACAAACCAAAGTGATGAAAAGGAAGGACCTACAACCTAGATTACTCTATCCAGTGAAGCTATCATTTAGAATCAAACGGCTGATAAAATGCTCCCCAGATAAGGTAAAGCTAAAGGAGTTCATCATCACCAAACCATTATTATATGAAATGTTAGAGAGACTTAGTAAAAGAAGATCAAAACTATGCAAATTAAAATGTCAAGAAATACATAACTATCAACAATTGAATCTAAAAAAACTAAGTAAACAGGCAGAACAGAAAACAGAATCATAGATATGGAAAACATTGGGATGGTGGCCAGTGGGAAAGGGAGTCTGTAGGAATGTGGGAAAAGATGAAGGGATTAAGAAGTACAGATTGGTAGTTAGAGAATAGGCAGAGGGATGTTAAGAGCGAGCATAGGAAATAGAGTTACCAAAGAAACTTATACGAATTACCCATGGACATGAACTAAGGATGGGGCATTGTCAGAGGGAGTAGGGAGTACTGGGAGGAAGGGTGCAAAGAGAAAACTGGGGCAACTGTAATAGCTTAATCAATTTAAAAAATTGAAAATAAAACTATATAATCACCTCCAGAGGTACAGAAAAAAGCATTCAATATATTTTAACATACATTCTGATAAAAACACTACCAACTCAGAATTGAAGGAAACTTCCAATATGTTGTCATACAGCCTACATATGATATATTTAATTTTGAAGTACTAAAAGCATTCCAGTGACAATCAAAAACAATATGTCTAACTACTATATTCTTCACTGTTTAATAAAATAATCCAAGTCTTAGCTAATCCAGTAAAGCAAAAATAAGAGAAAAAGAAATAAAAATTAAAGAAATAATTGTAATTATTTGTAGATTATATGATTGTATACAAAAAATAAAAATAAAAAAATATTGAGAATAATGAGAGCTCATAAACTTTTCTAGGTATCGATATATAAATAAAAATTATAAGGATTTAAAGGAAACAGGCAATTTCTTTTTCAGATAATATGATCTCTACCTTAAAAACTGACAGAATAAAAAGCAAACCATTAGAGGTAACCCCAAAATTTAGTGAGGTACAATATCTAAACAGAAAATAAATATTAAAAATATCAACAACACCCCCTTTTAAAAAAAGATTTTATTTTTAGAGAGAAGAAAAGGAAAGGAGAAAGAGAGGGAGAGAAACATCAGTGTGTACTTGCCCTCCCGCGTCCCCAACTGGGGACCTGGCCTGCAACCCAGGCACATGCCCTGACTGGGAATTGAACTGGCAACCCTTTGGTTCACATGCCCGTGTTCATCCCACTGAGCTACACCAGCCACGCAAACATCCCATTTTTATACAAGCAACAAACAAATATTATGAATGGTGTCATTTTAGAAACACAATCTACAAAATAGCTAAATATTAGCTAAAGAAAGAATATACAGGAATTCTACAGTGAAATTCTAAAAACTCTTAAAAATTACAAAAGTGTCTCTATTAACTGGAGTGGCATGGGATGAGTTATTATTATAAAAACATGTCTCTGTACATTACTCTATAACCTGTAAATTTCTAGTGAAATTTTAGCTGGATTTTTTAAAGAAAATTAGTGAACTTATTTTTTACTATTACATGGTACAATAAATGATTACAAATATCTATACCCTTTTTGAAAGAGAAAAGTGAAGGTTTATTCACAAGTCCTGAATGCAAAATACTCCAAAGTTGGTAGAATATAATATAGTCAGATATCTTTATGACCTATTAGTGAAGAATTAGTTCTCAAACTAAATTTCCAAATTATTGTAGAATTCTAGAGTCTTACTTAGAAATGGTCTATGCTGGGTTCTTCCCCCATTCTCCATGCACACAAACCTGTTCCAGTTAACCAGTAAGCCCTAAATGTATTTATGCCCCTCCCTGGGGCCCGTCACTAAGTCAAATACTACCAGACAGGGATTCTGGTTTTTCCACCTCTTTGAGGATAGGAATGGGCATGTCCAGGTTGGAGGTGGACAGCACAAACTACTGTTCTACTCTTTTGCACATTGTTGCTACTGTACCACAAACTGTATACAATTGATGGACTAAAAATAAAATTAAGAGTGAAAATTGTTGAATTTTACTTCATAAAGTTAAGGCTTTCTCTTCTACGAAAAAAAATTAAACTTCCGGCCAAGATGGAGGCGTAGGTAGAAACACTGTGCTTTCATCACACAACCAAAACAAGGAGAACAACAATTTAAAAACAAAAACCAACCAGAACTGACAGAAAATCGAACTGTTTGGAAGTCTGACAACCAAGGAGATAAAGACAATACATTCATCCAGACCATTAGGAGAGGCAGAGACAGGCAGCCCAGCAGTGAAGACTCACTGCAAGGCGGTGGCTAGAGGACCAAGGTGGGCAAGGCCGCAGCTGACAGAGGCAGCGGCTTGTGGAGCCGGTAGTCCCACATTCACGTGCGGATAAAACGGGAGGAACAACTGGGGAGGGAAACCCACTATTCAACCCAGGGCTCCAGTGCAGGGAAATAAAGCCTCAAACCACCGACTGAAAACACCTGTGGGGGTTGAGGCGGCAGCAAGCCCACCCACCCAGGAATCAGCACCAGATGGGCCCACTCTGCTTGTAGGTAGCAGGGGAAGTAACTGAAATCCAGCAGAGAGCTGAGCAAGTGCCATTGTTCCCTCTAGACCCTTCCCCCAAATACAGCGTCACAATGCAGTAAAGTGGGTTGTCCCGCCCTGGTAATCAACTAAGGCTCTGAACCTTACTACATAACAGGCCCGCTGAGATAAAAAAAAAAAAAAAAAAAAAAAAGGCCCCAATGAAAGAACTGATCAAAGCTCCAGAAAAAATATAACTAAGCAACAAAGAGATTGCCAACCTATCAGATGCACAGTTCAAAACACTGGTAATCAGGATGCTCACAGAATTGGCTGAATTTGGTCGCAAATTAGATGAAAAAATGAAGGCTATGCTAAGTGAAATAAAGGAAAATGTACATGTACAGGGAACCAATAGTGGTGGGAAGGAAACTGGGACTCAAATCAACGGTGTGGACCAGAAGGAAGAAAGAAACATTCAACCAGAAAAGAATGAAGAAACAAGAATTCAAAAAAAAAAAATGAGGAGAGGCTTAGGAACCTCCAGGACATCTTTAAACGTCCCAACATCCAAATTATAGGAGTACCAGAAGGAGAAGAGGAAGAGCAACAAATTGAAAACTTTCTTGAACAAATAAGGAAGGAGAACTTCCCCAATCTGGGAAAGGAAATAGACTTCCAGGAAGTACAGGAAGCTCAGAGAGTCCCAAAGAAGTGGGACCCAAGGAGGAACACATCAAGCCACATCATAATTACATTACCCAAGATTAAAGATAAGGAGAGAATCTTAAAAGCAGTAAGAGGAAAGGAGAGAGTTACCTACAAAGGAGTTCTCATTAGACAACTAATTTCTCCAAAGAAACCTTGCAGGCAAGAAGGGGTGGGAAAGAAGTATTCAAAGTGATGAAAGGCAAGGACTTACATCCCAGATTACTCTATCCAGCAAAGCTATCATTTATAATAGAAGGGCAGATAAAGTGCTTCCCAGATAAAGTTAAGTTCAAGGAGTTCATCATCGCCCAGCCCTTATATGAAATGTTAAAGGGAAATATCTAAGGAAAAGAAGATCAAAAATATGAACAGTGAAATGGCAACAAAGACACAGCTATTAACAACTGAACTTAAAAAAACAAAGAAACAAAGTAAGCAAACAACTAGAACAGGAACAGAATCACAGAAATGGAAATCACATGGAGGGTTATCAGTGGGGGGAGTGGGAGGGAAAGGGGTGGGAAAAGTTAGAGAGAATAAGTAGCATAAATGGTAGGTAGAAAATAGACAGGGGAAGGTTAAGAATAGTATAGGAAGTGGAGAAGCCAAAGAACTTACCTGTATGATCCATGGACATGAACTAAAGGGGGGAATGTAGGT
This sequence comes from Desmodus rotundus, assembly GCF_022682495.2. Classification (NCBI taxonomy): domain Eukaryota; kingdom Metazoa; phylum Chordata; class Mammalia; order Chiroptera; family Phyllostomidae; genus Desmodus; species Desmodus rotundus. The sequence goes on along the minus strand of NC_071388.1, from coordinate 182,697,573 downwards.
GGGAGGGGGTGTGCAGGGTGGAGAGGAATAGAGGGGGGGGAAATGGGACAACTGTAACAGCATAATCAATAAAATATATTAAAAAATTAATGTGTGGAAAATCGAGGGACGTACTTGGAATGCTAAAAATAAAATGTATTTTTATATCTCATACATTTATAAAGAGTAATATGTGATGGTCTTTAAAAAATGCTGAGTTAAACAGATCAATAAATGAAGCACACATATAAATACCTATTCTTTCAATTAAAGTTGTACTTAAACTCACTGGTAATTAGACCAATGCAAATTAATATAAGATCTCTGTTTACACCATCAAATTAGCAACATCAGAAACCTACAGTATTGCTCAGTATTTGCAGGGCTGTGGGAGAGATGGGAATCCCCATGCACTGATAGTGGTGAAGTAATTTTGGAGAGTTTGTAGCAATATTTTGTCTAATGATGTACATGTTCACCCTATGATCCCACTTCTGAATATGCAAAATAGAAAATATATACCCAAATCCATGAGAAACATATATAAAGGTGTTTTCCATAGCATTTGAATGGTAGTGAGGTGTTGAAAGCACGCTGGATGTTCATCCGTATGGGAACACCTAAGTAAAATGAGGTAGATGCAAACTATGGAATTCTATGCAGTAGGTAGAATAACAGAATAAACACAGAGTAATTTAGAAGGTCTTTAAAAGAATGCTGAATAAATTGTTAATTAATGAATTATACAGTACAATACCTTTTGTTGAAATGAACATTGTACATATCAAATAATACCACATTTTTTAAGAATACATGGAAGCAGAAGAATAACACTTGAACACACATTATAATGTGGGGAAGAAAAGAAAATTGGAATAAATAAAATAAATATTCATATTTTAGAGAGGAAGTTTGTTCAAACTTCCATGACCCATAAATGGAGAAGATTAACCCAACAATGTGTACTTTAGATTCCAAGGGCAAAACCCACACACAAAAAATTGGAGAATGTTTAATAATGCTCTATAGTACAGACGGGATTGGGATAATGGGTTGCCCCATAGATAATACCTTCCCAGTAAAATGGTGCATCTGCTGTGGAAAATAATTTGGCAGTTTCTCTGAAAGCTAAACGTATGACCCAGCAATTTCACGCCTAGGTACTTACCAAAATGAACTGAAAGCAGGGATGCAAACAGATACCTGTATACCAATGTTCATTTCAGCATAATTCACAATAGCCAGAATTTGTAAACAACCCACGTGTGAATTAACAGGTAGATGAATAAACAATATGTGGTGTTTCCATACAATGGACTACTACTCAGCCATGAAAAACGACAAAGTTCTAATACACGCTACAACATGAATCAACCTTGAAACATTATGCTAAGCAAAATGATCCAGATACACAAGGGCAAATATATTGTATAAATATCTAGAATAGGCAAATTCATAGAAACAGAAAGTTGAATAGTGGATACCAGAGGCTGGAGAAAGGACAGGGAGTTACAGGGTCTCTATTTGGGGGAATAAAGAAGTTTGGAAGTAGACAGTGGTGATGGTTGCACAATGTTCTAACTGTAATTAATGCCACTAAATTGTATACTTCAAAATGGTCAAAATGGCAAATTCTGTTACATATATTTTCTCAAATTTTAAAAACCTGACTCAATTAACTAGCACACATATATGAGGGAATCAACAGAAACAGTCAGTCTCTATTAAAGTGCTGGGATCAAGCAACCATCAGTGTATAAATTTTAGGTCTAAAAGGAGATGTACCTTAGTTGATTTTTAACAACCAGTACAAAGAATTTTTTAATTCTTTAAGTGACTTTCATCCTTCACTAGCAATAAAGCTTGAATTGTTCTTCTGCTCACCCATTCCTTTGCAAATACTGCTTCAGTGTTTATTATGTCAAGTACAGTACCAAGTCGCAGGGATGAAAATATAGAAATAAACAAGACAGACAGAGTTCCTGCTTTAATGAGTTTGCCATCTAATGAGTATAAGATACATTAAATAAATAATTACACAAATATTTAATTAATCATAATAATGGATGCTATGGAAGAAACTATACCAAAGTAAGATGTAGTCATCAACTGGCTTCATGACGTTGGACCTAAACTTCCTCAAAACAGAAGCCAGATCTAAATAATTTAAGATCCTTTAGTAAAAAAAAAAATTATAAATCTAAAAGTCTTTGCTTCCAGAGTCCCTTTGTTAGGATATTCACATCTATAGTCTTAGCAAAGTAATGTAATCCCCATCTAAGAACACATAAAGATTTTTGGCACAAAAATGCAGTTACATATTCACTTAATGTCATACAGGTTCTGTGACTTTAAGTGAAATGACGTATAACAAAACCAATTTTACCATAGTTTAATTGATATAAACAAGAATTAAGTTTCTACAACATCTAATCAACATCATAATGAAATGACAGTATTAAAAGGACCTGATGTAGAAAATTAGGTGGAAAGTAAAGTAATTCTTACTCTTACAAATTTTTAAGTCCAAATTCCATATTAAAATATGGTGATATTCTAAACTATAAAGAATAAGCAGGAGAAGTATGTCCATAAATTATGCCCATGAACGGGAATTACTTTGGGAACTGTTTTAAAGTGCACATTCCCAAGCCTCAACCAAAATCTACTACAAAATATCTGGATGTCAGGGCTGGGAATGAATCCACACTTTTGATAAGTTTCTCAGGTTATTCCAATACACACTAAAGTTTTAAGAATTTTGATCACAGACTAGATTAATAATATTATAAGAAATGGTTTCAACCCTGGCTGGTGTGGCTCAATAAATTGAGAACCAGACTGCAAAGCAAAGGGTCGCTGGTTTGATTCCCAGTCAGGGCACATACCTGGGTTGCAGGTCAGGTCCCCAGTAGGGGGTACACAAGAGGCAACCACACATTGATGTTTCTTTCCCTCTCTCTAAAAATAAATGAGAGAAAGAAAGGAAAGGAAAGGAAAGGAAAGGAAGGAAGGAAGGAAGGAAGGAAGGAAGGAAGAAAGGAAGGAAGGAAGGAAGGAAGGAATAGTTTCAGTGTAAAACATTTCAGGATAAAACCTTTAATACACCTACCTGTGTAGCTTTGTCTCTCATGCACGGAGCAGCTTGCCCATGACTATCACGAGGCCACTGCCCTGCAAGATACGGAGCAGCAAGTGTATCCAGAGAGGAAGTGCGGCGAATAATTGTAGAGGGGCTTGAGGAAGGTGGTCGTGTTTTGTCACCTAGATTTAAGACAAATATATTTATTTTAAAAATAGATAGACAAGAAAACAAAACAGAAACTAAGTTTTAAGCTACACAGGGGTTTTCTAACAAATGTAAAAAAATAAATAATAAAAAGGAAATATAAGCTGTTGATTCAAACAAACTTGGATGAATCTCAAAGGAATTATACTGAGTAAAAACAGTCCATCTCAAATGTATGCTTTCATTTATATAGCATTTTTGAAATGACAAAATCTTAGAAATGGAGGAAAGATTACTGGTTGCCAGGGATTAGAAATAGGAGAGGAAAAATAAAGTGCTCGAAGACAGCCAGGTGTTATAAAAGGGCAACACACAGGACCCTGTGATAAGGAACTATTCAGTATCTTGACTGAAGTGGCTGCTATATAAACAAAGAAGAGTAAACAGTAAACAATTCCAAACACAAGTGACTTCTGGACAACATGGAGGCATTGGTAGTTACACTTTGCCTCCTCACACAACCAAAAGAAGGACAACAACAAATTTAAAAATGAAAAAAACCCCTAACTGCCAGAAAATCAAACTGTATGGAAGTCCGATGACTAAGGAGTTAAAGAAGAAACATTAATCCAGACCAGTAGGAGGGGCATAGGACATAGGCAGCTGAGGCAGAGAGGTCACATAGCAAGGAGGCAGCTGGTGGACCAGGCAGTCCCACAATTGCTTGCAGATGAACCAGGAGGAACAACTAGGGAGTGAAACAGACCACGCAACCCAGAGGGTTCCAGCACCGGGAAATAAAGCCTCAAAACCTCTGACTATAAGTCTGTGGGGGTTGTGGCAGCGGGAGAAACTCCCTGCCTCACAGAAGAGTTTGTTGGAGAGAGTCACAGTGTTCTAGGAACATACACAAACCCATCCACCTGGGAATCAGCACCAGAAGGGCACAATTTGCTTGTGAGTAGCTGGGGAGGTAACTGAAAACCTGCAGAGAGCTGAGCAAGTAGCATTGTTCCCTTTTAAACCCCTAACCCACACACAGTGCCACAACACAGCTATGTGGGTTGCCCCATCCTGACAAATACCTAAGGCTACACCACGTACAACATAACAGGTGGGCCCAGACAAAGAAATATGGCCCAAATGAAAGAACAGATCAGAGCTCCAGAAAAAATAAAACTAAGCAACGAAAAGATAGCCAACCTACCAGATGCACAGTTCAAAACACTGCTAATCAGGATGCTCACAGAAAAGATAGACTATGGTCACAAAATAGAGGACAAAGTGAAGGCTATGATAAGTGAAATAAAGAAAAATGTACAGGGAACCAACAGTGAATGGAAGGAAACCAGGACTCAAATCAACAATTTGGACCAGAAGAAAGAAAGAAACATTCAACCAGAACAGAATGAATAAAGAAGAATTCAAAAAAATGACAAGAGGCTTAGGAACCTCAGGGACAACTTTTAATGTTCCAACATCTGACATAGAGGTGCCAGAGGGAAAAGAGGAAGAGCAACAAATTGAAAACTTATTTAAACAAATAATGAAGGAGAACTTCCCCTATCTGGCAAAGGAAATAGACTTCCAGGAAGTTCAGGAAGCTCAGAGAGTTCCAAAGAAGTGGGGCCCAAGGAAGCACACACCAAGGCACATCATAATTACATTACCCAAGATTAAAAATAAGGAGAGAATCTTAGAAGCAGTAAGAGAAAAGGAGACAGTCACCTACAAAGGAGTGCCCATAAGACTATCAGCCGAATTCTCCAAAGAAACCTTGCAGGCAAGAAGGGGTGGGAAAGAAGTATTCAAAGTGATGAAAGGCAAGGACCTACATCCAAGATTACTCTACCAGCAAAGCTATCACTTAGAATTGATGGACAGATAAAGTGCTCCCCAGATAAGGTCAAATTAAAGGAGTTCATCATCACCAAAGCCCTTATTACACGAAATGTTAAAGGGACTTATCTAAGAAAAAGATGACCAAAACTATGAACAGTAAAATGACAACAAACTCACAGCTATCAACAACTGAACCTAAACAAAACAAAACAAACAAATAAAAAAAACCGTAAACAAACTAAGCAAACAACTAGAACAGGAACAGAATCACAGAAATGGAAATCACATGGAGGGTTATCAGTGGGAAGAGGATGAGGGAAGAATGAAGAAAAAAGTTACAGGGAAGAAGAAGCATAAATGGTAGATACAAAATAGAGAGAGTTTAAGAACAGTACAAGAAATGTGGACGTCAAAGAACTTATATGTATGATCCATAGACATGATCTAAGGGGTGGGGGTAATAATGCTGGTGGAGGGGAATAAAGGTGAGAAAAAAATGGGACAACTGTAATAGCATAATCAATAAAATATATTTTTAAAAACAGTGTGTTTTTTAAATATATTTATTGATTATGCTATTACAGTTGTCCCATTTACCCCCCCCACTCCACTCCATCCTGCCCAACCCCTCCCTCCCACATTCCCCCCCCATAGTTCATGTCCATGGGTCATACTTATAAGTTCTTTGGCTTCTACATTTCCTACACTATTTTTACCCTCCCCCTGTCTATTTTCCACCTATCATCTATGCTACTTATTCTCTGTTCCTTTACCCCCCTCTCCCCCTCCCACTCCCTTATTGACAACCCTCATGTTCTACTTGTTTGCCTAGTTTACTCTCGTTTTTGTTTTATGTGTGGTCGTTAATAACTGTGAGTTTGCTGTCATTTTTACTGTTACTATTTTTGATCTTCTTTTTCTTAGGTAACTCCCTTTAACATTTCATATAATAAGGGCTTGGTGATGATGAGCTTCTTTAACTTGACCTTATCTGAGAAGCACTTTATCTTCCCTTCCTTTCTAAATGATTGCTTTGCTGGATACAGTAATCTTGGATGTAGGTCCTTGCGTTTAATCTTGGGTAATGTAATTATGATGTGCCTTGTTGTGTTCCTCCTTGGGTCCAGCTTCTTTGGGACTCTCTGAGCTTCCTGGACTTCCCGGAAGTCTATTTCCTTTGCCAGATCGGGGAAGTTCTCCATTATTTGTTCAAATAAGTTTTCAATTTTTTGTTCTTCCTCTTCTCCTTCTGGCACCCCTATAATTCGGATGTTGGAACGTTTCAAGATGTCCTGGAGGTTCCTAAGCCTCTCCTCATTTTTCCAAGTTCTTGTTTCTTCATTCTTTTCTGGTTGGATGTTCCTTTCTTCCTTCTGGTCCATACCATTGATTTGAGTCCCAGTTTCCTTCGCATCACTATTGGTTCCCTGTACATTTTCCTTTGTTTCTCTTAGCATAGGCTTCATTTTTTCATCTGTTTTTCGAACAGATTCAACCAAGTCTGTGAGCACATCGATAACCAGTGCTTTGAACTGTGCATCCGATAGGTTGGCTATCTCTTCGTCGCTTAGTTGTATTTTTTCTGGAGCTTTGAAGTGTTCTGTCATTTGGGCCATTTTTTTGTTTGTTTGTTTGTCTTGGCGTGTCTGTTACTTTAAGGGGCGGAGCCTTAGGTGTTCACCTGGGCGGGGTAACGCTGGTTGCTGTGCTGTGACGCTGTACGTGGGGGAGGGGCCGAGTGGGGGCAATGGCGCCTGCCTCACTCTCCTCCGGATTTCAATCTTTCACTCTGATACCCACAATCAAACTGGGCCACTCTGGTGCTGGTTCCCGAGTAAGTGGGCCTGTGCACACTCTAGGCCCCTGTGGGTCTCTCCAACAACCTCTCCTGTGAGGCTGGGAGTCTCTCCTGCTGCTGCCCCAACCCCCAGGGGCGCTTTCAATCAGAGGTTTGAGGCTTTATTTCCCCGAGCTGGTCTGCTTCGCTGCCCGCCGTTTGTCCGGTTTATCTGTGGGCGAATGTGGTGCCGCAGGGTACTACCTGCCACTCTGCCAGCCCCACTCTCCGCCACTCTGAGTCCGGCCCTCTGGGTTTATCTGTGCAAATGTGGGGCCGCAGGGTCTGCTAGTGCTCAGACTGCCTGCTCCATTTGTCCCACACTCCGCCAGTCTCAGTCCCGCCACAGCCACTCGAGTCCTCTCCACCCCGGTCCCCGTCTCCGCCCCTCCTACCAGTCTGGATGAATGTTTATTTTCTATTTTCTCGGTGTTGGTCCCCCTTGCTGTTCGATTCTCTGTCAGCTCTGGTTGTGCGAGGAGGCGCAGTGTGTCTACCTACACCGCCATCTTGGTTCCCCGCCTGTATTTCTTAACAATTACATTTTTTTCTCTTAGAATTACTGCTGGTTTGTTATTTCTGAAATTATGCTTTGAACTTTCTAACATTATAGCATAGTATTTATTTACCAAATCAAGATGTTGGTTTAAAAGGTAGAAAAATATTTCTACTTTAGATGCCCCTTTTCCAATCTGTTCTACCAATTTTCCCATAGCACTCAGTCCATTCATTTATGAGTGTATATATTCTCTGTGCTTCCCTTAAGACTAAAACATAATCTTATAGCTGACAATCTTAGAGGTGCTTAGAAACAAGAAGGGGGAAACTTCTAGTATAAATTATGTTTTATTTTTATGTTCTTTCAAACCATCCAAGCTTATTGGTATGATACCCATTTTTAATGGATATTCAATTTTGGCTAAATTATACTACATAATACTTTAAAAGATTTTTAAAACATAGGCCTCAAAATTAAGTAGACATGAGTTGAAACTGTGCATTTAGCAACTCTCTGAAATAGTAAATTACTTACCTCTCTGAGCCTGAGTATCTCATTTCATAAATGAGAAGAAATACAGTCTAATTTGTAGACATGCATCCAATGTATGAGGCATGAATTCAAATATTCCTTTCCTCCCTCTTTCTCTGCTGATGAAGAAAATGGACCCCAAATCCACTGCTCTATACAACACTTAATGTTGTTTTATTCTTTTTATTTTCTATTGAATTTATTTGCATTACGTTGGTTAATAAAATTACATAGGTTTAAAGTGTACAATTCTGTAATACATCATCTGTATATTGTATTGTGTGTTCACCACCCCGTCATTTCTCTTTCCATCACTCTTTATGCCCCCTTAACCATCTCCTGCCTCCTCCAACCCCAATTCCCCTCTTGCAATGACCATACTGTTGTCTGAGTTTTGTGTGTGTTTTTTTGCTTAATCCCTTCACCTTTTTCACCTTTTTCACCCAGCCCTCTCACCTCCACCCCTCTGAAAGCTGTGAGTCTGTTTCTATTTTGCTTGTTAATTTTGTTCATTAGAATCCACATGTAAGTAAAATCATACAGATAATGTTCTTTTAAAAATACTTATGTCAAAAGAGAACTGTTATTACTAATCTCTCTTTATAACTATAGAACAGAATTTTTTTTAATTGGACATCCTAAATGTTTGGGGCTCTACAAGTTTCTTCCACTGACTCAATCCTCACTGGTTTTTGAAGCCAGCAGTTGTGGGGACTTATCTTCCTGGCACTGGAACGCTGCTGGGTGTGAGGCTGGGATTCCTCGTTCCTGAGATATCCTTCCTGAAGATTTTATTTGTTTATTTTTAGAGAGAGGGGAAGGGAAGGAAAAAGAGAGGGAGAGAAACATCAATGTATGGTTGTCTCTCGTGTGCCCCCTGCTGGGGACCTGGCCAGCAACCCAGGCATGTGTCCTGACTGGGAATCAAACTGGCAACCCTTTGGTTCATAGGCCCATGTTCAATTCACTGAGCTACACCAGCCAGGGATCCCTCCTGAATTTCTATCCACCACACATGGATGGGCTACTAGCCCATTCCATGTCTCCACCCCTTCTACCAGTCTGGATGGATGTGGTTTCTTTAAATCCATAGTTGTCAGACTTCCATTCAACTCAATTTCTGATGGTTCTGAGTGATGGTTGTTCTATAATTTAGTTGTAATTTTGATGTGGTTATGCAAGGAGGCAAGCCATTTACTTACCTATGATGCTGCCTTGACCGAAATGCCACAATATTTTAAAAACCGATGTGGCAGTTTGAGCCTGTCTGACTCTTCTAGTCTTCTGTCCCTCCCATCCTCATCAGAAATTATGTGAGAGAGAGAGAGAGCGAGTGAGCGAGAGAGAGTGAGAGAGTGAGAGAGAGAGAGAGTGCGAGCGCGCGTGCATGTATGGTATGTTATATTGTGTGTTTGTAGCTGTGTAGCGCTTATTAAATTTTTACCAACAAAGTATTCTTCCAGTGCAAACTGTATGAGTCAACTGATATTTTTATTAATTTATTAAGGACCATAAGTAAACTATTTCTGAATTTTTCAATGTTACATTCATTTTACTAACATAATTATCTTCTGTTTCTGTTGCTTTTAATGTGAAGTTTACACTCAAGATAGAAGTTTCTTTTGATTATATCAAATTTTATCAAGCATAAATTTATCATCAGTTTTTAACGTATAAAGATTTAATATATATGAGCATTAGAACATAAAAGGAGGCAAATGATTTCTACTTTTCACAAGTATATGAAAAGTTATGTATGTGTACTGTAATTCTCCTAGCAACCAACAAAATATCTGTATAAAGAGATAAGTCCAAAAGCCAACATACAAATTTAAATGGATTACTAAAAAACATTCAAGACATCCAAAACAAGATAGACAAGAAGAGAGAGTGGAAAAAAAGTAGAAGGGAAAACAGAGAATAATAAAAAAAAGCAGACCTATATCCAAACATAATAATTTCACTAAATATAAATGATCTGAGCACAGTTATTAAAAGAATCACCAACAGACTAAATTTTAAAAAAAGAAAAAATAACAAGACCTAACTATATACTGTCTACAAAAATCCCCCTCCGATAAATATAGATAGGATGGAAAAATGGAAATAATAGACCATAAAAATACTATAGAAGACTTCAGAACAATTATAAAATTAAAATTATCAGAGAAAAAGGAAAATGAATAATTATAAAAAACCCAATCCCAAAAAGACATAATTCTAAATGTTTCTGCATTTAAAAAATATAGCTTCAAAATGTATGAATGAAAACCTAACAAAAATGGGGGAAAATCCACTATTATCTTAGGAGAATTCAACATTCCTCTCTCAGTAACTGATAAAACAAGTAGACAGAAAATCAGCAAGATTATGGAAGACATGAAAACCCTTATCAGTCAATGTTACCTAATTGACATTTACAGTATACTCCACCTCACCCAACGACAGTAAAAAATACAGGGCATATGAAACGTTCATCAAGGTAGATCTTATCCAGGGACATAAAATAAACCTTAACAAATAAGAACAAATGAAATCACAGAATATTCTCTGACATGGAAATCAAATAAAAGAAAGCTATCTGGGAAACCCTCTAATATTTAGAAATCTAACAAACCCTTCCAAATAACCAATGAGCCAAAAAAGAAGCATCAGGGAAACTAGAAAAAAATTTGAACTGAATTAAAATAATACTTTTCAGGATGTAGTAAACAACTGCTTAGGGAAAAATGTATAGCATTAAATACTTCGATTAGAAAAAAAGATCTCATCAATAATTTAAGTTTCCAGCTGAAGAAATACAAAAAGAGCAAATTAAACCCACAGCAAGTGGAACAAAGAAAGTAATAAAAACATTTTAATTATGATGTGTCTTGGTGTGGACCTCTTTGGGTCCAACACATCATAATTAAAATGTCAAAGGTTAAAGATAAAGAGAGAATCTTAAAAGTAGCAAGAGAAAAGCAGGGAGTTACCTACAAAAGAGTTCCCATAAGACTATCAGCTGATTTCTCAAAAGAAACCTTGCAGGCAAGAAGGGACTGGCAAGAAGTATTCAAAGTGATGAAAAGCAAGGACTTACAACCAAGATTACTCTATCCAGCAAAACTATCATTTATAATGGAAAGGCAGATAAAGTGCTTCCCAAACAAGGTAAAGCTAAAGGAGTTCATCATCACCAAGCCAGTATTACATGAAATGTTAAAGGGATTTATTTAAGAAAAAGATCAAAACTGTGAATATTAAAATGACAACAAACTTACAACTATCAACAATTCAATCTAAAAACCAAAAACAACTAAGCAAACAACTAGAACAGGAACAGAATCATAGACATGGAGATCATTTGGAGGGTTATCAGCTGGGAGGGGGAAGGAGGAGAATGGGGGGAAAGGTACAAGGATCAAGAAGCACAACTGGTAGGTATAAAATAGGCAGGGTCAGGTTAAGAATAGTATAGGAAATGGAGAAGCCAAAGAACTTACATGTACAAGCCACAGACATGAATTAAGGATTGGGTATTGCTGGAGGGCAGGGTGGTGCTGGGTGGAGGGGGGCAAAGGGGGAAAAATTGAGACAACTGTAATAGCATAATCAATAAAATATACTTTAAAAATGATAATAACAATAAAAACAGAAGAAGAAATCAATGAAACAGAAAAATAACAAGGTAAATGAAACCAACAGCTGGTTCTTTTGTAAGATCTTAACAAAAAAAAAAAGATAAACCTGTAGCCATACTGACTGAGAAAAAAAATGAGAAGACACAAAGTTGCAGTATCAGGAATGAAAACCCCGAAATATTCTTCAGCTGGTGAATGAATAAACAAAATGGTGTATACCTTATATTGGGATACAATTCAGAAATAAAAAGGAATCAACTACTGGTACACTCAACAACATGTACGAATCTCAAATGCATTATGCTAAGTAAATAAAGCCAGACCCAAGAAGCTAGGTACTGTAGAACTCATTTATATAATATTCTGAAAAACATAAAACTATAGTAACCAAAGAGAAATCATTGGTTGCTATGGCCTAGAGGTAAGGAAGGGAAACGACTTAAAAAAGGCATGAGGAAACTTTACAGTGATAGAAATGTTCTATACCTTTGTTGTTGTTGTGGTTACATAACTGTGTTCTTTGTCAAAATTCAGACAAGTATATCAAAAGGATGATTTTTAGTGTATGTAAATTATACCTCAATGAACCTGACAACATCATACACACCTGTCCAAATGAGACAAACTTTTAAAAAACAGTTAACAGCTAAAAAAGTTAGCTACATCCTCAATGAATGGTCAGTCAACAAAGTTAACAGACTTCATATAAACAGTGAATGAGCATTTAAGAAAATTCAATCCTATTATTAGTAACATCTATTTTTTTTTATTAAATGGCATTATGTGGCTTCTATATGAGGTGATTAAATACAGAGGTCAGCAAAAACAGATTTACCAGGGAGGGGGATAGTGGTGGAAAGAAGTGGAAGAGACTAGACAGAAGAACATGTATGAATGGCCCACGGAAATGGACAACAGTGGGGGAATTAACTGCGGGAGCAGGGCGGTGGGATGGGTGGAAGAGGGCAAACGGGAAAAATTGGAACAACTGTAATAGAATAACAATATAAAAAGACTTAAATTAAAAAAAGGAAAAATAGATTTATAGTTATAAGTACATGAAAGTTTATTCTTATATTATTTATTAATTATATAATTTATATTACAACTGTAAACCTACCACTGCCCATCACTATATATTATTTCAAACACTCACTACAACCCCAGAAAATATGTAAGAAAATACGAATGAAAACTATGATGTGCTTAACTCTATCTCACCCACTGAGTTAGTAAAGCTAAAGAAAAGGCACAAAGTCTAATCCTAACAAGCCTTCACAGCAACAGGTAGACACTCCTTTCTGCTGACAAGGTAAATTGATTCAATCCTTTTTTGGAAAGTAATGCTATATAGCATTAAATTCAATAAAACTTAAGTAAGTATTCTCAATCCTGGGGTTTTTTTTTTTCCTAAAGTGGATACATAAATATGCACACTCGTATCAGCTCCCCATACACATACATTTACAAAGATATTTTTACTAAAGTAATTTATAAGGAGGAAAACAAATGTTCACTAAATAGGAGAATTATTAAGCCAAAGCTCATAAATTTCATACAGTATTCAACCTCATTATAGCATAAAAACGTAATTATTACTTTCTTATCCCCTATTTGAGGGTTCGGATTCATTAAAAATTTTATTTCGCTTTCAAGTATTTTTAAAAGTGCTTACAACAGCAATTTTCAACTGTTTTTATCTCATGGTACACATAAACTAATTACTACATTTCTGCAGCACACCAAAAATATACTTTTTTGCCAATCTGACCAAAAAAAAAAGGTATAATTTTGATTCATTCACACCAGACAGCTATTGATTGTTGTGCTGGTTCTTGCAATTTTATTACCTGACAATCTAAAGGAAAGAAGTCAGTGCCCCTAACTAAACAGTCAGGGTATTACATGTTTTAAAAATTCCTGGTTGACTTAGCACACTGGTTGACTTAGCAGTCAGAAGTATACTATTAATCAAAAAGCTATCGGAGAAGAGTATGCAGATGAATCACAAGCTTATCACCATTACTGGAAATATGCAACTTTCCAGTATTATAGAGACTTTCACCAGAACTTCTAAGAATTATTGAGGACACTATATTCAAAAGTGAGTTAGCAATATAATCTTCAAAAACAAGCTCAATTAAAAGACAAGAAAACAGTACTCAAAACCGGCAAAATCCAGTGCTACCCAAGGTCTCCAAACCTACAGGGAACAAACAGACAAAAGACAAAGGATGGGGCCAGGTCTTCACACTCATATATATGTATTTTTTAAATAGGAAGCCATCCATTCATACATCTGAACAAAATTTCTTAAGATCTCATTTAAATCTTAAAGTTCGCCCTATCCCCATTCAAGGGGGAGAGGAACAAAGAAATTAAAATAGATGTACTGGGTGGGCCATACAGTTTTTTAAGTGTAACTGGTAGGGAGACTCTCCAAAAGTTTGGGTCCTAAATCTTCCTTATACAATTAAGACATAACACCTCTAAGTAGGAAAGGATCACTCCTGTGACACTAAATCAATTTCCAGGAGTACACTTTCCAAGAATTCTTAAGGATAGCATTAATGGCAACTGCTTTCTAGAGAAATGAAAAATGTCTCCCAAAACAATTCCTGACTGCACACAAAGTGCTCTGACTTAAGAGTCCCATAGGCTTTTGTCATTAAGTAACTCTTCTTAGTATTATATATTTTCTTCTTTTTAGTGTTAACCGCTGGATACTGCAAAAATCCATATTGTCTCTCTCTTTAGTTCTCAAGTCCATAATGTCTTTTCAACACCTTATAAGCTGCTCTGCACAGAATGAGCATGAGCTCTAAAACAGACATCACTTGTCCTCATCTTTACAAATAGCACTATACATGCACAATGGGAAAACAAAGTAAAATGGTTATCCAGGAACTACTATATAGATCTCAGTAAATCCCAGTAGAGTTGCAAGTAAAATAACAATTACAAATTTTAAGAATGGCAATTTGGAAGGGAACATAAAAAAAGACTTTTTCATTACCTTACAAATTTTCCACATTATTATATTTTTTGAAAAGTTAAAAATTTTAGTGCATTATGCTCCAAAAGTCTATGGCCTACTCTGTACAAATACAGAATGTAACAGCATTTATGAAACCAGTTAATGACTACATTATAACTCAACCACTCAAGTAGGTTCAGAATTTCAGCCATCGTTTTGCTCTCTCACCCCCTCATACCTCAAATCCAGTTAACAAGTCCTGTCAATTCTTTGCTTCTCAAATAAGCCCTTTTTCATTTGCACTACTCTATTTCCACAAAGAAATTAACAGTGCTGAAAGTGGTAAAAATGAGGGTAAATAGAAATTTTTTTTCTCATTTTTAATTGCCTTAAAAGATAATTAATAATTAACCACCTAAAGTAAAAACAGTAACAATGCATTGTAGGATTTTATAACAGAGATGCAAAATATATGACAAACAATAGCACAAAGGATAGAAGGCAGGAAATGAAGGTACAGTCATGTGCTGCGCAACAGCATTTTGGTTTACAATGGGCTGCATTTACAACAGTGGTAATACCATATAAGTCTAGGTGCGTAGAAGGCTATACCATCTAAGTTTGTGTAAGTGCATACTATGATGCTCACATGACAAAACTGTCTAACAAATTTCTCAGAACATATCCCCATCATTAAGTGACACATAAGTTATATATTAATATGAGGTTCTAACATGAACAATTAGACAACAGAACATTTCTATTACTGCAGAAAGTTCTCTTGAATAGCACTGCTCTAGCACAACAACTAACAGCATAGTAAAGAGGTATAAGTAATAAGTAATAGTGGAGATAAAATGGAGTAAGAAATAATAATCCAAACAAAGATAGGAAAAAAGAAATAGGATTTTCCAATTCAAATATGAACTGATCATTGAGTTTGAAAATATATTTGACAATAGAAATAAAAATGTACATCTTTGACTAAGAAATTTCATTTCTAAGAATTTATTCTACAGCGAAACTCATAATAAGTGCATAAGACTTTTCATCACAGCACCATTTAACGGCAAAAGACTAGAAATGATCTAAAGGTTCAAAAGAAACTTGATGAAATAACATATGGTCCCTAATAAATCTGTATGCGCAGTCCCATATGCATATATTTGTATATGAATAAAATAACTCTGGCATAATACAAAAAAGACAGCTAACTGGATTTCTGTGAGAAGAATTTAAAGGTATATGGAGGATACCCGTTATTGTATTTTTTCTTTTTATCATTTTTAATTTTTATAATGTGCATATATTACCTGCATAGAAAGAACAGGAAGAAAAGAAGGTAGGTAGGAAAAGGGAAGAGAAGAGGAGGGAGGGAAAGACAATATATACTGGTGGGCAACCTAAAATCTATAATTACAGAATCAAATCCTTGAGGGCAAGAATGCCAAAATAAACTTTAGGTTTACTTCCCAAAGAATTTTACATTAGCTCATAAAGAAGAATGAGTCAGCCCTGGCTGGTGTGGCTCAGTGGATTGAGCGCCAGCCTGCAAAGTGAAAGGTTGCAGGTTAAATTGCCCAACAGGCACATGCCTGAGTTATGGGCCAGATCCCTAGTTGGACACGTGCAAGAGGCAGCAAATTGATATTTCTCTCACACATTAATGTTTCTCTCCCTCTCTTTCTTCCTCCCTTCCCCACTCTGAAAATAAATTTTAAAAAGTCAACTGAAAGAGAATGAGTCAATTAAAAATGTAGATTTGGGGGGATAAACTATAGGTAATTTCACTGCATGCTAGCCTTTATCAGAAAGAGTGTCAAAGACTTCCTATTAAAATGATATTGAAGGGATAAAAAGGTATAACCAACAAGGAAATTGGACAGAAAAGGAGGCAAAAGCAGAAAACAGGTTACAATGAAATTCTGGAAGCGGATATGTAAGTGGTAATTTAGCTGCAGTCTGATCATAAAGTTCAACTTAAGATTTCCTGATCTGCCCAACACAAGTTCTAAATTTCTATGAAAGGAAAAGTATCTTGCTATTCACAGGAAAGCAATGAGTAATTTGCTGCATTTTCAACTTCTTATATGAATAAAGTTTCTTAACAAGCATCAAGAACAAGGAAAAATGTTTCATTTCATTTGAAAATGAAGTGTGAATGTTCTCATTTCAAGTAAAACCGAGAAATGACTGTTCGTACAGCAAACAAAAACCCAAGTACATGCTTCCCCTTAAAAAGATACATTTTCTACTTATTTTTAAAAGTATCACTTTTTATGTATAGGTCTATAAACGAGGTCAAGAAATCAACATATGTGTTCAATAATTCTGTTAGACCTATATATTTAAGACAAATCATGCTGCTCAGAAAGAATTTTTTCAAACACTTAACCATGAAATTGTAAATACTATACGGAACCCCTCCCTGATCTTAGCCCATTTCACTTTATTCCTGAGCTTTATTACTGTTGTGGTTAACTCTATTCTGTCGCACACTACGCCTACTTTCTATCCTTTACTCTCACTATAACTCATCATCTAACTTTCACGAGCGCTCTATTTTCTGGATTCAGCTCACAATCCTCCTCCCCTCTAACAAGAGTCTTATCTCCTTTTCACTTTTTATAAAAAGTGGCTAGTTGAGTGAAATATCATGGTCATTGCTATACTTTCCCAAAGGATCTCCTATCTCTTCTCTACTTGTCGGTACTCGAAATCCAATAGAACACTCTCCCACTGTCTTAATCCATTTTGCCTACCCCCTGCCAATGATCATAGACAAGACTAGGTGGGAGCTGTGAATATTAGTGTACCTGCTGGAGGAGAGAATCCACCAACAAAGGAACCACCAAAAGGTAAAAACCCAAGAACAAGAGAACCCACACAAACAGAAAAAAGGGCAAACCTAGAGCATCTGGACAAAGAGATCAAAGAGACCACACCACTGAATCCCACAAAATTCCTACCATAGAAGATCACCCTACAAAGACAGGTAGCACCTAGCTGGTGTAGCTCAGAAGACTGAGCACAGGCCTGTGAACCAAAGTGTCACTGGTTCAATTCCCAGCCAGGGCATATGCCTGAGTTGCCAAGTCCCCAATTGGGGGCGTGTGAGGGGCAACCACGCAGCAATACTCATATCAGACAAAACAGACTTCAAAAAAAGAGCCATAAAAAGAGACCCAGCAGGACACTTCATAATACTCAAGAGAAGAATCCATCTAGAAGACATAAACATTATAAACATATATGCACCCAACACAGGAACAACCAAATATACAAGGAAAATCTTGGAGGACTTCAAGAAAGACATAAACAACACTATTATAATAGGGGATTTTAACACCCCACTGTCATAGATCTTCCAAACAAAATATCAACAGATATTGCAGGTTCTGGAAACAAATGAAAATGAACTCACAACAGTCCAAAACTTATGGGACACAGTGAAGTCAGTCCTGTAGCAATACAGGCCTATCTAAAAAAGATAGATTTCAAATGAACAACCTAACCCTACATCTAAAAGAACTGGAGAAACAACAAGAAAGACAGCTCAGAGCAAACAGAAGGAAGGAAATAATCAAGATCAGAGCAGAATTAAAGGACATAAAGACTAAAAGAACAATTCTAAGGATCAATAAACCCAGGAGCTGATTCTTTGAAAAAATAAAAAAAATCAATAAGCCTTTAAGCAGACTAATCAAGAAAAAAAAAGAGAGGACCCAAATAAAGACAATCAGAAATGAAAGAGGTGAGATTAAAATTGATACCACAGAAATACAAAGGATTGTAAGAAAATACCACAAAGAACTATATGCCAAGAAGTTTGAAAACCTAGGCGAAATGGACAAAATTCTAGAAAAATATAATCTTCCAAAACTGAATGAAGAAGCAGAAAGCATGAACAGACCAATAACAGTTGACAAAATCAAAGCAATAACCAAAAACTCCTGGCACACAAAAGCTTTGGACCAGACAGTTTCACAGGAAACTTTTACAAAACATTTAAGGAAGAGCTAACCCCT
The DNA here is from genome assembly GCF_022682495.2 of Desmodus rotundus. Lineage (NCBI taxonomy): Eukaryota > Metazoa > Chordata > Mammalia > Chiroptera > Phyllostomidae > Desmodus > Desmodus rotundus. Next base: position 182,679,028 of record NC_071388.1, on the reverse strand, counting down.
ATCCTTCAGACTATTCCAAAAATCCAAGAAGAGAGAAAACTCCCAAACTCTTTTTATGAAGCCAGCACCATCCTAATCCCAAAACCAGATAGATACAACTAAGAAAGAAAACTTCAGGCTGATATCGCTGATGAACATAGATGCTAAAATCCTCAACAAAACAATGGCAAACCACATCCAGTAATACATTAAAAGGACCATATACCATGATCAAGTGGGATTCATCCCAGAGATGCAAGAATGATACACTCTTCACAAATCAATAAACATAATACCTCACATAAACAAAAGGAAACATAAGAATCATATGATCATATCAATAGATGTGGAAAAAGCATTTGATAAGGTGTAACACCAATTTATGATACAGCCACTCAGCAAAGTGGAAATAGAGGGATCATTCCTCAACCTAGTAAAGCCTATATATGAGAGACCTACAGCCAACCTCATATCCAATGGGCAAAAACTAAAAGCCTTACCACTAAGATCAGGAACAAGACAAGGTTGTCAACTTTCACCACTTCTATTCAACATAGTATTGGAAGTCCTAGCCACAGCAATCAGACAAGAAAAAAAATAAAATAAAAGGCATCCAAATTGGAAAGCAGAAAGCAAAACTGTCATTGTTTGCAGATGACATGATAGTGTACATAGAAAATCCTATAGACTACACCAAAAAACTGCTTGACCTAATAAATGAATTTGGCAAAACAGTGGGATACAAAATCAATATTCAGAAATCAAAGGCATTTTTGTATGCCAACAATGAAATATCAGAAACAGAAATCATGAAAAAAATCCCATTTGATATAGCAACAAGAAAAATAAAAGTACCTAGTAATAAACTTAACTAAGGAGGTAAAAGACCTGTATTCAGAAAACTACACACACTGAAGAAAGAAATTAAGGAAGACACAAACAAATGGAAGCATATACTGTGATAATGGATTGGAAGAATTAACATAATCAAAATGTCCATACTACCCAAAGCAATCTATAGATTCAATACAATACTTATTAAAGTACCAATGGCATATTTCACAGATATAGAACAAATACTTCAAAAATTTATATGGGGCATTGTTAGGGACTTCTGGCCAAGATGGAGGCATAGGTAGACACACTACTTTGGTTGTTACTCCTTGCACAACCAAAAGAAGGACAACAACAATTTAAAAACAAAAAACAAGAACTGACAGGAAATCGAACTGTATGGAAGTATGAAAACCAAGGAGATAAAGAAGAAACATTCATCCAGACCAGTGGGAGAGGGGGAGATGGGCAGCTGGGCAGAAAGGACTCTTGGCAAGGCGGCGACTGGCGGACACAGCAAGGTGGCAGATTGTGGACTAGCGTGGGCAAAGACACAGCTGACCAGCGAGGCAGCAGCTAGTGGACTGGGTGACAGACCACGCAACCCAGGGCTCCAGCATGCAGAAATAAAGACTCAGGCCTCTGACTGAAAACACCTGTGGGGGTTGAGGGGTCAGTGGGAGAAACTCCCAACCTCACAGGAGAGTTCACTGGAGAGACCCACAGGGTCCTAGACGTACACAAACCCACCCACTCAGGAAGCAGCACCAGAAGGGCCCAATTTGGTTGTGGGTACTGGAGGGAGTGAGTGAAAGCTGGCAGAGAGTGGAGCAAGCGTCATTGCTCCATATCGGACCCCTCCCCCACACACAGCATCACAACACAGCAAAGTGGGTTGCCCCGCCCTGGTGAAGACCTAAGGCTCCACCCCTTTATGTCTTAACAGGTGTGCCAAGACAAAAAAAAATGGCCCAAATGAAAGAACAGATCAAAGCTCCAAAAATAATTCAACTAAATGACGAAAAGATAGCCAACCTATCATATCAGATGCACAATTCAAAACACTGGTAATCAGGAAGCCCACAGAATTGGTTGAATTTGGTCTCAAATTAGATGAAAAAATGAAGGCTATGCTAAGAGAGACAAAGGAAAATGTACAGGGAACCAATAGTGATGCGAAGGAAACTGGAACTCAAATCAATGGTGTGGATCAAAAGGAAGAAGGAAACACCCAACCAGAAAAGAATGAAGAAAGAATTCAAAAAAATGAGGAGAGGCTTAGGAACCTCCAGGACATCTTTAAACGTTCCAACATCCGAATTATAAGGGTGCCAGAAGGAGAAGAGGAAGAACAAAAAATTGAAAACGTATTTGAACAAATAATGAAGGAGAATTTCCCCAGTCTGGCAAAGGAAATAGACTTCCAGGAAGTCCAGGAAGCTCAGAGAGTCCCAAAGAAGCTGGACCCAAGGAGGAACACACCAAGGCACATCATAATTCTATTAGCCAAGATTACACAGAATGACAGAATCTTAGAAGCAGCAAGAGAAAAGGACACAGTTACCTACAAAGGGGTTCCCATAAGACTGTCAGCTGATTTCTCAACAGAGACCTTACAGGCAAGAAGGGACTGGCAAGAAGTATTCAAAGTCATGAAAGGCAAGGGCCTACATCCAAGATTACTGTATCCATGCAAAGCTTTCATTTAGAATGGAAGGGCAGATAAAGTGCTTCTCAGATAAGGTCAAGTTAAAGGAGTTCATCATCACCAAGCCTTTATTATATGAAATGTTAAAGGGATTTGTCTAAGAAAAAGAAAATAAAAAATATGAACAGTAAAAATGACAGCAAACTCAGTTATTAACAACCACACCTAAAACAAAAACAAAAGCAAACTAAGCAAACAACTAGAACAGGAACAGAACCACAGAAATGGAGATCACATGGAGGGTTATCAACAGGGGAGTGGGAGGAGGAGAGAGGGGGGAGAGGTACAGAGAATAAGTAGCATAAATGGTAGGTAGAAAATAGACAGGGGGAGAGTAAGAATAGTATAGGAAATGTAGAAGCCAAAGAACTCATATGTAGGACCCACAGACATGAACTATAGGGGGGTAATGTGGGAGGGGGTTTGCAGGGTGGAGTGGAGTGAAGGGGGGGAAATGGGACAACTGGAATATCATAATCAATAAAAAATATTTTTTTAAAAAGAAACTGCATAGTAAGTTACAGATATATCATGTTGGAGAGGCTTTTATATAGGGGAGACTCCGTGTATTTGACTGTGTAAGTTGCCCAATCCTGAATTCACACTGTAAAATAATAAAACTGTCACATTAAAAAAAAACTTATATGGAACTATAAATGACCCCAAATAGCTGCAGCAATTTTGAGAAAGAAGAACAAAGCAGGAGGGATCACAATAACTGACATCAAAACAGCCTGGTACTGGCATAAAAACAGGCACATAGACCAATGGAACACAACAGAGAGCCCAGAAATAAATCCAAGTCTCTACAGTCAATTAATATTTGACAAAGGGGGCAGGAGCATAAAATGGAGCAAAAATAGCCTCTTTAACAAATGGTGTTGGGAGATCTGGACAGCTACATGCAAAAAAAATGAAACTCAATCACCAACTTATACCATACACAAAAATAAATTCAAGGTGGTTAAAAAACTTAAATATAAGTCGTAACACCATAAAAGTCCTAGGAGAACATAGGCAGGAAAATCTCAGCCATTCTACGCAGCAACATCTTCACAGACATGTCCCCTAAAGCAAGGAACATAAAGAAAAGAATAAACAAATGGGACCTCATCAAAATAAAAACCTTCTGCATGGCTAAAGAAAACATCTGCAAAATGAAAAAAGAACCAATTATATGGGAAAACATATTTGCCAATGATACCTCAGACAAGGGTTTGACCTCCAAAATACATAAAGAACTCACACGACTCCACTCTAGGAAGACAAAAAAACCCAATTAAAAAATGGGCAAAGGACTTGAACAGACACTTCTCCAAGGAGGACATACAAAGGGTCCAGAGACATGAAAAGATGCTCGCCATCAGAGAGATGAAAATTAAAACCACAATGTGATACCACTTCACACTGGTCAGAATGGCCATCATGAACAAATCAACAAACAAGTGTTGGAGAGGATGTGGAGAAAAAGGAACCCTAGTGCACTGTTGGTGGCAATGCAGACTGGTGAGGCCACTGTGGAAAACAGTATGGAATTTCCTCAAAAAACTACACATGGAACTGCCTTTTGAGCCGGCAATTCCACTGCTGGGATTATATCCTAAGAACCCTGAAAACTAATCCAAAAGAACCTATGCACCCCAATGTTCACAGCAGCACAATTTACAATAACCAAGGGCTGAAAGCAACCTAAATGCCCATCAGTAAATGAATGGATGAAAATACTATGGTACATTTACATGATGGAATACTATGCAGCAGAAAGAAAGAAGGAGCTCCTATCCTTTTGCAACAGCATGGATGGAACTGGACAGCATTATGCTCAGTGAAATAAGCCAGGCTGTGAAAGACAAATACCGTATGATCTCACCTTTAACTGGAACCTAATCAACAAAACAAACAAGCAAGCAAAATATAAGCAGAGACACTGAAATAAGGAACAAACTGACAGTAGCCAGAGGGGAGGTGGAAGGGGACAATGGGGGGAAAAGGGTGAAGGGTTTTCAGGAACTATTAAAGACATGTGGACAAAATCAAGGAGGGTGGAGACAGGGGAGGGATGTGGGGATGGCTGGGGAAGGGGGAGGGTAGTGGCAGGGAGAAAAAGCAGACAACTATACTTGAACAACAATAAAAAAAAAAATGAAACACAAGAAAAAAAAATCCAGAATAACTAGCACAGTGAATGGGGAGGCAAAAAACCAAACATGAAAAAAGAAGAAGGAAAAAACCAGCCCTACACCAAGGCTATCATCATTTCAGAATGGTAGTTAACACTTCCATAAAGAAAACAACACACAGATACACACACATACTCCATTACATATAAAGAAGTGAGAATTAGATCAAACTGAAATTTCAGACTGAAATTTCAACAGCAATTGTAGAAGCTAAAAGATTAAGCCCTTTCCATCTCCAATAAAATTATTCCTAACCTAAAATTCTGTATCTAGTCTATCCATCAACTACAAAGACAGATCTGCAAACATTCTAGGCTTTAAATAAATAAATACACACACATACACACACACATACTTGTATATCTCCCATGTACTATATATTATATAGACACACACTATATATATATTATATATATATATATATATTCCAGCAAAGCAAGATCCAGAGATAAGGGCATCCAAAACAGGAAAGAAGTGAAGGAATTCCCAGTCAAGTTTCAAAACAATAGCTATGCAACAGACCTAGAGACTAATGAGCCAGTTTAGAATACGAGGATAGAAGACTCCAGAACGGATATCTCCAAGAAAAATAAATAAAACTGAAAAAAAAAAAAAAAAACCCTGATGTGCTTTAAAAATATTTAAAAGCAAGTTTCTGTTACCAAAAGTTTGGGGATGGATTTGTGGTAGGTATGTAGAAAATGAAGCAAAAAAACAAGGCAATTTTAACTTCAAAGAGAATGAAAAGTTACAAAGAAAGGAAATGTAATTTAGCATACCACAAGGTTCTGCTGTAAACAGAATTTACATAGCCATAATAATTTAAACATTAATAATGATTTAACCAAGAGTGCTCTAACTATAACGGGAGGATTGTGGAGAATTAAGATAAGAGAGCTAAGTCTACATTTTCCACAATAAGAAGTCACTATAAAATACATAAAATTGAAACAAAATCCTGAACGAGCAGTGTCAGCATGTTATTTAGATATACGTAGGTAAATACCAGAGGAAACCCCTAAGAGATGAAACTGGTTATCTCTAGAGGCCAGGAGTTGGGAATGGAGAGAGATGTGGCAGGTGGGGTCCCTGAGAAAGAAGATACCCACCCAAGAAGGGTTCTGGTGATTTAATTGGGATCAAATTAAAAAATAATAACAAAATAAAATAAAACAGAGCCTAGCAGCTATTTACACACAGTGGTGTCTCAGGTAAACTGCACTTCAAGGAGAAGCTTGCACTGACCTGTCTGCCTCCACCCTTAACAGCCAGCCTGTACTGTTCCTACCATCTGAGGCAGCCCTTTTCAAGAAGTTTCTGGAATCCTATTTCAACCAAAGACTAAGGCTTTTCCCATCCAACTAGAGTGCCCAGCTACATCCTCATCAGCTTTTTCACCGACCAATCAGAGTGACTCCATTCCGACCAATTAGTACAGTGCCTCCTGGACCAAGCAAACTGCAAGAATTTGGAGTCCTGATCTGCATAAGAACCAGCCAATCAGGCACAAAGGGTAGGGACTTCTGTCTCCACAAACCAGTTCCTTGCTAGCTCCCAAAGCACACTTTCCTTTTCCACCAAGACTGAAGACTGCATTTTCCTGGCTGAACTGAGACACCTAAGACTTCCCGTTACAATGCAAAGCAGACCAAAAAAGAGCAGAGCTGTCAGGCCAGAAAGACAGGGGCCTAGCCCCAGGGTAAGCCTCAGAGCTGTGCAGTATCAGAATATTAGAACTGAGCTGTTTTGCACTGAGTAGTTTCCTTCTTCAGCACACCCCAAATGGGGATTCCTATTGGTGCTAATCGGTGCCATTGGAGGAACATTTGATTTGATTATAATTTTAGTGCTATCTTAAGCATCTTAAATTATGTACATGTACTTCGATAAAAATAAATTTTAAATTAAAAAATAAGCCCTGGCTGGTGTGGCCCAGAGGACTGAGTGCCGGCCTGTGAACCAAAGAGTTGCTGGTTCGATTCCCAGTCAGAGCATGTACCTGGGGTGCAAGCCAGGTCCCCAGTTGGAAGCACACGAGAGGCAACCACACATTGATGTTTCTTTCCCTCCTTCCCCTCCCCCTGTCTAAAAAGAAATAAAACAATATCTTTAAAAAATAAAAATAAAACAAATATGCTCCTTTTTCTTCAAGGAGTTTGGAGATAGAAGTGGTTGACTTCTTCAACTTCCTTCCCTCTATTGCTGAGTTATCATCTTAACCCACCTTTATCTCCTTTCCATCCTCAGAAAAAGAAGTGAACTTAGTAGTCTGAGATTTCCAGACTCTACCATGCACTGGATCCCACTGCCTCTCACATTTTCCATGAACTCGTTCCATCTCCTATTTCTGTCCTCTCTTCAACTTGCCATCTTTCATTCTGTAAATCCCAAAACCTATAACACATGCTTAAGTTTTCCCTATCCTATAAATAAAAAAATAAACTTTAGCTCAGCAATTCCTATTTTGTCACTTTTCTTCCTTTCAGTTACATAAGAGTAATTTATACTCTGTAAGAGTAATTCAGAATCATTACCCCTGCTTCTTCACTCATCATTTCAATCTGATTTGTGCAGCCAACAAGCTACTCAAACTATTCTGTCTCAGAAATCATCAAGTGGTCAAAATGCCAAATTCACAAGGCTATTCTCCAGGCTCAGCCTACTTGTTCTCTTCACAGAATTTGAAAATCTTTACCCTCTCCTCCTTGAAATCCGATCTCTTTTGGCTTTCGGAACACTTTTCAACCTTTTAGCCTCCTATCACACCCTCAGGCTTCTTCACTAGCTTTCCTTTCCACCAGAAGGAAAGCTAGTTTTCTTGCTTATTTTCTGCCAGAGTTCTATTCTCAGCCCCCATCATCTTAACCATTCTAGTGATTAGTCATTTCAAGTATTGCCCACACACAAACACCTAGCATACAGTACATGTTAAATGAATATTTACTAAAATAAATGTCCCAACTTTTTGTACCCAGTTCAAACTGCACCTGAGTTCTAAAGCTGCACTTGCCATAATCTAAAAAATTACTTGGATTTCTGGAGAGCACAAACTAAATTTGTCTAGAACTGAGCTCATTTTCTCATCCTAAACTTGCATCCCCTACTATGTTGTTTATGTACCACTACCCAAACTATTATCAACTCTCCCTTTCTCAATCTCAATATCCGGCAGGTTACCATATCAAAGTCTCCTCAATCCCTTTATCCTTGTCATTCCCACTACCACAGCACCTAAATTCAAGTGTTCAACGCCTGTGTAAATTACTCTTCCACAGTCTCTCCTATTTCAAATTCATACTCTACTCATCCTAAATATTTATAAATTCTATGCATTCTTAAGAATGTAAATACTACTAATAACGAATTAACTTTTAATACCTAAACAATTAGGTAATGAGGATAATGAAGATAACACGAAAATAGCTAATACTGTAAGATTCCTATACTGACACAGAGATTACAAGGATTTTATCCTTTTAACAATCTTCTGTTGTTAAGTACTATTAGTATCTCCTTTCTACTGTTACAGTGAATTTACCTGAAGTGAAACAGACACTAAGTAAGTGGTGTCGATATTTGAACCCTGGCAGTCTGGCTCCAGAGTTATGAGCAATGCAATATATTTTATTTAAAGCCATTCTGAAAACTTACTTTTCTACTCACTTTTCCCATTGTTCCCTCCCTTCTCCCCAACATTCTATACCCTATATTTTAAGGCATATAGGTCTGAATATGATATGTATCTTTTCACACCTCTATGATCCAACTGTAAAGTTCTGTTCCTTTCTTTCCAACCCAAATCAAAAGCCATCAATCCTTTTTTTTTTTTTTTTTAATCCTTACCTAAGGACAGGCTTATTAATTTTAGAGAGAAGGGAAGGGACAGAGAGAAAGGGGGGGAAACATCAATTGGTTGCCTCTCCTATACGCCCCAACTGAGGACCAAACCTGCAACCCAGGCGTGTTCCCTGACCTAGAATCGAACCTATCACCTTTTAGTTTACAGGAAGACTTTCCAACCAACTGAGCCACAGCAGCCAGGGCAAAAGCCATCTCTTCTGATAGAACTTCTATACCCATTCCCTAACGAATTATTCATTTCTCTATGAGTTCAGAGCACTTATCATGTTATAGTATATATTATGTACCAGTCTTACATGGCTGCTTTGTGAGTCTCTGGAGTTCTTGTTTCTTTTACATCTTTGTACTTCACAGTGACTAACACAGTAACCAAAGCTTACAGAATTGAACTTAATTAAATAAAATCTTCTAGCCAAGATGTTGAACTAACAGTAAGCTTCTACTTTACCTCATCTTCAACTATAAAATACTGACATTACAAACCAGACTCCCTTGAACAAGGTGTAAAATTAGCAGTTCTTTAAATGTCAGAGAAATACTAAATTCTTAAAACTCTGTATGTCACAAAGAACTAGAAAGTACAACTCTAATATTCTGCAAATATTAAATTCTAGTACCCTACTTCCTCCTGATTATTAGCCCAGAGACCTCCATCTCTTGTTGCTGTTCTTGCCACTTCTCCCACCCTCAATCAACAACTGAATTCATACACAACAAAGGGAAAAAATGAACAAAAACACCACTTGCTATCTACATATCAGATACACTGATACACATACTGTACTAATGCCATTTTCTCTAATGAGGAGTTTTCAAAAGATTTTCCTTTGGTGTTTCCAGTAACTTTTTTTTTTAATTTAGAGTACAGCAAAATCACAGTGGGGTGGAAATGGGGTTTTGAAGTCTGTACTAGGGCCCAGACCTGAATTTTAACAAAGATCCTAAGTGATTCTGATAAAGATAACCAGACCACACTCTGGGAATACAGGCAATGTTCTCTCCAATTGGAATTTCATACAACCATGAAAACTAAGCCTACACTGGCAATTTATGTTGTATCCACTAAAACTAATATGATATACAATAGATAACTTTTATGATGAAGTATAGTGCTGAGTATTTTTAAATTTTCTTTCATGTAATCCTTACCACCATATGAAGTAGATATAGGTATCATCATTACCTTTTATACAGATGAGAAAGTTAAGGGTCAGAAAGTTATTCACTACCCCGTATCACATAGCTTCTAAGTGGCAGAATGCAGGCGTTAAACCCAGACTATCTACCCAAAGCCTATGCTCCTAACCTCCATGTTATGCCACTTCTCCATTTATAATATATTTGACAGTTTATTGAGTTAGATAAAATCAGGTAAAAAGAAGAAAGGCACAAAAACAAACCTCACCTTCTTCACCTTTTTATCTACAGTTAACACTGTTGCCTAAGTTACCTTCTCTAAGCATGTCTCAGTTGCTAATGACAAACCACACTGCCATGGAAATGGCAGGCACTGAAGGTGGGAAGTTTAAAATATCTGTCAGGTGTATCATTGGCAAATATCTTCTCCCCTTCAGTAGGCTTTTCGTTTTGTTGATGTTTCCATTTGATGCAGATATTTGCCAATGATACATCTGATGAGAGATTAATATCCAAAATTTATTAAAAATTCAAACTTAAAACCAGAAAAACAAACAACCCAATTAAAAAGTAGGCAGAAGACCTGAATAGACACTTCTGCAAGGAAGACATACAGATGGCCAACAGACGCATGAAAAGATGCTCAGGTTCACTAATCATCAGAGAAATGCAAATCAAAACCACAATAATACCACTTCAAACCTGTCAGAATGGCAATCATCAATGAAACAACAAATAACGAATGTTGGTGAGGAAGTAGAGAAAAGGGAACCCTAGTACACTGTTGGTAGGAATGCAGATTAGTACAACCACTACGAAAAGTGTGGAGTTTCCTCAAAAAATTAAAAATGGAATTGCCTATGACCCAGAGATTCCACTTCTAAGAATATATCCAAAGAATTTCACAACACTAATTTGAAATAATATATGCACCCCTATATTCATTGCAGCATTATTTACAATAGCCAAGCCATGGAAGCAATTCAAGAGCTCACTAATAGACGAGTGGATAAAAAGGCTGTGTTACATATACACAATGGAATACTACTTGACCATCAGAAAAAAAAAAAAGAAATCTGACCTTTGTGACAGAATGGATGGGCCTAAAGGGTATTATGCGAAGTAAAATAAATCAGAGAAAGACAAGTACCATATGATTTCTCTTATATGTGGAATCTAAAGAAGAAAACAAACAAAATAGAAACAGACTCATAGATACAGAGAACAGACTGAGAACTGTCAGAAGAGAAGGGGGCTGGGGAGCTGGGTGAAAAAGGTGAAGCTCTACACACTGGCAGTGACAGAACAGTTAAAGAGATACACATTACAGCATAGTCAATAATATTGTGATAATTATGTATGGGGCCAGGTGAGTACTTGAAGCAGTGGGACATGATTTTCAAACCACTTTGCTATACATCAGAAACTAATACAGAATAATACTGCACGTAATTGAAAAAAAATTTCTCTCTCAGGGATGGGTGCTTGGATTACCTTCTAGCAGCAATTTTCAACCCTTTTCATCTCATGGTACACATTAATTATTAAAATTCTGCAGCACACCAAAAAATATACTTTTTTGCAAATGTGACCAACAAAAATGGGTATAATTTTGACTCATTCACACCAATGGCGCTTGTACTGGCTGTTGTCAATTTTTTATTTGAAAATCTAAGGAAAAGAGGTCAGTGCCCCTGACTAAATAGGTACTGAATGTTTTAAAAATTCTTACAGCACACTGGTTGAAAATTGCTGCCTTATACTCAATAAAAGGGGAAATCCGGAAGAGCCAGTGATTAGCTCTAACTCTGGAGGAATAAAGCAACTGGGTAGGAATCCAGCAGAACCGGAAAAACCCTCTATGTTCCTGAGACCTTCGATTTAGGGGCTTTCAGATACTGGATCCCTAACAAAGGCTATGGCATCCAGTTCATCTGACAGACAGACACCCAGAAAGTGGCAGCCTGATCTAGATGGCCTCTGGAATTTGAGTCACATGAGGTAAACAAAACTATGTAAGGAAGACACTCCCCCTCTACCAGTAAAGATTTCTACCTTTCACTGAGGCTATAAACTGGGGGTAATCTCCCTTTATTCTAAAAGACTCTCCTTTTGCCCTGGCCAGGTACCTCAGTAGTTGGTTAGTGTCGTCCTCATGCACCATAGTTATGATTTTGATCTCCATTCAAGGGCATATGCAAGAGGCAACCCATGAATGTATAAATGAGTGGAACAAGTCGATGTTTCTCTCTAAAAAAAAAAAAATCAACAATAAAAATTTAAAAGACTCCTTTTACCTTTTCTTTCCAGTTTTTGTCTGAGGGGAAAAAAAAAAAAAAGCAAATGGTCTAGTCTGTGTTATGAAGACTTGAAATCTGAAAATTGTTTGTCCTGCTCTGCATGAAAGTTTACTAGAGTGAAACAAGAATATATTCCTGGAAAGGAGGTTATCAGACATCCACTTCAGCTGTAACTTACTAACAGGAGGTATCTCTTTTCATACCTGAGAATGCTTCATTAGAAAAAATAGATTTTTTTTTTTTGAGGGGGTGTAATGAGAAAGGTTAATGTTACAGCATGAATACTCTAGGGAATGATAGATCTGAGGGAAATGAGCTTTGGGAAACATGAAGAATAGGCACATCAGGAGCCTGAGATACAGGAAATTGCGCCCTTCTAGAGATCAGAAGAACAACTTTCTCCACACATTGCCAATATTTAATTGAACTCAGCCCTCCTCAGACTGCTGCTCTGCCTCAAAGGTCAAATAGTTAAGAGAGTCACCAGAGTCTATTACCAGAGTTCAGTCACCACCTCTTCTTACCTCTATCTCTACTGCCCACTTAAGCAGCTCTCCTTCCCTTTTCCCTGGCACACTATGCAGCTCCAGAAGGTTGAAAGTGAACTGAAGCAATCAACTATGTTCACCAGATAGCTCTAAGAGTTACTTCAAAAACTAAGCACATGCAATTTTGTGCTATATATTTCCTAGGTTCTATCTAACACATCATAAAGTTACCTTGATATAATGTAAAAGATACAGTTTTGGAGTACAACCTAGCAGAGTTCAAATATCAACTCTAACACTTGTTACTTAACCTCTCTAAAACCTACGCTGAAAATTAAAATGAGAACTTGTAGGTAAATCGCCCACCGTATAGTAGAAGCTCAGGAAAGTGATACCTATTTGAAGGGGAGGAAGTCCTACTACTTTAAACAAATCAGTTTTAAAAAATCATTTTGCATTTTCAAAAAGTTTAAGACAGCACTCTCACGCTAATTAGAAAACACCATTAATCATTTTTTAGGGCAATTCTATCCCCCCAAAAAGTACCCATTGTCTAAAATCTCCAATAAAATAAATAGTAAGAAAATTCATCCTACTCCCTGCATTTCTGAACCAACCTTTGAAATCACGTCAACTGTTTTATTTAGTTAGGAAGTACTGTACTAAACTTCCTGAAATTCCCAGGCATTCTGCCTGAAAGATTTTAACACAAATTCCCTAGATAAGGAAAACACAGTATTAACACATATGTTAAAAAACACCCATATATTTCTTCACTACATTCTAACAGGAAAGCAATCAGATGATAAAGCTTATCCCTTTCTATTTCCATAATTTGAATTCCTCTATTGAATAACTTTTTATGAATGACTCCAGTGGAACCCAAGAACTCCATGCAGGACATTTCCCTGGAAAAAATCTCAGGGTATAGAAAAAAACAATTTTTAGATCCCTAAAGTAATAACAAACTTTGGATTTTGAAGTTTTTTTTTTAACAAATAATGGTTTTACATCCTAAATACATAATTAATATATCAGAAATACGCCCAGACCCTCAGACAAAGCCCATAAAACTTCCAAGGATACCTTGCTTAATTTACTTCACTTTTTGCTACCCACTTACAAAGACTTAGGAAACGCTAACAAGGCTCCCAGCCTCACGTCTCTTCAGAGATCCAAATCTGCTATGTTGACATATTCAGCCCCAAATCTGGAACCGTTTTTGTGAAAAATACTTAGCAGCAGACATGTGCTATACTAACATTAACCATGTCACTAAAACGAAGTGACAAACCACTCCGAGCCTCACCACCAGAGGATGACGAGTAGTAACCAGCGGGCAGCCAGAATCGCAGGTTTATCATGAACACAAATCAAGCACAGCTTAGCCGCCGCATCTCCACCGGCCGGGACAAGTGTAGAGCTGCAGAGGATGAATGAGGCGGGGGCGGGGAGCTAGGGATCCGGCACAGGACAAACCCGGGGCAGGCGGGGCCGCACCACTCGGGCCCCGCCCCCAATCACCCCGGCTCCGCGGCAGCGCCCCAGTCCCCGCGCGGTAGCAATGCGCACCCCGGACCCCTTCCCGGCGTCACCTTCCCCTTGCTAGACGCCCCCCAGAACGTACCTGCTTTGCAAACGGGGGCGCTCGGGCTTCTCTTCTCAGGGGAGCAACGGCCCTGCTCCGGGGACCTCCTCGGGTGCCGGACTCGGGCGGGGGGTGGGGCTGCGCTCACCTCGCCAGTCCACAGGTGGGTGGGCGACGAGGAAGGCGACGACACAGTGCCCAGCAGGGGCGGCGGGGGCTGCGGCCTCGGGGGGCTCCCGCGAGCCCCGGGCGCCGCGCCGCGCGTGGGGCTGGTGCCTCGCGTGGAGGTCGCTGACGCGCCCGTCTGCGTGGCCACCGTGGGGCTGGTGCGCGCGGCCGCACTCCCGCTGCCGCGTGTGGGGCTTGTGCTGCGCGAGGCTGTGCGCGGGCCCCCGCCGCCAGAGGGGCCTGAGGCGCCACCACAGCAGCCGCCGTTGTTGTTGCCGCCGCCGCCGCTGCTCCGCGTGGGGCTGCCATGTTGTTGCTGCTGCTTCAGCTGGAACGGAACCGTCGCCCTCATGGGCTGCAGGCGGCTCCCGGCTCCCCCAGCCATGGCGACCGCACCACCCCCGAGGGAGCCGGCCGGTGTGGGGGACCCATTGCGCCTCACTCGCTGAGACATGATCCACCCTCCCCGGTGAATGGGCGTCTGAGACTGGGGGCGGTGAGGTTGTCGGGTTAAAGGGGAAAGATTCTCGAGGCCAAAGGAAAGGCCCCCGCGACGGGGTGACGAAGCCGGAATCCGGGGTGCGGGAGCCGCCTGGACCGCGGCTGGCAGCAACGAGGTGGTGCAGCCGCCGCCGCCGCTTCTCCTCATCAACAATAGTGTCTCCTCCGCTGCCCCCGCCCCCTGCGAACGCCCATTGGTACAGCGTCAGCCACGCTCAAGCCGCTCCACCGCGCCCATTGGCTGCAAGCTGCTTGGCCCCGGATCCCCGGGGCCTAGAGCGCTTGGTTTTGCGCGGACACCTTCTGCTCTTTAAAGAGGAGACCCGCCCCCCCGGGGGGAGGGGGAGCGGAGGAAATCGGCCTTGTGTTTGTGTAGTGTGTGTGTGTGTGTGTGTGTGTGTGTACACACACGTGAGTACGTGTACGCGCGTGCCTGGCCACGCGCGGCTTTCTCTTCCACTGAAGGGAGCCCTGGGCACTCAGATTCTGGAATATTGCCAAAAAGAATGTCCCAAACCAAAGCCACCCCCAAAGGTGGCTGAAGTCCTTTTCTCATAACTCATTTCCTTTCCTCTCACTGACAGAGGCCTGTACATGGCTTTTTTCTTGATCTTTTTGTTCTGTCCTAATTCCATCAATGTTTGGGCAGAGCTCAAAGAAGAAGAAATTTAATTAATCTTACTGGCATTTTACACCTCATCTCTTTTTTTTTAAAGGTCTACAAAGAGCCAAATCTCAGATTAAAATTGCTTGTTAGAATTGTTTTCTATTGTAAATTATCAAATGCTATTACTTCCCTCCTGTATCTCAAGTAATCAAGAATTCGTTTTAATCAGCTACTTCACAGTTCCCTGATCCCTTGGTAAGATGTTTGCTACCCTACAAGTTTGTGAAGACCCCTGGTTTACGAAGGGCCTTATTTGATCTTCACAGTCATTATTTGAGACAGAACTGGATCAGTCATTCATATATTTATCTAGCAGAGGAAACAAGTCTCTATTATGGGCAAGAACTCAGGCAGACAGACAGTAACATTAGTTCTAAAATAACCTTAGGGGCTTCTCATCACGGAAAAAAAATGGACCCTTACCCCACATACTCACCTCTCAGGTTATAAATTGCTTCTCCATGACCTCTTTTCCCTTTACTACTTTATTAAATGTATATTCTAGACAGATTTCATCCTGTAAAAATGTGGGAGTGGAAGGCACAGGATGATTTGCTGTAGACCTGAAATTCTACTGGGTCCCTGTGGGTTGTGGTGGGAAGCCTCTGAAAAAAAAAGGAGAGATTCAGATCCCAGATCCACGACTTATTCTGTGACCTTTTACAGGTCACTACCCCGTTTCCTGTTCTGTAAAAGGCAGTGAAACAATGCCATCTCTTTCATCCAATTGTTGTGATTATTAACCGAGGGTTAAGTGAGAATGTGGTATGTAGAAGGTACTCAACAGTGCCAGAATTTCCATGTGCTTCAGAGGTCCATCGCCTATTCCTCCTCTCTCTCCCATGACAAAGACAGGCCCCAAGCCCATGAAAATCCTTTGCTGGCTTATGCTCTAGATAGACCTGACATCACTACCCATTTCCACAACCTGTAGTAAAGACAAAAATAGCCTCTCATTTGACGGACACACAGGAAACTGCCAGCAAGATCCATTCAGAGAGCTAAGGCTGGACTTAAAACAAGAGAGAAGATAAGCCTTTACATCAGGATTTCATGGAAGATGTATCTGACATTGCGCCTCACTCGCTGAGACATGATCCACCCTCCCCGGTGAATGGGCGTCTGAGACTGGGGGCGGTGAGGTTGTCAGGTTAAAGGGGAAAGAATATATATTGAGCTCCTACTTTGTCCTGCACAAAGTAGGAGCTCAATATATATTTACTGAATTAAACTGCAGGAATTCACCAACCCTAGTGTCTTAGGCTTCCTGGAGATCAATCTCTTTTGATTTTACCAAACTAGAGCCCTATTTGTTGATAGCAAGAAACTTTTAGCTGTTCTGAGCTAAAGTACTCATTTCAGCACAGAAGTTTATTAGATCAAAGAGTTAAAATGTCCTTGACTCAATCATGAGTTCACATTTTGCTTCTAGTCATATTTCCTAGAGAAACCCAAAACTCCATAGCTTCAGAAAATTCCTCTTTTTCATCTTGACGACTTCCGTCGTCAATCAGTTTCAGGCTTAACTTTAAACAAATGAGAATGTGCCAACTGAAGCAGGTATTAACCATTTCAGCCCCCTTTGTACTAAAGGATATTTGTAATGAATTATAAATGATAAAAAATGCTTAAAAATATTCAGTTTAGAACTTTTTGGTCTGATTTTAAGATTTAATGGCAATATATAAAAGCATCGTTTACTTCTTTATTTGTCATTGAAGATTCAGAACAATGCATCAAGGTGATGTATTGGTCTTCAGTTTGCTAGTATATGTATGAAGAGACTCCTTGTATTTCAAGTATCAGCAAAATAAATATGTCTCACTCTAGTTTAACCCTTTAACCCTGTTCTTCTTAGGATATAATTCAAATTTTTCAAGGTTGAAATGTGATTGTATGAAGAGGAAGCAGCTTATTGGTATTGGTTTACCCATATTTAAACTCCAGAAGACAAAATTAATAGGCTCATTTGCTTCTGTGCTTTTTTAACTCTAAAATGATCCTGTCATGGTAAAGAAGGGTGAGTTTGAAGAAAAAGTTTGTACTTTTTTCTTTCTTCCCATAGTTTTATCAGAATCAGCCATATTCTTTTATAAATCTCTAAAATGTCATTGAATGGAACACTACACAGCCATGCAATGATAATTATGAAATCATAATTTCCTTTCATTTTAAAATGAAAAAAATAAAATTTATGCTTTCATTGTAGCTGCAACAATACAAAAGTGTTCATGAATTATAAACAAATATTAGATGATAAAATACTGGTATGAAAAAAATAGTCATTTTAAATGTGGGATTTGGGGAGGTGTTTTTCCCCCAAGAAATATTGATACACAATTTCCTAATAAAAGAGAATTATCAGAACTTAACTTGCAAAGTGATGACCTCTACTTAAACTCTGATTGTTCCTTCACTGAGACTTTTGTCTAAACCAATTCATCAAGGCTTTCCATCCACAGCACTACACGTTCTGGTGTTATTCTTACCTCTCCTGACTACTCCTTGGTCACTTTTGCTGCTTCTTCTCAACCTGACCCTTAAATGGTGAGAGTGCCTCAGGACTCTATCCCAGGCCTTTCACTCCATTCATTCCCTAGACAAATAGCTTCATTTGTACATAAAATTCTACTTACCATCACAATGCCATCTATTCAACTGCCTTCTTGGCAGCTCTCCTTGTATATCTCACAGGTGCCTCAAAACACTGTCCACACCTGAATTTGTCATCTTCCCACCACTCACCCAACAGAAACTCGTTCCTCTTCCAGTTTTATCTTAATAAACAGCGCCACTATCTACTCTGTGGTCTAAGTTAAAACCCTGAAAGTCATCTTGGCTCTACCACTCCCTTGTGGCAGGTTCAGTGACTCACATATCTTAACTACTGTAGCTTCTAAATCTCTTGTGAATCTACAATACCACTACTCATCAAATTCACCATCTCTTCTAGCCATGCCTCTATCTTCTCTGGCCCATGCTCTTACACTTACCTAGCCAGTCTCCCAAGATCATTTATGCACCAGTTTACATCCCCAAGCACCCCACTTTCCCAGGTTCCCCTTTTTTACCTGTAATCCAGTCCCCTCACCTCTATAGTGATCTGTTACTATAAAAACACAAACTTAATCAACTTACTCTACAACCTGCAGCTTTCTATTTCTCTTAGGAAGAGGATCCCAACCCTGAGGCTTACCACATAGGCCCACCTGTTCTTTCTAGGCTCCAGCCATACTGTTCCTTGATTTCCCTCAAATACTCCATACTACCTTCCTGAGGCCTTCACACTTACTTCCTGTGCTGCAAACAGTCCTTACTCTTGTCACTTGGTCAACTCTTGATCAGTTTTTAGATCAGGGAGGCCATTTAAAATTAGCTTCCTCACGTGTACAGTTATACCATACTTCCCTGTTGTAGTTATTATGACACAATTATCTGTTCATTGTCTATAATTTCTTCTCAGTGCTCTACAGGAGCTTATTTGTTCACTCAAATAATCATTGACTGTCTTCTGTGAGCAGAGCACTGTGAGAGACATTGGCTCTACATCAATGAACAAACCCACAAGCTCCTTGTCCTCTTGAACATACACCTGTTAGAAACAATGGACAAAACAGGCATAAGTGCACATACAACATACCACACATGTGAACAAATTACCAATTGCAGAATTCTATAACGAAAGCCATTGAGTGCCATGAAAGAGAACAACAATGCAGATATAGCTAAGCTAGATGGAAAGGGCTTTCTGAAAAGGTGCATTTAAGATGGACCTGAAATGTAAGAATGTGTTTTCCATGGAAAGAACCTACCAAACAGGGAATAATTGTACAGAAACTTAGAAAGGAAAAACCTCTGTGTGTTTAAGGAACCCAAGTAAGACCAGTGTCAGAAAAGGGAGAATAGTTCAGAGATAAGATTGAAGAGATAAATAAAGGCTAGAAGATTTTTAGGCCCTTGTAGGTGTGTCCTTCATGTGGGCAGAGTGTGCTCTCCTGTAGTTGTAGTTGAGCGTTGGTTGCTATTGGCAGGTCAATGTGAGGGATTTACCCAAGCCAGTCAGCTGCAAGGATTGGCTACTGACCACCAATCTCTGTCCTCTGTGGAGAATCATCTGTGCAGGGGCAGGGTGGTGGTTCTCTGATGTGGTCTGTAGCTGTCTATGGGTGTGCAAGCTCTGAGGTTTTCTCAGGTGGTGTGGCCAAGGTCAGCTGCCTCCTGTGTTCTGCCCCCTGGGCACCCTGCCTAAGCTATAAAGGAATCTGAGATGTTGGCTACCTGTGCTGGTCTTGGAGATTTCCAGGCAAAGCCAAGCTGTGAATCTAGGTTGGATGATGCTAGTGCAGGGTGTGGGGCCACTTAGCAAAAGGTATAGGGGTTGGGGACTTACTGAGGCCCTCCATTCCTTGTTTGATAGGATTTAGGAAGTTGTGAAGCATGAATCAAGACCAGCTGTCCATATGGAAAAGTTACAGTTAACATTGAGTGGACCTGTAAGTTGGGTAGAATGGAGTCTCAGGGGACCTCCAAGGCAGGGCAAACAGTGTTAGACAGGTTGATGGAGTCTCAAATATGGTACCTGCCTGCCATCTCTGTGGCTCTGTTGGGGGAAGGGTCAGAAAAGGGACAGTGGCCTTTGCCCACCTTTTTGTCTGGTACAAAGCTGTTCCCCAGCTCCTACCTTGATGCCAGACACTTTAGTTCCTCATTTATGCCACTGGTGCATTTCAAGCTGCTACCCTGGAGCTGGCGTTCAGAGGGAATGAGGCTGAGTTTAAGTCCATGTGTGGGTTCTTTAAGGGCAGTTCTTGGGACTCCAGAAGTTTCTTCCACTGACTCAATCCCAGCTGATCGTTGCCGCCTGAAATTATGGGGACTTATCTTCCTGTCACTGGAACCCTGGGCTGAGGGTCCTGGTGTAAGGTTGGGACTCCTAGCTCCTAGATATCCCTCCCAAATTTTTATCCACCAAACGATGTAGTAAAAGCCCATTCCACGTCTCTGCCCCTCCTACCATAGATGGATGTGGTCTATATGGATGTGGTTTCTTTAATTCTGTAGTTGTCATTTCCATTCAACTTGATTTCTGATGGTTCTAAGTTATGGTTGTTCTATATTTTAGTTTTCATTTTGATGTGGTTGTGCAAAGAGGTGAGCTATGTTTATCTATGCCGCCATCTTGACTGGAAGTCTCTCTCTTATTCCTCTTAGAAAATACATAGTATTCTATCATTGGGTGGTATAGTCAAGTGCCACTTAATGATGGAAATAGGTTTTGAAAAATGTGTGGCAGTTTCTTCATTGTACAAACATCATTGAGTGCACTTACACCAACCTAGATATAGTCCACTACACACTTAGGCTATATGGTATAGTTTATTGCACCTAGACTACAAACCTATACAGCATGTTATTGTAAAAAACAACACAAGATTAAATCAATCACAAAAGAAAATGATGCAATCAAGAAATGCATATACATGAAATGTATGAGACTGCTGCTGCTGTGACATGGTACTGTTTTATGGCAAACACTTTTTTTTTTTTTTTTTTTTACAAATAGAAAGAGTACACTCTAAAGTAATGATTAAAAGTGTAGTATGAGCCCTGGTTTGCTCAGTTGGTAGTAGTGTCATTTTGGTATGCCAAGGTTGCAAGTTCAATCCCCGGTCTGGGCACATACAAAAATCAACCAATGAATGTGTAAAAAAGTGGAACAAGTCAATGTTTCTCTGTCTCTCTCTCTCTCTTCCACTTTCCCTCTCTCTTTCTCTAAAAATCAATTTAAAAAGTGTTGTATAGTAAATTCAAATATTGGAAACACAGTCATTTATTATCATCATGAATAATAATATATGGTATATGCTATACAGGAATACCTCTGAGATATTGTGGGTTTGGTTCCAGACCACTGCAATAAAGCAAGTATTGCAATAAAATGAGGTATGTCTGTGCTTTTATAAGACTGGTAGCACCGTAGATTTGTTTATACCAGCATCAGCACAAACACGTGAGTAATACATTGTGCTACAACATCACAAGGGCTGATGCCACTAGGCAATAGGAATTTTTCAGCTCCCTTATAATCTTGTGGAACCACCATTTTAGCCCGTCATTGACTGAAACATTGTATGCAGCTCATGACTGTACTATAGTTTAACTAATCTCCTACTGATGGTCATTTAGGTTATTTTCAACTTTTTGATATATGTAACATAAAATTGTCTCATGATATTTTTGCACTTATACTTTGCATATATTTTTGAGAGTATTTAAAATTTAATGTTGTATAAAAGCAGTATGTCCGCACAGATTTAGAAGTCAAATAGCTTTAGAAGGCTGATTTTCTTGAGTAACCACTTGCTTAATTTTCATTGCCCTTCCCAAACCCTCCAAAGAATTGTTAAATCTCTATGAAAATGATTAGTGGTTTGTTTTCCCCTTAAAAATAATAATAAAAAAAAGTCTTAATGGAGCCTTCTTTTCCCCTGCTCTGTTTATACTAGTTATGTTCTGGGACTTCTGCAAATCTGTCTACCTGGAATTTCCCTTTACTTCTTGGGTATGCAGACATCATGTTCTCTTTCCCCAGGGTCTCCCATTCTTGTTTATTTGCTTGTTTACCCCTTTGTTTTGTAATAGCTTCCTAAGGGTGTATAGAAGGTAAATGTTATAAGATATTGCATGTTTGCAAATGTCTATCCCATCCTTATACTTAATTGATGGCTTGGCTTAGAAAGAATGTTTCCTCAGGAAGTTGAAGACATTACTGCATTGTCATATAGCATTCAGTGTTGCTGTTGAGCAATCCAATGCCATTGTGATTTCTCATCCTTTATGTATAATGTTTTTTTCTTCCAGAATCTTCTCTTGGTTAACAGTGTTCTGAAAATTCAATATGCTGTTGTTTTTTTTAATTCCCTGAGATGGACACCAGATGTTTTTCAGATGGGAAAATGTTATTGTATTATTCTTCAATAATTCATTTCCCTTCACAAAGAAGCCCTGCCCTTCCCTAAGAGAATGACCCCTTAAGACTAGAGACTATATCAGCTGGTTTTTGGCTAGGTTTGGCCAATGTGAGATCAAATTGCATGAACAGAGAGAAGTCAGATTATTTCTTTTCTGCTGTATCCCTGATGTAGACCCATATCTCTCAGGCATTAGCTATATGTACCAGGCCCTTCCTCCTGGACTCTAGTTCTCATTGGGCTGCATTTACACTACCTCCTCCAAACTTGCCCCTTCAGCCCTGGGAGTGGAACAGCTTCTCATTGTTGCTATCTGGACACTATACTACCCTTGTTTATTCCCTTAATCCTTCTTGCTCACACTTCCATAAGAGTCACTTTGTAAAATCTCTTTATCTGAACCCTGAAAGGTGAATTGTGTTTGCTGTACAAACTCTGATTGATACAGTCTGCTTGCTCTCTCTCTTTCTCTCTCTTCATCTTCCAAGAAGTATTGAGCTTCTTGGATTAACTCTCTAACTTTTTCTTCTGTTTTCCATTTCTGTATGATCTTTTTGATCTACCTTCTGGGAAATTTCTTTGTCTTCCTCTTCCAACCCCTCTTAGGATTTCTTATTTCAGGAATCATATTTTTCATTCCCAAGAGCTCCCTTGATTCTCTCATCATTCCTTTTATTATAGCATCCATTGTTGTTTATTTATATTTCATAGATTTAATTTATCTTCTTGCATCATCTCTGTTTTCCCAAAATTCTTTTGTTTTGGCGTCTGCCTTTCATTATGGAGACATTCCTCAGATGTCAAATGACTTTCACATAAGAGCTGTTTGCTCTGTGTACTCAAGTGGAGCTTTTCCCTTGGTGGGCTTTACTTTGGGGTGATCAAGCAGGAATCCACTTGCTTCATTATAGGATCCCACAAATGTCATTTTTCTTGTGATGTTAATTTTTTTCAGAAGAGAATTCACCAATCTCTTGTCCTGTATTTCTGGAGCCAAGTGCAGGAATTACAGCTTCAAACTCAGAATAGACTTTCATTTAATGGGAAGATTTGTTTCTGGAAGAAATTCCTTAAAGTAAAATTGTGGTATCCAAGGGTATGCATTTTAAATTTAATATTCTACGCAGCAGAAAGAAAGAAGGAGCTTCTGCCCTTTGCAACAGCATAGATGGAACTGGAGAACATTATGCTAAGTGAAATAAACCAGGCAGTGAAAGACAAACACCATATAATCTCACCTTTAAATGGAACCTAATCAACAAAATGAACAAGCAAGCAAAATATAACCAGAGACACTGAAAATGAGAACAGGCTGATAGTGACCACAGGGGAGAGTGGAGGGGATAATGGGGGAAAAGGGTGAAGGGTTTATAGGAACCATTATAAAGGACACATGGACAATAACAAGGAAAGGTGGAAACAGGTGAAGGAGGTGGGGAGGGCTGGGGCTATGGGGAGGAAAGGGGTGGGATGGGGTGGGGGGGAAAGGCAGAAAACTGTACTTGAACAACAATTTTTTAAATGTTAAAAAAATAAAAACAAAAAATGGTTGCTTAAACCATATGGTAACTGACATTTGAGTCTGTGAGAACAGTTTGTGAGAGATCTATCTCAGGGTGGTGATTGCTCTGTAGGTTATGAGAATAATTAGGGCAAGAAAACTATTTAAACATACTCCATAGAGAGGCAGTCCACAGAACATGAGGATGTTATTTCTAGAGTACTTAGATTATATCCACATCATAACTGACCTGTACCATCTAGCTCTATGCTAATCAAAGTAGGCTTTTTCTTTTTTAAAAAATTGCCTATCATCTTACCCCATTAAGTTGCTCCTTATCTTGTCCTGAATTCTTCACTGCATAGCAGACAGTAAAAACTCTTCATAAACTCTACTTCAGAGAGTCTAAGTCATATCCAGAAATAGACATTTCCCTTCCTAAATGATTGTAAATAAGTCTAAGTTTTCTGTCTCTATGGTAACAGCTTGACGGAGAGTGAAGGACTGGTACATAAGATATGCCTTGCCCTTGCAAATTCTGTAACAACCACTCAACATGAATGAGCTCACAGACACCAACTGTTGCTGTGGAATAGCAACCACTTTACCAATGATAGGGTAGAGCTGGGATTTCTTAACAGAGGGAAACAGAAGAGAAAAAATATATATCCAATCTACATTGTACCTAATCATTCCTTCTTACTTTCCTTTCCTCTGTAGATGTAGTTGAATTTTCCTTAAAGAAATTCGGTTAAATTCTGTACATTGGCAAATGTACCATCCAAGCACTCGTTCATAGGTAACAAAATATGAGCATCTACTATGTACCAGGTACTGTGTTCTACACAGATACTCGCCACTGTCAATAAATGCAGGGTTGGAGAAAAGTAGATTACAGTTGTGAGTATGCAAAGCACAGGGTTTATCCCTATATTATTATTTATTTATTGTTATTAATTACTATTAACCTACTTTTGCTTACCCTGTATTTACGAAAAAATGATTTTAAGAGCACTAATATTACCAATGATTTCTGCTATCTTTTGTCACTATCATTTAGCTATGCCAGAATACAGAGTGAATTCAAAGGGTAGTGTGTTGAGTCACTGGTACACACAATGGGAACTGGATTAGCCCCCCAACTACGTGTCTCCAGTCAGTTGGGCGAATTAACTGAGCCATGATAACCTGTGAGATGACTTAGGCAGCTAACATGTGAACATACTTAACCACTTAACTCTCCCATGTAGTGAAGTATAGGCTTCCCAAACTTGGGATCCAGAAAACGAAGAGTCCTTGTTTAACTCAGCTCCTAAGTAGTCATTACTTATTGGAGCACAAAGACATCTTCTTAGATATCTCTCTAGGGAGCAAAGGACTTCAGAGGACTAGCAGCTCTTTGACTTATGAGTGATGACACTCACCTATCATTTTATTCTTTTTTAAAAATATTTTTTAATTTATTTTTAGACAGAGGGGAGGGGAGGGAGAGAGAGAGGGAGAGAAACATCAATGTGTGGTTACCTCTTGCACAGCCCCCACCAGGGACCTGGCCCACAGCCCAGGCATGTTCCCTGACTGGGCATCGAACCAGCAACCCTTTGGTTCACAGGCTGGCACTCAATGATGTGGCACTGAGCCAGATCAGCCAGATCATTTTATACTTTTTAAATATTTTTAAAGCAGTGTCCTTTTTAAAATCTTCTCTAGTAACATGAAATTCTGAGGGAGAGTTGCAGCATAGATTACTTCTCAGTATGTGCATAGTCTATTAATAGTAAGGATGAAAAAGAGGAAATCAAAAGGGAAGTTAAATTCATGCTCAATATGTAAGTTAATAAAATAGTGATTCCACTCCTCCCTGCCTACAACCCAAAAGGCTCCACACTCACCAGAGTCTTAGCTTCTCACCTGTGCCCTCACTTCTGAAATGATTTTTCTTCAGTGCTCTATAAGATTGGCACTTTCGGTTAATTCTCCTCTTAGGAACTTCCCCCAGTTTCTCATCACTTCCCTCGGTGTGCTTCTACTGAACCCTAAAGCTTCTGTAACCCAAGAACAAGGGACTTGTTAATGGTAAATAACGTTAAACTAAATTTCCCCTTTTTCTTACTCTGGTAATTATAGCACTGTTCTTCCAGGACTCCAGATTCTAAGACACAGAATGATAACAACAGTTTTATTGATAGTTAACATTTATTGAATTCTCACTATGTGTCAGGCACTGGGCGAAGTACTGTAGCAAATTTATACTTTACAACAACTCTATATATGAGTACTGTTAACCCCATGAATATGGATAAAGAAAAGAAGGGACAGAATTTTAAGCAGATTATCCAGGAGTGTAGAGCTAGTCAGTGCTACAGACAGGATGAAATTCCTGGGAGTCTGAATCTAGAGGTCATACTCTCAACCACTGCACTAAAGTAATTTTCTCTCTAACTTTTTTACTTCAGAGACACACTCTAGCATAGCAGCAAAGTGGTTTTGGAACCAGAGTAACTGCGTTCAAATTCCAGTTTCATGCTTATAATTGCACGATCTGGAGCAAGGTATTTACTTTCTTTTCATACAGTTCTATTGAGATTTAAATTCATTAATTCATATGACAAACTCTCAGCCCTGTGACCAGCACATAGAAAGCACCCAGTGAATGTTGGCTATTATTGCCTAAGCCTTGGCCAAGCCCTGATAATTGATTCCATCTCATCTATCCAATTAGTCTCCATTGTCACAGCTGCAGCTTTAAATGGGCCCTGCAACTAACTTTTCCGTATTAGTTTTTATATAGCAAGAAATTAGTCTTCCTCAGACAATTTCATATGCCATTTCCATGCTCAAGAATTCAAGAAACTCCACTGGCTCCCTATCACAAATTTTATCAGATCCAAAGTTTTCAACTTGGCCTTCAGGCATATTTCTACAAATCCCTTGTTTAGCTTCCTCATTCTTTCTCTATCAAGCCCTTTTCACATAACTTGCCATGTGATTTCTTAGTTTGCATCTTTTGTGTTCTCTGGAATATGATTCAGTGAGTCTTTATCATTTAAACCCTTTGTAAAATTGGTCCTGGTTCTCTAGGTAAGTATGTTAATATATTCAATTAAATTTTCAGGGACTATTCTTCTAAGAAGGTTTCTAAGATTAACTCCACCCAAGACTGTTTATGCCAATTAATTCCTAAACATGTCTAGGAATACTCTGCATTATGTTAATTTATACTTGTTTGTGTGGTACTTTAGTGTTTCTATGAATTTTGAAGTCTTCTCTCAGCAATTTTTTAGTCCTCAAGGAGATAATGGTTTTTCTTCCTTTTCAACCTTTCCTTCCTGACTAAGGCAAGTAAATGCTGTTGACTGACTGATGGCATGAAAAGTAGATGCAGAAGAGAAAGGTCTGTTAGAGGCAAGGTAATGCGACACTGGGGCTTATGTTCCTTTAAGTGCAGGTAACAAATAACTGCATTCTGCAGCTTTGCATATCAAGGAATTTTCAGAATAAGGCAGGCTACTTGCCTCTGACAAATAAGGCATCCTTTTAACGGCAGCCAGAAAGTTGATCTCTTGATTCTCCATTCCTGGGCATGTAGGCATGTAAGCAGAAGGTGGCAAGGGATATAGGCTGCCATAACATGTGTAGAGGACTTTGCTGTGATAACACAAAGCCAGTAACCCCACAGAGGGGAGCAGAATCAGGTTGCAACTAACTCCTTGTCACCTGCTACAGAAGAGTTAGCAAACTGGCAGCTTTTTCTTCCTCTACTTAGAGAAAATGTTCCTTCTTCCAGGCACCTTCCTGGATCCCTGATACTGAGGAGAACCTACATCCTCTTTCCCAGTGCTACAAGAGGCAAAAGAAGATAGGATCCACAGATACCATCCAGCGGCCAGGTGAGTAATAGAGAGGAGGAGATCTAGAGATTTTGAAAGTAACACTTGAAATGAGACTCAAAGGAACTAAGTCCTAGATCATCTTTAACTATTGTATCAATGACTTTGTTGGTAGAATGACAAAAGGAAGATAATCATTGAAATGACTGAAATGAAAAATAAATCATTCCAGTTACACCAAACAGAGCAGAGAACGCCTGTCAACATTCACACAAAAATATAAGGCTGATCTAATTCCATGGGGCTTAGGTATGGCTTTTACTTTAAAGGTGGAAGATATTTAATTCTTCATAATTCAGAAGTGGGAACAAGTAGAATCATACAATTTTAGAGCCTATGTAGTCCAAGTTCCATGTTTTATAAAGAGGAACTGAGGCCCAAAGAGGAAAATTATCTTTCCCAGGGCCACAGGAGTGGTGACAGAGCCAAAATGAGAGTTCAGGTCTCCTCACACTAGAGTGCAAGGTACACTCACTGAGCAGCAAAGATGCCTGCACTTGGGCAAGACTCTCTCATGTTCAACTAAAGCCCAGAGAACGTGAATAAATATAGTATTTTTCCAGAAAGAAAAAGTTCTACCTCCACCATGCTGGGTCACAACACAACACAGTGTAAGCATCAGTGTAAGCATCTTGTTTGAGAAACTGAGGGCGAGAAGTGGTCTATCACATATGTGTCTGCCCTGGCCGGGTGACTCAGTTGGTTGGAGCATTATCTTGTACACCAAAAGGTTGCAGGTTTGATTTCCAGACAGGGCACCTACCTAGGTTGCAGGTTCTGTTCCCGCAAGTACGGGAGGCAACTGATCAATGTCTTTCTTTCACATCGATGTTTCTTTCTTTCTCCCAAATTAATAAACATATCCTGGGGTGAGGATTTAAAAAAAAAATTAAAATATGTGCTTCTGCATAGAATTCTTGCTTCCAGAAGTATTCTCAAAACTTGTCAGAGGTCTAAGTAAGGTGCTTAATACAAGATACTTTCTCTACTGTAAGACTAAATTTAAAAGGTCTATTATCGTTGTCTACTACCTACTTAGGTATACTGATACTGAATCGCCACAACTACATAACAACCAGGGGAGTAGCTGCATTTCGGTTCACCAAACAACCAATATTAACAGCCATGTAGGTATATTATGCAAAGTGTACACAGTTAACCTCAAATTACTTTATTATGTCTTAATTTAGGTGCTATCCTTTTTTTCAAACAGTACATATTTTGTGCAGAACTTGAAACCAGAAAAGCCAGTGTTCATGCTACCTGTCACCCACCAGACCCAACAAGCCAAGACAGGGATTGAATCTTCATCGGTGTTTTATTAAGATGGTCAGCAATCTGAGAAGGGCAGGTTTGTACCCAGACAGACCTTCTTAAATTCTGTTTTAAACTGACCCTTTTTAAAAGAAGAAAAGTGTAGGAAAGGGGATTGGAATTCAGGGAAAAAGTTAATCAGATAAAAAGCTGCAGCATTCTTTCATCTGTGTCCCAGGGCATTGGTCTTTGCTTGGTCTTTATCTGTGTCTTGGGCGTGTCACCCTAAGTACAATGGCTCAGATGCCGTCTTGATTGCTTGCAGCCCTCCTGAGGGACAAAGGTGTAACTGCTTAAGGTCTCCTGCAGTCTACGCAGGTCATACCTTCAGTTCCTGAAACAATAGCTTTTACATACATTGATTGCTAAACTTATTAACTATTACCTGAAACTAAAACTTTGCCAACATTTAAGTCCCCCATCAAAATTACCCAAGCTACAGAAGTGAGGGAAAGAGGAAGAGAGGCAAGCCTAGAAGAAAATAATTGGACTGATAGGCCCAGTCTCTGAAGAAATAACAGACTTTAGAAGAAAAATGCCTAGTCGATTCTGTCATGAATGAGAGGGTGCCATGAACAGGCATCCTCTGCCTCCTAAGCTAGAAACCATGAAGATCAGGACTCTAAACATATTCACCCTCTTCTCTTTCTGGAAACCCACCCCATTACAATGTTTTTTTTCTCTACAAGTTTGAAAATAGATTTCAGAACTTGTCTGATCATAAGCCCTAAACCAATATGAGTCATTCAGTGATAAAGCCACTGGCTTCAGCAATGTCTTCCAGTTAAGAAAAACATTTCCAAACAGCCTCCAAAAAAGAATAAAAGTACACTGCGCACTTCATTGCACATTAAATGAGTAGGCCATTACTATACAGGGCAAATGGAAATAGTACAGAACACTGAGTAAGCTTTTATATCCCACTGAAACTCACCTTAGCAGCAGGAAAGCAGAAATGGCTAAAGGAAAACTATGTGAGTAGAGAACTATTCTCCAAAATATGCTTTAGGCATAGTGTAGATTTCCCCTCTTCCTTCTTTTTTGGGGGTGTTTGTGTCACTGGAGAGTTCTTTTAAAAATACTGTATAAACTTATTGTGCAAAAATTAAAATACACAGTTAAGCAATAAATAAAGAAAACAAAGGAAAATCATCAACATCATTCCCTAAATATAATTGCCATTAACTCTTCCGGCCATTTTCCTGTGCATTAATTTGGATGAGTTTGTGTTATTTGTTGAATTATGTCCCCCTAAAATTTATATGCTTAAGTCCTAACCGCCCCTGAATCTCAGAATGTGACTATATTTAGAGGTTAGGTTTTAAAAAGCTATTTAAGTTAAAATTAGGTCATTAGGGTGACCACTAATCCACTCTGACTGGGGTCCTTATAAAAAGAGAAAATTTGGACACAGATAATATGCAGAGGGAAGACTACATGAAAATACAGGGGAAAGATGGCCATCTATAAGGCAAAGAGAGAAGCATCATAAAAAACCCATCTGGCTGATGCTTTAATCTTGGATTTCTAGACTACAGAATCGTGAGAAATACATTTCTGTTGTTTAAGTCACCCAGTCTGTGGTGCTTTGTTATGGCAGCTCTACCAAACTAATCTGGTTGTTTCCAATTTTTTCTAATCAGGAACATCCTTGTCTTTAACGCTCAGGGCACATGTCCAATTATTTTCTTGGAATATATTTCTTTTTTTTTAAGTATATTTTATTGATTATGCTATTACAGTTGTCCCTTTCTTTCTTTCTCCCCTTTATACCCCTCTGCCTGGTACCCCCATTCCCTCTAGCATTCTCCCCACCTCTTAGTTCATGTCCATGGGTCGTACATATAAGTTCTTTGGCCTATATTTCTAAACAAGGATTGTTGGGTCAAAGGGCCAATATCTTTTTATGCTTCAAATTCCTCCAGCCAAGGATGTGGTTTCCAGATACTCCCAAGGTCACTAGTCTTCCAGGTTCCAGAGGTTTTCATAGGTTTCCTCTTTTTTCTAATTATGAGTTTTCAAATTTTCCATTAGGAATATGTCTTGCTTTTGTAATAGTAAAATATGTTTAGTTTTCAAAATGGAAAAGAGAGCCTTATACAACAGAAAAGATTTGCACATGTGACTGAATTGAAATGAAACTTACATGCAACAGTGGTTTGAAGAGACAAAACTAAAAGCTTATCAAGAGAATGAAATGACAAGCCACAGACTGAGAGGAAATATATGCAAAAAATGTCTGATAAAGAACTTTTATCTGCAATAACAAAGGACTCTTAAAATTCAACAATAAAGAAACAAACAACCTGATTTAAAAATGGGCAAAAGACGTGAATAGACATCTCACCAGAAGACATACAGACAGTAAATAAGCATGTGAAAAGATGCTCAACATCGTGTCATTAAGGAACTGCAAATTAAAACAACAGTAAGATGCCATCAGACACCTACTAGAATGGTGAAAATCCAAAACACTGGCAACACCAAATGCTGACTATGATGTGGAGCAACAGTCATTACTGATGAAAATGGTACATCTACTTTGGAAAAGAGGGCAGTTTCTTACAAACTAAACATATTTTTAACATATGACCCAGTAATTGTGTTCCTTTGTATTTATCCAAATGAATTGAAAACTTTTGTCTACCCAAAAATCTGCACTTGAATGTTTATGGCAACTTCGTTCAGAATTACAACCAGGAAGTTAACCAAGGATAAATAAACTGTGATACAGCCATACGATGGAATATTTCTCAATGTTAAAAAAGAAATGAACTATCAAGCCATGAAAAGACATACAGGAAATTTAAATGCATATCATTAAATGAAAGAAACCAATGTGAAAATGCTACATACTGAATAATTCCAATTATATGAAATTCTGGAAAAAGCAAAAACTATAAAAAATCAGTGGTTACCAAAGGTTAGGAGGAGGGAGGGATGAATAAACAGAGCCCATAATATTTTTTAGGGCAGCGAAACTACTATTGTGTTTGATACTATAATGGTGGATACATGCCATTGTGCTTTAGTTGAAACCCATGGAATACATGACAAGAAGAGTGAACCCTAATGTAAACTATGGATTTGGGTAGTAATGATGTGTGGATGTAGGTTTATCAATGTTAAGAAATGTACCATTGTGGTATGGGATGTTAGAATGGGAGAGGCTGTGTGTGTGGTGGGGAGTGGCATGAGGCGGGGACGTATATGGTAATTCTCTGTACTTTCCACTCAATTTTGCTGTGAACCTATAACTGCTATAAAAAATAAGGTCTATTTAAGAACAAACAACTGAAAACTCCTGGGGAGATGCATGCTGGATCAAGTCATTATTAGGAAACCTGTATCCGCCCCCTACCAAATTTCCCATTTAAGTAAAAGACACCACCATTCTCTTACTTAAATGAGCTAGAATCCTGGGTGTTATTCTTGACTTCCCTTAACTCACTCCCAACTTTTATTGACTCCTACTTAAAACATATATGAATATCCTTTCCATCACTGTTTGCATCTCTTGAGGCTGAGACATTATTATCTTTCTTCAGGACTAGAAATAGTCTAAAAGGTGGTCTAGCTTCTATTCTTGCCAGATTTCAATCTGTTGTCAACATGGCAGCCATAGTAACCCTTTGGAAACATAAATTTATATGATTCCACTGTTTAAAATTTGAGTGGATTTCTTTTTTTACATTTTGAATAAAAGCCACACTCTTCAAAGGTGGTCAGGAGTCTGCCTATCCTCCAACCCTGAGACACATCTCTCTCCATTGCTCATCAGGGACCAAGACATTGAGCCTTCCTTCACCAGTTTGCCTGATAGACTTGTTGTTACTCTCTATCTCTAGATCTGGATTATTTCTTTCATAGCCCTTTGAATTTTGTAAATTCTTATTTGTTTACTTATTCTCTGTTGATCTCTTCCTAACCTGGCAGCTCCATAAGAACAGGAGTTTATCTGTTCTACCTAGCATGGTTTACCAACACCTGATACCATGCCTGGTGCATTGTAGGCAGTGAGAGTAGTACCCTTGGTTCAGGCAATAAGGAGATGCACTTAAAAATAAGAATAAACCTGACTGGTGTGGCTTGGTTTGTTGGGCATCGTCCTACAAAGCAAGAGGTTGCCAGTTCGATTCCTGGTCAGACCACATGCCTGGGTTGTAGGTTCTCGCTCCTGTTGGTCCGTGGTTTCAGCACGTGTGAGAGACAGCTGACACATATTTCTCTTTCACGTTGATATTTCTTTCCCTATCTTCCTTCCTTCCCCCGTCTCTAAAAGTAAATAAATGAAATATTTTTAAAAAATATATTTATTGATTATGCTATTACAATTGTCCCATTTCCCCCTCCTCACTCTACTCCATCCTGCCCACCCTCTCCCTCCCACATTCCCCCCCTATAGTTCATGTCCATGGGTCATACATATAAGTTCTTTGGCTTCTACATTTCCTACACTATTCTTACCCTCCCCCTGTCTATTTTCCACCTATCATTTATGCTACTTATTCTCTGTACCTTTCCCCCCACTCTCCTCCTCCCACTCCCCTGTTGATAACCCTCCATGTGATCTCCATTTCTGTGGTTCTGTTCTTGTTCTAGTTGTTTGCTCAGTTTGCTTTTGTTTTTGTTTTAGGTGTGGTTGTTAATAACTGTGAGTTTGCTGTCATCTTTACTGTTCATATTTTTATCTTCTTTTTCTTAGATAAGTCCCTTTAATATTTCATATAATAAGGGCTTGGTGATGATGAACTCCTTTAACTTGACCTTATCTGAGAAGCACTTTATCTGCCCTTCCATTCTAAATGATAGCTTTGCTGGATACAGTAATCTTGGATGTAGGTCCTTGCCTTTCATGACTTGGAATACTTCTTGCCAGCTCCTTCTTGCCTGTAAGGTCTCTTTGCAGAAATCAGCTGACAGTCTTATGGGAAGACCTTTGTAGGTAACTGTGTTCCTTTCTCTTGCTGCTTCTAAGATTCTCTCCTTCTGCTTAATCTTGGGTAATGTAATTATGATGTGCCTTGGTGTGTTCCTCCTTGGGTCCAGCTTCTTTGGGACTCTCTGAGCTTCCTGGACTTCCTGGAAGTCTATTTCCATTGCCAGATTAGGGAAGTTCTCCTTCATCATTTGTTCAAATAAGTTTTCAATTTTTTGTTCTTCCTCTTCTCCTTCTGGCACCCCTATAATTCGGATGTTGGAACATTTCAAGATGTCCTGGAGGTTCCTAAGCCTCTCATTTTTCTGAATTTTTGTTTCTTCATTCTTTTCTGGTTGGATGTTTCTTTCTTCCTTCTGGTCCACACCGTTGATTTGAGTCCCAGTTTCCTTCACATCACTATTGGTTCCCTGTACATTTTCCTTTGTCTCTCTTAGCATAGCCTTCATTTTTTCATCTAGTTTTCGAACAAATTCAACCAATTCTGTGAGCGCCGTTATTACCAGCATTTTGAACTGTGCATCTGATAGGCTGGCTATCTGTTCGCTGCTTAGTTGAACTATATCTGGAGCTTTGAAGTGTTCTGTCATTTGGGCCATTTTTTTTTTTTTGTCTTGGCGCGCCTGTTATGTAGTAAGGGGCGGAGCCTTAGCTGTTCGTTGCGGCGGGGTAATGCTGGTGGCTGGGCTGTGACACTGTACGTGGGGGAGGGGCCGAGAGGGAGCAATGGCGCCTGCTCCACTCTCCACTGGACCCCAGTCACTCCCTCTGCTACCCACAATCAAATTGGGCCCCTCTGGTGCTGGTTCCCGGGTGGGTGGGCTTGTGCATGCCCTAGGCCCCTGTGGGTCTCTCCAACGACCTCTCCTGTGAGGCTGGGAGTTTCTCCTGCTGCCACCCCAACCCCCTCGAGTGTTTTCAATCTGAGGTTTGAGGCCTTATTTCCCCAAGCTAGATCCCTGGGTTACTCGGTCTGCTTCGCTCCCCGCCCTTTGTCCCGGTCTATCTGTGCGCGAATGTGGGGCCGCGGGGTGCTACCATCCACTCTGCCAGCCCTGTTCTCCGCCACTCTGAGTCCGGCCCTCTCGGTTTATCTGTGTGCGAATGTGGGTCCGCAGGGTCTGCTAGTGGTCAGACTGCCGGCTCCATTTGTCCCGCACTCCACCAGTCTCGGTCCCACCACGGCCACGCGAGTCCTCTCTGCCCCGGCTGCCCGTCTCCGCCCCTCCTACCGGTCTGGATGAATGTTTATTTTTTATCTCCTTGGTGTCGGACTTCCTTGCCCTTTGATTTTCTGTCAGCTCTGGATGTGCGAGGAGGCGCAGTGTGTCTACCTACGCCTCCATCTTGGTTCTCGAAATATTTTTTTAAAAAAGAATAAAAACCAACTAGGAGTTGGTTTCCTTTTCAACATCACCATCTTTGATTCTAAATAACGTCAACGATAGAATTCTCCTCCCGGCCAAATTCTTTTGTAGATATATGTTATATAACAATTGTTGCTATTACAGATTTTACTAATGAAAGTTTCAAAATGCCACAAATTTGTATTAGTTATGCTTCAATAAACATTTTATGTAAAATGATTCTATTATTCTATTCTATTCACTTTATGTGATCGTTTAAAGTTTCATTTGTGTTTAAAATTTAAAACAGTGAAACTGCACACTGCAAGATATAACATTTTTGTCTGATGAGTGCATTTTAGTCCATTCATAAAAGATTTTACTCAATTTAAATATATTTAAAATTGAAATTCATTCTTTTAAAATTGTTATTCTTGTTATTTAATAAGCTAAAATATTCATCAACAGAGCAATATATAAGCATGTTTCTCAAATTTTTTCAGGAAATACATTAATGTAAATAAAAAGTATCAATTATTCTTTGCTGTTTGAACTGATATTTATTTTATTACTTACTATTGTCATAGTTATATGTATACATAGTTCAATAAAAAAAAATTTTTACCCTAATTTTTTTTCCTGGCCATCGTTATTGTTCATTTCATTTCATGACCCTTATTTAAAAATAAATTAGTTGTGTAGAGGAGAGGAGTTAAAAAATGATCTCTTCCAGGTTTCAAATATATTAGATATGCCAATGATGGTAGGTGATCCAAAAATATTTGCTGAATGTATAAATCAATCAATTTAAAAAGTCACTAATATGTAAGGATTTAATGTGTTTCCAAATTAACTAGCCTACATACTAACAGACACTAACAATTTTATTTCCAGCTGGCAGACATACCAAATTTTTTCAAGAAGGAAAACATATCTACCACCCAGATTATGATAATGAAGTTGAGGTTTGACCTAGACCCCAGTCACAAAGCAACAATTTTAAAATGGCCCATAAATTCTGTGAACTAAGCTACTCGTTTTTAAAAAAGATTTTATTTATATATTTTTAGAGGGGAAGAGAGGAAGAAAGAGAGGGAGAGAAACATCAAGGTATGGTTGCCTCTTGTGCAGACCCCATCAGGGACCTGTCCCACAACCCAGGCATGTGCCCTGACTGGGAATTGAACCAGCAGGCTGGCACTCAATCCACTTAGCCACACCAGCCAGAGCCATCCATTTTTTTAATTGATTGACTTGAGAGATAGAGATAGAGATAGAGATAGAGATAGAGAGAGAGAGAGAGAGAGAGAGAGAGAGAGAGAAAGGGATAGAAAGAAACATTGATTTGTTGTTCTACCCATTTATATATTCATTGGTTGATTCCTTCTTGCATGTGCCCTGTCTGTGGATCCAACTCACAACCTTGGCATATCAGGACAGTGTTCTAAGCAACTGAGCTACCGGGCCAGGGCTAAGCCACCCAGTTTGGAAATGAAGACTCCTGAGTTTACCAAACAAAGATATAGAATTGATGAGTACAGAGAGGAGCACTGAATCTCCTGCAGTTAGTTCCCTGAGAAAAGGTGAAAAGAGAGTTTTTTGTTTTCTAAAAAAACCCTAAAAGATTAGATACCCAAACTACCACTTCCTTTACCCTTGTGACTGTGCCCTACTCTGTTTCTAAGACAGTAAGTTCCTATGTTTTGTCACTTCCAACTTTTGGGTAACAATATAAGGGAAATGGATTTTATACTGCTCTAGGAATGAAAGGGGTTCTGAACTTCCAGCGTTATGAATTCTACTCACTGTTCCTGTTTCCTCAGTTTAAATGTCTGTCTCTCTGTCCCACTACAATGAGAGAGGGTAGGAGATAGGGAGGAGGCAAAGAAATATTTTTCTCTAATTGTAGCTACAAAGGGACTTAGAATATTGGCTCACACCTATGAGATGTCAATGCTACCAAGGGTGGAGCTTATCTGAAAAATTCAAGGAACTGTTTGAATTATAGGGAAGTTCTTGCTTTGTCTGTTTTAGTTAAAATGTAATCTTAAAAAATAAAGACTCAGAGTCCAAATCAACTTAATTTTTTGAATCCTAAAAATGAAGAGAGATTAATAAAGTACTATTTTTTCTTTCTCCTTTTTTTTAATTGAGGAGTTCATTTCCTTTCTATTTACCTATCATCTGTTTGGGGAGGAGTTTATTTACCTAGTAGAAGATACCAGAAATGAAACCCTTTAAATTCTGCTTTTGGGTAGAGAGACTTATTTAGAAAGGAATAGGAAGCCTTGGCCAGGTAGCTCAGTTTGTTAGAGTGTCTGCCTAATACACCAAGTTTGCAGGTTTGATCCCCAGTCAAGGTACATACAAGAATCAACCAATGAATGCATAAATAAGAGAAATAACAAATCAATGTTTCTCTCTCTCAAAATCAATACATTAAAAAAAGTAAAATAAAGGTTTAGGAAAGTGTAGAGTAACACAGTGTACAGCAACGTGACACAAAGACTGTAACTTTCTATAAAATTGGCAGCTCTTACATTGCTTCAACTTGCAGTTTTCTCTCTCTCAATTTATACTAGTGCATGTTCATTTAAATCATAAATGTGTTAATGAAAAGACTATTTGAATCAGAGGAGAACCTACTTTTTAAAAGAGTATTGGTGAAGCCTTTTAAGTGAAGAATCACTTTTTATCTATAAAGTCAGGTTTCCAGGTGGATTTGATTAAAGAGTGGCGCACCTATGTGTTGGGTAAGAAAACATATACCTTTTGAATTCTGGACTGAATTCCACCCAAGTTTTGGTCTACAAAATAGCAGTTTAGCAGGATTAGTAGCATCAATAACCTTCCCAAAAATGAAATTTTAAGTTATTTATTGCATATTAAAGTTGAAGACACTAAAGGTCTGATTGGGCCCCCATAATTAAAGTGAAAAAAATATCAGAGTAAGGATAGCAATAAAGGAGGACAGCATTTCAAAGGAAGACAGACATAAAAAATGTCTAACAGGAAGGTGGAAGGGGATATTACAGTTTGGAGAAAAAAAAACTATAAGGGAGATTTTACCTAAATTTTGAAATTTATCTATTTAAAAGTATATCACACTAAATACAACATAAAGATGATATATTAAGAATTGTACACCTGAAACATATATAACTTTATTAATCCATGTCACTCCAATAAATTCAATAAGAAAAGTATATCAATAACTCTTTTCTTTGGCATGACCAACTAAAAGAATAAATATCCCAGAGTTATAACCAGAAAAAAAATTTTAGGTGAAAAACAGTAAAAGTAAATCTTGACTGTAAAGATGAAAGATACGTAGGTAAGTTTCTGAGAAAGTCAATAGAGCACACAGCTCCACACTTCTGGTTCAGTTCACCATGAAGCAAGAGACTTGACTGAGAGCAAACGATTTCTGAATCCCTATTCTCTCTGCTCCTACCATTCTAAAGGGCTGAACTGAAACTCTTTCTCTCTCGTCTTTCCTTTATCAAGTAGCCTTTTCTACTTTTCCTGACCATCTCTCTCACCACGTTTAAAAAAAAAAAAAAAACAGTAAGAGAAGACTTATAAAACAACCAAGCAGGGTTCAAGTATGGGGAGAATTCTGATTACCCCATTTTGTCCAATGATGCAAAGTTTGTTTTGTGATTTCAAGGAAGCCATTTTGGGACAGGATAACGTAGGTTTAAAATTTTTTTTAAAGCAGTCATTTATCCCATGAATGAGTATTGGACCCTTATCCATATGCAGGTTTCAATGAGACATGGGGAAAGAATGGAGAAATAAGGTAACAGTAAACTTTCTATGGAAGAAAAGAAGTTTTCACCAGTGGAGGTAATAGGGGAACTCAAGAGTTAAAGATTTTAGCCTTAGTTGTTAGGCTTAAGTGATTAATGTAGGTAGAAGACTGTTATTCCAGGAACTGGAATGCAGACTCCAAGAGCCTGAAAAGCAATTCAACCTGTGTGCCTCAGGGGGTCTGCAAGCAATGAACCTGCAAGCAATGAGCCATTGTGTTCCAGGGAGGGAATATCCCCAATGCAGATAAAGAACTGTTGATCAACTGTTGATAAAGGAGTACTAGGAAAATTGACACTGCAGTGCAACTCTCATCCAATTAACTTTTTTTCTAGAACTCTTACCTACCTTTTCTTCTCCTTATAAAAAGGTCAGCTTGAAATGAGATGTTAAGATGGTTTTTGAAGATATATAACCTCATTTTCTCAGATTGTTGGCCATCTGAATTAAGCACTGATAAAGATTCAATCATTGTCTCTACTTATTGGTTCTGGTAGTGACAGGCAGCATGAATACTGACTTTTCCAGTTTCAGAGGGAGCAAACAAGCTGCCTTACTTCACGGTTTTAGCCAAGGGTGCCTTTCCTCTCAAGTTTACTCCAATATGCCAAGTATTTCCTCCAGGCTTTTATATCCATATTATGCCTGGGATGCAAATTCCTAGAACAGAAGGTACAACCCAAACAAGGAATTCATTCAATAAAAATAAATGTTAAATATTTGCAGGCCAGGGACTTCTGGTCAAGATGGCAGTATAGGTAAACATGGTTCTCCTCCACAAACAACCTCATCAAAATTACAACTAAACTATAAAAAAACCCCATCATTTACAGCCATCAGAAGTGAAGATGAATGGAAGTCCTGCAACTATGGACTTAAAGAAGAAACCACATCGAGACTGGTAGGACGGATGGAGGCCCATAACGAGCTGATGCCACACCCACATGTGGTGGATAAAAATTGGGAGGCATATCTCAGGAGCAAGGGGTCCAAGCCCTACACCAGGCCCCACAGCCCAGGGTTACCGTGCCAGGAAGATAAGTCTCCATAACTTCTAGGTGTAAAAACCAGAAAGGGATTGAGGCTGTGGAAAACAGAAACTTTGGGAATTCCAGGCAGTTCCTCTTAAAGTGCCTAAGCACAGACTTACTCAGACTCACGCCCTCTGAGCTCCAGTGCAGGGGTGAAGCCAGAAAACTCAATGTTCATGCTGCCTGTGACTACCAGAACCAGTAAGTAGAGACAAGGATTGAACCTTTACAGGTGCTTTAATCAGATGGCTGGTGATTTGAGAATGCAGTGGTTTATTTATCCTTATGTACTGATACAACATTTCATCTCAAGCCAACTTTTTTTATAAGGAGAAGAAAAGGGTAGGTAAGAGGTTTGGAATTCAGGGAAAAGGTTAGTCAGATAAAAGCTAGAGTCCAGCAATTTTCCTAGCATCATTTCATGTGTTGACTGGTGATTCTTAATATGTGTCCTGGGTAGAAGACTTCTCACCCTGGAGCACAATGGTTCAGATACCATCTTGATTGCCTGAAGTATTCCTGGGTGTGAAGGTTGAATTGCTTGTGGTCTCCTGGGGTCAGGGTGAACCATACATTCAGTTCCTGGAACAATAGCTTTTTACATGCGTTAATTACTAATCTTATTAATGATAACTTAAAAACTTACTAACTATAACTTATAACTCTTGAGTTCCCCCATCAAGGGCAGCATATTGAAAGGCATCAGAGACATACAGGGAGGAAATGAATTGTCTGGCATCAGGGCCTAAGCTGGGGGGGCAGCTTTCTCCCAGACAGAAGTGTTGACAGAGGCCAGTGTTCCTTTTCTGAACCCTCCTTCCACAGAGTTGCAGAGCCAGCTGGCAAGCAGCATACCTGAGACACCATCAACCTGGCTTGCAGTGTTTGCCCCACCATGGTGATTCCCTAAGGCCCTGCCCTACCCACCTTTCAGGGCTGTTTCCAGTGGCTTTTCCATACTAATGGCCTGCCATACCCCATGCTTCAGGTTTTCCTAAATTCTCTCAAACAAGCGGCATCTGGCTTCAGCAAGTCCCATACCTCTCACTAAATTGCCCCAGGCCCAGCACTAGCAGCAGCTGGCCTTGATTCACAGCTTGGCCTTGCCTGGGCAGCTCTAAGCACAGCACAAGTAGTAGCCATCTGCAGATTGTTTTGTACTTATGCTGTGTGACCCCGCACATACACGAGTAGTGGCTGACCTTGGACATGCTAACAGTAACCATGGCTCAACTACAACAGATGGTTGTACACAGCCCACACAGTGGGTGCTCCTTAAGTACCCAGCTTGGGTAAATAGAGGAGGCTGTGCCACTGGACCCCACAGAACACCTACTACATTAGGTCATACTATCAAGACTGGGAGTCATAGCAGCTCTACCTAATACATAGAAAGAAACACAGGAAGGCTGCCAAAACAAGAAGACAAAGAAACATGGCCCATGTGAAAGAACAGATCAAAACTCCAGAAAAAGAGATAAACAAAATGGAAACAAGAAATTTACTAGATGCGGAATTCAAAACACTTGTTATAAGGATGCTCAAGGAACTTAAGTGAGATCCTC
This sequence comes from Desmodus rotundus, assembly GCF_022682495.2. NCBI lineage: Eukaryota > Metazoa > Chordata > Mammalia > Chiroptera > Phyllostomidae > Desmodus > Desmodus rotundus. The sequence goes on along the minus strand of NC_071388.1, from coordinate 182,637,247 downwards.
AACAGCATAAAAAAGATCCAGTCAGAAATGAAGGATACAATAATTGAAATAAAGAACAATTTACAGGGAATCAACAGTAGAGTGGATTAAGCTGAGAATTAAATCAGTGATTTGGAATATAAGGAACCAAAAAACAACCAATCAGAACGAGAAGAAAAAAGAATCCAAAAAAATGACGATAGTGTAAGGAGCCTCTGGGGCAACTTCAAGCACACCAACATTTGCATCAAGGGGGTGCTGGAAAGGGGAAGAGAGAGAGCAAGAAATTGAAAACCTATTTGAAAAAATAATTACAGAAAACTTCCCTAACTTGGTGAAGGAAGTAGCATACAAGTCCAGGAAGTGTAGAGAGCCCCAAACAAGATGAACCCAGAGAGCCCCTCATCAAGACAATCATAATTAAAATACCAAAGATCAAGGACAAAAAGAGAATTTTAAAAGTAGCATGAGAAAAGCAGTTAGTTACCTAAAAGGGAGCTCCTATAAGACTGTCAGCTGATTTCTCAAAAAAAATCTTTATAGGCTAGAAGGACTGGCAAGAAATATTCAAAGTGATAAAAAACAAGGATCTACAACCAAGATCACTCTACCCAGCAACACTGTTATTTAGAATTGAAGGACAGATACAGAGCTTCCCAGACAAAAAAGAACTAAAGGAGTTCATCACCACCAAACCAGTATTATATGAAATATTAAAGGGTCTTCTTTGAGAAGATGAAAATATGAACAATAAAATGGCAATAAATACATTACTATCAACAATTGAATCTAAAAAAACAAAATGAACAAGCATAACAGAAACAAAATCACAGATACAGAGAACATTTTGATGGTTGCCAGAGGGGAGGGGGGTCAGGCAGATGGGTGAAAAAGGTGAAGGGATTAAGAAGTACAAATAGGTTGTTATTACAGAATAGTCATTTGGATGTAAAGTAAAGCATAGGGAATAGAGTAGCCAAAGAACATATATGCACGACCCATGGACATGGACAATGGTGTGGGGACTGCCTGAGGGCTAGATGGAGGGTGGCAAAGGGGAATAATTGGGACAACTGTAATAGCATAAACAATGAGATATAATTTATTTCTTTTTAAAAACGTATTTCTTATTTATTTTCAGAGAGAGGAGAAGGGAGGGAAAAAGAAAGGGAGAGAAACATCAGTTGGTTGCCACTTGCACACTCCCAACCAGGGACCTGGCCCACAACTTAGGCTTGTGCCCTGGCCAGCAATCGAACCAACGACCTTTTGGTTCACAGGCCTGCGCAGAATCCACTGAGCCACATAGCCAGTGCCAGTGAAATATAATTAAAAAAAAAAAAATTTGCAGGCCAAACAAAACAAAGCTTGCTGCTGAGTTCAGCTCTAGGCTCATCATGGTTCTTTTTTTTTTTTTTTTTTTTAATTTTTATTGTTATTCAATTACAGTTGTATGCCTTTCCTCCCCATCCCTCCACTCCACCCCAGCTGAACCCACCATGGTTCCTACTCTTTTCCTAGAGAACAGGGATTAAAGTATTCTCCTTTTGGCCCTGGCTGGTGTGGCTCAGTGGATTGAGTGCCAGCCTGTGAAGCAAAGGGTCACTGGTGCAATTCCCAGTCAGGACATATGCCTAGGTTGCAGGCCAGGTCCCCCAGTAGGGGGTGCACAAGAGGTAACTACACATTGATGTTTCTTTCCCTCTCTTTCTCCCTCCCTTCCCCTTTCTAAAAATAAATAAAAATAATTTTTAATAAATAAATGTGTGTGTATGTATAATTTTTTTTATGTAGAAAAGAAAAACTTATTAAGAAGAAGATCTAGATAGAGCATGATTTACTGAGATTCTACATACCTTAGAAGAGGCTATTTCCAGATTTTTAGTTGAACTGTAAATTAAAGAAATCCTGGTTCTACGTTGCAATGTGCTGATGTAAAAAAAGAAATCCTGGTTCTGATTTCTTACTTTAATTCTTCAATTCAGTTTTGAGCTGGGAAAATAAAATATTTTTGTGTAAATCTCTTTGAAATGATGGAGATCCGCACCCCTCATCCCCTGCCCTGCCAGAGGTCAAAAGTAAATTACTGCCCTTTTTGGCTCTTGCCTACACAGTCTGTGTGAGGATATCATTCTTGATGTTCCTAAAATTTTTCCTGTTGAAACAGGTCCTGTTTTAAAATACATGAAAGTCCTGAATTTGTGTGTTATAGTAGAAACAGCCTTCAAATCCAAAAGTATTGCTTTTTGGAAGATGATGAAATAATTTCTCTTTTGAGAACATAAGAAAATAGTGGCTCAGATTTAGGTTAAAAATAATAATACTGAAAATTAGCCAACATTTCTAAAATAGGTAACCTGAAGTCACATTTGAGTCAGATAGAATTTATGATGCTCGACACTCCCCTGATCATTTGGAGGTATTTCACTTATCAGAACAGGTATAGTGATGTCTCATTCTTCCCTCACTATTTCATTTTCATCTTTCATAGAAGAATTATCAGTAGCTGCATTTACCACCTACAATTTCCAAATAAGGTCTTATAATTAGGGAACTGTCAGTTTATACACCTGAAGGCATCTTAATGGAACCTTAGAGAACACATGAGCTTCATGTAATAGAAAAATGGTATCTTTTTTTCCTTCTTAATATATGGAGTAATACTGAAGACTGTTCAATAATTCTTAAGAATGCAATTTTAAGTCAGAAAATGATCAGAAAGAAGAAAATGAGAAAAATCAAGTTTCCTCAAAAATTAAATATTACAGAAGCCAAAGTCAGTAATGATTTAAAAAATTTAAATCCTAAGTTTACTCATTAGTTGCCTTCATAGAACTCTAGTAAACCTTGATAGAATCCTCACAAATTCTAGTATTCCATGAAACTCTGAACAACTCTAGATTAGACACCTCTTTCAATGTCTCAGGAATTTTAAATTATGCTTCAGTGCAAGACTAAAGTGAATTCACAACAAAATCATGTTTTGTTGAGTTCTGGCTTCAGTATTTGTGTTGTTCTGGAGAGAAGAGGTAACCTGTAGACTTTCTCATTGCTCAAACCTTCTCAGCCAATAAAAAGCATTAGATTCTCCTCATGTAAATAGTGTTCACAGAGCCTTCCTGCTTATTATTCATAATCAATAAGAAACATGAGCCAAATTTGAGAAGAGACATCTAGACTGAAAAATATGGAGAGGCTTCCAGTCTCAGAACATGAAATAAGAGAGCCGCCTGGTGGTCAATGTGATGCACAGACTTGACCTAGGCACCCCAGGATCAGTGATTTTACTGTTTCATTAACAGGACTGAAAAAAGTAAGTAAAAACACTATAGTGAAAACCAACAAGATAAAAGCATTTAAGTGAAGGATCTATTTTCCAAACCACTTATTCTAAGTCATTTTTTATTTAAACCATTTTTATGGATAATACGGGTACGCATTTAACATTTTATATATATATAGTACATTCACACATTCTCTCAGTGCTATCATTTTTGGTGAATCTTAACCTTAAAAATGTGCCACAAATCTCACAGAATAACTTAATAAACAACCTGCAGTTAGACTACTTTCAAGCACACAGAGAACTCAGAGGGACTAAGATGGCTGTTAATAGAAGTTAAATAGAATCTACTTTAAAAAAATTATAAAGACTATTTTGGTATCAGCATATCAATTAAAATTGTTACTTTGGAAAAAACTGATAAGACTCTTGCTGAAAGCTAACAATCTAGTAAGGAGATAAAATAAACAGCAGCTAAAAAATATAGAGTAGAGTGGGAAAAATAAAGCTGAAAATGGAAGTCCTTGCTGGATGGTAGACAATTTGGAATTTCAGTTGAGGGGCTTGAACCATTCACTGGTAACCTGACAAGAGTACTGATAAGATGATTGGCAGCAGAGTATAAAATGACTTGGAGAAGGGAGAAAAGAAAAAAAAGAACACTAAATGCCAACTGTAATGGCTCACAGTGGGGTTTTGAAACTCAGTTAAGAAATTGCCGTGGAGTTAAAAGGAGATAGATTGTAAGAATTTTTACTTTTAAGTTGTGTTGAAAAAATTTTTCACTTTGCTAAATGTAAGAAGATATGACTCCTAGAAGGCATCACCAATGTTATGGAAGGGGGTTTAGGAAACTTATTTACTTTAAAAACTGAATAAAATTTTTACTTTAAAAAACTCAAGTAGTTCTGATGTTCTTAAAGAGAATAATTTGTTTCCTTAAATAAATTTTCCTCAGGAATTTATGCACATTTTCCATGATTTCTTACATAAATTATTGATTGGTTCAATCTATGGAAAGGTTGCTAAGCAAAGGAAAATTTACCTGTGTAAAAATCAATAAACAGAATCCTTATTTAAAGTGAAGTAGGCAGGCTGGAAGGGGGAGCTCTCACGCCCTACCTGATCACAAAGCCAAGAGAGGAACCTCTGTTTATGTAACAGCTGTTCACACAACAATTTTTCCTCTCCTTTATTTTCTTCATACTTGAACATGGCCCGCCAACATTCCACGTTCCCAATTGCAATTCTGTGTTGCCTTAGAATAAGAGCTGGCTGACTTTTTGTTTACAATCAAAACTTTAATCTTTTCCGTTGATCACAATTACCAAAAAAACAAACATACGTTTGGGATGCTTATTTCCTTGAATAGGAAAGTTTCTGGGCTTTTCTACCTTCCTTACTAATTAAGTAGAGAGGGAAGGAAGAGCTCCAGGACTGAGAAATTAAGCTGGTTGAGAACTTCATGGGAGAGAATGGTAGCTCTTAAAAGATCACATCTCTAGTCAACACACCCTCCTCACTACCTTTCCACCACCTACCACTTTAAGGCCATTCTTGATACTCATTTTTACAGAGTAAGGACAGGGCCACCCTCAAAATGTCCTAGCACAATTCTGTATGTGACAAATTGGTCTAATAAGGTACTAACTCAACAAGAACAAATTGAACTTCTGTGTGACTTACCTAGGGAAGGCTCTGTTCTTCAAGAATTTCTATGCATAATAGGTAAAAAGTGTCTGCAAATATTTTGGGAACCCATTTGAACACATGAAGCCAAAACTGTTCTATTTTTAAAACCTGTAAAGGCAATCTCTTCTATTAGCTGCACACTCCTGAGATTTTTTACTTCTCTGAAGGATGACCAGTCCTTTACCAAATTAGACCTCGAAGTTACTGTTTTACCTCTCCAATGCTCATCTTAGTGGTCCCACTGGTTCTCTTTAACTCTGACCCAAACTACTTCCTCTTCCCCACCATCACTGATTCAACCTTGGTTCAGGCTCTCCTTATCTTTTGTTGGTACAATACTAGTCTCCATGTTTCTATATTTAACTCCCTCTCAATCCATCTTTGCATACTACCTGTTGAGTTACCTAATTTGAAACCCCGTTTAATTCTTTCATTGACCTGCAGAATAAACCCAAACTGAGCGCAGTATGCAAGCCCTTCTGTGATATAGTCACATCTGAATCATCTAGGCTCCTCTGGGTCATCTCTTTCCATGTTTTCATTTAACCCCTCAAATTCTACTCTTACACAACATCCTCCCATTCCCTTGAAAAAGCTTCACCCTCTCAGGCCTCTAGAGCTTTGTGAGTGTTGCAACTTCTGTTTAGAGGGCCACTGTTCATCTCTCAACTAATTCCTACTCATATTTTAAGAATGAGGAAAGTTACCTCAAAAAGGGGAAATTGCCTCCAACTCACAAGATTGGATTGGATGTCCTTGCCATGAACTTCCATAACACTCTGAGCTTTCACTCTGTCATAATACTTAATATCTGAACTATAATTTTCTCCAAATCTACCTCAAGCAACTTGAGGGTGGGACGGTGTCTTTATGTCTACTATAGTTCTTGCTACACATTAGGTGTTCAAAACAGTTTTTTTTAAGACTTTATTTATATTTTTTGTTATTGATTATCCTATTACAGTTGTCCCATTTTCCCCTTTATTCCTCTCCGCCCTGCACACCCCCACCCATCTTCATTCCTCCCCTTTAGTTCATGTCCATGGGTCATACATATAAGTTCTTTGGCTTCTACATTTCCTATTCTTACCCTCCCACTGTCTATTTTCTACCTACCATTTATGCTTATTCTCTGTACCTTTTCCCCTTCTCTCCTCCTCCTACTCCCCCACTGATAACTCTCCATGTGATCTCCATTTCTGTGATTCTGTTCCTGTTCTGTTTGCTTAGTTTGTTTTTGTTTTTTTAGGTTTAGTTGTTAATAGCTGTGAGTTTGTTGTCATTTTACTGTTCATATTTTTGATCTTCTTTTTCTCAGGTAAGTCCCTTTAACATTTCATATAATAAGGGCTGGGTGATGATGAACTCCTTTAATTTGACCTTATCTGGGAAGCACTTTATCTGCCCTTCTATTATAAATGAAAGCTTTGCTGGATAGCGTAATCTTGGATGTAGGTCCTTGCCTTTCATGACTTGGAATACTTCTTTCCAGCCCCTTCTTGCCTGCAAGGTTTCTTTTGAGAAATCAGCTGATAGTGTAATGGGAACTCCTTTGGAGATAACTGTCTCCTTTTCTCTTGCTGCTTTTAAGATTCTCTCCTTATCTTTAATCTTGGCTAATGTAATTATGATGTATCTTGGTGTATCCCACCTTGGGTTCAGCTTCTTTGGGACTGTCTGAGCTTCCTGGACTTCCTGAAAGTCTATTTCCTTTGCCATATTGGGGGAAGTTCTCCTTCATTATTTGTTCAAAGAAGTTTTCAATTTCTTGGTCTTCCTCTTCTATGATTCGGATGTTGGAACGTTTCAAGATGTCCTGGAGGTTCCTAAGCCTCTCCTCATTTTCTTGAATTCTTGTTTCTTCATTCTGTTCTGGTTGAATATTTCTTTCTTCCTTCTGCTCCAAACCCTTAATTTGAGTCCTGGTTTCCTTCCCGTCACTCTTGGTTCTCTGTAGATTTTTCTTTATTTCACATAATGCGACCTTCATTGCTGCCTGGGTCTTTGTTACGGTATTGAAGTACCCAGTGAGTTCCTGGAGCATCCTGATAACCAATGTTTTGAATTGTGCATCTGATAGGTTGGCAATCTTTTTGTCTCTTAGTTGTATTTTTTCTGGAGGTTTGAACTGTTCTTTCATTGGGCCACTTTTTTTTGGAGGGGGATCTGCGTACACCTGTTACATAGTTAAGAGGTGGAGCCTTAGGTGTTCACCAGCACGGGGCAACCCAGGTCACAACCCAAGTGACGCTGTATATGGGGGAGGGATCCGAGAAGGAACAGTGCCACTTGCTCTGCTCTCTGCCAGTTTTCAGTCACTTCCCTTGCTACCCACAATCAAATTGGGCCCTTCTGGTGCTGATTCCCAGGTGGGTGGGTTTTGTGTATGTTCTAGGACCCTGTGGGTCCCTCCAATAAACTCTCCGTGAGGATGGGAGTTTCTCCTGCTGCTGCCTCAACCCCCACAGGTGTTTTTAGTCAGAGGCTTTGAGGCTTTATTTCCCCGCACTGGAACCCTGGGTTGTGTGATCTGTCTTGTTCCCCAGTTGATCCTCCCAGTTTATTCGCACACAAATGTGGACTGCCCAGTCCACAAGTCACAACCTTGTCCGGTCTGCCAGCCGCTGCCTTGCCTGCCCCAGTCCTCCAGCTGCCGCCTCTCCTTGAGTCCTCTCTACCCAGCTGCCTGTCTCCACCCCTCCTACTGGTCTGGATGAACGTTTCTTCTTTAAGTCCTTGGTTTTTGGACTTCCATACAGTTCGATTTTCTGTCAGTTCTGGTTATTTTTTTTTTTTTTTTTAATTTGTTGTTGATCTGGGGTGGGGTGGAGGGATGGGGAGAAAAGGCACACAGCTGTAATTAAATAACAATACAAAATTAAAATTTCCAAAAAAATTTGTTGTTGTTCTTCTTTTGGTGGTAGGAGGCAGTACAGTGTGTCTACCTATGCCTCCATCTTGGCTGGAAGTCCCAAAAAAGTCTTTTGATGCCGCTCTGAAAAAGGAACTTATTGGTCACGATGGAAATTGCTTTTCATTTGCAGTTTCTCTTGGGACCCCACACATTTGCTCTCCCTTTTTGGATCTATCATGCATGCCTGTCAGTATAAACTTCAAATTACCTCTATCAAGGTCCTTCCCTCCTAAGAAACTTTTGTCTCCCGATTGTCTGTGACAGCAAGTGCAGACACATCTGGGTCTTGCTTTCAAAAGTCTAATTACCTGTTTGGACTTGTTCTAAGTAAGTCCAGTCCCTATTTATTTCCAGTCCCTATTCTCCTTTATCTCTGGTCACTTCAAATATTCTGCCTTCACTTTTCCTATTGAAATACCACTTGTCCTTTCAAGATCCTGCTCAATAATCATTTCCTCTCTAAAGTCTTCTTTGGCTCTTCAAACACATATTGAATATTTAGCTTGTCACTTATTTGGGCACTTACATGTCATCTTGCTGGGATGTAACCATTTCCTGGGTAGGCCTTCTTTCCTCCACAGGATGATTTAAGTTCCTGGGGGTGGGAGGAAGGGCAGGAATCATACATTTTGGTATCAATACAACATTAATGATTCAATTTTTAAAAAGTGAGTAATAATACATTATACCAATAAAATGAAAGCCACCCAAATACAGAATTTGGCCTTTAATTTGAAAAACAGTAGAAAGTAAAGAGGAAGATTAATCACTAGCTTAAATTAGTACTTTGCAAAGAAGGATGTTAACTTGGAAGATGAATCAGATGGGCACAGGTGCAAATGAGAGTAATTTTACTGGTGGTTATTGAAACAATCAGCAGGTCATTGTTACACATATTTTCCTGGTCATATTTTCTGTAAGGACACTTAGTAACCATCTTGAATATGACATAGTAGGTTCTGTACAGAATTGCAATGGCACCCTATAACATATTATACTGCAAGATTTGGCATGTGAATCAAAAGTAAAAAGGGATTCCAAATCTGTATTCTCTAAAATATTACTTAAGGTGACACAGAGCCAATGGGAGTAGGCTATACTTCTCCTCAGGCAAGAATTCTTTTGGCTAGGTTAAGTGATCTAGTCCTCTTCAATCACAGTTGTCCTGTGGATGGACACAGGATTCTACTCCAGGACACTTAGTTAATACACTGAATTAATGTGGTGTCAAAACCTCTTACCCCATTTTAATAAGGCCTCCTAAAAATACAAAGATCTAACTAAAAAGATTATTTGATGATGTGAAGCACAAACAGAATGTTAGGCCCATACAGACTGTTGTTTTTGTACCTGGTAGCTTTTCAGTAACTTCAAAGTTGCTTCATGTTCTTGGATACTACCACTGAGCCATTTTCATGTTTGAGGTTCTCATGCCATAACCAGAGACTGAAAACTGCAGTTCAAGGCAAAATGGAAAATACATTAGAATCTCATTTTTAACAGTTCTGTGGCTTTGAACAACGTATTTAACTTCTCTGAGCTACAGTTGTTAAATTTATAAAATGAGGACAGTAATATGTATTCTATATGATTACTGGGAGAATTAACTAAGACACTGGCATATAGTAGGTGTGCAACTGTTACTATAATGTTAGTTGATTTTTTTTTATTTATCACACTGAACAATGAAAAGTTGTATTAGAACATTTAATATCCTTGTGCAAAATACCTAGAATATTACACTACCAATCATAATTTCTGGTGACATCATAAAATCAAAAGATACGATTACTGTTGTCATTAATATGATCTTTAATAAATGGAATAATGCACCATTTACAGCAAGCCTTTTTTAAACCTAAAGAACTGTCTTAAAATCTCCTTCTCCAATGTCTCTATATCAATACAATCTTTTTGTTTAGGTTTATATATATCAAAGCATTACTTACAATTATTCATAGAAAACTCTTTAGTGGCTTAATGTCAGCTTTCATAGTGGCATCCATAGATAATACAAAAGAAAAGTGATTTGCTTTATTTCATACACTGATCCATCAAACACAACTTATACAGCATAGCAAGCTTATACAAAAGCAAAATAACTGAAATTATTCATAAATTCATATGATATTTTATCTGTAATGTAAGAGCAAAACACACCAACAAAAGATACCCGTTAACAAGAAAGAGGGTTCTGAGGAATTGACAATATTTTTCAGCCTTTCTTATTCCAGAAAAGCATCCTCAGAAATGAATACTCTGTAGCTTATCTTTCATGTCTATTCAGAAAAGCATGGCAGCTACACATCTCTGTGTTTCAGCTACAACACCCTAAGTTAGTGTATTTTACAATTATTCACTTATCTTCATTTGAAAACTATCAACAGAAAATTAAGGATGATTCCAGCTTATACGAACACTTATACAATATAATCTCCATGACAACAAGGCATACAAAAACTGTTTAAATAAATAAATGTGACCAGAAAAAAAGAAGCCACAGAAGCCAAGCAATTCAATGTTAAACTAGGACCTATCTTGAATTGCATCTTTTAGTAATTTAGTTTTCTCTTACTGTTAAAATTCTTTAAAAATGTGTTTCCCTACCACACTTACAAGGATTGGTAATAAGGTGGAGAGCCTGAGACAAGAGACTGGTTACAAATAACTTTACTACTAGGATTTTAAGTATATACCATACCAATTTGGGGCCTGAACTTACCTTTTAAAGAAAAATTTCATTTGGATCTAACAATGGGATAAATAGGTTACCATAAGTTACCTTCTCAAAATCACCCAAGCTGTTACTAAAGCCATAAACTCAACAATTCACTGTTAGAAGAGTTTTGTAATGTTAAATTACCTCCTGAGAAAACGTTATCTTAGAGGAACTATCTTACTAAGTTCTCCCATTAAAAAATAAAATAAAATAATTTATCCCATCATGTACAACCATTTGACCAAAGAACATAAATGGTTTGAGGATGGTGCTTCAATTCTAAGACCTAAATATGCTGCTACACGTAGCCAAGTAGCTGAATCATTTCCATCTCTCTTCAATATTTATAGAACTGGGCATGTTTTTCTGCTTAATGATATTGTGTCTATGTAAATTAAGTAAAATTATAATATGAAGCATTAAATGAACTGTGTGTGCAACAAACACTTTAAACAGTCAACTGGATCTAATTGCTTGTTTACTACCAATTGAAGTTTTGCAATGTACAAAGGGATGAAAGGGGCCCTGAGTTTTTAAGTAATATTATGTCTTTAGAGTGAGTCTAAACAGGAAGATGTTTCTGAAATCTTAAAAATACATGTAACATAAAAATAAAACATATTACCTTTTAAAACAACAAAAAACCAAGTTGTAAAGTTATTTATTTGCTTTAAAATTCAATCATAAACTAGACACTCTAATGATGTGATTTATTTCTAAAGATTCCTCCTCTCTTACCCAGATTTTAAAATCTGGATTTCAAATTAAGTTTAAACAATGACTGTCACATGTTTAATAATAATACTACAAACATCAAGTAATAACAGAATTGGAATTTTTAAGATATGATAGATTTATTTTGGGCATAATTTTAATACACAGCATAAATTCTTCTTACATATTTACTTTCAAATGCATTAACCATGAGATAAAATCCTAAATTTTACTTTATATTCACAAACACTCAACTTTAACCAGTCACTTAAGAGTTAAATGAAAGTTGTTACGGTCTAGTCTATGTTGCAAAACAATGATAAGTATTTCAAAAGTGGTCTGCAAAAAAGTTCATAGATAATACCTGATTATTGTAGGATTTGCTTTCGAAAGTTAATGTTGCACTTTGTGTTTAATATTTGATACAAATAAATACGTAAAACATGTTTTATGTGGCTCAATCATAATGCTAAGCTTGCTGCAATATAAGTTAAAATTTTTTAATGGCAAAATGATATGTAATTCTGTATGCATGGCCTTTTAGTTATAACTAATGAGAATATAAAATCTAAAACTTAACAATTTAACAGAATTGTTAACAGAATTGTTTAACAGAATTGTTAGATGATACAAAAATTAAGTGATTTGCTGACAATTTGATGTCTCCATTGTCAAATGGTAACACCTTAATTCTCAGTTCTATCTTATTGAACTATTAACTGAAGTAATAAACTTGAATATAACATGAAATATAATTTTAGTGTTCCTAAATATAAAATTACTAAAATAGGGCTGAGGATAAATGCTAAAGGCATTAAAGCAATTTTGTCTGAAGAACTGAGACTTAGGCCTTAAGCGAGAAGCCTGAAGCATATGGGAGAATAACAATGTTGAAGAGGATAACCTATGGCTTTTTCTTTTTTTTTTTTTTTACTACTAGATAAGAGAAATGGATATAAAATGAAAACAGGAGAGAAGCAAAATAGATAGGAAAAAAACTTTCCTGACACAGAAGATTGTGAGTCAGATAACCAAGGGATAGAGTAAGTCAGACACAAACTAAGATGTGACTGAAGGAAAGTAATGTTTAGGTGCACTAGAGAACCCTGTCTTCTGTTAGTTTAATCTGGGAACCTGTAGAAAAGCCTTCTTTTGATAGTAACGTTTATGTAACTAACTCAACTGTAATCTGCCAGATTTATTTAATCAGGGACTACATTTAGGAATGGTCATGCAAGGTAGTTTTGGCTAAAGTTTGCAAAGTTCAGAATCTAAAAGTTAAAATGCAATTGTATCTACTGAAGAGCAAACTGACAGTAAAAGGTATGAATATTTAGGAATATCCTTGTCTGAAAGGACTTCTGGGGGTATATGTGAGAATGTTATGCAATTTCTAGAGTTAACTGGTCTAGACAATCAACTAACACTGATTGTAACTTTAAGGAGTAGCTTGGGAGAGAAAGTAATATATAAAGCAATCTGTGAATAATTAATGTAATTACCTGCACTTCACTGGTAATAAGTTCAACATAAATTTATAAAAGTTCTATAGAAATATAAGGAACCTCAAATTTTAGGAACTACCTCCAATGAAATATTCATTTCCATAAATATGAAAAAAGAAACAAAAAGTTTATTGAAATATATTTCCACTTTAAGTGACTTTGAGAAGAGGGGTTTATAGGGAATGGACAGTTTAGTAAATAGCTTCAGCCTATCAGGTATCCCATATGGCTTTAAAAGCTAAATTTGAAAATATTTTTAAAAGAATACTTTATTAATTTATTTTTCGAGAGAGGGGAAAGGAGGGAGAGAGAGAGAGGGAAACAATCGACATGTGGTTGCCTCACACGCCCCCAAATGGGGATCTGGCCTGCAACCCAGGCATGTGCCTTGACTGGGAATCCAACCAGTGACCCTTCGGTCAATAGGCCAGCACTCAACCCACTGAACCATACCAGCCAGGGCTAAATTTGAAAATATTTTAAACAAAAACACTTGTCAAATTTTGTGATAATTCCCACTGAAACACATATTTGAGTGTTCCTACCTTTCTTTGTTTTCACATTCAGAACCAACATACATTTTCTGGAACACGCAGATACATGTAAAGAAACTATACAAATTGCTTTATTAGAAAGACATTATCCTTGTATCCTTCCTACATCCTACTCAATTTGTTTTCTGGATTAGTAAAATTTTCTAAAGTCACTAAAAGCAGAAATTTTCAAGATGGAGTCAAAGGATTGATGAAACTAAAAGCCCATTTTAAATTAATTCTTCCAAATCAAGTATGGAATCAATTCATGAAAAAGTCTCTGTTCCCATAAGCCACCTTCACTTTACCCTTAAAATTTACTTTACCTTATTCAATATAAGGATGTTATGAGTGAAGAGAAGTGAAATGATTTTAAGATCATGATGGCTGATATGGGATTGAATTTTGTCTTGAATTAGTAATTATTTCTCAAGCAACAATCAACACAGACAAATCTATACACCTTCTATGGTTGCCTAACTTTTAAAGTCATTAAGGTATCTGGATTTGGCTTATATATAAGCCACAACTGTGCTGGAGTATAATGACTAGATTTCTTATAAAAATCAGTACATTATACATCCTGTCATACAGTATGTAGGCTATCTGGTATGGATGAGAGATGTGGAGAGGGGCAAACCTAGGTTAAAATCCATCTTTTGTCTTTTACCAGATGTTGACCTAGGGCAAATTGCTTAGCTTCTCCTTGCTTCAGTTTACTCATCAGTAAAGGGGGCATATTAACTATAATCCTTACATGGTTGCTATGAGGACTAAAAGATAGTGTTTGTATAACCCAACATTCAGCATACAACAAATGGTCAATTAGTATATTTCACTCCTGCACCATCCCAAAACTTTTTTATATCAGGGTTCCCCCCCCAATTATGCATTTAAAAATGGGAAACATTTTTAGTAATAATTAAATCATTTTTGTCTAGACACAATTCAAATCAAGTTTTTTCAATGGCTTAGTTGTGGTATACAATTACAATAGTTAAGGGAATATTAGACTTTGATTATCGATTATTATGCTTTTAAGGTTGTAATACTCTCTTACAAATGAATTTAATGTTTTTCATTAATAGCCTTTTATTCAAAAGGACTCTAATATTTTTATACATGCAAAATATTGTGATAGCAGTTATAAATTACTGGCTTTAAAAAACATTTATTATTAAATGAATAAAATTGGCAAGTATTTTAAGTAATTTTGCTTGCTTGTATATTATAAACAGATTCTAAAAGTAAATCAGTCTGATGTACAACTTAATTTAAAATTTATTACAATGATCTACATTTTCTACTACTTTTTTTAAGAGTCTACTAAAAAACTGGGGAAAGAAAATTATTTATTTTAAACATGCTGCATTAAATGGGAAACTATAAGGAGTTCTTTGAACTTGGTATATTAACTTTTAAAAATATTTTATTACTAAACATCAAAAAATGTTGGAAAACTTACAATCAACTGGCTCAAACACAAGGTATAGTAGAATTTAAGATAACTCTTCCTCTGTGAGGAAAAAATCAGTTAGACCTTAAATGGTCACTTACCCTCAATGTTTCTAATTGTAGAAGGACTATCATTTATTTTTATTTGAAGATGTCCTACAGATGTTTGAAAATAATATCCTGAAATACAATTGAAAGTCAAAGAAACTAAGTAAAAATTTGCTGGGAAAGATATGAATAATTTGTTATGTGATAAAATAGTAACTAAATGGAAAACATTTTATGCCAGAAGACTGAACATATATTAAAAGTCTGAATCAAAATAAGGGCCAATGAAATATAAAAGGTGGTAATACTTGGCATTGATAAAAGAATCTTAGCTAAGAATTCAAAACTGTTCAGCAATCTAGCTGAATAAAAGCTAAGTGCTATAATATCTAACTCAAGATCATAGTAGATGGCAAACAAAAGGCGGCTTATATATAAGTCCTAAGTATTCTGGACAGCAAATTGGGAAATATAGGCTGTTTTTAGCTAAATGATGACAGAGGAACATGAATAAGAAAATATTTTTCAGGGGATTTTTGTTTTTCTCTTAGCTTTTTATCCCCAAGAGGAGTCCTAGAACTTAATTAGATAATGAGTACTAAGTACTCCAAGAATCTGTAAAAAATAAGTAAGATTATCACTGTTTGCAAATTGATAGAAAGTAATTTGTGCTTATAAAAAAAAGTCCCTTATTTGAAATAAAGTGCTTTATTAAAAAAAAAACATGCAGAGGTGGTTGTTTTAGAGATGATTATGAGTAATGAACAAGCAAAAGAAGCTTTAAAAAAAAGTATGATTTGAAAGATACATAATGTTATCACTAAAAGGTATATTCCAATATAATATAAATAATAAATGCTGCTCATATATCAAAAATCATGGGAAAATTGGCAAAAGGAGAAATTATGAAAATAGGAGTAGTGAAAAAACAGTTTTGAAAAGAGAGAGAGAGGTAAGTCTCTGGCTGCTCAAAGATAATAGTTTGGCAGCAATCTTTCCTTCTGCAGGGATTTGGCATGCCAGTTGAATGATTTTTTCCACACAGTGTTTTAGGTCATGGGAAGAGGAGAGGAATCTTTTTCAGACAGTTACCAGGCTTTGCTTGTGAAGAGGACATAAAGATACTACAGGTTCAAAACTATGGATTACTTTTGAAGTTATTTTAAACAGGAAATGTAATTTTATTTGAGTCAAAGATTGCTTATTCAGAGAATAAAGGATATAACACTATATTGCCTTAATCATCGACCTACTTAAAAATTCCATATAAGTATAGCTATATAAGTTTTCTGATAAAAATGTGCTTCTTAAATAAATGAAAATGAAACATAACATACATATAAAAATAAAATAAAAGAGAAAAGGTTAATATTTGACTTCTACTTTGTTCTATGCTCTCTTATGAACTTCCAAAACCAGAACCAAATATGTTTCTTAAAATGCCTGGAAGGAAATGTTTAGGATTTGGAAGGTTAAAAGTATTTCAAATTAGGTTTTGGTAGTTCCATCTTTAGAGCCCTTTGAGACAATGTTTCTGCATTTTTCATAAGGAGAGAGAAAGCAAAGATCAGATTTCTCTTCTACAAAATTCACGGTCGTAGAGAAGACCTGATAGAAGTATGGGGGAAAAAATGTTCATATTTTGGAAGAATGTGTGCTCTATCAGGAAGAGAGCTTTCAAGAAAGCTTATTTGTGGCCTACAGACTATTGCACATTCAAACAAAACACAAGGGAAAAGAATGTCCAACAGATAATATGTTAGGAACAAATCAACATAAAAAATAAACTAGCTTGTGCCCAGAAAGAAAACATGGATACCAGACACCACTGAAGTCAAACCTGTCTTAATCTGCTTCTGTTTTAATGACCTTTAGAAACTATTTCAAACTGATTATCAGTAATACATTGTTTTTGCTTTTTTTCTTAAAAAAATATTTTGAGACCACTTTTGATACACACACATATAATTCTGTGGTCATAACAGACAAATATAACTTTAGCAAGACTAAACAAAAGTGCAAAACTTAAAAAAACAAAATTAAAAATATGGAAGCATAAGCTAAATTTTCTGCATAGCTGAAATCTATTTAAAGCAAGTCCTTATTGTAGGGGTAGGAGGGGGTACTGACAGGAAGATAAAGCAGTTTAAAAAAAAAAGTCTTCTGTGTATTTAAATGATGCAAAAAATAGTTTCACTCCATAGGCCTGAAAACATTTCACAGACAGTTCATTCCTATATCTTTAGACACCATGGTTGTAGCAGTGCCTCCTTCTGCAAGGTAAACAGCAGTGCTAGATTTGGAATGAACTGCTCTGTCACTGCCATTGTTGTTGACCTCACAGTCCAGGTGTTCAGTGGAGATAACCCAGGTGGAAGGGCGCCACCGCTTTAGAGAATAAGGAGTTTTCACACGTTTCTTGATCTTTTCACCAGATCCTGATTTGCCATCTTGTGTTGACTCACCTACTAAAAAAAAAAAAAAAAAAAAAAAAGTACAGAAAAATGAACTATTATTTAAAGAAACTATTAAGAAGTAAAAAGTCAGGATTACAACTCAAGAACAGGTCAAATTAATGACTGTAGGAGGTGCTAATGGACATTTCTTGAAATTGATGATGCCAGACAATATTTTCCTAGGCAGAAATTAAATAACTTATTTTTGAGACTCTTGAAGCCCAATGTTTTTATAATCAGTTAAATTATTCAATAGGGCAAAGAAGAAAATATTTAAATCCCACAAAAAGCAAAAATAGAGGAAAAAATTCAAAGTTCTCAGCTGTACTCTCAAATGTTTTGGTTACTGGTAGCAATCCTAACTTGTCAAAATGCATTTATTCACTCAACTTAATGCTCAAAGTGAATCAAATTATAAAGGCACTTGGCATATGATATTACAGAAGAATTACATAAATACTAGAATACAAATTTTCTAGTAATTCCCTCTTCCCATACCTGACAAGACATTTTACTGATGTGGAGCCCTGCCATATGTGGTCTACAATACAAACCACTCAAGCAAGAGGCTAGATTCTACTGATCAGTTTTTGAGAGCTGAATCCCTTTCAGCCCATTTTGTAGTCTTTGACAACAACCATAAAATATGGCTTTGTTTTTACCTGTAAGTGCTGTCTGTCTAAAAGAGAAATTATTTTGTGTAATGATGACTGTTACAGATTCTGGTGAGCTCTCCAAGTATCCCTTTAGGGCCAGAAACCAAGTATCAAGTTTTTTTTTTTTAAGTTGTTAGGAGGCCCATAGCACAGTGCTATAGTCACATGAGAGACTCAACATATAACTCTGGGAAAAAAATGACAATAAAAAACCAATAGCAATTTTGTAGTGACTTCTCTGAATTTTCTCTGGACTTTTAAGATTTATTAAGTCTGATAAAATCTAAATGTGTATATAATAGATATTAATATGCTCAACAAACTTTCAAAAATGATACTGACATTATTTTACTTGGAGATTATAACTGCTGAGTATTTATTTAATCTTAGCCATTCACAGCAAATACGAGTTGCATTACAAATCAGCAGCTACATAAAGCACATATCACATTGGTACTTATTCTATTGTGATACTTTTAATTATCAACAACAAAAATACTTTTTTCTTTACAATAGTCTAATTACTTTTGAGGCCCAGCCAAATGGCTGATGTTATTTCTAAAAGTGGTAAAAATAAAAAATTGCTAGTTGAAACACAACCTGATTCTATCTAAGTAATTACTTAAGTGGTCCCAAAAGACAAGCAGGAGAGATTACATGACCCTGTCCACTTACATTGCAAACCACTGTCATCAAGGACATTTGTGGCTGAAAGATCCAAAGAATTAGGCCTCTGTGCTCTTCTGGGTTTTGATGGTCCAGGATCTGCTACTGTGCTTGGAACACCCTGTGCAAGAACATCTTGCTCTAAACATGGATTACTGTTGTTGTTATTAGAATTAGTTCGGCCACCTTCCAGTGGACGTTCCCTCCTGTCCACAAGACGATCCAGAACACCTTCATCATGACCAGCCTGTTGCTCTCGCCTCAATAAAGGTTCATGCTCATCAGGACTGGAGTTAATATTCAGCCTGGTATCCTCACCAATGAATTGATTCTGCAGCATTTCTTGGGCCCTAAGTGCCACTGTGTTGGCAGTCTGGCCAGATGGTACTGCCCCATTGGCATACTGAGCAGTGGCAGCATGGGAGTTAACACTGTGGTTTCTACCTGCCACACCATTCATGGTGACTGTAACCACATGAGGTTCTACAGCATTAATTGTATTCATCTTGGCGACTCCAGTTTCTACTTGTTTCAAATTGGATTTGTGCTTGCTGCCAAATTTCAGCCGGGGCTCCTTTGTTGAATTTTTGGTGTTTAAAGGCAAACTAGTGGGTCTCTTAGGAAGGTTCTGTTGCTTGGGGAGAGGATAGAGCTGAGCAGGTGGGACATCAGGAATTAAACATGCTTGGCCATTGGCAGCCTGTGTGAAGTCCTGTTGTCCAGTCACTTCTACTGCAAGCTTTATTAGTGGGTAAAGCAAGCTAGAACTGGTACTGCTCAGTGGGTCTGGCCCACTGAACTGTTTAAGAGAATGCTCCATGAGATTCTCATCAGAACTTTCCTTGAGGTTCTTATCAACTTCTTTTGGATCTAGCTTGTTGGTCTCCAAGTCTTCTTCTGTCAGCTGTAAGCAGACAGGGGTTGGCCCAATTGGCTGTGAAATATTTGTGGCATGAAGATTTGTTTCATCTGGGTATGGCATCTCAGATATAGTGGTCATGCCAGTGCTTGGAGTGAGGCCAGTGGTGTTTGTGGTGGTTGTGTTGGTGGACAGGCTGGTGACGCTTGTTTCAGGGCTGGGGATTCGAGCTTGTGCTTGCTGTCGTTCATAGTTAATTGAGTTTCGGTTCTTTTCCCCTGTAGTCAAAGGTGTGCTAGACATTGAATGCTCAGAGGAAATATTCTTCACAATGCTGTCAGTGTGATGGATGGAGTCTTCAATGTACGAGGAAGAAGAATAATCTGGGTAAGGGCCAATCTTTGGCACACGCCTATTGTGTGACAGGTTGCTTAAAGAAAGAAAAAAAAATGGCATATTCACAATGTACATTTATGACAAACTGACTCTCTAAGTTTAACATCTCTGATTTTAAAGTAAACTGCTTTTTATTTGATTCCTAATCCATATCATTCTAAAGGTTACTTAAAAATTCTAATCAAATAATCAAGTGTCAATTAATAACTTACTAAATGCTAATTTTATATGATTCAAGCCTACTGAAAAGTCTATACAGATCTAGATGTGATTTTTATAGTTATTCATTATTTTGGTTTATACAGGTCACTTAAAAATCTCTCCTATAGTTTTGCAGCATTACCAAATATATTTTTATGAATTGTATACTTGTACAACCAGACATAAAGTTTCATGAGAGGAAGAACCATGGCATATATTTCTTTTGTATGCTCTTAATTCTAGATACATAGTGCTACTGAACACACGTTACCAATTAAGTTCCAGTGGCCAAATGGTAACAACTAATAGGTTGTTCCAAAGTGCTTCCATGAAGAGGCACAGTCTAGCAATAGAAAGTTATCTTCCTGAGTAGACTGAGCCATACCAATGAAAGTCCTAGAGCCTAGAGTATAATGCAGAATGTGACACTCAGATAAAGGATCAAAGGTTCAGAAATATTCTCCAGTTATCAAGGGCTCTTCACAGTCATTGGCACAACTGGCACAACTTGAAAGTGATGGTTTTCAAGCATCACACTGTAATATATTTGTTATTTAAAATAAAAACCAGGGTTAGCTTTAACAATCAAAGTATAAACACTGGGAATATTAATAGATGCAAGTGTTGTAGGAGAAAAGCAGCAGTTAAAGGAGAGGAAGTGCTATAAAGAAAGACTGATGAAGTTATGAGGGGAATGACAAGAAGGGGAAGGAAGAAGTAAAAAGCTGATGTATTGCATAAGAAAAGGAAGTTCGGGAGGTATGGAGGGTAAGAGTCAATACAATGAAACCTAGAGTGGAATGACTATGGCATGAACTATGAGTTAGGGGGAACTACTTAGAAGTGGGAGATCATTAGACGAAGCATGTAAGAGATGAATGACACAGAAGGCAAAAGGGGGAGTATCAGGGTTTCTTCTTACTGTTCAACAAAAGTCCAAAAACACTTAAAGTAGCTGACTCATGAGAGAGGTACAAATAGCATACTAGAACATACAGATAATACAAAGATAAGGTGTAAAGAAAGCAGAAAGCAGAAGACTATGCTTAGGTACGTGTAAAGTGAGAAAATTTATGTTTAGAATTGGTACTTTCTACCTTCCTTGATTTGCTGATACAGAAAGCCTAAAAGTTTATATACTGAAGGTAATTTAACCTAAACATAGGTAGTGTAAACCCAATTTTGGACTTATAGTTCATACTACAAATTATTCTCAGAAATTAGAACAATAGAAAATAGCACAGAAAATGATTCAAGAATCAAGTGTTTTTTTATCTCAATTTTTTTTCTGGTAACTTTCTCCTTGATGCCTTTCTGAAAATTTTTAACTTGTATTAGATAAAATGACAAGTTTGTGGGAACACTTTTTCTCCAATCATGAAAAAAGGAAACATAGGCAACACCAGTCTGAAAGTTCTAACTTTTAGGAATTTTTTTTTAAAGACCTTTTAACCCTGACCAGTGTGGTTGAGTTGGTTGGGCAAGTTTCTGCTAGGCAAAAGGTCACTGGTTCGATTCCGGGTCAGGGCACATGCCTGGGTTATAGGTTTGGTCCCTCCCCCTCTCTCTAAAAACAAATAAAATATTAAAAAAATAAAAAGCCCTTTTATTTAGAACCAAAATTCATAGTTCTAACAAAAAAGTCTCATAAAATAATGTTCAGGATGGGATGGAGAGATCTTACGAACTGCTCTCATGTAAAAGTAGTAGTAGTATATTCTCTAAGAGCATTGGATAAGAAGTCTAGAAACAATAGTCTCCAGTGAAACAGGTTAGATACATAGGCAAGGTAATAGTTCCATTTCCTTTAAACAAACAAACAAACCAGCAGAGGAAGGAGGAATAACAGCAACAAAGGGTAAATATGACTATATATATATATAGGTGTTTATATACTTTTGTAACTATGAAAATATTTTACCTTTATTATTGTAGGGAAGTTGGAGCATTAAAAGAAAAAAACTAATCTCTTTTACTATATCTTTAGATATTAAAACTCCACAGATTCCATCTTGCATTTATAGCAAACAAAAATCTTCAGTAACAGAACGGGAATATTGAAAGAAAAATTACAACTTTAGATTGGATGGATGAGTTAATCACTGCACTACTACTGGACTGGTTTAAGAGAATTTATTTCCTGTTCTCTATTTCATCTCAGTTTCTCAATACTGACTCATAGATGCCAAACCCCCTTGGTTCTTACCGCTCATTCTGCATAGCAGTAGACATTGGATTGACTGTTGGGCTCACGGATTTGTTTCTTTCCCATATCATCATAAGTTCAGCCATCCTCTCCTCAGCACACTGTGCAGTAAGCCGAGCCTCTGCATCCTGGTCCCAACAGTCTTCTATTGTCTCCTTGAGTGATCTCACTGCCTGCAACAAAGCACATATCAAACACTGTATCTTAAAAAAAACAAAATATTGAGTTTCTTAGTGATACGAGGTAGAAGAAATATCAATTTTCTTTAACAAATATTTTACATAGCTCTAATAAAATCTTTTAGACTTCAGAGATTTGTAAAGCCATCACATTTCTCAAACAGTTGGTAGCAAGGAAACAAGGAAGCTTTAACCTAACTCTTCACCTGAGAACATGTTTCCATTGATTTTTACAGAGGGAGGGAGACAGAGAAAGAGAGACATATATGTGATTTGTACACGCCCCAGTTGGGGATCAAACCACAATCAGGAATTGAACAGGCAACCTTTTGGTGCACAGAACGATGCTCCAACCTAGCCACATGGCCAAGGCTGTTAAAAATTTTGAGAGGAAATATGAATAAAGAAAGTATATATATTGTGGCAAAATCAGATAAGTACTTTGACAGGGAACTCTATATTAGAAATATATAAATAACGATATTTAACATTTGGGTAAATGAGATAAAGGGGGTATCATTATTAACACTAATGAAGAAAGGCAAACAAAAAAGAAAAGAAAAATAAGAAACTTTAAAAATCTTTTCTATCTAATGACAGGAAAATGCAAGTTGGGGTTCATGGGTAGGACATAAAATCAGATTACTGGGTTGGGACCAGATTTAAAATAAATGACTACCAAATCCCCAAAGTAAAATACTCTAGACTAGAAAATAGAAAATACCAGGATATAGAGTAGATTGTAAGATCAAGCCTCTTTACAATACCATGTCATGATGTGAACATGTATATTTCTTAATGTGTGAGAAAAAAATTCTGAATTCTAGATCACATCAAAAATGTGCAGATTTTGTCAAGAGAGAAAATGGAAAAACTGAAATAAATATGAAAGAAGAGAGGCTTCTGGCCAAGATGGAGGCATAGGTAGACACACTGTGCCTCCTCACACAACCAAAAGAAGGACAACAACAATTTAAAAACAAAAAAACCACAAGAACTGACAGAAAATCGAACTGTATGGAAGTCTGACAACCAAGGAGTTAAAGAGGACACATTCATCCAGGCCGTTAGGAGGGGCGGAGACGGGTAGCTGGGTGGACAGGACTCCTGGCAAGGCGGCAGCTGGCAGACCTAGCAATGTGGCAGATTGTGGAGTGGGCGGTCCCACATTCACATGTAGACAAACCAGAAGGAAGAACTGGGGAGCAAAACAGACCACGCAACCCAGGCTCCATCATGGGGAAATAAAGCCTCAAACCACTGTTTATAAACACCTGTGGGGGTTGAGGTGGCAGAGGGAGAAACTCCCAGCCTCACAGGAGAGTTCGTTGGAGAGACCCACGGGGTCCTAGAATGGACACAAATCCCCAAAACCACCCACCTGGGAATCAGCACCAGAAGGGCCCACTTTGCTTGTGGTTAGTGGGGGAAGTAACTGAAATCCGGCAGAGAGTGGAGCAAGAGCCATTGTTCCCTCTTGGACCCCTACCCCACATGCAGCGTCACAACGCAGTGACATGGGTTACCCCACCCTGGGGAATACCTAGGGCTCTCCCCCTTTATGTAACAGGCGTGTGGAGACCAAAAAATGGCCCAAATGAAAGAACAGATCAAAGCTCCAGAATAAATACAACTAAGCGATGAAGAGATAGCTAACCTATCAGATGCACAGTTCAAAACATTGATAATCAGGATGCTCACAGAACTGGTTGAATTTGGTTGCAAATTACATGAAAAAATGAAGGCTATGCTAAGTGAAATAAAGGAAAATGTACAGGGAACCAATAGTGATGGGAAGGAAACTGGAACTCAAATCAACGGTGTGAACCAGAAGGAGGAAAGAAACATCCAATCAGAAAAAAAATGAAGAAACAAGAATTCAAAAAAATAAGGAGAGACTTAGGAACCTCCAGGGCATCCTGAAATGTTCCAACATCCGAATTATAGGGGTACCAGAAGGAGAAGAGGAAGAGCAAGAAATTGAAAACTTATTTGAAAACATAATGAAGGAGAACTTCCCCAATCTGGCAAAGGAAATAGACTTCCAGGAAGTCCAGGAAGCTCAGAGAGTCCCAAAGAAGCTGGACCCAAGGAGGAACACACCAAGGCACATCATAATTACAGTACCCAAGATTAAAAATAAGGAGAGACTCTGAGAAGCAGCAAGAGAAAAGGAGACAGTTACCTACAAAGGACTTCCCATAAGACTGTCAGCTGATTTCTCAAGAGACCTTACAGGCAAGAAGGGGCTGGAAAGAAGTATTCCAAGTCAAGAAAGGCAAGGACCTACATCCAAGATTACTGTATCCAGCAAAGCTATCATTTAGAATGGAAGGGCAGATAAAGTGCTTCTCAGATAAGGTCAAGTTAAAGGAGTTCATCATCACCAAGCCCTTATTATAGGAAATGTTAAAGGGATTTATCTAAGAAAAAGAAGATAAAAAATATGAACAGTAAAAATGACAGCAAACTCACAGTTATTAACAACCCCACCTAAAACAAAAACAAAAGCAAACTGAACAAACAAGCAGAACAGGAACAGAACCACAGAAATGGAGATCACATGGAGGGTTATCAACAAGGGAGTGGGAGGGGGAGAGAGGGGGAAAAGGTACAGAGAATAAGTGGCATAAATGGTAGGTAGAAAAGAGACAGGGGGAGGTTAAGAATAGTATAGGAAATGTAGAAGCCAAAGAACTCATATGTACGACCCATGGACATGAACTAAAGTGGGGGAATGTGGGCAGGAGGGGGTGTGCAGGGAGGAGGGGAGTGAAGGGGGGAAAATGGGACAACTGTAATAGCATAATCAATAAAAAATTTAAAAAATTAAAAAATATGAAAGAACAACTGATAGCTTCTGGAATATACAGTACATTTTAGGAGACTGGGTAGAGAAAGAAAAAGAATAGAGGAAAAAACAAACTGTGGAAGAGTTCCAAACTTTTATGCAACAATATATTAAAACTGTTGTACAAAAGAGGTTATGCAGAACTAAGATTAAGGGATAAAGAGAAACTGGACAAGTGATTTTAGGCAGGGAAAGAGAACAAGCTAGTATTAAAGACAGATTAAGAAATAGAGGATAAGAATTTAGAAAAAAGATGAAGAATATGAAGAATGGTGACATAGTTGAACAAACTATACCTGAATGTTTTACATATGAGAAAAAAAAACTAGGGCCTATAATTTTTTGTTTTTCTAATTTAAAATATTTTATTATTAAAAAAAGCCTTAAACTCTGTGATTGTTACAATAGTACACTTTTACCATAAATTCTAAAAGTATAGAAAAATTATTGATAAACCCAACATTCGGAGGTAACTACGGTTAACATTTTCATACAGTTTCCCCAGAAAGTATTTTCTATACTTTCATTTTCATCAGAAAACAATTCTTTCCCCATTTACTGACTGATCTATGCTTTTAAACTAGTTTTTTACATTCAATAATATTTGGAAGATTCTGAGTTTTGTTCCTATAAATATTTTTTTTATTTCAATGTGACTATATAGCAAAGTGTCTTAGGCGCAGGGGAATTTCTCTCTTTTTATAAACTGTGCACTTGCTATCTGACTCTAGTACTGGATTGTCACTGCAGATAAGCTGTACTATGGACTGTAGCACATTAAAGCTAAATGGATTCGTTGGAAGTGAACCAAGCATCATTTTATCCCTTACTTGGCAACCTAGTCTAAATCTGGAGTAAACAGTTTTCAAGTAAATATGCATATGATGCATATCCCACAATGATAAGGTTGACAAGAGAGATCTCAAAATGATGAGTTCAATTTCTCTGGTGAAATAAACTATTTAAGGAAGATGAGTTGTATTTTACTAGATAAATTTCAAAAGGAGATTTTTCTTTTTCTTTGAGGGATGTTGTACTGTGAGGCTGGCACATCTAATGAATCCTTATAAAGGATTCATCCTCTCACCCGTTGCCAGGGACCTCTTAAAGAGCTATCCTACTTCCCGTAGCAGGGACTGCAGTTTGCAGACAATCTTGGGAATATGTGCTAGGCAATAGGTCTTCAACTGCCTCATACTTGAAGCAGATTTCAATCGTATTTGAAGCAGAAGCCTTCCTTGAAGGTAATAAACGGATAAAGATGACCAATGGAGAAAATATTCAATCTAAATACATCTCTATGGAAATATATACATCTCTCTAATCTCTCTCTGACATGCCGCCCCCCACATAAGTCACGATACAGAATGAAAATATTCTAATTCTACCAAGACAATCTAAAATTAAAATGTGAAAATCTATAGTAAAAAGATTTAAGTTGCTTAATGAAATTCTCTTCATTCTTGCTCTTCAAGTATAAATGAAGAAAATTGTAGAGCTTCAAAAATTCAACTTACACCCTCAAAGATAATCAAATTCTTATTACATTCTTTTTTTAAAAAGATTTTATTTATTTATTTTTAGATAGAGGGGAAAGGAGGGAGAAGAGAGGGAGAGAAACATCAATGTGTGGTTGCCTCTTGCGCGCCCTCCACTGGGGACCTGGCCCACAACCCAGGCATGTGCACTGACTGGGAATCGAACCAGTGACCCTTTGGTTCACAGACTGATGATTAATCCACTGAGCCACACCAGCTAGGGCCTATTACATTCTTAAAACAAGAACTAATTGCTCTGGGAGGGTAGAGGGATGGAGGGAAAAAGAAAAAGAACTCATGGATACAGATGACAAGGTGGTGACTGGGGAGGGAAGTGGCTGGAGGTAGAAGAGGGTATAGGGGGGATAAATAGCAATGGAAAAAAATACAATAAAAAATAAACAAAAAAGTAAAAACAAAAATCAATAAAAAAAGAGAATATTGCTCTGGAAAAAGCAAACAAAAATTTCTAGAAATTATAAGTATGACTGTGGAAAGCAAAATGTTAATGAACAGATAACAAATAGAATGATAAAGGTGAAAATAAATAATTTGAAAGGTAAAGCTAAGTAAATCTTAAACAATGTGCAACAAAATATTGGAAAATACAAAGAAAATAACTGAGACCTGAAATGTCAGGTGGTTCAGTATTTGTCTAATGGAAATTTGAGAAGAATTCCAAAAGAGGAAATAATTTTAAAAATAAAACGTAATAGAACAACTATAAAGGACACGTGGACAATAACAAGGGGGGTGGAAACGGGTAGGAGGTGGGGAAGGCTGGGGTGGTAGGGAGGGGTGAGGGGAAAAGGCAGAAAATTGTACTTGAACAACAATAAAAATCAAAAGTATTCAAAATAAAAGAAAACATAATAAAATAAAATGATATAAGAAAATTCCTCTGAAATGAAGAAACTTCTGAATTTTTAAGCTGAAAACCTATCCAGTACAAAGCAAAAGGTGTGAAAAGATCCATGCCTACGTACATTCAGGTGGAATTTCACAATTCCAATGATAGAGTAAAATGCTTAAAAGCTTACAGAGAAAAAAAAAAACCAAGATAATAAAACAAAAAGCAATAGAATGAAACTGGTTGGGCCTGGAATTCTCAATAACACATCGGAATGCTACAGCACAATTTAGTAGGGGCTGCAAAGTTGTGAGGAAAATGATTTTGATCTTGAAAAGATCCGCTAGCCAAATTATTACGTAAGTGTGGGGGCAACATAGAACCATTTTTGAACGTGCAAGGATTCATAATATTTACTACCCATGCACATATCTAACACACATTACTTAAAGAGGAACTTCCTCAAAGAAAAAGTGATTTACAAGAAAGGGAATGACATGAAAATTTTAAAAATGTTGCTTCTTAAGAACCTCTAAGGAAAAAAAGAAAAAAAAAGATGACAAAAAAATCAAAGAGAATCCAGTGAATGATGACTTTTGAAACACTTTTTTCCTTAAGAAGCAGGGGTTTACACTAACTAACATAGTATTTCTATTTCCTGTTCTATAAGTCTAAGCACAATACTATGTTGCACGGTGCATGTTTACATAATCATAATTTCACAAAATTCTAATGTTTTTATTTTACTTAAATTTTTAAATCTGTAGACAAAACAAAAATTTATTTAATAAATTGATACAACGTTACAAAACTAGGAAAGAGTAAATGAAAGATAACAAGAAGTAAGAATAGATATAGCACTTTAAGTTATAATGGTAACTTCTAGAAGAGAAAATAAAATACAAAACAAAACTGCAGAACAATGTTAAACAGGAGTTATTTCTAAAGAGTGGTGGTAGGGGCAGGTAGTCTTTTCCACTTCCTTTTTTATGGCCTTCTATTGAATTAGGTTTTGTTTACAATACATAGGCATAACTTTAATTCTTTTAAAAAGCTGTTTAAAGTATGAAATACAGGGTACTGTCATCAATAAGGGGTAATCATACAATGGAATACTGACTAAATGGAGAGAAAGAGAAATATCTATTTGTACTGACATGAAAAATTGTCCATAATAAAATAAGCTTCACAAATGATAGTAGATAATGAGATAATCTTAGTTTTGTAAAAATAAAAATTATATGAGATATACTGCCCTGGCTGGGTAGCTCAGTTGGTTAGTGTATCATCTTGATATGCTACAATTGCAGGTTCCATCCCTGGTCAGGGCATATACAACAATCAACCAATGAATGCATAAATAAATGGAACAACAAATCAATGTCTGTCTGTCTGTCTGTCTGTCTCTCCTCTCCTCTCTCTCTAAAATCAACCAATAAATAAAAATTATATGAGACTGTGGGTACACGTGTGTATGCAAATATTTATAAGGTATTTTTAGTGTTGTAGCAACAATTTACTGAAATGATGGGTGCCTTTGAAGATATTTCAGTGTTGTGAACTGCATTTTTAACATGCAGAATTTATAGGCTGTACCTTGTTTTCTTTTTGGTGTAGCTTAAATTTCTATTAGGCGCTGAATATATAAGTCCTCATGAATTAACATTTTTGGTACCACACTCAAGAGAGTATGATGCAATTTCAATAACCTTTAAAATATTAACTTGTTCTTCATTCCACTTGTTATCCAATCTGACAAACTTCATACACAATAATTAGTTCACACAATTTTATACTTGGAAAAACCTGAAATTGAAAAGGGGGACTTTTCTATTGAAAACCTTTAATAAGGGGGACTTTTTTACACTGAAAAATTTTAAATTTTAAAGCTAAAATCAAGTAAGTTGAATTTCTGCATTAGACAACTCTAAAAACTATTTAACATTATTAACAGTATTTTTGCTTCAAATAACATTAAAACACACTCAACCATAAGTTGTCTTTTTAATAATTTAGTTTCTTCTTACCAGGCTGTTTTCTTTCCAAGCTTCTGGGAACTTGGGTCTCTGTTTTTCCCTAGACACCAGAACCTGCATATCTTCAAATGTGGGATGGTTTCCAACTTCTGTCTGAAAAGCCATCTGGTATTCTGGTACAGATTCACCTGTAAATTTTTTTTAAAGGATGGAGTAAAATTTCCAATTACCATAAAATGATAGAATAATGGGAGTATTTCTGGTACTACCCAAGCAAAGGAATTGTGTCACAATCTTTTTTTTTTTTTTAACCCTATCAGGCAGACTTAAAAATCCTAAAGAGACCCCTTTGTGGGTATAATGCATTAACAATAAATGTTTTACTTAGAATAGTCTTTGTTTCATAAATTATTTTTTGGTAAGTTAAACAATAGTTCCAATGATGAAAAGCTATTTTTATGTGGTTTCTAGCATTACTAAATTTAGAGGGAAAAGATTTTATATATAGAGAGAGAGAGAGTCCGTCCAGAAAAATTCCAGCCATTGTTTTTTTTAAATTTAAGTATATTTTATTGATTATGGTTACAGTTGTCCCAATTTTTTTCCCTTTCCCCCACCGCCACCCAGTACCCACCTTCCTTCCAGCAATGCCCTACCCTTAGTTTATGTCCATGGGTCATGCCTGTTAAGTTCTTTAGCTTCTACCTTTCCTATACTATTTTTAACACCCCCCCTCTCTATTTTGTCCCTTCCAATTTTGCTTCTTGATCCCTGCACCATTGTCCTCTTCCTCCCTCTTCTCCCTCCCAGCTGATAACCCTCCAAATGATCCCCATACCTATGATTCTGTTCCTGATCTGGTTGTTTGCTTAGTCTGTTTTTGTTTTTATTTTTCCAATTCAGTTGTTGATAGCTGTGAGTTTGTTGTCATTTTATTTATTTATCTAGCAACAAAATTTTATGGTTAGGCAAAATAACAAAGGTTACGGTGAGCTCCAAGTTATACACTTAGCATCTAACTTTTGATAAGACAGATGGACCTGTTCATGGCATCAGAAGATTTAAAGTGATGTCTGCTGACATCAAAGGTGACTCTTGAGAGTGACTGCAGTTTGCTCCCAAATGAATACTTTGTTTTGCAGGCTGGCAGTCAATCCACTGAGCCACACTAGCCAGGGTTAGAATTTATTTTTATCACACTGCAGTTTTCCTTCAAGATTTGTATTTGGTTGGTTGGTTTTATTGTCAAGCATCAATACCACATTACCTGTCCCTTTCCAGTTTTCATTGGGCTGCCATGAGACCACTGGGAAGTACAGCATTATCCACACAGGGTTGGGACTGCTCCTTCACCACAGGGTAGATGTACGGGTGCTCCATGGCCTCTTTAGCAGTCAGTGTCTGTCAGTGGTTGTATCACAGAAGTTTGTCCAGAAGATCTAGGGCCTCAGGGCTGACGAGGTGTCTGTTCTCACTATGGATAAAATTTTCCCAGCGTTTCTGTGAATGTTGTCCCAGGATATTTGTTGGAAGTGCAGATCAAGGTCTATGTGATACTTCTTCAGATACCCATATAGATCATCTGTACCCAGAACCCTGGCAATGCGAATAAGGTGGTCGTAGTTGTCCTGTCTGTGAAAGAAGGATTCCTTTTGAAAGATCATGCTCGCTAACATACAGCCCAAACTCTACATGTCCAAGCTATAATCATACATTTGGTAGTCCAAAAGGAGCTTGGT
Organism: Desmodus rotundus; assembly: GCF_022682495.2. Lineage (NCBI taxonomy): Eukaryota > Metazoa > Chordata > Mammalia > Chiroptera > Phyllostomidae > Desmodus > Desmodus rotundus. The sequence continues at coordinate 182,605,832 of NC_071388.1, read as the reverse complement.
CCCTTGAAGTACCTGGAGGCCATGCAAACACTGTACTCCTGAGGAGGATGGGTGAACGCTGCAAGACCCCAGTCACAGCTTTTTCTGTTGGTGATCTATCACTACATTCTGAAGTTTCACATCCCTGTGTGTGATTCCCTTGCTGTGGCAGTAATCCAGAGCTTTAAGTAATCCATCCATACAAAACCGAATATCAAAGACCATCAGGATCTGGTAAAGTTGCTTAAAATATGAACTATTGATGGTGCCTTTGACACAGTGTCCTTCACGGTGTCAATCAGTTTACTGATTATTTGTTCCGCCATGAAGGTTCTCCAGAATCTTAACCTCTTGTTTTACTTTCTTTTTCTTCACTGGCTTGAGAATTTTTACAACCACTCTCTCATTGTTGGTGATGTTAACGGCTTCGAATACTTCACTATACTTTCCCCAACCAAGTTTTTGAACCAGTTGGTGGTAATCATTTTGATTACCCCAGCTCGGACGTGAGCCTCATAGTCCCCGTACTCACGGCTCCTTAGCTGTTCACCTTGGTGTAGACCCAGGCCCTGTTGTCTGCAGCTGGGCCAGGCAAGGCAGGTGAGACCAGGGACACTGCTGGGAGCTGGAAGAGGAGGAGGAGTCAGGCGGCGGTGGCAGCTGAGGCTGCCCGCTGGGCTGTTGTCATAAATGTTCATAGTTTTGATCCGCTGCTTCTTCTTAAATAAGGCCCTTTAACATTTCATGTAATAACGGCTTGGCGATGATTAATTCCTTTTCACTTTAACTTGTCTGGGAAGCACTTTATCTGCCCTTCCATTCTAATTTTTTTTTAAGATTTTATTTATTTACTTTTAGAGAAAGGTAGAGAGGGAGAGAAACAGCAACGTACAAGAGATACATGGTTGCCTCTCATAGGCCCCCAACTGGGGACTGAGCCCCACAACCCAGGCATGTGCCCTGACCAGGAACCCAACTGGCAAACTTTCGGTTCACAGGCTGGGACTCAATCCACTGAGCCACACCAGCCAGGGCTGCCCTTCCATTCTAAATGATAGCTTTGCATGGATACAGTAATCTTGGATGTAGGTCCTTGCCTTTCATGACTTTGAATACTTCTTTGCAGCCCCTTCTTGCCTGTAAAGTTTCTTTTGAGAAATCAGCTGACAGCTTTATGGGACCTCCTTTGTAGGTAACTTTCTGCTTTTCTCTTGCTTTTTATAAGGTTCTCTCTTTATCTTTAACCTTGGCGTTTTAATTATGATGTGTCTTGGAGTGGGCCTCTTTGGGTCCAACTTGATTGGGACTCTGTGCTTCCTGGACTTGCATATCTATTTCCTTCACCAAATTAGGGAAGTTTTCCTTCATTATTTTTTCAAATAGATTTCCAATTTCTTGCTCTTTCTCTTCTCCTTCTGGCAATGATGTAAGTGTTAGACTTCCTGAAATTGTCCCAGAGGCTGCTTATACTACCTTCATTTTCTTGGATTCTTTTTTCTTCTTGTTCTAATTGGTTGCTTTTCACTTCCTTATGTTCCATATCATTGATTTGTGGCTTCATCCATTCTACTGTTGTTTCCCTATAAATAGTTCTTTACTTCAATTAGTGAATCCTCTGTTTTTGACTGGATCTTTTTTATGCTGTTGAGGTCCTTACTAAGTTCCTTGAGCAACCGTATAACCAGTGTTTTGAACTCTGTATCTGATGGATTGCTTATTTCCATTTTGTTTAGCTCTTTTTTCTGGAGTTTTGAACTGTTCTTTCATTTGGATGTTTCTTCGTCTCCTTGTTTTGGCAGCCTCCCATGTTTGTTTCTATGGATTAGGTAGAGCTGCTTTGGCTCCGTATCTTGGTAGAGTGTTCTAATGTAGTAGGTGTCCTATAGGGTCCAGTGGCATAGCCTCCCCTATCACTCAAGCTGGGTATTCAAGGTACACTCTTTGTGTGGGCTGAGTCCACCCTCCTCTTGTAGCTGAAACTTGGTTGCTGTTAGCAGGTCAATGGGAGGGATTTATCCAAACCAGTCTGTTGCAAGGACTGGCTACTGACCACCCACCCATCTCCGCCCTCTGTGGAGGATCAGCTGTGCAAGGGCAGGGTGGTGGTTCTCTGATGTGGTCTATAGCTGTCCATGGGTGTGCAAGCTCTGGGGTTTCCCGAGTGGTGCAGGCCAAGGTCACACCCCACCTATGTTTTGCCCAAGGCCACCCTTCCTGAGCTCTAAAGCATCTGAGAAGGCTGCTACCTGTGTTGGGTTCGGAGTTTCCCAGGCAAAGCCGAACTGCCAAAGTAATCTGGCCGCTGCTAGTGCCGGGACTGGAGCTCACTGAGGCCAGCTGTGGCTTGTTTGATAGGATTCAGGAAGTTGTGAAGCAGGAGCCAAGATTATTTATTCATATGGAAAAGCAGCTTGGGTGGGTCAGCAAGTTAGGTGGGGTGGAGTCTCTGTGGATCTCCAACATAGGTCAAACAGTGTTAGCCAGGTTTATAGAGTCTCACATATGGCACCAGCTTGCTGGCTCTGTGGCTCTGCAGGGGGCACAGGGGCTCAGAAAATGGACAATGGCCTCTTGTCGCCCTGATGCCAGACACCTCAGCCTTTCCTAGTATTCCACTCCAAGCTGCCACCCTGGAGCTAGAGGTCAGAGGGAGTGAGTCTGAGTAGGTGAGTCTGTGTGTGGGTTTTTTAAGAGGAACTGCTTGGGGCTCTAGAAGTTTCTTCCACTGACTGAATCCTCACTGGTTTTTGAAGCCAGAAGTTGTGGGGACTTATCTTACTGGCACTGGAATGGTGGGCCGAGGGCCTGATGTGGGGTTGGAACTCCTCACTCATGAGATAGTTCTCCTGAATTTTTATCCACCACACATGGGTGAAAGACCAGCCTGTTCCATAACTACGCCCCTCCTACCAATCTCAATGGATATGGTTTCTTTAATTCCGTAGTTGTCATACTTCCATTCAACTCAATTTCTGATGTTTCTGAGTGATGGTTGTTCTATATTTTACTTGTAATTTTGATGAGGTTGTGCGAAGAGGCGAGCCATGCCTGCCTATGCCACTACCTTGACTAGAAGGCCAGTCATTGTTAATATAATGAAAATGGTTTGTGAGACATCGATGTCAACTGGCAGCCAAGGAGAGTGCACTGGAATATGCATTCGTTGACAATGGCGACTTCACTGTACTAGTCAGTGGAGGTAGTAGACATTGTTGAGTGAACATGTGTACTGTGTGGTTATCACATTCAAGATGACTGAGCGAGTAGAGCAACAAATCTGCATCAAATTTTGCATTAACCTTGAACATTCCTCTGTGGAAATTATTCAGATGATTCAGAAGGCCACAGCTATAGGCAACTAGTGATTGGCAGCTTCATTATGACAACGCGCCCGTTCATGCATCACATCTCATGCAGAGTTTTTTGGTAAAACATCAAGCCACCCAGGTGATTCATCTGCCCTAAAGTCCAGATTTGGCGCCCTGTGATTTCTGGCTTTTCCTAAAACTAAAATCACCTTTGAAAGAGAAGAGATATCAGACCATCATTGAGATTCAGGAAAATATGACAGGGTAGCTGATGGCGAATGGGAGAACTGTGTGAGGTCCCAGGTGCCTACTTTGAAGGGATCTGAGGTGTCACTGTCCTATGTACAGTGTTTCTGGTATCTTGTATCTTCTTCAATAAATGTCTCTATTATCCATATTACATAGCTGGATACCCTCTGGATAGATCTTGTATACTTAATATTTAAAAATATGCTTGATCTCTTATCCCACACAGGGATCAAGAGCAGTGAATATGAGATATCCAGATCTACTGCAACAAATATGTCTATAGAACCAAACATAACTTGGAGGGTTTTATGGTCATAACATCTAATTACATCATTATTATTATTATCATACTGCCAGATTGTATCAAATGTCACAAAAATTTAAATGATAACAGCCATTTGACAGAGAAGTCAATATATTGGTTTTTTTTTAATTTCCTCTCAGCAAGCAATATCTATATCAAGAATTTTTATGATTTTTAAGATTTTAAGTATTATTAACTATTCCACCACTGTTTAATAACCCTATTGATCACCAATAAGCACAATCAGGGGCTTATAATGAGAGGCTTATCATTTTTATAAAATGTGATCAAATTAAACTTAATAAACATATTGAGCCACACAGAAGACCTTTGGGACCAACACTTAGAAAACTCATGGTCTAGTAAATATTTTGGCAAAAAACTCAGGAAAAATACAGATCTTTCTTTTCCTTACTCCTCTGCCACTCTATTAAAATGACAGGATAAATTACAAGGAAGAACTCCATGATAGGCACTTAGGTTCTAATCTTGGCTTCCTCTCTACCTCAGAAAAGTCATTTTTATCTCTTCTATGTTTCAGTTATCACCTCAGCAAAATGGCAATTTTGTTGAGCCCTTGTTACTTACAAGGAGATAATACAAAAGTTAATGACTGAATAGAAAATACAGTATAAAACATGTAACTTAAGTCTTATGTTTCAATTTGAATATTCAAAAAAACATATAAATACTTGTCCTCCACCAGTATTAAAAAAAAAGATTTACAAAGATTAATTCTGTAATCTGTGCAGCAACCCAAATTATTTTGGAATATTGCACTATCTATAAATACAAGTGATATTTTTACATACTCTAAATATTTATGCAGATACTTATTTTTGATCAAAAACTGTCAACAATGAACTTGAAAGACAAAACTAATGGATTTAATCTTGCCAATTCATATATCACTTTCATGAAATCTCATATGATAAAACCTCAACCCACACCATCTGTGAACTCTAAGACAGTTACTAGTTTATCTTTTTGACACATATACACAACCCACATAATACCTTTCAAGTGTTATTGACTAATTTTTTTCGTCCAAATGCTAGCTCAGAAAAATAAGTTAAAGTTCACAATTTTCCTTATTTGTTTTAATCAGGTCTAAATTATAATGAGAAAACTTGATAAATGAAATTGATGAAAAATCTTGTTTTCTGATTTGAATAACATTAAGAATTATTAAATTTCTACTAATTTTCATAGTTCTAAATCTAATTATTCCATGGATGCTTGTTTAGAACTAACTTCTGTTAGGCACTGGAAACACAAAGATGAATGTTAATGACAACATTATCATGGAAGAATTATCATGGAATGTCTTACTGGATTTCCTTAAAACTTGATAATTACTGAATTACTCAAGGGAAGTTTTATAATCCCATTTTCTTTCAAACTGTCTAAAATAGATAAAATATCTAAGAATAGCAGATGCCATCCCTTGCTTCTCAGTTCATTGCTACTTGTTAATTATGCCTCTAAGCATTAAGGAATTTTTTGTCCCTTTCTTAAATTACACTTGTTTTTTTTCCTCTTGCCTTTTTTTCCCTCCCTTCCTTTTCAGTCCTTTATATGAACTTTGTAGCATTTAATTCTTCCTTTGTAAAAGAAATACCTAACTCATTTAAATTGCTAATATTTTACAGAGAGTCAGCCTACATAGTGTTCCCATTTATTAAAAAAACATACACTGCATTTGGAATATAGCATATTAGTTTTTAAAATGTTTTACAAAAATTGTTTTATTATATGCTATTCTTTAGGCTTTTTAATATATTTATGGAATCCTTTTTTTCAACTTCTCCCCATTTCATTGTTAAAATTTTTGAGTGCCCTGTAACCTCTACCTGTGCTTTCTTAATACGTTTCCCTCCTATACTCTGTAATATTTGTCTTCTCTATTCTACAGAAACTCCTCTAAGAATACCAGTGACCTACTCTTATTCAAATTCAAAGATTATTTGTCAATTCTATTTCTTTTCAGTTACACATATTCCTGTCAAATCTTAGTTCTTAACACTTTCCAACACTGACTTCCCAGATACTATGATTTCTTAGTTTTCCCACTATTTTTCTGACCATTTGGTTTCGTAACTAACCTATTTGGGGGGGTCTCCCAATATTCAGCCTTTATTCAACAATTTTTCCTCTGTCTTCATGTGTTCTCTTAGAAGAGTGTATCCAATCATAAGTTCTCAATTACCATGTGCAGGTAGACAATTCCCAAATAATCATTTTAATCTTATCTCTATTCTCTTTTTTTTAACCCTCATCCGAGGATGCTTTCATTGATTTCAGAGAGAGAGAAACATCAATCAGTTGCCTCTCACACGCACCTGACCAGGTATTGAATCCACAACCAAGGTTTGTGCCCTATCTGGGGATCAAACCTGCAAACTTTTGGTGTATGGGACGACGTTCCAACCAGCTTTGCCACCCAGCCAGGGTTCCTCTGTATTCTTTTAAAAATTATCTTCAGTTTTCTACCAATACCTCATCCAAAAGTCTTCATAATTAACTCCTCTTTCCAGTGTAAACCAGTATTTCTTGCTAAGTTCCTGGCTGCTACGCTCACTATTTCTCAAATCTCTGAATATTTCTCAATTCCTTAAACTTTCTTCCAATTGTTAATCAAACCACAGATTCCTTCTCTACATTTTTTCTCACATGTGCATCTTCTTCCTCATGTCCATATCCAAGATTATAGGGAATTGAATGCAACTCTTCTTTTTCCTTTACTTTTATCGGTCATTGTGGTTAAATATATATAATATAAAATTTATCATTTTAACCATTTTCAAGTGTACAGTTCAATGGCACTAAGAATATTCATGATATTATGTAAGCATCACCACCATTAATCTCCAGAACATTTTTCATCTTTCCAAACTGAAACTCTGTATTATTAAATAACACACCCTATTTTCCTTTTTAAAACTCCTTCTAATTCTATTATAACTCATCCAAGATTTAATTGCCTTTCCCTTTTCAAACACTGAATATTGCTCTTTATTATTTATCAAATCAAAATCAATATTCTTTGAATGCAGTAGTTTAAAAATATTGTTGATGGCAGTATACTAAATGCTATACTATACGAATCATTTTAGTCAGACATACCTCTAAAAAACAATTCTGTATTAGAATATTTAAAAAAACATCTATCATCTAAATTCTAATAATATAAATAAAGTTTCAAAATTCCAATAATACTGAGATTCTACTACAGTTCCTGCTATTTGCAAAAAAGCACCTCAACTGAGCACTCTATTGAAAAATATACTTCTAAGTAAGACCTATAGTTAATCTAAATAATTATTTTATTTCATTATATTTTAGAATTATAAACTAGTGTTAAATGCTTAATGTTTTAAAAGCAAAAAATTCAACCTCACTACTAATTTCTGTTTTTATTAAATAATTCCATTCCACAAATTTGTTCAATGTTGGTTCAATTGACAGTTTTTCTTTTTTCGATGCTTTTAATAGTGTTTTTCTACTAAATAGAGACCATAAATATCAAATCATTTTATATACCATCTAGAAAAATGTAATGGACATATTGGTAACGTTTCTATATGACAATTATAATAGTGATGTAAAAAGTCCTAACAAAAGGAGAAAAATTATAAACTCATTTGGTTGTTTCAAGTAAGCCTCAAATGAGCATTTATGTCAAATGAATGTTCTTTAATTGAAAGGAAGGAAGAAAGGCAGGAAGGCAACAAGAGAGAAGGGAGGAAAGAGAGGAAAAAGGAGGATGGAGGGAGAGAGAGAGAGAAATGAAAGAGAGAGAAAGAGGGAAAAAGAAAAAGGAAGGAATGAAAGAAGTTAGGAAGGAAAAAGAAAAAGAAGAAAAGAGAAAAGAGAAGAAAAGAGAAGAAAGAAGAGAAGAGAAGAGAAGGGAAGAGAAAAGAAAAAAAGAAAAGAGTTATCCATTTGGAACACGCATTGCTTCTAATTCCTTATTGGGTTAATTCAGTACACAATGTAAGTGTAGGTTTTCAAATGCTCAGAGGGTGCATAACGAACATGATGACTGCTAAAGCAATCAGAGACCAAACTAAACACAATTAGATCAGTTATTATGAGCAATTAATTAAATTGCACTCAGATGCAAACATGGAGTCCTTTTAAAAAGTTTTCCCTTCTGGCTAATAATGTTTCTGAACACTAGATGGCAATAAACTAAAAGTTTAAATGAAAGTAAAAACAAAAGTTGACTGACTTAATATAGGTAGAAAAAGAAGATATAACTATTTCACTTGAAATTCATGTATCAACTTTTGATAGCAGATCTCTTACCTGGGAAGAGGTCTGTGCATCTCATAAATATCTCCCAATAGATTAATCCAAGAGCATACATGTCTACTTGTTTCAAAGCTGATTCACAGTCCCTCAGGTTCACAGCTCCTTCTAGAACTTCCGGTGCCATATATCTGATTGTGCCAACCTGATTTTTAGAGCAATAATTTTTAGAAACAGAATGAAAGGCACACATTAGACAGAAGCTATACATAAATTTCATATCAACAATGTCAATGATAAGTTACTTGACCTTATCCATGTCACTGAATCTGTTTATACCTGATTTTTCAATCTATAAAATGTTCATCTTGAATAAACTGTGATAAGTATCCTATTGAACAGAATCAGTCAAAAGAATGATCTAGATCTTCCTATGCATATCAATATTAAAAAACCTGTAAGACACAGTGAGAAAACTACAAAACGTGTACACTATTTAGTATTTTTAAAAATTCACAAAACATATATATATATATAGATGTGTATATATATATATATAGATGTTGGTATGTGAACTCAGAAAAAGGCTAGGAAAGATATGTTCTATGTTATAATAGTAATTATCAGAAGGTAACTGTCCTATTTCACCTTGATAATTTAAACCTTGCTTCAAAAATCAATTCCTACAAAAAGTTCCTTCTAATGCTTATCAAAAATGAGGTGGAGTGCCAGTGGACTTCCATAATAAATTGATGAACTTTATGCAGTGTCTTTTTAATTTTGTAATTCTTAATATGCTACAACTGGTAGTATCTAGAATACTACCTACTAGAATACTAACTACTCAAGTAGTACCCTAAGTAGTTAGTGAATGCAATTCTTAAATTAGTAGTAGTTAGTAGTTCTTAAATGCAATTCATTACGTTTTCAAAGTATGCCCAAAGTAGATTCCTTTTTATAAACTCACCTCACTGATGGCTGCATTATCTTCTTCCCCTGGGCGCACCAGTCTATTTCCAGTCAGCCTCATGGACAACCCAAAGTCACTAATAACACAGGTTCCATCATTTTTCACCAGAACATTTCTGCTGTTTAAGTCTCGATGGGATATTGCAGGTTTATAATGATCTGTTTGGATAATTTCAAATATTTATTAATGCTTAAAGAACACTACTGGATATGAAGTGAGCACCCAAGTAATAGGGACCACCACATAAATATAAAAGATAATGTTAATTTTCTACCTACTAATTTTCTAATAACAAAAAAGAACATAAATCAAAATTTCAACTCACAGTATCACTATTTTTACAATATTATATTTTATAACATAACTCCTATAATTGGATAATTATGTATGTATAATTAATTAAGCCTTAAACTTCAGCTGCAACTAATAGCCAACGTGCTGTTGCTTCTAATTTTAACATACACTTGTTATTTTCTCTTCATTTTACGGTAGCAAAAGTAAGCAACAGAGAAAGGGATATTTGGTATAAACAACAACAAAGAGTCAATGTACCTGAAACAGTGTCAATAAAAAAAACTGACAGGCCTCCAAAATTTGTGTATGTCCCTTACACTTTTCTCCTGTGACTTAAAGGATCAAACCTGTGACAGAACATCCCAGTTCTGCCCTGACATGCAGCCATGTCTTTAAGCCCACCTCAGTTCTTCAAATCAAACTAGAAACAGTTTTACAACAGACCGGAAGAACAAGTGATGGAGCTGGTATTTCTCAGCAAGATATGAAAACCTGTTTTCTGATTTTACAGAAATGCAAAGCACTATTATACTTATTCTATTACTTGTTTATCACTAGACTATATGTTCCATGAAGGCAGAAAGAACGTATTTTTCCTGAATTCAAAAGGGCTGACACAAAGAAAATGCTTACTGACTAAAAGAATGTATCTAACCTAAGCCCCTCATCAAAAACACCACATAATTTTTTCCTCTCTATAAGGAAACTTGATATAAATCTTACATTAGTACCGTAGCTCTTGAAATGAAAAAAAATGACATAGCACAATTTCTAAATTTTAAAATAACTCACTAGTTATACAAAGAAATACAGCAATCCAAAGTTAATGACCTTTATTGAGTGTTTATATTGAGGCACAGATAGACTCAGTATTTATATTTATTATTCTCACTAACAATTATTAGATTGCAATTTCGCCAATAAAACTAAAGAGAGGATAATGATTCCTTTCATTAAAAAAAAAGCAACAGCACAACTGAAGAAAAAAATAGTAGTTACCAAGTTTCTTTATCTAAGAGTTGATTTCCTTTTTTTAAAAAAAGATTTTATTTATTTATTTTTAGAGAGAGGGGAAGGGAGGGAGAGAAACATCAATGTGTGGTCACCTCTCATGCGCCACCCACCCCACCCACCAGGGACCTGGCCTGTAACCCAGGCAGGTGCCCCAACCAGGAATCAAACTGGCAACCCCCTGGCTCCCAGGCCCATGCTCAATCCACTGAGCTGCACCAGCCAGGGCAAGAGCTGATTTCTTTTGCATTTTCTCCATTTCCTAGGCCCACCTTCCAAAGCTTGTACTAACACGGCTCAACTCAACCCCTAAATAAAGAGCTGCTTTTCTTATTCTAGATAAAACAATAACTTAAGTATATGTGGCATAATCTCAAGCTTATATTTATATAAGAAAATTTATGAAGACATTGTAAAATGTTTGTATAAAAGTAATAATAATACAAAATCAATACTTAAACTAAAAGATTTTACACATAAGGAAGCCAGGTTAATAATGGGGAGAATATGCAGTGGCTCCATGAGACAGCCAGAGGGGAAAATTGGGTAGTACATTCTGCAAAAAAAAAAAAAGAAAAAAAGAAAGAAAGAAAGAAAAAGAAAACAAAAGGAGAGACAGAAAAATGAGGAAACAGGGAAAAGAGAAGAGAAAATATGAGGCAAGATAGAATTTATCACCAATGCAAAGGATAAAACTATAGACTGTCCTTTTGAGACTTTTTTTTTTCCTTTAAAGATCTCCTCCGTATTCCTTTTAATCTTTTTTATTGGAGGTGGGATGTTACATAGAAAGGAGTAGAATACACAATGATTTTGCCCTGGGCAGTAGCTCTGCACCAAACATCATAAAGTAAAGTGAAGACATAATATTAATTACGATTTTAAAAAATCTGACTGAAAAAAGTTTCTGTGGACAGTTATACAAAGAGAGAGAGAGACAGAGAGAGAATGAGCATGCAAAGGACATGGAAGGATATACATAAATAGTTAATAGTAATTTTCTGGTTAGGTTTGAGTGATCTGTACATGATCTTTCTTAGATTTTTTGTGGTAATAAGTTACATTTTATATTATCACTAGGAAAATATTAATAAGGAGAACCAATTACAAATAAATAGGTTCAATTCCTTATTATTCTGGAACAGCTGAATAAATAATAATAGCATTATTCCTTACTACAAAATTTCTATTCTAAATGGCAGTGTTGTATCTGAATACTGGGAAAAACAGAGTTTTCTGAAAAAAAGTGAAATGACCTTTTAAATGTTTTAAAATATTTGGACTATTTTTAAAATAATAGGTAAAACTCTAAGTTCAAATAGCTACTAAACATTTTTGCAATAGCATGTATGTGTGTATACTCATTCTTTAAAAAAGTAAACTAGTAAAAATATTAAGTAATGTTTAAGAGTAAGATCTGCATTTAAAATAAAACTCTTATGTGATGGCAATCATTTTTTCAGCCAATGTTTTCGACTTGAAACCTTGCTGCATTAGGCAAGCCTTGACAAAGGGGGATTAGAATGGTATTTTAAGTTCTGTGCTAAGCCAGCTCTTTAAAGGAGCTATAATAATATTTAAGAGTAAAGAAATACAGTCCAAATGATTAATGTGCTAAAGCACTAAAGTAAGTGAGTGCATCAAGTTGCTGACATAGGTAATAACTATGAGCAATTATGTATTCAGGAAAATCAAGATGTCAAGATAAATGAACTGATAAATCATTCAGGAGAAATTATTTATATATGAAGCAGAAGCTAGAAAAGATGATCCACGCTATTATACAATGAAACAAAGATCTAAGAAATTGATACATTAAGTAGTCTCTTCACTACAGAGGTCAGAGAAACTGAAAAAACAATGTTCTGGGCTATAGCATGACAGGAAAATGCTGTAAGGCATAAAAGTTTAAGAAAGTACAAAGGTAGATTTTTGCAGCAAAGCTAATTTAGAGGTACCTGTGATATGAGGTGTATCTTGAAAGAAAGTGAGAAAGCAAATGTATTAAGGAGATGCTTTGAACAACTAGCAAAAAATGTACATAAAAGCTGAAGAAAACCATAGTTCTTATAAGGAACATAACCCTATAGTTTTGAAACACTAGCAAAGACTGATTCCTCACCATGCATTCTTCTTTTCCTGGTTAGTAACAGAACACAGTATTATCTGAGCAATGAACTCAGCTAAAATAAAACAAAACTATATTCTCAGCATCCCTTGCAGCTAACTGTAGTAACTAAGCATAGACTAAGCACTGGGAAACACAACTTAAGCCTAAGAGTGAAACTTCTAGAGGCAGAGGAGGGCAATTCCTTCTTACTTCCCTTCCTTTTCCCTGCTTACTAGAATAGAGCATAATGAACAATGAGGTGACCTTGAAAATACAAGCCATATATAAATAATGGGAGGAGAAATACAGAAGCCTGGTGCTGCCAAATTTTAGGCTGTCTCCCTCTACGATTCTTACATGAGAAAGAAAAAAAATTATTCTTATTGAAGCCTGTTATTTTTCCCAATAGACTTGACCAAACCTGGCTCTGCAAAGCACTACTTATAAAAAGATACATTTAGGTTTATACTAAAGTCCAACCAACCTATGGAATAAAGATCTATCTAAAGTTAAAACTAAAGAAGTGGTCATGTATTGGTTCATTTAAATAAGCAAAATAAATACAAGGAAAATATAATATAGCCTAGTTAAGAGGTTCTTAACCAAGATTGACAGATAAACTTCTGAGGGTTTTAAAACCTCCTAGAATCAAAAGAACATACATAAATGAATTGCCTATACATATATCTTTGCAGGGAGAGTGTTCAGAGCTTTAATTACTTTCTCAATGGTATCCATAACTCCTCTAGAGTCTTGAAGTTCTTTTTCTTATTCTTCTTATTAGATTTAAAATACATCTCTTATATCAAATCTTTCAAATAGCTGGCTAATAATAAAGTTGCTATACATAATATATGCTTTTCCTTTGACAATATGAATAAAATTTCTCTGCTAATCCTACTGTACGTGAGTATCATTCACTTCCTCTTCATTGTCTTACCTCCTCGTGGTAATTCTGTATGAAGATAAGCCAGTCCTCTAGTCACAGAATGAGCCAGACGGCAAGAGCTTACCCAGTCACTTGTATGGAGACTAAGATACTTGCACAGAGATCCCTGTATAGAGGAAAAAATAAAACAACAAAAAAAGTGGAATTAATATACTTGAACATTAAGAAGGTAAGTTAGTAGCTTTATAAAGGATTTGCATATGTTAGGATTCCACGAAGATCTAATAAATTATGACATTTCAGAATCTTGAAGGAGTTAGTAAGACATTTCTGTGGGTAGAGAGGAGAAAATGAAAAATTTAAATGTAAAATTTTTTCAATATTAAAAATTATGGTTATTTCATTTTAAATACTTTTTTATTTCAAATTAAGAGGGAAAATAAAAGTGTCTTTTAGACTTTTTCTTTACACTGTATCTCTTCCCAGTACAAATATAAATTATGTTAGGTTTTACAAGCACAAAACAGGAGACTTTTATAAGTATATATGTCAGTGCTAATCAAGGTGTTCCTCCACAAACTATTTATCACCAACCATTCTGGGATAAGGAGCTTGCACCAGAATGAATGTCAATCAAAGCACTGCCTCATTCATCAGAAAGTCTTATGGGGGGCAATAGATGGGGGGTACTAAAAAGTTGACTAGTGACTTAGGTAATTCACACTCTGGTACGAGATCCTTATCTCATTGTAGACCCTTAGTAACCAGTGTGCAAACAGGCACTGCTCTACTAAATAACTGACTGACTGTTCATATAAATGCCATTGAACTTACATTGGGATAATACTCCATCACAAGCAAATACTCCATGCGTCCATCTGCAGTGACTCTTTCATCTCCAACTATGAAGCGAGCAATGCTATCATGTTCCATCAAAGGCACTCTGTAAATGTTCTTCTCATTGATAAAATTCTGACGGTTTGCAAAGGAAAACACTTTTACAGCAACAGGACGCTCATCTAAGGAACCTTTATATACTGCTCCATATCGACCCCGGCCAATCAGCTGTAAATTTGTTTTGAAGAAAGCAAGGTATTAAATCACAACAGAACAATCAAATTTACTAAATAAAGTGCAAGTCTATATGTATGCCATAGTTCTCTGTTGCTTAAAGGTTAACTTACTCCATTATCAAGGAACTAATAAAGTGCACCTTTTAAAATATATGGCTCAAGAAGCTCCTACCAGTCCCAGCCCTCCCAAACACAGCAACTATAAACTCTGAAAAAAAAAATTGTAAAAAGAAACTAAAAGTGCTAGAGAATGAACAAAAGGAAATAGCATATGATGATTTACCCAATTTTATAGCTTTTAGCCTGAGAACAGGCTGAAATCAGCTCTGTGCAGTGGACCTAAAAATGCAACAGGAAATCCACAATCTTTCTAGCCCCAGGAACAAGAGGACAGAATTTGGGGTAACCACAGCTACAGGAAAATAAGGAGAGAATTCCAGAAAGAAGAATCAAAGAGGGGGAAACTGAGTGAATGCATGGGACAAACTCCAGCTAGAGACAAAATAACTGAACTGAGATTTGAGCTTCCGCCTGAGACGAGTTTGCAGTATGTCTTGAGTTTGCAGTATGTCTAACCAAGATAACTGCCTACTAAAACAAACATTGAAAGTGAACACACTTCAGAAGAATCTAAAGAACATAGGGTCTGCACAATATAACATTCACAATATCTAGGATATAATTAAAAGTTACTTAATACACAAAGTACCAGCAAAATGCAATCTGTCTCTTAATTTTTGGCTGCTGGAGATTTCTCTTACTTTTTACTGAAATAGGTTAGGGATTTACCATAATCTATTTAAGGATATTTCTTGTATTTCACTCACTTGTGTCTAGGTTAAAATTTAACAGATAGATTATCCTTTAGAAAGGTTGTACGGTTAACAACCTTTTAACCATTCAACATATGATTAAATCAGCAATGTTTGAGAGTGTTTCTTTTACTCAGTCCAGGATAAAATCCTATGGTTTTAATAAATATTTTTTTAATTTAGTAAATTGGACATCTAATTATAATACATATTGTAGCCACACTTCTATTGTGAATTGACAGTTCATCTTTTTTGTCCATTTTTTATTATTTCTTTCATATTGATTTATACTAGCTCTGTATAAATTCTTTGCTTCTGTGTTGAAATACTTTTTTTTGAATTTAGCTTTTAACTTTGTTATATTTTTCTCTCATATGGAAGGTTCTTAAAATGTTTTATATTATCAAATCTACCACATCTATTATTTAAATAGTCTCTGTAGTTTCAGGACCATAGCTATCTATTATTTAACAGTCTCTGGTTTAGAGATCATAGTTTATTTATACTAATAAAGAATAAAACACTCATCACAATAAAACTTTTAATATAGACTCTGAGAAATTACCAAATGAAAATTAAACTCTATGGAATATATAATAGTCCTATGTGCCTATAAAAATACATACTATATGCACAGACAAGTAATATTTATTTCACCTCTACTATGGATTCCTTGCCTGGTACATTCTTCTCAGAATTTCACGTCTTTATTGCCATACTCGAAAGTTCAAGTCTATACTCGAAAGGTCATTTCCTTTCTAAATATACCTTTTTTTTAAATAACCCCCTTTCCATAACTTTCTTATCTGTTTTATTTTTCTCCATAGCACTTACTATTACTTGATACAATATATATTTGTTTACCTATTTGTAGACTCTTTCCCACTAGAATATAAGCCTCAAGAGGGATATCTGTATAGGTCAGCTACATTCTCAGTGCCTAGAATAGGACTTGGCACTAAACTGGTACTCAATAAATGCTTGTTGAATAAATAAACAAATGATTTAGTGAGTGAATGAAGTCACTGTCTCAAATATGGGAGCACGAAGAACAGCTCATAATCTAAGAGCAATCTTACCTCCAAAAGTTTCAGATTATCTAGGTCAAGAGAGGGCTCTGATGCTGCTGCCTCCATCATGTTCATACTGTGAAGACCTTGTTTACGATCTCCTATAGGAATAGGCAAAAGAAGTTACTGTGTGCTTCTCTTAAAATGAAGATTTTATTACACTTTTTATTATATAGCATTAAAAAGAAGAGCTACAGAATGGTAGGCAGCAAGACTAATTCCTAATGTCAATGGGAGTAAAATTATTTACTAAACTAGGAATTATCTATAAATGAAGATGAATGATGACTAAGATGAAAGCTGAATTCTGGGAGATGAGTCCAGTAACAGACTTAGTTTAAAAACTTAAGAAATACTACCAAGACATTAAAGATAGTTTCATTAAAGTTATTCAAATTAATGCATAAATGATTTCCTAAAAAGCTCATCAAACCTAAAGTTTATTAGAACCAACTGAACATTTGACAATACTGAGGAATTATTATTTTTAAGATGTAAAAATGATATTGGGGTTATATATATATTTTAAGTCCTTCTATTTCAGCAATAATGCTAAAGTGTTTATAAATAAATGGTATTGAGATTTCTTTAAAATAATCCAGTGGCTGATCGTGGAACAGAAAGAAGGTATTAGTGAGAAAACTGGGGAAACCCAAATAAAGCCTGGAGTTTAATTAATAGTGATGTACCAATATTAGTTTTAGTTTTGCCAAATGTACCAAGGTTATATAGGATGTTAATAATGGGGAAAGCTGTGTGATGGTATATGTACTATCTTTGCAACTTTTCTGTAAATTAAACATTATTCTGAAATAAAATAATTTGAAAAGGCAAATAAAATAAAATAAAAAAGTGGCACAGACGAGTGCAGCGAGTAGAGCTATAGATGATATATAGATGTAATCGCTGAAGCTGGGTGAGAGGTAATTTGTATATGTTTGAAAATTTATAAACACTGAAGGAAAAACATTTGTTAAGAGAGAAAGATGGGAGCTACTGTAGCATGGAAAAGATTTTAGCATGGAGATTTTAAAAAGGAGAAAATAAATTTCAATTACGTGGCATGTTTTATAAAAAATAGAATAAAAGGTGACATTTTTACCTGTCAGCATCCTGTATCCAAAGTATAAGGCAACTATCAAAACAGCTAATACAGAGACTGATGCTAAAGCAATGATTATTGTCTCATCTCGGTTAAATGAATGAGGTGGACCTAAAAGCAAATAAATTTTAAAATAGTTATTGTTAAAGAAGATGTGGTACATATTAACAATGGAATATTTCTTGGTCATAAAAAAGAATGAAATCTTACCATTTGTGATAACACAGGTGGACCTAGAGGTACTATGCTAAGGGAAATAAGTAAGACAGAGAAAGACAAATACCATATGATTTCACTTATATGTGAAATCTAAAAAACAGAATAAATGAATAAACAAAACAGAAACAAACTCAAATACACAGAACAAACTGATGCGTGAAAAAGATGAAAGAAGAAAGAAGTACAAATTGGCAGTTACAAAATAGTTATAAGGATGTAAAGTAGAGCATAAGAAATATAGTTAATAGCCCTGGCTGGTGTGGCTCAGTGGATTGAGTGCCAGCTTGAGAACCAAAAGGTCATTGGTTCAATTCCCAGTTAGGGCACATGCCTGGGTTGTAGGCCAGGTCCCCAGTTGGGGGCATGTGAGTTGCAACCACACATTGATGTTTTTCTCCCTTTCTTTCTCCTTCCCTTCTACTATCTCTAAAAATAAATAAAATCTTTAAAATAAAAATTTTAAATGTGAAAGGCAGTATCAATATATAGTCAAATCAGTAATGTTTTTACATCAAAGGAAATTTTAAAATATTTTATTTATTTATTTTTTGGAGAGGGGAAGGAGGGAGAGTGGGAAACATCAGTGTGTGGTTGCCTCTCGCATGCCCCCTACTGGGGACCTGGACTGCAACCAAGGCATGTGCCCTAGACTGGGAAGCGAACCTGCGACCCTTTGATTCACAGGCTGGCACTCAACCGCTGAGCCACACCAGCCAGGGCAAAATTAATAGATTTTTAATAACTGAAAATTATGTATTTCATCATAGAGCTTATTTTATATAGATTAATAGATTTAGAACACTGAAACACCTGTTAGTTAGCCCTGGCTGGGTAGCTCAGTTGGTTAGAATGTTGTCCCAATATGCCAAGGTTACAGGTTTGATCTCCAGTCAGGGCACATACAAGAAGCAATCAAAGAATGAATAAGTAAGTAGAACAACTAGTCAATGTTTTTTTCTTCTCTGTCTCTCCCCCTTCCTCTCTCTATCTAAAATCAATCAATAAGAATCTATTAGTTATGCTCTTAATTATTAAAATATTATAATGGAACAGCACCGATGGAACAGTATATTAAGAAAACAGTCTTTGGAATCACATTTGGTTTTAAACCTTGATGCTACATCAGAGGTGTCAAACTCATTTTCACCAGGGGCCACATCAGTCTCACATTTGCCTTCAAAGGGCTGAATGTAATTTTAGGATTGTATAAATGTAACTACTCCTTAACTAGAGGCAAGGAGCTCTACATTTGGTCCTTTGAAGGGAACCACAAGGCTGATGTGGCCCCCCCAGTGAAAATGAGTTTGACACCCCTGCTCTACATCATTCTCTCAGTGGCTTTTAGCAAGAAGCTGGTAAACATGTTTTTGTCTATTCATTGAGTAGATCAAATCTTCTGTTTATTGAATTTTTGATTGCTTATCAATTACTAGAAAGTGGTGTTAAAATCTTCCATTATAATTAACAATTTGTCTCTTCTTTTAGCTGTATCAATTTTTGGTGCATATATTTTAAGGCTATATTATTAGCTGTATATAAATTTTAAATTGTTCTATCTTCCTATTTAGCTGAACATTTGTTACTATGAAGTGACCCTCTTTGTCTAAAATAAGCCCATAATAAATCAAATACTCTTGGCTATCTATATCTTAGAAGAATCATCAATGTAGGATAATCAAATGATTTCTTTAGAGAGAACTAGAGAATAAGGGAAGGGGGAAGGGACAAAACCATTTAGAAGATGTTCTTAAGTACAGTTCAATTGTTTTTGCATAGTTGTGGACTGTTGAAAAACCACTGAGGCAGATAAATCAGCCTGATATGAAACCAAAAGGTCTGGGATGCTGTTTATGAAAAGCATGGGGCCGATCACGAAGTCAACAAGGATCCTGCAAACAATAGATTCTGTAAGGAATGAAAGCAGTTGTGAATCAAAGAATGTTCCTCACATGTGTGTGTATGTTCAAACAGCAGTCTTTTCAATATTATCTATATGTAGATGGCTTTGTTAATGACATCTGCAGATTACAAAGCAATGCTAGCATCAGAAATATATAATCTGGTAGTTTTCTTCTGCAAAAGATCCCTACTTTATTCAGCAAAATTAACAAATATGGCACTACCTTTAAAATAAATAATGATATCAAACTCTTTATGGATGGCATTCATAAAACAAAACAAAACACAAGGGCCAGCAATCTAACTAAAAAGCCAGTTACTCTGCAGTGAAATTCAACAGTCTTTTGCAGTAGATATGCACTTCTACTACCAAGAGGAAACTTAAAATAGTTGAGATGAGAAGAGCTATCTCCAGACTTAAAAATGGTAGGTAGCCCTAGCTGGTGTGGCTCAGTGGACTGAGTGCTGGCGTGAGAACCAAAGGGTCGCCGGTTTGATTCCCAGTCAGGTACATGCCTGGGTTGCAGGCCAGGTCCCCAAGGGGGGCATGCAAGAGACAACTGCACATTGATGTTTCTCTCCCACTCTTTCTCCCTCCCTTCCCCCCTCTCCAAAAGTAAATAAAATCTTTAAAAAAATGGTAGTTAGGAAATAAACAAAGGTTGTAGGGGGTATGATTTTAAACATGCTTCATAAGAACTTAAGTGCTGGTTTTGCTTGGAATAAAAGGCAAAATAGCCTTGAGTGATATGTTTTCCTTTGCATGTCTGATGTAGACAATCCATGAGAAAAAAACTACTGGCATATAAATGTGTGATACTACATTCTACATTTGACCTACCTGAAGACATTCTTAAGCAGGGAACTAGTGGCAGAGTCAAACATTGGGTACCTAAAAAAATGGTGAGGAGTTAGAACTTAAAAGCTTTGAATAGTCTTTATAATGGAAGACAAGGAAAGAGATCACTGCCCTAGACCTGACTCAACTGTTAGCTGTATAGGTAGAAACATGTGTGCCAGAAAAATTTCTTTGATGTAGACATACAGCAGCTAGAATGACTTCTGAAATATGTGGATTCAAAAATTGCATTAATCAATTAATGTACATGGAGTTTCTTTAACAAATATACCTTATATGTCCCACTGAATATTTTAGATATCTAAACAACACACTCAAAACTAAATGACTTATCTTCACCCATCCCAAAAAAGGGGGCAATTTCCTTGTCTACCAGTGCCATTGATAAATGATTAGTACAGCACAGCTAAAAATGTCAGAAAAGAGGCCAATGAGTATCTACAATTAAATGTTTTTTAAAAAATTTCAACCATTTTGTACAAAATGCTCTTAAAAACAAAGTATACTTTTCTCCTGCTTTCATGAGATAAATATATTGGAGCAATTTCTTTTCTTTTTTTTATCCTCATCTGAGGACATTTTTATTTTCATTGCTTCTAGAGAGAGAAAGAAAGGGAGAGAAGGAGAAAGAAAAATATTGATGTGAGAAACAGTCACTAGATGCCTCCCATACGCGCCCAGACCAGAGCGGGGATGGTACGTGATTGGACCACGGATGGAACCCTCCGCCAAGGAATGCGCCCTGATTGGGAATGAACCTGCAACCTTCTGGTTACGGGACAAAGCTCCAACGAACTGAGTCACACCAGCCAGGGCTGAAGCAATTTTTCTTCTACATGATTGGGGACATAATTTTGAATATCAATTAATTTATGGTGATACTCTCAAAGCCTATTCGAGATTCTCAGATCATTATGTTTTTACAAATTACTGAAACCGATTTTCAATTTTTCCATCTCATCCTTTGATACCTGTGATGTTGCCTTAATGTTTTTTATAATCTAATTTGGATTTTAAAAACAGGCGACCTAACCTGTTATAAATGAATGTAAGGAATACAGACTAAAAAGACTAAGGGACTTTTCTAAATAATTAAGAGTTTTAGCACAAAAATTCTGTAGCATCTATCTTGGCTGATTACAGTGAAGAAACTTCAACAGCTACAGGCTTGGTACTGTGGCAGTCCATGAAATTAGACATTATCAGAGTCCACTTAAATTCTGATTCTCAAACATATCTTTCAGTGTTTGGTATGAGATATTGCTCAGGATGTCAAACGGTTCTGCACTTCCACAATGCAGCTATCGGTGCTTTGCAAGGGGGACAGGGGAAGTGAGGATTGTCTAGTTGGCCTTTTTTGAGGAAACCAACATGTGTGCTATCTATGCCAAATGTGTAACAACTAAAAATGTTTCAATGAACAAGTTTCAGAGTTCAGCTTTACAACAACTATAAATAAATAAGCTTGTAAAATGTTTCTGGAGAATGCCAGAAATTGGTTTTAGAAAAGTAAATTTCTTAATGACAGCATACAGTAGATTCCATCCACTTACTATATTTTTGAATTTTCCTAAATGCAAGAACATTTTTGTAATGTTTGTCTTCTGTGCTGATCCTATAACTTTGCTACTGAAATATAGTGAACTGCTTTTAAAAAGTTAGTTATACTAGGTGACTTTTAAGGTTCTTTTAATCCCAAAATTCTGTGTGATTTTTCTAATGTTTCTTGAAGCTTCAGCATTCTCTTTGATTTTATTCACAAATTTACAAAGAAAATGCAACATAACTTTCACATAAAAATATTCATTAACCCCAAATCTGCAATGGAAAATATTAATTCATATACAGGAAAAGTCTTAAGTAGATTTTTAAATACGTCTTAAAACCATGCTAATGGTTAAATACTGCAAATGGAAAACTTTCCAGGCTATGTGACATGGTCTAAAAATATGAGATCCCTGAAAAACTGCCAGAAAAAATATTTCAATGTGTATTTACATATGTGTGCAATAAAAGAGGCCTTAACCAGAAAACAACTTATTTTTGTTTTTTGGGGTTTTTTAATTATTTTTCTTTTTTACATACATATGCTATACCTGAAATTGTTTTGTTCCCCTAGCTCATAAACTCTCTGCTTCCTCCCTTTTAGTTTCTTCAGTTAACTACTCAGCCAAATGTAAACACTGCTATGTATGCCTGCACGCAATGGCTCGCATTGTACAAGCAAGCACTTCCTGAATGCAGAACAGACAGGGAACCGCTGTCTGCCTTATTGGAGCCTGGGATGTTTCTGTTTACAAATCCTGGAGCCAGGCAGGGGCCACTACTGGAGGCCTGCTGTTTGCTTCCTTGCTATACTCAGCCTTTGTCAAAGAAAGAACATTGTTACACATGCAGCAAGCAACAAAGGAAATCTTAAATATAACACCCTGGTGGTGATGTTGATTCCTAAATCTTTTACAACTCTGCATGAAAAAGCAAATTAGTAATTAGAGTGTACATTTCATAATGTACATTTTTTAAAGCAATGTACATTTCATAAAAGCAGAGAAAAAAACATTTAAGATAAAGATAATTAATGTGATCAGAGTTAAATGAATTCCTTAGCAAAATAATTTAGACGGCTAAATATCATTTCTGTAATGATAATATATTTGCACAGTTCAATGTTTTGAACAAATATTTCTACAAGGAATAAACAATTTTGATTTATTTTAATTAATATGTTTAGAATGGCAACTATACAGTAATCATAATCAGATTAATGTTTATGTTTAATGTCCTAAAAACAAATTGAGAAGAGGCAGATTTCTTGGTTTTTTCTCAAATTGCTATTTAATACTATTTAAGACTTTTAAATTTAACATGCCGAAATCATTGTGGATAGACTTAACTTGTAAGAAACAAACACAACAAGTAACAACAATAAACAAAATCCGTCCATACTCTGCTGAGTCCAGGCATTTTATGGCTGAATTATAAAAGGAATATTGGACAGCTAAGGGAGAGAGAAAGAGGAACAATCTAAGTTAAATAACCACCAAAAAAAAAAAAAACCCCCGTTTAAAAGGAAAACAGGAAAGACATTCAATCCCTAGCTTTCTTATTACCTTCTAGCTTTGTAAGATTTATAATTTTAATTTCTTTAAAATAGGTGTTTTGTGATTAGGAGACTGAATTTCAGCATTATGTTTCTTTACTAAAGAATGGATTAAAACAGTTAATTACATTTCATTGGAATAGTCACTAAGTAAGTAAAAATATCATTTATTAGATTAAGAAATTTTACTAAATCAAAAAATAGAAGATAAAGATTAATCTGTGGACTACCCTACATTAAAAAAAAATCCATTGAAGTGTAATGAAAACACCATTAAATATGTTCTCAAACTATTTTTGGTATAATTCTACCAGGCCTAATTGCCTCTATTCTGTTCAGAATTTATTTTTGCCTTTGTACACAGACGGAATAAAACAAAAGGTGTTGTTGCTCCATGTAACAGTTTTGAAGATGATTTTTTTTTGAAGATGATTGTTGCAATACTTCTTAGAAAACATCAACCAAGATCCCAAAAACCCAATTGAGTAAGAAAAGTCAATTTCAGCCTAAACTAATATTAGAAAAATAGAAATCTAATCACTGCAATATTTGTTATTTAAAACAAAACCAAACCACATAAAAATCCTCACAATACAGAATCATACCAAAGAGTCAAATCACCCAGAGATCCCTAGTCTATTTTCCTAACTGGCACACACATGACACACATAAATTCAGAATTCATACAAAAGACCCTTGTTCTCAGAAAATGACCATGAAATAATCTGACTATAAAAATGGAAATTATATTTTCCAGTTATTTGCTGACTGGACCAAAAAAAATGAATTGCATTGAACAGACAACTCCTGCCCCCATTTGATTTCTTTAAATTATGATAGTAATTTTTGCTTTTATAAGAAAAGCAAGATAGACATATAGAAAAAAATTAGCTTTTTTCTAGTTTTCCCATATAGTTTTCATTTTTTAAACCATTTTTTAAATTATAAGACATAAGCCATATACACAAAACTGTTTATAATGCAAATGCAGTTTGGTGAATTATTATGAAGCAAACATTCACATAACCTGTGCCCAGAAATAAAACATCGAGAATCCCCCAAACCACCTAACTGCTCCTTGTTGGTCGTAATAGCTTTTCTCCTCCCCAGATACGGCCATATCCTTACTTTTGTGCTAATTGTTTCTCTGCTTTCCTTAACAGCACTACATTCTCTGTGTGCTTAGTTTTGCCTATTTCTGAATTTTATATAAATGGAATTTTTGTGCCTTGCTTTTGTTTAATAACATTTTCAAGACTTAACCATGATGTTGTGTGCAGATGAAATTCATTCAAGGTTACTTTTCTATATAACAAATGCAGTTATTTTCCCCTGTATTGAGTCTGGAACTTATTATAATGATAAGTAAAGATCAATGTAGGTAATCCCTATTAAGCATCATAAGAACATTCCATAAATACGTGTGTGCGTGTATTATTCAGTTCTATTTAGTATTTTTAAAGTATCTAATTTTGTTGGCAAGAGAAAATGTTAAACAAAGCAGACAAATGAAAAGGCTGCACATCCTCTTGCTGTTTCTAATTTTGGGGCAGCAGAGGTACTAGCTAGCAACCAAGAAAGCCAGAGTTAATAAAAGATGCACTCTAGCGTAGGAACAGAGCAGAAATAAAAGCTTTTTGAAAGTTTGCTTTACGCTACTCCAGTTTTACAAAAGATCTACATTAATACCTGTTTTCATTAACCAAAAGAAATTTGCCATGGCTGGTGTGGCTTAGTGGGTTGAGCACCGGCCTGCAAACCAAAGGGTTGCCGGTTCCATTCCCAGTCAGGGCACATGCCTGGTTGCAGGCCAAGTCCCTGGTTGAGGGCTTGTGAGAGGCAACCGGTGGATGTATCTCTCACATATTGATGTTTCTCTCCCACTGTTTCTCCCTCCCTTCCCATCTCTCTAAAAGTAAATAAATAAAGTCTTAAAAAAAAATCTGAAGAGCATTTTCACTTTTAAGGAAAAAGGCAAAAAGTATGTAACTTTCAGCGTTTGTTTTGCAGTGAACCATTATGGAGGCAGCGTGGAATCTGAACAGAGAGAGTGGCACTGTCAACCTCCTTCCACAGGAACTACACTCAGCAGCTCAGCACCAAGCTGCTACAGCTTTGAATTACGTCTGTGAACGTCTATGCTTTATCTTGATTTATTTTGTGTATCTGTTAGTAGTAAGATGTGTCCTAAAGTTATTGCTTCTTTGCTCTACACTATTTCAGCTTACACAGTATTTCATAGGAACACTCTACTTTCAGATAGCAGAGGAAACCTGTATCTAAAACCTTTGGAATCCTTGAAATTCATCTCTTCCATAGTTCCCAGATTGTTCCCTTATCCCCTACTCTCAAAGCACATACTGTATCTTATTTGACAATTCTTTTTTTTCTTAACTATTAAAACATTACCTTTGCCTATCTAATTGGCAAGGATTATTTTATTTATTTTTTTAAAAATATATATTTATTGATTATGCTATTACAGTTGTCCCATTTCCCCCCCCCCACTCCACTCCACTCCATGCTGCCCACCCCCTCCCTCCCACATTCTCCCCCTATAGTTCTTGCCCATGGGTCATACTTATAAGTTCTTTGGCTTCTACATTTCCTACACTATTCTTACCCTCCCCCTGTCTATTTTCCATCTATCATCGATGCTACTTATTCTCTGTACCTTTCCCCCCCTCTCCCCCTCCCACTCCCCTATTGACAACCCTCCATGTGATCTCCATCTCTATGGTTCTGTTCCTGTTGAAAATTTTTTAAAAGGACCTTCTAAATATATATATCTGGTCTTCCATGAAAGGATAGTAAAAGGTATAGTGTCTTCAGCAGATCATCATTGATTATTCTCACCCAAACTGTCCATAAATATTTGTTCGGTTCCTACAAATCCCACTCCTTATATAGGAGAGTAGAGAGTTAAAGTGGCAGAAACCCTGTGGCAGTGATGAGGCAAATGCAGTTTTAAATAATTGTTGCTGGTACTGGATCATTCTCCAACACTTTTTCCCATCTCCTTAGGTCTTCTTTAACCCAAGCTTGCTCTCTATCTCTTGCTCTCTGTTTCACTGTTTCTTTTTTAACTCTGTTTTTTAAATGTTCCATTCTTTCTCCTTATATATTTCCAGTCTGAAAACCTGTCCTAGAGGCACCCATATGTCCTGCTTAAAAGCAATGATGACATTCTGGGCAATATTGGAAGTTCTATTTTTAGTCCAACTCTTTTCATGGTTTTTAAACAAAAACACATACAAAAATCCATAGTTATGACCTTTGTGAAGTAAAGGTGAGATAAAAGCAATTTAAGTTTAAAATATTTTAGTATTGTATCAAATTGCAAATGAAATGACATTAATCTTTTTTTCCTTTTCATGAAATTTATTGGGGTGACACTGATTAACAAAATTATACAGGTTTCAGGTGCACAATTCCACAACACATCATCTGTACACTCTACTGTATGTTCACCATCACAAGTCAAGTCTCCTTCCATGACCATTTATCCTCCCCATATCCTCCTCTACCCCCCACCCCAACTGCCCTCCTGCCCAGCAATCATCACACTGTTGTCTGTGTTCATGAGTTTTTTCTCTTTTCTCTTCTTACTCAATCCATCTATCCCCCCAATGCCCCTTCCAATAGTTGTCAACCTACTTGATATCTATATTAATCTTTTTAAATGAGTGACTGTTCAATAGCTCCAATCCTTTGATAGATCCAGCACTTTCAAAAATCATCAACTAAAAACTCTGACCTAACAAAAAAGGAAAAATTACTGGTCCTTCAATAACTGAAGGCTATTTTTTTCCTAACAGGCTAATACTAAACAATGTAGAAAATTACATAACTAAAACATTTGTACTAAAAGCTAGGAGAATGGGAAATAATTTTGATTTATACAATTTTGGGGTACATTTTAGTTACTCCTTCTTATATACAACCATTTTTATTTTAAAAGGAGTGAGAAATTTGTAACACAAAAATGAGTTGGTACTAAATATATAGGTGCTAAAAAAACTAACTTTTAAATTTAGAATGTAACTCTTTTGTTTCCTAATATTCTTACTTTCTTGTAATAGAAATATATCCACACAGCCTCATGGTAGATGGAATGTACCTCCTCATGCCTGGACTTTGAACTTTGCCATGTGACTTGCTCAGACCAATGGGAAACTGGCAAATACTCTAAAACTAACGAATGATCTGAAATATGCTTGGGTAGCTGTGTTTGTGCTCCTTGTGGTCAAGTAAACAACTATAAGAAGAACTAATTCTGAGTAGATGTTCCCTTGATTCTGAGACCCAGAAAGAGAAAAGCTGGTATGATCCTGTGGTCTGGGGCTGAGGCCAGCCTGTATGGGACAAACTCCAGCTAATCTACAGACCTGTGGTCATGAGAATAAATTCTTGTTAAGTCTACTGAGTTGGGAGGTGGCTTATTGATGATGAAGTTTATTGGTAATAGCTAACAAATACATGAACAAATACAAATACCTACTACTGCCTACGTAACAACGTACGGACATATGCACAAATACATAAAACTTTCAGTTATCTAAAAATTAGGAATAGTTCTACCTGTGCTTTTTTCACAATTAGAGACATACTAACATCCAGACAAGAGTCTGTAAATAATACCTATAATAATGTCTATAAAATAACTCACTATCTATAAAATGATTTTTAACAATGAAAAATTATGTCTATTTAAAATATAGCACTTCAGTGTTTTGTGGAATAAAACACAATACAAAAATAAACATTTTATTTACCTTTTATGAACTTCAGTTTTGCAGGAGAAAAGTTTTGTGGACATTGGTTGCAGAAAAACGTGAATGTACTTAAAACTACTGAACTATACACTTAAAAATGGTTAAGATGTGTATTTTACTGCAATTAAAAGAAACAGTTTAAGAAAATGATTCTCACCTTTTTTAGATGACTCTTAATTTTTAAAATATCAAATATATATACAGAACAACCAGAATTCAGTAACAAAATTTTTAATATTTATAAAATGCTTTATAGATACTGTTAGTACTCATTTCAGTGTATTTTTAATCTATGATAAAGGAAATTAAAATGTAAATTTCCTTTTCCTTCACTTCAAAACACTGACCTCTCTGGTCAGCAGCTTTGGCAGCTGGGAATACCACGTGATTTGCTCAATGTTTTCTTTCTGAAATGTGTCTGATTAACTTTTTTTAAAGAGAAAAAAAAGTAATCTTTTACTTCCTCAAAATACACAGTAGTGGACAAAAGTCTTCCAAAACATGGAACAAAGGGACTCAGGAAGGATACCAAAAAAAGATCCTGGTAGTGAAATAACTACAAATTACTGTTTTAAACATAAGTATACATTTTTATTGAAAAAATTGTTAATGCTACTTTTAAAACCTCACATAAAAATTAGTAGAAAAAACTCTACTTCGTGGTAATAAAAAAAAAAAAACAGGCAGAAAAAAAAAAAACTCCAGAAACTCTAAAACAGAATTTTAAAAATGTCTTCTCTTTTCTCCACCTTAAAATACTTCAAAATTAATCAACATGAGTTTCTCTTAACATATACCGTATTTTTCGGTCTATAAGATGCACCCCCCAATTTGGGAGGAAAATGGGGGTGCGTCTTATAGTCTGAATATAGCTTACCTGGCTCGCTGTTGGGGGGTGGTCAGCAGCAGTGCAGTGGGTTTTCCCCCCCTATTTTCCTCTTCTAAAACCTAGGTGTCTTATGGTTCGGTGCGTCTTATAGTCCAAAAAATACAGTAATCATTCAAATGTTGCTGTATCATCATACTAAACCAATAAATCTTATTGAGGAAGTCATTTTTACCAAGCCTGGTCTAGCTACATCAGTTTTCCTATTAATCAATCACTAATTCATTCATTAGTTTAACATATTATTGAACATTCTGGAAATGCAGAGGAATGAGCAGAGAACATAAGGATACATAATAAAATAGGTTGAGACCTGTGGAATGATCCTAGGATTGAAAGGTAATCAAATTAATTAGAGTATCAGAAAATTTAAATAATTTCAAAAATTATTTAATATTTTTAGAATTCATAAATGATTGAGGGAATAAATGGAAAGTGAAGTTGTCAACAAAAGAAAAAATGGTCCAATTATATACTTAGCTGGGTGACTGCATCCTTGATAATGTAACTTCTCCTTACTACTTTAAAAAACTTCATAGTAGACTTGAGGGTATGGATGGAACTGGGAGTAGAAATGTAAAATGGCAAAGAATATCTGGAAAGTACTTCTATCTTCCAACTTTTACCCCAATTCTTACATTCATATATTAACTCCAAAGCTCCCGATGTTCTCCTCCTACCAGCATTCCCCATTACTGATAAAATTAGCAAAGAAACAAACCAATGAACAAAAAACATAAAAGAAAAAAATAAATTATGCTCTTGTGTACAATTTTGAATTTCAAAAAAATGTCAGGTATCAAATTATAAACAAAAATGATGAAACTAATCAAGAGATCACAGTAGTTAAAACACAGGATCATATTTTTCTTTCAAGCACAAGAAAATTTCAAACTTTACTATGTGCAACTAAATCTTCCTAATACAAATGCCATTCTCTGGTGTATAACACTATTTATCCAGAAAGCCAGGTCTTCATCTGTTCTGTATTAATGCTAT
The DNA here is from genome assembly GCF_022682495.2 of Desmodus rotundus. Taxonomy (NCBI): domain Eukaryota; kingdom Metazoa; phylum Chordata; class Mammalia; order Chiroptera; family Phyllostomidae; genus Desmodus; species Desmodus rotundus. The sequence continues at coordinate 182,575,670 of NC_071388.1, read as the reverse complement.
TTCTGAAGTTGAAACATCTTTTCTGGATTTCAGGATAACTGCAGAATAGTAGGTGGAAGCTACACTCACCTGCTCCTGGCACCAAATCGGATTTAAAGCTGTATTATAGAGCAACTAACCACACAAGCAGCACACCCAAAAGGGGATTCCTGAAGGCTCCAGATTCTGCTGGGAACAACTCTGTCTGGGGGCGGCAGGGGGCTGGGGAGGCAGCCTCTCATACAGGGTGATAGAGGTTTACCCTTATAATCAGCCAGCCTAAAGGATTAACTCCACCCATAAAAGGGCAAACAGCAGTCAAGACTCAACTACAACAGGAAGGTGCACATAACCCACAAGACACATTCCTAGAGCATGGAGCTCAAGTGATCTGGAAGATTGCAGTACTGAACCCAAGAAGACACCTTCGTCATAAAACCATAACAAGTTTGGGGTCACAAAAGATCTATCTAATACACAGAGACAAAATGGGGAGACAAAGAAATATGACAAAGAAATATGCCCCAGACAAGAAGAAATAAAAGCCAAGGAGGAAGTAAAACTGTCATTATACGCAGATGACATGATACCATACACAGAAAACCCTTAAGACTCCACCAAAAAACGACCAGATTTATAAATACATTTGGCAAAGCAGCAGGATACAAAATTAATATTCAGAAACTGGTGGCATTTTTATACACCAACAATAATCTATCAGAAAGAGAAATTAAGAAAATAATCCTATTTACTATTGCCATAACTACAACAAAAATGATGTTGCTAGGAATAAATTTAACCAAGGAGGTAAAAGACCTGAACTTGAAAAATAACAGGACATTAAAGAAAAAAATTATGGAAGCTACAAATAAGTGAAGTGTATAATATTTGTGTATTGGAATAATTAACATTATTAAAATGTCCATATTACCCAAAAGCAATCTACAGATTCAATGCAATTCCTATTAAAATACCAGTGGCATATTTCACAGACCTAGGACAAATATTTCAAAAATTTATATAGAACCAAAAAGACCCAGAATAGCATCAGCAATCTTGAGAAAAAGAACAAAGTTGGAGGTACCACAATACCTGATATCAAACTATACCACAAGGCTATCATAATCAAATCATCCTGGTACTGGCATAAGAACAGGCATATAGATGAATGGAAGAGAACAGAGAGCCCAGAAATAAACTCATGCCTCTATGGTCAATTAATATTTGACAAAGGAGGAAAGAGCATAAAATGGAGTAAAGATAGTGTTCAATAAATGATATTGAAAAAGCTGGACAATTATATGCAAAATAATGAAACTAGACCACCAACTTACACTGTACACAAGAATAAACTCAAACTGGGCAAAAGACTTAAATTTGTAAGTCACGAAACCATAAAAATCCTAGAAGAAAACAGGCAGTAAAATCTCAGACATCTCTCACAGCAATATTTTTGCCAACATATCTCCTAATGTAAGGGAAACAAAGGAAAAAAATAAACAAATGGGACTACAAACTAAAAAGTTTTTGCACAGGAAAAGAAGCCATCAACAAAATGAAAAGGGAACTCATGAATGAGAGAACATATTTGCCAATGATATATCAGAAAAGGGGTTAATTTCCAAAATATAAAAGAACGTATAAAACTAAACACCAGGAAGATGAACAATCCAATTAAAAAATGGGCAAAGGACCTGAATAGACACTTCTCCAAGGAGGACATACAGACGGCTAACAGACATATGAAAAAAATACTCCACTTCACTAATCATCAGAGAGATGCAAAGACAACAATGAGTTATTACCTCACACCTGCCAGAATGGTTATCAGCAATAAATCAACAAATAACAAGTACTGGCGAGGATATGGAGAAAAGGTAACCCTTGTGCACCACTGGTGGGAATGAAGATTGGTGCAGCTACTGTGCAAAACAGTATGAAGTTTCCTCAGAAAAATAAAAATGTCACTGCCTTTGTATCCCACTTCTGGGAATATATCCAAAGAAACCCGAAACATTAATTTGAAAGAATATATGCAACCCTATTTTACTGCAGTGCTATTTACAAGAGCCAAGATCTGAAAATAGCCCAAGTGCCCATCAGTAGATGAATGGATAAAAAAGCATGGTACATTTACATAATACAATACAACTTGGCTGTAAAAAAAAAAAAAAAAAAGGATATCTTACCTTTTGTGACAGCATGGTTGGACCGGAAGATTATTGTGCTAAGTGAAATAAACCAGTCAGAGAAACACAAATACCATATAACCTCACTTATATGTGGAATCTAATGAATAATATAAACTGATGAACAAAATAGAAACAGAGGCATGGATACACAGAACAGACAAACAGCTGTCAAAGGGAAGGGATAGTGAGACTAGATGAAAGAAGGTGCAGGGATTAGCTAAAAAACATATATATATATATATGTATAAATAACACATAGAAATGGACAACAGTGTGGTAATTGCCAGAGGGAAACTGGGGGTGGGGGCTAAGTGGAAGTGGGCAAAGGGGGGGTAAATAGGGACGGAAAGAGACTTTGTTAGGAGCAATGGGCACACGATGCAGTGTGCAGATGATGTTTTATTGAGTTGTAAACTTGAAACCTGTATGATTTTGTGAACCAATGTCACCCCAATAAATTTAATTAAAAAAACCCCACACGACTCAAGGAGGTAAAACAAAATGCAATGTTATTTAATTGACTCCAGATCCAGAAATAAAAATCTACACAATATATTTTGGAAACAATTGGGAAAGTTAGAATATGTGCTTGGTATGGATTACATCATAGAATTATTAACTTTATTAGGTATTATAATGAAATTGTGGATATAAAGGGGGATGTCTCTATTCTTAGAAGAGGCAGGCTAAAATATTTAGTGTTAAAGTATTATAGTATCTGTAACTTATTTTCAAGTGACTCAGCAAAATGTTGTATTATTTAAATATGAAGAAAAAGCAGTCCAGGCCGGTGTGGCTCAGTGGATTAAGCACTGGCCTGTGAACTGAAAGGTCACTGGTTTGATTCCCAGTCAGGGCACATTCTCAGGTTACAGACCAAGTTCCTGGTTGGGGGCGTACAAGAGGCAACCAGTCGATGTATCTCTCATACATCGAGGTTTCTCTCCCCCTCCTCTCTGCCTTCCCCTCTCTCTCAAAATAAATAAATATTATACTTAACTTTTCTATAGATGTCAATTTTTTTAAATAAAAATTGAGAATAAAATATATAAACAAATATCTCTTCTATTTTTTAATTTTTTGAACAGGTAATATACTAACATGAATCTCTATATTCATTGAACGGTCTCCTTCATTAACATACATTCCTGCATACACGAGTTACATTCATACATATACAAGTAACTAATATTTGTACTTTTTTGTGTATCCTTTCAGAATTTATGTGTGTAGAAGCAAATTTGAACATAAGGTCATATCCGCCACTGTCCACATTTGCAATACTTAACAATATGCCAAGAAGATTTTTCTAAATGAAACCAGAGAAAGCTTTTAATTCTTTTTTTAAAGCTTCATACTATTCCACTATGCTGTTGTAACAAAATCTTTTAACCTGTTCTCTATTAATGCACATTTAGTTATTTCTACTATTTTACTATAATAAACAATGCTGCAATGAATGACTTTGTTTACAATCATTTCAAAAATATATGTAGGACAAATATGTAGAAAAAATTCTCAGGATTGGAACTAGTGATTTTGGAATTTAGATATCCTAACTCCAAAAACACATATTGATTAAAAAGATTAAACATATGACACAATTCTAAAATCTTCCAGATGCATTCTCTGAGATTTATTTTCCATTAAATGGATTAAGGAATAGAAAGTATGATATGCAATGCATCTCAACACTTTAAAAGAGTTGTTACTCACAAAACACATAAATGAACAAGAACAATCACTTATGAATTATCAACAATAGTCCTGGGAGATCTCTGTAATTATCTGTAATATCTGTTCCACCCAGCCTATAATCATACAAATTGTGATGCTGTGACATTACCAAACAATTTGAACACCCTGCAAACCACATCATTACCATGCAGTGTGTCTTAGCTAATTAGTACTTATTTATTACCATGGCATGATTTTGAAAATGGATAATCACTTTTAAAAAATCATTTAAGAACAGCATAACCATTGAATGCCTTGGGTGCTTAGTCTCTCAAATACTTGGGCAGGCTATATTGTATTGTATACATTATATGCCACGTAGAACAGACTAAGCAAGTTGACTTATTTCCTAGAAGTAGTTATATAAACAAAAGTTCTTGAGAATTGTTTATTACAAATTTTGAGGCTACCAAAAAATCTTCTAAAGATCTCATGCTACTGCCTCTAGGAGTAAATGCCCATGCTGAGATACATGCATAAGGATAAGCAAGTAAAGTAATGGGAATAAGGGAAGTCTACGACAATATCCTGAGGATGTTTGTATGTGCTTAATAAAGCATATCACTACAGTCCAGGACTAGAGATACTAAAATGTGCATGAGGCCCTGGCCAGGTAGCTCAGTTTGTTAGTGTCGTCCAGAAAAACCAAGGTTGTGGGTTCGATCTTTGGTCAGGGCACATACAAGAAGAAACCAATGAATGCCTAAATAAGTGAAACAACGCTCTCACTCCCTCTCTATTTCTCTCCCACACCGCCTTTCTCTAAAATCAATAAATAAAATAAGCCTGAGATAAGGCACCAGGAAACAGGTGGCAAAGAAAGATCAGGGAGCTGAAGGGCAGTGGCACTGCTGGACTGTGACTGGTTCTTGAGAGAACGAATAGAGAGACAGAGCAAAAGACTTTGGATTGGAGTAGAAATACCCTCTACCATTCATTCCATGCCCCGCCCCCACCCATCTGCTTACTGCCTCTCTAAGAACCCCATTCTCTCAAAAAATTACATTGTGTAGCTATAAAAAAAATGTGATAGATATTTTGATATTGTAATATAAGGGGCAATCTTATCCACTCTGCCTTCATTCTAGTCTAGTGTGCCTTCCTAAAATGCAAAGGCTAGAAAGCAAAAAGCCTACATTTCCTAGAATCTTCTGCAGGAATTCAGATCTGATGTTACATCAGCCAACTGAATGCACTTACAAAAGATTTGGAAGGCAGCACTGAGATGAATCTGTTCTTCTGTTGTTTCTAAAAGCAAAAATGGCTAGTGGAAACAATTTTTCTGTGGCTGCTATAACAAATTTAGTACAATGTTGATGAAATAAAACAACAGAAGTTTATTCTCTCATGGTTCTGAAAGCCAAAAGTCTGATACCAGTTTCACTGGGTTAAATCACAGCGTTCACAGGGTTGTGCTCTCTCAGAGGTCTAGGCTTTTTCCACCTCTGGTGGCTGCTGGCATTCCCTGGCTTGTGGTTGCACCATTATAATCTCCACCTCCAGATTGACACTGCCTTCTGTTCCCTGTGTCAAACTTCCCTCTGCCTCTCTAAGGAGCTTCTAAAGGCATTTAGGGACAACACAGATAATCCAGGATAATCTACCCATCACAAAATCCTTAATTTAATTAATCACATTTGCAAAAATCTTTTTTCCAAATGAAGAAACATTTACAGGTTCCATAGATTACAACCTGATATCTTTGGGGAACCATAGTTTACGCTACCATATGCTGTATCAGCAGAGACATGTGTCCAGTCACCCATTTCATGGGTATAGAAAAAAAGCACATAAGTATTTTGCTGGTACAAGGAGTGGCAGGGATAGCAGCAGTCATGGTTTCCAGAGTGTAGTGGATTCCTGATCATGAGAGTGGCATTAAGATTCTACAGCAGTAAGTTTTCTCAGAAGAGATGTCAACTCTCTTCCCGAGGTTCTGTAGTATGGCTTTGAAAGTCATTCCTGAAAGCTCCAGCTAGATGCTCTTTGTCTTTTTTTTAGAGAGACACTTTAGGTGCTTAACATTGTTTTGAAGTTGTCAGTGCATTCCCAGCCAACACTGTGTCTGCTCAACTAGTATTAAATTTTATTTATCAGAAAGATAAGAAATAACAAGTGTTTCAGAGGATTTGTAGAGAAGGGAACTCTTCTGCACTGTTGGTAGAAATGTAAATTGGCGCAAAGATTATGGAGTTTCCTCAAAAAATTAAAAATAGAACTACCATATGATCCAGCAATTCTGAAGAAAACAAACACTAACTTGAAAAGATATATGTACCCCCATGTTCATGGAGCATTATTCACAATAGCTAAGATACGGAATCAACGAAAGTGCCCAACAACGGATGATTGGATAAAAAAATGGTGACACACACACACACCCTTAGAATGTATTATTATTCAGTCATAAATAGAAGGCAACCTTGCCATTTGCAACTACACGGGTGGACCTTGAGGGCATTATGCTAAGTGGAACGTTACACAAAATTTGGTATGATTGACCAATACGTGGAATGTAAAAATAAAAAAATTAACTCATAAATACAGAGAACAGGTTGGTGGTTGCAAGAGATGCAGAGTAGGTGAAAGGTGTGAAGGGGTCAAAAGGTACAAACTTTCAGTTATAAAATTAAAAAATCATGGGGATATAATGTGACTATAGCAAGGTGACTATAGTTAATAACACTGAATTGCATATTTGAAAGGAAATCTTAAAAGCTCTCATCACAAGAAAAAACTATTTGTAACTATATATGGTGACAGAAGTTAACTAGAGTTATTGTGGTAATCATTTTGCAACATATAAAAATAGTGAATCATTATACTGAATACCTGAAAATAATATAATTTTATATGTTGATTATACCTCCATTAGAAAAAACAACATATTATTTTAAAGACAGTTGCTATTCAAACAATGTCTAATTTCATCTTGGTTTTGAAAATATTTTAAGTGCTTTCATGTATCTGTAATTCTACTTTTTATGGTACATCAACATCTGAAACCACTAAGTATTTATCAGATGAATATTCAATTTTTTAAATATGAAAATATGCAGAAAATTCTCAGTAATCAGAGGTACTACAAGGAAATGATGCACAGATAAGGAAAGTAAAGAGGAAACACACATGGAACTGGAAATCATAAAAATAAGAATTGAAGATGTTAAAGACATGGAAATTATTTCTTGACCTACATGCAAATTTGTCTAGTATTTCAGAAGACTTTCTTTTTAAAGCTTTTATTATTTATTTATTTTTAGAGAGGGGGGGAAGGAAGGGAGAAAGAGTGGGTGAGAAATAATCAATGTGTGGTTGCCTCTCACAAACCCCCTACTGCGGACTAGGCCAGCAACCCAGGCATGTGCCCTGCCTGCGAATTGATCCAGAGACCCTTTGGTTCACAAGCCAGGCAATCAATTCACTGAGCCACACCAACAAGAGCAGAAGATATTTATTTCTAAATATCAGTCAATTCCACAATATATGCTTGGGACTTAGATTTCACAGAGCAAAAGTTTCCATGGAGTTTGCTGGTAAAGCCTGGTTCGTCAATAGACTTTACTCTGTAGATCAATACAATCAAGTAACATAAAATTTTAAAACACCAACATGAAGAGGGATTATTTTTTTAAGAAAATACGGGCAAAGCAGGTAGATATGGGATGGAATTGATAATCAGGGCAGAGCTAACAAAACTTTGGAATAAAAACTGACCCAAACAATACAACATGCAAATAGAATCTTGCTACTACTGCATTAAAGAATATATTTTTAAAAACTTTTCAAAAATATATTTTATTGATTATGCTATTATAGTTGTCCCATTTTCCCCCCTTTATTCCCCTCTGCCCTGCACACCCCCTCCCACTCGCATTCCCTCCCTTTAGTTCATGTCCCTGCGTCATACATATAAATTCTTTGGCTTCTACATTTCCTATTCTTACCCTCCCACTGTCTATTTTCTACCTACCATTTATGCTTATTCTCTGTACCTTTTCCCGTTCTCTCCCCCTGCCACTCCCCTGTTGATAACCCTCCATGTGATCTCCATTTCTGTGATTCTGTTACTGTTCCAGTTGTTTGCTTAGTTTGCTTTTGTTTTTGTTTTAGGTGGGGTTGTTAATAACTGTGAGTTTGTTGTCATTTTACTGTTCATATTTTTGATCTTCTTTTTCTTAGATAAATCCCTTTACCATTTCATATAATAAGGGCTTGGTGATGATGAACTCCTTTAACTTGATCTTATCTGAGAAGCATTTTATCTGCCCCTCCATTCTAAATAATAGCTTTGCTGGATAGAGTAATCTTGGATGTAGGTCCTTGCCTTTCATGACTTGGGATACTTCTTTCCAGCCCCTTCTTGCCTGTAAGGTCTCTTTGGAGAAATCAGTCTTATGGGAAGTCCTTTGTAGGTAACTGTCTCCTTTTCTCTTGCTGCTTCTCAGAGTCTCTCCTTATTTTTAATCTTGGGTACTGTAATTATGATGTGCCTTGGTGTGTTCCTCCTTGGGTCCAACTTCTTTGGGACTCTCTGAGCTTCCTGGACTTCCTGGAAGTCTATTTCCTTTGCCAGATTGGGGAAGTTCTCCTTCATTATTTTTTCAAATTAAATTTTAATTTGTTGCTCTTCCTCTTCTCCTTCTGGTACCCCTATAATTTGGATGTTGGAACGTTTCAAGATGTCCTGGAGGTTCCTAAGCCTCTCCTCATTTTTTTGAATTCTTGTTTCTTCATTCTTTTCTGGTTGGATGATTCTTTCTTCCTTCTGGTCCATACCATTGATTTGAGTCCCAGTTTCCTTCCCATCACTGTTGGTTCCCTCTAGATTTTCCTTTATTTCATTTAGCATAGCCTTCATTTTTTCATCTAATTTGCGACCAAATTCAACCAATTCTGTGAGCATCCTGATTATCAGTGTTTTGAACTGTGCATCCGATAGGTTGGCTATCTCTTTGTTGCTTAGTTGTATTTTTTTCTGGAGCTTTGATCTGTTCTTTCATTTGGGCCATTTTTCTTTTTTGTTTTGGCGTGCCTGTTATTTAAAGGGGCGGAGCCTTAGGTGTTCACCAAGGCGGGGTAACGCTGGTCGCTGTGCTGTGACACTGTAAGTGGGGAAGGGGTTCAAGAGGGAACAATGGCGCTTGCTCTGCTCTCTGCCGGCTTTCGGCCACTTCCCCTGCTACCCACAAGCAAAGTGGGACCTTCTGGTTCTGATTCCCATGTGGGTGGGTTTGTGTACATTCTAGGACCCTGTGTGTCTCTCCCACGAACTCTCTTGTGAGGCTGGGAGTTTCTTCCACTGCTGCCTCAACCTCCACCGGTGTTTTCAATCAGTAGTTTGAGGCTTTATTTCCCTGTGTTGGAGGCCTGGGGTTGCGTGGTCTGTCTCGCACCCTCTTTGTTCCTCCCAGTTTATCTGCGTAAATGTGGGACCGCTGGGTCTGCCAGCCGCCATCTTGCTCGCCCTGGTCCTCCAGCCACTGCCTTGCCACGAGTCCTCTCTGCCCAGCTGTGCATCTCTGCCCCTCCTACCAGTCTGGATGAATGTTTATTCTTTAACTCCTTGGTTGTTGGACTTCCATACAGTTCGATTTTCTGTCAGTTCTGGTTGTTTTTTGTTTTTAAATTGTTGCTGTCCTTCTTTTGGTTGTGCAAAGAGGCACAGTTAAAACTCCATCTTGGCCGGAAGTCTAAAAACTTTTTATTTATTGATTTTTAGAGAGGAAGGGACAGAGAAAGAGAAACATCAATTTGGTGTTCCACTTATTTACGCATTCACTGTTGATTCTTGTATGTGTCTAACTGAGGATAGAACCCTCAACCTTGGCTTATGGAAATGAAACGTGAGCCAAATGAGCTATGCCACCAAGGCAAGAATTAATTTTTTTTTAAAGATTTTATTTATTTAGGTTTAGAGAGGAGAAGGGAGGCAGGAGAGGGAGAGAAACATCAACATATGGTTTCCTCCCATATGTCTCCTACTGGGAACCTGGCCTGCAACTCAGGCACGTGCCCTAGACTAGAAATTGAACTGGCCACCTTTTGGTTCACAGGCTGGTCCTCAATCCACTGACCCACACCAGCCAGGGCAGAATTAATATTTTTAAAAGATACATTTTTCTCTATTTCTCTTCACATTCTCCTCTAATATTTTAATTTATTTTTTCAAGATTTACATTTTTTTAAAGATTGTATTTATTTTATTTTTTAGAGGTAGGGGAAGGGAGGCAGAAAGAGAGAGAGAGAAACATCAATGTGTGGTTGCATCTCACACATCCACCACTGGAAACCTGGCCTGAAACCTAGGCATGTGTCCTAGACTAGAAATCAAATCAGTGACCCTTTGATTCACAGGCTGGCACTCAACCACTAAGCCACACCAGCCAGGGCTCTAAAATTTTTAATAAGTATAAAAAGGAACAATATATTTTGTTTTGCCTCTTTTTAAAATGCTTCATAAATTACTAAGCAAAGCCTTCTTTTCCATCTTTAGGGGCCATTTTCTGTCTATTCAATCACTTTAATACAATCACAAAAGTAGTAAAAACTGAAAAATCACCATAAATTCACAACAGTTAAATATCTACCTGTGGTCCTATGCCAACCAATACCAACTTCTTTAAACGTAGGCTTTCTTTTCTAGCTTGGTATAAGATAAAAATATTTGCTGCCACACATCAAAATTAGAATTTCTAATCTTAACAGCACAGCATAAATTAGAATGTGATTTCTTAAACCCAGCTTTACATGCAATTCAATCTTTTCTCATCAACTTGATCCAACTATAAATTTAATGAATAATGTAAATAAAAGAAAAAAGAATATTTATACTGTAGTCATCCAAGAACCTGCAACACTGAATACAATGAATTGAGTTTAAATGTTTAAAAAATGATGAATTTTTGCCTTCTTTTCTATTAATTTAGTTATTTTGTTTACTTTATAGTTAGGGAGGTTAATTACACCAACTTCAGAATTCTTATCAAGAAATTGTTACAACCCTGGCACAGTAGCTCAGTTGATGAGAGTGTTGTCCCCATATGCCAAGGTTACAGGTTCGATCTCTGGTCAGGGCATATATAAGAATCAACCAGTGAATTTATAAATAAATGGAACAACAAATCTCTCCCCCTCTCTCTCTAAATCAAAACGTTAAAGAAAAAGATCTTTTAAAAAGAAATTGTTACAAAATAACAGTCCAAATCTTGCAATAATTATACACTTCCTTCAAACTCTGGAAATTTACAAACACATTAGAGTGAATTAGGCATATAAGAAGGTAAAAGAATACTATAGATATAAGTTTATTTACCTAAAATAAGGACTGATTTTCTTTTTAAACAGAGTAGGTTCTACAAAGTCTCTCATGATTGGAAGAGACACAGGAAAATATAGTTTACTTTCCTAAAGTGTCAGACTTCCGGTTTTAGGTAGTATGTGGATATGCAGTAATAAAAGTTAGTTTTCTTTCTTTTGTCTGTTTACTGAAGAAAATCTCAATTTGGTAAACAGGGTTATCTCTATTACCTCTCAAACATTTGCTATTCTCCTTTTGTAACAAAGAAAGCATGTTTTAATTAAGTGTTAGAAATTTGGCAAGCAACAATATCTAGCTAGTTAATAACACGGTTTTGTCTTCATCTTACTTTTGAATAATTAATTTTTAAAGTTACCCTCTACCTATGATGCTGGCTTTACATTTATAGTAGTGATGAAAAGTTTCCCTTTAAAACATATAGTTTTTAATGAGATGATCTAAACAAAAATATTAGATAATATATCGTAAAAATAGAAAACATTTGCAATGTGTACCTAGTGGTATACAGATGTGAAAAAATTATGAAGGGGTCTTTGAATCTTAATTAAGTATTTTTCAAAAAATCTTTTTTCTACGCCTCCCAAATGAATGAACAAACAAATATAAATGGGTCCCCTGTTTGAGTGTAATGGTTATATTAACAATTGAATAATGATTAAAACCAGTAGAAAGTAATGGTTAGTAACACATAATATGGAAGCAAAACACCCAAGTTTTAATCTTGGCTCTACCACTTACTAGCTGTGAGACTTGGTAAATTACATATCTGCGCCTCAGTGCTCTCAATGTAAAATAACAATAACCATCTCATATGTTTCCGTAAGGGTTAAATAGAAAGGTTTAATGAAGAAAGAGCACTTAAAACACTGCTAGCACACACTGAGTGCTCAAAAATGTTACTTAGCTAGTTTTGCTTTCACTATATACTAAATGGCAGAATTCTCTTTATGTTTACTGAAAAAAAAAGACTGCTCATTCTGTCTAATAACTATAATCCTGATAAAGTGAATTAAAATTTCACTACTAGACTTATCCCATCTGGAATAACATTAAGAATCTCAAGTTTACTGTAAGTATTTTATGAAGCAAGACCCATTAAATAAATATCTAACACAAATAGGGGGGAAAAGAACTAAGAACAGCATTTGTTGCTAGGGAAAGGAAGGCCAGTGCCTGAAAAAGTTAATGTATCAGTGGATACAACAGAGGAAGGATTTTCTAAGAAAAAAATAAAAGGGCCTGAGAAAAAAAAGATCTCAACGGATGAAAAGTACCTAATCTTAATTAATTCCAAAATTATGTCTAGAGTCAGGTCTACTATGTACTAAATAGGCATGGAACTACTGGCAAATATTTTTTTAAGGTTCCCATATAATGAAAGCAGTCAAATATGGTACTAATTCCCTTAAAAAGAGACAGGCTACTATAGTCTTGCCAGTAGAAAACATTTGAAAAATTAATAATCGAGGTATAAAGACCCAGAATATGAGTTATCAGCCCATAAATCTCCTTATCTCTACCCAGTTTTGTCTTAGAGAATTAATCTGATAATGTGGTTTCTGTTTGAACACTTGCTATAAGCCTCTGGTGGCAACCTTAAATCTAACCCTCAGATCAGCAAAATAACTGATAGGGATTTCTAAATATCAGAAGTTCTTTTCCATTCTTCCTCTTTTTTTTAAAGGGTAATAATTCTTCTAAGTAGAGGAAAACAACACGTATACTACACTTAAGATGCTGGGATTGAAGGAAAAAGCTTTTTCGAGAACAGAGAGCTAGAGTCTTTACTGGCCAATCATTGGTGATCCAAATAGAACCTTAATTTTTATGGCATATAACAATGGCTTATATTCCTTTTTCCAACATTAGTAATTAACTATTTAATTATTTTAAAACAGACATTGTGTTCATGTCTCAACAAAAAGCATCAGCAGGCTTCCAATTCTGCTCAATTTTTTAGGGAACAGCCAGAATGAATAGCCTATGGAGATTTCATTTACTTGTGCCCTAATTGCCTATGAAAAACAATGCAAGGCGGTTTTGTAAGACTACATAATATCTGAAATTCAAAAAATAATTTTAGAGCTGCAGAGAGATGGAATAACCTTTCTCCAGTCCTCTAACTCTACATCAAAGTAATCCTTGAATGATTATTACTGTGAGATTCTGTGTCTCAGCAAAATACCTACATTCACTTATGGTCATGTGATTAGTCTGTCAGATTTTCCCTGACAACTTCCCCCCACATTATTCTTAAAGATTCACTGCTACCATATGCTTTAGTTTATATCACTTAAGTACCTCATGGTCTTCACCTACAACTGAAGGTGGAAAAAAGTTTTTTTCTGAGGAAAGGGAGCTATATCTTGTTAGTCTCAATAATCCATATATTCCTTCACCGCTGCTAGGGTCTAACCCTACTCAATGTACATTATAACGGTAAGAAGGCAAATAAATGTGGTGATATTATGTAAATGCATACTTGATGAGAAGGATGTAATTCCAGTAATGCAATGAATGGCTTGATCAGGAAGTACTGTTCTGAAAACAATCTAGAGAGGCATGTGTAGGATTAACAGAGAACATTATGTACCCTCTGTTTTTCCCTAGAGCAACAATTTCCAACTTTTTTCATCTCATGGCACACATAAACTATTAAATTCTAAAGTACATGAAAACATGTATTTTTTGCTGACCTGACAAAAAACAAGTATAATTTTGATTCATTCATACCAGACAGCTACTGTAGTGTTGACTGTTGTAATTTTCTAATTTAACAATCTAAGGAAAAAGAGGTCCATGCCTCTGACTACATACTCAGGTATTGCATGTTTTAAAAAATTCTTGTGGCATACCAGTTGAAAATTGCTACGCTACAGCATAGCCTCACTGTGTGGCCTTTAAAAAAGTAATAATCTACTTGTTTATCATTTTAACAGTATGAAAATATGCTACAATTGTACTTTTGGAGTAAGCTTCTTTGAAAATGATACCATGTAACAGCATCTACTTAGGAAAAGTTTTCTATACTCCTGATTTACTTTAAAAATCTGATGCTTCATTTTGGTGGGAGAGGTGAAAGAACAGGAATGAGTATGAATTTTACATACTTTTTAAAAAATTGGTATTTTAGAGAGACAGACAGAAACATCATTTTCTTGTTCACTTATTCATGCTTTCATTGGTTGCTTCTTGTATGTGCCCTGATGAGAGGTGGAACCACAACCCTGGCATATCAGGATGACACTCCAGCTACCTGAGCTACCCAGCCAGGGCTAGCTTTTTTATACTTTTCCTATAACGATTATAAAATAAGGGAGTTAACAGTATTTTTGTTTTGTCTGCACTTGCTATCTCACTAACTATTTTGTTGCATTTGTGCTTTTAACTGACAGTAGAAACCAGCTTCCAATAAATACCTTGTCCACTAGTAAATGAATCCATTAAATTCACTTTTTGCCAGGTGTAAGAAAAAAACTGATTCTTTTCAAGCATTTTACAATACAGTCATGTGCTGCATAACAATGCTTTGGTGAACAACGGACCTGATGATATACGATGGTGGTCCCATAAGATTATAATGGGGCTGAAAAATTCCTATCACCTAGTGACATCTTAGCTGATAGCACCACCTAATACATGTCTCCTGAGTGCTGGTATAAACAAACCTACTATACTGCCAGTTATATCAAAGTGTAGCACATGTGATTATATACAGTACTAATATACAATAATGGTAATAAATGACTATTACTGGTTTATGTATTTACTATACTTTTTGTTATTTTAGAGTGTTTTTTTCTACTTATAAAAAAAGCTTGTTTTAAAACAGTATGCCATGTTACACCAGTAGTAGCCTCATACATCTCCTATTTACTGGGTCTTTTGATTGCATCATTTCTCTTGTGCTTGATTTGACCTCCTGTTGTTTTATAAATTTAATATAGCCTAAGTATACGGTGTTTATAAAGTCTACAGTAGTGTACAGTAGTCCTAGGCCTTCACAGTCATTCAGCACTCACTGACTCACCCAGTGAGCAAGCATTCCTGGTAAGGGCCCTATACAGTTATGCCATGTTTTTTATTTTTTCTACCATATTTTTACTCTACCTTTTCTATGTTTAAATATGTAAATACTTAAAATTGTGTCACAACTGCCTATAGTATTCAGTACAGTAACATGCTGTACAACTTTGGTAGCCTAAGAGCAACAGGCTATACCAAATAGTCTAGGTGTGGCTAAACCATCTAGGTTTGCATAACTGCACTATGATTTTCACACGACAAAATCACCCAATGATGTATTTCTCAGAACATATCTCCGTAGTTGGGCAGCCCATGACTACATTTCAGAATTTACACATATGCACATTTCCCTTTGTTTATTAAATTATTCATTCAACAAGCAATGCACTCCCACTATGTGTCTGACACTGCAATGACACTGTGGAGAAAAAGAGACATTAAAAAAAAAAAAAAAAAAAAGTCCCGGAGAACCAAGATGGCGGCATAGGTAGACACACTGCGCCTCCTTGAACAACCAGAACTGACAGAGAATCCAACGGCAAGGAAGTCCGACACAAAGGAAATAAAAAATAAACATTCATCCAGACCGGTAGGAGGGGTGGAGAGGACTCGCGTGGCTGTGGCGGACCGAGACTGGCGGAGTGTGGGACGAAGGGCACAGGCAGTCTGAGCACTAGCAGACCCTGCGGCCCCACATTGGCACATAGATAAACCGGACAAACGGCAGGGAGCGAAGCAGACCACGCAACCCAGGGCTCCAGCATGGGGAAATAAAGCCTCAAGTCTCTGATTGAAAATGCCCCTGGGGGTTGGGGCAGCAGCAGGAGAGACTGCCAGCCTCACAGGAGAGGTCGTTGGAGAGACCCACAGGGGCCTAGAGCGTGCACAAGCCCACCCACTCGGGAGCCAGCACCAGAGGGGCCCAGTTTGATTGTGGGAAGCAGAGTGAAAGACTGAAATCCAGAGGAGAGTGAAGCGGGCGCCATTGCTCCCTCTCGGCCCCTCCCCCACATACAGCATCACAGCCCAAGCGACCAGCCTTACCCTGCCCCAGGGAACACCTAAGGCTCCGCCCCTTAAATTAACAGATGCGCCAAGACCAAAAAAAAAAAAAAAAAAGGCCCAAATGCCAGAACACTTCAAAGCTCCAGAAAAAATACAACTAAGCGAGGAAGAGATAGCCGACCTATCAGATGCACAGTTCAAAACACTGGTTATCAAGATGCTCACAGAATTGGTTGAATCTGTTCGAAAACCAGATGAAAAAATGAAGCCTATGCTAAGAGAAACAAAAGAAAATGTACAGGGAACCAATAGTGATGCAAAGGAAACTGGGTCTCAAATCAACAGTGTGGACCAGAAGGAAGAAAGAAACATCCAACCAGAAAAGAATGAAGAAACAAGAACTCAGAAAAATGAGGAGAGGCTTAGGAACCTCCAGGACATCTTGAAACGTTCCAACATCTGAATTATAGGGGTGCCAAAAGGAGAAGAGGAAGAACAAAAAATTGAAAACTTATTTGAACAAATAATGAAGGAGAACTTCCCTCATCTGGCAAAGGAAATAGACTTCTGGGAAGCTCAGAGAGTCCCAAAGAAGCTGGACCCAAGCAGGAACACACCAAGGCACATCATCATTACATTACCCAAGATTAAACGCAAGGACCTACATCCAAGATTACTGTATCCAGCAAAGCTATCATTTATAATAGAAGGGCAGATAAAGTGCTTCTCAGATAAGGTCAAGTTAAAGAAGTTCATCATCATCAAGCCCTTACTATATGAAATGTTAAAGAGAGTTACCTAAGAAAAAGAAGACCAAAAATAGGAACAGTAAAAATGACAGCAAACTCAGAGTTATTAACAACCACACCTAAAACAAAAACAAGAACAAACTAGGCAAACAACTAGAACAGGAACAGAACCATAGAGATGGAGATCACATGGAGGGTTGTCAATAGGGGAGTGGGACGGGGAGAGGGGGGGAAAGGTACAGAGAATAAGTAGCATAGATGATAGGTGGAAAATAGACAGGGGGAGGGTAAGAATAGTGTAGGAAATGTAGAAGCCAAAGAACTTATAACTATGACCCATGGACATGAACTATAGGGGGGGAATGTGGGAGGGAGAGGGTGGGCAGGATGGAGTGGAGTGGGTGGGGGGAATGGGACAACTGTAATAGCATAATCAATAAATATATTAAAAAATAAAAGTCCCTATCACCAAAGACTTTAGAGTTTAATAGAAGAAACAAAGAGACAATTATAAAATATATAAACATTTAGATATGATGCCTGCACCTTATTTGCAAAAAGTGAAGAAAAAAATATGGATTTGTATATATATATCTGGAAAGAGAGAGAAGAATAGGCAAATACAGCAAAATGTTACAATTGATGCATCTGGGTAAAGGGTATATGGGAGTTTTTATAAGTTTGAAATAATTTCAAAAAATTTTTTAAAGATTTTTATTTATCTTTAGATAGAGGGGAAGGGAGGGAGAAAGAGAGGAAGAGAAACAAAGTGTGGCTGCCTCTCATGCACCCCCCCCACCGGGGACCTGGCCCACAACCCAGGCATGTGCCCTGACTGGGTATCGAACTGGCGACCCTTTGGTTTGCAGGTCAGCACTCTACCCACTGAGCTATACCAGCCAGGGCGAAATACTTTCAAATTTTAAACTTAAAAATAAATTTTGTTGGGGGCCCAACATATTAAAACTTGACATTGATAGTATATCAATACAATGATAGGCAAAAGCTTAAAGAAAGATAAGCTGTAAGTCAAATTTCCTAGAGAAAGACAACCATTTAAATAATCATTCCTCCTGAGTAGTATGGTTATTCATTAGGACAGAAGGGCTTATTTTGATTAAACTATCTAAATATTAAGGATACATCTTCAAAGAGTTTATACATGTGACAGCACTTTGGAAGTATAAAATGCAATGCAAATGCAAGGCTTTAACAAAAGCTATTGGAAAAACGTAATGTAGAGATATGGAGATAATGTTTCAGTGCATACTGGTCTCAGAGAATAAGCAATAAACATTTTAACACCTTTATTAAGGTATAATTTACACCTTATGAAATGAATGTTGCACTGTTACTGAAAGATATTAATGGTGTCGCCTTAGAAAGAGCCAAGGTTAAAAAAATTGTTTTAATCTGACAATGCATATTAAGTTACTACTTAAAATGTAGCTCCAGTCATCCCTATCAACAGAATTGTCAGTATCAAAAGAAACTGGCAAGGATGAGATGAAATGGCCAGATTTTAGACTATTTTAAGTCATTTTTCTCAAAGCTAGTTAGCTGTATAGTTAGTACTCCATTACAGATACGTACCATAGTGTATTTCAAGTAATCTATTCTTGAACATTTAGGTAGCTCCCAATATTATACAGTTACAAATAATACTTCAATGGATAACTGTATGCATATGTATTTTCATATGCTGGGGGTGTATAATTTGTAGGAATTTCAAGATAAATTCCTGCAAATGGGAGTGCTGGATGAAAGAGTAAGCACATGTGCAGTTTTCTTAATACTGCCCAAATTCCCCTCCGTAGGAGCTGGAAATGTACTACACATGGATTCACTTGGTAATACACTAATACCTTGGAAATCCTGGTGCACTGCTTTTAGATTTCAGGTGTTTGCTAGATATAGTCTCATGATGCTGGAACTCTCCCTCTCACTCCTGCCAAACCTGAATGTTTCTATATATTTTTAAATTTTGCAAATCATGGGAGAAAGGAATTATAAGGAAAAGTAAGTTACTTTACTTACTAAGTGGTGTTGTATCTGGAGGTGGAAAATTCTCAGTAAAGTTGACATTACACAAGTCTGTGCTACAGCAGCAGAAACGGTATGTTCCATTCTGAATTGAGGGAGGGGTGGTAGTTACTACGCATTCTTCATAGTGACACTCCTGGGGATCTCCAATGTGAGACCAACATCCTACAAATTGATATTAATGTAAAATATAACCAAAGTAAAATGAAAATAAACTAAGAAATAACTGAAATAGTTGCAACCAATGTGACAGAATACTTCATGAGTTATAAAATACTCCTGTAAATCAACAGGAGACACATTTTTTTAAATAATAGGAAAATGGCAAAGCATAAATAGGCATTTCATGAGGGTAAAGCCAACAACAAACTGTTAAACTTCATCATTAATATAAGAATTATTAAAGCAACAGTAAGGTTTCATTTTTGTCTACATTAAGTTGATCTAGGTTTAAAAAATAATATATATAATTGTACAAGGATTTCGTAACACTCTCATACACTGCGCGAGGGAATATAAATATAAATAGCATTTCTAAAAAGCCACATAGAAATTTTTATGAACAGCCTTTAAAATATTCATGTTTTATAATCTAATAATTCTACTTTGAGATATGTATTACAAAGAAATAATCAGATAAAATCAAAGGTTTATGTTTGCTAAAGTGGTATGTATTACGGTGAAAACCAGAAAACAACATAATGACCAACAACAGAGTAGTGCATAAGTAAAATGCGGTATGTGTAAACAATGAAACATTGTGCAGGGGTTAAAAATGTTTATTTAAATTGGGAAACATTCATGATATAACTTAAGAGAGAAAAAACTGGGTGTGAAATAATTTATGCAGTATTATCCTAACTTTGAAAAAAAGTAGACACACATATAAACATAGAGGAACATTGAAACACACCCAATAGAATAGAGTAAAAAGAATTCTTAAAAGTATGGAATTGTAGATGTTTATTTTTCTTAGTTCTCTGTATTTTGTAAACATCATACAATAAGGATATAATAATATCATAGTAAGAAAGGTGTTATTAAAATAAGCTAAAAGACAATGTCCATTTACAAATTTGGAATTTATGGGTAAATATATACATGGATACATGCTTCTACAATACTGCTTTTCAGGATAAGGTTTTAATTTACCTCCATGCTTTTCAGATAAACTTCAATTGTATGAAACACAAAGTTATTTCAGATAAGAAAAGTATTACTTGCCTTGTTTTACAAGATTTATGTCCCCTTTTGATTTTTCCCAGAGACCATAGCAGGTGCTACCTTTTGAGCATAATATAGTTCCATTTTCATGAGAGATTCGACTTTCACCTATCCCAAGGTCTTGATAGGGATCTTTAAATGCACATAGACGTTCTTGATTCTGAGAAGCTAAATTAAAGAAAATAAAAGAATAACAAATTAATTTCATGATAAATTTGCAAAATATTATTACATAAAATCTTGAGTCTTTTTAAAAGGCTTTGTAAATTTCCCTACTAAATCCCTAACAAGGGTCAAATAAATTTGTAATTTTATATTTATTCAATGACTTCTCTTTGCTCATTAATTAATTTGTAACCTCCAAATAAATAAGAAGCAAACCTGAAAATTCATTTCCCAAAGACAATTCACCTCTAACACAAATGATTTTAATCTTTTTTTCCTATTATATAATTTTGGTGTCTGAATAAAGAAATATCAAAAAAACATGTCCATGCTCTAAATTATCAAAACTCTAAAACAAACAAATGAACCAGCCTAGAGGACCAAATAATTTTGGGAAATTTCATAGTATTCATTTTTATCATATTTTACAATTAGTTGTAGGAAGCTAAACCTACATCATTAGGCACGGTAAACTAAGAATGAGGAGAGTGACTACAGTTTCCTTTGGAGGGAGACAGAACTATTCTAAAATTAGACTCTGGCAATACTTGTGCAACTCTATATATTTACAAAAAAATAATTCACTTAAAATGAGTGAATTTCATGGTATATAAATTATATATGTTTTTAATTTTTAAAAGATTTTATTTATTTTTAGAGATAGGAGAAAGGAGGGAGAGAGGGAGAGAAACATTAACGTGCAGTTGCCTCTTGCATGCCCCCAACTGGGGACCTGGCCTGCAACCCAGGCATGTGCCCTGACTGGGAATCGAACTGGAGACCCTTTGGTTCACAGGCCCACACTCAATCCACTGAGCTACACCAGCCAGGGTATAAATTATATCTTAATATATTTGTTTTTAAAAACTAAAGCTAGCCCTGACTGGTATGGCTTAGTAGGTTGGATGTTGTCTTGCAAACTGAAAGGCTGCAGGTTTGATTCCAGGTCAGGGCACATGTCTGGGTTGTGGGCCAGGTCCCCAGTGGGGGGCATGTGAAAAGCAACCAATCCATGTTTCTCTCACACATCAATGTCTTTCTCCCTCTCTTTCTCCCTCCCTTCTCCTCGCTCTAGAAATAAATAAATGAAATCTAAAGTTAAAAAAACAAAAAACATGGCTACTAGTGGGCAAAAAGAAAATGACTTTGTTATTAAAATTATGAACATGATAGCCATAAGAAGAAATGCTCAATAATCCCTCATACTTAAGGGACAACCCAATTTAATTTCAATGCCAACCAAACTCTCTCTGTATACATACTCTGATTTAAATTTCAAGAGATCATTTGCTACATAATTTATCATCTAACAAATATTTACCAATATTACTCAGAATACCAAGTAAGTAAAAGGTTATCAAAAGCAATAGTTAATCTTTATTTGGTTTCTTAAACTAGACTTTTCTAATGTGTTCAACTAGTCAGAATAACAGTTTACTACACTTGGCCAATATATATATTCCTCATGGGCCTCTGATCATTTTGGGTGTATCTTATTTGGAATGGCTTCATTCACTAGCACCTTAGGACTGGAGATAATTCATTGAAATGATGTTTCTGAACCTATAAAACTAAGGCTGAAACTTGGAGAATAACTGAAACAGCTAACAACTGTGTGTCCAAGCCCGTCTCAACTCCTGGAGCTATCATCTTTCAAAGTACTGAAGTAGCCAATAGGGTATTCACAAGTAGGTAATACAGAGTTCTCAAGCATCTTATACTGATCTTTTTGAACACAGACATTAATTATTAAATTCAGTAATCACAGATACAATAATTACCAAAAAATAAATGTGACTTGATTTTCACAATTTAAAACCATTTCAGGCAGTCTTCTAAAAGATAATTATTAATATCAACTAAATGGCCAGAAAATATAGTAAAAAAAAAAATTCTAGGACATTAACCTAATTACGATTCTATCATATTTTTAGCACATGTACTCACATATTTAATTCCTCTAATGACAAACTTAATTATACTTACAAATTATCTTACACTTAATACCAGTATTTCCTTAGATTATCCCCTAATTTGCAAATTTATCAAATCATTATAGAAATTAAAGTCAAATATATTTCTATAAAGTATATACAACACAAGATTCAAACTATGAACAAAAACTCTGTAATATGAAAAAACAAACTATCTATGAGGCATAATTCCTTTCTCTTGTCCCACTTCATTTCTTGACTCAAGTTAAATGTTCCTTACCTCCTACTACCAGATATTGAAGTTACATAACCCACTCTTTTTCCCTTTTTGTCTTGTCAGAAAGGTCAGATGAATTTATGAACTCAATATCTCTTGTTTTCCACAACCAAGACATCCTAATTTTTCCCTCTTCTCTTCTTCTGTTATCCATTTTGACTAGAATTTTTCATTGAACACTGAGTTAATGAATAGGGATCTAACTGTACCTGGAAATATACAGAACATACATAAATAAGTGCCTTATTTAATTAAAAAAAGAATAAGAAAAGGTATATCCTTGTGAAAAAAAGATATAAAACAAAAATTTTTGCTCTTCCTGGATCTCTTTTACAACTGTAAAGTAGCTAAAGGCCTGAACACATGTAAAATTTTTTAGTGACATTATTAAATAACTTGGTGGTTGAAACCTAAAATTCTCCTTACAGGAAAAGACAAAAAACCAAGTTCGACGTCCCCTGTGTTTCCCTCTCCCCTGTCCCGCTGAATTGATTATCAAAGCAATAAAGGTACAATTGGAGGGTACTGAATTACATCTTTAATATCCCTCAGTTTTCACTAAGTAATATTTTTCTTAAAATAACTTCAGCCTACTTTTCAAAAATTATTTTATGATGATGACAATAGTATAGGTCAATTGTAATTTGCTATTTTTAAGAACAACTTTCAAATTATGATTTCTCAAATTCTTATACAATATAAAGGTGTTCTAGCAAGAATTCTAACTAAACTGCACTGGTCAAAAAAAATTTATTTTGTAAAACAGTGTTTGTAGCCTTTTAAATGCTATTTGTAGAATCAGTATCAGCAATATATCTGTACAAAGTTTTGAATTCTTCATAAATAATGTAGAAAAGTAGGGATGAAACAAAGAGTACAACGAGAAACAGTATAGCCTAGCATTATATTGTCACAGATCACTTAGTACAGAGACCTGATCATTTACATGTTGTTGTTCTAAATTTGTCAGCTAGACAAATTTTGTCAGTCAAGTGTGGTCAATTAGCTCTTTTAAGGGACATTCTTAACCAAGTATAGTGATTAGACATGAATCTTTTTAAAAAAAGTTGCTCTCCTCATTTTAAAAAGTTGGTATCTGGTTATAATAAACACTAAAACCAATTTGATTAACATAACTATATATCTAAGCAATAATCATCTTGTCCTCCTACCACACAACAATAAATGAAGCTATAAAATAGTATAAATGTGGAGGTAATATTATATTATTTTCCTTCACATATCTAGCCAAATTAATCATTTTCTGTTTACATATACTTCCTGGATCAGTATTTGCTAATCAGATGCAGCATTCAATGACAAGGAACAGATGAAGCATGTATGGTATACTCAGTGGTCTCGAATTTCCCACTTCATGCTCTACCACTATCAAGAAAGTAGGGTGTAAAGATATAGCATAGTCTGATCATGTCTGCATCAGTTAACTGTCATTATAGATATAAATCCATAGTAAGTATTATGCACACACTAAAAAATACTAATTATTTGCTTTCATGAGAAGAGGAAAGGAAAAACTGGCTATTCTAAGTATTAATTATTTGTCCTTTTCCCTTTTTACCAAATATGCTTACATTATTTGAATTTTCATGAAAATATATTCATGTATTATATATATTTCAAAAACAAAAGTATCCTTGAATTACTTATTTTTACATTAAAATTTTTTTCATTTTGAAATAACTACAGATTCATAGGTAGATAGGTAGTTGAAATGAGACTTCTAAAAAAAAAAAATCAACAACCCTGGCTGGTGTGGTTCAGTGGATTGAACACTGGCCTGCGAACCAGGGGTTGTGGGTTTGATCCCCAGTCAGGGCATATGCCTGGGTTGTGGGCCCGGTCCCCAGTGTGGGGCCCATGGGAGAGAGTCACAGATTGATGTTTCTCTCCCTCTCTTTCTCCCTCCCTTCTCCTCTGTCTAAAACATAAATAAAATATATTTTAAAAATCAACAGAATTTTAAAAAAGAAAAATCACATCATATCAATGGATGTAGAAAAAGCATTTGGTAAAATACAACACCATTCATGATTTAAAAAAAAAAAAACCTCTCAATAAACAAGGAATAGAGGAGGACTTCTTCCAGTTGATAAAGCATATGTATCAAAAAAACCTATAGCTAACATCATACTTAATTGTGAAAAAATTGAAGCTTTCCCACTGAGATCGTGAATAAGGCAAGGATGTCCCCTCTCATGAAATAAAAGGAAATAAAAAAGCCCTGGCAGGGTGGCTCAGTTGGTTGGAGCATCATCCTGTACACCAAAAGGTTGCAGGTTTGATCCCTGGTCAGGGGCACATACGGGAGGCAATCTATCTATATTTCTTTCTCACATGGATGTTCCTCTCTCTCTTTCTCTCTCTGTCTCTCAAATCATTAAACATATCCTCAGGTGAGGATTTTTTTAAAAAGGAAATAAGAAGTATACAGATTGAGAAAGAAGATATATGTGAAACTGTCTTTTGGGGGGAATATTAGAGCTAAAAAGAAACGAGCTTCAAGACATGAAAAGATCTGGAAGAAACTTGAAGGCTTATTACTAAGTAAAAGAAGCCAATCTGAAAGAACTACATAATGTATGATTCCAACTATATAACATTCTGGAAAAAAGCAAAATTACAAAGACAGTAAAAAGATCAGGGCTTCAGGGGAGGGAGGGATGAAGGGACAGAGCACAGATTTTTAGGGAAGTTCAACTATTCTATGTATTCCAATGGTGGATACACCTCTTCATACATTTGCCCACAGAATGTACAACACAAGTGAACCCAAGAGTAAACTGTGGACTTTGGGTGATGATCATGTGCTAATGTAGGTTCATCAGTTCTAACAAATGTACCACAGTGATACAGGATGTTGATAGTGGGTCAGTTGTGCCTATGTAGGGAATGGGTTACACAGGAACTCTCTGCATTTTCTACTTTATTTTGCTCTCAACCTAAGACTGCTCTAAAAAAATTAAGTTTATCAACTTTTTAAATGGGGGACTTCTGAAAAATGCAGTAATTTATTTTAAAAAGGAATCTCTGATAAAGAAAACAAAAAGTAACTGTTGGGAATGACTTTTCAGGGACATGAAAAGAAGGTGAGGGTTCTTGAGACTATACCACTCAAATCGCATCTAAAAGGTGGCTGCATGGTCTAATGTATTGATGGTGGAATATTTATTATTTCCTACCACATCAAAGAATTATCAATATTTTATAAGAGGAAAATTCAGACTTTATACTTTATATAATTTTATTAGTTTTCTCATAATTTATGAATAGAGAAAAGAACAAATGCTATCAATATTGAGTGTCTATTCCATTTACTGGCTGCAGAATTATATGCATTTTAGAACACCTTCGATTTTGCAATGGTCAGTGATAGATTAAGAGACATCCAACCATATACTTTACCCTTCTCACACTCCATTCATCTCCTTTATCCCTTCCTCACATCAACCTCTTTCTTATAACCACATATGTTCAGCATGCCAACTTCCTTTAGATGCAGTTTTACAAATATTTAATTGTATTACACAAGTCCTACATATCACAAAAATAAAACCTGGAGCATGTATGGAAAAACCCGCCATAAAGCATTGTTCTTCTTAACATAAACTAGACTCACTCTTTGAAAGTCAAGTCCACAAAGTAAATCTAATAGATTGAATACCTCACTCTGCTTAGGAGTTTGAGTTTATATCTACTGATTTATTTATGTCAAATTAAAGAGGACTTGTGTGTGTGTGTGTGTGTCCCCTTCAACTCACACACAAAAATCTTCTTTAATTTGACTTAAATAATCAGTAGATTTTAAAATAAGTTTCTAAAATGTAGATGGTTCATATCTAATACTTCC
This sequence comes from Desmodus rotundus, assembly GCF_022682495.2. NCBI lineage: Eukaryota > Metazoa > Chordata > Mammalia > Chiroptera > Phyllostomidae > Desmodus > Desmodus rotundus. The sequence continues at coordinate 182,549,150 of NC_071388.1, read as the reverse complement.
AACAGAGTAATAACAAGTGTATTTCTGAGACAATGTCTATAAAGGAAGTCAAAGAAATGAAGCATTTATCCCAAACTGTAAAACCTCTACGGAAGAGATAGAAAGCACATGAGTTGTTGCCAGGGGCTAGGGGAAAGGGGGAATAGCATGTGATTGCTTAACGGGTATAGGTTTTCCTATTGGGGTGCTGAAAAATGTTCTGGAAATAGTGGTAATGGTTATGAATGTACTAAATGCCCCTGAACTGTATATTTCAAAATGGTTAAAATGGTAAATTGTATATTGTATGTACCTTACCAGTTATTAAACAAAGAATACAGTTATTTATTATTAAGCCAGACGTTAAAGAGATTTATCAAATCATAAATGGAAAAAATAAATAAATAAAACCTCTATGGGTATGTCAGAAGTTGAGAGCCAAACCACCATGAATACCAGTCTCTAGTTTATATTCAAACAATTAGGCTCTCATCAACCACTAGAATGTACCACTATTGCTTTATTTCCTATGTCAGAACTTCCATTTCCCTCATCTGCCTCTAGCCAGGATTGATAGGAACAGTTGTAATGAAACAGTGAAGATTTGTCTATCCCCTTCCATCAATTATTGCCTGAAGGTTGACTAGGCAAGGTTTTTTTTTTTTAATCTAGCTAATGACCATCCTAGAATGTCCAAATCAATTCAAAGTTGAGAGTACTTCTTCACTGAATTTTTTAAAATTTTTATTGTTATTCAATTACAGTTGTCTGCATTTTCTCCCCATCCCTCCACCCCACCCCAGCCAAACCCACCTCCCACCTCCATGTCCACCCTCCCCCTTGGTTTTGTCCATGTCTCCTTTACAGTAGCTCCTGCATTTTAAAATGTATAACTTGGTAATATATACTGTAGCTTTGGTCAAAAATTGTATCCTTCTCTGAAACAAGCTAACCTTCCTCAAATTATAGCAAACATTTGTTTACTTGAGAAAGAAAAACATTATACATTTAACTGTCAAATGGAAATTACAATTGGTATCTTGGTGACCCCTCTCAACAACCCTATGAGGTGGGCATTCATCATTTCAATTTCACCAGGAAGGATACTAAGTCATACATAGGGCTAAGGAAGTTATCCCAAGTCACTCAGCTATTAAGTATCAAGATAAAGATTCAAATCCATGTTTGTCTGATTTTAGAGTGCCTATCATTTAAACATTTGGTTAACTTTTCAGAAAATTTAGATTTTTCTTTTTCTTTTGAATTTTAATTATTTTCAATCAACTTTCTAATATTTCCAACTGTTTATAGTAGCAAAAAGCCAAAGGTATAAAGAGTAATCATCTCTGGGTGGACATGACTGAATACAATAACTAATAATAAATTAGAACAATTATAACAATATACTGTAATAAAAGTTTGTGAATGGGGTCTCTCTATCTCAAAAAATCTTACTGTACTCTATTCACCTTTCTTTCCTTGCGATGACAGGAGATGATACAATGCCTACATGATGAGATGAAGTGAGGTAAATGACATAGGCATTTGTGACATAGCAATAGGTTACTACTGATATTCTCACTACACAGCTACTAAGTGACTAACAGGCCAGTAGTGTGTACAGCATGGATACACTGGACAAGAGGATGATTCACATACCTGGTGCACCTGAGCCAGATGGTACAAGATGTCACCATGCTACTCAGAATGGCATGCAATTTAAATGTTATGAATTGAAAGAACCTATGCACCCCTATGTTCATGGCAGCACTACTTATAATAGCCAAGTGCTAGAAACAGCCTAAGAGCCCATCAGTAGATAAGTGGATCAAAAAACTGTGGTACATTTGTACAATGGAATATTGCACAGCAGAAAGAAAGAACTCGTAACTTTTGCGACAGTGTGGATGGAACTGTAGAATATTATGCTAAGTGAAATAAGCCAGTCGGTGAAAGACAAATACCATATGATCTCACTCATAAAGGAATCTAATGAACAAAATAAACTAACAAGCAAAACAGAAACAGAGACATGGAAACATGGAACAGATAGCAGCCAGAGGGGCAGGGGGAGAGGGAAAATGATGGGAAGAAGGGGAAGGGACTAGTCAAAGAACATGTATGAATGATCCATGGACATGGACAACAGTGTGGGGACTGAATGTGGGAGCTGGGGGCCAGATGGGTGAAGGAGGACAAAGTTGGGACAACCGTAATAAAATAACAATAATAATAACAATTAAAATAATAAAACTTATGAATTGTTTATTTCTGGAGTTCTCCATTTAATATTTTTGAACTGCAGGTTAACTGATACCACAGAAGCAAACTGCAAGTAATGGGGGAAGTACTGTAATCAACAGAATTAAAGGTGGCAGGTAGAACTTCTGGAAATGAAGCAATTATAAAGTACTTATTCAAAAAACCTGGCCATGGTATCAACTAGTCTGAGATCCACAATTTGACCAAGTTATTTCCTTGTTTAATTTTCATCTCCAAAATCCTTAAGATAATATATAAAGACCTGCATGCTCTAGCAACTGCAAATCCCCCTAGCTTCACGCAGACAGCAGCTATACAGAATCATTCTCATTCTCACTTGAGAATCTTTGTGCATTCTCTGCCCTTTACCTAGAATGTGTTATTTACTTAACTCCTATTTATCTTAATATTTTTTTTCAAAGGATCTTTTCCTAATCACCCCAGACCAGTGAGGGTAGAACACCTACCAGATGCTCCATAGCATTCTATATATACTTCACACAATTTCCACACTTCTTAGTATTTATAATGTGCCTGACATATTCACCAAATTATAGATTCTATGACAGAAGGGCTTCAGCTCTTGTTCACCACTGTGTCTTCAGCACACAGCATTATAATGGCATTCAATATATGTTTATTGAATAAATGAATGATTGATGTATTTCCTTCCCATATTTTTGCCAAGGACAAAAAGTATTACTAAAACAATTTTTTTTTAATCAGAAAAGGTAGGGCACAACAGCAAAATGAAACTCTATGTCCATGCAAAATCCAGTACAATAGTAGCTTCATTTACAACAGCCCCAAAATGGGAACAATTCAAGTGCCCATAAATTGGTGACTGGATCAACAAAATGCAGTACTATTGAGGAGTGAAAGGAACAACCTACTGACACACTCGACAATACGGATAAATCTCAATATCATTGTGCTGAGTGCAATACACTATACACAAGAACATGTCATATGATTCAGTTTATATAAAATCCTAGAAAATACAAAGTAATATCAATAGTTGTCTGGCGCTAGAGGCAGGGGCAATATCAGACTACAATGTGCACAAGGAATCTTTGGGGAATGATGAAAATGTTTTGTATGCTGACTGGTTGTGGTTTTCACATGTATTACAAGTTATAAAAATTCATCAAATTGTACAGCTTAAATATATGCAGTGTATACTTCTGCTAAGTCCATTTTTTAAAAGGCAGGAACACAATATAAAGCTAATCAAGAACAAGACAACATAGTTCAAGTGAATTTTTCATGCATGTTATAAACAAATTATGTAGAGAGATGTTTTACTGAGTTCCAGAATCTTGTGCCTAATCTATAAGTCTCTTAAAAGCAGGTTTTGTGGATGAATATAAATTTTCCCTTAAGTTTTGGGGGCCAGAATTTTTTAAAACCTTCACTGTCTCTCTAAGCAACCCAAGAGTCATATAATGACCATTTTTCAGTAGCTGTGATATATTTATCTGTACTGGAGAAGTCTAAATGCCTTATCTTTACCCTGGAACAAAGTTCAGAGACTAATTCTGGGTATGTGTGTGTTTGGCTTCTGTTTATCTAAGTGTCAAAATGAACTATCTAAAATACACAACACAGGAACCTTGCAGCAATGGGGCAAATAACTGAATAACTGAAGCAACAGTATCTCTTTCCTAGAATACAAATTTCTCAGGGCTGACACAACTAAAATTTCAGAGTACCACTACAATTCCATTATGAAAATTACAAAAGAAAGAGTGTCTTAAACTAATAGAAATGTCCCTATAAAATTTGATATAAACTAATTTCTAAATTCAATTATAATAAATCAAGTAAGGAAGTTTGTTATTTTTCAATCCTTTCAAAAATGAAATAATTATCCCTTAATTTATATATTTCTACATCCAGATTGTAAGAGATTAAGCCATAATTCTAACTGAGCATTCCCGTATCAAAGACAGAGCAGAGTGGGAAAATTACAATCTTCGTAAGACACCTCCTTAGGATGTTTCTAAATTTGATGCTATGTTGGGAGTCCCTGAAACCACCCCAGAGTTTGGTGATTCACTGGGAGGACTTACAGGACTCAGCACAACATTTTCCTCACAGCTATGATTTAGTATAACAAAATAATACAAACCAAAATCAGCAGAGGGAAAAGTCACTTGATGCCATGTCTAGAGGAAACCAAGTGCAAGTTTTTAAGAGTCTTTTCTCTATGGAGTCCTCCAGGATGCACTGAATTCCTTCAGCACTAAATTGTGACAACACATGTAAAATGTCTAACTTAGGAAGTTCGTCAGACTCACTATGCCAAGTTTTTATTAGGGGATGATCATGTAGGTATTCTCTACTTAGGACATACCAAAATTCCAGTCTTCCGGAAGAAAAGGAAGTGCTCAACATAAATCATATTATTTGTACAGTTTAGGCATAGTAAACAACCCTTATTGGTTATGAAATGGTGGGAACACTCCCAAAATCCAAGTTCTCAGATGCCAGCCAAAAGCCAATCTTGAAGCAGACCTTTCTAAGGATAACAAGCTTGCTATGTTAACTCTATCTGCGTACATACCTACAGAGAAAGTCAACCAAAAGCTGATTAAACATACACAGACCCACATACTCAACAACTCTGAGCTGACAAAATATGTCAGATAATCCAAGCTCTCCCAAACACCAGTAAGATACCAATTGCTCTCCCCAAACTCAGGGCAACAGTAAACCATAGAAAAGCAGATAAGCCAGGCCCAAGCCTCCAGGAGGCTTACACTGATATATCCTGAGGCCTACTATAATCAGTCACTAAAGAGTCAGTCAAATATTTATTAAATACCTGTTATACGCCAGGGACTATTCTAAATCTGGAGATATTGTGGGAATAAGGTGCAGTTTATATACATAATAGATGGTGACCCTAATCTCAAAGTTCTTATATTCTAGTAATAGAAAGAGGCAAATAACAAAACTGTGTGGAGATCAGGAGCGAGTCTCCCACAACACCACTCTGGCATGCAGATTATTTTGGGTGAAAACAATTAAAGCCCAACAAACTGAGAAAGTTTTTTTATACCTCCCTCTTTCCTTTCTTAAAGAGATTCAGATAGAAAAACCTACTGTAAGAAAGGAACCTTAGTATATTCACCATAGCATTTTCATTTTAGGACATATGAATTAAGTTGTTAGGTAGGTTGCATGCAAATATTTGTTCACTAGATTCTCCTATCCCATTGTTTCTAAGTTGGCTGGAAAGAATTTGTTTGCTACTTTCTCATCTACCTGTGAATTGTCTACTTACCTTTGAAATCCCAGACCCCTTTCCCACTTTTCTCTTTTGTCCAAAATGACATATATACCCTATTTTGCCTCACTGTCTTTGGAATTTTCATGCTTATGTGAATGCCCCAGGTACATGTATTAAAATTTGATTTTCTCCTGTTAATTTGAAATATGTTGTTTAAATTATCTGACTGACCAGAAGAACTAAGGGGTAAGAGGCAAGTTTCCCTGGCCCCCGACAACTGTAAACAAAGAAATATATAAGAATTTCATAGGAAGGCTTTTGATGACCTGGTTTTCCTCTCATGTTGCAATTAGTTGTCATTCTCAGTAGCTACTCTTACAAGAAGAGTAAATTTTAGAATATCCTAAAAAGTCTTCATTTACATAATTAAGCACAGCTTTCCTGGAAAGCAGCTTGGTGTTTCATATTATTTTAATATGGATGCTTTTAAACCCCCAAATTGCCATTCAAGTTTTTATACTAAGGAAATAGAGAATATGTAAATATGTACAAGTGTATTTAATTGGAGCATCATTCATAATAATAAAAGTCAAAAATAATGAGTGCATTAATCATAAACATTAGGTTTCAAAATCATGGTACATCTAAAATAAATACTATGCAGCCTTGAAAAACTGTTTAGATTTGATTTGCTAACATTGGAAAAAGAACTAATTACATTTTTAAATGTAACACCATTTTAAACACCGTCATAATATAATTCCATTTTTGTAAGTGTGTCGAGAGAGTTTAGAAGGATATATTCCAAAATGTGGTGGGATTATGAGTTGGTACTATTTATATACTCTTGTAAACAACAGTATAAATGGAACCTGAGCTGCCATGCCAGAGGAACTGCCTTGCACATCTCATGCCTCTGAGGACTTTAACATCATATTATAATTTTGTGGCCAAATACTCATTTTTGCAATTTGGACTGTGATTTTGCCTGCATAACAAACAGCACTCTTTGTTTTTGCAAGATGCAAGGGAGCAGAGACCTTGACCATATCTTATTTTATAAAAGCCCTACTGGAACTAAGATGTTTGCCACATCTTGTAACACCACCTGCTGATGCTGCTAGGCTAATTTAGCTGAGACTCAACAATCCTGATGCCCTTAACTAATCAGAAAATGTGTAATGTATATTATTATTTCCCTTGCCAACCAATCCCCTAAAAATCAGCTTCTTGCGTTTTTTTGCCTTTAAAAACCCTGCCCTAACTCCCCTGCTCTGGAGCATATTTTCCGTTTATGCTGAAGGCTTTATCTCCCTGGTTTGCAAACCATATATAAATAAAACTCTCTTTTGCCTCTCAGAGGGTCTTCTGGATTTTTTGTTCACACTACTATATTAAACTAATATGATATCAAAACTGAAGGCCTAACTGGTTTACAGACAGACTATCAACTAGCAAAAACAGAAACAAACATAAAATTCTAGCAATTACAAATTACTATGCGTATTTAATTATATAGCATTCTCTCACTAGTATATTAATTTTCAAGTTTAAAATTCTTTATAGAAATTACGCTTGTATATCTTAAAGGATATCTATTTAAAAAGAATTGAGACACTATCTTGAAGTATTTGGTGATGGAACGTAGCAAGATTGTCACATGTTTACTTTTAAATATGTCTAATTCATTAAGAACATTATTTGGGTTTATTTTTTAAATATTAAAAGCATAAGATATATTTCTAAATGGAGAGTTAATTCTAGGGGTAAAGAAAGGCAAATAAAAGAATGGACTGTTTAATCCAAAGCCATATTGATCACATTTCTAGGTGCTATAAAAAAAAAAATTGACAACCTCCATAAAAACATTTTATTGAAATGAGTCTGACACATAGAACACACTCACTAAAGTCTTCAAAGATCATGATGTCACTACATATATAAATATAAACACAGAAACAACCCAGGCAAGCATGTGGAGCAACTGAAACTCTCATTAACTGCTGGTAAAAATGTAAGACAGCACAACCACTTTGGAAAAGTTGGGCAGTTTCTTATAAAAGTAAACATACTAACCATGCTACTCAGCAATTTCCCTAAGTACTCCATGAAATGAAAACATATGTATACAAGACATTTATTTATTGAAGCATTATTCACAATAACCTAAAGAATACTACTCAGCAATAAAAAGACATAAACTACAGACCCATGCAACATGGGTAAATCTAAAAAACATATGGTAATGAAATAAGTCAGACACAAAAGACTACACACTATATGATTCTACATGTGAAACAATAAACCAATAAAACATGGTGTAATGTGGAAAACACTGAAGTGAAAATCAAAATAACAGGTCTTTCTAATGATATAATGGAACACAGAGTTTTGTTTTGTTAAAAATCAAAAGGCCCAACTTTTATATTTTCAATCTATCAAGGTTTTCTTTTTTAATTTTCCTATCACACTAATTCATAAAGGCCTTTTCCTTCCAGAGACTTGATGTACCGCACTCACTTCTATTTTTTTAAATTTGCTTAGTCGCCCCCCAACCCTTGATAAAGACTTTATTTTTTAGAGTAGTTTTAGGTTGACAACAAAATTGAGGGTAGGGTACAGAGATTTTCCTTATACCCTCTGTCCCCACACATGCACAGCCTCCCTTATTATCAACATCCTCAGTGAGGAAAACCTTCCCTGAGAGTTATTTAGCAAGATTTTTAAGGAAATAACCCATTTCCTGTTTGAAAGATTAAAATTTCATGAAATTTTGCTGAGTAAAGTTGTATTATTGTGAATAGAAAAACAGTAGAAATCTAGACTGCCAAAAAGTGTATGAACAGAGAATAATAGTGATTTCTTTCTCTAAGGCAGTGAAGTTCTCAACCAGGGGCTATTTTATCCCTCAGGGGACATCTGGCAATGTTTGGAGACAATTTTAGTTATCACAACTGCAGGTGGCGGTGCCACTGGCATCTGTGGGTATAGGCCAAGGATGCTGCTAAAAATTTTAAATGCACAGAACGCCCACACAAAAAAATTATGTTTTTTTCTTAATCCCTTCACCTTTTTCTCCTAGCTCCCCAACCCTCGTCCCTCTGACAACTGTTAGTCTGTTCTCTGCATCGATGAGTATGTTTCTGTTCTGTTTGTTTACTTTGTTCATTAGATTCCACATACAAGTGAAACCATATGGTATTTGTCTTTCTCTTACTGACTTATTTCACTGAGAATAATACTCTCCAGGTCCATTCATGCTATTGAAAAAGGTAAGATTTCCTTTTTTTGGCCAAGTAGTTTTCCATTGTGTCAGTGTACCAGTTTTTTTATCCACTCATCTACTGATGGACACTTGGGCTGCTTCCAAATCTTGGCTACTGTAAACCAACACTGCAATTAAAATATAGTAGTACATACATTCTTTCAAATTAGTATTCCAGGTTTCTTTGGATATATTACCAGGAGTTGAATCATTGGGTCATAAGGCAGTTCCATTTTTAATTTTTGAGGTAACTTCAAACTGTTTTCCACAGTGGCTGCATCAATCTGCATTCCCAACAGTGCACGAGGGTTCCCTTTTCTTGGACATACAAGTAAACACAAAGGCATATTCTTTCTTGAACCAATCCTGAATAATCTTTTTATGTGATACATATAAGAAATCTCATCATTCCGACAGGGATGGTCATTATGAAAATGACAAACATTCAAAATTGTTAGTGAGGATGTAGAGAAATCAGAACATTCATACGCCACTGGTGGGAAATAAAAACAACACAAATGCTTTGACAAACAGTCTGGCAGATTCTCAAAAGGTTACCTCTATGTTTAACCATTTGTCATTGTTCATAGTAATTAATTTCCTAGATATGTACCCAAAAGAATTGAAAACATATATCCACATAAAGACTTGTACACAAACATTGAAAGCAGCACTAATCATAAGAGACGAAACTTCAAAACAACCTTTTATCAACTGATGAATGGATAAGTAAAAAAGTGATATACCCATACAATGGATTTTTGGATGATTAAAAAAAAAAGAAGTACTCATATGGACTTTCTAAGAACCCCAAATAGACAAAACAATCCTGAAAGAGAAAAAACAAAGCTGGATACTTCAAACTTCCTGTTTATAAAACACTGCAAAGCTGCAATAATCAAAACAGTATGGTACTGGCATAAAAACAGATTTATACAACAGAAGAGAATACAGAGCCCAGAAATAAACCCTCCTATATATATATATATATATATATATATAGGAGGATTTATATAACCCTCCATATAATAATCTCCAAATAATCTCCAAACAATCTTCATTTCAATAAGTCTTTCCAAGACTACACAATGGGGAAAGAACAGTCTCTTCAATGAATGATTCTAGAATAACTGAATACCCAAATGCAAAAGAAAGAAATTGGATCTTATCTTACACCATATATGAAATTAACTCAAAATGTATTAAAGACCTTAAATAAGTTAGAATTATAATATATTACTTGGAAAGCAACAGAGAAGTCAACTTTCCCATAAAAGTGCAAGAATTTTTTCTACATGAAACATCTCTAGTAGATGATCTACTTAAATGTTTTCAGAAGCCTGCTAATTCAAAAGATACACCATGTTCTGTTGCAAATCACAAGGCCAAGATGCAAATAAGATCTCTTTATCAAGATAAAATAGGTTTTTCATGAAACTGACCAATCTATTATTACCAATGATGTGCTATTTATAGTTAAATTGGAACAGTATAAAAATTCTTTTCAAGTCATAACCTAGTACACACACTATAAAAACATATAAGTGAAACAAAATCTTCATAAACCAGTATTTATTCTTGTTTTCTTTCTTTTTATTTTTTTAATATTTTATTCATTTATTTTTAGAGAGAGGGGAAGGGAGGGAGAAAGAGGGAGAGAAATATCAATGTGTGGTTGCCTCTCGAGCAAGACACACATTGGGGACTACTAGGAACTTGGCCCACAACCCTAGCATGTGCCCTGACTGGGAATCGAACCAGCGACCCTTTGGTCCACAGGCTGGCACTCAATCCACAGAGTCAGGGGATGCTCAGCCAGGGCTCTTTTTCTTTTCTAATGCTAGTCACAGCCCAAAGATAACTCAGATGCTCAGGAGACAAAACTCCCAAACCACCATAGAAGTACAGCTCAGTATAAATTACATCTTTTTAAATGGAAACACAGTAGTAAACATGGATTCTTATTGCTCCCAACCCATTGGTTAGGTTAACTGCAACTGATTTTGCACTTACCCTCTTTAACCAGGTGGCTGTATTTAAAAAAATTTTTTAATTGATTTTAGAGAGAGAGAAATGAAGGAGTAGAGAGAGAGAGAAACATCAATTTGTTGTTCCATTTATTTATGCTTTCATTGGTTGCTTCTTGTATGTGCCCTGACCAGAGATCGAACCCACAACCTTGGCATATTGGGACAACACTCTAATCAAATGAGCTAACTGGCCAGGGATATGAGGCTGTATTTTTTAAATCAAATTCAAGTTTACTGCCATCCCTGTGCTCATTATTAAAGAATTTATTGGGGAAGGTGAGAGTGTGGTGATCTTCCATTCACATATACACTTCTTACACACACACAATACTGATACATATGCCCATACATAAAGGATAGGTGGGTGAATATTTACTTTCTAGAACTGACACTTCTTTCAATTAATCTACATATCTACTATAATCATAGCTATATACTCTGTGTAACCACATCTACAAATGTTCCCGAGAATGAATGCAACCAGTTATCAGTTTGGGAAACACAAGTTCACTTTTAAATAATTTCTCTCAAGTTATATTTTTCTTCCTATTTGTAATATGTTCTCCCTCTCTTGCTCTTTCTTTTTCCTCAGAAATAACAAATTTCAGCCTTTGACAAAAATCCAGTGAGTTATTCTAACAGGAAAAAAATATTAACATCGCCGATTCAAAATGCCAAGACATTCATTTAAGGTAGGCCAAGGCCCTTGTAAAAAACCTTAGGATCTAAGCCATGGTTCTAGTCAGGAAAATATGACCACAAGAGCATCTTTGCTGTTCCCTTCCAGAGGTGCTCACTATCTGCTGCTCTACCACAACACTGTAATTAGACAATGTCTCTAATGAACTGGGCTTTAGCTTTTACCTCTATTCCAAGGGGTTTTAAATCTAAAGGCTTCAAAATTTTGTACAGGTAAATATGTGCATTTTTTAAATGGGGAGATGCCCATAGCTTTTATCTTAAAGGAGAAAATCTCGAGGTGTGGCAGACATTGTAAAGAATCTTGATGTGTATCTCTTTATCATCCAGCAAAACTGTCTGCTGTCCAGCAACTACATCTTTTCCTCAAGGAAACGAACTATGACTTTATTCCAGTTAAAACCACTGCAACTTTCCCCAAGGATATTTATTAGGTAGAGCATATAATATCAACAAAATACACTGTGAAACACAAAAAAAGAAGAATCTATTCAAGCTACAGGAAGTTAATCTAAAAAATTAAAATATTACTCATGATCCAAACTACTTCTGGATATGCCAGCTGACAGGCAATTTGTCTGACTTACAATGAATGCTACAGTTAGTGAAAAGATGTGCCTCCTCCTTGTCATGAATTCAGGTGAGCTCAGAGACATTACTGAATTTTGGCAAGACCTTCAAGCAATTTTGTTCAAAAGACTACATTTTTTAAGTAATTGAGTTAACTTCAATCCAACAGAATTTCTTCATTATCATTAAAGATAATGATGTGGGTCAATAATATTGTAATAAATATGTACAGTGCCAGGTGGGTACTGGAAATACTGAGGAGGAATACTTTGTAAAGTATATGATTTACTGTATTATGCTGTATACCTGAAACTAATACAAAATAACATTAAATGTAACTATAACTGAAAAATAAAATAAAAAGATCATAATGTGCATGACTATATTAATTTCCTAGGACTAGGGAACAAATTATTATAAACTGAGGGACCTAAAACAATGGAAATTTATTGTCTCACAATTCTGGAGGCTAGAAGTCCAAAATCAAGGTGTCAATAGGGCTGTGCCACCACTGAAACCTGTAGGGGAGAACCTTGCTTTGGCTTGTCTAACTTCTAGCCAGCAATCTTTAGGTGTTCCTTGGCTTGTGGGTGGTATCACTCCAAACTCTGCCTTGGTCATCACGCTGCATTACCCCAGTTGTATCTCTGCCTTTACCTTTTCTTTTCCTTTTTTCAAAAGTTATGTTTGTTTATTTATTTTTAGAGAGAGGGGAAGGGAGGAAGAATGAGAAGGAGAGAAACATTGGTATGTGAGAGATACATCAATTGGTTGCCTCTCCCATGCCCCCAGCTAGGGACCTGGCCCGCATCCCAGGAATGTGCCCCTACTGGGAATTAAACCAGCGATCTTTCAGGTTGCAGGCCAGTGCCCCATCCACTGAGACACACCAGCCAGGGCTGTCTTCACCTTTTCTTCTAAGTACACCACCAGTCACAATGGATTAGGGTGACCCTAATTCAGTATGATCTCATCTTAACTTGATTACCTCAGCAAAGACCCTAGTTCTAAATAGGGTCACATTCACAGGCACTGGGGATTAGAACTTCAATATACCTTTTAGGGGGACACAATTCAACCCACAATAACTATTTTTCTACTAAATTGATCACCCACAGGTTTATTTCTATATGTAATTAGATGTTTACATGCCTGTTTTCCTACCATGACAACATAAAGTTGTATATTGCTGTATGCAGTAATCACTATTCCTTACCTTAGCATTCTAATGCCCTTAAAAAGACAGAAATCAAATGAAAAAGGAAGGACTGCCCTATTTTCTAAAAGGCCCCTGAATTAATATTTTAAGACTGACTAATCTATGTCTAAATAGAAGCTTATCTATAGCAACTGGAATTCCAACAAAACTTCCTAAAAGAGTGGCTTTGTAATCCAATTTAATGAACATTTTTCAGCTCTCACTTCCATTAATTGCCCCAAAGATATATGGCATTAATAACTATATATACCTCCTTGGCTTTAAACCTTAATTTTTAATCTTGATTTTCTTATTTCTCTGGCTACTTCTTAGTATATTTTAAAAGCCCCGCCACCACCTCTCTGGACTTCCTAAATGTCGGTAATCTCCAGGGTTTTACTCTGATCTCTTTTCTATTCACTCTATACTCCATCCCCTGAACAACCCACTAGTTTCAAATACCAGCTCTTCACTAATGACTTAAAAATCTCAAACTTAAACCCTTTTCCTGAACTCCAGAATAATACATCAAATAAGTGGTCAGACATTTTAACTTGGTAACCTCAGACTCAGAATTTCCCAAAATGAATTCATCATTTTCCCCTCTCTCCATTTTCAAACCTGTTACTTCTCTTGCAAATGGGGGGGGGGGGGGGTTGTGAAAAGGTGATAGTAAGGATGATAACTAAGAGGCAGTACTGTTTTAAGGTTAAGAGCATAGAATTTAGAGCCAGATTGCATGGATTTAAATCTCAGCCCTACAGTTACTAGCTGTGTGACTTTGTAGTTTTAGCAGTGTATGTTTCTAAAAGCAAAAATTAAGCCAAATATTATGGCATCACTAGACTCTACTTCTATCTATTCTCTCATGTTTTCCCTGAAATTCTCATTTTCTTGAAACGCAATCTAGATATGTTCCTGTAACCTACTCCTCATGATTTCATTTCCATCAGGAACCATTTTCACCCAAGTGACAATATCCAATGAAAAATTACACTTAATAGCCCTAAAGTGCCTGGAGGTCCAATAAAGATAAAATTTACACATAAATCCTGCTTGCCTCCAATCTAGCCATGCAACACTCCTGAATATCCTAGACAGCTGCTACTTTACTAGCTGCATATGGTTATATAATTTTAACCTCACTGGCCTACAGAATATGGTCAGGTCAAACTTCAAAGTAGCCAAGTACACTGAACAGTTAAGAATCACTTTATCATTTTAGTTTAAGAAATACTGATCTTTTGCTATCTTTGGTATGTTTTTGATTAAGGTGAAAACTTGCAAAGCAAATGCCAACACTATATGATAAAATGACTTTAAATACTTTAAATGAAAACCTAAGAAGCTGAACAGATATACATATCTGTTACATATTAGATAATATCATCTAGGATCACATTAGATTTAAAATTATAAAATGAATAGTCAACACAGCATATAATTACAGAAAGAATGAGGGAGGCCATGCCTTATAGTCAATTCATTATTGATGGCTAATGCAGGATTTTTCAATGTCAGCATTTCTGGTCTTTTGGGGCACGTAATTCTTTGTTGTGGGGGTTGTCCTGTACCTTGTAGAATGTTTGGCAGCATCCCTGGCTTCTGTCCAGTAAATGTCAGTAATATCCCCTAGCTGTTACAACCAAAAAAGTGTCTCCAACTATTGCCAAATGTCCTGGATACAAAAGTCACTCCTGATTTAGCATCAACCACTGCGCTAATAAAATAAAACATTGTGATACAGAATAACTTCAAATAAATATTAAGAAGTAAATCATTACCTGATATTAGGTAGTACTTTCTATTTATACGTGAATATGAAGAAACTTTCCCCACATTTATGGTCTGAAAATTAACAGTATTTTAAACTATGAAATGAAAACAAATCCCAAGGGAATTTTCTGACTGCACGATCCCTTAATAAGCCATCTCTTCCTAAACAGGAGAAGAAAACTAACATTTGTGATACAAAATCTATTATGCTGTACTGCATCATACTAGTTATTTTAAATAATTTATTATGGCCCTGGCTAGTGTGGCTAAGTGGATTGAGTGCCAGCCTATAAAACGAAAGGAAACTGGTTTGATTCCCAGTCAGAGCAAATGCCTGGATTGGGAACTAGGTACCCAGTTGGGGGCTGCAAGAGGCAACCCATTGATGTATCTCTCCCTCTCTTTCTCCTTCCTTTCCCCTCTCTCTAAAAATAAATAAATAAAAGAAATTATTATGTTTAATGATAAAAACCTTACAGTGATTAAGTATAATGTTTATATATAAATAAAATACTTCTGAAAGAATGTAAGAAACTGGTATAATGGTTGCCTTGAAATATGAAGGCAAAGAGTAAAATAAGATTTGGAATCAGTAAAAATTAGTAGTCATAAGCCCTTCTTCAGCACCTGACTTAACACATTATCAATCTCATTCTATGATGCAATTAACTTAGCTCATTCAACAATTCTTGAATATCCATATATTCAAACTCCAAGAAATATAAAGAAGAAAGAGTCCCTCCTCTCAAGAAATGTATAATCTAATGGCAAAGATAGCTATGTAAACAGTGAATCATAAAAAGAATTTAACAATTCTTTCAACAAATGCTGAATACTACTATGGACTGATGTGAATCCCCCCCAAAACTCAGTGTATCCCCTAAAATTCAGTATAACCCCCACTGTGACTATATTTGGAGACAGGACTTTTAGAGGGTGAAGTTACATGAAGTAAAAAGGGTAGAGTCCTAATCCAATAGCATTATCAGTCTTGTAAGAAAAGTAAAAGAGAGAGATTTCTCTCTCTTTCTATAGCACATACCAAGGAAAGGCTTTGGGGTCGCACAGTGAGAAGGCAGCTGTCTGCAAGTCAGGACAAGGTCCCTCACCAGAACCTGACCGTGTTGGTAACCTGTCTCGGACTTCAATCCTCCAGAACTGTGAAAAATAACTTTCTTTTGTTTAATCCATCCAGTCTATGGTATTTTGTTGTATAATTAATTAATTAATTAAATATTTTAGAGAAGGGGAAGGAAGGGGGAAAGAGAGGAAGAGAAACATCAGTATGAGAGTGAAACATCGATCAGTTGCCTCTTGTTCGTGCCCTGACCAGGTACAACCTAAGCATGTGCCCTGACTAGGAATCAAACCAGCGACCTTTTGCTTTACAGTATGCCACCCAACCAAATGAGCTACACCAGTCAGGGCTTGTTGTGTAATATTGTATTAAGCAGACTAATACAAATAGTGTGCCAGAAACAACACTAGGGATTGGAGTTAAGAAATACTTATTCTGAGTTCAAGAAAAAAATTCTGCTTTCAAGGATTCCACTCTTTAATAGGTAAGAGTACAATGTGATAAAAGCTCTACTAGAAACAAACAAACAAGCAAATAAATAAATGGACTAAGACAAGTCTAACATTGCCTCATCCCTCTAGGAAATATCAAGTAATATTTTAAATGTCCACATCACAGAGATGTAGTTTGAACTGAAGTGTAGTAGACAAGGAAGGATTCCCAAGGCAGACCAGTAGAGAAGAAAATTCCAAGCAAGAGGAAAATTCCAAAAACAAAAGCTTGGAGAGAATGTGTTAAGTTCCAGTAACCATAAATAGTTCAGTATTGCTGGAATGTAGACCAAGGAAGAGAGTAGTAGGAAATGATGCTGAAAATATAAGCAGGAACCAGATGATGGATGTGCCGTGATAAGGAGATTGAACTGCATTTTGTGGGCCACAGGGAACCACTGAAGAATTTTAAGCAGGGGAATAAAATGAACAGATTTGTATTTTAGAAAAGTACTCTGGCAGAGTATAAAAAAGAGATTGGGGGAGGGAGAAAAAAGAGGAATTGTACCAGTTAGAAAGCCACTGCTACAATAATCCAGACAGAAAAATGACAAAGGCAGAAACAGAGAAATAAGAAGAAAGGAATAATTAGAGAAATATTTATAAAGCCAAATTAAACTAGCACAGGCCTTGAAGTCACACAAAAAATTTAACATTTAGCCTTACTTGGTCTCTTTGAATTTTAGTTCCCTTACCTGTATAATGATAATTTTTTTAATCCCAAGAGTTATTGTAAGACTTGAGAAAATAATTTCTGTATGCTACATATACTATGGTTGTTTCTAGATGTTAATTTCCTGATAATGGCAAGATTACCTTGGTGACTAGTTGGACATTCTGGTGAAAACAGGTGTGGAAGTTAAGAGAATAATCAAGAACCAATGATGACTCCTGTGTTTGTGGCCTAGGCAATGAGGGTAAAACAGCTGTATCATTAACTTGGCCAGGAAAATAAAGGAAGAATAATTTTGGAAGGAAAAGTGCCATGACAGAAGTAAATAAAATGCTACAGTCTCAAGCAAAAACTTCTAGCTAGAGGCATGAGGAAAGATGGAGTGGATTTGTGGTAGACCCAAAAATTAACCAAGAGGTAACAAAGGCATTCAAGTACATTATGGAAAAAACCCCCAGAGGAATAGGAACTTTAAATCATTAAGTTTCGATGAACTACAGAGAGAGTGAGGGGTGGGTGTGTGTCTGTGCATGTGTGTATTAGGGAATGAGTAACAGGAAAAGAGGCACCCTCCCTTTAGTAAAGGAGCATCCTTATCTCCAAAGACAGAGGGACACCTAGAGGAATCCAAATGAAAAGACCTTTGGGATCCCCCAATTTATTAACTTATTACATTTAGCACTTTCCGTTTGTCCTATAACATTTTTCTACAACTTTCTACCCTTCATCAAACCTAGTATAAAAATGCTCATGCTTATCTACATCTTTGGGTCTTCATTTGCTTAGGAAGGCTCATGTGTCATGTTAAATAAGTTTGTGTGATTTTCTTGTTTATCTGTCTGTTACAAAGCCCAAGCAAAGAACCAAGAGAAATAAAAGGAAAATATTTTTCCTTCCTTACAGTATCATTCTATTTGCAACGTGTGAGAGTCAGAATCTCAACCTAACATTTCCGGTCAAACTGAAAAAAAAAGCCTATATAAACAAAGATAACAGAAAATGAAGTAAACTGAGAATTCAATAGCTACAATGATTTTTGCATCAAGCAGTGTTAGAAACTGATAAATCAGTAACAGTTGGAAACACCAAGATATATCAGAATTAGCACAACGGAATCTTTTAAAATCTTAACTATATTAAGAAGATGAGTCTCATGTTGTGCACAGATCCCATATATCAAAGCACAAAGTTTTTCAGAGGCTTTTATTTTAGCCACCCTAAAATAACTCGAACATAGCACAGAAGCACCTGTAAATGTATACTAGTACAAGGGAAACCATGAATAAAACATGACATATTCAGCCAGGTAGAGTCTTAGTATGTCTAATTTACTGATTTAATTTTTTTGCTGTTGTTTTCAGGTTAAACTTGAGAGCTGAAAAAGGATTTTAAAATCCACATAAAACAAAGTCTATTCAAGCTCAAAAATCGAAACTTGCATTTCAAAAATTTCTGACACACAATTCTAGAAATTTCTGCACTAGCCTTTATTATATTCAGAGAATACAGAAATGTATATTCAGTTTCTGTAAGGTAAGCCTTTCTATCTTGATCAATACATTCACAGAAGTTCCCTTCAGCTTGCTCTTTCCTGTGTTATATTAAAACTTTCCTAATAGCTTAATTGACTATCTTATCATGCAATCTCTACACCAAGTTAAATGCTCCTCATTTTTCCCCCAACATCAAACCATTACACCTGTGGAGCCTAGTTATTAACATCTCTTTCATGTACAGGGCTGAAACATCTAGACAATCTTTCTTCTCAACCATTTGCTTTCTGTACTCTAATACACACACCCCCGTCCATCCACAATGATGAGGCAGAGAATTTTGTTTTGCTCCTTTGCTCAAATATAAAGGCTCAATCCAAAGCTGGGTTTATCTTCTTTTCTTAAGTCTAAGATTTTAGTCAGATAAGGCAGTTACTTATTTTAGTTTCAAAGATTTTTTTAATTTTTTTATTTTTACAGAGACAAGGAGGAGAAAAAGGAAAAGAAATATTGTGTGAGAGATACATTCATCAATTGCCTCTCACACGCCCCCAACTTGAGACCTGGCCCACAAGCCAGGCGTGTGTCCTAACCCAGAATAGAATCAGCAACCTTTCAATTTACAGGTTCACATTCAATCCCCTGAGCCACACCTGCCAGGGAAAGGCAGAATTTTTTAAAATGATGATTATATAAACAAAATACTTAGGAAGAGGAAAAGACACCTTTTGTAACAATTTTAAGGTAAAAATTTGTCAAGGCTGAATGAATCTGCCTAATGAGTTCATTGAAATTCAGTCATAAGCTTTGATGACTGTATCGTTTTACTACCTAATGAACTACCACACTATTTTTAGATTTGGGGACTTCTGGACAAGATGGAGGCGTAGGTAGACACTGCCTCCTCACACAACCAAAAGAAGGACAACAACAATTTAAAAACAAAAAAACACGAGAACTCTCACAAAAACAAACTGCATGGAAGTCTGACCACAGAGGAGTTAAAGAAGAAACATTCACCCAGACCAGCAGGAAGGGTGAACACAGGCAGCTCTGTGGAGAGGACTCGAGGCAAGGTGGTGGCTGGTGGATTGGGCGAGGCAGTGGCTTGCAGACTGGGTGGTCCCACATTTGCATGCAGATAAACCCAGAAGAACAACTAGGGAGCAGGACAGACTGCACAACCCAGGGTTCCACTGCGGGGAAATAAAGCCTCAAAAATCTCTGACTGAAAACACCTGTGGTGGTTGAGGCCACAGTGGGAGAAACTCCCAGCCTCACAGGAGAGTTCGTTGGAGAGACACACAGAGTCCTAGAACATACACAAACCCATCCACCCGGGAATCAACACCAGAAAGGCCCAATTTGATTGTGGGTAGCCGAAGAAGTGACTGAAAAACAGCAGAGAGTGGAACAAGCAGCACTGCTCCCTCTCGGACCCCTACCCCACATACCTCATGACACCACAGTGACATGGGTTGCCCCGCCCTGGTAAACACCTAAGGATCCACCCCTTACTACACAACAGGCGCACACAAACAAACAAACAAAAAAATGTCCCAAATGAAAGAACGGTTCAAAGCTCCAGAAAAAATATAACTAAGAGACAAAGAGATAGCAAATCCATCAGATGCACAGTTCAAAACACTGGTTACCGGGATGCTCCAGGAACTCACTGGGTACTTCAATAGCATAACAAAGACCCAGGCAGCAATGAAGGTCACATTATGTGAAATAAAGAAAAATCTACAGGGAACCAACAGCGACGGGAAGGAAACCGGGACTCAAATCAAGGCTTTGGAGCAGAGGGAAAAAAGAAACATTCAACCAGGACAGAATGAAGAAACAAGAATTCAAAATAAAATGAGGAGAGGCTTAGGAACCTCCAGGACATCTTGAAACGTTCGAACATCCGAATCATAGGGGTGCCAGAAGGAGGAGAGGAAGACCAAGAAATTGAAAACGTATTTGAACAAATAATGAAGGAGAACTTCCCCAATCTGGCAAAGGAAATAGACTTTCAGCAAGTCCAGGAAGCTCAGAGAGTCCCAAAGAAGTTGGATCCAAGGAGGAACACACCAAGGCACATCATAATTACATTAGCCAAGATTAAAGATAAGGAGAGAATCTTAAAAGCAGCAAGAGAAAAGGAGACAGTTATCTCCAAAGGAGTTCCCATTACACTATCAGCTGATTTCTCAAAAGAAACCTTGCAGGCAAGAAGGGGCTGGAAAGAAGTATTCCAAGCCATGAAAGGCAAGGACCTACATCCAAGATGACTCTATCCAGCAAAGCTATCATTTATAATAGAAGGGCAGATAAAGTGCTTCCCAGATAAGGTCAAGTTAAAGGAGTTCATCATCACCCAGCCCTTACTATATGAAATGTTAAAGGGACTTATCTAAGAAGTAGAAGATGGTCAAAAATATGAACACTAAAATGACAACAAACTCACAGCTATTAACAACCAAACCTAAAAAAAACTAAAAACGAAAATGAACTAAGCAAACAACTAGAACAGGAACAGAATCACAGAAAAGGAGATCACATGGAGGGTTATCAGTGGGGGAGTGGGAGGGAGAGTGAGGGGGAAAAGGTACAGAGAATAAGTAGCATAAATGGTAGGTAGAAAATAGACAGGGGAAGGTTAAGAATAGTACAGGAAATGTAGAAATCAAAGCACTTACATGTACGACTCATGGACATGAACTAAAGGGAGGGAGGGAATGCTGGGGGGAGGGGGTGTGCAGGGCAGAGGGGAATAAAGGGGGGAAAATGGGAACACTGTAATAGCATAATCAATAAAATATATCCAAAAAATAAGTAAAAATAAAAATGATAAAAACAAAACAGTATTTTTAGATTTGTAAGGCAAACATACCTGTCTTTTCCATTTTTTTAAAATTTTATGTATTTATTTTTGGAGAGACAGGAAGGGAGGGAAGAAAGAAAGGGAAAGAAATATCTATGTGAGAGAGAAACATTTATTGGTTGCCTCTCGTACACACCCTGACCAGGTCCGAACCTGCAACCCAAGCATGTACCCTGACCAGGAATCAAATCAGCAACATTTCGGTTTGCAGGACGCCAGCCCACTGAGCTACACCAGGCAGGGTTTCAATGTTTTATTTTGAAAATATTTCAAACTTACAGAAAATTTGCAAAAATAATACAGTTGTAGTATAACATTAACCGAGCTCCCCAGAATATTCACACTTTACACAACCATAGTTCAATTACAGAAACCAGAAAATTAACACCAATACAAATCATAATTTACAGACCCTATTCAAATTTCATTAATTGTCCCACTAATGTCCTCTTTTTGGTCCAGAATTAAATCCAGAATTCCACAAACTATTATGTTTCCTTAGTCTCCTTCAACATCATAGTTTTTTTGTTTGCTTTTGTTTGTTGATAGCTTAAATGACCTTAAGACATTTTTTTTTAAATAATAAGTTATTTTATAAACTGTTCCTTGATTTTGGTTTCTCATTGTTTTCTCATGAGTAGATTGATGCTAAGCTTTTCTGGCAAGAATATGATAGAGGTGAGGCCCTGTCCTTCTCTGTGCATCCTTTTTTTTTTTTAAAGACTTTTTTTTTTTTAAGATTTTATTTATTTACTTTTAGAGAGAGGGGGAGGGAGAAAGAGAGGAAGAGAAACATCAATGTATGGTTGCCTCTCGCGCCAATTGGGGACCTGGCCCGCAACTCAGGCATGTGTTCTAATTGTGAATTGAACCGGTGACCCTTTGGTTTGCAGGCCAACACTGATTTCACTGGGCCACACCAGCCAGAGCTCAGTGCATCTTATCAAGAAACAGATAACATGTTAATGTGTCACTTGGTTAGGATGGTACCTGTAGTTTTCTCCACTGTAATTAAGGTTTCCTTTTGTAATTAAAAATATCATGTAGAAGATACTTTGAGACCATGAATATATCCTGTTTCTCATCATACTTTCATCCACTAATTTGAGCACCCACTAATTGGTCATTGTGTAGTTCTTGCCTACAACAAGAAACTGTTCTGTTTGCCCATTGATATTTTTATTTCCATCATTTATTCTCCATTTGGAATGCTTTTTTTTTTAATATTGTTTTCCTATGTTTTTAAATTCTTTTTTTTATTGTTCAGTTACAGTTGTCCCTCCTTTTTCCCCATTGCTCACCCCTATCTCATCCCGCCCCACTTCCAGTCAATCTCCCCCATTGTCTGTGCCCATGAGTCCTCTATTGGTGTTCCTTTGCTTGTCCCTTTCCCATCTTTCCCCCATTAACCCCCTCCCCTCTCCCCTCTGGTCACTGTCAGTTTGTTCTTCATTCCCAAAGCTCTGGTTCCATTTTGCTCATTTGTTTTGTTGATTAAGTTCCATTTATAGGTGAGATCATATGGTATTTGTCTTTTACCACCTGGCTTATTTCACTTAGCATAATGCTCTTCAGTTCCATCCATGCTGTCGCCAAGGGTTGGAGTTCTTTGTTTCTTTCTGTTGCATAGTATTCCATTGTGTAAATGTAACATGTTTTTTTGATCCACTCATTTACTGATGGGCACTTAGGCTGTTTCCAGCACTTGACTATTGAAAATAACACTGCTGTGAACATTGGGGTGTATAGGTTCTTTTGAATTGATGATTCAGGATTCTTAGCCAATAGTCCCGGAAGTGGGATCCCTGTATTAAAAGGCAGTTCTGCCTTTAGTTTTTTGAGGAAAATCTTTACTGTTTGTTTTCCACCATGGCTGCACCAGTCTGCATTCCCACCAACAGTGTACTAGGGTTCCCTTTTCTCCACAACCACCAGCACTTGTTTGTTGATTTATTAATGATGGCCATTTTGACAGGTGTGAAGTGGTATCTCATTGTGGTTTTAATTTGCATCTCTCTAATGGTAGTGATGTTGAGCATTTTTCATGTGTCTATGGGCCCTCTGTATGTCCTCCTTAGAGAGGAATGCTATTTAAAAGAGTTGTCCCTCACTGTTCCTGTGAACCCAAAACTACTCTAAAATATGAAGTTTATTAATTAAAAAAATAAAAAGGGCTGCTCCTTCTCCATTGTTTGTTTATGGTAGTATGGATTTACAGATATTTTATTCTATGGATTCTGATCCAATGCCATCACTAAATATTTTGTCCCAGCTTTGGCCAGAGTAAGTGCCTTCAATCTGGCTGTACCCTTCCGACATACCCTCATCATTTTTTGAACACTTTCTTTCTTTATGGTACCATTAAATATTCCAGGTTCATCTTTATTTCCTGGCCCCAGACGTGTGTTCCTTTTATTGGAGAATGTTATTTAGAAACCAAGATCTGGGCAGCAGTGTGTTCATTGATACAGTACTACAGTTACTCCAGGTCCTCTCAGTGGAGAGATTGAAAAACCCAGCTCTCTTTATCCACATTATTTTTATTTATTTGTTCATTACAAGTATATATTAAAGTAAAATTGCTAATAAGAATCCAGGAATGGTAACCCATCCCTCTATGAGAAAGAAACTTACTAACTGGAGTACAATTAATTGTATACATTTTGCCTTTAGCTTTATGATTTTTCAAAGTAACTTAGACTACTTCTTTTCTTTTTAACCCCCCTTCAGTGTTATTATATTATTCATTTATAAGACAATTAGGTTCATTTGTTATTATTTATATACCTTTTTCAGTTCTTTCCACATCCTGTTTGATCTGAATGGTTTATTTATTTTTGAAACCACATACCTGTTTTAATGAACATGTAAGAAGAGTACTTTGTTTCTTTGACTAATGAGTGGGAATGGGAAGAAAAGTCATTATCTTCTTGACAAAGAAACACACTGTTCCTGGTATTAAGGAATCAATTCAAGACATTCCAGACAGGTCCAGACATAGGACACTCCATCCCCAGTATCCTAAAATTAAAATATACTACAAAGTAGATAAAGATATAGATAAAAAGAAACAAAAAATACTTATACAACCATTGTTTGATGCCTTACTCTGTGTTTCCAAGATAGTTCACGTGGAATGTGAAATAAAAACATGGGTAGACTTCCTGTTTCCTTGTAGGTCCTACGCCCTACCTCCTGCTTCTTTCAAGTCTCAATGATAGAAGACTGACTAGTGCCTGAAAATCTCTAATATAATTAATACTGATGCCTACAAGAATCTAAATTCTTGTTTATTTTAAAAACACTTGTTGAATGCATCCACTGTCGCAGGCACAGTGGTAAGTACTTCACATACACTTATCTAAATAAATTAGAGTTTTCGGGAAGACCCATTAATTCTGCTATGGTTCACATTGATTTGTTTCCTCCCTAGATTTTATGTAGTATTGTGGCAGTACAATCAAAATCTACTGAGAAATCATGAAAAGCTAACAGCATAAAACAGTCAAGGCCAATATTTTATGACAAGTAATTTAACCTACTGGTGCACAGGTGAATATTTAATAGAGCTAAGAAGAAACAATATAATACATGGTCTCTGTTTGGAAATGAGAATATGAAATTATTCTGCTACTAAAACTGCACAGCTTTTAAAAATTACTTCATAGAAAATAATTTATGTAACAACCCACAAACTTTTGGACATCAAGACCCAGCCATTAGATCTTTTAGCATTTTGTTCATAATCCCAGCTATAATCATCGTCCAAAGTTATGCTTCATTTTATACCATAGATTCAATTTTCTCAATCAATCCTCTGTTTTCTTATGAAATCCTGAGTTAAAAGAACCTCTTTAAAAAAACCACTAGTTGTACAACTCCAATGTGTATTTATACAGAATACAATGTAAAGACAGTATTAAGAGGTATCTGAACTAGACTGATCACACCAATATTTATTTAGAGTAACCAATAAGGTGCCCCAAATGGACAGAACAAATATAAGCATGGAAAATGATGGCTGAACAGGATAGCTCAAGTATACTTAACCCAGACCACAGTCAGTACTAATATCAATTACAACATCAGCACACTTTTAAGTTTATTAGACCATTCTTGCCATCCAAGCATAGCAGCCAGGGCACAGTAGTGATAAAGAGAAACACTTGAATTACCAAGTCACAACCTCTAACATGTGCTTAACTCCAAGTTGGAATGACACCAACCCAAAAAAGTCTGCCAATCTCTGGCACAGAGGTTTACTTATTCATTGAGGCTTTGTCTGGTTTCCCCTTAAAACCAGGGTCAAACCATAACAGATTAGTCAGCTGCAGCTAGAGTGCAATTTTAACTTGCTAAAAATATTTCACACTCATGAAATTATGTGAAGGTCCCAGAAAACAGAACAGTAAGACTCCTGTTCTGGACTGGTTTTAAATTTCTACTAAACAATTTAATTCTGTGCAAATGGTTAATAGCATATAATAAATTTCCTTAACTCAATGGTTACAACATGGGGTCTTTCTGATGATGATCTACTAAAGGACTGGCAAGGATCCTTAGAAAAACAACAGTGTCTTCCTCAACTACAACATACAAAGAAAAACTGTATTAATTACCACTTTGGGAGGAGGGTGCTCACAGCCCCAAGAGGCCACAACTTATTAATACCTGAAACACAGAAAGCAATGGTGTTCTAGAAATAAATACAACCAAGGACTCCTGTCAAACGTTGTTATTCCTATTACTTGCAGGCCTCTTTGGGTTCATCTTGTTTGGGGACTTTCTGTGCTTCCCAACTTGTATGTCTACTTTCTTTGCTAGGTTAGGAAAGTTTTAGTCATTTTATTTCTTCAGTTATGTTTTCAATCCCTTGCTTTCTCATCTCCTTCTTTGACATTGATGATACAAGTGTTGATGTACTTGATGTTGTCCTAGAAGTCCTTTAAAAAAAAATCTTTTTTTTAAAATTCTCACCTGAGGATATGTTTATTGATTTTAGAGACTGAGGGAGAGAGGAAAATTGATGTGAGAACATTGATGGGTTGCCTCCCATATGCACCCTGACCAGGGATGGAACTCACAACTAGATACGTGCCCTGACCAGGAATTGAACCCACAACCTTTGGTGTATGAGGTGACACTGCAACCACTGAGCCACACTGGCTTGGGCCTAATTTCTTTTCGCTGTTCAGCTTGGGTGTTGTATTTCAGATCACCAATTTGATCCACTGCTTCTTCTAATTGGCTATTGATTTCCTCTAATATATTTTTCATTTCAATTACTGTATTCTTCATTTCTGACTGGTTCTTTTTTGTGTTCTATATCTTTGTTGAACTTTCCACTGAATTCATCTATTCTATCCCTAAGTTCATTGAGCATCCTTATAATCAGTGTTTTGAACTCTTATCTGGTAGATTGCTTGACTCCATGTCATTTAGTTTGTTTCCTGGAATTTAGTCGTCTTCTTTCATTTTGGACTTGTTCCTTTGTCTCCTTATTATGGTCAACTTCCCATATTTATTCCTAAGTATCATGTAGACATGGAGATCTACTGTGTCTCCTGATTGTGATAGAGTGGCCTTACGTAAGTCCACTGTGGGGCCCAGTGGTGCAATGTCCTTGGTCACCTGAGCTGGGTCCTTCACAGGTGTCCCTGTGTGGGTTGTGTATGCCCTAATGTTAAAGTTAGCCTCAACTGCTTGCTACTGGCATTTCAGTGTGTAAGGTTGGTCCTCCAACTGGCTGGTGGCTGTGAGGGCTGGTCACAACTACAGTGGATGCGCTGTGATGTGGGGGTTAACCCCACAGAGGAGGAATAGTTTTAATGGGGCTCTGGTGACAGCCAAGACCACCCCAGCCAAGTGTGTTATTTCTGGAGCTGGTTGGGTGGTGCTGTGGTGTGGTCTGAAGCAGGCCCTTGAGTGTGTTGGGTCTGGAGCCTTCTGAGAAACATCCCAGTGAAAGACAGAATCAGCAGCCACTTGTGTAGAGCCTGGGATTGCTTGGGAGAAGCTACGAAGTACTATACATGATTGTGCTGAACTTGGGGATGCTTTTAAGAGGCTATACTGTGAACTGAGACCAGCTATCACTTACACTGGGCTTGGGACCTTTTGGAGAACACCATGATGAGATGAGCCCAGCTACCACTTGTGCTCGGTTTGTGGCCACTTAGTTAAAACCATGATCTAGGCTAAGACTGACTGCAACTTATGTCAGGCTTGGGGCCACCTAATGGGACTTAAAATGCAAGCTGACACCAGTTGCTACTTGCCCTGGGTTTGGAGCCACTTAGCAAGAGCTACAAGGCATAATGAGGCAGGCTGCTCCTGCTTGTTTGGTGTTTGTGGACCTTTGGTATATTTAGGGAAAGTCCACACAATAAGCCAAGACATGCCCACTTGTGTTTAGGACCCTCTAAGAGACTCTGGCAAGGTGAGTGAGTTGGACCTCTGAGAGGCTCTGGTGGGGTAGGGTCTCAGGGAATCACCAGGACAGAATGAATGGTGTTAGCCAGGTTAATGGAGAACACAGATTTGGCATCCACCTGTACCTGACAGGCTGATTGGGGGAAGGGTTCAACAAAGTAACAATAGCCCCTCTAGCCCTCACACTGATGCTAGTCAATTTAATTCCTCCCTTGTATCACTTTAGTATATCCATGGCACATTCTTAAGCTGCAGTCCCTCCCTGCATTGGAGCTTAAAGTGAGTGAGTTTGTGAACAAATGAGTACAAGATTCCTTTAAGACCAGCACCGTGATCCCTGGCAGCCTTTAGTCTATCTCAGATGCAATACTGGCTGTTTCGCACAGCCAGATGTTATGGGGACTCCTTTCATGGCACTGATGCCCCAGTTTGGGGAGTACAATGTGGGGTTGCGACCCTTCACTCTCCAGTGGGAACCTCCACAACAGAGATACCCTTCCCGATTCTTAATCACCACAGGTGTAAGATTACCCATTCTATGTCTCTGCCCTGCCTGCCAGTTTCAATGTGGCTTCTTCTTTATATCCTTTATTATAGAAATTTTGTTCAGCTAGTCTTCACATGGTTCTCGATGATGGCTGATCTATAATTTAGTTGCAATTTTGATGTGGTCATGGGAGGATATGAGCACACAGTTTATCTACTTTGCCATCTTGACCGGGAGTCTCTAAAAAGCCTTTAAATACTTATCAACCTCCTGATGAGAAATACAAGTTTTCTAAAACTCTAATTTTTCACTTTGAAAGCTCAAATTTTATTACTGTCAATAAATTCAAGAAAATGTCTGCCAAAATTTGAATAACCATAGTTTATCTCTCCTGTCCTTTTGAAGTTAAAATGGTCTTCCATGAGAAAAGAGCTGATTCTACTCTCAATTCAATTACACAAATATTTTTGCTCAAGACAACATCACACTTTGGTATGCAGCAGAAATACTTCCCATTTTGCTACACAAAATATGAAAAACACAATTACTCAAAGAACTAGATTTAATAAAATAAATAATCTCATTGCTTCAACTAAGGATATTCTTGAGTAAAATTGACCTTTTTTTAACTGCAAGTTCTTAGTGAAGATCATAATGAAAACTAGTATAATTTGGTGCCACCAACTTGACATGCTAAGGAGCCAGAATTTTAACACACTATTACTTTTTCACCATCAGTGTTTCAGATATCAACATATTAAAAAATGAGTAATATCTTAGAACTATTATGAAAATATGTTTGTCCTTGCAGGTCTTCTGAAAAGGTCTAAAAGATTCTTGAGGGATCCATGAACCCTTTTTATTTTATTTATTTATTTATTTATTTATTACATGTGTCGGGGCCTGGGTATCACCTCCCCACACCAAGTGGGTGGTGAGCTGAGGCCCCCAGTGGCTCTGGGCGCCAAATCTCACCCACGGTCACGGACAGAGCCGCAGGTGATTTTCAACCTACACTGACATGAACCCTTTTTAGAGAGTGAATGAACTGATGATGTATTACTTAGTAGCTCTAGTGCAGATATCACTATCTGTATGAAATCTCTTTCTCCTTTGGTCAAGTGGTCATCTACATACTACTTACATACACATATACACACACTCATGCACTTTCTTCTGGTCTACTAAAGAAATATTAGTGAAACAAATGTATTGTATATATGGAAATACCTGATAGAATGTTTTCCTTTTTTGCAATGGTAACTTTATTCAAATTATTCATAGCCACTTTTAAGGATGTTAATAAAAAGTTCAAGTGGTTTCAAACACATGCATTTAAGTGAAATACTCCTATATTTTCTTTAAAATATTTTTTCAAAAATCAATTAAAATCTCTGATCTGCAACCATAAACTCTAAAAAGGAATGCATATTATCTCCAACATCTGGTGTTAATTAATTATTCATTTGTTAAATAAACACTGGTTATCTCTACTAGATACTCACTTATAAATCCATATGTGTGGAGAATGACAAAGTTTTAGCCCTAAAATGATTTTAAGTAAGTCATTTTATTAGGTTTTAATCATAACAAAAACTTACAAATTTAGCAAAAATAACTCGAGTACCACAGGAATGTAAAAAATAGAAAATAAAGGCCATTAGTATCTCACTCTTAAGTGAGTGCATATCCTCATAAATATAAAAAAAGTAAAATGAACAAAATGTTATTTAAATCAAAAATATAAAGTCTCAGGAATCTAAACAAATAAGATTTCCTTGCTATACTTTATTTTTTTAATATATTTTATTGATTATGCTATTACAGTGTTCCCATTTTCCCCCCTTTATTCCCCTCTGCCCTGCACACCCCCTCCCCCCACGCATTCCCTCCCTCCCTTTAGTTCATGTCCATGGGTCGTACATGTAAGTGCTTTGATTTCTACATTTCCTGTACTATTCTTAACCTTCCCCTGTCTATTTTCTACCTACCATTTATGCTACTTATTCTCTGTACCTTTTCCCCCTCACTCCCCCTCCCACTCCCCCACTGATAACCCTCCATGTGATCTCCTTTTCTGTGATTCTGTTCCTGTTCTAGTTGTTTGCTTAGTTCATTTTCGTTTTTAGTTTTTTTTAGGTTTGGTTGTTAATAGCTGTGAGTTTGTTGTCATTTTAGTGTTCATATTTTTGACCATCTTCTACTTCTTAGATAAGTCCCTTTAACATTTCATATAGTAAGGGCTGGGTGATGATGAACTCCTTTAACTTGACCTTATCTGGGAAGCACTTTATCTGCCCTTCTATTATAAATGATAGCTTTGCTGGATAGAGTCATCTTGGATGTAGGTCCTTGCCTTTCATGGCTTGGAATACTTCTTTCCAGCCCCTTCTTGCCTGCAAGGTTTCTTTTGAGAAATCAGCTGATAGTGTAATGGGAACTCCTTTGGAGATAACTGTCTCCTTTTCTCTTGCTGCTTTTAAGATTCTCTCCTTATCTTTAATCTTGGCTAATGTAATTATGATGTGCCTTGGTGTGTTCCTCCTTGGATCCAACTTCTTTGGGACTCTCTGAGCTTCCTGGACTTGCTGAAAGTCTATTTCCTTTGCCAGATTGGGGAAGTTCTCCTTCATTATTTGTTCAAATACGTTTTCAATTTCTTGGTCTTCCTCTCCTCCTTCTGGCACCCCTATGATTCGGATGTTCGAACGTTTCAAGATGTCCTGGAGGTTCCTAAGCCTCTCCTCATTTTATTTTGAATTCTTGTTTCTTCATTCTGTCCTGGTTGAATGTTTCTTTTTTCCCTCTGCTCCAAAGCCTTGATTTGAGTCCCGGTTTCCTTCCCGTCGCTGTTGGTTCCCTGTAGATTTTTCTTTATTTCACATAATGTGACCTTCATTGCTGCCTGGGTCTTTGTTATGCTATTGAAGTACCCAGTGAGTTCCTGGAGCATCCCGGTAACCAGTGTTTTGAACTGTGCATCTGATGGATTTGCTATCTCTTTGTCTCTTAGTTATATTTTTTCTGGAGCTTTGAACCGTTCTTTCATTTGGGACATTTTTTTGTTTGTTTGTTTGTGTGCGCCTGTTGTGTAGTAAGGGGTGGATCCTTAGGTGTTTACCAGGGCGGGGCAACCCATGTCACTGTGGTGTCATGAGGTATGTGGGGTAGGGGTCCGAGAGGGAGCAGTGCTGCTTGTTCCACTCTCTGCTGTTTTTCAGTCACTTCTTCGGCTACCCACAATCAAATTGGGCCTTTCTGGTGTTGATTCCCGGGTGGATGGGTTTGTGTATGTTCTAGGACTCTGTGTGTCTCTCCAACGAACTCTCCTGTGAGGCTGGGAGTTTCTCCCACTGTGGCCTCAACCACCACAGGTGTTTTCAGTCAGAGATTTTTGAGGCTTTATTTCCCCCGCACTGGAACCCTGGGTTGTGCTGTCCTTGGTGACTGCCACATGATCCCTTAATATGGTACTTCTTCAAACTTTTATAAACTATGTGTGTTATATATTGTTAAAGAATAACACTTTGGCTTCCTTTTTTTGCTTTAAAAATGAAACTATAAAAATACTGTTCATTTATATCAACTTAAAATGTTACATAATAAAGATTTATGATCTTATTGATTTACAGAAAATAAGACACTGACAAAATATATATATTAAGAATTAGCAACCTATATAGAAGATGAAGTCATTTTAGTTAGCATGCAGAACTTGAAGTGTCGCCTTATTGAAAGATATCTAAAAATCCATTAACACAATAAAATCACTGGTATCTATTCTCATTTCATAATACTTTTTCCTTGTAGTGGTTTGTATCAGC
Source organism: Desmodus rotundus (assembly GCF_022682495.2). Lineage (NCBI taxonomy): Eukaryota > Metazoa > Chordata > Mammalia > Chiroptera > Phyllostomidae > Desmodus > Desmodus rotundus. The sequence goes on along the minus strand of NC_071388.1, from coordinate 182,516,786 downwards.
TATCAGAAAAATCTGTACTCACTGTAATAAAAAAAAAAAAACTACAACTGATTCAAAAAAACCAACTTTGATTCACTTTTAGAACCATGTTCCTTTTAGGTATTGCCACCACATGCCATTCAAGTTTACGATTACACATAAAGAAGAGATGAGATGTGCGGTACTGTTGGCAATCTTCACCAGTTCCCCCTCACTCACTGCTGTTGAGTTGGGTGGACAGCAAACAAAAGACGTTTGCACATTTGACAGTCTGAGTGACATCTAACTGAAAGCTGCCAACCTTTGCCTGGCTTAAGTAATAAGGATGTTATAAAAAGTTCATTTCATTGTATGCCCTTTCATACAATCTGAATTCATTTAGTTATGTGTGATTTTGAAACAGTTGTACTTTTTAAGTTACTAGTTCAAAACTATTATATCTAAATCAGTATAAGACTTCAAAATTCAGTATTAGAATTATAGATTACAAAAATAGAATTAATTTAAATTAACAGATTGAAGTGACTTACATCAATAAAGGAAAAAAATAAAAGAAACTAAAAACTAATCAAAAATAACTTTCACAAGTAGTAGCTAAATTATGTATTAAGAGAATTTCTAGTAATAAAGTTCAAGATTTAAAACTATGCCCTACATAGCTAATTTATTTTGAGACTGAGCGTATCATTTGTTATGAAAATCACCGTGTAGGAATAAAAACATAAATTTAAAATTTCTCCTTAGATTTAGTACAACCATTACATTCATTAACCATGAAAAGAGAGCAATGTGTGCTACTACTATATTCTACTAAAATGTAAGACTACTTCCTCTGGTAGGACTTCAAAAAGAACTTACTTTTCAATCAAGGCATAGTTAAAACCTGTCTGTGTATTATTCAATTTGAATCTAATTCTGCAAACAATACTACATGACATTAGCTAAAGCCACTGGGCAGTTGAGGAAAGGCAGGGTATTCTATATTTTATAGTTGCATTAAACTATCCTTTCAACCTGCTTAAGAGGGCAGGAAGCAGACATTATACATTAGGAACAGCAGCAGGCTCCTGAGTAACTCAGTGGAAAAAAAAAATGACAAGGAATTTGATCTTCCTAATAGTATTTAAAATAGCACAAGAAATTACCTAATGGCAAAGAAAGTGCTGGGGTTTCTCCTGCTTCTTTGCTCTTTAAGCAAATGCTAATAAAACTATTCTTATCTGTGTGATAGTTATGGTTAATAGTACTGTATTATAACTATTAGCGTCAATTTTACCAACTACATAGTGATAGTTGGTAATCTCAAAATATATTGACAAATAAACTAGGACCTGCATATAGTACTATAGGTCTTTAAGCCTTTATTATGAAACCCTTATAACCAAATGTGTTTTAAATTCTGAGTTTCCAGATTTTAGAAAAATATCATGTGTATTTACCCTGTATTACATAACATTCCCAGAAGAGTCTAGGGAAGCTCCCAGTAATTAAATATACTAAGTATTTCTTCAGCAAAAAGTATGAATATTCATACTTACATAAAACTGTAAAAAACTTCCTGTCAGGCTATCTAAAATCCATTTTGCTACCAAATGAGTATGCTGCAAGCTAACAAAATACTTAATACTGCTTTAAATTTCAAAATTTCGTAAGAGATTATAATGTTAGCGTTCAACTAGTATTTTCACATCTTTAATTGCATTTAATCATTACAACATCTTAGGAACTGGGGGCTTAGCAGAGTTCAGTAAACACACACCTTTAATAAGAATCTAAAATTTAGATTTCTTAGGGCTTCTCCCTAAGAAATAAGTTAGGTAAATCCCTGAATGGAATTAAAACCCACCAGTCCACACTGACATGAACAAAGAAATGAATAAAATAAATGGGGAGACCTGACTAGTGTGGCTCAGTTGGTTGGGCGTTGTCCCACAAAGTGAAAGTGGTTCAATTCCACTTTTGGTTCAATTCACTGGTTCAATTCCCAGTCAGGGCACATGCATTGGTTGTCAGGTTCAGTCCCCAATCAGGGTGCATTCAAGAGGCAACTAATCAATGTTTCTTTCTTACATCAACGTTTCCCTCCCTCTATTTCACCCTCCCTTTCCCCTCTCTCTAAAAATAAAAATAAATAAAATTCTTTAAAATAAATAAGGAGAAAGAAAGTAAAGTTCTTTCTTACAGTGGAATTACTCAATATAGAAGAAACATTAGGTTTAGAGACAAATCACCATTTGGCAAACATCATCAATGAATGCTGAAACTAGTCTGAAGAGAAAGGATATTCAGAGTCTCAAATATCTCTTCAAAAGTTGCTTTTTAATTACAAAGGGAAAAATAGTAACTGTATCAGGCAGATATCATCTTAACCAAGTGGTAAAAGTTAACTTCAACAGTAGTGAAGCAAATTGACACCATGTGCCTCTGATATGATGCACTGAGAACCCCAAATTATTTCTTTGATAGTTCTACTAAAAATGCATTACCTGACTTAAGCATGGGAAAACATCAGATAAATTCAAACTGAGGGATATTCGACAAAATAATTGATCTGTACTCTTCAAATATGTCAGGGTCATAAAAGACAGATTGAGGAACTGTATAAATAAGACATAACTAAATGTTATAATGATACTAGAGTGGTCTCATGGGCCAGAAAAGTTTTTTTCTTTCTCTGTAAAGGGCATTATTAGAATAATTAATGATATTGGAAGGTCTCTGGATTATAAAATGGTATTGTATCAATGTTAATTTCTTGATTTTGATAATTGTATTGTGGTTATATAAGAAAATGTCTTGGTTTTTTAGGAAATACACTGACATGATTAGGGGTAAGTGGGTATAATGTCTTCAATTTGCTTTCAAATGTTTCAAAAAAGATGATATGAACATATAGAGGAAATAAGGAAAATTAGTAAAATATTAACATTTGGAGAAGCTAGGAATTCTTCCCCATATATACAGAAATTTGATTATACTTGAAAATTTTTATAAATCTGAGCACATAGTAAGCATATAATGGAGCATGGTTTGATATCATATTCAAACTTGAAGTCAAGTCAAAAGTCAAACTTATTAATCCATCTGGGAGCATCTTACAACTAGTAGTTATAGAAGCAAATGGACAAATATTTAATGTCATCAGGCCAAAAGTCCCTAAATGGAGCTTCTGTACCCTCCTGAAGGAAGGCACAGATAAACTACCACTCTTGGGATTATGTAGAACACAGATGACAAATAAGACTAAGAACTTTGAGTATTATATATTATTTTTCAGGATCAAAAAAAAAAAAAAAACTACTTACCTTAAAAGAAAGGAAATTCTGACAAGTGCTACAACACAACCTTAAAGACATTATGCTAGGTGAAATAAGTCAGTCACAAAATGACAAATACTGTATGATTCCAGTTATATGAGGTACTTGAGAGTCAAAATCAGAGACACAAAGTAGAATGGTAGTTGCCAGGAGCTGAGAGCAGGAAAGTGAGTTATTGTTTAATAGGTATAGAGTGCTATTTCAGTTATACAAGATGAGAAGAGTTATGGAGATAAATAGTGGGGATAGTTGCACAACTTAAAAAATATATTTGATACACCTGAATTGTACACTTAAAATGGTTAAGATGATATATTTTGTTATTTGTGTATTTTACAGTAAAAGGAATTGAATAATATGTTAATAATATGTCCACTTACCTCAGTAAGAAACATAAATGAATGAATGAATTGGTGGGAAAAAAACTACTTAACTTTCTAAGGATTATTTTAAAAGTCATGATTGTGTAACAGCATAATCAATAAAATATATTATTTGCCCTGACTGGTGTAGCTCAATGGATTGAGCATGGGCCTGTGAACCAAAGGGTCACTGGTTCAATTCCCAGTCAGGGCACATGCCTGGGTTGTGGGCCCAGTCCCCAGTGGAGGGTGCTCAAGAGGCAACCCACACTGATGTTTCTCTCCCTCTCTTTCTCTTTCCCTTCCCCTCTCTCTAAAAATAAATAAATAAAATCTAAAAAATAAAATATATTAAAAATAATAATAATAATTAAAAAAATAAAAGTCTTGATTGCCCTGACCAGTGTGGCTCAGTGGTTGGAGTGTCATCCCTTAACCAAAAGTTTGCAGGTGATTCCAGGTCAGGGCACATAAGGTTGTGAGTTCATCCCAGTCAGATGGGGTGAGGAGAGTAGTGCATGTGCCCCCCTCCCAGCCTGGTCCAGATGAGTGTACAATCCCTCGTCCCTAGATGGATCCCCAGTCTGGGTGTGGATGAAGGCTACCAATCAATGGTTCACTTACACCAATGTTTCTCTCACATCGATGTTTCTCTTTCTCCCATCCTCTCTCCAAGAAAATGTCCTTGGGTGAGGATAAAATAACAATAACCATGACTGACTGATGTATCTGCTTTATAGAAATTCATTGAACCATAAATTTAGGATCTGTATACTTTTCATATATTTATATTATTCCTCAGTAAAGCATACTTAATAAAAAAGTTTACTTAAAAAGAAAAGCAGCAGAAGATGGAGGCATAGGTACACACACTTTGCCTCCTTGCACAATCTAAAGGACAATAACAAACTTAAAAATAAAAATATAACCAGAACTGCCAGAAAATTAAATGGTATGGAAGTCCAACAACCAAGGAGTTAAAAAAGAAATATTCGTACAGACTGGTAGGAGGGGCAGAGATGGGCAGCTGGGGCAGAGAGGACACAGGGCAAGGCAACTAGAGGACCAGGGAGGCAAGGCAGTGGCTGGTGGACCCAGGCAGTCCCATATCTGTGCTGGAGAGCGAGACAGACAGCGCAACCCAGGGAACCCTAGCGCAACCCTAGTACGGGAAAAGAGTTCCCATAAGATCGTCAGCTGATTTCTCAGAAGAAACTTTGCAGTCTAGAAGGGACTGGCAAGAAATATTCAAAGTGATGAAAAGCAAGGACCTACAACCTCAATTACTCCATCCAGTAAAGCTATCATTTAGAATTCAAGGGCAGATAAAAGTGCTTCCCAGACAAGGTAAAACTAAAGGAGTTCATCATCACCAAACCATTATTTGCTGAAATGTTAAACAGACTTATCTAAGAAAAAGAAGATCAAAACTATGAACAATAAAATAGCAATAAATACAAATCTATCAACAATTGAATCTAAAAAACAAACTAAGCAAAGAAGAACAGAGACATAATTATGGATATAGAGAGTGTTTTGATGGTTGCCAGAGAGGAGGGCAGTGTGGGAGAATGGGTGAAGAGGTGAGGGGATTAAGAAGTACAAGTAGGTAGTTACAGAATAGCAATGGGGATGTAAAGTACAGTATAGAAAATGGAGTAGCCAAAGAACTTAAACACATGACCCATGGACATGAACAATGGTGTCGGGATTGCCTGAGGGAATGAGGGGTGCTGGGTAGAGAGGGGCAAATGGGAAAAATTGGGACAACTATAATAGTATAATCAATAAAATATAATTTTAAAAAAGAAGGTATTTTAGAAGAATCTAATTAAATCTACCTTTCAACATAAATGCTATTACTGTGATACAAATGGGTTCAAAAAGAGAAAGATTCAAGAGAGACTGAGCAATGACTTGAATTACCTACTTCTGGAAAGTCTGTATTATTAAAATTAAAGAGGTAATTGCAAAGGATTAAGAAATCTAGCAGTGAATAAGATAAAATGGAGCAACAAGGTCATTGTGTGTATCTGTTATCTATTTTGTTTCTTTATGCCCCAGTTAGGGGCATGCAAGAGGCAACCGATCCATGTTTCTCTTACACATCAATGTTTCTCTCCCTCTCTTTCTCCCTCCCTTCCCCTGTATCTAAAAATACAATCTTTAAAAAAATAAAATAAAATATTTCAACCTTTTGATAACTTGTTATAAACCAACTTGCATATAAAATATACCAAAGACATTTCTCCAGAGAACTGTCAAATACTTATATGGCTTTTTCAGCAATGCCACTTCAGTGAACCATGCTTAACTGAAGTCCTAAGGTTGTTTGTAGAGCAGTATAGATATGGAGTGACTTAATGGGCTACATAAATCATGATGAAATTTCATTTTGAGACTAGCAATAATTACTGCACCTTGGAGCCTGAGATCTTTTTAAAACTGAGAACTAGCGAAAAGTTGTCTGACTAAAGCAAAAACGTTTGAACAGAAAACATAAGCTTCGCTTACTGGCAAAATTGACAGATTTTATACCTGCTAGAAAATGTGAAAATGTTGCCACCGTTAAAACAACAACTGCCTACATATGTGTTTTCTTCACTCTTACTCTTTCATGTCCCTCTAAAGTTTCCTAAGAATGGATTTCTACGAATATTAAAGACTTAAGAAATTTAACAACTAAACAATTTTCCTTCTATCTACTTGATTATATCTGATATTACCTACTAACCTTCAGGTTTCACTTCATGCCTTCAAAAACATCAAATAGTCGATTCTGCCCACTTAGTTTTTTTTCATTAAAACTTCTGCACAATCCCAATTCATGTCCCTAATCCCCAGTAAGACAGTTAAATGATACATTCATTCTTTTATTTTTTAAAAGGTTTTATTTATTTATTTATTTATTTATTTATTTATTTATTTATTGAGAGGGCAAGGAAGGGAGAAAGAGAAGAAGAAAAACATCAATGTGTGGTTGTCTCTCACGTGCCTCCTACTGGGAACCTGGCCTGCAACCCAGGCATGTGCCCCAGACTGGGAATCGAACCAGCAACCCTTTGGTTCCCAGACTGGCACTCAATCCACTGAGCCACACCAGCCAGAGCATTATATTCATTCTTTAAGTAGGTACAGTAGTTACAGGACTAACAGAAAAATAAATGGAAGTTATCAGGAAAAGATATGTTGGATAACTAGTCAACATAAGGGGAGAAAATTAAGTAGTTGCTTTTTCCTATTAATACAGATTCACATAGAATTTTACCTAAATTAGTAGAAAACTACACAGTAATATTTCAGGAGTGCAGTTCACTATGATGAATATCAAATCTAAGAATTAACATTCAGCCTATATTCAATACTAATCTATGATATTATAAGTCAGGATGGTGACCCCCCAAAAAGGCACAATAAATAGGGCTTTTGAAGTCTGTAAATGTACAGGGTGTTGGTCATATATGTGTTTTTGCTCTGAAAATTACTTTGTGAAAATTCATCATGATCTGTACTAAAGATTTATCCACTTGCCATGTACCTTAAAAAGTCAAGTATGGAAGAACTTGGCTGTTAAAAGGTAATCTCCAGTTTGTTTGGACTTAACTGTTTTTTCTTTATGAGTCTACAATATGTAAAATAACCTTTATTTTTCAAAATTAAAGGTCTGGGAAGTGAATAATAATGCTGTTCCCCCTCAAAAAGGTACTAATTATAAATAATTCTCTTAAATTCAAGATAGTTTCTTACAGGATATAAAAACTTCCTGTGAGAAAACAATTAAGAGCTTTAATATAATGGGATATTACAGGCTAGAAAAAGCTTCTTCTAAGAGGCTAAAAACCTTTCTTTAAATTTATGCCCTGTACATCCACTGGTTTCTTAATAACAGAAGAAAACAAAACCATTAAAGCTACATCTCTTGTAAATTTTTAGAAATCTACAATTAAAATTATAAATTTTGCTGCTGAAGTATTAGGAAACAGACTCTTCTAGCTAAGTCAGATCTTCTGGCAGTTAGCCATAAACCTTCACTTTATTTAAATTTCACCCTAATTCTGACCTGGCTGGTGTGGCTGAGTGGATTGGGTGGTAGCCTGTGAATCAAAGGGTCTCTGGTTTGATTCCCAGTCTAGGGCACATGCCTGGTTTGCATGCCAGGTCCCCAGTAGGGGGCTCATGACAGGCAAGCACACATTGATGTTTCCCTCTCTTTCTCCTTCCCTTCCCCTATCTAAAAAGAAATAAATAAAATCTTAAATTTCACCCTAATTCTTGCCCCCATTATCCTATTGCCTTATAGAGCTTTCATTTACTATAAGAGAACTTTACTGGGCCAACTCTGTTATTGCTCATAATTTAAAGTCTAGTTAGATGTAAAATACTTTTATGATGAGACATTAGAGACTGCAGTCATGTCAACTTCATTCTAGAATACAAGTATGAAAACTACCAGTCTCCAATATTATTTGAAAGTAACTACACATGAGAAAAGGTTGCACTGATGAAACATTACTAAGGATCTATGAATGAGTACTTCACTTCCTTGAAATGGAGAGAAAAGAAGAGTATCAACAAAAACAACAACAACAAAAAATCTTGAAGTGGTACAATGAATGAGTGTTTACATGGGGGGAAAAAGATTACATGTGCTTTAAATGAGAATATGATTGAGACATGACCCAAGTCTTCAAACATTGCAATAAGCCTTTTACGAACAGGACAAACAGGAAAGTCCTCATCTACAAAGGGTGGTATGACTACAAATTATTCTTGTAGTATATATTTTCTGCATCATAAAGGGAGTACAGGGAGATGGACTCTACACCTATACTTTAAACTATTCCTTGAAGCAAAATATCTTCCATATTTACATTTTTCCAAATATATTTTTTAAAATACAGATATCACTAATACATATTTGTAGTGCTTACTGAAAACTTGAAATAACATAGATCTCTAACATAAACACTGAGGGAAATAGGTTTTCAAAACTAATTCAACTACACATTCTAAATCCAGAAATAGTCCTGCCTATTTAAAAAAAAAACAAAGTGTATTGCCCTAATGGTGTGGCTCAGTGGATTGGGTACCCGCCTGCAAATCAAAGGGTTGCAGGCTTGATTCCTAGTCATGCCTAGGTTGCGGACAAAGTACCAGGTAGGGGCGCACAAGAGGCAACCACACGTGGACGTTTCTATCCCTCTCTCCCTCCCTTGCCCTATCTAAGATAAGTAAAACCTTTAAAAAATAACTTAATTAAATTAAATTACATAATTAAAAAATAGTGTATCACAGAAGTGAGCAATGATACCAAAATGTTGACAGTACTATGGGGAAAACCTCAACCATCCTTGTCCCTCTTGACTACTACAACTGCCTACCAGTCTTCCTGTTTCTCGTATATATCCTCTCTCATCCTTTTCCACCTACAAGGCAAATCTATCTTTGAAAAATGAAAATTGGGTCATGAAATTACCCTGCTTAAAAATTTTCAGGGTCATTTCCCATTTTCTAAGAATGAAATTCAAACACTTCATCTTTCTACTGTGCCCTTGAAGGTCCACATGATTTGGCTGCCTGCCTAACCCACTACTCACACCCCTCTCTGCACTCTGCACTATCCACACCAGTCTTCTTTCTGATCCTGTAAAATACCGAGCTCTTTCCTATCTCCCAGCCTTTGCACTTTGTGTTCCTCTACCTGAAATACTCTTCCTGCCATTATTCATATATCTGGCTAATATTAATACTTTATAGATGTCACCTTGTGAGGAAGGCTCACTGACCACCTTAACTAAAGTGGCTTCCCCTAAGTACCCTGTAATATAGCCCTATGGCATTTATTATAATCTCTATTACCTTGTACATTTATATATTTACTATTTATTTATGATATGTCTTCTCAACAAGTATGTAAGCACCACTGGAGGCAGGGATCCATATACTCTTTTAATGGCTACAAGTTAGTATGATAATCTCTTAACCTAACACAAATCTACATGAATACAACATGTAAAAGCTAGAATGCTCCTACCTGTTTTTGCTCAATATCTCCTTATAACACTACTAAACAGGGTTCAAACACCAGAAGACATAGAAAAACACAAGAATATTAAAAAATCAGCAGGTATTTTTATCTTAGTTCATTTCAGGAGTGTTACAAATGCCTTCTCCTTAAACTTAGGAAGTCTCCAAACTTATTTTAACTGCTTCCCTATAGAAAAGCACTAGTCTGAGTTGCTTCCCTGGAAGGCTAAGTAGCCTCCCCACCTCCTTCATTAAGTGTACTTGGCAACATTAGGTGCATCAGGGCATATACTTTGCTTCACATACAGCTTTTTTTTTTTAAAGCCAGGGTTTTTTTTCACCTGCAATTTAAAAAAAGGTGAAAAATTTTCCCCAAAACACTGCAAAAGAAAATCTCTAAAAATGACAGTATGAAGTTAATTTAAATTATCTACACTTCTCCCTATAGAAACGTAGTCATAGAACACTGAAACCATGCCCTTAGTGGTATGGCTAAGTGGACTGAGTGTTGGCCTGCAAACCAAAAGGTCACCAATTCAATTCCCGGCCAGGGTACATGCCTGGGTTGTGGGTCAGGTTCCTGGTTGGGGGCATGCAAGAGGTAACTGATGGATGTTTCTCATGCACATATTTCTCTACCTCTATTTCTCCCTCCCTCCCCTCTAAAAGTAAATAAAATCTTTAAAACAAAAACAAAACATTGAAACCAAAGAATCATTTTCTTTTTTTTAATATATTTATTATGCTATTACAGTTGTCCCATTTCCCCCCCAATCTACTCCATCCTGCCCACCCCCCTCCCTCCCACATTCCCCCCCCATAGTTCATGTCCATGGGTCATACTTATAAGTTCTTTGGCTTCTACATTTCCTACACTATTTTTACCCTCCCCCTGTCTATTTTCCACCTATCATCTATGCTACTTATTCCAACCCTCATGTTCTAGTTGTTTGCCTAGTTTGCTCTCGTTTTTGTTTTAGGTGTGGTCGTTAATAACTGTGAGTTTGCTGTCATTTTTACTGTTCCTATTTTTGATCTTCTTTTTCTTAGGTAACTCCCTTTAACATTTCATATAGTAAGGGCTTGGTGATGATGAACTTCTTTAACTTGACCTTATCTGAGAAGCACTTTATCTTCCCTTCCATTCTAAATGATAGCTTTGCTGGATACAGTAATCTTGGATGTAGGTCCTTGCATTTAATCTTGGGTAATGTAATGATGATGTGCCTTGGTGTGTTCCTGCTTGGGTCCAGCTTCTTTGGGACTCTCTGAGCTTCCTGGACTTCCCGGAAGTCTATTTCCTTTGCCAGATTGGGGAAGTTCTCCATTATTTGTTCAAATAAGTTTTCAATTTTTTGTTCTTCCTCTTCTCCTTCTGGCACCCCTATAATTCGGATGTTGGAACGTTTCAAGATGTCCTGGAGGTTCCTAAGCCTCTCCTCATTTTTCCAAGTCCTTGTTTCTTCATTCTTTTCTGGTTGGATGTTTCTTTCTTCCTTCTGGTCCACACCGTTGATTTGAGTCCCAGTTTCCTTTACATCACTATTGGTTCCCTGTACATTTTCCTTCGTCTCTCTTAGCATAGCCTTCATTTTTTCATCTGGTTTTCGAACAGATTCAACCAATTCTGTGAGCATCTTGATAACCAGTGCTTTAAACTGTGCATCTGATAGGTTGGCTATCTCTTCCTCGCTTAGTTGTATTTTTTCAGGAGCTTTGAAGTGTTCTGTCATTTGGGCCATTTTTTTTTTTTTGTCTTGGTGCGTCTGTTACATTAAGGGGTGGAGCCTTAGGTGTTCACCGGGGCGGGGTAATGCAGGTCACTGCGCTGTGACGCTGTACGTGGGGGAGGGGCCGAGTGGGAGCAATGGCGCCCACCTCACTCTCCTCCAGATTTCAATCTTTCGCTCCCATACCCACAATCAAACTGGGCCCCTCTGGTGCTGGTTCCCGAGTAAGTGGGCCTGTGCACACTCTAGGCCCCTGTGGGGCTCTCCAACAACCTCTCCTGTGAGGCTGGGAGTCTCTCCTGCTGCCGCCCCAACCCCCAGGGGCGCTTTCAATCAGAGGTTTGAGGCTTTATTTCCCCGCGCTGGAGCCCTGGGTTGCGCAGTGGTCTGCTTCGCTGCCCCCCGTTCGTCCGTTTATCTGTGGGCGAATGTGGTGCTGCAGGGTGCTACCCGCCACTCTGCCTGCCCCACTCTCCGCCACTCTGAGTCCGGCCCTCTGGGTTTATCTGTGCAAATGTGGGGCCGCAGGGTCTGCTAGTGCTCAGACTGCCTGCGCCATTTGTCCCACACTCCGCCAGTCTCAGTCCCGCTACAGCCACGCGAGTCCTCTCCACCCCGGTGCCCGTCTCCGCCCCTCCTACCAGTCTGGATGAATGTTTGTTTTCTATTTCCTTGGTGTCAGTCCCCCTTGCTGTTCGATTCTCTGTCAGTTCTGGTTGTGTGAGGAGGCGCAGTGTGTCTACCTACACCGCCATCTTGGTTCCTCCCATTATCGAATCATTTTCTCTTATTATTGTGATCTGCTTAAATTACATTGTAGAACAAAAGTTTTCAAGTTTATGTCCTGGCCAGTGTGGCTCAGTTGTTTAGAGCACCATCTCATAGACCAAAAGGTTGCAGGCTCAACTCCCAGTGAGGGCACAACCCAGATTGTGGGTTTGATACCCAGTTGGAGTGTATACAAGAAGGCAACCAATCAGTATTCTTTCTCACATCACTGTTTCTCTCCCTCTCTCTAAAATCAATACGCATGTCCTTGAGTGAGGTTAAAAAAAAAAAGTTTTCAAGTTTAGTGAAACAGTATTTTTTTAGCAGAAAAATTACTCACTAAACCTGTCCCCAACCTCAGTATAATAAAGATTTATCAATAAAAGTTTCATGCTGCAGAACCAAGATGACGGCGTAGGTAGACACACTGCGCCTCCTCACACAACCAGAACTGACAGAGAATCGAACAGCAAGGAAGTCCGACACTAAGGAAATAAAAAATAAACATTCATCCAGACCGGTAGGAGGGGTGGAGAGGACTCGCGTGGCTGTGGCGGAACCGAGACTTGCGGAGTGTGGGACAAATGGGCAGGCAGTCTGAGCACTAGCAGACCCTGCGACCCCACATTCGCGCAGATAAACCGAGAGGGCCAGACTCAGAGGGGCAGAGTACGGGGCAGGCAGAGCGCGGGTAGCACCCCGCAACCCCACATTCGTGCACAGATAAACCGGACAAACGGCAGGGAGCAAAGCAGACTGCACAACCCAGGGCTCCAGCGCGGGGAAATAAAGCCCCAAGCCTCTGATTGAAAGCACCTGTGGGGGTTGGGGCGGCAGCAGGAGAGATTCCCAGCCTCACAGGAGAGGTTGTTGGAGAGACCCACAGGGGCCTAGGGCATGCACAAGCCCACCCACTCGGGAACCAGCACCAGAGGGGCCCACTTTGATTGTGGGAAGCGGAGTGAAAGACTGAAATCCAGAGGAGAGTGAAGCGGGCGCCATTGCTCCCTCTCGGCCCCTCCCCCACATACAGCGTCACAGAGCAGCGACCAGCGTTACCCCGCCGCAGGGAACACCTAAGGCTCCGCCCCTTAAAGTAACAGACGCACAAAGACAAAAAAAAAAAAAAAATGGCCTAAATGACAGAACACTTCAAAGCTCCTGAAAAAATACAACTAAGCGAGGAAGAGATAGCCAACCTATCAGATGCACAGTTCAAAACACTGTTTATCAAGATGCTCACAGAATTGGTTGAATCTGTTCGAAAACCAGATGAAAAAATGAAGGCTATGCTAAGAGAGACGAAGGAAAATGTACAGGGAACCAATAGTGATGCAAAGGAAACTGGGACTCAAATCAACGGTGTGGACCAGAAGGAAGAAAGAAACATCCAACCAGAAAAGAATGAAGAAACAAGGACTTGGAAAAATGAGGAGAGGCTTAGGAACCTCCAGGACATCTTGAAACGTTCCAACATCCGAATTATAGGGGTGCCAGAAGGAGAAGAGGAAGAACAAAAAATTGAAAACTTATTTGAACAAATAATGAAGGAGAACTTCCCTCATCTGGCAAAGGAAATAGACTTCCGGGAAGTCCAGGAAGTTCAGAGAGTCCCAAAGAAGCTGGACCCAAGGAGGAACACACTAAGGCACATCATCATTACATTACCCAAGATTAAACGCAAGGACCTACATCCAAGATTACTGTATCCAGCAAAGCTATCATTTAGAATGGAAGGGAAGATAAAGTGCTTCTCAGATAAGGTCAAGTTAAAGAAGTTCATCATCACCAAGCCCTTACTATATGAAATGTTAAAGGGAGTTACCTAAGAAAAAGAAGATCAAAAATAGGAACAGTAAAAATGACAGAAAACTCACAGTTATTAACAACCACACCTAAAACAAAAACAAGAGCAAACTAGGCAACTAGAACAGGAACAGAACCATACAGATGGAGATCACATGGAGGGTTGTCAATAGGGGAGTGGGAGGGGGAGAGGGGGAATGGTTTGGTACAGAGAATAAGTAGCATAGATGATAGGTGGAAAATAGACAGGGAGGGTAAGAATAGTGTAGGAAATGTAGAAGCCAAAGAACTTAGAAGTATGACCCATGGATGTGAACTATAGGGGGGGAATGTGGGAGGGAGAGGGTGGGCAGGATGCAGTGGAGTGGGGGGGGAATGGGACAACTGTAATAGCATAATCAATAAATATATTAGAAAGTAAAAAAAAAAAGTTTCATGCTCAAGGAAACAGTAAGGCATTCATCTTAAGAAAACATATTGTTGCTGCATCTGTAAACCCCAAAGTATTCAAGCCTACATTATGTGTTATGAACCATTTAACATTTGGTTCATTTGATACATTTAATATGTATCATAAAACAAATTACCTAATAATAAAAGTGGAACTTTCTTCCTACATCTCTCTAGAGATCCTCTGCCTTTTATTATTTGCTTTTCATTTCCAGTGTTTCCTCTTATCTGATATAAATTCTGTTGTCAGACTACACAGGTGCACCAAAACAAACAAACAAAAAAATGGTCCAAATGAAAGAACAGATCAAAACTCCAGAAAAAATACAACTAAGCAACAAACAGATAGCCAACCTATCAGATGCACAGTTCAAAACACTGGTAATCAGGATGCTCACAGAACTGGTTGAGTATGGTTGCAAAATAGAGGAAAAAGTGAAGGCTATGAAAAGTGAAATAAAGGAAAATGTACAGGGAACAAACATTGACGGGAAGGAAAATGGGACTCAAATCAATGGTTTGGACCAGAAGGAAGAAAAAAACATTCAATCAGAACAGAATGAAGAAACAAGAACTCAACCTGTCCTGACTGGTAATTGAACCAGCAACCTTTTGGTTCACAGGTCAGCACTCAATCCTGAGAGAGAAATTTTGATGAGAGAAAATAATTTTTATTATATATCATCTTCAAATGAGTAAGAAACAAAGCATTAGAAAAAATAATCAACTGCCCAATAAGCATAAGAATAAAAGCCCAGCTTCACTAATTAAAGCCCTGCACACTAAAACAAAACACAATCCTTTTTGCTTTGGCAAAAATTGAAAAGATTGATATTATACAGTATTTGAAAAAAGTATGTGAAAATGGAAATTCTGACATATTCTGATGGAAATAGAAGGGGAGGAAATCTGGAAGTTCATATCAAAATTTAAATATGCAAACTTTCCCTGGCTGGTGTAGCTCAGTGGATTGAGCATGGGTCTGCGAACCAATGGGTCGCCAGTTCGATTCCCAGTCAAGGCACATGCCTGGGCTGCAGGCCAGGTTCCCAGTGGGGGACACAACCACACATTGATGTTTCTCTCCCTCTCTTTCTCCCTCCCTTCCCTTCTCTCTAAAAATAAATAAATAAAATGTTTTTTTTTTTAAAAAGAAAGCCTAAATATGCAAACTTTGAACAAAGAATCTTATTTCTAGAATTATTCTGTATGAATAACCTCAAAAATTTGTGTATGATATACATAATTCCAACTTCATTTAAAAAACAAACTAGCAAAAGGTTAAAGGGGGCCAAATATATAGTAATGGAAGATGATCTGACTTTGGGTGGTGGGCACACAATGTAATATATCAATCATGTATCACAGAAATGTACACTTGAAACCCAAGTAATCTTATTAACCAATGTCACCCCAATAAATTTAATTTTAAAAAATAAGAAACAAATTTTAATTATATAAAATTGTTTATTTATAACACATACCAAAAATCTGTGAAAGTTTTATATACCTATCTATTAACAATGGTTACATCTAGAGAATGGGATTAGAGAAAAGCAAAGAAGGAATGTGTCTTTTAATTTTTATTATCATTTAAAAATCCATTTTATAATGATTTTGTATTACAACTTTAGGATTGTAAAAAAAATTTTTTTTAAGAAATAAAGTCAAAGTATAAAAGCAAATAAAAAAGTCTTAAAATAAAAAGCAAAGTCAATACAAATTTATTTTATTATTTCCTCCAGTCATCATTGGTCCTATTTCCCACATTCCTTTTCTAAATAGATCATATTTCCTAGAGGCTGAATGAGACCATAAGACTGAATAATGAGTTGTAAATAGAAGTGATGTGAATCTCTTCTGGACAGAACACATAACTGTCATGAAAGATTTTCTTATACTTTATTTTACCTCTGGCACACAAACCAGCAACTTTCAAGATGGTGATATTCTATCATCCCAGATCCCTGAATGATGAGCAGAGTAACCCTACCAGTCCTCAATGGACATATAGCATGAACAAGAAATAACCATTGCTATATTAGAATAACCTAGCCTATGCAACTGATAAACTTCCATAAACCATGATTTAACAAACTGGCTTTTACTTGCAAATAACTAGAATGTAATCTGTTTACAGTTAATGAATTTAATCAATTTTCATTAACATGGTGATGTGAAATATAAAGCCTATAGCTTTTTAGTGTACAAATCTAAGCTGACTTAATATAAATCTAAGATTACTATCTTGCTCTCAGAGGAGGGACTTAGCAGCAAGGATCAGTAAAACTGAATTTTTCATATACCTAAGTAAGTAGATAAAACACTGATTACTGGAGAAGAGCTAGATAAATGGAAAAAGTTGGTGCTAAAGGTTAAACTGAATTTATAGATCAACATTTTTCATGACATTTCATCAAGCTAACACATTCGTTTAGCCAAAAGAAAAAATAATTAAATATCCCACAAAAGTTACCTCCCACAAAAAATTTTGTTTCAGTAAGTAACATGAATAATTTTACCTCTCCACATCATTTGGCTATTTCTAATCTTACCTTTCTTGTCACCATAATATGGCCCTTTGTGTAGTAATTAAATATAAAAAGTTACTTTTCACACTAGACTGATCCATAGGGATTCTAATCACTAACAACAAACAGATGGAAACATTAAAGACTTATCCTCAACTAAATATGTCATCATCACTCTTCTGATCTAAATGGTGTTCCTTCCCAGAACTGAACCTTTGAATCTTCAGTGAAAATTTTTATTATCCATCAGCATTTGAGTAATACATACAAAACCTAAAACATCCATTGTGATTTACAACCAAATAAGAGACCACAACTAAGGCATAGTTCAGTCTGAGCAAGTAATGCTGAATGATTAAAATGCCAGTAAGATTTTCACATGCCTAAAATATTCCAGGTATTTTATACCTTCAGGCTAACACTGTATATATCATATTAATGCTCTGCTCTTGAGTTATAAAGAGGCCTGAGCCTAAATTCCAGGCTCAGTTTTACTCATCGGTATGTAAAATAAGGAAAAAAATAATAGTATTAATCAATCTGTTTAGAGATTAATGAGATAGCAGAGTAAATATGTAAGGCACTTATGGATATACAGGGTGGAGAAAAAGTAGGTTTATAGTTGTTTCTATGGAAAACAATACAATAATTAATAAATAATAATACAAGAATAAACTGTTTCATGTACTCACAACTGTAAATCTACTTTTGCCCCACCCTGTATTAAAGGCTCAAGAAATGTTTGTGTTGCCTCACTTATCCCCCAATACATAGATTTACTCACTAATCACAGCCACAATTAAATTACATGAAGTATCTTAAGTCTAATCTAGTCTAAAAGATTTGATTTTCTGAATTTTTAATTACTTGTAAAGTTTAAAGCACAATAAGAGTTCAGGAAGACAGAGGTCAGCAGATGTGGTCAAAAGTAGTAGGCGGCAGACTGTGTAGAATATTTTGAATGATTATAACTTTTATTCTGAGCTGGGGAGGCATTGGAGAGTTTTATAAGCAGAGGAATGTCATGACTTGACTTAATGTCTGAAAAGGGTGACCCAGGATAGACATGGAAAAGGAAATGTAATAAAAGCAATGGTTTCAGAGAAAACACAGACTACTCACTCAAAAATATTAAGCGAGCCCAGGCTCGTGTGGCTCAGTAGATCAGGCACATCAGCCTGCAAACTGAGAGGGTG
Organism: Desmodus rotundus; assembly: GCF_022682495.2. Lineage (NCBI taxonomy): Eukaryota > Metazoa > Chordata > Mammalia > Chiroptera > Phyllostomidae > Desmodus > Desmodus rotundus. The sequence continues at coordinate 182,498,620 of NC_071388.1, read as the reverse complement.
CCAGTTTGCTTCCCTATCAGGGCACAGGCCTGGGTTATGGGCCAGGTCCCCAGCTGGGAGTGTGCAAGAGGCAACTAATCAATGTTTCTCTCACACATTGATGTGTCTCCCTCTCTTTTTCCCTGCTTACCCCTCTTTCTAAAACTAAAAATAAATAAAATTTTATTTATTTATTTTTAGAGAGGGAGAATGGGAGAGAGAAAGAAGGGGGGAAAACATCATCATGTGGTTGCCTCACCTGCACCCTCAACTGGGGCCCTAACCCACAACCCAGGAATGGGCCCTGACTGGGAATTGAACCAGCCACCATTCAGTTTGCAGGCCAGCACTCAATCCACTGAACTACACCAGCCAGGGTAAATAAAATCTTAAAAAAAAAAAAAAAAAGTGGGGGCTTCTGGTCAAGATAGAGATGTAGTTAGATATACTTTCCCTCCTCGCACAACCAAAAGAAGAACAACAAATTTAAAAACAATAAATAAGCCCTGGCTGGTGTGGCTCAGTGGATTGAGTGATGGCCTGCAAACCAAAGGGTTGCAGTTTGATTCCCAGTCAGGGCACATGCCTGGGTTGCAGGGCCAAGTCCCCATTAGGGGGCACACGAAAGGCAATCACACATTGATGTTTCTCTCCCTCTCTTTCTCCCTCCGTTCCCCTCTGTGTAAAAATAAACAAACAAAATCTTTAAAAAAAAGAACCATAATGAGTTATCTTCTCACACCTGTCAGAACGGCCATCATCAATAAATCAACAAACAACAAGTGCTGGAGAGGATGTGGAGAAAGGGTAACCTTTTTGCCCTGTTGGTGGGAATGCAGATTGGTGCAGCCACTGTGGAAAATAGTATGGAGATACTTCAAAATATTAAAAATGGAACTGGCTTTTGTCCCAGTGATCCCACATCTGGGAATATATCCAAAGGAACCCAAAACACTAATTCTAAAGAATATAAGCACCCTTATGCTCATTGCAGTGTTATTTACAATTGCCAAGATACGGAAGAAGCCCAAGTGTCCATCAGTAGATGGAAATGATGTAACAACTATGGACCCAGGCTGCTGTGGCTCAGTGGATTGAGTGCTGGCTTGTGAAATGAAAGGCTGTAGGTTCAATTCTCTGTCAGGGCACATGCCTGGGTTGTGGGCCAGGTTCCGGGCTGGGGGCGTGTTGAGAGGCAATTGATCGATCGATGTTTCTCTCCCTGTCTTTCTTGCTCCCTTACTCTCTCTCTAAAAATATATAAATAAAATCTTTAAAAAAAAAAACAACAACTATGGGACATTTACACAATGGAATACTATTTGGCTATAAAAAAGAAGAAAGTTTTACCCTTTGTGAGAGCATGGATGGATGTGGAGAAAATTATGCTAAGTGAAATAAGCCAGTCAGATAAAGACAAATACTATATGACTTCACTCATATGTGGAACCTAATGAACCAACTGAACTAACATGGAAAACGTGGACAGATTCATAGATGGAGAGCAGCATTGACAGCTGGTAAGGGGAGGTTAGGGGGTGGAGGGATTGAGCAAAAAGGAGTAAGGACTCGTGGACATGGAAAACAGTGTGGTGATTGCTGGAGGGAGGGGAGTTTAAAGGGACTAAATGGTAATGGAAGAAAAATACAATAAGGATTAAATATTTTTTAAAAAAGGAAAAAAAAGAAGGAAGCTAGGCTTTTAGTGGTGAGCACAGAATACAGTACACAGGTACCAAAGTATAATATTGTATACCTGAAATCTATAGAATGTTATTAACCAATGTCACCTCAATTTTTAAAAAATTTTAACATTTTTCCATCAAAAGATATTAGTAGGGCAGGAAAAAAAAACTAACCTCAAGAATAGGGCAGAACATTTGGTTTCTTAGTCCATTCAGGCTCCTATAACAAAGTACCACAAACTTATAGCTTATAAACAACAACAAACTTGGTAGCTTATAAACAACAACATCTACTTTTAACAGTTCTAGAAGCTCGGAAGTCCAAGATCATGGTTCCAGCAAATTTAGTAACTGGTGAGAACCCACTTCCTAGATGGCCATCTTTTTGCTGTAACCTTACATGGAAGAAGAAGGGAGGGATCTCTCCAAAGTCTCTTTCATAAGGGCACTAACCCCAATCATTAAGGCTACACCCTCATGGCCTAATCACCTCCCAAAGGCCTCACCATCTAATACCATTACCTTGGGGGTTATGATTTCAACATATAAATTTTTGTGGGGACACAAACATTCAGTCCTTAGCATCTGGAAATCATCTAAGAGGGCGTTAATATTTGGAACATAAAAAGAACTCCTACCACTCAACAACAAACCACCCAATTGAAAAATGGACAAATGTTTAAGGGTACAAACTTGCAACCAATAGGTAAGTCCTGGAAATATAATACACAGAATAGTGATAAGAGACAACAGTATTGTTTTATAAACTTCAAAATTGCTAAGAAACTAGTGGATCTTAATTGTTCCTACTTCAAAAATGAAATAATTATGTGACATAACAAACATGTTAGTAACTCAATCATACTGCAATATATAAATGTATCAACTCAACATTGTATACCTTAAAATCATACAATGTTATATGCGAATTATATATCTAGAAAAGGAAAAAGAAAAAATGGACAAAGGACTTGAATAGACATTTCTCCAAAGAAGATATACAAATGGTCAATAAGCACATGAGAGGATGTTCAACATCATTTATCATAAGGAAATGCAAATAAAAACCACAATGATATTACTTTACACTCATTAGGATGGCTATAATAAGTAACTTTTTAAAAAATAATACAGAAGCCCTGGCTGGTGTTGCTCAGTGGATTGAGTGCTGGCCTGTGAACCAAAGGGTTTCGTGCAGCTGGGGCACGTGTCTGGGTGGTGGGCTAGGTCCCCAGTGGTGGGTGCGGGGTAGGCAACCTCACAGTGATGTTTCTCTCCATCTCTTTCTCCCTCCCTTTCCCTCTGTCTAGAAGTAAATAAAATCTCTAAAAAATAATAATAATAAAGAAAACAATGAGTGTTGGCATGGATATGGAAAAAGTGGAACGCTTGCTTATTGTTGGTAGGAATGTAAAATGGTGTAGCAACTATGGAAAATAATGTGGTGGTTCCTCAAAATCCTGAACACAGAATTACCATATGATCCAGCAATATACTCCTAGGCATATACCCATAGGAATTGAAAGCAGGGACTGAACAGATACTTGTACACCAATGTTCACTGCCATATTGTTTGCAATAGCCAAAAGATGAAAACAACTCAAGTATCCATGAACTGATGAATAGCTAAACAAAATGTGGTGTGTGTGTGTGTGTGTGTATATATATAAAAGAATATTATTCAGTCTGAAAGAGCAGTGAAATTCTGACACATGCTACAATATGGATAAAACCTTCAAAACAGGCGAGGCAAAATGAACTAGTAATAAAAAGACAAATATGACATGATTCCACTGACATAAAATACCTAGCATAGGCAAATTCTAGAGACAGAAAGCAGATTAGAGGTTACCAGGGGCTTGGAGGAGGGAAGAATTGGGAGTTATTTCTTAATGGTTACAGTTTTGTTTGGTGTGATGAAAAGGTTTTGGTGATGGTTGTACCACATTATGAATATAATTAATGCCTCTGACTTGTATACTTAAAAATGGTTAAAATGGCAAATTTTATATTATACTATATGATTTACCATAATTTTAAAGTTAATAATGTAATATGCCAAAACTGCTAAATTGTATACATTACTAAAACAGTGAATTTATGGTTATGTGAATTATATCTCAATAGAGCTGTTTTAAATGTTTACTAACCTAAAGTTAAAATGACATTAACTAGGTCTCATTGATTTTTAGAATATACACTAATTCTGTCAAAAATTGTACTGACACTGACCTTGGCATTATTTTCCTTAAAATTAAAGACAAGATTGTGAAGATGTCTGAAGTAAACTTTTAACTATTTAAGGTCTACCCTAAGGTCTTTTCCAACTCTAAAATTCTAGGGTTCCAACTATTTTAAAAGCACCCTCACCCCAGTGGGTGTGGCTAAGTTGTTTTGGTGTCCTCCCACACACAGAAAATTCACTGGTTTGATTTCCAGTCGGGGCACAGGCCTGGGTTGCATGTTAGGTCCTGGGCTGGGGTGCATATGGAAGGCAACTTTTCCATGTGTCTCTCTTGCATCAATGTTTCTCTTCCCCTCTTTCTCCCTCCCTTCCCCTCTGTCTAAAGTTAAAAAAAAAACTTTTTTTAAAGCACCCGTTATGTTTAGTTGCTATTATTCTTTTATTTTCATTAAAGCATATCCCTAAAGAGCCTTTATTTACAAAACTTTTGTGGTCCTAATTCAAAACAGATAATCAAGATATAAAATATATTTGTGCCCTGCCCGGCAGCTCAGTTGGTTAGAGCATCATCCTGATATGCCAAGGTTGCAGATTCTATGTCCAGTCAGGGCCTATACAAGAAGCAACCAAGGAATGCATGGATAGATGGAACAACAGATTGATGTTTCTCTCTCTCTCTGTCTCTCTCCCCCCTGCTTCTCTCCTCTCTCTCTAAAAAAAATCAATAAATAAAAAAAAAATTTTTAATGTACTTGCAAAAATTAAGTTACATTTCCTTCAAAGTACTGCTTTTACAATTTCAGAATGACCCACGGTTTTCTCCAACCTAAACCAAATTCAAACTACTATATACTCAGTAATAACAAAATATATCATTCAAAAAGTGCTATTCACTTTCCATTAACTAAGTATACCACTGGTTTTTCTCATACCATAAGCAACAGTGCTGTGAGTACTTTAAGCATCTTACAGACGTAACCCTTACTTTACAAAAGAGGCAATTTACCCAAAGTAAAAAACTAATAGTACCACTAGCAAGAAATTCAAATATTCCTAGCTTCCAACTCTGGTTGCCTGTTTGACCTAAAAATTATCTACTTTTAAGGATAATTAAAGCCTGGAAGAGAAGTAGCAATAAGAAAAAAACAACAGGGGGCAGGGAGGGAAATAGCACTAAAAGAAGAGACAATCTAGGGAGAGTTAAAACAAAACAAAAAACATTGAGGGAGTAGAGAGGATGGAGAAGATATAGAACTAGGGAAATGGAAAGTCACTGAAGTCAGAAGAGGAAAGTTTCAAGAAAGGAGTGACCAAAACTTGCCAAATTCAGTAGTAAAGTCAGAGAACAAGATTAAAAAGTGACTGGATTTGGCAATTAGGAAGTCACTAATGACCTAATAATATGTATACATCGCATAAGAGGGACAATTAAGGAGTTGAGAATAAGGAAGTCAAGTGTTCAATGCACTTTCAAGAAGGCTGGCTGAGAAGAAAGACATAAAAAAAGAATGGAGATCAGTTAGAAGATACACAGGAACATAGTCTCTTTTCCTGTGTTGCAGAATACCTACAGGAATTTCTTATCCTGAAAGGATGGACAGAGAAGAAATAATACAATGCTAAGGGTTTGCAAAATACCTACCTTTGCTTTAAATAGCACGAGATCTAATTCTCTTTTATAAAGTGATATAGGATATGGCATGAGATGGTTGGGGGAGGAGGTATAACACTTATTTTTCTTTGTATCCACCAATATTTAAAAAAGAACTTTGCAAAAAGGAAGCATTAATAAATGTTTGTTGACTGGACATTTTATTTCTCCTTCCATATGTTATCTATCCTATTAATTTCCCCTTACCCTTTCAGATGCTCCCATGGGTGAATATTAGAATAGAAACTGGGTCTGGTCAAACACTATGTTAAGTGCAATTCAGAGCAAGCAATAAATGTTGTGTACTAATAGTTCTAATAAGGCAATGTATTCTAAAATGTTCATGTCATTTATTTACAGGCCAATTTCTAAGCTGACACAGACTATACAAAAATTTAGATGTGTTCTTATAATCCAGTAGTCTTAGCTATAACATCCATCTCACAGACAACAAAAAAAGAAGTTTAAGAAAAACAAAACAAAATCAAGTTTACTGTTCTCAAAATTCTACCAATGTCATCTTTATTGCTTCTGGAAGAGATTCAAAGACTAGGGGAAATAGTGTGGTAACATAAGAGACTTTTTAACACATATAAGTGTTATGTAAGTTGGTGAAAATTCATGACTTCCTAGATATCATAGCACTCATATTTAGTTTTTTCCAGCAGACATCAATCAAATCAGAATACAATTCTTCTTTGGTGGACAGAAATTTAATATATGCAATTTATCTACCTGTAGGGCTCCATGGAATATTAATTTGTAACCAAAACTGAAACAATCTTGTCTAATTTAGTTTAGCACTAACTCTTTTTTGTCAACAATTCTCATCCAAATGTACTAAAAGTAAAACCAAATGTACTAAAAGTAGAAACTTGTTTCTACTACCAAGTAATTTTTCTTTTTTTGCAGAAGGAGAGGGAAAATAAAATGGCCAAAATAAAAGTACAAGCTAGCCATGGCTGGTGTGGCTCAGTGGATTGAGTGCCAGCCTGCGAACCAAAGGGTTGCCAGTTTGATTCCCAGTCAGGGCACATGCCTGGGTTGCAGGCCAGGTGCCCACTGTGGGGCGTGCGAGAGGCAACCACACAGTGATGTTTCTCTCCCTCTTTCTCCCTCCCTTCCCCTCTCTCTAAAAATAAATAAGTACATGCTAAATGAACATATACAATACCGGGTGAGCAAAGCACTTTTCATTAAATAGCATATTGCCTTTAACCAAGAACAGGCAAGAAAAAAAATTATGCAAATTTTAAGGGAAAAAAAGCTTTTGGGTAATTACTTAAAGCATAAAATAAGAAATGTTGACTGAATAAAAGATCCAGAATAGGTTATAATTAGCACAAAAAGTAAAAAGTAAAAAGTAAAGTAAAACCTGACAGAAGAAATCTTAGATCCAGCAGTTCTCAAACTTTACCTGGGGAATGTTTGTTTAAAATGCAGATTCTAAATCTCACTGTCCATATATTCAGATTAAGTAGGTCTGGGGTAGTGCCCAAAAACTGGCGTTTCAAACGTAATCTAGACCAATCCCGTAACATTACAATTAAGAAAACTATGTTAAGTAATCTATTTGTCTAGAATCACGTAAAATCCTGGTCTCATTAACCCAAGGCAGTGTGGTCTTCCTACTACACTATTTAATGTACTTTATAGTTGAAAGAACTGGTACAAAGAAAGAATAAATTACTAATATATTGTTTGAGTAAATGAGCAATCTTGGAATATCTCCTGGCTCCAACTGCTTTTCATTATTCACTTACTTAGTATTCCTTAAACATCTTCTATGTACACAGCAAGACAGGAGATTACAAAACAATTTAAGATATAAACCCTGTCCTCTAGAAGCAATGATCAGTCAGGAGGACAAGCAAGGCAACAGAAGCAGTGCCCACATCTTGAGAAACACCAAAACAAAGATTATTAAATTTCCAGTTCTCAACAATATTCATTAACTGTTTAAGAACACTAGCAAGTGAATCTTGCCTGAGAATGTGTGTGTTCATAAAGAGATGTACATAAAATTGAAATCTAGTCAAGTGAATTACTTCAAGTGTAGAAAGAATCAGGTGCCACTGATGCCAATTCAGCCATGGACACATCTGAGCCAGCCAAGGGGAATTATAATGTGATGCAGGACCCCCCAGTTCCTTCAGAGTGTGGTGGAGACCCTTCCAGGTGTGGATCCCAACAATGAAGCTACTCAAAATGTCATGGGCACCCTGGCCTCCCAGGTGACTAAGGATGGTGTGGGAGTCAGGAGTGAGTCTCTCAAAAATGTGCCACCCTGGCATGTAGATTATTTTGATCTGAAAACAATTAAAGCCCAACAAACTCAAAAAAGAGTTTGTTACTTCCCCCTTACCTGCCTAAAGAGATTCAAATAGAAAAATCTGCTTCAGGAAGGGAACCTTAGCATTTTAACCTTAGCACATATGAATTGACTACCTCACACCTCCTTAGTTCAAAATTACACACAGAGTATATCTCATTTTCTCTCACTGTCTTCAGAATTTTCACGTTTATGTGAACTCCCCATGCACACATATTAAACTTGATTTTCTCCTGTTAATATGCTATAAATAATTTAAATTATTCAATCAGCCAGAAGAACTAAAGGGGTAAAGAGAAAGTTTCCTAGGCCCTGACAACAGCAAGGACAAGAACTAAGATGGAAGTAAAGGGTAGCTAACCTGCACAGGGGGTTGCATAGGGTGGGGTGGGATATAGAATTAGATACATTATCTGTAACAATTACAACCTAAATAAACTTGGTAACTTTCTTCTTCCAAGAAAAAAAATTATTTACAGAGGCTTACCCTTAAAAAGGAATGGCATTGTACTGTATCTTTTCATTAAAATAAATAATTCATTTAAAGACCAAACAAGCATATATTTTTATAAATTCTAATGTTCTGCATACCCATTGTTCTTAGAATTAAGGAATCCAAGAACTATATAGAGTAAGTGGGAAAGAGGGATTCAAAATAAATAACCATGACCCCCAAAGAGGGATGTGGTATCATTTTGTCTTCCAGTATTTTTTCCTTTCAGCTGCACTATTTGCACCTGTTTGGTTACATCACTACATCTATGTATCCCCAAACCTACACAGGCCCTCTTTAGTCACCTTGCACTTAATGAAATTGCACTAGCCACTCCAATATTAAGCAAACTTTTACACATTTAGAATCATGACATTTGCATGATCAGTGCAGTACAAAGATCATGTCAAGTGTCCCTGCTCTTTGCAAAGGCTGTTCTGGGTGAAGGCACTACTCTATCTCATGTTCTCAATTAGAGTAAGAAGTTGTTGTTACCATTAATGTTGTAGGTAAGGGTGCAGGCTATAATCCTGGCTCCACAATTTACTGTGTGGTGAGTTATTTAAATTCTCTGTACTTCACTTGCACTCTCCGTAAAAAGAACAATTAAACCTGCAGTACAGAATTGAGGATGAAATGAAAAAATACATATAAAGATATCAGAATAATTGCTGGCACATGGCAAGCAATAAATACTAGCTGTTATTAATATTATTGCTGATATAGGTCTGAAATCCAGCTTCACGAATGTGGGCATCTGCTGCTATCTACTGCTGATCTAAGAAAAAAAGAAGACTAAACCACTTTTTAAGCAATAATTCTTTTAATCCATCCCTTTGAAGGGACATTATTCTAATATTTTATTTACCAAATAGAAATTAAGTTTGTTTTAAAAATCAATGTTCTTTCTTTTACTTTTATCAGTTCTAATTACAAAAATAATAAGCCTGTCAACTATAAATGAGAATCTAGATGCTAAAAAAGGTCAAAAATAACAAAGAACACTGAAAAGTCTATGCTTTGAGATTTCTGCTCTTAAAATGACTGCTTAAGCTTAAGGCTTTTACGTTTTGTATGTTTTACAGGAACCACATAACTTATGGCTACAGAATTTAAATAGCTAACACAACATAAAGAAATCTAGTAAAAATTATTCATTTTTATTCCAAAAGGAACTGTAATGACTAAGAATATTAAAATACAAGTTTTCAAATATAATTCAGAAGTTCAAATATTTTAACACAACTATATAAATTTATCATAGTATAATAGACATTAATCAAAAACATCAAAAGTACAAAAAATTTTTCAAATTTTCTTTCAATATTTTCCCAATGCAGATTTCTGTGTCTAACATGGCAATGAGAAATTTACTGAATATGAAAAATACACTTATAAAAATAAAAAAGCAATCAAAAAACTGTCATGTGGTCCTTGACTAGTTTTTAAAAGCATAATCTATTAAGCCATCCTACACCAAATTTAAGAATTTTATGTATAATCCACTCCTAAAATTTTCTCAAAAAACCTATCATCCAAAGACTGCTTGAAAAATAATTTCAAAAGGAACATGAGGCTTTTTTTAAGGTGTCTGAGAACTAAAAAGAAAATATTCTAAGGAAAGGAAGACTATCATTTCTGTTTAAACTTCAGTAAAATGACAAAGAACTTTTAGGACTCAAATCTCCTAGAAGTCTGATGTGAGGCCAAAGTTGTCTCAATGACAGAACAGCCAATAAATGCCAGATGACTAAATGTAAAGAGATCAAAAACACCTTTAAACCTTTATACTTCCAAAAGTATATAAAATAGCAGTGTCCAGATTGAAAAGAGGCAAATATAATTACTAAAATACTTTGGAACAAAATAACACTAATGATAAATATAATTATTTACAATATATTAAGAATCTCACATTTTATCCAATTCATTAACATTTTTGAATAATGAAAGGAACATGGATTCCCAAAGAGTGATCTAAATCTAAAAATAAGATTCAATTGTGTTTTATAGTTGATGTCCTTTTTACTGTAAGCCAAATCCGCTTCTTTAAATCAAAAAAGGAATCTACAGCTCTGTTTCCAAAGATCTCGTAATAGACACTATCCACTGGTGATTAAAATATTTTTAATCTTTGCATTACCTCACAGCTAAAAATGTCAAGAAACCACACCCAATATGTCTTTTTACCCCCAAGGGAGGTGTGAGGGGGTGGGAAATATGGGAGTGGGAACTCAAACTACACAAAAGCACAAAAGGTTATTTCCCTGGAAGGATCGGGAAGGGACAGCACGTACACGGTGGCGGTTCCCTCTACAGTGATCGGGGGACGCATCAAAGGGCGAGCGCAGGCCTCGGCCTCTGCGGGATCCCTCCCTCGCCACCCGCAGGGTAAGTGGCCCGGACGCGCCAGCCTGGGCTACTCACCGGCCGCAGTGCTGACCAACAGGACGGTCCACAGTAGAGAGGGCACCCGCCAGGGCCGCTGCAGCAAGGAAGTCATCCCTGGTTCAGCCAAGAAGCAGGAGAGCAGAGAAAAGAAATATGGAAAGTAAACACAGGCGGAGAAACACGGCCGGGAGGCTTGCCTTCTTTCTCGTCTGACTTACCCGGCCGTATTACAATGCAGTTTGAAAGGACAAATGGCAAATGAGAGGACCTAGCTGCAGAGCTTTCATTCCGCTGTAGGAATTCCCTTCATTTCTCTCCCTCCCGGCTCGGGGGGTTCATTCGCCTAGTACCGGGTGCCTCAGCCCCGCAAACTGAAGGCATATCCGTGGGGAGAAGCAGGGAGACAAGAAGCAAGCCCCGCAGTTATTTCCCTCGTAGTTTCACGATATCAAAAAAATATCCAGGTCTAGGAGAAAACATATCCAGGGCGCAGAGGGGTGTAAAGCGGGGACTCGATGGGGTAGCCGAATATCAGAACTAGTTCCCGACTGCGGGGAAAGGCGAAGCCCGGTGGGCGGCGGCGGCGGCTTCAGCGCCCGGCGGCGCGAGACGCATAGCCCGTGACTTCGGGAGGGCAGGATTCCTTTGAGTTTCGCTTCGGTGCTTCCTTCACTCCAATTTCAAGAACACCAAATTCTCTTCCTCGAATGGATCGAAAAAGGTGTCTGCCTCCATGGACAAACCCACAGCCTCCACGCCTCCGGGGAACGATCCCGTGAGGGTATGGCCGGAGGGCTCAGCGGCAGTGGGAAGCGGGGGAGGGGAAGGGTCTGCAGGCTGGGCCCTGTGCTCCCAGAGACAGCGGGCGGAAGAGAGGTGCCGAGAGGAGGCTGCTCTTTCTAGCCCTTCTGCGTGCGCGCCTCTCTCTTTTTTTATTGCTACCGCTCGATCTCTCTGGAGGTAAATTCCACCATGAAAGCCTCGTCTTCTCCCGTCAATGGCTCCCGTAAGCGAATCACAACCCTCCCACCCACCCCCCTTCAGAGGAAGCCGCCGCCGCCGCCTCGTTCTCCTGCAGTTCTGAGGTCCGGGCGGAGCTCGGGCGTCGGGGGCCGAGGGCGGGGGAAGGCGGGAGAGCGGATGTAGATGGCTGGGAAGGGGAGGTGGACACTGAGGCGGCGAGACACCCAGCACCCCTCCGGGAAGCACTTCCACTGGCTCCGAGCAGACCAGACACAAAGGGGGGAGTCGCCGCAGCTGCCAGTCTGCGGCGCTCGATCCACGGAGTCGCCCCGCCTCTGCCGCCGCCGCCGCCTCCTCCTCCTCCTCCTCCTCCTCCTCCGCCTCCGGCTCTTCCCGGCCCTGTCTGTCTCGGGCCTGTGGTGCAGCACTGTAGTCGTCTGCAGCAGCAGCAGTGGCTGTGGCACGAGGAGGCAACTCTGCGCTTGCGCGCTCGCGGCCCCGCCCGGCCCCGCCCCTCGCTCAAGGGCTGGCTGAGGCGGACGCGGCGGCCTTCGCACGGCTTGTCTCACCCAAACTGGCGAGGGCCGGGTGGGGCGGGCCGCTGGTGGTAGCGATACAAGTGGCTATTCTGCTTCATACACATATACTTCCATAGACGAACACTTCTTTGCGGGGGGGGGGGTATGTTTGAGAGAACAGCCACATTTTTCTGTCCAGCCTTCGGCAAACTCTTCCTAGCTGGGCTGACATCTCGGTCTTCTCTGCGACTGGGAGTAAAGCCCTAAGGGGCAAAACCGCTCCTATTGTTTGTTGGTGCTGGAGCCTCCCTCTCCGTATGTAGCCTTAAGAATCCAGCCCATCACGCTTTTCCCAGACCGGAGACCTCCGCTTCCTTGGCCTCCCCTCAGTGACTGAAACAAAAGCCGGAATTGGAAAGACCACACCTAAATTGATATTTTTGTTCTTATCAGCGTCCGGCTTTCCTCCAGGGTCCATTCCTGTGGCCCTCTTTAGATGACAGGAATACTGAACATTTCAAAGGATGCGAAGCCATAAAGAAAACTCTTAAAATTCTATACATTGTCCTGCTGTTCATGTATGTACACATCTGTCTGCAGCGAGGTTTCCCCTTCGAAAGTTGGCCTTTATTCACAAAGGCTGGAGGACCTTAGGGGATTTGGGAGACATGGGAAAGAAAAAATTGCGGTAAGGAGTTGCTGTCTCGGGGTAGAGTGGGATCGAGTCTTCGCACCAAGGAAACAGAAGAAGGTCCTGTAGGTAGCTCCCTTGAATTTGGAAAAGATCGGCTTGGTCGTTTTTTTCAGTTGCAAAATCCCAAGAAATCAAGATAGGGGAAGAGATTCCACCACCTACCCGCCTGCAGCCCTTACACACCCCTACGGGATCAGACCAACTTGGGTGGGATTTTGCTGGGGGAGAAGGTAAAAGGCGAAGTGCATGGCGCCATGATCGGAAGTCTGGGTTTAATTCTTAGCTACTAGGTGGAAAATTTGCGTGGGAGGGCGATCTTAGAGATGAAATCTAGCCTTCCCTTCTCATACTGAGCAGAAGGGTTATTCTGAAAGCTGGTTTGGCTGGTCTTTCATTCTGGCTTAGGGCAGTTCCAAAGATACATTACTCACTGCTGGAGGACTCTCTTCAAGTCCCCTTTTATCTCTTTCTCTGAACTTGATGTAAATAAATATCTACATTCCGTAAACTAGTTGCTGTTATCACACTAAATATCTTCTATAATTAGAGGTTGTGTGTTACCAGTCTAGGATTCTCAGACTCTTTGTAGTGGAAATACTTTTATATGGCATACCCTTCAGGCAGAGAGAAATATTTCTATTAAGTAAAATCCTCTTTTTTAAAAATTAGGAGATGCATATGCTTTGATTCATTAGCTTTATTACTGTATTTTGTTTTGTCCAAGAGGACTAAATTTTTTTTTAAACCTTGGTATTGTTTTGCCATTTGACTTTCAACAAATCAGATCTAGCACTCAGAGAAATGGGATGTTAAGTATGTTAAGGTACAGAAAGTTCATTGATAGCTTACTGTTTTGGATTCTCGCGTTGGGATCAAGTATATGCTTGATTATTCTATTGTTATTTGCATAAACATTTTCCTAAGAAACAACTAATACCCTTGTACATACTGTTAATATGTGATAAATTATATAGAAAAGAAGAAAGTGTCCTAGAAAATTCACCTGAAAAAAATATGTGCCACTGACGTGATAATTAGTAGACAACCAGTTAGGCAACCCTCTTCCACTTTGTTGCTCCATTTGAGATGTGGCTGTTAACTCACTATGAGAAAGAACATGAGAGAAGAACTGGAATTTGGCAATCAATCTGTCCACTAAGACCAGAGAGTTCATTCTGGTAAAGACAAAGGATTAGCACAGCAGGCAAGTTCTGGTATTGTTCTAGTCAGGATAAGCTAGGTTTTAACAAACATCTTTGCAGCTTACTGCAACAAAGGTTTATTTCTAACACATTACATATTTGACACAAGTTATCAGATAGCCTACCACAGTGGAGTTCACCAGGGAACAGACCCTAAAACTCTTAGATTTTCATGCAAGGGATTATGGGGTAGTGTTCTCAAGAACAGTCTCTTTGGAGATGGAGGGTCATAAGATCAGGCAGCGGGAAAAGTTGCAACCAAGGCTTTAACCAAATTTTGCAAAGAAAACTGAGGGATGGACCTTCAGTGTTGTCCTAAGTTGAGGCAGGGGGCCAGGTTTTTATATACTCCTATTTTATAGAGCTGCACCTAGAAAAGAGAGATGACCTTGGTATAGAGAGCTTTCTTCAGCAAAGAACAACCCCACAAAGAGACCCAGCTGAGAGAGCTGTCTGTCAGCTTCCAACATTTCCAGCAATTGGGAGTGGTTGTGCTTCAGTCTTAAAGGGTAAATCTGGGTAGTTCAGCACAACATCCACTGCATAGACTCTGCTGATTGTAGTCACTGAAGTCCCCAGAGTGATGGAAGCTTCAAACAGATGGTACATGCTTTCAAGATTGCCACTGTAGAGATCATGAAATTTAATTGCTAGTGCTGCATGTCTTGGTATATCTGAGGAATGAAAAGGAGGCTGGTTTATTGGAACAAAGAAGATCAAATTAGAGAGGTAGGCATGTGCCACATCATACAATGTGTGGATCATTTGCCTATTTGCTCAGTTCCACTCCCTTCCCTTTTCTTCTTTTTTCATGAGCTGACTCCTGCAAACCAAATTTCCAACACTGCCTTCCCACTGGCTTCCGGTTAGGTTCAGCCAATGGGAGGCACAAGATTAATTAAATCCAAGCTCCCTAAAATGGAACAGAGGCTCCCTCTCATTCCTCCCTTTGTTCAGCAAATATTTATTGTCCACTGTGCTCCAGGCTCTGTACTAGGCAACTCTGAATACAATGAGAAAAACAGTCAGTCTCTGCTCTCACAGAACTCTGTGATATCAAAAAATTTATGGTTCCTCAATCATATATGCCTTTGTGCCTTTGCATTTTCTGTTTTGTCTGCCAAGAGTGCTCTTTCCCCCTCTGATTGACTCATTATTATTTTTTGCCATTCAACACCCAGCTCCGATGGTACTACCTCTGAGAAGATTCCTCTGACTCCAAACCCCAAACAGAATTAATTAATTCCTCTTTGTGTTACTTTTCTTTTCTTTTTTATACTTTATAATATTTTTCATAATAAACATGCAATAGCTTTATAATCAGAAAAAAATGATTTAGTGTTTTTAAAAGAAGATATATGAATGATGCCTGTATGGTGCCTGAGTTTCAAATTAGGTTTTTTTTGTTTTCTTCAATAGAGATATTTTCCTTTATTAAATTTTAGGTACCTCCACATATCCCAAATTAATTTCATAATCAGTCTTTTATACTTTTCGTATGAATTAGTCAATAACATACTCTCTAACAGCTAATCCAGAAAACATCTGTTAGGGTGGAAAAGAATATAAGGGTATTGATTGGGTTTGGGAGTTGTCCAAAAGGAAAACAGATACTGAAAGGAAAAGGGGGGGAAGCACAGAGAAACTTGATTACTTCATAAATTTTCCTAGGCTAGCCATGTCTGTGGCTAAGGTATAATAGATTATCCCCATTTTATTTTGAAAAGTGAAATAAATGTCTTTCCAAAAAAGCAATAACTCAAGTGTATATTTCAAAGAACTAGAGTCAAATATTGAATCAGGGTCTCCTGACTCAGGGTTCATATTCTTCATCTTGTTACCTCTTTCTATTCAACTTTATTATTAGACAACTCTTGATTGTCAGAATTACATGTCTGTTACTTTCAAATCTGTACTAAAGTGTTACCTACTCATTTATTCTGCTGATATTTATTAAGCATCTGTTATGTGCCCATAAGTGAATAAAACACAAAGACTTCTGTCCTCTTGGAACTTCATTCCAGCAAAGGGAAACAAACAATAAACAAAAAAAAAAAAGAAAAAGAAAAAGAAAGTATAAATGAAAGTAAAGTATGTAGAAGGTGCCAAGTATATGGAAAAAGAAAAGGAAGACAAGTTAAAAGTAATTAAAATATTGGGGTAGGGCCCTGGCTGGTGTGGCTTAGTTGAGTGAGCACCAGCCTGCGAACCCAAGGGTTGCTGGTTCGAATTCCAGTCAGGGCATATGTCTGGGTTGCATGTCAGGTCCCCAGGGGTATATAGGAGGCAATGGACTGATGTGTCTCTCACATGTCAGTGTTTCTCTCCTTCTCTTTCTCCCTTCAATTCACTCTCAAAGTAAATAAAGAAGATCTTTAAAAGAAAAAGAAAAAAATATTGGAGTAGGGAGGCCAATCAAATCATAGTGTAAAATATGATAGGATAAGTTGTGTTGAAAAAGTAAAATTTGAGTAAAGATGTGGAGAAACTGACCTCTTTGAAAGAACTAAAAAGCCTGCATAACCAGTCACCAAGAGCTTAGAAGACACTGGCAAAAAACAAAAAAAGGGTAGTAGATTATGTTTTGCATGTGATCTTTATCCTGCCAGCACTGGGCAGCTATTTAAGGATGTTAGGAGGAATACCATGATCAAATATGCATTTCGAACAAATCATTCAGACTGCTAGAGGGAGATTGGTTCAGAATAAGTTGATCAGGAGATCATTTGGGAAGCCACCTAGCCCAGCAGGAGAGAAGGTCTATATATAAAAATAAGAATCTTTTAGACCAAGAGAGTTACAAATCCAGAAGTTAATATAAGAACCAATAGCACATAGCCATAGCTAGTTGTTAATAACTAGCAACATTTTCAAAGATACTTCAGTTCTGACTTTAGACTAGTTCTGTGCATCAGCCTCAAAGGTACCAAATCTGAAAATTACCAGTTATGATAGGAACTCTGACACCAGGAATAAAATATGGATGAAATGGCATAAGGAGGGCTGCTATACTTCCAGAAAGAGACAGAAACCTAAAACTGAAGTGAGTTTTAACCCAAAGGTTAAAATACTAAGCTCCAGAACTATCACTGCATAATCTTTTCCTGTCTGTGATCATGGGAGAAAGTGGGACTAAGCTTTTAGCTGGGACCCAGGTAAACTGTGGTGAGAAGAGTCTGGACAACAAAAGCAGTTGTACAGGAAGTTTGGCTACTTTGTCATGTGTGGCAGAGACATGGGTGCTCTCTGCTTCCCAATATTTCATCTGCTTCCCAATATTTCCTGCTCTTTTGTGGAGATGTTGTACAGGTAATTTGTGTCATTTCTAACCAAAGCACAGAAGAGTCAGTATTACACTCCAACTATCTTTTTCCCTGCCGCTAAGCAGGCTTAGTTGCCACTAAGCAACTAAGAAGGTCAAGTACTCCAGGTAGTACAGCTACAAAATGATGCACCCACCATTAACTTGGGTCCCTGATAACAAAGCAGAGCCCTCTTTAATCTACACTGGACATGGATCTTAAGTAAAAAAAAACCCCCAAAACCAAAAACAAACCTTTTATATTAAGCTACAGAAATTACAAGATAGTTATTGAGCATAATCTAGCCTATGTAGATGAATCAACACATGTTATCTTCAACAGATACAGTACCTTGTCAGCACATTTTCATAAAACAGGTCTATGATTCAAACATTAGAAGTATGAAGGAGAATAGCTAGGTTTTTTCTTAAATTACTGAAATAAATCATCCATTAAATAATATGTAATTTCATGAGGATCAACATAATTGTCGGAGCACCTGACTTTTGTTATAGGTATCAAGGGTACATCAGATACAAGGCAAATAACAAAGACTGACTATTGGAAGAAAATTATCTGAAACTATGTATAATGGTTAAAAGAATCAAAGTAAGAAATGGAAGACTTTGAATATGGAATGTTTGGGTTGTTTTACAGTTTTAAGATTTGATTACTTACATAGTAGGAGAACCATGTCAAGTTGTGAAGTTACTGAATCAATTGAAAGAGTACCTTTTTGGTTTTTTTAACCAAATGGCAAAATTCACCATCCATAGAGTATCTCCTTATGTTGTAAATCATCTAAATGTCTCATGTTTGTGATTAAAAGAAACAATTACATATAGTGGGGGGAAATATTAAACCAGAAAACCAAATATTTAGAAACAGCTCTGCTCCTGATTCTATGACTTTGAACAAATCATTTCTCTTCTCTAGGCCTCAATTTTTAATCTGTAAAATAAGTTAGGATGAGCTAGTTCTGTTTCCTTTTAGCTTTAAAACTCTTATTGACATCACTGACATTCCTATATTTAAAAAAATTACATACAATGACAGATTTCATTTTTACTCTAAATAATACAAGTTGAAAACAGAAATACTTGGGAAAAAACATTTCTACAGCATTTTACTTTATATTAATGGAAATGTAGTGATTCTTTGTTTAAAGTTATTTTATGAAATAGTTGAAGCTATTTGTATAATTTTGAGTCCTAAGTTAGGCAATTTTGTAGGAATCTTTGGTTTTTACATTTTTCTTCTTAATGTTGATTCCCACTGTTCATAGCAAGAATGTAGAAGCAAGATATCTTTCCACTTACATACTAATATGTGATCAAAATATGCAATTTGCCCTTTATGATTCCCAAAAAGGTCTGAATCACACCTTACAACTTATTCAGAAATACTATGACTTATGAAAGTTACTAATTAATCAATAAGCATTTGATAAGTCCCCTCTAGGTGTATGACTTTGTATAAATGTTATATCAATATTGAATTTTTTTATGCTTACACAAGGACATTTTTTTCATTGCTTTCAAAAAGAGAGGAAGGGAGAAAAAGAGAAACATTGTCTGAAAGCAATTAATTGGTTGCCTTCTCGAATGCGCCCTGACAGCTGATTGAACCTGAAACCTGGGTATGTCCCCTGACCAGGAATTGAACCTGCAACATTTTGGTCTATGGGACAATGTTCCAACAAACTGAGCCACACTGGCCAGGGCAATATTAATTTTTTTTCAATATTAATTTTTTAATGCTTCACAAATTTTCATGTCATCCTTGCTGAAAGGCCACACTAATCTTCTCTGTATCATTCCAATCTTAGTATATATACTGTCAAAATGAGACTCAATATTAATTTTTAAAATCTCTGTATATCAGTATGATGAGTGTAACATAGTTACCTAATGCTGAAGTAATAAAAGCATAAAGTATTTTTCTCCAATTAGTTAATGTACAATTACATGATCTGTGAAAATATCATTTCCCCAGAAAGACTTTATAATATTAAAGGGCACTGACTAAATCATATGCTCTTATATACAAAAAAAAGTTCAATAAATTGTCTCTGGAGTGAAAAGCCAGATAACTGAGGGTACAGAACAAGGTGAAAATATTTTATCCTGCAAAGGCTATTTGTACCTTGAGTATTAGAAAAAAATCATAATGAATATTTTTTATTATGGCACATTCTACAAATGTTTGATACTTTTTCTAGTTGTTAAACATGTCAATATTATTCTCATTTAGATGCTGAGACAGTTGCATAAACATTGAAATGCACAAAAGTTAGAAAACAAGACTGTCTTATGGCCTTGCATTCTAGTTTTTCTGGCTTTTGATAAATATTTATCTGGCTTCTCATAATGACCGCCAAACAATTGCACTACACTATCTGCTTGCAGGAAGTACACAAATAATTTCAAGAGCAACTGAAACTACTGTAATACCCATCCTCACAACCTTCACCCTGTGTAAGATAAGTACATATTCATTCTTCTTAGGGGCTTCTGATATACTGAAATATCTATATCAAAACTTTCTTCTCTTCTTTTTTTTTTATTGGCTTTTTTTTTATTGTTGTTCAAGTACAGTTGTCTCCATTTTCCCCTCACCACTCACTTCCACCCCACCCTCAATCTTATCCCCCTTTGGCTTTGTCCTTGGATATTTATACATGTTCCTTGATGACCCTTCCCAATCTTTCCCCTGTTATCTCCTTCCCTCCTCCCCTCTGGTTACTGTCATTTTGTTCTTTATTTCAATGTATCTGGTTATATTTTGCTGGCTTGTTTGTCTTGTTGATTAGGTTCCACTTATAGGTGAGATCATATGGTATTTGTCTTTCACCACCTGACTTATTTCACTTAGCATAACGCTCTCCAGTTCCATCCACTCTGTTGCAAAGGGTAAGAGCTCCTTTTTTCTTTCTGCTGCATAGCATTCCATTGTGTAAATGTATCATGGTTTTTTGATGCACTCATTTGTTGATGGGCACTTAGGTTGCTTCCAACACTTGACTATTATAAATTGTGCTGCCATGAACATTGGGGTGCATAGGTTCTTTTGAATTGGAGTTTCAGGATTCTTAGGCTATAATCTCAGCAATGGAATTGCCAAGTCAAAAGGCAGTTCCATTTTTAGTTTTCTGAGGAAATTCCATATTGTTTTCCACAGTGACTGCAGCAGTCTGCATTCCCCCCAATAGTGTACTAGTGTTCCCTTTTCTCCACAACCTTATAGGCACTTGTTTGTTGATTTGGTTATGATGGCCATTCTCACCAGTATGAAGTGGTATCTTATTGTGGTTTTAATTTGCCTCTCTCTGATGGCTAGTGATGCTGAGCATCCTTTCATATGTCTCTGGGCCCTCTGTATGTCCTCCTTGGAGAAGTGTCTGTTCAGGTCCTTTGCCCATTTTTTAATTGGGTTGCTTGTCTTCCTGGAGTGGAGTTGAGTGAGTTCTTTATGTATTTTGGAGATCAAACCCTTGTCTGAGGTATCATTGGCAAAAATGTTTTCCCATATGGTTGGATCCCTTTTTTCATTCTGCTAATGTTTTCTTTAGCTATGCAGAAGCTTTTTACTTTGATGTAGTCCTATTTGTTTATTTTTTCCTTTATCTCCCTTGCCCTAGGAGATATATTAGCAAAAATATTGCTTCTTGGGATATCTGAAATTTTACTGTCTATGTTCTCCTCTAGGACTTTTATGGTGTTGTGACTTATGTTTAAGTCTTTTATCCACTTTGGGTTTAATTTTGTGTATGGTGTAAGTTAGTGGTCAAGTTTCATTTTTTCTGCATGTAGCTGTCCAAAACTTTCTTCTTCTTAATTTAGAATTTCACTAGTTAAAATAGGTTAGATATTTAGAACTAAAATGTGATGTTTTTATTTTCCAAACACTAAACTAATCATGCTTAAAATTTGAACCTCTTCCATTCAAATGTATTCTTCTTCCCTTCAACTAAAAGACCAATTTTAAACCCTCATTGCAGTAGGAAACTGAATTAAACAACAAATTTAGGATAAAACCTTTGTCTATATTTGGTCTCAAAGGTATTCAAAAAGCAAGATGACCACCCACTCTTTTTTATGGAAAGAAATCCAAGTTCCACTTATAAAAATAACAATTTAAAATAAGCCTGATCATGGGTAGCCCTTCTCAGAGCCTGTTCCTATTTCATCCAGCAGGAAGCTCACAGTGTCTCTGGCATCTTTAATATTCTTTTTCTTCAGAACCATCATTGCCTTCTCGTGACTGACTCATTTCTGCTGGGGGGGATTCTCTTCCAGTATATACTTCTCATATTAATCTAATCTTTCAGTATATTTTTGCTACTATCCAGAAATCGGCTACATTTATTCTTCTTAAAGCACAGGAAAAAAATGAAACTACCAGACTGGGGGAGGGTTCTTTTTCAAATATTACAGAATAATCTTTCCATATACCAAAAATAAATGCCTTTAGGAAAAGGCAACAAACACAGATTATTGTTAAAATGGTTTCATAGCTAAGGATTACTCATACACATTCTGTTTGCCAAGTTTATGTAGGACATCTGTCAGAAATCTTATTTGCCATTGTCTCTCTTTTCTACATCTTCCTCTAAGGGCTTTTTTCTCTTGACATAAAACTTCAGTAATAGGAAAAAATGGGGCAGAGAGGAAAATTTGGTGGGGTGATTAGCCTCTGTAACAATTTCCAATTAAAAGGCTAATGATCAATATCACATAATCAGTTGTCCATTACCCCACCTATCTCTAACCAAGGACCATCCTATAGGCTAAATACTAACTTCCTAACTCATAAACAAAGGTCTTCACAATCATAGAATCTGGACACGCTGAGCTTTTTACAGTTTGCTAAACATACCAGGTCCTTTCCCAAATTGCACCTCCTTTATAATTAAAAAAAAGCAGGAGGAAGTCTATCATTTTTTACAGATTATTCCCTTCATATTCAGTGCCTTTGCCTGCATCTTCTCCAGGCAATCTCCTATTCTTTTTTCAAAACCCAGCACAATTTTCACCTCCCTGGTGAAATACTTTCCAGTTCCCAGGTCAACATTACCTGCCTTTTCCTCAGTGTTCCCAAAAAGCTTTGTTTACACTTCAAAGGCAGTGTAACATTCTTCTTCCATTTTTATTGTTCTTTGTTTTGATTTCAGAAGGGAGGGGGTGGGTAAAAATCACCCAATTTTTAATGTTATTTTATTCTTTATACTTTTCTACATTATTTGACTTCCTACAATGTATTGTTTTTTAATTAAAAAAATATAAAAATTATTTCAAAATAGTAATTCAGGACAAAGAAAATTTAAAAAACAAGTAGTCTTTAGTATTCAAAACAAAAATTATACTTAAGGTAAAGAAATGCAAAAAATTAAGCAAACTCTCTGCATATTATCAAAAACAAATTACTTCATAAATGATACTTTATCATCAGCATCATATCCTAATAGTTATCAAAATCACCTGGATTTTTAAAAATACTCTACTTAGAACTCTGAATTATTACCAGTTAGATTTGTGACTTTTTTTTTCTAATTTATTGTACTATATCATTCATGTAAGCCTCCTAGAGCCCTTGGTGGAAGAGAAGTGGTGTAAACAATCCATTTGGGCACTAGATTGTTAACTGTCCCTGGCAGTTTCCACGAGATCCACATATTTAGCTAGAATGGGAATACTTCTTTAAGGCAAGACATCGTGAACACAGCAAAACAACTAACCATGTGGCTAAAACCCATAATGTAAAAGAGATCCCACATGCAGCCAACAAAAGCACACCTATATACAAAATATCATAAATAATATGCAGAAGGTTCTGATGTTTATTTTCATGTCTTCATTATAAAACTGATAAAAACCTTTAGCTGCAAATGGCTAAGTTGTGTTTTCTTATATGTTTTAAGTTATCCTCTTTTGCTGATTTTCTTTTATGTGTTCTGTTCTTGCGCAATGCACATCTAGCTAGGATGCCAGGTGGCATATGAGATCAGTACCTTTATTACTATTTGCAAAAGCAGTGATTCTTTCTAAACCTGTAATTTCCGAATGATTACTTCAAATCGTATTGTCTAGGAGGCTTGACCAGTGTTCTGCCCTGCAAGCTCTGCTCTAACCCATCACTCAGCTATTTCCATGCTTTATGTTACCAGCAATGTTAGATCTCAGTTCTTGAGTTCAGCTAAGAAAGAATTCAGAGCCAAGAACTCTAGCACAAGAAGTTTATTTAGAAAGTCACAGAGGTTGAAGAAGTGATCCAGCTGGGCTGTGTAGACTCAGGAAACAAGTTACAGAGTCAAAAGGAGGGCCCTTGGAGCTTAGGAGAAAGAAAGCAGAGGATACACGCCTAAGGAAAGAAGTGGGGAAGGGGCAGTGTAGGGCTCTAGAGAAAGAGAGCATCACTGGATCCTTCGACTTAAGGGTTTTTTATCTGTTCTCTAAAGGTGGGAATTTTAAGGGAAGTCTCAGTGGAGGATATCCATAAAAGATTTATCAGCTTTTCAGGTGTGACTTTTCAGGGTTGTGGTCTCTACTGACTGATTGGTGCTAGGGTAGAGGGTCATTAGTGAGTACAGCTGGTCCTAATGTCAACCACGGCATTGCTTCACCTGGTTTTGCTGTTTTTCTGGGCCTGGAGCTGAAACACAGCTGAGGCCTACATGTCATCTCCATTTTAACCAAAACTCTGTCTCTGTGGTCAAAAGACCCAAGACTTTGTTCCTAAGATTATTTGATGTGGATCAAAACCTCATTGTCCTGAGGGTTCAATGTTTAAGGGAGTGGTTGTGCAAGGGAGAAGAGGGCAGGTGACTCAGGGTGCAGGATGGGGACAGTGAAGCAGCTATTTATCTCAGTATCCCCATTCTACTTGAAGAAAGCTTCCTGGATTTTTACTATCCTTCCTCAATGTGGCCAGCACTTTCTGAACTACATTAGTGTTGAGAAGCATAATTTGTATACTTTGACTTTTTCCAACCGTGCACCAAAAAAAAGTGGGTTCCATTGTATTTCCTCTGTAACATTAGTTAAAACCTTCTTGTCTATATCCCTGCATATGTTTTACTCTTGAGCCATTTAAATCTCCCACTGTGAGGTCTACAATAGCATTTACAGCATTATATTGCAAATTATCTCCTTGGGAAGCCAAGATATTATGAATTACTTAAGGGCTGGGACTTTAGCCTCAGGATTTAGCACTAAGTCTGACTGACACATATTAGGTCCTCAATAAATGCCGTACTTACTTGAATAAATAAATGAAAAACATAAAGAATAACTCTTTAAAAAATTTTAATCCTCACCTGAGGATATGTTTATTGATTTTCTTAGAGACAGAGGAACACTGATGTGAGAGAGAAACATCCATCAGTTGCCTCCTGCACATGCCTTGACCAAAAATCAAACTTGCAACCCTGTGGTGTGTGAGACAACACTCCAACCAACTGAGCCACCCAGCCTGGGCAAGAATAACTTTTGAGGAGCAGAGAAGCATCAGGAGAAATTTTCAAATGAATTTAAGATATTAAATGAATTTTCTGAACTAAAAACTGTTACAGAATGGATCTGTGTGGGGACCCAGATACTGTTAGCAAAACAAGCCCCCTCCCCCAGGGTCTTTCCATACTTGTTTCGTCTTGCCTGCAGCCCTTAGGAATTGTGGCTCTCTATGACAGTTTTTGTGAAAACGAAAGGAACTATTTATTCAAAAGTTATACAGCTTTAGAGTAATGGCAGAATGTCACCATTAAAATACCAAAGTTCCTTTAAAACACCAACCAACATGCCCACACAGTCCTGCCTTCCTCCCTTTGCCCGACCAGGGCAGTCAGGGGTACCATATCTTAGGAAAAGGACATAGAAGTCTGTAGCTCAGCTAGACTCCCAGTTCCTCCTAGTAATGCCTGCTCAACTAGCAGGTCTCTCACAGTCCCCAGCACCATCAGCTGTGTCGCTGTGATCTCCAATTCTTAATCCAAAACCATGTAGCACCTTCTCATGGTCCACCAGCAAGAGTCCTTTCACACCTTTTCTTTCCTCATGGTCTCGAATTGTCCTCCCACATAGTCCTACATTGTCCTTCTGCATTCTTTCAAACTGTTAAAAGAGAGCTCTTCATGGCTGCTATACCTTGCTGTCCTGCTTCCTAAGCCACATGGTCAAGGGAGCCCCCTCTCTGCTCCCAAAACCATGTAGTTAGCATCCAGGATGGCTGCCGCACCTGGGTTTAAATCCCAGCCCAAATCTTCCTCGGTAACCACATTTCCAACTCCTCCCACAATTGGCTACACCTGCTAGCATCCCAGCAGTTTTCAGCCTTTCTTGTCCACCATAGTAAGTCCAGGCATGCGTGGCCCCATGGCCTGGAGCTAACCATCTCCAAGCTCTCGTGCAGACATTGTAACCAGGGGGAGAAGCCTCCCAGTTGCATCATGGGTTAAGGTAACAACCATCTCCCTAGCTAGACTCATTGATATGCAAAATCTATATGCAATAACTATATAACTATATGCAATAGTTATAACTATTTTGCATATCAGGTATGAAGCTATCCTGCTGTTATTGATATGCAAAATAACTCTCAATGGTCCTGCTCCATGTGTCCCATCCCCCATGGCAGCCCCCCTTTTGTAGGGGGGATATATTATATTTTCTTGGACACCCCAAGTTCTGGACCCCATTACAAATCCCCCCCTTTAGGGATTCCTGGCTATACCCGTTACAAAATCCTATTTAAAAATGGGCAAACTGTATATATAGACATTTTTCCAAAGAAGGTAGTCAAATTACCAGTAATGATATGAAGATGCCACTAACGAAATGCAAATCAAAACCACAATGAGATCCACTTGACACTCACTAAGATGGCTAAAAATAAGGCAGAAGTGTTGGTAGGATGTGGAGAAATTGGAACCCTGATGCATTACAGGTGGGAATGTAAAATGGTACAGCTCTTTTGGAAAGCAGTTTGGTAGTTCTTCAAAAGTTAAGCATACAGTAACCATATGATCCAGTAATTCTAATCCATGGAAACATTTCTATACAAAAATTTGTACAGAAATGTTCATAGCAGCACTATTCATAATAATTATAAAGAAGAAGCAACTCAAATGGCCATCTACTGATAAATGGATAAACAAAAGTGGTATATGCAAATAATGGACTGTTATTTAGCCATAAAGAGTAGTGAGGTACTGATATACTACAACATGGGTTAACCTTGAAAACTGAGTGAAAGAAGCCAGACGCAAAAGGCTCTAAATTGTTTGATTATGTTTATATGAAATATCCAGAATAGGCAAATCTAGAGACAGAAAGTATACTAGTGGTTGCCTAGAGCTGGAGGGAGAGAGAGGTTGGGGGTAAATGGCGAGGGACCTGTAATGAAAATGTTATAGAACTGACTGTGGTGGTGGTTGTACAACTCTATGAGTACACTAAAAATTATCGAATTGTCCCCTTTAAATGAGTGTATTGTATTCTGTATGAATTATACCTTAATAAAGCTGTTTTTTAAAAGGAACTGCAAGGAACTTATCAGTAATAATTTAATTGCTAATCCTCAGACTTACACTTCTTTTGCAGGATATTTTTTAAGAACAGAACCATACTTGAGAAATGCAGTTGTTGTTAAAAAAAAAATTGAGTCCTTATATTAATCATAGAAGCAGGACAAAATCAAGAAGAGAAATTGAATCATTCCTTTCTCATGGGGCTTTACCTGATATTAGCAGCATTTTTATACACAATTAGGTTTGTTGAAAACAATGACTGAAATCTTAAGCTGTTTTAGTTTATATGAAGGGAAGAAAAACTCTTAACTTTAAACTTTAGGCCTTAAAGTAGATACTGGACTTTGTAAACTTTGCTTACATTACCAGTGGCCTTTCTACATTCTTCCAAACTCGTGTAAAAGCAAGTGGTATATTAAGCGAGAGATAGAACTGCGATGACAGAATTTCTTATAATAGTGTTACCTGCATCCCTGTTGAGATATCATCTATTTGGTGACAGGCTTGTTTTAAATTTTCCCAAACAACTGCCAGCCAATAATACTATCATTTAATCCCATGCAACAATCACAGCAACCAAGATGATGAAACCAATAACCAATGGTACTATCCTATTATAGCACTAAAGCTGGTCGCTGGTCTCTACATCACAGAGGATTTTGTACTAAGATTAGAGAAAAAAATATTAACGATGTCAGAATGGAAAACAAATGGCAAGATAAGAACAAGTGAAGTCACTAGGATTTACTTTGAAAATCAGCTGAAGTTTTCAAGCAAAATTTGCAAATAACATCATAGCAGGAATAGGAAGGTGCTTGCCTTCTAGAAAAGTTCCAGGAGGATGGATTTATATGATTTGTTTCAACAATCATAAAGTGACATTTACTTAACCTTACAGATTACAAAGCATTTTTATAACTATTTTTGCATTTGAGCCTTCCTCCCGTGGGGTGGCTAGAACAGGTGTTACAGTACTTGTCTCATCATCACTATCATAACAAACGACCTGTATTGAGCTCTTGTATCCCCAGCAAAAAGGGGTGTTTTGACCATGTTTTGACTGTGCCACAGGGAAAAATAAAATTTCACAGAAATAATAGCTACAAAAGAAATCTCACCATAGCAGTAGTTAATATCAACAGCATTTATAAAGATAAAAACCTGGTGACGGAAATGAATCTCATAGTAAAATGTACATGAAAAAAGTGGATCCTAAGCATAATCATTTCAGTAAAATAAAAACGAGTAGAAAAATATTGGAAATAGTTTCACTGTCACTGCATAGAAATTTGATGAAGAATTAAATTGGTTATAATTTTTGTTTAAGTGGATATATTCATTAAAATACCATTTAAAGTGGCAGGTTAAAATTATGCTCCTGAGTCAAGTGGGGGTGGGGTGTGAATAAAAAATAATCAGAAGTAAATGGCAGGATCAAATTGGCATTATTAGCTTGATTCTTAGAATCCTTCCTGACTTCTTACCAATTTAACATCACTATAGAATGTAAAATAAATCTCATCAGGCTCTCTATCTGCACAACAAAAGGTGTAACTATAGGAACTACCTCATCATGTTGTGGATTAAATGAGATAAGGTTTATAACATGGTTAGCATAGTAGTAACACAAATGGAGGGTATTTTAACCCTATCTTTCCCAAGAATTTATTGTATTTTTTTCAGTGAACCAGGTCATTATCTTTAAAAACAGGTCTTCTACTCACTGAATCACATTACTTCATCTGTAAGTACTTTCTTGTAATTAATGAAATACCCAGAGAGATCTCTGATGACGCTACAACAGAACTCTACATACAGAACTCTTATAATTTTTCTGACTACCTATATATGTTAAAGCAGACATTTTAATTTAGAAACATTGTCCCAAGCAACTACTAGAATACAGAGTTAATTAAATGTACTCCTGATTATTTAGAATACAAAAAAATAAAAATACCTATAGTTTTGTGGATTTTTTAAAAAATTGACACATAAATAGAAATTATTTGAGTTTGGCTTATCCACCCAAAAATTACTTTATCTCTCTTCCAAAAAAAAAAAAGGTAGGTCATTCTGACTGGTGTGGCAAAGTGGGTTGGGCATCATCCTGCAAACCAAAAATTCACCAGTTTGATTCCTCTTTAGGGGAACATGCCTGGGTTGCAGGCCAGGTCCCTGATGGTGGCAGTTGGGGGTGTGCTAGAGGTAAGCAATTGATGTTTCTCTCACACATCAATGTTTCTCTACCTCTCTTTCTCCCTCCCTTCCCCTCTCACTACAAATAAAATAAATAAAGTCTTTTAAAAAAAGGTAGGCCAATGAAGCAATTTCATTTCACTAACAAAAATGTAGTATGGGATCCTGGGAAATCATATAGCCTATCAGTCTTCTCATATAGAAAACACATGAATAAAATACAACCACTTCAGAATTGTTGTGAAGACTAATTAATATCTTTAAATTGCTTTGAAATTCCCATATGAAAGACACCTAATCTGATCTTTATCTAGAAGATCTGGGTAATACGTATATGGGAAGACAGTATTCATGTAGAAGCTAAATTGGCTTTTGCTTGTGTAACTTGAATTTCTACTTGGCAAAAAGTATAATTTAGCAGAGAGAATATTGTATAAAATTTTTAAAGTGCATGTCTCAAAAATATATAATACTTATTCCATTTTTCATTATTTCATTGTTCACATATGATACCAACCACAGGTACGCAAAGTGCTCAACTTAGCATTCAAAAAAATATAGCACATGGAACTCTTTTGTGTGGTTATGCTGTTATTTTAAAAAATCTTTCTTGCTTTTTCTCTAGCCAAAAATATGCAACTGTTAATTGTTTTTTTCCAGGTTCAGAATTTATTGCACAAATTGAATATCCCATAGTGAGTTGACATTAACTTCTCCAGGCATGGGAAATTAACAGTTGAGGTATAGTTTAGAATCCTTTTGTGTTGCTTTCACAGCTGGAGTTTTTTAGTCCTTAACTTGAAGTATAAAAACAGCAGAGCAATGCTTCCATATGTGGTCAGTACACAATTAATTCTCCCTGTGAGAGTATAAGAGTTGACATATTTTTTGACACCTGTGAAATGGAATTGGGCATCAATTTCTGCATTTTTTCCATGACTTCTATCTTGCAAAAAGCATGAATCCCACAGGCTCCACCCTCCGCCCCCTCCAAGAAGCCATTTCCCCTGCATGTGTCCAACTGGCTATTAATTGTTTTTTTAACAGAAGATTTCAGAAGTATATTATTTTGAAAATGAAAATTCTCCATATTCCAATACCCCAGAAAGAAAACACTGCTAGTAGTTTGGTATATACAGCATGGGGCAAAAGTAGGTTTACAGTTGTGAGTATGCAAAACAGAAAAGTTTATTCTTGTATCATTATTTATTTATGATTGTATTATTTTTCTTATGAACCATTGTAAACCTACTTTGTCTCCATCCTCTATTCTTCCATTTTTTCCCTTTAAAACACATGCACACACACACAAACTAATATATATAACCAATATATACATATGTGTATATATTACATCCATGGATACACACATGTATGTATATGCCTTCCAAAATGTTTGTATTCAATATCAATTTACACAATTATATATATTTATTTATATATGTAATTAGTATTTACAAATGTGGGATTATATGATGCATACCATATTACAGGGCTGATACTAGGATAAAGCAAAAGAGGAGAGAGACTAAAATGTAAAATTTAAAGAGATACTTTCAGGGGCCAACCCTGCACTCCTACAACCCTAACAGTGAGGGCTACCTTAATACTGTGTCCTAGGCCTAGGTCTTGCTTCCCTAGTCTCAGTATCTCCTGAAACTTGCTTTTTATTTTTCCCATTTAATTTATCCTGAATAAATTTCCATATAGAACTATTTCTTTTCAGTGGCTGCATACTCTTCCATTTATAAATAAATAATAACTTACTTATCCAATCACCTTTTGAAAGATATTTTTTTCTAATTTCCAGTAAGCATCCTTGTGCCTGGTTCTGTTAAAATTTCTGTGTTGGCTTTCAAAAGAGAAAAACTGGGTCCAAATCTAGTATGCACTTAACTTTTTTTTAATAACTAAAAGCATTTTGACCTCAAAAATAATTGTATTAGCGCCGACTGGTATGGCTCAGTGGATTGAGTGCTGGCCTGTGAACCGAAAGGTGGCCGGTTTGATTCCCAATCAGGGCACACACCTGGGTTGCGGGCCAGGTCCCTGGTTTGGGGCATGCGAGAGGCAACTGATCAATGTATCTCTCTCACATTGCTGTTTCTCTCTCTCTCTCTCTCTTCCTCCCTTCCCCTCTCTCTAAAAGTAAATAAATACAATCTTTAAAAATAAATAAATAAATAAAATCTACCTATATCAAAGAAAATTAATCAAATATCACCACACTTCTCCTCTTTAACACCAAGGATCCACAAAATATGATGGGAAATTACTGTGATCCAAAAATCCTATAGCCAGCTAAGGTGTTCTTCATATACCATGCAACAGAAAGTATTCTCACAAATTCTTCATTCTTTCAAGGACCCAGCAGGTATACTATCCACGCGCAGTTTGTAGAACAATATTACTTGGAGGATTCCTCTAGCCAACCTCCAAATGATTTAACTAAAAAAAATTCTTGAAAAGGAAATAAAAAG
This sequence comes from Desmodus rotundus, assembly GCF_022682495.2. Classification (NCBI taxonomy): domain Eukaryota; kingdom Metazoa; phylum Chordata; class Mammalia; order Chiroptera; family Phyllostomidae; genus Desmodus; species Desmodus rotundus. The sequence goes on along the minus strand of NC_071388.1, from coordinate 182,467,026 downwards.
AAATAAACAATGATCAAATAATATAGAGCTTAACACAGATCAATTATAATTTTTTTAAATATTAACTAAATTTTCTATTTATTTACTCAAAACTTTCCTGAGAAAAAGAAACTAGGACTCATCACTCCCTGTTAAGCATTTTTTAGTGAAGTTCTTTCTTGGCAAATAACACCTACTCACTTGAGAAATTTTCATCACAAAGCAGAGGTGGGAAGAAATCAGCCCTCAGGTGTTTGGGCTGCACAACGTGATCAACCGACTTTAGTAACTCAAGCCAAGTAATAAACAAAGAGTAAACCTGAATGTCTGTGCAGGACCCAACTTGATGGGGAATCAAGGGAATTCTAAAACAATCATCCAACATTATATGGTTTGGGCTTTTGTTTTTCAGAACACTATAATTTTTCGTAATCTTTGTCTTGAATTTTCTGGATATATCTCTTCCTGTGGATTCTTCTGAAAGCCTCTCTTCATGTCATCCTGAGGGTCAGGTTTGTTCTAGAAGTGCAATGGAAAGAAAGCTAGACCTAGTCAAGATGCCTGGATTTAGTCCAGCTCTGCCAGTTAGGACAGGGTCCCCATCCTTCAGGCCATGGAACAGTACCAGCCTGTTAGGAACCTGGCGCACAGTGCAGGGTAAGCTTGAATGTAATGTTCTTGAATCATTCCAAAACCATCCCCACCCCAGCCCACCCTCCACCTGGTCCATGGAAAAATTGTCTTCCATGAAACCAGTCCCTGGCGCCAGAAAGGTTGGGGGCTGCTGAGTTAGAAGAGTGATCCTATGGCTAGTGGTCAAAACACTTTTACTAAGCCTAGTGTCTTTATTCATCACCACCATAGTTAGAGTTGAACAATTAATGGATATGGGAGGAGGGAGAATGGGGGGAAAGGTACAGGGAATAAGAAGCATAAATAGTAGGTACCAAATAGACAGGGGGAGATTAAGAATAGTATGGGAAATGGAGAAGCCAAAGAACTTATACGTACATCCCATGGACATGAACTAAGGTGGGGGGAATGTGGGTGGGAGTAGGGGTGCAGGGCAGAGGGGAATAAAGGAGGGAAAATGGGACAACTGTAATAGTGTAATCAATAAAATATATTTTAAAAATTTTAAAAAGAAAAATTAATGGATATAAAAACACTTTGAACGTTCTCAGATGCTATTGTAACAGTAAAATAGTATCATTATTCTTTTACTTTGAAATCACCATTTTCTTAAAAGGTTTTATTTATATGTTTTTAGAAAGAGGGGAAGGGAGGGAGAAAGAGAGGGAGAGAAACATCAATGTGTGGCTGCCTGCCATGAGCCCCCGACTAGGGACCCAGCCCACAACCCAGGTATGTGCCCTAACCAGGAATTGAACTGGTGACTCCCCTGGTTTGCAGGTGGCACTCAATCCACTGAGCCACACCAGCCAGGGATGAAATCACCATTATTAAATCAGTCTTAATTGATTAGCACCCTTAATTTGATCCTTTCTTTCCTTCTTTAAATATTTTTTTTTCATACAGCTGACATACATATTATATTACTTTCAGGTGTACACCTCAGTGATTGGACACTAAGTAACTTACTAAGTGATCATCCCAATAAGTCTTGCAGCCATCTGACACCATACATAGTTATTAGAATATTATTGACTATATTCCCTATGCTGTACTTTATATACCCATGCCTGTTCTGTAACAACCAATTTGTTCTTCTTAATCCCTTCACCTTTTTCACCCATCTCTCCATCCCCCCCATCTGGCATCCACCAAAACGTTCACTGTATCTATGAGTCTGTTTCTGTTTTGTTTATTCATTTATTTTGTTTTTTAGATTCAGTTGTTAACAGATATGTATTTATTGCTATTTTCTTGTTCATATTTTTTATTTTTTTTCTTCTTCTACAAGAAGACCCTTTAACATTTCATATAACACAAGTTTGGTGATGACGAACTCCTTTAGCTTTTTCTTGTCTGGGAATCTCTTTATCTGTCCTTCAATTTTAAATGATACCTTTGCTGGGTAGCGTAATCTTGGTTGTAGATCCTTGCCTTTCATCATTTTGAATATTTCTACCAATCCCTTTTGGCCTGCAAAGTTTCTGTTGAGATATCAGTTGAAGTCTTATAGGAACTCTCTTAAAAGTAACTGTCTTTCTCTTCCTGCTTATAAGATTCTTTGTCTTTAACATATTTTTTAGATTTTTAAAAATTTATTTTTAGACAGGAAAGGAGGGGAAAGAGAGTGAGAGAAACATCAATGTGTGGTTGCCTCTCGTGCACCCTTCACTGGGGAGCCTGGCCCACAACCCAGGCATGTGCTCTGACTGGAAATCGAACCCACAACCCTTTGCTTTGCAGGCCCACACTCAATCCACTGAGCTACACCAGCCAGGACTATCTTTAACATTTTGGTTTTTAATTATGATGTGCCTCGGTGTGGGTCTGTTTGGGTTCATCTTGTTTGTAACTTTCTGTGCTTCCTAGACTTGTATGTCTGTTTTCTTACCAAGTTAGGCAAATTTTCTGTGATTTTTTCAAATAGGTTTTCAGTTTCTTGGGCTCTCTCTTCTCCTTCAGGCACTCCCATGACATGAATGTTGGTATGTTTGAGGTTGTCCCAGAGGCTCCTTACACTCTAATTTTCTTGGATTCTATTTTCTTTTTGTTGTCTGGTTGTTTTTCGCTTCCTTATATTCCAAATCGCTGATTTAATTCTCAGCTTCATCTACTCTACTGTTGATTTTCTGTACATTATCCCCTTATTTTTTTGTTAAGAAAATCTTTGTGGTTTTATTGTATCTGAGGCATTGAAACATCTGAACAAACCAATATCTTGGTGGTGAGGCAGCTGCTTTCTCCTTCACTTCTTTGGGTTACTAGAGCAACTTGTCAGTAAATTAAAAAAAAAAAAAAAAAGACAACCTTTGGCCCAGTACAACACAAACTTCTCCTGTCAGATGTAACTAGTCTAGTGTCCAAACATCATGCACAATACCTAGGTAGCAGCAGCACTCTGTGCCCACTCCCACCACAGCCCTGCTCATTTGCATATGGTATTTGGAGTACCTGGAGGAATATGAATAGTTATTGGGAAGAGGAGGGAGAAGGAAACAGCATGAGTGCCTGGCTGGGAGGAGGTCAGCCGAAGGTGTGCAGGGCAAGCCTGAACATGTCATTGCTGCAAACCCAAGCATCATTGATGTTCTTTAATAGGAACATCTGGAGGAACCCCATGATGGGATCTTCATTGGCCTTAAGCTGGCCCACAACCATGCTGATGATGCAGCTATCTGGCTGGTGTGGATGGATGGTCCTATGCCATGATGCTGTGCTGAATTTTCTGGAATGGAAGGCTAAACAACTTCTCCACAGTGGCAGCTTTCCCCTGGAATTGCTGTCCTTCCCATGCAAGGCATGGTGTGTCAATGAGCATTATGCCTACTTGGGTTCTGTCGTTATTAAGTAACTGGAAGTAATGTTGAATGAAGCTGGATCCAATCTGCTCTCAAATTGTCTTGTCTCCCATTCTGGAGCATCATCTGGCCTCGCTGAGACCTGAGGGGCTGGCACTATGGTGGCAACAGCAGTAACACAGTGTGGTCTCCCTGTAAATTATTCTTCATTTTAGTTAATGTATCCTTCATTTCTGACTAGTCCTTCTTTAAGCTGTTGAGGTTCCCACTAAGTTCACTGAGCATCCTTATAACCAGTGTTTTGAATTCTGCATCTTGTACATTGTCTCTATTTTGTTTAGTTCTTTTTCTGGAGTTTTGTTCTTTTCTTTCATTTAGGACATGTTTCTTTGTCTCCTCATTTTGGCAGCCTCCCTGTGCTTATTTCTATGTATTAGGTAGAGCTGCTATGTCTCCCAGGCTTGGTAGAGTGGACTTATGTAATATGTATTCTATAGGGTCCAGTGGCACAGCCTCCCTGATCATCCAACCTGGGAATTCGAGGTGCGGCCCTTCGTGTGAGCTATGTACACTCTCCTTTTGTAGCTGAGCCTTTTGATTGTTGTTGGCATGTCAATGGGAGAGATTTGTCCCCAGGGTGATCAGCTGCAAAAACTGGCTACAACCACCAACCACTCACCTCAGACATCATGGAGAATCAGCTGGCCAACCCCACAGAGCAGGACTTACTTTAGTGGGGTTCTGGTGCCCACTGAGTCTGCCCCTCAAGTGTGCCACTTCTGGAGACAGTTGGGTGATAATGCTTCAACGTAGTCTGAAGCTGTCCACCAGGTGACCTGGCTCTGGGGCCTCCGGGAGGTGCAGGCCAAGGTCAGCTGTTGCTTGTATGCTGTCCAGGGGCCACCTGTCATAAGCTACAAAGTGATCTGCAGATGGCTGCCACTTGTGCTGGGCTTGGAGGTGACCAGACAAGGCCAAGCTGCAGACCAAGACCAGCTGCTGCTAGTACCAGGACTGGGGCCACTTAGTGAGAGCATGGGGTCATGCTGAGGCCAGGTCCTGCTTGTTTGAAAGATTTTCAGATAATCTGAAGCATGAGCCAAAACAGGTCATTCCTATGGAAAAGGCACACAGGAAAGAGCTTGGGTGGGCCTGAAAGTTGGGTGGGGTGTGACCTCAGGGAATCACTGGGCAGAGTACACAGTGTGAGCTATGTTGATGGAATTTGCTCTTAAGGTTAGTATCACCCTGGCTGGGTAGCTCAGTTGATTGGAGCATCCACCCATACACCAAAAGTTTGCCAACTCAATCCCCACTCAGGGTATACCTATGTTGCAGGTTCAATCCCCTGTCAGGGTGCATACAGGAGGCAACTGGTGGATGTTTCTCTCTTACATCGATGTTTCTCTCTCTTTCCCTCTTCTTCTCTCTCTAAAAATCAATAAATATATATTTTTTTAAAAATTTTAAAAGAATCGTACAGCAAGGTTATCTATTTACTTATTTTTAAGCCTCACATGAGGACATTTTCATTTGTTTTTTCAAAGACAGAGAGGAAGGAAGAAAGGAAGAGGGAAGTATCAATTGGCTGCTCTTGCACACACCCAGACCAGGAATCCACACTGGTACCTGGGATCGTTCACATCTGGACTGGGGGTTGCGTGTGCCTGTGCCAGACTGGGAATCAACCTGCAACCTAGCTATTTGTCTTGACTGGGAATCAAACATGCAAGCCTTTGGCTATAGGATGGCACTCCAACCACCGAGCCACACTTGTCAGGACAAGTACTGCAAGGTATTAATAGTAATTACCATTAAATAATAAAATAATGGGTAATTTCTTCTGTTTCTTATCTGAATTTTCTAAATTGTCTACAATGAACTCAGATTACTAGTATAAATTTTTCAACAAGTAAAAAGAAATGAAAGTTTAAAGATAACTGTGACTTATTGTAATAGCAGCACAATCAAATTAGGAAAACATTACCTTTTAAAATGAAATCTTTTCTGGACTCACTGGGGGATTGCCAAATCCATGTATGTAATGTTAAGAATAAAGTGCCTCACAATTTACAACAGCCAAGTACTGAAAGCAACCTAAGTGCCCATCAGCAAATGAGTGGATCCAAAAACTATGGTACATTTATACAATGGAATTCTATGCAGCAGAGAGAAAGAAGGAGCTTATACCCTTTGCAAAAGCATGGATGGAACTGGAGAGCATTATGCTAAGTGAAACAAGCCAGGCGATGAGGGAAAAATACCATATGATCTCACCTTTAACTGGAACATAATCAACAGAAGAATAAAGCAAACAAAATATAACCAGAGTCATTGAAGTTAAGAACAATCTAACAATAGCCAGAGGGGAGTGGGGAGGGGACTGTGGAGAGAAGGGTTTTCAGGAACTACTATAAAGGACACATGGACAAAAACAAGGGGGAGGGTGTAAATAAGGGAGGGAGGTGGGTTTGGTTGGGATGGGGGAGAGGGATGGGGAGAAAATGCAGACAACTGTTATCGAACAACAATAAAATAATTTTTAAAAAATTTAAAAAAAGAATAAAGTGCCTCAGAAGATAAGAAGATAAGAAGAAGATAAGAAAACATACAAATCTTTTATTTGTATGTTTTAACATTTTTATAAGGACAGGAGCATGTCAAAGAGATTTAAGAACCAATCTGAAAGAATGCCAGATAGTCAGAGATGGCACAATTTGAGTAACAAAATTAATAACACATAGTGTTGGATTACAACTCAAAGTTATGAATGAATAGGGAAAAAGAAACAAATCTTCCTGTCAGAAAAAATCCATTTAGTATATGTAGATACTCTCTCTTCCAGGAAGTGAGCTTAATCTCCGTTCCCTCACACCCCTACACTCTGTTTACCCCCCACCTTTTTGAGAGTAGACTAAACTTAGTGATTTGCTTCCAAAGATTACAGAAAGGGAGAAATAATAACTTTATACAGAAGAAAACTGGCAAACTCTGCTTTAACAAAGTGATGAAGGTTAACTTCACCAGGGATGTCATGCAATGTTATTTACCCCTGATATGATGAGAAGGGCAGCTCACCTCTAAGGCGTTCTCTCCAAAAACCTGCAATGCCCATCTGATTGGGAGGGAAAAAAATCAGACAATCCTAATTTGAGGGACATTCTACAAAATATCTGACCAGTACTCCTCAAAACTGTCAAGGTCATCAAAAACCAAGGATAATCTGAGCAACTGTCACAGCCCAGAGGAGCCTAAAGAGACATGATGATTTAATTTAATATAGTATTGTAGATGCAATCTGGAGTGGGAAAAATTAGGGGACACTAGGGAAATCCAAATAAAATATGGAGTCCAGTTAATAATAATGGACAAGTGTTGGTTCCTTAGTTATGACAGAAGTATCAAAGTCATTTTAGATGTTAACAGTAGGGGAACCTGGGTAACGGGTCTATGGGCACTCTTACTATCTTTGTAACTTTTCTGCACATCTAAAATTATTCAAAAAGTAAAATTTTTGTGTAAAAAGTTCCTATAGAAAATGGGAGGAAAGGTAATTCTTTGGAGGAAGCTACATATTGTAAAATACACTTTAAAATAAATTATTCTCCCTTGAAAATGGTCCTACCAAGAGATTAAGAGACATGAGAGTAAGGGTGAGATGCCCTTGAAAAATATCCCTTAATTTTTTTAATCCTCACTTGAAGATATGTTTATTGATTTTTAGAGAGAGAGGAAGAGAGAGGGAGAAACATCAATCAGTTGCTTCCCCTAAGTGCCCCAACCAGGTATTGAATCCACAATCTAGGTATGTGACCTGACTGAGAATTGAACCCACAACTATTTGGCTCACAGAACAACACTCCAACCAACTTACCCACCTGGCCAGGGGGATCCCTCAATTTTATAAATTGTGTGTGTGCGTTTTATTTTATTTATTTTTAGAGAGGGGAAGAGAGGGAGAAAGAGAGGGAGAGAAACATTAATGTGTGGTTGCCTCTCGAGTGCCTCCGACTGGGGACCTCGCCCACAACCCAAGCATGTGCCCTGACTGGGAATCCAACCAGAGACCCTTTGGTTCACAGGCTGGCACTCAATCCACTAAGCCACACCAGCCAGGCTATAAATTGTGTTTTAAGGTAAAACATATTAGCATTTGGTCTAAAAACTCCAAGCTAAGCATTTATGAGGGAATTACTAGAATGTTCACATAAGCAATATAAGGGCTTGCCTGTCCTTGCCTGCAGCTTTATTTATCTGTCCCTGTTTTCTGGTAGAAGCTGAGGATTTGACATCTAAAGGAACATTTTCCCACTGATTTCTCATGCTAGCCTGGGGCCTCTGAGAACCAGCAGGGTGAGCCTTCTAGTGGAGTTCTGAATTTGGGGAGGGCCAGCACGGGGGTGATTATGCAGACAGAACTTTCTGCATTTTCCCTTCCTCCGCTTGGCAGCACAAGTACAAAGTTCTGAAGATAAAAGACTTCCATTAATACCAAATCAATGGAAGTCAAAGAGATTTCTTGACTATGGTTAGGTCATAACCACAATCTTTCCCTTCCTTCCTCCTTTCCTCCCTCCCTCCCTCCCTCCCTTCTTTCCTTCCTTCCTTCCTTCCTTCCTTCCTTCCTTCCTTCCTTCCTTCCTTCCTTCCTTCCTTATAAAACATGTTTATGAATCAAAATCAGGATTTTGGCTCCCCTGGGCTATTTTCCAGCTTCTATGTTCTAGGAGTGTGGCAAAGATTCAAATGCAGTCTTAATGGTTTCCAAGAATGAGTAGAAGCAAATGCCTTAATCCCTAGCAGCTCCTTTTCAACTTCCAAGGAAGGAGGGAAATGGGAAAACAATAGAAACTCTCTTTTTCTCCTTTGTCACATATTGTTTTGTACTTCATAGACATCTACTTTCTCCATTTACAGTTCAAAGAGGTACCTCCATTACACTTCATTACACCCAGTTTTACACCAAGACCTCATCGTCATCATTGCTCCACTTCCTTCACTAATGTGCTCTCTGGCCACAATTTCTTTCCTCATGTGTTCACTTATTCATTCAAAAACTATTAATTGAGCAGGTTCTCTTATGCTGAATGAGGTAGGTGCAGGATGTAGTGAAGTGCAGGAAGAAATAGATCCTGCGCTCCAGGGATTTACAGTCTACTGGAGGAGGCAGACATACCTGCATGAATAAATTAATGAGATATGAGCCCTAGATGATGTGGCTCAGTTGATTGAGCGCAGGCCTGCAAACCAAAGGGTAGCTGGTTTGATTCTCAGTCAGGGTACGTGCCTGGGTTGCGGGCCAGATCCCCAGTAGGGGGTGCACTAGAGGCAACTACACATTGATGTTTCTCTCCCTCTGTTTTTCCCTCCCTTCCCCTCTCTAAAAGTAAATAAATAAAATCCTTTTTTAAAAAAGACTAAAAAAAATAAATGAGATATGATACGGAAAAAGTTTGGGTAGAGGGATGACAGAAATGTTAGAGTGGCTTGGGAAGTCTCCTTTGGGGAGGTAATTTATGTACTACATCCTGAATGAGGAATCAGCCCTGTGGGCTGAAGGTAGAGTATTCCAGACAGAGGGAAAGAGTCCTAAGGCTCTGAGGCAGAAATGAGCTAAAGTACTCCCAACTGGAAGGCCCTGGAAGGCCAAGATCAAGCAATGGAATGAAAGGAGACAGGCCAGAGAGATAAACAGGGTCCTATGTCAGGTCCTTGTATGTCCTAATAAGGAACATTCAGTTTATTGTCATGGGAAGCTATTACAGTTACAAGCAGGGCACTAATAGGATCTGTCAGTCCAAACAAAAGGTTTGGAGTGGGTAACATTTTCCATATACACTTTACTAAAATTTACCAATTGTTTATATTTTTCCCTCATTTGTTTTCTCTGTCTTGTAAAACAAAAATGTCAACAACAAAAACCCCTCCCTCAACCCCCTATTTCCCTTCTACCTGCTGAGCTCAGACCCTCTGGCAGCTTCTCAAGGCTACCCGCCCTCTACCTGGATTGCTACCCTTCTATTATGTCCCCTTTCACTTGGCTAATGACTTTTCTTCAGGTCTTAACTTAAAAGTTACTTCTTCAAGGAGAATTTTGAGGAGACATTTCCTGACCCCTAAATTGGAAAATCTCTGTGTTCCTAGTCCTTTCCCATCACTTCATTTTTCACACCTTGTTGTGCATTACGCACATACCACTTACTCTCTCCCTTGTGCTCCATGAAAACAGACTCCAGTTTTCTCCAGTTTTCTTGGTCATCACTATTTTCCTAGCATCTGAAACACAGTGCTCAATAAACAGTTGCTGAATAAATCTACAACCGAGCTTCACTCATTTGGTAGCTTCCAAGGGCAATATATTATTGGCGTGAGTGCTATATACGATGACAGTGTTTTTTTGTAATCCCAGAGATTTTTGTTAACTCTGCGAATGGACTGTTGTTAAGCTAGGAGACGAACAGCGGGTAATGAAGTTGCACTGAAGGCAGTGAGTGGACACCGGAGATCGGATAACTGGCGGATTTATGACCTTATTCTCCAGAGGCACCAACTCCCCACCCGGAGTCTCTTCAACAGCCCAGACTGGCTCATTCTATTATGGATGTCTCTGTGTTTTTCAGGCCACAGTTCAAATATGGAAGCTTTGGGATAATAGTTTGGCCTGAGCGAATTCAGTATCTTTGGAGTGGAGTTTATCCCTGGGCCCTAGCTTCCCTGAGTGTGGAGGGTTGCCCTGCTGGAAAACCTCCTCTTCTCTTTGACTCTGGTCTTCACTGTGAAATCTTGGGTATAGACAACAGGGTCAAAATGTTATAAGAGTCAGGACTCTGAATTCACATAGCCTGGGCTCCATTCCCAGCTCTTGTGCTTTCTAGCTATGTGGCCTTGGACGAATTACTTTGCCTAGTCCCTAAGCTTCCCTCTCTTCTTCTGACATACATGCCTCTTTCCGAGAGGTGGTGAGAGGAGAAAGAGATCATGAAATCAAAGCTCTTAGCACTGTGCCTGGTGCACAGTAATTTGCTCAATAAATATTACCCATTATTAATACATCAGAGTATGGGAGTGCATCTGTCACCTAGGGATGACTCCTCTTTCCAGAGTCTTTCAGACTATAAAGACACAAATGGTAGCAGAGACTCACTGCCCACTTCCATATTGTCCTTAAATTGTGAATTACTGAGTTCACTCAACATCTTTATATTTTGACACCTCTGTAATAACTAACACTTTTTGGAGTGTGGCAGAGGAAGAAACTTTCCTCTACTCCCAAGGTTCTTCCAGCTGGTCTAATAACATAGGCATGAGACAGATTAGAAAGAAGAAATAACCAAATTTAATCACATACATATGTATGGAAACCCTGCATAGATGAAAGAGGCAGAAACCCCACATATATGAGATTCAGAGACAAAAAGGGAAATTGAGGCATATATGACATTCTGAATGCACCTTGGCACTTCCAAAGGTAATTGCAGGGATAGCACATGTTCAGTAATGATTAGTTTGCCCTACCAAGTAAGTCATTTCTAATTGTTTAAAAAAGATTTTATTTATTTATTTTTAGAGGGGAGGGAGAAAAGAGAGGGAGAGAAACATCAATGTGTGGTTACCTCTCACGTAACCCTTATTGGGACCTGGCCCACAACCCAGGCATGTGCCCTGACTGGGAATCAAATTGGCGACCCTTTGTTTCACAGGCTGGTACTCAATCCACTGAGCCACACCAGCTAGGACTAGTTTAATTCTTATCATGCGCCAGGCTCCTAATTTAAAATTTTCTAGATAGTTAAGTTTGGAGCAGCAGAAATTTCTCTTGAGTCTGCAGGGTCTCAGTTGCCTTTAGTTCAAAATAATCTGCATACCACTGAAGCACATCCTAGAGTGGCTTGCTCTGAACCCCTACAGGAGCTAGGCTGCATTCCTTCTATTTCTGTAGCATTTAGTAGTCTCTGGATTCAACTCTCAAGTACAGTTGCCTGACTTCATAGGGGTCAAAGAAGCCCTTGTACCAACTTTTATTGGTTTTCCTGACAACTTTCAGATTTCCAGCAGGTAGAATATTAGCTAGCAGAATACTGCCCACTCGGCATTGTGGGAGCTGGTTTTTAGTTATGCAAATGTAAAGATTCCTTTGAAATAAACATTTTTTATATTTGCTTAGGAATCAGATTTAGGTTTTAGAAAGTACGGGTCAGAGTGTGACTATTCGGACTTCTGGAAGACAACGAGAGCCTCCAGGGAGAGTTAGTTGGTGACCCATGGGATGGTGGTGAGAGAGGTGCAGAGTCAGGAACTTCTAGATTTTGAAATGGACAGTGACGTCAGTAAAGCAGATTTGGAGAAGATAAAGACTTTTTTTTTTTTTGGCACATGGTGAATTTGATTTGCCCACAAGACATCCAAGTGGTAATACTGAGTACAGTATATACAATTTATACATTTGTATGTTTACAGAAAAAGTTCTGAAAGGACACAAACCAAGTCTTTAATATCTGAGTGATAGTATTATGGGTGATTTGATTCTCTTTTGTATACACATAATTTTTTCCATGATGAATTTCTGTGTATTTTTTTGTTATTTGTATATGAAGGAAGCACTTGAGGCACCTGTGTTGCCCTGTGCACCTATCCTAAACTGCTTGTTCTTACCTACTTCTCACTTTGCTTCCTGTGAAGATATTTCTGGATTTCGACCTCAGGAACAGGACTCCCCCCACCAACCCCACCACAGAGGGATTCTTTTTCCTCAGACCAAATTCCAAACATAGTCTTTTAGCCTGGTCACTTGTTTCTTTACTCTAGTACAACGTGGGCTCTCCCTCTGGCCACAGTGCTGTTGGCCACCCTGAGTAATAGAGAAAATATACTGGAATACACAGAAAGGTGCTCTTTCCTCTGATGTATTATTTCACTTTGTGGAATTTTTTAAAATGTCTTTTAAAGAAGATTTTATTTATTTATTTTTAGAGAGACAAGAAGGGAAGGAGAGAGGGAAACATCAATGTGTGGTTGCCTCTCCCACATCCCCTACTGGGCACCTGGCTTGCAACCCAGACATGTGCCCTGACTGGGAATCAAACTGGTGACCCTTTGGGTCACAGGCTGGCACTCAATCCACTGAGCCATACCAGCCAGGGAACTTTGTGGACTTTTTTAGTACTTTTGAGAATTTGGAGAGAAAGATCACAAGTACAAAGTAAAGGTTTGGAATAATGTAACAGACTTATGAAGTGTAGGAAAGGACACGGCTTATTTAACCTTAAAATGATCTAGAAAACACACTATTCTCCATCTCCACTGAGGAAAGATCATACATCTGTAATAGTGTCAACAATAAAAATTAAAAAAAAAATCAACAACATAAAAAGAAAAAACAAGAAAAAAAATTTTTTAAAGGTCTGCAGTTACAGAAAAAGGGATTCTGGTTAGATCAGCAACTTTTACACTTTTGGCTATGGAACCTTTCCTTTCTATGAAAGAGAACCTGGGAGCCCAATATATTTATGAAAAAGGAAAAAAGGGGATGTGCCTAGTGAAGCCTGAGTGGGGATTGCCTGCATTTGCCAGTTCTTTCTCCCCTCAGGGGTCTTGTCAAAGCAGTTTGAAAATAGTGGTTTAGATCAAATCAACAAAATTATAGCCAGCTGTTTTGTACAGACCATAAGCTAAGAATGTTCTTTCCTTTATTATTTTTTTAATCCTCACCCTAGAATATGTTTACTGATTGTTTGAGAGAGGGAGAAACATCAATTGGTTGCCTCCCATATGTACCCCGACTGGGGAGAACACCTGCAACCTAGGTATGTTGTTTGACTAGAAATCGAATCTGCAACCTTTTGGTCCATGAGAAGATGCTCCAGCCAACTGAGTCACCTGGCCAATGTTGGTTTTTTTTTCTATGTTTAAATGGCAGGAGAAAAATAAAAAAAATTATTTTATGTGACATGTGGAAATTATGTGACATTCAAATTTCAGTGTCCATAAATAAAGTTTTATTGGAACACAGACATGCTTATTTGTCTATGGTTGCTTTTGCACTACGATGGCAGAGTAAGTAGTTGCATTAGAGATCTTCTTTTCTGTAAAGTCTAAAATATTTACTGGTCCTTTGCAGGAAAAGTTTGCCAAAATCTGGTTAGGATGGAAGGCTTCAATGAAATTGTACTGTTTTTAACCTTGGGATATGAGATTAACCGTTCATATGACTTCTCCTCTTGGAAGGCATTAAAGTTAGACTAGGCTGTGGTTTAAAAGAGGTCCTGTTTGTGTAGAGGAGAAATGACTGGTCTCAAACCTCCCAGGATCCCTGAAAGTCCGTCTTCAGCCCTGGGAGGCTGCGGTTTCACCCTCAAGCTCCAGCCAGTCGCAGATGGCTAAAGGGAAAAAGAAGGCAATTACCTGGCAAGATGCCAACCCTACTACCTACCCCACTTTTCCAGTTTCAAGCCTTATATTCTCGGCACTTAAGAAAAGGATTTCCTTCAAAAGAATACAATTGCAGAAAAGCTCTGGCCAGCCAGTCTCTAAATTTCACAGGGTGAGAAAACATCTGTGATTTGGGAAGGGGAAAGAAAACGCAATCTTAGGAACTGTTGAGAGATGGAGCAAAGTGCTAAAGAAGACTATAACAAAGAGAAAAGCCGCCCTGGTTGGTGTGGCTCTGTGGGTTGAGCACGGGCCTGTGAACCAAACGGTCACTGGTGATTCTCAGTCAGGGCACTTGCCTGGGTTGCAGACTAGGCCTCCAGTATAGGGTGTGAGAGGCAACCACACATTGATATTTTTCTCCCTCTCTTTCTCCTTTCCTTCCCCTCTCTCTAAAACTAAATAAATAAAATCTTGAAAAAAAAAAAAAAAGAGCAAAGCAGATCTACAAGTAGAGAATGATAATAGTGCTTTTTTTGAAATTATTACCTATCATTTAAACCAAATCATATCATTTGCATTAAGACATGACAATTCTTTGGTCTCCAATCCAGCATTTCACACGTGATGTTTCTCCAGTATATTAAAGAGGTGGAAGCTGGAGTTCTATTCTGTCACAATAACTTTTCTGTGATTCTGGTTCTTCTGGCATAAAATGAGGCTGAGACTTAATACTGTTGGGGTCAGGGGAAACTTTCCCCCTACCCCTTTAATTCTTCCACTTGGTCAGATAATTCAAATGACATAAGGAGATTAACAAGAGAAAATCTAATTTTAATTCATGCACATGGGGAATTCACATAGGCGTGAAAATTCCAGCAAGGCAAAATTATATATATATATAATTTTGGGCAGTAGGCAATTCTCAGGTAGAGAAATAGCAAACATTTGGTAAACAAATTCTTGCAAGACCACCCAGAAACAATGGAACACAAAAGGGAATCTAGGGAACATATTTTTCCTTGGCTTCTCCTTGTTTGGCACTTTATTCATCTGTGTTAAGGTGAATATGTTAGGTTTCCCTTCCTGAAGCAGGTTTTTCTATCTCAATCTCGTTAGGTGGCTAAGGGGGAGGAGTTTGTTGGGTTTTAATTGCTTTTAGCTTAGAATAATGTGTATGCCAGGGTGGCACATTCTGGGGACTCACTCTGGACCCCACATTACCTTCAAAAGCATGGGGTGACTTTGATGAACCACAAAGCTGTGAAAAAAAAATACCCCTCATGATTTCTGTAGGGAAAAAACAAACAAAACAAATAGCTGGTATCATAGCCTAAAGTAAAACATATTGTGGTAGTTTTTGCAGGATGATACCCAACTGAGCCACACTAGTCAGGGTTAGCTTCATTTTAGATTTTTATAAAATAAAAACAATACATGTGAAAAGTAACATAGGTACATGTATTTTTAAAAATTAAACAATACAGAAAGAAAAGCAAGTATTCTTTCCTGTCCTGACCCTCAAATCTCCAATTCCTCTCTCCAAAGTGGCAACTGTTGATAGTATCAATTTTTCTTTCTAAAAAAGTTAATAAACATGTCCTCAGGTGAGGATTTTAAAAAAATATATACATGGTTCTATGTGGTTAACTTTACAAATCTTTTCCTGTTCCAAATTTCATGTATTTTAGAACTCATCCCGCGTAATTATAAATTTCTTTCTATGTCTCTCTTTTAAGACCTTAACAGTTTAGTTGTTTATTAAAGAGATTCTGGCCCTCGCTAAGTAACTCAGTTGTCTGGAGCATTATCCCAATAAAACAACGTCGTGGGTTCGATCCCCAGTCAAAGCACATACAAAAAAGTAACCAATGGATGTATAATTAAGTGGAACAACAAATCAGTGTTTCTCTCTTTCACTCCAAAATCAATTAAAAAAAAAAGAGAGAGAGAAAGCTTTATTTACAAAGATTTTTGTTCTTTCGGCTTTGTTTAGTTTGGTTTTAGGTTTCTTCATCGCCACATTCATTCTAACAGTGAAAAAACAAATGACAAAGAAAAACTATTTAACTGCATGACAAGAATTTTTGATTCAGCAAGGAATCCAACCTTTTAAAACTGGAGATTATTATGCTAAGTGAATTAGTCAGTCAGAGAAAGTACCATATAATTTCACTTTTATGTGCAATCTAATGAACAAAACAAACTAACAAAACAGAAACAGACTCATACACTGACAGCTGTCACAAGGGAGGGAGGTTGGGGTGTTGGGTGAAAAATGTGAAGGGATTAAGCAAAACAAAGGAAGACAAAACAAAACAAACTCAGACAACAGTATGGTGATTACCAGAGGGAAAGGGGAGTGGGCGGGGGGAGGTAAGAGTTTGTGGTAATAGGAGAATAAATGGTGATGGAAGACTTGACTTGGAGTGGTGACCACACAATACAATATACAGATGATGTATTATAGAATTGTACACCTGAAACCTATGTAATTTTCTAAAATTCTTGTTCAAGTACAGTTGTCTCCATTTTCACCTCACCACACCCCACTCTGTCTCTGCCTCCCACCCTCAAACCTACCCCCTTTGGCTTTGTCCATGTGTCCTTTATGCATGCTCCTTGGAGATCCTTCCGCTATTTTCCCCCATTATCTCTCTATCCCCTCCTTTCTGGCTACTGTCAGTTTGTTTTTTATTTCTATGTCTTTGGTTGTATTTTGCTTGCTTGTTTTGTTGATTAGGTTCTACTTATAGGTGAGATCATACATATTTTTCTTTCACGGCCCGGTTTATGTCACTTAGCATAGTGCTCTCCAGTTCCATCCTTGCTGTTTTGAAGGGTAGGAGCTCCTTCTTTCTTTCTGTTGTGTAGCATTCCATTGTGTAAATGCACCACAGTTTTTGACCCACTCATTTACTGATGGGCATGTACTTAGGCTGTTTCCAGCACTTGGCTATTGTAAATAGTGCTGCCATGAACACTGGAGTGCATGGGTTCTTTTGAATTAGGTGTTCCCAGCAGTGGAATTGCAATCCCTATTAAAATACCAATGACATATTTCACAGATATAGAACAAACATTTCAAAAGTTTGTATGGAACCGTAAATGACCACGAATAGCCACAATTTTGAGAAAGAACAAAATAGGAGGGGTCACAATACCTGATATAAAACTGTATTACAAGGCCACTATAATCAAAACAGTATGGTACTGGCATAAGAACAGCATAGACAAGTAGAACAGAATAGAGAGCCCAGAAATAAACCTACGTCTCTATGGTCAATTAATATTTGACAAAGGGGGCCGAAGTATAAAATGGAGTAAAAATAGCCTTCAACAAATGGTGTTGGGAGATCTGGACAGCTGCATGCAAAAATATGAAACTCGATCACCAACTTACACCATACACAAAAATAAATTCAAGGTGGATAAGAGACATAAATATAAGTCGTGACACCATAAAAGTCCTAGAGAACATAGGCAGGAAAATCTCAGATATTCCAAACAGCAATATTTTCAGTGATATGTCCCCTAGAGCAAGGGACATAAAGGAAAGAATAAACAAATGGGACTTAATCAAAATAAAAATCTTCCGCACGGCTAAAGAAAACAGCATTAAAATGAAACAAGAACCAACCGTAAGGGGAAATATATTTGCAAATGATACCTTGGACAAGGGTTTGATCTCCAAAATATATAAAGAACTCATATGACTCCACTCCAGGAAGACAAACAACCCAATTATAAAATGGGCAAAGGACCTAAACAGATAGTTCTCTAAGGAGGGCCCAGAGACATATGAAAAGATGCTCAGCATCACTAGCCATCAGAAAGATGCAAATTAAAACCACAGTGAGTACCACTTGACACTGGTGAGAATGGCCATCATAAACAAATCAACAAACAAGTCTTGTAGAGATTGTGGAGAAAAGAGAACCCTAGTACACTGTTGGGGTGAATGCAGACCAGTGCAGCCACTGTGGAACACAGTATGGATTTTTGTCAGAAAATCTAGGTAATTTTATTAACCAATGTCACCCCAGTAAATTAAACAAAACCCCAAAAAACAAAACTATGTTGGCCAACATTTTGTGGAACAAATCAAATATTTTTTCACTAAAATATGGGCTAATGGCAGGAAGTTATTGAGTTGGCCAAAAAGTCCATTTAGTTTTTTCCATAAAACAAAACACATTTAAAATTTTCACCAATACCTTTAATGATCTGGATATTTTGAGTATGTTGGCTATCTGCTGAGTGGTAGAACATTGATTGTTCTCAATTAATGTTTGATTTGATCACTATTAACTTCAACCTCCAGCACAAAACTTTGCAAACCACTTCTGACAAGTTCAGTCAGTCCCAGCACCTTTTAAAAAAAATATTTCTTTTTAGAGAGAAGGAAAGGGAGGGAGAGGGAGAGAAACACCAGTGTATGAGAGATACATGGATGGGTTTTATCTCCCATCCCCCCAACTGGGAACCTGGCCCGCAACCCAGGCACATGCCCTGACTGAATTGAACTGGGGACATTTTTATTCTCTGGCTGGTGCTCAATCCACTGAGCCACACCAGCCAGAGTACTTTCCTTGAAATAATAAAGCATAATATGCCAAAAATGTTGCATTTTTTTCCATCTTCAATATTAAAATGCCTACACAAAAAATTCAATGTATTTTTTTATGCACGCTCATATGACAGCTGTCATGATACAGTCTAACAATATTGTTTTGGATGAAGTTAAGACAATTAAGCACTACTAGAGCCATCTTATGGGAAAAAACCAAAATGAACTTTTTTGCCAAACCAATAGAATCTGATCCACAAGATCAACAATCCTAATTTTTCTCACCTTTGAAAACATGGTTGTTAAAAACACTTATTTTGCCCTGACTGGTGTAGCTCAGTGGATTGAGCATGGGGTGCTAACCAAAGGATTGTCAGTTCATTTCCCAGTCAGGGTACATGCCTGGGTTGCGGGCCAGGTCCTAAGGATGGGGCGCTCAAGAGGTAACCCACACTGATGTTTCTCTCCCTCTTTCTCCTTCTCTTCCCCTCTAAAAACGAATAAATAAAATCTTAAAAAAATACTTTTTCTAAGATGGTTTATTAAGGTTACACTAGCTGCTGAAACAAAAATATTAGGGTTAATTATCATTTTTATGTAAAAAAAATGGACAATTTTATGTTTCAAACCAATATAATGACCCAAAGTGTAACAAGTTTCTTCCTCTATAAAGTCCAAAATGGATGTTCCTAATATGTGGGTAGTTTTCCTCCAAGCCAGTGTTGGTTTCAGAACCCCAGGTTTCATACCTTATAGCTCCTACATCTTACCTGGCCCCCAAAGTTGCTGTTTCTCTATCAACAGAGGGGGTGGGGCAAAACAGGGCACTGAAAACTGTAGTGGGGGAATTTTATGGGCCAGGCTTGTAAGTGGTATGTTACCACCCCTACCACTCCATTAGCTACAACTCAGTAACATCCAACTACAAGGAAGGCTGAGGAATACAGTGTAGTTGGGTGCCCAGGGATAAGAGAAATGGATCTGGTAAATAAGTGGCTGCTGGTGGCTACCATAGGTTCCCTAATCCCTTCCACTGACTTTCCCCCTGGAATACTCTTGGGTCTCTGTTTTTAAGTATAACAGACTTTGAGTGTTAATACTTTTTACTTATTCAGTTTATAAGGAATTCTTGCATAAATGATCTGAGTTTTCAAGAGCCCTATCAGTAAAAATTATTTCCATTCTGTAGAAGAAACAAAGCTTAGAGAGGGCACGTGTTGATTTGTCCAAGGACATGAACTATGAAACCAGCTCATTAACCGCCACAAGGATACTAATTTATATAGTACTTTCTGGCTTATGCAACACTTTTATGTACATTATTTTCTCTGACCACCAGTGCAGGGATCTTCCCATTCTGACAGTTTGTGGCCTCTTCATCATGCCTAGCTGGTTATTAGCATCTTGCTGGCCCAGCAGATTATAGGATATAAATAGATGCATTTGTTGTCTGACCAGCTCTTCTCCTGGAGTCAGGCACATTCACCCCTGCTAGAAACCAAACCTGTCTGCTTTTTGACTCAGGTTAGGAAGGCAGTTTTGAGGCCCTAAGAATTCACATGATGGCTTACCTACACTTACGGCACAGCACGGTTCTTCAGGTGAGCATCAAATTGCCAAATTTCAAAGGATACTGGGAAATTTTATGGTGCTGATATGGGGTACAATGAGTGATAGTGCAGTGATGAGGATGCAGCTATACGTACAACTCTTATTACCTGTCAAGGGATGGTCTCTGCTGTTCTGTACTTTCTTCAGTGTGCAGTATCTTGCTAATAGAGCAAAAGGGATAATTTCTCTTCCATAAACTCAAATTCCTCTTCACAGCTTTTGCTTTCAGGAGGTATTTGTTATCTTTTTAAAAAGAGTTTATTTTTATAGAAAGGGGAAGGGAGAAAGAGAGGGAGAGAAACATCAATGTGTGGTAGCCTCCCACACGACCCCAACCGGGGACCTAGCCCACAACTCAGGCATGTGCCCTGACTGGGAATCAAACCACTGACCCTTTGGTCCACAGGCCAGCACTCAATCCACTGAGCCACACCAGCCAGGGCTATTTCTTATCTTTCACTGAGATCTCTACTTGCTGCTTCCCTGCATTCCCTTCTTCAAGCAAGCAGAGAGTTAAATAGAAACATGACCTTGTTCACGGAGGGTTTGGAGGAGGGTTTGAAGTTTGAAGTTTACTTTGTGATCTCCCTGAGGATGGCAGCTGCTGTGGTCTTCTGCTTCCCTGAATGCTCCTGGCTACCTAACAAGTACCTGGCCTCTCGTGGGTGCCCCAAATGCTTGCTGATCAAAAATGTTGTACAGCCCCAGCTGGTGTAGCTCAGTGGATTGAGCGCAGGCCTGCAAACCAAAGGGTCACCAGTCTGATTCCCAGTTGTGGCATCATGCCTGGGTTGCAGGCCAGGTCCTAGGTAGGGGGCATGCAAGAGGCAACACACATTGATGTTTCTCTCTCTCCCTTCTTTCCCACTCTCTGAAAATATTTTTTTTAAAAAGAAGAAAAAAATGTTGTACAAATATCTCGGAAATTTTCAGAGACAAAGAACTCCAAATTAAAGCAAAATAGTGTTATTGCTTTAAATAATAACTTTTAATTATGATCACTTTCAAGCATACAGAAAGCACAACAAACATCCATATACCCAACCACCATGTATTTCAACAAGATTCCAACTTTCAGGCTATTAAGAAATGTTCCAACATAGAGCAGCTTGCACTTTTTAGAATCATAGAAGTACAGCTGGAGACAAGATGATGAGCCAGAGGCAAGTTTTAAAAGATGGCCTTATGGCCTTAGAGATGCAACAAATGAACTGAAAACTCTTCATGGACAGAACTGCAGAAAGTGTTCTGAGGTTGGAGCTCTGGAGAAGACGGCTCAGCCAAAGCCTTGATAAGCATACCGAGGGCCCAGAAGACAGTAGAGGACATAGAAGTTAGTTTAAACCAGAAAATATAAATTTACTTTTTGAAGAGAAGGGGGTAGAGTGCAATGAAGAATCAGTAAGTTTTTAAGCAGAGATTATTTTATGTGGCCATCACAAAAAAATCCTTTAAATTTACTAACCAAAACTAGGTATGTACAATTCACCTGAGCTTCCCATTTCAAAGTTCCCAAGGCTCTTCAGTAAGACAAGTACTTCATTTTTAGCACAAAGAACCTAACTTACCTTTTAAAAGTTCAGACTTTAGCATTTAAGAAAGCTGATAACTTTGTGATTCAGCTTGTTTGCCCCAGGCCTATAGGAGACCACTCAAATCGACTAGGACAGTTTAGTATTCTCCAAGTCTATCTTGTTTCAGATTTAAGCTTTGACTACCGTTATTTTCTGGACTATAAGATGCACTCCCTCCCAAATTTGGGAGGAAAATGGCGGGGGGATCTATCCATCTTATAGTCTGAATGTAGCTTACCTGACTGCGGGGGGAGGGGCTTATTTATGTTATTAAATATTTTACATTTTTTTGCTTCAAAAAAAATTTTCCCTATTTTCTTCCTCTAAAACCTAGGTGCATCTTATAGTCCAAAAAATATGGTATATACCGCCCTTGGCAGTCTACAGGGCATTTTCATCTAAAAGTTGTTGAAAATAAAAATTTGTTAAGTCCCCAAATCATTAAAGTGTCTGAGTGAGGCAAAATGACAACATCATCTGGAGGGAAGAGAACCAGCTTTGTATTTTAAACTTCTGTCTACAGATGGCTACATGTACTTCATGCAGCATTTACTTCAATCAAAACATCTAAATTTGAAATGTACTTACATCTCTAAAATTTGTACCATCTTATTTTCTACAAACCAGTTATGAGAGGTAAAGTTGACCATTATTTCTGACTTACAAATAAGGAAGTGAAGAGGGGCTGTTCACTTGCCCAGAGTTACATTAAAAGCAGAGATGGAACTCAAAGTTATAATCATTCTAACTACCTCAAACCCCGAATGCTCTTACTGAATTGGGTGTCAGCATGACGCTCATGGCCCAAGTAGAAATGCAGCAGGCCTATGGAAGTTGTGACTGTCGTGACTATACAGTAGTCAATCAGGCTGCTGTTCACATATTAAACACTATCTTTTAGAAACAAAGATTTCTCTTTGGTGCTCTATGTGCTGGTTTATACCTCAAGTCTACTCACATTTTATTTTTACGCAATTTGTTTTCCCCTTTCTCCCCCATTCTTTATATAAAATGAGTTTGTATTAGATTACTTTAGAAACAAATCAGAGTCTAGACTAATAGTAATTATCTTGCTGTACCTTTTGAAACTGTAAAGCAAGTAAATAAAGCTAGGGACACAATTTTATTCTTTCTGAAGAGATGCCCCAAATTTTTGCTCACCTAATTTAAAAATTTTGAACAAAAAACACAGCTTTATTTAAATAAAGAGGGAGAAAGAGAGGAGAAAGGGAAAAAAAATGTCTAAGGGACAACAGAAACATATTAGAGTGAGATTCTTAAATTGCTCCGTCTAATCACTGTCTTACCAAAGGCTAAGTTTCAAATTAATTATTCACAACTCTCACTTTTCAGACACAATAATTGAAACAGTAATTACCAAATGCTATGGGCTAAAGATTCTCTAATTAAATAAAATAGAGATCACAGAACTGCCTTAAAATACAAAGAAAATATTTTTATTTATATAACAAAGACTAAGAAATGATGACATAATAAAGTTAACAGAGTTGATGTCAGGATTCAAATAGGTCTGAAAAGCTATAGATGAATAATCACTTTGTTTCATCCAACCTTTGTTCATCCTTGATGATTTTAGAGAGCATCTGTGGTATATTCCTGACTGAATCTTAAGCACAATGTATCCAGGTTATTCAATTATGATTACTTTCCATTAGTCCTCATTATCTTTCTTTTTTTTCTTTTTCTTCTTTTTCTCTGGACTCTGAAAATAACCAAGAATGCTTTTGAGAGAGTTGTTAATGTATGGGTAAGTAATAACTTTTCCTCAAAAAAGGAAGGTAGATCTATTTCTCTTAGATTTTATTCTCTCCCTTATTGATAGCAAACTCATTTTATAATAAGAAATAGCCTTTTATAATAAATACAATAATGTCATTTTATTTTTACCTCACCATGAAGAAAATTATTTTTTAATGGCTTGGTCATTTCTGATATACAGAGTAGAGTAAAATATGGAGACACTGCCCACGCCAATAAAGTAATGGAAATTAAAAACAAACATACAGGAATTGCTGTGCTGGTGCACGGTTCTTCCTCAGAAAGCGGTTCTTCCTTAATGCGTTTCTTCTTGTCCTTTTTCTTCTTCTTCTTCACAGGTATCTCCTGTTCTTCCACCCCTAGTACTGCTTCTTCTTGTTCTTCTTCTTCTTCTTCTACTACTACTTCTTCTTCAACTGAATAGGGTAAGTGTAAAGGTACAACAGTTAACATGGTGTCAGATCTCAGTCCCCCCAAATGATTTGAATCTTAGTTTTTTCCTGTCATTCTGGTCAATCATCCAGTGTTTTATATAATTTTTAACTGAAAAGGTCCTTTCAATACTTACTCAGACTCAGTGTAGTACCACTAACTTTACAAATGATAATAAAGCTCAGAGAGAAGTACACTTCTCATAATCATGTAGCTATGTATAGAAATTAGAATTAAAACAGATCATCTCACCCACACACCCACTGTTTTTTGGAAGATAGTCAATTATGTTAGAAATTTAAGAGATTGTGGCTATGGAGTTAAGACATGCATTAATTCAACCTAAGCATGGGCCCTGAGTAAGTCATTTAACCTTCATAAAGTCAATTTCCTCACCTATTAAATTTAGTAATGTGTATCTCATTGATCACTAGGATTTAGTGAGATAACACATACAAAATACTTTGCACAATGCTTGGCACATTAGAACGAAGAATTACCGTATTTTTGGACTATAAGACGTACCTCGGTTTTAGAGGAAAATGGGGGATGGGAAACTGAACCTCCACGGCCGCCCCCTCAGTGAGCCAGGTAAGTTACATCTGAATTATAAGACGTAGCCCCAATCCCCCCCAAACTTGGGGGGAAAGGTACGTCTTATAGTCCGAAAAATACGGTAATAATAGGTAGCTATCATTGGAAATTCATTCACCATAGCATCTACTATATACTAGGGTCTACTCTAATCACTCGAAGATATAGCAAGTCACAAAACAGACCAAAAGTCCCTGTCCTTATGAATCTTTTATTTTAGTAGAAGGGGATAGACATGACACACTCACCACACAGTCTTTTTACATAGAATCAGTGCCAGGGATAAAAATAAAGCAGGAAGAGGAACACTTCTGTATAAAATATCCACATTTTACACAGAAGTCAGGCAAACACCTGACTTCCAAGATGTGTAAGACATAAGTAAATGCATAATGCAAAAATCTTGAGGGAAACATTCCAGGCAGAGATAACAAATGCTAAGGACACTCTGGAAGAAAAGAGTGGATGGCAGGTTCAATGAATACTAAGAGCCAGTGTGGCTGTTACAGTAAGAAGTGGTAGGTATGATAGGTGGTTAGGTTCTGGATACTTTCAAAGTAGAATTAAAGAGGATCTGCTCCAAGAATAGATTTGGGTTCTAGGAGGAATGACCCAAGGTTAAGGGTCAAAGTAACCAGAACTGCTATTTGTAAGATGGAGAAAATTGTGGAGCAATAGACTGGGAGTGGCAAGGATCCATTAATGTTAAGTTTGAAAAGCTTACTGGATTTGTAAGTGGAGATATAAATCTGGAGTTCTGTGTTTTCAAATATTACCAATGGGTTTTTAGAGAGCTCCTTACTGTTCAATAAGAAAATAGAAGCACAGTAGTTAAATAAATGTTTTCTTCTTCTAGGGCAGGAGCCCACATTTGCTGATAGTAATACTTCTGACCACTGAGCTATTTAGAAACCAAAAATTAAATCAGTCATTGCTTTAATGCCTGTCTTGCAAGACTATCTGGTAGGCACTCAACATAGATCCAGCTAATAAATGGATGGGGTACGTGCTTGCCAATTTTGCAAGACAGCCTAGTTTACTGGAGAGCACCTTTTAAATATCATTACTATAATGGCAGGCTACCTAGTATGTTATCACTCTCTCTAGTCCATTCATTCCATGTAACTGATGAAAACCACTGATGCATCAATTCTATACTTAACTATGTAACAAAAATAGCTCAATAACTTATTTAGAAAACACATATTTTTTTCCTCCTAATTTAAGCTGATTCTGAAAATAGCTCATTGGTATACTTAGTGTAATATGCAATTCTAATATTCATAGAAATGCTTCTCACATTCCTCTATGATACCTGACAAATTTAACAATATCCTATCTATTCTCAGCGAACATGATGGCCTATCAAAATACTACTAGCTTTCAACATGAGTGATTTAACAATAAAGTTCAATGACATATACTTTCAGACGAGACTGGGAGTGTTCAGGGTGGTATGGCTGTAGACCAATGACATATACTTTCAGACTTATCAAGCCTGAACTTAAAGAATAAGAGTATAAATGACATTTAAAAATCCAAACTAACCTTTAACTTTAACCTTAGATTTTTTGGCCTTCTTTTCAATTATTTCATCCTCTTGATCTACCTGTTCTATTTTGCGTTTTTTAGAACAGGTTGCCAGTGTGGAGTCACCAGAAGGATCATAAGTCTTCACTTCACTGAAAGAGGAGAAGAGTTTTAGAAAATCTCTATAAGTGTCTACAACTGCAATAACCCTAAAGAGATTTAAACAAAATGCCATTAGATTAATACTTACATGAGCTTTATAAAATGCTGTTTCATTTTAGTGGCTTTGGGGCACTTTATAGAAACTAAGTTTCCAAAAGGAAAAGAGGTATTAATGTATTCCAGGTAGGTCAATTACACTTTGAGAGAAGTGGTGAGCTAAATGAATTGTGAGTAACCAATGTGACTATGGTATAGAAAAATATTCAATCACCATAGAGGGAAAATGGGAGAAAATCGCCTTACCCAAATGATTACATACCAGAAATGCAAAAATGGAACCAATTTAAGTTTTAGATTATAAGGTAAATTCAGTGAAAACCAAACCAAAGCAAAAGACCTCAATCAGGTTTTACTCTCATAACTGGTGCTTTAAATGCATGTGTTTGAAGTTATAAGCATAATGACAAGAAAGTATTAAAAAGTGTACAAAACAAGCTAAGGAGTGTTCTATTTCTTAAGCTGACTTATAGGCTCATGACTTTCACTTTTACAGGTTAAAATAATCTATAGTTTAAAAAACAAAGACCCACATTTGTCAGCTAAGGACAACAAATCAGACTTGGAAAATTCACGAACTATAAAAGAAAACTTTTTTTTCTGAATGTGTTTATTTAAACATATAAACATATTTTTAAGGCTTTTGATTCACAGTCTGTTCCCAGAAAAGCTGTCCTACCATTCCACCTTCATCACCACAACCTCATCAGTATCAAGCATCACCTCAAATAATAACCAAAACACCCCTCCCCGCAAGTATCTTTTTGTTACCTTTATGGTGAGGTCTAAAAACTTTATCATGCTTCTTAGCGATTTTTAGACTTTTACCTTTTGTCTCTTAAAAAATAGGTTTGTTAGATTAGTTCTGAATGAATATTCTTTTTGATACATGGTATACTATACAGGAACTACAAATGACAAATATTTTCTATCAAAACTTGGAAACGAGTAAGGTAAATATTAAGAAAAAAGCCAAAGTAAATATATGTGATTACAACAATGTAAATATGTGTTTTTGATTAAAAACCAGAACTAAATAGGAAAAACTGTAAATGGCAAAAAGGAGGGAGGAACAGAGGTGCTTCTGTTTACAATACAAATCTGCTGTCAACAATTAACATTTAAATAAGCAGGAACTGTCCATCCATCCTCCCCATGTACTCACCTTTTATGTTCATACTTTTCTGCTTTTGCTAATGCTTTTCCTGTTCCACTTATTTTCCTTATCTAAGAAAAGAAAAATCATTAATATTCTAAGGCATAATCTCTTCATAGTATATAATCATATCAATTATTGGTAAATATAAGGAAAACTGTTAACACTAGGCACAAAAATATATTAGACATATTAAAATGTATTATAAAACTGTTTAATAGGTAAAGTAAGTACATAAACTACTCATAGTTTATTAACTTTTAACAGGTAACACTTCAATAGGCATAGTGCGTTTCTTACCCCTCTATCTTCCAAGGCCCTCAACCTGGCCTCTAATTTGGCTCTGTTCTCAACTCCCATTGCAGAACTGGAATCTTCACCAAAAGCATCATACCGGATAGCCAAAACAGTTTTGGCTGCCAACATTCGAGAAATCTAATAGAGAATTTGAAGTCAGAAACATTCACACTAGGATTTTATTCAAACCAGGAATTATAGAAGTACTCTGAATCATACCACTCAAGCCATCTATATCTGAAATCTTTGCCACAATATAATGGCTAATGTGTTATATATAACCACCATCATTTTGGTAGACGAGAAGACCTTTTAGTGGATCTCGTCTCAAATGAGCACGAACTATTTTTCCAATGCCCCCTTTTAGTTTCTACTCAGGGACATTAGTTCTACACCATGAAGTCAACAAGAAAAAGTGTAGTCTCCTTTTCAAGCTAATTAACATTTTATTTTATTAAACCCTTTATTTCTCCTCTCTGCGCTTAATTTTATAGAGAAGGGAAGGGACAGATGAAGAAACAGCTATCAGTTGTTTCTTGCACACCCCCAATGCGGGACCCTACCCTTCAACCCAGGCCTGTGCTGTGACCAAGAATTGAACTAGTAGTGACCTTTCAGTTTCTTGGATGATGCCCAACCCACTGAGCCACACCAGTCAGGACCTTACAACATTTTTGATGCGCCACCCACTCCTCCCCTTATCAACAGGTGAACTCTAGGAAAACACTAACACAGTGAAAGAAAAAGGCTTTAACAGGACCAATATACTTTCTTTAAACTTTTTCTTTCAGTATACAAAGTGCTTTTTATTTAAAGAATTCACCATTCTCCATTCAATGAGAAAAAAAAGATTTATTGCATACTACAGAGTAAGAGGAAAATGGGTTATCTGGAGGGGAAAAAAGAGAAAAAGGCCTACCTCAGAACAACTAACTTACCTTTCCTTTGTGTTTGGGACTTGTCTGGCCTACAAGTGAAGCATGATAAATGAGACCATACTTAGGGGTATCTCGCCTAGACTTTAGAGCTCTGAAAAGTGCCTTTTCTGCTCCAAGAATCTGAACTGTAGAAGCTGCATGTTTGGCCAAATTCAAAAGAGAACCTTCAAAATAAAATAAGTAGTTACAAGAAATTAGTTTTTAATTATTTCAAAGTTCCAAGACCCACAGCCTAAATGATTCCATCCTTGCAGCTGAGGATATGTGAATGATGTATGTGATCAATGAAGGGTCTATTCTAATTAAATACTTTGCTACAGATGACACATTAAGA
This sequence comes from Desmodus rotundus, assembly GCF_022682495.2. NCBI lineage: Eukaryota > Metazoa > Chordata > Mammalia > Chiroptera > Phyllostomidae > Desmodus > Desmodus rotundus. The sequence continues at coordinate 182,438,214 of NC_071388.1, read as the reverse complement.
TCTTCTGTGATGGCCAATAATATAAAATAATGAGCTAGTACCTCACTGTAATGCAAGTATTCAATTATACCATTTGTGTAGCATCCATCTTTGTAATATCACCATACACATGTATTTAGTTTTATTATATAACTCCCTTATTTAAAATATATTTTATGCCAAATACATTAAAATATAAAACAGCATATTCAATTGTGAAACATTCTCAATGACATTTCAGTCAATGATGGACTCCATATACGACAGTGGTATGCTATATCGCCTAGGTGTGTAGTAGGCTACCATCTAAATAGATTTCCGCATCTCATGATGACCACACGATGATGAAATAGCCTAACGATGATACATTTCTCAGAACGTATCCCCATCATCTAGCAGTGCATAGCTGTATCATCACCACCTGTTGTGAGTTCTTAAAACTATTCAAATTTTAATCTGATGAGTTTTTTAAATTTCATTTTTCAATTAAAGTTCACCTTCAATTATTACTTTGTATTAGTTTCAGGTGTACAGCATTATGGTTAGCTAGTCGTGCACTTGATCCCCCCGATATTTCAAGTATTCACCTGCCACCTTAGCACTTATTACAATATTATTGACTATATTTCCTGTGCTGTACTTTTACATCCTTGTGATTATTTTGTAACTACCAATTTGTACTTCTTAATCCCTTTAACTTTTTCGTCCAACCCCCTAAACCCCTGGCAAGCATCAGCTGATGACTTTGTAATATTATAAAATATTAACTGATTTCATCCTCTTGCATTCATCTGACTATTCTACTCAACCACAACAAACTTCTGACAATGGACAAGTGTCTCAGATGAGGCAGTGACTAAAGAAGCCTTCATTATCCAAAAGGAATTCAGGCATACAGATAAAAATCATCATTGAACACTGGTCCTTAGTCCTCACCCATATACTACCTACTATTCTATTATCTAAAATTTCTTTAACAACTGTAACTTAAGGATTAAAAGCAAATCCTTGGTAGAACACTCAATTCTAAATACCCATGTTTACAAAATTAATTAAAATCATCACCTGCATGAGCAATAAGCCGTGCTCCAACTAATTCCCCAACCATGACGGTAACATTGGGTGCAATGGCCATCATTCGGTTTTGTAGGTACTCATAGAGCTGGGTTCTGTATTCTGAGATTTCAATCACCTATTATAGTATAGGGAACAAAAATGAGTAATTCATAAACGATTAAGAGCAAAGACAGTGTAAAATCCACATGTCTAAAGCACTGGAGCGCTACATTTTATCATTAGGGCAGCCATGCCATCCTGGGAAAGCTAACCTTTCCTTACCTCAGTTTTCTTTAAAATGGCTGTGGTGAATATTTTTTATTAGATAATATATTTAAACAACTTAGTATATTGCTAAAAATGTTAGCCATATTACTGTTACTTAAAAACCTCCAAGGACTGGACATTTGTGTCACCCTTTGATTCTTGTACAGCTATCTCCAAAGGAGAAAGAAAAAGTCACTACAGGCTATGAACATAAAAGTTAGAATTAAATAACTCAAGTTATCCTCTGCGTTAATGAATTTATTCTGATAATGTAAAAATACAAATACATGAGTACTTTTAAACTTACTTTAGTATATATTTCTCTCTTCAAGTATATAAATCAAGATGGCATCAGATGAGGTAGTGACTGAACACCCTCATATTATTTATCAGGTGAACAATAAGTTTAAATATCATCATTGCCATCAGAAAATTGTTATTACAGTGCTGGTAGCACAACTAGTTTCTCTATGTGTATCGTTTACCTGAGTACAGAGATGCAGAATGTTGCAAATATCTTCTTCTGAAACCTCTGTTCCCATAGATATCTCTGCAGCTGCTTTCACTTCTGCTTCAACTTCCTCTGGCAGTAATTCAGAAAGTTGAGCCGAGGCATAATTCTTCCTATCGCCTATGGAATGTTTGCAGAGGATGAAGGAGAATCACTCTTCAATAAATTATACAAAATCCACCAAACAGTCAAAAGAAAAAGTAGAGATAAGCCAATGAAAAGGGTGCCTAAACAAAACAAAAAGCGAACAAGTTTGACCCAGTAATTTTCCTTGTGTGAAGGCTTGATTTTAGAGATTATAATCTCTCCCCACTGCCTCCCTCAAAAGAGAAATCAACTAACCACCACCATCAACCGCCCCCATTCAATAGGATTAATGACATTATGATAATTTGTTGTTAAGATTATACTGAAGCTAGGACCATGAATTCTTGGAAGTAATATTGTAAAATGTAACAGAACTCATTTATTAATACTCAGCATCCTCTACTAATATTACTGTTTTAGTAGTACAGAATATAACACTACATATAGCAATATTACCTTTAATGTTAATTATTAATATGCTTCAGGATAACCCCCATCTATAGTTGCCCCTATTAATGGCAAATTCATTATGAGACACATTCACCAGAAAAAGCCATTTTAAGAAAAACCAAATTAGAGATCAATGTTCTACAGAACATCGAGGCACAGGCCCTCAAAATCAAAGTTAAAGTTAATTTTGTTCTTGAAATCTAACAGATATTAATATGGCTACACTCCTCAAACATAAGTTATTAAAAACTCTGGGAAGTTTGTTAAGACAAAAAATTGTAACTCATGTTTTCGGATGCAAATAAATTATTTTCAATGCCTTAAAGCATAAAGTTAACTCACCAACTTTCTGCAAACACTTGCAGTATGTCAAGTTATCTGAAATAATTTTTCCTAATTCAGGAAAATGCCAACCATACCATTCTCTACACCGCATGATGTAGTTGTTTAGTTCTTTATCTAAGTCATCCAACAAGGCTGCAGCAGATTAAAATAAAAAAAAAAAAATGAAGTTAAATGGTTTAGTTGTGGTTAAAATATCCACAAAATCTACCACTTTAAGGATTTTCAAGTGTACATTTCAGTGGCATCGTTATACAACCATTACCACCACTATTCATTCATTGCCAGAACTCTGTGTCCATCCCAAACTGAAACTCTGTACCCATTAAGTAACTTCCCACCCACTTCCCCCTAGGCCCTAGTAATCTCTTCTACTGTCTCTATGGATTTCCTATTCTAGGTATCACACAGCACTTGCCTGTGTCACTTAGCATAATGTTCTCAAAATTCACCCATGTTGTATGTAGCATGTATTAGAATGTCATTCCTTGTTAAGAATATTTTATTATACGTATATACCACATTTTATTTATCCATTAATCTGTCAATGGGTTATTTCTACCTTTTGGCTATTATAAATAATGCTGTTATAAACAGCAGTGTATAGTCATTTGTTCGAGTACCTGCTTTCGATTCTTTTGGGTATATACCCAGAAATGCAATCACTGTTTGTTTGGGGTTTTTTTGCAATCATTGTTTAAAGGGATTTTTAAAATTGAGAATTAAGACCCTGACATTTTAAAAAATCATTTAATGATACGGGAGAATGACCATATAAAGCCAGGCCAAAAAAGCAAAACAACACAATACAGCTCCCACTATGGTTTTAAGATTTTTCATGGAAAAAGACAAATGAATTGGTTTACATTAAGTGTAATTCACAATATCTCCAAGTAGTCAAATTATAGGTAGTCCTTCCTTTTTCTAATATGGGTCCAATTTCCTATTAAGAATTCTGGTTATTCACCTTGACAGGTGTGGCTCTGTTGGTTGGGCATCATCCCACCAAGCTAGTGGTTTACATTCCCAGTCAGGGCACATGCCTGGGTTGCAGGTTTGGTCCACCTTTTCTCCTTCCCTCCCTCTTCCCTTCCCCTCTCTTTAAAAACAAACTTAAAAGATCTTGAAAAATTCTAGTTAACCTGGCTTTCTCTAGAATTATAAAAGATATAGTTGTAATAGTAGGAAAAAAACCATGAAGAACAGACAGAGAAGATCTCATGTGTACTATACTTACAAATTGCCTGGACAATCATTGTGTCCACTTTGTCAGCACTAAATTTCAATCTGTAACGGGACAAGCTGGGGAGAAGGAAGAAAACAACAAATCGCTAAGATAGTATTGATGAAAAGCATTTAACTAACATCTTAAAAGCTTTTAAAACCCATATACCTCCCTCAGAGCTACATCATTTTATTTTTATTTTTTCTACATGGGAAAATAAGTTGCAGGATCAGAAAATACACATTTAACAAGAAAATAATACATCTGTCCTGCTGTAACCTATAGTTCTGAAACATTAATTTATGAACAACTCAGATAATGCTGTGTAGTGCTGGTCATAGTGATTAATAGATTATTTTTGTAGCATATTAATGCTTTAATCAGCAGATAGGAAAAAAAATGCAGCACCGTAACACCCAAAAACAGAAAGCCATGGAGGAATAATACTGTACTAGGAGTTTCTTAATCTTGGCACTATTAACATCATAAGCCTGATAGTCTTTGTTGGGGGGCAGGGGCGGTATTCTGTGCATTGTAGGATGTTTAGTAATATACCTGGCCTCTACCCATTATGTTAATGACAAATCCCACTTGAAGTTCTAACAACCAAAAATGTCTCTATACATTGCCAAATGTCTTCTAAGGGACATGTTCATACTGCTGTAATCAATGCCAATTTAACCACAAGTTTGAACTGACCCAGTTTAGTTATTTGTGCTCTCTTAAAAATGCTTATTATAAAGTTCTTCCTGACTTTTGGTCATTTTGCTTATCTCTGTTAACTCAGCAGAGCTTTAACCCTCCATCAATCTGCTCAATATTTTCTGTTCAAAGGCACAGATCTTTGTTTACTATAGCATGTCTTTTTTTCCCTGTGTTAATGTTTTTCAGAGCTATTGCTTCTGATAGTGCTCTGCCCACAGAGCTGGTAAGTTTTGAGTAGTCTATCCACCTTTAATCTTACTATTTCTTCACAAACTCTGTCATTTCAATGCAACTTCACAGAATGCCAAGCTTTTCAGGGAGACATATATTAATTAAAGTACAGCACTAATGGACTTCTGGTTAAATATGATAGGTTAATGTCCTTTTCTTTGCCTTATTATAAAAACAATAAAACTCAGAGTAAAACAAGCAACACAGATGGACACATACACAAAAAGGAGATCATAGCAGATGAGAAAATTAAGTGGACAAGAGAGTAGCAAATGATTTAGCAGACATAAGGTGGAAAAAAAAAAAAAAAAAAAAAGAGAAAGCCAGCCCGAAAGTTGTGGGATCCAACACCAGAGGGGTAGAGAATGCCTACAGTGAGGTTTAGAGTCAAAGCAATGAAGCCAGAATGCCTGGGTTCAAATCCTGGCCTCCTCATAAACCAGCTGTATTCATCTTGGGCATCCATTTCCTCATCTGTTAAATGAGGGTACTAGTACTGATTGTTATGAGAATTAAATTAGTATGTTTAACATGCTTCTAACACTACTACACAACTGTTTATTAAATGAAAGCCAATTTTATTTTCCAGTAAATCTCACCTATGGGCCAATCCAAGACACATGGCTGTCATTTCACGTGGTTCTACCCCAGGGATTAAGCCATCCATCTGTGAACGAATTCCTCTCATAAGTTCATTAACAACAGGACTATGGATGCAACTGAGATTCAGCTTTTCCTAAGAAAACAAGAACATTTATATTAAATAATTACGAGCTGTAAAACGATAAATACAGTTTAACTTAGTTTTGTTCTTTTTGTTGGTTTGAGAAATCTTTTACATTATTTAGCTTCTTTTTAAAAAATTAAAGGTAAAACACACAGAAGAGTTTAATCAATAGTACTATAGAGAAGGGCACTGAATAGAAAGCAAAATCCTGACTCTTAGGCCCTACAGATAAATACCTGTTAGCATCCCTTAAGTACTTCCAAATATATACATGTTAACTGACACCAGCAGTTTAGGTCATACCACCCTGAACTTGCCTGACTTCCAAACATACATGTGTTAATATGCATGTGTACACACATATACAAATCTTCACAATGCAGTTTAAGGTTTTACACACCCCACACAAACAGGATAAATTTTTTTCTCCATACCTTCATTTTGTCACACTGTAGTGTATTTGCTTCTCTTTCATACAAATCTACAGTTCTAGCCCATCAAATACAAATATACAAAATTGTATATACTACATCATGTTTAAGAAACAAAATATTTAAAACGCATGAGTAATATTTAGTTTATATTTTTTAAATGGAGAAACTGAAAATATTAAAGATGCCCACAATCCCTTCATTCAACAATCTGTCATTTTGCATGCCTTTGTGGGTGTGTATTTATTATTCTAAAAGTTAATGTTTTTTAAACAGTAAATGTAAACTAAGACTTACGGGCTCTTCAAAGGATGAAGATGGAAATTAACACCATCACAGAAAATGTTATGACTTGACTATATTAGAAACAATCTGTTTACACAAACCTCTTAAAATCAGAATCCTAGCTTAAAAAACCCTCACATCTCTTTAGTGCTTTCCTACCTACAAGTCTTACAACATAAAGTAATCCCTACTTCAAATATCAAAGATCAAACTATCACAGTTCTCTAACTTTTCTCCTTTTCATGTTTGGGAGCCTATTTTCCCAGTCTTCCCTTCTACTCTCACTTTGTTTTATCTCTAGCAAATCTACCCCCCTACTACAGTTTTCTAACAAACACATATACTAAGAAAGAAATGTCATAACTCCATTAATGTTGGGGGGTGGGAAATAGCTAAATCAAAGTATGGCAGGATATACACAAAGTATTAACAGACTATATCTGGGTGGCAGGGTTAAAATTATTTTTTAGAATCAATTTTTGGTGTATTTGTATTTTCTTTTACTTTTTATTTTTTTAATTTATTAATTACAGAGAGAGAAGGGGAGGAAGGGAGAGAAACAAACACTGATTTGTTGTTACACTTATTCACACATTCATTGGTTGATTCTTGTATATGCCCTGACTGGGGCTAGAATCAACAACCTTGGAATATTGGGATGATGCTTGAACTACCCAGCTAGGGCAGCAAATTTGTATTTTCTACAATGAATGTATATTCTTAGACTTGATAATCATATTAGAAATAATTATTATGTAGCCTAGGGAAAAAAAGTAAAGTATGAGAACTCACGACAAACAACTCATTGTAAAGGCTGGGCTTTGTAGTTACTATGCTTATGGTGAGTTCTAATCAGCAAGCATGAAAGAAAATCATAACTTTACCTTTATGACCCCTCCTAGTTTAGCATCAGCTACAGCCAGGGGTTCATGGGCTTCTTTTACTATTTTCTTCAGAACTTTCTTCAGTTGCTTGTTGATTTTGCCCTCCATCAGGGCTGTGAATGCTTTTCAGGAAAAAGAAAAACAAAAGTTCTCTCTCAACTTTTTAATTGTAAGAGCTTAATATCTTATTTAAGTTAAAAAAATAAAGCAAAATAAACACTCCCTTTCAAAAGGGCTAAATTTAACATTACTTCTAAAATGAAATGATAAGACATAAAAATATTTACAAGTTACACATTTCACAATCTCATCTGATCTTGCCTCCCTCATTTCTACTCCAGAACCAGGAGTTACACCAGATCCAGCCTTTCCTTTGCCCATACCACATGAATCTTCTTTTGAACTCAGACCCAGAATCATGTCAGAAACACTCTACTTTGGAATGACAAATAGATTATCTCTCCTATATTATGACAGATTGGTCTGATGCTCTGGATGATTGTGAAATACCCTAAAATCCTGTCAAGACTCTGGTTAAAATAAAAAGGAGTGTATTCACTTTGAAGGTTCTGTTGCTATATAAGTGTATTTGAGTGGGATCTAACCTTTGTGAATACCCAATCCACAGGTGTCATCAGGCCAATGCTTATAAACCTTCAACGATGGAGAACTACTACGAAGGCAGCCTGTTCAATTTTAGGACAGCTTTTATTTTAGGTTAAGCTCTAAACCTGCTACTTTTAGAACTCTCACCCTTCCTTAGACCTATGCTTACATATTCTGGACCCACATGAACTAACACCTCTCCTAGTATGTCTGGATTGTAGTTGGATTTAAAGTAAGCCTGTCAGAAAGGAAGTGTGTCATAATGTCTAAGGGCCAAGCATTTAGTCAGCCAGATACTTGCTCCTCCCTCCCAACCACATCTCTGTCCATTTCAATTACAAGTCAATTTCATCTGTTATCTGGGAGAACGAAAGATGAAGATAACATTTGGCTACCATACAGCTCTTTCAGAGTTCTCTACATTCTAAGAAAATAAGTTCAATTTATTTTTTTGAGGTCTAGCCTTTTATATTTTGTACAACATTGACTCCTTAATTATCTACCTTTCTAATAAGAGTTGTATTCTTTCCTTAAAAGTTTATCTTTCATAATTAAGAACTTTTATTCAAATTCCTACTCCTAGTTCTCAATTTTCCGTATCTACTTTAAAATTTCTTAAAAGTGAAACTTCCGCCATGACCAGTGTGGGTAAGTTGGCTGAGCGTCATCTGTTGACCCATTCCATCCCCAGTCAGGGCTCATGCCTGGGTGGCAGTTTGGTCCCTGACTGGGGTGTGAACAAGAAGCAACCGATCAGTTTCTCTCCCTCTCTTCCCCCTGTCTAAAATAAATTAATTTTTTTTTAAAAAGTACACTTTCTACTTTAGATCTATTATTATATTTACATTTATCTTCCCTTTATCAAAAAGTGTGTTTACTATTGTCCATAATATGTACTTTTAAAAGGTGATATACAGATGGTGACGGAGAGGGGAAGCCAAGTCTTTCCCCTACTTCTCTTTCCTACTGGCCATTGTTCCGCATCCAATAGCAGTTTTCTCACTTCATCCAAACGTGCGCTGGCCCAAAGTTTACTGTGACTATTCAGAAGACTTGCATCTTGCAAATCTGACCAAGAGTAAAAGTAAACTTCCTCATGCAAATGGTGTATCTGAATTTCTGGGACCAATATAAATCGACATCACACCCCATCAGGTTCTTTCTTAGGCTACGGGGTTTTTTAATGCACACTGACATCTACGACCACTGAATTTTGGTCTGTCACACAAAACTGCCTTGAAATAGGCAGTTGGAAGTTGAATTCTCAGGAAGGACTCTGTGCTCTTAGTAATAAGCCAGTGTTCAAATTTCTGCTAAAAATAGATTGGAAAAGGCATTCATTGACCCGATTCCTGACAGAGCTCTAGCCTCACTGATTCACCCCAAAATATTTGTGCCAGAATCTAGGGATTTGACAGTAAACAACATAGTCTATACTCATGGAACTTAGATTAGGGGGAGGGTTAGAGGTTCTCACCTAGTATGGCATTTTCCCTACCTATTTTATAACATACACTTGGTAGGGAAATGCGATACCTCTCACATCTCAGTTTTATATGTAAAATAGTGATATTATCTACCTCACAGGATTGCTTTAAGATTTTGGAACAATGAATACAAAATCTGACAATCGCTATATAATAAACGTGTTAGCTATAGTAAAAACTTGCTTCATGTTTGGGTAGAGGTTGGACTTCTCCACTTAATAGTTTAATAAGGACTGGTCAGAAATATCGTGAAAAGATTAATGAAGTTATATGCAAAAAGAAATGCTAAATAGGCTACTTGGGATCAGGGCTAGAATACTTTACAACTCCAGGAGGTGCTGTACAAATCAGTCAATGTGAATAATGCACTCACCTCAGCACTGGAGAATAGCTAACACAATCTTGCTTGGGATTTTACCAAAGTTCTACCCATATTTAATTTTAAAGCTGCGATGAACAAAGTATCTTTAAAGAAACTCTCTGGGCAAAAAAGTACCACAGGTGTGCTTTTCAGTGCTACGAGGCTTTTATTACCAAAACAGCAGCCCTAGAACTATTTTTAAAAATTAAAAAAAATGATTGCTGGGTAGGGGAGGGGGACGAGATGGATGAGGTTATAAGGGGACTAAATGGTAATGGGAAAATAAACAATAAAATTGGCCCCATTGTTGGGTCTTCCTTTGGCATACCCCACCGCCAAGATTGGGATGGCCCATTAATATCCAGCATATTTAGTTGGATTCCTAATTTTCACAAGAGAACTACCCCCTTCTCTTGTGGCTGATTAGCAAAATTATTTGGGTCTATCAAATTCTTGCCTAATTTTAAGCTATATTCTTCCTTATGGCCCTTCATTTTCAAATTATATCACCAAGTAGTTGGCTGACTTGAGAATTTAAACAACTGAAAAATTTATGACTAGGGTTTTATATCTAGTCTTGTTTTTCTAACATTAAAAAATCTTTAAAAAAGCCCTGACTGGTGTGGCTCAGTGGACTGAGTACCTGCTTGTGAACCAAAGGGTCGTCAGTTCAATTCCCAGTCAGGGCACATGCCTGGGTTGTGGACCAGTTCCCCAGTTGGGAGCGTGCGGGAGGCGACCACACACTGATGTTTCTCTTCCTCTCTTAAGTACATTAAACACATGCACACACCAAAATCCCTCAAATGCTCTGGCCAGGTGTTCAGTTAGTTGGAGCAGTGTCCCGTGTGCCAAAAAGGTTGTGGGTTTGGGCACGTATGGAAGGGCACGTATGGAAGGCAACCAATTGATGTTTCTCTCTCACATCTCTCTCTTCCCCTTCCTCCCTCCCCCCTCTCTAAAAATCAATGAACATATCCTTCACTAAAGATTAAAACAAGAAACAACCGCCTACTGAAGCCAAGCCAAATTAATAAACCCTATTACTGTATGTCTGCTGTCCTATCATGAGGACTAACTGAAGGATTAGTCATCCACTCTTCTAGATCATGTAAAATCACACCCCCTTTAGGTAACTCTTATGTCTTAGTTTTCATATTAAAATGCACACAGACCTAGAAGTACTAGTTTTCCTAAAACTTTCACTTTTTAAAGTTTATTTATTTATTCTAGAGACAAGGAGGGAGGGAGGAAGACGGGGAGAGAAATATTGATGGGTTGCCGGCCACACACTTGTACCCAGGGATCTGGCCCACAGTGGGGACATTTCTGTTTGTAGGATGATGCCTAACCCACTAAGCCACACCAGTCATGGTCCTAAAACTTTTAATAATGTGCTTTTTTTCAAACTAAAAATGTATATCCCTGGACAACTGTTTTATTATTTCTTCAGCAATGATTCCTGGCTATTCTCAACTTTTCCCTTGTATTAAAATGATCAGAGCTCTACGCTTGACCACATTACCTGGGTCCCTTGTAGAACAGCTTTTACTGACTTGTGCTTTAGCATTATGCTGTTGGTTTCCATGGGGAGATCAATTTAACCACTTCTCAGCTCTCATCACATGGGGGGAAAACCAGCCCTATGGTGAAAAAAGCTAACTCAATGCTGTCTCAGTGGTAGTGATGAATTTGTTAGATCACTTAAATTCATTTCCAAAAACAATGCATCATTGACAACATTGAGTAAGGTTAACTCAGGTAACTGAAGCAAACAATTTTTTAAATAAGGACAACAAATTGCCAAGATTAAAAACAAAAAAGCTACTCTTTGACTTTACCTGCCAATGCTTCTGCTGTATCCTGAAACTTCTCAAAATGTTTCAGCTTAACTCTAAAATTAAGAGAGGAAAAAAAATGTTATGGGGGCACACTGATTTCTACAAAAGCCACATATTTAGGAAAAGAGTGTCAAACTGTTTCCAAAGCATACACTGATAGAAGAAATTTTCCTGTCAATGGATATCAGGGTACAAAGTTAGATATTCTTCACAAAATGACCGGTTCTCTCAATGTACACTAGCAATGTTTGGACTATTACAGAGAAGGTTGTAGGCTTTGGAGGGAACATAGAACAGCCAAAAGGTTTGTTCTATGAATCTAAACCACAGGAAGTATGCAGAAGCTTCAACATGATCTCTGCTACTTACAGCTAGACACAGATGCCTTTTACTATAAATATAAAGCACACAAGTGGCCTAAGAAAAGGTGTAAGTCAGCAATCTCACCGCACTGATTTGTCCATCCAGTAAAAATGCCATTAAACAACAGTTTATCATCAGACCAGATTCCTATTACTCTTTATTTTATTTCTTCTTCCCCATGCACGTACGTGCAGAGTAACATAATTTTATATGGAAACAAATACATACATTTAATTCATTGTTGTCTCAGTGGTAGTGACGAATACTTGAGTAAGATCACTTAGATTCAGCCCCAACAAGAATACATCATTGACAACAATGAATCAAGTTAACCCAGTCTATTAAATATTAAAGCATATAGCCCTTAAAAAAGAGAAAACTAGCCTGCCACTGTTGTCTAAAACAGTAAGATCTTAATTGGGGTTTTCTTACCTGGTCAGAGAACATACACACTCAACAACACAAATAATAACAATAATTTTTATTATTTAAGGAAAAAATAATAATTTCATCTATTCTGCCTCACCACACACTTGTACCCTTCTGAAGTGGCATTTGTTCACATCTCTTTGTAAGTGTGTAACTGCAGGATGCACAAGAACATGGCAAAAATGGGAACACATTATACAAAATCTGAAGCATGATTTTCTCAGTATATCACGAACCTCTTTCCAGATCTGTAAGAGATCTACAGATATACTAAAATTTGTTTAACAATTACTCACTGATGGACATTTACTTCAAATTTTGGGTTTTTACCACAAATGCTCAAACTACATATTTTGTTTCTCTAACTATTTAGTATGATTATTTCTTTGGGTTCAATACTCTTTAGCAAGCTTAGACAGTTTCCTTCTGTTCTTGAAAGTTTTTCTTAGCACTAGCAGAAGAATTGTGAAATGCCCCTTAGCACCCAAGGATATAATCCAAATCCACATGTGTCAAGAGATCAGTTAGGTCCTTGGTAGGATCACATTCACCATATGGGCTATTTCAGAAGATGATCCACAGCTGGTGAAATAGCTGCCTTGACTACTTTGAAAAGCCAGTTCACTCTCCTACCACTCATTTCTTAAGCTGGCCATCAACATTACACTCTAATTTCTACTCCAGAGACCTTAGGGAACTCATTATACCTTTTCCCAGGATTTACTAGCTACTTATTATTCTAGAGGGAGCTAGGAAGAAGTAGTCATAAAGAATTAATAAAACTGTAAATTACATTAAAAAACATTTGAATACCAGTAACTTAAGAGAAACTAAAAGTTAAGTCAATCAACAGTCTACGCTTTTGTCAAGTATTACTTTTAATAGAAATTTATACCTACAATTTGTTTTCTTTACGTTTTTGTAAGTTCATTTTTTAAATTATGTTTTATTGATCATGCTATTACAGCTGTCCCAATTTTTCCCCCTTTGCCCCCCTCCACCCAGTAATCCCCACATCATTGTTCATGTCCATGGGTCATGCACGTAAGTTTTTTTGGCTACTCCATCTCCTATACTGTACTTTACATCTCCATAGCTATTCTGTAAATACCTATTTGAATTTCTAAATCCCCTTACCTCTTCACCCATTCCAGCCTCCCCCCCAATCTGGCAACCATCAAACATTCTCCATATCCACAATTCTATCTCTTCTTGTTTGCTTAGTTTGTTTTTTAGAGTCGTTTGTTTATAGATATGTACTTATTGTCATTTTATTGTTCATAGTTTTGATCTTTTTCTTTTAAATAAGCCCCTTTAACATTTCATAGAATAACAGTTCGTTATTTGTTATCCTTTAGTTTTTTTGTCTGGGAAGCTCTTTATCTGCCTATGTTTTCAAATTATCTTACAAAACAGTTATTTTGTGTTGCTGCTCAATCTAATCTGCAACTAATATGACCTATGCTCCGAATAAGAAATATAATGATTACTCATACCAACATTATTACTGAAATACATTTCAAAACAAAAGTTATAAACATAGCCCTGGCCGGGTGGCTCAGTTACTTGCAGCATCATCCTGTACGCCAAAAGGTTGCAGGTTTGATTCCCAATCAGGGCACATACCTAGGTTGTGGATTCAATCCCTTAGTGAGGGCACAACAGGAGGCAACAAATTGATGTTTCTCTCCCTCTAAAATCAATAAACATTTCCTTGGATGAGGATTAAAAAAATGTTATGAATATAACACATATGAAGGGGGGTGGGACGAAATGTAAAAAGAACTCCTAAATGTGAACTGCTAAATTCTTAGTTTTAAGATGACTTACATTTTATTTGCTTTTTCTGGAGTTTCAAATTCTTTCCACAAACTATCAACCTCTTGAAGTTTCTTCTCATTCAAAACCTGTAATAAATAGTTGAGTAATTTTCTTTAAACAGCACAGCCTAGGCAAGCATATATGGTTTATACTCTTCAAATACAACTGCACATGTAAAATGAGGGTGGTGGAAGCTATCTTTCTCTCTGAAATAATGAACCAGTTGTTTCACCAGCATAAATTTTGGGTCAAATTAATAGCTCAAGTAGCACATTTAATAACTAGATGGCATTCAGACCTTGTGTGTGTATGTGTGTGTGGGGGGGTGTCTTTGCTGAAAACTTTCTATTTGAAGGACCCCTTAACCCCTCCAAAAGGCATTATCATAGTCATTGCCTTTCTTTAGAATACTTTAAATATGCCATTATTTTATACTGCCAATTAAAGCAATCTACCATCAATTTATAAGACACCCCAATTTCAAGGATGTTAAACATGGAGAAAAATGCATATTAGGATTGATCCTTTCCTATTTTGTACTTGAGCAGTTAAATTATCACATAGAATATTGGTGAGGGTGTAGAGAAATAACTTTTATTCACTCTTGATTTAACTAGGAGACTCTCTTGAAGACAATTTGGTAGCCTCTGTCAACATGAAGTATGCATATCCTATATGATCAATTAACTACTTTCTATAGAGTAAATTTTGTTATTTACTGCTATAATCAACCTAACATGAAAGTACTGATTTCTCTAAAACTAAGACATCATCAATTCCAAGACACATCCTGACGTAAGAAAATTTAAAATGCAAAGGAAAAAAGGGGCACTTTAAATCTACAAAACAGTCATTAACATTTAGCAATATATTCTTCAAGACTTTTTGATTGCAACGTTTTATTTATGTATACTTTTACTAACCCTACTGTATACTTAGCATATCATGGCTGTACCATAATTCTAGATTTTAACAGCCTAGAATTGTGGTGTATCAATACACCACCATATGTGTTTTTCTTGATAAATATTAGATTATTTCCAAATTTTCCTTACCCTTCAGAAAACACTTTTTTTGTATGCACACATGTTGCACTTCTATAGAACAAACTACTGGAAGTGGACTTAATTGATCACATAGGGCATGCGTATTTTATGTTGACAGATATTACCAACTTGCCTTCAAGACATTGTTAGTTTCACTTAAATCAAGAGTAAGTAATGCTGCAATTACAGACAACTCCAAAGAGGAAAACTAAGCAGAGCCAGCTTTTGGTTTTTAATTGTTATTTTATTGGTTTCCTTAACAGCAAGTACTTAATGTAGTATGTGCAAACAGAAGTATGCTTTCAAATATCAGAACAGAAATTTGAGGCCTGGCTGGTGTAGCTCAGTGGATTGAGCAAGCGCCCAGACTGCAAACCAAAGGGTCGCAGGTTCAATTCTCAGTCAGGGCACAGGCCTGGGTTTCCAGCCAGGTCCCCAGTTGAGGGTGTGTGAGAGGCAACCACACACTGATGTTTCTCTGCCTCTCTTTCCCTCTAAAAATAAATAAATAAAACCTTAAAAAAATGAAAAGCATTAAAAAAAAAGAGAGAAAACTTGGAGAGTGAAGATCTCTCCCAAATCAATACTTTGGTACGTGTCCTTTCAGACTTTCTACACCCATATCACGTAGTTTTTTGATTGACAACCAGAATCATACTGTACGTCTTACCTAACTTTTGGGGGACCTTATATCAGCATATATGAAAATTTATTTTTTTTGCTGCATTCCTAGAACTCAGAAGAGTGCCTGGCATGCAGGCTGCACTCAACTTACCTCATTCTTCCTAACATCTCAGTAGCATCCCACTATATGAATGTCACACTGTTCAATCATTTCTGTGCTGAAGTCTTAACTTCAAACTTTCCCAATTAAAACAACCTGATCTCAACTCGATTACCACCAGCCCAGATTTCTTCAAATTTGAAGTAACTACTGCACTTCCACGTGTGATACTGCAAGCGTCAAAGGGCCAACCTGTTAATTCTTTAGTTTCCCCCGTTCAAAAACCCAATAACCTGTTTCGTCTCTTACTTATCATCACACACCCACTTATTAAACCAAAACCCCACATTCAACCAATCAGCCAATCCTGTCAGTTCTACCTTTAAAACTCTACCGATGTTTTACCTTCACATCAACCTTAAAGCATATTTATTTTGCCTAGATTAATGCAAAAAAAAAAATCCTTGCTTCTTTTCCTGCCCCCCTGTAATCTATACACACTTTACAGCAAGTACGTTAAAAGACAAAGTACACCATTCCTCTCCTTAAAGCCTTGAAGTCATTCTTCAAAACACTCAGAATAAAATCCCTTCATAACTTGTAAAATCCCAATACGGCTTCCGTCCACTTCTAATCGCACCAAATCCTCCAACCCAGAACCCAGCACCCCAAAAGGCCAGGGCCACGTGCTCACCGACACGTGCGCCTCCGAGGCCCAAAGCCTTCCCCTTCCTTTCAGAACCAGGGTACATAAAAGGTACCCGTGCTGCTGCGAGCAGCGCCATCCTCTCTTCAAGTCTCTCCATTTCTTTGCCTGCCCAACACCCGCCTTCCCTGTCCAACGGCGCAATCTTCCATCTACCTTAAAGATGGCGTAGCCCACGGACGTTTCAAACAGCACCAACATGGCTTGGCAGGGTCGGGACGCTGCGCAGCCCGCCTTGAACTCTTTTCCCAATAGAAAAAGACCAGATTTGCGGCGCAAGGCCGCGGCTGTCCAAGGACAAACACGCACTCTTCCCTGCAAATTACAAGACCATGTTGCCTAAAGCCTCCACACTGAAATACGTGCACACCGCGTGAACGCGCTGCTCCTTCTCCAAGGATTCTGGGATGCGACACACTTCCGGCGAATGACGTGACGCATAGGGGGCCGTCACTTCCGCAATATTCCCGCCACGGAGGGCGACGAAAAATATCGCGAGATTTTTTAAAGCAACGAGTCTTCGTCGTCTTGACTGCACAGAAATCTAAAGAAAACTTTGCTTGTTATTATTCCTAACTCCCTTTTATTGTATATTTTCCTTTGCGACACATACAGAGTTATCTCGGTGGCTGCCTCAGGCATACGTAATTAGGGAAATGCCAACCGCTAGAAGTTACTCCTACCTTGAAATGAAATCCTCAGAATGACACTACGGTTGTGACTGTTAAATCCGGCCAAACTTATTTTTTGCACAAATGTCTTTCAAATATATGCGGGCCTCTCCCATTTTTTCCCCTGCAATTACTTACGGTATGAGTTTAGACTTTCTGTTCTTTTCTTGGTTTAATTTGCTTTTCTGGTAACTTTCATTCTCAGTGACTTGTTTAAATACCCCAATTCTTTCACAGGTCTGGCTTCCAATAGCAGTAAAATTTCTTTCCTCTCTTCCCAGGGCATCCGGAGTGCCTGCAAATATTAAGTTGCAACCTCCTGGAAGTTATAGAACAATAAGGAACTTGATTTTCACAAGCAGCTCTGAAATTTAGCATCAAGAGAAATGAAAATCCTGAACTAAGTAACAGAAAATTTGAAAATGGGGGAAAATCAAGGGGTAGAGGAACCTAGGGTACAGACAAGGGCACGATTGATTATGCCATAGGATCCAGTGTGGTCAGGGAAGCAAAAGAACCCTAAAAGGCTTGATTGAGAGTAGGGGGTGGGAGGTGGGGAGAGGGGACTCAGATGAAGTAGAAACACTTCTCTTTATGGTGTTATAAAACTTACTTTTTTTTCCCCTTCTGGCCTAGCCTCCTTAATGGAAGTGCCATCTGCTAGAGAATGGGATCTGTGTCTTTCACTTACTTGTATCCCTATAGAGCATCATGTGCTTGTCATGAAGAAGGATGTCATTAAATCATTTGTAAACACTTAATGAGTATCTGCAAGAAGTAAAGTTCTTTTTCTTATGTCTAAAGCTTGCACCCTTCACACAAAGAGAAGTGAAACGACTTATTCAGTGAGGAACTTCTTTCCTGTGCCGTTTCCTAGAAGTTGTCTGCACAATGTCAATACATATCATCAGCTCAGGGGTTCAGAGCTGTCTCTGATTTTGTATTTGCATCATGACCAAATGTGGGAATTGATGATTCCCTGTTGCAAGAAAAAAGTAAGAGTTTTAATACTTTAAGTACTAGATCCAGGGGAGACAACACAACGAAATGTAAGGATAAGAAAATGAGAGAGTATAGATAACCCAGAAGAGCAGATAAATTTAGTAATGGCTTAACATAGTGCAATGACAAGGAAAACAAACACAGTTCTTCTGTTGTCTCCCATCCCCAACACCATCTCTGTCCCAACTATTGTAGACTACAAGCTCCATGAAAGTTCATTGCCAGATTCCCAGTACTAGGCTAGTATCTGGCACATAATAGGGACTCCATAAATATGAATAATGAATTAGTAAATGAACAACTGGAATGAATGGATGATGGGATTAAATTATTTCGAGGTGCTAGCAGAGGCTCCAGGTACTTTTTGAGACCTACCGATAGTAGCAAAAGGTATCTTTTTGCTCAGAGACTTCCCATGTGCCTTGTAATTGAAATGAGATGTTCTGGATGGTGAACATCTTTCATGTATTCGACAAATATTTGAGTATCCACTCTGTGCCAGGCATTCTTACAGGCACTTAGGACATAGTGAACGAAACACGGGCAAATCTTTATACTATGGAACTTATATTCTAATGAAGAGAAGCAGAAAATAAATATCTAGCATATTAGATAATACTAAGTGCTACAAAGAAAAATTAAACAGGATAGGGGAATAAGATATTCCAAGGTGGCCAGGAAAGTCCTTATTGAGGAGATGACATTTGAGTAAGTGACTTTATGGAGCTGTCTAGAGAAAGAGCATTCCAGGCAAAGATAACAGCATATTCAAAGACAAAAAGGCAAGAGTGTGCCTGGTACATTCTCAGAACAATAAGACTGGTATTGGAGTGGCTTGTAAATGATTTCCATTCAAAATGAATGAATTAACATTTTTATTAATGTAACGACTAGTATATTTGGTTATCTTCAGTGCTCATCATATGATGCAATCCTCACAACAAACCTAAACAGCGGTTACTCTTATTATCACCCTCCTTTTCCTTGTCAGAGAAGTTAAATAACCCAAGATAATACAACCTCCCTTCCTGTTTCCATTAGGAGTTGCCAGAGGATGGAGATGGGGATTGTTTCTATTGTACAGTCATTGAGGTGCTGCCTACCATTCTGAATTCCCTTGCTCCGGTTCCAGCTGGTATTGCCGTCCTTCTGCTCTGTTGACTGCTGCCACTTTATTGAATACGAGTGCTGCCCACACCATTTCCCATCTTCTGTAGATCACCACCTTTTAGCGTTCATGTTCCTCTCCAGGTAGCAGGGAATCAGCTTTCGTGTCTCCTAACCTGTTCTCTCAAAGGTGTCAGCTCTTTGTGACATGTTTTTCTTTTTGCTAAAGACATTTCTTTCCAAGATATAATGGGTGCTTGGAAGAAACAGGCATATTTGGACATATCTTGGAAGATGGACAGGAACAGACTCAAACCTCAGACCGTCTGTTCTAATAGACATGCTTTCTTGCTTGGTCTGGCTCGTGCAAATGCATGTGCAATGATTTTCTCTCATGACCCTATTGTCTCTCTCTCTCCGCTTCAGCACTTTCTGAGTTTTTCCTGCCATCAAATCAGTACTGTTTGGTAACCAAGGTGGCTAAGAAAGAACCAGGAGCCAAAAAGGTCCAATTAAGGGCTTTTATTCGAGAAGGGACACTGCCATCAGGTGGGCTGAGTCCAAGCAGGCTGCAGCAGCAAGGGAAAGGGTAGGAGGGTTTTTAAGGGTGTGTAGGAGACCCCGGAGAGGGTGAGTCACCCTGCTGATCTATCCCAGGTGTCCAAGGTATAGGTGTTTGCAAGACAATGTCCTCTGGTCAGGGATGGCTGATTTGGTAACAGAAAGTCCAGGAGATTTATGGGCCTTGTTTCTGGGAAAAGTTCGAGGGAGAGGAGAGGGGCAGTGATGATTCATCTGGTTTCCAGCAAGAGGCCAGCGGCTACGCCTGAGTAGCTTCCGATAATAGGGAACCTCGTAGTCAGGTATTCAGCCAGTGACACATACCTTCTTTGTTCCAGCATAGGTGGTGGTTTAGGTCCTCCATGTCCCAGTACATTCTAACAAGTTCCTATAAGAACTTCAATGTCTTTCCTTCACTTTACCCTGTGGTCCCTATAAATCAAGAGCATCTGTTTAATTGAGTTCCTGACTATTTCAGTTAAAAAGTTTCCTGAACATTGAGACATAAGTGTTTGAAAACTAATCTACCCAGAGAAAAAATAACTAATTGTGATTCTAGTGAGCTCTGTCACCTAACCCTACAGTGCAGCCCAAGGAAGTCTCATCACTGACCAGCTAAAATATAGTTACACCCACTCATCACTTTCTTATGTGCTTGGACAAAATGAGTCATTTCCTCTGAACTAATCAACTCTGGATGCATTGTCAAAATTGTGCTTCTCACTTGTAAAGCAATGGTCCACACCCTGAGCTATATTGTGGTATGGCCCTGAACAAATGATTAGCTGGCCTCTATCTTTGACATTCATATCTTGCTCTAACTTCAACATTCCTTGCCCACAGGGAGCTTAAATTATCTTTTATAAAAAAAATAGTATCTATGCATGTTAAACAGTTGTAAAATACCAAAGGACAGCTCATTCATTTATATCCCTACTATGTGTTGTACCCTATAATTTGTTCTCATCATTTAAGGAGATGCAAGGCATAATCCCTGCCCTCAAGGAGCTGATGATTGATGGAGAAAGCAGATGAGTACAACAGAGTTACAATACAAAAGACGTAAGTAATGAACAAAATGAGTTGAAGTCTCAGCTTCGCCTCTTACTATTTATGGGTCCTTGAATAAGTAATTTAACTTCTCTGGCACTTTCCTTGTGTGTAAAATAAGAGTAATGTCTACCTCAGAGTTATTGTGACTATTAAATAAGATCATATTTAAGTGCTCAGTAAATGGCAACCTTTTCCATGCAATTAAATTGATACAATAATTCAAATAGACCAGAGGAGGGAGATATCAAGATGGAAGCTAAGGAAATGTGCAACAAAATTGACACTACCTGCTTCCACTAAGGGTAAACATGCATATCACGTCCTACAGAAAGGAAACATACATACCAGTTAGTACTCTGAGAAACAAAAACAAGACACAACAAAACCAAGGTCTAGTTCTAGATCCTAAATTAAATGAAACCTTGAGCCTTTCTGTAAATTATTGACTCCCAAAGAAAATCAACATTGACTTCTGCAATGGTGATATCTGAAGATGGAAGAAGGTTTTACAGATAAGATAATTGTGTGAGAAAAGTACTATTTTTCTTTTATTAACAGACTAATTGTAAATTTGGCAACGTTAGTAACTTTGTATTTTTCTTTTAATGCATGCCTTATTTATTTGTTCTATTTTGGTTTTTGATGAGCAAACCATTTAGAAGCTAGCCTTAATAACTTTCTTTGGAAGTAAATTTTCTGTCTAAATGATTTAGTTATTGGCCCTGAGTAGGCTGCAGTGCCAGAGAGGAGTACTAGATGGACTCTTTTTACCTAGACATAATCTTTCTGGCTCTTTAGTTGACTCTCATGTGGCAATAGAATTTTACTGACGAAATCTCTTCCTCTGTTTCTGGTTCTGTTACTAGTTACGGCCAAGTCTGGATGTTGTTCTGGTTTTGGTTTGTGTTTAACTGCTGGTGGCAGTAACATGAAATCTGTCATTTTGTTTGTTTATGATATGGTCATTTGATGTATGGTAGATGGCAGTCAGACGGTCACAGGGAGTCTTGTTACAGTTGGGACACAGAAGGCAGAGGATCTGACTGTCTCCTTATGTTTTCTTTTTGATTGTTTGTTTGTTCTGTCACTCTGTTTTATTTGTCTTACCTCTAGGTCATTATGAATTAAATAACCGAAAACGTTTTATATGTCTGTGAACAGAAAATGCTCTTTGAGATCTGGAACTACTGTAACCAACTCATGTGCTCTGTTTCCTTTAACAGAGGAAATCTGGCTGAGCTTGGAAAACTGTGGCTACTGGTTTTGTCTGTATATAAATGAAAGAACTTTTTCCCTTCCTACAAATGAAAAATAGCTAGACTTTATAATGGTTCAGATATTTCTGCATCTGTGGCTACCCACACTTTTTCTGAAAACTATTGAAGATTTATTGGTCATAAAATCCTGTCATTTATATATAATCAGAAGTATCACCATCAGAGGGGAGAAAAATCTATTCAATGAAATAAAAAATTAAATTAAAAAAAAGAAAAAAATGGAAATTCTTTTCAGTGTATGGTAAATAATTTGGCCTTGCCCAAAGAGAGGTCTGGCCTTTGCCCTTGGCTTCTGGGAGCTAATCTATATCATACCTGATAGTACTGTCTTTGTTTAGGGTAGGGATTGGCCATTAGAGAAAGACCAAATATGTGATCAGTCAGGAAATGAGTTCAGCCTTGTGGGCAATCAATCTATCAGTCAGTTAGTTATGCCTAGGTGACGAAGTCCCAATAAAATCCCTGGACCTGGTTGGTGATAATCTATGAATATTGTCACATCTCGATGCTGGGAGGGAAACAACATCCTCACTGATGGGAGAGGACAATGGAAGCTTTGTGTTTGGAACTTTGCCAGACTTTGCCTTATGTGTTTCTTCCATTGGCTAATTTCAACCTGTGTCCTTTCCCTGTAATAAATTGTAACTGAATATAACAGTTTTCTGTGAAATCTGTGAGTCTTCCTAGCAGATTTTTGAAACTAAGGGTGATTTTGGGAACCCCAAATTTGCAGTTAGTGTCAGAGTTGAGAGCAGTGTTATGGAGGACTGTGTGCTCTCTAAACATGATAGTTGGCTCTCAACTTTGCAGTTTGGCTAACTCCAGGCAAATGCATTTAAAACAAAGAATAGAGGACTTTAATATGGCTTAATTTGGTTTATATAACAGCTATATAAATGAGACTTAAATGTGTGATAGAATGAAAATCCAAATACAGGACTTACTCTTTGTGACTTGAATGGAGCTTAGTAATCTCCTGAGAAATCTAAAGTCTTCTGGAAGCATGACTTTTTCTTTCTCCTTTCTCAAAGGAAAATAGAAAAGTCCACAAAAATATGCGAATGAACTAAGTCAAGATGTGAGAGAACACTCTGTGTGATCTACGTATGAACAAGGTGTTAATAAATCCTAAAGTTGTGCCCCCAGATTGATCCATAATCTAACTGAACAAGTATTTAAAAACACAGTCCATAATGGCACAGGGAGAGGTCCAGTTATAAAGTTCTTCAGAAATCCCTAGCTTGCCCAAGATTTAGATAAGATTCTTCTATTGTGTGAGTGTGAAATATTTTCTGAGCAAATATAATAATTAAAAAGTAATCAATTAGACTATAAATTATCTTATGTTTAACAGAGCTCCTGTTTTAATTGGCTTACAAAGTTTAATAATTACTTATATGATAAGTTCATATCTTGTCCTCTCTGAAAAAAATGTTTTAAATATTGTCCTTTTCAAATTTAAACCTCAAATTAAAAATAATAAAAACAAAAAAAACTGTTATAAATAATCAAAGTAATATGTCTGTTCAAGTGACTTTTTAAAAAGTTTTTTTTAAATTTATTCATTCTTAGAGAGAGGGGAAGGAAGGCAGAAAGAGAGGGAGAGACATCAACGTGTAATTCCCTCTCACACAATCCCTGATGGGGGACCAGCCCACAACCCAGGCATGTGCCCTAACTGGGAATTGAGACTGGAATTGAAACTGGCAAACTTTCCCTTTGCTGGAAGACACCCAGCCAACTGAGTTGCACAGGTCAGTGATGTTCAGATGTCTTTTATACCTAAATTTTATTTTGAGTTCTTAGACGGCAGTGGACAACAACAAAGTTCTCTTTCACCTGATAAAAAGAAATAATGCTAGTTATAATTAAATGTTTGACATTCTTCAGAAATTTAATTATTTCAACACTACTTGAAAGTTCTCTTGTATCTAAAGCTCAAAATTTGAGAAGAATGCTAAATAAAAAAAGCTCAACTTCTGTAAGTTAATAATATATAATCTAAATGATATAAGTTATTGATATGAATATGTTTTAATAATTATGTACTTTTTAGGTTGGCTAGAAACATTCTCTTGTTCATTTACAAAGACAATGTATTAGTTTCCTATTGTTGCTGTAACATATAGCCACAAATTTAGTGGCTTAAAACAACACAGATTTTATCTTATAGCTCTAGATATCAGAAGTCCAAAATGGGCCTCCTGTTTCCAGGGATCTGTAAGTATAAAAACTTTCTCCTTCACGACAGTCATTCCCATGTCTGCATGTCTTACCATAACTCATTAAAACAAATCCTGAGTACATTTTAAAACAAGCATATCTTCCCTAAAATAAAACCATACAAAGAGTTAGAAGAATCCTATAGAATGTAAGCTCAATGAGAGTAGAGGCTTTATTCGTTTTGTTTACTGCTTGAGGTAGAATGCTTCTGAAAAAAACAAAACCTATGTGACATTTACATAGCAGGTAGGTGGTGGGCTGAATAAACCTAATATCAGTGGCTGAAAAGATGGTAAACCATGAGATGCAGTGGCAAAACATTTCAAAAAAATGTTGCCCATGATTACTTGAAAAGCAGACCATGTGTCTACTGAGCCCTGGGGGAAGGGAGTAGAAAATAGAAACTTAATAGATGTTATTTTTAGCTGAGTGTGGTAAGACATTATAAGAAAGAGAGATCAGGAAAGAATTCCCTTATGGGTTTGTAAGAAGCAACAGAAAAGAATAGAGTCTAAAATTTGGGGTCGTGTAGATAAAAAATTCTGACTGCTTCTAAATCTCAGTAGTAAGAAATTAGCTAAGAAAGGCTTTGAGCTTTTCATTTTCCTCTTTCTTTTCCCCCTTCCCTTTCTCTTCTTTTTTTCTTTCTCTCCCTTCATGATTTATTCCATCTCAAAGTCATTGGGTAGAGATGAGAAACTAAGTGTCAACATAGTGTCACCTGGAGAGGGGCCCAGCAAGAACTGGGTCTAAATTCTTTCTTGTTCTGAATGAGAACATATTTCACAGTTTTATTGCCTTTGTTTCATTTCTGTGGGTGTGGGTATATCTGGCAGATTATTTGTTTTTTAGTTCATAGATCACTAGACCATAAAGAGCCGTATCTGAACCTGGTGAACAAAACTGGACATTACCTGGAGAGCCTGGACTTTGAGCTGGATGTGTTTACTGGGTGAAAGTTTGGGTTGTCCTGTTTGGGGATGGGAAGAGTAATATCTATATAAAGGAAAAAGAGTAAACGGGATATTTGGTAACTAAAAGAGCTTACTGTGTCACAGGCTTACTAAATAGTCACCAATCTCTTTTTCTTTCATTGAGTCACAAGAAAATTACATACCCCAGTCTTATTTGGTTGGGCCCATTTGTCTGGATTCTGGCCAATTGTAAATGGGTAGGACTCACGTCCTGTTTCTAAAACTTTCTCGTTCTTTTTCTTGACCTCTTGAATGCAGACAGGATCCAGTCCAGGATGTTGAGAAGACCCTGGAACAAGGACTCGTAAACTATGACCCATGGGTCAAATCTAGCCCACCATATGTTTTTGTAAAAAAGTTAATGGGAACACAACCATGCCCTTTCATTTGCATATTATCTATGGCTCTTTTCACACCACAATGGTAGCATTGAGTAGTTGTGACAGTATGTCCCACAAAGCCTGAAATATTTGCTATCTGTCCCTTTACAGAAAATGTTTGCAGATCCCTCCCCAAGGAGATGGTGCCACCACAAGTTGATAGGAGACAGAATCCTTGAATGGAAGTATGAAAGGCTGACTACTTAACACCCAATTCAATCTGTGATGTGAATGGAAGTTAAAGCTTAATCTTGTTAAGACATTGAGATCTTTGAGTTATTTGTTCGTAGCTAGTTATCTTATTATTAAAATACTGCTCTCTCCAGTATTTGGACCAATGTCTGGTTCATGGCAGGAACTAAACAATTATTTGTTTATAAAACTAGTATATTCATAGTGTATAACCATTGTTAAGAGTTTGATGTATATAATTGTAAACTTTGTATGTATATGCTTACATACATATATCAGGTGACTTGGCATAGTAGGATAAGAAGATGGATTCTAGAGCCAGATGGCCAGGGTTCAAATTCCAGCTTTTTGTCTATGAGATCTTTGGCAAGTTAGCTAACCGCTTTGTTCTCCATTTTGCTCATCTGCAAATACTGGCAGTGTTATTATAGACTTAGCTCATAGGTTCATTGTGAAGATTAAATAAAATAATTTATGTACACAGCTTAAGGCAGTGTCTTACCAATGGTAAGTGTTTGCTATTACTGTATTAGTAATAATAGTAGTACTACTTTAATACCATTTTTGCTTTCCCCACTGAAATGGAAATCCTAGTAAGTATGCAATTTATTTTTTCCCACTAAATATAGCTTGGACATTTTCCCATGTCAGTGTGTATAATCTCATTTCTTTTTTTTATTGTATTTTTTCTATTGCCATTTATCTAGATTAATCTAATTTTAAAAAATGATGGCATAGGCCCTGGCCGGGTACTGAGTTGGTTAGAGTGTAGTCCTGATATGCCCAGGTTGTGGGTTCGGTCCCTGGTCAGAGCACATAGAAGAATCAACCAGTCAATGCATCAATAAGTGGAACAACAAATAGACATTTCTTTCTTTCTCTCTTTCTTTCCTTTCCTCTCTTTCTAAAATAAATAAATAATTAAAAAATGATCTCCACTGATAGACATAGAATTGTATATTGTGTTTTAGCTATCACCAACAATTATACAAAGAACATCCTTGAATATTTATGCTATAAATATTATGTCAGTATTCCTAAAGGATAAGTTCCTAGAATAGGAATTGCCATGTCAAAATTATGTATGTATAAAATTTTGATAGATATTTTAAACTTATCTTCCAATAAAATGGTATCATTTATACTCCCACCATCCGTTATTGAGAGTATTCATTTTACAACTCTTGACAATAGTAAACATTATCTATCATTAAACTTTGCAAAACAGGTAGATGAAAGATTGTATATTATTTTAATGTGCATTTCTTGTATTATTAGAGATGCTGACCTTTTAATAGGTATGAAGATTAGAATAAAAAGAATCACCCCTGGCTTGTGTGGCTCAGTAGACTGAGTGCCAGCCTGTGAATCAAAGGGTCACTGGATTGATTCCCAGTCAGGGCAAATGCCTGGTTTGTGGGCCAGGTCCCCAGTAGGGGGTGCACGAGAAGCGAGCACACATTGATGTTTCTCTCCCTCTCTTTCTCCCTTCCTTCCCCTCTCTCTAAAAATAAATAAGTATTTTTTAAAAATCAGCTCTCTTTTCATCACACTTGGTTAGACTCATTGAGAACAAAGAAAGCCACAATTCCTTTAGTCTTTGAGCAAATGAACCAATGAAGACTCAGCTGGTACTTAGGAAAGATTGTTAACCCTTCTACCACAGCAAAGCTAACATTCATTCCTGTGATACAATGTTTTTTGAATGATAGTTTTGCATTATCTCAAGGTATTTCCATAAAAAACCCATATCAAATCAATGACACTCAAATAACTATTATAAATAACATGTAGTGAGCTTTGAAATTGCACCTGATTCAGCAATCACACTACGTTCATTTGTTGATGGACATTTGACTTATTTCCACTTTTTAGCTATTATGAATAATGCTACAATAAACATTTGTGTACAACTTTCTGTGTAGACATATGTTTTCATTTCTTTTGAATATATATACCTCGGAGTAGAATTTCTGGGTCATATATTAATTCTATGTTGAACTTTTTGAGGAACTGTTGAATGGTTTAACAGCAGGTGCACAATTTTACATTCCCAACAACTATGTATGAGGGTTCCATTATTTCTACATCTTCAACAATACTTGTTATTTTCGATTTTCCAAATTATAGCTATCTATATGGTATGCAGTGGCATTTCACTGCAGTTTTTATTTGTTGTTTTTTAAATTTATTAAAACTAACTTTCTCCTGCAAAGAATCATATGTGTGATACTTTTTGTATAAATGTAGGGTAAATGGACAATTGTTGCTATGGTTAAAATGTAGTAGAAACATTTGTGGTTTCACTGAGACTGTGTATTAGTCAGGATAGGCCAAATTATTGTGTAGTAGCTATTAACTCCAAAATTTCAGTGTATTAAAATAGTAATGATTTATTCCTTGCTCACAGTACATGCCTACTGTGTGTTTGCAAGGGAAGGGGCTCTACTTGTCATGGTCACTCAAGCTCTTTGCCTGATGGAGCAGCCACCATGTTCAAAGGTGCTGAATTGTGTACTAGAGGAAAACAGGATTTTGGACTGTTTCACGCTGTCAATATATACTCTCTTATATGTTCTCCTTTAGATGACATTTGTCACTTCCAATCACAACTCACTGTTGATACTAGTCACATGACCCCACTCAACCACAGGGAACACTCTATGTGCCCAGAAGGTTGTAAGTTCAAAATATTTTGTGAACAGCACTCACAAATACCAGAGTCTGCCCTTTGGTCATAAAATACTGGACTCACTCTCCTTTCTGCAATTAAAGCACACTCACAATTCTCCTAGGGAGGCAAACCAAAAATGTCATCTAGTCATAGCATCAAGCTCAAAAACCAGGATTTCTGGGTAATACACGGTAGTCTCTACATCAGGGAAGCTATAGGGACAACTTTTCAGCATGTTTAGATATGGGGCTTTTTTTATTTAGAGATGTATGAACTAAAGAGACCTAAGAACTAAAGAAAGGTAAGCCCTAATTTGTGCCATTTTTCACTTTGTGAAATTTATTGACTCAAAGGTTATACCTGAGAGGATGAGAAACTGAACGGAAAGCAGTGACAAAGATGGATGCTAAATGAACACAAAAACTGGAATTCAGCTGAAAAGTCCTCATTTTTTTTCAAGCACATGTGCATCATTTATCAAAACTGACTACAGGAGAGGCCTTAAATTAATTCTCAAGAAATTGCAAGCACTGAAATCATATGGAATATGTTCTCTGGTCACAATGAAATTAAACTGGACATTAATAACAAAAAGGCATATAGAAAATTTCCATACATTTTGGAATTAAGGTATAACCTTCTAAATAATCCATGGTAAGGAAGAAATTACAGTAAATATTAGAAAATATTTTGAATTAAATAATGACAACATCAATACAGAATGTAAAATTTTGTAAGCTGAAGCTGAAGCTGTGTTTCAAGTGAAATACTTATCTTTAAAAATATGTTAATTAGAAAAAAAAAAGTTAAAAATCCATTATCTCACTATTACGTAATCTGAAGAAGCTGGGGAAAACAGAGCACATTAAACCCAAAGAAAGCAGAAGGAAGGAAATAAGATAAAAGCAGAAATAAAATACAATTAAACCTACAATAGAGAGAATCAAGAAATCCAAAAGTTGTTTTTTGAAATGATGAACACAATCAATACACCTTTGATGGGACCGTTCAATAAAAAATAGAGAAGGTACAAACAAGTAATATTAGAAATAAAAAGGGGGCCTCTCATTGATTCTACTACAGACTGTAAGAGATAAAATTCAGGGAGGGGCAAAAGTAGGTTTACAGTTGTTTGTATGGAAAATAATACAATAATTCATAAATAATATGGGGAGAAAAGGCACACAACTGGAATTGAATAACAATAAAAAATTAAAATTAAAAAAAATAAATAAATTCTAAAGCCCTGTGCCACATTGGCATAGGTGTGTCTTTTGTGATTGCCATAAATGTATATTTGTCATAAAAAAATAATAATACAATAAGCTCTGGGAGGATGAAAGGATTGAGCAAATAAGAAAAAAAGGAGAAATAACTGGAAAAAAAACCTCTGTTTAGAGTACTCATGACTATAAAAAGTACTCATGACTTTTGCCCACCCTTTATTTGTATGCTTTACTCTATACTTGATATGTAATAGTCTCAGAATAACAATACTAACATTATTATTAATATTAAACTCATTTAAGATTGTGCTTTTTGTCTTGAGAATATATCTCTAATGGGTAGAGAGGGCAGGAGAAATGCTAATTATTATAATCTGTAACACTGTCCTTGATATAACTCTTCACTAATGGATAAACCATTGATTTCATATACACTTTGCGTTGAACTGTTTTTTTTTAAAGTAGAAAAATAAGATATATTACTTTCACTATGTTCCAACTTTATAGAGCAATTTTATGAGATACAGAGACTTAGATTAAATATTTTGTTTAATAATTTCTACTTAATAAATACTCTGATAAATTCACCTATTCTTTTCAACTGAATAGGATATTTTCCTTTCGGTTTTCAGAAAAATTTACTTTGACTTCAGGCAGTATTTTAACAAAGTTTTATTTATTTATTTATCTGTTTGTTTTTGAGAGAAAGAGAGGGAGAGGGAGAGAGAGCGAGAGAGAGCTACATCAATTTGTTGTTTCACTTCATTGCATTCATTGGCTGATTTTTGTTTGTGCCTTGACCGGTGATCGAACTTACAACCTTAGTTTATTATGACGATGTTATGACCAACTGAGCTACCTGGCCAGGGCTGGAACATTGTTTTTTATGTGGCAGAACAAATGACAGGTCAATAATGATTATTCAGACTTGAAATATAGCGGACAGTTTCTCAAAAAATGAATAAGAGAAACTAACATTTAAAGAAAACAACTGATAATATTTGTTGTCAATGACCAAGTTCAAGCTTTTACACTAAATTTAGCATTTTGAAAAACTCATATTTATCATTGTGAGTTTGACACTTTTCAAATACTTAAAGACTTTTTCTCATGAATCTATGAAAATAATGAATAAGATTTTCAGATGTATAATGAAATGTGTCAACATTTAGTTCTGTATAACTCAGTGAATCAATGTTTTCTAAATGAATAAGCCATGATGTTACAGAATTATGCATGGGTAAAATGTCTGTCTAAAGTGCAAGATACACCAATGGATTTTTAACGTAATACAGCACAAAAAGTTCATTGAAATGGTTTCAAGTTCCACATTTCCATTAAGAAACTACCACTTGTTGAGTTTGGGTTTGCTATCAAAGAAAATATTCACAATTATCTGAAAAAGCTATTAAAACAGTCCTTTGCCCTCCCCGATTATATCTCTGTAAGAGGCTGGATTTTCTTTACATAAACAAATCATAACAAATATGGCAATAATTGAATGATGTAGATACAACTACCCTGCTGTCTTTTACCAAGCCAGGCATTAAAAAAATTAAGACATTTGCAAAAACAAAAAACGCTGCCATTCTTCTCACTAAGGTTTTTTTTTTTTTGTATTTGGAAAACATGGTCATTTTTCATACAAATATGTTATTTATGCACATCAAGGGCTTATTATTTTTTAACAAATTAATATACTTAAATTTTTTTTCTCAGTTTTGCCCTGGCTGGGTGGTTCAGTTGGTTGGAGCATGGTCCCTTACACCACAGGGTTGTGGGTTCCATCCTGGTTGTAAGGGAGGCAACCAATTGATGTTTCTCTCTCACACTGAAGCTTCTCTGTCTCTCCCTCTCCCTTCCTCTCTCTCCAAAATCAGTAAACATATTTTTGGGTGAAGATTAAATTTTTTCCTCAGTTTTAATTTCTGATATGCTAAATATCAATAGAAATAACACAAAAACGAAAGCTCTTTGGGGTGTTCAGTAATTTTTAAAAGTTTAAAGGAGTCTTGGCACCAAAATGTTTAGGAAATTCTGTTCTAGCTGATTCCAACTTACCCTTTGGATTTCAATTTAGATTTTATTTTTGGGGGAAGCTTTTCATGGCCATCTTGGTTGGATGTGAGTGTCCTACATGCTACATTAATAATACCTTATTATTAGCAGTTCTTCTCAGGGCCATTATATATATTTTTTTATATAACAGTTTTATTGAGATACAATTAACATATCATACAGTTCACCTATATAAAGTGCACAATTTTTAGTTTTTTGGTATATTCACAGAGTGGGGCACCCATCATCACAATCTATTTTAGAGCATTTCATCACCCCCACAAGAAAACCTGTGCCTCTTAGTTCCAATTCCCCCCTAAATCCCCAGCCCTAGCAGAAGGCTGTAGCAGTAGCCTACTCATCCATTTTCTGTCTCTATAGATTTACCTATTCTGGACATGTCATATGAATGGAATGACATTTTATGACTGGCTCTTTTCACTTAGCATGTTATCTAGTTTTATCCACATTGTATGAGTACTTTTCTTTTTATGGCTGAATGATATTCCATTGTTTGGATATGTCACTTTTATTTTGCCATTAGTCAGTTGATGGACATTTGGGTCTTTTTCAGCCTTTTTCTATTGTAAGTAATGCTGGTGTGAATATTTGAGTACATATTTTTGAGTGGACATGTCATTAATTCTCTTGGGTGTATATCTAGGAATAGAATTGCTGGGTCATGCTAATTTTATGTTTAATGGTTTGAGGAACTGTTTACCAAAAGCATTTTATATTCTCACTAAGTAGTATATGAGGGTTCTAATTTCTCCATACCGTTGTCAACACTTCTTGTTATCCATTGTCTTTTCAATTATAGATGCCCTACCTAGTGGGATGTGAAGTGGTATCTCATTGTGGTTTTAATTTACATTTCCCTGATTGCTAATGAGGTTGAGCATTTAAATGTCCATTTGTCATTTGTATCTCTTCTTTGAAGAAAGTCATTTAGATTTTCTGTCAATTTTAAAATTGGATTTATCTTTTAATTATTGAATTGTAGTGGTTCTTTATGTATTCTGAATATTAGACCCTTACAGATGTATTCACAAATATTTTCTCCATTTCTCTAGGTTGTCTCTTCAATACAAAAGACAAGTTTTTAATTTTGATGATGTCCAATTTATTTTCACTTGGTTGCTTGTATCACATCTAAAAGACATCCCCTAATCTAAGGTCAGGAAGAATTATGCCTTTGTTTTCTCCTAAGAGTTTATAGTTTTAGCTCTTACACTTATGCCTTTGGTTCATTTTAAGCTAATTGTTCATAAGTTCCACAGGAGTGATCCAAACTCATTATTTTGCACGTGGATATCCAGTTGTCCAGCAACATATGTTGAAAGATTTCTTTCACCATTTAATAGTGTTGGCATTCTTCTCGAAAATTGAAGTTTGAAGCCCTTTTGATTTATTCCCAAATCTCTATTCTATTTCATTAGTGTGTATTTTTATTCTCTATGCTTATGCCAGTAGGGACACTGTATTTTAAAGAAGAAATCAAAGAAGGATCATTCTTTAATTCAAAGCAACGAATTCAAGGATCGGAATTAGCTCCTCTCCCCCATCAGTTCAGAACTTTTCAGCAGCGTCTTTTTTAACAGTAGCCACCAAGACGGTGTCCAATGGGATCGTTGTTTTGTTTTGCTCCCTCGTCCCCCAATCAAAGTCATGTGTTTGGAGGGGGGCCGCTGGTTAACCAAAAATGTTAGCTCTAGGGTAAGAAACGCTGGTATCCAAGTCAATTTACCTCCGCAGGTTGACGAGCAAGGAGACAATAGAATTATCTCGGCTCAGCCTTCAGAAACGCGCAAGGTATCGGAGGGGGAGTCTGGGCTGTCAGAACGGTGCCAAACACCGTGTCTGGGGACCGGGAACTTTTCCCCTAGGGGATGGGCTCGAGATCCAGGCGCACGGCCCAGTTTTTGGTGTAGCACACGGGATTGTTGTTAATTCACTCGCACGACCACCGCAAAGCAGCTACCGAACCGTCCAACCCCCGCGTACAGCCCACGCTCCGCCCCGTTTTCCCGCCTCGCCTCTCTTTTTCCCCCTTCCCCGCTCCCAGTGCGTAGCGGAAGTGACGCGAGACCTAGCGGAAGTCCCTCCAGACGCGGTGTTGTGCTTTGGGGAAGAGGGACGGATTTGTGAACCCCGGAGCGAGGTTCTGCCTTCCCGAGGCCGCTTCTGTGCGGAGACCCCGGGTGAAGCCACCATCACCATGTCTGACCAGGTACTGGACTGGGAGCCGTCCGATGGCGGTGGCCGAGGCCTTACTTGGCAGGTCCGCCTGCCGCTGGGCTGGGGCTAGTGGGGATGGAAGCGCGGGGGAGGGGAGCGCCTGCTGCGGGGGGGTCGGCCGGTGGGGACTCGGCGGGCGAGGGATGGGGGTGGACTACAGCCGGAGGCGGCTGGGCCTCCCGCGGGTCTCCGGGATCCGTCCTGATCCTCTCCGGGTTCTCTCATCACTCTCTGTGTCCCATCGCCTCTGATCGCGGCCTCCCCTAAGTCGCCCCCCTTGCTTGCAGAACTCAGCTGCTACCTCGCTGGGAGGGTGAGTCTCTGGGGAACCCGTCTGCGTCCCTCTTTAAAAGACTGATTGCAGAAGCATGGCCCTAGGCCCCAGTTATGTAATGGGAGAGAACCTCTGCCCGGGAGGCTTTGTGGCTCTTCGAAGCGGGTAGACTCCACTTTCTTGGTTCTCGATCTTTGGCTAGTCCCGGAGTGGAGACGTGGGGGCGGGGGGAGGGAGACGTTGTCGGGTGTTGCTGGGAACCTAGAAAGCTGTGCTTTCCGTTCGGTTTGCAGCTGCGGCAAGGCCGCCGCTTCTGTTTCTGAGTCTTTTTCCGTGTGGGGGTGCAGAGCTGTCGCTTCTTTTCTTGTGCTTTTCCATTTCTTACTCGGGATTGGTTCAGCAACCCTCCAGTTGAGAGAGAGCACTCGGAATAATCAAGAAACAAAGTAGAGCAAACTGCTCGAACAACCGAAAACATTTCCTCTGGGCATTAACCTGAAGATGACTTTCTTTTGAGGGAAAGATAGGAAAGCTTTGTGTATATAGAGCAGTTGCAGAACGTGTGCGGAAAGCTGCCTATTATGGCAAAGTGCTCTATCTCAATGTTAATATCAAGGATATTTTTGGGATTTGCACTCAGGAGAGTCCGATTGTCCGTGGTAAGTTTTTCTTCATCCTTTTCTAGTTAATCACGCTTATGGCTAGTTTTGAATTAATAGGGTTATTTTGCGGGGGGGGGGGGTCTGGCCTTCCCGTTTTGTTTGCTAAGGCAACTTTGACTTTCAATTTAAAGTGTTTTTGGACCTTTTGTTTGTTTAGTGATAGTTATCTAGAAAACTGTTTTTCATTCAACTCCATGATGTACTTGAATTTTTAAATTTAATGCACTTCCTTGGCTTGTAACCCAGTTCAGTTCTGTATCTCTTGGCCATAGCAAATGAAGCTTTTGTGGATTTGTACTGTTGTGCGAAATGTATATTTACATTTTTAATAACGAACTATAGAAATGATCCCTGCAAGTATAGTCTTATATATTTACATTTTTTTAAAGCCTACCTATAATCTAGATTAGTTTTGGGTGGATCTTATTTCTAACAGTCTAGATTAATTCCCAAGTTGGTATGGGAATGGCATTGTAAGTATCTCCCTAGATAGTTGTTTACTCGGTTGCCAGGGAGGAAGGAACAGGTGTAAATGTTTAGTTTCATCACCCTTTTATTTTGATGCTCAGAAGTGGCTCAGGAAGCATGACCTCAGGAAGCATGTTGAAATTTAGTCGGGTGAAGAGCAATGTACAGAAGGAATTATAAAGTAAATTGTAGAATTTATTGCTCCAATTTTACCTTTGGTCATTTAAGAAACATATGAAGGAAGAAATAAAGGACCTAAGACACTTAAAAAGGTGGCCTTACACCAGAGGGTCTTTAGATTCTTTAGGGGTACTCAAGGCCAAAACTATTTTCACGATAATGCTAGGACATTATTTGTCTTTTTTCACTTTGATTCTTTCATGAGTGTTCAGTGGAGTTTCTAAAGACTAACATGACCTGTGTTACCACAACAGATTGAAATGTAGAAGCAGATGTGAAAATCCAGCTCCTTTCCATTAGGACAGACATTAAATTTGAAAAAGTGCAAAACAGTGTCAACTCTTCTCGCTAGTTTCGTTTTGAAAACAATTTAAAAAAATTAATTTTTGAGGGAGGGAGGGGAGAGAGGAACATTGATTTGTTGTTCCACTTATTTAAGCATTTATTGGTTGTTTCTTAGAAATGCTGTGACTGAGGATTGAACCACAACCTTGACTTAGGGCGACAATTCTCTGAACAACTGAGCTACCTGGCCAGGGCCTTGAAAACTATTTTTAATAAAAACCATTTGCTGCCCTGGCTGGTGTGGCTCAGTGGATTGAGCGCTGACCTGTGAACCCAAGGGTTGCTGGTTTGATTCCCAGGCAGCGCACATGGCTGGGTTGCAGGCCAGGTCCCCAGTTGCAGGCGTGGGAGAGGCAACCAATCAATGTAGCTCTCGCACATTGACGTTTCTCTCCCTCTCTTTCTCCCTCCCTTCCCCTCTCTCTGAAAATAAATAAATAAAATCTTTAAAAAAATGAAAAAAAAACCTACTTGGTAATATATGAGGGGTTTACTATTACTTTAAAATGAATTAATATTTACTGGTAAAACATTTTTCAGTTTCAGTGTTTAATATTGTTAAACCTCAATAGGTATAACTAACCTGACAAAAATTTTAAATAATTTTTGGGGTTAAATAATTTTTAAGGCCGTATAAGTCCTGAGGCCAAAAAGTTTAAGAACTTGTTCAAGTTTGATAGACAAGTATCATTGTTGATAATTGGGACTCAGTACAATGTCATGTTGGGTGCTAAGGATTTAAGGAGGTAGGAAGCTGAGCTCTTACCCTTAAAAGGCTTTTGAAAAGGGAGTAAGAATCCCAAGTTACTACTGTACAATAATATCATCCATTGCCCCTAAAAGACAATTTTTATTTAAAGAAAGTTTTGTTAGAACAATGTATTTTCTCTCTTTTTTTTTAAAGATTTTATTTATTTATTTTTAGATAGACGGGAAAGGAGGGAGCAGAGAAAGAGATAAACATCAACTTGTAGTTGCCTCTTGTGTGCCTCTCACTGGGGACTTGGCCTGCAACCCAGGCATGTGCCCTGACTAGGAATCGAACCAGTGACCGTTTGATTTGCAGGCTGGCACTCGGTCCATTGAGTCACAGCAGCCCGGGCACAATGTATTTTCTGAGGCACCCTCAGGAGGCTATTGTCTGGTGCTAAGATACTGAAATTGAATAATGACTTCAGGTTAAATCCAGGGGTGTCCAACACACAGCCCACTGGCCACATGTGGTCCAGGATGACTATGAATGTGGCCCAACACAAAACTGTAAATTTACTTAAAACATTATGAGGTGGGTTTTTTTGTGTGTGACTACGTGTTGCAGTGTATTTAATGTGTGGCCCAAGACAACTCTTCTTCCAATGGGGCCCAGAGACGCCAAAAGATTGGACATCCCTCATAGACAGTAAATTCACACAGGACTTAAATTGCTGGGTTTTCCATTGATTAATGAAATATTATTTTTGGAATTTGAGTGAAACACTTCGTTATAATTCTAACAATTCCAGACTGTCCAGTAGATTTTTGGGCCATTATTGAATAATCCTCTAAAGTAGGTTCTAAACCCAAGGTTCATGGACCCTAAAAGGCAGAAAATCCATTGAAATTCTATGGAGTGTTTTGTGAGTATTTGTGCATGTGTATTTTTTAGGGAGAAAGGGCCCATAGCTTTCATTAGGAGTATATACTCCTTCAAAAAGTTTAAGGCGGGGGTGGAAATGGGAGGGAGGTGGGGAGGGCTGGGGGTTGGACTGGGGTGGGGTGGGGGGAAAAGGCAGAGAACTGTACTCAAACAATAAAAATTTTTTAAAAAGGTCAAAAAAAAAAAAAGAGAGAAAAACCCTTTAAAAAAAAAGTTTAAGGACTAGCCTGTAACAAATAACAGAGATGTGTTTGGGTACTCTCCATTAGCCTAATCTCACCTTGCAGCAATTCTAGTAAGTGTGTATATAGAACCAGAGCTTACTGTCAAACCAGTAAGGGTAATTTGTACAAATATTTTCCCCTTTTACTTCCCTGTGTTCAAGTTTATAGTGTTTCTTTTCCTTGCCCAAATCATCAACAGCAGCATGGACTTCACAGCTCTTCAGTTCGGGTCTGTTAATTTGTAATAATTGGATGACTGATTTGCT
Organism: Desmodus rotundus; assembly: GCF_022682495.2. Classification (NCBI taxonomy): domain Eukaryota; kingdom Metazoa; phylum Chordata; class Mammalia; order Chiroptera; family Phyllostomidae; genus Desmodus; species Desmodus rotundus. The sequence continues at coordinate 182,399,959 of NC_071388.1, read as the reverse complement.
TCACATCCTAACTGAAGCTGTTATAACGGGATTCACTCTCCCCATCCCCACCTCAGACAGAGAGATTCATTGGATGATTTCCTTTTATTGTTAGTCAGGGATTTGGAAGCATTTTGTAATAGTGTTTACCTGTTGGTACCTAACAAACTACCTCAAAACTTAGTGACTTAAAACAACAACTTTATGTTTTGCTCATAAATCTGCAACTTGGGCAGGACTCTGTGAGTTGGACTCATCATTGCTCTTTGGTGTGTGGGGCCTCTGCTAGGACTACAGTACTCAGTTGTCTGGGCGCTGCCATAGCTGGGCTCTTCATGGAGTCTCAGGGTCTGAGTGGTCTCATCACGTGATCTTTTCAGCATGGAGACACCAGGGTATTCAGACTTACACCATCTCAGGGCCCACAGAGAGAGTGTGTACTCCCTGAGAACCCTGGGTGGAAGAAACCTCAGGCCTCCTAGGACCTGTCCTTGGAAGACTGCTGCCATTTGTTGGTCAGGCATATCACTAAGGCTAGCCTAATTTCAGAAGAAGGCATTTATTTCTTCCTGACTTTATTTTTTATTGGGATACAATTGACATGTATTAGTTTTATTTGTATAATGTGATGATTCGATAGTGTATATTGTGAAATGATCACACTAAGTCTAGTTAACATCTATCACCACACAGTTACAATTTTTTACTTGTGATAACTTTTAAGATCTACTTCTTAGCAACTTGTAAATGTATATACAATTCAGTATTAACTGTAGCCACTCCACCAAGGGGAAAACATTGAGATTCCATTTCTCAATGGGAAGAGTAACAAATAATTTGAAGTTATCTCTGAATCTACCACATTAATTGTGTTAATTCTGTCAGGATAGCATTGTTCCTTGCAGTATTCCTTATATTTCTCTGTTCATGTTTATTGATCGTACTATAGGTTTGAGATAGCAGGAGAATATGATGAGCTGGGTATATATTAAGATTCATAATTAGTATACTATTTGTCATAGAATAAATATGTTAAACTATAGCTATGGCTTGTACATGTAGTGATAATTAAGCATTTCATGCTTTGGGAAGAAGGATATATTCTATCTTCTCTCTGATAGATACATGAGGTTGCTGCTAGTGGATATTGCAAATATATAGCTTATAATAAAACATTTTAAAGAAAATGTGACCTAAACAATATTTCATAGTATTTTGAAAATATGATTATTATGGTTAGAGTTACTCATGAAGGTTGTTTGAATAGTTCAAATTTCAAAAAGCAGTCCATAAACTATGGTTTGATACCCATAGCAGTTAGAATGTTTCTTTTGCAGCTTTTATACATAGTGTTAAAAATTATTTATTTAAGTACCTTTTCCACTGGACCGTCCACTTTTGAGGTTCAAAAATCGAACTTTATTCATCCTTTATTTCAGAACTGTCCAATACAGTGACTGGATACTTATGAAAAGTTGTTGAAGTGGTCAGATTCATTCATTTAATAAATTTTTATTGAACACCACAATATGTTCAAGGCACTATTCTAGACCCTGGAATTGGAACATTGCCTCAAAAACATGAAGCAGCAGGTATCTTCCTCCTCTGCTTTCAGTTCCCATTGTTATTAAGGATTGGTTGTTATGGCAGAGTTTTCATTTTCTGATATTTTTGTATACCTTCCCCATCTTTAAATCTGTTAGCAATAGTTACCTGGTAACTGTTTCTCCAAGATGAAATCATTTACTTCTTTCAGGTCATTGGGCTTGTTATGGCTAATTTTCTTAAACCTGGTTTAGTATCTCATTTTGGAATTTACTAAAATTGTGGCTTTTTGGTAGATAATTTTCTGATATTCTACTTATTTTTTTAATCCTTACCTGAGGACATTTATTCATTGCTTCTAGAGAGAGAGGAAGTGAAAGAGAAACATCGATATGAGAGAGAAGCATCTATTGGTTGCCTCCTATATACACTGAGACCGGGGATCGAACCCACAACCTAGGCATGTGCCTTGACTGGGAATGGAACCTGCAACCTTTTGGTTATGTGCTGACACTTCACCCGAGCCACACTGGCCTGGGCTGATATTCTATTTCTTTAAAAAAGTCATGTGGGTCCTGGCCAGGTTGCGCAGTTGGTTATAGAGTGTCATTCTGCTATGCCAGGGTTGTGGATTTTGTCCCCAATGATGCATAAATAAATGGAACAACAAATCGAGGTGTTTTGTTTTTTTAAAGATTTTATTTATTCATTTTTAGAGAGAGGGGAAGGAAGGGAGGGGAAGAGAGAGAGAGAAACATCAATGTGTGAGAGATACATTGATTGGATGCCTCTTGCACACCCCCAACTGGGGACTCAGCCCTAAACCTAGGCATGTGCCCTGACTTGGAATCTGGGGAGCCAGCTGGCGACTTTTGGGTTTTCAGGCTGGTGCTCAATCCACTGAACCACACCAGGCAGGGTAGGTTTATTTGGATATGTTGCATTTGTTATACTTTTTTATTTTGACCATTCTTTTTGCATTCAATTGCCTTTTCTAAGCTAGTGATAATCTGAAGGAAAGACCTGAAGGAAGGAAGGGTGGAGTTCTGTTTGTTGGACTTGTTCTGAATATCTAGAGCCAATTGTTTTTAAAGGCTTTCCTGAAGATTCATATGTGTATGAAAAACTGCACATAAATGTACAGTTTGTTGAATTTTCACAAATTGATCACATCCATGCCACCAGCACTCAGGTTAAGAACCACTGTCCTAACTACTGATACCCAGATTAGTTTTGCCTGGTTGTATACATTTTAACTTGTAAGTGGAATCATACAGTATGTATTGTACATCTGTGTCTGGCTTCTTTTGCTTAGGATTGTTTGGAGATTTGTATGTTGTTAAATCTCATTGCTATATTGCATTCGATTGTGTGACTGCACCACAGTTTATTAGCATTCTACTTTTGATGCGCATTTGAGGCAGTTTTCTAGGCCCTGTTTTTAACATATGCCAAATGATACCTATTTATAGCACCTTCCGTGTCAGTTCCAGTTGCTTTTGGACTGAATAACATAAAGTCTCATATATTAGGTTAAACAAATACGCAGTTTATTTTTCTCATGAAACAGAAGTCTAAATGTTAGTAGTTCATGGCTGATAAGGCAGTTCCCCAATGCCCTCATATTCCTTTCCTCTTTATCCCATAACAGATGTCTTCACTCTCATGCTTGTCTCCTTGCAGTCACAAAAAAAGGTTACTTTTGTCTTTGTATCAGGCAAGAGAAGGGGATGGAGAAAGGGAAGAAGCAAAGGAAAAAAGTGTGCCAGAAAGTATGTACCAGCAAAAAATATGTCATCTCCTATCTCATTGGCCAGCACTGCATCACATGGCCATTAAAAAGCTGAGAAATGTGTTTTTTAGCTGGCCAGATTTAGGCTTCCCTTTGTAAGGAAGAAGGAGAGAATGCAAGAAAATGTATATTGGGTAGGTAATTAACAAAGTCTGCCATACCTCTAAATCTGTTTGCTAGTACTTTTGGGTACAGTCAAATCAATTTCAGGTTTTGCATAGTCAAGAATCAAAGAGGAGGTTTTACAAAAACCGGTACAATTTTTAGTTATAATTTTTAGTTCCTCTGATGTTGTCTGTGCGTATCTAGCGTTTAAAATCTAGCACAATTCTAGGGTTGCATGTAAATTTCCAGCAGACCCCGTATCTTGACAGCTTTACTTAAACCTTAAAGTTACGGCGCTAAATCTGGTCAGTTCCATTCCAAATGTCCAGTACTCAAATCATTAAGTTTGAACATATGCAGCATAAAAATGAAAGGTGTATGTGTATTTTTGTGGTTAAAGTGGTATATCTACTGAACTAGGAGGGAGATGACTTTATTGTAGTTTGGGGGTTTGTATCTTTTAATAATATAAATATTAGAAGTATTCAATTTAACTCTTGTTGAGTTTTCTTCATTAGGAAATAAAATGAAGTAAGCTGATGTATTATAATAAGACCTGTGGTTAACAGAATTTTTGGAAACCTTGAATGCATTTTTTATGAAATGTTTATTATGAAAAATTTTAATGTATGTATAATTGTACCCATATACATGGTTACAATTGGCCTATCTCTTTGGCCTATCTTACTTTGTCTACACTGCCCCATTCCACTCTCTCATATTATTTTGAAGCCAATCCCAGACATCACATTATTTTATCTATAAATACTTTAATAGAAGTATTAAAGTCTCTAAAAGTGGACTTTTTCTCTTGACAAAACCAGGATACTGTTATCACACCTTGAATAATGAACAAAATGGTAATAGAAAAAATACAATAATAAAAAAATTAAAAAATTTAAAACAAGAAAAATGAACAGATTTGTTAATGTCATCAAATAGCGTACATGTGTTCTTTGTTTGGGCCCCCTCAGAGCCGCCCCCTCTAATAGAAGAATGAACAATCCTTGTACAACTGGGACAGTGACAGATAGGGGGTAGTTAAATGTGATGCTCTCTCCAGTTGATTGAATTGTCAACATACTGATTGCTGGAGTGCCTTTGAGCAGACTTCTTATTCTTTTGACTTCGAAATTGCACAATAAAGTCCTTCTCATGAATTTTGAACATTTGTAAATGAGGACTGTGTGTCTTCTATCCTTTCCAGTCAAGTTCTCTTTTCAGATCCTTAGCCGTCTTGTAATTTCCAAGCTATTCCTTCCATGTCTTTAAAAGAAGAGTTGATAGTGCTTGGTGCTTGATAAATTCCTTTATCATTCCATTTAACGTGATTCATCTGTGGGTGACAGGTACCTGAAAATGTGGAGGTTTGTAGTTCCTCTCTTTGATCTTGCACATACATTTACTTTTCTTTCCATTGCCAGTTTCTTCTGCTTTGGGGCTGTGTATCCTTTACAGCCAAACCAACCAGCCCTCTCTGGGATTCTCTTTTCTCTGATGACCTAGTGTCCCAGACCCAGCGCTGAATGCTTTCACTGTTTTGTAGCTAGTGTGCCATACCATTCTGTGTTGGCTGCTTTTTTACAGGGGAGAGAAGGAAAGGCAGCATACAAAAGACACTGAGATCACTGGAGACAAACTTTGGCCTTTTTTGTCCAAGATCATCTCATTTTCCAGACTAGTTTGTCAAAAGGAAAAAAAGAGCATATGAAAAGTTGGATGACTGCAGGAGGCAAACATGGGGCTATTAAACAAGTGGTACAGATGACCCTGCTAGAGTGCTGCAGAGTTGGGAAGAGAGCTTCAAAATGGAGTGAATAGAGAAATTGGCAGCTCGTTTTCGGAAATTTCAAATCCTAGTCTTTATATGTTCTTATGAAATTGAAGTGAATTATCTCTTACCCAACTGTAAGTATAACAAACTGAAGGGATTTTTGTTTGGACTATTGTATATAGTAGAAGTCTGAAGCATTAGTAAGATTTTTCAGGACAATACAGAAAATAGTGCTGTCAACTTAATTCAACAACGTTAAACAATTGCCTAGTGTTTGCCTGACACTATAGAGATTATAAAGATGGAAAACTTGGGTTCTCTCCTTGTAAACTTCTAGGGAAGACAAGACGTACAAAATGGTCACAGAAAACATTAGTTTATTTAGCAAGCATATTGAATATCTTCAAAGTTCCAGGCACTGTACTTGGCTAGAAATACAAAGAAGAGTAAGGCATACCAATAGGAACTTGGTCTGCTGGGAGATACAGATACATGTATAAACATGTGGTTATAAAAGATAAAAGCAGTATGGGAACAGTTAGGAGAGTTTTCAGGGACATAATTTTGTAGGGAGTGATGCCTGAGTTGTCTTGAAAGGGGAATGGCACAGTAAGAGTATTTCAAGCAGAGGGAATTTGTAGGTACAGAGATGGTGGAGATAGCCTTGTTCAAGGAATTGTAGATAGTTCAGTATGGGTAGTGCAAAGAATAGTATTAACAAGAGAAACAGAAGAATAAGGCTGGATTGCCAGACAGGGACCAGCTCATGAAGGACCAATGTCTGTCAGCTAAGAGGTTTGAACTTAACTCTGAGGTTTCTGGGCTGATTGGACTGCACTTAAGAGCCATGGCTTAGGTGGTAGTTTGGAGAATTAATTGAAGGGACCAAGATTGTTATGTCTATTGCAGTAATTTAAAAAAAAATTTATTTACTTATTTTTAAAGGGGAAAGCAGAAAGAGAGGGAGAGAAACATCAGTGTGTGGTTGCCTCTCTTGCACCCCCTACTAGGGATCTGGCCTGCAACCCAGGCATGTGCCCTGACTGGGAATCGAACTGGGGACCCTCTGGTTGGCAGGCTGGCACTCAATCCACTGAGCCACACCAGCCAGGGCTATTGCAGTAATGTTAATGGGCAAGAATGAGTGCCTGAACTAAGGCAGTGTCTAGGAGAGAATGGGCTAGACATGAGAGCCTCGAAGACAATTGGCAGAATGATGAATGATTAAATGTGAGATTTAAGAGAGGAAGAATAATCTGTCATGACCTTCTTCCAAGTTTCTTTGTGGGCCTTTGAATATATGGTAGTCATTTATTGTAATTGGGAGTCAGTCCAGGAGGAGTTGTAGGCTTTTTAATTTGATTTTGGTTCTCAGGACCAGGAGTTAAAGCTAACATAACAGAAAAGTTAGAAAGAAAGCAATTGGGATTTGGACACTTACATTGAGGGTATCCATGGGACGTCCAAAGTATTCAAGCACTTGGATAAATGAGTGTGAAACTCAGAAAGTTGTCAGGTTGGAGAGAATGATTAACAGTGATTAGTGCAGGTGGATATATTGCCAGTTTTGTTCCAGACCACTGCAGTAAAATGACTTGCAATCTTTTTTTCTGGTGGAAGGTCTTACCTTCAATTTGTAAAATTGCAACATCTGTGAAGTGCAATAGAGTGAGGTATGCTGTATCTTAGAGATAGATGTAATCATGGGTCACCCAGGGAGACAAGAAGCAGGGAATTGAAGACATGGACTCCAGAGCAGCCATGTATTTAAGGAAATGGCCAAGACGAAGAAAGAGAGAATGGAATCTGGGAGGTCAAATCAAAGGTGGAGGCTTAAGGAAGGAAGTCATCAAGGAAGAAGTGTTTGTTGTGTTAGAGAGTTAAAGATGAGATTTGAAATTGTCTATTGGCTTTAGCAGTAAGGAGTTGAACTAGTAATCTTGGTGAGAGCAATGCCAATTGGAATGGTGAGGGATAAATCAGATTACAGTGGGTTGAGAGTGAAAGTGGAGATGGCAAATGCTGAGCACTCTTGTAAAAAGTCTAACGAAAAAGAGGACAACAATTAGAGAAGCCAGTTGAGATGGAGTATTTTTAAATTGAGAATAAATACTATAAAAGGTATGAATAAATTGCAATAGGAGCATTAAAGGAAAATAATTAATCTCATTTGGAAGGCTGAGGAGTGCTGTGGTTCCTAGAAGAATTTTTTAAATACTGGTCTTTAGATGATGCGTGGGGTGGATTTCTGAGAGGATTTCAGGAGAAGCTGAGGGAGGATGTATATTCCTGGTAAAGGAAAGAGACCACAAAGGACCAAAGGTGGAAGAATGCTAATGGGCATATTTGGGGAACAGTAAATAGTCCAATTTAACAGAATCCCTGGGTTTAAGAAAGTGGTAAGAAGAAAAAATAAAATAAAGAAAAAATAAAAATTAAAAAAAACAAAGAAAGAAAAGAAAGGGGTAAGAGAAAAATGAGAGTTAAGCTTGGTAATGGAGGGACTCAGTGGAGTGCTTTGGGGTTTGGTTCTAGACCTTAAAGTACTGTAAGCTATTAATACTTTTCAATCAGGGTACTTCTGCGGTAAGAGAAGCTGTGCTTTTAAAAAGAGAGTTCTGACACTGTGGCCGATGGAGGGGAAAGAGCTCTTGTCCTGAGCAGCCTCTATAGCTACCCTATCTAGGAAATACTGGAGCAGAATCACCCTATTGTGCTGATGTATTGCTGCTAGGCTTGGGGTGTGGATGATGCTTTGTGCTAACTCAAACAAAGCTGCTTTACTAACACTCCTCCCAGTTAAAGGGAACTCAGGGCTTTGTTGCTTTTTTTGCCCTTCACTGCGTAGAATAAGCTGTCCTCGCCCTCTGTAGAAAACTTAAAGGAAGAAGCAAGTGTTTTACTGTGAATACAAATTCATGGAAATATGGTGGTGAGGCTATTTTTTGAAGACAGTCTTCCAGTTTTCATGTGAAATACTGTTTCACTAAGAAGGTTAATTTTGCCTGCTGTTGTAATATGCAGTAGTCAGCAAATGTTGAAAGTTCTGCAGTATGAAAAGCAGGCAAAATTCACGCTAACAAAGTCAATTCTGTTAATATAAGCATTTCCCTAGACTAACCTTCATGTTAAAAGGTACTTCTAATTTAAGAGGTTCTGTTAAATTTTGGGTGTTAAAATAGCTTACTAGTTTTAGGTAATTGGCATGAGGTACACAGGTAATAGCCCTGTGATTTTACTTGTAAAATACAACATCATCAGTTATATTCTTATCAAGTGGATTAACAATTTGAAATTGTTGTGAATAATATATATTTAAATAACTGGATAATTTGATGGCCAAGTGAAAATTTCCAGCCTACCTCCTTTACTAAAAATGGCTTATTTTTACTTCATGACGAAGTGATTTCAAATAATTTATTCTGTTAATTTTGTTTTCTTTTCAGTATCCCTTCATTTGAAAGTATTTTATGACCCTTTTTTCTTCTGTTTTCCAATTGTGTTTCCTCTTTTCTTTTCCTGCTTAGCCTGTTTGTACTTTTTTTCTTATTCCAGTTCAGATTCCTCTATTTTTTTTTTTCAACCAATCCTAATCTAAAATTGGATATATTGCCTCGGATGTCTAAAATAATAGACGATATAAAACTGGTTTGTTTTGACTCAGGGATACATTAGGCCAATACTTTGCTACTTGATTTTTCTTCCTAAATCCTTACTAAATAGACTGCTTATGCTAATATGGTTAATTTACATTTCTTAGTACAGTTTTGTAATTGGAGTAGTTAACTTCTCCCAAAAGGTTGTAAGAAGATAATTTTGTAGTAGTGTTTGGGTAAGAATTCATGGAGTGTGAGTTTCCTTTGACTAATAGGATTTGACAGTTGGCTAATGGTCTCCAGGTTGTCCCTCTGCCCAGCAGGTAGAGCAGCAGGAGCAGCACCTGGTAACATGTTAGAAATGCAAATTACAGGCCAACCCCACACCCACAGAATAAACTGGGGGGTCTTAACAGGTCTTTCAGGTGATTCTGATGGACAGTGAAATGTTACCACCGTTATTATAGGATAGTATAATAAAAGAGAGCTCTTTCTTGATTTCTAGTGAACTGGTGTTTGAGCCCATGATTGATTTAGGATCTTTTTGGCTTAATTGACTGGCCAAGAAAATAAATGATCTTTGTATTCTCAGGTGCAGATTCTGTAGTCTGAGCTGAAGTAATGAATACTCATAAGGGAGTAATGAAAATACCATATAGGAACTTTTATCTCTAAAAGTACTTTTTTTTTTCAGGAGGCAAAACCTTCAACTGAGGACTTGGGTGATAAGAAGGAAGGAGAATACATTAAACTCAAAGTTATTGGACAGGTGAGTTTCATTATTTTTGACTCTTGAATATGTGAATAATTTCTGACATGGGAGAAATGATATAACTAAGGCAAGTTATTTTAAAATGGTGTTTTCATTTGCTGTAAACTGTTAGAGGTAGAAGAGGCCGATTGTTTTTTAATTGTTCCTTAAGACAGATTTAGGTCACCTTAATTTCTCCAAATAAAACCTTTTTCTTAGTATGCTTCAGTGGCAAATACATTAAATACTACTGAGTAATAAGGCTAGGACCCACCTTCAACAAAAGGCCCTCTCAGCTCTTTTTGCAACCCACTTCCCTTTTCTTGTACCTCATTTCTCTAGCTGCTGGCTTATATCTTATTGACTCTTTTTGAGATGTTAACTGATAATTAAGTTTCGCTGAAAATTGTTAGAAGAATACATCTTCATAGTTGCTCTTTTAAAGGGCAAAAGAATTGGTAGACTCTCACCATCAAAATATGAGAGTTCCATTTCTCCACATTCTACCAGACATGCAATATTACTAGTCCTTCAATGTTGTGCTAGCAAGATAGGTAAAATTTTGTTTATTTTACATTTCTCTGATTAGCAAGATGTAATTTTTGGTCACTATGTTTATATTCTTCTGTTGATTATGTGTTCATATTCTTTTCTTATTTTCTGGGATTATCTTATTTTGAAAGTTTTTGTTAAGATATAATTCACATATCATAAAATCCATTTTAAAGTGTATAATTCAGTGACTTTAGTATTTTTACAAGGTCGTTCACCCATTACCACTGTTTAATTCCAGAACATATTCATCACTCCCAAAAGACATGCTGTACTCAGCAGTAACTCCCCATCCTCCTCTCTACCTAGCCTCTAGCAACCACTAATCCACTTTGTCTTTCTGTTTTTGAGTCAAATTTATCAATCTCCTTTTTAAAAAATGGTTTCTAGGTTTAAATCTTGCTTTAGAATGAGGATTTGTCAATGTCAAGATTAGGGGAAAATCTCTCTTAAGAAGAAGAGAAAATATTTAAAAAAATTTTCAGGTGTTACCTCTAATTCATCTGGATGTGATTTTAGTGTATGGTGTGAAATTATGGTATAGATATTTTGTCTGTTAATGATATTATCCATAGAAAGAGAATTTGTTTCTCTTTACAATTATAGATGCAAAAGTATTGTAAATGTTCAACTTCCACTAATATAATTTGTGAGTATGATATACAGTCATAAGGATTAGCTTTGAAATTTTACAGTATGCATGTGTCAGTATTTATTTTTGATGTTTGCCTGATAGCTTGCTTGACAGTCTGGGTAGAAGAAAAGAATAGAAAAAAAAAGAAAAAAGATTTGGGGTCCCCACAAATATATTTAACTGATTCATGTTCTTAATCATTTTATCATGTGAGAGAAACCAGACGCTGGGGTGACTTTCTATGGCATGATTAAATTTTTCAGTCTGTTATTTTATGGTATACAAGGTCTGTGCAAAAATAATCCAGCCATTGTTAACTTAATGAGAATGATTTGCATGACATTGATGTAACCTGGCAGCCAAGGAGTGTGGACTGGAATGCGCATGTGTGAACAATGAGAACTTCACTGTACTAGTCAGTGGGGGTGGTAGATGCCATTGAGTGAGCATGCATACTGTGTGGCCATCACATTCAAAATGACTGAGTGAGTACAGCAATGAATCTGCATCAGATTTGGTATTAAGCTTGAATATTCCTCCGTGGAAACTATTGGGATGATGCAGAAGGCCGCAGCTATGGGCAACTGGTCGTGCATCACATCGCGTGCAGAGTTTTTTGGCAAAACATCAAGTGACCCAGGTGACTCAGCTTCCATACAGCCCAGATTTGGTGCCCTGTGACTTCGGACTTTTCCCAAAACTAAACTCACCTTTGAAAGGGAAGACATTTCAGACTGTCAGTGAGAACTGAGGAAAATACTATGGGGTAGCTGATGGTGATTCCAACAAAGGATTTTGCAGAGTGTTTTGAACAGTGGAAGAGACTCTGGGAGAACTCTGTGAGGTCTCAAGATACCTCCTTTTAAATCGGCTGAGGTATCATTGTCCTATGTACAATGTTTCTTGTATCTTCAATAAATGCGTCTATTTTTCATAGTCCATGGCTGGATACTCTCTGGACAGACCTTGTATGTCTCTTGTAGTTTGACTACCTTCAGTAACACTTCATTTGTTGGCGAGGTACTTTTTTGTTTTGAGTTGCTTTTGGGGGGTTTGTGATAATTCACCTTCTTTTATTTTAAGTATAGAATTGACATATAATTATGAAGGATTGCATTCTCTGACACACATGTTCTTATTTATGCTGCTAATTTAAAAATTCAAGACAGATTGTCTTTATGTTTGTTTTATTAAATTTTTTTTGAAATGGGTATAAAGCAGTGATTACAGTGTTTTAATACCTGTTATGCATATTAAAAAATATTTTGGTGGGAAAATACAGGTGACAAGGTTTGTTTATATTTGTGTAATTAAATTTGTTTCAAGCACAGCAAATAATTTACACAAAGAGGGATAATTGTTTTCTTGTATCTTCTTAGGATAGCAGTGAGATTCACTTCAAAGTGAAAATGACAACACATCTCAAGAAACTCAAAGAATCGTATTGTCAAAGACAGGTTTGTATGTTATTGTATTAAATACAGTACTTTCTTTGTCTCTAATTTTTCTTTATCTTTATGGCTTACCAGTATATATAATTAAGGTAAGTACATTTTGGTGATCAGTATGAAGTTTCCTTGTTTGTAACCAAAAGTTTAGCCATATGTTAAATTTAAGTACTAACATTATCTTTAAGTACTGTTTATTATTTTTATACATAATAGTACAGATTACTGCTAATTGTGTTCTATGCTTTTAATATCAAGGGATTTATCTTTTAAAAGTCATATAGAAGTCTAATTAACTTATTAGTACCAAAGTCTCACAGATTCTGGCCTTCATGAACTAGATTATGAGTTGATAAGTAATTCCTTTAACCTGTCTAGATTCAAATTCAGGCTCCACCACTGTTTGAGCAAGAATAAGTTATGTGCCTTGTTTTCCCCTTAGTAGAATGAGAACTTAGCCCTGGCTGGCTAGTGTGGCTCAGTTGGTTGAGTGCCAGCCTGTGAACCAAAGGGTTGCTGGTTCGATTCCTAGTCATGGCACATGCCTGGGTTGTGGGCCAGGACCCCCAGTGGGGAACACATGAAAGGCAACCACACATTGATGTTTCTCTCCCTCTCTTTCTCCCTCCCTTCCCCTGTCTAAAAATAAATAAGCAAACTTTTTTATTTTTAAAAGGAACTTAGTAAAATGGGAATATTACAGAGCCTGCCCCATGAAGATGAAATAAGATGACCTGCAAAAAGCTCTGAACATGATACATAAAAACTACTTAATCACCCTGGCTGGTGTAGCTCAGTGGATTGAATGCGGGCCTGCCAAGCAAGGGGTCGCTGGTTTGATTCCCAGTCAGGGCACATGCCTGGGTTGTGGGTCACGTCCCCGGTAGTGGGTGAATGAGAGGCAAGCACACATTGAAGAAAAAAAAGAAGAAGAAGAAATGCTTAATAAATGCTACCATTATCATTAATAATAAAGTATAATTTTAAATAAATGTAATTAGAATTAGTATGCAGATGCTCCTGGACTTATCCTAAGTCGAAATACTGCAAGTCAAAAATGCATTTAATACACCTAATCTTTTGAAAGTCATAGCTTATCCTGGGCTACCTTAAACGTGCTTAGAACACAATATCCCAAAATGCTGGGCACACAGTGCTCTGTGGATTATTGGTTGTCTACCCCCACGATCGCACTTGCTGACTGGAACCTGCAGCTCGTCGCTGCTGCCCAGCGTCATGAGAGAGTATCTTACTGCGTATCACTAGCCTGGGAAAAGATCAAAATTCAAAATCTGAAGTACAGTTGATCCTTGAACAACATAGGGGTTACTCTGTGTGTTATATGTATTACGTGCTGTATTCTTACAGCTAAATAAGCTAGAGAAAAAAGTTATGAAAAATATCAGGAAAATACATCTATAATACTGTGTACATTCATTGAAAAAAATCTGCATGTAAGTGGACTCGCGCAGCTCAGACCCATGTTCAAGGTTTAACTGTACAGTTTCTATAGCGCACACATCACTTATGGGTCATTGTAAAGTCAAAAAATTGTAAGTTGGGGACCATCCAGATATAGGAGACAACCAAGATATATTTTAAGAATCAAATTGTGTTACATGATTTAACTCAAGTATTGTGGGCTTTTTAGATGGTTTCTTTTTACAGTTTAAATTTGTAACTTATGTAAAAATCGCTTTGGCTAGGAGAAAAAGATCAACTAGGTGTTAGGGTATGTAACATGGTAAACATTTCTGTCTCTTCCATTTTTGATATTGTTAAATTCAGGAAAATCTTACTAATTGGGGCTCAACTAGTTCACATTTGTAATAATACTGATGAGCATTAAAATTGAGTGTTCACCAGGGGAAAGAAACAAATATTAAGTGTGCTATGCTAGGTACTAAGACACATTGTATTTAATCCTCACAATAATTCTGAAGAAAATTATATACTCTTCTCTCTCCATCTATATACCAAGGAGTTGATTATTGAGGAAAAACAGCAAAGTAAAGAAGTAAATTGCAAAGCTAAAGTTTATGGAAGGTGCTAGGTTTGGGGAGATAATTAAAATATAATATCAACTTAGAATCATTTCCAACTTTTTTTTCTCTTCTCTCAAGGACATGTGTATTGATATTAGAGAGAAGGGAAGGGAGAGAGAGAGGGAGAGAAATGTTAATGTGAGAGAGGAACATTGATCAGCTGCCTCTGGTAAACACCCTGATGGGGACTGAACCTGAAACCTAGGCATATGCCCTCACCAGGAATTGAATCTGTCACTTTTCGGCTTATCGGATGACGCTCCAACTAACTGAGTCACCCTGTGCTTTCTTTTTTATGCTTCAGAGTATTCAGTTTTCAAAAAGATGTTTATACTTTTCAGAGTATACTTACAGAGTTCACAGAGGGTTGATAATATTTTTCTTTTATTTAAGGGCATGCAAGGAACAGGAAACTTAATTTGTTGGAGCTATGTAATACCCAGTAGAGGTTGAAAAGTACAAAAAGTAAACATTTGAGTCATTTTTCCATTTTGTGTTTATTGATTAGTTTCTATAGAAACATTTTTGACCTATAATTCAGTACGTTTCCTATAATTAAATTAAAATCAAAGAATATTCTGCCTTTGTCAATTATATTTATTTTATTTACTATATGCCCTGGAAAGAAGTGTGAAATTTAATGAATTTAGTGAAATGAAGGGTAAGTGTGCGTGGCCTTATATACTTATTTGTAGTACATGTTGAAAGATAGTTTTAATTTTGGGGGGTTGCTTTTGGGACCATGTTTAAGCAATGAAAATCTTAATATGTTAAGTATTGAGCAAAATTTTCATAATACTTTTAGACTAAGTTAATGATACTTGACTTGTACTTAGTGAAGTTACTTCTCTTTACATGAGTCATATTTTAGCAATTTTGTTGAATAAGTGATTTAAAAATATATTTTAACATCTTTTGTGGTACTTACAGTGCTATCTATGCCATTGCAGGCTTATTGTAACTTATCTGATTAGCTGTGATGCTTTTACCAAATTTCTATGATTTAATCTTTTTAAAACCAGTTTTGCTTGTACAGTTGGGAGTGAGTGAGGATGCTCATCCATTTTCTGACTTCATCTTTTGTGTTAGCTTACAGATTTCAGAGGAAACTATAAAATAGTTGTCAAGAGCACTGACTTAGAACAGATTTGGCCTTAAAATCTTGGCTTGCTGTGTGCCCTCTCCTTACCTTTGATTCCCTAGCTGTAAAATGAAGATAAGGTGATGAACAATTATGATTATGTATGTAAAATGCTTGGGACAGGGAGGGCCTTGCAACTAATTGGTACTCAATAAATTGTAATTATGCTGATAGAATTAGCTAATTTTATGTTCTGTGTATTCTGTTGAAGCTTTCATGTTTGCTTTTTTGTGCATCAAAGTTTTTATCTCTTCTAAGATTTGTGTGTGTGTGTATATATATATATATATATGTTTTTTGCCTTTTTAGGGAGTTCCAATGAATTCACTCAGGTTTCTCTTTGAAGGTCAGAGAATTGCTGATAATCACACTCCAAAAGAAGTGAGTAAAATTTCTTCTTTGAGTCAAGAAAAATTTTAAATTCTGCATTGAATGATTTGGTTCACTGGTATTAAACTGCCCATTTCTTGAATATTCTCTGATTTAAGTGGTATAATATCACTTGTCAGAGAAAAAAAATAATCATTCGAGTTGAACTTCCCATATATTGTCTTCAAAAGTGCCAATAAAAAGAGAAGTTGAAAGTGGAATGAGATACTGAGATCGTCATAAGGCGCACACTGTGTCTTTTTGAAGATGGACAGATATTCCTCAAATTTGGCAGATTCTGGTACACTTTCATGGTGATGGTGACCTTTATGGTTTGATTTTGACTTTGACCCATTTTGAGAACTTCATACAGAAGCTTAGGGTATATTAATATATTTGGCTCTGTCATCTTGATTTATCATGTCTTTTAATGAGTCCGTGTCTTTGTTTTATTGTATTATGTGGACTGTTTTCTTTGTTTATATATTCCTTCAATTTGGGTTTGCCTGATGTTTCCTCATGATTAGATTCAGTTTTGCATTTTTGGTACCAGTGGCACAGAGTGAAGCTGTGTACTTCTGAGTGCATCACACCAGGAGGTACATGATGGCTCTGTCTTGTTATGGATGTAGTTACTTAATGTGGTGTAACTGCAAGGTTTCTCCATTGTGAAGTTATTATTTCTCTTTGTAACTAATAATTTGTGGGGAGATACTTTGAAACCGTGATATTCTTCTTAAGGTATTGGCCAGTGAGGGACCCCTTCAGGTCGGTGTCTGTGTTCTTTTTGACATGTCTCCATCTTTTTTTTTTTCCATCTTTTAAAAACTTTTTATCTTGAAATAATTTTCAACTTACAGAAAAGTTACTCTCTTCTACCTAGATTCACCTATTTTTACCATTTTGCTACCTTTACTTACACTTCCCTAACCCCCATGTATATGTATCTTTAGGTATGTATATCCTATGAACCACTTGGGAGTAGGTTGCATGTACCATGGCCATTTACTACTTAATATTTTAGAGTGTATTTCTTAGGAACAGGTATATTTTATGTAACCACAGTGCTGTTAATAAAATTTAGGACACTTAATATTATTAGAATACTTTAAGCTACAACCTAATTTTGTCATTTGTCCCAGTTGTGTCTTTTATAATACATTTTCTCTCTTGTCACAGGATCCAGCTCAGTATCAATATATTTTATTCAAGTGCCTCTTTAATCATCTTTAATGTGGAACATTTCCTCATCTAGTCTTGTCTTCTATGACATTTACATTTTGAAGAAAAAACATCAGTTATTTTCTAGAAAGTCCGTGATCTGGGTTATGTATTATATTTTTGGCTGAATACTGCATAAATGGTGATGTGTCTTTCTCAGGGGGTAATGGTAGATGATGTTAATTTTTTCACTCAATTTAACTTTTTTCTTTACTGTGTAATTGTTATTTTTCCTCTTTTCATTGAGTAATTTGTGGGGACATACTTTGATTGTCTTCTTTCTCATCAAACTTTCCCCCCGGAGTTTAGTTTCCAACCACTGTCTTGAGCATTTCCTTACTTTCTGGCACAGTAAGATGTTCCATGCTCATCTTGTGTTTTCCCTGTCCTAGCTTAAAATAATCTCTTAATACAGAATAGATACTTAATGCATTTTAGTGACAATTTCCTTATTATCATTAAGAGATTATATTTTCAGAAAAAGAATGGAGCAGTGAGAAAGAGTATATATTTAGGGAGTTGATTCCTTGTCCCATTGTTCATTCATCTCTACTAATGTACATAGTTTGAGGACATGTGCTACCTTCCTGATTTCAAGGTTCTCTTGTAATGTTTGGAATTTCATTCCTTGCAGTATTTAACGGGCTATATGTGTAATTAAAATGAAGTTTTATAGCATCTTTAATAATTTAATATTCATATATGTACCACAGCCAAGATAACCATAACACTAATGCCAATTTAATCACTTAAAAATTCTAAATCGACAAAAGCCTGTATTTTATTTTTAGTTTTCTTAGCATACTTTAATTTTTTTATATTTTGAAATTCTGCATAAAAACATGACCTATAAAATAAGAAACTTTTCTTATCAGAGATTATTGATCTTAGACTTTTAAATTTTTATTTTTCATTTGTTTTTTGTGGTTCATTACAGTTCAGTGAACACAATGCTAGTTTTTTATTTCAGTCTTCCTGTTGCTTCTCAGTCCTGGCTGCACACAAGAATCAACAGATTCACAGTCCTTTGTCCTCATTAAGGGTACGCCTGGGTTACAGTGTGACACCATGCCCCTTTGCATACTCTTTTCTTTGTTGTATAAAGAATTCTCATAGTTAAAAATAAAAGTAATAAAACCAAACTATTGAACCATGTAAAATGGAAAATATACTCTGAATATATCTGCATTCCCATTTTTCAGGCAACCATTAATTTTTTTTTTAAGATTTATTTTTAGAGAGAGGGGAAGTGAGGGAGGAAGAGAGAGAAACATTGATCGGTCAGAGGCAACCATTATTAATATAATAGTTCTCCTTAGCAGTATTGCTTTCTGTGGTCTCAGTTACGTACAAGCAACCATGGTCTTAAAATAGTAAATGGAAAACTCCAGAAATTAACAATTCATTGGTTGAAAATTGTGCACCATTCTGAGTAGTGTGATGAAATCTTGCGCCGTCCTATGCTGTCCTGCGCCGTCCTGCCCGGGATGCAAATCATCTCTTTGTCCAGTGTATTCATGCTTTATATACTGCCCACTTGTTAGTCACTTAACGGTTGTCTTGGTTTTCAGACCGACTGTCTTGGTAGCTCAGTGCTTGTGTTCAAGTAACTATATTTACTCAGTAATGGCCCCAAAGTGCAAGAATAGTGATACTGGCAATTCGGTTATGCCAAAGAAGAAAAAACATAGTATATTTGTAGGAAAAACCAATATACATGGGGTTCGGTACTGTCTGTGGCTTCAGGCCTCTACTAGGCCGTCTTGGAACATATCTCCACAGGTAAGTGTAATGTCTGTAAGAAAAAAATTCCACGATATTTCAGTGCACATGAAACTTGTAAAGATAATTGCCTATATACTTTGCTTAATGTTCTATAAAAGGCATTTTCAAGGATCCCCTTTTTTTACTGTAAGAATTGAGAGGGGATGGGCTGAAAAATAATCTAGCTTATAAAGCTGGAGGTGTTGAATAAGAGTAGATGTATAGATAATTTTTCTGCATTGAGAGTGGTCACTGTCAAAGAAAATAATAATTATTTTTAGCCAGAAGGAATTCTAGATGACAAGCAAACCACTTAGAAATGAATCCTTAGGCATCACTTTTCTAACTAAAATCACATATATTTCAAAGTGATCAGGTTTTTTGAAAAAGAAGAGAGATTTTTATCAGGTAGTTATATCTAGAAATAAAACACTTTTTAGAAAATATGCCATCAAACTGTTATTTAAACTATTAAATATATGTTCCATTAGATTTAGTACTCTTTTAAGGTTGTTTCCAATAAAACACTTAAGTTTTATATAGCAAATAAGCTGGAAAGTGAAATTGACTCAGCAAAGTAATGACTTCATTGACATAGAATCTGAGGGAAAGACATATCTCCATGTGTCTCTAAAGGAACAGGATTCTTAATCTTTGAATAGTGCAACTATGGATCCCCTTTCTATCTTTTTGTACCTTAAAACAGTGGCTGCATAATTGCAGTCAATTAAAAAATCATGCTTTTATATTCTCTTAAAATGTTTTTATTTTCTCTTACAGCTGGGAATGGAGGAAGAAGATGTGATTGAAGTTTATCAGGAACAAACAGGGGGTCATTCAGCGGTTTAGATATTCTTTTTATTTTATTTACTTTTCCCTCAGTCCTTTTTTATTTTTAAAAATAGTTCTTTTGTAATGTGGTGTTCAGAATTGAATTGAAAACTGACCCCCCCCCCATGTCTTTAAAACATCTGGTAATTTGAATTCTAGTGCCCATTCATTATTGTTTTGTTTCCATTGTGCTGATTTTTGGTGATCAAACCTTAGCCCCCTTCATACTGCTCTCTCCTTTTTAAATATGACATGTGTGCACAGAGAGGCCACCTTTTTCAGGACTGTGCATTTTCAGGCTTGTGATAAATGAGGTCGACCAATGCAAGTGTTCATAATGACATTTCTAATTGGCCCGGAAGTTCTAGCTTGTGATTGCTTCACTCCTGGACTATGACTTTCAGTGGGAGATGGAGGTTTTTCAGAGAACTGAACTGTGGAAAATGACCTTTCCTTAACTTGAAGCTACTTTTAAAATCTGAAGGTCTGGACCAAAAGAGAAGAGGAATATCACATTGGAGTCAAGATGACAGATAAAGTGAGAGTAAAGACTAACTCCAAAGATGGCTTCACTGAAGAGAAAGCATTTTAAGAGTAAAGAAAAATCTTGTCAGAAGATCCCAGAAAAGTTCTCATTTTCATTAGCAGTTAATAAAGTTATTCATGCAGAAGTGTGCACAGCAGAATACTGCTCTTTTTTATTTTATTTGTACTTTCAGGCCTGGGATATGGGTTTTAAATGGACATTGTCTGTACCAGCTTCATTAAAATAAACAAAATATTTGTAAAAATCACACTAATGTTCCATTTTATTTTTAATTGTACAGAAAGAAAAAGAAAATGGCTGAAACAAGATTTTCTTGCATAATACTGGAAACCGTTGTCTGTACACAGTACAAATACATGTTTTTCAGTACTGTATAGTGATGGTCATCATGGCTTTGAAGCACTGAAAGTTACTGAAGTGCCTTCTGAATTGAGGATTTAATTAAGGCCACAATACCTGCTTAAATACTCAGTGTTCTGTTTTTTAAAAATACTTGATATTTCTGTATGGTGCATATATATATGATACAGTTAACCCAATCATGTTGAATAAATGGGCACACCAAAAATTCGTAATCGACTTATATTGATAATTTCAGTTATTCCTTTAACAAAATGTTTCTCTGCTTGCTTAAGGTTTGGCATATTTTGTTTATGTTTTCCCTTTGTTTCTTTACATCTTATATACTTAAATTGTGTAAAATTAAAGTACCAAATAAGTTTCTATGAGAGGTCTTAACCTTTTAACTTTTTAATGAATCACAGAATTTAGTATATCTATGCATATACATAATCCAGTTTCATGTTGTCCCAAATAGAATGTCATCTGAGCATTTGAGAAGAGCAAGTAAAACCTGTCTCTAATGCATTTTATAAACTTATAAATCCAGGTCACCTCTTAAAAATAATTGGCTTGCCTTATAAATTCCTGTATTTGACCCTATCTAAAAAATTATTTGCATTATACGTATATAGTCTAGGTAAATTAGTGCATTTAGACCATCACCTGGCATTTATTACATTATATTAAACAGTGACTAGAAATTAGGCCTGTTTGTAGAAGATCCTCGTCAAATTGTTTATTTATATCAGGCCTGAGTAACAAAGCCGATAGACTCTTTGAGCAATCCAGAATGCGTGAATATGTGGTTTGGTATCTTATTTTTGTTTGCATCTCTGAAGGCTCTCAGCATTTAGGTGGTAAAGCTTAGCTACTGGGGAAATAAATTTTTTCTTTTCAATTAATTGGATTCTTCCAAATGCATTGAATTCTGCTATGGTTAACTTTCAGATGTGATTATCTGATGTAGTAGTGCTGGTAAAATAGGCCTTTCACAGAAACAGTTTCAGAGATTATCAGATTTGGAAGGGACCTTGAATAACATTTAGTGTAGCCACTCTACATAGTGTTTGACTGCAACATCCTAAATTTGTAAAAGAAGGAAGAAAATAAAGTCAATAATGGTAATTTGCCCCACAGGGATGTTTTCCTTGAGTATTCTTTCTTCTCTTCTTGGTTGAATTATTTGACATGCTCCTTTCTCATCTGATAAAATAATTGAAAGAATGAATGAATGAATGTGTAAGTAGGGCCATCAAGTTTGAGAAAAAGACATTAAATTTACTATGACTGATAGCCAGTGTTTGGGTCATTTTATTTCTTATTTTACATAAAACAAGGAATTAAAAATAAGCATCAAATCTAAGTTCAGTAACAGCAATACAGAATCAAAATTAAGCTTGATTTCTGGATTGTAGAAGTGCAATTAAAAGTACCTTATAAGCATTAGTGGGAAATCTGAGGAAATCATCTGCAAATAATCAAGTTTTTCAGCTGTGGACAATGAAGTAAAAACGTAGGGCAAAGGAAATTTGTGGGAAAATTCAGGTTCAGATAATGCTTGCTTTAATATCCTTTTATAGATTTTTGCTGAAGCTCTTTCATCCCCTTTAATGATAATTCTATGGTAAAACTAGATACTTATTAAACAGATGTTAAAGACAAATTATTTAATCAAGACTCCTTGACAGAGTCAGTGTGATTTTTAAAATTGGGTGGTTAAGTGAATTGTTGGTTCTTCAAATCACAGTTGGGAGGCAAACCTTAAGATGTGTTAAATTTTCTGGGCTCTAGAACAGTTTGCTGTCCAGGAGAATTTTTGTGATAATAAAAATGTTTTATATCTGTACTGTACAAAATGGTAGCCAGTAGCCACACCTGGTTATTGAGCACTTGAATTGTGGCTAGTGTGACTGGAGAATGGAATATTTAATTTACATTTAAGTAGCTACATAGGGCTTCTTATTGGACAGTGTAGTTCTAGAAACTCTACTTTGGCTCATATTGGGAAATGAACATTAATCAAGTGATTATCTTGTTTTAAATAGACACTAGGTTTTAGATTCTTAGGATGAAATGGATGTAGATTTGCTTTATAAAAACTATAATAATTCTTAATGTATATGAATTAGCTTCTCCTAGCTAATTCAGAATTATTTGCATTGAAGAATTTCCATTTACCTGCAACTCCTTCAGACACTGACAAAAATGAAACACTTGAACTATCCTAAGACTATGATAGCATCTTACTGAAATCAGGCACCAAAGCTGCTGGGTTAATGTGGTGCTAGAGAACATAAAGGATTTATATGAGTGAAGAGTGTAAGTGGGTTGAGTAAAGTCGTCGTGGCGGGGAGGGGTAGTGAATGGAGTGAACTTCCCAGAGTGAAGTTAGGTGTGGGTTGAGGTGAACAAGATGAGGTGGAACTTCATTATAGAAGGAGTTTCTTTTTTGTCATTACTTCCCAACTTACTTTTTAGTTTTCTTCTAGCATTAAGGTCTGGGTGTTTGTAGGAACTGGAAGTAAGAGTAGACCCACGGTCTGGAGATGTTGTGTGCCCACTGCAGGCCACTGGCTTCCTTGTGGAGTTCTTGATGGAAATGAAGATGTTTCTTCAAAGCAGACTTTTGCCTAAAGAAACAACGCCACCCCCAATCCCAATCCTGATTAAGCATCCTAGAAATGGTCCTTACAGTTAGTAGAAGAACTCTGGACTTGAGTAATCATCAGCTGGACCTGGGGCTCCTGCTCTTGCATTTCAGTGTGCGTCTTACATCATGCTCAGTTCATTTAGTTCCTTACGGATGAAGTTTAGAGTGTCATGAGCTTCCTACTGGGGAAGTGAAAGGCATAACTCCCAGTCCTTAAACTTGCATTGCTCCCTTATTTATTTTTTAAAAGATTTTATTTATTTTTAGAGAGGGGGTAAGGGAGGGAGAAAGGGAGAGGAACATCTGCGTGTGAGAGAAACACCAATTCCTTGTTTCTCCCAAGCCCCCACCTGGGGATCTGGCCTGTGACCCAGGCATGCACCCTGCCTGATAACCTTTTGGTTCGAAGGCTGGTGCTTAATCCCCTGAGCCGCAAAAGCCAGGGCAGGACTCCCGTATTTTAGAGGAAAAAACAGGCCAGAGAAGTTAAAGTACTTGGGGCCAGTGTCACACAGTGAAGAGGAAGTACAGCCAGTTGGCATTAAGCTCTACCCTTGGTGGAGTGAGGCTCTACCTCTTACAGATCCCTTTATTACGTGGTTTTCTGCTTTCAGCTACTTGCTCTAAGCCTTAGAAAATTGCTCAACTTCGCCTCGTATGACTTGTCAGTTTTATTTTTGTGAAAAATTGTAACTCCAGTAGCTTGCTTTTGGTTTCAATACTTAGGAATTGGGCTGGCCCTACTGCTATGACGCATGGAATACGTAATTTTGAAATTGCATCAAGATTTTACTTCACATAACAGAAGTCCAGGAGAGGAACGACTCAAGGTTAGATGGAAAACCTTGAAATAGAGTTCTGGCTGCCTTCTCTTTCCAGTCCCCTATGGAGTATTAGCTTAGATGCATCTTAAAGAGTCGATTAAAATCATATTACTCAAGTGTCCTGGCTGGTGTGGCTCAGTGGATTGAGTGCCAGTCTGTGAACCAAAGGGTCACCAGTTTGATTCCCTGTCAGGACACATGCCTGGGTTGTGGGCCAGGTCCCCAGTACGGGGCATGCAAGAGGCAACAACACATTAATGTTTCCCTCTCTTCCTCTTTTCCCCTCTCTCTAAAAATAAATAAATAAAAATTAAAAAAAAACCCCAAAACCCTTATTACTCAAGAGCTTCTGTTACCAGAAAGATGTGATGATCATTACTATTTGGTGAGAATAAAGGGGAGAAATGCCATTGGTTCCTGATGACTGATTCTGTGTCTTTTCTCCTAACCAGGCCCTCACAAGATCTGGTTTTAGTCTACCTCTGACCTCTGGAAGTACTCTTTGTGCCTTGTTCACTTTGTTCCAGCCATGCTGACTTTCTTTTATTCTTCCAACATGCCAGTCTCATTCCTTTCTTTGGATCTTTGCACTTACTGTTTACCGGCTGGAATATTTTTCTCCCAGATGTTTATGTGACTAACTCTTTGTCATTCACATTTCAACTTATATATCACCTCTTCTGAGAGGCCTTGCCCTGGCCAACCAATCTAAACTAATCCTCCTGCATCCTGGCCACGTAGCTCATTTGGAGCATCATCCTGATATGCCAAGGTTGCAGGTTCGATCCCTGATAAGGGCGCATACATGAATCAACCAATGAATGCATAAACAAGTGGGAAACATTCCATGTTTCTTTCTCTCTGCCCCCTTCTCTCCACCACCTCTTTGTAAAATCAATCAATAAATAAGACATTTTAAAGATACTTAAACTAAGCCTGCAATCCTGTCACAGATTTAAAATTTTTCTGTATAGCATTTATTGCCAGCTACATTATATTTGTTTAGAGTCTCTTGCCATCCCCCCCACTCCTAGAATATAAATGGCATGGTAGAAGAGACATCCCTCTTGCTTACTCCTGAATTCCCAGGAAGTGCCCAGAACAGTGTTTGGCACATAATGGGCACCCAATAAATACTGAGAAAGGAGTGGTTCAGAATCAGGGGGTCTTTGTCCTGGGCAGTGCCCCTAACTCACTGTCTGGCCCTGATCAAGATGCTTCCTGTCTTTGGGACTTGTTTTTCTCATCTGTAAACCAGAGGACTGAAATAATCTCTAAACTTCCAGCTTCAATCCAAGTTCTATAAGCCATGAAGAAATTCCGTGACAAAAGCACCTCTGTTTTTTAGTTCTTCCAAATTATGCTGAAGAAAGTGGGAGCATAATTTGGACTTCACTTGCCCAAAGGCAGTGCAAGTACTAGCACCAGGCAGTGAAGCCCTTGAACAATTCCCCTGTGGTAACCGTTGCCCAAATACCCAGTACCTGGCTAGTTCCTCGGTTTGTTTCACGGCTTTCTCTAGAGCCAGCCTGGCTGCTTCCTCATCCTTTTGCCTTCTGTGCTCTGCTTCCAGCCAAGCCTTCTCTTCTGCTTCCTGTTTCTGCCATTGGTACGCTAGCCGTTCTTCTTCAGCCATTTCCATCAGGAGTCTGTGTTCTTCTGCTAACTTCATTTCCAATTCCATCTGCCTTTGCTTCTCTGCCTCTGCAGAATAGAAAAGGGGGGTGGCGTCATCAGGGGTCTGTACTGGAGAAAATTCTCTGACCCACCTCTCAAGTCTGTGATTCCCAGGGATTCCCCCAGAGAAATGCTGCCCTGCCAGCAGGCTGCCAGATCCTCTGTGGGGATTACATTGGGGTTAACTGACTAAGAGTCCATTGTCAAGCACCTACTATGTGCAGCATACTACAATTAACAAAACCTTGGGGGAAAATTTTCCAGAGCCTAGTGTGCTTATGGGGTGGCATGCAGATGAGTTGAGGAAGGGGATCAGGTGAGGTTCTGGAGAAACTTGGTGCTGACTCAGCTGGACCGTTCAGTCTAAAAAGTGACATCTGCTGAAAGTTCTTTCTCTTCCTCAAAAGTGAGGCCGTAGAGATTCCCCACATCAGCACCTGAAAGGCTGCCCTGAAGCTATCCAGATGTTTGATTGTTTCCATCTGCTAGGGAAGGAGGCTAGGAACAGGGCTCTGACTCTAATTTAAGCAGCTCCTCCTGAGCAATGTGGAAAGGGCAATGGGAGGGGCAGGATCGCCTGTTCAGGGGATTACTGAATTCCAAGCAGGAGACAAGAGTTTTTTCACAAGGGAGTCCTATTTTGGTGAATCTGAACTCACTATGGTCACATACATCAATTACCTTGAAAAAAGTAGCTCATACTTTTAGAGTGCTTCACACACTAAGGGCTAGGATAGGACTAACTCCTGAGAGATTCAAATGAACACCCACAGTGGGAGAAAGATATTTCTGCCCCAGATAGGAGAGGCAGAGAGAGCTCCAGAATCCCCCTCACCAGCTCTCTCGGCTTCCTCCTGCTGGTTTTTTCTCTGCAGTTCTTGCAGTTTCTTCTGGAACTCCTCCTGTTGCTGCCTGGCTCTCTCCTGGGCTGCTTGCAACTGGAGCCACTGCCTTCTCTCCTCCTCTTCCTGCCACTGCCGTTCTTCTTCTTGTCTTTGTTTCCTCAAGCTGAGAAAACACAAGATAGTCAGGAAAATGGCAGAAGAAAATGGGGCATCCTCGCAAGACAAGCCAACAGGCAGTGTTCCTGGTGGAGACTTTGCAGGCTATGGGCCGTGGGGAGAATCCTGCTCAAGGAGGCTTGGTTTTTCAAGGGAAACCCAAGTGAAGTGCAGAGGCGAGAACACAAAGGACCTGGAACTATGGGTTGGCCAAAAAGTCCGTATGGTTTTTTCTGTAAAATAAGATACATTTTTCATTTTCAGTAGTAAGTTGATTGATTTGTATATTTTGAGTATGTCAGCTATCTCCCATGTGGTATAAATATTGATCTCAATTAATGTCTCAGTTTGATTGCTATCAACTTCAACTGGTCTACCCAACCATGAAGCATTGTCTAGCAAGAAATCTCCAGCACAAAACTTCTCAAACCACTTTTGACACGTTCGATCAGTCACAGCACCTTCTCCATACACTGCACTAATTTTTTTTTTTTTTTTAGTGTTTCAGTTGGGTTTTTACCTTTCCTGAAACAATAAAGCATAATATGCCAAAAATGTTGTGTATTTTCTTCCATCTTCAATATCAAAATGGCTATACAAAAATTCATCAATTTTGATGTTTTTTCTTAAATGCACGCTGATATGACAGCTGTCAAAATACAATCTAACAAAATTGTTTTGAATGAAGTTAAAGACAACTAAGCACTACTAGAGCCATCTTACGGAAAAAACCAAATGAACTTTTTGGCCAACCCAATAGAAGATTGCCTGTTTCAACACACAGCTCTGTGCTCTGGAATACAGGCCTTAAGATCCCAGAGCTTCCTTTTCCACTTTCATAAAATGGATTTTGAAACTCCCATCGCACAAAGTTGTTACGAAGGTGAAATGAAATGAGTCAAGGCCTGTGAAAGGGCCTAGTGTAAACCAGACAGTGTGGTAGGGACTTAACAAATGTTTTCCGGACTGAAGTGCACAGCCCTGCCAGGAAGCTCCCATGAACAGCTATCCAGTAAGCCTAATGGTCAAGACACTGAATCTTTTCTTTGGTTCAGGTGTTTCCTAATATAGCTGAGGATAGAGAAAAATGAGACATGCTGCTTTACTTCAGGGCAGGAGCCTCAGAACCAAACTTTGTCCCTAGTGGAGATCAACCCCTGTCTTTTTCTTCTGCTTCCTAATATGGCCATAGCCTCTGAGGCTGCTCTCTCCCACCCACCGACCCACCGCATCTCCTCTGCGCGTCTTCGCTGCTCGAGCTCCAGTTCCTCCTTCATCTTCTCCGCCCTCTCCAGCTGTTCCTGTTGGAGCTGCCTCTGCTCTTCCTGCTCCTTTCTCTTTCTCTCCACCTCCAATCGTCTCATCTCAGCCCTCTCTGCTCGCAGCCTGTCCCGGAAAGCTTTCTCCTGCTCCCGCTTGGCGAAGAGCTCCTAAGAAACCAGTAAGTTCTTAGTGCAACCCGACAGTACAGTGATCAGGGGTGAGCGTCTCAGCAGTGAGCCCTTCCTCCACCCTAGATGAGATTGTCTCTAATCCGAGATGGAACCATTGAGTGGTTGCTACACTCTGACCACAGCTGCACAAACTCTGCTGCCACCAGCTTGGGCTCTGGGGTCTGACTGATCTGGATCCAAGTCTCTTACTAGCTTCAGGATTTGGAGATCACAGCTTAATGTCTCTGATATCGTCTTTCTCTTGGGACTATTACCGGAATTAACTGGAACAGTGAAAATGCCAACATAATGTTTGGTAACATTGTATGTCTAGAGTTCTCACCCCTAGCTGCACTATAGAATTTCCCAAGGAGCTTTTAAAAATTACTTGAGGCCAGGGCCTCATCCAGACCAATTAAATGAGAATATTTAGGTGGGAGGTATCTGTGATTTTAAAAGCTTCTCCCAGGAAGTCAGCTAGGTAGCACAGGTTCTCGATAAAGGCTATTTTACCAAGGGCGGTCTTAGGTGTAGATGTGTCAGACTCACAATTAATTCCAAATAAACCCACTTTTTCCATGAAAGGTTCTCTCAGTTTATGTGAAGGGTATCTTACCTTTGTTTTGCTCCCTGGTGCCTCCTCGTCAGTCAGAAATATGCCTATAAGGGGAACCTTGAAAGGCAACTCTTCCCTGTGTATCCAACTTGGGGTGACACTCCCTTGCTTTTTAGCCTTTGCAGGGGCAGCGTGGTGCTATGGGTTGGCAATAAATCTAAGAAATTCTGATAACCCAGCGGGCTCAGAAAAGTTCTGTTTGAAACTGTCGTCTGCTGTGGAAAGCAGAATTCATAATCTAGGCAGCTGGGAGGATTGAGACATCTTTCTGAAATCCTTTTTGGAAGACCATGGACTATAAAATACATAATTTAAAATAGTGACAAGAGTTCTGATTTTGGAGTCAAAAGATCTGGGTTTAAATCTTGGCTCCACCACTTGATGTTTATGTAACTATGGCAACAGCTTTTAGCTTCTTCAAGCGTCAGTTTCTAGGTCTGTAAAATAGGACTAATCATACCTAAAAGTTTGGCTGTAAAGATTAAATGAGATTCAGTAGAGTTGTACCATATACATTTAACTTATGTAAGTTTAACCATAGTGGCTTAACTGTGGGCATTTTAATGTAGTGTTTAAAGATACTTTTTTTTTTTTTTTGGTACAAGATCTCTAAATACAGTTCAACACCTTCATCTCAGTGGAAGAAATAGTGATCTATTCCAACAGCAGAGGAAAAATTGGCTGTGTTGGTCTCTTTAAATGATGTACTTGTAAGTATTATTTTTGGTTATCAGCAGGAATTTTCAAGGGTAATTTTCTTTACATTCACTTAGTTTTTCTCTTAAATACTTGACATTGGAATCAAGGCCTCTGGAACAAAGTAACTCTTACATGCAGAAGTACCCTGTAAAGGCAGATGTGAGTGTTTGTGTGAGCTGCCTGGGGGCCAGCTGTGGGCCACAGAATAGCAGATTAGGAAAGGAGGTATCCACAGCCTTTGGAGGCAAGCAAGGCATGAGCTTCAGGTCAAGTCAAGGATATGTGCTTGGCTCTGATGGCCCGAATCCACCTTTCCCAGTAATTATGGGGCCTGTACCCCTCACAGATGGCTGCTGCACCAGCTTCCTGCTCTTTAAGGGGTGGGGCATGTACCCTGGAAGTTTGGGACCTCACAACACATCATTTCAGAGGGTCTTCGCTACCTTATGACTTTGATCAGGTCTGGCTTCTTCAAAAAGTTGATAGGTACCAAAGTAGAATAGCTAAAACCATTCTGTATTAGAACTGTTTCTGTACAGCAGTATAATTTGGGGCAGTTTTTCCCACTTCTGCATTTGCACCAGTGGGGCCAGAGGGATTTCTGTGAGAACACTGCATCCTACCTTGGGAGGATCCTCGTGGTTTCTCTCTTCTTCAGATTCCATGTTTCCCATGACAGTTGCAATCTGGGTGGGCGATGACCTTCTATCTATTGAAACTTGGCTCTCCTGAGCCTCAGGTCTGGGAGAGAGACGAGGGTCCTCTACAACAGAGGCTGAAGGAAACAAACCTTTATCTGAGGTGTCTTCTGTTCCCTTAGAGTTAATGGCATCAGGGCTACTCAGCTCTGCTGCTGTTTCCAGATTCCTTTCCTTCTGTGTCCTTTTCCTTTCGGCTCCTGTTTGTTTTCCTTTGGGAATTAGCTCTGATTTCTTTTCCGCCTTTGATTCCTTTGACTTTCCTGGGTGACAATAATCAGGGATGGAGATATAGCTAAGTAGATGTGATCTCAATGCATCCTTTTCTTTTTTAAAAAGATTTTATTTATTTATTTTTAGAGAGAGGGGAAAGGAGGGAGACAGAAAGGGAGAGAAACATCTATGTGCGAGAGATACATCAATTGGTTGCCTCTCACACGCTCCCACCTGGGAACCTGGCCTGCAACCCAGACATTGCTCTGACTGGAAATTGAACTGGCAGCCCTTCGGTTCACAGGCTGGTACTTAGTGCACTGAGCTATACCAGCCAGGGCATGCATCCTTTTATTTTATTTTTTTTTTTAAGATTTTTTAAATGTATCTTTAGAGAGAGGGCAAGGGAGAGAAAGAGCAGGAGCGAAACATTGATGTGAGACACACATCGATCCGTCACCTCTTGCATGCACTCTGACCAGGGACTGAACCTGCAACTTGGACATGAGCCTTGACTAGGAGCTGAATCGGTGACCCTTTGCCTTGCGGGATGATGCCCAACCAACTGAGCCACACTGGCCAGGGCTCTATGAATCCTTTTCAGTAACTTTTTCACTCCAATGTGCAATGGAATCACATGGGATGCAGATTCCTGAGCCCCATTCAAGAGTCTGATCTGGCAGAAAGTTGCATTTTACTAATCACTCCAACTGTTTTAAGAAGGGTAGTCCACAGAATACCCTTTGAGAAATTGCCTTATTTTAGTTGGATCAACTGTAATTCAGTAATCTTGCTACGAGAAATGTTTTGTTACACCCTAATGTGTGATGGGGGCGAGACCCTCCAGAAGGGAGACTTGTGGACACAGCTGGATGGTCATGCCTCCAGAGTGAGGTTTGTAACCTGGAAAAGTTTAAGCCTTCCTTTCTCTCAGGACTCTTCCTCAGTTTATCTCTGCGGGTCACAAGCGCTTCCTCCTCCCAGTCCTGCCAATGCTATCCGAGCCATGGGTTACAACACCACGAAGTCAGCAAGACTTTGAAAAGCAAACCTTAAAAATAGATGTGGCCCAGGAGACTATTTAACGTCATCCTTTTATATATATATATATTTTATTTGTTTGGAGGGCATTCTGAATCATGTGGCCAGGAAAAAACTGGTGTAGATTTTAGGCTAAAATAAATGTCTTCGGAAGCACAGGAATGTGAATTTCTTGTGAGGTATAACATAGGGAACCAAGAAGAAAAATGGTATCTGGGGTAATCACACAGAGTTGGTTGCATCCTTTCCCCTCCCAAATGCTCTCCCTGCCCGTTTCTCAGATTGTGATGTAGTGTTTAGCTCATGGAGGCCGTGGTAGCAGCTCGTGTTTGGAATCAAGCAGCAGGGTCAGGCCCTGGGTCCTCCACTTTACTGTTTGATCTGTTTGATCTTATGCAAGTCACCCAACCTCTCTCAGCTTCAACTGCCACATGATATAATAGCACTTACTTTATGAAGATGTTGTGGGGGATTTTATGATATCATACATGCAGAGCTCCTAATACCGTGGGTATTCAGTAAATAGGTGCTAATATAATTATCATTGTCTTTCTTGGTGATCACAAGTCTCCAGGCATGCTGGTTTCCTCTGTATCTGTCTCCTGAGATGTTGACATGCAGTAAGGCTGCAACACCATCTTAGCTGCGGTGGTCAAGAAGACTCAAAACAGAGAGTTTGTCCCATAGGATCCACACTGATCCTCAGTGACACCTCCCAGCCCCCACTAGGTGTGTCCTTGGCCATTCCTTGTGGGCATGCTCACTTACCAACAGGAGCCTTTGTTTCTGTGTGGACCTTTTCTACTCTCTCCTCCTTTGGCACCTTAGGCTTGTCTGTCTTGGTTCTTTTCTTTCTCTTGGTGTTGTCAATCAACTCCGTCTCCTCCTAAAGGTGAACATTTAAGGAAAGGGACCATGATACAGGGACAATGATACATGTGGGAACTGAAACAAACAGACAAACAAAAACATCAAAGGAAGGTTGTGTTGAACAAGGCAGAATGGCTTTGAATAGAATTCGTGTGGGTTCCAGATGAAGCAGAAGAGCAAGTTTTAGAGAGTGTGGAGCTGGCGAGGAAAGCCGAAGGTTCAGCCTTTGATTTTTAAACTGCCAGGTATAATTTCATGGGACAATGGAGGAATAGAATACATTTTATGATCCACCCCCCTTTTTGATACTAAATCATGGTCTACAGACCTGGATCAAAGTGAAGCAGTTTTCACCTTTGATAGATTGCTGTTGCCACGATTAATGCTTAAGTAGTTTAAATCAAAGCCAGCTTTATTCACTGCTGCATCATTCGCTAACTTTCAGGAAACTACAAGCAGATGACTGCAGCCATGTCAGTCCTCACCTTCCCTGTGGGCTGGGACAACATGCAGGTTCCCTCTAAGAGATGATGGCAGAGCAGGGTCATGGCTACCCACTCAGTACCTGTGATATTGTGACATAATAAGAAATGTACATTTGGTTTTCCATCCTCAGTCCCTGGCACAAAGCTCCTAAAACTCTTGTAATTTCTGGAGCATAAAGGCAGTATGTTTTGTTATTCATAACATGATTCTTTCAACGACATCTGAGATTATGTTAATGAGGTGACTTTTGGAAAGCTCCTGAGGAAGGGGGACTGGTTGCCAAGGAAACCAACTAGGTAATTAGAGAGGACTGAACCTTTCAACTCCACACCCCTAACCTCAGAGAGGGAGAGAAGGGCTGGAGTTTGAGTTAATCGCCATTCACCAATGATGTAATCAGCCATGCCTGTGTAAGGAAGCCTCCATAAACACCCCAACCAAAGGAGTTCAGAGGGCTTCTGGACTAGTTAACACATCCACATGCTGAGAGGGTGGCACACCCCAAACTCCGTGGAGACAGAAGATCCTGCATGTGGGACCATTCTGGACTTTGCCCTCTGCATTTCTTCACCTGGCTATTCACTCGTGTCCTTTTCCATAAACTTTGTAATAAATCAGTACATAAGTGTTTCCCTGAGTTTTGTGAGCCATTCCAGCAAATTATCAAACCTGATGGGAAGTGGGGGGTGGGAATCCTCTGTAGGGCCTGGCCTAACTCT
Source organism: Desmodus rotundus (assembly GCF_022682495.2). Lineage (NCBI taxonomy): Eukaryota > Metazoa > Chordata > Mammalia > Chiroptera > Phyllostomidae > Desmodus > Desmodus rotundus. The sequence continues at coordinate 182,366,596 of NC_071388.1, read as the reverse complement.
GGGTAGATAGTATCAGAACTGAATCGTTGGACACCCCGTTGGTGTCCAGAGAGTTGGAGGATTGGTTGTTGTGGGAAAAACCTCCAGACGTTTGGTGTCAGAAGTAGTGTAAGTTTAGAAAAACTGAAGTTTCCTTTTAGTACCTTTGTAAGAATTAGAAATGGTCACCTCATCCTTCAGAAGGATACAACCCAATGCTGGGGTGCAGGACATGGTGAGCAGGCCACAGACTGGATTTCAGCTCTGACTTGCCCACTTTGTCAGGTGCCTTTGTATAGTAGGCAATCTACACAGCTGTACGTGGTAGCTATGACGGGAGCATGATCCAGGTAGGGCCTTTTGACCAAGTATGTAGGTGTTTACACTCACATGACTGATGTTGGCTGGTGTTTCCTGCTTGGATACTCGTGGTTCAGTCTTCCCTTCTCTTTCTTTTGGAAGAAGAGATGTGTCTACAGGACCCAAACTCTCTGAGGACTCAGGCCCAGGTTCTGGGAGTCCTCTGTGCCGATGGTGTACATCATAATCTTTGCATCTTTGAAAAAAGCAATCCAACAAGACCAAACTAAAGAGAAAACGTCCTCTGTGCCGATGGTGTACATCATAATCTTTGCCCCTTTGAAAAAAGCAATCCAACAAGACCAAACTAAAGAGAAAACTTGGGTGGACAAGGAAGAGGGAAAGTGAACATTGACTGAGTGTCTGTTCTCTGCCATTTCTCACACTCAGTCATTTCACATAATTGGTGGGCATTTCACATACTTGGTCAACCCTCTTCTACTGAATAAGGAAGATTAGAAAGTTTGGTCTTCCCTTTTGAGGTTGTCTCAGGCTAAATCCTAAAACTTAGGCAGCAGAAAAAATAGGTTGCCTCTTGGGATTGCATGTTTATGCTTTCAATTGAATGACGTAGGATTATCTAACTGAAATTTCTTCTATCAAAGGCATAGCTGGAAAATAAGGTGACCTTTAAGAGAGATTGTGTAAGAAGATGCAACTATCCATCCATTCTTTTTCACTCTCTGAATTCTATTCTTGATCAAATTCAGCCACCAAAGGTCATGTGCTGTGTCAGTTTGATTCCTTGTAGAATTGCTGTCACTGACAGTGTGTCTTCAGGATAACTGACTTATTTTCTCTGAGTAAAAAGGTCCCTAAGAAACAAAGATATGGGTTTCAGTAACAGCAGCAGCTATAACTACTGTGTGCCAGGCCTGGTTTGGGGCATTTGATGTTTTTTAGCTCCATCAGTATCATATTTACTGTGCTGTGCTAACACAGGGCCTTCTATAGAAACTTGAGAAATATTTGTCAGATGAGGTAAATGGAATTTCCTGTAAATATATGAGTCTTTAAATCATTCAATGTCACTCTATAAAAACCCAGAGAAGAACTATCCTTTAGAATTTAGTGCTAGGAAAACATTTATTTCCCCTGAGGAACAGGTATGCTATAAATGAGAACCACAAACCTGATCATGCTGCCTTTTTCCCCCCCTTTCACATTCACCAATCTATGTATCAAGTCTGAAAGTCTTTTCTTTTTTCTTTTTAAAGATTTTATTTACTTACTTTTAGAGAGAGGGGAAGGGAGGGAGAGAGGGAGAGAAACATCAGTGTGTGAAAGATACCAGTTGCCTCTCACAAGTCCCCTGAGCAGGGACCTGGCCTGCAACTCAGGCATGTGCTCTGTGGGAATTGAACCAGTAACCTTTCAGTTCACAGGCTGGTGCTCAATCCACTGAGCCACACCAGCCAGGGCTGAGAGACTGTTCTTTAATCACAATGTCTGTAATGACTTTTGTGGAGTGTTGGTGTAGTTTTTTTGTTTCCTTCCAATTTAAAAAATTTTGTTGATCTCTCTCTTTTTAAATTAATTAACTAATTTAGTTTTAGACAGGGGGACGGGAGGAAGAAAAAGAGGGAGAGAAACATCATTTGGTTGCCTCTTGTCCATGCCCCGACCGGGGGCCAAACCTGTAACCTAGGCATGTGCCCTGACCAGGAATCAAACACTTGACCTTTTGCTTTGTGGTACGACACTCAACCAACTGAGTCACACCGGTAAGGGCTCTCTCTTTTTGGTGATGGTTTGTTGTAAGCAGTTTAAATCTATTGTGGAAAAAGATGATGTATAAAAGTTAGAAAATGGAATTCTTCAGATAGTTGCCTCACCATCAAGTGCCATTTTCCCTTAGTTGCTAGGGAACACAAAGCCTTTTTGATTCAGGAGGGAATCCCTATGCCACAAGGCAGGTGAGGGTTAGTTCTCAAGTCACTGAGGCTCATGGGAGGTCACAGTAGGTTATAGTTATATTTGGAGGAGAGGAAAAAAGGAAGCACTTAATATGCGTTAGCAATTAGTATGAATACTATTAGTGTTATTTATTGTACTTCAGCTAGAGCAGAGTGAATGCTGAAAGGAGAAACTTAGGTTGAATTGATAGACCTCAGCTTTTTAGGCAGATCTGTAGATGTCAGTTAAGTAGACACATGGAGAAAGCTGCTTCCACAGTGTTGGAGTTGAACTTCACTCATCACCCACCCACCCAAAGGGTATGCTTTAAATAGGAAACACATCACCATACAGTCCTCCCCCAAAATCTTTGTTTTTTAAGACAGAAGTTTAATTCTAGCTGTCAGAGTATGCTATCAGCTGAGAATTTTCAGAAAACACAGAAATGAAATGAATTAAAAACAAGCATAAACAAAATAAAAGAGAAGTCCGTATATTACAACTTCGAACACTTACGCCTTTTGGACAGCATTGGCCTCAGGCCTCTGCATGTGCTCAGCCCAGGAAGCTCTGAGAGCACCCAGGGTCACATTCCTTGGCTCTGGGTCTGTGAAAACAGAGAGCATCCTTCATCAGCAAAGGACAACAGTCAATGATCCCAAAGGCAGGTAAATGTCTCCCTGGTAAGTCCTCAACAGCATGCAGATTAAAACAGTGAGATATGTTATATCTAGGAAATTAGCAAATCTGCAGTTATCACTGCTGGAACATGGCAAATGACATTAAAATTAGTAAGACCCTTTGGGAAAGTGATTTGACAGTATGTATCAAGAACCAGAAAGATTTCTGGTCTTTGATTAGGATTCTCACTCCTGGATATTTATCATAAAGAAATAGTTCAAAGGGAGAAATAGCTTTTTGTACCAACTTATCTATTACAAAATTATTATTAATAGTAAAAACATAAAAACAGCCCAATAATGGGAGATTAGGAAAGTAATTTATGATGCATTAATTTGACACTTAAAATTATGGTTATGAGATAAATAAGCAATATGAAAAATATGATATAATGACAAATAAAAATGTAAACTATAGACTAGTATGTTAGAATTCTGTAAAATATGTATTTAGATAAATAAGGTCTGGAGGAGAAAATAGAAAAAAATATGTTAGATTGGGAGGTTTATGCATGTTTATATTTTTCTTAAAACCCCAGTGTGGTTTGACATTGAAAGAAAATTGATTAAAAAAACACAAATTTTGTCCTGTGAGGAAGGCGTATGCAGGTCACACAGTTGGCTCTCTTTGCTGAGGCCTCTGAATACCACACTGGGTAGCTCTTTGAGAAGAATCTCTAGACTAAGACTTCACATTGGACTAGGATACCTTTTATCTTAGTTTCTTTAAACAATTTTTAAATTATGGAAGGTATATTTCATTGCAGAAAATTTGGAAAACACAAAAAAGCATAAAGAAGACACCCCCACCAACACATAATTATTAGGATGACAAAAATTAAAACACTGACTATACAAGAGCTGACAAGGACATGAGGAACTGGAACTCTCATACTCTGCTGGTTGGAATGTAAAATGGTACAACTACTCAGGAAAATAGTTTGACAGTTTTTTAAAAAACTAAATATTATATATACCATATCATCTACCCATTATACTCCTAGGTACTTTATGAAATGAAAGCATATGTTCATACAAAGACTTGTACACAAACGTGCATAGCAGCTTTCTTTTTAATAGACGAAAACTTGCAACAGACCATATGTCCATCAACAGGTGAATAGACAAACAGACTGGTGTATACATACAATGTAATACTACTCAGCAGTGAGAAGGAATAAAGCATCAACACACTCAACAACGTGGGTGAATCTCAAAAGAATTATGTGGTGAAAGAATTAAGACAGAGAAGAGCACATATGGTATGATTCCATTTACATAAAATTCTGGAAAATGTAAACAAATCTATAGTGACTGAAAGCAGATCAGTGATTGGGGATGAGAGAGGCAGGAGAGGAAGAGCATGAGGAAAAGTTGGGGAGGGATGAATGTTTTATTCTTGATTGTGGTAATGGTTTCATGGGTGTATACATGTATCAAAACTCATCTAGTAAATCTTAAAAGTTCTCCACAGAAGAAAAAAATTTTGTTAACTATGTGAGCTGATGTACATTAACTAAACTTATTGTGGTAATCATTTTACAATATATACATGTGTCAAATCATGTTATATACCATAAACTAAAATAATGTTATATGTCAATTATATCTTAATAAAACTAGAAAAAACTCAAAATCATATCAATATTTAATGTTTCAATGAAATACAATTGATGGTTGAATAATTTTAGATCCTACCAAGTAATTATACAAAAAAGTAAGATCTAAGAAAAGTGAAGTTGATTGCATTAAAATCTTTGCAGAAAAATTAAATCATAATATTTAACACAAAAAGCATATCTAATTGTACAATTTAAATAGGTGCCATTTATGTATATCAATCGTCCCTTGATAAAGCTGTTAAAGCCTAACAAAATATATGTTAATACAATAAAGTGCATAAAACAGTGCTGGCACCTGGTAAAAACAAACAACAAAAAATGCCTTACCCATGATTGCTCTATCCTCATAAAATACTGCAAATATTTTCGCATATTTACCTTCATGCATGTATACAAATTATACAGTGTATATATAATTTTAATGTACTTTTATGTTATTAGAATGTACTCTATCATAAATATTCTTAAAATATTTTAATAGCAGCACAGCATTTCATCATCTGGATGTACTATAATTGACTAAAACCAAACATGTAAGTTTTGAAATTCAGATTGTTTCAATTTTTTAAAAACTATGAAGCACTTTGCATAGTATATCTCTGAAAGGAATGTTTTTGATTATTAAAAGACTTACTTTTTGTCCACATCTATGAGTATTAAGGGATGTATACAGTCTTTAAGGAACAATGTCTACTGCTGAATTGTTCCCCAGAAAATTTGTATCAATTTACAGTCCAAGAAAATGGTCATTTCTTCCTTCATTTATCATGAAATCCTTACTATGCCAGCATTGTGTTAGGTTCTGGGAATAGTGAGTAGGCTGGACGCACACCCTGGGCTCAGGGAGCTTAAGGGCTCATGGGGGAGGTGGATGTTAACACCAAACAAAACAAAACTAAAACTAGAAAAAAACTTTTTGAAAGTCACACTCTAATATTGAATCCCCATTTTCTCTCATTGTCTTTGAGCAACAGATTCTTGCACAAATTAATTTATTTCTCCTCAATTTTATTTAAAGGTATTTTATTTAAAAAAATTAAAAGAAAAAGTTCTGTTATCCTACTAGCATCATTCTCTTAACATGCAGTTAATCCGTTCTTCCATGTTCAGTTATTGTCCAGTGCCCCCCTTTCTGCCCCGCCCCCACCCCAGGGCCTCTTTTCATCTTGGGCTCTCTTTTGTCATTCCTGAACATTAAGGGTGACATGCACTGTCTCACACGCCAACCTTTAGACTTTAGTGGGGACAAAACTGTTAATGCACAAAGTAGTTGAAGAAACTGAGAAACTGATTGAGGCAGTATCTTGGAATTTGTTTTGCCCTGAATAATTTGTAGTATTAACAGAACGTGGGAGCTGATTATGGTATTTTCATGATAAGAGGGATTCTGTGAGGGTTTCTTTAAACATGGCTGGCTCAGAAAAAGCTGTCTCATTGGACATTCACTGCCCTTCACAGCTTTTCGAACTTTGGGACAGGGCATGACTGGACCAGCAGAGGGCGCGTTTGTATTGACCAAAAGCTGAGGTTCTACCTTAGTGTAATTTCACCGTTTTGATTAGAATTCAAACTGTCAGTTTTGGGATGTGAACCATAGAAGGGTGATTTATTCTTCTCTAGTAAAATAATCTGATATTTAGGAAGTACTGAAATATAGCAAGGCAGTAGTTTGAATAATACTTACAACTTTTAATTGTTTTTTTAAATAATTTATTTATTTATTTTTAGAGAGAGAGGAAGGGAGGGAGAGAAACATTCATGTGTGGTTGCCTCTTGCACACCCCTGCTAGTGGGGACCTGGACTGCAACCCAGGCATGTGCCCTGACTGGGGATCTAACTGTGAGCCCTCTGGTTTGCAGGCCGGCATTCAATTCACTGAGCCACACCAGCTAGGTTAACTTTCTTTTCCTTTTCTTTCTTTCTTTCTTTCTTTCTTTCTTTCTTTCTTTCTTTCTTTCTTTCTTTCTTTCTTTCTTTCTTTCTTTCTTTCTTTCTTTCTTTCTTTCTTTCTTTCTTTCTTTCTTTCTTTCTTTTCTTTCTTTCTTTCTTTCTTTCTTTCTTCTTCTTCTTCCTTTCCTTCCTTCCTTCCTTCCTTCCTTCCTTCCTTCCTCCCTTCCTTCCCTTCCTTCCCTTCCTTCCCTTCCTTCCCTTCCTTCCCTTCCTTCCCTTCCTTCCCTTCCTTCCCTTCCTTCCCTTCCTTCCCTTCCTTCCCTTCCTTCCCTTCCTTCCCTTCCTTCCTTCCTTCCCTTCCTTCCCTTCCTTCCCTTCCTTCCCTTCCTTCCCTTCCTTCCCTTCCTTCCCTTCCTTCCCTTCCTTCCCTTCCTTCCCTTCCTTCCCTTCCTTCCCTTCCTTCCCTTCCTTCCCTTCCTTCCCTTCCTTCCCTTCCTTCCCTTCCTTCCCTTCCTTCCCTTCCTTCCCTTCCTTCCCTTCCTTCCCTTCCTTCCCTTCCTTCCCTTCCTTCCCTTCCTTCCCTTCCTTCCCTTCCTTCCCTTCCTTCCCTTCCTTCCCTTCCTTCCCTTCCTTCCCTTCCTTCCCTTCCTTCCCTTCCTTCCCTTCCTTCCCTTCCTTCCCTTCCTTCCCTTCCTTCCCTTCCTTCCCTTCCTTCCCTTCCTTCCCTTCCTTCCCTTCCTTCCCTTCCTTCCCTTCCTTCCCTTCCTTCCCTTCCTTCCCTTCCTTCCCTTCCTTCCCTTCCTTTCTTCCTTCCCTTTCTTTCTTTCTTTCTCTTTCTTTCTTTCTTTCTTTCTTTTCTTTCTTTCTTTCATAGAAGCTGTAAAATACAGGGTCTGGCACAAATAACACCCCTTTTTATGTGACAGTAATCTATACCAAATCTTTTATTACAAAATCATAAGCATGTAATTCTGTAACATAACAATGTCACACTCAAGTACACTATAAGACGTTTGAGGTGAAATGCTCAAGTTGCTGTCCATCTTTTGTGAGACATTCACGTACCCTCCAACCACACTCAATGGTGTTACTTCTGATGGACCCTGTATTTTAAGAATGCAGAGTGTAGAAAAAATACTGCATAATGATAATCCATGTACTTACCACTTAGTTTTGTGAAATCTTAACATGTTGCCATATTTGATTCACATTTTACCCCAAAAAACCCATTTCAGAAATAGTCCGAGACTTCACTCGATCCCATACAATGCCATTTCCCTCACTCTCCCCCAGCAGAACCATTCTCCTAAACTTGGTATCTACCAGTTGACAGGGTTCAGAACATGCTATTCCAAAATATGGCACACTGGCTATTTTAAGCTGAAGGAACTTGAGAAATGGCAGGCACTGATAGGACTCTCTCACCTCCCTGTTCTCCCCTGAAGCAGGTCACAAAAACCCTCATATGAGGGGTACCCTCCCTTCAGCACAGGAGTATTCTTGTCTCTGAAGACAGCTCCTTCTTTCCTAATTGTTTTTTTTTTTTTAATTTATCCCCTCCCCTGTTGTATAATGCCACTTTTGCCATATATGAGTGCATTTCCCCCCACTGGATTCTCTATTCTCTTCTGTTAATCCCTAAGCAATATGACTTAGCTTTAAAGTAATTTTTGATATTTTGTTGGGAAAACTCTTCCACTTTGCTTTTCTTCAAAACTGTATTGGCATTTTTGACCCTTCTTTATGCCTTTTGGAATCAACTTACCATGTTCCATCAAAAACCTTGTGGGGGCATTTTAAAAATTGGAATTACATTCAATTTATGGATTAATTTAGGGAAATTGTCATCTTTATGATAGTGAATCTTCTTATGTATGAACATTATATACAGCACTGATATGTATAATGTTATATTTATTTATTTTTTAATATATTTTATTGATTATGTTATTACAGTTGTCCCATTTCCTCCCCTTTATTCCCCTCTGCTCTGTGCACCCCCTCCCACCTGCATTCCCCGCTTTAGTTCATGTCCATGAGTCATATATATAAGTTCTTTGGCTTCTACATTTCCTACACTTTCTTAACATCCCCCTGTCTATTTTCTACCTACCATTTATACTACTTATTCCCTGTACCTTTTCCTCCTCTATCCCCACCCACTCCCCCACTGATAACCCTCCATGTGATCTCCATTTCTGTGATTCTCTTCCTGTTCTAGTTGTTTGCTTAGTTTGTTTTTGTTTTTGTTTTAGGTTTAGTTGTTAATAACTGTGAGTTTGTTGTCATTTTACTGTTCAAATTTTTGATCTTTTTCTTAGATAAGTCCCTTTAACATTTCATATAATAAGGGCTGGGTGATGATGAACTCCTTTAACTTGACCTCATCTGGGAAGCACTTTAGCTGCCCTTCCATTCTAAATGATAGCTTTGCTGGATAGAGCAATCTTGGAGTAGGTCCTTGCCTTTCATGACTTGGGATACTTCCTTCCAGCCCCTTCTTGCCTGCAAGGTTTCTTTTGAGAAATCAGCTGACAGTCTTATGGGAACTCCTTTGTAGGTAACTGTCTCCTTTTCTCTTGCTGCTTTTAAGATTCTCTCCTTATCTTTAATCTTGGCTAATATAATTATGATGTGTCTTGGTGTGTTCCTGCTTGGGTCCAACTTCTATGGGACTCTTTGAGCTTCCCGGACTTCCTGGAAGTCTATTTCCTTTGCCAGATTGGGGAAGTTCTCCTTCATTATTTGTTCAAATAAGTTTTTAATTTCTTGCTCTTCCTCTTCTCCTTCTGGTACCCCTGTGATTCAGATGTTGGAACATTTCAAGATGTCCTGGAGGTTCCTAAGCCTCTCCTTGTTTTTTTGAATTCTTATTTCTTCATTCTGTTCTGGTTGAATGTTTCTTTCTTCCTTCTGGTCTGAGTCCTGGTTTCCTTCTCATCACTATTGGTTCCCTGTACATTTTCCTTTATTTCACTTTTCATAGCCTTCATTTTTTTCCTCTAATTTGTGACCATATTCAACCAATTCTGTGAGCATCCTGATTACCAGTGTTTTGAACTGTGCATCTGATAGGTTGGCTATTTCTTCATCGCTTAGTTGTATTTTTTCTGGAGCTTTGATCTGTTCTTTCAATTGGGCCATTGTTTTGTCTTGGCATGCCTGTTACATAGTAAGGGGAGGAACTTAAGGTGTTCACCAGGGCAGGGCAACCCATGTGGCTGTGTTGTGATGCTGTATGGGGGGGAGGAGTCCGATAGGGAACAATGGCACTTGCTCTGCTCTCTGCCGGTTTTCAGTCACTTCCCCTACTGCCCACAATCAAAGTGGGTCCTTCTGGTGCTGATTCCCGGGTGGGTGGGATGTGTACATTTTAGGACCCTGTGGGTCTCTCCAACGACCTCTCCTGTGAGGCTGGGAGTTTCTCCTGCTGCTGCCTCAACCCCCACAGGTGTTTTCAGTCAGAGGTTTGAGGCTTTATTTCCCGGCGCTGGAGCCCTGGGTTGTGTGGTCTGTCTCCATCCCCAGTTGTTCCTCCTGGTTTATCTGCGTGTGAATGTGGGACCGCCAGCCCCACAATATGCCCCCTTTCTGGGTCCACCAGCTGCGTCCTTACTGGGAGTCTTCTCTATCCAGCTGCCCATCTCTGCCCCTCCTACAGGTCTGGATGAATGTTTCTTCTTTAACTCCTTGGTTGTTGGACTTCTATACAGTTCAATTTTCTGTCAGTTCTGGTTGTTTGCTTAGTTTGTTTTTGTTTTTTTTTTAGGTTTAGTTGTTAATAACTGTGAGTTTGTTGTCATTTTACTGTTCATATTTTTGATCTTTTTCTTAGATAAGTCCCTTTAACATTTCATATAATAAGGGCTGGGTGATGATGAAAAGTTTAAAAACTTTTTTGTTTTTAAATTTGTTTTTGTTCTTCTTTCGGTTGTTTGAAAACTACCTACAATGTAGGTAGACGCAGTGTGTCTACCTATGCCTCCATCTTGGCCGGAAGTTCTATAATGTTATATTTAAAAACTACACTTATCCGCCTTCCTACATAAACTGCACCACTGGATAATTAAATAGTAAAAGGGGACAGGTTTCTTTTAGTAAGAGTTTCTCAAGTCATAAGTGAAGAAAGAATGATAGAATTTCAACATCACTATTTTGTAGCCTCTCATGAATGAATGGGTCTGTAGCTGCTGTCATCATGCGGAGAGAAGCAGATACTATGTCTCCTGATGGGAGAACACAGTGACCTGCATGCCAAAAGGAAAAACCAAACCTGAGTAGGGTCTCTAGGCCTAAGCACTGACTTAAAGGAAATACTATAGGAGAGAGAAACGTGAAACTACACCATAAGGATGCAATCGGCAAAATCTAGAATGTAGGAAACTCACAGGTCACGTGACCTGATTTCCTAAAAGTAAACTAAAAGGTGGGGAGCAGAAGAAATGGAGGGAAACTTATAAATTAAATAAGACTTAAAGGTCATATCAACCCATTGCAAACAAATTCTAAAACAATTGTAATAATTGTGAAACAATTAGTACATTAAAAAACTGATTAAATATTCAACGATATTAAAGAATACTTCTAATTCTTAGGTGCAATAGTGATCATGCTATGGTTATGTCAAAAGAGTCTTTTCTTATCTTTTAGAGATATATACTTAAGTGTATATGGGTAAAAAATATGAGCCTGGAATTTGTTTCAAAATAATGTGGAAAGGAGGAAGGAGTTGGGAAAGTAGGTGAATAACATTGGCCAGGAGATAGGGACATGAAATTCATCGTACTGCTCTGTACACTTTTGTGTTGTTTGGAGCTTTCCATAATAACAGTTATGGAAACAATTACATTATAAATCATGCTTGATGTTTTAAAACACTATTTTCCCCACAATTGATTTTTATTTAGCAATCTATATTTAGTCATCTTGCTGATTGTTTTTGTCTTTTAATGGTTTGTCTTTTAATAGCTTATCTGTAGAGGCCCTCAGATTTTCTATATTAAGTAATACTATTGTCTGGGAATAATGACAGTGTTATTTCCTCCTTTCTATCCTTTTATTTTTCCTTTCTTTTGCTTTCCCTACTGTGCTGGTACAATGTTGAAATAGAAACAATGAGAGAGGGCATCCTTATCCTAGTCCTGTCTCTAAAAAGAATGCATCTAAAGTTCTCCCATTGAAATGTGATGTTTACTGCAAGTTTTTGGTAGATACTCTTTATCAAAATCAGGAAGTACTCATCTAGTCCTGGTTTGATAAAAGGTGAATTTTATAAATTTATTTTTCTTCTTTCATCCACTGAGATGACCCTAAGGTTTTTCCCCTTTAATCTCTTGATGTGAATTACATAAACAGATTTTCCATACACATATATGTTTAAGGATTTATATATATAAGCTTAAGAATTTAATTGGCTAATATTTTATTAGAAGTCTTACATCTTTGATTATAAATGAGATTGTCTATAAATTTCCTTTCTTATGTTGTCCTTGTCTCTAGTTTCAACTGCTTTTGGTTTTGTTAGAAATGAGCTTTACTTCATGGAAGGCAAAGAGAATTTTCAGGATCAAGGGGCAACAGCTGTGTTCTGGGATTCTGGGGACTTCCCTGGGGTTACCACCCTGAGCTGAGTGGAGTGAGCCAGAAACATTCTTAAGGAGGCACCACTTCCCATACTGGAGGATAATTCTAAAATACTTTCCCCAAAGAAAAATAAAGCAGTAACAGAGCATGTAGGTCATGTAGGTTGCTAAGAACTAGCAAAGTATTCTGAACCCAGTACCGTGGCTCCAGATAGCAGAGGGCGACAGTGTTCAGTGACTGTGCAGGCCTCACATGGACCAACTTGCAAAGCAAGAAGCTCTGACCAACATCATGAGGTGACAGTTTGCAGAGGTACCACCTTCCAGTCTGTAGATTCTGGGGCAGTGGCACCACCTCAACTTCTGGACACACACTGCCGGTCTCCCTGTTTTCTCTACACCTTTAAGAGACACTTTTGCGACACTGGCTACCCCTCACCTTGTTGCACAGGTTGAGCAGTCACTATACTTGTTTATTCTGGAGCTGTTTGCTCCTGGAGCCAGGGACTGCCCCTGAGGAAAGGCCTTGAAAATGAAACTAAATCGAACTAAACACACACACTGAGTAGAGACTTGGATTACCTTGATGTTAATAATTGGCTGTAATTTTGCATAATTGTCTTGGCTTCTAGACCTCAGCTTCCTTTATCTATAATATAAAAGAGCGGGGTTGGGGGGAGAGAAGTGGATGAAAGAAAGTGGAAGGATTAGCCAAATAACATATATGTATGACCCATGGATATGGACAATGATGTGGGATTGCCTGGGAGAGGGGAGGGGGAAGTCAGGGGAGGGGACAAAAGGAGACAAAGTGGGGTCAAGTATAATAGCATAAATGATAAAAGACAATAAAAAAATAAAAGAATTTCTAGAAATCTTAAATAATCTCCCAGATTCATGCTGGCTTAAAAAATTTCTGCCATAATTTTGTGATGTTTCCGACTTTGTACCTATTTCCTAATCAGAAACATGTGAATGGAGTTACAACTCTTTTAAAAAGCCAACAGTACTCTAGCTGGTGTGGCTCAGTGGATTGAGCACTGGCCTGCAAACTAAAAGGTCACTCACTGGTTTGATTCCAGTCAGGGCACATGCCTGGGTTTCGGGCCAGGTTCCCAGTTGGGGCATGCGAAAGGCAACCAATCAATGTTTCTCTCACACATTGTTTCTCACATAATGTTTCTTTCCCTTTCTTTCTCTCTCCTGCCAACCCCCCTCTGAAAATAAATAAATAAATAAAATCGACCCCCCCCCAACCCAATGGCATGGAGCCATAGAAGCCTACGTTCATATCTCAGCTGCTTCACCCGCTGGCTGCACCTTGGGTAGGTTACCTAACCCCTCTGAGCCTCATTTCCTCATGTGTGAAAGAGGGGTAATATACTTCACCTCGTAAGATTTTGGAGAGAATAAAATGAGATAAACTAGTATATAACCTTTCACAGAAGGCAGAGATTGATAAGGCTGCTTTGTTAAGATTGAGTCTGCTGCCCACACCTGGACTTAAATGAAAAAGGATTACATAGAGAACTCAATCATTCCCCTAAGAGCAAGCTCCACCCCACTGAGACTGATTTGGAAAGTAAAGGAATCATTGTCTTATCAAGTTAGAACAAGTCTCTCCTGACAAAGTGAAATTTATAGCTACTAAAATTAAAGTTTTTCACTTCTAGTCAAGATGGCAGTGTAGGCAGACATGGCTCACATCTTCACACAGCTACATCAAAATTACAACTAAAATATAGAGTAACCATCACTCAGAACCATCAGAAATGGAGCTGAATAGAAGTCTGACAATTATGGAATTAAAGAAACCACATCCATCCAGACTGAGCCGGCAAGCTGGTGCCATATCTGAGACTCCATCAAACTGGCTAACACTTGTTTGACCTGCCTTGGAGATCCCCAGAGATTCTGCCCCACCCAAGTTGCTTTTCTATATGAATGGCTGGTCTTGGCTCATGCTTCACAACTTCCTAAATCCTATCAAACAAGGAACAGTGGGCTTCGGTGAGCCCCAGGCCCAGGACTAGCAATAGCCAACCTAGATTCACAGCTTGGCTTCACCTGGAAATCTCCAAGCCCAGCACAAGTAGCAGCCATCTTAGATTTCTTTATAGCTCAAGCAGGGTGGCTCTGGGCAAAACACAGGTGGGGGCAGACCTTGGCCTGCACCTCCTGGGAAACCACAGGGTCAGCACACCCAGTGGACAGCTACAGACCAAGTCAGGGTGCCACCACCCTGCCCCTACACAACTGATCCTCCACAGAGGGTGGAGGTTGGTGGTAAGTTGTCAAGCCAATCCTTGCAGCTGACTAGCCTGGGTAAATCTCTCCCATTGATTCTGCTAATAGTCACCAAGGCTCAACTACAAGAGGAGGATATACTCAGAACACATGAAGGGTGTACCTTGTACCCAGCTTGGATGATAGGGGAGGCTGTGCCACTGGACCCTACAGGACACCTACATTAGGTCACACTTGGAAGGCAACTCTACCTAATATATAGAAACAAACAGGGAGGCTGCCAAAATGAGGACACAAGCATGGCCCAAATGAAAGCACAAATCCAAACTCCAGAAAAAGAACTAAACAACAAGGAGATAAGCAATCTGTCAGATACAGAGTTCAAAACACTGTTTATAAGGATGCTCAAGGAACTTAGTGAGGACCTCCATAGCATAAAAAAAATTCAGTCAGAAATGAAGGATACACTAATTGAAATAAAGAGCAATTTACAGGGAATCAACAGTAGAGTGAATGAAGCTGAGAATCAAATCAATGATGTGGAACATAAGGAAGCAAAAAACAACTAATCAGAACAACAGGAAGGAAAAGGAATCCAAAAAAATGAGGCTAGTATAAGCAGCCTCTGGAACTTCCAGAGGTCTAACATTCACATCATAGGGGTGCCAGAAGGAGAAGAGAAAGAGTAAGAAATTGGAAATCTATTTAAAAAAATAATGAAAAAAACTTCCCTAATTTGGTGAAGAAAGTAGACATGCAAGTCCAGGAAGCACAGAGTACCAAACAAGATGGATGCAAAGAAGCCCGCTCCAACACACATCATAATTAAAATACTGAAGGTTAAAGATAAAGAGAGAATCTTAAAAGCTGCAAGAAAAAAGAAGTTAGTTACCTACAGGGGAGTTCCCATAAAAATGTCAGCTGATTTCTCAAAAGAAATTTTGCAGGCTAGAAGGAACTGGCAAGAAATATTCAAAGTCATGAAAAGCAGGGACCTACAGCCAAGATTGTTCTACCCAGCGAAGCTATGATTTAGAATCAAAGGGAGATAATGAACTTCCCAGACAGGAAAAAACTAAATGAGTTCATCATTACCAAACAATTATTATATGAAATGTTAAAGGGACTTATTTAAAAAGAAGATCAAAATTGTGAACAGTAAAATGGCAAAAAATACAAATCTATCAACAATTGAATCTAAAAAACAAACTAAGCAAACAAGAAGAACAGAGACAGAATCATGGATACAGAGAATGGTTTGATGGTTGCCAATGGGAAGGGGGTGTGGGAAAATGAGTGAAGAGGTGAGGGGATTAAGAAGTACAAATAGGTAGTTACAGAATAGCCATGGGGATGTAAAGTACAGCATACGAAATGGAGTAGCCAAAGAACTTATATGCATGATCCATGGGCATGAACAATGGTGGGGGGATTGCCTGAGGGAGTGTGGGTTGCTGGGTGGAGAGGGGGCAAAGGGGGAAAAATCAGGACAACTGTAATAGCATAATCAATAAAATATAATTAAAAATATTAATGTTTTTCAGAAATAGACTAATAGCTAACCTTTAATTTGCTCTTACTCTGCATCAGGTACTCATAAGCACATTACACGTATTGACAACTCCTCTATGTCACAACCACCCCATCAGATAAGTGTTGTTAGTATCCCCATTTTACAGATGATGAAAAAAATGCCAGAGAAGTTCAATAATAACTTTTTCAAAGTTACACAGTTAGTAATCCCTAACTATACAGATGGTGGAGCAAAGATTTGAACCCAGGGACTCAGGCTTGATAAGCAGTACTCTTGATCACAGTAATGCTGCTTAAACAGTGCCCTCCAATCCCCTACAGCCATTGTTTTTAAAAGATTTGAAATCCTTTTTAAACATTAGCATTTATCATTCAGGACAGGTAAATGGTTTCTTTAATTTTCTGCAGTGATAATTTTGCTGCATTGAAGACTGTGAATAACCTTTATGGAACTCAGCTGCAGCTTGTCCCTCTGTAATGAGACAGGTAATCTGTGTTGCCTGACTTGGCCATTGCTTAGATTTGACCATGTTCTGTACTGCCTAAAACCCCTATTGCAGTTGGCCAAGACCTGAGAGGCTTGTCAGTGTTCACATTCTACACATTCATGATTTACGATGTCAAAGATCTGAGGACTGGAGCATGTTTCCCTGGCTGTTGTCACTCAGTTTTGAAAATGGAGGTGTCAGAATACCTATGTTAGTGGAAACCTTGCTTAACAGCTTGAACAAACCTACGGATTGGGTTTCATGACCCAATAACCTTCATGATATTTTATTGTCTGATGTCCAGAAGGACTAAAATCTTTTAAAATGAGTATAAAAATTATTTTTGCCTAGAATGTCAAGTGAAAGTAAATGTAAGAGATGTAAATAGAAAAATATCAAGTTTAGGGTGAAATCCCAAATCCATGACTTTGCACATTTATCTCCAATGAGCTCCTATGGTCTCTCTCCCCCATGAGGGTCCAGATGCCATAGGGAGAGTCGTGGTATCATTTTAGATTGGTAATCATAGTGATATCCAACTCAAGATTAATATTCATTAGAGGACTATTGTATATGAATTACTTCATTTATTCCTCAGGCAACCTCATGAGGGGAGTAATGTTTTTAGCTTCAGTTGAGGGCACTGAGGCACAGAGAAGTTAAGGTGCAGGTAGTCCAACTCCAGAGCCCATGTTCTCCAGTCAGCTTCTCAGATCACTGCTGCCGGCCTAAACAGAGCATCTTATGTGACTTAGAGAGGGTGCCTCAGTAGGAGGACCAGGTGGGAACAGGAGCCCCTTCTGGGTAGATGTACCCAGGCTGGGAATATGGCTTAGGGGGCTGAGCAGGATTTCAGCCTGTATTTGCTCCCTCTGTTGAATGCCTTTGTACAGCAAAGTACAAGCACAATTCTGGCTGGCCTGCCCTGCATCCCCTCCTTGAGAACTCAAGAGTTTCTCACACAGGTTTCCACTACTGCAAGAAGCAACGAGGATACAGAACAGCTCTGCTTTCTGGGCCTAGCCACTTGTAGCATGACACAGTAGCTTGCCCAGGCACCCCCAGGGAAGAGCTTGGTGTCTGGCTCAGGGTCTGGGAATAAGAACTATGCCAGTTCTGGGCCCAGTAGTTCCTGGAATCATCATCATTATCAAATGGAGCATCATTTTTGGAGGAAGCCATACTCAAGTATCTCTGGCCACCTAGAGCTATGGGCTGTAGCTCTGGCCACCTAGAGCTATGGGCTGGGTCTCTAAAGATGCTGTTCCCCCATCTGTTGGAATATTATCCCTTCAGGCAGGGAACCTCAGCTCTTTCATCTGCGTATCCAAGGCCCTGTGAAAGCAGGAGAAACAGAAAGGTGGAAGTGCCTGTGGGGCCTTTTTGTAACGCCCCCAGAGTCTCCACTCTCTTCCATCCATTTGCAGTCACTAAGAACACATCAGAGTCAGAACTTGGCACTTTGGTCTGTCTTCTGATTTTCCAACCCACAACCTGAGGGAAATGGAAGTCATTCCCCATTAACATCTATAAGAGGGGCAAACTTCATCTGACAATTATCATGATAAGATTATAAAATCCAACCCAGCTGTCTCTACCTTGGGTGTCTTGATGGTTTTCTCTGAGGGGTCCTCCTGGTTCTTCATAATAGTCCAGTTCATCTTTACTTTCCTATTCGGTTAACACACAACAAAAGTAATTAAGACAAAATTAGTGCAAATACTCCTGTGGTCCATGCCTTTTGGGAGAAGGGAATACAATTTTCTTAGTTGTTTCTTAGTTGTTTCCTTTGTCAACTTAGTTTAACTTAAGTGGCCAAGAAGTGTGACTAGCCATAAAAAGCTAGACGGCCTAGCCACAGCGTTGAGCGCTGTTAGGTTCTTAGTCGTCCTCTTGTGGCAGGCTTGTCCGATTCATCTGTGCTCGGCTCAGTGCCTGGTGTTCATAGGTATTAACAGGGATGGGGTGGGGGTAAGAGGGTTTGGGGTGTCAGGGAGAACGTCCCAGGCAAAGGCCAACTGTTGGAAGGAAGCAGGGTACTGCCAAGGACTTGAGGGAGGACCAGTGTGTAATGAGAGCAGAGACTGAGAGAAGTGAGAAGTGTGGGGAGGAATCAGATCTCCTAGACCTTGCAGGGAGGGTAAGGACTTTGGTCTTTATCTTGGGAACACAGGGAGGGCACTGAGGGTTTAAAGTAGGGGAGCAAAAGAATGAGATTGGCCTTTTGTGGAGTTTCCTGGATTATCACAGATTGGGTATTTTATCACATTTAATCCCCTCTTCCTTCTTTCTCTGAGTCACACAAACTGCTTGCAATCCCACTGTCCAGAAGTCTACATAACAGTGCTTCGCAATCCTGGCTGCATATTAAAACTCTTCATGGAGCTTTAAAAAATATGATTCCCAGGACCTAACCCCAAACATTAAAATCAGACTTTCTGAAGATGAGACATTTTTAAGTCTTCTTGGGTGATTCTAACATGTAGCCAGGATAGAGAATCACAAGTCTCTTTAGTAGCCAAAGAGATGTGGCAGGTAGAGTCAGGGACCCAAGTAAAGCTCTGTGTGTCTGATGACGCCAGCTCTTGGCCTTTGTAACCTGGATCTCTGATTAATCCACAGCTTCTTTTCAGCTGTAGAGAAGGAATCTGTTGTGGAGGCCCCGGGAGTCTCTCCTGGAACTTCTTTTAGTGACTATCAGTTTTTCACTTTATTATCAAATATCCAAGCTGCTTTGGGAAGAGACAATTAATTATCTGCTAATTTGTTTGACATTCTCTTCTCACTTAGTGGCTTTTTACCCTGCATGTTTCTCACTTGTTAACTTCGTGTTTGTAGCTGATGAGCTATTCTGACATAAAAAAGCTAGAGCAAGCAGTTAAGTAATTTTCTTGGTTTTGTACTTATTTTGGAGACAAAGCAGATTTGGCCTAATGCAGTAAAAAATTCATCCCTGATAAATGGAAAGGTATTTAAAAAATTATTGCAGGAAAAAATTGCCTCAGTCATAGTAAACTGCTAAATTAGAAAACTGGAAAGAAGGTAAATTTTTTAAAAAGTCTGTTTGTAAATCCTTTTAATCTAACAGGAAATTGGATGAAAAGGGAGAAATGAGTTTCCTCCTTTGAAAGAATACTGACGCCAAAAGGATAAACCTTGAATCTTAACAACATACAGCTATGAATCTTCAGGGGCAAGAAATATTCTCATGTCACAGATGGGAAGATGGAGGAAGAGAGAGTCAGGGATTTGGAAAGAATCTTTTGGTGAGTCCCTGTTAGAAAAAGAAATAGTCTTAATTTAAAATTTTGTCTGTTGATTAGAAAAGTGTCAAAAAAAATCTATCATTTTTACATATATGAACACACATGTGAAATGACTAAGGTCATTCATTTCAACAGATGGGAAACAACCATGATATTCCATTGACAAACCAGTCACAGTGATTCATACAAATACAATGGGACACTGTGCAGCTGTTAAAAAGCATCTCTTTATGAATTAACACAGAAAGAACTCCAAGTACATTAAGTTAAAAAAGTAAGGCTGTGAACAATGTGTGTAATGTTGAAATGTGTATAAAGCATCTACCTATCTGTGTATGTGTCTATGTGCACTGGCTTACATATGCACATTACAACTCAGGAACTAGTAACAGTGGTGTCCCCAGGGAAGGGAACTCAGCAGCTGGGAGACACACCCTTTTAAACTTAAAAAAAAAAAAAAAATTAAACCTTCTGAGTATATTTTGGATTCAAAATTTGAATTAAAAACTAAAACTAAGCAAAATGTTATCTGTCACTTTTAATATTAGTTACAAATGCCATGGCTAAACTGAGTGATTGAATATTTGGTGAGTGAGTGAAACAAACTAAAGGGCTAAAAATTCAAACCCCAGCTCTCTTGTTCCAGTCAAGTCATTTCCTCTTCATCTGCTCATTCAGCTCGAGAACAACCGAGTGTCTCTTGTGTGCCAGGCACTGTGCTAGGCATTGGGGGCACTAAGCAGAAAGACCTATTTATAAGAAGCTCACTGACTTGAGGAAAAACAACAAGAAATCTCGATCACTGCAATGCAGTGTGATACTGTGACAGATTATGACAGGTTTCAGCAGGACCTCACCAGAGGTGAAGCTAAATTAGGCCTGGAAGGTTTGTTTACCAGTGGACCTGGTGCTACCTCTTGCGGAGAAGGGGAGGCAGGGCAGCCCAGCAGAGGGAGCAGCGTGTGCTGGTTAGGGGGTAGTTTGGTGTGTCTGCAGTGCATGGGCAGTGTGAATCAGACATGGGCCAGAGCTTACAGGTTGCAGTTTGGAGTTTTAAAAAAATTGCATGTTATATTTTTCTATTTATAAAAGAAATACATCTTTGATGCTGGGATTTAATTGGAAGGCTCATGGGGATGTGATAAGGAATTTCAGGCAAACCAGGGATCTGATGAAGCTGTATTTAGAGAGAGCACTGGCAGCAGTGTGGCATTGTGGGGCTGGGTAGGCAGAGGGTGGGTGACACTTTGTGAACACAAACTGCAGCACTAAAACCAGAGAGACAGCTGGGGTGTGGGTCTGGGAGCCCGACTGCGTGCACGGAAGTGCCAATTCCTGCTCTTCTTGCCTTACAGATCATGCACATTATTTAACCTCTGAGCCTTAGTTTCTTCCACGGACAGGGGCTGAGCCAGGTGACCTTAAGTTCTTATCTGTCCTTGGAGAACCGTACACTTGCCCTCTACCCTCACACACAGCACCCCATCTGAGCACGGTACTTCCTGGCCCCCGGCAGGCTTTTGTAAGGTACTGTGGGAAGGAAGGGGGAACATGGGGTGCAGGAGTCGGACATGGGGCTCCTGTCAGATGTGAGCCAGTTGCATGACCTGTAGTTTAACAACAGGTTCTGAAGCCAGAACAAACATGTACAATCAGTCTTCCCAGAACAGAATAGGCAGACTTCATCAGTATCAGGTATTGTAGGTTTCATGGCTTTGAATCCTAGCTCCCTCTGCTGCCAGTCTTGTCACCAGTCACCTTCTCATCTCACCAATCCTCAGTTTTCTCATCTGCTCAGTGGCAACCTGCACACTTAGCCTGGGGGGGTTGGAAAAATTAAATAAGGTTCAGTATGTGAGGGGCTTGGCTCTTACCAGGATCAATCAATGTTACTGTCTCCTTCATAAATAGAGTCCTTTATAGATGTGAACATTCTTTGAAAATTATTATTGCATATAACTCTTGCCTCACTGTTGAGAGACAGGTATGGAGGTCCCAGCATTATTATCTCTATTTTCCTAAAGAGGCAGTGGAGTCACAGGAGCGTTACAAAGTTACTCAGAGTCACTCCTGGTCTGATACTTGAATAGAGATAATAATCTACTTAGTCCTGGGCTTCTTTCTTTTGGAAATCGAATAGACCCAACACCCTGAATATTTTTCCTGGAAATATTATTATTCAAGTATCCTGGAATCATTGCATCTCAAAGCTTGTGATGCCCCTACAGATGCCCTGCCAGTGGCCAAGGAAGCAGTTTAAAGGACTCCAGGCCCTGGAACTTCTTTTCCGAGGGGGCTGCTCCATCTCTGGACAATGTCTGAAGCCAAACATCATTGTCCTCTTACTTCTACTCATTGAAATCCAAGCTGGCCCTCCCTGACATAACCATAGGACTCAGTGGCAGTGATAGTCATCTTCTGCCTGGTGAGATGTGCCCACATCTGCCTGCATGAGTAAAACCTGGGGCTGGCCCTAAACTTGGGGTGTGAGGGGAGTTGGGGAGTGCTGCTTAAAGTCTTATAACTGATTTCAGGCAGGTTCCTCTGCCCTGAGTGTGAGGGCACACAGTGACAACTGTCTGTGCGATGACTGTAAGGTAGAGCCCTTCCCCATTCCTCACATCCTCTGGGCGTAACATACCTGCCCTTGATACCAATGTTGAGTATAAGCATATTCAACTCTGTATCTAGCATTAATTTTTATTATTGCTATTTTATTCCCCACTACCTAACCCTGACAATTTATTAAAGTTCTTGGGGGGAAAAATCCCTATCCTAATTTATTTATCAATTACCATTTCTTTTTTTAAAAAATAGATTTTTAAAAGACATGTTTCCATTTTTATAGGAACCCAGATGTACTCTGGATCAATCACATTTCTCCGATCTAAGTCTGTTAAGATTATCTTCCAAAATGGGCTAATAGTGTTGTCTTCAGTGTTATAAGGAAGTTCTTAAATTTGAGGAGGATTCCACATGCAATGACTAAGAAACGAATGAGTCTCTCCCATAGCAACCTGGGCCTGCCTCTGCTACAGCATTGTACTGACAGCATTTGCTTCTCTGTTTTTCTCTCTCTTAGACTGTAGGCTCCTTAGGAGGCCAGGGATGGAGATGATTCACCTCTGCATCCTCAGTGCCTAGCACAGTGTCTGATATGCAGAGGATGTTCAATATATGTTATCTAACCAAACAATCACAGGGAGAGAAGCTTTACATTGGCTCAACAGAATGCAGGTGGGAGTGGGGGAAAGGGCAGAGTCCTGTAGGATCAGAAAATCTTCCTGCAGCAGACTAGTTAAGTACTCAGGGGTAGAATTGTCTAGAAGGAGCTGTGCCGGCTGTTTGGCTAACATAGTAGGTGGTGCATTTGATTCTATAGGACTCAGTTGGGGTCTGCAGTGAAGCTTTGTAACAGATGGTTGAAAACATGGGCTTTGGAATCATGCTGCCTGACTTTGAATCTTGTTTCTGTCATTTACCAACTATCTGATATTTGCAAAGTTACTTAACTTTGCAATGCCTTCTGTTTTTTCATCTGTAAAATGAGGTGATGCTACTTACTTCTTAGATTGATTTTGTGAATTAAATGAGGTCTTGCATGTAAAACTTACAACAGACCCTTGCACGGAATAAGTGTTCAGTGATGTTGCAATTGTGATTATTTGCATCTCCTTCCATCCTCCTTTTCAGTCTCAATATTTTTATCTTCTACCCTCATGCCTGAAATGTGCAATACTTCTCACATGCACCAGGCAAAAATTAATGAAGTGCCCTGTGGATGGGCAGGAAATGCAGGAATGAAATGTGTAGAATGGGTTGGTTTCTATATAGCTCCAGATGCTGAGGACAGCCTGTGTGTCTTCTTCTGTATGAACTCACTATCCTTTTCTATATAGCCTTGAGGTTTGTGTCTTTTTATAAGGCAATCCCTAAGAATCCATGAGCTACCATATCAACAAGAAAGTCTATTTATGGAGAGCTGTGAACACTGAACATTCCCAAGAAAAGTTGTGGTCTTTTGGGCAAGGACTGGTCTGGGAGTCAGAAAGCCTAGTGTGTGCTTCATGAGCCCCCAGCAGAAGCAGGTTGCATTACAATTTCGGTGAGTTTTGAAAAGGGTGGTCTGGAAAGTGGGCCTTAGAGATGACGATGCCTTTCCCTCTATAATATGTTATATATAATATGTGTGTTATATGTATATGATACATGGTATATGATATAATTTACAGTAATAATATGATGCCAAAAATGTGGGATAAAAAGTGTAACACAAAAGCCTTGTTGACACTAAATACACAAAAAAATTTATAAAATTCCCCACTCTGAATTCTGCAGTTTCTAGATGCTCCATAAATATATCCTTATCTCACTTCCATGGCATTATCACCTTTTAACATACTATACACATTGCCTGGAGCAGGATAAGGATCTCAGTCTGTTTTGTTTGCTGATGATATATCCTAAAGGCCCAGGAACAAAGTAGGGAGTAGATGCTTATTATGGGTTGAATGAATGAACAGTCACAATGTTGATGAGACCTCATCCCAGAAAGTACCAACCACAATTCTTCAAGCCCTAAACAAGAACTAAACAGTTGCAAAGAAAAAAAGGCCAGTTTCATTAATATAAGTGTTTTGGGCTAAACTGTGTTCCTCCAAAATTCATATGTTGATAATCTACCCTCAGCACCTCACAATATCACTGCCTTTGGACATAGGGCCATTAAAGAGGTAAAATCAGGTCATCAGAGTGGGCCCTAATTCAGTATGACTGGGCTCCTGAGAAGAAGAGATTAGGACACAGACACACACAAAAGGAAGATCGTGTGAAGACACAGGGAGAAGATGGACATCTACAAGCCAATGAGAAAGGCCTCAGAAGAAATAAAACTTGCCAACACTTTGATCTTGGACTTCTAGCCTCCAGAATTGTGAGAAAATACATTTCTGTTGTTTAAGGCTCTCAGTCTATGGTGCTTTGTTATAATAGCCCTGCCAAACTCATATAATATGTAGTAAATCAAGGCAATTATTTTGAATGTTTGTAGAAAATATCCTTTGTTACCTGGAATCATTCTCTTATTCAGGTTTTAAGATTCTGTTTTCTTTTTTGAGACACTTCTCCCCTCCCCACCCCTAGTCCCTGTGGCTCCAGGCCGGGCCAATCAGTGTCTTCTATTCCCTTGACCATGGTGATTCATTTGGGCATGGACATGTGACCCAAGTCAGGTCAATAAGATTCAGTTCTGGAATGATCTAGAAAACAGAAGCTGGTGGTCATCTTGCCGCCATGAGGAAAGAGCCTGTCTAAGAAGAAACAGAGGAAAGCAGAGCCTAGCCATGCAGAGAAAAGGTCTGGGGCAAAAGATGACTCTTAAAGCCCCACCTTGCAGAGCTGAGACTGGGGCTGCCCAGAGAAGATGTAACTCGAGGACTCTGGATTAGCTGAGGTTAGGAGTGTGACACGTGTGGCCTCCAAAGTCCCTGCCAGTCTACAGCACTGGCTAAAAGCCACGAAGTATTTGGTTTCTTCTCCTCTGTCTCTGTCTTTCCTAGTCACTTCTTATCAAAGGGCTGAGATTTTGTCCTCTAGTATAATATGAAGGATCTGAGATCCTTCCATACCGAGTATTACTTTATTCCTGATCACTTCCTTTTACTCTGTGGTCATTTATTTCCAGTTCTTTCAGCTCTGAGGGGGCACAAAGAATGGGTAGGAAGAGGACCCTAAGACAGAGGGCTGTGGGATGAAAAGGAGGATCAGTTTACGGGGCATTTACAGACCACCTCCCATGTGCCAGGTGCTGTTAGGTGGGGCAGGAAGGAGTATTGCAAAGATGGACAAATGACATCGCCACTACAGGACCCCTCAGTACCCTTAACTAGATATGAAGCTGAGCTTGGGAGGATAGAAAACAAGACCCGACATCTGGAAGAGGATTTGCAGTTGACTTCTAAATAGTTAACTCAAGAATCCTTCTCTACAGTAGGAATATCACAGTGGTGAAACAGTAACAGTGATTTGAGTTACTATCAAGATAAAATGAATTATATTTGCCTGTTTTATGAGGTGGTTCAAGTTCAAGGTTATCCTTTCTCCTCTCTGTTCCCTGTCCCCTACCATCCAAACCAGACACCCAACTGATTTGTCCCCAACAGCTGGCTGTGATTACTGTCCTAATTTGTACTTTGCTCATTTGCTACAAACTGCCTGTTTTCTGTCCCTTCTGATAAAGCAGGGACTCTGAGGGACTTCTGAAGCTGTTTTTGTACCATGCAGAAGTGTATTAACTGGACTGCCTGTGTACGTGCCCATAAAACCCTTCGTCTTCTCAGTGTGAGATCACCTTCAGGAACGGCGTCATGTCAATGTGTAGCTTGCGCGTGTAAAATTCCTTTCCGTTTGAACATATCGGCCCTTTATTTATACAACTTTGAGGTTCTCCTGTCTTCTGAGCTGCTGCCTCCAAGGACTGCTGGGCTGCCTGTGAAGAGAAGCAGAAAGCCCACCTTTCATAGGAATGATACATAGTGTGACCAGAGCTAGTCCAAATCCCCAAATATTTATAGAAAGTGGTTTTTCATTGTAGGAACTCTAATAGTAACAACTATTTTTACCTGGAAAGACACAGGGGATCCATATGTACACAGGATAATCCGAGACTGGTTATTAATTCATGCCTGGAGCTGGTGTAATGGGAAAAATGGAGACAGGCACCTTACTATGTTCCAGGGTTGTAATTACTTTATTTAATCCTCACAACAACCCTGTGAGGCATGTATTGTTATTCCCATTTCACAGACGAGGAACTAGAGGCTCTGGGAGGTTAAGTAACTTGCCCAAAGCCACATAGCTGGTAAATGGCGGAGCTGAAATCACCATCTTCTCAAGACTCCCTTTTTAATGAGATCTTTTTGAAATGTCTATAGCTTTCATGACTAGTTATCAAATCTTCCTTGCAGCAAATAAAGTTGTAGCAAGGCTCCAGTTTATTTCCAAACTTAAAATGTGTTTGCTGTGTTAGAAAGAGTGATCTGAACAAAAACCTAGCAGAGAGAGAAGGAAGAATGTTCTGATAGAGGAGTCTGGGAGGCTCCAGGGGCTCTGCCCTCTTCTGGGCCACGCCTTTGCCTGTCACCACAGCACGCCCATGGTGTCGTATTTCAGCGCACTACAAAGCTGGATCTGAAGTGGCTTTCCAGGCCTGCCCCTACTGCAACATGGGCGCTTGGTCCAAGATGCAAACAGGACAACACTCCTCTGCTCAAAACCTTCAAAGGCCCTTGCCCTCAGGATGAAGGCCAACCTGCTTAAGAGGTTTTCAAGACTCTTCCTGCCTGGCCCTGGACTATCTCTCCTGCCTCATTTAGTCATTCAACAGATATTTATTGAGTGCTTTTTCTATGCCCGGCAGAGCAGATACGGCAGTGCAAGGAGCAGACAGAAGTCTCCACCCTCGTGAAAATTGCACATACATTCCACTGAGAGGGAGGAGATAATAAGCAATTGGAACAGAAGTTATGTCTGAAGGTGATTCGTGACATAGAGAAAAATAAAGCAGAGAGGGGAGTGAGGAGTGTCTGGGAATGGCGGTGGAGGTGCAATTTTAAGCAGGGTTGCCAGGGAAGGCCCCACAAAAAAGCAAAGTTTTAGCTCTGCAGAAGGTGAAGGAAGGTTCTGTTGGGCTCTCTGAGGGAAGCGTTTACCTCACTGTGGGAACCGCAAGTTCAAAGGGCGACTATCAACATTGACCTTTCAGTTCCTGGACGAGGCTATCAAACATGCCCTTCCTTCTCCTGGCAACACACTCCTCCCTTCTAATTCCTCCTCACCCTTCAGGTCTGGCTCATTGGTGCTGCCCATGACATCCCAGAGTGCTCAGCACTTCCTGCCATTGTCCAAATGATGCTCATGCGTGGGTAGCTAGCTACCTGTCCTCCCCAGTAGACTATAAGCTTCATGAGGGCAGGAACCAGACTGTCCCATTCCCTTGTAACAGCAGTGCCTGGCACAGGGTCTGGGAATGCATCCACACTCGATACACATTTGCTGAACAAAAGAATAACGATCGCATTGCAGACAAGCTACACGTCATGGCCCAACTCGGGCCATTTGAAAGTGCAGAGGGCCAATGAAGACACCTTTACAGGAAGTGTGTGCTGACCTCCAGAGGCCTGTTGTCTGAGTAGCTCTGCCTCCTCGTTCCCAAAGAGGAAAGTTATTTCTCAGGGCTGGCTTGTCGGGGTAACATATATTAGTGTACCATGAGATCATTCTGGGTGGGGAGTTGATCATTTCCATATTTTCTAGGAGACCAACTCTCAATGTCCGTCCCTCTGGGCTGTCATAAACACTCCCTCCCATAACATTTATATTACTTTTAAGTATTAATGATGAATTAACAGTTGATGGGTCCCTTTAAGCAGACATCATTCCAGTGAATATCCACACCCTTTTCCTTTGTTTTGAAATGTGGCTAGAGATAAAGAGTTTTCTGGACAAATACATATCCAATTTTTTTTGTTATCTCAGCCATATATCTAATTAGCTTCTTGGGGTGAGACAGCCCCTCCCCGTTTCCAGATCAAATGAAAGTGTTTTGTTCAAGCTGGAATCAGACAAAGCATTTCAAGCTTTCTAGCTTCCAAAATCATACCATGAATCACTGGGTGGAATAATAGAAATCAGACAATCTTGATTTAAGGGAAATTTCTCTGTTACCTCCAAGAGACAATTCTGTGTTAGGCTAGAGGACAAAAGGCCTAGCCAAGACTAGTCAATGGCTGGAATCACTTTAACTCCTTATGTGGGGTTCAGATGGAAGCGTGGGGATTTGGGAGGCTTTGAGAAAAGTCCCTCCGAATCACTCGACCTATAAATCTTTTGATAAAACAATTCTCTTGACTATATGGCTTATCTCTCTAACATTTAGGGGCCATCAATTCCAGCTTAATGGAATGTTTTCAGTGAAGGCTCTATAGTCAACTGGAATGTGAAGTGCTGTTTTCGCTTATTATGTTCAGAAGTTCTAACAAATAAGTGATATTGAAGGGGGTTTGGGAGATGGGAAGAAAGAAAAGATGAAATATATAAAGAGGATGCTGAGCGGCAGTGAGAAGAGGAGAGGAAGTCAGAAAGTTAATGCTAGGAAAGAAAGCCATGCATTGGGGGTGATTTTTCGTTTATTCATTAAACTAATATTTATTGAGTGATATTGTATGTGTCAGACAAACAAACACATAAATATGCAAGATGATTTTAGGTAGAGCTAAATCTATGAAGACAGTGAAATGGTGATAGGCTGGAGGTTGATGGAGAGGGGGTGAGACTTGCCTTCGGGTGATCAGGGAAGACCTCTCTGCCAGGTGACATTTGAGCAGAGAGCTAGGTCCTAAATCAGGAGCCAGTCCTAAAAGAATCTCTCATTAGCAGGCAGTGTATCTGATTATTCAGAGGTAAAACCAGGCAGGGATTCCTCGAAAAGGAAAGTAGAATCCCTGATATCTAGGCCTGTGCTGCCCCAGCCTTCTGGGCTCCATCCCTGACCCTGTGAGGCACCCCTCTGTTTCCTGAGGCATCATAATTGACACGTGCAGCTCTTGGGCTATTTTGAGAGCAAAGACTGCAGAATAAGTAGTGACCAGGAGTCAAGGTCTCTGAAGGTGTAGAGGGAGAAGAGAACACAAGGTTGGACAGAAGGGAATGAAGATGCGGGAAGTGGGAGAAAGCACAGATGCCGGAAGCTCTTTTGTTTCTTTTATGAGCACGCTCGAATGGGGATGATCACAAAACTGATGGAAGGGTGGAATGTTTAGCAGAAAATAAAAACCCATCCTTCACCTATATTGTCCTGTAAATACTTTAATATTTTTATGTTCTGCTAAAAACACCTGGAAGCCTTTCTCTTCAGTAAATGAAACAATAAAGATTAATGAGTTAATTTGGTAGAGCTGATTTGAATTGCACAGAAGGTGTTGTGTAAGTTCTTGGCATTTAAAACGGTATCTGACATTTAAAGGGAGATGACTGTTAATGAATTCAAGAGCTAATCTTATACTCTGACAGACTGAGCCATGGAAAATCCAGGATTATTATCGTGCTGTAAACATAATGTGATTCAGTTGAAAGCCAGAACAGAAGAGAGCTATCATCTGTATACAAATATCCATATGCACATATATATAATGTAGCCAAACTTAGAGGACATCATTAAATTAAACAAATATCATTTCCTTTCTTACTCTTAGATTATAATAACTGAGCTACAAACTCAAGAAGAAAGGCTTCTCCCCAACAATTTTTCCCCTTCCTTTCAATTTGTGTATTTTGAAAAGTTACTACCAAGGGTTGGCTCGCTAGTCACTGGGATATCTAACCGTAGGAAGGAAAGGAGATCCTAAACCCAAGAAGCTAGGTGTCCAACCATGGATTCCACAGATCCACCAAAGATACGTATCCGTCCTACAGGAGTCTCTCAGGCCCTCCTCTTTACTCCTCTCACTTCTTTCTAATTGGGGTTCCCCATCTCTGTAGCTATGGCATAATGGCTCCAAGAAGAGCTATTGTTTCTCATTAAGGAGGTCGCAACACTTTCACTGTCTAACTGCCTCCCACGCAGCTCACAACTTCATTCTGCCTGAGAGCAAACTGACAAGAGCCTCTGGGAACCTGTGGGCAAGCTGAGCTGGAGGAAGAAAACAGAAGGAAGGAGGGCCTTTGTAGCCAGGATCTGAAATGTGCTGGGGCACACACCCCACCATTATCTTAATGCATGGAGAGCAGGGGCGGGAGGCCTTTGCTGAAAGCCCTATGTGGTCTATCAAGTTGTCACATCAAACCTCTGTGCACACAGGGCATTTGTCCTCCTCCTGTGAGCAAACAAAAGGAAAAGAGTCAGTCTCTCCTTTGGACCACTAAGCCCCCTACTTGGCTGAAGTCTGTCCCTCCACTTCCCTGGGTGGATGGTGGGGGCTGGGGGTGCTCTGAATCCCAGTGGAGATGGATAGATCTGAGAGATTTAGTTGCTGGGAGTTGGGTGTTGGGGGAAGGAGGCCTGAAATTCTGAGCTTTCCTCTGGCCACATCTCCTTGGAAAGGGCCCCTCCTGCCAGGAGCTATGGGCTGAAGGGACTGGTGATCTTCCCTGTGGTTGGCCTTTTCAGGCCATTGTTTCTTGCCCATGGTAGCCTGTGGGACTAAAAGTGGGCAGTAGGAATGGGGACATAGGTAGGCCTGGGAGGGACATAGAACTCTGCT
This sequence comes from Desmodus rotundus, assembly GCF_022682495.2. Classification (NCBI taxonomy): domain Eukaryota; kingdom Metazoa; phylum Chordata; class Mammalia; order Chiroptera; family Phyllostomidae; genus Desmodus; species Desmodus rotundus. The sequence goes on along the minus strand of NC_071388.1, from coordinate 182,335,794 downwards.
GGACTCCCTACCACTGGGCTGCCTGGAGGGATCTGAGTGGACCAGGGGCTTCTTATATTCTATCACCTTGGGGTGGGGGGACCCAGCTTGTGCAAGGCCGGCCACCCTGGCCACCCCCAGATTCTACTCTGAGACCTTGTCTCTGACTAGGTTTCCCTGGCCTGGAGAAGCAGGAAACCTCTAGTCTTCAGGAGACCAGATGAAACATCAGGCTCTCAATTCAAAAACTTGGCCTGCCTGCATGGCCTCTTCATGAGGAGCAAAAGGGACCTCAAGCCACATCGTGGTTCTGCCCAGCACAAGGCTGCCCAGTCACCTGGGTTCATCATGCTCCTCTTAACCACCTGACATCCTGGCCTACTTTTTGTCTTCTGAAAGCAATTTGGTGCTGGTAAAATGGGCTGACTGGGCAGTTTTAGGAGGGCTCCATAGGAGGCCTGGCAGAGATACAGTTTGTTTGGAAGTCAGAGAAGAGCCTTCTTGTTCTCCCTGTCACGAATGTAGGTCTCCATCCACTTTTTATGCCTCAACTCTATGGAAGGAGATTTTACATCCTGCTGAGCATTAGTGTAATAGCTAGCAAACATTGGGCCAGCAAGAGGAACGAACACTGCCATCTCCAGTCTTAGCTTCTGAGAGGGACTCATTTGGTGACTTTTGCCAAGTCATTCAGCTTTCCTTGCCTCAGTTTCCTTACTTCACTGCTCTCCTCAGGGAATTACTGAAACCCAGGACACTTTAATTCCAGGGCTTCTACTATATGGAAATAACTCTTATCTGTGAATTCTAATTGATATTGTTCTAAGTTTAATTAGGTGCTTTGTTGATACAACAGAATCATTGTTTATCTGGCTTAGCAGGAACTGGAGGAGAAAAATTTTAAGCCAAAATAGTGATCTATTCTGCCCCAGGGGAGGCAGAAACTAGCTTTTTCTGCGAGGGGGAGCCTGGCTCTCTCCAGGCTGGAATTTTGCCTGTGTTTGAGAGATGACGCACCCTATTTTAGACTGGGAGATGGGAGGTGGGGGTGTAGGGAGGGAAATCTGAACAAGTCCCTAGTTCCTTCTCACCCCCAACTTTACTTTAACCCCAAATTGTGGGACTTCCTTGTTATGTTGGCTCTGACGTGCCTTTTCCTATCTGACAACCGAGAGATAGGGGATCTCAACTTGCAAACGGATTCCACTATAAAAAGGTCATTTAAAATCAGTTGATTTTCACTAAACAAAGAAATGTTACCCATGGTATTTTGATTCCCACACTGGCCCATAAAAGCTTATCTAACCCATAATTTAGTTGGGCTAAGGAGTTGAACTAGCCCTGGTAATGTGGGGACGGCAGGGCTGGAAGAAGAGAAAGATGTCTGTCCCTTTTCTTTTCTGCCCCCTCCCTCCCACTGGGCCCTGCTGTCCTCTGACCTCTAAGTTTTCCTCGGCAGCAAAGAACTGCTGGACACAGTGCATCCAGTTCAAAATTCCCTGCCTCCCCTCCCTGCCCACTGGCCTTCAGCTGTGCTTCCTTAGGTGCAGGGCAGAAAAACAATTTAAAAAAAAACAAAAAAAACCCCTTTACAATGAGATATGATAAGCCCAAAGGAATCTCTACTAGGCAGAATTGTAAGTAGTGAAACAAAATTCCAGACAGTAGGGAGGATATTGGGGGCTGGGGATAAGGCTGGAGGATGGGGAACAGTTGGTAGATTGACTCATAGTCCTGCCTTTCAAACTTCTCTTTTTCCATATCTGAACCCTTAGATTGTATTTATAATGTCTTTGAAAACAGAGGCCAGAGGAATAGAATAATAATTACTATTATAATTTATTGGGATTGCTTAGTGACAGACATTGTGCTAATCCCTTTCCATATGTTGTTTCATCTAATCCTTGTTGTGACCCCATGAGGGAAATATTATTATCCCTTACAGATGAGGAAGCTGAGCCTCAGAGCCATCGATAACCCCCCTGCAACCACAGGGGCAGTATGGAAGGAGCTGGGATCTCAATGCAGCTTTATGGGATCCCCAGGCCGGTAGGGTCTCTTAGTACGGGCCACGGGTAGAATGGGCCTTGTATGTGGTGACATTTGTTTCCTCATCCGCAAAACGGGGATAATAACTGTATCTACTTCACAGGGATGTTGTAAAGGTTAAAGGAGATAATCCTACACCTTTCACAGAGTTAATCTCAAAAACACTGGCTGTTATTACCATTTGAAAAGTCCTTTTCAAGACAATGGGAAGTAACTGTTGAAGCTCATGATAGGTATGTGGAAGTTCATTATACTATTCTCTCTACTTACACATGTGTTTGAAGTTTTCCATGATAAACATACAAAAGAAAAAAGAAAAAAAATTAATTAGGCACATATCAGGTGTCTGGTTGGATCCAGCAGCCAAGAATTCAATAAACACAGACTTACTAGAATAAATAATAGTCTAAGTAAAAATTCAACAAATAAAAGCCTTGATTTTGTAATTAAAAAGAAATCCTTCTCTGTAAATTATCCTTAACTTGTCAATGAAGTTTTTGGCCTTACAAAATAATCCTGTGGGCAGGGTTGAAACAAAAGATGAAGTTTGCTTAGATTTTCAAAAAAAAAAAAAAAAAAACCCCAAAACCTTTGCAAAATTTTACAATCAAAGCTTGTAAATTTTTACAATTTTACAAAAGGAGGGAGAGAGGAAGGGGGAGGGAGAGAGAAGGAGCCTAGCACTCAGGGAAATGCTGTGCTGGCCTTTAGAAAGGAGAAACACAGGGTGGGAAGTACAGCATACTTCTCCAGATGGGGAAGCGAAGACAGTTAATTCTCCTAAGGACCAGTGCTAGGCTCAATCGTACTTATCAGCCTCAAAATGATCTCAAAGAAGGACGCCTAATGACATCTGCAGTCTCCACACAACCCAAAGCTTTTCCAGAGAGTGAAATACCAAATTGTGGCAACCAACAACAGGAAGTATCTGGAGATTGTGTGACTGTTAGAGAAATGTCAGCTGAACTTCCCTATCATTATCACTGGAAATAAAACAAGCACAATCTCCAAATCCAATTTAGAAAATTAGGGGCTTTTTCTTTCCAGAACATGCACCTGAAGGTCAACAAAAGATTTATCATCTCCCCTCAACCCCGTAGCTACCATGTGCCAGGAACTGTGCTAAACGCTAACCACATGGTATACAAAGGTGAATAGGCAGTTTAGGAAAAAAGTGTCTGTAAAGAGTGGTAGCTTGTTCTTTTAGATAACAGTCAAAAAGTTCAACAGAAGGTAGGGAATAGCTCAGAAGGACACTGAAACAGAAGGCTATTTTTGTACCTTTGTCAAAAACTTAGCGTGTCTACAGGTGTGTGTGTGGTTTTTCTTTGTCCTGAAGGAGGAAGGCTGAAAGGCGATATGAACACCATCTGTGAAACCACCAAGGAAACAGATGGGTAAACACAGGTTTATTCAACCTAAATCCCAGTGTGTTAGAATTACAGGCTACTCTTTGAAATCCAAAAGAGGTAAAGTTAGGACACATAAGATCAAATATGAATTTATACTGTTGTAAACTCATGAAACCTGAGGTCAAGAGATAATCTGGGTCGAAATAGAAGTGGCTTTGTGAAATGAGGAAAAGGGACCTAAGTCCAGTTTAACAGGATTTTTAGGACACTACCAGGGTCCTAATCCCTACAAAGCAACAAAGCAAAGCCCAAGATAAAGCATGTGGGAAAGGATGTTTGCTCTCCCTAACAGAGAGAAAACTGACAATGTGAACACTGGTGAGAAGATTTCTTTCTTAGTTTAAACAAAGAGATGCAACAATTCTTGGGAAATCTAATTAGGGTTTGAGCTTGTTCTTTGATACTCTTTACCGACAACCTCTCTGCTCTGACAGCTCTATAAAAGCAGTGGGTTCAGGGCCCCTCTTGTCCCAGTATTACAAAGATGGATCTGGATGGACAAGAGAGTTTCAGACCTTGAGATCCAAACTTTTCAGAAAAAGAGGCAAGTTCGTTGGTCCCCAAGGTCTAGCATCAGAGGGATAAAATGCTGAAAGGGACCCAGATTCTTAAAAGGAGAATTCTGATAGCCCTATCCAACAATCTAATAAAAACCTAACTAATGTTAAATAACTTTAACAATAGTTACAGAATAATGGCGCTATGGTGCCTTGTTTAGCTTTCCGTGTACTTGATTACTGTGACCCCTAGATCATTTTAAGCCTGACTTAAAACCAGGTACCCTCATGATGTATTTTTCCTTCTTACAGGGAGAATTTTGAAAAAAATTAAAAACCAGGAAGACAGTTAATAAAAACAAAAAAATCTCAACCCAACACATCCCTAATTTTAAATTAGTGTGACTACACATTTTTGAATGTGTTATTTGCAAGCCTTTTCTTTAAAGATAACTTTAAAAAAATTATTGCAGCAGTTATAATTAACATCACTTTGATTTTCATTTTTAAAATTAAGTTGGTGGTTCTCAACTGGTGGTGATTTTGCCCTCCAAGGAACATGTGGCAAGGTCTGGAGACCTTTTCTTGTTGTCACAACTGGGGGCAGGTAGGGTGTTCTATTGGCATGTAGTGGGTAGAGGCTAGGGACGCTGCTCAATAACCTACAATGCACAGGAAAACCCCACACAACAGAGAATTTCTGGCCCCGAGTCAGTGGCGTTGAGGTTGAGAAACTCTGTGTTCTATTATTAGTATTAGATCACAATTTCTAGTCTGAAGAAGCATGATTTTTTTAATGCCTGAATTAAACCCCTCACTAAGAGGGATATGTCAGAATTAACTTATCATCTCTCCAATGTTGGACTATTATGCTGTTTCCAAGTTTTCTCTATTATAGATAATGCCGCAAGAGACATCTTCACTCACTTTTTTTTTCTTGCTGAATTATTTCCTTAGGATAAATTCCCAGAAGTCAGAAACACTGAATCAATGGGTATGAATATTTTTTTTCATGTTTCACAAGTTATATTGCCATTTTGCTTTACAAATGGTTTGAAACAAATTACCATCCACCAGAAGTGTGCAAATTTTACCAAAACTTTGGCAGTACTGAGTATTACCTTTTAAAAAAGTGAGAGGAGACACACATTTCAAAATTCCTGTCTCCAGTTTGCCTCAATTTGCATTTTAATTCTACTCAGGAGGAATATTTTTCCATACTTGCTTTCTATTACTATTATTTTTTTATCTGAATTGTTTGTCTTTTGCTTATTTATCTAACTGGTTCTCAATATTTTTCTTTTAAAATTGAATGTGATCTTCACTGACTATAGATAATAATGCTGTTTTAGTTAATGAAATTATTTTAAAACTTCTTTTAAAAAGTTTTACTTTCATCCCCCCCATAGATATGTTAATGTTCCCTCCTAGAATTTTCATTTACAATTTTAACACTCTTCTGAGGTGCTGGTCACCTCACCCAGGCTGCAGACTCTACACAGAGAGGCCCTGGGGAAGAGGAAAAGCTTCTCTAGCGATTGATGTCAGCCAGCCAGGTAAGAACAGTACTTGGTCTCTGACTATATCCCGGGAACGAATTTCCCTTAATCAAATGAAAGGCCTTAGGAGGAGCCACAAGGCGGAAAGGAAACTAAATGTGAAGGAGAATATCACATTCGGTGAGGAGTTTGAAGGCCCCGCATTTAAAAAGGGCACCATACCTTTAGGACTTCAGAACTGGCAACGCTCTCTATGCAGCTATTATTAATATGCAAAAAATGCCTTATAAATACTTGATTCTGTTCACAGTGGGGAGGCAATTCATTTGAAAGAGGAAATGGGAACTTGGAGTTGAAACACGTCTGCCTGCCTCCTTTTCCTTTTTTCATTGCTCTTTTCATCTCCACATTTCCCCTTGTAGTTTTCTTTTCTCTTTATCCCCGACTTACCCCCTCCTCTAACTCCTAGGAAGTGGTTGATAACAGTTGCTACTCTCATTTCTATTTATGGATTTACCTCCGAGGCCCTGATCCTCGGCCAGGTGTGGAAGGGTTGTCTCAGGAGCTTGGTCCCAGGACTTACCATTCTGTGTGTTGGAGACAGGAGCCCTACATCATCCCGCTGCCTTCCTCAGTGGAGACACCACTGGGAAACGCAGAGCAGAGGTGTTTAAATCCAACCAGTAGGGGGCACCCGGAGGCAGCCTCCAGGACCCAGAGCATCCCTGAATCTAATCACGTCTGCGAGGCACACCGTCAGGGTGTTCTGTCTTACACACCTCTCAGAAATTATTTTCCAAGTCTAGGACTGTGACATCTCCTTAAAGCATAGTGATGCCAAAATATCCCACCTTTGGATTTTTGTTCTCTCCTCGCAGCTGGTAAAAAAGCAAAACCATTTTATGTGACTGAACTAATACGGGGAGGGTGAGTGAGTGGGGAATTAACTGACAGGAAGGACGAGCAGAAACTGCTGATGCTGATAAAGATCAATTTTGTGTGATATCCTAGCCTGCTTCAGAGTAGAAGGGCGACCATGAGAAGAACCCACTGGATTTGCCAGTGGCCCATGGAGGTACGTAACTGAAATCTGCTGGGCAGAAATTTGTCTCTAAATCCTTTCCAGATGCTGTATAGTAAACTTGAAATTAGTCATTTACATGGAGTAGGTTGAGGAAGTAGTTAAAATTGAAGTCAGTGATTAATCTAATAAAGGGCCATTAACCTCCAAAAGTAAGGGGTAGGGGAGATACCCCTTCCCCCACCCCACCTCCATTTTCTCTGTGTGTAGGGGCTGGTGGGACTCCCTAGACTTTTCTTAAATGGCCTTCCTTTTGGGGGCTACTACTAAAGGAATAAGACTACTGTGGCTTGAACAAGCCAACCAGGTCTGGTGGGAACCCCCCTGTCCTTTCACAGAGGACGCATGTGAAGTTCTCAGAGCAAGCTGCTTTGCCACAGCCTCATAGGGTGAGAGTTTAAGACCCTCCGTCTGGTGTGCCTCTTTCTGACTGCATAATTCAGTCTAGGGCTTCATTTGACATGACTGAGCCACTCTTCCATTGCAGGTGATGTTAGTTTTCCTGAAATACAGCTACGCGGCTGTGTGAATTTGGAGTGTGTTTACGGTATGTGAGGTATTTGCAAGGCCTTTGGAGTTCTGGAATTATCAAAATATAACACATTATATCTTCCATAGTTACAGACTATTAAAAAAGAAGAGCTTCTAGATCCCTTATAAAGAGTGTCCTCAAAATGGGAATGTAAAAAAACAAAAACAAGAAAAAATTGCAAATGTTGGTTCTGTTGTTCCTCAGTAGTGGGAAGGGATGGCTCGGCTATGCTTTCTTTACCTCAGAGGAGGCCTGACCCAGCCTGGGTTTCTAACCGTGAAAGTTCAGGTCCTCCCACGGAACCCAGCTAGTCTCACAGATGAAAACAAAACTACTTTTATTATTATTGTTTTTTAATGAGTGCGAGGGAATAGGAGAAAGCCAGGCTGTGGCAGGAAGTCGGAGATAAGAGAGAAAGAGAGATCAAGCCCCCTCTCTCCTCCAGGCTGTCGCACAGCAGGGAGGGACCTGAGCGTGCTGGGAGCTGCGCTGCTTCTGCTTTAGGTTCAGGTTCACTGAGAACCCAGGTACAACTACAGGAATCTCCTAGTTGTCTCTCCAGAGAGGATTGGAAGATAGTCCCAGCCTCAGAGCTTCAAGTGAAGGAACAGAATTATAAATATTTGTGAACACATGCCTTTGAATCACTAATAGATATTCCTAACCCATCCAGACAAAGCATTTTTCTCCTTTCTTCAAGGTACCCTTGCATTTTTTTTCTTGATAGCTATTTTTTCCCTCCCCGTTAGGAATGAGAATTGGAGTGGAAAAAAATGGGCCCATTGCCACAAAGTCATAGTGGCTACAGACTCAATGGATGATTCTTTTCTGTGTTCCTACTCCCCTTTTTGACTTTGCAGAAATGAGGGAAAAACCTACGCAGCTTATTCACAAACATGAAGAGCCAGACAAAACATTCCATGTCTATGAGTTAAGGGACCTCTGTGATTTTATAGTTCATTTGTCTCATTTTACTGATGAAGCAAATGAGGCCCAGAGAGGTAAAGAATCTCATCCAGGGTCACACAGCAAGCCAGGATAAGAACCCAAATGTTCTGTCTCCGTTTCCTGCTCATTTAAACTCAATACTGTACCTGCTTCTCTGGCTTTTGAATCAGAGGTGAGGTTTCATTAAGATTCTTGGGAAGATTGGTTCCAGATTCAGTGTTTGCTATGGTAGAAATTAGAAAGAAAAGAATTGGTGTTGTCAGATTTAGGTCTCATGAATTTTTATATGCCCCATTTATATACACACCTGATTCATATGTGTAAGATTATAAACACACATGCATACACCTATAGCACCCACATTTACCCAGCAAGTAATACCCATAACTTCTGTAGACACAGTCTAAACACCATGTCACATGTACTGTTAAGACCTTATATTCAAATTTCTGTTCTCTTGTTTTGACTGATCTTTAAGAGAACAAAAATCTTAAATCTTTGTGCTACTAAGACTCAGATACAGCTGAAGTTAAAAAAAGAAATATTGATGGAAAAAATCTGCTGATGCTCTGGAGTATAAATTTTGTATGATGGTACTTCACGGAGCAAGAAAATGCTTCTGCAACCTTCCAGACAGAGAGATCAGAGACTTCCCTTTGCCCCCACAGTGTGCAGGGGCAACAGGAGAGGGGGAAACATGACACCAGAGTGGGGCTGGTGGGAGGGGACCGACGGGGAAATCACGGGGCTCCCCATGAAGCATGAGTCGCACAGACACTGACATGGTGTTGGCATGTAATCCACGCGGCCCTTCTCCACCACTGCTCTATCTCAGCTCCTCACAAGTGTAGAAACTGAGGCTCGGAAGGTAAAGTAAGCCACCCAAGGTTGTGTAACTAGTGAGGTTTTGAGTAAGGATTTGAGCCCAAGACTGCCTGACTCAAACCCCAGGCTGCAAAAGGATAGGATTTATTTTGTTTTTCTTTTATTCCCCTAAGAAAGTAAATTTAATGTTTATAAAGGACTGTTTATTTGAGGAACAGATTTAGCCAGGCACATGACTACTGTGACAAAGGATTGTAACTTCTTGTGTGGGACTAGTGTCCAACAAAAAGTTCTTTGCATGCTTGCTACTCGTAAGTAGCTCTTTTAAGAATCTATGGCCATGTGTGACTCTGCATCTTTGTCTCTTTGACCTGAAGCCTCTAGTCATTCCTTGTGGGCTGACCTTTCCTTTTCTGTTGTTTCTCAGCTGTCCTCCTCTGTCTTGTTTGAAAGTGGCTTCTGCACAGACTTAAAACATTTTTAAATTGAAAACAGCTGGGGAAACTGAGGCCCAGAGAGTGATTCCGTGTGATTGGCTCAAGGCCATACCTTGAAATAGCACAAGACCGGATCTCCTGATTTAGCATCTTGTACTTTCCCCTCCACATCACACTGCCTCCTGTTAGCCTCACTTGAGCTTGCCACATCCCAGCTGCTTGGCCTCCGCACAAATCCAGCCCAGCAGAATTGTGTTGTGATGAGGTTCACTTCATTGTGGCTTGAAAGGAACCATGGGTCTCTCAGAAGTGAAACTTATAAATTCTAACGCATAAGGAAAGTTCTTGCAACACCACGAAAAAGAATCAGTCAGCCAGAGTTCAAGAAATATAAACACATTTTTAGATAGGAGGCTGAAAAATCGCTTAAGACTTCTCCATCTCGTGGGTCAAGACCCTGGTAATTTACTGAGGTCCAAGCTGTCAAGGAGGAGACACAACTCAAAACTGCATTCCTGGGAGATAAAGCAGTGGGGGTGGTAAAACTTCCTCTCTGAACAATGTGGCAAGATCTGCCCCTGTGATCATGTCAAAGAAACTGACTAACCCATTGACCAACTCAGACAACCGGCTGTGAACAGAGACCGGTTCTTTTCATCATTCCAGAGGTGATGTGTGCAAGCACAGATACCGGCTGCACTGCTTCCAGGCCCGCCTGAAACTGGGAACTCGGGGTCTTTCTGTGATGAACATTTCTGCCACTGAAGAGATAAACAGAAAACACATTCCTTCCCTGGCTGCCCACCATCAGGCCTGTGCAGATTTTCAATTGCTCGCATTAATCTAACCACAGGCTTTTAGCAAGGAGATAGCCTTCCCAGCAGATAACTGGGCAGTTTCAGAGATGACCCTTACGAGATGGGGTCTCCTCCCAAGCCTTTTCTGCCTTCTTCAATTCATGGGATCCTTCAGCAAACACTCAGAACCTGAAGAGCAGGAAAGAGCACCTGATTCTGGCCTGGAATAAGATGCCTTAAAATCTCCTCCTGTTTAAACCTATGTTGATTATGTTTAATTGCCAAGCTGCTATTGTTCATTGTTTTAGATAAAGATGAAAGATAGTCATATTTACTCCTGGTGTTTCAGAACACTTACTTCCCTTGGTGTGAGATACTCTGGTGGGCCCCATCTGTCATCAGAATGGAGACTGACCTCCCTAAAGTCACCTTATCAGGCGAAGTGGGCCACCTGACTCCTTCATAGATGTGTCCCAGGGCTTGGGGAAGAAGTTCAGACCCATAGGCTCTAAAGTGGCCAAACATTCTGTTGTCACAAGGGCAGGAGGTTTTGCAGGTGCTGGCAGGGCCTCTTGAAATTTGTTCAAGGCCTTTTCCCACACATACCATTTCTGAGGCATGAGTAGCCTTTGATTGTTAGTACACTGTCATGGAGCTTCCCCCACGACTTGCAGTGGGTCATCCTTGAGGAGGGCATCTATTCACTGCCATCAAACCTCGGAAAGCAGTTTTGCTGTCACACAGCTTAGCACGTGGACTTGTAGCAGAAACCAATAGGAGAAGGCCTAAAAGTCAGCCTTTTTACCTTCATGGTTTTGTATTTTTGGTCAAAAATGGAAGATGCAAAGGCAAATTCCAGATTATTAAAAAAATTATTTCCAGTATAAACTAAACCATAAAAGGAAGGATAATTCTTGTCTCTTTATATAGCCCTGCTGACCTTTCCTTAAGAATGATATCTAAAAATACTTACTTTATATGATATGACTCAAGACGCCTATGACCTATACAGTGTTTATTGTGTTATAATAAATCTCAAGTCTGCTTGTTTAATGTAGGAGATCCAAGATGGCCTTTTGGTATTGTCATTATCAAATTCTTGGGACGAGATTTAAGACCTTGTTAATGCTGCATGTTTTCTCTTTAAATCTTCCTGGGTGATGAGGAGGGTGAGATGGGCATATCAAATCGTTGTTAAGAACTGAGAAAGTCTGCAGGCGAAAGACATACCCCAGGGAGCAGTATTGAAGGAGCCAAGTAGATGGATCTAGAAGATATGAGTCAGTCTGAATTTAAATATGAAATGCCTAGTAAATGCAAGGGCAATATTTTTCTTACATTTTGGCATAACAGCTCCTTTACTTGCTTATGTCTTCTTACACCAAGGTTAGCTCAGTCTCAAGGGTCTGGCTTTAGCTTTGGGAACACCAACTTCTCTCAAAGGTTCATAAATAATTTTTTGTGGAGAGGTTCAATGTTACGCAGCAGTTTACCAAGCCCAACATGGAAGGCAAGATAGATGATAGAATTTAAGTTAGACTTGTGCAGCAACAATTAAAAAAAAGTGCTCCATGAGAAATCCTCCAATCAAGACACATGATAAGATTAATAAAGTTTGCCCTGGCTGGTGTCACTTAGTTTGGTTGGGCATCCTCCTGTAAACTGAAAGGTTGCGGGTTCGATTCCTGGTCAGAGCACATGCCTGGGTTGAAGGTTTGGTTGCTGGTAGGGGCGTATATGAGGGGCAACCCTGATCGATGTTTTGCTCTTACATCGATGTTTCTCTTTCTCCCTACTTTTCTCTCTATATAAAATCAATAAGCATGTCTTTGGGTGAGGATTAAAACAACAACAACAACAACAACAACAATAAAACATTAAGAAAAAGATTAATAAGGATTCCTGTGGTGGAAGACTATGGAAGAAGGGAATTCAAAACAAGGTTGAAGGCAGAGCTACATACAAAGTAGTCAACCCATTCAATTCATGTGGTGGTCTTATTTCTGCAGAAAATATTGTTCTTGGTCACTTGCTCTCAAACAAGTATAGATATCTGGTCTCCCAGCCTCTAGGCTTAACCCCTTCAATCCATTCTCTACATAGCTGGAAGAATCATTTCTCTAAAGTGAAAATTTGGTTGCCCTAGCTGGTGTGGCTCAGTTGGTTGGGCATTGTCCCACAAGGTGAAAGATTGCTGGTTTAATTCTGGGTCAGGGCACGTGCCTGGTTTCCGGCTTTGGTTTCTGGTCAGGGTGCGGACGAGAGGCAGGCGATCAATGTTTCTCTCATGCATTGATGTTTCTCTCCCTCTCTTTTTCCTTCCCTCCCCCTCTCTCTAAAAATAAATAAATAAAAATCTTTAAAATAAAATAGAAATCTGGTTATGCCAATTTCTCTGTAAACAGGATCTCACAGCCTTTGGGATAAATTCCATAGTTGCTGTCTATGGCCCTTCGTAATTTAGCTCCTGCCTACCCCTCTAGCTTCATTTCTCACCTCTGCCTCCCCTACATGTGCCCTGGTATCCAGGCATTATAAGCTGCTCACAATTCTCCCATGCTGTCATTTTTTTTTTAACTGACATATGGTCTCTTTCCCTGGAGCCTCCTTTTCTTTTCCACTTGGCTAGGTCCTATATATATCCTTAGAAACTCAGCATAAGTGTCCTCTCCTTCCAAAAGCCTTCTCAACCTCCTGGTTAAGGTAGGCTGTGCTCATTTATAGCTCTCAGTGTACTCCACTACGTTAAGGCATGGACTTTTATCTCTCAACTGTATTCTTGTGCTTAGCACTGTATTTGGCATTAGCAGATGCTCAATTAGTGTTTGTTGAATGAATGTATGTATGAATGAATGAATTAGCAATCTATGTCCTCTGTAAAACAGAATCACTAATTCTTTCTATTGGACATGTTGCGATGCTGGTGTCTTCATCAATTTTCAAATGAGGAATTGCAGAGAACTAAAACAGTAGCAAGTAAAAACCCTTAGGTCACAGGCAAATGTGTGAAAGAAGTAAGAGAGAAACTACAAGGGAAAAAATCCTTAGGAAAAGCCTTATGCTTCTTTATGGTCTTTTTGATGGGAAGATAATAAATGTCTGAAGGGTGAGAAAATAGAAAGCAGTATTTATGAATTATTGGTCAATGAAAATTATACTTTTTGATCACTTGACAGAGCTAAAATTAGTATACTAAACTTTTTTACAGGTTGAGAAATATAAATGATACACATGCACACAGACATCTCGAAATCCATACCAGCCTTAAAATGCACTGTACTAAGTACTACTTCACTGCTTGAGCAAGGCTCCGATCCCTCATGCATGTCATACATTAAGTGAACAGCGGATCTCGGAACACATCCGAGAATTTCAAGAATCCTTCAATTTATGAATACCCCTAGTATATCATATTCCCAATAAAACTAAAGTAGAAATGGAAAAAAGAAAGGGAGTTCTTTGGACTCTTGGTGAGTCTATAAATGAATCTATAAATAAATGGGTCTATAAACAAAGGATTAGAGTAATCCTTACAAAACTATTTTTTGGCAGAGAATTATCAAATTGTTAGACCACTTCACTTTCTCTTATTTCTATCACCAGCCCCAGCAGTTGGCCTTCTTTTAAGGGCCATTTAAAAAAACCATACACACACACACATACATATATGTATATGTATATGTGTATACACACACATATATAAATGTTCTTTTAATTTTTTTATTTTTTAAGACTTTATTAATTTTAGAGAGAAGAGAAGGGAGGGAGAAAAAGAGGGAGAGAAACATTGATTGGTTGCCTCTGGTAGGTGTCCTGTCAGGGGACTGAACCTGCAGCCCAGGCATGTGCCCTGACCAGGAATTGAACCAGTGACCTTTTACTTTGTAGGACGACGCCCAACCAACTGAGCCACACCGACCGGCTGGGGCTAAATCAATGTTACTTTTTAACAAGTAACTTCACAACAGGCCTTGCAGATATTACAATAAATATAGACCACAACACTGAGATGTGGTGCTAGGAGGTTGGGTAGGTGCACTCACTAGCTTAGTGGTGGCCTTCTATCTCCCACCCTTATGCTATCTATGATTTGACTTCGTGCTTCTGCAGAATGACATATTGTATGTGTCTCTGACTTCTGAAGTCATTTGCAAATAGTTGAAACTGATCTTATAGTCCACAAATACCCAAATACCCAAAGTCAACCATCTGTATGATTTTTTAGAATCCTATCATTTTATCTGAAAATGTGTATTAAAACCAAATGACAAAAAAACCCCAAAACCCAAACAAACCCAAACCAAAAAGTTGTAAAGACTCTATATAGGTGATTCCGATGACTAGATGTTTTAAATCGCCTTTTGGACTCAATTCCGGGGGATATCGAATATTTTCAGATTAGTATTATATTCATTTTCCTAAAAACAAATGGGGAATGTTAAACAAAGAGGCATAAGAGTTTTTCATTAAGGTCATTGAACAAATCAAGGGAACAAATAAATTTCCTATATTCTAAGCCCTGAAAGAGGAACTCTGTGCTTATAAAGGCAGTCCCATTGGAATACATTTTCCTGCAGAGACTATGTTCTGCGTGGTGGCGAGACTCCCAAGTCATCCTTTAAAAAGCCTTTTTAACTTGTATTGTAACTGAAGTCTTTTATTATTCAAATACATGTGAAACACCTACAGTCAGTGAGTGCCAGCAGCATTCTGCCAGGTTCCAGTGGTACTAGTGGGTCCCTGCCCTTGCAAAGCTTGCAGTCTAATGGAGAGAGAAGCCTAGTTAGAGGACAGTTCGTAAGAGAGATGCTGTGATGGGGTAAGCACGGGGTGCAGTGTGAGTGGGTGGAAGAGGCCTGCCATCCAATCAGTGGAGAAGATTGGGTGTGGGGCACAGAAAATTGTGAGGGAGGTTGACTTGAGAACTAATTGGGAACTGAATGATTAGAAGGAGTTGACTAGGAAAAGGGGTAAAAGCTGGGGGATAACAGAAAGTAGAATGGAGGTTGCCAGGGGCTGGGGGATGGGGGAGAATGGGGAGTTGTTATTTCATGGGTATAGAGTTTCAGTTTCGCAAGATGAAAAGAATTTTGGAGATCGGTTTCACCTAATGTGAATATACTTAACACTACTGAACTGTACCCTTAAAAATGGTTAAGTTGGCAAATTTTATGTTATGTGTATTTTACCACAATTTTAAAAAATGTCGGGGGATAGGAGATGAGAAATTGTGCTTCAGGCAGAGAGAACAGTATTTTCAAAAGCTTAGAAATAAGAAAGAGATTTGCATTGGTCTAAGGTCTTTTAGTTACTATGAATAAAGAAGAGAAGGAATAAAAGTTGTTGGGTTTTTTTCCTTTTTCCTGGATATAGAGCTTGTTATGGGGCAATTCTGAAACAGTTTCTCTTGGGCATCTACCATTTCCCTTTCTGCACATTTCTCCTTCTTCTGCCTCCTTCCCCATATAGCTAATATTCTCTGTCAATCCAAGCCCTCTGGGGCACCGTACAGGTCAGGCATGTTTCAACCCTTAAAACTCTACTTACCCTAAAATTATCAACCTCTGTTTCTACCCTTACCAGAAATTTTAGTCCCTCAGCACAGCTATTCTCATCTAGGTTGCAAGAGGGCAGTCATCCAATTAAATACATTTTTTTTTTTTTTACTGAAATGTGAATGGCTATTAGTGTCTCAGTATCAGTATTTTAAGAGAATACTTCTGACTCTAAAGTGAATCTGTTGTTAGTGAGATTTAAATAGTAGAATGGTAGAAGTGACATTATACCATTTTGGCCATATAAGGAAGAACATTTTTGGTTTGGAGAGCTAGCCTGTAAACAGGCCTATCTTGTTTGAATATCTGTCTCAAGAGTTTGGTTCTCCCAAACAATGTCTTCTTTTTTTTTCCAGCTTTTCTCCTTCTCCCACATCTCTAAAAGTTGCAAATCATTTTCAGTGTTACCCACAACAGTGTGTCTGCTGCTGGTTGCTAGGAAATGGCAGGAGAAAAGAGCAGCAGAAGCCATTCGTTTATATGGGTCCTTTTAAAGTCAGGAACTTCCTAAATTTTCACATGTTGTCAGATGGAAATGTGCTATTTAGACTGACATCCCCACTAACCATGCATAGTGGTAAAAATGCAGGTTCTTACTATTCAAATCCCAGCTGTACCACTTAGCTGTGTGACCTTTGGCAAGTCACTTAACTTCTCTGAGCCACATTGTCCTAGATGAAAAATGAAGATAATAGAATATGTCTTACATCATTGTTGTGAGAATGAAGTGAAATAAATGTAAAGCACTCAGCACAATGTTTGGCAAATCAAAGAAAGGTAGCCATCACCATCACCATCATCATCATCATCATCATCATCCTTCTCCTCCTTTACTGGAGGCTCCTATTTAAGAGCTGCTTTGGCCCAGGTCCAATCAATGTGTGAGGCCAATGGCACTGACATTCTTCACACCGTGGTCAGCACGTTCACCCAAGAAGAACGGCAGGAAGGGCACTACAGAATGCCAGGCCCCAAGTATTTCTCTGCTTACAGATTCTGAGATTGGCAAGCATGTGCTTGTGCCTTTCTTCCTTCTAGTTTTGCAGTCTCTGGCAAAAACAATTCCCGTTAGCCAGCTCTGGCTCTGACCCTCCGTCTATGGCCTTGCTTCCTGTTACTCTAGCAGGTCCCTCCCTCCCTCAGGATTCATTGCTGCCTGCCCCGCAAAGAGCAGCAAGGAAGACCACACACATTTTCCTATTAATCAAAGACTATTTTTAGGAGAGAGAGAAAGTCTCTACATAATCATCTTTTTTCCTTGGTCTAAAGCAGAAGCAGCAATGGCTGTGGGTGGAGGATGAGCTACAAAGTCAACCTATACTCCTGGTTTCTGCTTATTTCCGTATGGGAGAAACAAAATATAAGAGGAAGCTTAGAAGAGGCAGAACTGGCCTCTGGCCTCCATTTGAAATACAAGCCTGAGAGTCTTTTTCTCTCAGATAGGTTCCTAGTCTGTGGCTGTGTAGGCTGAGCTGTGCACACCTCCTCACACTGTGAACTGTGCAGCACATGACCTGTGGAACCCCCAGGACATCCCTGCAAGTTCTCCTTCCTGGGCCAGCCAGGCACAAGCACTTGGTTCAACCCAGCTTCTCTTCTCCCTCATCTTTACACTCAGGCCACAGCACACACGGCTGCCCCTGTGTAGCTCACGAGGACACCACGTTTCTCGGGCTCTCCAAGAAGTGAACCCTCTTCCCTATTGCTATATTTGGGGAGAAATTGTGTATTTGTGGAGGTCTAGGTATGCAATAATATGTATGTAAGTCAAATGACATAGATGAGAAGTACAGGTGACTTGTTTGAGGAAAAGCTAAACTTTTAGGAGACGTGGAATACTAGACCCCTCCTTTTTGTGGCTGATTTTTGAACCAACAGATTCATAGACTGGAAAATAATAGGGTTTTACCTTGAGAATGTGAAAGAGTCTTGAAAAAAAGCTGTTTTTCTTACCCCAAGACAGGGGAAAACACAAAGTGGATGCCCAATGCTTAAGCGTCCTAATGAACTGGGTGGTTTTGTAAACACATAGATGGAATCATGGAGAGAAGGTTGACAGGGTTTAAAAAGCATCGCAGAATTTTTAGTTAAGATGTGTAAGGGTGAAACCCTGCAGGAACCACGACGCTAAATGTCTGAGAGGGGAACTTTTGACAGAGCAAGAGCATGAAACAGTTAACGCTTGACATGCTGTGAGGAGGTGCCCAGATTCGAGCAGCAGATGTGTTGCGGGCCCAGCAATGGCAGGATGACAGGCACGTGTGAGGGGCCCCAGCCTCCAGCTGTAGCACAAATACAAGGGTTGGACCCGGGGAGACATGAGGGATTCCAGCCTTTCTGATTACAGCCAAAGAGAGAGACAGGCTTTTGCACAGCCCTGATGAATTTTTGTGTGTGATCTTTTAGAGTCACCGTGGGTGAGAATTATTCTCCTAGCTGTCCTTGTCAGTCAAAATGAACATTAGTTAAAACAATGCAGTTTGCCAAAGAGGATGACAGTTAAGGGGAAGGTAACAGACAGCAAAGAGGTCAGCTGAGTGGATTGGCAATGAAAGAATAGTTTTTAGAAGGAAATTTGGTGGTGGTGGTGGTATGTGTGTGTGTGTGTGTGTGTGTGAGAGAGAGAGACAGAGAGAGACAGAGAGAGACAGAGAGACATGTAAGATGTCAAGGTGATTAGAGTAGGGAAGAAAAGTTCCAGGAAATCATGGAAAATACAAACTGGAAAAGATTTCTAGATCTTCCATCTAACTACCCACTAAAACTAATTTCCAAATACATTTATGTATGTATTTATGCTTCACTGTCTCATTACTGATAATACTGTACTAGAGAGGTTGCCAAAAATGAATGTTCGGGTTTATTGGTTTGCTAAAGTGCGGTGGGGCTTGGAAAAGCTTGCCCCTTGGTGCTTTTCTGCCTCGGTGTACGCACACGCAGCCACACGCATGCACATAACTTAGGCTGAGCGTGGCAGCTTGGGATTCTGACAACCAACACTGGGGAGAGAAAAAAAGCCGTAATTAGTGTTAATTGTTCACCCTTCAGTTCAAGAATAGATGCTCTGGAGAATGGGAAATGAGAACAAACATTAATTATTGAGTAAGGGACCTTGGAGACAGACACTCTGGATTAAAAGGAGAGAGATAAATTGCATAATGAATGTTAATTTTCCCTCAAAGAATTGAGTGCTCAGTGGTAGGAATGGAAAAGAGGCTAAGACAGTCATGAAAGGGAAACCTCCATGTGTGTTGGGGCGAGAGGGTACAGGAGGGTTATACAAACACCCTCCATCATTGCTTCCGCCTTGCCCTTTGCCTCACTCACAGCTCCCAAGAAATTTGCTATCAGGGTTTTCCTTAGAACTCTGATTATTTACCACAATTTTCTGCTAGGAAGCTCTACCATTTCCCCAAAAGCACATAAGCCAGAAAACTGCCACGCTGCATCACTGACAGGCTTAGAGGCGCACGACACTGGAATTTATTTTTTATGTGTGCTGGTGGGAGTTCCACTTAGAACGAGGGAGGCGGCTGGGGCTGAGTGCCCTGAGGGAGAGGGTTGTGCCCTGTGGGAGCGACTTGGGGCTCCGGGGCCTTAATTGTTGTTTTATCTTAATTAAGATACACGACACACACACCCTCACCCCAAACTAATCCTCTTAACTGAAAGTGAAAACAGAGAAAAGGTAATTTGAGTAGAAAATTAGAGAGGAGAATTGTAGCCAATTTTGTCAAGAGGCTCTACAAACAGGCTTGTCACCGGCTGCTCTGACGCAGAGCGCTGGTTGGTGCCCGTGTCCAGGGCGTGTGGCCTTGGGGATCTTCCTTCTGCAGTGTCTCCTGAGTCTGTCCACTGTGCTCTCAGCTGTTATCTGGGGGATTCTGCAGTAGCCTAAGTGCTGGACCTTTTCTCTTGCCTGTCCCTTCATGTTGGCACACACGTTGCGTTGTATGACATCCCTTCTCAAATATCTGGTTCCTTATTGTCTCAATAGCAGCATTTCAGCTCTATCCTGGCATGGGAGGCCTTGCCTGGTCTGGCCCTGGCCTGTCTTTCAGCTCCATCCCCCACCATGAAGCCCCTCCCCAGACCATTCCCCCACACTCATCATCCCACATCACCCCATGTTCCTGTCTCTTTGCCTTTGTTCATGCTCTTCCCTCAGTTGGTTACGTCCTTCCCTCATCTCAGTTAATCTACTTCCACTATTTCTCAAAAGTCAGTGCAAGTGGAGATTCTCTGTAAAAACCCATTCTAGCCCCATAGTTTAGAGTTAATGGCTCCTTCCTTGAATGCCTTGTGTTATTTAGGCTTCTGTTATAGCACTGATTTTATTCCACGTTGTGGTAGAATTAGTTCCTTGAGAACCTGTTCTCACAAGGACTGTGAGGTCCCCAGGGGAAGTAGCCACAGGGCCTGCAGAGGAGCCTTGGGGTGTGGGGTGACAAGAGCCCTTCGGACAGACAGACCTGGGGATGAATCCCAACACTGCCACCTACCTGGGGTCATCAGTATGTGCAAGGGTGTTAACCTTGTGTTTCCATTTCCTCACCAATGGTATGAGGATGAAAATACTCACATCATAGGATTAGTGGGATGGTGGAATGAGATGACGTGTGTGGCACAGTGCCTGAGAGTGTTCACTCTCAGTATTAACCCCTCCTGGTTTCTTGCACTTGGTAGGTGTTCGGTACATTTTATCAAAGGAGTCAAACACACATGTAATTGGGTCTTCCATCTTTTAGGCCCATGATATTTTATATTGGAATTTTATATTAATTCTTTACAAAATGTACTACAAGTATGATCTGGTTCGATTGTCACAAAGCAATGTGAACTAGGATGGCAGACATTATTATCGTTGTATTAGGAGTTAAGGAACATGGTAAGCTGCTGTGACAGAGGCTCCAAAACATGAAGATTTATTTTTCTTTCACTAAGAGTCCAGAGAGAGGTGGGCAGACCAGGGTGGCTCTGCTCCATGAAGTTATCAGAACATCGTGGCTCCTTCTATGCCCCATTGGCTCATAGAGAATTGCCCTCTTCCACGGTTGAAGCTGTTTCACCACCATAACCAAGTCCAAGGGGAAAGAGAAGGAGGAGGGCAAGCAGTTTCTTTTTAAGGAAATGTCCTGGAGATTTCACATGTTACTTCCACTCACATTTTATTAGCTAAAACTAAGTCATGTGGCCATACCTATTTGTAAGGGAGGCTGGGAGATGTAATTTCTAGCTGGGCTGCCCTATGTTCAGCTAAATGTTAGGGTGGGGCACTTTATTAGGAAAGGGATAATGGAAGAGTGGATCCTGGGGAACAATGAGTCTCTGCTACTCATGGTTTCAATCCATATTTGTAGACAATGTTCTGGGAGTACCTACTATGTTTTCTGGGATATTTAGAAGTAGATGAGGGGGATCTACAGGAATTTTAACTCTACGAGAGGAAAGAAGAAAAAGAGTGAGAAAGATCAAGGAAGTGAGGGAGTGCCTGGTGAGATGCTAAGGAAGTAGCAGTCAATGTGGGATGAGGTAAGGAAGGCATCACAATAAAGGTGGGACTTCAGCTACTCCTTGGAGCCTAGAAATCTGGACAAGAGAGATGAGATGCAGTGTGATCTTGTGGGAAGAGCTTTGATCCAAGTGGGTGCAGGAAGATCTGGGTCTGAGCCTTAGATTTGCCACATAAAAGATGTGTGACTTTAGCAAATCACCATACCTCTCTGGGCCTCAGTGTCCGTATCCATAAAATGACAGGGTTTTCACAGTGTGTTCTTATAGCTCTAGTGGCTCTCGAGATTCCGCCCCCACCCCCCAGGAACCAGCTTAGGAGGGGAAGAATTAGCTGGACTATGGAGAAGTTAGGAGGACAGTCAGGCCATCTCCACTTCAACCAGGGAGCTCAGCTCGTATCCATTTTATCCACTGATGCCCTCGACAAGTCTGACAGAATGCTTCCTCTGCTTAAACACTGATGAAGGTGATGCCTACATTCCCTCTCAACTCCAGTGTTTTCCAAAACAGAACAAATGCCAAGAGAGGTAGAATTCATGGCTTCCCAGACTCTAAAAATGTAAGTGCCATCATATACAAAAAATAAAAAGAAATGAAATATTCTTCAACACTTCACATTAACTTTTTTCTTTAAAAGAATTTCTAGTGGACTCAGAGAAAACTATTACTTTTGACATTTTCCTTCTTTGAAAAGCAAAAAGTGGTAATGACCCTACATTTTCAGCCATATGAGGTAGGGGCGTTTTTGTGCTTACAGAAATCGGGAGAGGTTTTGGTCCTAGGAAAGGAGACTCCCTGGTGTTTTTCGGTGGCTCTCAGCCGGTGGCTGTCAGAACACTTTCCAGCGAGGGCTGCCGAGACTGTGCTGGTTTCACTGTGGTGAGGTAAACAACACTGCTTCTCTCTGAAGTCTGGGGCAAACGTAGCTTTGACAGCCCGCCCTGTGATACATGGAATGGACCGGTTAGCCTGTGATTTCTGCAAGGAGAGTATGCTGGTCAAGGCTCAGCACAGGGCAGAAAGCACCAGGCATTATGAGAAGAAACGAAGTGACTACAGAGAACTTGGTGCTTATAAAGTTGTTGCAGCAAGTCTGCTGATTCAGAACCGATGTTTGGAAAAGAAAAATAAGGATATTCATGAATTATCAAATGGCTGAGATTCTGCTCCAGGATTTAGGCAGCAGAACTGCCCTCCTGAGTCTCCATGGGAAAGGGGTTTATTTAATAACATACTGCGTTATAGCTGGAAGGAATCTTGAAATCATTAGTTGAGCATTTACCAAAGTGTGTTCCCCAAACTATTTAGATCCACATGATGTTGTGCTAAAAACAATAAAGCATTCAGCGGTCAAATAAGTTTGGGAAACATTGCTGTCCTCATCTCAAAGAACCATAATTCAAATTACCATATTAGAGGCTCTCTTAAGTCCTGAAGTAAGGAATCTGCTTAACTTATTTGGCCTCAGAACCTTTAGTTATTTTATGTAATTCCTGTTACCCTTATGAGGAACTGGAGCTCTGTGGGACATGTGCTGGGAGGATGGATCTAAACCCCATTCCTCTTTTTCTATATGAGGAAGCTGAGTTCCAAAGCAGTGAAATTATTTGTCCACGATCACAGAAATCAGTGGTGGTAGAGCCAAGACTTCGAAAATTTGGCTTAGAGTTTTTTCTTCTTCCTCATGCTGCCTCATCTAAAGGCCTTATCCTTTAAATCTGAAGCATCTTCACAAAGGCTACCCCAGGAAAATCGTACTCTGTCAACTATCCCACCAACACTTGTCCCCATAACCAACATTATCACAAATGACAAATGGGGAGAACAAAGAGAAAGTCAACCACTAAGCATATGTTTGCCCCCCAAATAATCAGTGTTTTGAGACCAGATGGGATATTCTCGGACCCTTTATCTTTTTGTTTACCAAATTGCAGACCATCAGGGAATGACACCAAGTATATCGCCTATTACTGAAAACAAATTACTCCCAAATCTAGTGACTTAAAACAACAAGCCTTTATTATATCTCACACAGTTTCTGTGGAAATCTGGGAGTGGATTATGTGTGTGATTCTGGTATAAAGTCCCTTTTGAGCCTGGAGTCACAATGTCAGCCAGGGATGCAGTCCTCCGAAGGTTTCTGTGTCACTGGTGCGGGAGCACTTTACGGTAGCTCACCCACAAGCCAGGAGAGTTCATTCTGGCTGTCAGCAGGAGGCTTCAGCTCCTTGCCATGCAGACCTCTCCATTAGACTACTTGAGTGGTCACATAATAGACATGGTGGTTAGCTTTCCCCAGAATGAGTAATTCAAGAGGGAAAGCAGGGAGGAAGTTCCTTTTATGGCCCAGTCTCAGAAGTCACACACTGTCACATCTGTTATGTTCTATGTTTACTAGAAGGGAGCTGCTATGTCCAGCCCACACTCAAGAGGAGGAGAATTAAGCTCTCCCTTTTGAAAGAATAAGTCTCAGAGGACTTGTAGACATACAGGGGTGGGCAAAAGTAGGTCAATGATAATAAATAATAAAATAATTAATAAATACATACAAGAATACATTGTTTGGCATACTCACAACTATAAATCTACTTTTGCCTACCCCTGTATTTTATTTTACTTTATTTTATTTCATCTTTTAAATCCTCACCCAAGGCCATGCTTATTGATTTCAGAGAGAGGGATGAGAGGGAGAGAAACATTGATCGGTTGCCTCTCACACATGCCCCGAATGGGGACCGAACCTGCAATCTAGCCGTGTGCCTTGACCAGGAGTTGAACCCATGACCTTTCAGTTCATGGGATGACTCTCTACCAACTGAGCCACACTGGCCAGAGCACCACCCCAGTATTTTAAAATCACCACACCAACAAGATTTGTAAGAGGGAAGGATGCTAATTAAATTACCAAAAACAAAACATGTTTTGGAGGTGAAAATTTATCTAGGACAAGAACAAGTGCTAGTTAGAAACTCTGAAAGAGAGCAGGAATTTAAATTTACATGGGACCTAAAGTCCTAAATCAGTGGCACAGATATCCTTGAGCTTCTTGCAGTAAAAAATTTCTGAATAAAAGAACTTTTGAAAAAAACTTCTATAGCTGCCATTGCAATTAGGAGAATAGATGGAAGATCTGAATAAAGAATAAGCAATTTAGAGATCATATCCAATGCTTTGACTTGTATCCTTTCAAGTTAACTTTTCCTTTCTTAAGCCTTTGAATTTTCTAAGTGTTACAATACCCCAACATGACCAAGAGGGTCAAATTCCATCTCTAGTCTTCACATCTTTTTTTTTTCCTGAAGGTTTATATTCATTTTTCTTTTCTGTTTGAAAGCAAGATATTGTGATCTAATTGCCTAAGAATTTATTTCTAAATAGATGTTGACAAAGTCTGAAAGTCTCAGAAAAAAAGAGACAGATCATATTTACTCATTTACTGAGCATTTTTTTTAATTAAAAAAAAAAAACCCAACCAACTATGATTCCAAAAGCATTTTCCTTGTGGCACGTGGGGTATTCAGTCAATCAACAAGCATGTCTTGAACATATGATAAGAATAAGAGGTTCTCT
Organism: Desmodus rotundus; assembly: GCF_022682495.2. Lineage (NCBI taxonomy): Eukaryota > Metazoa > Chordata > Mammalia > Chiroptera > Phyllostomidae > Desmodus > Desmodus rotundus. The sequence continues at coordinate 182,311,099 of NC_071388.1, read as the reverse complement.
AGGACTCATACATTTGAGAGCTAAACAGAAAACAGATGAGGATAAATACAGTGATCACAAAAGTGGGAGTGAGAGAGAGGGATGAGCTGAGGCTACATCCAGGCAGTACTATGAGATGAGGTGGATTTATTAAGGGAAATGTCCCAGAAAAGATAAGCCTTCCCCTGGAACTTAAACGTATTCTAAATATTTGGGGGAATTTAGGCAGAGACTGGAAGATAAGAGAAGGAAGACTGAATGTTTGGGCCATCAAAGGAAAGAGAAAAGGGTGTGCCTGAATGTAGTGGGAGATGAGATTGGATGGGTAGGTCGGGGATGGTAATCAAGATGGATTTGAACAAATTTAGCTGCAAAGAGTTTGGTGTGGTTGGAGCAAATCCTTTGCAAGAATTAAAATTTGTTTCAGTATACTGCTTCTCAAAACAAAGCAAAGAAAAACAAGACAAAGCAACAAACTTTTCCCATTAATAGAGACTCTTAGAAAGCTAGGTCTGTTCTATGGACCCTCATAGGGAGATGTGGGTTTAAGTTCCTGCCTCATATTCCAGGGCACCATCCAATCACCATTAAGACAGAAAGTCTACCAGCTGTTTAAGGAGGAAAGGCTAGAGAGAGGCCAGTGATTGACTGATGCACTCATTCATTCATTCATTCATTCATTCAACAAGCTCAGAGTGAATACCTTTAGGTTTGAGAGGCAAGTAGGATTATTGTTCATGGGACTGGGACAAGATGGCAAGCCAACCTCCATTTATTCAGTATAAGTTTAATTTCTCTTTCTTTGTGTAGAAAAAATATTGAGAGATTTTTCAATCAACATTTATTGTGATGCTGTTATGTATGCATCAGGCACTGTGGTAGGGGCTGGGGATACCGAAATGACTGAAACATCATATCGGCAATGTGACAGCAAACCTAAATATTTAACTTAAATATTCCTTTTATGCTTCTGACTTGTGTTTTGCCAAAAGGGGAGCTGTTTCTCCTGGAACAGAGTGTAAAAATGTGCAGCAGGTGGGCACAATCATATTTACCTTCCAGCTGTTGTACCAGCTGTGTCACAAGGACGCTGCCCTCCACCTGTCAACTCTGCTTCCGCCAAGTCAGAACCAAGTTATTTTTATCCTCCTATCACAGCACAACCCAAGCAGTGGTGGAAGTTCTTTAACACTGAATTTGGAACCAAATGCAGTCTGGCTTCTGGAAACCATGTATCAGGCGGCTAGTTCAACAAAAACAGACACAACGTGACCAGTGCAGCAATAATAGTCAAGGACTTTTTCAACTGCTGTCAGTGGAGGAGTCGACCCTCTCATTTCGGATGGAATGAGGAACCTTGGGCATGGGGAGGAACTGACCCAAAGTCATCTGACGACATAGAGGACAAGCTAGGGCTACTCAAATCTCCCGGCTCTGAATCCATGCCCTTTTTATTAGGCCAGTTGTGACATAACCCACTGAATGAGCGCAGACTTTAATCTCCCTCAGCCAGAGGCCTGCTGGCTGTACTACTCATGCATACACATCCGATGGTTCCTGGGCGGCTGACACTCATCACCCTCTGACTTCATTTCTTTCCCCTTTGCAAAATGGCTGCTGCACGGAGCCAGCATCTCCTTTCCAAAAAGTTAACGTGCCAGAAGGGATTTTGGAAACTGCCTTGATATCTGTCAGAAGCCAGATGATTCACGGCAATGAATCAACACTCATAACAAGGATACCTGATTGGATTACCAATTAGCCATCTCTACCTCTGGAGGGTGCTTGGAAAGAAGAGAAAAGGTGATGTTTAGTTTGGGCAAATACCAAAGGGGCTTTATCATTTTCATCAAGGCATCAGCGCGGCCCATTAGACCGCCTCCAAGCCGTTCCACGGGAACTTCTCTCTCCAGATGCTCTAGCAAGAGTAAACTTGTTATGCAAACATTGGGTTATTATGTCTGAGCTACAGAAGCACCTCTGTGTCAGCAAGAGGGGAGAAACTGGCTAACTTGTGTCTGTTTTTAATGATGTCTCTGCTGCTGGGTAGTTTTAGAAGCTGCAGGTAAAAATATTTCCCTATGAAAATGAGGCTGACTTGGGATGTATCATCTCACCTTCACTCGACAGAAGCTTTTCGGTTTGGGTGGGCCCTGGGAGGGACAGGCAGACGTTTACTCCATTTGGACCCAGCAAGAAGTGTCCCAGTGAGAGGTCTCTGGACTCTTCTTGAAAATAAACATGCGCATGGGCAGTGTTAGCACCAGTGCAGGGAGGGAGGCTGAAGCTGGACTGTGCTCCCTGGATCTCTGGGAAAAGAGCTGGTGTGCTCAAGGGCCGTTCAGAGTACAAGGTCAGCTCTGTTTCTGGGATTTGGCAGAGCAAGATCCTTGTTTAGTTCCTACCCACTGGAGGTAAAGGTGAGATGAACAGAGCGGGCCTGCCACCAGCTGATACCATGATTTTGTGAGAGGCTGGAAAAGGTGGCCCCTCTGGTCTCAAGCAGCCCCATGGGGCCAGCCTAGGCTGGAGAGGGGGCGCCTTGTGTGAAGGAAAGGGAGCCCCTTCCTGTAGGCGTGTGTAGCTCAGCTGTGGCCCAGGGTTCGGTGAGCCCAGCCTCTGTGCTCCCTCTGCTTTGTGCAGTGCTCGGCAGGCACAGCCACGCTCTCCCAGCCAAATGCTGGACCTGCTTAGGGACCCCAGGGGGCTCAGGCCAGGGCAGAAAAGGAAGCTGTATTTCCCTCAGTTGCTCAGAAAGATTGAAAGTGCTTGTTTACCCCTACCTTCCCTATCTCTAAGGCGAAGCGATCAGGTATAGAGTTGGCCACCAGCAAATGACACATTTACAAGTACACAAACAGATACAAAAACACACAGAAGCATGACATGCACACAAGAAAACACACTCACACATTTACAAAGATGTGCACACATATACACATGAACATATGCACACCCACAAGGCAAGCGTGCACGCACATGCACATGTAGCACACATGAGCAGGAACACCTACACCGATGTGTGCACCTTGTCTGCAGACATACATGCATTCCTGCATAATCACACACATGCGTACATAGGTGTGCATGAACATACACAAGCGCACACATGCACCAACATAAGCATATTAGCATGTGTCCTCCCACACACCTTCACTTACACACACCTTCACTTACACAGACACTTGGGGTTTCAGGCTGTACTCTTGTCATAGTCGTGGCTCTGGCATTCGTTCTAATCAGATTCTCTCTTTATCAGGATGGCTGGGTAGGAGTGTGTGTGTGCGTGTGGTGTGATGTGTCCTGGACTGTACAACCTTCTAGGAATGCCCTTGGTGCTGTCATGTGGTAGCCAACATTTGGTTTCTTTGTATCAAAACTAAGAAAGCGTCATTGCATGCAAATATAAAAGGGAATTATAAAAAGGTTCTCTCTCTGAAATGGCTGTAAGTGACAATGATGACTTTGGAGGAAAAGAGAGAGAATTGGGGGGGGAAGGGATTTAGTTTTGACCATTTCAACCTTAAACTGAGAAGCTGTAAACACAATGGAGTTATGGGTTTAATTATGGATCTACGTATTTAATTTATGCTTACAGGACTTCAAGTACACACACTTGGAGGGGGTGTTTGTGGGGGGAGAAAGAGAAAGAGAGACTGAGAGAGAGAGAGATTGAGAGAGAGAGAGAGATATTTAAACAGTGAGGCCTCTGTCTCTGGGTGAGCATGAGATGAAAATGAAAAACGTGGTATCTGTTGTCTTCTTGGTGCCTCTCAGTTCTCACATGCCTCTCACAGTGTTTTCTTTCAGCCCTGGGTGTGATTCTGCTGTTAACAGATACTTTTTTTCACATTGTCTGGCACCCAAACAGCCCCTTCTCCTTCATCTGGTGCTCAACCAGAGAAAGCAGCCCAAGGCTCTGAAGAGGGAGGGATAGCTGGCTGGGCTGCAATTTCTAGAAAATGGTTTGTCTGTCCTCAGCATGGTACCTCCCAATGGGATTTTCAGAGGCAATTTGGACAATAAGCAATTTTATGAGCTGCTTTTAGATCAAAGCCCTCATGGAAGCTGTTACTATACTGTCTGTGCATCATTGCTCTTGTATAAGCATCTTAGTCTCCTAGACTGTCAGCTTTTAAGGGTAAGAACTAAGTCATAGAGGGTGTGGCCTTTCCCTACCTCACCCTTCAATAGAAATCAGGAGTCCTTCTTTCTTTGTGAACAGGTCACAGGCTCTGCCCTGGGCTGCAAGATGACTTCCCATTGCCCTTGTCGCCAGGCTCCCTGGCCCTGGAGGCTTATGGCTGGGTGTTGAGTCTGCCTGGTAAATTCAGTAACATGTCTCCCAAGGAGCGTAGGGAGCTGTGTCATCACGTGTTGCTGCCAGCATTGAGGAAAGCACAGAACAGCTTGGCAATGCGTGTTGGTGCAGCAAACCCTTAAAACATGTACTAACTCTTTGGGAATATGCATGGTGAGCATTAACTCCCCTGACATTTTGGAAACACTGGTGATTTCCCCTTCTCAATGGGGCAGCTTTCTGACAGCTTACATCATGGGTGCCTTGTGGCCCTGGAAGATGATTAAAATGAGCATGAAGCCACAGACAAGCCAAGGTGGGGGAATCCAGCCCCCGCCCCCCTGCCCCAGAGTGATTACCTTGTCCTTCTGCTGGGAGTGCGGCCCTGGACCATCTCACATTTGGGGGGCCTGAGGGGCTGCTACAGCTTGATGTCCGGAGGCTGTCCAGGCTCCTCTGTCTCTCTGGACTTTTTCTTCCTTCAATCAGGGACAGTGGTGCGGTTATATTCTGGAGTGGGGCATCATCATCTTCAAAAGCAAAAGGAGAAAAAGCATGAGTGGGGGAACTTTTGAATCAGCAAGAAGCAACCTCTTTTCTAACTTGGTTGATGGCTTATTCCACTTATTCTCTAGCTGGTCCCTTTTTCCCGCCCTGCTAAGGAGCCAGGTAACTCCCTTGGCCAAGGTGAAGTTCCTCTTGGCTAAAACAGTGCCCTTTCTTCAGTTGGGGGAAAACTCCAAGAACTGGGAGGAAGGGAGTTGTGGTGGTTGTTATTCTCATTCTATTGATGGGCTCCTGATATAGAAGAAAGACCAGAGAGGCTGCAGAGTCCTTCTAGCCCTGAGTCTGAAGGTTCTTACTAGAGGAACCTCAGCTTTAGAGCTCCTGGGATCATTGGCTACAGAGTTCCAACCACAAAGCAATTTCCCTACGCAGAACCAATGATCACATGGTTCCTCAAGGCCGTAAAGTACAAAGTAGCGCCCCCCAGATGGCGGTTAGAGGGTAATGGGATTGGTCATGATGCTCCACCTCTGTTCTCTCCCCTTCTCAAAACTAGCAGGGAAGGCTCCGAGGAGGTGAAATCCAACAATCTAAGTGGTTGAGACTTGGTCTTAATCTCCTGGAGAGAGAGAGTGGTTTTTATTACATGTTAATACACTATTGATGTTTGTGTGTAAAAGCTGGCTTCCCACATGGTCTCAAAGTATCACAAGCTTCTTCTTTATTACAAAGGAAAAAAAGTTATCTTAACAAAGGAGAAATGTAGCCACCTTTAACCAAATAATAAACACATGATGATAATTTAACATCATGTGTAATGGAATGAGATATAACAAATGAAATAAATGTAAAGGGATATTTTGTGTCCCTTGGTGCAATGCACTGAGAAGGACACCATCACCTTCTATTGTTGCCAAACAATGTTTTTGATCAGAATCTAATCACATGGAAACAGACACATCTAAATTGAAATTCATTCTGCCTATCACTAGCCTATCCTCTTCAAAAATGTCAATGTCAATGGTCTTGGAAGAAAACCCCAAGATCTGGATGAGAATGAAGCTGGCTAACACCTTGATTTTGGCCCAGTGAGACTCTGAGCGAAGAACCTAGATATACCATGCCCAGCCCTATAGAAGTGTGAGCTAGTAAATGGGTCTTTTTTGTTTAAGTCACTATTCCCACCCCCAAAGAGTCAATGTCATGAAAAATAAGTTGGGAAAATGTTTTAGATTAAAATATTCTAAAGAGAAGTAAGAACTAAATACAATCCAGGATCCTAGTTGAATCCTGATTGGGGAAAAAGACACTCTAAGAAACATTATTGGTATAATTAGAGCAATTTAAATAAGGAGTATGTGTTAGAAATAGTTTTTCATGTTAATTTTCTTGATTGTGATAACTGTATTGTGATTATCAAAGAGAATGTCCTTGCTCTTAGGAGAAATGTACTGAAAAGGGATAAAATGTACAAAGTCCACTACTTACTCTCAGATGGTTTGACAATAAAATAGGTATGTGTATATAGGCATAAATAAAACCTAGCTTTATTTTTATGACATTAGAGGTGAAATAATACAGGGCTCAGTAAATAAGTGTGTATGTGTAAACTCTGAGGCAACAAGATAGTCCCACTTACCAGCTCTAAGCATCCTTGCCCGGGGACCTCTGTGAGAGAAAGGTTGCCATGAAAATCTTGCCTCCTTGGACTCTTGATGCATCTACCACCAGGTTGGGTCATGTACTGAACTAACTTACAACAGAGTATCAGGGACTTTTTAGACTAGCTTCTCCCTGGCTGGGTGGCAGAGGATGGACAAGCTCAAGATTCTCAGTCCCTGGTGGGCACGGCAGCTCCAAACAAATGGAGAGAAGTGCGAGGTGCGGAAAGCCCAAGACAAAATTCACTGCTGTTGGCACTGATCTCACTGGCTGCAGCTGTGCAGCTGACGTCCTGGCCCACAGGTGGAAAGCTCCTTCCTTACCTGTTGGCAGACAGTGATCCTTGTCCATATTTGAGTTTTTTAAAAAAGGTTTTATCTATTTTTAGAGAGAGGGGAAGGGAGGGAGAAAGTGAGGGAGAGAAACATTGATGTATTGGTTGCCCCTTGCATGCCCCCGACTGGGGATATGATCCACAACCCAGGCATGTACCCTGCCTGGAAATTGAGCCAGCCACTTTTCGGTTTGCAGGATGATGCCCAATCCACTGAGCCACCCCAGTCAGGGCTGTTTTTTTAAAAAATATATTTTATTGATTATGCTATTACAGTTGTCCCATTTCCCCCCCCCTTTATTCCTCTCCACCCTGCACACTCCCTTCCACCCTCATTCCCGCCCTTTAGTTCATGTCTATGGGTCGTACATGTAAGTTCCTTGGCTTCTACATTTCCTATACTATTGTTAACCTCCCCTGTCTATTTTCTACCTACCATTTATGCTACTTATTCCCTGTACCTTTTCCTCCTCTATCCCCCTTCCACTCCCCCACTGATAACCCTCCATGTGACCTCCATTTCTGTGATTCTGTTCCTGTTCCAGTTGTTTGTTTAGTTCGTTTTTGTTTTTGTATTTTTTAGGTTTGGTTATTAATAGTTTGAGTTTGCTGTCATTTTACTATTCATAGTTTTGATCTTCTTTTTCTTAGATAAATCCCTTTAACATTTCATATAATAAGGGCTGGGTGATGATTAACTCCTTTAACTTGACCTCATCTGGGAAGCACTTTAGCTGCCCTTCCATTCTAAATGATAGCTTTGCTGGATAGAGTAATCTTGGATGTAGGTCCTTGCCTTTCATGACTTGGGATACTTCTTTCCAGTCCCTTCTTGCCTGCAAGCTTTCTTTTGAGAAATCAGCTGATAGTCTTATGGGAACTCCTTCGTAGGTAGCACTCTCCTTTCCTCTTGCTGCTTTTAAGATTCTCTCCTTATCTTTAATCTTGGCTAATGTAATTATGATGTGCCTTGGTGTGTACTTCCTTGGGTCCAACTTCTTTGGGACTCTCTGAGCTTCCTGAACTTCCTTGAAGCCTATTTCCTTTGCCAGATTGGGGAAGTTCTCCTTCATCATTTTTTAAAATAAATTTTCAATTTGTTGCTCTTCCTCTTCTCCTTCTGGTACCCCTATGATTCGGATGTTGGAACACTTAAAGTTGTCCCGGAGGTTCCTAAGCCTCTCCTTATTTTTTTGAATTCTTGTTTCTTCATTCTATTCTGGTGGAATGTTTCTTTCTTCCTTCTGCTCCAAACCATTGATTTGAGTCTCAGTTTCCTTCCTGTCATTGTTGGTTCCCTGTACATTTTCCTTTATTTCACTTTTCATAGCCTTCATTTTCTCCTCTAATTTGTGACCATATTCAACCAATTCTATGAGCTTCCTTATTACCAGTGTTTTGAACTGTGCATCTGATAGGTTGGCTATTTCTTCATCGCTTAGTTGTATTTTTTTCTGGAGCTTTGATCTGTTCTTTCATTTGGGCCATTTGTTTTTGTCTCAGTGTGCCTGTTGCACAGTAAGGGGCAGAGCCTTAGGTGTTCACCAGGGCAGGGCAAACCACCTCACTAGTTGTGCCGATGTATGTGGGAGATGGGTCAGAGAGGAAATAGTGCCACTTGCTCTGCTTTCTGCTGGTTTTCAGTCACTTCCCCTGCTACCCACAATCAAAGTGGGCCCTTCTGGTGCTGCTTCCCAGGTGGGTGGGCTTGTGTACATTCTAGGACCCTGTGGGTCTCTCCATTGACCTCTCCTGTGAGGCTGGGAGTTTCTCCTGCTGCTGCCTCAACCCCCACAGGTGTTTTCAGTCACAGGTTTGAGGCTTTATTTCCCGGCGCTGGAACTCTGGGTTGTGTGGTCTGTTTCGATCCCCAGTTGTTCCTCCCTGTTTATCAGCATGGAAATGTGGGACCAGCTGCTCTGCCAGCCACTGCCTTGCTGTGAGCCCTCTCCACCCAGCTGTCCATCCTACCAGTCTGGATGAATGTTTCTTCTTTAACTCCTTGGTTGTTGGACTTCCATACAGTTTGATTTTCTGACAGTTCTGGTTGTATTTTGTTTTTAAATTTGTTGTTGTCCCTCTTTTGGTTTTGCGAGAAGGCACAGTGTGTCTACCTATTCCTCCATCTTGGCTGGAAGTCTGTTTTGTATTTTTTTTTTAAAGGAAACTTTATAGTCTTTAGGATGATTAATTCTCACGTAACTGATAGAGTAAAAAAGCCCTTGCCACAATAATTATCAAAACCAAAATGTGTCATAAAGGTCCTGATCTGGGTCCAGTGTTTTGTTAATGCTAAAAAGCAGTGCAGAGTAACAAGTAAGAACACAGATCCTGGCAGCAGGAGGCCTGAGTTCCAATCCCAGCTGGGCCACTTATAGTCGTGTGACCTCAAACAAATGACTTATCTCTCAGGGCTCCAGTTTTCTAATCTGTGAAGTGAGGGTAGGGTTGATGTTAGGAAGAAATGAGGTACCATGTGTTAAAAATTAAGGACAGTGCCTGGCCCAGAAGAAGAACTCCTTACATATTAATGTGCACCCTTGGCATCTTCTGATTGCCACTAGTCAGAGATCACTTAACGCTTGTGATACTGACATCTTGCACTTGCTCTTTGGAAAGGAGGTTCAGTTTTCTGAGAATCGGGAGCTTTTTAAATATGGCCTGTTACTTTCAATCTATCCAACACATACAGACGCAATGTGTGTAATTTCAAATGTCCATATGATGTATTGGAAGATTGGAGTGAAGGTTTTTATTATTGATCTTATGGACATTTTAATGAAGAAATACATATTCCTAAATAGTTTAGAAGTGAAATTCTATTGGCTAAAATCATGGAATATACAATAGAGCATGCAGTAAACTTTTAATCAGTTTGGGCCTGTTTTACTTCTGCAACCAAGAATATTAGCAGGGGATGATCTAATGAATAACTGGGGAGCTAGACACTAAGCTGGCTTTACTGCAGCACGTTGGTTATGACAGCTGCTGCCTGAACAAAAGCCATCTTCAAGTGGCCAGAGAGGAGCTCACCTGCCTTCCAGCCTCCTTTTCCATGGCTGAGAACCCTTGTGTATCCTGCCTTCCTTCCCTTTGGGGTGAGATCCCTGTGGGATGCTGGAGAGTGGGAGTAGCTACCTTGAGGTGAGAGCATGTCTCTGCTCATGTCCACAGGGAGATGCACTGTTAACTCCCCCAGACTTTCTAAGGACGTGTGCTTCAGGGGAGGCCTCCCCAAAGGACTGGCCTGTTCTTCTGTTTCTGGTCCTGACTCAGTACATGGAGCACCTGGGAGACAAAAAGAAAGCCAAGTTGTATAAAATGTCTGTGATTTTTGCCAGTTGCCTCTTTTATGGGGGACCCATCTTTTCCCTGCTTGCATCATATGGTTTGGGTGTGCTGTGTTCAGTTCCTGATCCGTGGATGGGCTTGGGGTTGAAGCCTGGCTAATGAAAGCCCTTATAGCCTTAGCCACAGTGATTGAGTCCGTGGTGGGCATGTAACTCAGTCAGAAGCAATTCTAGTACTTTTACAAGATCTTGCAGGGGTATCCAACCTGTGACCTGCAGGCCGCATGTGGCTCAGGATGATTATGAATATGGCCCAACACAAAATTGTAAATTTACTTAAAACATTATGGGATTTTTTGGTGATTATATGTTGCAATGTATTTAATGTGTGGCCCAAGACAACTCTTCTTCTTCCAGTGTGGCCCAGAGATGCCAAAAGATTGGACACCCCTGTTAGAGGCATAGACTTTTGACCAGGATTAACAGGTAGGAGGTCCGCATGGCATTGCAGGAGGCCATCTTTACCACCACATGGGACAGCTTGCTTGAGAGGAAAGGCTGACAGAGCTGAAGGAGTTAGACAAATAGTGCCCAGATGACAATTTCTGAGGCCTGGATCCAACTGAGCGTGAGGTTTTCTCATCCTGGCACTACCTAGTTACATTTCTTTTTTGCTTAAAACAGTTTGAGTTAGGGTTCTGAAACTTGTTATTGAAGGAGTTCTCACTGACACACGAAAGCAGTAAGAACTCAGTGGGTCCACTTTCTCTGTACTTTATTCCTATTTTTCACTTGGCAGTATGTTGGCAAGCTTAGTGTGTCTAACAGCTTTAAGATTCTGGTTCATGATTGGCCTGGTGGCCTTCCTGACCTTCTTGCCAGGATTGTCATAATAAATAATCAGGATTTAACCCAATCCCATTAATGTGTATTTTTATGTGTATTAAGTAGGTCTTTTTATTCTGATATTTTGACATCTGGGTTCTTACTGGTGAGACTGTTCCTCCCAGGGCTAGCCAATTCCTAGAGGCAGTAAAGGATCACCTGCCTTCTATATGCAAACCAACCAATCCAGAGTCCCTAACCCGAAGAGACGCTGTTTATGGAGCTTTTATACCCCAGGCCACTATCTACCTGCCTTAAGCATCCCACGGCCAGGTACCAGACAATGTACCCTTATGCCCAGAACCCAGCAAAACTATTCAAACTAAACAATCCCAAACCTGCTTAGCCTGCTTACTCTGCCTCACTCATTCCTTCCTGCAAAAACCACAACAAAGACTCTTACCCGTTCCTACTTCCCCAGCCCTTCTACCTCCCAACTGACCCTCACACTTTCCCATGTGGTCCTGCATGGCATGGTCTACCCCCTCCTTCAGGGTCTGTGAGGAAACTATCTTTTCAATGGCAATTGTCTCCTGATCTGTTGCCTTCACCATACCTGAATAATAATAGAACCTACATTTAAAATACTGTGTATTTTTTTTAATGGAATGCTTCACAAATTTGCATGTCATCCTTGCACAGAGGCCATGCTAATCTCCGTATCGTTCCAATTTTAGTATATATGCTGCTGAAGCAAGCACAAAATACTATGTATTTTTTAAGGAGCCAAATAATTTTTTAAAGTGTAATATTTAGAGTGAAATGCACAGATCTTAAGTATAAAGTTTAATGAGTTTTGAAAAATGTATATATCCATGCAACCAACCAAGATTTAGAACATTTTTATCACCTCAGAAAGTTCTCTTATGTATCCTTCCATTGGCTGGTCTTTGAAGCTCAACAGTTAGGCATTCTTCAGAGTGAGAATTCCAGACAGCCTCAGAACAAAACTTTCTGAGAAATTAGTGGTAGTTTCTGTTGAGAAAGCTCAGAATTAGGAGCCCCTCGAAACTGGAGTTGCTCTTTAGAGATTCACCTTTGGCTTAAGAATGCCCAGAGAACTCCCAGGAGTAAGACTGTGTCTTAGGCAAGGGTGCTGCAGACTGACTTGGGAAGGTCAGGAAGAATTTCTCCTTGGGACATAGGGTTAGCGGTCACTCAGAAGTCTCCTCCATAAAGGCTTCCTAAGTCACCAGTTGGAACTAATCTTTCCCTTACCCATATTCTCTTAGCACTTTGCTTACTAGCACAAAATCTGTGTCCTGACAAGGATCTTAGAGACCATCTGTTACAGAGTAACCTAATTCAAAATCAGGAAAATGGTTCTTCAAATAAACCTTTATTTATTTATTTATTTATTTATTTATTTATTTATTTATAATAAAATGAAGATCCAAGGAGCCAAACATCCTTTATACCTTGGCTGCCAGGAAACTCAACTAAATTCAGTGCCCACTTAATGTAATAAAATTCATCCCAGATGTCTGATAACATCTATTTCTTGACTTCTTTTAACCAGATTCTCTTTTAAAATATGTTTTATTGATTATGCTATTGCAGTTTCCCAATTTTTCCTCCTTTGCCTCCCTCCACCAGTAACCCCCCATTCCCTCTGGCAATCCCCCACCCCTTAGTTCATATCCATGGGTCATGCATATAAGTTCTTTGGCTTCTTCATTTCCTATACTATTCATAACCTCCCCCTGTCTATTTTGTAACTACCAATTTGTACTTCTTAATCCCTGCATCTTTTCCCTACTTCTCCCCCTTCACCTTCCCAAATGATAACCCTGCAAATGATCTCCATATTTGATTTTCTTTCTGTTCTGCTTGTTTGCATAGTTTGTTTTTTAGATTTAATTGTTGATAGTTGTGAATTTATTGCCATTTAATGTTCATAGTTTTGATCTTCTTTTTCTTAATAAGTCCCTTTAACATTTCATGTAATAATGGCTCGGTGATGATGAACTCCTTTAGCTTTACCTTGCCTGGGAAGCACTTTATCTGCCCTTCCATTCTAAATGATAACTTTGCTGGATAGAGTAATCTAGTTGTAGGTCCTTGCTTTTCAGCTCTTTGCATACTTCTTGCCAGTCTCTCCTAACATGCAAAATTTCTTTTGAAAAAATCAGCTGACAGTCTTATGGGAACTCCTTTGTAGGTAACTACCTGCTTTTCTCTTGCTACTTTTAAGGTTCTCTATTTATCTTTAACCTTTGGCATTTTAATTATGATGTGTCTTGGTGTGGTCCTTTTTGTGTCCATCTTGTTTGGGATGCTCTGTGCTTACTGGACTTGTATGTCTATTTCCTTCACCAAATAAGGGAAGTTTTCTTTCATTATTTTTTCAAATAAGTTTTCAATTTCTTGCTCTTTCTCTTCTCCTTCTGGAACCCTCATGATTCAAATGTTGATATGTTTGAAGTTGTCCCACAGACTGCTTACTTCTTGGGGTTTTTTTTTAATTCTTTTTTCTTCTTGTTGTTCTGAATGAATGTTATTTTCTTCCTTATGTTGCAAATCATTGATTTGATTCTCAGCTTCATCCACTCCACTGTTGATTCCCTGTAAATTTTTCTTTATTTTACTTTGTAAACTTCATTTTTGCCTGGGTCTTTTTTATGCTGTTGACATACCCAGTGAGTTCTTTGAGCATACTAATAACATGTGTTTTGAACTCTGCATCTGATAGATTGCTTACCTCCATTTTGTTTAGTTCTTTTTCTGGAGTTTTGTTCCATTCTTTCATTTAGGACATATTTCTTTGTGTTCTCATTTTGGCAGCCTCCCTGTGTTTTTTTTCTATGTGTTAGGTAGAGCTGCTTTGACTCCCTGTATTAGTAGCATGGCCTGTTGTAGAAAAGCACACCTGAAAGTTGGATGAGGTGGAGCCTTAAGTAATCACCAGGGTGGGGCAACCCATGTGAACCAGGTTGATGGGGTCTCAGATATGGTGTTGCTGCTCTGTGGCTCTGTATGGGGGAGAGCTCGGAAAAGGGACAATGGCTGCTGCCTGGCCTCTGGAGTTTTTCCTGGGAGGAAGCTGTCCCTTGGCACTTGCCCTGCTCCAGATACTACAGTTTCTTCTGTCACCCCAACGTTCACTGGTTTTTACAGCCAGAAGTTATGAGGGCTTATCTTTCTGGCACTGGAACCCTGAGCTGAGTGGTCTGGTGTGGGGCTGTGATCCTTCATTCCTGAGATATCCCTCCCAATTTTTATCTACCACATATAGGTGTGGGACCACCAATTCCATGCCCCTGTGTCTCTGTGTCTCTGCCCCTCCTACCCATCTGGATGAATGTGACTTCTTTAATTCCTTGGATGCTGGACTTCCACACAGCTCAATTTTCTAATGATTCTGGGTGATAGTTTTTTGTAATTTAGTTGTAATTTTTGCTGTGGTTGTGCAAGGAGGCAAGCCATGTTTACCTACACCTCCATCTTGATTGGAAGTCCAAAATTTCTCTCTCTCTCTTTTTTCTTTTACTTTCAATTTTTAGTTGGTATTATATTCATTTTTTGTAAGTTGCCTGAAAATTCTTGTAGCTTTATAATATCTGCAGTGCATCAGACTTATTTATATATGTATGTCTGTCTTGTTTTCTCTTCCATGGCTTAGCAAAATGCACTGTTTAATGAAGGACTCAATAGATACTTGAAAAACTGAGTGGACTGTGACCAGAAGAGACCTACTACTAGATTTTACCTTTTTTCCCTTTTAAAAAACATTCTTTGAAGGGGATGACCCTGGAAAGGGTCAGCCATGATGTAGGAGAGGGCTGTATTAGCAGGACCCACATTTCAGTCCTCCCTGGTGGACCTGAGTTCCCTCAGGAGCACCTTTCCACAGGGGACATACCTCTTCTGTGTGCTTTCTCTTTTGAGGGGTGTTGGGTGTGGAAATGAATCTCTACTGGGAAGACGAGGAGCTCTGCTGGGGGCTCACTGGCTTTACATCGACTCCTCAGGGTATCCAGGGCTTTGGGTGGTTCTTCTGAGATAGGAGGTAGTTTGAAAGCCTTTGAATCCTGGAGGAAATGTAAAAACAAAACACAACCAATTCAAACCCTGTTGCCTGCAGGGGACAAGTGGCATGGAATCTTATTTTATCTCAAGCACTAAGTGTTGCTGAGTATAGCTTCAGTACCTGTGGCTGAGAAGTAAAGCTAACCAACCTGGGACCAGGTATCTGACTAGGTAGGAACTCATCTCTGCCTGTTCATCTAGCTTCTGATTCTTATGAGGTGTAAATGTGATCAATTCAAGAGTCTTTGAGAGGAAATATTGTCTTTCTTTCTCTCACAGCTAAGGAAACTAAGCCAGACTGAAATGGTATAGCTGAGATTTCTATGTATGGAGGGGGAAAAAATCTCAGCATAATGTCATTATGGAAGAAACTCAAGGAGCAGAACATTGACTATGCAACCTTTTAGGTAAGAATGAGCAGAAAAGAGGAATACACATTTTTTTTTTTTTGCTTACCTTATGCAACCTCTCTAAGCTTCAATTTCTTCCTCTTATTTTTCCTCTGGAAAATAACAGTAATCATACTACCTACCTCAAGAGAGGTAGGTAGATTGCCGTGAGGATTAAATGAACTAATGATACGTAGTTACAATAGTGTTCAGAACTAAGTTTATGTTTATGGTATTTCTTTGAGAGTAGACTCTTCTCTCATTGGAGTTTAATATCCCATCTTGCCACTAGTGGAATTTCTATCTCCACACTTCTGTAATATGAGCTAGCTAAAAAGAACCACTGTGTCTCAGAATCAGCTACAACTTAAGCCCAGTTTTTGTGTCTAAAAAACCCCCAAAATGTGTGTGTGTGTGTGTGTGTGTGTGTGTACAGAGGCAGAGACACTAGGGGCCGTACTTAGAGCCTCCTGTCTCCAATTATTCAGAAGTTGTAGAAAAATTATCCTTTTAGTTTGCAGCTTTAAAATTAAAAAAAAAATCTCATCAGAGGATGTATTTATTGATTTTACAGAGAGGAAGGGGGAGGGGGGGAGAGAGAAAGAAAGAGATGCGAGAGAGAAACATTGATTGGCTGCCTCACATATACACCCTGACCAGGGATGGAACCTGCAAACTAGGTATGTGCCCTGACTGGGAATTGAACCCACAGCCTTTTGGTGTATGGGATGATGCTCCAACCAACTGAGCCACCTGGTCAGGAGGTTTGCAGCTTTTAACATATGACCTTGGCTCTATGAAATGTATATTCGTGCTGGGTTTCAGGGAGTTCAATTTCCCAGAAGGAAAAATAAAAACGTTCCTCACTTTTTAATGTTCAAAAAGAAAAAAAAAACAATCAGAAACACACGTAGGCATCCTACATGTTTACAGTTGAATGAGGAAGGAAATTCAACCAAATATATGCAGAGTAATATTTATAATTTTGAGATAGTAAGAAAATGATTAACCAAATGCACGCACACAGGATCTTTATGTTCCTGGAGACCTTCATGCCCAGATGCCAGCTGCCCACCAACTGCCCTTTTCTGAATACTGACCTTGTGCATTTTGTGTGACAAGGTTTGCATTGAGAAATCTACATGGAAACTCAAATGATTTGTGTGAGGCATGGCTGACAAGCCAAGCATTAATTTCTTTATTCTAATTAAAAATTTACAGAGTTTTAATATAGTGGAAAATGTTGCTTTCCTCTGCTAAACCATATACATGGGTTGAGGTGAGGGACTCCTGTCTTCTGAGCCTTGTCCAGTTCTGGGCTGGCCGTGGGTGTGAGATTGAGGGCTTTCCTCAGGCCTGAAGGGGTCTGGCAGGCCATGCCTGCTGTTTACTCCTGGTCCAGAGGAACCTGAGAAGACAGATGCCCTTCTCGGGTGGTTGGAAATGTTAAGATCAGCTTAGACACAGGGAATCCGAGAAAATCCTGAACAGACTGAAAACAGCCTCCCTTGCTGGCATGAGAACAACCTGGAGTGCCCATGGCTCCTCCAGGGCCACTTCGGATGACATGAATGCCCACAGTTAAATAACATTGCTGCAGTTCCCAGTGGGACACAAGATACTTTCACCAAAACACATCATTTCCTTTCTTCCTTCCATTAGCTCTATGAGGTTGGCATTATTATCTATGTACACAGTTGAGGTTGCTAAAGCTTAGAGGGGTGAGCGACCTGCTTAAGTTCACACAGCTGCTTTGGGGCAGAGCATTATAGAGCCCCTGCTGGTTCCCACTCAGCACAGGTGCCTCCAAACTACCAAAGACCCCACAGAATTGCAAGGCAGGACCAGGCCAGAGACAGCTAAGGACATTTTTAAGGAAGATGGTGTCCTTGACTTCTGAAGGGGTTGATAAATTTGCAAAATTTACCCTAAATTTTCAAAGGTGACAGACCCTCAACTAAGCAAAAGCATTGCTGGATTTTAGATCTCCAGCATTTTCAGTTTGAAGTGGATCAATTGCTTACAAACTCAAATTCTATCTTTACTTGTTTATAGGCAACCCCCCACCCCTTAATAGAACAGAGGATTCTGTTGCCACTAGAGACTACAGTAGCATCATATGCTTTACAGTAGAATTGGGACATCTAAAATTCCTGGGACTTCACTACATTCAACATTTTGTAAATTACTACAGCTTTATTCCAGCTCCACATGGAGAGCTCAGAAGTGAGTAAGGCTAGTTCTGTTTGAGACATTCCTTTGAATCACCTCATTCCTAAATTGAGATTAATCTTTTAAATGTATGTGTGCATGGATACACACACACACACACACAACCTTTTTCGTCTTCAATTCCCCAGCTGTGTGCTTTTCTGAGTCAGTGGCAGATGCTACAGGAGGGAAAAGGCATCTTTCAGCAGGCGGCTCCTGTAACAAGTGGCTGCTTCTGCCCTTGTGGAGTTTCATATTCCCTTGTTTGTCTGTAGAAACAGGATGGGCATGAGAACTTATTAGTTGCAGGTATGGGGAGGGACAGTTGACTTTTAACTTTTATAATTTTGGGGTTAGTGGAAAGAAAGGCAAAGAGAGTGCTGAGGTGCTGAGATAGCCATGACTTTGGATGAAGCAGGTTTGGGGAGCTCTAATCTCATCATGTGGTTGGGTTCTTGCTGGCTGAGTGAGGTGATGGGGAGAATGGTAATAATAATAATAGTTGACATACTCATATATTGAGTGCTAAATATGGGACAAGAATTGTGCAAAGTATTCTACATGCATTAACTCAATTCCTATAAGTAGACTTATGGAGGTATTATCCCCATTTTGCCGATGAGGAAACTGAGCCTCAGCAGGATCAAATAACATACCAAGATCAAAGCTAGAAGAGGAGGGTAATTTGAACCTAGGCAGTCTGGTTATAAAATGTGTGTAGTTGAGTACTGGGCAAAGAAGAACTTGTCAGTCTCATCCCCACCTCCACCTGAACTTTGGCTGTTCTTTTCTACGGTGAGTGGCATGAGGAAGTAACACTCAGCCTGCCTCAGTGCTCTCCAATGAACGCTGCATGGTTAGGTTTACCCAGATTAACAAACAAGACATTTGGCTTCTTACCGCTATTTGCCTTCCTATTGGGGAAAGCGTTGCCATAGAATGTAATGTGGGATTTGTCACTCAGGAGCCAAGAATGATCAATCTGGGCATGCCCAAAGGCCCTTCTGGAGGTTTGCTGAACTTTTTCATTGTGGCTTTCCTTTGAAGCGTGCATACGATGGTGGTTATCTATTGACGTGTCCTAGGGAACAACAAATACACATTTCTGTCAATAAACTTTGTAAAGGAACGGAGCAGGTTCCTTTAACAGTCAGACCTTGTGGCTAGTCTTGTGGTTCCAAGCATGAAATCTCCCTTGTAGCTTGGAAAGAAAAACATGGTTATAATAGCAAGATCTCTAATGCTGTTTATTGCAATGAAACATTTTATTATTGATGAGAGAAAGAATGACATTTAACCAGGCCTGACATATAGTGGTTTCTTTTTTTTGAAGTGTTAAAAGACTTTTATGCAGAAGAATGTCTGTGTTTCTGTGTCAGTGAGTAGTAGCGTGCATCAGAATTTCCTAATAACACAAAGGCAAGTCCATACATTCGATCAGATGTCAAAGGAATGGGAAGTGGACTATTAGATCGCCCTTAGTTGGAGCTTCTGCTAGCTTTTTACTATATTCTGTTCACTAAGAGAAGTCAGGTTAGACTTCTGTGATATAATAGTATTTGGTGGTCAGGACTTCTTTGGGGCATTTCTTCCTAAATGGAACAGACAACAGATAAGGGGGTTGGGGAGCTAATACAGGGAAGCTTCTCCTTTCAGCTCAGAAGGAGTTGATGAAGCCCATGTTTGCATTCAAGAAGCCCTTGGGATCCTAGAGCTTTGGGTAGTGGCTAATGTGGTCATCCAGAATCAACACTGTGGACCGCAGCAACACCTTCCTGTACAGCTCCAAAAACTCCAGCTAGAGATTCACCAGATCCACAGTTCCATAGAGAAAATGAATGGAAATAGTTACAGAGGCAAGAACTCTCACCCAGCATCTTCTCAACTCTTCCTTGGTTGATATACTGTAAGAGATGATTGATAACTAAGTTCCCATCATTGTTGTGTATCCCTGCCCACATGTCCCATAGCTAGCTCACTCTCAGAGGGTCAGGGGTATGGCCCAAAGACTGGGGTGAGACCTCTAGAGAATACAAAGAAGTTCACCAATCGTGTGAGGATGGGTGACAGCCTGCCTCCATCTCTGAGAAGCTTTTGGAGAAGGAGAGGGCAGTGAGTCTCAGGAGATACACCTCCATTTGAGAGACAGAGACTATGATAAGTCAACCAGATTGATTCTGCTTGGACCACTAGAGCAGCTCCTGAGCAATGATGTCTCCATAATCATGAGACAAAAGATTGGCCCTACAGTTCTGGAGTCCCAGATGCCACAAAAGTGCATCCACGATGCTGGCCTGTTCAGATACAGAGTGGTGATATGGCCTCGGTTTGTTGCTGAAGCCAGAGCCTAAGACATTGAGGGCAATCACTTGATGAAACCTCAGCATCAGATCATTCCAGATCTTGTACCAATCATAGCTGCATGTTGGAAAGCTGTGTAAAAGCACAACTCTCTCTGGACATCAAACCACATCCAGAGTCTTGGTAGAAGATGCACAGTCTCCTGTAGGTGAAAAATATGCCTGACGATGTCCATGAGCGAAGCAGGGAAAAGCTGGGGTGCAGGAGGTAGGCAGGATGTGCAGACAGGCTGCAAGCAGGGGTATGGCCAATAGCCCACCTGCACCCACAACTCCCTCACCCTCATTCAGGTGAGACCTGGGCTACAGGACTCCATGTTTGGGAGAACTGGTCGTGCATGTCTATAGTGCAAAAAAGTAAATTAAAAAAATGAAATACTAGTATCATTGCCTTTATCCACTAGAAATGCCCCTTCCCTCTCCTTTTCCATTATGTGGCACTTCTCTTCCACCCTTTCCTGTTCTCACCAGCATATGACCTCCTTGAAAGTCAAACGAGTTCATTCAAGACAGCAGCATGCGTTATCTGTGTTGCTCTGAACCACTGTCATCTTGTACACACACAGGCTGTAGAGTTCAGAAAGAATTTTTACATTAACTCATTTCGTTCTCACAGTAACTTTGAGAGATATGTATGATAAGAGCTCCGTTTTACAGAATGGGTAATCAGGCTCAAAGTTAATTGCTTTTTGGACAGACTCACCACAACTAGTTAGATACAGGACTCAAACCGAGACTTTTCCAATACTAAGGCCAAGAGCTTCCCCACCCCCGCCCCTTAGAGACTACAGATGCCTACATGGGGCAAAGAGTCTAGGGAAGATCTGTGACTAAATAAGTTTGGAAACCCATGAGTTAAAGTGGCTACTTTACCTATAGAACTTCTCAAAAATGGCCTGTATTCAATGGCCCGTGTGCCGTGACTCTCCACGAGGGAAACACAGTAGGCAGCATTTCCCAAATGTGTTTGGCTGTGATCCCTATCCCCCTTTTCATGAAGTATCTGGCAACGCTCTACAGGTGACACTTTGGGAAACAATGGTCAATAGGCTCAGAGTACTCTTTTCTCCTCTGGAGGACCCCAAGAAATGGTGAAGGAAGGGAGCATCCCCTCTGGAGTGAAGAAGAACAATGACAGAGGGGAGCCCATTAGAAATGGTATCTCTGCTTGGGTTTCATCTTCCTGCCAGGGCTGCTTCCTGAGTGGCCGCAAGTGAGTCCCCTGATTGCTGTGGTTCTTGGCTATAGAGCCCTGGTCCACGTGTTTACCAGCCCCAGCTTCCCGTTCATCCAGGCTCTGCTGACATGCAAAGGTGAACAGTGGGTCAGCTTCAGACATGGTTCTGTTAGCTGCCTCTCTTCTGACTTTTCTGAGCAAAAGTGTTGACCAAGGCCCTTTTTCCTCTTCCCTCCTTATATCTGCTAGTGCCTCCACAGAAGTGGCAGCCAGGCCAGAAAAACAGAACAGCCCTTCCCAGGAGGCTCAGGGTTGAGTCATCTTTCCTTGGACTCAGTTTTCTCATCTGTAAAATGGGGATACTGATTTCTTGCCCTCCCTTCTTTGCAGAGTTGTATGGAACTCAAATTAGATAATGAATGTGACAGCTGTTTGTAAACTGTGAGGGACTAGTAGATAAAAGTTGTGATCATGGAGGAGTGACCTGAAGCCCTCCTCTGTCATCACTGAGATGCTGGGTCTGAAGCCCTCGATTTTCTGGCTGTCTGCTGGCTGTCTGCTGGTTGTACTTATGGAAAAACCTCTGCTGAAGAGCACTGTGGTGGGATGGCTGCTTAACTCCCTGAACTTACCCTGTCCATACAACCCTCGGGAAGAATCTGAGTCAACAGATGACTCCAGCATACTTAATGAATCTTTCATCGATGGTTTAAAGGGTCCTGCAGCTATTTTCATCACTTACTAAAGGTAGATTTATTGCTGAAACAGTCTGGCAAACCTTCTTTGTATGGAGCTGGTTTCTCAACACCTCCACGCTCAGTGTGCAGCTCAGTGGAACAATGTGGGGTTGTCTTTCAACCAGGGGCTCTGGAAGCCTTCAAGGTCTCTTGTCTGTTGGAGCGCTGGACTTCTGGAGGCTCTCAGCCAGACTCACTTTCTCTCTATCCTCCCCAGCCTTCGTCCTTCCCTTCCTTGGTGTCATTCCCATCCTTGGTGTCATTGGGTACAGAGCCAAATGCCTACTTGTGGGGCTACTCCCTCCCTCCAGCTCTCCTTCCTCTGCCCATTGGCTTCTAAGGCTATTTTTTGGCTGAGCTGATGCTGAGAGTGTTGCTGGAACAGATGTGGACTTGGGCTCAGGTTCAGAGGGATCTTCTCAGGTTTCAGTGGCCCAGGGAAGCCTGAGGAGCCCCGGAGACCCCTTAATCTGAGGAAGCCCTGGGCCACATTAGGCCTGCCTCCAAGAAGACCTGAACTCCTTACAGCACAGGTGGCAAACACAAGGCCTGCAGGTCGAATCTGGCCTTCCACCTTATTTTATCCAGCCTGGCACCGTGTTTCTACCCTGCGGCAGCACCAAGCTCTCGCGTAACTGTTAAGGAGTAGTTACATTTATACAGTCCTAACATTACATTCAGCCCTTTGAAGTCAACCTTGAGGCTGATGTGGCCCCCATTGAAAATGAGTTTGACACCCTTGCCTTACAGGGAATGGCCTGCAAGACCTTGTGTGTTCCACAATGATCCTTTGGGGTTAAGCCAGACTTCAAGTCCATCCTTCCTGGTCAGATTCACTGGTCAGATTTACTTCCTCTACCCAAATTCTGAGGGTAGAGGAAGTAAAACTTTGGCTAAATGGTTACACTCTTACAGCAGACTAAGTTGCTGGAGGGGGCGTTGTGAGTCCAGGGATATGGAGAAGCATGCTTCACTTTGGCTGTATCCCAGGTGATTTTGATTATGTAACTCAATCTATGCAATCTTTGATTATATAACTCAACCAAGATTCTTCTCAGTAAGCATCAGCTCTGGCTCATTAGTTTATGCTTAATAAAAACAGATCTGCAAGCAAACTATTAGAAGTTTCAGTTGGTAAAAGGAGATTGCAAAACTTGATCTCTCTATAGTTCAAATATGGATTCAGATTACCCAAATAATGTGAACTGTGGTAGCAATTTAGAACTCTTAGAAAGCTTGCTTTTTTTCTTTTTTAACCTCTGTCCTCTCCTGTGGTTTTTCACAACAATCCAGAGGTGGTGGAAGGCAACTACTGTTACTCCCATTGTGTAGATGAACAAACTAAGGATGCAGGGAGTATAAGTGACTTGGCCAACATCACATTGTTGAGGGATCTGGGATTTGCAGCCAGGACTTTTGCTACTTTTCTAAATAGAGAGTCTGGCAAAGACAGGGGGGCCAAGGGGAGATGAAGTTAAAACCAGTAAAACCATCAGTTCGGCAACTACTGTTACTCCCATTGTGTAGATGAACAAACTAAGGATGCAGGGAGTATAAGTGACTTGGCCAACATCACATTGTTGAGGGATCTGGGATTTGCAGCCAGGACTTTTGCTACTTTTCTAAATAGAGAGTCTGGCAAAGACAGGGAGGCCAAGGGGAGATGAAGTTAAAACCAGTAAAACCATCAGTTCAGAGTTCAAGTTATACACTTTGAACTGTTCTTATTTCTTAAAAAGTTGACATTGGTCTAGTGATTGTGGGCAATTGGGCATGGCATTCAGTTAGTAATTATGCTTTAAAAAATACAAGCTAGGGAGGTCTAGAGCTAACATTTCCTGAGCACTTACTATGTGCCAGATGCTACATTACCCCTTTTAACTCTCATTTCTAATCTTGTGAGGTAAAGGTAGAAGTGGTCATCTCCATTTTATAAATGAGGAAAACTGAGGCCCAGAGAGGGCACATGCCTTGGAATCTGGTGCTAATGGCCACATGTTCAATTACTTATGTTTTGTTGCCTCTTTGTTTTCTGCCTGATCGTGATAGCTCCTTGGAAGATGGCATCGATTAGGGCAGTCACTTGATCTCTTAGGTGTACAGTGGCGAACCACCCCCAAAATCGAAATGTTGCCGTCCACTGTCCAGCTGCTTTAGATCCCAAAGCATCAACGTCTAAGAATATGAACCGAAGACAGTACGAATTTTACAGAAAGAAGAACTAAGGCAATGGCAAGGTGGGGTGCCATCTGGGGGAAAGCAGAGGGTCCAAACACAGTAGCATTTCCTGGGTGACTTTACCACTCCCACAGCATGGGTGGTCCCAAAACTAGATCCCTTCAGGGCCCCCGAATCAACTGGCCTCACGGATATTGACCCATATTAACAAAGTGTGTAGAGACTGATGTATAGATGCGGGTATTAGTTTACAAAGAGAAATACAATTGGTTGGCCAGCATAGTTCCTGTAGATGAATTACATTGGTATCAGGTTATGACCAAATTCCCTGGTACTGTAGTCAAGACTCAAGGGAGGTGTACCGCAGGAATATTTAATGGCACCAGTCTCTCCACTCATTTGATAGACTAGATGGATCCTCTACTTAGCCAGACCAGATCCTTTTCTAAGGACAGGGCTTGGTTAGGTACTACCATTGTTTCCAGAAATTTTCTTTTTAATTTCAGAAAAACTAACTTTATGTTAGTTTCTTGTTCTTTCCTTCTCTTTTCTCAAAAACTCTGGTACTAGCCAAGGTCCTATTCTTTGTCCATTATTGCTACCCAGTTATCTTTTCCCATCTTCTAATTTAGCAAAGGCAACTTCTGGCTCTTTTAATGCTTCAAGGTCTCAAGAATAATATTGACAAGTAAAATCTCCATAGTACTGAACAGCTTACAGACAGCTCACAACAATTTTCTGTGTAGTAATGAGGTAGGTCTTATTATGTTTACTACAGAGATAAGCAAACAGAAGCTCAAAGAGGTTAAGTGACTTGCTCAAAATACACATCTAGTAAGAGAGAGAATAGCCATTGAAATTAAGATTTCTGACTCCAAAACCTGTATTTTTTGTTATGATATTGCACAAAACCATCAGGTTAAAGAATGTTGGAGTGGAACAACATAAATCATCTAAAATCTAGAGTCTAGACCTGCACTGTCCAATATAGCAGCCATTAGTTTCATGTGGCTATTTGGATATCAATCAAAAGTAAATAAAATAAAAACAACTCAGTCTCTCAGTTGCACTACCTGCATTTCAAGTGCTCAGCAGCCACATGCAGTCAATGACTAGTACATTGGACAACACACACAGAACATTCCATTGCAGAAAGTACTATTGGACAGTACTGGTCTAGACTAACATCCTCATTTTACAGATGAGGAAAGTGAAACCCAGAATCCCTAGACCTTATTTTGGGAAACTCCATTTTAAGGCATTAAAAATCTAAATATTTGAGATCCAGTCATAAAATCAACATGTACCTTATTCAAAAGGTTTTTCTTATTGAGTCAAAAATGGAAGGAAGACGGCAGGAGATGGTATTTTGGGGGTACACCTGAAAGATCCTGTTGTGGCCTCTGGTTCTTTGGTACATTAAAGTGACTTTCTTGGAGCAACACTGAATCTTTGGTGTATCCTGAAGAGTAGGTCAGGAGTTACTGGTAGAAATAATGGTCACCAGTGTTGAGGTCTTACAGGTAACACCAGTCTTGGCTTTGAATATTGCCCATTAAGGAAGACAATTAGATATGAGGGATTAAAAAAATCAGGTGGAACCCATAAAGGGTCCTTTTGCTCAGTGTGTCGGGCACTTCTGATCCTGTGCCACATGTGAGATTCTTCCCAAGAATTCTTCCCAAGAACTGGGTCTCTCTGGTAGAAGAAACATTGTGCTTCTTTGGGGTTCGAGAAGAGGCTCCTTCCGCCTCAGGAGGAGAATACAAAGTTTTCTCCTAGATGTATCCTGCTTGCTTCTGGAGGCTTCTTGATTCTCAATCCAGATATTCTCAATTCAATAAATATCAAGCATTTGTTGAGGGCTTACCCATGGGCCTACCCCTTTGCTAGGCAGCGGGGTAGACACAGAAGAACCAGCCATGGGCCATTTTTAAAGGCACTAGCAGTTTGTTGGAGAGACTAAGCTCTCTTGTGCTCAACTGTGCAGCCTCAACTGTCAGTGTGATGTAAGGTCGGAAAATGAGGAGCTCAGTGTTGATTGAAGTTGTCAGAGAAGCCTTTGCTGAAGACATGGGCCTGAAGGGTGGGGAGGATTTATCATAGGGGTGAGAAGATGGGACCAGAGAACATGTTAATACCACAAAGGTGGTGAGCTCTGAGATGTGAGGGGAGGCAGGGCACAGACCATTGGGCCAGTGGTCTCATACCACAGTATAGCTCTTGTCTTCCAGTGTGAGGGTTTCACCCTCAAGAGGGGCTTTGGTGAGGAACTATGGGAAGGGGCCCAAGAATGGATGTTTTCTTAAACTGCTCCTGGTAGCCATATAACTTCCATAGAGACAGGGTCTGAGATATTTTTTGATGTGAAGAAGCCTTCTTATTGAAGATGTTGGGCCGAGGCTGTGGAGCGGTGGCCTGCTCTGCCCTCTGCCCACCCAATGATAAACATACCTTTGGTTAAGAGGCTCTTTCTAACTAGTGTTAAATAAATGGAACTTCCAGTAACTGTGGGCCTGCCATGAAAGTAAAACCAATTGCTGCTCAAGTCCACTTTTCTCATTTTTTTCAAGTCATCACTTATTGGGGAGAGAGTTTTCTCTCCTTTCCCAAGATAAACCTCCCAAGCAAGAAGAAAGTCAGTTTTCCTCCAGTCCTGTCTGTTTGTTGGTGCTGAAGAAATGGCAAACAGCCAAGTGGGCACTGGCAAATCCTACTGCTCACCCCTCTCATACTAATAGGTTTGCCAAATAAAATATGAGATGTCCAGTTAAAACTGAATTTCAGATAAACAATGAATACTTTTTAGTAGAAATATGTACAAATATTGCAAGTTTATCTCTCTGTGTGTATGTGTGTGAGTGTGTGTGTGTGCACTGAATCAAACAACCCTCCCTAATCCCCAACCATTTCCTGTTTTCATTTTTAGCCCTTTATTTACAGAGTGCTTTTGGGGTCTCTGTTTAGCAGAAGGATGTCCATCTTACCACTAAGTGGATTGTGCTGGACAGCCGCCATCTTTAAAAGGAGGAGGCCTAACATTTCTACTTTCTGGAGGATCTGAGATCACTCAGAAGGGGAACTAAGGAATGTTGAGAGGAATGTCGAGCCAGGGGTGTGGGGAAGATCTGGTTTCTGGTCCCAGCTCTGCTTTTGGCTATATAACCTTGGACAAATTACTTTGCCCCCCTGGGCCTCCTTTTCCTTACCTTGTAAAACACAGGGATTGAACTGAGGTATCTGAAGTCTCGGAGTGGGGAAGGTTGGGAAGAAAGTTCTATTGGGGATGTGGAGTGTAAAGCTGCTGAGAGAAGCTAGAGTGAAGGCAAGACTTTCCTTCCTCCCCACATTTATGTTCCTCTGCAAATAAGAATAGTGAAAGGTATGAGAGTGGCTTGCACACCACTGAGTTTGAGTACCTTTGTTTTAACACAAAATTGGACCCAAAATTCTGGTGTTTAAGCCTTGATGGAAAACACTCTCTCACACCAGAATGTGAGGCGGGGCAGCTCAGGGTGCACCTCCTTCCACTTCCCCACTGACCTGCACATTGGAGCCTATACATGGTGTCGGGGGCCATGTCCACAGGAAACCTCAGAGGGCTTGGCTCTCTGGTTGGCTTCAGAAGTAGAAGTACGGTTGCCAGGCTCTGTTCTGCTCCCTCTGTGGGAACACTAGTCAGGAGACAGTGTGGCTGCTGAGCCCTGAGCCTCCCATTGATATAGGCTGGTTAGCACAATACTCATCAGTAATCCAGGAGACTCCTGGAAGGTGCTGGAAGGCACCAAAAACAGATGCCTCAGCCAACAGACATAAACCAAGATCCCACAGAGAAAAGCTCTAAAAGGCCCCTGCAGATTTGCAGTTGGAAGGAGAAGGAAAAATGAGAAATACCAGACCCCACCTTGAGATAGAGCATCAGAAAAGGATAAAGAGCCTCAAAAGAAAACATATTACTTAGTTTAGCCTGTGGAAATCATTTGAGTGGCCCTGGGCAGCAATGGGAAAGCCAGCTTGACAAATCAGCATCATCATTTAATGTTTGTAATATGAATAATGGGACAGAAAAACTATGTCCATGTTCACGGGGAGCCTGGCGTTTTAAAAATATCTGGCCCTGCTGACTTTCATTTCATCCCGGGAGAATTTTCTGGGAACCTACCTGCCAAATTCAGTCCCACTATGCAAGACATCATGGGGAGCAAATGTGAATAGTAACATCTTATACTTGGCTAGGGATTTATATTATACAAAGAACTTTCACCTCATTATAATCCTTTAAGGTGGACGAGTTAATATTATAACCACTTGAGTGATGCAGAAACTCTCTAAGGATGATCAGTTAAGCACAAGAATAGCAAACATGTTATACTTATGTTGACATCCCTTCCCATTCCCCTTGTCCATGGCCAACACCACCGATTAATTATGGCATTCTTTTTTAAAAATATGTTTTATTGATTATGCTATTACAGTTGTCCCATTTTTTTTCTCCCCTTTATTCCCCTCCACCCTGTATGCCCCTCCCACCATCTTTCCCCCACCTTAGTTCATGTCCATGGGTCATATATATAAGTTCTTTGGCTTCTCCATTTCCTATACTCTTCTTAACCTCCCCTGTCTATTTTGTACCTACCATTTATGCTTCTTATTCCCTGTACCTTTATCCCCTTTTCCCCCCTCCCCCTCCCTACTGATGACCCTCCATGTGATCTCTGTTTCTGTGAATCTGTTCCTTTTCTAGTTGTTTGCTTAGTTTGTTTTTGTTTTTTAGGTTCGGTTGTTGATAGTTTTGAGTTTGTTGTCATTTCACTGTTCGTATTTTTGATCTTCTTCTTTTTCTTAGATAATTATGGCATTCTTGACTGGTGAACTGATTCTGATCTCAGAATCCTTCTAAGATTTTTTAAAAAATGAGGCATAATTTATACACAATAACATGCACAAAGCTTAAATGTTCAGCTTAATAAAATCTGACAATTGTATACACCTTTGTAACCACCATATACAACAAAATAGAGAACATTGTCATCAGCCCAGAAAGTTCTCTCATGCCACTTTGTGGTCAATGTTGTCCCACCCACCAGATAATTACTATTCTCAGGTTAGATCAGTAAGTCACTGGCCTAAGTTTCCTTGCCATATCCTGCCAGATTTTACCAAGGAAGATTTATGGTTAAAAAAAGAAAGAAAAATATCATGAAAATATAAAACCTGCTTGATGGAGGAGAGGAGGTTCGGGTCGTTGTTCTGCTGAGTAAAGCTGTGGTTTGCTTCCATTCTGATGTAGTTAGGACGTGGAAATGCCACAGAAGAGCAGCCCACAGCTATAGCTGAGATTCAGGACAACCAGAGAGACTCTCCAGATAAAGAGAGGGCTGGGAAGCCAAGTCCGTAAGGTGAGGGAGAATACTTCTGCTGGGAGAGAGGACATTCATTCATTCATTCCTCAAAGACCTACAATGCACCAAACTCTATGCCAAGCACTGGAGAAAAAGGGGATGAATAAGACAGATTGACAATTCATGAACAAGACAAACTGATGTTTCAGAAATAAAGTGAATAACACATGAAAGCATGGATTATTCTATTGGCTTTACGCCCTAGGGATTTGTAAATTAAACGAGTACTTGGAATCCAAACAGAGCATTGACTGGTCCTTGATGTCTGGACAGTTTATGTGGCAGGTACTTCAAGTGCAAAAAGAGCCTGAAAAATTCAGCCCCGCATACATTTTGAGGCTTTTTCCAGAGAACAAGAAAGAACGAATTGTAGGGAGAGCCATGGAAGCAAAATGACTTAGTTCTCTCATTCACTCCGTTTTTTCCTTTGGTCACACAATGACTATTTATTGAACACCTTTTATGTGCCAAGCACTGTATTAAGCCCTGGAATTATGGTGCTGTTAGATTCAAGGTCTTTTTTGAACTGGCACTTAGTTTTTTTTTCTGTAAATCTTTGCTTCAAATGACTTTTCTGTGAATGCAGCAAAACTAAGTCAGCTGTAAGATGTGGTGGCCCCTGTTTAGAAGGCATGATACACTGTTTGATCTGGACATTAATGTCTCATGAATGGGTATTTCTGAAGCACCAGTGTGGTTCTGGAGCTTTACTGGCTGGCTTGCTCCATGGTGTAGAGAGCTGCCAAAAAGAGTTAGAGAATTCTTTATCCTGGAATTTGGGGTATTATTTTTGCTTAGATTTTGAAAGCTAATCTTGACCTCTGTATTAGTTTCCTATTGCTGCTATAACATTGCCACATGCTTAGTGACTTTAAACAATACAAATTTGTTATCTTGTAGTTCTGGAGGTCAGAGTTTGAAATGGGTCTCCCTGGGCTAAAATGAGGGTGTTGACAGGACTGTGTTCTTTCTGGAGGCTCTAGGGAAGAATCTGGTCCTTTGCTTTTTCCAGTTTCTAGAGGCTGCGTGCATTCCTTGGCTTGTGACCCCGTTCTCCATCTTCAAAGTCAGCAGCTTTGAGCTGAGTCCTCCTTATCCTGCCATCTCTCTGGCTCTCCCTTTTGAGTCCCTCTATTTATAAAAATCTTTGTGATTATACTGGGCTTTCCCAGATAATCCAGGATAGTCTCCCTGTTTTAAGACCTGATTAGCACCCTTAATTTCCCTTTGCCATTTAACCTAGTATATACATAGGTTCTAGGGATTAGGGCATAGATATCTTGGTTGGGGGGTATTATTCTGCCTACCACAGCTTCTTTAAGTTTTTTCTAGTCTTCTGGTTTCTCTTAGTAGGTTTCCAAAGTACACCTGTGAAGTTGGTTGATAAATCTCACTGGATGACTAAACACTGAGAGAAGCCCAAGGCCTGCTCAGGGTGACCATGAAGACCAGTCAGGGTTAAATCTATTCACTCATTTGCAATGTGTAGAATAATCTGTTAAGTAGGAAAAAAGCAAGATAGAAGATAGAATGTATAGTACAACTACACTCTCATAAAAGTTTATTGTATAGATACATAAGCATAGTGGAAATATTGGAAGATAATACATTAAGATTTTAATAACAGTGGTATCAGGGTGTTGGGCATAAGATTACAGATCGTTTTTTTCTTCTTTTTTGTATGAAATAAAAATTTTCAGTAATATAGTTAGAGGATATTTATAAGTTGAAAGTATGTTAAATTATTCTATTGCATTCACTATCTTCTCATACATATTTTCCCATTACTTCCCCAACATTATCTTCGACAACTAACCACCCACCCAAAAGTTACTCTAAAACATAAAAGGAGACAGAAGGGAGCTGGAAAGGGAGTTTGTGGAACAGGGAAATAAACAACAGCAGGAGACTGGCTGCGGATGGTTTCAGACTGCTCAGGCCTGCCTTGGCTTTGCCAATCATCTGCAGCTCTGGTTTCTTCTAAAATGAATAATTAGTATGTGTGGATGGCCTCTTATCCACACTCAGCCAAGAATGCTTCCTTAAATGAGGGACTTGCTCCTGCTGGCCACCTTTCTGGTACCTCTGTATGCAGAAGGGTAAAAAGGACCCCCATGCACCTGTCCCCACCTCCAAGCTTGCTGTTATGTCCACCCCACCCTGGTGCTGGCAGGCAAGGGTTTCCAGAGGATGGAAGGACCTGGCGCAGGCTGTGCTCCCACCCAGCAGATATGGGGTGGCAGGGTGCCAGAGTCCCCAGGAAGCCCAGAAAGGCTCAGACAGCCAGCTGCCACCTTGCCCCAGAGGGTGGCCAGCCTTTGTGTGTAGGAGTGGACAGAGGAGTGAAGAGAGAGCTCCAGAAATCCCAGGACTGGTCCTCAAGGTCTTTCACAATTTGACCACACCCACTTCTACTGGTACCTTTCCAGCTAAAAGCTACAGCTATCTAATTACCCTGACTTTCCTCTGCTTGCTTTCCCCTCTAGGCCTTCACTCACCTATGCCGAGAAGGTATCTCTCTACTTATTTTTTCCACAAGACTCAGCTCAAATTCTGCCTCCTCCAAGACACCACTCTAGATTTTCCTAGTAAGAAGCAAGCACAATCTCTACCTTCTTTTTACTTTGACAGTATATTAATAAACTATAGTCTAGTTCCTCTCATAGGCCACCTTGTATCAAGTACTATGGGGGCACAAGACTGCCTCCTTGACCACATTGTCCACCCCTGCTGAGTGTAGGTTATGGCCTCCCCCTGCCACACCCTGCCAGCTAATACATTCATTCAACAACCATTGGTTGAGCATCTGCCATGTGCCAGGCTTTGGTCTAGGCTTGACTAGTTAATAATGACTCAGGATGTTAGCTCATTTGAATGGAAATCCCCAAAATGTCTGTACTTGCCTGCCAACCAATGTGCCTCAAGCTGCCCACTCCAGTCAGAAGTCCTTCCCTCAGGAGGAGTGCAGTTGGTGTCTCCTGCCCCTCAGTCGAGCTTGCTGGAATCAGCATGCTCTCAAAGGCCAAGCCTTAGAACAGAGGGCAACTATTCAGTGTTGTTGCACCTGTGTAGTTGTGACTCGAGCCAGCCTTGGAGCCGCCAGGCGAGTGCAATGGGAGTAGAGTGGGGATAGGGTGGGAGGGGAGAGATGTGTGGCCACTTGCAGCTGTGCCTGGAAAAGGTTATCCAACACCAGCCTGACTTTAATCAGTCTTGCACAAACACCACCACCCTCAGCCATTCCTTTCCTCTGCAGGTTTAATTTCTGAGATTCTGTGCAAATGATACTATCTTTCCCATATGTCTTTGGTGACCTAGTGTTCCTGGATAGCAGGCCATTAAGAAGAGGATTATGAAGTGGTCTGAATTTTCCCATAGTTGCAATGTTGTAACAAGGCTTGATTCCTGACTCTTTTACATCAAAGATTTGACCAGCCATCTGTCACAAAAGCAAAGGTGCAACAACTATAATTGAAAAAAGCAAAAATTAAGCTACAGTTCCTTTAAGAATTCAGTCTGCTTGGGTTTAAATGCTGGCTCCATCATTTACTAATTATTTGCCTTTGGGGTAATTACTTGCCTCAGTTTCTTTATCTATCAAATGAGCGTGGTAAAAGAATATACCCTATGTATAAAAAGATGAAGCTGGACCCCTACCTCACCACCATATAAAAAATTAACTCAAAATGGATTAAAGCTACAACTATAAAACTCTTAAAAGAAAACATCGAGGAAAAACTTCATGACATTGGATTTGGCAATGGTTTCTTGAATATGACACCAAAAGAACAGGCAATAAAATAAAAAATAGATCAATTGGACTTCATGAAAATTTAAAACTTTTGTTTATCAAGGGACACTATCAATAGAGTAAAAAGGCAATCTACAGAATGGGAGAACTATTTATACATCATATATCTGATAACGGATTACTGTATTTTTCCGACTATGAGATGCACTGGACCATAAGACGTACCTAGGTTTTAGAGGAGGAAAATAGGAAAAAAATTTTTTTTTAATTTTTATTGTTATTCAGTTACAATTGTCTGCCTTTTCTCCCCATCCCTCCACCCCGCCCCAGCCAAAACCACCTCCCACCCCTGCCTCCACCCTCCCCCTTGATTTTGTCCATGTGTCCTTTATAGTAGTTCCTGTAATCCCCTCTCCCCCCTGTCCCCTCCCCACTCCCCTCTGGCTATTGTTAGATTGTTCTTAACTTCAATGTCTCTGGTTATATTTTGTTTGCTTTTTTCTTTTGTTGATTATGTTCCAGTTAAAGGTGAGATCATATGGTATTTGTCCCTCACCGCCTGGCTTATTTCACTTAGCATAACACTCTCCAGTTCCAGGAAAAAAAATTTTGAAGCAAAAAATATGGCCCTGCTTCTGCCTCCTGTGACCCCACTCCACCACCGCCCCCCACCCCCCCCCACCCCAGTGAGCCAGGTAAGCTACATTCAGACTATAAGAAGCACCCCCATTTTCCTCCCAAATCTGGGGGGGAAGTGTGTTTATAATCCAAAAAATACGGTAATATCCAGAATATATAAAGGATTCCTACAACTCAAAAACAAACAATCTGATTTAAAAGGTGAGCAAAGGACTTGAATAGACAATTCTCCAAAGAAGATATATATAAATGGCAAATAAGTCCATGAAAAGATGCTCCATGTTACTTATCATTAGGGAAATGCGAATCAAAACCACACTGAGATACCATCTCACACCCATTAAGATAGCTACTATTTTAAAAAAAACACAAAAAACAAGTGTTGGTAAGGATGTGGAGAAAGGGAACCTATGTGCACTACTGGGATTGTAAATCAGTGCAGCCACTATGGAAAACAGCATAGTGGCTCCTCAAATAAATTAAAAATAGAACTACCATATCATCCAACAACTGCACTTCTAGGTACATACTCAAAAGAATTGAAAGCAGACACACGAACAAATCTGTAACCTATGACTATAGCAGCATTAGTCACATAGCCAAACTGTGGAAGCAATCTCAATGTGCATCCACTGATGAATGGATGAACAAAACAGGGCATAAACATATTATTATTCAGCTTTCAAAAGAAAGGAAATATTGATACATGTTACAATGAGAATGAACCTTGAAGATACTATGCTGAATGTAATAAGCAAGACACAAAACACTAAAAGGATAACTACTATATGACTCCACTCATAAGAGCTACTTCGAGTAGTCAAATTCATAGAGGCAAAAAGTAGAATAATGGCTGGTGGCTGGTGGAGGGGGAAACACAGGGAGTTAATGTTGAATGGTTACAGAGTTTTAGCTTTACAAGATGAAAAAGTTCTGAGGATGTATGGTGGTAATAGTTGTACAACAATGTAAATGTACTTACTATCACTGAACTATATACTTAAAATGATTAAAATAGTAAATTTTATGTTATATTTCACAATAATAAAATGACATAAAACCTAGAAAGTAGGAGTCCACTGGATCACATACATGATTTACTATGAACATGTTACATATAACCCAGATTGACTTTAATGATAATCTGAATTATTTTCCTAGAATTGTAAAGGGTTTAAAATGTTATTAAAGCAGGTGAGATGCTTCTTTTCTCTGGAGCTGTGGAATCTCCAACAGGCCCTCTAGGGGTTAAGAGTGGGGCTTGGAATCTGTTTTCTGGGTTCCAATCCTATCCTCACAAATTAGAGGTGTAACTTGGGGAAAATTAATTAACTTGAAGACCCAGTTTTTCATCCCACAAAATGCAGGTAATGTTAGCACCCACCTCTTAGGCTTGTGTAGATTGAGGTTATAGAGACAAAATGCCTGGCATACCCTGAGCACTCAGTAAGTGTTAGCTGTATTGACAATACCTTTGACTTCACTGTCATAGTTGATGCATGAGTCTTTCTTGATCTTTGGTATTTCTAGGATTGTTAAAGGCTCCAAGGACAACCGCTCGGTTCCTGCTCAAATGAAG
Source organism: Desmodus rotundus (assembly GCF_022682495.2). NCBI lineage: Eukaryota > Metazoa > Chordata > Mammalia > Chiroptera > Phyllostomidae > Desmodus > Desmodus rotundus. The sequence goes on along the minus strand of NC_071388.1, from coordinate 182,275,690 downwards.
GATTCCGGGCAAAAGGAGTGCCAGCAAGTCATTCTTTCTCCCCTTCGTTGCTCTGGGGCTTACTTGATACTTTGCTGATGGGCATTAGGGCACTGATCACTTCTTAGGGACACTGTCAAACAAGTCTTAAGTTTTTTAAAAAAATTTAATCTTTATTGTATTGTTTTTCCATCACCATTTAGTCCCCTTATGCCCCCCTGGCCCCCAGCAAACACCACACTGTTGTCCATGTCCATGAGTCCTTTTTCCTTTTTGCTCAGTCCCTCCTCCCCTTAACCTCCCCCCACCCCACCCCAACCACTAGCTGTCATCTGCTTTCCATCTATGAGTCTGTCTCTGTTTTGCTTGTTAGTATATTTTGTTCATTAGATTCCACATGTGAGTGAAATCATACGGTATTTTTCTTTATCTGACTGGCTTATTTCGCTTAGCATAATGTTCTCCAGGTCCATCCATACTATTACAAAGGGTAAAATTGTCTTCTTTTTTTTATAACCAAGTGGTATTCCATTGTGTAAAAGTTGTTTTATCCACTCATCTACTGACAGACACTTGGGCTGCTTCTATATCTTGGTGATTGTAAATAATGCTGCAATTAACATAGAGGTGCTTATGTCCTTTCAAGTTAGTGTTTTGGGTTCCTACAGATAGATTCCAGAAGTGGGATTGCTGGGTCAAAAGGCAGATCTATTTTTAATTTTTTGATGTCTCACCACACTGCTTTCCACAGTGGCTGCATCAACTTGCATTCCTACCAACAGTGCAAAAGGGTTCCCCTTTCTCCACATCCTCACCAGCACTTCTTTGTTGATTTATTGATAATAGCCATTCTGACAGGTGTGAGATGGTATCTCATTGTGGTTTTAATTTGTATTTCTCTGATGATTAGTAGTGATGTTGAGCATTTTTTAATATGTCTTTTGGCCTTCTGTATCTTCTCTTTGGAGAAGTGTCTATTCAGATCCTTTGTCCATTTTTTAATTGGGTTGTTTGTTTTTTTGGTATTGAGTTTTGTAAGTACTTTATAAATTTTGGATATTAACCCCTTATCAGATATATCAGTGAATATGTTTTCCCATTCTGTGGGTTGTCTTTTTATTTTGTTGATGATTTCCTTTGCTGTGCAAAAACTTTTTAGTTCGATACAGTCCCATTTGTTTATTTTTTCTTTTGTTTCCATTGCTTGGGGATATATATCCAATAAAAAATTTCTATGAGTAATATCTGAGATTTTGCTGCCTATGTTTTCTTCTAGGATTTTTATGGTTTTGGGTCTAACGTTTAAGGCTTTGACCCATTTTGAATTTATTCCAGTCTGCGGTGTAAGAAGGTGGTCTCATTTCATTTTTCTGCATGGGTCTGTCCAACTTGCCCAATGCCATTCATTGAGCAGCAAGTTACTGATCAGGACTTGCAAAGGCATCTTTGTTCTGATTTTTGGCTGAAAGGATAACTTATTATTCTTCCTACTTTTCTCTATTTTTCTATTTTGCATGATGAGCCATTATATTTAGGATGGAAAGCTAAACTCTATTAAGAAAATATAGTTTTCATAATATTACTTGGTAAAATAGTAGCCTGCAGGTACCTTCACGGGTGGGACATTGACTGAAAACACCAATTAGAGTTAAGTGCCTTGAGTATTGTGGGCAGAAATGAGGAAGGATCAAACAAGTAGGGATATATTCAGTGGAACAAGGTTGATGGTACTCTTCAATGTAACCACATTTATAAGGGACATGGCAGAAGCGATATAATCTTGGTTGAAATCGGCTATAGTAATCTAAATCCTGTCTATCCCTCAATGTGATAGAGACATGGGATGTTCTGTGAATTGAACATTTAAAACAAATTATTTTTAATACCCTATTTAATTAATGTTCTATTGTTGGAAGCCAAAGAATTAAAGGCCTCAAGAAGAATGGTTTTAACTTTGAAAATGTTTGAACAATATGTCCTCCTGTTAAAAAAAAAACAAATAAAAACCAAGTAAACAAAAAACCAAGCAACCTATCTGTGTATCTAGAAGTGTGAGAATTCTGATATCTAGTCTTTTAACTTAGACTTTATCTTTCTTGTTAGGAAGTTGGGTCATAAGAGAGTTAAAGAGTAGGTGTGTGTTGAGCTATAAACCCAGATATATTGCTACATGTGTGTCATCAGATTCATACACAGAACTGGAGGTGAGATGCTTTAAAAATTTAATTGTACCTCCCTGTGACAGCCTCAGTTCTCACAGGTCTGAACGAAGCCTACGTTTTGCAGGCTTCCTGATTCATGGTTCAGCCAGTCTATAATCTTCTGTAAGCAGCACTACTTTATTAATTAATTATCACTCCCTTTCTTCTCCTTCCCCATTTTGGCTCATTTACTTTGCGTATGGCGTTTCTAACTCTTGAGCTATGCTATTTGGACAAGGAGATACTGACCCCATGGAACAGATGGTGTGATTATTGGTGGGTTCAGTTTCCAGCGGTTTCTAGTCCCTTGCCCTTCCTGACCCCATCTGGCTCTCCAGGGTCATCCGTGCTCTCTCTTTCACTGCCTACCTCCTTCAAAATCATAGATATATATTTTTATTTTTTAAATTCCATGACTTAAATAATATTTGGTAAAAAGATATTATCAATAAAAATGTGACATAATCCCATTCACCACAGTTAAATTTTGATGTGTATCCTTCTGCTTTTATAACTAATTTTTAAAATTTGGGATTATATTACTATTACAATTTTCTATATGTTACTGTTACAGTTTTCTATTACATTACTATTACAGTTTTCTACACTGCCTAGGCTCCAGTTCTGGTGCAATTATCTACCTGATTGTATAATCTTGAGTGAATTGCTCAGACTTTCTGTGCCTCCAGTATTCATAGAAAGCATGCATGAATTATATATGAAAAGCACTTAGTGGCAGGAACATAGTAAATACTCAAAAATGTTAATGAATGTTGGTATTTTTATTGTATTAATATTATTTTTAACCTGCTTCTAAAAAATACAGTGAATTTTTCATGTTATTTATTAATAATATAAGACTTAATTCCCTGACCCAAAATCCTTTATATGATTGAACCATAATTTATTTAATTCATGTTGGACATTTATTATTTTCAATATTTTATATAGTAACAAATAACCCTTCAGTAAGCATGTTTGTGCATAAATCTCTGGGCACATCTCTGATTATTTCCTAAGGCAAATTACTAAAAGTAAAATGATGAATCAAACAGTATCAGCCACTTTTCAGGCTTTTGCCAAAATGCCCTCCAAATATGTCATGTGAATTTGTGCTCCTAAAGTATTAGATAGCTCATTTCCCCATAGCCTTCCTAGCACCGGATGTTATGATTTAAAAACTTTCTTCACCAGTCTGTAGTTTTCATAGTCAGATAGTGCTCTGTAGTTTCCAAAGCTCTTCTCTTCTGAGGTTGTCACTTTTTAAAAAATATCCCAAGCTCCTTCTGAGTAACTTCTCCTCTTATTTTAATCTATTATGTCTCTATTGTAAATTTCTGCTCAGTTACTATCCTAACCTTTTCTTTCCTTTCTGATTTTTTCATACCATTTCTCTTCTACCCATTTGGAGTTAAAGTACAGTGTTCTGTTTTGTTCAGGTATGTGTTATAAATCTAGTAGATAAATACTATAGGAAGACAAGAACTCTATTTTTATTGAGCCCAATCTAACTAAAAATGAAGCAGTCTCCCCATCCCCCAAACTCATCTCCTTTATAAAGTAATAAGATCTCTGTTGCCCAAACTATGTCAACCATAAAGACAAGTGTCTGAAAGTTGTGGAAGGAATTCTTCTCTGGGCAATAAGTTAACCTACATACCAGTGTCCAACCAGGAAAACAGAAGCTCCTCTATGTATTTAAACACAGAAGGAATTTAATTTGGGGAATTGGTTACACAGGTGATTAAAAGCCAGAAAGATGATGAGGTAACACTGAGATTAGTAACACTAGGAAGCCAGTGGCACCCTGAGACTAAAGGACAGAGGGAAGAGCCGGTGGGGTCACCTGGAGGAACTGGAGCCCCAGTGGGCCTGCCTATTGGGAGCTGGACCACAGAGATGATACAGGGGCTTCTCACCACCACAGGTAGAATGGGAGGGGAGAAATACCCTGGATTTTCTCTTCTCCCTCTCCAATCTCCTTCCAGTGTCTTCCACAGGCAAATTCAGTTTAAAAAGCCAGTTGACGTGCTCGCTTCGGCAGCACATATACTAAAATTGGAACGATACAGAGAAGATTAGCATGGCCCCTGCGCAAGGATGACACGCAAATTCGTGAAGCGTTCCATATTTTTCATATTATACTATTAAAAAAAAAGCCAGTTGACACAGATGTTAATAGAATTATATATATAGGCCAAGGTCAACCCCATTGTGCTGCAGAGCAGAGTAAGGTAAGGGCGAAGAGTGGATGGCAGTGCCAACAGGCCAAGGCCTGGCACAATGACTTCTGGAGGCCCTTCCAAGTCCACAGACAACAGGGCAAAGTGCAAAGCATGCTTGGCCTGGAGCCCTGGCCAGGTAGCTCAGTTGGTTAGAGCATCATCCTGATACACCAAGATTGTGGGTTTGATCTCCAGTCAGGCCTCATACAAGAATCAGCCAATGAATACATAAGTAAGTGGAACAACAAATCTCTCTCTCTCTCTCTCTCTCTCTCTCTCTCTCTCCCCCCCTTCCTTTCTCTCTAAAATAAAAAAAGAAGAAAAAGCATGTTTTCCCCAAAGAGGTAGGCAGTACCAGGTTTTAATACTGCTTTTGTCATTTACTAGCTCTCAGACCTTGGCCAAGTCACTTAACTTGGAGTTCAGTTAATGGAGGTTTGAGAACCTCAGTTCCCTCATCAACAAAAGGGGGCAAGAAAAACCACATCTCATGGGGTCATTGTAAAGATTAAATAAAATAATAGCTATAAAGTATTATTAAGCATTCAACGATAATTGGTTTCCTGTCATTGAAGAATTTATTATTGTAATAACTATATATGGTATCATATGGGTATTAAATTTATCAGGGTGATCATTTCCTAAGTTCTATAAATGTCTTGTCCACTTGAAACTAATAGTATACATCAACTTTAATTTAAAAATAAAAACATATTTAGAGACTTTATTTTAGAGAGAGGAAGGGAGGGAGAAAGAGAGGGAGAGAAACATCCATGTGTGAGAGACACATCGATAGGTTGCCTCATGCACGCCTCCAACTGGGGGACGTGGCCTGCAACCTAGGCATGTGCCCTGACTGGGATTCGAATTGGTGACCTTTCAGTTCGCAGGCCAGCACTCAGTCCACTGAGCCACACCAGTCAGGGCAAAAATACTTTTAAAAAAGGAAAAAAGACTTTATGATTTTAAGTGAAAGGACAATTTGGCATTTGGCCAAGGTCATTAAGTTTCTCTATATATTGAAAGAAGGAAAAGGGGCAGAGGACTCTTCCCTTTTGGAAGCTCTGCCTAGGGTGGGGTAGGTGATACATTGCCCAATAATGATACTGAGAGATTATTTAAGGAACATGGAAAGTATCATGCATGATCAATGCCTTCATTCCACAAATGTTTCTGGGTCCTCGCTATTTTCTGGAAATGATTTAGACATGGTCCCTGACTCAAGGGGATGGCAGCAGATAGGCAGAGAGATAAATTGAAGTGCATGATGGTATTGGAATGTTTACAGTGGAGGGACATCCTTGCCTAAGGAAGTGGGAAAAAGCTTCAGTAAGGAGATGACATTTGAGCTATGTTTTGAAGGATGAGCAGTTTCCCTCTGTAAAAACAATGTAAAAGTGTAAAGTCACGAAATGTGTGAGCTGTTTGTGGATTGGTGAGCTGTTCCCATGGGTGCAGCCTTGAGGGATCCACAGTCAAGGTGCAGGTAAGAAAAAGTGGCAGATGTGGCTAAAAATGGAAGCGAAAGCATGTGAAGAGCCTGGTATAAGAAGCTAATGGCTTTATCCTATGGGAACAGGATAAACGAGAAGCCAGCAGAGACTTTTAAACTAAGGAGTAACCCATCATGTATAAGTTAGAATTTCATGAAGTAACACATTTCCCAGCCTCTCTCTTGGCTTCAGTCAATGGGCTGATGCATGCAGTTATATAAAGCAGGAGCCATGTGTCCATCTCATAAAACATTAGGAAGTATGAATCAGAAAAATGAGCACAGGGATTTTCCCTTAATATTAAATACAAAATGGAAAAAAGTCCTTAACTTATCCTGCAGATGCTGAAGGACTCAAGGTAAATATTTGAAATATTCTCTCTCTCATTTCTACAAAGCCAAGAACATCAGAGGCGTGATGCTGCTGCTTGTGGCTATGAGGCAGGATTTCAAGGATTCTGATGAAACATCTGCTGGCCTGGCTCTGTCTGAATGCTGAAAAGGACTCTGTGTTACTCAAATGGAAAGGAAAGCACAAAATGATGATAATATAATCCTTTATGCTTTTCAGCGCCCTTTCACTTACATTACTTCCTTTAAGCCTCGTCTCAGTTGTGCGTGGCAGAGAGGGCCAAGAGTACCATCCCGTCAGGGAGGTGAAGAAACGGAGGCTGAGAGTTTCCTACCTTCCCTGGGATCTGAGGAGAACTTACACCCAAAGCTACGAATGGATTTGTAGACACAGAGGCCAGTCTCTGCGACAGTGTTCTGCCTACCTGTCTCCTTCTGTTTACCAGGGTGGCTTCTGTGAGGTTCCGAAGCGGGAGCAGTTTGAGATCCAGCCTTTTCCTGTGGCCTTTGGGGCAGTAGAGGCCTTTTCTCCTCTTTCTGGGGGTCCATGCTGAAATGGCTAAACCTTCCGAGTAGAGGAGGAGGACCCCCTTTCTAGTGCTGAAAGTTTTAGGGAGAAAGAGGCTCCATGTGTGCTGGCTGGGGTTGCCTTTATCTTGCGGTTTGCTGACCAGGACATAGTCTTCTGGAGACTTCCAGTTCAGATAATCCTGCAATGGAAAGAAACCACCTTGATCAATTCACTGTGAACAGCACTTTTATAGCAAATACTGCTTGTGCAAGGTGTTGCACTTTTTTTTTTTTTTTAGTGAGTAGTTTTCTCTCAGTTGCTTACAAGGTACACAGAACACAATCACTCTTCTAAGCAACTGGTTTTGTTCTCTGCATCTCAGAATTAGTAGAAACCAGGGCATGGTTCTGTTTTACCCCATAAACTTTCAGGAGAGCCACTCATGCCTAGAGGCTTAAATAGGGTAGAGTGTACGTTAGAGGCCAGTTAAAGTTTCCTGGTATACACGTAAGTAGTCAGAAATATCAAGGGCAGCACATAACTTTGAAACTAGACCTGGACTAGCTGGCAGTTTGAAAAGGAGAAAGCCATTCCAGCCATCACTCTAGCTGTGCACAGGGAGAATTTCTATACATTCCAGATGCTATGTAACTTTATCTAATTTGGCTATTTAGGAGACTATAAAGTAGTTACATATCTTGTAAGTAAGTAAATGCCATTGGCCACAGAGGTCCTTTGAAACTCTATATGTCTTTTAATACAGCGAAGGTTGAATATCGTGCCAAACTACTGTGACAATTGAAATCTCTGTGAGATCCAAAAATTTTCAAAATGCTCTCAATGAATTTTTTATTCTTGGCAGAATTCAATGAAGTAATATTGCAGTACAACAAGGGAATTTTGCCACCACTTAAACATGTTCTAAAGTAAATTTTTCTTTTTGTCCATATTAAATATGAGTCCTGTGGGCTGAATTCCAGAAAGTTCAAGAAAGCCATTGAAGTGACAAGAACACACAGCGTTTCAACCACAGAGCACAGCTTCTAAACACCAAATAGCCATCAGCTTGCCTAGAACTGAAAGGTGGAAATTCTGGTCTTGAACCAAACCAGCCACATTCTAGGCAATCTGGCATCTCCTTCAGGCTAAAACAAATGAGGCTGTAGGTCAGTGTGCAAAGTGAAGGAGGAGGGTCCCCATGGCAACCTTGGTATATCAGGCAAAGTACGTTGTTTTCTGGAGTTTTACCAAGGAGGGAAGCTCTACCACTGATCCCCACCACCTCACTAACAAAGCAAACCCAAGCACACATGGCTCAGCCCCAAATGGAAAACTAGAGGATTCCTCCCCCAGTCCTCCAAATATGCCTTTATTCAGCTGTAAAACTCACCTCTGGTTCAAAATAGACTTCTACCTTCTGTTTGTTCTGGACCAACTTCCCATGTCCCCGGCTCAGGACAGAGAGCGTGAACATGCTTTCCCTCTGACCACCCTTCTCAAGGGCAGTTCATCTTGGTTTTGAAGGCTGAAAACTGGTCACACCTCAAGATTTCCTGAGCTCAGCAGGGAGCCCAAGAAGACCACAAACACAGGGCCTTTTATTAAATACATTTTCCCCTCATACAGCAGCTTCTTAGTAACAACCAGCCACACAGTTCAGACAGTATGTGTCTTTGTCGGGAGAAAAAATAAACCGCAAACCCAAACTCCTCAAGCCCTGGATTGTCTACTCTCTGGGCAGCCTCTCTCTGCTTCACTTGGGCCCGTGTTGTTCCCGGGTCCTGTTGCTCTGTTACCGGCAGCGTGCACCATCCTCAGGGCAGTGGAGGTTGTTTCCCTGTTGCTATGGCAGCACAGGAAAGTGACGTCCCTTAAACCAGCCCAACCAAGGCGGAGACTGCTGAGGGCAGTGTTCACAAGCAGGGAGAGGCAGGGTCAAATGGACATTGAAGGGACCAGGATCAGATTTCAAGTCCTGATGGTGCGGATGGGGGAGTCATGTTGAGATATTTTTCCTGTTATAACAGTACTCATCTTGCTTTTAGAGCGTCATCTTCCTTCTGATGTAAGAGCCTTTCGCTGCCAACTCACCATTAACATTCAGAGGAGTCGTCAAGGTCACCTAAAGCAACCTGTGACACTTTCCTTGGCTAAGCTCCAGCATTTCCTTCACTGGACATGAGGCCCTTGATGCTAGTTGCTGCTTTGTACGAGTGTGAGATACTGGGAATCTCCAGATTCCTTTGCATACCTGGTTCTTACCTGGGTGAATCTCATCTCCAGAGTTGGTGTACTTGGGAGATGGAGGTGGGGGTGCAGTAGGATGGCTGGCAGCCACTACTGGCATTTAGCAAGCATGGGCCTGGGATGCTGAACGTTCTGTGGTGTGTGGGACTGTCCTGAATAATGAAGAATTGTCCTACTCCAAATGCTAGTAGCTGCCCTTTTGAGAAACACTCCAGTGCCTGGGCGGCTTGGTTCTCCTGGAGCTGACACTGTGAGGAGGACAGGAGGCAGGTGTAGGGGGGTGGGAGTGTCAGGGAACAGAAGGATGCCTTTGCTGATGGTGTATGGACCTGCTTGGGCCTGGAGAAGCAACCTGCCCTGTCATCATTCCTCGGAGCCACCATGGCAGTCTTGTGGGGGTGTCTGCTGATGACCTGCGGGAAGAAGCCTAACAGGCTACAGGCCCAGTTACCTTTTTGATCTCCCTCTGTAGCCCAGCCTTTCCTGGGGAGCTGGCTCAAGTTTCCTGCGGATGAAATAGAGGTCATGCTCTGTAATTAGATTGGGTTTATTATGGAGAAGCGAGACAGTGAATGTAGGGACTCAAAACTGAAATTAGTCAAAACCACAATAAATAACATTTCAACACTCATTAGGGTGGCTAGTATGGAAAAGAACAAAATAAAAAAATACAGAAAATAACAAGTGTTGGTGAGGACACGGAGAAACTGGGACCCTTGTGCACTGTTGGTGGAAACATAAAATGGTGTAGCCACTTTGAACAACAGTATGGCAGTTCCTCAAAAAATTAAACATAGAATTACTGTATGATCTAGCAGTTCCACTTCTGGGTATAGAACACAAAAGAAGTAAAGTCGGAGATTCAAACAGATATTTGAGCACCTATGTTTAGAGCAGCATTCTTCACAATAGCCCAAAGGTGGGAACAATTCAAGTGTCCATCGACAGATGAATGCACAAACAAAATGTGGCGTGTACACACAATGGAATATTATTCAGCCTTAAAGCAGAAAGAAATTTGGACACATGCCGCCATATAGGTGAATCTTTAAGACATATGCTAAATGAAATAATCCAGTCACAAAGGGACAGATATTGTTTGATTATAATTATATAAAGTAGTCGAGTTCATAGAGACAGAAAGCAGAATGGTGTTTGCCAGGGGATGTGGGAGGAGGGAGTGGAAGGTTAGTGCTTAATGGGTACAAAGTTTCATTTTGGGAAGGTGAATAAGTTCTGGAGATGGACGGTGGTAATAGTTATACAACATTGTGAATGTACTTAATGTCAATGACCAGCACATTTAAAATGATAAAAATGATAAATTTTATGTTATGCATATTTAATCACAATTATAAGCTAAAAAATGATAGCAAAGAGAACAAAAAACTGAATTTAGCATTTTGTAATCTGAAAGCTGATTGGTCAGCATTATTGTGAATGCACTCCTCCGGGTAGGTAGGACAAAAGCCTACAAACAGTTTATAAGGGTCTTAAGCTTCAGTTGCTCTCTCCCTTCCCCTTCTCTGCACCTTCAACTTTACTGAGAGACTACTTCATGGAGAGATGGTCCCTGCCCTCAAAAAGCTCCCAGCAGAGTGTGAAGACAGGTGTGTGTGAGCCAGTACCTGAAAGATGATGTGACAGCTGTGATAACAGAGGTAGAGATAAGTAGTTGCTCTGGGACAAGGGTCAGGGTGTGTGTGTGTGTGTGTGTGTGTGTGTGTGTGTGTGTGTGTGTGTAGGGGAGATGGACGACGGTGGGCCTTGTAGAAAGCTGTCTAGATGACGGATACTGGAGGTGAGCCTTAATGGACAGTAGTGTGTGGCAAGGAGGGAAGATGAAAGAGGATATCACATGGACAGGAAAGTTTGAGATCTCTGGGGTGGGGGCAGCTTCTCTGGCGTAGCCAAAGCCTTGGGTCATGTGGACATAGATGAAGCCAGGGAGAAAGGCCAGTTGGCCAAGGCCATGATGACCACATGTATCCTGCTAAGGCACTTTGGACTTTATTCTTCAGGTAGAGTTTTTAAAGCAGGGGGGTGATGTGACTCTATCTGGGTTTTAGAAAGATAACTCTGAGAACAGTATAAATGATGGGTAGAATAAGAGATGCTTATCTCATAAACTTCTGGGTGAACTTTCAGGACCTTGCAACCCAGGCCAAATTTCCCTTGGATTTGAATGCATTTGTCAAATGGATCAGGAGCAAACTACCTGCTAAATGGCCTTTCAATGAGACAAAAGGGGAAACTGCATACCAGCTGCAGTGAAATGTAAGTGCTGCCATGTTCAAAATGCCATTGCTCATGGAAGAGAGTAGGTAGCATGAGAGGAAAGTGAGGCAGCATCTGGGACCCAAAGGAGAACCATTATTTCTCCAAGCCAAAGAATTTCTCCAAGTTTCACCAGGGAAAGTCATCCTCTGAGCTCACCTGACTTGGAAATATAAACTCACCCATAAATGGTGAACCAGGCCCCCAGGAAGTGATCTTTCTGGCCCTCAGTTCAGTGAGCATCTCACCTGGGAAAATACCCAGGTGCCCATATGACCTCCCAAAACCACGGCCGGGCTACCAGGCCTCTGGGGTTGTAATCTATGAGCAGCAAGACTACAGCCCAAAGCAGGCCTCTCTTAAACTGTGCTGTTTACATCCACGCTGTTTAACATGGACAATGAACAGATGTACAGATCAATTAATAGACATTTAAAAGCATTTACTCAGTCCCCACAGCAGTTTATGGAAAGTGCATTTAGAAAGCAATCAAGATTATTGCTATTCTAAAGTGCTTGGGGATCCCAGATGAAAGGCCCTTGTAACTGGAAAGTATTTATAACTCAAGAAGAAACCCTCCACACCCATGTTATATAACACCAACACCATCTCCTGGCATGCCTGACCTGTCAGCCCATGCAGCTTGTCTGTTTAAATTACACTTTAAATTCTGGAGGGTGGAGACTTTGTTTTTATGGTTTGTAAAGCATCGTGAATAACCATGGTGCCCTAAATAAATAGAAACCTCATGAAACAAAGAAAAGAGATGTTTCTTTGACACGACCCCACTACATCCAGGATTTTGTCCCTTGCTCCAAAGTACTTAGGGTAAATGGATGCTACTCTGGGGAAGTGGCTTATGTGATAGTATCAGGATTCTCACCCCCCTTTAAAGGGCAGAGTGACAGTGTTTTCTAGGACTTGTATTCACCTGCAGGGGAAGTCTACAAGAAGACTCATTGGTATTGTCCTTGTCACCCAAAGAGGACCAATCAGGCGCAGAGACTTAATAATTTGCGCAAAGCCTCCTAGTGAACCAGAGGTGGTGTAGGTCCTTGTCCTAATCCGAGCCTGCTGTTCATCCCACTTCTGTAACAGAGTAGCAACATCCATTCATAAGAAGCTACATCGTGGCTGATATCCAGCAGTCAAAAAACTGCTGTGACTGAAGCTACCACAGTGCTCTATTCAGCCGCAGACACTGGATCGGTGTCTGGCTAATGGATGGCTTGAAACATTCATTATCTCCTTACCTTGCTTCTCCTCACTTTACCTTGCAAATCTAGTTTCAAAGGACTTTAGGAAATAACATTTTTAGCTTTCTAACCTGCCATGGAAGGAAAATGGAATGAAGGTTTATATGGTGAAGGTTATCCACCATAAGCACCGAACACAAAGAATATTTTAAAATATGTACGTTTAGGATAATCAGCATCACCTTCCATTATTAAGATGCTTTCCATTTGCTTGTTTTATACTCCCAACTAGACTGTAAGTCTTTGGAAGGTAGGGACTAGACCTTATAATTCTTAGCACTTCCCATAGCACCCCTTGCATAACATGATAGCTGAATAAATATTTGTTGCTTTCTTTTTAACATTCCCAGACAAATGTGTACTGATCTTTGAACCAGTATGTAAGCTAAGTGGAAGAGGAGAATTATGTCAAAGCCTGTTTTAATAGCTAGTAGTTTGCTTATAGTAAAAAGCTTAGAGCCAGAGGTAAAAGGCTCCGCTTAATGAAAACTTGGTTTTCAAAGACTGAAAAAGCACCAAGAGAATCACTGTGGAAGATTCAGCCTTCTAAACTTGTTGGATGCTTCCAGACTTGCTGAGGATAAGTTACTTGGCTTGTTCAGAGACTAGGGCTGATTTCTCATGTGGCCAGGTCAGGTTGAAAGAAAAGGAAAAAGGCAATAAAGAATACTCTGGAATCATATAGCAAGGGAGAAAGTGTCGCTGATGGCTCTCTGCTTCCTTTCTCTCCTTAACTATGAATTATGACCACATAGCCTGCCTAGTTCAGGAGGGAAGGAACTAGAGAGCCATTTATTTTAGATCTTTGTGAAGGGTTTGCTTCGGGAGTCTTCTATTTAGCTATGCTTTTGCTCAGGGCTTTTTATTAGTAGATGTGCTCATAGTAATTGCAAGCTTTTAAATTTATGGTGAAAGATAGTAAGATTGGAGAAGAAATAAAAATCACACATTCTTGGTGCTTTTGTAACATGAGGAAAATCAATCACTAGCCTGGCTAGCAGCTTAGCCACTGGGGACAAAAGTAACAAACCTTCATGGAAACCAACCCATGGAGGGTGACAAAAACAGGGGTGATTTTAATTCTCAGAACAGATCAGCTTTATCTATGTCATTAGTATGGTTGTGGGCAAAGTTTTTTCACTTGACTTTCACTAAATATTGTTACAGTAATGTTAATTTAATTAACAGATACAATGATTTATGTAAGGCACTGAGGATAGTACCTGGCACATAGTATGTGCTCAATAAATAGAAATTATTGTTTATCAAATAATTTCATTCCATAGTTCACAATACACATGAATTCTCCCCATAATTAGCACACAGTAGTGATGTTTTGCAGTATAAAATGATACTCTGAGAGCCATTTCCTCCCACTAGGGAATCTCACATGTAGTGGGCAATAAGTCGCTGGGCTGCACAACCAGCTTCTGCTCTGCACCTGGCTTGCAGTTCACTCTTTAAACTCTATGGTGAAAAGAGTTTTTATGCTTTCTAATTATCATAGAGAAAAATTGGTGAGCTCTCTGCTAACCATTTTAAAGAAATGCTAATTTGATATACAAAACATATCTTTTTATGGGGCATATATATTACATTCATAACCCAAGATATATGCAAGTTTTCTTCCCACTAATTGCCCACAATAGTTAGGTTTTTAGGTACAAATTGATGTCCCACCCTCAGCCCCAGAAGGTGAGCAGTCTGGGAGATGGAGCAGCCAGTCTGAGGAAGAAGAAAGTGAGTTGAGGAGCCTGGATTCTGAAAGAACCTTCCCTTGAAGGCCCATGAATTGCTAGGTCTCATCTTGTGAACCCAGGAGCCCCTAACCCACAGGCTGACCTCCCTGCCTGTTATCCAACCATTATAGTTTCCTTTGGGAAACGCTTCAGATCTCCTCGGGAACTGAGTTAAGATGGAGGTCCCTACGTAGACACTGATTCAACCATGCTGTGCAGGAATGGGACTCAGAGAAGAAGCCTGGATTTGGGATTGCTGGGGGAGAAATGAGGGAGAGGAAGTTGTAAGGCAAGATGGGATGGTATCCCTTGAAGGCTGGTCAGAAGGCACATCCCAGCACCTTTTCTTGTTCCCCTTTTTCTGAGAGCCAGCTGGTGCCCACACTCCTCCAGGCAACCTCTGGCTGGTCCCAGGAGGCTCTGTAAGTAGATATTTAAGGAGGAAGGGATCTAGTTTCTTCTAATCTCACAGAGCAAACCCACCTTGGGCAGCAAAGTCCCCTCTCCAGAGGCCAAAAGACCAGATAAAGTTCTACCACAAGTTGAGAGGCATCGATAATGTTACAAGTGTGATCAGATATGAGCAGTGCCCTCTGAAGAACCTCATGTTCCCAGCCAGCACTTGCTCATGCCCACCTCTGATGCCAATCCACTCTACAGCAGGTTTCCGGGGGCCGCTGTCAGTCAAACAGAGAACATCTTTGAAATGGTACATTCCAGTGGGAGATACTGATAGCAGGGGTAGCTTTTCAGATTTTACAATAATCCGACTCTTGATTCACTGTCTAGACATAGGTACACAAAGGGTTAACAGACCTTTTAGGACTCGGCTGCCAAGTACACTTACTGCTCAGTCCAGCACTCCCAGCTTGTGTTCTTACGCTGCTGGAGTGGCCTGTTCATGGCATCTGGTTCCCTGGCAACAGCTTTCATTGGCTCAATCAAAGCCCTTTCTTCTCAAGAAAGCTCCTACTGAGACACCCACCACCACCACTAATCACCATCTTAACTCAGGGTTTAGGATGCAGCTGGTATGAAAAGTAGCATTTGTGGATATGAGAAGATAAAGCAATGGACTGGGTTGAATACACCTGCCTGCATGATCCTTGCACTGGTTTTCTACAGGACACTTTGGAAATTACCTGATTTTTCCACTGGGACAGAGAGGGAGGCTGGGCCAAAAAGTTCCCCAGAGCTGGATTTCTTTGTTCGGCAGACATCCATGAGCCTCTGTGATTCATGACTAGCCGTTTCCTGGGCTAATCTGTCATGGAACTGCGGGCCCTGTGCTCTGACAAGGGGCGTTGCTCAGCTGAGGGAGTTCAGACAAGGAAATCCATATTGTGGAAGGCTTGTCCCCAGTCAGCCACAAGCCGGGGAAAGAAGCCTGCCTCCGATAGAACCCAGGGAGTCTGGCGGCTGCTCCACTTTGTCCCAAGAAGTCTCGGCAGCTCCAGATTGCTAAGAATAGCAGGACGAAGTAGCTCTTCACACAGCTTTTGGGGGAAAAATTTGTTGATGAGATTCCCTAATAAAGATCGGCATTTTTAGGTGAATTCTTTAATCTTATTGAGAATCGCTTTGAGTTTTGTTTTGTCTGGGGATAAATAACGTGAAAGCAGCAAAGTAGGGATGAGGAAGAAAGCAAGCTGTTCTCACTTCTGGTTCACTAGTATCAATCTGCTTAATTCATTTTTGTGTTTTTTTCAAGTCAGATTTCATTTCATGCATTTATTCTCACTAAAATCTAAACAGATAGTGTCATTCAGGAATTAAAATGTTCAGAGTTCACAGTAATGTTTATAAAAGATGTTGACGTGTGGCCTGGCCATCCACCCTAATATTTGTGCTGCTCTAGGCTTCTGTTTCCTCAAGAGAAAACGGCCATCCTGATCACAGTGTTGAGATGTAATGGAACAGTTGGCAATTCAGAATCAGTCAGGGTGTGTGGCTGCTCTGCCTGGGCAAGCAAAGGTCCTCTCCTGTGCGGTACGTGTATGAATGGTTCTCTGTGCCTGGTCTACTGGCTTGTCTGCAATTTAGCACGGTAAAGGCTCTTGGTAGTGCTACCTCACATCATGTTAAAATATGTTATGGAGGGCACTTAACAAAAACGACATACATTTGAGAGCTATTTGGGGACAGGGTTTGTTCTATTTCTTTCTTTTAAAAAAAATATTTTATTGTTGTTCTATTACAGTTGTCCCAATTTTTCCTCCTTTGCCCTCCTCTGCCTAGTCCATTACCCCCCACCCCGCTCCCACAGTCAGTCCCCCCACTGTTGTCCATGTCCAAGGGTCATTCATACATGTTCTTTGACTAATCCCTTACCCTTCTTTCTACCATTATCCCTCACCCCCCTCCCTTCTGGTTACTGTCAGACTGTTCCATGTTTCCATGCCTCTGGTTCTATTGTGCTCATTAGGTTTTTTTTTTTGTTCATTAGGCTCCTCTTACAGGTGAGATCATATGGTATTTGTCTTTCATTGACTGGTTTATTTCACTTAGAATAACATTCTGCAGTTCCATCCATGCTGTCATGAAAGGTAGGAGTTACTTCTTTCCTTCTGCTACATAGTATTCCATTGTGTAAATATACCATAGTTTTTCGATCCATTCATTCATTAATGGGCACTTAGGCTGTTTCCAGCACTTGGCTATTGCAAATAATGCTGCTGAACTTTGGGGTACATAGGTTCTTTTGAACTGGTGTTTCAGGATTCTTAGGGTATAATTCCAGCAGTGGAATCACAGGGTCAAAAGACAGTTCCATTTTTAGTTTTTTGAGAAATTCATACTGTTTTCCACAGTGGCTGTACCAGTCTGCTTCCCACCAACAGTGCACTAGGGTTCCCTTTTCTCCACAGCCTCACCAGCACTTGTTGTTTGTTGATTTGTTTATGATGGCCATTCTGACCAGTATGAAGTGGTATCTCATTGTGGTTTTAATTTGCATCTCTCTGATGGTTAGTGATGTTGAGCATCCTTTCGTATGTCTATGGGACCTCTGTATGTCCTCCTTGGAGAAGTGTCTGTTTAGGTCCTTTGCCCATTTTTTGGAAGGCAGCTATGCTCACCACTATACCACCAACGCAACCCATTTTTTAATTGGATTGTTCATCTTCCTGGTGTTGAGTCATATGAGTTCTTTATGTATTTTGGAGATCAAACCCTTGTCTGAGGCATCATTGGCAAAAATGTTTTCCCATACAGTTGGATCCCTTTTTTCATTTTGATGATGTTTTCTTTAGCTGTGCAGAAGCTTTTTACTTTGATGTAGTCTCATTTGTTTATTGTTTCCTTTATCTCCCTAGCCCTAGGAGATATATCGGTGAAAATATTGCTTCTTAGGGTATCTGAAATTTTACTGCCTATGTTTTCCTCTAGGACTTTTATGGTGTCACAACTTATATTTAGGTCTTTCATCCATTTTGAGTTTATTCTGGTGTGTGGTGTAATTTGGTGGTCTAGTTTCTTTCTTTCTTCTTTTTTTTTTTTTTTTCATGTAACTCATACCTCTCCAGATCTCCCAACACCATTTATTGAAGAGGCTATTTTTACTGTATTTTATGCTCCTGCTCCCTTTGTCAAATATTAATTGACTATAGGGACATAGGTTTATTTCTGAGCTCTCTATTCTGTTCCATTAATCTGTATGTCTGTTCTTGTGCCACTACCAGACTGTTTTGATTATAGTGGCCTTGTAGTAAGTATAGTTTAATATCAGGTATTGTGATCCCTTCTACTTTGTTCTGCTTTCTCAAGATTTCTGAGGCTATTAGGGGTCATTTTTGTTCCATGTAGATTTTTGAAATATTTTTTCTAGGTCTATGAAATATAGACCTGGACCTGGATTGCCAACATTTTTCGAGGATTTTATCATCTATGTTCATCAGTGATATTGGCCTGTAGTTTTCGTTCTTTGTTATGTCTACCTGGTTTTGGAATTAGGATAATATTGGCCTCATAAAAAGAATTTGGGAGCCTTCCCTCTTCTTGAACTTTTTGGAATAGTTTGAGAAGGATAGGAGTTAGCTCTTTAAATGTTTGGTAAAATTTGCCTGTGAAGCTGTCTAGTCCAGGGTTTTGGGTGCTGGAAGTTTTTTGATTACTGCTTCAATTTCACTAGTTGTTATCAGTCTATTTAGGCTTTTTGCTTCTTCTTGATTCAGTTTTTGAAGATTGTATGTTTCTAGAAATTTGTCCATTTTGCTCAGGTTGTCCAATTTCTTGGCATATAGTTGTTCATAGCAATTTCTTACAATTCTTGTATTTCTGTGGTATCAGTTGCAACTTTTCTTCTTTCATTTCCTATTTTATTTATTTAGGTCTTCTCTCTTTTTTCCTTCATAAGTCTGATTAAAAGCTTGTAGATTTTGTTTATCTTTTCAAAGAACCAGCTCCTGGATTTATTAATCCTTTGAATTATTCTTTTAGTCTCTATGTCATTTAATTCTGCTCTGATCTTGATTTATTTCCTTCCTTCTACTTGCTTTGGGCTTTGTTTGTTGTTATTCCTGTAGTTCATGTAGATGTAGGGTTAGGTTGTTCATCTGAGATTTTTCTATCTGATTTAGGTAGGCCTGTATTGGTATGAACTTGCCTCTCAAGACTGTATTCTCTGTGTCCCATAGGTTTTGGGCTGTTGTGTGTTCATTTTCATTTGTTTCCAGGAACTTTTTGATTTCTTCCTTGATCTCATTGTTAACACATTTATTATTTAATAGCATGTAATTTAGTCTCCATGAATCTGAATGTTTTTGAGTTTTTTCCTTGAGGTTGGTTTCTAGTTTCAAGCCATTGTGATCCAAGAAGATGCTTGATATGATTTCAATTTTCTTGAATTTGTTGAGGCTTGTTCTCTGTCCTATCATGTGGTCTGTCTTGGAAAATGTTCCATGTGCATTTGAAAATAATGTACGTTTTGCTTCTTTGGGGTGAAAAGTTCTGTAGATATCAATTAAGGCCATTTAATCTAGAGTGTTGTTCAATGCCACGATATCCTTGTGGATTCTTTGCTTGGAAGATCTATCTATTGTTAACAGTGGGGTGTTAAAATCCCCTTCTAAGAGTGTGTTGCTGTCAATATCTTTCCTGATTTCCTCCAAGATTTTCCTTATATATTTTGATGCTCCTTTGTTGGGTGCATATATGTTTATAAGGGTTATATCTTGATGGATTGCTCCCTTAAGTATTATGTAGTCCATATCTCTTTTTATGGACTTTGTTTTGGAATTTATTTTATCTGATATAAATATTGCTACCCAGCTTTTTTTTCATGTCCTTTTTCTGGGAATATTTTTTTCCATCCCTTCACTTTCAATCTGTGTACATCTTTTGTTCTCAGGTGGGTCTCTGGTACACAACATATACCATATTTTGCTCTGTATAATGCATACTTTTTTGCCCAAATTTTTGAGGGGAAACTAAGGGTATGCATTATACACGGGTAGTACTAATTCTGCATCTATATAAATGTTTTAAATTCTTTTATTTATGCTTATGTGTTGAGTGTGTAACTCTAGAAAACAGTACAATATCCGTATGCAAGATAATTACCCTTGAATATGATACTTCATTTTGTTTCTAAATATAAATAAATAAATAAATAAATAAATAAATAAATAAATAATTGAATTAAAATGAAAGTTTTTCCCTGAAAGTTTGGGCAAAAACCATGGATGCATGTTATACGTGACAAAATACAGTATGCAGGGTATGTTTTCTTATCCATTCAGCTACCCTATGTCTTTTGATTGGAGCATTTAATCCATTTACATTTAAGGTTATTATTGATAGGTATTTATTCATTGCCATTTTCCCCCCTTTTTACCTGAGTTCCTCTTTCTCTCTCTCCCTTTCTTCATGTTTTTAAAAAGATTTTATTTATTTTTAGAGAGAGGGGAAGGGGGGTAGAAAGAGAGGGGGAGAAAAACATCATTGTGTGATTGCCTCTCGCATGGCCCCCACTGGGGACCTGGCTCACAACCCAGGCATGTGCCCTACCTGGGAATCAAACTGGCAACCCTCTGGTTTGCAACCCACACTCAATCCACTGAGCTACACCAGCCAGGGCCTTTCTTTCATCTTCTTAAAGCAGTCCCTTTAGCATCTCTTGCACTGCCTCTTTGGTGGAGATGCATACTTTTAACCTTCTTTTGTCTGGGAAACTCCTTATTTTCACCTTCCATTTTAAATGAGAGCCTTGCTGGGTAGAGTAGTCTTGGGTGCAGGCCTTTGCTTTTCATTTCTTGGAATATTTTCTGCCATTTCCTTCTGGCTTATAGTGTTTCTGTTGAGAAATCTGCTGATAGCTTTATCAGAGGTCCCTTGTATGTTACTAGCTTCTTCTCCCTTGCTGCCTTTAAGATTCTCTCTTTGTCTTTAGATTTTGCCATTTTTATTATGACGTGTCTTGGGGTGGGCCTCTTTGGATTCATCTTGATTGGGACCCTCTGTGCTTCCTGGACTTGCATGACTTTCTCCTTCATCAAGTTAAGAAGTTTTCTGTCATTATTTTTTCAAAGAGGTATTCTTTCTCTTGCTCCTCTTCTTCTCCTTCTGGCATCCCTATGATATCAATATTATTATGTTTCATGTTGTCCTGAAGCTCACTTAAACCTTCTTCATTCTTTCTGAGTCTTTTTTCATTTTGTTGCTCTGTCAGGGAGTTTTTTTTTTTCTACATTGTCCTCCAGCTTTGCTCTATTTCTTATGAGATGTATAATTGGAAAATTCTTAACCTCTGAGCCTCAGTTTCCTCATCTAGGAAATGGGGATAATAGTGCCTATCACATGGGGCTGTCACTAAGGGCCAGAAGAAATGTGCCTGGCCCCACACCTACAGATTCTGGTTAATTTATTCTGAAGTAGGACCTGTTCACTGAAATTTTAGAAGCTCCCCAGGTGATTCTAATGTTTTGCCAGCAGTGAGAACAACAGGTGCAACATATGGAGGCTCTCTATGATTATTTTTCAGGTTGAGGAATTTCTTGAAGGTCAGGGATTCTATTTCTTTGGAATGGAGATGAGGAGGAGGTAATATTTATAGAAACAAAATTATCTTACTTCTTCCTCAGATCTGTGAGTTACAGTAGATAGGAATGGAGATGTAGCCCAGTGTGGTAGAAGCATTCTCTTCTCTTTGAGCCCTTTTGAGATGGGTCTCAATCAAATATTTTTTTTCATTTTAAAAAAGGAAAAAAATTACTGAGCACTTTCTATATGGATGTTTTTATAAGAGATAGTATGATAAGGAGAAATGGGTAAATAGTATAATGATCAGAAAGCTCACAGCCTAGCAAGGGAAAATAGTGATCCTATATGATACTGGGCTTGGTGTAATTAAATAGTAATATCTTGAGCTGCTTTTCTCTGGAGGAGCCTTGATGATGTGAGGAATTTTCAAGATATACTTAAATGAGAGACACATTTCCAGCTTGGATTCAAAGCAGGAAGCAATTTTTATCTTCCCAGCAAAGGACAGTACCTTGATTAAAGACCAAGAGAATAAAAACATAGAACCCTTGGTGTTAGACTTTATAAAATACCACATTGGTATTTTCATTAGTTAGCAGAACAGACAGCAAGCATTTGTAGGGCATATTTTAAGGAAGAAAACCTTTTGCATACATCAGTTGAAAGATGCTTGGCACTGAAAGGCCATATATAAGCAAATACATAAACAAAAACAGAAATTTTTGTGGTTGGTAACAAGGTTGGGTGGCCCCAAACAATATGGAACACTAGCTCTAGAGAACCTGCAAGAAGATTCCAAACTGATCCCCAAATGGTTCTTTTAGCTATGCTATCATGAATTTTCATTAATTCTTTAGGATGGAGTAAGAGGAGACTGGTGTTAGAACCACCTGTATACTCCTTGGAGATAATTCCATATAAAACATAGTGTAGTGAAGCAAATAGGTTTCCTATTATGTACTGAATCCAATCCATTGTTAGTGGCTGCTTAGAACACTTGATTGAGAATAATTCTGCAGAGTCCTGGCCTAGCAAAAAAGGGGTTTCATGGCTGATTAGTTATATCATCTATAGGTGTGGAAGAGTGAATTGTGATACATATTGTGAGCTTTGCCAACTCAATGTGGTAAACTGCACAGGATTCTCATTACAGGATCTGGATTTAATCATACTTAACAAATGCTTTTGGCATCAACATAAAGTCATTTTATTATATTTTATTAACAACTTATTATTATAGAAACCCTAGTTCCTCAAATCTAAGATGCCATATTGAAATTTTTTTTGTAAATTCTCAACTGAGTATATGTTTATTGATTTTACAGAGAGAGGAAGGGAGAGAGAGAGAGTAAACAAGAGAGAGACATTAATGTGAGAGAGAAACATTGACATGAGAGAGAAACATCAGTACCCGCAACATTTTTGTGTATAGGATGATGCTCCAACCAACTGAGCTACCCAGCAAGAGGTAAGATGCCATATATTTTAAGATAACACTGATTGTTTAATAACAGAGTTTGGGGGGGGGGAAGACCACTATCATTAATATTAACACAAAAATAAGATTTACCCACATACTCTTTTTCAGTACTTTATTCAATGTTTGAGAATAAACCTCTTTCAAATTCAGCCGAGGGATGTTCCTGGACCATCCCACTGGCAGTTGTGTATAGCATTATGGGGATTCTCTGCTTTTTATCACCTGGCCTGCTGATTTCAATCTTCTTACCAAATATAAACTTAGGTGGTCTAATTATTAGTCATTTTATGGGATACCAAGGTTTCATTTGTATTTCCTATTTGGTTAAGCTTATAATTTTATCCTACCCTTAATTAAATTATTCCTTTCTAGAAGGTAAACAGCTTCTCTTGAAATCATCCAGATGGTTCCTAAAGATATTGGGCTTCTGAGGATGACTTTGCAATGAGAGTTGATCACAGCAACCTTCCTTAACTTTAAAAATTCTGCTATTTCTCCTGAGATATCTGTCAATTATTATTGCATGTAATTACAGTACCCGTTGTGTAGTCTGGCAATCCACTTCCTGTGTTCCCTGAAGTACTTGGCTGTTTTTTTGCTAGAAAACATGAAAGTATAGTTATGCCTTCAGCAATAAATATTTGCTTCACTTATAAATGTGCCTCGCTAAGTTCTCCCATGGGCAGACAATAACTACTCTGTCTCAACTTACTCTCCTGCCAGCAGGGGCAAATTTCTTTTGACATAAGTTATAAGCAGCATTCCAATTTTAGAAATGTTAAGGTGTGAACAGATAAGAGTCTGAGAAGAAAGGGAATAAAGCAGATATCTAAATGAGATAAACTCTGAGTATCCAACTCAAGATTTTCAGAGTAAGCAAGCAGGCTTGTTCTTGAGAAACACTGCAGACATGGGACTCCTCTGGTGGATGACTTTGGCTAAAGCACTCCCTAGCATCCTTACTGGACATTTTTAGAACTGCACAACAGTCTAAGATACTTCTGTCTAAACTTTTTTCCTTCCCCTCTCCTTCACATGGTCAGACCTGTCCCTTGTCTGACAGTTCTGGCTCCCTCCTCATTTCCCCTTATAGGTATTTTTTCTTTTTTAAAGATTTTATTTATTTATTTTTAGAGAGAGGGGAAGGGAGGGAGAAAGAGAAGTAGAGAAACATCAATGTGTGATTGCCCCTCAAGGGCCCCCCACTGGGGACCTGGCCCAAAACCCAGGCATGTGCCCTCACTGGTAATTGAACTGGCAACCCTTTGGTTCACAGGTTGGCACTCCACTGAGCCACACCAGCCAGGGTCAAGGTGTTTTTTCTAATAAATCTCTTGCATATCCAATCCTGTCTTGGTGTCTGCTTCTTGGAGAACCCATATAGATACCCAATCCTTGTGGATGAGGTGCCAGGTACGTGTCCTCAATAGATTCCCGATCTACTGTCTCATTTGATTTGTTATTTCCCATTCCGTTCCCAACTACTGCTATGTTTTAGAAGTTAGCACTATTGGATGGTCTCCAGGAAAGTGATATGTTACTCAGGCACTGAAGCAGTGCCTATAGGAAAGTCCAGAGGAGAAAAGAAAGCAGACCTAAAGGATGATTATAAGGACATACTAATATTTCCTTATTGTGCTAATTATTCCTTTAAACAGAGTTTATTTGTTTTTAAGCAAAATTGGTTAACTGTTATTATGATGATATTGAGTTACATCTCAGGAGCAAACAGAATCAGGGACCCAAATGGCATTAGGATGCTATTGCTGCCTCTCATTTCTCAGGCCCATCAAATAGCCACTATTGGCTCCTGAACTTATGTCCTATAGCCCTGGGACCCAAGGAAAGGCTGGCTTCTCCTTTCCAATTCCAGTTCCAATTCCCAGGGGAAAGTACAACTTGCCCCAGCTTAGGTCAAATACCTACCCTCACAACAGTCAATTGTGTTCAGGGGAACTTCGTCAGGGAAGGACTGTGATTAGTCCATGTTCTACCACCATGGTGGGGTTCATGGTCACTATGAGCATGCTGGATGTTCTCAGAAGAAAGAAGGAGCGTTGCTTTCATGGATATGTATAAAGAATTGGTCATCTGTTAGGCCTTCAAGATCAAACCAGATTGAAATTCCCACTTCCTCTTTCAGGACCCCCAGTCTCTATCTCTCTTCTGATCTAAACTCCTTATGAATAAAATTAAGTATTTTTAATCTACAGCTTAGAGTAGTGAGGGACTGGAAAATATATCTCTACTTTTAAGTGAGTTATGGATTATTTTTATTTTGCACCTTAAAATTCCTATGGAATGTACTCATTTTTATCAAGCAACTGGCAACACTGCTTTTGGACATTTGGGAGCACTGGGCAGAGAAAGATTTAGTACTCCCTTCTCCCTTTTCACTGCAGCTCTTTTCAGGCAGACTTCATGTCAGAATGTTAATGCTGTCTCCAAGTCCTCCCTGCTGGCTTCTGAAGTTCCAGCCTTTGGTGACCATAGTGCTTTTTAGTGCTTTTTGGTGCTTTAGGATATGGTGAAGGTAAGATTTCGGAAATGCCCTCCATTATCGTGATGGCTGAACTCAAAGCTGGGCGCCTTATCCAGCCCCTGGCACAGCTGCAGTGTTGGCTGCCTGTTGAGGTTGCCTTTGAAAGCTGGCATTTTGTTGGGACGAACTCAAACCCCAGTGGCAGACTTGGGTTGCAATGGAAAGTAGATTCCAAAGCTGCCCCTGGAATGTGAACTTTTCCTGGAAACTTTCCATGCTGCCTCTTAGAAAACAGCAGGCATCAACGTATTCACACTAGGAGTCAATTTAAAAGAAACAAATTATTGCCATTCCAATAAACAACGATCTCTCTTCCTTTTCAAATAAACTTGTTAGGATGGCTTAAAAGCCAGGTCTAATTACATGATCAGATAGCATAAATCTGATTAGAAGCTTTTCGTCTGCTTTAATTAATTTTCTCCTTCAATCAGAGTTATTTTTAGTAAACGTTAAATATGTATTTAAACAACTTTAATGTATATTTTTTCTAAAACCTAATGGCGGTCTCTTTCATTCATCCTTCTTGCTTTTTGATGAGGTATGAATGTTCCTAGGACTCAGTGTTCAGAGAGGAAAAGAGCTAGGAGAATTCCACACCTTCATAATTCAGCCTGAGATATAAATACTTGTGTCCCGGGTACAAACACCTAGGTCATATATCATAGGTTGGGTGAAGGGGGTCATCTAAGGTGGTTCTGGGTAGCTGTTAAATGTTTGATCCACTGGAGGGAAAGGGTAGGAAGTAAAATGGTGAGAATATTAGCAGTTGATCATAACTATGCCTTTCAAACTTGTCTGAAACAGGCCCTTCCAAGGCACTCATTCTTACCAATTATCTTCCTCTTGCTCCTCCACTCTCCCTGTCTCTCTCACTCAGTAAAGACAATTTTCTCTTCCCAAGGTACATCTCTATCCATCCAAAAGTTGTGAGATCTGCAATCCCAATGGTTTAAATGCAATCTTATAGGTAGTAGAATATGTCATTCACCTTTACTTAGCAGTGTCTGGTACATAATAGAAAGGAGAGAGGGAGGGAAGAAAGAAGGAAGGAAGGAAGGGAGGAAGGAAGGAAGGGAGGAACAAAAGAAGGAAGGAAGGAACGAAGGAAGGAAGGAAGGGAGAGAAGATTCTTATACTGTACATGGTTAGGATTTAACAATCTCTTTGAAAAGTCACCCTTCTAGTTGAACAGTATGACCGATGAAATTTGATGAAATGTAGTTTGACCAGATGCTGGGAGCACTGGCTAATGTATGTCAGGCACCCTCAGTAAGTGTGCATGAGGAGGGGGTAATTGTGGGTGAACTCTTTTTCCTTTGTGGTGGGATTCCTTAAGGGTCTGAGTTAAGATTCTATGTCATCTTCATGTTGATGAAAATTACTGCTGTCATTTTAGGTTTCTCTCAGTTCACTATGTCCTTGTCAATTCTAATGATGAAAAAAGCTCCCTTGAAATTTTTTAAAAAACAAATTCCCAGTTAAAGGTGAGATCATATGGTATTTAACTGGGAATTTGTTTTTTAAAAAATGTCAAATTCCATATGATCTCACCTTTAACTGGAACATAATCAACAGAAGAAAAAAGGAAACAAAATATAACCAGAGACATTGAAGTTAAGAACAATCTAACAATAGTCAGGGGGCAGTGGGGAGGGGACAGTGAGGAGAGGGGATTACAGGAACTACTATAAAGGACACATGGACAAAATCAAGGGGGAGGGTGGAGGTGGGGAAGGGAGGTGGGTTCAGCTGGGGTGGGGTAGAGGGGTGGGGAGAAAAGGCATACAACTGTAATTGAATAACAGTAACAAAAAAATATATATATATAACACCTATGCCAATTTCTTGCATTTTAATAAGACAAATAAATATATAAAGTTTTTCTTTGAAAACCCCCCCCAAAAAACAAATTCCCATAGAACCCAAGCAACTGCTCTCTGCCCACCCCCAACCTTTTTTGACTTTTTTTTTTGGCAGTAGGTGGGGGATGGAGAAGAGAAAATGTAAATTTGAAACATGTAAGTTTGATTATAATTTAGTAACTGTAGAAATTACACTTTTTGTTATTTTTAGTAAGTTCTAAAACCAATGTCCCTGAAACCACTGTGTTTTTCTTCTTCTTTTCAATTTGGCCAAAAGCAGCAGAAGAGGGAAATCCTATGCAATCATTCCTAAGAGGTAAAAAAAAAATTACAACCACCAAATATGAAATAAGATTTATTTTTCTATTGATAAATTTTTAATAATGCACACTGACATTATACACAGAGGAAAAGAATTCCCTGAAGATTATTGCTTTAATATGTATGCACAAAGAGATTTGAGGCTCTCTGCTGGTAAAGAAGGGAGCCTTTAATCAAATGTAATCAAATGATCTGTTTGTACTGCTTAAGGGGAGGTGATAGGGTCCACTTATCAGAGAATCCCCAACACCAGTCAACAGGAGACCTCCCACACTCTGCCTTGGAGAAAAAAACCCCAATTTGGCCAAACAGTAGATAAGGAAGAGGGCTCACCCCTGGCTGGGTCACTGCTGGCAGGGCTGAGGTTTGATAATGTCTAATAATATCTCATGTTTACATAGGAACCTTTTCCTGGGGGCAAAGTGCTTCACTAACATTATCTTATTAACCTGTCCTCTGACCCTAAAAGCATCCACGTTTTTACTGGGACTGGGGTTGAACAGAAGAGAGAAAGAACAAAAGCAGTAAATGGCAAAGCTGGATTCGGATGCAGTTCCGGTCTCTACATTTCCAGGCCAAGTTGCTCTCCTGAGCCAACTGTCATTCTTAGGTGAGACATGGAAGCCCATTCCAGATGATGAGGGCCCCATGGCTTGACATGGCCTTGTTTATAAAGGAGAAACAACTCTGTTACCCTTTTTAATGTTTAGTGTGTCCAAAGAATTGGTGAAAAATCCTAAATATTCTACCTGTGTCTTCTAATTCAGAAGTTCTTAATCTTGGCTCAATGGGTTTGGGGAGGCAGGAGGAAATTGTCTGTAATCTTGGGCATATTTGACCATATTTGCATTTTTTTGGAGACTGAGCTGATTGTTTTTATCAGATTTCCAAAAGGATTTATGATTTCTTGAAAAGAGCCTCTGGGTTCTTAGTTTCATTCTCTAGCTAAGTGAAGTATTAGAGCCAATCTATAGCAAAACTAGTATTTAGAGTTCCAACTATATGTTTCCTCTAATTTAGTTATGGGGTCATGGGGCAGGAGAAATGGATTTATATCATTTTCCTAAGTTTGCTAATACTTTATTTGGCTTCAAATAATTTTCCACATGTGATTCATTCATTCATTTTATTTGTTTATCCAATAGACAATCACTGAGGTACTACTTTCCTCGGACTGCTTTAACAAATTACCACAGACTACTTGGCTTAAAACAACAGAAATTTATTCTCTCACAGTTCTGGAGGCTGTAAGTCTGAAATAAGATGTTAACGTGACCATGTTCTCCCTGGAGGCTCCAGGGAAGCAAACTTCCTTGTCTCTTTTAGCTTCTGGTGGTTGCCAGTAAACCTTGTTTTGTTTTGTTTTGTTTTCCTTTTAGACACAAAATTCCAATCTCTGCCTCTGTCATCAGATGGCATTCTCCTCGTGTGTTTTTCTGCCCTTTCTAGGGGCAGGGGCAACAGTCATGTTGGACTAAGGGCCCACCTTGCTCCAGTATGACATCATCTTAACTACATTAACTACATTTGAACCTATCTCCAAATAAGGTCAGGTTCTGATATTCTGGGGAGGACATAAATTTTGGTGAGACGATAGACAGCCCAGTACACTGAGCTTCGCTCTGTACTGGATGTTATCATGAACACTAGAGATCAAATGTACGGCAAATCACTGCATAGGCACTAATAATGATCTCGTTTGATTTTTTTTAATCCAGTACTATCCCTTCTTCTTGGGATTCCTTTAGTTGTTCCAGGGTGATATAGGAGTGTCCCAGGGTGATGATGTAGATATCTGTGCCTTCACTTTGATTTTCTTCTGAATCCATATTACTGTTCATTTTTGCAGAGCGAGAGAGCTGGAGTGCATCCAATAATGGGCTCAATTAGCTTTCCGTGGCTGAAATAGCTACAAATTCTTCCTTTCATCAAAAAATGAATTCCTGTGACACATGAGTATGTAGGGCAACTGTAAATGGATCACAGCAGCAATGGTGGGAGATGAGGCTGGAGATCTAGGTAGAGATTACAGGAGGCCTTGTATGCTGTGCTTAGGATTTTAAACAAGGAAGAGACATAGTCACAGTGGCATTTACCATGATTCCGTCTGGTGTAGGGAGGAGGGACCAGAATGGAGGTAGGGAGACCAGTTAGGGAGCAAATAGAGTGATGTAAGCAAGCGATGGTGACCATAGGGAGGAACTGGAATCCAAGTTGGTTGGCCAATTGTAGAAGTTAAGGGAGAGGACAGGGCCAAGGATAAATTGTAGTTGCTGGTAGAGTGAAATATGTAGCACCAGCTATTGGATCTCAAACCATTGCCCTTGCCCTGGCAGTCCAGGATGCCTCTTAAACACCAAGAACCTACAGGGCTACAGGGGAAGGCAGTAAAGCAAGCCAGTCCATGACAATGGCAGGGGGGAACATGATTTCCCTTGTAAATGCCCCCTCTCCCCAGAGACAAGTCCTACGGAGGCAGCTACAGTAGCTGGCTCTCTGGTAAAAAGGTGCCTGCTTTGCCTTATTCTTCTGACAATGGTGATGGGTAGGTTTTTAAATATCCGTGATTTCCTATCCAGGATGCCCTGGTAGGGAAAAGGGATATCTCAGGCTGAGGTGACAGAGCCTACATTGGCTGAGAGACATTCTGTGTCCCTTGACCATCTTAGCACCATGCACGCAATGACTGAGCCGAAGATATTTCCCTAAACTGGAATGACACTGGTGACTTTTTTCATGCTTGGAGGGAGTCATTAACTCATCCTTTCCAAACAATGCCCAAACTCCTTAGGGAATCTGTTATTATCTCTCAAATCCCTCAGTGTTGGGGGAAGTTTGGGGACCAGACACAGTGAACACTCGGAAAGCACGTGCAGGGAGTCAGCTGGACTTGAATGTTGACGTTCTGGAGTCACTTTACCCTGGGTCGGGGGTGTTCTTGTCCAGCACCCCTGCAACTCATTTTATGTAAAAACACAGTGAGATGAGCTATATCCAAATTCCCTTTGGCTCCGGCTTCCCCAGTGGTGGTCATGACCCTTCGGTGATAGTCTGTCAAGTGAGGTGAAGTCATCAAACATAGATCATGGAAAAGGGTGTAATTTCCCGCTCACAAGTAACATGTGGCTTAGAATAAATGCATTTCACAATTTCCCCAAAAAACTAGTCACAGTTTTAGTGAAATTCCAAAGAAACAGAGTCAATTCTGTTTCTTCAGTCATGCAGCAGTCAGAGTTGGAAAACAAACCAGGAAGAGGGATGCAGTACAGTATAAGAGTCAAGGGTCTTGGGTAAGTTCCTTAACCTCTTGGTGTCTCAGCTTTCTCTGTCTTTAAAATGGGGTAATAGTTTCTATCTCAGAGAGTTGTTGAGAGAATCAAATGAAGTAAGATGTAGAGTGTGTACTACACTCTACATATGTGTCTAATACATCAAAACCCTCCATTACTGTTACTGCTTATTATAACTCTGGGGTTATATACAGAGAATGAGAGTAATGATGGAAAATCAATAGTTGTCAAAGGAATGATTAAATCAAGGTGTCAGTGGCTCAGAAGCAGGGCTGTGTTCAGAATTTTTTTCTTGCTATCTTGCTCTTTCTCAATCTCTCTCCCCTTCCTGGTTTTCCCTTTGATCTTTTTTTAAAAATACATTTCATCTCAGTGTTTCCTTTTTCTTGGTGCAGAGTGACAGGTAAGAAAGCTCTCTAGGTTAAAAGAATTGTCCTGGAGAAAAATGAGGCTAGCTCCATTCTGATTTTTCTTGAAGGCTGATCCTATGCAAAAGGCTAATCTTGGGTTAAATTCTTTTATTTTCTTAATCAGATAGCCAGGATTAAGAGACACGATAATGTTTTGGAGGTGGAACCTGTTGAGTATTTCTATTCATAAGCAGAATCCAAACCTGGTGTTCTGACTAGCAGAAAATTGTGTTTTATAATTTAACAATATGAAAAGGCAAGTTAGGTAGCATTCCAATTGGATGACAGAGATTGCATAGATTTTTTTCAGCAGCCACTTTAATTGCTCAGACAGATTGGAACAATCCTGAGAGACAGCACAGAGCAGTTATAAATATGAGTGGTGGTATGCTCCGAATGGGGACTTAGTTATCTGAAGTAAACATTTGGTACAACTCATAGGCTCAAAACCACTAGGTGAATGGAGGAATTGTACATCGCCTTCCTCTCATCAAAGATGAACTGACTGAATTTCCTTGCTGTTTCATTTAACTCTAATAGTGAAATAGATTCCCACCTTAAATGAAATCTGAATCCACTTTTGTAGGGGGAGCTCCCCTACAGTGGACCCTGAGTGAAGAACTTGAAAGTTTAATTTTTAGCCTTTTTTTTTTCAGCCACTTGTGCTAACAGCAAAATAAAACTTCTTTGTGACTTGAGAGGTTGGTTTGGTTTGGAACATTTGCTCTCATTTTCTGGGGCTCTTCTGACTTTATCAAGCCATTTGGCTTTTGAAGAATTCGCAAGAAGCACTGGCATATGCATGCTATCCTGGAAGCTGGAGTCACTGATGGCGAATTAATATGGCATTGACTTTTTCTTTTAAAAAGTGTGCTATTTATGAATTTAATTCTTGGAAATGCTTAGAGCAAATGGTGATGAAAATGGCAACGAATTATCCTTAAAATGGACTTTTTTTCTACTAAAAATTAAATGATCCCTTTTTAGGCCAGTATGTGTCTTTGTGCAAGCGTGTCAAACGGCATCCATTTGACATCCGTGTCCACCCTCATGCACTGAGACCCAGAAGTTAACGATGAGAAATGCAGCTCTAACTATGGTGTTTCGGTGTTGATCTGGAAGGACAGAGAGAGAGAGAGAGAGAGAGAGAGAGAGAAGGAGAGGCGGAGAGAGACAAAGGGAGAGACAGAGAGAGGAGAAGTAATGTTTTAATAACAGATTAAATAACAATGATCTTACCTTAACATTTAGGTTTTCCCTCCTTAAGTCGGCCTCTAGATAGTTCCAGTTTGAACTATCTCATACAAGACTCCTTTTATTCAAAATAGTCTCCTACACACACCCACACCCCAGCAACTACCGCCTTGTATTTCTTTTATGTGTGACTTGATTTTCTGTGAGAATATATCATTTCTAAGCAACCTAAAGCTCACCTAAGCCCATACACTAAAAAGTGGACTCTCGGTCCCCATTATATCTAACAGGTTTAATTAGCAGATTATCAGATAGTTGTACTGGGTAAAAAACCTTTTGTTTCTTATTTGACACTTTCTGCTATGAAGTCCCCTGTGACAGGACCCTTCCCCCTGTTGGAAATCCAGTTATCCTGCCGACAGATGTCATAAGGGAGAGGAGGTGCAGTGGGCTCAGGGTGCAAGATGCCGCTCCGCCCTGACATTCAGCATCAGGACAGAGGCGACGACCCACTTCTTTCTCTGCCGATGCACTGAATTTGTTGCTGCTGCTGTTGTTGTAGCTCAGGAAATTAGTTTATGTGTGTTTTTTTAATTAACAAACAACAACAAAAAAGGTATGTTGCCATAAGAATTCACACTTTCTGGAGCTACGTACGAATGGAGGGGAAAAAATTTAATTACTTCTCTGGAATTGTTTTCACTCTTTTCTCAGGTGCTTCCAGTTTGCTAAAGAGCACTCTGAGGGGAAGTAGTCCTAAAATAGTCCCCATCCTACCTCCTTCAGGTCCAGATAAATTCTCTGTGCCTCAGTCGCTCCTTCTGGAAACTGGGGGTAATAAAACGGGTACTTAGGAGGGGACGCTTGCACAAGCTCTCTTTTGATCTCATGTGCAACTTATGCTCAGGATGATTCCCAATTCCATTGGACTAAACGGTAATGGAAAAAAAATACAATAAAGATTAAATTTTTTTAAAAGAATTCTACATTGACAGCCTGGAAAATGAGAATAATTTCCACCTCATCATGCTGTTTTATGGATTAAATGAATAAGTGTAAGTGCTTAACACAGGACATGCACATAGTAAGCACTTATTAAAGGACAGCTATGATATTATCATTTCGTTGTGATAATACTGAATGATATATATGGTAATAATACTCTCAAGGTTCTTGTGATTCTTCCAATAGGCCTTTAGGAAGAGGATTTCTGTGGTGCTAGGGTTTGTTTTCCTCATGCTCTTGTTCACTGATTCTTGGTCAGCAAAGAGTATGAGCTTTCTCACTTAGCCCCTGCCCCAACCCTCAGGTTGGCATGGGCAGGGAAGGAAGCTGCAACAGTGGAAGAAGGCTCTGGAGGGACTCTGAAACCAGCCCTCCAAGGGGCTCTAGGCGGTGTCTGGGTAGCATTTCCACAGGCTCATTCTTGCTACCAGGCCCTCAGACCCCAATGTAGAAACTCACACAAGCACAGGCAGCATCCAGTCTTCCAGAATTCAAGGAGCATTAATGAGCTTTCTGCTTCTCATTGAAAAAGTAAAAATTCTTCCTGGGGAGCAGCACTGGGAATGCCTGCCTCCTCAATTCCATTCTGTTCTGAAGTAAATTCTTTTCCTTACTTATTGCCACTTTAATCCTGGACTAAATTTAAAATAATAATAACGGAATGGAAGACATGAAGACCTCAGTAAGTATTTGTAGCTTAGTGATCAGAGGAACAGGCTGTAGTCATTTTTGCTGCTCTCAGCTCGCCTTTCAGAGCTTGAGTTTCCTCACATGTGAAATAGGGAACAATGATACCTACCTCAGGTTTTTGTGAAGAATAAGGGAGACAATTATATGTTAACAATAATGCTGATGTTCATCAATCATTTCTTAGATGTCAAGTACCCTGGTGAGGGCTTTGCATAGATTATCTTAACTAGTAGGTCATATTGTACCCAGGGCTTAGCAGAGAGTCAGTGTTCAAGAAATGCGAGCAGTTATAAAGATAATGATCATTATCACCAAAGTACAAAGAACCAATCTTCAGTGCCCTGGGCAGCACGTCTGTACAATCATGCTCCTTTCACAAAGCTCAAACACCCATCACTCCCCCCGTCCTCTTACGTCCCTCTCCTAGACACACCACGTCTTCTAAGCACACTGTTCTGAGGAAAAGAGAGCCAGATTCAGAGTCTTTGGGTGACTGCCTCAATCCTTTATTGTGGGCTGGCCTGAGATTCCTCGTGATGCTGAACAAGCTGCGTTTAGCCTCATGGTTTCCCATCTTCAGAATGTGATTATGATATAGCTACCCATTTGTTGTCAGTACTTAGGATGATAGGAAGAAAGATACAGGCATACCTCAGAGATATTGTGGGCTCTGTTCCAGACCATTGCAGTAAAGCAAGTATCCCAATAATGTGAGCCACATGATTTTTTGGTTTCCTAGTACATATAAGAGTTACATTTACACTATAATGTAGTCTATTAAATGTGCAATAGCACTGTGTCTAAAAAATGTACAAACCTTAATTTAAAAATATTTCTTAAAAGTGCTAACCATCATCTGAGCATTCAGTGAGTCGTAATCTTTTTGCTGGTGGAGGGTGTTACCTTCAATTTGTGTAAACACGGTATCTGCAAAGCACCATAAAGTGAAACACAATAAAACATGGTATGCCCTGTGTAGCTTGCAAACACAAAGGAAGGTGTTTTGGGCCCACGCTGCGTTTGAAAGACTGGTGTTAAGCAAAGTGAGGAGTGTGTGCATAGCTCTGGCTAAGAAGGCTCAGAAGAACACATTCCAGAAGCCAGTGTGCTATATCCAGAGCCTAGCACAGCAACCTGGCACGTCCCAAGTCCTCAAGAAACAATTTGTTGGCACTGAAGATAATTTATGATTTTAGTTCAAGGACTTGTTCTCTTCATCTGCTGCAACTCAGGGACCAGCTGCCACCCATGTCTCCCTGCAACCACCCCAGACCTGGAAAGGGGAACTAAATGCTACATGCTATTTGTTTTTCCTTAAGAAATCCAAAAGTATAATTGGTGGGAGGTTAGGCCACACAAGCTTTCATTGTTGGTAGTATCTTTCTGGTTCCCTGTCCTGCTGTACCTTCCCTAAGATATTTTCCCCCTTGAATTGTCCTCTGGAATCTGCAAGGCCAAGCTGAAGTTTGGGGATCATATTTTCTAAGGGCGAGTAGTAGTAGGTTGTTGTCTGACCCAGATCATTTGAGCAGCTTATTTTCATTCATGACTGTTTGGGACTTACTGCCCCCCCCCCCCCGCCCCCACACACTTTGTCTCTGCCTCCCAAATGCCACTCTTTGCTCCTAATAGGTCCATCTCGGAAAGACCACTTCTTAAACTACAAACTGAATTTGGTGTCAGGGCCAAGCTGCATAAAGAGATGCGCAGGTGTGAAGCATTAAAAGAAGCTAAATAGCAAAGAGGTGGACTAGAGCTCCCTAAAGTTCCTTGTAAAGTGAAGTTATACCCCAGCCAACTACATTTGAATCCCTCACAATAGCTTCAGTTTTATTGTTAGTCTGAAGTTTTCTGAAAGAGGGTTAGGGATACTAACCTTCATCTTTAAAATGGGGATTATTCCACATTGTAGGGTTGTTATAATAATTGTGAGGATAAAGTCAAATAATGAATGTGAAAGTGGCTTTTAAAAACAGTAAATGTCACCAAATGTCAAGTAATATTCTTCTAAACAGCATTTGGGCTCTATAATGGCACTTGCCAAGCTCTGTCTAGAAATGTAGTTAGTTTCTTATTCCTTCTTGGGAATGCCCTCCTCACCCTGAACTATGTAGTAAGTTTTTCAGGTGGGCTGTCTTTTACTTTTATTTGTAATCCCACCAGTCCCTGTCATAGCACCTTTTATGTAGTGGCTGCTTGGTCGGTACTTTTTTTTTTTTTAATTTTTATTGTTATTCAATTACAGTTGTATGCTGGTCGGTACTTCTTGAACTGAGTCACTTATAACAAACTATTGCCTTGGTCAAACTTCCTTTTTTCTAAGACTGTGGCACTAATTGAGAAAATTCCAAGCGACTGAACTTTTTTAACCAAGGAAAGAATCACAATGTGTGTTTACCCAAGACCTGACATTTTAGTGGTGCACTTTTAACTAGTTCGCTTTGTGTGAAATGTGAGGAATACAGATTCAGATGTAACAAGTGCTACAAATTGAAAAGAGCTGGAGAACCAAGTTTTATGAAAGCAGTTTAATGCCACTGAGGGTGAAGTAAGAGAAAAGTAGAACAGATCTATGGATTGTTTTAGTCCACTTTGGAGTGCTTTTGGTCTCTTCTAGGATTTCCTGGAGCCTGTGGACTGTTATTCACCATCCACATATGCATATATAAAAATATACCATCTATAAATAGCCACCTGCCTTTTCAGTGAAATTAAAGATGGGAGAGTTGGAAGAGAATTTCCCAGTATAATTACAGGTTCAAACCTACAGCTGTTACTTTTATAGTTCTACTCAGAAATTTTCTAATATCACTATTTTCTTTCAAGCATATTTTAAAAAATTCTACTTTTTTTTAATGGTAAGAGACAAGACATTTATTTCCTGCCAAGATTTCTCACACACCTACTTTAAAAAATTAGGTGTTGTGTGCAATTATTGTGTAGACCAATTTTGTTTTATAAACTGCAGAAAATTTTCACAAGTGTTTCTGCTCCTTATCTAGGGATTAACACCAAACTCCTGCCAACGTTTTTCTTAACCTTTGCACGTGCCCTTGCACAAACACTCTCCCTCACATATTTCCTGACTTAGAGGCGCCCTCTTAAAAAATCCCTGAGCTTCTAAAATTCTTAAAAATCCACCACATAAGGACATACCACAATGTGAAATGAATTAAACTGAGCACTTTTATCTTTGCTTACAAAAAAGCAGGTAGTAATTTATTCATACAGGGTCTTTGTTCCCTCACTAAAGAGCAATGCTCTTCAATCTTTGAGAGCCTCAGAGGACCAGGCAGTGCTGAAAGGAGGAAAGGGACACATTTATAGGAGTAGTCACGCAGCTCTCCCCACAGAAGGGTCTAAGTGCCGTTAGCAGTTAATTTGTGAGCAAAAAAACCCTGTTGGGAGCTTTCCACCTACTCTAAAAGCAAACATTCTTAACAGGCGGTATTAGTGTGGTGTTAAAAAAGGCATGCTTTAACCTAAAAGGTGTCATTTTATGAGCAAAAACTGGATAAACCTTAAGAGACTTAAAGTCGCTATTTTTCCCCTTGCTTGATGCCCAAATCTTCACAGGTTAAGATGACCTCACACCCATTGTGATGAAAACCCTGGAGGACCTTAAAGCTGCTCTGCCCAGAGTGCAGCGGCGTGACTTCCTCCTCCTGGGGAGGACCGTCTGTCACTGATTTTCATTCTGTGTGTTTGTAAAACACACCAGCCATGTGTGTGAGCCTGTTAATTAAAACAAAAACAGAACTGTTTCTGTTGAGCTTTAGAAGTACAAAAATTTAGAGCCGAAGAAGGCAAGGAAAACAGCAGCATCCAGTCCGCTGCTGGGTCTCCACAGCTGCCCGAGAAATGAGGCGACTACATTATGAAAAGCCAGGAAGCAAGGTAGTGAGGCTTAGAATTGAAAGTATTCAGAATGCCTTTGGTATTTCCCTGAGACACTGTTTAATATCAAAGTGCTGGGATAGTGAAGGCTTCAGTCTAATCTGATTCTGAAGTTAGCCTCTCCCGAAGAGGAAAGAATAGCTTCGGTGACTTCTGAGGCCATTCTGGGGTTAGGCATAGAGTCTATTCCTGCCAGAGCTGCTGAGTCACTGCCACCTTCACTGTCACCTCAGGGAATCACTTGACCTCTGATTCCAGTGACCTAGAAGGTAGAGTGAAGCTTATAGCTGAGGAATGCTCCATATGCAAGGCTCCTGATATCTGGAATCGTCTACTGAATTTCCTGGCCAACCTTAAGCCAAAGGACCAAAGTATTAACAATTTAGATAAGGTTCATCAGGATACAAAAACACCAATCAGTTTAAAAAAAAAACAAAAAACCTACTCACTGAATTCTTCCCAACAAAAGCAGACCAAAAATATCTTGTAGTCCCCTTTCAGATATGTACTTCACCTCTGAAGGGTAGTAAAAACATGGATCAGATAGCACCTCTTTAAAGGGGATGCTTATTCTGTACCTTCAATAAGTTATCCAAAGCAGGATGTGAAAAGGCTTAGGGGAGTGTGTGGTGGGTGGTGTAGAGGGAGGCAGGAAGCAGCAACAGAAAAAAAATTAAGGGACAATTAAGGCATTCATTACACTGTATTTTAAAAGGCAAGGAGAAAAAGACCTCACTAATATATCACCTCTTCCTCCTCGAGAGACCCATCCAATGGTGTCCCTCCACACCTTGTTTGTATAACACAAAGTTTAGTTCGCTGGCTTAATGATATATAGGCACTGTAAACTAAATAAATGTTCACTCTGTATTTTAAAAAAATTTATTTGTGATCTGTACATGTGATAAAGTGGGGCTTCCTTGTAGACTTTTAAAGGCAAAACAAAATGAAAATCCAAAGTAAAAATGTATAAATACAATATATATTTTCTTACAAAAATGGGAGATTTACAAAATATACATACTGCACTTGTCTCTATTTTACAAATTTCACATGCAAGAGATACAACAAAAAATATCCTGAAAATTGCATGGTGGGAGTTTTAAAAATCTGACAAATAAGACAGTTTGGGAGGATTAAGAAACACAAGGTCAATGTTAACTTGAATATAAAAAGCAGCTCCACTCAACTGAACATTAGATTATATAAAGTAACTTGTATTCCTGACAGTACCCTGTATGATTTAAAAACGGTTGAAAACAGCATTTAAAAACTGTCTTGAGAAATAGGACAGTGTTGCAAGATTGCAGGGTGCTGTCAAAGGTGGAGTAAGGTTAGCTCCCATGATTCTCTGCTCAGCTTTAGACCATTATGCAAAAGAATCAGAGTTCTATTATAGAAAAAGAAGTACATGATTTAAGATTAATAAATTTAAATCATCCAGCACATTTCAAAGAACTCCCGAATGACTTTGAAGTTTACCTTCTTTTAATGATTTCCCTTAAAACGGGGGCCCATGATTTGAACTATCCTCTTCATTCACTATCATTTCTGCAGGTCACCTCCCCACCCAGCCACACAAAGACAGGGTCAGCATACACATAATGTTTCATGAGTGGATTTGTGGGACTACTAAAACAGGACAAAAAATTGTTTTTACTTTTTAAATTTAACTTTCCTGTATTATGGAGGCTGAGACATTACGCTCTTCCTTTTAGCTCGAAGGATTCACACTGGGAAAAAAAAAAGAAAACCTAAATGGTTTATAGGAAGAAAAAAAAATGAAGGGAGAGAGAACCCTAAACATTTTACAGAGCCCAATGGATCATGTGTTCTGAGTTAAGTGTATGTAAAACAAACAACAAAACCCTTTGCATTTCCTTTAGCCAAGTCAGAACCTCTGACCCAATGAGGGTATGGACGCACAGGCCCTTTCACTTTTCCTTAAAAAGGAATGTTTATCTCAACCGAATTAACATCCAAAGAGACCTCAGCTTTGCTCGACTTTGCCTATAAAAGTTGCTGTCTTCAGTTATGCCTTTCCACAGAGAGACACTTTTGTTTCCTCTTTTGTCTCTCACAACAAAGACAAGGGGAAAAATGCATTCCTGTTTTGAAAAGCAACAAGTCATCACTTCTTTTCAGGGTATTAAACCAAATAAAACACCCTTGTTTCTTTCTCCTGCCTTCCACAGAACATTTTAAAAATAGCAGAAATACCTACTACTCATCTCCTTTGCATCATCTCCAAAAGCTATCTTCATTTCTTTTGCATCCTCACATTAGGATTCTAGGAGGCAGGCCTCCCAAGACTTCCAAATGCTTATTTTACAAGACTTTAAAGGAGTGGGGGGGAGGGGCGAACCAGGCGGGAGGGGGCAGGGGAGGAGAGACTGTACTGTCTGACCCTGGAAATTAACCCATCTGGGCTCCAGTTTGGCCCCAGTGAAAAGAGATTATGGTTTGACCACCGCTTGACAAGGGCACCGCAGGGAGTCCTCCCTTTTTCCAACAAAGCAGCCGCTGCAGACGGAGCTGTACCTTTCACCGGGGCCTCACAGGATTGAGCACAGGCCACTTGTCTTGCAGCAGGGGAATCGCTCACAGTCCCAGTTCAGCCGGATCTGGGAAGAACTCAGAGCAATCTTCTCTTCTCGAGAGGCCAGGTCGGTCCGTACCATACATGATAAACACCATCATTATTAGTTTCATTATCATTATCCTGCAAGTCTTTGCCAGAAGTCTTTTCACCCGAACCATCTTTCCACTCAGTCCTCTATCCAAGCCCACCCCTCGTCCCACGTCTACATTAAGTCTTCTCACTTCTAAGTCACCTCTCATTGGAGGGGGAGGAGGTTACAGAAACAAGCCCCCCCGCCCCAAGTTCTTTCCCTACCGCGCCTTTCCCTCGGTTAGAGTGGAGGAAGGGAGGGTGGGGGAAGGGCCGGGGCTCATACCGCAGTCTCCCCCTTGCTGCTGTGGCTGAGTCTGTGGTAGAAGCGGCGCCAAGACTGCAGGGTCTTGCCGGACCAGATCCAGAAGCCAGTTGTGATGCCCACAATCATGGTCATCAGGTACTTGATCATGAAGACAGTGAAGTCAGGGCTCATGGGCGGGAAATGGCCGGGCGGGCAGGGCACCGCATAGCTCTTGCACGTCTGCAGGAGCCAGGTGCGCTCCCAATGTTCGCGGAAGGCCTGCTCGTAGAAATAACAGGCCAGGACGATGGTAGCCGGCACGGTATAGAGCACGCTGAAGACCCCGATGCGTACCATGAGCTTCTCCAGCTTCTCGGTCTTGGTGCCGTCGTGCTTCATGATGGTGCGGATGCGGAAGAGCGACACGAAGCCCGCCAGCAGGAAGGACGTGCCGATGAAGAGGTAGACGAACAGGGGGGCCAGCACGAAGCCCCGCAGCGCGTCCACGCTGGACAGGCCCACGTAGCACACCCCGCTGAGCAGGTCCCCATCCACCTGGCCCATGGCCAGGATGGTGATGGTCTTGACTGCAGGTACCGCCCACGCCGCCAGGTGGAAGTACTGCGAGTTGGCCTCGATGGCCTCGTGGCCCCACTTCATGCCAGCCGCCAGGAACCAAGTGAGCGACAGGATGACCCACCAGATAGAACTGGCCATGCCGAAAAAGTAGAGGACCATGAAGAGGATGGTGCAGCCCTCCTTCTTGGTGCCCTGCGCCACCGTGCGGTAGCCGTCATCTGAGAAGCGCTCCACGCACACGGCGCGGTCCTCCAAGAGGAAGCCGGCCACGTGCGCCACCGCTACCATGAAATAGCACCCCGACAGGAAGATGATGGGCCGCTCGGGGTAGCTGAAGCGCCGCATGTCCACTAGATAGGTGAGAACAGTGAAGAGCGTGGACGCGCAGCAAAGCACTGACCACACGCCCACCCAAAGGCGAGCGAAGCGCCTCTCTTCCTCTTTAAAGTACATGAGGCCGTTGGCGCGGCCAGGCTCGCACGGGGCCCCACAGTCGCGCTCGCCCAGGAAGCGGTAGCCCAGGTAGGGGGGGACCTTGAGTTGGCGGGGG
Source organism: Desmodus rotundus (assembly GCF_022682495.2). NCBI lineage: Eukaryota > Metazoa > Chordata > Mammalia > Chiroptera > Phyllostomidae > Desmodus > Desmodus rotundus. The sequence goes on along the minus strand of NC_071388.1, from coordinate 182,233,696 downwards.
CACGAAAAGGGAAAGGTGGTACGGCCCCTGCCGTCAGCGGCCCCCGGGGGCAGTGCGGTAAAGGGCAGGTCGGGCATGTAAGGCGCGGTGGGGTAGGCGGTAGGGCCGCCGCCAGGGCCCCCGGAGCCGTCGGACGTGTTCTGACCCACGCAGATCTCGCCGGCACCATGCACCGGGAAGTTCTCGCAGCGCAGCCGCTCCGGCCACTGAAAGCCGAACTTGTTCATGAGCGCTTCGCAGCCCTGGCGGGCTCGCTCGCACAGAGAGCGGCACGGCGGGATGGCCTTATCCAGCACGGTGCACACGGGTGCGTACATGGAGCACAGGAAGAAGCGCAGCTCGGGAGAACACTGCACCTTCACCAGCGGGTAGAACTGGTGCACCTCGAGGCCCGCATCCTCTTGGTTGGTGTGGCCCAGCAGGTTGGGCAGGATGGTCTGGTTGTAGGCGATGTCCGTGCACAGCGGGATGGAGATGAGCTGGCAGAAACCGTGGTCCGGCACCGAGATGCCTTTTTCGCCGTGGTACGGCTGAGCCCCGGCGCCCGCGGGCATCAGCGCGCCCAGCAGAGCAAACACCAGGGTACATAGGCCCACGAGAGAGCACGGCATGGCCGCGCCGGGGCTCTGCATCACCGTTCGAGGGTGCAGCGGCGCTCTCAGCTGGAGAAGCACGACGAGGCAGCCAAGAGAGGGTTGGATCCCGGGAGGCGCCACCACGCCGGGCTCATGAGAGTCTTCCCGGCGCCGGGGCCGGGCCGTGGGTGGCGCGGAGCCGAGGGCGCTGCAGCTGAGGTGCCTGCGCTGCGGGGGCGCCGCAGCCGCCTCCACGCAGCAGTTGCGCGGCTGCCGGGGCCCCAAACTCGTTGGCTTGGGCCAGGGGCACCGCCTTCTCCTGCTGCCACGACGTAACGGTGCGGCTTTTTCTGCGGTGATGAGCAACAAGCGTCTCCAGTTACTACCTTTGAAAGTTTGCCCAAGTCTTCTGACCCACAGCGCACAGCAATGCGCGCGCCCCCCACACCAAGTCCAGACCCCCGCAGGGGAGAGCCCGGCGTCGCCGACTGCTAGCTGAGGCCGCCGCCTCGGCGGTGCAGCTCCGCCTCCTCGCCGCCTTTGCCGCTGTCTTTTTCAACACTCCTCGCTCCTTCTTCAGCTCCAAAAGCTCGGCTCCAAGTTTCAGCCAAACGGCTGATTCTCGCTCTGAGTCCAGTCAGTGCCTTGGAACCAAGAGCTCAGCGAGTTCTTTTTCGAAATCCAGTTACACCGCGTCCGAAGCTGCGAGGTCTGAGTGCCCGCGGCCTGGGCCTGGCCTTTCCAGCCCCGCGCAGCCGTGGCCCGTGAGTCCCGGGGCCCACTGCTGCCGCCACCGCCACCGGCCTGGAGAAAGCGCAGAGTAACGCCTCGGAGCCGCGCAACTCGCCAGAAGAAGCGTCGGGATCGCGGGGTTCCGGGCTGTCCCGCCCCCTCCCCTCCCCCCCATTCACAAACCACTCCGGGGGCGGGTCCTCGAGTTTCAGGGCTGCCCAATAGCAGCGTTTGTATTCTGTGTGGCCGCCTCCGGATTGGGTGGAAGTCGGAAGGGGCCGGCGAGGGAATCTGAGAGGCGGTGCCTGCAGCGCTCAGGGCGGATTCCTGAGGGGAGGGGCAGGGGGCTGGGAGAGAAAAGTTAAGAAAAACTTTTACCCTGAATTGTCTCGGGGGTGGGGGAAGGTATACGCACCAGAAAGGGGGTTTGCTTGAAAGATTTGTTCCTTTTCCAAGAACACTATAATACACATTTCTGAATGGCGCATCGGGTAGACTTTTGCAGGGAGAACCAAGCTAAGAATAATGCAGAGCCTGAGCAGACAGAGACGTGACCCAGAGTCACATTAGCCCTACTTGGTCTGAAAATGCTGGGTTTTGCTGGGACTTTTAGGAAACCGGGTCCTAAATGTAGGCTTTGGTATGGGGCAAAAGGGGGTGCATCTCTCAGATTGCTTTTCTCTCCGCAGACCCAAACAGACGACATGAGGTCACAATCCCCCCTCACTCCCACTCCTAGTTGTAAAAAGGAGGAGGGGCCGCGTCCCAGGAGAAATCGGAGTCAGATGGAGGGGGCCCACTTAGGCGGGAGGAAAGGCAGATCCTTCCTACTGGAGCGGTGGGAGCGGGGGACCCCCCGGCCCCTGGCCACCCCAACTGCGCGCACGGCCCAGAGTATAGGGATCTGATGTAGCTTTAGTGAGGTTATGAGAAAACTAAGTGTCGTGGGCGGGGAGGGAAGGGGAGGGTGGTGGTGGTGCAGTGAATGGTTATAAAAGTAACCTGAGACCGAGTGCAGAGGAACACTGTACGGTTTAAAGCATGTCTTGAATTGCCCTGTTTTCCCTAGTTCTTCGGGCGTGTGGTCATTTAGGACCACATCTTCGTTGCGGAAGCAATAATTTGACCCTCTATTTGGAATATGGGTAGAAAAGTTTTAATGAGTAGTAGAAACAAGGGCATTTTCTAATTAAAGAGTTTTCAAAACACAAAGAGAGGGTACCCTTGTTCTCGGGTAGCGTTTTCTGATTGGCAAGCGTTCTTTTGTTCCGTCAAATATTCACCCTGCTCCAGGCACTGGGTGCTCGCGCGCGCGCCCGCGCTCTCTCCGGGAGGTCAGAAGTGACTGCGGGCGGGGGCGGGGGCACCTCTCCCTTCTCGCAGGACAGCAAGGGATATCAGAAATTGCCATGCAGGAAAGAGACATGTTGAGAAAGGAAATATTCTGCCTCTCTCTGTCACACACGCACACTCAATCATAGAGCAATTCTATGCTTTAAAAAACGCTACTCCCGGCTGAGCCCTTCCTTCTGCCAGCCTCAGTTCCCAGGGCTGGAGCCCGGAGGGATTTCTGATCAGGTTTCCTGTTTGCAGAAGAGGCTGTCTCTGCTGCTGCCCTCGGGGAGCCTCTTCTCCAGCAAGAAACAACACTGATCTTGAAATCTAAGACAATTCATTGGGTTTCTTCCCTTCCACTGGAGATTTGGGCTTCCTCTATTTTCTTTTATTTTCTGTTACTGAAAGTTACTGGGCATCTTGCCTTCCACTTCACAGTTCTTGCTCGTTTCCCACTTCTGTTAGTGGGTCTGGAGGGCTGAATCATTTGGGCCGATCGGGTCCTCAACAGGAGCCCTCATCACGTTCTTCCGAAGCATCGTTTCCCCCTCACATCCGCGACAGTATTTTAAATTTCTTTGCCGGTTTCTGCCTCAAGGTAATATGAAGGATTAATGATATTTGCTTTAAAAATGTTTCCTTCCTTGTATTTTTTTTTTAAAGCTCCTCTTTTTCTTTCTGAATTTTTATTCGTATTTCCTATAATCGGGGAGCATTGATGTTGCTTTGAAAGATGTTGTTTGAGGACAATGCTGCTGCTTTGCTTTGTCATTTAAAGTGTGTACGGTGGGGAGTTGAAAATCCTTTTTTCTCTCTGGGAACTTTAGGTTATCCTCCTTTTCTAAATCAAATTTGCATGCTTATTTATCAGGCCCCAGATCTAAGTCATCTTTGCTTATTGAGGGAGAAATTGCAAGCACTGTCATCAAATAAAATGAAAACAGACAGGATAAAATACTGTGTCTCAAATACAACTGAAATCAGTTTAGTTGATGAACTTCAATTCATAGATGCAGACAGCTCCCTGATGTTAGGTAATAGGGTAATTATTTAGAAAGAAAAAAAAAAGCCCTTAAAACTACAAAAGATGAATGAAATATTTTTAAAACAATCTACATATAAGATGCAGAAAATCCATCCCAGGTAGAAAATAGTACAGATAAGAGTCCTCTTGCTCTGTCTCAGGCAGACAAATATAAAAAACAGAGGAGCAAACCCCAATTTATTGGAAAGTGTTTTGTTTTTTTAAGGTTATTTAAAAAAATCCACTCCAAAATTATTCTGGAAAATCAGAATTTGCTGTTTGAGAGGGTGGGGTAGCTTTCCATACCTTGCCTGGTACAGAATGCTGTGATTTCAAAGAGGTGAGTTAGATCAGGAAAGTAAGTTTACAGTTAGGGCTAAATAGTCTGTTTCAGGTTCTGTGAGAAATGTAACATTGGTTCACATTCTGTCAAGGATCAGTTTAATTTTCTTTTCCAGACAACACCTTCCATACCCAACTCCTGAAGCTACTAACTGATATCTTCTTTGGTGAGCTAAGGGTGGAAAATTTTTTAAGTGCCTGCTGCAAAACTTCTAGTTGCCCTGCCCTTCAAAACTACAAAGGCTTTTATTTCTTCACATCATAGTCATTCGGTCCCACAGGAAAGTGATGCTATTAATTGGCCCCAATTATTTAAATGCTACTTATTTTGGCCAAGTCCCAGCTTCATCTAGTTGAATTACATTCTGATGTCAGGCCACATTTGAAAATGGCCACCTTTGCGGTGCCACAATCCTGTGGTTGTAGTGAAACGCCAGCTGCAAGAATTACTCATGCAAAACCAGAAAGGGCAGCTTGTAGCATAGCATCTACTTCCCTTTCTGGCCTCTCTTGTACCAGATGGCTTGTGACTTCATAACATAGATGACTTGGAATTTCCAGTCACCAGGTTGCCATTGACTTCTTTTCAGGTTAGTTTGGAGTGTTGGATCATTCTCCAAACTGAAACAGTCTTGCCCCTGACATAGACTTTCAAGTGTTATGAACTTGAGAGATGTCTTGATTGAAGAAGAGGAGGCCATGCTAAAGTCCTGTTACACATGCTAGGCCCTACCCAGTGGAGGTGATTTATATCATGAAAATGTTTGACTATTTCCTAGGTTGCTTGAGGGTTGTATTAGTTATCTATTGTTGTCTAAAAAAAAATTACCCCCAAACTTAGCAGCTTAAAACAACAAACATTAATATTTCACAGTTTCTGTGTGTCAGAAATCTGGGTGTACTTAGTGGGTCCTCTGGCTTGGGGTCTCTCACAATACCGAAATCAAAGTTGGTTTGGGACTTGTAGTTACATCAAGGTTCGATTGGAGGAGGATTCACTTCCAAACTCACTCGTGGCTATTGGCAGGCCTCAGAGTGTCCATTTCCAATTCATCATGTGGCTGTTGGCAGGCCTTAAGTTCTCACTAGCTGCTGGCCAAAGACATCAGTTCCTTGCAATGTGGGTGTCTCATAAGGCCACTTCAGACACGGCACCTTGTTCCCCCAGAGCAAGTGGAGAGAGAGAGAGAGAATAAATGGGGGGGAGAGAGAGCATGCCCATAAAAGATAGCAATAAAGATGGAAGTTGTAGTCTTTCTGTAACCTAACCTTGGAAGTAAAATCCTGTCACTTTTGCCATGTTCTATTCATTAGAAGCAAGATACTAGGTCTACCCACACTCGAGGGGCAACAGGAGCTACACTTGTGCACGAAAATCCATTGGAGGGTGAGGATCACTGGGAGTCAATTTAGAGACTGTTTACCATAAGGGTTATTCATTCACTCCCAAAATATTATGGAGATGAAGCCAGAAAGAGAAATAACTCTCGGGTCTCTGCTCTTTGGGAGTCCAGAGAACGGGTCACAAATAAAAACACATGTCGATTGGTTATGATGCCACCTGCCTCTGTTGGAGTCAGAACAGAACCCTAACTCTGGGCAACTGTGTTTTCCAACACAGGCCTTCAGACTAGAGGAAGAAGGAATGCAGAGGAAGCTGACTAATTGAAGACAACATGTAACCCTGGGGAAAAGCCTCCAAGAGCAGATGGTGGGTCATTTTGGGGAGTGAAATATATACGCAAAGGAAAGAGCATTGGAACTACAGCCTAAAGAAAGAGACTTTGGCAATTTGGGTTATGAGGTAAAAGCACTGTTGGTAATTGTTACCCATGCCTTTAATAACAGTCTGCAGCGTACTGATGTGTAGGATGGGTGGCAGAAGTAGTCGGTACAGACCACTTTAGTTCTGCTTTTCACCATTGATTTCCTGTCCTGCCTCAGGCAAGTCACTTAACCTCCCTGGTTCCCTTAGAGTGTTGGGAGAGTTAATGAAATAATACTTATGAAAATGTTTTGTGGTCTATGGGCAAAAACATCAGAAGGGCAGAATCCTGGTTTGGTTATATGGATGCAAATCATAGAAATAAAATGAAATACCAAGTTAGGTGCATATTTTGTGGCTCTGGCTTTCTGCCGAGGTTGTGACTTTTCATAGCGTATGCAGGTAGATGTTTAATGACCAGCATTTTAGGAAAAGAGCCCTGATCTATATACATTTGTCAATTTCCATGATGTGAATACCGCTGCTATCACTGATTGTTGAACAACTGAACTTAGAGTTTGGAAAGGTGCACATAATCAGCTCTCGCAAGAGCTGGCACACCACTGGGTTTACAGAATTTACTCTCTTGAGATTATTTTGAGCAATTATTAAATATTTTTAATAGGAGGACTACCATTTATAAGGTGCCAGGTGCTTTAGGTACAATGTCTCTAATTTTATAACGATCCTTCAAAGTTCCAGGTATAAGTTCCTTTTCATAGTAGTAAAGATTGATCTAAAACCCAGATCTAGATAACATTTTTCACTTTACACTGCACTGCTATTTGATCCCTTCATGGTAAACGTCACTAATTTTTATCCTTTTCTACATGTTATCAAAACCATTCCAATAGTTAGAGAAGCCCCAAATCAGCTATGTCTCCCTGAATATTATACATACTCAGGTTTCAAACAGACTTGGTAATGTTCCCAAATGTTTTCTAATTTTTCAGGAAACAATTCAATTCCCATTGGTGAAACTGCACCAGTGGGGATCTAGATTAGGATATGTGGGTGCTGTTCTTGCCCACCAGGACCATTGGGAAACTTGGCAATGTAGCAGGCCCTCTCCAGCAGAAAATGTTGGCAGGCCATGTCAGTCAGCAGAGAGCTAGCAGAAGAAGCTGCAGTAACAACACAATAATATTGAAACCCCCCAAGGAACCTTCTAGAAGAGTGAAGTGGAAACTGGAGCAGTCGATCCCAAATCTGGATGATCATGAGAATTACCTGAGGAGTTAAAATTCTTTCTTCTTGTTGTTTTTAGAAGCCTGGCTCCACCTCAGACATGTTGAGTCAGAATCTCTGACATTGGACTTGAGGATTTAATGTTTAAACTGTTCTCAGGTTTGAGAACCACAGACCCAGACTTGTGTTCCAAAGCAGTGCATTGTGCATTATGGAACGTCTTTAGTCTTTCGTAAAGCCCTTATTCTACTTGATTACATTTTGAACTGAAGGATGGAATAAGAACCATGATGGAGAATAAGGTGTGTGAAGTGTGTGTGTGTGTGTGTGTGTGTGTGTGTGTAAGAGAATAAGGTGTGTGTGTGGGGGGGGCGTTGGACAAATGTCTGGTTGCATGGTGTGATATTGAACCTGGCACTCCGTGTGGGTGAGTTCACAGTGGCTATTCTATAATGCAATAGCTGTTAACTTGCATGGTTCATTCACAGCAGTTCCTCAGACTGGCATGGCCATCCTTGTACCTTGTCTCATATGACCCCTCACCTCAGATGATTGAGCCAGGAATTGGCAAGAATCTGACCCAGCCTTGAGTTTGTTTGGCATGAGACCTCTGTGTTCAAAAGGCGTGCCCTCTGGATATTGAGTGGCCACCCAATTAGATCCTTTCATTTGGAAGGTGTGAATGTAAAATATACTGGCAGAAGCTGAGAGACATTCCTCGAGAAGGGCAGAAGCAGAACCAGGAAGTAGTAGAAGCATGGAGGAAGCACAAGGCATGAAGCAGTGAGGTGAATAGAGAGAACAATTGGTGGTAATAGGAGAAGTAGGAGGACAGAGAGGATAGCAAAGTCCTCTCATAATGGAACATTATAGGAAAAAAGGAAGGAAGGAACAAAGAAAGGAGGGAAGGAAAGAATGTTTCAAAAGGAGAAGACTAGGTCATAAGAACTGTTTCTTAGCTCCTTCCTTTGGAATCCTACCATGATCATTAATGAAGCCACCTGACCACCTGTCTATTCCTGGCAACTAGAGAGAAGCTCACTAATCACAGTGTCAGTGCCCGGAAAAGGGTGAAAATACAGGTCTCTTCTGACTTTCTCCTGGCAGGTGGGCCCACAGTTGTGGAAGGCTGACTCCAAGGATTAGTGCCAGCTCAGGAGAGGCACCCATTTAGTGTTGGCCAGCAAGGCTCAGCCTTGCAGCCACCTTCCTCTTGCTCAATGTTTTATAGAAAGAATTTTAAAAGATACCTCTTAGGACTGCAATTGATATTTAATTGATTCAACTGAGTAATTGCAAAACTGTTGCAAGATAGAAATTATCTATAAAGACCCAGAGACCTCTTTCTCTTGAGTTGTTAGGCAAAATAAAGCTCTAAAGTATATAAAGTCCTTAGCATAGTGTGGAGGTTGCTAGTTGTCCCCCAATATCTGTTCTCTTCTTCCATGGTAATAGAGTCCCCAATCTTTAGCAGGACATATAAACACTTGGAATAAAGACTCTATATGAAAGCCTCCCTTAGGTCCATCCAGCTGGGTCTTGCCTGTGGAATGTCAGCAGTGGTGCTGTGAGCAACATAAAGGCAGTAGGTGTACCATCCTGTCTTCCCTCTTCCTGATGGCTGGAACCCCAGAGACTACTGTGGACCATGGTATAATCTTGGGAAAGGAGGAAAAGATAGAAGGGTCCCTAACACTGTGGTGCACTGTACCAGCCTGTGATGGATTCTCTCTGGATTTCTCAAATAGGAGATCAAAACAAACATGTCTACTTTAAGCCAACATTATTTTAGGGTGTTTTGTGACTCTCAGCTAAGCCTAATCCTAATTTATCTTATGGAACCTGGCACATAGTAGGCATTCATCAAATGCCAGTTTTCTTCATCATCTTTCTTTGAAGGTTCTATAGCTCGTGTGATATTACTTGTATTCACTTGTATTTTAGTGCTTACGTTCCCCGCCGCCCCCGCCCGCCCCACCACCACCTATTCATCTGACAGGTGCCTGAGAGTAGGATCTGTGCCTTGTTTCTCTCTTTTGCCTTTCACAAGGTAGATGTTTGATTTGTTTAAGCAAATTGTGCAATTCGTCAGTCAGATGAAGTACAGTGAAAATAAGAAACCATAAATTGCAGAAATACTGGATGGCAAAAGGCTAACTAGGAACAAAAGACCAGGGAATCATATTAGACCACAGCTAAATGTGTCAAGGATGCCCTGCTATTGTTTTTAGGTTGAATGTAAATTTGGGACGCATGAAATAAATTAAGTGGCATGAAGGAACCAGTAGGAAGAGTAACTCAAATAAGTTAAAAAGGTGATTCTCAAAGGGGGTGTGGATGGTGGTACAAGGATTTCATATTTTTTAAATCTACTTTAAAAAACTACTTCCTGGTGCCCACCCCTGGAGAATCTGCCTAAAATCTCCCCATATGCATTAATGTGCAGCCAAGATCCGAAACAGCTGATGAGGAGACAAGGTGAAAATATTTGGTTGTTTCACTTGGAAAAACATATGAAGTCATTAAACTGTCTTCCCAAGTAAATGAAAGTTTATTTTGAGATGGATGTGGTGCATTTCTCTCTCCTGAGGATCAAACAAAGGAAAGGCTTCAGTTTCAGCTAGGGAAATGAGAAGAATTCTTGGGGTCTCAGTCCAGCCACCAAGCTCTTGGCCTCGGGCAAGTCAGTTAACCTCTCTGAGCCTGTCTTTGTCTGTAAATCCAGAAAGCTGGTCTGAGTGATCTGGCCTGGCTCTGAGAGCCTATGGCTGTATTTGGGGGTTCCTTACCTGGGCCAGACCTTTCCACCATCAGGGCTTTTTCCTGTGTTTTGTGGAAGTTGCCCACAAAGCCGAGTGAGTCTCCTTCCAGTTCCTGCCGTCCACTCAGTTGAGGCTCACCACCTGTGCCCCACGGCTGCCCAGAAGGCTGTGAGTGCAGCCCTGAGTGTGGGCTTAAGGGCCACTTACCCATCGCTTTTCTTCCCTTTCACATTTTCTCTTAGTCCCCTTTCCCTCTCCTCCCTGCCGCCTCCTTATTATTGTGAAATGGCACTTTAAACCCTAGAGCCACACTCTTCAATTAAGGTGTAGACAAAGTGGTTTGACTCCATTTGGATTAAACACTCTGTAAATGGGAGAGAACACAAACCTCAAAACATTTGCGTTTCAAAGTCAGAACAGGGAGAAGAGGGAAACTGTTTTGGGCTCTCAAATTTGCCAGATGTCAGTTTAAAGGGACCTAAAGAATTCCTAAGCCTTTGTTTACCAAATCCTTTCTCCCCTAGGTCACTGAAACTGAGGCCTGTGGCTACCTTGCAGGAGAGGCCACTGAAAGGCCAAAACTGGATGGGGAGGGGTGGTGTGTGTGTGGCGGGGGTGAGGGGGAGCAGTATTTGAATTTTATTTTTTTTCTCTTAATTATCTGGGGCTGCCCTAGGAGAAATCTATTCTCTTTGCTTTGGGAAGTTAACTCTTAATCTCCACAAATGAGGGCAATCAACCCATTTACTAAATAAACACAGATCATTGCAGACTGACTGCCCCTCTGTTGTGATTTAATTTGAGAATGGCCTCACCTGAGGGAGGAGCTGAGGCGTGGTTGGGCCGGAGCGACCTGGCAGGGTCCCTAGAGGGAGGCGGTGGATTGGAGAGGTGATTAAGAGAAGGTGGAAGGAGCTGGGTTGAGACTGGGGAGGGTTTGGAGATTTCCTTTTCATTAGTGAATCAAGTCCGTCTGTGGCTCGGGTCTACCTTCTGAATTTATTTGGGACCCTCCGTTGTATGGTGTTAATTTTGGCTTTGGAATTCTGAAGCTGGTTAAAAGCAACTTTTATTAGAATGCTGGCTATCAGAAAGAAGTCTCTGGGATGGAGACAGAGAAGCCATTTATTTCTTAGCTGACTCATTAATATGTTGAGGAATCTCTCCTTGATTTTTAATTCCCCTCTTCAGTCACCACTTACTTTGTTTTTAAGGAGTCACAGAAGTGTATTCAAATCCTGGGTATTTACAGTGGTGTGGGATGGAGTGCTAAGCGCATAGCGGCCACTCGATAAATGATTGAAAGAATGCCCAAATGACTAAATAAGGTACATATTAACTTGAAAAGGATGAAATAAAACCATGTGGGCTTTATTGATTTTTAAATGTATTTAGGGATTACCATGTGCCAGGCACTGTGTGAGATGCTGGGAATATAATGTGTGCCTGCAATCAAGGAACTTACAGTGTTGATGAACCAAATGGATTTGGTTTTCTGTGAAGATCTTGAATTTGTCTCCAAAATTATAGTGGGAGTTTGGCACTGAGCTAGGAGCCAGCCCATGCTGTGATTTAAAGAGGCGGGGCTGCCCTGGCTGGTGTGGCTCAGGGGATTGATTAGGCCTGCTAACCAAAAGGTCACCAGTTCGATTCCTGGTCACTGTACATGCCTGGGTTGTGGGCCAGGTCCCTGGTTGGAGGCATGCAAGACGTGACCAGTCAGTTGATGTTTCTCTCACACATTGATGTTTCTCTTCGTCTCTTTCTCCGTCCCTTCCCCTCTCTCTAAAGATAAATAAATAAAATCTTAAAAAAAATAAAGAGTAGGGGCTGAGTTGGAGAATGATTTGGGGATTTATTTTTAGAAAGGATATCAGAGATCAGTAGTTCTTCACCTTCATTTTATAGATGAAAAAGCCAAAGCCCAAGATGGCAGATTGAATTATCCAAGAGTTCACAGAAAGAACTGGGACTGAAACCCATATTTTTGGGTTCCTGGTCCTTCCTGTGCTTTGTCCAAGAGCTTTGCACATAAATGGCCCAACTTTATTTATGTATCTATTTATTTATTTATCTCTGCTTCCTGGCCACCTCATGTTGGAAATGGCTTGTGTGAGTTCCAGAGTGAAAGATCAGAGTAACTGGCTATGCTAGGGGCTTCCTGTTGGCTTGTGTCTGGGAAATCCATGGAATAGGGGTGAATGTGTCTGCTCTGCTCATTGGCCATGGCCTCAACTGCATCCCCCTCCCACCCTCGCCCCAGCTGTGCTTTGTCAGGAAGGAATGGGAAGGGAAGGGAGGTTGCTGGGCCAGCTAGATCCCAGAGGCTGGGGAGGGACAAGGGGCTGCTCCTGCTGGCTGTGTGAGCTGGGGACAGTGCTGTTGGCCCATTCCTGTGGCTTCCAGCAGACTTGTGAAGAGCTGCTACCAAAATGGAGGAGTTTTGAAAGCAGCCCAGAAGGTGGGGGAGAGGAAACATTTAAAGAAGAGATAAACAAAAGAGGTGACAGACTTCTCACTCTGCCAAAAGGAGCTTTGGTTTACCTGTGAAACTTCTCTCCTCCTCTTCCCCTAGCCTAAAATTTATAAGCTGGTCTACAGCTCCCAGAGATGACCCATTATTTTAAGGCCTTAGCTCTGAGGACCATATTGGTCTTGCTGTGCCTTAGCATTCAGGGTTGATGATATCCTGACTTAAATTGCAGTTGAACAGTTAAGAGAAAGCCAGTGGATGGATTCCAATGTCTGATATTAGTCATATCATTACATGTATTAACAGCTAACATTTATTGAGTGCCTACCATGGCCAGGCATGACCTTAACCCACACTCTTTGAATCTTTATCCTCATAAAAGCCCTTTGAAATAGCTTCTGTCTATGGGATCCATTTTATAGATGGGAAAGCCAAGATAGACAGAGTTCCAAAATCACACAGATAGTAAAAAACTGAACTTCAGACCTAGCTCTGGCTTTGAAGAAAAAAAAACTTGTGGTAAGGAAAGAAGAAAAGGGAAGAAGTTGAGTCTGCTCTTGAGGGTACGGCACCTAAGTGTGTCTGCCCTGGAGGAAGCCCCCAGAGAGCAGACAGGGTGAGCTCCTGTGTTCTGTGGAAGCCTCTAGGAGGACACATTTCTATCTACCTTCTCTGTAGCCAGTGGTCCAAGAGGACATCACAAGACCAGGGCATCCGTGGGCTGCTGGGCCTCTCCTAGTAATCATCTCCCGTTTCTCACTCCCCTAGGAAGAGTGATAGAGTTGTTTTCCCATTAACTATTTTGAAAGCTCTTACTTTTGGTATAGTAGGGACTCTCCTATCTTTGGAGATAATAGATGTGAACATAGATTCTGTAGATTCGAATCCTTTTTCAGCAGCTTGTAAGTTATGTGGCTTTGGACAAGCTACTTACCTTGTCTGGGCCCCAGATTCCTCATTTGTGAAACGGCGATCATACTAGCACCCATCTCACAGGATTGCGAAGATCAAGTGAGAGAGTGCAATGAACTTAGTACCTGGAATGTTGTAAATGCTCCATAAAGGGTAATTATTACTGGTCTTTAATGGTTTAAAGAGACAATTTAGTCTAGGCAGATGGGGACGAAAGTTTCTGGTTTCTCAGAAGGCTGCCAGTGTCCGCTATGCTCAACTGAGAATCAAAATTCTCATAGAAATGGGAGGACCTGGGGGGAAGTCAGGTTTCCATCTAAGTGTTTCCAATGAATGAATAAGCTGAAGAGATGGTTATTTGCAAGTTGCTACAGACCGCAGGAACTACCGAAGAGAAAGCTTGCTTTTCCAAATCTGGATGCCTACAACCCACAGTAAAAGATATTTTGGGCATCCTGTGTTTATTTCTACCCATGTCCTTTTTAGGCATAAGGCCTTCAGAACCAAGAATGGTGCTAAGTATGAGTGAAAGGAAAAAAAGTTATTTTTCATTCTCAGGCAATATGCACATAGAGTTTGTCAACATGATCACAATCTTTAGAGAAGCTGAACTTCTAATGAAAACGGACAAAATGGGAGGGGTAAATATTCCGCCATGCTTTATATTATTGCCCTGTCCATTTTATTTGGAATACAAACCAGCTCAAAAGTCCCTACAGAATATTATGCATTTATAGAGCCTGTGGAACACTGTCCATTTTTGCAAGTGGAAGGATCAGAAGTAGTTATTTGGTACCTGGCAAGCCCCCAACAGGCAGCATCTGCATCTAAGCCATTTCTATATTTCCCAACAGCCTTTGTACTAGGTGGGTACTTAATAAATATTTGCTGAATAAATGGATTGTTGTTTCTTAACTTTCTTTACCCTATGCAGTTCAATTTGTTGGTTTAAAAGAATTTTCCTCATCACAATCTCTGAAAGCCTAAATGCTAAAGTTTGTGTTTATATACTGTATGTATGTAAAATAACATTAATTACAAAATGTTGTTTTATGTTGTAGCTAGTGAAAAAATGGTGGCCTCTCTTTTATGATTCCTATAAACCAGTAAGGGCTTAGCACATGCAAATGCTTAGAACATTATTTTACTGTTTAAAAACCTCAGATTCTTGCCCTGGCCAGGTGGCTCAGTTGGTTGGATCATCTTCCCATTCACCAAAATATCTCGGGTTGACCCCTGGTCAGGGCACATACTTAGGTTGCAGGGGTGGGAGGTAGGGGTTTGATCCAGGGTTGGGGTTCTTGTGGGAGGCAGCTGATGGATGTTTCTTTCTCACTTCAATGTTTCTCTCTCCCTTCCTTTCTCTCTAGAGTCAATGAACATGTCCTCTGGTTAGGATTAAAAAAACAAACCAAACCAAACCTCAGATTCTTTTGACAAACATTACAACAAACATGCAAACAAAAACATCAACTCTCACAATTGCCAAGAAAGTCTAATGTGTCTTTGTCTGCATTTTTAAGAGAGGCTAAATAACTTCCCCAAGATCATGGAGCTAGTAAGTTTTAGCGCTGGGATTTGAACCCAGGCAGTTGGACTCCAGAACTGGAGGCCTTGTTTAATCACACTGACAAATCTCAGGTATGTGTCATGGGCAGCTCTGGTTGGAGAGAGACCTCACCTCTGCCTGAACTTCTGGAAGAAAGGGGTCTATTTAAAGGGTTCCCTTTCCATTTCTCAGACAGATTTAATTGTTAGAAAGTCCTTCATGATATTGAACTGAAATCTGCCTCTCCAAGGCTTCCATTGATCTTCATAGTACAAATTTAATCTCTCTTCCATACAAAGGCCCCTCAGATAAGTATGTGCCGCCCTCCCCCAATGCCTTCTCCTCCTGCAGACTGTTTGTGGGAACCCTGGAAATAGGCCCTCAAAAGATTCCAGGCCCCCAAAGCAGCCACAGCCAAGGGGCGTTTGGAAGAGGCTTTTGAAGGAGGCGGAATGTTAAATCAGGTACTGTAAATAGCTCCAAGGCAATGTTTAGAACGATGGGCCAGGAATTCCCTAGGAAGCAGCTAAGGATGGCTCACCATCCCTGAATTATACCCTTCCCTGTAACACAGACATTGCCATAAGATGTAATTGGTCCTGAAAGTGGTGAGCACAGTGGAATAGCAATGCCTTGAGCCTTCTGATTTGTAACTTAGTTTTTATTCCAACCTACATGAGGTTCAGTGGGAAAGGGAACCAGATTCACAAACTTAGCGAGAATGAAACCAAAAAAGAAATCATAGTGGGAGGAGTCTCTGTGGGAATGCAAAGTAGGTTCTGCAGCAAGAGTGATATTCAATGCCTGATGGGTCTGAAAAGGCAGCAAACCCTTGCTAGGTGCAAGATGATAAATGAATACCCTGGCAAGAGAGCCAGAAATGCTGATTTAAGAAATGTCTGTCCTCTCCATTCATTACATTGTAGAAATAAAAATGCATGAGTATGTTTTGGTGTGGATATAGCAGTAAAGCAACTGCGGCCAGCTCCTCTGGGGAAGAACAGTCACTATGAATGAAAGAGAAGCACCTTTGGCAGCCATTTTTTAGGGGCTCTCCCACGCCTGCCATTGGCTAGACTATGACACCTGATGAATGGATTGCTTATCCCTGTGTAACCACATGGCCAAATATCTCAAAATGATCAGCAAAGATGAGAGATAACCCAAGAGTGTGGTGGAACCCAAATCCCGATCAGACCAGAGATCTTTGGAGAGGCAGCAAAGATGGCCAACAAGAATGCACGTGTTATTCATCCATCTAAACCCAGGGGTGCCGGACCCCGTGCTTGACCCTACACATACGGTGGTAACATGACCAGCACAGTCCCAGCATCATGCCGTGTAAGCTGCTAGCCTGAATTGGTATGCAGGCTCTGAATGTCCTGCCCTATTTTTAGGGCTTTTAGGGAGATGTGGAGGGTGGAAATCTGGAATTGGAATAGTGATGGCTCTAGCTAGGCTCAGCAACGCTGGATGTTGGGACTGCCCACCCTTGCTGTCTTCTTAGAGATGTGAGGTCAGCAGCCTGAGAGGACTCCTTGGAGGAGGAGTGCTCACAGGACTCTAGATCCCCACCCCTGTCAGCTTTTCTGTCAGTCTTACTCTTGGACACAAATTCCCCTTTGTCTAAATTTGGATATTGTTCTTCTTAGTGGAGGGGAGTAAAAGTCTAGCTATGCCAGCTTTCCTGGACTCTCAAGCCAAGCCTTTGAGTAGACAGGCATTCCTCATCCTCAGTCTCTCAGCATCTCCCAGGGATTAACATAACAGGACACTGGGCCCATCAAGATAAGCATCCTATGGCCACAATGGCTTCCCTTTCTTCCCTCAGCCCTTCTTTATTGCTCTGTGTATTACGCTCACTTCCAGCAGGGAGAGTTTATATAAGTGTGGGGCTAAGGCGAGACCGTTGTGCAGGCAGCTCCCGCAAGGCTTGTGCGAGGGCTCCAGGGACAGAGATGCATTTCCCTTTAATAAGCTTCTCACACTACATTAAAGATAAAAGGAGAAGGGAAATATTTATATTCTGACAAAGCAGCTCTTCCCTTCAGGCTCTTGTTTTATTTATTAACTTGCTCTGTCCCTCTCTCTGTCTTTCTCTCTATTTCAGGGGCTAGGCATTTCCCCTCCTTCTCTCCTTTAGTCATTAATTTTGTGGGTGAGTGACAGTGACAGGGGGACTTTAGAATCCTTGTCAAAGAGATGAGAATTTTATGTGGGCGCCATTCCCAGGTGACACTAACAGCTGTTCTTCTGCCCTCTCGGGAGCTGCTCCACATTACCACCCTTATCATGTAGCACTTGGACGGCAGCATGCACTGCACTGGTTAAGTTATGTCATTTCAGATGAAGCTGTGTCAGTCCAGCAAACTGTTTAGAGATACAGTAACCTGGATGCGTGACTGCCTCCACCTGGGATCGTTTCAACCTTTTGTTTATTATACATTTTCTTCTCTCACAGAGGTGATTTCTTAAGGATGATGATTTCTTCCAGTTAATGTGCCCAAGCCCAATAAAACACAGATATGCGGTTTTTTATAAAAAATTATTTTTATTGTATTTATTGGGGGTAACACTGGTTAATAAAATTATATAGGTTTTAGATGTACAATTTCATAACACATCATCTGTATATTGTATTGTGTGTTCACCACCCCAAGTCACATCTCCTTCCATCACCGTTTATCCCCTCTATACCTTCTTCTACCTCCCGTCTTCCCCCTTTTCCTCTGGTAGTCACCATTCCTATTGTCTGTATCTATGAGGGTTTTTTTTTTCTTAATCCCTTCACCCTTCTTCACCCAGCCCCAAAACCTCTCTTCCCTCTGACAGCTGACAGTTTGTTCTCTGTCTGTGAGTCTGTTTCTGTTTTATTTGTTTATTTTTCTCATTGGATTCCACATCGGAGTGAAATCATAAGGTACATGTCTTTTTCGACTGGCTTATTTCCCTTAGCGGAATGCTCTCCAGGTCCATCCATGCTGTCACAAAGGGTAAGATTTCTTTCTTTTTTTATGGCAAGTAGTGTTCCATTGTATAAATGCACCACACCTTTTTAACCTACTCATCGACTGATTGACGCTTGGGCAGCTTCCAAATCTTGGTGATTGTAAATAACACAGCAATAAACATATGAGTGCATATGTTCCTTAGAATTAGTGTCTTGGATTCCTTCAGGTATATTCCCACAAAAGGAATTGCTGGGTTATAAAACAATTCCATTTTTAATTTTTTCAGGTATCTCGATACTGCTTCCACAGTGGCTGCACCAGCCTGCACTCCCACAAACAGTGCACAAGGGTTCCCTTTTCTTCACATTCTTGCAACAACACTTGTTGTTGGTTGATTTATTAATGATAGCCATTCTGACAGGTATAAAGTGATACCTGTTAGATACATTGTGGTTTTAATTTGCCTTTTTCTGATGATTAGTGATGTTTAGCATCTTTTCATATGTCTATTGGCCATTTGCATGTCCTCTTTGGAAAATTGTCTATTTAGGCCCTTTACCTGTTTTTTAATTGGGGTTTTTTGGGGGTGTTGAGTTTTATAAGTTCTTTATAAATTTTGGATTTTAACCCCTTGTCAGATGTATCACTGACAAATATGCTCTCCCATTTAGTGGGTTGTCTTTTCATTTTGTTGATGGTTTCTGTTGCTGTGCAAAACCTTTTTAGTTCGATGTAGTTTCATTTGTTTATTTTTTCTTTTGTTTCCCTTGCCTGAAGAGATATATCAAAAAAATATTGTTATGAGAAATGTCTGAGCCCTGGCTGGTGTGGTTCAGTGGATTGAGCACTGGCCTGTGAACCAAAGGGTCGCTGGTTTGATTCTCAGTCAGGGCACATGCCTGGGTTGCGGGCCAGGTCCCTAGTAGGGGTGTGTGAGAGGTGACCACACAGCGACGTTTCTCTCCCTCTCGTTCTCCCTCCATTCAAATCTCTCTAAAAATAAATAAATAAAATCTTTAAATAAAAGCAAATGTCTGAGATTTTACTGCTTATGTTTTTTCAAGGGTTTTTATGGTTTGACTCTAACATTTAAATCTTCCATTTAAAAAAGGATTTTATTTATTTTTAGAAAGAAGGGAAGGGAGGGAAAAAGCCTTGAGTCTGTAAGTAGATTGTGAAGTCCTTGGGGGAAGGGATTGTATGTCATTCCTCATTGTATACCTACTGCAGTGTGGACAATCAATAAATGTATTTCATAGCAAGTAGCATAAAGCGGGCTTAAAGCAGGGATCAGTGGACTACAGCCTGTAGGTCAAATTCAACCTGTTGCATATTTTTGTACAGTCCATGAACTAAGAATGGTTTTATATTTTTTAAAAGGTTTTATTTATTTATTTTGAGAGAGAGGAGAAAGGAGGGAGAAAGAGAGGAAAAGAAACATCAATGTGTGGTTGCCTCTCATGTGCCCCCCACAGGGGACCCAGACGCAACCCAGGCATGTGCCTCGAAGGGGAATCAAACCAGCAACCCCTTGGTTCACAGGCCAGTGCTCAATCCACTGAGCCACGCCAGCCAGGGTGGTTTTGCATTTTTTAATGTCTGAGAAAAATAACAGAACATTTTGAAAAACTTGAAAATTTATAAAATTCACATTTCAGTGCCTTTAAATAAAATTTTATTGGAACACAGCCACATTCATTCATTTATGAATTATATATGGCAGGTACAGGCAAACTTTTTCTGTAAAGGGCCAGATAGCAAATATTTTAGGCTTTGGAAACTATACGTTCTCTGCTGTAACTATTCAACTCTGTTGCTGAGCATGAAAGCAGCCATAGACAATAATCTTAGAAGAGGAGACCTGTGGGCAGGAAACAGAGTGGAAAAGCGGAGAGGCTCCTACATAGGGAGCCAGGTACCCTGGGTTCTAGGCTGGACTACCACCAACCAATTTTATGATTCTGATCAAGTCTCTTCACTTCTCTGGGTCAGATTGTCTGCAAAACAAGAGTTTGATTAGATTTGGAAGACTTCTTTTAGTTTGCAAAGTTTTTCTTTATTTTGTTATCCCAGTTAAGTTACCTGCACTTTTTCTAAGGTATGGGCAGGAGTTAGAATACTTCCATTGCAAGCAAGAGAAACCAATTATAGTTATTTTAAGCACAAAAAAATTTTATTGTAAGAATATGAAGGCAGGTCACAGAACTAAAGGGAAAGCAGAAAAGACAGGCGCGGGGAGGACAGAAGCCGGGGAGGTCCTGGGGCCCAGCAGGAACTAAGAAATAATCTCTTCAGGACACTGCAGTCTCAGTTGGACTTGGACCATTCTCAAGAACATACAATATTGAAATTCTGATGTTCTGTTTCTAGCCTACCTTAGGTGTATGTAAAGGAACAACCATGATTATGTCTAATAGGGAGGGATCATTTCCAAAACCAAATGAGGGGCTATTAATAGAGAAAGATGGAATGGATACCAGGCTGATGTCCATGACAGAATGAAGGACAAGGTTGTCTCAGTACTAGACTTGGGAGCATGAGGAGCCAATGAGCAATTCAAAGAAATCAGAATGGTTCTGAGTCATTTGCTCAGTAAGTACTTACTGAATTTGTGAATGGCATTTTGGAGGACACCAAAGAAATATGATAATGACCTGTAAGACTGGTGGGGAAAGGTACTTGGGTTTTACTCAAGATGACCTGGGAACAGAATTATATTCCGTTTTAATTTGAGTCATTAAAATATATCTGGGCATATGTAACTGCAGCTCATTATAGATGTTAAGTAATTCACTAATTATATGTATTACACTGTAGGCAGTGATTCTGAGATGAGTGACTTATCTCATATGTCAAGGGGCAGAGCTAAAAGCAGGACTTGACTTCCAGACTTGAATAACTGTTCTGGACCCGCTGCCTAGCAACCATGGTCCCCTTTCAGGAACAGCTACCACGAGAGGAGCCTGGGAGCCTGACTCCCACACTACACCATGAACTTCTCAAGGGCAAAAACTGGGTGCTGTTCCTCTGTGTTTCCCCCCGGAGCCGCATGTGGCACTGGGCATGCAGAAGGCAAATATTCACTAAGGAGTCTGCTCTCCAGCTTCTTTTTTTCGAAACAGAGCCTATCTCTGCTTTTGATGCAGGCTTGAGCTGAAGAGGATCGAAAACATCCCTGGCTGCTCTAAGAAAAGCCAGGTCTGAAGGCATAGGAAGAAGGACTCACTTCAGAGTGGAGGAACTTCAGAGACTTCTTTGCTAACAGGAGACTGAGCTGTAAGCTTGGTGGTATTTACATTAGATGGCTTGTCCATCTCACTGTGCATGTGCATGATTACTTCTGGCAAATAATGAAAATTTATGACCTCAGAAAGAAAACCAGTGAGTATAATCATCTCCATTCATCTCTCTCCTTTTCTATGGGAAAAATCTGGCCTCTGCCTCAAGCTTTGCTCAGAAGGAAATGTTTATAGAAATTTGTTCTCTATCAAATACTTGTGCAAGTGTGTGTTCTTTGTTTAGGGAAACTTACCGACTCACTTGACTTACCTTTGAAGGCTCTCAGCCAGGCCTTTACTCAGCTGTCTCCGATTCCACGGTGGCCCTGGGCTCAGGCAAGGTCATGTCTCCAGGACCAGAGCACGACAGTGTGAACCACAGCTGGATCCTAGGAGGGGAGATCTCATAGGTCATAAAATCATTTATTAAATAAAATTGCTTCCTCTTTTTACTGTTACTTGCCCTGACCCGAAAATAGGAGTTTCTGTCCTTTTTTTTTCTGAGGTGATCCATCTCTTCCTCTAAGTCTACATTTGTGGGATGGCAAGGAATTCCAGCTTCAGTTTCATAACAACTTATAGCTTGAAGTCTGTTGAGAAATCCTCAAAAGTAAATTAACTTTGATTCACTTAGGTTTAATACATCAATGTCACTCTACACTGTAAGGAGCAGAAGGGAGAATGTTGGGAAACCAGAGACTTTATAGCTAGATTGCCATATCTCCAAAAAGATTGGCGCCTTTAGAGATTATATTGAGCTGATTCATCACCACTTTTCTTATCTCTATGGCAGGAATCTGGTGTTGATTTGTTAAAAGAAAGATTGTTTTTCCCAGAGTTTCAACATCAACCATTCTTCTACACTTATTCCACAGTCCTTACTGTCTCATTGTGTCCACGAAGCTCTGGCCCTTTCCCTTTTCTCCCTTGGCCCGCACCCTGTTTTCCATGTCCATTGCCATGACACATCGACCCCCCTAACTTGTGTGTGACAGTGAATCTGAGGTATTTATAATTAAGGTCCAACTTGGGCCACTTTCTTCAGGCAAGATTCCCTGGCAACTCCAGCAGGCACTAAAGACCTTGCCTTTTACTTCAGAGGACTTCCTGGTGGGCCACCCTTAGCTACACCTCCCTTATAACCTATAAGATTCTCATCCTCCTCAACTTCCTTCTTTTCCAATACTCAGTAAGAAGGAAAACTACTAGACAATAAATAATGTTACTTCTACTTCAGCTGGACTACATTTTTCTCCATGTAGCCACAGAGATTTAGAATCATACGGATTTACAGCTATGTTGAAGGATGTTACAAGAAAAGTCCAGACAGAAGGGTGGCAGCCCTATTAATAGTCAACATAATCTCTGATTGGACTGTGAAGACGCGCTTCATGCCACACGTGCTCTCAGGGAAACCACCATTTGGCTTCCTGTGTGGGTCTGCTGTGGCAAAACAAAGGATCACCCACTTTGGACAGATAGTTCCCATCTTTTCCCTCACTTTCCCCCCTTTCTTCTTAAAAAAGTTTCTGAATTTTTATAAAAGTATATTTTATTGATTATGTTATTACAGTTGTCTCATTTTTTCCCTTTGCACCTCCTTCCCTCCAGCAATCTCCCTTCCCCCTTTGTTCATGTCCATGGGTCATGCATATAAACTCTTTGGCTTCTCCATTTCCTATGCTATTCTTAATATCTCCCTGTCTATTTTGTACCTACCAGTTATGCTCTTTAATCCCTGTACCTTTTCTCCCTTTCTCCCCCTTCCCCCTCCCAACGGATAACCCTCCAAATGATCTCCATACCCATGATTCTGTTCCTGTTCTAGTTGTTTCCATAGTTTGCTTGTTTTTTTATTCAGTTGTTGATAGTTGTGAATTTGTTGCCTTTTTAATGTTCATAGTTTTGATCTTCTTCTTTTCCTTAAATAAGTCCCTTTAACATTTCATGTAATAATGACTGGTGTTGAACTCCTTTAGCTTTATGTTATCTGGAAAGCACTTTATCTGTCCTTCCATTCTAAGTGATAGCTTTGCTGGATACAGTAATCTTGGTTGTAGATCCTTCCTTTTCATCACTTTGAATACTTCTTGCCAGTCCCTTCTTGCCTACAAACTTTCTTTTGAGAAATCAGCTGATAGTCTTATGGGAACTCTTTTGTAGGTAACTATCTGCTTTTCTCTTGCTGTTTTTAAGATTCTCTCTTTATCTTTAACCTTTGGCATTTTAATTATGATGTGTCTTGGTGTGGTCCTGTTTGTGTCCAACTTATTTGGGACTCTCTGTTGTTCCTGGACTTATATGTCTATTTCATTCACTAAATTAGGGAAGCTTTCTTTCACTATTTTTTCAAATAAGTTTTCAATGTCTTGCTCTTCCTCTTCTTCTTCTGGCATCCCTATGATTCAGATGTTTGGCACATTTGGAGGTGTCCCAGAGTCTTCTTATACTATCCTTGTGTTTTGTTTTGTTTTTTTAATTCTTGTTTCTTCTTTCTGTACTGGTTGAATGTCTATTTCTTCCTATGTTCCAAATCGCTGATTTGAATCCCAGCTTCCTTCCCATCACTCTTGATTCCCTGTCGATTTTTCTTTATTTCTGTTAATGTAACCTTCATTTCTTCCTTTATGTTGTTGCTGCACTCAGTGATATCTTTGAGCATCCTGATCACCAATGTTTTGAACTTTGCATCTGATAGGTTGTTGATCATTTAGATTCATTTAGTTCTTTTTCTGGGCTTTTGTTCTTTTCTTTCATTTGGGCCATATTTCTTTGTCTCCTCAATTTGGCAACCTCCCCGTGTTTGTTTCTGGGATTTAGGTAGAGCTTTTGACTCCCTATAAAAGGTACCTGTAAATTGTGTGGGGTAGAACCTTTGGGTAATCACCAGGGTGGGGCAACCTGCTTCACTGCTTTGTGGCTCTGTGTGGGGGAGGGAATGGAGAGGGGACTGTGCTGCTGCCTGGCTTCTGGGCATTTTCCCAGCAGTCACCCCATTACCAGTCCTTCACCCACTCCCCATATGCAACTGGCACCCTTCCAACTGTTGCCCTGGTGTTGAATCCCAGGATAGGTGGGTTTTCATACTTTTTAAGATTGTGTGGGCCCTCTAAGCAAAGTTTTGTGAAAATCTGGCTGTTTCTTCTGCTGCCCCAATCCCCACTTGTTTTTACAGCCAGAAGTTATGGGGATTTATCTTCTTGTCACTAGAATCCTAGACTGTGCAGTCTGGCTGGGGGCTGGGATTGCTTGCTTCCAAGGTATCCCTTCTGATTTTTATCTACCACACGTGAATGTGAGACCATCCATGTCCATGCCACCACTGTTGCCTCTCTGTGCCACACCATGTCTCCTCGCCTCTACCCCATCTCCACGTCTCTGCCCTTCCTACTCATCTGGCTGACTGTGGCTTCTTTAAATCCTTGGTTGTTGGACTACCATACAGTTTGATTTTCTGACAGTTTGGGGTATTATTTGTTGAGATTTAGTGGTAATGCCTTTTTGTGGTTGCACGAAGAGGTGATGTATATCTACCTATACCTCCATCTTGACCAGAAAAGCCAGTTTCTGAACTTTTTAATGTGAAACCGATTTAGAGAGTGATTAAATACCAGGAGCATCCAAAGAATGTTTAAAATTTTATTTATCAAGTGGTTTTGAGTAAAGAGCCAAGGTTCAGGCAGGACACACCCCAGGCTGTGGGTGGAATCTACAGCCAGACCAGGACCAGGGCTCATCAACAAGCCAGCAGAGTGCTTAGGGAGGTGGAGTGGGGGTGAGATACAGGCCTGAGCATTCTCCAGGGTGAGAAATGTGTGACAGAGAAATAAATAGCAAAAGAAGGGGTGTGGGTGCTGCTGATTACAGCACAAGCAGACTTCTCTTTCTCTCTGGCTAAACATTTCTTCCTCTGAAGCTGACCCCACTGACATTCTGTTACCTGATAATTGTCATACTGTGCAAGGGGAGATTTTAGAGATTTTTCCTCTAGGAAAGTTGTGGGGAGGGTTGGAGAAAAGGGGACATTTGGGGTAGGGATGAACCTACAGAAGAGAGATGTGGAAAGCAAGGAAATGCACAACTATTCTTTGTGCAGTGTTTGTTGATCAAATAAAACCTTTGCTAGAGCCTATTCCAATTTCTCTTTGTTATATCGGAGGACAATCAGCTTCTATGTTAGGAGAGAAGGAAAAAAAAAAGGAGAAACCCACAGCAAATGTTGTTCCAAAGCTTATCAATAACTATGTTCCTTTAGTTCAATCTGAGTTGGTGGCCACCAGATATCCTTGAGAAAACTCTTAACTGTGCAATATATAGCAATACTGGCAATTTTAATGCCATCACTAGTCATTTGGAACACTCTGACATCCTTTCACTGTGATTTTTGTATGTTTAGTGGAACCTTTTGAAAAGTCACTTCACTAGCCAACAAAAGTTATTTCATAGTTGTGATGTAATTGTGAGGTAGTATTTCAGGGCTGTCAAGATCAAAGACTTGAAATATGGTTTATAAAAAAAAAAGTTCGGGAATGACCCCTCCAAATAACCTTTTAAAGGAACAGACCAATAGCATTTCATTTTCTGCTTTCCTTTCATTTTTGGAATTAGAATGATAAAAGAGATATATTCTCCAGAGGCACATGAATCAAAATTAAAGAGGGAAAATAAATACTTCTAGAAGAAAATTTTCACTCTGATTTAAACAGTGAGAAAGATATATACTCAATGTATTGGCCATAAAAATAGGAAAACTGTATTTAAATTGTGAATTGGGCTTTATACCAAAATCTGAAAATGGATATCATGAAAACCACTTCATGGTTATTGTGTTGGAAGAAAAAAAATTTTTTTAATAAGTGGGGTTATTCATCTAGTTTATCTTCTTGGGCCTTATAAGCCAAAACTAGATTATCTTAAAAAGAAATGAAGATCCTTTCTGTACAATAAAACCCAAATTGACATACTAGTTTTTTTAAACTTTTGCTTGCTGACCACTTACAAGCTCAGCTATTGACCTGGTCTGAATGAACTGATTTCTGGTGAATTCCGAAAGTGAATTACTTTCTCTGCTTGTCTAAGGGATGAAAAAAGGAGACACAAAGTTACAATTATCCCTTGTAGCACTTTCTGACTTCCCCAAGCTAAGAAAAGGAAAAGCAAAAAGACAAACAATACTCATTCACTTATAAAGCATTTTTAGGTGGTGATGACTTTTTTAAAAAAAATTATCATCTGCCAACCCCTTTAAAAGAAAAATAAGGAAAAAGTGTTTGTGATAACTCCCTTTCTCCCTCTGCTAACTCAGAGTAGGGCTCCAACCCAACATCTTTTATTTGAACTTATTGACAGATTAGGCAGAGAACACTAATTTTTTTTGAAGAAGAAGAATACTGATCCCCAGGGGTGGACTAATCAACTGAAGATCCCATTTAAGTTAAAAACAAACAAACAAACAAACAAAAACCCTCAATCATTTTTTTTTCTCCAGAAAGATAGAACATTTGCTTTTCCCCTACTTGAAACTTAGATTATGCTACAACCTAGAAGGGACGTTCTCCTAAAGTTTCCCCGTATTACTTTTCTCAAAAAGACTATTGTTATTCTTCACAGATCTGTTAATAACAGCAGTTGTAGCAATAGTAATAATAACACATAATCACCACCACAGTAGTAGCTACCATTTGACAGGGCCTGCTTGTGTATGTCTGGCACCAAATTGGGCAAATCTGCACTTGTTAGCTTGTTGTCTCCATTGCGCTCTCTTCCTTCCTTTCTTTTCTTTTTCTTTTGTAAGTTGACATACAAATTTATTCAAATAGGCAATGTGTCATCTGAAAAAAAACATTCCCAACAGCTTCTAGTTCTGTTTACAGTTTCTTTATCTTCGAGTGGGGAAATCATTTGTTTCTTAATTGTGCCCAGCTGAATTTTTCCACATTGTTAATTTTATCTTCTAACATCTTCCTTTTCCCCGTCTGAGGGACTGTTAAAAACACAGAACACTTCACGAATTTGCGTGTCACCCTCGTGTAGGGGCCATGTCAATCTTCTCTGTATCCTTCCAATTTTAGTACATGTGCTGCCAAAATGAGCACTTCACAGCACTCTTTGAAAGAAGGATATATTATCGCCACTTTACAAAAGAGGAACGTGAGCTCCGAGATGTTAATTAAGTAGCTTAATGTCTCATAATAGAGAAGTAATGCAGCAGCAGTTTGAATCTATGTCTGACTATACACACTCTCTTTTTCACACTCTAGCCAATTGTTGTGGCTATTTCTTTTTGCTGGGGGAGTCAAACAAATAGGGAGAGGGCATCTGGGAATCTTTCTGGAAGACTGAGGAATAAATGACTAGTGTCAGTCCTTCACTAACCTTCTAAGACCAGCTTCATTCACTGTTGTATGCCCATTGGCAGGCACATAGGAGATCAATAAATGTGAAATAAATGGAAATAATAGATGCTTATTGAATTTGTTCTGACTTGAATTTTATATATATATTTATTTACAGATTTTATTTATTTATTTTTAGAGAGAGGGGAGGGGAGGGAGAAAGGGCGAGAAACATCAATGTGTGGTTGCTTCTTGTGCGCCCCCTACTGGGGAACTGGCCTGCAACCCAGGTATGTGCCCTGACGGGGAATTGAACCAGCGACCCTTTGATTTGCAGGCTGGCACTCAATCCACTGAGCCACAGCAGCTAGGGCCTGAGTTGAATTTTAAAACCACTGTCACCTCAACAGTTAGGGGTCCACAATTTCTACATAGGAAGAGTTTAAGGAATGGCAGTCTGGTTGTGAGGAGGCCTAGGTGGACTATGTCGGAGCATAGCAAGGGATGGGTGGCTCTGGTGACAGTGTAATAAAAGGTAATGATGATAACTTGGACACACCCAAGTCCTCACATGATTGTTCAGCATGGTGACTGAGTACCCATTCCAGCCCAGCGATGGGTCAGGGGTCTCAGGGCCAGTGAAGAACCTACCACCTCACCAC
The DNA here is from genome assembly GCF_022682495.2 of Desmodus rotundus. Taxonomy (NCBI): domain Eukaryota; kingdom Metazoa; phylum Chordata; class Mammalia; order Chiroptera; family Phyllostomidae; genus Desmodus; species Desmodus rotundus. Next base: position 182,205,813 of record NC_071388.1, on the reverse strand, counting down.
AGACATCTCTGGGAAGCTGTGGCAGGCAGGAGGGGCTGACCCAGGGCCTACCCCCTCGCAATCAGCTCTGTGCTGCCAGCGGTGCTGCAGCTGCGCGGCTCAGGGTGTTTTCCGCAATGCGATGACAGTGTGATGGAAGAGCCATTGCTTCACAGCCGTGCAGCCCTGCCAAGCCCCGGGAGCACTCATGCTCACATTTGCCTCTGCAGAGAACCCACCCAGCTTGGTGGGGCCCACAAGTGGAGGGGAGGGAGAGGATCCTTCCCTAATGTAACATCTTAGCACATTAATCAAAAGCAAAATAAAAGCAAATTTCCCCCAAACATAAACTCATGTTGATGACATAGCTCTCTTTAGAACAGAGCTGTGGCAAGGTCCAGCTGGACTTGCCGGCTCCATGTCCACGGATGTAACTAAGAAGAGCGCAGAGGATGTAGGAGATAAAGTTTCTCTGTCAGGGAAGAGATTCGAAACTGGCTTCAAAAGAAAGAGAGGAGCATTATTGTTGAGGTCTGGGTCTCAGAGGAAGAGGTCTTTCCAGCTGAAACGCTTAACAAACCCAACCCACAGAATTGGATATTCTAGACTCTTTGGTTGAAAGCACCTGGGGGCCCGGGTCTTTCTGATCTCTCTTCTCCAGGCTGCAGCACTTTTAATGTGTCTCTGCCACCGGGTTAGGCCAGGATTAACAGAGGCCTCGTGCCATTCTCTGGAGGTTTCTTCTCTGCAATCTGACCTCCCTCGTCAGTCTCTAAGCGTTTTCAAATCCAGAGGCCATTTTTCCTTCTGCTCAGCCTCTGGATGAGTTATGAAGGTTGAAAGGGAGTTGTAAAAGGGAATGTACTTACTTGTAGGAGCTAAAAAAAATGTGTTTTTCCTCTCACCGTCTAAGTTCTTCTAGCTGGGTTTATAATCAAATTAACAGAGAAAGATTTATTTATTTATTCTTAAGATGGAATTTATTGGGGTGACATCAGTTCACAAAACCATACAGGAGTTAAGTAACTGGAGAAAAAGCACAGAGTTGATTATGTGGACGTACATTTGGGGTGCCATGTAACAACGAGACCCGAAACACATGGGACAGTTGAGGTTTTTATGCCATTCTGGACAAAGGAGAAAAGGAGAGTAGGGCAAGGGTCTGAGATTTCAAAGGACTCAGATAGTTTACAGGTAGCTTAGGAAGAGCCAAACGCAGGTGGCAGACAGGCTCTTGCCAGAAAACCCAGAAACAACGGGACGTGGGGGACCTGCGTAACAGGCTCCTGCTTGGAGCCTGTCTGGTTCCCTTCTTGGCGCAGATCTTTCTCTCGGAATCTCCTAGACAGGAAAGGGGGAGGGTCAAATGTTTTTTCTGAGTCTTTGTTTCTTAATAACTAGCTTCAAAATCAGTATCTCAAAAGGGAGTTTTTGGGTGACAAAACTTTGGTCCCCTTCCTACTTGACAAATATTAGTTCCCTTGAAGACTCAGAGCCTAGCTAGCGTTGTGACAGCCTGAAGCAGAACCTCGGCAAAGACCGGTGGGGTAAATGAAATGATTGACAGGAAGGGCTCTCTTGTTGGCTACTTTGAACACTGAAATCCTGTTTCACTTGTTTCTGGAGGCAAGAAAAACTGAGGAGAGAGTTTGATGAGAAATGTCCAAGAAGGCAGAGTGTTAACTGTAATCTTTCCTTGAGAAAAAGAGGACACAGAACAGGAAAAGTTTCTACCTTTTCCTTTGCTCCTGGGCAGCCTGTTTATCATATTTCTAGGGGGGAAAAAAAGAGAGAGAGAGATTTCCCAGGGCAGCCAAGAGAAGAGAGTTCAGTAAAACCCGGGCCTCCAGGTGCTTTTCACCAAAGCGTCTATGGAATTTTTGACCCTTTAACTGCTACAACAACAACAAAAAGGTTTTTGTGCCTTCTCATTTATGAAGTATATCAAAGTGAGACAAACAGAATGAATTCAAGACCATACATTTAACAATCACACTTGCTTGCTCTGAGAAACCTCTAGGAATTCATGCCCAAGTTACTATTTTATCTGTAACTATAACTTTGTTTTCACTGGAAGGGGAAGTTTCTCCAGGGGAGGGTAATTTAATTTTGCCAGTAACCAGACACATTCTGTTTAGATTTGGAGCCCTTTTAAAATAGGAGCTTTCCATCAACCGCCAGCCCCAAGCATGTTTGGATTATGGGCTCTTCCCGAAAGGGGCCCTCTGCCTATGGACGACATGGTGACTGGAGGGGACAACTTGCCTTCTCAGTGGCAGCTTCCTAGAGAGAAATATTATCAATATCTATGTGTTAATGAGCAGGAAATGGCCTGGCCACAGCTCCCCTGGCCACGTGGCCTCTCCTTGCCCCCAGCCTGCCTGCGGCTGCCTTCCCAGTGAGCGCTGGGGACATGCTGAAGGGAGAGAAGAATTCCGGCAACAGTGAAAACAACTTTCCACTCCATCACAAGAAGCCAAACACAGAAACCATATTCAAAGAGTTCTTTGTCCACAAGATAACGTTTGAATCGGAAACTCGTTTAGCCAGATTCTCTTGTTACAATTTACTGCTTCATCAGGTGGGGGCAGGGACAGGCACAATCCATCCTTTAAATAATGGGACGATTCCCACAGGAAGGTCGGCAACTCCCAAGGTGTATTTAAAAAACCCTCATCTGCTCGAACTTCAGCCTCCAGCCTTGAAAATGTGCCTCTGACTGCTGGAGGGATTTGTGCACAAATAACCACAAGTAAGAGCGTGTGACTTTCAAGTTGGAAAGGAAAAGGTAGCCAAGAGCAAGCATATTCAGGAGACCTTCCCTCCCAGGGATTGATTAGAGGTGGGAGCAGAGATGGAAGGGATGGAGAGAAGGGAAAGGATGGACAGACATCTCCCTGTAGTACATTCCTGGGAGAACAATCGCCTTTGTTCAAAGCAGGCTGAGAGAGCAGCTTGGGAAGCTCCGGATCTGGGCTCAGGGCAGGTTAGGGCCTGTTTGTACGCGTGAGGTCTCCTGGTGACCAAGAGCCCAGGTGGGTGGGCCTGGAATGCTGATACTAGGGCAAGGCCGAGGGGGGTGTTTTGGCCCATTACCTGTCCACTTCCATCCAGAGTTCTGACTTCTTCAGCTTCTGAAGCTCCCTCCAGCATTCCTGGTGGGGGATGGAGGAAAGCACTGATTTCTTGCCTCTCTGGGGAGAGCCACGTTGGCTGTGGGGGACTGACTGGGATTCTGACTACCCAGTGTGGGGCTCAGGTTCTGGCTGGGCTACAACGACCTGGGGAGTTCGAACGAAATAAACCAAATTCCTGGGCTCCTGAAGACCATATGAATCTCCATGGGAATTAGGCTTGGGAATTTGTGTTTTCCAAAACTTCCCAGATGTTTCTCAAGCTACTGGTTAAGTACCTTCTAGGGTGATTCTAGTGTTTGTTTTGTTTTAAACCTACTAATGTGTGTGAACCAGTTGGGAATCCCAAATCCAGAAACTGGCCAGACTTCTAAGGGGCCTGAGTGGACCCCGGGGCAGACTCCTCCAGCTAACAGCTTCCCCAAGATGGGTTTAGGGAGACCCACCCATCCACCAGGAGCCCTTCAGACTCTGGGCTCCCAGAACAGGGGCTTCTCGTGTCATCAGGCTGATGTTTTCAAGACCCGATGTTCTGGAAGAGTCAGGCATGGCTGATCGCAGCTGAGGCCAGCTACTGGCAGGCAGGGGAGAGCGGAACTAAGAAACCACTAACGTGCCTCTCAGTCTAGGGTGTTCGGCGCAGCACGGCCCCTCTAGCCTCCATTTCATGCCTCATACAACTTCCTGGCCAAGCTCTTAGCTAAGCGCTATCTCATGTGCCTAAAGTGGATCTTTTGGTTTATATGTGTTCTTGCAAAATGTATATTGTCTTGTTCATTGATTCATTCAACAAGTATTCAGTAACTGCTATGTACCAGGCATTTGGGGATGCATTAGCAAATAAACCATCCCCTGATTCACTGCCCTTGTGGAATGTATATGCTAACGGGAGGAAAGACAATAATTTATAAGCATAAAAATTAGAGAATTATCAGTATGGTAGAAGATGGTAAGTGCTAAGGAAAAAATAATCCAGAGAAAGGGAATCAGAAGTGCTGAGTGGAAGGGGTTGGGCAAGTTGCAGTGTTAACTTTTCGGAGAACCTGTATTTTATTTATATTAATAGTATGGCTACATATCTCATTTGACTTTTGGATTTGTTTGGATGGTTTTTGCTTAGCACCAAGTTTTTAAGTGCTGCATAATATTCCATGGTGTGTGTTTACCACTGTTACTTATTCACTTTCACATATGGACACGCAAGTTGCTTCCAATTTCCCATCACATGAATAATGCTGCAGTTGGCATTATGGGTTAGAAAATGCATTAGGGGTTTATTCCTAGGAGTAGAATTGCTGTGTTATAAGGTCTGCCTGTAATTTACCAAATATGCCAGATTGCTCCCCAGATGACTGCAACAACCCACACTCCCATCAGCATGGACAAGCATTTCTAAATCCCCATACCCCTGCCAACACTTGGCATTATCCAGCTCCCTGGATTTTTTGGCAGAGTGTTCTGGCTGCTGCTATCAGCATTCTTGCTGAAATAACATTCTGCCATTATTATCTATGGCCCTGTCCTTCCCTGGCTCTCCTTAGTTCTCATCTTCACTTCACACACCCTTGATTTCCTTCGAGCCACAAGCACTTCTTGTCTGCATTGCTGGGTTATGTGTTTTTCTAACCTCAAGCTTCATTCCAATTGGACTTCATATCCTGAGATCAGAAATCCCACCTCTTTTTGGCAAGACAGTATCCCAAAGACTGTCCTTCTCTTACCTGGCATAATCGTTTTGCTTCTACACTATTGTCAGGATGTGTGACCCCGCTTAGGGCCTGCAGTGGTTTCCTGTGTTCTGTCTCATCAAATCTAAAGTCTCCCACCTGGCTTCATGGCCGCCAACCACCCTATCCTTGCTCTTCCATCCCACTGGGTCTTTGCACACATTCTTCCCTCAGCCAGAATGAGCCCCTCTCCTACTTTTCTTGGCTCACGATGGCTTGTTTCTGGATCTCAGCCAGAGTCATGTTCTCCTTTCCCTGGGTCTCAGTGAGGTGTCCCACATGTGTTCCCACAGGGCCCTGAGCTTTCCCTATTGTGACACTTTTCCATTCTCTTTGTTATGGACACCACTAGGTTCAAGTCTTTGCAAGAGGGACTGTAACCTCGTTCACTGCTCTAGCTTCAGCACCTACAGTTGTGTATGGCACATGGTAGGGGTTCGATCAATATTCATTGACTGAACAAAGGAATGAACAAGAGAGCGAGTGAAGGCTTTCCACCTCTCACCCACACGATTGTTGCCAGCAACAGGTCTTCATGCCTCACTTGAAACACTTCTCTCCTCTACCTTGTCATCTTGTTCCCCTTGTTTTCGAAATTTAATTCAAAACCCAGCAATTCCACAAATCTTACCCACAACCCCAACCTGATCACGATTCTTCCTTTGTTTGGAATCCTATATTCTTTATAACACCTTTTCACCGGATTTAGTGTTTGCTAATGCCACACAGGCCCACATTATAAGAGGAAGCACTCTCTAACGGGGCCCTCCTGTCCTTGCCTGTCCACTGCCAAATTCTGTGCTGGAGGACCTCCCTGCAGTCCACCTTCCCAAATGTCGCAACATGTGTGACTGCAATTTGTGACAGTTGTTGCCTTTGGCTCTCCATATTCACGTATCCATTTAAGCCCACTTCTGGTTATAATCCCCAAGTTGCCTTTGGGCGAGCCACCACTCCTTCACCTTCAGTCCAGGTTTGGAGGTGGGAGTTGGGGAGGGACCTTGGGGAGGGACCTAACCATCTGGGCATAGACCCAGCCACAGCCAAGGAGACATCATGAGGCTTTTGCTGGAAAGTGAGTGTGTGGGGGTAGGGGGCAGAGAACCCTTTTTCTTGCTGGATTTAACCTGAGGTGATAATGTGTTAGGTCTAGAGATTTAAGCAGCCACATTGTCACCGTGGGGGAAGTGCCTATCTGAGAAAGAAGCAAATCCCACAGAAGCTGACCCAAGAAGGGGGGGAGAGAGAAACTGGTCCTTTTCTCGAGCTGTACCTGAAGTTAGCCTTACTCCTAAAATTTTTAGGACATAAGCCAAAGTTATTTGGAGATGATGGTATTTCATTATCTGGTATTTATATTTGATGTTTAATTTTAAATAAGTGACAGAGATTGTGGTGGAAACAGTACTGGTTTTTTGAAAAAACTCATCCATTAGCTACTTGTGTGATCATGGTAAAACCATTACACCTCCCTGGGTGTCCCGCTCTTCATCTGGGCAGCGAGGGAGCTGGCCGAGGTCAGGGCTGCTACGGAACAGTATGCGTCAGCCCAGGGGTCTGCTGCCTTCTGGCCTGACATTCCAGTGGTCAGATATCCTGGACCAGATAATCTCAACATTCTTACATATCTGTCATTCTATGATCCCAGGCAGGGAAAACGTGATCTTTTTATAATCCCTGATACTCTCTTCCAAGCATACCTTGTATAAAGTGCAAGATGAAGCATGTTATATTAAAACCAACAAACAGCGTATTTGGGCTCCCCCCACCCCTGATTTTTTTAAGTCCTTACCCAGTTTCCTTTAGATCCATTTTGTGTCTGATGTAGGAAAAAGGGACAAAGAGGTGTAGGTCTCAGCCTGGAGTGTGACCTCAGGCATGTAATTTGTCTGTCATTATGCTGTGGGTAGAAATGAAGAAGAGGATAATTCCCAGTGACATGGGTAATTGAGTTATGAGGTTTTTGGGTTTTGTTTTATTTTTGCTTGTTTTTCCAAGATTCTGAAACCTCATGGATTTTTCCCTTCATGTGTTTAGACTTTTAAAATGTTTTCTTTAAAAAAAAAAAAACAAGTGTTTTCCCATAGTTTTTAATTGCTAGAAAAATCACACAGCCTTTGCCCCTTGATTCCCATTAATCCTTTTCATTGTTGTTTTCAAGTTTAGCAATATGTTTTTCTAGACAAGTCAAATATTTCTAGGCCCGCTTATCTTGAGGTAGCATGCCGAATGAGCACACCAGTAATGGAATGTCTAAAGAATGAATCTGTGTGGTCCTAACCTCCTGGGCACGGCCTGTGAGGAACATGGTCAGGGAGAGTTTGATTTGGGTCTATAACTGAGCTCTACTTACTGCCATAGTTAACCTAATAGCCCATGATCAAAGAAATAAGTACAATTAAGAAAGTGGGTATATAAATAAAAAGCCACCAGAGAAGTTTCTCTCAGCTCAAAGAGACCTAGTTGACCTATTTGTTGAGAGATTTTTTTAAAGTAGTTTTAATTCATTCATTCCAATCTCTTGGTAAATCCTGTTGGCTCTACCTTAAGAGTACATCCAATGTATAACATAACCACGTCTTACCCTCCACTGCTCCACCGCAGCCCAAGGCACCATCGTTTCTCATCTGGACTCTGCCGTGACTGCCCATCTTCCATCCTGACTTCTCTGCAGTGGCTTCTCTAGAGCATAGCCACACAGTACATCCCTGCCCAAACCCCTCCATGGTTCCCCACTGCACTGGGTATAAGACCCCAAAGCCTTACCGGGACCTTCAAAACCCAGCCTGTGCTGGCCCCTGGCAGCCTCTCCAAGGTCACCTCCTCTTACTCTTTACTCCTTCCCTTTGCTCCAGCCACAGCCTCCTTGTTGTTCTTCAGAAATGCCAAGTGCATTCCTGCATTTGACCTTGCTGTTCCTCGTGCCTTGGGTGCTCTTTGTCAGATACTTTTGCAGCCTCCTCCCTCACCTCATTCAGGCCTTCACGCAAATGTTTTCAGAGTTTCCCCCATGACTGTCTAAGATTGAAGCTCCCGTTTCACTCTAGTTTACCTTGTCTAATTTATCTTCATAGCACATATTCCTATCTGACATATATTTACTGCTCTCTTATATCAGGAACTTTTTTCTGTGTAATTCACAATGGTGTCCCCCAAATCTTAGAATATTAGAATAGTGCCTGGTACATAATAGGTGCTCAGTAAATAGATGTTGAATGACTGAATTTATTTTTAAAATAACTATTTATTGCATACACACTAACATGCTGGACATTTGTCTTGGGTTTTTAATGTATATAACCAGACATTGTTTTTTTAGATTGTAAAAGAAAGAAACTCTCTGAAATCACATGTAGTGAAAGATGCCAAAATCTGTTTAAAAAAATATTAAAGAGCTGTAGTCCCAGGTCTGTGCAGGAAAGTGGCCTTATCTAATAGCTTAAGTGGTGGTTAAGAATATCTTGGGACCTGTTAGTCTTAACCCTGGGGATTGTCTGCTCAGCCCATTGATTACAGCTCATCTGTGCTCGAGGTCACAGGTTCCTGCCCTGAGTGAATCTGTCAGTGTTGTTTTTGCCACAACTCCAGGCCTGTGGCACTCATACTGGTCAGCCTCCCCTGGCTAAACGTGACTGTGACCTCCAAAGAGACCCCTTGAGGAGAGATGTGTAGGGTTGTACACAACCATTACTGGGCCTGGGAACCAAGTATGAAGTCATTTCAAAGCTAGCTGCTGTGTCTGAAGACCACGCAGTCATGGTGAAGGAGTGTGGGTGTATAGAGATGGGGTGCTGGGTGATGGCCTCTTGGTGGCAGAGTTTGGTCTGAGACACCCCCTGGGCCCCAGAGATGGGACCTGGTAAAGGAAGATTACCTGACTTACTTTTACCAAATCCATATAAAAGTCAGCAGATGCCCAGGCAAATCTAGGCACAAACCATAATTTTTTCTCCCTCAGTTATCAAAAGAAAGCATCTTTAAAATATCCCTGAAATCCTCAAGTAGGGTTTTATCTTTATTGCCCAAATGCTTGCCTAGGTATTTCATGGGCTTCTCCATCATCCCAAAGAGCAGAAGAGGCACATCTCCCTTTTCACAGGTGGAAGCAGACAGGTCACATGACTCACTCACTCATCCCTGCTCGGCAGACCCTGGCCGCCCTCACACCCACAGAAATGCTTTGTTGGAGAAGCAGTGCCTGTAAATCCTCAGACCCCCATGGTAACCCACTTTCCCTGCCCTTGGCCAGTGAAGGAAATAGGGATTCCCTAGATGCAAGAAGGTGCGAAGGGCCTCCAGAGCCCTTTGTCTTTAGAGAGAAGATTCTGCCTCATGTAGGAGGAAGAAGGGAATTGATGAGGAGCTCCGACTACTTGGGGCTGACTAACTGGTCACTCAGGTTGTTAATGAGGACTCAGCATTTCCCTGGCATTTCATACCTGGCTTCCAGGGGGCCCACGGCAATCAACATTTTTTACATGCAGTTCATTTGCCAGCTCTTGCAGAGAACAAGTTGTTCTGTGAGGTTAAGGAAAAATATCAGTTCCTCTCAGTTGGGTCAGGCCCAATGAAATGGTAACTGAGGCCTCCTCTATCTGAATCCCAAGGACTCACACCAGGCGCTCATCAGTCATGACAACAGATCGGACTAGAGTCGATAAATAGAAAAAAAATTTATCCTATAAAATTCAGGTGTGCGTGACCCTAGGTCATGTTGTTGTACCTGGTTGTATGTATTAAAAGTTCTGGGCTTCTCCCAAAGCTGGCCACCCACTGGACACAGCCTCACTTTTACCCTGGAGGAAACCGAGGCAACGAGTTGCGGAGGCCTCCCTTGAAGGTTGTGCCAAGGCAGTCGGTTGGTGGCCAAGTTCCCTTTCTTGAAGCACAATATGACTCTCCCTCCTGGTATGTTTACGACAGCTCGACAGCTCAGAAGGTAATCTCACATGTCAGCATGAGCTTTCTGGAATACGTGCATCTCATATTCTGGGAAGAGCAGGCAGCGGGGGTGAAGGTGAGACAGGAAATCTTTCTGGAGGCTCTGAAGCCATTCCGGTTTTGGAGAGTCCCCAGCAACTCCCACAGAGTCGAGCCTTTGAAATTGCCTTGTGGAGACTGGACTGAGAGCGGGGCTGCCTCTGCCTGCACTTGCCCTGCTTCCTTTCTGGGGGACCCCAGGAGAGGAACCAGGCGGTGCCCCAGGGAGGAGGTGGGGAAAATGAACTGATTGAGGGACGTGGGCACGAGCTGGCATGCCGCCACCACGATGCCTGTCAGCAGGCTGCATGCAGGGTGGCTTTTCTTCTGGGTTTGCTTACAGAGCCAGGGAGGCGGGGTGCCAGGGAGAGTATTTCTTCTGTTTGGGAAAGCTGTGTCCATCTGGCCGGCCCTGCAGCCTGTGGCTCCTTGACAGAGCAGCTTTCCTGTCACTGGGCACAGACCCCACAGGCTGGGTCTCTGTTGTGACTAATAGGCGGCGCTGGCCCTGGAAGATGCGACCAGTGAGGGGCCTACAGAGGAGTGTGTGGGGCTGGACTGACGGAGCTGCCACGTGGTCCATCCCACAGGTAGCCGCTGAGGGTCGCCCCTACCGGCATGTGGGCTTGGCCTGTGGACATAGTCTCGGGTAGAACTGTTGAAGATGGCAGTCCTGTAATCTCAGGCCTGAAAGGGTCAGTCTGGCAGGTCATCCTGGGCAGCTCCTTAATTGTTTGCAGATGAGGAAACTGAGACTTAGGGATCTGAAATTGCTTGCCCAAGGTCACACAGAAAACCCAGGTTCAAGGCTTGGCTCCACCATATGTTGTGTGGCCTTGAGCCAATTACTCAACCTTGCTGGGCCTGTTTCCTCACCAGCAAAGGGGTGGGGGGTCTGGTGGTTAAGAATACAACCTAATTCACAAGGCCAATGTGGGAGTTAAATGAAATAATCCAAGTGAAGGGCTCGTCCTGGGGTCTCTGCTCATGTCCCCCTCAGAATCTGTACTATCATGGTTTTATTTTTGCGGTGCACCAACGGCAGCATCCATGACAATGACGTTAAGACTTTGGAAGCCAGGACTACGCAGCCCACATTCTACACAGGACTGTTCACCAAGCACCTTCCAAGTCACTGCTGCCTTCTGCCCTCCCTGTTCTCCTGAGAGGCAGAGAATGCAAATCTCCTTTCTTCCACTTTCCTGATGAGAAAATTTCAAAGACAGGCCTCAAAACTGAGTCCTGTATTTCCCAGCTCCCTCTGCTCGTTCTGCCTCTGCCTTCTGCCAATGAGAATATTCCTGTTCAAAGAATATTCCAGTTATGCTGGGACTGGCTATGGGAGAGAGGGGAGAACCTCCCCCACAAATGGATGGAAATCATCTCAGGCTCGTTACACTTTCTGTTTCTCTTGAGTTCATCCTGAGGTCCTGGAAGCGAGGGTCTGGGCTTCCGGTTTGGCCGCAGAGGGATGTGTCTGAAGGAATGATAGAAAGCAATCCCAGCTCCAGGGTGGCGGCCAGTGGCAACTTTAACAACAAATAAAGAATTACTGTCAATTGTGTTACAGTGGCTGAGGGGATTTATGGATGTTTTCTGAGAAAATCTATGGACACAGACCCAAACTGAACAGAGCTCAGAGGAAACACAGTGGCCATTGTCAAGCGGAAAGAATGAGTTTAATGTATACAGGGTGGGGATGGGGGTGGCGGGGAGGAAACAGAAGGAAAGGGGGTGAGCCCTGTCGAATACTCTATTTGAGCCCTGAGCCCTGAATTTCTGAAGGTGGTGTCAGGAGGATCATTTCTTTAGTACATTCCTCCCTCTAAACCCACCTTGCGTGAGACTCTGCAGCAGACACAGAAAATTGCTCACCAAGAGTGATCAGTGACGCCCCTGCCACTGGGAAACTGAGGCTGCCGCTAACTCACTCCGTCCCCACCCCCCAAAGGCAAACCGCTCTAGAGGAAGAACCTGAAACCAGATCTGAGTCTGAGTGAGCAGAGGTCTTCCAGGCAGAGGGGTCAGAGGGCATGGCCAGGGGAGGGGCCAGCTTTGTTTCCAGTCTGTGCTGGTGAAAGTCAAACCTTTATGGAACCTTTTCTAGCTGCATTTTGGGCTATTTAGCTTCAAAAACAAAAGATTTATTTTTCCCCTTTCTCCTTTTGGGTTTTGTCCTGCCCTGACAGTGGAGACATATGCAGGTCTGGAGGCTGTGAAGACCCGGCCAGGCTCTCCCCCCTCCGAACGAAAGGAAAAGATATGATCTTAATTAAAAAAGAAGCCCACAGTGGAGGGCTAGCATGAACATTCCCAGCACCCACCAGTGCTTCTCTGATCTTTTCCATAGAGAAAGGGACAAGAGTGCTGTCCTGGGGTGTGCCTTTCATAACACACTGTTTGCACGAGGTGCTACATTTTATGAAGCATTTCCACATGCTACAGTATCCCATGTAATCCACTCTGTGAGATGGGGCTTATGGTCCCCTTTTACAGAGGAGAAAACTGAGGCTTGTAAGTAAGTTCACCAAGGTCAGAGAGAGAGAGATTGAAGAGGCAAAACTAGTACTCCAGCCCAAGTTTCTGCCTCCAAACACAGGGGCCTTCCCAACAAATATACTAAGTAATGTGATTTAGCTTCTCTAGTCTCATTTTCCAAATCTGTAGAAGGAGGCTATTCTCAAGGTTCCATTTTGACCTTCTAAATTGTTCTCTCACTTGGGTCCTTCACAAGAAAAAGTCAACCAAAGGGGTGTGAGGAGTGTGTCAATACTATGGGAAGAAATCAAGTCGTGTGTCTGAGTAGCTTCCGGGGTTTTACATCACGTTGCCAGCATGGTGACAAAGATGGATTTTGTTCTCAAATGCCAATCAGAATGGTTATAAAATGTACCCGGAATATCTGCATAGGCGCCCTCTGGCATTTTGAGTGTAGAAGCTGCTGCTGGCATTATCAGATGTCTACAAGTATGTGATCTGGGTCAAAAAATATAGTCCTGTTTTAACACCATGATATAGCTGGTTGAACTGTGACTGTGAAGTATATTCTTGGGCTTCTGTGTATCGCCTGTACTGTAGAGAGTGCACTCATATCAGGGATTTGAGACAGGAATTTGTAATTAGGTCCTTTGTGAGCAGTGGGTGACTTAGGTTGTAGTAAAGCCGAGGCTCAGAGCATCTTATTTTTTAGTCCTTAGAGAAAGTGTTCTGGTGACTTTTTGGCGGCCACCAGGATATGTGTTTAGGGTCTTGGTCCAGCCATGGTTCTGCTGGCTATTGTGGATGTAGTAAAGGGATTGGCCTGCAGCCATGAAAAAGTACTTCACTAAGGAGCAGGTGTGGGTGGAGAGCAACCCGGCAGTGAGGTCCTCTGGTCCGAGTCTAAAAGCCTGAATGCCCTGTTTGGTAGAACTTTGCCATTGAGCTCTACCTGTCCCTTTCTCATGCCTTTGGTTTCTTGGGCACCTGAAATTCATGGGCAAGAGAGACCAGAAGGCATCAGGGAACCAACCCTGCTTGACAGTTACGTCACTTCTCCAGATTCAAAACTGCTGGGGGTGTAACATTATTGGAGAGGATGCCAGAGATGAGCACTGTGGGAAAGTTTGTTTTTGCTCCTGCGTTCCCCTGCCACTTCTACAATAACAACGATGAGGTAAAGGATAGTGGAGGTGGTACAAAGGTTAGCAGTTTGGGCTCAGGAGTTAGACACCCTGGGGCCAAATCCCAGCTCTTCCCTGCTGGGATCTTGGCAAGTTGTTTTAATTCAGTGCTCCTGTTTCTTTATCTATAAAATGAGGATAATAGTAGTTCCTACCACATAGGCTGTTGAAGGGATTCAGCTAAGTGAACTTGGCACAGACTGAGTCCCCAGTTCGTGTTAGGTACTATTACTGAGTTCCCACTTTGGCTCTGGCATAGGTGAGAGCTTCCCTTCCCTACAACACCTGTCAGAACTGCATAACCCTCTCTGGCTGTAGAATATTAGGGAGTGGCCCATCCTTTGTTTTTGTTTTGTTTTGTTTTCCAGAAATGTGGGATAGTTTAGCAAATCTCAAAATAGTGCAGACAGACACACAAGCTCCTGCATTTCCTCCTGTTGCTGGAGGAAGAGAGGATGTGTACACCCCGCCTGGCCCAACCCTCTTTGGGTTCCTCGCCAGAATCTGAAGCTCTAAGCAAAGCCGCCAGGTGCGCACACCGGACTGCTTCACTGCTTCACTTTGACAAGCTGGCTCTATGCAGGCCACCAGGTGGAAGAACTCTCCGATCCTCAGGGAAGCCCAACTCCTGTCGACACTGCACCGAACAGGCGGGACAGGAAGCAGGCACTGGTGTCCCACATCTCCCAGAGCACTGGTCTGAAGGGGGCCCAGAAACCAGTCAGAACAAAATTGGAAGGAAGAGTTTGATCCTTTCACCAGACTCTCGAGGAGGTCTGGGACCCTAAAAATGGAAAGAGCCACTGTCAGAAAGATGGGACAGCTGTAGCTGGGAGCAAGAACCTGGTTGGAATGTCTCCACACAGGATGGCCATTAGTTAGTGAATTGGGGGTCCTGCCCAGGGCTCAGCTGTGAGGGATGGTCATGTGTGAGAATATAAGGGGGCTCTTCGATCACGTGAGAAACAACCACATTGTTTTCTGCTGGCGGGCAGGTGGGACAATAAAGTAAGGGTTCTGCTGTTTAAATCAGTGGTTTGGGTTGATAATATAATGCTAATTAATACATTTGCTGAAGACTGCACCCTTTGAGGACCCAAGGTGGAGACCATGACAGATGTAAGCTTCTGAAGACACTGCGGAAACTTACTGAGAGGACAAAGGGTAATGGTTTCCTTCTCGGGGGGAGATTCCCTCAGTCAGCGGTTCGCCTCGAGCCTCCCCACCACCCCTTTCTTTTCCTTTACCTGCCCCATTCTCAGCCACAGTAAGAACCGTGCACAATGACAACACAACAATTTCCACCTGTAGGAAAGGTCTTCATACCAGGCACCTGTGTTGAATGTGTCACATGTAGGCATTATTACTATTTTGCAGACAAGGGAACAAGCTCAGAGAGATGAGTTCCCTCGCCAAGTTCCACCGCTAGTACACAGATAAGCTGAGATTCACACGGTCCCTCTGACTCCAGTGTCCGTGTACGGTCCTGCCACCTTCTTTCGCCTTCCACTGCAGTCCTACATTCCAGACTGGACTTAAGAGGGCGTCCCTGTCAGGGTCTGTCCTAGAGAAAAAGGCAAAGAGGCTGGAATAGAGAACAGAACAGCTTTGTCAGTGTCTGTGTGTGTTGGGGTGTTGTGTAGTGTAGGGGGGTTGCATGTGTGTTGAGGTACTGTGTGTGTTGATGTACTGTGTAGTAATGGGGTGTTTTGTATGTGTTGTGGTGTTGACTAGTGTTGGGGTATGTTGTATTTGTGTTGCAGCGCTACGTGTGTTGCTGTTTTGTGTAGTGGTGAAGGTATTTTGTGTGTGTGTTGTGTAGTGTGGTGTTGTGTAATGTGGTGTTGTATTTGTTGGGGTGTCGTGGCATTGTGTGTGTTGGGGATGGTGTGTGTGTGGGGGAGTTATGTAGGGTTGGAAGTGTTATGTGTGTGTTGGGGGGGTTGTGAGGGTGTGTGCTGGGGTTGTGTGTGACAGGAGGAGAGCAAGGCTGTCTCATGCTTGGTTGGTCACTCTTTGGCTGAGGACTTCACTCCTGCTGCCAAAGTCCCAACTGTTGCTGCTCCCTGCTGCTGCACCTCCCCACTAGTGAAGGAGGTGAAGCAGCTGGCCCTCCATCTTTCTCCTCTCTGACCTTGATGGGGGCCTGGGACTGGCTGCCAGCTTAGTGCCAGGATCAAGAGGATGGGCTCGAAGTGAGGGCTTAGGGTTAAGCAAGCATCTTGGTATGGGCTGAGGGATTTATAAAGGCTTTGTACTTGGGGCCACACTCTGTGTGTGTCTCTATATGAAGAAATGGAGAGTTTGTCCAACCCTTGCTTTGTACAGCCCATAGGAGAGACGTCTATTATCAAATATTACTGCAATGATAATAATAAAAAATAGCTAGTACTTGTAATGCATCAGACACTATTTTAATTGCTATACATAGATTATCCAATTTAATCCTTGCAACAATGCTAAGAGGTAGCTACTTATATTATCCTCACTTTATAAACAAGGAGCCTGAGACACAGAGATGTTCAGAAACCTACTCCAGCTAGCACAGGGGGAAAGGGCACCTGCCTGTAACCGCTAGGTCGCCTGGCTCCGTCACACCAGGCATAGGGACTCCTGTCCCGAGAAATGCAGCTGCACCCCCAACTTTTACAGGTCCTGAGGCCCCTGAGGCTGGTGAGTTTCCATTACAGTGTTGACCAATCCAGTTCTAAGCCTGCTGGTCTCTGGTGTTTGTGACAAGAGCCTTTTCTATCGAAAGGCTAAGGGGGTCTGGCCGGGTATCTCAGTTGGTTAGAGTGTTATGCTGATACACTGAGGCTGCGGGTTCGATCTCTGGTCAGGGGACATACAAAAATCAACCGATGAATGCATGAATAAGTGGAACAGCAAATTGATGTTTTCCTTTCTCCCCCACCCCTTCTTCTTCTCTCTATCAAATGAATAAATAAAAAAATAAAATTAAAAAAAAAGAGACTAAGGGAAGACGGTCCAGTAAAGCCCCAGATAAAAAACAAAGAAGGTAAAAAGTGGCATCTTTCCTTGCTGGCTTGCGAAGAGTCATCTTTCTCCCCAGGAAGCAGTTTCTTTGCATCCTACATATTGAAAGAAAAGACTTATGTCATTAAAAATAATATTTTTTTTAAAAAAGAAAAGCTATCTTTGTCTCTTTGTGCATCTCCACACCTCCTTAGATGTCTTTGCAGAAAGCCTCAGTTAAACGAGCACATTCCTAGAGTCAGGGACAAATGCAACAGTAAATGGACTGGATACTTGGTCATTGGGCAGTTCTCTGCGGGGGGGAATAACTCAGAACAAGGCCTGTGAGGAGCTCAGAGATGCAAAGAAGGAGAATGTCAGAAGGTAAAGGGATTCTTAGTCAGGGGTAGCAAGGAAGGAATGAAGGAAATGTATCTAATGAAATACCAGCCTGTAAAGAGCAGGAAAAAACAAACCAACATTTTTAACTGCTGAGGAATTCACACTGAGCTCAAACAAGACAATGGATTTATTTACAGGTGGCCCATGGTACATGTTGGGGCTGGGTAGTGGAGTGTGCATTTGGCTCCAAGAATTTTCCTTGACTAGAAAGTGGATTTCTTGGCAGAAATGGAATCTGGCTTAAGGACAGAAGAAATTCCCCAAGACACACACAAAAGTCTGTTGCTTTTGGAAAGTCAAGAGGAGCTGTCACTGTATTTGTCTCAAGACCAGATCCATAAGGACGCCTCCCCTTTATGCCGGTCCATGCTCTTGGACTCTGTGCTACTTCCTCAGGGAGACAGGAGGCAGGAGAAACCTGAGGGAGGCTGCGAGGAAGCCCAAACATCTCAGTCTAACCCCATACGCAGTCTGAGGCCATTACTGATCTATTTAAGGCAAAGGAAGTAGACTCAGAAACAGATGCATAAGAAAATAAAGACAAAATCTGCCAAAGAGAAAACTCAGAAGACCTGGCCACACAATAAACTAGATTTGCAATAGGACTGGGGGATGAGTGCCAAACTTATTTTGTTGTGGTCTGAAAGCTTTTCTCCTGCTCTCCTCTAACCCCTACCTCAACCCTCTCCAACCAAGACCTGGCTGGGGGGCCATCTTTATGGTCCTTCTGGCACAGCCTGGACCCTAGCCTGCCTCTCAGTGTATTCTTATCACCCTAGGATTGGGCTAGAGCCAGGCGAGTCTTACAGAATACCAAGAATTTGAAGAAGAAGAAAAAAGGAAATCTTTGAAATTTGTCTTCATGAGCCCAACATTCCCCCCTTGTATTGCACCCAATTTCTGAGAGCCAGGGAGCTTTCAGATTTAGGGAGCTACATGTGGTCCAGGCCCTCTCATGCTTCAGATAAGTACCCCATTAGTTCATGTTCCCAAGTCTGGGGCCTGGTGGCCAGTACTCCCAGTCTCCTCCCAACGCCTGCCTCTCTCTTTGGGTGACTACTCAGTGCGGGGGCAGGGTGGGCACAGATTGTGTTCCCTCTGTCACAGAGCCACAAACTCATGGAGCTTTGAGGGACCCTAGACAGGATCCAGATGCTTGAGGCTTGAGATAACAAACTTCAGAGTAAAGTTGAAAAGTGAGGTTTCTTGATCCCCCTGACCACCACCCCCATATCACCTCTCAGATACCATCTCTTGCCACTTTCAATGTTCCTCATTCTGCTCCAGCCACACTGACCTCCTAGCTGCTTCTTGAACACACCAACCTGCTTTCAGTGCTGGGGCCTTTGCACTAGCTGTTCCCTTTTGCCTGGAACTCTCTTCCAAAAGTATCATGTAGCTAACTCCCTCATCTCCTTTAAGTCTGTTCAAATGTTACTTCCTCAATGAGTTTTACCCTGACTACCCCATCTAAAAATTTCACCCCCCTCTTCCTGCCCTCTCAGGATATAGGGAATCTTAGTTTTTTTTTCACTGTCTCAGACACTTTTTGTTCACTGTCTCAAGCACCTAGAACAATTCTGGCACATACTAAGCCCTCGGTACTTTCATTTGGAATGTACAAGCTTTACTAGACATGCTTCTTGATGGAAGAACAGAAGGAACTCATAATTAGTGTATGGGGACTCTGAGATTACATTGTTAATAAATGCCAGAGGCAGCATTTGAACCCAGAGCAGCTAAAATCCTGACTCTCTGCCACCTATTAGCTCTGTGACTTTGGACAACTTACTTAACCTTGCTGAGTCTCCATTTTCTCACTTGTAAAAGGAGGATTTACAACCCTCCTTAAAGTTAATTGTTGGAATTAGGGTTACATCACCCCATCAACCTGGTCTTGTAGTTCAGGTCTCAGTGCAAATGCCATCTCTTAAGAAAACCTTTCCAGACTACTCAGTCTAGAATAGCCCCTAAGAGTGTCTGGCATTTAGGAGGCACTCAATAAATATTTGTCTAACAAAAGACAGCCTCGTTTAAAGCCAATCACTGACCCATAGCATAAAGTCAAAATTATTTTTCAAGGTTTATGGGGTTCCATCTAGGTTCACCTCCTTCTCTGCCACCTCCGGGCCTCCCTCAGCCTGGAAAACCCTGCACCCTCCCCACCCCTGACCTTCACACCATACAGGTCTGTCTCCATCAGAGGCGAGCACACTGCTGCCTGTGGGCCATGAACTAAGAATGATTTTCATATTTTTAAATGGTAGACAAAAATCAAAACAGGAATAATATTTTGTGACCCTGAACATTTGATGGAATTCAAACGTCAGTGTCCATAAATAAAGTCCTGTTGGAACACAGCCACTCTCATTCCTGCCCAGACAGCCTGCGGCTGCTTTTGCACGACTACCAGCAGAACTGAGAGTTACCACAGACAGCGTAAATCCCGCAAAGCCGAGAACATTTACTCCTGAGCTTTCTCACTATTGTGGGGCTATTGTAGGGACCTTTAGAGAAAAAAGTTCGCTGACCCCTGATATTTCCTACTTTCCCTTTAGGTCACACCTGAAACCATGCTTCCTGGGAAGCCTTTGTAACCTGGGGGATAGAACCCTCCCAGACGTGGCCCCAATTTTCTATGTACCTCCTCCAGGGCAGAGCAGGTCCATGTTGCTCTTCGCTGCATCCCCAATGTCTAGAACCATGCCTGGAACATGATAGGTGATCAATCAATCAATAAGTATGTGTTGCATGAATGAATGGCATTGAAGTTTCTTCCTTTCCTGTTGAAGCAGGAACTGTGTTCAAATGTGCAGCCCAGAGGCCAGGATCAAGGAGGCCTGGAGTCCTAGAAGTGAGTTGCTCTCCTCCCCCAGCCACAGGGTTTGGGAGCTGCAGGGACCTTTAGGATTTGGGTTCGGGAAGTGGGGTGTCTGCAGGGATGAGGGGGGCTCAGAGTTGGGAAGAAACATGGCAAAATATTGTAAACTCCTGGTAAAGAGATAGCATCTGTAACGCTTTGCCTGGACATTCACTCGAGAGGGTGTTTGGAGGTTTTTGTAGTACCTTGTCGTTTATTCACACTCTTAATTACTTTAGACCCAAGCCTAAAACAGCAACCCCAGGAGACTCACTGTCCTCAGTCTTATAAGGCATTTCACTAGGCTCATGAAAATTTCTTTCAAAACGACCCAGGGAGGATTCTCTCTGGCCCTCCTGTTTCTTCTTGCAGAGACTGTAAATGTTTTGATAAAATCAGCGAGGCCATTTACAGTCACTCAGGTGCACCCTGAGAAGTTCCATGTGAAGTCTCGGCACAGGCAGGGCTCTTGAGGCTGAGCTGGGAAAGACCAGTTTATTATCCCAAATTCAAAGGCAGCAATCAATAAAGGTAGCAAACAAAACTTTCTCTCTTTATAACAGTTTGTCTCTGACACCTATAGGTTTATCCAACTAGAGGAAACTGAAACTTTAAAAAAAATCATTCAGTTAATTCACCAAAAATTTGCAAGGATTGCAAACTTTTGTGTCTAATTCACCGAAAGTTTGCAATGATTGCGTGGGTCAGTGTCTAGGCTCTCGTGACAATGTAGAAGATCTGACAGCCAAGGATGGCCAATTTCTCCACAGTGAAGATTCATTCTTTGGGTCCAAATAACATTTCTCTTCAAGAATGGGCTTACAGGACATTTCTCAAAGGTAGCGAGATGTGCCCAGAAACACAGCAAGAAGAAAGCCAGTCCGTGCTGTAATAAAGGAAGCCACTCACTTGCCCCTGGGCCTCCATGAAACTTCAGCCTTAGTTTTGCAGACTGCCCTAGATGCTGCTCCTGAGCCCAGGCCGCGGTGTGCTGGTACTGGTTTAACAGAGGGTGGAGCTGATTTGTGGCATTTGCCAATTAACATGTTTTAAATTCTCCAGCCCTGGCTGGTTTTGAGCCATCAATGTGATATCAACCATCTCACGAAATTCCTGAAAATTTAAGTCCTCCCTTAAGCCGGTATAAGCTGGCTCTAGAGTCACATCCAAAGCACTCTGTGTGGGCACCAGGACTTAGGCTCTCAGACTACATGCTTGCCCAGGACAACTACCCCAGCTGTAATTCCGAAGGCCAGTTTCTCAAGGGCTGAACCTGCATAACAAATGTGAGGCCAAGGTGTGGTGAGCAGGCCTGAGTAGTCTCCAGTATCAGGCTCCTTGACTAGGTCTCCCAGGGTGGGCTGGATCCCCTGAATCTGCAGAGACCCCTGCTGCCCTGAATGCACTGAGGGGGTCCACTCCCAGGTCTGGTGGAAAACCTCAGGCTGGCCTGCTTTGTGCCTGATCTTTTGCTCCATGTGCATCAGAATGGGTCTGTGGCAGGTGGCCTCATGGTGGGTATGAATAGCTGTAATTGTCCCTGTTGTCAAAAGGATGAGCCAGGAAGCAGGAATGGGACTGGAGGAGGGGCTGGGGTGCGGTGCAGCCCTTGGTGAATAAGGCCTTTTCTATGGATTCCATACTGCTAAATAATGAGTTGCTTTTGCAGCCTCCTGTTTGCCCTGCTACTGCTCTGACCTTCCTGGGGGCCAAGGGAGGGTGTCACCACCTCCCCCACTTCAGGTGCTCGGCTTTTGTTTACCCAGCACTGCTCTTGGAAGGAGGCCTGATTCGGAGCAGGCTGTTAGGTGTCTGCTGGAAGAAGAAGGAAAAGCGTGTGGTGCCACACTGCCTCTGACACCTTTGTTGAGGATCTGCACTTACCTGAACTCAGTCTTCTCATCTGTAACATGGGGACCATAACGATCCCAGCCTCATAAGGCCACTTCCAGGACTGAGGGACCCATGCCCATGGCTGCCTGGTGTAGTCTCACGAAAGCAGTCAATCGAAGTGCTTTCAGTCGAAGGCACCCATGATTATTTTTCTGATGTTTGGCCAAGCCCCCAGCACAGACTAAACCTTAACTGTGTGACCCCGGGCAAGCATCTTTTCCCTCTCTCCCTCCATCCCTCCCCACCCTCTCCCTCGGTGAAATTCAGGTAATCACACTGGGCCCTCCCTGCCTCCCAGGGACGGGAGGATTAATGAGATAATGTGAGAAGCTGGCTGCTCTGCGGAAGAAAGGTGTTCTGTACAAGGAAGGTGTAATTATTATCCTGTAACTACATGAATGTTTATATTGTGCCTACCCGGCAATTCCGAGGGGCTTTGACAAGCTAGAAACCGGTTTAAGGGTTGGGGACAACAGAAAGCTTTTCTCTGCTTCCGACTCCAGGCAGCCTGGAGCTCCATGGGAGCGTGGAGCGCTCGAGTCCCCTACCGCTTCATACCCAGGATCTTGGAAGCCCCCAGGATGGCTGCTCAGAGAAGTCCAGTTGGAATGGAAGTCCAGGCACAAGCATAGCAATTATGTGGCTGGCAAAGATTTTGGTGTAGGGTTTAGCAAATGATAGTCTTATTCAAATTGTCCTGCTCTGTCCCTGACGTTTCAGCCTCCTGCTTCCTTCCAGCTGTCATCACTACCAATGCCATCTTCATCATTCCTTAGGAAGTCCCTAGTGGGCAAGGCCCTGTGCTGGTTTTGGCTGCTTTAGAGTTTAGAATTGAAAACAGCCTCTCTTGGGCTCCTCCCCAGACTCTTCCCTCCAGAAATAGCATGCCAAGCTTGGGGGGGTGGGGTTGGAGTGGAGGGGACTGGGCAAAGAAATGCATGTGAGTCACCCCCCTGGCAACTTTGTGGGGAAGGGAAGATTAGGGATGAGAGAGAAAAAGGAAAAGGGGTGGGGAAAAAATGTTCTGCACCCAATCAGAAATGAAGCTGGGGATTAGGAGTTGGTTCCTGGATTCATATGCTGGATCTGCCACTTGCCAACCTCTTGACCTTGGCAAAGTCAAGGTTACTTATCCTCTGGGTACCTCAGGGTTCTCATCTGCAAAACTGGGTGATTGTGAAGGGTCGGTGTGATGATCCAATAAAATAGCGCCTACAAGGACCAGGGTCTAGAAAGCAGTAAGTGCTCCAGACGTGTTAGTGATTAGTTAAAGCCTCCTGGCAGTCCCCACCTCTGCATCATTCCCCACCTTTGTCTGTAGTCATCCTACTCTGAGTGACTTCTTCAGTATTTAGCTTCCCTTCTCAGTGTTTCACAGTCAGGGGACTTGGAGGACGGTGCGTGGCCCTGGGGACCCTGCCCAAGAGTAAGCTCTCAGCATCTCATGGCCACCACTTCTTCCTCAATGGCCAGAGGAGCCTGTGGGGACTCTTCATAAGGGGAGGTGAGAATGCCCCTCTCCTGAAAAAGAGCCTGAGCAAAGTGACTCATCAGTGGACAGTGGAGTCCAGGCTCCCAAACCATGGTGGTTAAGATGGTGATGAAGATGATTACAACAATAGCAATAATTATATACAGCCTTTAATGTTCCAAACTGTTTTTATAGTTTCCTCATTTGTGAAATGGTAGGGTTGGGTGACATGAACTTTGAGATCCCCCTTCTTTCTTCCAGCTTTTCCATTCTGTGGTTCTATCTGGTAGAACACAAGAAAAGTTCTTAACTAGTGACACAATGGACCTCTCCCCCTTCATCCCCTATTCTCCGACTCCCCCCCCCACCCCCACCCAAAGGCTCCAGACACCTGGGGATGGGTATAGCTTCAGCATGAGCCTTGTATGAAAGGGTGAGATCCTTGGGTGCCTGTTCTGAGGAATTTTACAGGGTAGGAAGGAAGAAATCACAAATTTGGGGTTATCGCGGAGCCGTGAGGGTGGGAGAGGGTGTGTGTATGAAGCACTTATTTAAAACACTCAGTGGGAAACTCTCAGGCCACTTAACAAGAGTATTTGCATGCTGGAAAAATATGAGTCATCCAGCTTTCATGATTTGATGGAAACATACCCTCCAGACAAATGAAGTTCTTTCTCCTATTGTTCTGTGTTCACCAAACAGCCTTCTGGAAAAGAGGGGTTCTAATGTGTGTGGCCAGTGGGCCCTGCATCTCTGGTTAGCAACCTGGTAGGTTAAAGTTCCTCAGGAAGCAATTGCTTTTGGATGATTGGACCATCATCGTCATGGACACAAAGGTTGGGAAATGGGATCTTAACCCGGTGTGATGTCCTCACCATGAGGTGTAAGAAACTGGGGAAATGGCCTGACCTCCTTAGTCATCAGCAGCAGCCCTCTGTTCTCATGGCCAGTCCTGAATCTAGATGATTCATGCTGCACGGGTGGATGGCATCCTGGAGGCAGTGTCCTATGGGTCCAGAAAGACACCTGAGCCTGCAGGTACTGTTTCCACACTTGGGTGGGCTCAGCTACAGGGTTTATTATGAAGGGGGAGTGAGGTGGGTGATGGCAGAGAAGGATGGGGGAGTGGTGTAGAAAAAACCCTGGAAAGTGAGTAAATCCAGGGGTGTGACAGGCAGAATAATTACTTTCCAGTGGATCTAGGTCCTAATTCCCAGAACCCAGGAATACAGGTTACATGCCAAGAGGAAAATTAAGGTTGCTAATCAGATGACTTCAAGATAAAGTGATGATCCTGGATTATCTGCGAGCCATATTATCACAAGGGTCCCTATAAATTTAAAAAAAAAAAAGGAGGCAGGAGGGTCAGGTCAGAGTGACACAATTAGAGAAAGACCACCAGTCATTGCCAGCTTTGAGGATGAAGGAAGGGCTTGGGACCCCAGGGGTGTGGGCAGCTGAAAGAGTCCTGCCCTCCCTTAGGTTTTAGGCCAGTGAGACTGGTGTCATCCTCTGACCTACAGAACAGAAAGATAATACATTTGTGTTAGCCTTAGCCACTAAATGTGTGGTGATTTGTTGTAGTAGCAATAGGAATCTTATATAACAGGCCTGAGACAGAGTCTCAGGAGTAAAAGGAGAGACAAGTCTTGAAATTATTGTCCATGTTGCTGTGGACCCAACGGGGGTTACGGTACTGGTTCTTAACCTGCAGAGGTTGGGTTAAATGTCACTGAGTTCCAGGGCCTCTGGCCTGCAAGTGGTGGTGAGGGAAAGAGCCAGGGTGGCTGATGAGGCAGAAAAGGGTGCCACGTGGGCAGCTCTGAAGGCTGTTTGCCCACAGGGGCCCAGGGTAACTTCTCCTGTCTCTGTCCTTCCACAGGCCTCCCCAGTGCCTGCAGCAGCCCTTCTGGCACAGTCTTTCATCTTCACACCATCTTTCTTGGGCTTCACACATGTACTCTGCATCGAGGATTGTTTATCTCAGCACAGATGCCTATCCACTGCTTGTTCCCAAGTAGCCATAGGCATCTGTGGTCCTGTGGGCTAGAAGAAGACAGGAAGTCTTTTTCCATTGGTCAAGGTCAGAGGCTCAGAGGAGATTCCAGTTCTGAGCAGGGATGTGAAAAGGGACAGTGAGCCCCAGGGACACTCGGGTGGAAAATGATTTAGGATAGTAGGAGTGGTTGAGGGTTGGGTGACAGTTTGGCTCTTTCTTCTTCCATTCCTTCTCTCTTTCCCCAGATTTTTTTGTTATTACTCTGAGCGCTGGTTAGTCTGTGGGGCCAGCTGGAGCAGTGACCAGGTTTTGGGCCATTCTCAAAAGAAGGTAGGAGGCATTTGTATTAGTTTGTTGGAGTCTTCATAACACAATTTTATAGGCTGGGTAGCTTAAGCAACAGAAATTTATTTTCTGACAGTTTTGGAGACTGGAAATCTAAGATCAAGGTGTCTGCAGGTCTGGTTTCTTCTGAGGCCTCTCTCTCTGACTTGCAGATGGTTGTGTCTTCTCCTGGTGTCCTCACATGGCCTTTTCTCCATGCATGCACATCTCTGGTGTCTGTCCCACTTCTTATAAAGACTCCAATCAGAGTGAATTAGGGTCTACCTCAAAGGTTCTTTTTTAACTTAATTACTTCTTTAAATTGCTCTCTCCAAATATAGTTATATTCTGATATACTGGGTGTTAGGGTTTCAGCGTAAAAGTTTTGAGGAGCCACAATTCAACCCATAACAGCAGTATGACCTGGTGACTGAAAGAAGTCATGCTAAAGTTAAATTTTGGTTCCTCCATTCCCTACCTGTGTGATCTTGAGCAAGTGACCTAGCTTCCCTGGGCCTGTTGCCTCCTTGATACAATGGGATTAATAATACCTACCTCAAAGAATTTTTACGAGGATTAAATGGGATGAAGATGTAACTTGGCACGATGCCAATACTGGGCACAGAGCGAGTGCCTGATGCCTGGGAACTTGACTATTATTCCTGAATAGTTAGGGAGTGTCCTTTTGGCCCACATCCCCAAAGAAGGAGGAACTTGGACAAGCAGAAGCTCCCTGGACCCAGTATAGAAAAAAGCAGCGATGAAGGTTGGCACAGATTCACCCTCACATGCACATCGACTCCTCATAGCCAGGGTTTTTGGAATCATTTACAACAAACACGTATTGCTTTGTAATGAGAGTAGGCGGAAGGGTATTGATAACCCCATTTTGCAGATGTAGAAACATTGGCTCAGCCTTGGGACTGAGCCCAAGGTCACACGTGTTAAGCATCGGAGTCAAGACAAACTCTGGTTTTATAAATCCAAGTGCAGTGAGCATTCCACACTTTACCATTCTTGAGATTACACATGTGAGTCACCCACAGCAACTCTACTCCTAAGTGAATGGAAAAGTTGAGCTCAAGGATAAAGCATTATTGGCCTTATGGCAAGGTGTGTGTGTGTAGGGGGGATGCTGGGCAGCGAATTGAAGGAGAGAGGCATGGAAGCTGGGCCTGGGGTCAGACTCGGCTTGTGGCAGTGACAAGGGGGCTGGCCTGATAACTTGGTGTTTGTTGGGGGTTTGGTGGAGGGTGGCCATCCAGGACCCTTGGGTTTGGAGTAAAAAAGGAAAGGTAGAGTGGGTGGCCGTGGGTGCTCTGTCATCTCTGCAATAACCCCTTTCACATTTTCTGGAGCTCCCTTCTGTTTTCATTAAGACCAGGACCCAGAGGGAGTGCTTTCTCCTTTCCAAAGTAGGTGTGCCAGGCCACCTTGCAAAGGTCAGTTCTTTGATTTTCAGACCTTTAAGGCGCTAGGCATGGGTAAGTGAGGTCTTGGCATTTGTCTTTGGAAACCAGTGGAGGAATGGTTGGACATGCGGAGGCCACCTCAGGCAGTAAAGAAATTCTAAAAGTAGCCAGAGCTCCTGCAAAACAAGCAAGAAAGAGGATAATGCCACCGTGGGCTGTTTTAATTTCACTTTAGACTGGGCCTGGGATGTGGGAAAGGCCGGCGCTCTGCGTGGGCACTGCAGGGTTTTGTAGCCACTGTCGCTTGCAGTGCTGTTAAAACAAATGATCGTGATTAGGAGGGAAAAGTGGAGAGGAGTTGGAGTGAGCTCCCACCCACCACCCACGGGAAGCAGGAGAGAAATGGAAACAGATGCTGGGCTGGCACTCAGCATTAATGGGCAGACTGTTGTCATGCTCGACTGGTTTGGCTAGTCAGCCAGGGGGAAACAAATAAAATAAAAGGCCTGTTCTCATGCTGGCTTGTGGAGCAGCCTCTGGGGCTCTGGGTCCCCCCTTGGTCCTTGGGGAACTGACTTTTGGGAAGGGGGCCGATGGCCTAGGAGCAGTCAGCTGTTCCTGGGGTTGGGAATGAGAGGCTGAGCTGAAACTTTCCTTCCCCGCTCAGCAGGAGTGCCCAGGACAAATGGTCTGAGACAGCACTGCTGCCCCCCACCCTTCCTGAGGATTCTGAGGTCAGCCTTTTCATTTCATTTCCTCTTCCCCATGCCTGGATTTTGGCCTGCATCCCTGGGTTGCCCAGCAGAGGCTCCAAGCCCACACGGCTCACTCATGCTGGAAGGGACTGAAATAGAGTAAGGATTTTCATACAACAGAATACAACTCAACGATAAAAAAGACCAAACCACCCCTCCATTCGACCACACGAGCCAGTGTCGCAGACAAAATATTGAGTGACAGATGCAAAAGAGCACGTGTGGATTCCGTTTACATGGGGCCTCTGAACAGGCAGAACTATCTATGGTGACAGAAGTTGGAGGAGCAGTTGCCTCTGGAGGTTGGAGTTAACTTGGAAGGGGCATGAGGGAGCCCCCTGGGCTACTGGCAACTGTAAAAAGTCACCAAGCTGCTTAAGATTTGTGTACTTTAATGTATATAATCTCCCTCAGTAAAAGAGTAAGAAGCATAAAGCAGACAAGAGGCGAACAGGAGGATACGAACTGCCCTTGACCACCATCCTGAATCACTTGTCTGGATGCTCCCCGGGCGATTACTCTTCTTGGCTTCAGGATGCGTCAGGGTGTATTTCAGAGATTACATTTATTGGCAGTCTGTTTAAATTCATTCTTCTTAACAGTTCTGACCTGCCAAGGCAGCACTCTGGAGAGTGTGAGGCTTCATACTCCTCAAAGAAGTCCTTTTGTACTGATGGATGTATGAGGTGGACCTACAGGAGTGAATCCAAGTGTGGAACACACGAGTCCTGTCTTCCCAGTAGCCACTCCCTTCTCGGCTGGGGCAGGAAATTGTGGTGTAAGGAAAGGAGTCATGGGTAGCTCTTGTGAGGGGGGTGGTTGCAGTTACAAGAAGAAATACTTGTTGGAGTATTTTTGGGCATCCTCCAATACTGGATCCATTGATAATTCACAGATTCTATCTCCTCATGCACCAATTTTTTCCTTTTGGAGCTGCTGAGCAGATGCAAGCCATACTGATACATGGAGTTTACATTGGCTTCCCCCAGCCTTTGATGGGACCAACAAGAATGAAACAGACTGGAAGCTATTGGAGTGGGTGTGGTCAGAGAGAAGGTACAAGAGAGGCCCAAGTGTACAATCATTAGCTCCTGGGCAGTCATTTCTCCGGAGTAACTGGGAGTCCCGTGATTAGTAGGGAGAGGGTGAGCTCTGTCACTAGCTTCTGTTTCTCAATAACTGACCCTCCAAAGTTTGTGCCAGAGGTATCGAAAAGGCAGCTGAGTTTCAGGTAAGTCCCTGCCAACTGTTTCTGAGTTGGCTGATGCTGTGGGGCAGAAGAAGAGTGTAACAACCTTTTCTTCAAAGCTAGAATCCAGCAACTCTGCCTCAGAATAGTGCTGACACACGGCCCGGATGCGATCAGACACATTTCTCCTATTTTCTGCTGCTCTTGGTGAAAGCTACTGGTGTTTGATGAGCGGAAACAAGCCGCCCTGCTGAGATTTCCTGCCAGTGCCAAGTGTTTCTGCCAAGAGTACTGAGTCTCCGCCATGTTGAAGAGGTACCTTTGTGCAGTCTCGGGGAGGCGGCCTCCCTACAGATCAGTGGGGCCGGAGGTGTCCCCTCCCCACTGCATGGACTCCGGGACTAGCGCGGAGGGTGTGTGCGTGCGCGCATATCTATGTACATGTACGTACACATTGTGAGCCCCAAGGCTAGGGGGCCCCAAAGGGGAGGATCTGATCCTTTCCTTGCAGCCCTGAGGTTCTGTTTGGAAATACTTTCCTTACCAGCAACACACTTTCCCTGAAAAACCCAGGCTTGGGAAAAGAATGATTCCCCTTTGAGCCATATCTTTTCTCTACTTGCTGGATTTATTGTATTCCTGAAGAAGACCCAACCCTTGAGACTCTTACAACCAGTTCTTCTGCAGCCTCTCTTTTGTCAATAATTCCGTGCAACTTTCTGTTGAAGATAAGAGATGCTATTAGCTACCTTTACAGTTCAGTGGAAAGCTGAGAGTCATCCTGCACTGCAGGGAAGTGGAAACCTGAAGCGCAAGAGCCCGTGGATGGAGCTGGACACCCCACCCCTCCCACAGTTGGCGGCACATTAATAACTGGGATAATTGTACCCATAATGATCCCAGCAACAGCGATTTCTCTGGTGCACCCAGGGCAAAGTCTGCTAGTGAATTGACAAAATGCTACCCAATTAGGGACTTTCAGGCCAGGTCTTTGACAAACCTTTTCTTGCCAGCCTCTGTCCTTCCCACACGCAGGCCTGCTTGAGTCCAAACTGCACTGAACTCACTGAGTTTTTCTTTTTTTCCCTCTGATCCACTTCTCTTGAACAGCCAGGAAGGGCTGTCTATGCACAGGGCAGTGGAAAGAAGACCCTATTCCCTTTGCCCTTCACTCTATCAATGTAGTATAGTGTTCTAATGTCTTTAGAAGGCCAGAGAGGAACAGGGGGGTGCTCTGCCCATTGTCTTGGCATCACAGGAATTTCCTCCAGATTTCCCCCTGGAATTTGGCTTACCCCAAAGTCCAATCAAAGACAAGAGGACAAAGGCCAAGCCGTGCCTCAGCAGCAGCATTCCAAAACTTCCCAGAAGTTACCATGGATAGAAATTGGAATCCTATTGGTTTTTCTGTATAAAACACAACTTTCACTAAATGTCGTGAGTTGGCCACTGTTGAGACAATGGACCTGTCCGAGCATCCTGTCTAGGAATCAAGGGGAGAAAGACATTGTGGGGCCCAAGAGCAGATGAATTGCTCCCAAGAATGGAAAACAAATGAGCCGAGGTACAAATGGATGGAAAAACAAAAGGAAGAGATTCCCTGAACAATGGCAACTATTGAAGGGAAGGGGGCCATGGACCGAGGCCCAGGGCGTGGGACCAGCTGAGGAGTGTTGGGATAGAGTGGGTTAGCTGTCAGCACACAGTGAGGAGCAGTGTCATCACCCCCTTGCCCTGTGGTCCATGAAAATGCTGTATCTGCCTGCTGCTAGAAGTTCTGTGACTCTAAAAGATACAGTGACACCGAGGTTTACCTCCCACCCCACCTACTCCGGCTCCAAACCCAGCTTGCATCATGCGTTCACAAGGGGCACAGGCCGTTCCTTTCTGGGACTGGGCTGCAGTGTGGCCTGTGGTGAATTTTCAGTGAATGAATGGGCTCCCATGGAACTTGACCTCTTTGTCTCTATAAACTGTTTATAATGGAGCCAGTAAGAGCACAATGGTCCTAGTTCCCCCAACCCCAGGTGTGGTGGAGGCTGTTTCTTTCTGGAATACATAATCACCTTGCCTTCCGGGCACATCACAAATGCCAGTATGTGGGAACATGTCTGTAGACAACAAGGAACTGGGGTGTGCGGGAAGGAGCAGCTTCTAGCTGAAAGCCACCAAGATTTGGTCCTCTCATGGAGAAGTGGAAGAGCCCAGATGGGGCAAGATTTGGGTGGGGAGGAGTGATGCACTCCCTACCACCACCTCAGGACTGGCCCTGCGACCCACCAGCAGAGCTTCTGGACAATTAGCTCAGCCTGTGGTGTCTTCCTCTTGTGGTAGCTGTGATGTTGGAACTCTGATTTTTCAGAACATTTTACAGTTAACACAGACTCCTGGGGGAGACCCAGGCCTGGGAGAGGAGTTCAGTGTTGGGAGATAAGGCCAAGACTTATATGGCCGAGGGCGAAAATCATTGGTGGGCGAGATGGAAGAAACTGTAGACAGCTCCTGATTCCAATATCTTATTTCACATGGATAAACAAGGCCCCGAGGGAGGGTAAATGACCAATCTGTGGTCATACGAGCAGTGTCGGAATCTGGAGTAGGGGCCAGGTCTTCCTTCCGGGGCACCATGTAAATCCTCAGGTAACATGGGGAGGTGTTGAGGAGGTCTGTAATGGGGATGGAGACAAATCATTTGCTCTTGCTTATATGTCTATCAAGTGACCAATGCATTTTTAAAAAAGAAATAACTGCCCATTCAGTGAGAAAGCAGACCTAACCTTAGAGGATTAGCCTGGGGCCCAGCAAAATTAGAGCAAACTCGTCAAAGGTTCTGTCACCCAGTAGTTCTTATTGCAGGGCTGTCACTAATACCTGCTGTGTCAGGCTGGCTTGCTTTCTCCCTTACTGGCACTTATTTTTCTCCCTGAGGCAGAATGAGTTTACTTTATTCTACCACAAACCCTTTTGAGGCACGGGCCTCCATCGTCATTTTTTCCCTCATTATTCTTTCTTCACAGGGGAGGCCACTGGGGTGCAGAGAGGTGACTTTACCAAGGTCGTAGCAAGGGGCAGCGTCGATATTCAAACCCAGGTCTGTCTGACTGCACCAGCCACGTGCTCTCTGTGACATTTCTTTGTGGGTCCTCTGCCTTGGGCTATGGAAGGATTGTGAAGCCAGGCGGAAGAAGGGGCCCTGGAGGTCCTGCATACCAGTGCCAGATGGCTCTCTGCTATACAACCCAGTGTCCCTTTAACCCTGTGCCACCCCATTGTTTCTTCCAGGTCCCCTGGGATCCCCTTCTCGCTTCCACTTGTTTCCCATATGTTGTTCCTCTGTCCAGGTCTCAGAGCTACTCTTGGTAGAGAACAACTTTTTGTTAAAACCAAATGGGTTAGCTTTGGTACCACAATCTCAGTATGCCAGCTCATCCCCAAGTGACCCAGCTCCTAGGTCTGTAAAAATATGTGCACACCGGCATGCGCACACACAGCAGACTGGCATCTCTGTTAGGAAAAAAGAAAATAAAACAGCAGTTTGGGAGCAAATTTTGCTAATTCCTACCCCACTGAAGAAGAAGCAAGCAAGTTTCTATACACAGAAAATGGGAAACTGGTCTACGGTCATACCACCCTGAACGCGCCCCATCTCATCTGATCTCTGAAGCTAAGCAGGGTTGGGCCTGGTTAGTACTTGGATGGGAGAATATGGGAAACTATTTCAGACAAACTGAGTGCTTAGAGAAAACCAAGGGAGTGCAGGGCAGTGTGAACAAGTGAGTGTCAGGGAAAGGAGAGAGTCACAGTGGTGTGAGGGGGTGGGGACAGCTTTGGAAGCATGGGAATAAGTGGAGCAAAGCCAGCGAATGTTGACATCTCCTCAGCTTACAGCAGCATCTGTGACTGTAAATGTGGAGATGACTGGGATCCAGAAAGCAACTCTTAAATGCTCCTCCTTGGAAAGAGAATGGATGTGGATGGAATATCTTAGTAATGAATCAGGAGCAAGAAAACTTGAGAGAAATTCCTTCTTAAGGAAGAGCAGTTGGGTTCTACAGCCATCATCCTTTTTGATTAAAAGTTCATCAAAGGGAGAAGCATGGCAGCTCTGGCATTAACTGGGAGGTTTTACTCCCTGCTATTCAGCAAACCCTCCACCTTTGCCCTTATCATCGCCATGGTGCCCTGTTCTCCTAGCATACCTTCCATAAAGGCATGGATGTGATCTGTGAACACAGCATCCAGGGGAAGCTGTGGAAACACATCAAGCACAAGTGTGAGCACTAGTTCCTTGGAGGCTCCTATGAAGGCCAGGAGGACCAGGTCCACCCACCAGCTGTTTGCCCAGAACCAGGGCCTCAGCTTGAGATGATGCTCACATCACTCTCCATGGACCTTTAGCTGTTATGAAATGGCTTCACCTGACAGATTCTTTAACTTCTGCTATGTTTGAAGTATGTTTAGTCAGAGTCATTAGCAAATAAGTGTAAATTGTCCTTGGGGAAAAAAATACCAGAAAAAAAGTTAAGGAGTTGGCTGGGTCCCTATGCGTAAAAAGACCAGTGGTGAACTGGCATCGCTAAGGGACCTGTCTGGCTGCTCCGCAGCTCACGTGTAGGAGCACTGCGGGGTGGAGGAGGGGTGGGTGTGACCATGGGCCAGGAGGTGAATGCAGACATACAGTTTAACATGCACATCCAGAAGCTGATTTTTTTTTCAAAATCTATAGTGATTTAAAAAGGTAGAATGTTTAGAAGTTTGCAAAATGCTTTCACATCATCTCACTTAAAAACCTTACCATGTGGGAAGGGCAAGTGTGGAAATGAGTGTTTTTTTCAGGTGAGAAAATGGGGCTCAAGCAGATGGAGTGACAGCCAGCTCAGATAGCTTCGGTGGTGCCATCGGGGTGGAACTGTCGATTTCAAGTCTACTTCACTTAGGACTAACATAGGTTTTCCTCTGGAGCTGGGATTGCAGGTCTCCTTTCTCTGGGAATGGATACCTAAAGGAGATTGAGTTTCTGTGAGCAAGGGAGAAGGGGACAGATGAGGATGAATTGGCAGCTACAGATGCCCGTTGCACATTTATTCCATCAGTCCTGCACAGAGAGAACTTCAGGTTGTTTCCAGGTTTTTGTTGACGCACACACACTGCAATAAACAGCTCTGCACACATATTATTACCCTCAGGTGCTTTCATTTCATAGGTTACACTTCCCAGGGTGGGACTGCTGGTACCAAGGGCATGTGCATTTTGTTTTAATACGTCTTGTCCAATTGTTGCCAAAAATACTGTGGCATCCACACACACCAGCAATGGGTGGGAGAGCCAGTCTCCCTACATCTCTCCAGCTTATTTGCCATTGTACTCTGCTACCACCATTTTGGAAAACATTTGCTGACTGCCAAGCAGACGAGTTTATTGTGACCCACTGAGATAGTACAGATGCTTCTTAACTTACAATGGGGTTACATCCCGATAAACCAATCATAAGCTGAAAACACCATAAGTCAGAAATGCATTTAATACACCTAACCTACTGAATGCCATAGCTTAGCCTAGCCAACCTTCAGTATGCTCAGAACATTAGTCTACAGTTGGGCAACATCATCTAACACAAAGCCTACTTTATAATAAAGTGTTGAATAAAGTGTTTTAAGTGAATATTTCATGTAATTTACTGAATACACTACTGAACTGAAAAACAGAATGGCTTTTTGTGTGCTCACCGTTCACGTGCACAGCGGAAAGCTCACTGGGCCTGAGAACGTTTGAAGCATTGCACTAACGTAATCGCTGTACTATGGCGATGCTACAATGACAGAGCCATCGGTTTCTCCCTGTTCTGATGAGGCTGGGGAATAGCCGCTGGGAGGCACTGGGCATGGACT
This sequence comes from Desmodus rotundus, assembly GCF_022682495.2. Taxonomy (NCBI): domain Eukaryota; kingdom Metazoa; phylum Chordata; class Mammalia; order Chiroptera; family Phyllostomidae; genus Desmodus; species Desmodus rotundus. The sequence continues at coordinate 182,171,162 of NC_071388.1, read as the reverse complement.
CTTGGTCAAAGCTCAGCAAGCATAGTCTTCAGTGCATTGCTCTCACACAATTGTAAAGTCGGAAAAGCATAAGTCAAATCATCATAAATTGGGGACCATCTGTGCTAGTTAATTACCTTCAGATATTTGACTCCTAAAAGATATCTATCCTCCCGCTCCTCCTCCTTCTTTTTTCAAGAAGTCTGTGCCTTTATTGGCTACTTCAGAGGGATAAAGCAGGAGGAATGGGTGGCCATGATGCTGGGCCTTAACATCTTCGCTGGCTGGTAGGTGATGGAGAGCTTGCTCAGGTAGTAGCCGATTGGCTTGATTTCTGCCTGATTGAGGGCTTTACCCTTGTACATACCCACCATGCTGCCCAGCCCACCATCTCTAGCAGGATGATCATATTCCATAGGTGCATCTTCACCACCTTGGGCTTCTCCGTAGGTGGTGCCTCCTTCTTGGCCTTGCACAGGTGCTTCAGCAGTGAGAGCTGCTTCCTCTGCAGGCCTCGGTTCAGCTGCTGCTGCTGCTGCTGGACCCTGTACAGCTGCATCAGCTGCTCGTAGGACATGCCAAGCAGCTGGTCGAGATCCATGCTGCAGTAGGTAAACTTGCAGGATGTCTGCTTCTTCTACTCCACTTCTGCCATCTTGTCGGTTCTTCAGAAAGGACCAAGGATCTATTCTTAAATGACAAATGAGGCTGGTCTGGGGTTGATGGGTTTCACCAAAGCTGCATTTGCCACAGTCTGTGAAACTTGAGTTTTGATTCTCAATTTGCTGTTTTGGAGGTTCTTTCTCTTCTACCGGTGCATACACTCTAATGTGCCTCACCCTTACTCATGTGTAATCACTGGTCCTAAGACACTTCTTAAAACATTCCTCGTATCTCATGTGTTTACCTTTCTTAGAATGTAACAGTGGGGGAATTGTAACCCACCCCGCCATTCTTTTGACATTGTTTCTGTAAATGCTGACTGTAACTAATATGTAGCCTGTAGATGAACAGAATGTTTGTATAGGAATCCTAGGAACTAACTTCAAAAATACAGACTCCAACCATCAGTCATCCCAGTCTGGGAGGTTTGCTGACCTTCAACCATACAGCCAGGATGATGTAGAATCAGGATGACAAAACCAGGATGATGCACACCAGACCATCGCTTGATCACTTTTGAGGTCCTTGTCGGAATGAACCGTGCTGGTCTGCACATAGAGAACTTTTCAACCCTGTCTCCTTGATCTCTTTGTTTTGCTTTCCCTCTCCCTTATAAAAACTTCAGCCTGCACTGAGATGTTAAGATGGGCTTTGAGACATGAGTCCCCCATCTTCTCAGGTGACCAGCACTCAAATAAACCACTTTTCTTTTCACAGTACCTGTCTCCTGATTTTGGCTTTTGTTGTGGCAGGCAGCTGGACTTGCATTTGGTTATGAGAATATATTGGAAGGTTTTTGTTTGTTTTCTTTCTGTTCTGATTTTGGTGTTTGCATTTGACCAGTTCAGAGAGATGTGCTAGCAGTCTGACATGCTGGTCACCTGTCTGGCTGGGAGCAGCTGCTGTTTAATAGCAATATTCTTGATGCTGGAGGGATTAGATTGTGAGAGAAGGCTGAGGTTCAGACATGTCTCTACTTTGCCAGTTGAAAGCCTATCTTGCAGGCAGTGGTTGAGGGTCTTTTTCAGCCATTGTTCCACATGGCAAGTGGGAATGACGAGTGCCTGGTAAACCACAGGCCACTCAGGATCTCCCCACAGTTCCCAGACATCCTTTGCCTCAGCACCAATGCCTATATTTGTATGCTTATGTTAACAGTGGGTTTCTTTACCACTGGCTATCTTGTTCCAGGGATCAGTTCTCAGATACAGAAAACACCACATTTTCCAGGATCACATTAAGAATCTGAGTTTAAGAAATTTCTGATAATATTTGCAAGGCTGTTTATTCCAAGTGTTGATTTTTTTTTTTTGAAAAATGTATGGGAATGCGTCGACCATTGGAAATTTGTGTCTGAATGAGTGTAAATTAGTGTCATCAACATTTTAAAGTTTGATAATTCAGGTAGAACAAAACCTTTCCTCCTCAAATATGCACATTTATACCTTTCATTCATGCTTCCCTCTGTTTAGCTATCTCACTTTGTAGCTTACTTCATCAACTTGAGTGTCTTAATTTTATGCACAAATTTGATTTTTATAATTTGAATACTTTCAATATATCTTTATTGTGGTCCTCTACTGTATCATGCACTGAACAGGTTAGAATGAATCACAAAACTTTTCTAGGTCCTGCCATTAATATCTTACTGAAACCAACACATGTTCGATGTAATTTGGGGGTGAGAGTTGGTTGATGGCAGTAAAGCACAGTGAATTCTGGGTTTGAATCCAATCCTGCCTCCAACTGTATGACCGTGGGCAAGTCCCTTTTTATTGTGTTTTGGGATTACTTATATGTAAAGTGGGGGTAAAAATTGTACTCACCTCATGGGTTATTGGGATGATTAAATGAGATAATCCATGCAAAGTGTTTAGAAGAAAGTATCCAGCCATGTAATATGAAAAATAGAGACATTTATTGAAGAAGATACAAGAAACATTGTACATAGGACAGTGATGCCTCAGTCCCCTTCCAAGTAGGCACCTTGTGACCTCACACAGTTCTCCCATCTGCCATCAGCTGTCCTGTTGCATTTTCTTGAATCTCATCAATGATTTGAAATCTATTTCCTTTTATTGGTGATTTTTGTTTTGGGAAAAGCCAGAAGTCACAGGGCACCAAATCTGGGCTGTAGTGGGGCTGAGTCAGCTGGGTGATTCGATGTTTCACCAATACTCTGTTTGAGGCGTGATGCATGAGCAGGTGCATTGTTGTGATGAAGCTGCCTCTCACCAGGCACCCATGGCTGCAACCTTCTGAATCATCTGAGTAGTTTCTGTGGAGGAATGTTCAAGAAGCTTAATGCAATATTTGATGCAGATTCCTTGCTCTACTTGCTCAGTCATTTTTAATACAAGGGCCACACAGTACCCATGCTCACTCAACAGCATCTACTGCCCCCACTGATTAGTACAGTGAAGTTGTCATTGTTCATGCATGAGCATTCCAGTCCACTCTCCTTGGCTGCCAATTTACATCGCTATCACTCAAACTGTTCTCATTATATAACAATGGCTGGACTTTTTCTGGACAGACCTTGTATATTGTTATCATTTTGGAAGAGAAGGTAGTTTTGCACAGAGAATTTTTTTTTTCCTTTACATAGAGAGTGTTTTCTTCCTCTGGTTCGGCAGTGCTAACTGATGGGGAAGACGGACACCAGGAGAGAAGATGTGGCAGTCTCCAGAGAGCTGTGCATGTGACTGTGTGTATGTGTATGAATGTTGAAAATGTAGACCAAAGAGGGATATTAGACCGTGTGAATTATGAAGGGTCAAGAAATGAGAGGACTAAATGAGACAACAAAGAACCTATTCATAAGGGGTGAGGAAGTAGGGAATGTCAGCAGGTGAGGCCCTGGTTGTAGAGAGACAGCATTACACTCCAGCTCTGTGGGGAAGGTGGAACTGTGAAATGGGGTCCAGCTGTGGCCATCACACTGTGGAACAAAGGTCACCAGGATGGAGGAGAGCCCAGAAGAGGGTGGTTGGGGTACTGGACTGGTCATTGACATGAAGGCTGAGGTCACTGACAATAACAGGGAAAAGAGAAAAATGTGAACTAGGAAGTGGCAGCAGCCTGGAGAAGGTGGTGTAACCAGGTGATAAGTACCAGGCTAGCATGACCAAGTGGCGTGCATGGACTTGACGGGCTCCCCTTTCCCCTTTGTGTTGAAGAGCCTGGGAGGAGGCAAGGCAGTGAGAGACAGGATGTCGGGTTTGGGTTAAAGTGAGGGAAAAAATCAGAATAAATGGATGATGGAGAGGGTTTCTATAGGCTACTGTGGAATGGTAGGGAGTTAGGCATGAGCCAGTGGGTGATTAGGCACAACTGGTTAGAAATGAGGATTTGTGTGGGGTGTTCACATGCGTGCAGTTAGTACTGGTGGAGGAGCTGAGACATAGAAAAAGAGGAGGCAGTTTAAGAGATCTCTTATTGGAGAGTCTGTGGCCATAGCAAACAAGAGTAGGTGGAAAGGAAGGAAGGAAGGAAGGAAGGAAGGAAGGAAGGAAGGAAGGAAGGAAGGAAGGAAGGAAGGGAGAAAAAAGAAAAGAAAGAGAAAGAGGAAATGAATCTACTGAATTATTTTCCTCCAAAGAGGAGTGGAACATTTAATTCCTTGGTGGTCTGAGTAGCCACCAGCCTCTCCCTCCCAGTGGTATGACCCCCATCCTACCCTCCTACTCCCCCCACCTCACTCCCCACCCCTCTTTCTTGGCTATCAGTGCTGGCATGATAGTTTGTTTTCAGGAGGGCAGGAACAGTATTCATGTGGTATCGTCATCTGGCTGTCCCCAGACACAGCTGAGACCTACCTGCAGCAGGACACTCCTTGGTTTCTGCTAACACCGAAGTGAGCAGAATGGCTAATTCATTCCTGGCACCTCTGGAGACCACGAGTTCACCGTGTCATTAAAGGAAGAAGAATAAACAGGAATAGGGGAGCTGCTTCAGAGTTAAGTAAACCTCTGTCACTTGCTGCCTCCTACACATATTTAGAGAGACAAAGGGGCCCCCAAGGGCCCACAGTTTCTGGCTGCCACCCTCTCCAGCCTTCTCCTCTGCACTGCCAGCTCTGGGCCAGGCCGCTCCACAGCACACGAAGACTGCAGTGGCAGCCCTCCTGCTGGGCTTCTTACGCATCTGTAGGTACCACTCTGCATCTCAGCTCTGCAATGCCATCCAAGGGCCTTTCGCCAGAAATAAAACCATTCTTCCTCATCTTGGATTTTTCACACTTCATTCCCCTTTTTTCCTCTGGCTCAGCTTAACTCTTGCACTTCTAAGACCCAGATGAGAAAAGCCTTATCCTTTGAAAACACACCTCTGGGTCATCTGTCTTGGTCCACCTGTCTGGAAGGTCCCCTTCCTTCTCTGTCTGAAGGGATGCCAGAAAGTACACCATCAATTGCTAGACAATCTGTTTCTGGTTCCTTCAAGACTGAATTCTTGACTCTTGTTACTACCTTCTTTTCAGAGACACTCCCCCTCCTCTCTCTCTCTCTTTCTTTCTCTCTCTCTTTTTTTTTTGCACTTTTCAGCTCAGAGTTTCTGGGTTTCTCTGTGCATCATTGGAAGAGTTGTGCCCCACCTCCCAGCTACTTCCTTAGTGAGGCATTCTACTTATTATATAAATAAAGCTATTTAAAATTTTCACTGTCCCAGACATTTTATATATTCCTGATTTGTTTTATTATTTTTCTTAGTATTTTCTTCTTACATTACTTGCACAGGGAAGCCCTTTAGTAGAACACACTTTACTTTAATTTGAGAAATGACAACATTTGATTAGCAACTGGTTTCTGTCCTCAATAGCAGGTTCAGCCTGATGTTTCATTAATCTCACAATATCCCACATTTGCACAGTTGTGTTGTTTGGACTCTAATATAGTGTTATATTAGGGCATTCTTTTACAATATATTTCTCACTTACTTATTATCTGTCTCCTCCATCAGAATGTAACATCCACAAGGACAAAGATTTTGTCTGTTTGGTTCTCTATGGTGCTCCCAGTGTCTACAATAGTCCGTGGTTTCATAGGCTTTCAGTGAATGTTTATTGGTTGGATGGATAGATGGATGCACCCACCTATCTCCTCTGCCAGGGTGGGGCCCTTATACCTTCTTCCTCAGTTTTTGTCCATGAGGCCTCTTCTGGGGGTTAATGGGTTTGTGACATGGGCTCACTAACTGGCTGGCCAACAGGTTTTTGTTGTAGAAAGGGATCTGAGCCCCAGCAGCGACCCCTCTGACAAAGAGGAAAACCAGGCCCAGCATTATATACCTCAGGAAAACAGCTACTCTGAGAAACAAACCAGGTGCTGCTAGGGTGCGGATGTGTCCTGGGGCGGGATCCTGATCGCAGGAGAGCCATCACACCTGCTTGGGGCAGGCCATGGGTTCATGAACCATCATGTGTTGACTTTAATTTTAATAACTTTTGGGGTCCAGACCTTGAATGTATCTACATTTAAGGGGCAAATAAGATACAGCTTGGTCTGGCTCTTTCCAGCCTCTGCACAGCCAGGCAATGGATAGGGCTGTGGTTTTTGAAGAAGCCCACGTGGCTCAGGCCTGGGCCTTGACAGAACCACAGGCAGGCGGCCCCCGTGTGGCCTAGGCTGGGAAGGAACCAGCAGAAAGGCACATGCATTGTAGGTTCAGGCAAGGATTGGGGCAGGGAGGGACAGGAAAACGAGCATGTTTGGGGGTGGGGAGCAGGTAGGACTCATTATTCAAAAGTGCTGGAGCATTCAGTTATGCTCCAGGCTGAATCCAGGAATCAGAGTGGAGCAAGCAATTGACAGAGAGCCAGACTAGGGCCTGGCACTCCACCTTTGTGTGAATTAGAAAAAGGTGCTGCTCTGGGTAGACAAAAGGAAAGGATGTCTTCTCACAACTCTTGGAGGTGGTCGGAAGGGAAAGGAGAAACTCAACCAAGCTCTGGGACAAGTCAAGGACCTGGTGTGAGGTCACTTGACCAGAGGAGACTGAGGTGGGAGGATGAGGATTATGGTCCATTAGAGAATGGAGATGGCAAGGAGCCCAGTCATGGCCAAGCAAGGCCGGGCTCCAGTTGCTGGGTAATAGGTAGCAGAAGCCCAATTGGAGGGGACTGATACATCAAGGCCCAAGTGTGTCAGCAGCTGGAATAACTCAGGGTAATGAAGAGATCCCAAGTCCCTCCCTGCACACAGGTGGTGCCTAGCACAAGGCTCTGCTGAAACCATAGTTGGGCATTAAGTGGTGGGCAGCAGTGCAGGCTCTAGATTTGTCCAGCAAAGAGTCATTTGGGTAGTTTACTGGGGTTCAGGGGCTCTCCAAGTTTGGTTCCTGGACTAGCAGAATCCTTATCTGGGAACTTGTTAGCAATTAGGCCTGCTGCAGACTCTGTACACTGGAAACTCTGGAGTTAGGGCCCAGACTCTGTATTTCAGCAAGCCTTCCAGATGGTTCTGATACAGTCTATAGTTTGAGAACACTCTTGTAGCTGAAAATCCCTGCTCTTGTTTTAGAGGCTGCTTTAGGGGTAAGACCCAAAAGGCAGATGTCTATGGGAAATGTCCACCTTGTAAAACCAAACGTTCTGGGTTGAGGCTTGGAGAATGAAGTTGTGGCTAGTATTTCTTACCCCTCAAACAACATAGAGGGTGGGGAGGGGCTTTTCCTTAGCTCTGATTCTAACCCTGAGGTATCATTCCTTATAGTTAGAGGAAGAGGCTTAGTATTAGAGGATACCAAATAATTACTGTTTATTTTGTTGGGTGTGATAATAGCGTTGTGGTTCTGTAAGAAATGTTTTTTTTTTTCTTTCTTTTTTTTTTTTTAGAGACGCATATTGAAGTCTGTAGGGCTGCAATGACTTGTTATCTTTGATTTGCTTTAAATAAAACAGTCCACCAAAGGGGAAGAAGGAAAGAGGGGTAGAGTAAATGTGGCAAAATTCTAATTGTTGAATCTGGGTGAGAAGTATATGGGGCATACTGTATTATTCTCTCCACTTTTTTGTATGCTTGATACTTTTCTTTTTTTAGAAAAGTTAGCATGAGGATCTAATGTAAGATATGGTGACTATAGTTCATAATACTGTATTTGCTTTTACTGTATTTAATCAAAATTTGCTAAGAGAGTAGAACTTAAATGTTCTCACCAAAATGGAAAGAAAGAAAGAAAGAAAGAAAGAAAGAAAGAAAGAAAGAAAGAAAGAAAGAAAGAAAGGAGAACCAAGATGGCGGCGTAGGTAGACACACTGCGCCTCCTCGCACAACCAGAACTGACAGAGAATCGAACAGCAAGGGGGACCAACACCAAGGAAACAGAAAATAATCATTCATCCAGACTGGTAGGAGGGGCGGAGACGGCACTGGGGTGGAGAGGACTCGCGTGGCTGTGGCGGGACTGAGACTGGCGGAGTGTGGGACAAATGGCGCAGGCAGTCCGAGCACTAGCAGACCCTGCAGTCCCACATTTGCACAGATAAACCCAGAGGGCCGGACTCAGAGTGGCGGATAGCACATTGCGGCACCACATTCGCCCACAGATAAACCGGACGAACGGCGGGCAGAGAAGCAGACCGCTGTGCAACCCAGGGCTCCAGCTCGGGGAAATAAAGCCTCAAACCTCTGATTGAAAGCGCCCCTGGGGGTTGGGGCGGCAGCAGGAGAGACTCCCAGCCTCACAGGAGAGGTTGTTGGAGAGCCCCACAGGGGCCTAGAGTGTGCACAGGCCCACTTACTCGGGAACCAGCACCAGAGGGGCCCAATTTGATTGTGGGTATCGGAGTGAAGGATTGAAATCCGGAGGAGAGTGAAGCGGGCGCCATTGCCCCCTCTCCGCCCCGCCCCCACGTACAGCATCACAGCGCAGCGACCAGCATTACCCCGCCCCGGTGAACACCTAAGGCTCCGCCCCTTAAAGTAACAGACGCGCCAAGACAAACAAACAAAAAAAATGGCCCAAATGACAGAACACTTCAAAGCTCCAGAAAAAATACAACTAAGCGACGAAGAGATAGCCAACCTTTCGGATGCACAGTTCAAAGCACTGGTTATCAATATGCTCACAGACTTGGTTGAATCTATTCAAAAAACAGATGAAAAAATGAAGCCTATGCTAACAGAAACAAAGGAAAATGTACAGGGAACCAATAGTGATGAGAAGGAAACTGGGACTCAAATCAATGGTATGGACCAGAAGGAAGAAACAAACATTCAACCAGAAAAGAATGAAGAAACAAGAACTTGGAAAAATGAGGAGAGGCTTAGGAACCTCCAGGACACCTTGAAACGTTCCAACATCCGAATTATAGGGGTGCCAGAAGGAGAAGAGGAAGAACAAAAAATTGAAAACTTATTTGAACAAATAATGGAGAACTTCCCCGATCTGGCAAAGGAAATAGACTTCCGGGAAGTCCAGGAAGCTCAGAGAGTCCCAAAGAAGCTGGACCCAAGGAGGAACACAACAAGACACATCATAATTACATTACCCAAGATTAAACGCAAGGACCTACGTCCAAGATTACTATATCCAGCAAAGCTATCATTTAGAATGGAAGGGAGGATAAAGTGCTTCTCAGATAAGGTCAAGTTGAAGAGGCTCATCATCACCAAGCCCTTATTATATGAAATGTTAAAGGGAGTTACCTAAGAAAAAGATCAAAAATAGGAACAGTAAAATTGACACCAAACTCACAGTTATTAACGACCACACATAAAACAAAAACGAGAGCAAACTAGGCAAACAACTAGAACATGAGGGTTGTCAATAAGGGAGTGGGAGGGGGAGAGGGGGGTAAAGGTACAGAGAATTAGTAGCATAGATGATAGGTGGAAAATAGACAGGGGGAGGGTAAAAATAGTGTAGGAAATGTAGAAGCCAAAGAACTTATAAGTATGACCCATGGACATGAACTATGGGGGGGGAATGTGGGAGGGAGGGGGGTGGGCAGGATGGAGTGGAGTGGGGGGGGAAATGGGACAACTGTAATAGCATAATCAATAAATATATTTAAAAAAAAAAAAGAAAGAAAGAAAGAAAAGGAAGGAAGGAAGGGAGGGAGGAGGGAAGGAAGGAAGGAGGGAGGGATGTGTTGACTAACTAGTGGGGGAACCCTTTCACAATGTATACGTAGATCAAATCACCATGATGTACACTTTAAATATCTCACAATTTTATTTGTCAGGTATGCCTCAAAGCTGAAATTAAAAAGTTAGCTTGAAAGTAGCTGAGAAGCAAACAAATGTCAAATGTTCAGCTAAAACCTACCTCATTTTGTTTAGCCTTTGGGTGAGCTAAAGAGGGGGCTACCTCCTGGGGTGCAGCATCTAGAGAACCCCTCAGCCTCTGCTGCCCACTCAGAGGTGTACCCGCCGGCTCTTGTTCCAAATCGCCACCTGAAGCCTTCACAGCCGCCAGAGTGGTTCAATCCTGCACACACCTGTGGGAACCAGAAAAGGCCGAGCCTGAGCTCAATTTCAGGGGAGAGGGAAGTTCTGCATCATTAAACAATACAGGCCCCAGGGAGGGGATCAAGTGCTACAGAAGGAAGAGAAGGGGACCGGCTCTCTGCTCCCACCCAGCATCTCACCCAGCAGCTGGTAGCTGGGGCTGCCTGCTCCCCAGGGGATGCTGGCCCAGCTTAGCCTGGCCTTCAGGACTTCTCGGAGGACTGTTTGGGCTTTCCCTTCGAGCCCATTTAGTACTTTCAAAATGTAGGATTTCATTGCTGTTTAACCATACAAAGGGCCTTTAGCCATTTTCCTCATTGTCTTATTTCTCCTTAGGGATTTTTTTAGGGAGCTCCAGAAATTGAGCAAGGGCTCAGTGTTGACTCTTCACATAAGAATTTCTAATGTCAACTAAGAGTCCATTTTGTTAGTGTTGATTGGGAGAGTTCATTTTCTTTTGTTTACTGTGTATGCTGCAAGGCTTATTATTGTTGTTCTTATTATTTTTAATGATGAAAGTCACTTCATTTTCTTTTCTGGGGGAGAGGGACGGGGGTGAGGTTTCCCTAACTCCCTAAGTCTCGCATGGGCACAGGAATGACTCGCAGTGCACGCTCTTTATAGATTGACCCAGGGAAACTTCAGGCTTGCTGTCTCTTCTCAACCTCATCTCCTGGGCCGCTGCATCATTCTCTCATGGAGTACAACCACCTTCATTCTGGCTTGAAGGGGAAAGCTCTTTATTTACCCATTCTCAAAAACTAAGGATCTTCTTTCATCACAGAGGTCAGGGAACGGACCACAATTAATTACATTGGCTGCATTTTTGCATTCTCTGAGCATTTTAGAGTTCCCACTGCTAATTGTCCATGATGTTTTGGTAAAATAGGCCACAGGTTCACCCTTTGTCCCAGAAGAGGAAACGAGAGATTAGTCAACAGACCATGGACACAAGGAGGTCTTAGGCAGGGATGCCTGGGGTTCACATCCTTTCTTGTATTTATTCCATACCCTTGTTATTAAGTATCCACACAAGTCAGGCACCTAGTCCTCAAGGTGCACCTATGAGAAGACACAGACTCTGGCCTTAAATTGCTCCCAGTGAAGTGGGAAGAGAGGCACCACCAGCCGCACAGCATGTAGACGCCGCTGGGGTGAAGCAGTGTGTGGAGTGGGCTGGGAGGTAGGACTGCCACCACACCTTCCCTCGGAAAATAGAGGGTGTCGATACCACACAGACTCAGAGCTCTGCTTTTACTAGTTTTTTAATCTGTTTCTCCATCTGTAAATTAGGGATAAAATAATGGCTATTAAATAGGCTTGATATGAGGATACAATGACATCATGCAGGTAAAGAAACTTTGCATAATTGTTTTTTTTTTTTTTTAATATATTTATTGATTATGCTATTACAGTTGTCCCATTTCCCCCCCCACTCCACTCCATCCTGCCCACCCCCCTCCCTCCCACATTCCCCCCCCATAGTTCATGTCCATGGGTCATACTTATAAGTTCTTTGGCTTCTACATTTCCTACACTATTTTTACCCTCCCCCTGTCTATTTTCCACCTATCATCTATGCTACTTATTCTCTGTACCTTTACCCCCCTCTCCCCCTCCCACTCCCTTATTGACAACCCTCATGTTCTAGTTGTTTGCCTAGTTTGCTCTCGTTTTTGTTTTATGTGTGGTCGTTAATAACTGTGAATTTGCTGTCATTTTTACTGTTCCTATTTTTGATCTTTTTCTTAGGTAACTCCCTTTAACATTTCATATAATAAGGGCTTGGTGATGATGAGCCTCTTCAACTTGACCTTATCTGAGAAGCACTTTATCCTCCCTTCCATTCTAAATGATAGCTTTGCTGGATACAGTAATCTTGGACGTAGGTCCTTGCGTTTAATCTTGGGTAATGTAATTATGATGTGTCTTGTTGTGTTCCTCCTTGGGTCCAGCTTCTTTGGGACTCTCTGAGCTTCCTGGACTTCCCGGAAGTCTATTTCCTTTGCCAGATCGGGGAAGTTCTCCATTATTTGTTCAAATAAGTTTTCAATTTTTTGTTCTTCCTCTTCTCCTTCTGGCACCCCTATAATTCGGATGTTGGAACGTTTCAAGGTGTCCTGGAGGTTCCTAAGCCTCTCCTCATTTTTCCAAGTTCTTGTTTCTTCATTCTTTTCTGGTTGAATGTTTGTTTCTTCCTTCTGGTCCATACCATTGATTTGAGTCCCAGTTTCCTTCTCATCACTATTGGTTCCCTGTACATTTTCCTTTGTTTCTGTTAGCATAGGCTTCATTTTTTCATCTGTTTTTCGAATAGATTCAACCAAGTCTGTGAGCATATTGATAACCAGTGCTTTGAACTGTGCATCCGAAAGGTTGGCTATCTCTTCGTCGCTTAGTTGTATTTTTTCTGGAGCTTTGAAGTGTTCTGTCATTTGGGCCATTTTTTTTGTTTGTCTTGGCGCGTCTGTTACTTTAAGGGGCGGAGCCTTAGGTGTTCACCGGGGCGGGGTAATGCTGGTCGCTGCGCTGTGATGCTGTACGTGGGGGCGGGGCCGAGAGGGAGCAATGGCGCCCGCTTCACTCTCCTCCGGATTTCAGTCTTTCACTCCGCTACCCACAATCAAACTGGGCCCCTCTGGTGCTGGTTCCCGAGTAAGTGGGCCTGTGCACACTCTAGGCCCCTGTGGGTCTCCAACAACCTCTCCTGTGAGGCTGGGAGTCTCTCCTGCCGCCCCAACCCCCAGGGGCGCTTTCAATCAGAGGTTTGAGGGTTTATTTCCCCGAACTGGAGCCCTGGGTTGCGCAGCGGTCTGCTTCTCTGCCCGCCGTTCGTCCGGTTTATCTGTGGGCGAATGTGGTGCCGCAATGTGCTATCCGCCACTCTGAGTCCGGCCCTCTGAGTTTATCTGTGCAAATGTGGGGCCGCAGGGTCTGCTAGTGCTCGGACTGCCTGCGCCATTTGTCCCACACTCCGCCAGTCTCAGTCCCGCCACAGCCACGCGAGTCCTCTCCACCCCAGTGCCGTCTCCGCCCCTCCTACCAGTCTGGATGAATGATTATTTTCTGTTTTCTTGGTGTTGGTCCCCCTTGCTGTTCGATTCTCTGTCAGTTCTGGTTGTGCGAGGAGGCGCAGTGTGTCTACCTACGCCGCCATCTTGGTTCTCTAATCCCATAATTGTTAATACTTACTATAATCACTACTTTGTACCTTGTTACGTGTGTTACTTAAGACCTTACTAGTTTGTAAGTTCTCTGAGGACCACCGCTCTGGTCCAACCATGTCATCCTCCAAAAAACCCCTAAACATTGCCATTGTCTTTCAAATTAAGTTCAAATGTCTCTCATGGACATCTTAAATACAGTAAAATAACTGACATTTATTGAGTACTTAATGAGTGCCAGGGCGTTTTCTAAGCACTTTTCACATGATTATTTTACCATCTTTTCCCCTTTTCTGTGTTAAAATCTTAAATTCTTAACATGCACCAAACTTTTCACAGAAGAGGGTTAGGGAAAAGGTACTAAACAGGAATGTTTGAGAATCAACTTGAGGGTGCCCCAACATTCAAAGAACGGGCTCAATTATTCTCCTGTATCCATATGAATGGCAGTTAATACTGGAAAGAATTCGGCTTTAGTGGTCCCCTTGCCTCCAGGGAGTTCAGATGAGAAATAATTGTTATGGAGCCTGCCCAGTCCCCAAGATTGAAACAGAGATAATTCTTTGCTCTTTAACGTGAAGTTGAAGTCCTTTGGAAACAAATTGGAAAAAGAGGAGGGAGGCAGCAGGGGAGAAGCTAGACCTGTTTAATCTCTTTATTTTCAGAAAAACAATCATTTCAATGATTCCATCCTTTAATTTATAAAACAAACACAGCTGTGGTTTGACACCTTTTATCTGATTTCAAAGGTGTTAACCTTTCATCACTGGGCTCCAGAGGTGCAGCCCAATGGAGACTAATGGAGGTCATACTGTGGGCTCAGAAATGCTGCCTGCAGTTGGGGGGCAGGGGTTGGGAAACCCAACCACGCCAGTGCTGAGGCCCCTCTATCTGATGGCCTGTGGGTGTGTACCAGAGCTGGCACACCTGCTTGCAAGTGGTTTCGGATCCAAACATAGAGTCCTGGGTAACAAAGGCACCTCATGCTGTGTAGCACAGAGCAGACAACAAGCCACTTACCCCACCTTGTCCTTTCTGGGCCTGCAAACCCAGGAGTGTTGGTTTCATTTACTCCTCAAGGCACTGGGCAATGACTGGCCTTTAGTAGGCCTCATGAAATGTTCTTTCAGTCAATCAAAAGGCATTTATGTTAACTGCAATGTGGAATTGTGGCGAGGATATTAGAAGAGTAAAAAGATATTAGTGGAAAGACTGGCAGAATTGAAATCAAGCCTGTATAGTTTAGTTAATAGTAATGGCCCATGTTAATTTTATTAGTTTTGACCAATGTACCATAGTTAGGTCAGATGTGAACATTAGCAGAAACTGGGTATACAAAAGGGTACACAGGAACTCTGTACTATCCTTACAATGTTTCTTTAATATTGCAAAATAAAAAGTTTGTCATTAAAAACATTCCGAGGTTAGAAAAAAGATAGTAATGGGGACACATGAAGGAAAAAAATGACATAAAATATAACATAATTTCAAAATGTATGTATTATCAAAGATTTCAATAGGAAAATAAATGACCAGTGCTTCTCAAACTTTTCTACAGAGGTGCCCAATGGCAGAGAGAAAGTCCTACTTTGGTAGCCTAAGGGGCCTATTTCAAGGATGAAAACTCTTTGAAGATTTTACCTTTAAAATTATAAATATTTTCATTCTTTTATTTAGGTGTTTGTTCTATATAAAATAATAACTCTGCTCCCACAATTTCAGGTAAAAATAGATACTCTGGGAAGATTTTCCACGTTTATTTTGTAGTTTCAGGTACCCTCTGGTTACACATTTGTACATCACAGAAATATGTGGCCCCTGTGACAATACTGAAACTCACCTTAGCCCTATGTTCCTGAAAAACAGCTAGAAATCCCCCCACGCCCTGTGTGTTCTGGAAATGGGAAGCTGCAAAGGACAACCCCGTCTGCCACTGACTCTTCCAGAGATAATCCTTTCATGTGGCTCCCCGAAGTCTTGGAGATAACTTCTTGGTCTACCTGGCTCTGCACAACCTCAGGTCCCTTCCTTTTCTTTTTTCTTTTTTTCATTTAATGGGTATTTATTTATTTTTAATTTTTAATTATATTTTATTGATTATGCTATTACAGTTGTCCCATTCTCCCTGCTTTATTCCCCTCTGCCCTGCACACGCCCTCCCACCCACATCGCCCCCCTCCCCCCTTTAGTTCATGTCCATGGGTCATACATACAAATTCTTTGGCTTCTACATTTCCTATACTATTCTTACCCTCCTCCTGTCTATTTTCTACCTACCATTTATGCTAATTATTCTCTGTACCTTTTCCCCCTCTCTCCCCCTCCCACTCCCCTGCTGAGAACCCTCCATGTGATCTCCATTTCTGTGATTCTCTTCCTGTTCTAGTTGTTTGCTTAGTTTGTTTCTGTTTTTGTTTTAGGTTTAGTTGTCAATAACTGTGAGTTTGTTGTCATTTTACTGTTTATATTTTTTTATCTTTTTCTTAGATAAGTCCCTTTAACATTTCATATAATAAGGGCTTGGTGATGATGAACTCCTTTAACTTGACCTTATCTAGGAAGCACTTTAGCTGCCCTTCCATTCTAAATGATAGCTTTGCTGGATACAGTAATCTTGGATGTAGGTCCTTGCCTTTCATGACTTGGAATACTTCTTTCCAGCCCCTTCTTTCCTGCAAGGTTTCTTTTGAGAAATCAGCTGACAGTCTTATGGGCACTCCTTTGTAGGTAACTGTCTCCCTTTCTCTTGCTGCTTTTAAGATTCTCTCCTTATCTTTAATCTTGGCTAGTGTAATTATGATGTGTCTTGGTGTGTTCATCTTTGGGTCCAACTTCTTTGGGACTCTCTGAGCTTCCTGGACTTCCTAGAAGTGTATTTCCTTTCCCAGATTGGGGAAGTTCTCCTTCATTATGTTTTCAAATATGTTTTTGATTCCTCGTTCTTCTTCTTCTCTTTCTGGCACTCCTATGATTCGGATGTTGGAACATTTGAAGATGTCCTGGAAGTTCCTAAGCCTCTCCTCATTTTTAAAAATTTTTGTTTCTTCATTCTGTTCTGGTTGAATGTTTCTTTCTTCCTTCTGGTCCAAACCATTGATTTGAGTCCTGGTTTCCTTCCTGTCACTGTTGGTTCTCTATACATTTTCCTTTATTTCACTTTTAATAGCCTTAATTTTTTCCTCTATTTGCGACCATATTCAACCAATTCTATGAGCATCCTGATTACCAGTGTTTTGAAATGTGAATCTGATAGGTTGGCTATCTCTTCGTCACTTAGTTGTATTTTTTTGAGAGCTTTGATCTGTTCTTTCATTTGGGCTTTTTTTTTTTTTTTTTTTTTTTTGTCTTGGAGTGCCTGTTACGTAGTAAGTGGGGAGCCTTAAGTGTTCACCAGGGCAGGGCAACCCACGTGGCTTTGTTGTGATGCTGTATGTGGGGGAGGGGTCAGAGAGGGAACAATGCTGCTTGCTCCGCTCTCTGCCAGTTTTCAGTCACTTCCCCCACTACCCACAAGCAAATTGGGCCCTTCTGGTGCTGATTCCCTGGTGGGTGGTTTGTGTTTGTTCTAGGACCCTGTGTGTCTCTTTAATGAACTCTCCTGTAAGTCTGGGAGTTTCTCCCACTGCCTCAACCCCCACAGGTGTTTTCAATCAGAGGCTTTGAGGCTTTATTTCCCTGCACTGGAACCCTGGGTTACCCAGGCTGTCTCGCTCCCCAGTTCCTCCTGGTTTATCTGCACGCAAATGTGGGACTGCCCTGTCTGCCAGCTGCTGCCTCACCTGGTCCGCCAGCTGCTACCTTGCTGCACGTCCTCTCTGTCCAGCTGCCTGTCTCTGCATCTCCTACAGGTCTGGGTGAATGTTTCTTCTTTAACTCCATGGTTGTCGGACTTCCGTACAGTTTGATTTTCTGTCAGTTCTGGTTGTTTTTTATTTCTAAGTTTGTTGTCCTTCTTTTGGTTGTGCAAGGAGGTACAGTGTGTCTACCTACACCTCCATCTTGGCCGGAAGTTAATGAGTATTTATTATATACCAGGTTTTGCATGTATAATCTCATTTAATAATATTTTCAGTGTAAGCAAATTGGTTGGTCTACTTTCTCCTCCTAAGGCTTTCAGATCTGCTCCCTTCCTTTTCTCTGATGCATTTTTTCATCTTCTTAATTGCTCACTGCATTTTGTCTTGACATCTATTTGAAAAATTAGAGATGTATGTGGCAGAGCCTACCTCAATGGCTGGTACAGAAGATGTTAAAAATGTCAGTTAAAAGCATTAACAGCAACTGTCATTAGAATCACACTTTAGAGCTAGAAGCACTCTTCAGATATTGTCCAGAATCACCCCCTCCCTTTACAGCTGTGGAAACTGCAGGTCATAGCAGGTTAATAGCAGAATGGGACCCCCAACTCAGGCTTTCCCTTACCTGGTGAAGCATTCTTCTCTCTCTGCCCCATTACATCATGTCCCAGGACTGGCAATGATCTGTGGGTAGGGTCCCCTGAGGCTGAGTCATCACCTCTCTAGAATCCAGCAAAGTGTGTGGAAAGTAGTAGGTGCCTAATAAATGTGTTTTGAATGAATGAATAATCAAGAGTGATGTCTCTGAAATTCTTCAAAAGAGACATAACTAGACTCTAAATTGGCACACTTTATATCATTTCTGGCCCATGGATAAGAAAATGGGCTGACACAGTCCTAATGAACAAATATTCTCAGGGGCTGGAGACCAATATTACATACTACTTGGAGCTCAGGGGTCTGTCTCCTATGGCTTACATGGGATAGAGACCATCTAAAAGTCATGTGTTGGCCATTGGATGAGTATAGTAGAGGGGTAGGTATTACAAACTCAGAAGCAAGACTTTTGGCGTAGAAGAACCACCTCTGCCACCTTATTAGCTGTGTAACCTTAGGCAAGTTATTTACCCTCATTGAGCCTCAGTTTTCTCTTCTGTAAAACGGGCACAATGATGATATACCTATCTCATCAGTGATGTGTATGTGTGCCTGTGCATGTTTGTAAGTGCTTGGATCAGTTACCCGGCTCTTTGATAGTCTGTGTAATTGTTGTCTATTACCACTATTATTTTCTATGGTGAAGACAGAACAAAATGACCCCACCTACGTATCTATTTTAATACTTCTCGGGTTCCTCTTAGAAACACAGAAAGCCAGTATAAACTTGGCTCTAAAATCAACCACCACAGAAACTATCTTCTCTGTCTTATGGTGTTTTCTGTGTCAAAGGGAAATGCCTTGAAGGTTCCATACAGATCTGTCCTTGGTTCTTGGTCCTACTCTTTAGGCCCCAGCCAATAATCAGGTAAGAGTCTACACAGTTACAAAGAAGGGTCACCTGTGGGGAAACTCTGCCCTCTAACCTTTTCTCCTTTCCCTGCCATGGCTGGGGGAACACTGGCCTCCCCAGAACTCAGCTTGGGAAGGTAGTATCCCTCTGGACCAGCATTCCCTTTGGCTTCTGTTAGCACCAGACTGGAAATTCCCAGAAGAAATTAAATAAACACAAGGATTCAGGATGTAATCCAAGGAGAGAAGTTTCTATTTTAACTAAGAGCTCCTGCCCCAAGCCAAATTATCTGTGGCAAGGCCATTTATAGTTGGGACTAGGAGAGGTAGCTAATAGGCATGAGAAAAAATATTCTGGACTTGCTTTTTATATGTGGAATGGGCAGAATAAATGCCCAGAATGAGACAAGTGTCCTGTGAGGAACTGCATATTTTTGAGGCATACCCCATTTCCTTGTAAAAGTGATTTTAGGGTGTCTAATTTTAAAGACACATGTACAGTAAAACCATATGATAGTTACATAAAGACCCATAGAGACATAAAAATGGAGATATATACATATGAAAATCAAATATATACATATATATGGTAAATGAAGATATAAGAAAAATCTATGCTAATATATTTGTTGTAATTGAGTACTAAATGTAGCTCTGAGATTTCTGGCAGCCAACCCCAAGTAGGAAATACAGTGGGGTACATAGTTTTCATTGGGTAAAAAGAAGAATACCAGTGGGAGATACTGGGATTGCCAAGATTCACAAAGCCAAGTATTAGGAGAACACATTTCTGTGTTGCCAAATAATTCTACTAGCAGTGTTCAGGTCAGAAATACCCCAAAATACCAGGTATGTTCTGTCTCCGAGTTAAAAATAGCCAATTCAGGAAGTAAACAGCCTCGGCAAGGACAAAAGTGTAACCCTCTAGCATCATCCCCTAGCCCTTGTTTGAGATGTGGCCTTGTTAGGCATGTGCGTCTGGGACTCTGGCCTATTTACAAATGTTTCACTCAGCTGACAAGGCCCAGTCCCTTTGTCACCCACCTGCTGCTCCTGGGATTCAGTCAAGAGACTGGCCACCCCTCCCCAACTTTCCTGTGCTGGGAATCTCCGAATCCTTGATGCTCCTGTCCCCTTAAGAGAGAAAGAAATGGGAGTCAGTGAGCAGATGTGTCCCTAGGAACAGGACCCTCCTTTTGCTACTCACCCTCCCCTTGCCATCCCATTCTTTCTCCCAAACCCAGACTGGTGAGAAACTGCTGAGAAACAACATCCACAATTAAGTTCGAGGTCACGTTTAGTTCAGCACCATTGGCTGCTTAATTGGCTGATTCTATTGCTGCTCTCCTCATCTGCCAACACAGTCTCTAACAAGCTGCTGGCAGGGCAATTAATCCTCAGGTTCCCGAGCCCTAGCTGATAGGAGGATCCATTCCCTTCCTGGACTTCTGTCTATCTGTGAACCTGTTGGGTGGGGGCAGGGGCGTAGGTTCTCATCCAGAGGTCCTGCATGAAACAGTGGGGCTCAGAGACCAGCCATCCTAAGGAGAGGCACCAGAACCCAGGAAGGAAACTGTAACCTTCCTTTAGGGCCCAGTGAAGGCAGGCTTGTCTTCCCTCTTGGGCCTACTGGGGCCCCTCTCTTCAGCCTGGGCAAAGAGAACAAGGAGGCAGTAAAGTCTGATGGTTAGAGAATGCACACAGTCAGGCAGGCCCTGGTAGTTTGCAACCTGGCTCTCTCTCTTAGCCATGTGAGCTTAGGAAAGTTACAGTCACTGATCTTTTCTGGGTCTCAGATTCTTCCCATGTAAAAATGGGACAACAGCAACAACTATTATTATGTTGTCACCTACAAACAAGGATTATATAACACTGTATATGTAAAGTGCTTAGCATTGTGCCTGGTGACGATCCTTAGGGCAGTAGTGACATTGCTGAAGCAAGTGAAATCATACAGCCAAAGGCAGATATCGTCAGCCTTCAGTTGGCAGAGGGAGCTCTCAGTGATGGGCAATGGGGAGATGACATGTTTCCCAGGGGGGATGGCAGGCAGCTGTAAAGTAAACCAAGTTTGAGTGGAGTTGCAACTTGGATTTTAAAAATAAAGTTTACTGATTGATTTTAGAGAGAGGGGAAGGGAAAGAGAGAGAAACATTGATTTGTTGTTCCACTTATTTGTGCATTCATTGATCAATTCTTGTACACGTATATGAGCTGACTAGGGGTTGAACCCACAACCTTGACATATTGGGACGACACTCTAACCAACGGAGTTACCTGGCCAGGGCCCAAACTTGAATTCTTGTGGGCTGGTTACCCTAATGAGGGAAGGCTTCCGTGGGTGCTCCAGTGTGGGCTATGCCCTCCCCCCACGATTATTCACTTACTGTTGTGGCCACTAGAAGGAAGGCATGCACCCAGGCATCATGGCTATCATCATTATCCAAATTTGAGGTGCAGTTTGCGGGAATCTGTGTACACTGGCGCATTTGATCCTCAGTATAACCCTGTAAGGTTCGCATTTACAGATGAGAAAACTGAGGCTCAGAAAAGTTGTTTCTTGCCTCAGATGATCACGGCATTGGTGCAAAGGTGGATCAGGAGCCCAGTTTTTTTCTGTTTCTGAGTCCAGCAATACTTCATACTCCCTAATAGTCGCCAGTAACATTGCCAAGCGTGTGGGTTGCTTATGACACTTCTAAATATTGCTGAGAGTGGTTGTCCATGGGTGACTTAACTCTCTGCCTATACAGGGCACTTAGGCCAAGCCACATTGCTAGTAAAAGGAAGTGCCAGCCCTGCTATAGACTGAATGTATGTGTCTCGAAAAAATTCATCTGTTGAAACTGAATCCCCATTTGGTTATCTGGAGGTGGCAAGAGGATTAAGTCATGAGGGTGGAGCTGTCATGACTGCATTAGTGCCCTTGTAATAGAGACCCAGAGAACTCCCTTCCCCTCCCACCATGAGAGGACACAGTGACAGACAGACAGCCGTCTATGAACCAGAAAGTGGGTCTTGCTGGACACCGAATCTGCTGGTGCCTTGATCTTGGACTTCCCAACCTCCAGAAATAACTATGAGAAATACATTTCTGTTGTTTATAAAACACCCAGCCAATTTTGTTATTGAAGCCTGAATAAACTAAGACAAACCCCTGACCCTCTACTTTTACTAAGACTTACAGGCTGAATGTGGGAATAGTGACTTGGATTTGAAAATATTTCCCCCAGTTTCATTACTAAATTTAAAGCCCTTGGGCTACTCTCACATTATGGCATAAATGAGCTGGATCCTTCTCATATCTACTCTTACTGTTCTTATCTAATAACCAAATTGGAAGTCTCTGTCCCATCATGTGTGGCCAGGAAAAAGACAAATCCCGTAGGAAATGGTTTGTTTTCAGATGTTGGGGAAAAAAAGGTGTTCCTTAAAAAATAGAAGAGATATCCTTTTCCCTTTTGTTTGAATTCTACTAAGGAGACCAAGACCTAGGAGGTCATCACCAATTCCTGTCCAGCCTGTCAGAGTTAGGAGGAGTTAGATGTGGATGGTGGGTGGCAATAGTAATCAGATGCTCCATGAAGGTGAAGCTTCGAAGCACTTGGGTTTTCTGGGAGGAGTGGCCAGTACCCCCAACACTGTCCCTGGCCCCTTCACTTTGTTTACTTGACTTAGCAAGGGCTCTGTGCTTATCTGACTCCTTTTCATTAGGAAGCTGAGACCTGGAGACCTGAGTTCTCAACTTTGGCAATGGGGTTGAGCTATTATCCTTTCAATGGGTCTCAAAAATAATTGTCTTGATTTTTAAAAGTTTATTTAAAAATTATTGAAATACTTGGGAAATGAGAGAACAAGAGTGAAGCCATTTGAAATTCCTGGGTGTCTAAAGAATATGCCTTGTTTTCAATATCTCCAAGTAAGGAGGATGAGGGTAGGGGTACAAGGAGCATGGGGAAGGAGTCAACAAAGTTATCACAAATCATGGATATTCAAGATAATCTTACACCGTCATTTATTTTCAACTTCCTCCTTGAAAATTTTACCTGGGTTGGTAGGGAGCTAAACTGGCTGATTTGAAGTTATAGTCCCTTATTTTTCTTTTACGCTATCTTTTCAGGCAGGCTTGTTAATGAGCAGGGACACGGCTAAAGGGCAGGCAGGATGTGGGAAGAAAAAGGAGGAGTCCTGATAATCCACAAACTAGATAATTGGCCTGTGATTAATCAAGGGCAATATTTCAGCACTGCTTCTTTTAGGGGAAGCACAGGGAAGGAACAGAGGGAAGAGCTGGCATCTAAAAGCCCTGGATCTTTAATGAAGAAGAAATCTGTTCACTGGAGTGTTAAGGAGTATGCGATATCATAAGGACCCAATTAAAGAAGCCCTTGCAAGATTATTGACTCCAAGGAAGTATTAAGAAGGGTAGAAATTTGTTCATTTAAGATGAAAACAACAACAACAAATCTCTATCAGTTTTGTAGACATTTCATAGACATATCTTGGTTGGCTCCCTAGTACCTCTCCATTTTCCCTTTCTCCTTCTTAATAACACCCCTAATTTCCTGGGGGAAATCACTCTTCCTCCCCTTCTGAATGGTGTACTCCTAGGTGATTCCACCCCCAGTGCTAGGAAGGGAGCATGTGACAAGTTCTGGACCATCAGTGTATCACATTTCTCCTGGCTTTGCAGTTGGGAACATCATCCTACTCTGCCCATCAAGGGCAATGAGACTCAGTTTGGGGTATTGACAGCCATCTTGGGGGTCATGAGAAGAGAACCTCATGTGGGTAGAGCCTGATGAGGAAATGAAGCTGAGAAATGCAGAGCGAAATAAAGGCCTGGTTGCATTGTTTGAAGCTCAAGAACAAGCCTCCCCAGAAACCAGCCCTATTTCTAGAGTTTTCAGTTAAATGGAGCCAATAAAATACCTTGATTATTTGAGCCAGTTGGGATTGGTTTTTCTGTTTGTGACTGAAAGCATCCTATTTGAAACAACTAACAGCAAAAAGCCAAATGGAAACCAAGTCAGCATCGCTGATGGGAGAGGACATAAAGAAAAGACACTTGGGAAAATAGAGACAACTGTAGTTGAACAACAATTAAAAAAAAAGTTGAAAAGAAAAGAAAAATATATCCAGTGAAAACTCATCAGTGCGTGTGTTGCACCCTAGGTAGAGAGCAGCTGATGTAGGCTTTATTCTTGCCTGTCACAGGGCCTGATGCTATAGCAGTAAGTCCAGGCTAAATGCTGTATCATGTTTAACAGAAGTGTTTCAGGCCATGGCCTGTACCCCTATATTGGCTAAGCATTAACACTCATTGTTAGTATGCAGAGAGTGTTGGGTCCAAATACAAACTTAGCACCTTCGGGAAAACTCTCTGACTGCAAACCAGTGGCATCTCCCCTGCATGAGGAATCTCAGTTCCTCTTCCTTTTGTTGGGACAAGTCACCAATTAGGCCAAGATTTAGCTCCTGCTTGGTAAAATAAAATAATTCTCATTGTAGACCATGCCTGATCCTCTGTGCCAGGTATCCTCACCTGAGGTGGATGGTAGACTTTTCAGAGGCAAGTACCAACATAACTTGTAAAAAAAAAAAAAGTCTGTTTCTGGCTTGGAAGTGACCTGAGGCAGAAGGTTGCTTCTTCCATGGCACAGGGCCTAACACTTGGGAGGTGCTGGCTAAGTGTTTAGTGAATGAATGAATGAATGAATGAAGTCCTTGAAATAGTAGCCATAGCAAGTGCCTCACCCAATCGCTCACTGTGGAAGATCCCTAAGGAAGGGGTACACAGGACAGGGGAGGGGAAAGGCCACAATTACATGTCCCTAGAGAAATGACGGCTGACCAACTGTGTGATCTTGGACAAATGGCCTGAAGTGTCTGAGCTCATTGTCTTCATCAGAAAATGAAGTGCTAACATCTACCTTACAAGGTATTGTGAACCTTGGTAATACTTGAATGGTGAAGCACACAGTAGGTGCTCAGAAAATGTCAGTTCCCTCACACCATGCCTGCCCTGAGCACTCTGGTATTGGCCAAAGATGCAGAGTGTTCAGGCTGTGAGAATATTTGCCCACATATGCACTGACATTCCTTTCTTTGTCTTTCAGGGAGTATATTTGTCCTAATGGGAGGCCCTGGAACTGTAACACTGGGGAACTCCTTCAGTTTCCTATTGCTACTGACACAAATTACTACAAATTTAGTGGCTTAAAACAACACAAATACATACTCTCACAACACTTACCAGAGGCCAGAAGTCTGAAATCAGTTTCATTGGGCTAAGGTCAAGGTGTTGGCAGGCTGGTTCCTGCTGGAGGCTCTAGAGGAATCTGTTTCTTTGCCTTCTTCACTGCTAGCAGCTGCCTTATTCGCTGGCCTGAGGCTCCTTCCTCCCTTGTCAAAGGGCATCACTCTCATCTCTGCTTCATCTTCACATCGCCTTCCCCTCTTCTGTAGTCAAATCTCCCTCTGCCTCCCACTTAGAAGGATACTTCTGAGTACATTTGGGTCCACTCAGATAATTCAGGATAATCGCACATCTCAAGATCCTTACTAAACACATTTGCAAGTCCCTTTTGCCATATAAGGTAACATTCACATGTTCTAGGGATTAGTGCCTAGATATCTGTGGGCGTCATTATTCAGCCTACCACAGGAACTGAGCCCTGGGGAAGCCTGGTTGGTTCAGGCCATACTCAGGGTCTGCCTTAGTGATGGCTGTGCCCCTAGAGGAGATGAAATGTACTTCTCAGAGGGCTCTGTGGCTGCCCTGTGAGTGTTTTCTTTGCTGGTGAGCTCATTGTCCTAACCATCGTCATTTGTCAAAAGCAGCAGGCAATAAAAGTCCTGGCCGCATTCATCTTGTCTTTCCCCTCCCCCTCCAGGTCTATGAATGCCACCGCTGCTGGCCCTAGACCCCCTCCCCCTCCCACAGCCCCACAAGAAGCCTCTGAGGATGCCCGGTTGTTGAACCTGGCTCTTCTCCAGGCTGCCAGCCCATCCATTCCTGAGAGGCAGCTCTGAGAGCTCTCTCCAAAGCTTCAAAAACACTGTTTTCTACTCATTGGATGGGACTGGCAGACTTTTAAGCCTGTGGTAGGTGTACTAACCCCAGGAAAGTCTTCTCACACAGGCCTGGTCTGGGCTCCATGGAGGAAGGGCATTTATATCTGTGAAAACAAAGTGAAACCAAAGGGCCCGGCTTGCTGGAGCTTTGTTCTGCCAAATCCTTCAGGCCACACAGCTCTGCCCAGCTCCCCTCTGTTAGGACGTTCATTCTGGCATGACTTTTGCAAGAGTGGCACAGCTGGTTCCCAGGAGGCGAAAAAGGGCTTCAGAGGGCCATCCTCTCTGGAGGACAGGAGAGAGAGAAAAGGAGGGAAAATTCTCTTCAGGGCCCGAAATGGGGAGATTGATCTTGTCAGGATCAGGATTAAATTGAGATGTTGCTCTGGCTGTTATTTCTGAGTGACGGTTTGGGTTAAACTATCAATTTTTTAACCTACAAGAAAAATGCACATGTTGTAATCACCTCTAAGTAAAATAAAGCAAGGAAAGAATAATCCCAGATGCCAGGAAATGGCATTTTCATGTATTTCTCATGGATGAATATAAATCTGGGTGTATTTATCCAATGTCTTATTTGAGCAGAAATAAACATACTTTACTGATTCAGACTAATTGGATAGGAGGCCCAAGTGAGATATCTGTGTTACTATTTTTAAAAAGAAATGCAGTTTTATTATTTTCAAGAGCTTTGAGTAATAAAGCTAACAAGATGTTACCTTAGAGACATATTTACAGATTTATTGTTGAGGAAAAAAAAGCTCCAATTTAGAATTCAATTATTGGAAGGGCAACAGTGACAAATTGAAGGCATGTTTTTATTGTAGGTGAGGATATGTTAGGGAGTTTTGATTCAGAGAAAATAATTCATGTTGTGTTAATTTTCCTGGACATCGATGCTGCTGATGTAGGTACAAGCCCTCATGCACACCCAACACCGTGCCATATAATTCTGCACCACAAAGTAACCATGACATATTAGAACAGAAAATGACTTTCTGGAGTCATCTGGTCAACCTCCATTTTGCAATTTGTGAGGGAGGAGCTTGAGGGCCAGAGAGGTGAGGTGACTTACCCAGTAGAAACCACTAGTTAGTAGAAGAACCAGGATTGGGCTATTCATTTCCTCCTCCCAAGTCAATTCTCTTTGGTCTTAGTCATCTGCAGACATATTATGGAAGGGAAGAAAGGAAGGGGGTGAGAGAGAAGAAGAGTAGAGGCACAGACTGAGAAATCAATGACTTATCCGACTACAATTTCTAACTGGATTTGGAGCATTGCACTATTTTGCTTGCTCTTCTCTGCAGGGAAGCAGGTCCTGGACTGTGGAGCTAATACAGCAGTAACAGCGGCAGGTGCCATTTATCCGGGGTTTGCTCTGTGCCACACATTCTTCTAAACACTTTACATGGATTAAATAATTTCATCCTGAGAATTTCTCCATGCAGTAGGTACTATTATTAACCTTACTACATGTGTGAGAAAACTGAGGCAAGGAAACTGACTCAAGGTCTTAGTAAGTGACTGAACCAGGACTCCGATCCAAGCCATCTAATTTCAGAACCCTCTCCAACCTGGTGCCACTCTGCCCTAATCATTTTACTCTACTCTGGAGCTTCCCAATAGATGACAAAAAATAGTGACTGTTTAGCCATTGGGCATCTAGGCAAGGCTTGGAGAGGCTGGAGCCACCTAGTTGGTTGTAAGCAACCTCATTTGTTTATCCAGGATTATTATAATTGTGTTATCACTGTATTGTATTGTAGTCTCCATGTGCCACAATGTGGGAAAAGTTGGGAAGCATTGCTCTGTTCTGTAATATAGTCTCAATGGATAATTCACTCCATTTCTGTATTGCTGTCTGGCTAACTCAGGATAAAATACAGCCACAGGTTTAGGTGATTTTGTCTCCCAGTCTCCAAATGCTCCTCTGGGAGCCATTTCATAAACCCCAGGAAGAGGGGACAAAAATGTATCTGGATCTGTGTAAACCCATCACCTCCCAGAAAGGCCATCAAGCACATGCCCTCTGCATATGGGTTAGCACCCTTATCAGCACATATGAAGGACAAGACCTTCCAATCCAAGGAGGAGAAAGCATCAAGGGCAGGATCACAGAGCATCCTTTATTTCTCTATTTCCTGGCTGTTGTTTCCATTTTAAAAAACTCTACCTGTCATGCAAGGACACCTGAATTTTGTACTGGTATTGCAATGATACGTTCTTTGAAGGAGAACTACCTGTTCTGAAGATGTCAGGGTTGGAGGAGTCAGCAATTA
Organism: Desmodus rotundus; assembly: GCF_022682495.2. Lineage (NCBI taxonomy): Eukaryota > Metazoa > Chordata > Mammalia > Chiroptera > Phyllostomidae > Desmodus > Desmodus rotundus. The sequence continues at coordinate 182,143,245 of NC_071388.1, read as the reverse complement.
TGAGCTTATGAGATAATGACATGTGTGTTTAGTGTGATGGCAAATTATACCATAGCAAAAAATTTTAAGATTCAGAGTGAACTATTTTCCCATATAAACTTACTGCCTCAGGAAATCTGTGGTTAAAATTATAAATTACCAGGAAACGTTAAATTTCCCCTAGAGAACCAAAATAGAAATACAAGAAGAAGCATTGTTGAAACCATCCCAAATTGGAAGCAATGATTATTCAATTAAAAGTAAGTGTAGTTACACTTTCTGTTTATATGATGTCTCCTAGCAGTTTTTAGCTATGAGGCTCAGTGGGAAATCTAGTAATCCTAGACTTCGATCTCCTCATCTCCATGATGGGTATGCTGCTCTAGCCAGCGGCTAACCTCTTTTCTGTAATTCTCCAAAGAAGTAGCTTCCTCTCTTTCCTCATATGAATTTGCCTCAGCTTCTTGTGTCCTTCATGGCCAGAAATGTCTATCCTGAATCTTCTTACTATGACTTAAACCTACAATTTCTTGCCTCATCCTAGGGAAAATGACACAGTTAACCCTTCACTTTCTCAGAGAGTATGACCAGGTCAATCCCTGACCTCCCTTCCACCTACAAAGACAGCTGGGGCTTACTTCTCATTGCTTCTACTTGGGGAGGGCGTTGCCTCTGTGCCCTTTCCAAAACCACATCATAGTGGAGCTCCAGGGTCCACACCCGAATGCAATGTGGTGGTGGACAGGGTGGTCTGAGTGTGTTTTACCAGTCTTCATGATTCACTGTTCCATCTGCAGAGTCAAGGGTTGGTCAGTGCCTAGTCTTGTGGGAGGATAATCTTGTGGTTTCTTTATTTCATAAAAACAGAAAGTGCAGGGCCTGTAGGAGGAAGTAGAAAAGGCACCATTCAGAAAGGATGAGACTGCTCTGGACACCCTGCATGCTGGTCTGGGGGGTATCTTGGGCATCTTTGTTAAAGGCTTCTAAACCTCTCGGCATTCTTATCTATGTAAAGGAAAACGGTACCTACCTCACACAGCCTCACAGGGTGTTGTCAAAATCATAGGAGATATGGATGTCATCGAAAATCTCACCACTCCTTCTCAGTTTGAAACTGGCCCTCTTTGGTCAGAGCCCAGTGGCTGAATCTAGCTGGGTGAGAAGATGGGGTTAAGTCTAGGATACAGTGGCCCAGTCATTGGGCTATTTTCTACTGAGATAAGGATTGCTGACAACTTTATAATTGTGTGATGTTTCCCTTCTATTTCATGTGGTCCAGCCTGAGTGGGTGTAACAAATCTTCTCATGGAAGGAAAAGGCAGTCACCCGTGGGGTTAATGTAATTCACCACACAAGACCTGAAAGTCCCCATTACAGTAGTCCTTTGGGTCAAGGTCTAGTCAACAGAAGACCTCCATCCAAATATACACATTTAGCTTAGGAGGGGTAACACATTGACAGCTGTTTCTACATCGTCATAGGTCAGTTAGTTAATTCCCTAACATAGTGCTGGGGGTGGATGGTAAGTGTTGTTTTGGTGGAATGAGGGGGTGCTTGTCTCCTGCATGAGAAGGGTGCTAGGCAAAGGGAGTTTGGAGCGGAAGAAAACACTGAACTTCATTCCCAGATCTGCCATTTGTGTACCATGTGACCTGGGGTACCCACTTAATCCCTTTGAGCCTGAGCTCTCTCTTCTGATTAAAAAACCAAAAATACAAATACAAAAACAAAAAACAAACAAGAGCCCTGGCTGGTGTGGCTCAGTGGATTGAGTGCCAGCCTGCAAACTAAAGGGTCGCTGGTTTGATTCCCAGTCTAGGGCACATGCCTGGGTTGTGGGCCAGGTCCCCAGTAGGGGCCACATGAGAGACAACCACACATTGATGTTTCTTTCCCTCTCTAAAAATAAAGAAATAAAATCTTGAAAAACAACAACAACAAGAAAATGAGGATACACATCCACTCCATAAAGATTAAATAGTAGAATGTGGGTGCTCATGCTTTACAGACCAGGGAGGGAAATGCAAATGTTGGTTGTTGTCATTACTATAATCTCCATGTGGTTTTCCAGTATCCAGGGCCAGTGTGGGAAGTGTAAATCATAAGCTAGTTACTTTGCTAGGGACACTGGGTGTGTCTGGCATGGTGTGTGGAGCTGGGGTGGCAGGGGGGTTGTCTATGAAGAACGTCAGACACCCAGATCAACATAAGTGTAATAGCTTTCATTATGGAGCCCCTACTGAGGGCCAGGAACTGTGCTAACCTCCTGTCTACATTATTTTGAGCCCTCATAACAACCTTGACATTATTAGCATTTCTGTTTTTAGGTGAGGAAGTGAGCTCAGAGAGGGCAAGTAAAGCTCCAAGGTCATATACAGCTCGTGAGGGATGAAGCTAAGACTCAGACTCAGGCTGGGTGACCCTGAGGCCCATGCTCTTTGTACTCACTCCTCCATAAGTCTTTTTTCAGATTCTGCAGCCCTAAACCTTCATCAGGGAAGCCCTGTTTTAAACAGAAGGGAGGACGATCCCAGCACTGCTCTAACTCCATGAACAGAGGCAGCAACCTGACCCTGTAATCAAACTGGGGGTTCCCTGGATGTTCACTAGGAGGGCTGGGCAGTCCCAAATGGGAAGTGACCATTGTGTTTGATGTTACCCCAAAGTGCCTGTTCTTCATTTGGGGCATTGGCGGTTGTAACAGAAGTAGTACTATTTCAGCAACAGTGGTGATTAGTTACAGAAGGAGCCAAGTGGCAGCTCATCTCCATGTTAAAAAGCTCTCCAGGCCTTTGGGCTTCCTGGCCTGTGCTGTCCCACATCAACGGGGTGCATGTTTCCTGCCTGGTGCCCAGCTGGCAGCTACAGAGCTTTTGTGACACAAACCCCTTCAAACTCAGAGTTGCTAATCAGAGAGAGAAAAAGAAAGGAGGGAGGGAGGGAAGGAGAGAGAGAGAGAGAGAGAGAGAGAGAGAGAGAGAGAGAGAGTGAGCGCAACAGGAACACAACAGCAAGCACAAGACAGAGAGGTGGCAGCCCCCTTACCCCTGCGCCACAGGAGGGAACAAACTCTTTCTGCACTCTGGTCTGGCTTCAGCTGCTCTTTTCCCTGCTGAGAAGGTTTGAGGAGGGAAGGAGTATGGAGATGGAGCCTGAAGGAGACAGACAAGCATCTGGAAGTCCAAATACCTATTTTAAAATTCTGGGGTCTCAGCCCAGCCTTGATTTGGTGTCACTTGCTTAACTCACAGCCACTGGGCTGGGTCTGTGTGACTTGGGAAAAGCAATGAGGGTGCGATTTGTTTCAATCACATCATCCCTCATCCACAGGAAATGGAGGGACTGTTGGTTTCCTCTTGAGGCCTCCCAAACCAGAAGGCCAACTTTGTAGGTGTGCAGTTTCACACCCGCGGCGTCTACCATCAGGGGACCAATGGGGCAGACAGGAAGGAAAACATCCCGGGATCTAGCTGGGGTCACCTCCTGCTCCGTGGGAGGGTTGGGGACCAGCCAGGGTGGAGGCCTGGACCAGGGCAGGGAAGGGTGTTACTGGGTGGCAGGAGCCAGAACAAATGTGGGTGAAGTGGATGAGGTTTAATTTAGCAAGGGAAGTGTCATAACTGTCTCTTCAGTAACCACAAGGTACAAACTCTGGGAAAGATGACTGTCTGCTTGCATTTATTTAAAGATCCATATATACCCATGAGTATTAATAATGCAAACTGGACTTTATTTTTTTCTTCAATGCTAAGATTTTTGGGCAAAAAAAAAATCACTGTGTTTAGGCTAAAGATTTTTCTAAAGCTGCCCATTTAACTCAAAATGAAAACCAACCTTCTTCCTTTATTATTCTCAACTCCTAAGCTCCCTTTATCTTCTCTTAAAACTTGGATCATGCCCATGCTATAGTTTCTGTATATTTCCCCCCTACCCCATGGAGAAAGATCTCAATCATTCAATAGCCTTTATTGATCTAATAGACCCTACCAAGTCTACTGCATGTCAGAGCAGAAGGGCACCTGCATTAAAACCAGGCAGTCCCTGTGTGCCAAGGGTAAAGATAACAATGAAGCACAGAATGTAGAAGCTGAGATGACCAGAAGTCTGGGAAGATCTGTGCTTCCTTCTCAGCCCCGGGTGCCCTCTCTGTGCCACTCTCAGTGACTTCCCCCATGTAACTCCATTTATGTTCTGATATTTTATATCATTAATACTAATTGCTAACATTGTTGAGTGGTTGTCACGTGCTAGGCACTGGGCAAAACCAATTACTTCCGTTTTCTTTTGATGTCTTCATGTTAACTGGCACTCCTCTCCCATTTTTCAGATGAGGAAATAGAGGCTCAGAGGCACCAACTGGCTTGAAGCACATGGCTCAGAGTTGGTGAGGTCAATGCTTGGGCCTTCGCACACCTTGTCTCCAAATCCTGTGCACTTTTTATTGCACAAATACCCTCTACAGCAACCCTGTGAAACGGGTACTGTTCATCCCATTAGCCAATAGGGAAATTGAGGCTGAGAGAGTCCAAGTGAGGACTGCCCGAAGTTTTACCACTAGGAAATGGCAAAGCTGGAACTACAACTTGGGTGTTTTTGACTCCAAATTCAGTGTTTTTCCCCTGACTCCTGCAGCAACCCTGGGTCACTGACAAATAAGAAAGGAAAGAAAGTTGAGTTCACAGTTCCTCCATGGCCTGCCATTACCTAAGCCCTAAACTCAGCTACGTGCATCTTCTTAGTCTTGGGCTGAGCAACCTAAATCAGATGACACCTTCAAGGCCCCTGTCATCAAACAATCACCTTTCAGTGCAATTGAATCACAATTGTCCTCACCTTGGTTTGGCTACATTATTTCTCTGGGTTCCTCCTGGGTCCTTGCCCATTAAGATGCCCCTTCCAAGTCCCACCTCTTCAGGAGGCCTTCCTTCTCTCTTTGGCTCAGGATGCTCTACTTGAAACCTTCTGTCGTTGACTGTTTCTCCCTTTACTTTTCTGCTCTGGGTCTTGCATGAGAGTCTATGCTACATCCCAGATGTGATCTCCCAGTGCTACCCTTGAAGGCTACCACATCTATGGTGAGCTGGACAACCCAATGTGCTCTCTCCCCTCCACCTTTCCAGGCCAATCTCCCCTCCTGCTGCTCCCACCTTGGGTTCACCTCCTGGGAAATGTTTGAGGTGGCGATGCAGTTGACTCAATGCAGTCCTTGCTGTGAGGGGGAGCCTGGTACTGGCTGTCAAGTTCCTCGCAGCCATGGCGTTCTGTTCTCCATCGTCCTCTGCTCCTTCTCCCAAGTAAAATGGCTCATTTAAACCAGATTTTTCTTATTAACAAGCTTCCTACTAAATGATTTAAGCTGTTCTTGTTGATTTATAGGTTTCAGAGAGCACAGCCATGCTGTCTCAGTTGGTCCAAGGCCCTACCTGAATCGTCCTGTCCGGGTGACACTGTGGGAGGCAGAAGCCTACCCTGCAAGCAGCAACTCCAGAGGGAGCTTCTTTTTCTTCTTAATATTTTAATTTTCAAAAATGTTCAAACACACAAAATTTAAAAAAATACAGTGGAATCCCTTGAACCATCACCCTGCCAGCTTGTTTTATGTTTCTCCCTGCTTCCAGAACTGCCCCTACCAGCTATATTACTGTAAATTAAACATAAAACATGATCACTACACTGATGAATATTTCAGTGTATTTTCCTAGAGATAAAGACTAGCTGGCATTTTAACATAACCACAATACTATGATCACATTTTAAAATGTTGACAATATTTCCTAAATATTATCTAACATGTACTCAGTATCCAAATTTTTTTATTGTTCCATACTTGTTTTTTATATTTGATTCATTTATGTCAGGATCTAATCAATGTTTCCAGTTGCATTTGATTAATATGATCCTTATGTTTCTTTCCAACCTGTGACAGTTTTCTGTATCTTGCCCCCTTCCAAGGGGTATCTTGATGTAGACAAATGCCCCAAAGGTGTGGACATTGTACTGTCACCAACAAGGAAGTCCTGAAGGCATCCTGGTCAGCACAGGCCTTCCTTATACCATGGTTTAAGTTATTTATCCCCTTATGTATGGCTGTAACCCACAGGCCTCTGCCTCCTGTCCCTCAGAACATCTTAAGAAGGTTAAATCATCTTGTCCCAGTACTGGTTGCAGTTACCAACCCATTCACTCCAATAATAACATATTTATTAGCACATAAATGTTTACCACACACACTAGGATTGGTCCTTTACTATCTCTGTTTTCCAAATGAGGATATAGAGGGATAGAAGAAAATGTTCTGCTCTTTCTGATCAGTGGATTTGGGTTTTGAAATCAGGTTGTTTGATGGATTCACCTACTTGCTTAACCATGGAGAGACCCTGCCTCATGGTGCAAGGTCTCATTTCCAACCAGGGGTTTGGCTGGGCTTCCAGGCTCCTCTCAGGCAGGGCTGGCAGGGGCAGATGAGAATCTTGATTAGTAGGACCTGTTTGCAGTTCTAGGGAAAGATTAGGGCAAGGAGGCAGCAGAGAAGCATAGCCAGCACAGAGCTCCAGATCTTCCTCGGATTCCCTTTGTCCAAGCTGGGCTTGCTCCATCTCTGCGAGTTCCCTGGGGGAGGCTGTGAACAGGCCTCCCCACCTCCTCTGTTTCACAAGTCCACACAAACCATCATTACCACACACTCTCAAGCCCACACAAATACCACATCCACATGCCCTCAGACCCACACCACTCAGCTAGCAGGCCAGCCCCCACAGGGCTCATTCCAACAAGCACAAACTTGCCGACACACACCTCACTGTGCTGAATAAACACAGACTCTAGAGGCCGTGGGGGAGGGGAGGAGGGGTGGCTTCCTGGTGGCAGCCAGAGCTAAAGGCTACCTGACTTCAGATAGAAAGGTTGTCTGTCTGTCTATCTATCTATCTTTAATTGGTCTTTAGTTCTGGAAAAGGCAAAGGCTTTGGAGCTCCTGGTCTATGTAGGTCCAGGGAGTCTGTGGAAGGAGCTTGAAGGTTAGTGATGCTAGGACAGGAAGGCTGGAGTAGGGTGAGGAGCTGGCTGGTTAAATAGGGCTAAATCGAATCCCCACCCACCCCCCTGTCTGAAGGAGGGGAGGAGCTCTCATCTGTGGTTCTAAGAGATAGAAAACACCAACTGCGGCAAGACAATCCAATTTCCTTTCTCCCTCCTCTGAAGGGGACTCCCTGGCCCTCCTGCTCTAACTTCCCGCTGGGTCTCAGTCTGGCTAGAACTCTTTACCCCTCCAGCAGAATTCATATCAAAGCCTCAGCCCCCCAGGGTTCATTAGGAGACATTTATTTCTGCATATTCTTGGAGAGCAAGAGGGAGGATAACTTGATTCGCAATGCAAATCTCTTGGCTGTAATTTCAACTCTTCCCTCCCTTCTCACAGGGAGATTTTGCAGGTCATTAAAAATATATGATTACCTCCAAAATAGCAGTGACAGCCGCTCTGCTGGGCAGGGCCAGGTGCTGGTGTTTGAGGGCCGCTGAATAGCTGCCCAGGTAAATGCAGCCAGGCCCTTGCTCATGTTTCAGTCTTTAGGCTCCAGAGCACAGGGGTGGTGCCAGTTTCTGAGGCCAGTCTGGGCACTGAGACCTACCCTGTGTTAGTTCAATTTTGCCTCCTATTGCTGCAGGGCATCCGATCTCTTGGTTTCCCATTTTCCAGCGCTTGGATTCTTCCTCTATAAAAATGGCAATAAATGAGGAGTTAGTCCCAGAGCACCTGGTGCATAGTAGGTGGGCAATTTGCTCTGCAATGTAGGCCATTCCCCACCCCAGGCTTGCTGCCTGGCTCAGTGACACATTCTTCATCCCATCACCCTCCCCAGTTTGGGCTATAAGGACCCAACCAGTCAAGTAAGTGTTGCCCAGACATTCTGGTCATGCCGAGGGTTTCACTTGGTGTTTCCTTCTCTGTGTTGCCATGGGAATTCAGAAGCCCCATAACTATCTAGGGCTTTATCTTCAATCTAATTGATCTCATAGACATTGGTCAATATACAGGGGGAGGGAGGATCTAAGGCCTCTTTTTATACCTCTCTATAAAAGCAAGAGAAGATTTTAGGCTAGGCAAGGAGACTGTTCTTTCATTAGCCTGAGGCACTAAGCTGGGACCCTCTCAGGGGGATGGAGGTCCCTTTAGGCTTAGCCCCTCTAAGTCCCAGGATGCTCCAGCCTTCAACTGAAAGATGTCCCTTTAATACAGTAAACACATAACCCTGGAGGAGCATGGATTGCTGTGAACAATTGTTAGAGGAAAGCCATATCTTTTGAAGCTTTAACGTTGCCTTTTAATTCAGATTTTAAAAGGTATATGAAAAAACAGTTTGGAAATTCCTCAAAATGTCAGAGTTACCACATGACCCAGTGATTTCATTCCTATACCCTGAAGAACTGAAAACATAGGGCCACGTGAAAACTTGTGTGTAAAGGTTCACAGCAGCATTATTCAAAATAGTCCCAAGGTGAAAACAACCCAACTGTCCCTCAAGGAACGAATGGATAAAGAAAATGTGCCCCCCCCCCTTACAGACACATTCACACACATCCCTGCTTGCGTTTCAGGTTTAGTTTCCATAGTTTAATGAAAATACCAGGAGTCTTCTCCATAAAAAGGGTCTGGATCCAGGTTTATCTCAGGAGCCTGGGAAGAGAAGTCCCTTCTCCCAGCTTCACCCCTGATGTTACTCTAATGTCCCTCCTCTGTAGCACCTTCTGCTTCAGCATCTTCAACTTTTTGCAGTTCTGGAAGCCCTCAGAGACCGTATCCTGACCTTGGAAGGCCTTTCTTCTGCTTCTCTGCCCATTGACCACCTACCTGTCTTCCAGAGCCTTCCCTAACTTCTTCTGCTGGAAGTTCCCTGACCTTTCCTCTCTTGGACCACAGCTCCTCTTCAGGCTGTGGTATAGTTTGTGGCTGTCCCCTGAGTTGGGAACAAGCATAGCCCTTGCTGGGCTGCATGCTCCTCAGTCACAGGGACTGTGGCTTTCCCACTGGAATCCTGGCACAATGAAGGACATATAGCATAAGTGATGATGGGAAGGAAAAAAGGAAAAAGAAGGCAGAGGGGCAGAAGAAAGAGGGAGATTGTTTTTGTATTATTCCTATTTTTATACACTAACATTTAAAAAGAAGGGAAAGGAATTCATCACAAAAGGTCTCTGTAATTTTTTTTGTTGGTATGTAATTTTAATTCATTAATAAAGTGGAAAAGGAGGAAGTCAGGCATATTTTGCATTCTAATGCCATTCAAATAGATTTGAGGACTTTTAAGTGGTTATTTTTTATAGTCAATATTCATTTCTCCCCTGAAGAATATTCATTTTCTCCCAGAGAATGACCTTGGTCCTTACTGTTTCTGGGAAAATGGGGTTTGAATATGGAGTTTCTTTTTTCTTTGTTCAAGTGGAAAGTACACATACAGTCATTACCTTTCAAATCAGAGGGGCTTAACTTCTTTTATTTGGTCCAAACCCATCCGCCTTAACACTCCCTGTGTACAAATGCATCAAGTTTATAGACTTCAAAGCGTGTTCCACATGAGTGCTGGAGATATGGGGGTTTGGGAGGTAGGAATGGCCCCTCTTTATTAGTTAGCATTTACCAAACCTTTATAATCATTAACTAGTTACCCTGATGGAGTAATTCCCACAGGCATTGATGAGGATTCTCTGAACATATCAGGATAGATTGCTGACTTGGTAACTCCAGTCCTGTCCCTAAACAGGTCTCTTTATGAAGCACTTTTCAGGACTGGGGGCAGTATGGGACAGAGGAAAACATCAAACTGATTCTTGTCCCAACTTTGTCATTAATCAGCTGTGCGACCTTGGCTGCAGCCTCAGCTGTACTATGGCTGGCTTCGATAAGGTGGCACACGTGCCACCATTGATGCCCTCCTGTCACCAGGGCAGGCATGGCTGATTAATCCCAGCCCTTTTCCTGAGCCTGGACAGAGCTGCTTAAGCCCATGCACCTACAATTGATCAGACTGCCTTCTGAGCTGTGGCTTACTTACCCTGCCTGGACTAGATGGTCTCTTCATTGTCCCTTCCAAGACTAACATTCAACAATTTTAAGTATTACAGTTATTTGTTTTATTGTGGCAACCATCACCACAGACTCCACGAAATCGTGCTAGTCCAATCCAAGAATCACAAAGAATTTCCCTCCTGAAAACACTCCTATGAAACTGAAAAATAAGCGTTCCATTCCAACCATCCCAGAGGTTAAAGTTGCCTGAAACAAAGGGGGTGGCCTGGATACTCTAAATCAAGTTCCAAGCCGGGCTGAATGCACAGGCAGCCATGGCAGCTGCTGCCTACTTCTTCCCTCAGGATGCAGGGCCAGGAGCCAGTCCTTTATCCAAAGGGGAATTCCTATAGGAGTTAATGAGAATTTGGCATTACAATGAATAGGTTCCTCTCATACACTGCTGATAGGAATATGAAATAGTGCCACTGCTTTGGAAAACAGCCTGGCAATTCTTCAAATATTAAATATAGAGATACCATATGACCCAGCAATATATACCTAGGTATACACCCAAGAGAAATAAAAACATAGATACACACAAAAACCTGTACATGAGGACTTTCGACCAAGTTGGAGGCATAGGTGGATACTCTTTGCCTCCTCACACAACCAAAAGAAGGACAACAACAAATTTAAAAACAGAAAATAACCCAAAATGCCAGAAAATTGAATGGAAGTCCAACAACCAAGGAGTTAAAGCAGAAACATTCATCCAGACTAGTAGGAGGGGTGGAGATGGGCAGCTGGATGGAGAGGATGCATGGCAAAGTGGTGGCTGGAGAACTGCGCAACCCCACATTCGCATGCGGATAAACCAGGAGGAACAACTGTGGAGTGAACACAACTAGGGTTCCAGCACAGGAAAAAAAAGCCTCAAAACCCTGACTGAAAAAACCTGTGGGGGTTGTGGCAGTGAGAGAAACCCACAGACTTACAGGAGAGTTTGTTGGAGAGACCCACAGGATCCTAGAACAAACACAAACCTGCCCACCTGGGAATCAGCACCAGAAGGGCCTAATTTGGTTGTGGGTACTGGGGGAAGTGGCTGAAAGCCAGCTGAGAGCCAAGCAAGCAGCACTGTTCCCTCTCAGATGCCTCCAAAGTGTCCTGTGATCTGATGATTAACACAACTAAACACTGATCTGATTTTTTAAAAACTTTTCAATTACGGTTTACACTCAATAGCACTAATTTGATTTTTAAGATTTGACTAATTTGTCCTAGTCCATGCCCAATACCTTTAACTTGATGTAAAAAGGAGAAAATGTGTGTTTGATCCTCAGTGGGGTACCCCACTGCACGATCATGCCCATCTCCTACATATAAGCCTTTGATCCCTCTCCTTTGCTTATAAGATAAAGTCAGAACATATGCAACTCTCAACAGACGGCCCCTACTTAACTTACTAGATCACCTCTGGTCACTTCCCCTAACACCCTCTATTCTGTAGTCATTCAGAATGGTGCACTCCCACCCCCACCTCCTGTTATCTAGTCATCCTGTCCATTTCATACCTCCATGCCTTCACAGATAAGGTTCCCTCTGACCTAAATGCCTAGCTCCAGCCTCTCTACTCTTCCTTATCTGGCAAAATTCAACTCCTTAGGAAGCTAAAACCTCTGGGAAGCCTTCTCTGGATCCCCAGGCAGGTTACTTGTGCCCAGAACTCTGCACAAATTTCATCACTTGACACATGCTTTGTTGACTTGTCCATCTGCCCCACGCCACTGTAAGCATCTCGAGGGAGGAGTGATGTCATAGAGAGTTATTAATTCCCAGGGCCTAGCAACATGCCTGACACATAGTGGGCCCTCGAAACGTAAGTGAATGGATAAACACTCAGTGGCCCTGAGCTTGTGACAGTAAATCCTACTAAGGTTGTATGTTTGTTTGTTTTTCTTTTGGAATGGAGGAGAGACAACTAAGTTCATGTGCAAACGGAACTTTCAAGAGTTTGGTTTTATTCCAATTATAGCTTTTTCTAAAAAAAAAATCCGATTGTGTGGAATACAGACGTACCACCCGCCTACTTAGGGATGTCTCTTCCCTTTGATTCAGGATAATCCTCTTCAGCGTTGAGGAAAATTCTTGATCATTTCAGTTAGTAGAAAATACAGAAAAGAATGAAAGGTATAGTTTCTCTGCATCTAATTGTGACCAATTAGGAGGAAGTGGTTACTGAAGTAATGGAAACCTTGTGAGAAAACCATCACCTGCCCTTGGTCACCTCCCCCAACTGCAGCGCAAGTCTGTAGCTATGCCTGTGCCATTATAAATCATGTGAATATTGCTGTACTCACTGTATACATTCAAAACCAAATGAGGGTTTTACGTATACATACACATACATATATATCGGTAATATAGATTTGACCCTTGCATGAATTTAAACTGATGTATTTAATAATGATATTTATTAATACATAATAAGTAAATGTAATGATATTCACATATATTCCAATTTTTTTCCCAGCAGCTTAAAGAATCTTACTCTGTGTTGCTATTCCCTTCCCATTCTGCCTCCAAATTTGGGTACTACTGATCTAATTTAGCACAATTCCAGGAAGCAAAGCTCATTCTCCCAATTTAAGGAATCATAGGCTCAGGTTGTTAAAGGAATAACCTCAAGCTCTACAGGTAGTAGATGACAGAGACAGGGCTCAACCTTCCTAGACAGTCTCATGCTCATCCCACTGGCCTGAATTGCAGGGGAGGGTGCCAGGGGGTGTGTGAGAAGAGTCTGCAAGAAAATGGACGGGCAGCTAGAAATTGTGCAGAGCCAGAAATGTTGTGCAAATCATTTAGGAACAAATGGAAACCAATCCTCATCCCCATTGGAAAATATCACAACATGTAAGGATATGTGTTTTAGTGAAGCATCTCTGCTTCATACATTTCTAGGACCTGAAACCTTATATGCAGTGAGTGAGGTCCAAGGGAAAAGGAGCCTTCTGTGGAATATATACAGAATAAGGGACAGCCCCATAAAACATGGATTTCTTTAATCCACTGAGGGCGCACCACTGACAAGACGCCACGAGGGCACAGCTGTGTTTACTCCAGGGTCACCTCGTGTTATTTATAACAAATACTTTTGCTTTTGCACTCTGGTGACCACCTTCTCCTTTCCAGGATATGAAGTAGGTTTTCTCAGAACCAGACACTGTTAATGGGCCCACGCGGCTATCTAACACCCCAGCTGGTCCGAGATTTTATAGCATCCATCACGGGACACCAGGATCCTTATTAAAGAAGAGAGCTCTTACAGTGTTTTTCAGAACATCATATTTTCTAAACCCATCCCACAGGAAAAGTGCTACAGTGAGTGATATTGCATTACAGGCCATTGCACAGGGTCTGGGCCATGACTGCGAGGGAAGCAAACCAACAAAGGGTATTTATTGTGTGCTGCCCTGAGTTGACGTGGTGCTAGGGCCACATGAGGAAAGGTAGACCATCTTGATGCTTTTCCCCTTGGAGCTTCCCTTCGGAAAGTGAACACTGATGCAGATGTAAAAATTACAACCCAATTTGCTATGTACAATGTGGAGCAAAAGTGTAATTAACTTTGATTTACAATGTGTACTACAAACCTTGATTTGCTCAACTCTCAGGACCACCAGAAGTTTTTTTGTTTTTCCTTTTCCTTTCAACCCTTGTTTAATATCTTATCTACTTGTCTCTGGCCCCTTTTCCTATTTAGGAAGCAAAGTTTACCAAATATAATCTTATCTTTCTTTGAGGGCCAAGAATGGCCCAGTGTGAGATGGGTGTTTGTACGTGTTAATTTGCTTCCTGAGGAGGAGATCCCTGTGCTCTGTGGTGGACAGTGGATAAAGTGGGCTGGCTTAAGTGGCTTTGATGTCAAAACCCAGCTCTGCCACTTGGTGAGCTGGGTGGCCTGGGACATTTGCTTCACTAATCTGAGCTTCTGAACCTTGGTGTTCTCATCTGTAAAATGGAACTACTAGTAGTTACTCTGCTAGAATTGGGGATAATGAATGTAAAGTCCATAAGTGTAGTAGTATCTGCTACATAAGAAACACCAAACAATAATAGCTCTTCTTCTCTGTCATATCAACATGGGATGGAATATAGATCAATCTCAGGACATACCCCAGAAATACTGGTTGTTTGCAGTGTGTGAATACTGGAGTACCTGCTCAGATCCCTCCTCCTGGCTAACCCACCTGGTCCCAGCAGCTGGAAACATCAGCTGCTGATGACTTACAGTGTGTTCTTAGATGGACATTGCCCTCTGTCAGCAGGAACTGCCTGGAGCAAGGTTATGCTCCCTTCTAGAATGGATGATGCAGACACAAAAGTTCAGCCCCATTGCCTCTATTTGGGACAACTGTGAAGGGCTGTCCCAGCTCCACAGTTGTCTGTAGAATCAGCTGAGGCCTCAGATGCAGCTAAATTGAGGGCCAGCGTCTCGCTCAGCAGAGTCCTCACCTCTTACCAGTGCGTGTCCCCACACCTCTTCCCCATGAACATGTGCCCCGCCCCCAACTTTACTTGTCAGAGTCTGTTTTAAGAGACTGAGACCTAATATAAAATTTGGCTTAAAAGCAAATTGTTGAGTTTAGACTTTTCTTGAGATATGGCTATTTCTCTCAAAAGTGATAAGCAGAAAAAAATTTAGTGAATGTATTTTCTGGTTATTTAGATCCTAGCTAACTGTATTAGTTTCCTCTTGCTGCTATAACAAATTATATAATCATGAATTCAGTGGCTTGAAACAATACTAATTTATTATCTTAAATTCTACTGTTCATCAGTCTGAAATAGGTCTCACTAGGCAAAATCAGCCTCAGCAGGACTGCCTTCCTTTTATGGGGGGGCTTTAGGGCAGAGTCCGTAGCCTTGCCCTTCCTCACTTCTAGAAGCTGCCACACTCTTCAGTTCACAGCTTTCTTTCTCCATCTTCAAGCCAGCAACCACGGGTCCAGTCTTGTGTTGCATCACTCTGACCTCCTCTTTGGCCTCTTCCTTACAATTTTAAGGATGTTGCAATAGCATAAGGTCTACCCGGATAGTCCAGAATAAACTCCCTGTTTTAAGGTCAGCTGATTAGCAACATTCATTCCATCTGCAACTTTCATTCTTCTTTGTCATGTTATATAACATAGTCACAGTTTCCTGGCTTAGCATGTGGACATCTTTGAAGGGCCATTATCCTGCCTACCATTCTAATCAAAGTTTTACTACTTACCTGATAAGATAAATGGGAGCCAGACCAAAGTAAGTGAAGATGGACTGACTTGGACAATTACAGTGTGTACACATTTTGTCATCTGGGATATTTCAGGGATGTGAACATCTGGGAAGCACAGTATGGTGGAGGGGGGTTGCTTTGGGAGGAACTGGGAGGCAGTGTAGACGAAACCAAAAGGGACAAGAGCTTGATGGAACCAGAGTTATACTACTGCAAGACGCTGAAGGGCTGTGCTTTGAGAAAATTTGAAAGGAGGGTTTGAAGTAGAGTCCAGTGTAATGACTAAACCCGGTTAGAATGTCTTCGGGCTAATTTAGTCACCCTGGCTCATCAAGTGTTGGAGATTGAGAAAGGTTATGGAAAGATGGTCCCACGTGCCTGACATTAAATTAATTATCAAATGGCAGGCCACAGAACAATCAAATAGAGAGTTTTTGTGTAAAGTTATCCAGCACTAGCTGGGATCAGATATAACATTGGGTTTCTAGCAACTGGGAGGCATTTAAGTTCAGGATAGCTCCGTGAATGACAGAATTTGCTGACTTCCTCTCCAAAAAGCTGTACCCAATACTCTCATTTGTCTCTTTAGAGCCCTGGACTCTTTCTCTAGCTACTAACTGCCCTTTCTGGTTTAGGGCTCCATACTGCAGAACAGAGAGCTGGTTCAAGGTGTATGTGTAGGGGTATCTCTGTTTAGGTGTTGGGGAGGGTGTCCCTTTCCTCAATGAACCTTTTTGTTTATGATCCATGTAATAAATGTTTAAAAGTCCAGACAAGACACAGTTGAAAAGGGCTTGGTGACCTGATCAATTTCCCCTGTTTTAGCAGAGTGGAGCGTCTGGGGCTCTCAAACAAGTTACTTGTGAATATATATAAGGAAATTTAAAGGTATGTTTTAAATAAACATACCAGAGCTTATGCATCCCACATGAGTCTCCCCTTCAAAGCAGTCTCCTTGGAAGATGAATCACTTATTCCAAAGGTACTGTTAAAAACACCCTGGATCGTTTCTTTTTAGACGCTTAAATGCACTCTTTGGAGGATCTTGATGGGGCAAATATTTGTTCTTTAAAGGTGGATTTGATTTTTAACAACAGCCAAAATTCATTTAGATCAAAGTCTGGGGAATACAGCGAATAACTGAGTTAAGTAATACCATTTTAGATTAGAAGACGAGGCTGATATAATTAAATGAGACTAGTTTGCTCGCGAGGGCTGTGGATGGTTCTGAGGGCCAGAGTACGAACAATGGCCACATTGTTGGGATAAGTTGGCACCTTTCAAAGCAATTTCTTTAAAAGATTACATACCGGTAGTTGAAAGTAGCAAATTCTGGATTTTTTTTTCTTAAAGTTTATGACTTCAGAGAGTCCTTACATTTTAGTAGTTAGAAGCACAGGATATGGAGTCTGTGCTTGAACCTAAGTTCAGCTCCATCATTTTTTAGTTGTGTGACCTCAAGTGAGTCACATAACCTCTCTGAACTTCACTTTCTTCATCTGAATAGGACTATAATATTAACTACCTCACAGGATGACTGTGAGGAATAAAGTCACATATATAAAACATAAGGTCATGCCTATACAGCACCTAGTCTACTGCATGACACATAGTAGGTGCTTAATAAATAGTGGCTATTGTTTTTCTTCATCAACACACTGTGTACAAACAGGCACACACACACCTATGCAACACTACGTGGGTGCAAGGTCATGATAGTGATTGAATTTGTGATGATATGATAATACTAGTAACTATCGTTTATTGAACATCCTTGGTGGGCCAGACCCTTTCAACCCTCTACAGAGGTGGGTTCTATTATTAGACCCACTTTTTTACAGATGGGGAAATTGAGGCCTAATGAGGTTAAATAACTTTCCCCAAATCATCCAGCTATAAAGCTGTGGAGTCAGGACTCTAACCCAGGCACTCTGACCCCTAAATCGACGCCTTTAACCCTTTCTCACACAGCTGGTTATGAAGGCTTTTTGGTCCTCTTCACACTGACATGAGGACAGTCTGAATAGGGGTTTGAGCATGGACTTTGGAGCCACATAGGTTGGATTTGGGTTTGAAACCTAGCTCACCCACTTATTGTCCTGTGGCGCCTCCCATTTTCCCTACTGTAACATGGGACTGATGAAGAGAGGCTTAAGAGCAGCGTCTAGCACAGAGTCAGTGGTGCTCAGGAAACCAGAGCTGTAATGAAAAATGTGAATGAAAACCTCAATTAATAGAACATTCTGCACAGAGTAGCTTTTGGCTGCATGTCCCCCTACCCTTGAGCTGTACATGCCTCTAGGGGAGAGCAGTATCGCTGCTCTGAAAGCCTTTGGTGATAGCCTAAGTATGAAAAACAGCCTTACTGATAGTGGAAAATTCTCCTGAAAGTGGGCAAAGTGTTTCCATCAGATTATGGCTGAATTCCAGAGGGGGTGGAGGAGGTGACAGACAAAACCACTTAGTGTAGCTACTCAGCCCACAAGTTGACTCTCTGATCAAGCACTTTTCCTAACATGTGTTCCTGGAGAGCAGCTTGTTATCTGGGGCTGGGGGTTGCCTGCTGACCCCTACTCCTGCCTGGGACTCTTCCCCTCCTCCCCCATTCCCCTCAAATAGTGCCTTCTTACATAGTGACGTTAAGAAGAACCCTGAGTGGCCAGAGGAAAATCTAACACTGTTTGCAGCTTAGTGTCTGGCTGGTCTAGAGCATTCATTCGTTTATTCATTCATTATCTTTTATCTGCGTGAGAGAAGTAAGCAGTCAGTCTTGCAGCTGTGAGACCTGGTATGGGCTGAACTGCATTCCCTCCAAATTCATATGTCAAACTTCTAACCCCCAATACCTCAGAATGTGACTGTATTTGGAGACTGAGCCTTTAAAGAGGTAATTAATGTAAAATGAATTCATATAGGGCCCTAATCCAATATGACTGGTGTCCTCATAAGAAGAGGACATTAGAACATAGCCTGAGGGATGACCATGTGAGGACACAGTGAGAAACTGCCATCTGCAAACCAAGGACAGGCCTCAAAAGAAACCAACCGTGTGACACCTTGATCTTGGACTTCCAGCTTACAGAACTGTGAGAAAATAAATCTCTGTGGTTTAAGCCACCACATTCTGTGGCATTTTGTTACGGCAGCCCGAGCAAACTAATATAAGGCCTAGATTTTACATTCAGGTTTGCACACAAAGGTTAGGGGCTGGTGCGGATGCCTCCCAGGGAGAGTCCTGAGCGGAGATGCTTCCTGGATAACAGGGTGCCAGCGAGTGGTGCTGAGCATTTGGCACAATGATCCTCCTGGGCTCTCCTGCACACCCGTGACCAACGCTCCTGGCTGTCACCTTTGCACAACCCGAGCAGCCTTCCTGACTTCTAAGTGCAATCACTCCAGCTCAAAACTGCTTTCAGACCTCTTGGGAATGACTCAGATTTAGGGTTGGTGGTGGGGAGCGGGGCGCATCTGTTGAGGAGGTTAATTTGAAAAAGAAACTTATTTACGTGATTATATCTGCTAAATGCTTTTATCCACTGTTTGTTGTTACTTGCATAACACCTGTTAAATGACCCCAATTGTGTCTTCTACCTGTCATTTGACAGGACACAGTTACATGAATTTAAATGCATATTGGGTAAAAGGTGTTATCTTTTTCCAAGGGAGGAACTATGTAATCTGGAATTGATAATACTCAAAGGTTCCGCCAGTGATATTTTCCCCCCTAAAGTTCTTGTCAACCTTCTTGTTTCTCACCACATGACAAATCAGGTGTTGTCCTACGTATTGCTCACTTGACAAATTACTGTTAGGGCCGACTTTGACCAACAGGGACTGGAATTCCTACTTGGTCAGCAGCAATTTTTGACCCAGAAATTCTTTATTCACTGTTGACATTAAAATGGCTTTCCTGGTTGGTTATCTCTATTTGCTCATCTGTAAATAAGGAGCTTTAAAGACGATCTCTAAGATCCCTTCCAGCTGCCAAGATTGTAATTCTCTGTTTTGTGAGATGGGCAAATGTGTGCGTCTCTCTCTGCTCCCCTCATAGCAAATCATCATTCTAACCCAAATACTATTCATTGTATTCATTAGCTTAGTAAATGCTGTTGACTGAGGGACTGAATTCATTAATGAATGCCACTGGGTTCCCAGTCGCAGGGATAAATAAGACTGTTTCTGCCTGTCGAGAGCTCATACTCTGAAGGGGGAGACAGATGGAGGAACAGATGTGCTGCTCAGTTCGGCTTTGTTTGTTTGTTTTCAGTTATTTTTGCTTATTATGATAATAAAAACTTTATTTAATTCCTACCCTGTGTTAAGCATGCTGCTGGGTGTTATACAATGAATCTGTGTACTCTACAAAGATATTGTTGATGCTATTTTAAAGATTAAAAAATGAAGGCCAGCAAGTGACAAAACGTAGGTCTAGTTGACTCCTTGTCACATATATAATATGAGCTAATGAGCTTTGCTGATTCTAGACAGAAAAGCAGAATTGCACCAATTTTTGATCTCAAAAAAGGGCAGTAATAGTTGATTATGTTTTCAGTTCACTCACTCAACTGACATTTATTGAGCATCTTCTCAATGTCCAATGTACACTAGACACTGGGAGTAAAATGAAAAAGCTAGGCATACTTCTGACCTGGTCCTGATGCAGTCAGTTGTAGTGACGGAGAAAGAAGTGTTCACTGATAATTGCAATGAAATAGTAACGGTGTGCTCTGGGAAGCTGACTCTGGAACAAGTCAGTCAGGGAAGGTGACCTTTGAACTAAGTCTTGAAGGATGAATAGGAATTCACCAAGCAGAAGGAAGGAGAAGAACATTCCAAGCAGATGGAACAGAAAGTGCAAAAGTCTAGGGATATGAACAGAATGCCGCTTTGGGTCAATGATGAGAAATTCTGTGTGGCTGAGTATAGGGAAAGCTAGTGAGACTCAAGGATGATGAAGCCAGTTGGAGAGGTCAGCGGGGGCCCCACTGAAGAGTCCACTAAGAATTTTTCTATGGCTGATGAAGACTTTTCTAGGGGGGAGAGTGACATCATCTGCTTTGTTTTAACAATAGAGTACTGGCTTCAGTGTGGAGCCCTAATTATCAGCCCTGGCTGCCTGTCAGAATAACATGGGGGGTTTAAAGAATCCTGATGCCCAGTGCTGTACACCAGATCAATGAAACAAGAGTCCCCAGGAGTGGGGCCCAGATGTAGGTATTTAAAAAGAAAACTTTCTAGGTAATTCCAATGTGCAGCCAAGGTTGAGAACCACTGGTATAGAGAATACTCCAGAGAAAAAGAATTGGTGGCCAGGAGGCCAGTAGGGGGAACACTGGATGAGGCCTGGAGAACACTGCCAGGGTGGTGGATCTCAGACTTCAGCTCTCAGGTTCTGGTCAGTACGTCTGGGCCGAGGACCGTGGATTTGCATCTCTAACCGTTTCCTAGCAGATGTGCATAGTGCTGGTGAGAGCCACTTTGTGAACTGCAGGTCTGTTGCTTGGCAGTGGAGATGGAGAGGAGAAGACAGACTATTTCAGAGGTAAGGAGGGGGTCCAGTCAGCTGGGTGGGTGATGATGCTCCTGACCAAAATGGGAATGAAGAGGTTCTTTGTGTTTTGTTTGTGATGGGGGAGAGAACGTTCGGATGTGGGGCTCTTGACATAGTTGTTAGAAATATCTAGGGGAGGGCAGCCAGTTGGAGCAGGAAATACTTATCCAGTTATCAAGAAGAAGTGAGGCAAATTTTGGGACAAATCAAAACCTCAAACTTACCCCAGTTTAAGACAGATAATGACTGATGACTATAAATAGCTTATGACTATATACTTCTACTGGAGCCATTTTTTCCTGATGACAACATGACTAATCAATAAAAGATGATGATATCTTTTTAGTCACTATGCAAAAAAAGTCACATTATACATAAACCATTAAACCCAGTTATTAGGGACACATAGGTCAATATTATACTGCCTCCACCAAATTTTTTCCCATGTATCTTCATACATGAATTTGAAAAGCAATTACAGCCTTTATTTCTTTGTATATATTGAGTTATTATGTTTGCCTTTTATTTGTGAGATGAGTCCAAGGTATTTGGCCCAGCCTTAGTTTCCCCTGGGGTGAACAAGAGGGGATGATGGATTTGGTGACTGCCAAGGACACTTCCAACTCTAGCATTCTATGAGGTTGCCTTTGATTCTCTGTCATTTTTGCCAGAAGGATCTTCAGGGGCTGGAAACACTGGAAAAGTTTTTTTGCCCACTTTAATTTAACTTTTTTAGAGTATGTTCCCATCAAAAAACAGTCAGGCCTTATTGTCAGAGCTGTGTCTTAAAGGCATTTCCAGCTCGGTTCTCATTCCTCACTTGACAAGTCCTGTCACAGGGCTCCATCACTCCTAGGCTAACAGCTACCAATAAACAGAAAATTATTTCCAACCAGCTAACATGCTGTTTACTTTCCAGAAAAATTGCACTATCCAATCTGACAGTTGATCAAGGGGTACCCTGCTGCTGTCAGCAGGGAGAAATGTTTAAACACAGAGATGGGAGTTTAAACATTTTCTCATTATCACAGAATAAGGGGGGGGGGAAACAAATAAATAAATAAGTAAAAATGGCATCGGGACTCTCTAACCCCCCGCTGGGAGAGTAATGAAGGTGTGTCATGTGACCCAAAGGAGTGGGCTTTTATCAGCAGCCCCAGTACTGTTACTCAAGTGACACCTGTCACATGACCCAACTTCCCTCTTTTATCTGCCTTCCCTAGCCACACTTTTGGGGAATTGTCTTTTCCAAAGATGTGTGGCCGTTGTGGTCATTGTAGTGGGCTGTTAGTGCTATTAGCTTGTTTTTTTGTGTATCCTGCCTCAAATCCTCTAGGTCTTTCCTCAAACATTATTTAAATATAATAAATGACAAAATACCTGTAAGACAAATAATCTCAGAGAAAACCATAAAAATCAATGATGTTATTATATTTCATACAAATTTACAGGAATTAAAATTTGGAGAGAAAAATACCTGTATTTTAAAGCACTAGTCTTCATTTTAGAATGTTTATTAGAGCAGGAAGTTAATAAAACCCAGGTTTGTTATACAAGTGCCTGCAACTTCAACTAGCCGGGCTCACTGCGCTGCACCATTATCACAAACAGAACCAGAACCAGGTATTGTCACCTTTCCCCCACCACTTCATTCCAAACCTCAGTCTAACTCCTTTACTCTCTAACTTGGTTTCTTATTGTCCCCTGGACTCCTGCCTTAGTTTGCTAGCTAGAACCCCACAGCTTTGGCACCATTACTTCCCTTGTTTTCTTTTTCTTCCACTTTACTATGACTAGCACTCCTACCACCCTGATTACCAGCAGTATCATCACCACCACCATCATTGCCACCACCACTACCACCACCACCGCTACTACCATCACCTCCACCACCACCGCTGCTACCCCCATCACCATCGCCACCGCTACTACCCCCCCACCATCACCACTGCTACCATCACCACCACCACAGCCACCACATCACCATTGCTACCACTGCCACCATCTCCACCACCACTGTTACCATCACCACCAGCACCACCACTACCACCACCATATCACTACCACCACCACCACCATCAGTGCCACCACCACCACCATCACTACCACTGCCACCATCTCCACCACCACTGTTACCATCACCACCACCACTACTACTATCACCGCCGGCACCACCACTACCACCACCATATCACTACCACCACCACCACCACCACTACCACTACCACCACCACCACTACATCACTACTACCACCACCATCACCACCACAGCTACCACCACGACCCCCCACAATCACCCTCACTACTACCACCACCACCACCACCACTACTATTAGCTAATTTTTATAGTGCTTATTACATGCCAGGCACTGTTTAAAATATGTTAAATGTATTAATTCATCTAATCCTCATAAGCAACTCTATGAGAGAGATACTATAGTCACCCCCATTTTACAAAGGAGGTAATGAAAGCATAGAGAAGTGAAGTAACTTGTTCAAGGTCATACAGATAACTAGTGCAGAGCCAGATCTAAAAGCAGTTTGGTCTTCACTCTGCACTCTGCTCAATGGCTGAGCAATCTTCACAACCTTTCAAAGTCTTTACCCCTGTACTTTTCTCTTTTCCTGGCTCATAGGATATGTGTATCTTATCCTTTCTCAGGTAAACATAGCCCTTAATCTCATTTCCTCAATCTCTGAATCTTCACTGATTCATCCATTCATTCATTATTCCACAAATATTTAATGGACCCTGACTATGTGTCATGTACAATTCTAGATGCTTGGGATGCATCAGTGAACAGAACCTGCAATGTCCTTGTTCCTGTGGGGCTCACTTTCTAGAGGGAGCAATAGAAAATAAACAATAAATGCAGAACTACAATACATGAAAACAACAACCACCAAGCAAACAAACCCAGAACAGTTCAAGGGAGTAAAGGAGTGCTGAGCTGCAGTTGGAAACATAGTTGAGGAGTTCATTCACTCAGAAGACATTTCTTGAGGACCTACTATGTGCAAAAGACTGTTCAAGGTGCTTGAGATAATTCAGTGAATAAAACAAAGTTTCCTGTCCTCATTAAGCTTACATTTTAGAAAGGGCAAGGGAAATAACAAACCTCATAAATAACTAAACCATAAATTATAAAGCATAAAATCCCACTATTAACAAGCTTTGGGGAAATCGAGCTGGGTAAAAGGGATTGGTGTGCAGCAGGACTGGCTGTTGAATAGTGTGGCTGAGGGAGGTTTCCCTGGCAGGCAGCAGTGGAGCAAAGGCGTGAAGCAGGCAAGGGAGGTGGCTGTGTGGATATTTAGGAGAAAGGGCTCCGGGTAGAGGAAGAACCAGGCAAGAGCCCAAGAAGAGATCATGCATGCCTTGTGTGTTTAGATTACCCTTTGATTCTTCCAACTTCTTTCTTTTTTCTTCAGCCCATAAAAATGCATAGATCTCTCCTGTGCTAACCAAAACAAGAACGTTCTTCCATACTCCAGGCAGCACTCCATCTTTCCACCTGTTTGTATGTTTCTTACTATTTACTCTCTTTTTGGTCCATTGTATTTTTCTATGAGTACCATTCCACAGAAACTGTTCCCTTACAGGTCACCAGTAACCAGTTGCCACCAGAATCCATGGCCTTCCTTAGTTTACAACCTCCTGATGTTTTTCTCCATTGGTCACTTAGTCTTAGAACGCTATTCTTAACACAGAACAATTCTAATTTTGTGCCCTACCCCACACTCCCCCAACCAATTTTTAGCCACTAATTCCTTCTCTCCTTTGCTGTTTCTTCTTTATTCTACACAGTATTTTTTCTCTTTGTATATGTTCTCTTGGGCAATCACACCTTTGGGACTTCAAGGACATCACTATGTAGGTGATGCCCACATATAGTCAATCCTTATTTCCTGGCCCCAGACCAGCAATTCCAATTGTCTGAAGCACACAGCAAACTCAGGATGTCTAGAAAGAAGCTCATAACCTTCTCTTCCAAATGAATGACCTGACTCTGAATGATCTGACACGTCATCCAGGCTCCCAGATGGGAAACCTTGCACCCATTCTTCGCCCCCGCCCCCTACTGCTCCCTGTACCATGAGAACCCTCAGTCGGTTAGTGGCTGTGGCAGATTCTATTGGTTGTTGTTCTCCATTTCTTCCTCAGTTAGAAGAAAACTGATTATTCAGAAATATGAACTTCAGGAGAAATGATTCTAGCTTCATATAAGGAGTAAATCCTGACCATTCTAAAGCAGTCATCTCATTTCCCTTGCTAGCATTTTGGGAGTAGAGTGTGACAGTCTGAATGGGAAGATGTGAGGAGAATGGGACTTTCTCTGGTCTAAAAGAAGCACACAGGAAGAGCTGTCCTCTCCTGCAACTGGACCCTGCTGTTCCTGCATGTGATGTCTGTCTGCAACTGTGGCAGCACCTTATGACCATGGTGTGGACCAGCCTGAGAATGAAGACAAAAGGACTCTGAAGATGTAGTAAAGAAAGACAGAAAGAACCTGTGTCGTCAATGATGTTGACCCATCAAATTAATCCTGGAACCAACTACTACCTCTGGACTTCTTATGTGAAAAAATATCCCTATGGACTAAGCCATGGAATTGGGGTTTTCAGCTCTTTCCGGCCAGATATGTCTTGCCCCTTCTATATTTTCCACACATAGGGCTATTGTCTTCTCACCCTCTCAGTTGCCCCCTGGCAAACTCTCATTTCAAGATAAGGCTTAACTGTCATCTCCTCTGTGACAGGCACACTGATATGTTGTCATTGGCTCTTGTACTTATTTCCATCTAACTCTGCATTAGACTATATGAACCCTGGGGGAACTGTTAATTTTTGTATTTCTAGTGCCTAGATGTTTGTTGAATGAATTAATGAATAGGTGGGGAAGTTTAGTTTATATTTTGGGTTAGTTTTGGGCTCCCACAAGATTTTATTGTAATATCCAATGACAGTCCTTACAACAGGAACACAATTTTACAAGCATGATAATAAACTTGGATGAATTCATTACTGAGCACCTAAGATCTCACACCAGGTGCCGTTAACCTATTTAGACATAGAAAGGAGTTAGGAGTAGAGAATGTGGATAGCTTCGGACAGGACAGACTAAAATAAAACTAATCTGGGAATTCACTTATGAAAGGTGTTAAGAGTAACAAAAAGGTGTTAATCCTCTGTGTCAATGTTACCTTCAGGAAAAGACCTTTGGTTCTAAGAAAAGTAATGGCTCTGAGTGATTTATTTTCTTCCAGAAGGTAACCTCCACTGGACGCTCTCAGTGATTTCATTTTAAAAAGGTGAAGCTTTTTGAGAATAACTCCAAGGTGGTATTAGATGCACACTTAAAATATCCAGAAATGGTAGAAGGTATTGCCAATGCTCATAAAAGTTCTAGCATTCATGTCAACATTGTTTAACAGAAATCCCTCCAATGATGAAAATGTTGTACGTCTCCATCGTGCATGATGGTAGCCTCTAGCCACATGTAATTATTGAGCCCTTGAAATGTGGTCAGTGGGACAGAGAAATGGAATGTTTACCTTAATTAAATGCAAATATAAATGTACATGTAGTCAGTAGCTACCACGTTGGACAGGGCAAGCATATATTTTACTTGCCCTGGTGCTAGTCAGGGTAGTCTAGGTTATCCTGCAGTAACAACCCTAAAATGTCAGTGGCTTAAAGCAATAGTTATATATCTTTTTCCTACTACACATCCATCATACATCCTCTGGGGACTCTGCTCTGCATCTCTTCATTCTGGGACCATCTTGAATGCCGCTGGGTTACTGGAACAGGGGGAAATGTAAAATGATCTGGAGGGTCCTGCACAGGCAATCAAGTGAATGCTTGGCCTGGAAGGGACACATACCACTTCCACTCACAATTCGTGACCAGCACTAATCATATAGCCCTACCCACCCACCAGAGGGCCAGGAAGGGCAATCTAATTATGGTGCCCGGGAGACAAATATTAGGTGTGTAAGAATCGCTAAATAACTAAAATATCAAATTTGAACAAAATTAAATTATGTTTTTACAAGTCAGGTGTGTGTCGTATGAAGGAGTCAACAAAAGCATGGAAGGCAAATCATATGCACAAACACCAGGAAAGCTCCTTTTACAAAGTCAAGGAAGGAAGGAAGATTGGAATGATGTTTTGGTGTTTTTATATATAATTTTTATTAAGTTTTTAAATAAGCAAATTTATCAAAGCAAAAGAAGGAAGCAAATGCATAATTTATCTTCCATTATAATTAAATAAGATAATTTTGACAATTTCCACTTTTAAAAAATCTCTTTTTTACAATAAAACAAATCTACCCATCTTGTAACAAGAGGATCTTATTATAATTCCAAGTATAGTTTGTCAGTAGCTGTTCAGAGTCATTATTAGACAGCCTTGGAATTAGAGGGGACCTTAGAGATTAGCTAATCTAATCTCCAACATGAGGAACCCTCCTACAGCTTTCCTTATCTTCTGGGTACAGAGGAAGCCCACTAATGTTAGGGAGCTCATTCCATTGATGGACAGGTGAAATTGTTCAAGAACTCTTTCTGCTATTTCAAAAGTAGTATCTCTGAGCTTTCTATCTATTTGTCCTGGCTCCGCAGCCACCAGGTAGAGGGCCAACCCTCAACCCTCTGGAAGGATTTTCTGTCCCCTGGGTTTTCTCTGTTGGGCTTTCCTCCTCTGTGCCTTGGTCCCCAGTGCCCTCTCTTCTCCTAGTAGCCCTTCTTGGAGCATGCAGTGCAGGGTTGGGGCCAGGGGTGCAAAAAAGACAGCCTGAGTATCAGATTCTAGTTATTTAAATTTGATTCTGTGTTCTTCTCTGTGAAGCAGGGAATAACTCTCATCTACAACTTTGTCTTAGGAAGAGTAAACAGCATTAGATCTGTAAACTAATAGACACAGAAGAAATTGTTACTTCACTATGGTGTTTCTTTTAAAGTGTGATGGATAGAGTTAAACTTCATAATTTCAATGTGATCTCATCAGTAGAAAGTAACCTATTTCGCCTCTCTGGGAAACCATCTTATTCCTTCATTTAGATCACTTAAAAGTATTAGCATTATCCTTTGTAGACAGTCAAATATACTATTAGTTTATATTGTTCTTAAAAGTTTCAATTTTCACTAAGTCACAGGCTTAACTTCTTGACATTTTAAACGTTAAGTGTAAGAAGTTAAATCACATGAAATTTGATTGGAATAAAGGTTGTACTGGCTTGTTGTAAATTAGTTATTTACTTGCTTTTTTAACACTTTATTTCTAGAGCAATTTTAGGTTCAGAGAAATATTCAGCAGAAGTTACAGAGCTGTCCCATACACCCCCTACCCCCACATATACAAAGCCTCCCACATTATCAACACCCCCACCAGAATGGACATTTGTTACAGTTGGTGAACCTACACTGACACATCATTACCACCCAAAGTTCATAGAGTACATTAAGATTCACTCTTGGTGTTGTGCATTCTGTGGGTTTGGACAAATCTATAATGACATGTATCCACCATTGTAGTATCATACATAGTAACACTGCCCTGGAAATCCTCTTGTGCTGTTCATCATTCCCTCCTCCCTAACCCCTGTCAACCACTGATCTTTCTAGTGTCTCCATAGTTTTGTCTTTTCCAGAACGTCATATAGTTGGAGTCATATAGTATGTAGCCTTTTCAGATTGGTTCCTTTTATTTAACAATATACTTCTAAGTTTCTTCCATGTGTTTTCATGGCTTCGTAGCTCATTTCTTTTTAGCACTGAATAATATTCCATTGTGTGGGTATACCACAGTTTGTTTATCTGTTCACCTAACTGAAGGACTTCTTGGTTGTTTCCAAGTTTGAGCTATTATGAATAGAGCTGCTATAAACATTTGTGTGCAGGTTTTTCTGTGGACATACGTTTTCAACTCATTTTGGTAAACACCAAGGAGTGCCATTGCTGGATCATATGGTAAGAGCACGTTTAGTTTTGTAAGAAACCGCCAAACTGTCTTCCAAAGTAGCTGTCCTGTTCTGCATCGCCACCAGCAGTGAGTGAGAGGTCCTGATGTTCCGTACCTTCAGCAACGTTTGGTGCTGTAGTGTTCTGGAATCTGGCCATTCCAACAGACGTGTAGTGGTACACGTTAGCTTTTAGCAAGGTCTCAGTCTTTTGAATCATGATCCAATACTAAGTATCAGCTGCATCTTCAAGAGTTGTATATTCTACAGATTTGATAGAGTGTGTGATTACTGGGAAGATCATAGGTACCAGAGACAGCCAGCCCTGAGGTTTGTCCCTTAATTCTGGTGTACTACCATAGAGGAGTTGTTTAACTTCTCTGAGCCT
The DNA here is from genome assembly GCF_022682495.2 of Desmodus rotundus. Lineage (NCBI taxonomy): Eukaryota > Metazoa > Chordata > Mammalia > Chiroptera > Phyllostomidae > Desmodus > Desmodus rotundus. Next base: position 182,114,076 of record NC_071388.1, on the reverse strand, counting down.
CAGCTTCCTCCTTTGTAAAATGGAAGTAATAAGTTAATAATAACAACACTTACTTCAGTGAACTGTATGAGTAAATTGTGTACTTTCTCCGATTTTATCCAAGCAATTAAAATATTCAACCAGAATGGGACTCAACACTGAACCTTGTACCATGCTACTATCGGCCTTTCTCAAGGCTGAATAACCGTTCTTTGAGCTCATATACCTGTCCCATCATCCAGCCCACACAGTTTTGTATTTCAGGCATATCTGCACAGGCTTTGTCAAATGCCTTAGCAAAATCAAACACTCACTAAGGTCGATTTCTTTGGACTATTTGTATACATTTTCCCTTCTCCCGTCTCAGATTTTGGGTGGATAGGCACTATTTTTTAATTCTCTCTTAATTAGTTCCTCCTTGTTCTTCTAAAACATATATAAAGTTCTTTGGTTTCTAGGCTACTACATTTCCTGAGTAGATGATCCTCTGACAAAGTAATTTGAGTTTCCTTGGCTTCTTTCAGAAGGAATCATTGTAGAAAAATGATACATGTGTCAGCTGAGAAACCTCTCATTTTTTTTTTTCAGGGTTATGTGTGTGCACACATGCGTGTGTGTCTGGTGGTGCAACAGGGCTTGAATTACACCTTTGGAACTCTTTGCTCCTATCTTCCCACTCAGTATCTCCACCATCAAATCAGAGCTTAGATTCCTCATCACTTTTGCCATCATCACAGACAATTAGGTTTCAGTAAAAGGAGATAGCCTGAAATTTAATTCTAACCAGCAGCTCAATCCAAACTCCTAAAATCTGGCTGGGGTGGGGTGGTAATGTGTTTTAATAATGCAGTTAATGAAGGAAGAAGCGCCCCCAGCAAATCATAACAAAGAGTCTTAAGCAAGTGCTTTTGTTGACAACTTTATCCAAGAAACCATCTTCTCTGGAGACTGTTTTAAACTTTAGACTAATCGTCTCCTTGCCACAGAAGTCCTTTTGTTGGGAGAAATTATAAGTGAACACAGATTCCTCCCATCGTCAGTCTCCCATCCGTCCTGTGGTCCCTCCTGCCCAGGGATCTACCAAATAACGAAACGGATGGAATTCTTCAGAAGTCCTCTTCTCAGACTATTTCCATCGATGTCTAATTTTTGAGCCAATCACTGTGAAATTTTGAGCAAATGACAATAGCCGTAATCTTCCATTGCTTTTTCTTCAAGTATTATGTACAGTTGCTTTGGACATAATATTTAGAATACTGAAAATGTTCCAGGTCACAGGTGACAGTATAAAACCCCTGGTCCAGTGTGTAGTTACCTTTGACGCTTCTCAGTAAGCTGAAGCAAATTAAAACGGAAACAGCAGTAATGTTGCCCTGGATATAAATGAAGAATAAACACGATCAAAATAATAAATGACATCATACAGATTGGATAAGAAAAACCTGCTTAACATTATTGCAAAGTTATTGATGGAATTATATCTATTGATAGAAAAGGGGAAATAAATTATAACAGGCATCATCTTGCCCCTGGTGATAAGAACTAAGTAAACTTCAAAAATAGTCAAAATCTATCTTTGGATCTACAAAATACAGTTGTGCCACATCACACCCCACTGTTCCAAACACACCAAGCTTTGAAATAATATGTGTAAAGTGCCTGGCACGTGGTATGCACCCAGGAAATTATAGTGTTCCTCTATTTCTCCACTGGAGACATCAGTGTACACTTTTACCATACCTGAAACTGACATTTTGAGGATCTTTTAAGAGTTAATTTGGAGGCACTGCTGGCAGTTACAAGTCCTAATATCCCAATTTACATTTTAAATCTCCTGAAAAGTGATTATTTTAACATTAATTCCATTCGGTGGGAAAGATTTACAGGCCCCAAGTGCCCGCTGATTACCACTTGTAGTCTCTCCAGCTCTGGCACTTCCAGATTTCGCTGATCCCAAGCCATTGATTAAATAGTTTAATTGCTCTAGCTTGCCCCTTTTGTGGTTAATCTCCTACGGGTTTTATGTCCTTGCATTAGTACGGGGGCGCCTAGGGACATGATGCAATTACTCTAGTGCAGGCTAAATCTGCCTCCTCCCTACTCCAATTGCTGGCACAGTCACCAATAACTGATTTTCCACTGTGACCAATTCACATCTACAGGTAACAATTCTTCATGAAAAGTCACTATTGATTAGAGAGGCAGGGTCTGGTTGCTAAATAAAACAAAATAACAACAATAGAAATGATAATAATGCTTCATGTAGCACTGTCATCTGAAACCATTTCCATCAAAGTCTTTGATAATTTTATGAAGCACAAACCCTTCACTTTGTAGAATGTAGCTAAAGTAATTCTATTCTTCTAACTAGTGGGTTTAACAATGGCATGATTGCACAGTAAAATCTCTGCTCTAGAAAAATATTTTGCTTGAGCAATTCTACATTATTGTACTGCCTGTTGTAATTCCAATTGTACATATATTGTCAAAATACAAACTTAGGTATTTCATAAAATGCTCTGAGGAATAGCTATAATTCTAAGTTATAATTTCTAAATACAATGATCTTAGAAGATCCAGAAGGGAGACTCCTTGATGCATACATGTCTTTAAATATCAACAGCCAAAGAGAGAGCCATGACAAAGTGGCAAAGAGCTGAATCCTGCCCTGTGAACAATGCTGGGGTGTGGGAGAGGTGTAGGGGGTATGCCAGCGGTGACCATCTAGGCCCCAAAAGTTCTGTTAGGAAGCACAGCCAAGCTGTGGTTGCTGAATGGGTGGCCAAGTCATAGTCTGACGTTTGTGGCTTGGGATATAGCCAGGGTCACCTAAAAAGTTGGCTGGCTGGCTCCGTGCATGGGTCCCACCTTGGTTTCTCTATTTAGACTACTTCCCCTCTGCCCACTATGGAAGGCCCAGTGTGAGAAGTGCTCTAGTAACAACCAGGGATGTCTGCACCATGGTAGCTTTTGGAGTTGTCCAACCTGGCTTCCGGTGCCTACCAGCAGAACTACCCTTAGGGTAGCTTTGGAAAAACCCTTTACAATACCTCTTCCTCCTCAAGATTACTTGGGGAGGCTGGGCTACCCGTGGTTGGTTGAGGAGACTCCTGAGAGCAGCTGTGGCTGTGACACTGGCGGGAGGCTCCTGCCTGTCCATCAGTCCCCTTTGGTTTCCAGAACTCATCCTGAATGCAGAAGGTGTAGCCTAAGAAGCCTGTGGCAGTGATGACTTCATTCTCCTGGCCTCTAAAACCATCTCTTGGGCAGGGCCAGACTCTGAACCAGGTCTCTTCTGTGACCTGGAGGCAGGTCAGGTGGGAACTTGCACCACCCCAGTGACCAAGCATCCTGGTGTACCTGGAACTGTACCAGTTTTAGCACTAAGCACCCCACATTCCCAAGGCAACCCCCAGTGTCAACCAAATGGGGACGGCTGGTCACCCTGACCTCTGATTTTTTCCTATTGGCTGACAGAGGAAACTTTTTAGTTAAGGAAATACAATTAAGACAGTTGTAATCTTTTATTCCACATGTCAGCTGAAGGCCTCACAAAGACCTTCATGTTTTGTCTTAGGAGTCTAACCATTCCTCTGGGAGTGGGACAGACAGGTGATGCACGTTGTCATCCTCTTTTCACAGCCTGAAGAGGCTAGGTGACCTGTCCCTAGAGTGGGGATGAAGAGCCAGATGCAGAACAGAGGTGCTCGGCAGCCTGCTGGCCTCAATCACTTTTCAGTTCTGTCCATAAGGAGCCTCTCTGTTGAAACCCCTTACCTGGAAGGAGATGGTGATGTCACCCTTTCTTTTCACCAGCATTTGCTAAACTGGGCTGGGTGGTGACCTTTCCGGTAGGAAGCTAAAAGGTCATACATTTCTGGTTTTAGTCTCACTCCTGAAACTGTAAACAAAGACTCCTCTGGAAAAAAAGAGAAAACCACCAACATATTATTTCCTGGGATTTCACAGTGTACTTTTTATGTCTTTATAATATTTGTCACCTGAAGTGATGCCAAAACATGAGCCACACTTACCCACCAATAACTTACACTTACTCATAGATAACTTGCTTTACTGAATCTACTAATATTTGTCAAGTGGCTCCTATTCAATACAGTTCAATGCATATTTACCAAATGAACAGTTGGGTAAGGCATTAAAGACTGTAAAGTTAGGAATAGAACAGGGAGACCCACACACTGACAAACACAGATCAGAAGTGAGGTGTGTGACAGCCCCTCTCCTGAGTCTGTTAAGGAGCATGGGCAAAGCATGGACAAGGACCCTTTGAGCCTTGAAAGATGGCTATGTCCATAGTCCAGGACTTGTAGGAGGGGCATTCCTGGCTGAGGGATCTGTATGAGCAAAGGCATGGAGGAAGGAAAGTGTATGAGAGAATTCCAACTGAGACCCCGGCCAGGAAGCTCAGTCACAGGGGTGACCAACCCACCGCCCGTGGGCCGCATGCAGCCCAGGATGGCAATGAATGCAGCCCAACACAAAATTGTAAATTTACTTAAAACATTATGAGATTTTTTTGTGATTATGTGTCACAGTGTATTTAATGTGTGGCCCAAGACAACTCTTTTCCCAGTGTGGTCCAGAGACACCAAAAGCTTGGATATCTCCGGTAGACCTTCATCCCAATATACTAATGTTGTGGGTTTGAACCCCAGTCAGGGCATATACAAGAATCAACCAATGAATGCATAAATAAGGAGAATAACAAATCTCTCTCTCTCTCTCTCTCAAAATCAATTCAAAAAATTAAAAAAAAAAAGAGAGAGAATTGCATGGTTAGAGCAAGGCACACTAGAAGATAACGTTGGGAGAACGGGTTAGGGCCAGATGGTGAAGGGAGTTGCCAAACCGAGAAGTCTGAACATCTGTGCCAGCAATGAGAGGCAATGAGCATCACGCTGGGCTAGTCATGTTTAGGAGGGTGTCAAATCCTGTCACATTAGATACATTAGGCAATCTATTTAAATAGACTCTAAGCGCAACTTTTGTAAATTAAAAAATTTTTGAATATATACTTTGTAATATATACGCATATTACATCTGTCCTCTGATTCATGCATTTGGTTAGTTCAGAGTGCTGGCAGTTTGTATGTTTACAAAACACAGGTATTTATAAATGCCTGTGTTTGTTAAGTGTGTTGTTCCTGGGTGCTTCCTGTGCTAAAGTTATGTGCCAGGACCTCCAAAAGATAACATTTTAAAGGGCTTATCTGCAAAATGGGGATAATAAAACTTCCTGGCAGACTGTACTAAGCTTGAAGAAGATACATACAAAACATATTGGGTCCTGATACATGATACATTTTTAGCTGGTAGGAGCCGTTGTTAGAAGCATCGACATAGCCATCATCTGAGAAAAACAGCAAGAGGCAACAGCCACATTGTCACAAAGCACATCCAACACCTGCTCAGGACATCTTTCCACTTGGGCATTGCTCTGCCAGACTCACAGAGAGCACAAACTTAGGATGCTTTAAATATTGCAGTTTACAAAAAGAGAAGCTTCTAGATTTGGCACAGTGATTTCAGCTTTTGGCACCAAAAGCTGAAAATGCCTTAATAATATTGTTTGCTGGAAGCTGCTCACATCCGAAGGGAAGAAATCATCCTGCAATGTGAGCTCTGCCTTGCTCGGCCTAGACTTAGGTGTTGAGTAATCTGTGGCCCTGACTCCTTGGGTTTGGAAGTACATATCCTCTAGGCTGGAAAGGGGAGACATTAAGTTTTGTTGATATGCATAATACATTTTCAGAGGTACATTATAATATGCAATTTCATATTCTACTTTCCTTTTAGCTCATGCCATAGCATAGACACTCAAACAGCTAAAATAAACAGTGCAGAAACTTCACAGATTACTCGCATATCAACTCAAGTCCAAACCATCTTGGAGACTTCCTTCAGGGAGCAGTGTCCTTTTGCCTTGGGGACAGTGGCATGAAGATGTCCCTCAGGCTTCCTTGCCCCTCAAATGCAGCAGCCCCTCAAAAGCAAGGAAACAGGGAGGAGGGAGAGGGGGAAAAGAGATGGAATGAGGGGGGGGAAAGAAGGGGTAAGGGAGACATGGAAAAGGTATGGAGAGAAAGAGAGAGAGAGAGAGAGAGAGAGAGAGAGAAAAAGAAAGAGAGAGAGAGATGTTATCTCACAGAACAGTGCTGGGAAAGCAACCAGTTAACCAAAGGGATTCCAACCAATTTGGCCATGGACTGCTCGGTTCTCCTTCCCAATTCTTGGGGTGGGGGTGGGGGGTGGGGAGTGTGGGCTGGGGGGAGAAAGAAAATAAAAGAAAGAAGAAAAGAGAGGAAAAGAAAGAAGGAAGAAAGCATCAGAGCAGTTCTCCTGCAGCAATCTCACAAATGCAAAACCTTCCATTCGGCTGACTCCTCATTAGCTTACTGAATCTGACAGCATAATTATCGCAGCTGCTTCGCGCTTAGAATAAATAAATACGAAAGTGGGTGTTTAAAAATTTTTTGAGACGGCATATTCAGTCATCTAGACAGTCAGTAGGACAAGTTTATTTAAAACTTTTAGATTCTTATGTATTTAGATCATTTCAGAACAAGATAATGAGATAGTTGTCTTTCAGTCTAATTGAGTTCCTAAGCTCCTGGCTGTTGGCTGTCACCCTTTCAAACTTTGCTTTAACTTTCCTTCCTTTAGAAATCTGATCCTGGTGTCTCCATTTACTCTTCCTGGGCTGAGAACCGGTGAAGGCGGTGAACGCACAGTGTGCTGGAGTGCAGAAAGTGACTTAATGGGACTGAGGAGCTAAGTAACCTTTCACAGGAAACAAGATAATCAAATCTCTTTTACTTGCTTGCAATGGCTAAAGGAGAAAGCACAGGTTGGAAACCAAACCATCATTTCAAAAGGTCTTATAATTTCTCTTCACATGGTTTTTGCACTACTCTTATACATCAGCAATCCATCAGCTGGAGTTGCTTAGAGCATTGAATTATTCGGAGTGCACACAGCCTCATGAGTACATGGTAATTTTAGCTCATGTGTATGCACATAAGTTTCATATCTTCAAAGCCCAAAGGATCACACAGCACTTTAAGTTGAAGTTGCTAACTAACAAGGAGTGCACTCAAAACTCTGACTGGGAGCACAGCACATACACATTTCCAATTAAAGCAGATGATCTCTCCTTTTAAAATTAATTAGTGCCTATTTATCTTTTCCTCTTCTTTCCACCCTTAATTCCCCCAGGACCAAATTTATGTGAACCCTTACATATAGTGAGTTAAAAGCTTTATAAAATAAATATTCTGTCAATCTGGGATAAAGGAAGCTAGTATTAACCCATTGTGCAGGCTGAGAAATTGAGGTTTATGAAGGTCAATAATGCATCTTACATTGGGGAAAAAAGAAAACTCAGGTCCTTTACCTCTCAGTCCGGAGTTCCGCCTCCCAGTACCATTTGTCATACTTCATTATTTTAAACAATAGAGGCAACATAACATCAGCATTGAAAGAAAAACTTTGAAAAAGGAAAAAAATTATCCACAATCCTTTGAATTTTGTTGATTTGCATAATACATTTCACAGGTACATCACAATATGGAATTTTGTACCCTGCTTCCTCTCAGCTCATGTCATAGCACAGACACGCCCTGTTATAACAGACTCCTGTGAACTGTTTGAAATGATCCTGCGGTATCGTATGCTGAGCCAGTATGCCAACATTTGCTCGGATGGTTCTCCAGTGTTGGATATGCTGAGCCAGTATGCCAACATTTGCTCGGATGGTTCTCCAGCGTTGGATATGCTGAGCCAGTATGCCAACATTTGCTCGGATGGTTCTCCAGTGTTGGATATTTAGATTGTTTCTTTTCTTTTTATTTTGATCTGCAGTCAAATCTATCCCTGAGCTATACCCCCTCTTATTTTTTCTTTTTATTTTGTAATTTAAAAAGTATATAGACAACACTGTAATGAACATTTTATGCATCTTGGTTTATTTCTGTTCAATTGTTTCTGTGTATAATTTCCAAGAACCAAAGGTTGAAGGCTGTGAGCATTTGTATGGCCCCTGATATATATCCCATAATGCTTTGCAAAGATTTCTCCAGCTGACATCACCAGCAGCAGAGAATCATTTTACCCCAACCTCACAAACACTGGGAGTCATAAGGTTAAGGGGAAAAAATAACTGATTTGACAGTTATTTGTATTTATTTACTCACTAGTAAGGCTATTTATTCCATGTGTTAATATGTTCTTTTTCCACCTTTATAAGAAATTGCTATTTTATGCCTTTGACCAATTTTCCATTGGATTCCTGATATTTTTTAAATAAAATTGAATGAATTATAGTGAAACAAAAAATAAAGCACCATGGATTAAGAAATGGAAAAACCCAAGGGGGACTGTGTATTAAAGAAGAGAACAGAAACTAAGACAACAGGTTAGGGGTCTCCGTCAAACATAAAATCGAGCCCTCTGAATAGTGAGGTATTACCTGGGGTCATGTGGAATCTTTCCTGGGAAGGCTTTAAAATAAACATAGGTAGTGTATGAGACAGGGGAGAGGCCACGGGAGTGGGAATAAAAATCTTGGTTCCCATCTTCACTTTGCTACTAAGTTCCCGTGTGATCTTTAGTGAGCAGCAATGAGTAATGAGTGGCTTGGGAGTCTGAAGTTAAATCATGGCTCTCCCACTTACTAGCTGTATGACTTCGAGCAATTTACTTAGCCTCTCTCAGACTCAATTTTCTAGTAGGTAAATGAGGATAATAACTCTAGCCTTGCCAGTTAGTATATAGATTAAATAAAAATTTATGTAGGCCCTGGCTAGTGTAGCTCAGTGGATTGAGGATGGGCCTTCGAACCAAAGGGTCGCCAGTTCAATTCCCAGTCAGGGCACATGCCTGGGTTGCAGGCCAGGTCCTCATTAGGGGGCTCTCAAGAACCAACCACACATTGATGTTTCTCTCCCTCTCTTTCTCCTTCCCTTCCCCTCTGTCTAAAAATAAATAAATAAAATCTTAAAAAAAAAAGAATGTATGCAAAGCACATGAATGTCCAATGAATGGCAACCACTATTATTCTTTCCTGGGGACCTGGGATTCACCTACATAATGAGGACATGGAATAACAAGTCTCTAAGACCCTTCCCACTCGAAGGTCTCTAACTCTTTCCTGAAGAGTTTATCTTTACTTGGAGACTCTTTCATGCTCACAAATTTAACCAATTTAAGAGCTTGGTGGGGCTGAGGGACTTGGCTGACCCAGACTTCTCCTAGCAACACAGTTTATGCAACAGCTTTAAGCTGTGTCTCAACCCAGCATCTTGTCTAAGGTATGGGAATGGGCTGGGGACAACTGTGAGCATAGAAGGTGAAGAGGTGTGTAATGGAGGACACTTCCTAACTTGCTTCGTAAGTACTGGTTAATGGGGGATTTAAAAGGTAGAGAGGGTGGTCTGTCCTAGAAGCAGAACAGAATCAAGAGATAGGGCTCAGAATCCACCTCCCCTCTTCCCCACCATGCCTAACCCCTGAAACCTGGCTTCTAAAATGACAAAATATTGAATTTTGAATAGATTAGACAATAAATAGAATGATTTGATATCATAAGCATACACAGACTATAATAAATTTCACTAATACATGATAAAGAGTATTGAAATTATTGATAAAGAGTAAAAATCAGGATGAAATATAAGTCAGAACTGTGACACTATTATTTTTGTAAAAAGACACCTTCAGAACAATGCTAGATGCTATTATGAGGACGATCTTCTCCCTGGCTGTTCTTCCTCCCCAACCATCCAAACCCCACCCTCTTTCATGCCTGCTCACAAAGCCATCCTTGATCCTCACAGCTGGAGTTACTCTCACCTCTTTTGAGCAGCCAGAGCACTTCACACTTGACCTGCAGCTGTTGAGATAGTTGTCTCATTTCCTTAAGGGCTGTAAGCTGTTTGAGGACAGGGTCCATGACTAATTCATTTTTGCATCCCTCAATATCACACCTAATAGATGCTCCATAAATCTCTGATGACTGAAGTGGAACATAAGTCTTCCACTGTGTTAGGAAACTGAGTCTGTGTTGGGCCCATAGTCTTAGAGATAAGCAAAATAGTTGCAACAGGTTCAGAATCATGAAACAAAGTGATGAAAGAGTGAGAGAAACAGAACCTATATCTGGGGGTTGGGGGGAAGGTCAAAGAAGTTCAGCCTGGAGAAGTGAGCTTGGGAAAGTGATACCAAGGGATCTTCTAACATATTGAATATTACAGACATAATGTTAAAAGAAAGCCCGAAGTTCTCTTATTGGAGCAAAACAAAAAATTACTCAGATTTTAATGGGAAACATGAGTAAGCCTGCTGAAGACCTACCAGAGTATAGACACTAGGGTGGTGTGATGAAGGGTTGAGGTACATGCCATGCCTTTTTCCATCCTGACAAGTATGACAAGAAGGACTCTGGTAAATTGTTTTTGCAAAATTACTTGTGACACAATTGCCGTCTTTAAGTTTTAGGATTTTTCTCCCCCAAGATGCTGAAACCTGTTTTAAAGGAGAAGGGGGATTTAGCCCAGGAAAGAATGAGAGAGACTCAGCCTGGGATTTGGAAAGCAAAATGGGACCAACTGACGGGGAGAGAGAGAGAGAGCCTTTGAAGTCCTGAGGATCAAGGACCGGGGCTTAAGGACCAGACTCTTAAATCACGTGGCGTTTACTGCCATAGATTAAAAAAAAATACTTTTGTGGATCAGTGTCTGTGGTTCAAAATGGCAGGTTTCCAAAATCAGTCTTAACTCTCCAAGGGTAACATTTGGAAGGCCCCCTGCAAGAACAGAGTGGAGCCAGTTTCTACAAGGGGCAGCTTAATGATTTTCTACCCCCCCCCCACCCCCAAATCATTAAACAGTGTTCCTTTCTCAGAGCCCAAGTTCAAGCTGAGGGCAAAGGGAATTAAACGAAGAAGCTGAAACTGCAGCTAAGATTAGGGAGTTGCCAAGGGCCTAATTTTAGGTCCGTGCTGCCCCAGCTGACGTCCTGCTCTGCTGGCTCAGCCTTGAGGACCACAAGTGTGGCCATCGGCTGACGAATGCGTGAGAAGAGCGTCTCCCTGGCCATCTGCAAAAGCAATTAGCTTGGTGTTGGTGTGTTTTGAGAGAGACTCCCCATAATTTCTCCTTCAACAAATGTTTCTTCAGGTGTTCAGGAGTCAATAAGGGAAAACGTCAGCGCTGGGTAGAAGTTCCCACACGCTTGCCATTCTAATATTCACGCTTCTCCACTTCACAGTTCTCTCCAAAGGGGAACTAATATGGGAATTCCTGGATTTTCATGGCAAGTAACCCTCTGATTTCCACTGGCCATAAGCTTACTGTCACAACTTGGAGACAGGGTTGCTCAGGACTTCTCAGGCTTTGTGAAAATGGACATGGAGGATGTGAGCAATTCTTGCATTTTGGGGAGAATATCTATGTCACTCTTTCACTGGGACTGAGGCTGTCCTCCCACTTTTCACGTACTTCCCATGCACAGGTTTCATGCTTAAACTGTCTTCTCCAGAGGGCAGACAGTAAGAGCTGGCATCTCCCAGATCAAAGGGGAAACAGAATATATTTTAAAGTGACAACTTTGTTATCCTGCAACCAAAATAATAAAATGATATAAATATAAGCCCCTAAATCATTCCATACTGAATTGTCACCAGAGAGCAAAATTTCTTGCATAACTATGGCAGGGAAACTCTCTTTACAAACCACTCATAAGAGCATGTCTTATTTTTGCACAATTTTCATGCCTGGGGCAACCTACCAGGGATGAGGATATAGCTTCTGTGTCTCTACTGGTTGGGAACTACGATAACTGGTTGGTGTTCCCTGTCTGCAAAGGAGGCTCTTAATAAAGGCTCATTGCCATGGGCAATAAAAAAGTACGCTGGTGCTGCCAGGCCAAGGGAATGCATCCTCTCGTGCGCAGGTGGCAAACACAAGGCCCGAGGGCCGAATCTGGCCCTCCACCTTGTTTTATCCAGCCGGGCACCTTGTTTCTCCCCTGAGGAAGCACCAAGCTCTTGCTTAACTGTTGAGGAGTAGTTACATTTATACAGTCCTAAAATTGCATTTGGTCCTTTGAAGGCAACCTCGAGGCTGATGTGGCCCCCGTTGAAAACGAGTGTGACACCCCTGCTCTAGTGGATGTGCCCTTGGTGTGGGCCACTGCTGTCAAGGTGCACAGGCTGGCCCCAGCTGCTTTTCTCTCTCCCTGTATATTTCTTTCCAATTTTCCTGGTAGATTTGCTTTCCCTGTCTACTTGTCCCAAGTCCCATCTGTCGGTCTGTCTCTAAACCTATTTCTGCACCCCCTCTCACATGCACACACACGAACCCCCAATCCCGCCCCCCTTCCCCTGTCTCTTGGCACCGGCCCTTTCATCTTCTCCCTTGGGGATTTGAGATGTCGCTGCAGGAAGTGCTTGTCGGCCCAGGCAGCAGCAGCAGAGCCCCGTGGCTTTGACAAACCTCATTTAATTGGGAGGAAGCCAGGAGAATTTGAAAGACCTGAAACATCCATGAAACTCCTTTTATCAGGCATAATTTAAACTCTGCATGGAAAAACCCCTATATGTATAAAGAAAAGTCAACTCCCCTCCTGCTGTGAGCGCTCTTCGTCTCCCCCAGCACAGGCAGCCTCCTGCAAGATTCCATCTTTTCATTTTTCTAAAAGTGTCAAAGTAGATTTGGGTTCTGTGGCTGGGTGAACAGAGAAGGAATACAGATCGGTCTCTCTCACACCTGCATGTGTGCGCACACACGCAAGCAGAGCCCCTGTGTTGGTGGCTTTGTTTCAGATGGCCAGGAAAAATCAAAACTCAAGTTTCTAACAACACATCGGTTTGGACAGCGATTGTTTCTTCCTAATTACCCTTCATCAGGCAAAAGCTGATGCCCAGAAAACTTTGAAGATCCCAGCAGTTCTCTGTATGTGGAATAATAGATCCTGGAGGAGGGCCAATGGGAGAAGTTTCTTTAAGTGGAGAGAGGAGCGTGTGAGAGTATGAGAGAGAGAGAGTATGTGTGTACACCCAAGCTTGTATACTTGCTTGAAGTGGTAGTTAGAAGTCCTAAGCCTGAGAGAAGAAAGCTAACAAAGAGAGATCTAGGGGCTCAGCATGGGAAGAGGGAATGGGATGGGAGAGGGGGAGGGGATGGGATGAAGTGAGGGGAGAGGAACCAGGAGGGTACCAGTAAGAATTATAGGTCTCCTGGAATGCTTTTTATTCCACCCACATGCCAAACCATGTCCCTTCCCTCCTTTCAAATTCCACTCCAGATTCACCTCCAGTCTAATCCATCTCACTTGACTTATTCTGGTTCCTCCAAAGAATTGCCTTCAGCACACACACATTCTCTGAACATCTGCAGCTGATTATGCACAGACTGGAGCTGTTTAGATATGATTTGTGCTAATATGTGTACGAGGGTGCCCTGTTTCCTCTTCCTCACCCTCTTTTCCTCCCACACCGTGGGATCTTTGAGGTCAAGGACAAGCCTCTTTTTTCCCTCAATTTTTATAGCACTTAATATGTTCTTGACACTTAACGGCAACTTAATAAATACTGATGACTGACTCTTCTCACAGGGTTAAGTAAGACACATTAACCCCAGTTGCATGATTCTGGCTATTTCTGGAGATCCTAAATGACTCACTTTAATAATAAAATACCTCGAGAAATCCCAAACTAAGAGCTTTGAACCATTGCAGGACAATGTCCTCAATACAATGGTGCTGCATTTGCAAACCCTGGAGACTTTGGCCAGGCCATATGTCCCAGGATCTTGCACAGAAGCTCCCCATCCCTTCTACTACCTTCTTCCCAGTCTGAGTCTGTAGGCCTTCCTTGTTAGCTCTTCCTCTCCAGCTTAGGACTTCTAAAAACTGTTTTCAGTTGAATGGTGGGTGTTTTCAAAGTAACCCCACCTAAGCACAGTCCCCCCCAACAGCCCGGGCTGTGACCACACTGCCCACATCCTCCGCGTAGCCTTTCCTGGCCACATTCTGAGAAACATGAGGAGAGCTCCAGCCACATGATCCCTCAGCAGATTTCAGATTTGGAGGATGACTTCAGGCCCAGGCAGCTAAGCTGATTTCAGGGTAACTTGTGTTTCCCGTGGGCGTCTGGCCTGGGAGGGTGCTCCCCTCCCCGCAGCGCCCCACCCGGGTACTTCCCCTGGCAGCATCAGATTACCAATCCAGACAGGCCCAGCTCTCCTCTCTGACATATCCATGTCACCTATCATCTTACTCTCCATGGAGAGAGAGAAGGGGGTTGTTAGAAGCTTTGGTTTTGCTTTTCCTGGCAGATGCTAGTGAAAGTAAACTCAGAGGAAACCTTCATCTCATCCAATTTCTAAGTGTAAGTGTGTAAATGGGAAGTGTTTAGATAATTACAAAGAGGCCTGTGTCACCTAAATCCACCAGTGCTTTTGAGTTTTAGAGAATCTCATGCAACACTCAAGCAAGATTGCATCCCACCTTGCTTCTCCTGGGCAAACTGGCCTCTAAGCTCATGTTTGGTTGTAAATTCTATGATTCACCAGTGCTCAGAGGAAATACTTAGACACCAAGACTGTGTGCGCGTGCGCACACACGCGCACACACCCACACACACCCACACCCTCACTGACCATCAGGAAGCTGGTGCAACTGAGATGGCAGGGAGCTGAAATAATCATGAGCCAGGGCTTCCTGGGCGGAGACGCGGTCTCTGGGAAAGCCTTTCAGCATTAGTGAGGCCAGGTCTTCAGCTTCAGGAATTCTGCCCAACCTGAAAAAATGGAGGAGAAGAAGAGTTTCTCCAGAGACCTCCCTTCTGATAAATAAAAGAGGAAAGGAGAAAAGTAAAGAAAAGAGATGGCTGGAAGAGGGTATCACATAGAATTTTCCTGGGATTAGTAAAGTTGATGGCAAGTGGAAAAATAACCCCCACAGTGAAACTCTTACCTGTCCAGCTACCAAGAAAGGGAAAAAAGCTCAGTATTCAATCATTCAACGCCTACCCCCACTCCCAGCCTCCATAGTGTCTCTGGAACCATGTATACATAAAGGACCCAGAATTATAATTATAGAAGCAGAAATATATAATTAAGGATTCTCCTTTGAGGGACACAGCAGCCTCTACCAAACAGAAAAGCCAGGTTGGAAATACACTCCAAGGGCAGCAAGCATTGACTCCTGGAAGGGGAAGAGGGAGAGAGGCAATTTTGGAGGTTAAAGCTTAGATGGAAAACACCCTTATGTATTTCTGAATGGAGCACCTTTCTGACGCTCCATTCCCAGGGTTAGTAGCTAAGATGTTCTCTCGACTCTCCATGAGGTGGAGTAGGAAGAGAGATAATTAAGTACCCAAATTACAGTAAGGACAGATCCTCAAGTTGACCTCATGTTAAATTATAAATCTGGAGATGCATAAATCCATCAATTGAGCAACTACTATGTGTTAGGAGGTGGCTGGTTCTGAGAGATACAGGCAAGACTCTGCCCTCTGGCAGCTTGGTCTAGTGGAGGTGTCAGACACTCGTCAAATTATCATACAAATGCATAAGTACGACTGTGAAGAAAAGGGCCCAGATATCTGATTGAGAGTGGGAGGAGCTAGTCAGGGAAGGCTTCCCTGAGGAAGCCACATTTGAGTTGAAGGCTGAGGAATTGGGGTAGGCAATGTAGGCAGAGATCTGTGGTGCTCATACAGACCCTGGGGTGGGAGGGAGAAGAGTGAGTTTAAGGGAAGAAAGGCCAGTTGGCTGGCCTAGGCAAAGAGTGGGAGAGGGTCCAGAGATGAAGCTAGAGAGGGTTGCAGGGGCTAATCCTCCGGCCTTGTGGGTCTTCACGTTTCCTATGTACTTATAATGTTTGAAAGTCTTTGCTAATCTAGCATCAATCATTTAAGTACATACACCCATCTCTAGAGCCCACAGAAAGGTTTACAAGTGGAAAGCCACAATACGGAAAACTGCAGGTCCCAGGGGGCAATTAACCACAGGACTGATGTCTGACATTCAGAATTAAATTGCATGGCCGTGCAAATCCCCAATGAAACAAAAGTAGACGGGCTGATTTAATGTCAAATATACATACCAATCTGAAACAACAGAGAACTGATACCCTTCCCCTTCTATGATGCAGTGAGGCTGGAAGTCCTGGCCCAGAGCAGTAATTTGCCTAATTTTTGCATAGGATTTACATAAGAAACTTTCAGATATCTCATTCCCGTGACATAAAACTGTTTCTACAAACAGGCAATTTTACCCTCAAACTCAGAATTAATTGCTTTATAGATTTAACAAAAAAAAAATTGCAAACCCCCAGTCCTTGCAAATTTCCAGGCCAGTTAGGAGACAAGGAAATCTGGGATGGAGGCCTGTTTAGTAGTTAGGGCCCGAAGAGGGGCTGGTGGGTATGGGTGCCCTGCCCGGCATAGGTTTTCAGGGCTAACAAAATGGGGTTTGGAGTGGGGAAGCTGGTACAAGTCACTAGGGCCCGGTATTACTCTAGAAGGAGATTCAGGGAAAACTTTGTGAAGAAATTGTTGTTGGTTCACTCTCACCTATAGCGTAGTAAGGGGGGACATATGCCAAACTTGGGATCTGAACCCACTCTAAGAATTTCCAGGGGGTGGGTGGGTGGATAGGTGGTCGTGGTGAGGGCGGAGCAATGCATCTATCAGCGCCCACCTCCACCCTAATCAGTGATTTGTTCTCTCTGCACACTCCCATCCATTGGCTCATCATTGAATTGTTACAGGATTCCTCTGTAGAAGAGGCTGAGGAGCTGCAATCTGATTGAATAAGGAAGGCAACAGGACCTGTTTTGACCTGGTGTTAGCATAGCATACATACTGTTTTTATTTAGACTGTGTTTATGTCAGATGGCTGGGGAAGCCAGGAAAAGCTGATGGAGCTCACAGGGACAGTAGGGACACATAGGAAGAACAGGCCACTTTTATCAGAACATTGAAAGGAGAGTGGTAATATAAAGACTTCTTTTTTAAGACTTTTCTCTTCTAACTAACTAACCCTCTCCCCACTCTTCCCACAAGACTTCTAGTGGTGCTGGGATTTGTTTCAGTCCTATGGCCTCCAAACCATGACTGCCGCCACCCACTTCTCCTGCTCCTTAGCTGGCGGAGGCAGTGACAATGGCAAAGCATACAAATGAAGTCTTTCCCTTCTATGAGCCAATTTCATGTTGGTCTTCCCTGTGTAAGCCAAATCCATGCCCTCCTTGAATATAAGCCTTACTAGCAGCTCGCAGTGGGGCCTCTCAATCCGGACAAGCATCTTAATACTCTCTTGCTCTCCGCATATTGCACTCCTATTTGGGAGCTGAAAAAAGAGCCCCAGGGATACAAATGTTGTTTTGTTGGGCACAAATGATAATTTTTTCACTACGTTTGTTTCATTTTGCTTCTTTTGAGACACACTTCGACTCCCACTAGAACAATTATTCACTGGTTACAACCTCTACTTTGGATATGAAAGTTGGCATGAAAAGTGAACACCACAAATGTTAATTTGCCTACCAGCACCTTTCCATATAGGCTAAATGTTAACGAATGTCATTTGTTAGGCTTGTGATGTTAACTACCAAACACACCTGAAGTATCTTGCAGGGTTAAGAGAATCCACCCACCCAATTAATGAGCGTCTGTTGAGGACAAAGAGTCCTCTGGGGAAACTCTCCTTCTAGTAACGAGAAGTGTTCCACTGTTCTACTTATTGTAGAATGCTTAGAAGATGCAGAGAGAAAATTAAAACTCTTCTTTCACTTAGATAACTCCCTTCACTCAAAGATAATCGCCATTGCTTTCGTGTTCATTTTTTCTTCTTTAGTCCTTTATTTTTATGCTGTTTTTTCTTGTTTTACCTAAAAATGGGATCATACTCTACATGTTGTTATAACTGAATTTTTCCACTTGACTGTGTTGATCACCTTCCCAGGACTTGGAATAGCTTCCTAGGACATAATTTTAATGGCTGCATAGCACTCCATGACGTAGCCATGCCATAACCTACACGGTCCGGCACTTATCGAAGTTGTTTCTCTTTTTTGTTAAGAGTGTGAGGGGCTACTATTAAAATCACGTTGTGACAAATATCCTCAAAGAGAAATCCTTGTGTACTTGTGTGATGATTTTCTTAGTATACATTCTGAGAATTGAAATTCCCAGGTTGAAAAATATACAACATGTTAAAATTTTTTATTAAGAACATCATTTTCCATTTCTACCAGCAACCCGGGAGAGCTCCTGTCTCTATGTGCAAGGAAAACAAACTCATTCCAGCTGACCTGAATTGCCACAGGCCCCGTTGCTTATGAGAGTTGTAAAGAAAGATTAAAATGGTAAATTGATCCTAAAAGATGTGCTGGGTGAGAGGACATTCATAATTTTTGAAGTCCAGAATAGCAACACAAACTATGAGAAAAAATAAAAATCAGGCTTTGTGGTTGTGTAAAGCACCACCAACTAGCTCATCACTCCACACATCTAAAATCTGGTGGTTCTCAGGAACCTGAGGCAACAGCACAACCGGTCTCTGAGTATAAAAATCTCCCACTGCCATTGCTGCCTGGTATCAACCTTGACAGTGGAAGGGCTTTGTCTGTTTGTTGCACAAGGCTGGTCACTGAGTTCAGCTGGGCTCTTTGTTGTTTTCCCCTAGAGCCACAGAAAGAGAAAAAAGGCAGGGATAGAGTGGGCGCTTTTATTTTTCAATTTGTTTTTATTTTGAAGTAATTTTAGGTTTACAGAAGATTTGCTGGCAAAATGCAGAGAGTGATCTTGTATGTTTTACCAGCTTCCCTGAATGCTAACATCTTACCTAACCACAGTAAAATGATCAAAACTAAGAATTATTATTGGCACAATACTATTTACTAAGCTGCAGGCTTTATTCAAATGTCATCATTTTTTCCCCCAAGAACGACCTTTTTGTTGTTGTTTCAGGAGCGTGGGTACTTACTTCTTTAATGCTGTCAACTTAGGATACCCCCAGTAAGAAATGTATCCAACACTAGGGAGAAACAATATCAAAGAAGCTATAATATCCTAATCCGTCTATCACGTGAGTGTGCACTTGCTAGGCCCACGTTAATCGGGTCACCACCAAACTGCAGGCAAACCCCAGGCCCTGGAGGGCATTTGTAGCCCTGCACAGATCTGATGCACCTCGGCTGGAATCTTGTAGAAAAGCCAGTGACACCTTGGCTGCTCTTCACTCATCACACTTGTAACCTGACTCAACGGACAAAGACACAGAGCCCTGGGTACTGGGTGAATCCTGGCTCTATGTCTTAGCTTGACAACCTTGGCCAAGTGACTTAACTTCTTTGAGGCTCGGTTTCTTCCTCTTTAAAATGGGAATGAGATTTGTTAGGAATACATGAAATAACATAGGTAGCATGGCAGACATCCCACCTAACATTAGACCTTTTTCAATGCCAAAGACCAGAGAATGTCAATGCCAGAGCCAAGAATTGTCTTGGGTGATAACCTAGGCCAGTGTTATCCAATAGGACTTTCCATAGTGATAAAAATGTTTTATTTCTGCCCCATCCAATAGTGTAGCCACTACTCACACGTGGCCATTGAGCCCTTGAAATTTCACTAGAGCGATGGAGCAACTTGAATTTTAACTTTAATTAATTTAAATTTAAAGAGCCACATGTGGCTAGTGGCTACTGTACTAGACCACACAGCTCTGGACATTACTCTTTGCTCTGAGGATCTGAGCAGAGAGAAGCCAGAAGTCCGAACTAGGACAAAGGTATTGCTGGGAGCCAGGCAATGGGGAGAGGTGCTGGGTGTTGCACATGGTCAGAAAAGTCCTGCTCAGCCCTAGAAGGAAGGGCTGGTAGGAAGACAGCCGAAGGCTGGCGGCACTTTCTTCTGTCAGGCGACAGTGCCAGCAGCAGCTGCACAGGGTGTTAAGGTGGTTTGCAGGTTTGGAGTGAAATGGTAAGCCAATAGTGAAATGGAAGGAAGCCACAGAACAGTGCTAAAATACAAATACGTCCAGCTAGGGGTTACCTGGCTATGCAGGTAAGAGGAAGTTTGCACATTTAAAAAGAAATGATAAACAGCAGTTCCCTGGAGCCTGTCCCCAAAACAGCAGGGACTTTTGGGTGGTACAGTGCTTTGAAAACACATATGGAGTGTGTGGTTGTCCTGATGTGGGCTGGGGAGCGTGCTTCCCAATAAAAGATCCTTTGGTAACCCATAGTTCTATATTCTACTCTGTGTTCTGATAGTCACGCTATGGGGAGGCTTTCTGAAGCACGTGAACAAGAAGTCTGGAGAAACCAAACAAAATTGGGTTGAGTTAAACTCTACCACATTTGCAGGGAAGAACAACATTCAAATGTTCAGTTGGGATTTCTTCCCCTTCTCCCCACCTGCAAGAGTGTGTTTTTCTTTGACATTTGAGCTCGTTTCCCCTGTCTCTGATGTTTTCCTCACTGCCCTTTTTGCCTCTTCACTGAAGCAAAAAGAACAGAGCCTGGGCTAATTACTCTCAGATCAAATAATACTGGTTATTGTAATTGGTCATTGTCCGAAAACACTGAGTTCTTCTTAGCCCTGAGGTTGCCTGGCACGGCTTAGTTAGCTAACTATTCCGGGAATGTCTCTATTATCTGTTTTACTTTGCAAAAGAAACTAGGGATTTGTTGAAAGCTGGTAATAAAAGTCTGCCCTGGTCTGAGCGAGACTGCGTAGAGAGGGCCTGGGAAAGCATGACCTCCATGAATCAAGCTTAACCCCCACCCCCCTCCAATAGCCACTCAATGATGTTATTTGGTTTCTCTGTGTCAGAGAATAATAAACCCACTAGGTTTTCTTGCAGGCCAACACTCCCTCATTCTCAGGGCCTCGGGCATGGTTGAGGGGCACAAAACAATTTTAATGACTTAACTTAGTGAATGTAAAATGGTTCATAGATAAAAACTAACAGACTCACAGGAGGCTGGCTCTTCCAGAGGCACCCTATTCCAGGGGCCTGCAGATTGAGGTGCTCAGTGGCCTGAGGTCCAGGAAAATGTCCCTTCAAACTCTGCTGAAAGATAGGCTTTCCATGGTGGTACTTACCTGTTCCAGACACGTTGAAGGCTCTGAGGTTTAGACAGTGGGAACCATTCTGAAAAGCACACACAGACATGTTAAAAAAAACAAAACAACCCTAAAATCCTGTTTCCAACAATCTTCAAATCCTAAATATTCTTCTTGGCTTGGAGTAAGAGAGAATTCAGGTATCAGGTAGGCAAAGTAAATGATGTTTAAGGCCTCTTTTCACTATGAATATTTTATGATTCTGTGTCAGGTCGCTATTATGCATTGCACTGTGTCTCCCTTCCCCCCAATTCATATGGTGAAGTCCTAACCCCTCAGGACTTGACCTTATGTGGAAAGAGGGTCATTGCAGATATAATTAGTTAAGATGAGGTCATTAGGGTGGGCATTAATCCAATATGACCGATGTCCTCATAAAAAGGGGGACAGAGACAGACATGTACAAGGGAAGACGACGTGAAGGGACACAAGAAGCCAGCCATCTATGAGATGCGCCTGGAACAGATCCTTCCCTTAGAGCCCTCGGAGGGAACCAATGCTGCCAGCACCTCAATTTCAGATCCAGCCTCCAGAACTGTGAGACAGCAAATCTCTGTGCTTTAAGCCATCCAGTTTGTGGTATTTAGTTATGGTGGCCCTAGCAAACTAATATAGTCACTATGTTCAGTAAAAGTCAACAAACATTTATTTAGCATTTACTGTGTGCAGAGTATATACCGAGTGCTTGGAGAATACAACAGAAATGAAAATAAATCTCCCCACTCAGAGCTTATAATTCATTTGCTCCATGAAAAATCATGTGACAGATGATGCAGCAAAGTCACACAAGTGGTAAAAAGTAACAGGGAAATTTCATATGTCACTTGCAGTAAAATTGGAAGTGAATCCTGGCTTGAATGATCCAAAATGGATGACAATAAAATTTGTAATTATGTTTGGAGCACTCGTTATAATGTTTACATGTGGCTACATGTGTTTCTACTATTCTTGGTATTGACACTATCCCAAAATAAAACCACGATACAGGAAACAATTCTCATTCATTCAGGAAATACTAATTGAATGCTTTCTTGATCTCAGGGCCATAAGAGAAGCGGCGGGGGATATAACGGGGGATATAAGCTGATGCCCCTTATCCAATCCCTCTGTTTCCCACTCCGGTGAGAAAAGTGCATGTCAACTCTCATGTAAACAGGTGTTTTTGCCTTATACTTTTCTTGGGCTCGAAATGTAATTGTTTTGGTTTTAAAAGATCTCTTCCTCCAGTTCCTACAGTAATGGAATACACCAAGACTGTTTACCCAACAAAGAATTTAATTGTATTTGGGTAAAAACCGATTTGCTAATGCTGACAAATTCGTCTACGTGTATGTACAGAACGTGACCCAGGAGACGGCTCACCAGATTCTGAGAGTGGTTATACAGGACTTTCCCCTTCTTACTTCTACGTTCCTTTCCTTACATTTATTTTTTCAATAAAAATCACATTATTTTGAAACTTCAAAATTAATTTCAATTAAGAGTGGAATTATAGTGTTGTATGAAAGGAGAGAAGGTTAGCACTCCCCTTGACAAGGATGGAAGGGGCCCTCTGGCCTAAGCACACACATACTGTTCCAGCATTGCCACCTATGGTCGTGGCCTCTGACCACTGTTGTTGTGATGGGAAAAAGGCAGGACAACTGTAACTAAACAACAATATTTTTTAAAAAAAAATGGAATTATAGTGGTAACAGTAGTAGAGTAAAAGGAGTAGTTAAAGAAAGTGATCAAAGCTGAGTTTTCAAGGCCAGATGCAATCAACTGTGGACCCCTCTGCTGGCGTTTGCTGGCCCCAGGGGGGCACTGAGGGAAGCACTTGTAGGTAAAGGTCTGTGTTCAGATGATTGTGCCTGAACTCAAATAACCAGTGAAGAGAAGAATAGCTGGCATTTCGGATGTTTAATTTCCAAATCACTTTCTGCTGCCTATTTACAGTTCTTCCCTGACTAAACCAAAGTAAAATATTTCCTCGTTCATTCACATCTCAATTTCCAGTTGACATAATGAAATCCATTTCAATTCTCTCCCATGTTCTGAGCCCTACTCAGACCCCTATGTATTGCTTGGCTGTTAGTATTTAACACTATTCCTAACTTTGGCGTTGTCCTTGTGGAACATGTGTTTGGAATAAATTGAATTAGGGTTTGAACACTGAACCTAGGGTTTGAAACTGCTGCTTCAGCTTCACTGAAACCTTAAGCAAGATACTTTAACCACTGCCAGCCTGTTCCCTTAACTCAAGTTGGAGGTCATGTTCCCTTCAAAGGATGAAGTGATTCATGGAATTCATTGATTCATTGAGCTAATGAATATAAAGTGCCTTCCCCAGAGCACTAAACAAAATAAATGCTGTTTGCTTCCCTTCTTCTCATTCTTCCTCTGAAAAGTGATGGGCAATGTAAACCATGTGTGGGTAAGACCCTGGACCCAGGTTTCGAATCCACACTGTGCCCCTTACCAGCTGTGTAACCTG
Source organism: Desmodus rotundus (assembly GCF_022682495.2). Classification (NCBI taxonomy): domain Eukaryota; kingdom Metazoa; phylum Chordata; class Mammalia; order Chiroptera; family Phyllostomidae; genus Desmodus; species Desmodus rotundus. Next base: position 182,090,464 of record NC_071388.1, on the reverse strand, counting down.
AGGGTGGTGCTCAGCCTCATTGGACCTCAGTTTTCCCGTCTGCAGAAGGGGGATAATTCTACTCCCTGCTGCATAGGGTCACTGTGAGAATTAGGATCATGAGTGTAATACAAGTAATTCCTGACGTCTTGCCTCTGTTCTTTCTGTCTTTTCTCTTGTTTGATGTACCTACCACGCTTTTCTCTCTCCTCTCAGGTATTTCTAAGTAACTCCAAAGTTTTCAAATCTGTAAAATGGGAATACTTTTCCCAGTTGTATGGGAGGGTTAGAGAAGATTACACACTTGATGTGTAATAGGGGCTCAGTAAATGTTAGTCTTATTCATAGCCTTTTTTTTTTCTTCTTGTCTTTACCTCTCATTTGAGAGAGCTAGCGTGGTCTAACAGAGTGCTTCTCCAGCCAAGCTGTACATTAGCAGCCCTCACTCAGGAGAGTCTGATTCTCCAGTCCTGGGGAGGACCCAGCATTAGTCCATTGGGGCGCTGTTATTATTGTCTTTGATGGTCTCCAGATGTTTCCAGTGTGGTGCTAAGTGAGGCAGAAGAGGCTGGTCTAGCAAGGAGCGCAGGGTTGACCCCTCACCAGCGACTCCCACACACTTAACGGTGAGCTTATTGGGAGAATTCAATTAATCAGTGTACATAAAAATTGCAGAACTTAGAGTCTGACTCATACGAGAGGTTTTTCAAGGATGGGAAAGAAGCAGCCTGATAAGGGAAAAATCAGTTTGCATAAATTCTACCAGTAAAGGATGACCTGTTAGGAGTTGCACCAGGAGACAATATAATAACATTGAACTTGAGGTTCCATGTCTTTCATAGACTGTGCCTGACTCTCTTCCCACATCTATTTTGTGGCTGCATTAGCTGAGATAGAGGGATGAATGTGTCCAGAGTCATTCAGCTTGCTGTTATGAAGCCCAGCCAAAGCCCAATGCTTATTCGTGGCCTCCCATCCCACTCCTATGCAGATAACCTGATGCTGAATGACCTTGTCTCCCATTGATTTTTCCGCCAGTAGTTAAGCTGCAAGCGATCAATGAGAGAATGATCCACAGACACACATTTTACACAGTGCCATTTCGAGAGGAGTCTGTTTCTCTGTCTTCAGTAGTCTCTAAAAATCATAAGTCTGTAGGCAGCTTATTTCCCTTCCCCTACCATAGCTGATAGTAAATCTTGAGACCAGATTTTTCTCCTGCAGTTCTCTTTAAAACAGTTTGATTTGGAGTTCAATTGGAATTTGAGATAGGAAAAGCAAAGTAAGCTACAAAAAGAAACTTAAAAGGCTGAACATTTAAATTTCCCAACTAAATAGAGTAAAATTAAAATCATGGTAGAACTGTTGCCTTCATAGTCAAATAATGCATTTTTTCATAAATAGTTAAGAAAGCTCATTTCAAGAACAGTAACCTTAGTTAACAGACACTTGTTGGTTGGTTGATAAAGTATCACCAGGACCATTCGGAGTCTAACCTCAAGGTAAAACATTTTCTAGTTACTATAGTCTTGTCACAACCACCCTAAGGTTATCTTATAAGTGCTGTCTACTGAGCTACACCTCTGGAATTTCCCAAATACAATGCATTCTTGAGATACCGTATATTTAAATAGTTGATAATGTTGTTAGCCTTATTTCACTATCTCAAGCAGTAACTTTAAAACCACACCAGAAAAATCTGTAGCTCTTCTGTCTCCCCCTGCCCCCCACCCCAAACACATACATTCACACCCTCCCGTCTGCTTGCTTCCCTCTTCCTTAAGTGCCTGGCTTGGAAGCTTCCTTAGTCTTTGGCTCAAAGAGTCTAAATTTGGCTATTCTGATGCTTTTTAGCAAGCTTTAGACTCCTGTTGGGGCGTCATCAGGATGCCAAAAGGCAATGTTATCACTGAGGGTGTTCCTTGGCATTTGAGCCTGGCACTCCCACACACATTTGTGGTTTATCACTTTTCTAACCCTGCATCAAAACTTTCTGTGGATTTTAAGAAACGATCTCATGCTGTGAAGCCTACCCCTAAGGTAATTATATCTCAGTAAAGGAAGGGGAAGCCAGGCCTTGCTTGCTGTGGGTGGAGGGGATGATAAAGCCTGGAGTCTCTCCTCTTTGCCCAGGACCTTTCCATGTTTAATGCCTGTCCACACCCACAGATGGTGTTTGAGGTATAGCTTGGCCACTCGTTGTTGGTGGTATTTAATAATGCATCATTTGACAACATTTGCCATTTTGTAGGAGTCTCAACAAATGTTTAAGGCCCACCACAGAGAGGCATTGTGCTCAGCACTGGGAATACACAGTCGCGTATTGAACTTGACCTTCCCTCAAAGAGCTTATGGCCATATGATTTTGGTGGTATATCATCATCATCTGGTCTTCTGCAGCCCCTCTGGATGTTCCTTCTCAGCTTCCAGAGACCCCTTTCTCCTTTGCTTGATCCTTAGTACTGGTCCCCCAGGGTTCCAACACAGTCTTCTTTCTCTACACACTCTCCCTTGGGCAATTGAATTCATACCCGGGGCTTTAAATAACACTTTAAGCAGATGACTTCCACTTTTGCATTTCTAGATTGGACTCTTGTAATCATAGGCTTGTATTTCTAATTGCTCTCTAGGTATCTCCATTAGGTGGCCCCAGAAATAACCTAATCTCAAAATGTCCAAACCTCGTACTCGTTACCTTCCCCACAAACCTGTTTCTTCCCCCTTCTATTACCCGTGCCAGAGGAAGGCGCTGTCATTCTTCCACCCACTGCAGATACATTTTCCCTTCACAGCTCAAATCCAATCAGTTACAACTTTCCCTTCACTCTGCCTCCTAGATGCTTTTTTGGTTTGTCCCTTCCATTCTTTATCCATTGCCACGGCTCTAGTTGAGACTTCCTATTTGTCTTCTAGAATCTAGCAGGGGTGTCCAACCTTTTGGCATCTCTGGGCCATATTGGAAGAAGAAGAGTTGTCTTGGGCCACACATTAAATACACAAACACTAATGAAAGCAGATGAGCAAAAAAAAAGGTTTTAGGTTAATTTACGATTTTGTGTTGGGCCACATTCATAGCCATCCTGGGCTGCATGCAGCCTGTGGGTGGCGGGTTGGACACCCTGAAGAACATTGTCACAGTACTTCTGTCCAATTTAATTCTCCGTATAATCTTCAAAGCCATTCTTCTAAAATTTAAGTCCTGCCATATCACTTCCCTGCTAACAATCATCCAATGCCTCTGTTTGCTTACTAGTCAAGTCCAAATCCTTAGGATGATTACAGAACATTTCCCCATCTGCCCCCATCTACTCTTCCAGGTTAATTTCCAGCAATGTCCTACCACAAAACCAACATTTTAGCTTCCCTGTGCAATTTACCTGCTTGGTATATTATCAAATATACCTGCTTTCCAACTCCTCTATGTCAAGTTCCTTTGTCTAGAATGTTCTTTTTCTCTTGTTCACCTGGAAAAAGCCCACTTAATCATCCTTGAGACCCAGTTCTTTCTCTCAAACGATCCCTAAAATTCCCCAGGCAAACCAGGGGTGCCTTTTTCTAGAGATCCCCAGGGGGTGTAAATACTTTCCACACTGTATTATTTATCATTCCCCCTCCAGACTGTATGCCTTGAAGGTAAGTATCAATGTCTTATTTAGTCTTTAATCTCCCAGTCCCAACACCTAGCATTCAATAAATATTTGTTGAATGAATGAAAAATTGATGCTGGGGTAAAAAATAAAAGTGAAGTAAATTTACTAAACCCTATTCTTAAAATGCAAAAGTATCTCAAGAAATCCCACGTGTGCGTCCTGCTCTGTGTTTTCCAGAGACCAGTGACGCACGGCACTGGCCATGAAGGCGGGGAAGGAGCCGCCAACTTGAGCCACTTTTATGATATCTGGAATCTTAAGACTCCTTTTCTTGAACTAGGAAGAAACATAGGAGGGTTTTACTTGAAAAAAAATTGTTTTAACTTGCTTTCACTCATTTGCAATTTTTCCTAATTTTAACTACTTAAAGATCATCTAGTCCCCCTCAATAAGAACTACTAATTGCCACCAAATAAATTAAAGATGAGAAAACTAAAAATAAATGTAGAAACTAGAAGAAACTGTTAATGAAGATCAAAGAGGGCTGTGTATCTAAATGGATTTCCCTGACTGATTTGGGGGACGGGTTAATAAAGATGTTAATAGTAACCCCCCAGGAGCTTTCAGCAGCGCTCCAGGGTACAACAGTAATGAACCCAGTCAGGGTTCATGGGTTCGGTGAATGCCAGTGGCTTCATTAGCTGGAGCAAGGAGTGGAGCTGGGGGGTGGCTGCTGGAGTCTCAAGTTAGGGACTCCGCTCACAGTACATTCCAGAAACATGTTGCCAAGCTCACAGATTCTAAAATCAACTCTGGGTAGAAGGACATAATCATTCAGAAATGTTTGGTAAGGTGTTCTTAGCTGGTCCCCAGTCTAGGTCATTGTTTTGTTACCAAATCATTATATTTGCACTTTGATGGTTGGCAGGTGATGTGGAATACTGCCTTGGAGTCCCACAGGTCTGGATATTCTGGCTGGAAACATACCACCCTAAGCCTCAGTTCTCTCATCTATAAAGTTGGGGTGAGAACACGGGCCTCAAATGACAGGCCTGTTGTGAATCAAGGTAGAATAATATATGTAAAGTGTCTAAGTTATCTGAACGCTCAATAACAATAGTTGTTATTACTCAGTAATAAGGTGAATAGTAACTTACATGTGCTTTCCTGGCAAAACAGGCAAAACAGGATTTTTAGAGTCCTAGAGGGTACAGTTGGAACTAGAACCCAGGTTCTCTGACTTCCAGTCACTGATTATTTCATTTAACAGATAATTAGTGATTATTAGGGGATATATATAAAATATTAAAGACACTGAAAGGGGTCAGGTTTGCTCTGCAGAAAACTTCAGCGCTCTTTCCATTATGCCATTTTTGTGTGTGTGGGGGGGGTAAAATCATCAATGATAACACTAATTCTATCCGTGATTTAGCAGCTCTTACTGGATACCCATTATGTAGCATATAGATAACAAGGGTCCTCCCAGGGAAGAGGCCTGCAACCATAGAGTGGGCAGGCATCTCACAAGAGTGCAAAGGTGGGGGGAGGAGTGGGGGGGGCAGAATAGAACCTTCACTAGCAGGAACTGCTTTAACAGGCCCTCACACTGACTTAGGTAGGAATTTGAAGACTGCAGGTCAGCTCTGAGGGTGTGTGAATTTAAGCAATGTTTAGGTCCAAGCAAGTGAAAGCAAAATTCAATTCTGGAGCTAGGAGGTGTGACTGGCATCTAGAAGGAAGCCAAGAATCTGAACCTTGGCAAGTCACTGAGCAGCTCACTAAACTTCCACCCTGAGTAAAAGACAGCATGACAACCAACTTTTGTTGAGCACCCACTAAAAGTTAGGCACCCTGTGTGGTAACTCATGTTAACCAGACTTAGTGTGGTGATCATTTCACAATATACACAAATCATTATGTTGTACGCCTGAAACAAATACAGTGTTGTATGTCAAGTATATCTAAAAACAAAAGTTAGGTACCGTGGCAAATGCAGGTTAGTAACTTCACTTATTTCTCATAACCGTGCTACAAAATGAGACACAGGGACATGACCTGGCTAACAAAACAAAAACAAGATCTGGCTGTGAATCAATCCATTGCCAATGTAGGAAATGCCTCTGTGGGGGCCTGGGAGAAAGCCTCAGTTCTTGGTGTAAAATTGTGGTACTTCCCCCCCCACCACTCCCATCCCCTCGCCTGCATGGACCCTGGTAGGCAGAAGTAAGAATTAGCAATTATGTATGTCCTGTGCTTGGCACATAGGGAACGCTTTTTCAAGGATTGGATTGTTCCCATTTTTCAGATTAGGGAACTAGGAAATAAGTAACTTCCACAAATGAGCCCAGGGAGTACAGGGGGAAGCTTGGACTTGCTGGTCCATGCAAGAGTTCATGCTCATAGTTAAAGCCTCTCTTATCAGTGCCTTTGCCCTTAGTTCATCCCACTGAAAAACTCCCTTGGCTAGTAGCTCATGTGACTGAGAGCTACTGACGCCAATCACAACAAAGACATGCGCAGAACCCTCTGAGTCCAAAGCACGGTAGCTCTTTGCCATCCCAACAGGGACAAGGATCATTTTGGATTTTAATCATCATCTGTTCCACAGCAGTATCAGTTGATGTGAAGCTCTTACACTGCGTTTCAGGTTAAAATAAAACATTCCTGGAGAAAGGCTAGATTGCTCCAGTAAAATGCAGTATGATGTCAGTAATCCTGTTAGAATATTTCTGTCCCTGTTATTTCTTGCTTCCACCTGGTGGTCAACAGTTGAAAAAGCAGGCATACTGAAAATGACTAGGCATGAGCATCCATTTGTCTATGCTTCATAGTCCATGTGAGTCTGGGACTCGGCAGGGCTGTTAGTACCGCTTTCCTGCCTTTTGATTTCCACTAAGTTCCTCCAGTGGAAAATCTTACCCTGTGCAGCGTTCCTTCCTGGGCCGAAAGAACCAGGATAATCCCGGATGCTTCCCTGCAGCTGAGCTCTTGTCACAAATCAGGCATGATTTTCAGCAGATATTTCTTTAAAAGTCTGAAGGCCTCTGTGGACTCTATTCCCTCCTCAATGGGAACAAGCATCAAAGAGTCAGGAATAAGATGCTTTGCACGCACATCAGGAACTAATTGCCAATTTGGCAAATGCATTGACTAATGTCATGCACTGTTATTTCTAAATCCTCTCCTGTCCTTGACCCCAGTATCTAGATGTAAACTTGGAACCATTAGTGGAGAAGGATAAAGTCTTCTGGTGCCTCAAATGGAATTGAGAGGGATTTAAACTCAGCGCTTTTGAGTGTGGTGAAATGAACCCAGCAGTACATTAATGCTAGGATTTGAGCTCACACAGCATGAGTGCTTTCAAAAACCGTGTTTAAGGAAGCAAACAGAGCCACGACAGACCCTTTGAGTGCAGCGAAAGAAGTTGGATGAAACAATCAATGACACATTAAAAACCACAACTGGGCTGCAATCGTGTGGGCAGAAAAAAAGTTTTTCTTTATCACAGGATCTTTGCATCTAATGAGACGGTGACTGGACAACCTCCAGAGGAGTAAGCCCTCTGTTTACTTTGGCTGAGAAATGTCTAAATATTTAGTTGAGTCTTTTAAAAGCCTTACATGATTCTGTAGCAAACCCGTCTCTAAGGTATGATCTTATTAGCTCTAGATTGCCATTGGAAAATCTATTTAGAAGAAATTTGGAAAAGAAAAGCCAGAAGAGATTGCCATTGAATGCACAAATGTCAACCTACTTTTCTCTCTCAAAATTAACTATTTTTAAGGTCCTTCAAATACTGAGTTTAGCACCAACACCTTGCTATTTAATACCTTATCTTAATTGACTTGAAATGATTCTCTACTTTTTATATATGCTATACTCCTGTTGGTGCCATTTGGACCTGAAGTGCTGGAAGCTCAAAAGGGAAGGGACTCTTGAGTGCATTTTCTTGGGGGCAGGGGAAAACCTAAGAGGCAAGGGAACTTTGTAAAAATGTCTGTGGGGTCCAGCCTTTAAATTCATGCTACTGTCTTGTATTAGCAGATTTTAGCCAAGAACAGTATCTAGTTTGCTCTATGCTTCTGGGAACCTCTGGCCCCACAGATATGGAGCTTTCACCTTTTCAGACTTTCTGGATAGAATCCCCTCTAGCATGTTGCCCTTTATTATTGCTTCCTGTGGACACTTATTAAGGATCACCAAAACTGCTCCCCTCCCCCACTGCAGGAGGCCTGCACAGCCCCAGCTCCCCGCCAGTTTGATTAATGTGTCTTGGCTAATTGTGTGAAAGATGGCAGTCCTTTAGCAAGTGTGACCAGCTTATTGTTCAGCCAATCACAGGCACCTCAGTTAGCATGTGAAAAGGGGGTGTGTTGCCAGGGGAGGGTGAGTGTTCTGGCGGCTGAGTCAAAGGAGGAGCATTTTGGGGGGTCACAGAGCAACACCCACTTCTTTGAGGGGATGTTACTATGCTCTACTAAACCTGTAAACCTCTTACTCAAAGGACTTTTATTTCTCCTCCCTCTTTTTTCAAGATCTTTTTTTCCCATGGTGCAAGCAGGCAAGACACTGGCTACTCTACAGATGGAGTTCACGTTCCAGGGTTTTTAATATTTCACTTTTATATTTCTGTTAGAGAATGATCCTGCTGAGAGTCTGGGAATCTGTGCTCGTCAGAACCCCCTCACTGACACTTGGATATATTGCTCTGAAAGCTATCCCAGGAGAAAAGATTAAAAAAAAAAAAGGAAAGAAAGAAAGAAAGCAAAAAAAGCCTACTTTTCAAAGCCTACTTCTTAATCTGCCCACATCAAAATAAGACAACTGGCCCTTTGAAGTAGAGGACACAGGCTTCCCAGCCAGCTTGCTTAAAATTGGGGGGTGGGCTGGTGGGCTGAAGAGAAGGAAGGAAGGAAGGAAAGGGAGAAAGAAAGAGAGAGAGGGAGGGGGAGAGAGAAAGAGAGAAAGAGAGAGAGAGAGAGAGACAGAGAGAGAGAGAGACCGGTCTTTAAAATTATACTTCTCTTACATTGCCCAGGTTTAATCAGGCACAACAGTCAGAATTAATGGCTAAAAAACCCTCAACCCCGCTCACCAGACGCATCTGTCCAGTAGGGTCAGGTTTTGTTTTGTTTTAACCTGTACAAAGACAGACTGTGTTGTCTTCCTAGACATATCCCAGATAAGGCCTGGGAATGGCACAGTGGGCACAGTTGGACACTGGATGATTCTCCCAAGTTCTAAGCTCTTCGGCTCCCTCAAAATTGCTCTACCAGCTGAATTCAAAGTTTGGGGTTCTTACTACTACTTAGAAGGAAAAGGAAAAGAAAAAGAATGGAAATCTCATCCAGAGTGGTGTTCACAGTTCTGCTCTTTGACATTTTTCTGGCTCCCATCCCCTCTTCTGTTCCCTCAATCATTGGAGTTCAAGGGTAGCAGCAGCAGCTCAGGGATGGGGGTGGGTGAGGAAGGTGGCTCAAAGAGACTTCTTGATTCACATAGGGGATGTTCCTGGAACACAGAGGTGGATGGACCTTTAAAAACATAGTCCTTATGATTGAGTTACCAATAGCACTGACCCCAGGCCCAAGATAAGCCGGGCTTATCTTAGAGAAAAGATAGTAGGCGCTTAAAATTTTTTGACTCATTTGAATTAAATTGAAGGCCTACTAGGAAAACAATGCAAAATACAAACCCTAGTGATGGTGTACCTGGAGATTTCTCTTCATAAATAAAAAATTTCACATTACTTTGACGACAGCAAAATGAAAAATGTAGCATATTTCTCGTGGGTTACCTTATTTAGTACAGAATCTGACAGGGGACCATTTTGGCCAAGTTTCTATCATTACTGTCCTCATCAAGGCATTCTGTACTAAGAGCCTATTTATTGCCTGGACCAACCCGAGACCCAAATGTTTTAAGTTTGGGGGATCAACATATGTTCACCATGGCAGTTTTGTGTTAAGAGTACCCAAATTGTTTTCTACAACCCATCCGTGACCCTAACCTTCTGCTTGCATCCACGTTAGAACACTGAGGGCCCCCATTTTCATGCGGAGAAGAGAGTATAGGCAGGGTAAGGAGAGGTAGGGGTATGGTGGAGAAGATGAAAGCCAGACTCTCCTAGAAACCATGGCAACAGGAGATAGGACCTATTGCAGACTGGATCAAGGTCTCCACAAGAAGCCTGTTCCTTTTTCTATTTCAGACCAAAGGGAAGCCCTGTGGCCAGATAGCAGCATTTTTCTCAGGTGCTGAACTAGCAAAATATTTAGAAATGGCAAATTATTTGTAAATGACCCTAAAGCCATTTGCCAATGCATATGATCATTCACAAAAGCTGAAATGACTTTACAGTTTGTCTTTAGCTTGCTATAAGGTTTCTATAATCATGGGTAGTTCAAGATACCTGATCCCTATATATAGCTGTTTGAGCAAAAATATTAGATGTTACAGAAGAAAAAAAGTCCCTAGTCTCCTATATATTTTGTTTTTTTCTTTAATCACTTTTTAATTTCCATATAGTTTCTTGCTCTCATGAAGCCCTTACAGGATAATGTCATACCAATGTTAGTAATGACAATTTGGGGGGAAAAACATTTTTAATAATGGGACAATGTAAGAATATAAAGACTAGAAAATGTTACTTGGGCTGTATTCATCTTCATCTTGTCCTTATCTGTGCATATCTAACTCTCCTTTAAGCCATTCTTGCTTTTCTAGCATCTGACACATCCCTTCATCCCTGTGTGTCTCCTCCCTTCTGTCTCAACATCCTTGATGTGAAGACTGGCTAATCTGTCCCCTCTGCCATGGCCTTGGGACCATTTCTCAAAGACTTCCCCCATGGGCAACATTTCTAAAACTTCCAAATCCACCCTAGGAGCCAGTCTTGGAGGACAAAATGTGACAGAAAATGACCAACTGGGTGAACTCTTATATAATCTAGAGATATCTTACCTGGCCTGTCTTGGGCCTAGCCTCGACTTCCCCTCTGTTGTCTTAGCATATAAATCAATGACAGTCATGGGCTCAAAAGTGACTATCTTTTGAGTTGTTTCCTTGAGCTATTCTGTATTTGGAATGGATGTGGAATCCACAGTAATAGTCATATCAAATTCTTGTTCAGTTTGCTACTTGTGTTTTACAGAGTTTGAGAACTAATCTAAACTCAACTACTCTTTCAGTGTCTTCCTCATAAAAAGATTAGTCAAGGAATATAAGACCTAAAATTTGTCTAGACCTATCTTTGCTGTTGAGTTAACAACAAAAGATCACACTGTATAGCTAAATCTCTCACACTGCTAATTCTTAGAGCATTCAGAAGTTCAAATCAAATATTACCTGGATTGTAGTTAGGTAGTTTGGAAACTCCAGGCCAGGTATCCTCCGTAGGGACTCCCAATACCTATATATAGCCAAAGAAGACAGAGAAGAATGAGGGGGTGATGAGGTGGATGGAGCAGGTATAGAGACCTGAAGGAAAGATCAGGGAGGAACAGGGAAGAATTAGATGAAGGTCACGTTATACCAGCTGATACATACAGGAAAGAAACTTTTCGTGTTCCCATATTTGTAGTTTTCATGGACAAAACTAGTATATTCCTATGATCCTATAATGGTTAATTTTATGTGTCAACTTGACTGGGCCAAGTGATTCCAAGAAAGCTGGTAAAATATTATTTCTGGGTATGTCTGTGAGGGTGTTCTGGGAAGAGATTAGCATTTGAATCGGTACACTAAATAGAGAGATCCGTCCTCACCATTATAGACAAGCATCAGCCAATCAACTGAGGGCCTGAATGGAACAAAATGGTGAAGGAAGGGCTAATTCTCTCTCTTCTTGAGTTAGGATGTCCATCTTCTCCTGGTCTGAGGGTCTTCAGAGTCTGGGATTTATCACCAGCAGCCCCCTCAGTTCTCAGGCCTTTGGCCTCAGACTGAATTACACCACTGGCTGTTCTGGCTCTCCAGTTTGCAAATGGCATATCTCAGCCTCCATAATCACGTGATCCAATTCCCACAATAAATGTCCTCTTAAATATCTCTATATATCCTATTGGTTTTGTTTCTCTGGAGAGTCCTAATATAGGTCCTTCGTCTGTCACTATCTCACTTGTTCTGAGACAAATTATACAACCTTGCTTAAAGTCATATCCTCATAATTAAATATCTATTGCATGACTAACATACAGTAGGATGCTATGTTGGGAGTTACTAGTGATGTCCTTTTGTCTTAACATCAGATATCTGCTGTTAAGGCCATTTATCTATCTATATATCTATATCTATATCTCCTGTTGTTTGTGTGTGTATAAGGGGATACACACACACACATATATATCCTTTTCTTTGTGCATATGTGTGTGTATATACACACACATACACACACACAAACAACAGGAGGCACTTGACAGTTTAAATTATGCCTTAGCATGGGCATTCAGCTGTTCCACAATGTGCTGAAATTAAAAAGGGTTCAGATTACAGACTTTTAGGCAGTGGAATGTTGGCTAAAAATGATCCCAAACCCAACTCTAGTCCTTTCTACCAAATTCATTGCATCTACTAGTTTTTTCTGTGGCCCAGCGGCTTGGAATGTGGCATTTGGTTTTTAACTGGTGCATAGTAATAGTAACAACATCATTGAATAAGATCTCATTTATACCCTGAATTGCCAAATTGAAGCTGTACTTTCTAATTAATAGGAAAACAGAAGTCTTTTGGAGTACAAAGTCAATACATTTCAGATTTTGGATGGTGCTGTTTCTGTGTGTTCCCTTGTAGGTATCACCTTTCCATTCTTTTAAGATAATCATAAAAGCCCAATGTCAGTTATATCTGGGAGCTAGAATAACATTGGTTTTGTTTATTGATTTTAGAGAGAAAGGAAGGGAGAGAGAGAGAGAAACATTGATGTGAGAAACATCAATCGGTTGCCTCCCATACATGGCCCCAACCATGAACCCGAAACCTAGGTATGTGCCCTGACCGGGAATTGAACCCACAAACTCTTGGTGTATGGCATAACGCCAGGGCTAGAATAATGTTGTTTTTATAGAATGTTAGTAAAATACTAGTAGCTTTTATTACACCACTGCAATATAATTCTTCTTAGAAGCATCTCTTGTACAAAGAGTCTAGAGAATCCATCTGTGAAACAGCAGTCCAAGGGTTATGGCAGGGAGTCAACTGGCCAACAACTGACTGCTGCTAATCAATGAGAAACACAGAATCTCAATACCCACCAGCTTGCCGACTAGGACTCTGGCTGAAAGGTATATTTTGTGGTGCCTGTTAAGCTTGTCCTCAAACAAAAGACACTGAAGTGCTACTCTCCCTCATACAATAATGATTAAAAAAATCATGCCACACAGTAAAATCTTCTTTCTTTGATCCATTCCCTAAACAAACTGAAAGTCTTGGTAAAAGCTTGTATGATTTTAAATGATGGCTTTTCCTATCAACCACCCTGAGCCTGAGGAACACTAAGAATCCTAGAATCCATTTTGAAAAACCAAATGGACTAATTCTTCTTTTGTAGAAATGGGCCAGAGGATGGGTAGCTAATTCCACTTTTTAAACCTACCATCTTATGTATTTGCACAGATGTGCATGTAAACGAGTGGGTGTGACTTACGTGTACCCATATGTCTTCTGTTGACTGGCAAAGTACAGTGAAAAGAAAGCAAAGATAACGAAGAGAAGAAAGCAATAAGAGAAATAAATAATGATCACATCCATATTTTTCTAAGGTACAAGTTACCAGAATTTGTTGGTTATTTTGCATTATGTTTAATGAAATCAACAAAATGGATGCCAATGACTTTTAAATATTATGCTAAAGGCTTTAAACTTGAGGTTTAAAAACTTCAAACAAAATTCAATACCCTTTATTTGGAAATCTGATGCTGAGTTTCTATTTGAAAGTTATTGAATTTGTTTTCCCTTTAGAAAATTACTAAATCTCTACCTCACTGTCTGGGAAACTGAAAACCAAAAATTGTTGATTTATGCCCTCCCTAAAGGCTCTTAAAAAGGCAGCTAGTGAGTGCTATATTTGAAAACACAGTGGGCTGCAGGGGCTGTTTTCTGCCTTTGTTGGAATGGAAACTGAAGGCATTTTGATTAATGGATTCAAGGTCTGCATAGTTTGTTTTACTCTGATTTTAGAACCACAGCTGGGATTATTTGTTAAAAAACACTTATTGAAAGAATTAGATTTCAGAAAGCAGTGACAGCTACTCGGATGTGAACACACACACACACACACACTTCAGAAAGATGTTAAAAGAAAACTTCAGGACTTCTCATTATGTCTTTATTCCTAAGAATGAGATTTCAAGATAAACATAGAGGAAAGGTGTGTTTAGAGGTGGGGAGGTTTAGAATGGACATGTTGCTTTCAAAGAAGCCATTCCTACCTCCAATATCATAGACTGGAAATAGATTTCCTATTTTCATTTGTGTAGACCACGTTTAGTAAAACACAAATTCAGGAACTATTTGTAATGTTTACAATTCTAACCTGCTTGAGATGTAGTAGTATTAAAGACAACACACTGCTGAGTGCGGTGACTTTCCACTTTGTCCTCAGAGTGTGAAAGTACAGGTGTGATAACAAAACTATGGTCCTCCTTCGACAGGACCAAGGGGAAATGAGATGCAATGAACCTGACCTCCTGGTTTCCACAAGGATGGCTAAGCAATATGGAACTATAGCCTTGATCAGTACAGGTCAAAAGTCAACAATGAACTAGGCAAGTTGACAGACATGAGAAAAAAACTACCTGGGGAGAGGGGGAATCACATAAACAGAGAAGAATATTATTTTAAATGATGGGAGCTACAATATTTTCTTTACACTTTGGTTTCATTTGTTTGTTTTTCTTTACACTTTCTTCAAAGAAGTCACAATGTCATGGAGTCAGAAAACCAAATACAGGTAGTCCCTGACTTAGTATGGTTTGACTTTCAATATTTTCAACTTACGATGGGTTTATCAGGAAGTAAGCTATCATAAGTTGAGGAGCATCTGTGACATTTAAGACACTGGAAATCCATGGACGTCACTTATGTGAATTGCTTTCCCTCATAACATAAAGTTACAGCTGGGTTCAGAATTCATGTCATCTGACTGCAGACCAGTGTTATTTCTAATATGTTTACTTGTTTTAAATTTGTAATGAGTTGCCATAAATGTCAAAATAAAGTCCCGTTGATTGATTGCAGTGGGATAAAGACAATGTAGAAATGAACATGGCTTTCTGGGCAAGAACTATTAGACTGATTTGTTAAGACATGTTTGTTTTTGCTGCATCACTCATGTTTTGGTACTTTATGTCCAGATTCAAGTTCAAATTCTTTCACTTAATGAATTACCTAAAACATCTTCAGATGGCCAGTGTCAATCAGCAAGGCTAGTCCTGGAAATTTGAACCAATTAACTAGAGAGCCATCAGTCCTGAGCCCATTCTTTCTGCTCTATGATTTCTAAGTGCTGTGCTAAATGCTTTTAAGAGCATGATTATTTAAAGATAGTATATAATATAAAAAATAAATTTACACATAACTTTTTAAAAGCATATTTTATTGATGCTTCTCCATTTCCTATACTATTTTTAACCTCCCTCTATTTTGTGCCTACCAATTATGCTTCTAATTCTCTGTACCTTCCCCCGCTCCATTCTCCCCCTCCCTCTCTCCACTGATTACCCTCCATGTGATCTCCTTTTCTGTGATTCTCTTCCTGTTCTAGTTGTTTGCTTGGTTTTTGGTTTTATTTTTTAGGTTTAGTTGTTGATAGCTGTAAGTTTGTTATCATTTTACTGTTCATATTTTTTATCATCTTTTTCTTAGATAAGTCCCTTTAACATTTCACATAATAAGGGTTTGGTGATGATGAACTCCTTTAACTTGACCTTATCTGGGAAGCACTTTAGCTGCTCTTCCATTCTAAATTATAGCTTTGCTGGATAGAGTAATCTTGGATGTAGGTCCTTGCCTTTCTTGACTTCAAATACTTCTTTCCCACCACTTCTTGCCTGCAAGCTTTCTTTTGAGAAATCAGCTGATAGCCTTATGGGCACTCCTTTGTAGGTAACTGTCTCCTTTTCTCTTGCTGCTTTTAAGATTCTCTCCTTATCTTTAATCTTGGGTAACTTAATAACGATGTGTCTGTCTTGGTGTGTTTCTCTTGAATCCAACTTCTTTGTGACTCTCTGAGCATTCCTGGACTTGCATTTCTAGTTTCTTCACCAGATTGAGGAAATTTTCCTTCATTATTTGTTCAAATGAGTTTTCAATTTCTTGCTCTTCTTCTTGTGGCATCCCTAAGATCTGGAGGTTGGAACATTTAAAGTTGTCCCAGAGGTTCCTAAGCCTCTCCTCATTTTTTTTGACTTCTTGTTTCTTCACTCTGTTCCAGTTGAATATTTATTTCTTCCTTTTGTTCTAAATCATTGATTTGAACCCCAGTTTCCTTCCCTTCACTATTGGTTCCCTGTATATTTCCCTTTATTTCCCTTTGTATAGCCTTCATTTCTTCCTTCATTTTGCGAACAAACTCAATTATTTCTGTGAGCATCCTGATTACCAGTGTTTTGAACTCTGCATCTGACAGGTTGTCTATTTCCTTGTCACTTAGTTTTTTTTCTGGAGTTTTGATCTGTTCTTTCACTTAGGCTGTATTTCTTTGTCTCAGTGCACCTGTTAAGTTGTAAGGGGTAGAGCCTTAGGTATTTGTGAGGGTAGGGCAACCCACTTTGCTGGGTTGTGGCGTTGTCTGGATGAAGGTTTCTTCTTTAACTCCTTGGTTGTCAGACTTCCATGCAGTTTGATTTTCTGGCACTTTTGGTTGTTTTTGTTTTTAAATTTGTTATCCTTCTTTTGGTTGTGTGAGGAAGCGAAGCATATCTACCTATGCCTCCATCTTTGCCAGATGTTGATATACACAAATGGCCTAACAAATATACCTTATTTCAATATTATAATTTATACTAATTATCTACATATACATCTTTTCATATATATATATATATATATACACACAATTTATGTTTGTTTCACATATATTTACTTATACGTCACTCTTTACTCCTCGACTGAATACTTGAAAGTGCAGCTGATTCATTTTTCTTATTCCTTTTTTTCCTTTTTTAATATATTTTATTGATTATGGTATTATAGTTGTCCCAATTTTCTCCCCTTGCCCCTCTCCACCCAGTACCCCCATTAAGACTCACATAAAGGTAAGGAAAACTCCTTAGGGAACATTGAGGAATAATCAATCGATACATTGATGTTTCTCTCCTTCTCCTTCTCCCTCCCTTCTCCTCTCTCTAATAATAAATAAGTAGATTCTTTAAAGTAAATGATTTTCTAACCACTATGCTATGCACCTAAAACGAATACAAAATAATATGGAATGTGAACTGTAGTTGAAAAATAAAATTTAAAAAATGGAACCACACACAAAGCACCTTGACATCTTAGGAATTTGGTTTAGGAGGGGCAGAATAAATACTGTATTTCTCTCACACTAACATGGTAAAGCCTTTGATTATTGAAGTTCTATGAAAATTTACTTTCTTGTCATCAGTTGACAAAGATCCAGGACCAAACATATAGTAGAATTAGAGCTGAGGGTGGCAAGACAGCAAAGTGCTTAAGCAGTAATGGCAGAAACTGCCCGGGAGACTGAGACAATAATGACAGGGAGCAGGTGGATTTGTGGAATGCTACAGGACAACAGGGGGGTTCCTGACCACTCATTCCCAGGGTGCTTATTATACCTGCAGCAAATACCACAGTCTCCACAACCTTACTACATAGCTTAATATCTCAAAGCAGATGGACTGCATCATCTGTCTCAAAGGCAAATTTGGCTTAAAGTTTGAAATGCAAGTGTTTCTTCTTCCAAAGAGAAATTCTTCTCTTACCTCCCAGATCTTCTCCAGCTGTTCAAAGACATTGGAAACCCCAGGAAACAAAGGTTGACCCTGGAACATTTCAATAAAGATGCAGCCCGCACCCCTAGCAAAAGAAATAAGAGTCAACCTGACAGTTTCAGAGAAACCATACCCGGAAAACAATTGCTAGCATTTCTCCTCCCAAAAAATATTTGGGGACAGTTAAATAGAGGCCACGTGCCATTAAAAGTCTTAGGCAAAATAAAAAGTCCCTTTGTCAACCAAAAATAAGAACAGCCTGCAGCTTTTTGTTACAATGGAATGCAACCAGCATTTAGGAACACAGTATATAGATAGCAAACATTTTAGCTCATTCAAGCTCATTAACTATCCATTTTATGAGGAGGGGAAAGTACTAAACCTCCAGACTGAATACTCTCCCAGAATCTAAGATGCCGTGATTGTAAGAGGCACCACTATTGTCTGTGCTATTAAGAAACAAAAAACCTGCAGGTAAAACTGTGACATGCTCAGAATGTTTCTTTAATTCTTATTGAAAGGGCTGTTATACATCTAATTAGACAGACTATTTTATCATATGTCATACTTGTGCATGCAAAACCTGGAACATTACGTGAAAGAAATTGACTTAGGTGCTCCTGAAACTTTTCCACATTCAGCATTTGACTCAGACTCTTTGATGTCTCGTGTTTATCCATGATATCGTCCTCTGTATCAGGAGTTTGATGACACAGCATGTCTTAAAATAACCCATTAAAGACCAAAGAGTCATGGGTGCTGGGCTCCTAAGCTGACCTTGCAATTACCCAGAGTCAGCCTGCTTTTGACTCCTGTTTAAAGAATGTTGCTAAACATGTCTGATTCACCCCCTTTCCACAACTGTTTGGTTCCTAAGGTTAAAAAAGAAAATAAAAATAAAAAAAAAAAACTCTTCTGTCTGCAAGAGTCTTTTAAGTCACTGAGACTCATTCTGCAAGTTTTGATGTTCACACACTTGCAACGGTAACTACAGTCAGAAGTGCAGCCTGGCTGATAGGTATTGTAAGATGCTACTGATTGTAAATTGCATGCTGATGTAAGATGCCCAAGAATGTGCATCTTAAAATATATGAAATAGGGTGACATGTTTTCCTTCCTATGTAGTCAAATAAGAGGGTAGTTCTTGAGAGGTAGTAAGAAGTAAGATTTATTTTGCCAATAATGCACATTTTTATTCTTATAAATCTTTTGAGAGATAAAATGGTTCAGGCGACAGACTACACTATTAGCCCCATACTCCAAAACTTTCACCCCAAATCCCTTTCACTAACACATAAATTTGCAAACTTCTTTAACCATCTTGACATGTTTTGTGTGGCATGATATAGAAGGATATATAAGTAGAAAATTTTATTATAAATCATCACATTATTAAAAACCCATATTAAATATGGTCTTATAATATTATTCATATGTATTTATCCCATATGATAAATTTTTGCTTTTTCCATGTGACTTTACACACATGCTATTTAAATTACTTTAAATTGACTGTGTTGGAGAAAGCAGATATCTTGATAAACAAGTTTAAGAGTAATTTTTATCTTGCATCTGGTTTAGAGACAGAAGATATATATATATTTTTTTAAATTAAAATTTAACTATTTTATTATATCTAAAGATACAGAAGCTGTTTTCATGAGCTAATATTTGGTTTGCATTTAAAATAATCAGCTGGCTTATTCATAGAATTATATATATATATGAATTATATATATATATATACACCATATATATGTATATGTATATATACACACATACATATACATACATATATACACACTACCAGACTGAGTTTTGTGGGCAGATTTTCCCCTCTCTAACAACAGGTTGTTTTTATCCCCAATTTTTGAAAAGCCACTTTGTATATAATTGCCACCATATTTACTTTTTATTGATTTTTCCTGTACAGGAGACATCTTAATATGTGATACAAGAATTTTGACCAGACAAATGTAACTTAAGAATCTGGTGAGTAGTATCTTGAGGTAAATTTTTAGAATTATTGTCATTTTAAACATTCTCATTAGCTTGTCTTTAAATATCCATAGTCTTTTTGCTTCTTGTCTTTACAGCAACAGATATAAAATGTATAAATTAAACAATATATGGAGAAGAATAAAAGTAATGAAAAGTTGTCAAATGGTTAAAAATCATCCTGGTTGCTGGCAATGGTCAACTGTGAGATAAACCAACTCAGAACCTGAGCTGGTGGGTATCGACAAGTCTCTGCCTACCGCCCCTCACGCTTCCTTTGTTTGTACTTCAAAGGCCTCAAACCATTTCATTTTGAAGTGAAAAAACTATATACACGTACACATATGTATGTATGTTTGTACATTAAACACATATGCAGTTGTTTTTTAACTGACATAAAATAGCAATGTACTGAGGTTTAAAGTCTTGAACCAATTCTCTCTCCAGTACCCTGACACCTTCCAGAAGCCTCAGGGTCCCACGAACTACTAGGAGGCCTGGGCATTTTAAACAAAGTTTAAAACCATAGTCCACTTTTTTCCCTCCCCTCGAAAATTTTTCATTGCTTATATGAGCATAAAAAACTTGTTGCCTTCTCATGCCTTTTCATACTAGTGGCTGTAGGGAAACACGAAGGAAGTCCTTTTGTTACCCAATTTCTTAGTGTCCTTTATCTTCTACTCCACTAGGACAGTGTAAAAAATTATGTAAAATACACTGGAGAAGGCTGGATATTAAGGCCATTATGCAGGTACTATAAAGTAATACAAGATGTTTGTGTTACAGAATAAAACACTAATATTTTTTTTAAATCCTTCATTTTCATTTATATGGTTGGTATCATATAGGCATTCTCTGGAGTCTTTCTTTTTGAAGTTTCACTTAAGAGCAGGTCAAAACCTTTCCCATCTAACAAATCTAGAGTCTAAGGTTCCGCATAGATAGTGTGTGCGCGTGCGCTGGCGTGCATACATGCCTGCATTTATAATACAAAATTCATAAATCAATTATATTTTAATACCTGGAATATCTTGAGTACCATAGATATCAATGCATTGGTAAGAAAGTTAGTCTGTGTACCTCAAGTTTGAAAGACAAAAGATATTTTCTAGGAAAAAGCGTTGCTCTTTCAAAAGTACACAATTCATCTTTCTATTTTTTTCATTTTTTTCCTCAGAACTGTTCTATTTTTTATTTGCTTTATAAACAAGTCATGTCATTTTTATATTCTTTTATTTGCTTCTTAAACAAGTTATGTGGCTATCACCTATTTTGCCCACCCCAGACTAGCCTTAAGCAAACATTTTAAATATTCTGAACATTGAAGTCCTTATAGCGAGCCAACTCCTATTTCCTTTTATTCCTGTTTTGTTCTTAAATCTTTATTCCTATGGCTCTCTTACCCTTCATATCTTTAGGCTTCTGAGAGGATTTCTGCTCTGTGGAGATACCCTTGAGGCAGCCCATGCAGATGAAGGGGAACTTCACACGCAAGGGAAAAAAGGACCCGATGGCCTCAAACAGTGAATCCTTCCAGAAAGGAGAGATGCACTGGGCCATTTTATTGCTCCAACTGGGGTTCTTCAGTTAAGTTAGAGGAAACAGTTTACACGTTTTCTGCTTTTTCTGACTCTCTTCTTAACCTTTTCTCTATTCTGAGCATGAACAAATTCTTCCACAAGAGAGAAAAAAAGATTCCTCAAATTTCTTAGGCAATCTCCAGGGAAATAAACCATCTCAGGAGTTTTGGGTTTTTGGAGGTGCAAGGAGCATATATAAAAATGTTGTTAGGAGAAATAAAAATGTTGTTAGGAGAAATAAGTCAGTATTTCATTTTCCACTGTTGTAATTAATTCAGAACAACGTAATGCTGTATGTGGCAGTGACGTGGCATTTCCATTGCTTTTCCCCGGGCCACTCTTTATATTTGGAAGTTTGCAGGGAGAAATCTGCAGTCTCTCAGGCATAACTTTCTGTGGTCTTAAACCAGCAGCTGCCTGAACTCAATTTTGAATAGAGGACTTGTTGCAGCAAAATAAATCCTTCTTTAAAACCCAGTTTACCACACCATGGATGAACCTTGAAAACATTATGGTAAATGAAATAAATTAAATATAGAATGAGAAATATTGCTTGATTCCATTTACATGAGGTACCTAGAAAGTCAAATTCACAGAGACATAAAGTAGATTGGTGGTTACCAGGGGCTGAGGGGAGGGAGTAATAGGCAGTATTGGCTAACGGGCACTGAGCTCCAGTTTGGGATGATGATAAGTTCTGGAGATGGGTAGTGGAGAGGTCGAACTATAGTGTGAATGTAGTCAATGCCATTGAATTGTACATTTTAAATGTAAGTTTTATGTTATATAAATCTTAATGCGATATAAAAATAAAAACAAAAATAAAACAGCGTGATCATCCTAAAACTTTGAGTTTTTCTCACTGAAGTTGCTAAAGGGATCTTTTAAAGTTTGATAAAGTAGCAGAGAGAGAAGAAAAGATACTAGGGGATTAGTGAGCATTGGTGGTTAGTGCTGGCAATAACCAATATGTCCTACTTGTTTGTTTTCCAAAATCTAGCCATTTGCTCTGGGCCTCCCACTGACCCTGCTGCTACCAGGGCTCACTGTGACTAAGAGGGTCTTACACTACTGTGTTACACTTAGTTTCTTTAAGACAAAGGTCTAATGCTCACCACCATCATTTGCCTCCTTAAAGGCATTCAGTTTGAACCTTATGTAGTTGTATGACCTAGCAGAATAGGATTTTCTTTATTTTCCTCCTTTGTCAATTGGAAATTTCCTGGCTTACTTTCCCTCTTATTGCTGTGAAAAGGGGAAAAAAATGGATGAAGTGGTATCCCAATGTAAACACCCAATATCTAACAATGATGTAGAGAGTGAACAAATATAGTAAACTCAATGGAAGATGGCTACTGCTCTATTTCTACATTAATTTTAAGTTTTACTGGGCAAACAATAATAGTGAAATGAATAAGAGTAATGACAATAATTTTAAAGTTGAATTTTGTTTTATCATCATTATTCATGATTAAATTAATAAAACACTTATCAATGGAATAACATAGATCCTTCTAGTTGCAGTAACAAGATAAGGGATACCTAGTTTAGGAGAGAGTTACAGAATGGGGCTGGGTGATCCAGTCAGAGCCTCAGGAAAGAATGCCCAGAATGCAGCACACAAAGCTGAGTAGATGAAAAATATGAAAGAGAGGATAAGAGACAGATGCAGTCTAGTAATCTTTCACTGGTGCTCTAGAAAGTGAGAAGGGAATGAGGCAACACTCAGAAAGAAAAAAACTGATGAAAAACATGGATTTGTAACTGGAAGAGGCACAAATATATACCAAGCAGGGCAAGTAAAAAGAAATCTACATTAGACAACTTACTTATCTTGACAACTGCATAATAACAAAGGCAAAGGAAAACATCTGGAGAAAATGAGAGATCACTTGCAAAAGAAAGACAATAAGGCTAAAAGCAAATTTAAAACAACAATGGAAGACTAAACAGTGAAATGCTACCTTCAAAGCTCTGAGAGAAAACAACTGTCAATATAGAATTACATCCCCAGCAAGACTATCCTTCCTTTCAACAATGAGATTTTATCTTAAGACAAACAAAAACTACCGACAATTACAACACCGTTCACTAAGTTAAACAGACAAAAATGATATAAAGATTTGAATAACACAATTAACAACCTCGAATTTTTGAACATATGTAAAAGCCTGAACCCAACAATTTGGGAATAAACATTCTTCTTGAACACACATCAAATAATTGCAAACACTGACAATGTACTAGGCAAGTGCTTCTTACACCATCTTTGGTGAAATACCAGTTTTTTTCTCAATTTTTTGCTAACTTCTATTTTTTTTTTAATAATTTCAAGCCTAAAATTACAAGAATAATACCATTCAAATAGATTTACCAAT
Source organism: Desmodus rotundus (assembly GCF_022682495.2). NCBI lineage: Eukaryota > Metazoa > Chordata > Mammalia > Chiroptera > Phyllostomidae > Desmodus > Desmodus rotundus. The sequence continues at coordinate 182,066,987 of NC_071388.1, read as the reverse complement.
TGTCAACATTTTACTGCTTTCATTGCATCATTTTCTTCCTTCCTTTCTTCCTTCCTTCCTTCCTTCCTTCCTTCCTTCCTTCCTTCCTACCTACCTATGCATTTACCTCTATTTTTTCTGAAGTGGTAGAGAGTAAGTTGCAGACACCTGACTCTTCATCCCTAAAGACTTTTGTGTGTATTTTCTAAGAAGAAAAGCACTCTCTTACATAACAACAGTGCAATTATCAAAATCAGAAAATTCAACATTGATCCCATACCCCTATCTATTCCACAATCCATATTTAAATTTCACCTTTTGCCCCAGTAGTGTTCTTCAGCTCCATTCCCATAGGATTCAATCTAGGACCATGCATTGTGTTTAACTGGTATGTCTTTTTAGTCTTCTTTAATCTGGAACAGTTTCACTGCCTTTCAAAACCTTGACCTTGCAGGGGAACAGAAAATGCCACCCCGAAGTACGCCACCCTGGCATAAGGATTATTTTGTGCTAAAGGCAATTGAGAAAAAGCAAACACAGGATGAGCTCTCTTGCCTTCCTCTATTTGCCTGAAAGCAGGGCATGAATTCCTCTTGTGAAGATGTCCCCTCATCCTCCCACCCATTCCACACCAGCAGGGGAGCACAACCCTATCACCAGAGAGAGAGATGGCACCAAGAAAAATCTACACTGAAAAACCTGCTAAGTAAACCTTATTTACTAGTAGGTCCCCATAGATTTACCTTTCTACATTCTATGGCCCCTGAAAACTCCAGACACCTTTTTCCTTTGTCTTGTCATTTCTTTACAATGTACTGTCCTTTGTCAGAATGGTATAAAAGCATCTAAGCCTAACTGCTTCTTCTTGTTAGGAAGCCACCTCCTCCATGCCATGTAATACTTTAAACATCACATCTAATCCCTGTGCCTTTCTCCTGCTAATCTGATTTTCCATCAATATACTGTGTAGGCCCATCCACAAAACATAAGAGGATAGAGAAAAAATTTTCTTCCCCTTCACCTCTTAAAGAGTACAGGCCAGTTATACTGCAGACTGTCTCTCTAACTGAGATTATCTGATGTTTCCTTATGGTCTCATTCAGGTTATGCTGCTTTTTTTCTGGGGGGGGGCTGGGCAGGAAAATCTGGGTGATATTATATCCTTTTCAGTGCATCATATCATGAGGTATAGAATATCAGTTAGTCTCATTACTGATAATATAATCTCTAATTACTTGGTTAAGGTGGCATCTGCCATGTTTCTCTCTACAGAGTTACCATTTTTTCCTTTGTAGTTAATAAGCAATTTATGGAAGGATACTTTGAGACTATGTAAGTATCTTACTCCTCATCAAATTTCCCCCTTAGTTTAGCATTGATGATGCTTATTTGAATCAGGTACTATTATAATATTACAAATAGTGATTTTCTAACTCCATCATTTCTTCTCCAGTTATTAGTTGGCATTCTACTGAAAGGAGGAGCTTCCTTTCTGTCTACCACCTGGCTATTTTTAATATAGACTTATGTATTCTATTTTTTTTCCAGTGGGTTATAATCCATTACTGTAATCATTGATGTTGATGCTTAAATTGTACAAGCTCCAGCTACTGGGAGTCTCTTCAAGCTGCTTGATGTGTCCTTTTGACATATTTCCATCATTTTTTGATCACTTTGTAAAAAAATGTTCCCACCCAATAAGATGTCCTTGACCTATCTTGTACTTCCTTCTGCCCTAGCCTTAGAATTGACCATTTCTTCAAAAAGTTCTAGTTCTTTTTAGTAGGGAATGATATTAAGAAATTAAGATCTGGGTGGCAGACCAACATGTATGTAACACACAATAATAAAGTTCTTTATTAAAAAATGCACCTAGCAGAATCAAATGGAAATCTCCCTGAGAGAAGCCACATCATTCAAGGTCTAAAAAAATCCCACAGATGACATTTTAAGGAAAACTAGCATATCACTCACAAAAACAACTAAACATGCATGGAGAAAAGATATCATATGTAAGAACTAAAAGAAACAATAAACAACAGAAATAGATTTACAACAACAATCTTTGCTCCAGTAATGTAAGATCTTAGAAAATTATAAAACTTTACTAAAAGACATTAAATACCTAAACAGATGAAGAGCTATACCATGTTTTTGTAAAAAATATTTTATTTATTTATTTTTAGAGGGAGGGAGAAAGAGAGGGAGAGGACCATCTGTTGGTTGCTTCTGCCTCCCATTCACACCCTGACCAGGGACCGAACCTGCAACCCACAAATCTCACCATCAACCTTTCACTTTGTGGGATGATGCCCAACCAACTAAGCCACATCAGTCAGGGCAAGAGATATACCATGTTTAAAAATTGGAAGACAATATTACAAAGATGTTAGTTATTTTCATAGTATTCTAAGATTAGAATGAAATTCCAGTGAAAATCTCATTTTTCATGAAACTTGAAACACTGAATTTAAAATTTATATGAAAAATCAGAGGGGAAAAATAGCCAAGACACTCTGGAAGAAGAATAAGTGGGGAAACTTGTCTTACCAAATCTAAAGTGTTATTATAAAGGTATAGGAATTAATATGGCAGGACATTGGTACAGGAACAGATAAATTGACGCCAGTGGGAAAGAATAGAGAGCACAGAAACAGACCAGTGCATTTATGGAAACTTGATGTGCGAGAGATTTGGCCTAGGAGGTAGCTGAAGAAACTGGGATCAGACAGTTTGTTAGCATATACAAAAGTCAATTCCCAATGTACTAAAGAGTTAAAGCAAAAGAAAAAATCATTACAACTATTAAAAGAATGCACGGGACAGTATCATTCTGACCTCAGGAAGGGAAGCATTTTATAAACAAAAAGCAAAAGGGCTCACCATGAAAGAAAAGATTGATATGGTCAGCAATATTAAAATTAAGAACTTATGTTAATAAAGTGTAAAGATGTGAAAACATAAGCCATGAATTGGGGGAGGCTTACTCACAACACACACAACTGATAAAAGATTCGTATCCAGAATATAAGAACTCCTATAAATCAATAAAGAAAGAAAGGGAAGGAAAGGAAGAGAGAAAGGGAGAGATGGACAGTCAGAGACAGACAGAGAGACCAAAAGAAAATAGAGACAAACAGGAATTTCATAGAAGAGAAAACACAAATGGCAAATAATCCCCAGATTATGTCCAATCTCATTAGTAATTAGAAAATTTAGATCATAACATCGTACTATTCTACCTACTTCATTAGCAAAAATTAAGAAATCTGTTATTATAAAGTTAGTGCAGATGTGGATAAGGAACTATAACACAATACACTGTTGGTGTATAAATTATTACAACCACTTTTGGAAAACAACTTGGCACTACTTTGTGAAGGTAAACGTTCACATACTGACACAGCAAATCTATTCCTAAGTAAGTACCCTTGAGAAATCCCTCAATGTAAATACCAAGTATATTCATAATAGCAAAAACAAGCAAGGCAATGAACAAACTAAATGAAACATTCATCAACAGGAAATAAAGTGTAACTACACAGATCAACATGAGTGAACCTTAGAAATATACCGAGTAAAAAAAAAGTCACAGAAAACTAAAACCAGTATAACACCATTTTTATAAAAACTCAAAAGCAGGTGAAACAAAATAATCTTCTTTTAGAACCCATTTAAAATGTAAAAATATTATTTTTAAAAGGGGATGGGGAATGATGCAAGAGAAAAAATTCAGAGTAGAGGCCCCTCTTGTGGCAGGTTGATGGGAAAGGGACCCAAGTAGGTGTGACAGTGTTATGTTCTAGTTGTTCCATTGGAGAGAGGGTTTACGGACCTCACTTCATTATGCTTCCCAGTCTACTTCAGTTTCTCAGTCTTCACACTGTTGACATTTTGGACTGCATAGACCTATGCTGGGGGGACTACACCGTGTATCGTAGGATGTTTAGCAGCATCTCTGACCTCTGTGCACTAGGTACCAGTAGTACCACTCCCCCAGCTGTGGCAGTAAAAAATGTCTCCAGAGATTGCCAAACATTCCTGAGAAGCAAAATTGACCCTGTTGAGAAACACTTATGTAAATATATGTTATATATATTTTTGAATGTTTTAAATAATGTTCCATAATAAAACAAAGTTTAAAAGTGATGAGTAGAAGTTTCACTCTGTCTGTGAAGCACAACTAGAAAGCGATCATTAAGAGCTGAGAAAGCAGAGCCCCTCAAAGGCCTTTGAAGTGACAATGAGGGCTGACGGTGCCGGGAGGGTTTTGACTAGCAGATGATACTTGCAGAATGGCACCAGGTATTAGAAAATCAATGGCTCCAGATACACTGGGGGACAAATTCTGCAATCTTTCTCAATTCTTTAAGAAATCCAAAGCTCAGTTTAGCCTTTTAAGATATTGTTTAATTTCTTTAATCCATTATTGGTTAAAAACAAAACAAAACAGGGCCCTCTGTTTATATATAACCTTTTAAGATCTTGAAAGAAGTCCATGAATTTTGTTACCTTTGAGGGGGTGGCTGTGACTGCAGTCACCACACATCTAACTGTGGCCCCCAGATGACTGGGATATTTCAAAACTAGAGTCTAGATAACACAACACTGCTGCTCTGGGAATGCGGACTGCCTGAGGTCCCACCCTATCACTGTTTCCCATTAATCCAAGAGCCTCCCCGACAATGTGGGTTTTACTCGACAGCATCTACCTGGTTCTTATACTTGTGCTGCAGTCCCACTAACCCCTCGTGGGAAAGTTTGTTACCCTCATTTTAAAAAGTGGAGAAACAGCCCTGGCTGGTGTGGCTCAGTGGATTGAGCATCAGCCTGCAAACTGAAAGGTTGCCAGTTTGATTCCCAGTCAGGGCATATGCCTGGGTTGCAGGCCAGGTCTCCAGTTGTGGGGGTGTGCAAGAGGCAACTGATCCATGTATCTCTCGCACATTGCTGTTTCTCTCCCTCTCTTCCTCCTTCTGTTCCCCTCTCTTGAAAAAAAAAAAAGTAAATAAATAAAATCTTTCAAAATGGAGAAGCATAGACACAAAGAGCATACCTGACTTTTTCGAGATAACATAATCCAGAGAAATTAATTAGTAGAATTGGCATAAAAATCAGGTCTCCTGATTCTTGGGCTTTATGCTTTTTAACCAGGTTCGGAACTGTATTTGGGCATGTGTGATCATGCATGCACAGACGAGTGAGTGTGTGTGTGCATATCTGTGGTTTGGGAGTGTATGTGTGTTTCTCTAAGGACCAGGAGAAAAGACAAAAGACTGAAGAAAAAAACTAGGAGGTGAGGCATGGTAGAAAGAGTACAGGATTCAGAAGACGCCTTGGGCAAGACCTTTCTGAGTCTCAGTTTCTTCAACTGTAAAAACTTGTAGAATGATTTGAAAAAAATCACATGAGCTATGTATTTGAAAGCACTTTATGTTTCTGTAGACAAATGTGATTGTCATTAGAATTATTATTAAAAATGTAATACAGATGATAAAGTAACCCTCAAGGGTGGGATGACTCACATTTTCTTCATTTTTTTGGCACTAGCTCTTACCATATGTCCAGTTCAGAGGAGTATTCAGTGGCTCCCAGCAAGGCATCAGGAGGGCGGTACCAGAGGGTCACAACTTCTGAAGAGTAAGTCTGACTGGGAATGGACTTGGCCCGAGCAAGACCTGACCAAAGGGGAGAAGCACAGAACTCATTGTCCTGGGATTTCCTGGAGAACCCAGTGACACATTCTACTAAGGAGGGTATAACACTAATACACAAACTCTGGGTGCTTTTAATAAAGCTACTCAGCTATCTTGATCCTGTGTACTTCTTTATCAAGTGAATTTCTAAATTTTGGCCTATTTTGCATCTAGATGTGGCCTTCCTGGCTAAATTCTTGCCTGTGATATGAACTGAAGTGATGTGTGAACTTCCAGATCATGCACTTAATGGACGGGATAAGCATTCCTTCCTTTTCTCCCTCCACCAGGCTGTCAAGAGAAGGAGGTGGCAGTCATCTTGAAATATGCAGTTGGGGCGACATCCTAGGGATGGCGGGGCCTCCTTACAAGTTCTGACTGCTTAGGTCAGATGGTATGTGAGAGTAAGTTCAGCTTCTAGCATCTTTACACCTCTGTGATTTCGTGTCTCTGTAACAACAACAGAACTCAGTTACTATGGCCACCCTCCCCTTTCTCAGGGCAGAATCCCCAGTTAGAGAAAGGGCGGGGATTGCTAATCCAAATTAGTTTGGTAGGACTTCAGACGAGTCCATTTCAAAGTGCTCCTCTGCGCAATGAGAGTACTTCCTCAGTCGCTACTGATCTCACAGAATCACATGATCTATAGCTGGAAAATATTCAATAGATGAGTCACTGTTGTGGGGAGTTGATAAATTAAAGTCTGTTAAATGCTTACCTACCCAGACGAAAGCTACTATCTCAGAAAAAAGTACTGCAGCTAGAGTACAACTATTTGACATCTGCCAAACAGAGAGAAATGGTTCCTCAGGTCACACAGAACCAGCTTTTCAACAAATATTTATTGAGTACTTGCTATGGTGCCAGGCACTAGGGATACAACAATAAGCAAAAATGAACCCAAGTAGCCATCATAACGCCTATAGTCTAGTGGAGGAGTCAAAATTGTCACACAGGTGTGTGTTGTGTGTGTGTGTGTGTGTGTGAGATCATTAACTGTGGTAAATGCTAAAATGGAAAGCTAGAGTAACACTCAGGAGAAATCTGCATCACTTCAGTGGAAGTAAAAACCTCACAGTCACACCTATCTAGATACACAGTTGGGCAGGAACAAGCCTCCCGTGGCCTTCATTGCAGGAGGAGACTGTCTGACGTGACGATCTGGAGCTTTATCCTGCCATCCTGCGATATCCTCAGTCTACTCTGATGGAATTTGCATATCCACCGAGATTTACAGAAACCTACCGAGTGCAGTTCCATCTTACAGATGTCTCTATGTAAAAAATGGCAGTGGCTAATAGGGGTGCAAAAATTTTAGGGTCTGATAAGACTGGAGTTTGATAGAATCCTAAAGCTACCATTTTCTCCCTGTTTCTTGCTTCACACTTCCTCTGTGGTAGTTTAATATCATTACAAAGCATCACGCTCTGGGTGCCTCAACTTTTCAAAGGCCAGACCTCGTCAATGCTTTAAACATACGTATACAAAAGCAGCATTGTTCACAGCCCAGAAAAAGACTCGTGGGGCAGCTTACCAAAATCAGCCAGTTTGAGCTCTCCCAGGTGACTGATGAGTAAGTTCTGAGGTTTCAGGTCCCTGTGAAGAACGTGTTGGTGGTGGATGTACGCCAGGCCCCGCAAAAGTTGAAACATGAAAAGCTGGAAGGAATGAACACCTTATCTAAACAGATTTGAGCCACTATGTGGATTTCTCTGCTAAATCAAAAACACTCATCTGTAAGAATATTGTAAAAGTGTCTCTTGAGAGACAGAGGGGGGGGTGGAGAGAGAAAGAGAAAATTTTAATTTAGAGGGCGGAAAAAGGACAAGGAAAGTAGGCAAGTAGCTCATGTCCTAAACAAAGAGATTCTGGCTTTCCCTGACATCTCATTTCTTTGATATTGAAGGAATTATCCTTCCTTAAAAATCTAAAGCAAGTTTCCTTTGGAACACTAGTTATTGATTTAGATGTAAGAGATTTAATTTTTTTCCCCCACTGATGAACTTGGCACATGAGATCAAAGTTGACCTGGAAATGATATATGAAGGTTTACAACTGCTTAAGTTTTCCAGGCTCTCTGATATGAAACCCTTTTAAAAACACAACACAAGGAGACCGAAGTGGAAAATATACCCTTAAATGATAAAAGGAAATAAAGGAACCATTATCTTTTTAAACTTATTTTTAAAGTCTTAGGTTCAAAGTTGAAAACAAGGGAAATAAATATAAATTAAGAGGGAAGAGAGACCAAAAGAAATTAGATTTTAAAGAGAATCAAAAGAGAACAAGGAGTAAATAGAAGAGAGAAGAAAGAAGGTGGCAGACAGCAGGCAAAATACATTCTGGACCCAAATTTTAAAATGTTGCACCTTATAATAAGGCACAGAAACCAGACATTTTTAGGTTTCCATCATTATAGAAGTTTAAGGTAAGAAAAAAAAAAGAATGCTTAGTTTTCCAAGTGTCTTTTGCTATTTTCCAGTGCCACTGGCAATTGAGAATTTAAACACCAACATTAGTGTTTACAAAAACCTATGCCAACTGAGAACATGTTCTAACAGTTTAGAAAAGAAAGGACCAGCCCCAGCATTCCTGGGGACACAGGCAAAGTAACAGATACAGAGCTATGCGGATAAATCCAATTTTTCCATCACGTCTTGGAAACCAGGAACTTCAGAGATGCTAGGACCTGTACTGATCTACCAACGATTCGGAGACATCGTAGCCAAGGTAATGCGCAGCACGGTCTGACCGAAGCAGGAGCCTGGGGAGTTCACCTACCATAGCATAGCTGTGGCCGTGTAGGTTTGATGCAGGCCCCACATCAGTTGCACATGCCATTTAAGAATGCTGAACATTTCTTGAGGCTTCTACTTCAGATGTTCCCTGGTTCTATGAATCATCCCAAAGCTTTATCTTCTTGGTGCTTCAAACACATACACTGTTTACTTTTCCATTCGTCAAACCACTAAGTTACCAAAGTACAAAATTCTTGTGTCATCATTTAAACCTTCCAATTGGTTCTAATGTTCGTGGAAAAGACAATATAAAAAACCGACTGAAATTCTGGGTGAAAGATAAGATGCCATAGTATGTGCTGCTCAGTGGGAAAGCACTCAGGACAGAGTGAGATGGAGGCAAGTGAGGGACAGGAGACAGAAAGATGGTGATCAGCGAGGAATAGAGAAAAAGGAAGGGAAAATAGTATTTACTGAATTCCTGTCACTTTTTATAATTCTCAAAACAACCCTGTGAGGAAGATAGGCTTGTCCTCAATTTACAGATTAAAAAAAAAAAGGAAACTTTAAAAATATGTCTAGAAAAAGGCAGGGCCAGGTGTCAAATTCAGGCCCGCTGGACTCCACTACACCATCCTGAGAAGTCGGAGAAAAGACAGAAAATGAAAACATGACAGGCAGAGAGGGAGTTGGCTGGCTGAGTCAGAAACTGAGCTCAGTGGGCCAGGCTGAAATGCCTTTCATGTCCCAAGGATGGCCTGTTCTCACTAATTAGTCACGCCCGCCTCCCACCTTCTTGCTCTCAGTCTCTTTCCTCCTTGGCTCCACATATGTCTGTCTGCAAGCATATGTCTGTTTGTAAGTGGTAAAGCACTGTGGTGTTAAGGTATGGTATTTCACAGCCACACTTCTCAAAACTGCAGTGTGTGCTGACTAAACTCACCACCCACTCACTCTTTAATCCTTTACGACCTGGATTCTTCCTTCAGCACTGCCAAAGCTTCACCAATAATATGACCCAATTTGATGGTGTTTTTTTTCAGTCCACATCAAGCTACATCTGTGGGTGACTCTTTCCAGAGAGGCATCCCATACCCCAGGGGTTAGTTCTCTTTCCAGCACAATGAGACTCTTGGGAACAAGATGTAATTCCTTTGGGCTACTGCCATCTGGGCTGGAATCCCTCAAAACACAATCAGAACAGTCAGCCAGCTCCTGCAGGGAAGCTTGAGTCCTTCCACTCACCAGGGATCCCTGGGGCTTGTTAAATCCAACACTGGCGAACCTCACTATGATTCCCATGTCTCACTATGTCTTCTGCGGTCACTACTCAAAAAATAGGCCTCTCTAACTGTTCTTCTTCCTCCCAACAAGCTCATGTCTATATTGCTCTGTGCTTCCTCTTTAATCCAGTATCCATGGTTCCTTCCTCATCCAAACTTTTTCACTGCTCTCTTCACTCCTCAATCCTGGTTTTAAAACTCTCTACAACTCAACCTCTGGCTCCTTTCCTTAAAATGGGACCTTGATTTCACTGCTTCCCTATAGCATCCTCAAGTGGCTGTTAGTTTCTCTACAGCTTACTCATACATTTGATTATGGCGAGGAGGGATCAGCTGTCTCCCGATTCCTCAATACCACTTCAAAACCATTACTTCTCCACCCTTAAGTAAATACCCCTGTTTCTTGCCACCCAGCTACATATTCCTCTATTCCTCTTTTCACTCTCCTCTTTTCACACAAGGCCCCACCACTCTCCATCATTCACTGAAGACTTGGGCTCCCGGATCACAGCTGTTGCTTCCTTGACATCAGCGGCCACATAAGTTAAGCTGACTTCCTCAGTTCCAGTGATCTGCTTCTCCAATCCCCTCACTCCATGATAACACAGTGGGTCTTGCCATCATATGCAACTGTTTTGATCACATCATTTATATATATATATATATATATATATATATATATATATAGTTTTCTTGTTTGTTTTGTTTTGTTTTTACCATGGCCACCAATGCCTTTTGCTATGGAAATCTAATGGATACCTCTAATGCCTTCTCTTTGCAGCATTTGGCATTGGTTTTTTTTTTAAGTATTTTTTATTGATTATGTTATTACAGTTTTCCCAATTTTTTCCTCTTTATCCTCCCTCTGCCCTGCCCCCGCAATCCTCCAGCATTCCCCCACCCCCAGTTCATGTCCATGGGTTGTACATATAAGTTTTTTGAGTCCTCTGTTTCCTATACCATTTTTGATCTCTCCCCATCTATTTTATGCCTACTAATTATGCTTCCTCTTCCCTGTACCTTTCCTCCCTATTCTTCCCTTCCCCCTCCCCAATGAAATCCCTCCATTTCTATGATTCTGTTCCTGTTCTTGTTGTTTGCTTGGTTTTTGCTGTTTTTCTTTTCTTTTAGGTTCATTTATCAATACTTGTGAGTTTGTTGTCATTTTATTGTTCATATTTTTGATCTTCTTTTTCTTAGATAAGTCCCTTTAACACTTCACACAATAAGGGCTTGGTAATGATGACCTTTAACTTGACCTTATATGGGAAGTACTTTAGCTGCCCTTCTATTCTACATGATAGTTTGCTGGATAGAGTAATCTTGAATGTAGGTCCTTGCTTTTCATCACTTTGAATAGTTCTTTCCAGTCCCTTCTTGCCTGCAAGGTTTCTTTTGAGAAATCAGCTGATAGCCTTCTGAGAACTCCTTTGTAGTTAACTGTCTCCTTTTCTTTTGCTGCTCTTAAGATTCTCTCCTTACCTTTAATCTTGGGTAACTTAATGATGATGTGCCTTGGTGTGTTCCTCCTTTGGTACAACTTCTTTGGGACTCTCTGGGCTTCTTGGACTTCCTGGAAGTCTATTTCCTTTGATGGATAGGGGAAGTTTTCCTTCATTATTTGTTCAAATAAGTTTTCAATTTCTTGCTGTTTTTCTCCTTCTAGCACTCCTATAATTCAGATATTGGAATGTTTCAGGTTGTCCCAGAGGTTTGTAAGTTTCTCTTCACTTTTTTGAATTCTTGTTTCTTCATTCTGTTCTGGTTGGATGCTTATTTTTCCCTTTTGCTCCAAATCATTGCTTTGAGTCCTGGTTTCCTTCCTGTCACTGTTGGTTCCCTGAACATTTTGCTTTATTTCATTTTAGGTATCTTTCATTTGTTTTTTCATTTTTCAACCAAACTCAATAAGTTCTTTGAGCATTTTGATTACCAGGGTTTTAAATTCTCCATCAGATAGGTTGGCTATCTCCTCATCACTTAGCTCTCTTTCTGAGTTTTGCTCTGTTCTTTCATTTGGGCCCTACTTCTTTGTCTCAGCGCACCTGTTAAGTTGTAAGGGGGCGGGGCCTTAGGTATTAACCTGGGCAGGGCAACCCTCCTTGCTGTGCTGCGGTGCTGCCGGTCTGGTTGTTCTGGTTGATTTTTTCTTTAATTCCTTGGTTGTCAGAGTTCAATGCAGTTTGATTTTCTTGCGTTCCTGGTTGTTTATTGATTTTAGATTGGTTATCCTCCTTTTGGTTGTGCGAAGAAGCGAAGGATTTCTACCTACACCTCCATCTTGGCTGGAACTCCCAAATCTTTCTGATTCTTTTGTTTTAAATCCTTACCTGCTGGATTTGTTGAATGTGGGCACACACCTGGTCTTCCATTTCAGGGCTTTAGTCACTGATATCCTACCTTTTTCCACCAAAGTAAAGGCACTTGGCCTCCCAGCAGCTCCCTAGTCCCCAGCATTTGGCATTGTTGACTATACCTTCTTTCCTGAAGCTCTCTCCCCTTGGTACTACAATCTTTTAATTTTTCTCCTACTTCTCTGACAGCTCTTTTTATAGGTTCCATCCACTTCCTCTACTGATCTCTAGTATATTGAAATTCCTTAGGGTGCCATCCTTGACCTTCTCTTATCACTCCACATACTCTCTCTTAGCCATTTATTCACTCAATTAACAACTGTATTCTGAAGATTTCAAAATCTTTATCTCCAACTCAGACTCTTTTCTTGAACTCTAGACCCATGTGGTCTGAACATTCCATAATCACCGCAAACTCAGAATGTCTAAAACTTACCTCACTATTTCCCTCTGAAATCTACTTTCTCCTCTCTTTCTCTCTCTCGATGCCATTATTCATCTAAACATGTAAAGCTGGAAAAATTATTGCTGACTCTTTTGTCTGTTGTGAATTCTAGCTAAGTAACTGATTGCATATATGTCCACTTTCCTCCACCAGCACCTCACATCTGCACTACTGTTGTCCTGATTAGCCTCAGTGCCAAGGTGGGAACCCTAACAGACACCAGCATTTAGGGAATGACTAGAGGAAATGGGAGGATGGGGTGGAAGTAGAATAAAACCAAGGAGAGAATGAGGTTAGGGGACTATAACATTTCCCAAAAACATGTTGCCCTTTCCCAAACTATTCGCTACAGAGTCATCAGAGTAAGCTTTACAAAAAGAAAATCCGAAGTTATCACTTCCCTGTTTAAAATCAGTTAATGGCCCCTCAAATCAAATAACATGATATAGCTGAGCCCTTCATGTGCTGGCTCCTACTTCCTTCTCAAATCTCAACTCTAATCATCCCAAACTCTGCTAATTCCAAACTTCCAGCTTTACTGAATTATCATCAGTTCTTGGAATAGACCATGCCTTCTCTGTCATCCCAGCTTTTTCACTGCTGCCTCTACTATGGGGAACTCATCCCTACTCGCATCTGCTTTGATTGGATAACTTCTTCCTTTCTGTCTCACTATACCCATAACACATTCCTCTGTTTATCAGTGTGTCTCTCATACATCTACATAGTCCTTGCAGTCAAGTATAATTTTCAACTGTACTCTTGGTGTTTGTGACACCCTCAGCCATACTCTCCTTGGAATTGTCTCTTCCCTTGACTTCCATGAAAATGTATTTTTCTGGATCCTCTGTTCTTAAAAGCTGCTTCCCTTGGTCCCTTGCTGTCCTGTTCCTCTTCTCAGCCCCTAAAGGCCAAAGTTCTATCATCAGTCCATTTCCTTTTGTGGATTTGCCCTTTTGGTTATCCACTCTCTTGTCTTTACCCACAAACTCCTTGATCCAATTACCCTAAAATCTACATCTCCAACTCATATGTCCCTCCACCAATCTCTTCTTCAGCTCTCTTCTTCTCGGCTGCTCATTTCCCTAGGAGCTCATTCTGTCTAAAACAGGACTCCTCTTCTCCTAACTAGCTTCTTCTATTTCTATTAATAAAGCTATAATTCTCCTGGTCAATCAAACCCCAAATCAGTCCTGTTTGGCCTCACCCTTTCCTCCCTCATGTCCAGTTAGTCACCATGTCCTTGATGAACTCTTCACTGTTACCATTTTTCACATTCCTTTCCATTCTTACCTTCGCTACCATAATTTAGACCTTTATTACTTCTTACCTAGATCCCTGATACTCAAAGTTTGGTCCTCTACTAGCAGCATCTATAGCATCTGGGATCATGTTAGAAGCAGAAGCTCAGGCTTCACCCTAGACTTATTGAGTCAAATCCCCAGGTCATTCATCCGCTCAGTGAAGTTTCAGAAGCAGTACTGGGCCAGACCACGTTAGTGAACTCCCAGCTGGGATCCCTGGCTCCAGTTCCCCCTCTTTAATCCACAGGCCACAATTACATGAGTTTGCTTTGGGTCACGTCATTCTCTCTCAATTCAAACCCCTTTAATGAGTCTATGTCTAAGGAATAAAGTCCACATCTTAGAAAGTAAGGCTCTCAGCCACCTACCCAATCTGTTTCCCCAGACTCATGTACCCCATTTCACTAATATAGTCTATTAATATATGTCAGGCCAACAGGACCAGAGATGCAATGTGGTAGGAGTGGAAAAGCATCCTAACCAAGAATCAGATTTAGCAAAAGCTGGTTCTATAACCTCAGGCAAAATGTTTGTCCTCTCAAACCTTAGATTGCAACTCTGCAAAACAAGAAAGTTACATCAACCCATTGTTTTTTAAAACTTCCCCCCCCCATAGCCACAGTAAGAAATACATATGCACCCAGTATTCACATCCATACACATGAGTACAGTTTCAACTGGAACAAAAGTTGCAAAAATATTTTCTATTCTCTTCTCACCCATTCCATTTCATTTTTTAAAATGTTGGGGGCTAGTTACCAAATTGATTTCATAACCCACGAATGGGTCAGAATCTGAAGACTAAAACCACTGTTGGCCCCCTAACCCTAACAATTCATAACTCTGGGATCCTCTTCCTTGAACTTGACCTCTATATCCCTGCTCTGTACCTTTGGTGGAAACAGTTCTTCTCCCTCTAACATCTTCCCCTATTTCAACTTCTTTTTTTGTTTTTAAAGATTTTATTTATTTAGTTTTAGAGAGAGGGGAAGAGAGGAGAAACATCAGTGTGGGTTACCTCTCAAGTGTCCCATACTGAGGACCTGGCCTGCAACCCAGCCATGTGCCCTGACTGGGAATTGAACCAGCGACCCTTTGGTTCACAGGCAGGCACTTAGTCCACTGAGTTGCACCAGCCAGGGCCTATTTCAGCTTCTTAAAATGCCATCCATTTTTTAAGTTCTGGCTTAATGAAACCACTTAAAATGAGAAAATATATTTTACTTCTTTATACACCTACACTACCAGGTCTTATTTCTTACTTGGCATTATTCACCAAGTACTGGCATGTATTTCCTTTATCTTGCTTTCGGATGTAAGTGCCTTGAGAGCAGGACTCTGTCTTCTCTTTTTTCCCTCCTCGGCATTGAGCGCAGTGTCTGGTATGTCAATTACATAAGCCTGAAAATCCTTCTCACGGTAATTTTTTTTCTCCAACCATTCTTCTATTTAATCAACACCTCTAGTTTACTTTTTTGCCTCTTCTGCTTTCTACCTGACTATCAGGCATCTACCTATCTTCACTTCCTTCCCTCAGTTTAGAAGCCACTAACCATCATTCTAACCACTCGACATTCTCTTCAATTCTCTTGCCAAACAGTCTTTTCCTCCCACTTATCTGGCAAAACCCCATCTTTGAATCAATCAAACTGTCTACTTTCTCTGCTCCTCTGTTTGAATTGCTAAGCACTGCCATTAAAAAAAGTCCCATGATCATGCAGATAATTTAATGACTTTAATTCTCATTAGAATCTTTACACACTACTAGACTTTCTTGGTTTCCCTAGTTAGTTTCCTATCCCATTCTCCAATAGCTATTAAAATGTATTCGCTCTCCTCAACCTCATCTGTCCTCAAGCCTTTTCCCCTTTGTCTTCAAGGGTAGATTGAGTTCCTTATTAAGAGTTCTCATAATATTCCTATTAACATGGCTATAGCCTTATCACTTTGCTTCTCACTGTCTATTTAAGTCCATGTATCTTATGGGACTTTAAGTACACTTAAAATAAGAAACACAACTTATTCATTAGTAAAATCTAAGGACTTACTAAGTACTCAGTAAATATTCCTTTAATGAATGAATAAATGAATACATAAATTATTAGTTAAATGAATGAGTACATAGTATACAAATCTCATGTGGTTAGGTTAAGTGCCAATCAATTAATTAGTGCCAATAAAACCTTAGGGAATGAAAAGTATAAAATACAAATGGTTTCTAAAATTTATAACATGTAGAATTACAGCTAGGTAAGAGTTTATTATTTCTTCTATTCTAATGACTGGAAAAATGGAAGCTAGTCTCATAGGCAATAGTATCTGATGGAACAGGCAAAAGGGTAACTGATTACAATCTAACAAAAGTAGTTTGTTTGCTAATTCTAGTGGAGAACTATAAATACAATGCAAACTTTATCAGAGAACACAGCAGTTTGCCCTGGAAAAGGTATTTCTTTTATGATGGCCTACCTTCACTGCTTCCTTTTCAATTGGCTTGTGCTTCTGGAGACACACCTGCATGGTGGCAATGACTGACAAGGTTGGGCTGCCCAGAAAACAGCTAAACATTGCTCCATTTCTTGAGGAGCAACTTTTTGTTTTTAACTTTTCTCTAGAATATCAACGATGGCCATCGTACTTAGTATCTTGGGACTTTGCTTTGCACTGGCTGTCTGTTTCAAAATTCTCCTGTTGCGGGCAAGCCAGACATCCTGCCCCTCAAAGTACTCACCCGGACATTGTGAGGATGAAGCCCTCCTGGGTGCTGGGACATGTACTGGGCCAGGTCTGTGTGCTGGATGGAACAGCGGAGAGACTGGTGTTACCGGTGCTTGGACAGCACCCAAAGCAGAGCATAGATTTGACTGTCAGAGGCATTACACAGTTGAGAATTTTTTAGAATAAGGTGCAAAAGCTACATAATCTGGTTTTCCGAGACCCTGCTGTTAAGGTCAAACATTGTGTCTTTCTAACTGGTTGCTCTTAGAAGCACGCTTGTTTCTCAGCACAAAGAGATGCTCATCTTAACTGATTGTCAGCAAACACAATGACAGAGGGATTTTTCACTCTTCTTGGAGGCAAGTCAAGTACGCATACCTTATGATTTCTTTCTGCTAATATTTGAATAGATTTTCCTCTCAAAAGTACAAAAATGAGTTATTCTTTAGTAAACTTGTATACAATTTTTAGAAACTTTGTGATTTATGTCAATGAAAAAATAGAGTTCTGCTCAGATAGTGATTAAAATAGACTTTAAAAAGGTGTAAAAGTTTTATTTAGGAGGCAAGCTCAAAATTATTATTTATTATTACTGGTGAGGGGCAAAAGAGCAAATATAGTGGGAAAAGAAGCAAGATTAAAGAACGAGAGTAAGAACAATAGGCTCTGTTAATCATAATAATGAAAATTTCCATGACACGTTCCACGTTGTAATGAAAATTTTATCATGCCATAAAATATTAACAGATTCATTATACAAGCACCAGGCTTTTCCCTCATGCTTTGTAAAATGCTGGGGCAACTCACCATGTATTCAAAAACGAATGTCAGTGTCTCTTTGGTGTGGATTATGTCATGCAGGAGCACAATATTGGCATGTTTCAAACCCTTCAAAAGAGAGGCTAGACAAATGAAACAAAATGTTAATTTAGTCATTGATAATGAAAGCACTGCTTTAAAGATATCAAGCAGTATTTACTTTTTAAACATTTCAAATAAAGCATTATGGTTTTTCATTGCTGGAAAATCTCTTGTGAAATAATATTTAAAATTACAAAGGGCTCCATTATTTGTTAAATGGTGAGTCATTGCATTTGCATACCTTATTTTTTTTAATAGGTTAGAGCAGTTGCAAAAAAATATGTTTCCATTTACCCAATCAATTTCATCAAAGCACTCAGAGCACTTTGCAAATGCTTTCCTCTGGGAATCTTATCATCTCTGCTTCAGAGTTACAGGAGAGGAGGCCTGGAGAGATAAAGGCCACGGGATGTGGGTGGGGGCAGGAAATGGAGTGCTCTGCCTCCTGGAGCAGGACTTTGCAACATGTGACAATTTTCTAAAATTCGAAATCCCACAGGAGCTCAGCGGGGCTGGTGGATGGGGTTGGTAGAAGGCAGGGATAAGAGCATGGGATGAAAAATTGTTAAAACATAGTAAAGAGTGAAGGAGATTTTACAAAAATATTTATTGATATTTTTGAGAGAGAGTGGGAGAGAGAGAGAAACATCTATTTATTGTTCCACTTATTTATGCATTCTTGGTTGATTCTTGTATGTGCCCTGACCAGGGACCAAACCTAAAACCTTGGTGTATTAGGATGATGCTCTACCAACTGAGCTACCCGGCCAGGGCCTGGAGGGGATTTCTTAAAGGGAGAATTGCAAACCTCTGTGGAAAGGAGAAAATGCAAATTTGCAAAAAGGACAGGGCCAAACTTGGGAGCCCAGAGGAGTAAGAGTGGGGAGGGCGGAGGACTGTCTCTTGCGTCTTCAATAACAGGTTATTATTAGGTCAGTAAGAACAGCCCTAAAGGGGAGCAGTCCCCATAAAAGGCTAGGGAGTGGCTGGCAGGGGGTTTAAAAGGCTGTCTTTGGGGGGTCCAGAGATACGAAGACCAGAAGGGTAGAGAATACAAAAGGAACAAAATGGGAATGATGAGTCTCAACTCAGGACATCCCTGTGTAAAGAAATAGTGTCCACAAGACTTAAAGGAAAGGAAAAATTAAAACTCAAATCAATGTTCTGTAAAATTAAAAACAAACTCAAATGCTCCCCTCAAATTTTGGAACAAATTACTTACTGCAGTAATCTTATCCATTGAAATGATCCTCTGTTGTTTTGCTCTCCTAGCAGCCCTTCTCCCTTCTGGGGTGGGGGAAACTTCTATTTTCCTCTGGGGAAGCAATCGCTACTCAGTCAATACTATTTCTGATGGGGTGACCCCGGGGTGACCCCACCCCTACCCAGGACTGGGCATGTGACCCAGGCCTGTCCAATCAGAGCACAGCACTTTTTTGCCGCACTGATTGGTTCAAAGACAGGCCCAAAACCCACTCCTTGGTGAGCCCTACTTTGCTGGTCTCATCAGGATAGAAGTGCTTTCTTCTCTACTGTGAGGGCTGAGCTTGCAGGATTTAGCCAGGAGCTGCTCTAGCCAGATTACCAATACCTGGGAATAAAACTAGGCAGAGAAAATCCAGCATGGATTCTAGAGACATCAATTGCTCCCTGCTAGTTTGTAGTTATCAGATCTCTGAGCCAGGGAATTTCCTTCTTTACTCACCTTAGTTTGAGCTGGCAACCTCTTACCACCTAAGGAGCCCTATTTCACCCGTTAACCCTACTCATCTCTGTTAGTGCTCTAACTTTAGTTTTTGCCCCCTGAATCCTTATGAGTTAAATTTATTATTTCACTCTTACAAGTACATTGCTTTGAAAATGTAGTAAACAGTTTCACAGGCATCTGTTTAGTGTCCTTAGTCCCAGACTGAAGGCTATATACAAATAGAGGGGGTGACTTTCTCTCTCTTTCAGATGCTGCCACACCACCTAGTACAGCGCTCAGCCAAGAGTAGTCACTTAATTTATCAAATATATTTATTGAGTGTCTTAACAGAGAGCTAGCTGACTGTGGAGCCAGAAGCCCTAATGTGAATCCTGGCCCTGTCACTTTCTATCCAAGTGAGCTCCAGGCAGTATCTCAACCCAAGTCTCAGTTCCCTCCTTGTGAATCAGAGATAATGCCTTTCCCAACTTGACTTCACAGGGTTGAATGAGGATGGAACCAGATCCCATGCGAGGATCCCTGGCAAATGTCAAGCATCACACAGTTGCAAATTAGAATTAATACTTGCCACTGTCAGATTGTTCTTTATTTCCATGTCTCGGGAAAGGGTCAAGTTAAGGAACATGTACAAAGGACCCATGGACAAGGACAACGGGGCAGGGGGTAGAATTGAATGTGGAGGAAGAGGGGTGGGCAGGGCAGGAGAGAACAATGGGGGGAAATGGGGACAACTATAATTGAACAACAATAAAAAAAATTTAAAAATAAAATAAAAAGCAAAAAAGAATTACCGTATTTTTCGGACTATAAGACGTACCCCCCAAATTTGGGAGGAAATGGGGGTGTGTCTTATAGTCCTAATGTAGCTTACCTGGCTTGCTGGAGGGGGGTGGGTATCAGTGGTGGAGGGATCACAGGAGACAGGAGCAGGACCACATTTTTTGCTTCAAAAATTTTTTTCCCTATTTTCCTCCTCTAAAACCTACTTGCATCTTATGGTCCAGTGTGTCATAGAGTCTGAAAAATACAGTAATACTTGCTCTTCCCTTTTACCTTGAACTTCACTAAATCCTCACTCCCAGATTATTATCTTAAAATTTTATTTATACCAATTCATAATACAGAGAACATTTTGGTGGCTGCCAGACAGGAGGGGTGTTGGAGGGTTGGGTGAAAAGGAGAAGGGATGAAGGTGTACAAATTGCCAGTTATAAAAAGAGTCATGGGGAGGTAAAGCACAGTAAATGGAACACAGTCAATAATACTGCAGCAACTATGTATAGTGTCAGATACGGGTACTAATCCAGATGATCATTTTGTACGTTATATAAATGTCTAATCACTATGTTGTACACTTGAAACTTAATATTGTACTTATTGTCTTCAATTGCAACTTAATTTTTTTAAGTTTATTTATGTCACTTTCTGCAAGAGTTCTCAATACCTTCCATACTTACAGTGACTTCTGACCTCAGTTAAACGTTCTTGTGTTTTATGTGTATTTTTATTTGTAAACTATGGTAATTTTCTCTCTCTCTTTCTATGCCCCCCCTTCACACACAATTACAAAACATGTGCCAAAATTAGATTTTAAAAGGATATGGCCCTGGCTGGTGTGGCTCAGTGGATTGAGTACTGGCCTGCAAACCAAAGGGTCGCTGGCTCAATTCCTAGTCAAGACACATGCCTGGGTTGCAGGCCAGGTCCCCAGTGGGGAACGCACGAGAGGCAACCACACATTGATGTTTCTCTCCCTCTTTTTCCCTCCCTACCACTATCTCTAAAAATAAATAAATAAATAAATAAAATATTAAAACAGGATATGGTAAAGCTGAAGTTGCTAAGGATATTGTAAAGATACTTAGATTTATTTTTAATACAGAATTTAGTGTCACCTAAATATATTACTAAAACTCCCGATGCTTATTTTGAAAACCATGGGGCATGATTTGTTAATTATATGGGTTTAATACTATCACTTGCTAAAAAGCTCAAAGAATATTATTCACTTAGGATAAGACTCACTGCTAATATCAGTGAGTATGATCTTCATTCAGTTTTCTTGATAATTTCTGCTCACTGGCTTTAGTCATATTGGCCTTCTACCTGTTCCCTGGACACTTTCGAACACATTTCCTCCCTGGGTTTTAGAACTTACCTTTGCCTCTGCCTGAAACCCTCTTGTCTGAGCTCTCTGCGTGCTTCCTTCCCCATGTCTTCAGGTCTCTGCTCAAAGTCTTGGCTTCTCTGACACCTCCCACCCCAGTGATCTCTATTCCCGTGCCCTGCTTTATTCTTCTTCATACAGCTTATCACCCCTGATGTATTATAGCACTTATGACCCCTGACATATTGTATATCTGTTTATTGTCTGTCTCCACCCTTAAGAATATAAATTCCATTAAGAGCAGGCACTTCCGTCTTTTGCTTAGTGCTATATCTTCAGTGTCTAGAACAATGTCTGCTCTATTATGAGCATTTACTATCAAATTAGAGGCCACTAGTTGCCTAATATCATTTCTATACCTCTAATTGGTTGGTATAGGGTATTTCTGCTGAAGATGCTATTATCTCTGTTTCTTTTAGTTGTTGTCCTCATTAGATTATAAATGTTGTGTTTGTTATGGTCATGTCTATACCACTGTTGTTTGACACCCCAGAACTACTGAATACTTACATGAAAACTGTGGCTTTTGATGATGAATAATAGAGAATTTACATGAAAGAGCAGGTGATGTTTAAAGCATTTATCTCATGGTGTTGGTATGTTGTTTGGTCCATCTACCAGAGGGATCAAAAATGCCTACGGCTTCAGATGTGTGGGTTTCAAACCCAGAAAGGAAAGATCTTTCTACTAATTTCAAGTCTGCCTCATAAACTTCACAGCAGGATGTGATGTGTTTTGCAGGCTAATCAGCTGAGGGATGCAAAGCCAACTGAGAAGGGAAAGATCTTAAAATCAGAACATTCTGATTCCTGTAAAATTATTGCTTTTATAGTTCACATATTCTACATCTACTAATTTTCATTTCTCTTCAAGGAAAAGACACAAAGATAAATTGGGGAGTCTTTAAAGCTCCAGACAAATGGAACCACAATGGAATTTCTTTGAGTGCTTCCAAAATACTTTTATAATGATGGTGATGATAATGATGATGATGATAGCTAACACTCATTGGGCATTTATCATATGCCAGGTATTGTTGTAAGAATCCTGCATATATTAACTTGGTAGGATCATGAGAACACCCAGAAAAGCCAAAGACAAAACTTGAGGAAAACAACATAATCCCAAAGATCAAAAAAATGACCCATGACTTAAAGTTATTAAGCTTGTTTTAAAAATGTAAACTATTTCTTTCTTTTAAATACCCAAAAAGGTGTTTAATATGACTAACTGATTTAACATTACATGGAATTTAATTTGATTCTCATATATGTAAGATATTTACTAATTTAGAAAAAAGTCATTTTCATCTTGCAATTATATGAGAATATTTAATTTCTTGCTTTCATTAATTTCATTGGTGTTTGTGGTTCAGTAAAGTTTTATGAAAATTGATACTTTGCAAGGACAGTGGTTCATAAAAATTCGATGCTACTCTACTCCGTTCTGCTTTAGTTTAGACTCTAAAGGTTCTCAGGGGTGTCCAACATTTTGGCATCTCTGGGTCACACTGGAAGAAGAAGAGTTGTCTTGGGCCACACACCAAATACACAAACATGAACAAAAACTGATGGGCAAAAAAAGGTTTCAAGTAAATTTACGACTCTGTGTTGGGCCGCATCCATAGCCATCCTGGGCTGCATGTAGCCTATGGGCCAGGGTTGGGCACCCCTGGCAGAAGGAAAGGTAAAAGGTGATGATGACCAGAAAGAACAAGGCTGGCTCTCAAAGTTCTAGGGCACAGTCGCATATAGTGAGTGCCTGGTAGTCAAAGCTCTTTCTAGGCTCTGAGCTCCTTGAAGGTATGGACTGTCCCTGTCCCTGTCTTTGCATCTCCAGCACCTAGCACAGGCCTGGCATGTGGTGCTCACTAAGTGCTTGTGAAGTAATGAAGACCAGACAGTTGTAATGAGTTTATGTAGGAGTCAGTAATGGAGCCAATTCCTACCCCAACCCCCCACTGGGCATCGAATTAAGAGTCTGTAGTGCCTGATGTTACATTTTCTCTGGTCTGGGTGTCACAAGTCAAGTCACTGAGTTCAGTTATGAATTCTAAGAAAAGAAATCAAGATAAATATTACGGCAAATGTTAGATAAGTAGTTATTATCTCATTTCTTTGGAGTTATAATTTTATCACATAGTATCATCCTGGCATTATTCTGTTTGATAAAAATGTAACTATGCACATGTAAATATGCTGTGTCTGTGATGGGATGTGATTGCGTTCAATGGAGGCCTTCTTGTCAGCCTGGCCTGCTGCAATCTATTTGTGGTAACCAATGAGTCAGCGGTTCTAATTGGTATTCTGAACCTCACTGTATGACCTTGGGGAGACTTCTTAGTCTATTTTTGGCCGTTTTTGCATATATGGACTGGGAATAATTACTTTGTAATGTTTTCTACTAGAGCATGCTCTTAAAAGAGTCTTAGCTAAAACTGTTTCTAATTTAAACACTGCAATTATTGATGTTGTAGAATCCATGACAGAATCAGAATCGACAAATATACAATATTACATGTTATTTTCTTTAAAATGTTTCTTCTGCATTTTGCTTAACATTTACACAAAATGTATCAAAAAATAGATTTTTATGTTTACTGTTGCTAAAGAAGACATGTTTGAGTTAAGGATCACAATAAAGTAGACAGGATTTTGAATAGAAGAGATTGGATTCTACTACCTAACAACTCTGACTTCTAGTTCTGAGATCTCAGACAAGTTATCTAACCTCTCTGAGGTTTAGATACCTTCATTTCTACTACAGAAACAACACACTTTACCTCCTTGGGTTGGTGTAAGGGTTTTGAAACAAGATAATGTATGTGCAGGGGAGGTTATGTCATATGCCTAGTCTTCAGAAAAGATGAGCTATGTGGCTGCTTCCTAAACAAATGCTGCGAACAGGCTGAAAGTCCTGGGTTTAACCCAAAAGTTTCTAATGTTATAGGAAGATATTTAAAATAATGTACAATATTAAGATGTTGAGACACAGTTTAACAAAACTAGGGAACATGTTCTTATGTAAAAATTTAAAATCCTAGTCTATTCAAATGAAAGTGCTTTCTCCAAGTTGTAAAAATAAACATTTAAAATACCTGTAGAGTGAGTTATGAAAGATTTTCTAAGTTGCTATGAAGGTAGCTAATCTTTTTAATTAGCAAAAGAATGAGGGTAGAGGGCATGCCTATGGTGTGTACTACTGTGTATCCAGCAGCTGGCAGAGTAGCTGGGCATAGTAGGCGCTCAATAAATATTTGTAGAATGACTGCACAGAGTGCATAAATTTTTGAACCAGAGATTTGGTTTGAATTATAGCTACATATTAGAACAGCAAGAAGATGATGATCTATTTTCAAAGATTGTTAAGAGAATTTGGAAAGGGGTAACATGAAAAGGGATATCTGGCATGGGTATTAAGATATATTTCCCTTAGTGCTGTTCATACTTTTGCTAATTTCATAACATTACATGTTAAGATCAAATAGTATTCCAAGTGCCTAGATTAATAAACTGCCACATGTGTTCTACTTATATAGAGACTGTATGCACAGTAACATCCTACTCAATAAATCTTTGGTTGATATATCATAGTCCAGCCAAAATGTTCAGGAAAAGTAATTCCTTCTTCAAGGCTTTTTAAAGAAGTTTGCATTACTTGCTCAGTTTTTCTGCACGTGGCTTTCAGTTGCCTTTTTAGCTAGTGACCCTGGATTCTAACTAATGAATTCCAGCTGTTCTTATTTTGCAGCCCTTCTCATTTAACCTCCTGTCTCCCTGGTCTCACATCCTTAAAGTTCTTTCAGGAAAAGTGGGACAGTGCCAAAGTTTTCAAATGAGGTCTCACATCTTCTGGAGGGAAGAGGACTGCTCTAACAAGGGCTCCCCACTCTTACACTGGAGGAAAAAGAAACATTCATCGTTGGAAATTAGATGCCTAACAACATCTAATGTGTCAAAAATCCTTTTGTGGTTTTTAATATTATAAAGCAAAGCATTCAGTAAGGTAAGTCCATAAAGGAAACTAACAAAGTCCACAGTTGAATACTAACTGTAATTGCAAACACCTGTGATGGAGAGCCAAGTCTTGGTAAATATGCAATAAAAGAAACATTTAGCATACAGAACAATACCGATCCAGCTTTTCTGAACCCTGCTGAGAACCATCTGTTAGCAAAACCGGTAAAAGGTTTTGTCAAATATCAACCCAAAAAATTTGGCTGTGGACAAAATCTGAGTGAGGCAAACCTGAAGCAATAGACAAGTGCAGGAAGGAAACACCATAAGAATGAGGTGACCTAGGGACTCTTAATACATTCAGAAATACTCCTTAACCTATATACATCTCTGTCTAAAGCTGGTCGTTCTTTAATGACGACCACCAATAAGTGCATTAGTAAATGCAACTTCCATTATATTAAACACTTAAAACCATGCTTTTCTCCAGAATGCACCTGATCCTACCAGGCTGAATCCCCAGCTAACCTGATAGCCATTTGGCCCTTCTACTTAAATTCAAAATAACACATTTCCCAGGGGCTCTGAAAGACTGTTGAAAATGGCATCAAATTCAGTTATAAACTCATTTTCTGAATTGCTTTTTCCATGACTGTTTGCATAACCCTTCCTTCCAAGCTCTGTCCAAAAATCTACTGACTCCATTAGCCGCACTGACACTAACTGGTTCTCATCTTAGTTTATGTGTTTTTTTACCTCCATTATAACACTGGTTTAACTGGAACCATCTGCTCTGTTACATCTAAAAATGATATAGAGCAAAGATCAGGCTTTTTCTTCTCATCCATCACAACACCCAGCAATAGACTTTGTATTCAGGATGTGCACAGAAAGAAGGGAAAGGAAAATGAGGTGGTTAAACAGGGAGAAAGTAAGGCCAGGGAAGAGCCATTTCTCTGGGTTTTTGATGAAATGGATAACAATCCTATTATCATTTTGTCTCAAATGGCCCATGTAAATAGGTTAATAAGTGGAATTTTTAATGATTTATTTTCACTATAGCGGCTTCTTGATGGCGAACAAGTCATCACTAAGGAAAAGGAACAAAAATGGAACAATAATGGCCGGCATTTATTGAATTCTGAAAATGGATTCTGTGATTATTGCTTTTTTAAAGTAAAGATTTTTAAATTTATTTATATATGTATGTATGTATGTATGTACTTATAGAGAGAGGGGAAGGGAGGGAGAAAGAGAGAGAGAGAAACATCTGTCGGTTGTCTCTCACACACCCCAACCAGGGACCAGCCCATCACCGGGAATCAAACCCAGTGGCCTTTCCTTCGTGGGACAATACTCAACCAACCGAGTCACACTGCTCAGAGCTGATCAGTGCTTTAAAGCATATTCCCATTTAATCCTCATAACAACTCAGAGAAATATGTCCTAGTGGTATCCTCTTTCTGCAATAAACTGAGTCTTAAATAGGCACTTAATCTTCTCACAGTCACGCCACTAGTAGTTGGCAGATCTAAGATCCAAACCCAAGTCCATCCTCACCCACCTGCTGTACTGCCCAGGGTGCAAAGAAAATACAGGCACAGCACTGAAAATACATGCCTTCCCCAAAGAGTTTTTCAAATGCTATCTGAACAACTTACTATTTTCAAGCAAATTGTTTACTCATAATTTATGGGATTTCATTATTTACTTTATCCTTTATGTGGACTTTTGGGGGGTTATATAGATCTAGCCTTTGCACTTAGTGTGGGACCAAATGCACAGAGATACTTAGTAAATACTCACAGAGTTCACAGGCTTGGTCAACTATATAATACTTTTCAGTCTGAATTTCCTCAAGAATAAGTAGTAAAATGATAGTGTAAATATGAAAAGTGGTATAAAGAACAAAATTGCAATTAGAATGTTGCTTCTAGAAATATCAAAAGCTAGATGCTGAATGGATAGACTCAATGAATTTTTTTTCCCCAAAACAAGGAATTAAAACGGATCTGTTGGGTCCATTTTACTGTTCTTACCTTCGCGGATAGCAGTAAATGGGACTCCTTCCTCTTCATTCATACTGATGACTTTTAAAGCCACCAGTTGCCTGTTTATTCTAGAAGAGTGGGTGCAAGGGCACACATTAGGATAGTGCATAGCAGTTTAACAAAAAGAATGTTCCTTCAAAATAATTCTAGCATATGAATCTAGAACTTTTTCAAAATAAGAAGTTTAAAAAGTCATACGTATGTATACCAAATCATTTTTTCTCTTTACCTAAGTGATTCATGTTCATTACTTAAAAATTTGAAGAATACAGATATCAGAGAACTCCCCCCAACTGAATCCATCCTCATAATGTTTTGGTCTATCTTGCTCCTTTCATTTCCCTTTGTGCACTTATCTGAGCCATCCTTATTTTTCATCTGAATTATTGTAGCGACCTCCTAACAGTCTCCCTGCTTGTACACTGGTACCCCTACTGTCTACTCTCAGCAGAGTAGCCTGGGGCCTCCTTCTAAAGTGAAAGTCAAAACAAGTCACTTCTCTGCTCAAAACAAACCACTGTCACTCTGAATAAAAGCCAAATTCTTGTGGCCACCTAGGTGCTACCTGATCTGCCCAATCCCACCATTATCTCTCTCTCTTCGTCTCCTCCTCCTCTCTACTTGTTTATGGTTTTGTTCACTGATATATAAGCTAAGCACCAGAGAATAGAGAAGATTTTAATGACAGTATAAATATGTTATTTTTAATACAGTGGGGTTCAGATCATATCATAACATCTTATTAATAAACTGTTTTTCCTCCATTTAACTTTTTGTCTTATTCATTCTGGTATTATGTGATATTTAATAATAACATGATATCTCACCACATATGCTAAAATGTGTTCAGACAATTCCAAATACTTTTAAATTATTTCTAACTTTTTTGACTTATAAAAATACAGTGACGATCATATCTGTAGATTGATCTTTTCACACAGCCCCTATTATTTTCTTAGGGTAGCGGTATAATTGCTAAGTCAAAGAGTATGCTGTGCACATGTTTTTATCGTTTTAATAGCATTTTTCCAAGTGATGCCACAGAGTGATCACACCATGAACTGGTTGTGAAAGTGGCCATTTCAACACTCCCTTGCCTACACTGGGCAGCCTTGTTGATTCTTTTTTTTAAGATTTCACGTTTGAGAACAGCTTTTGATTTATGGAAAAATTGAGAAGATAGTACAGGAATTCCCATATACCTCACAACCAGTTTCTTCTATTGTTAACATTGTATATAGTATGGTACATTTGTTATAACTAATGAACCAATGTTTATACATTATTTTTAATTAAAGCCCATAGTTTATTATAAATTATTTAAGTTTTGCAGTACAATTGTATTGTTTATTGTGGGTTGCATTGTAAATTGGTAAAATTTGAGGAGAATGTAGCATAATATATAGGAAAAGCCATAAAACTGCCATACCTATGCATTTTTCCCAATAAACTTATTTAATAAAGATTTTTTAAATTCCTAATGGACAAAAATATCCTCTACTGTTAGTTATAATAGAAAAAATAGAAATATCAGAAATGTCCAACAGCAGATGAAAGTTAAAAAAATCTGTAATACGGCCCTGACTGGTGTGGCTCAGTGGGCTGAGCAATTCCTAATCAGGGCACATGCCTGAGTCCTGGCTGGCAGCCTGCAAGAGGCCTGTGATCAATGTTTCTCAACTTTTCTCTATCTCTCCCTTCCTCTCTCTAAAAACAAATAAATAAATAAAATAAAATAATTTATCATACATCCAAACAAGAAATATTTTGCATTCATAACAGAGGCTTAAGTCTAGAAAGATGTAGGAAAAAAACACAGAAAAAAATCACGATACAATAGACAATAGAATACAAAACAGCCAGCATATCATGTTTGTAATTTTAAATACAATTGACCCTTGAACAATGCAGGCATTAGGGGCACCCACCCCCTCTCCCCCAAACTGTCAAAATTCCTCATACAACTTTTGACTCCCCTAAAACTTAACTACTAATAGCCTGCTGTTGATGGAAGACTTACCAATAACATAAAACAGTCAATTAACACATATTTTGTATGTTTTATGTTTTATATAATGTATTTGTATAGTAAACTAGAGAAAAGCAAATGTTACCAAGAAAATCATAAGGAAGAGAAAATCCATTTACAGTATTTATGGGGAAAAATCCCCGTATAATTGGACCCACTTGCCCAGATCAACTGTAAACTGTGTGCATGTCGAAGACAGAATGCACGTGTGCAGCTGCTGTATGAAAGTGATAGATCCTAGATGCTTTTAAGTTTTAAAAATTCATTTACTATTATATACTACCTTTTCTTTTTTATTTTTATGTTATTTACAAATTATCAGTTTTATTTCAAAATGTTTTCTTACATTGACTATTTTTTCTTTTTATTTCTTTTAAAGTAGATATCAGTAGATGTATAAATTTGTGAAATCAATTTATCTTAGTCTTTTCTTAAATTGAGATATCATTGGCATATAATGTTGTGTAAGTTGAAGGTGTACAATGTGTTGATTTGATACATTTATGTATTGCAACACAATTACCAGGATTTCTTTAGTTTTTACCTAATGTCCTTTTCCTGTCCAGGATCCCATCCAGAATACCCCATTACATTTAATTGTCACGTCTCTTTCGGCTCCTCTTGGCTGTGACAGTTTTCCAGATGTTCCTTGCTTCTGATGACCTTGACAGTTTTGAGGAGTACTGGTCAAGAATTTTATAGGATACCTCTCTGTTGGAAGTTTTCTTATGATTACATTGGGGTTACAAGTTTTGAGGGAGTACCATTTCCATTACACCGTGGTAAGGGTACATATCATCATATTTTATGACTTTTGATGTTGGCCTTAATCACCTGGCTGAGGTAGTGTTTGTCAGGTTTCCTCCCTGTGGTTATCCCACCCCCCACCCTACCTTATGGAAGAACATCACGATGGTAGCTCACACTTAAGGACTGGGGAGTTATGCGCCATCTCCTTGAGGGTGGGTTATCTACACAAATTATTTGAAATTCTGCATGGGAAATGTGTCTCTTCTCTCCTGATTATTAACTTATTGAACCATTTACTTATATCAGTGTGGATTCATAGATATTTCTTTTTTTTTAAATATATTTATTGATTATGCTATTACAGTTGTCCCATTCCCCCCCCACTTCACTCCGTCCTGCCCACCCCCTCCCTCCCACATTCCCCCCCCATAGTTCATGTCCATAGGTCATACTTATAAGTTCTTTGGCTTCTACATTTCCTACACTATTTTTACCCTCCCCCTGTCTATTTTCCACCTATCATCTATGCTACTTATTCTCTGTACCTTCCCCCCCCCACTCCCTTAATGACAACCCTCATGTTCTAGTTGTTTGCTTAGTTTGCTCTCGTTTTTGTTTTATGTGTGGCCGTTAATAACTGTGAGTTTGCTGTCATTTTTACTGTTCCTATTTTTGATCTTCTTTTTCTTAGGTAACTCCCTTTAACATTTCATATAATAAGGGCTTGGTGATGATGAACTTCTTTAACTTGACCTTATCTGAGAAACACTTTATCTTCCCTTCCATTCTAAGTGATAGCTTTGCTGGGTACAGTAATCTTGGATGTAGGTCCTTGCATTTAATCTTGGGTAATGTAATTATGATGTGCCTTGACGTGTTCCTCCTTGGGTCCAGCTTCTTTGGGACTCTCTGAGCTTCCTGGACTTCCTGGAAGTCTATTTCCTTTGCCAGACTGGGGAAGTTCTCCTTCATTATTTGTTCAAATAAGTTTTCAATTTTTTGTTCTTCCTCTTCTCCTTCTGGCACCCCTATAATTCGGATGTTGGAATGTTTCAAGGCGTCCGGGAGGTTCCTAAGCCTCTCCTCATTTTTCCAAGTTCTTGTTTCTTCATTCTTTTCTGGTTGGATGTTTGTTTCTTCCTTCTGGTCCACACCATTGATTTGAGTCCCAGTTTCCTTCTCATCACTATTGGTTCTCTGTACATTTTCCTTTGTTTCTCTTAGCATAGGCTTCATTTTTTCATCTGTTTTTCGAATAGATTCAACCAAGTCTGTGAGCATATTGATAACCAGTGCTTTGAACTGTGCATCCGATAGGTTGGCTATCTCTTCCTCGCTTAGTTGTATTTTTTCTGGAGCTTTGAAGTGTTCTGTCATTTGGGCCATTTTTTTTTTTTTTTTTTTTGGTCTTGGCGGGTCTGTTACTTTAAGGGGTGGAGCCTTAGGTGTTCACCAGGGCGGGGTAATGCTGGTCGCAGCACTGTGACGCTGTACGTGGGGGAGGGGCTGAGTGGGACAATGGCGCCCGCCTCACTCTCATCCGGCTTTCAATCTTTCACTCCGCTACCCACAATCAAACTGGGCCACTCTGGTGCTGGTTCCCGAGTAAATGGGCCTGTGCACACTCTAGGCCCCTGTGGGTCTCTCCAACAACCTCTCCTGTGAGGCTGGGAGTCTCTCCTGCTGCCGCCCCAACCCCCACGGGCGTTTTCAATCAGAGGTTTGAGGCTTTATTTCCCTGAGCTGGAGCCCTGGGTTACGCGGTCTGCTTCGCTCCCCACCGTTTGTCCGGTTTATCTGTGGGCAAATGTGGTGCCGCGGGGTGCTACCCGCTGCTCTGCCTGCCCCATTCTCCGCCACTCTGAGTCCGGCCCTCTGGGTTTATCTGTGCAAATGTGGGGCCGCACGGTCTGCTAGTGCTCAGACTGCCTGCTCCATTTGTCCCACACTCCGCCAGTCTCAGTCCCGCCACAGCCACGCAAGTCCTCTCCACCCCGGTGCCCGTCTCCGCCCCTCCTACCAGTCTGGATGAATGTTTATTTTCTATTTTCTTGGTGTTGGTCCCCCTTGCTGTTCGATTCTCTGTCAGTTCTGGTTGTGCGAGGAGGTGCAGTGTGTCTACCTACGCCGCCATCTTGGTTCTCCCATAGATATTTCTTTTATACTTTGAGTTATAATCCAATACTGCGGTACAAAGTAGTTTATCTTGTGGCTCAAATTTTTCTACCTTTGTCGTTTGGGAGCTTTGTCAGTTGGCTCCTGTGTCCCTTTGACATACGCCCGTGAGTGTGGAATTTGTTGTTTTGGAGCATGCTTTTATCTTCATTTGGGGGGGCTATTTATAGGTAAAAAGGATCATCACATTTTAATTTCTATTTCTTTACTTTTGGAACTGAATTTTCATAAATGTATGAAATGGTCTTTCCTCTTCTTTTGTGATTTGCCTATTTGCCCACCTTTTAATTAAAATATTTTGTATATCCTTTTCACCAATTTGTTTTGTGCCAGCATGTCTTTGAAATTCTGAACTTTAACAACCTTATGATAGTCAGCATTTTCCAAAATGTTTCATTCAGAGCATTGCTCTGTAAAAGTCTCTCCACCCCTCCAAAAGAGCTTTTTGGTCAAATATGTTTAGAAAATGCTTTACGCTTTTTAAATTTTCTTAATCTTTCTTAGATAGTACTGGCATACATTAACATTTTAAAGATGCTGAGAGCACCTACAATGAAGGATCACATTTAATTTTGTAGGGTTCCCTTTATCAATTTGACAGTGGTGATTGTTTCAATGAAACCTCTATTAAGGTGAATCAGAATTGGGGTTCCCTAGAACGTACTCGGATAGATGGGGCACCACAAACCCTTTTAATCTTCCCTTATGGATCCGACTTAAGTGTTGTGTGGAGATAGACCTTTCTGGACAAAGGTCATGTAGAATTCTCTTATCTATTCTTCTAGTTCTTGGATTTTTTCCCGTTTAACTCTTTAATCCTGGGACTAAAGAGAATTTATATTGTATATTTTTACCTTTTCCAAGTTGTTAACAATTGTCCCAGCTCCATATATTGGACAGTCCTCTTTTCCTTGCTGATTTGACATGCCACCATGATTGCATAGGTCTTACTAACACTTGGATTTGTGACTCTTCTGGATGTTTTTAAATCATATTTCTTTGATCTGTCTTTTTAAAAAATTTTACTGACTTGAGAGGGAGAGAGATTTGTTTTCCCCCTTATTTATGCATTCATTGGTTTGCTTCTTGTATGTGGCCTGACCAAGGATGGAACCTACAACCTTGGTGTTTTGGGATGATGCTCTAACCAACTGAGCTACCTGGCCAGGGCCAGTCTGTCTTTTCTTCTACTTGTGCTACACTATTTTAATTATTGTAGCTTTTGGACACATTTACAATACATTAAGACTGTAAATTAGAGAATCATTGACATCTTTGCACTATTAGATGTTCTAATCCAATTATTCTTACAGTGGCCCCTGGAATGATCTACAAGACCCTATACACCCCCCTACTGCAATTGCATCTCTTCCCTGTCCTCATCTGCTTCCAGTGCCAGGCCTGCTCCTGCCTCAGGGATTTCTTACATGCTGTTCCCTCTGCCTGAAGCTCTCTTCCACTACACATGCGCACAGCTCACACCTCCCATGGCAGAGTCTCTGTTCAAGTGTTCCCTTCTCAGTGAAGCCTCCTCTCATCACGCTATTTAAAATACCAACCCACCACCCCACTCTGGCACTCCCTCCCCCTCTTCCCTGTTTTATGTTTTCAAAGCACTTTTCCCTCTTTGACAAACTCAGTATTTTTACTACTTTATTTGTTGCCTATCGCACCCCCACTAGAATGTACACTCCATAAAAGAAAGGATTTTTGTCTCTTATTTTCAGGTGAATCTTTATTGGCTAAAATAGTATCTGCCACATAGTAGGTGCTTAAAAATATTAGTAGAGTGAACAAGTGCTTGTATAAAAAAAAAAAATGAATGCCCTTCTGGCTTTTTCTTCATGTGTTCTTCCCATAACAAGCCTTCGGGTAAATCCTGCCCATGTGTGGATGCTACAGACTTTTGTCGTTGCCACTGTGAGAGTAATTTCTCCTACCATATTTTCTCTTCAATGGTGGTTGCTAATACATAAAGACAGCTTTTGAGAAGTATGTTTTTATTTTGTAACTGATCTTTCTGTTTATCATACTACTTTTAATCGTTTCCTAGATGATTATCTTGGGTTTTTAGGCAGACAGTTCTATAATCCACAAAAGTGATATACATTCTTTTTCCCTCATTGTGTCAGCTAGAACATTAACAATAATATTTAACTATAAAAGATAATGGGCATTCTGCCCTATCTCTAACTTAATGGCAATGTCTCTTGTATTTAACAAAAAAAAATGTGTGGACTGTTGACTTGAACATTTCTACATCATAGTGGTATAGTATCATCCCATTCCTGTTTCACTCAGAGTTGTAAAAACTGGTAATTGATGCTGAATTTATCAAATGCCTTTTTGGCATCTATCTCAATGATATTTTTAAACTTGTTTTTAAATTATAAATATAATGGATGCCTTTGTGAATAAAGTAAAAAGTTTTAGTGATCTTTCTTTCCTCACCTCAGTATCAACCACTAGAAGTATCTACTTTTAACAATATCTTGGGGATTTTTCCAGACTCTACTATGCACATACCAATTTATACATGTATAGTAAGTACATGTGGGTGTTTTTTCTAAATGAGATCATAAAGTGCATATTGTTTGGTAACTTGTTTTTTCTCTCTTAAAATATTGGGCATCTTTTTGTATTAGTAGATCTATCTTATACTTCAGGTGGCTGCCTATTATTTCTTTGTATGGTGACTATTTGGCCAGTCCTTCATTAATGGATACTTGTGGTCACGTTTTTACTTTTTCTATTATAAATCTTGCTTCAATGAATACACTTTACATATATGTTTGTGCACTTGAACAAGTATTTCTAATGTATTTTTCATCCTATCACTAGGCTGAGTCCACTGAAGGAAAAATTACATTTTCAGTTCCTAAGATAGTCCATGGAAACACATTAAATCCTGTTTGTACGTAATGTGTTTTAAGTATTTTCCCTAAAGCCATGTTTTAACAAGTAAAAATAATAACAAGTACTAAGATAAATGATAAATATTTAGCCTTGTAGTATGAATATTAAAAATTTTTAATTAACCCTTAACCACTATTGAGCCATTATTTTTCAACCCTGAAGTAACATAAAGAAATCAGACCTCCAAATTTTTTTTTTTACTAAAAAATAGTGGAGTTTGTGGATCTTTCTTATGTTTAACAACGTTTATTGTTAGCCAAAATGGGCAGTTGGTTTTTGGATTAGTAGTATTTTTATTCTTCAGCCACTTTGTCTATTTTATAAGTGTAGAAAATCCAGAATTAACCATTTTCTGCATATACCATACTTTGTAGAATTCAACTTCAGTTTCTGCTATGAAGACAAAGAGGCAGAATGAGGGAACAAACTCAAGGTTGCCATTGCAAACCTTTTTCAGTAGTGTTTTAGGGAGAGATATGAAAGACACTTTATTTAGAGACATCTTACCAACTGCACTTTCCATCAGGCAAAGAGCAGTAATTGTTCTTTGGTTCAGTAGTAGAGGAAGTCTACTTTGAATTAAATGAAAAAGAAGAAAAGTTGATAGACATCTCAGTGGGCTGATTTTAATTGGGTCAGGAAAAGTTTGTTTTTCTTTCAAGGCTATTTAAATTATCGTGTCTCACCCTATTGACCATGGTGTCTTGCACAGGTCCTGAACTTCTGCTATGTGTCACCTGGCTTTACAACGTCAAATCAGGGGGAAGGGATCCTCATCTCCAAAGTCTCTCCCAGCTATGCATCACTTACCTGCTAATCCCCTTGTAAACTGTAGCGTAGGAGCCTTCACCCAGCTTCTCCAAGTTCAAGTAAGATGAAGCTGCCCCAAAAGGGAGGCTCTTCCTCTGCTTAAGGGGAACAGGTAGGGATGAGAGGTCAAGAAAAAAAAAGAAAGAGGACTTTTTTACTATTTGCCAGAGTGTACTTGGGAAGGTCTGCTTAGTAATTGCCCTGGAAACAGGGCCAGCCTCCCTAGACGAGCACACGTTAAATCCTCGTTGATCAGCATCAGCTGCTCACTCACCCACTGCAAGCCCTGCCTCAGATCCTCTTCTTGAAAAGAATCACTGTTACTTCGTGGCCTTTTACTCTTGAACTTCCGGGCACGGACAGCCTGAAGTCCCCTGGGGTGAAATGAAGTCATGGAACAAGATGCTTCTTTTAGGTCTGTTAGCTAGAGGGAAAAAAAGGAAAGTGCAGAAATAAAATTTATGCAAAGTCAAGACTGTAGTGGCTGGCATAAAATATTTTTCCTTTTGTTTTCTTATTTTTATTTTCAAATGTTTTCTAAGCTTCTGCACTCCCCAAAGTCACCTTTCCTGAAAGTCGGATCACTTAAAAAAAATCTTAATAATATCAATTGTTGAAACACTACATTCTTTCTTCGCCTGAAAATATGTCTTTAAAACTTAGGTTAACCTAAATTTCTTTGATGGATAGCTTCCAATTTTTCTCTGTTTAACTCACACTTTTTCTTCATGTCCCCTTAATTTGTCATTTAGGAGAATAATTTTATAGTATGGCATTGCTAATAACCATGAGCTAATTATTGAAACTTTGAATCCATGGCATGCAATACTGCAGCTTGCTTTTTAAGGTTCAGCTTTGTGGTTTAGTACTGGAGAGATTTCTAGAGAAAAACTACTTTCTCGACGTCAAGTCAATTGAGTTTCAGGCAGCCCAAAGCATAGGATTATTTTTCCCTTTTGGTTTACAAAAAAAATTAAAATCCCAAATTTGATAACAATAGCCATAAATTCTCTGTGACTTTAATAGCATTTTCTTTTTATTGGTTTAGACCTACCGCAGAAAAATCAGACCCTGCTACAGAAAGGGAGCCTCTGAACTCCTCGGTTCATCAATAGAGAAAGATGCTGCCCCTGGGATACAAATACCTCGATCGCAGCCTCCATCGTCACAGGCGCACTCCTCTGACAGCTGTGTGCATCGCCTCCCTCCCAACAGCGATGGCAGCTGCATCCGGGCTGGAGAGTCTTTGCACACAGCTCTTGACCCATAATCTTCTAGGCTCAAGGAGAAAGCTCGCACTTGAACCTCTCCCTCTCTGCCTCTCCTGCCCTCGTTCACTCCCTTTTTGCCAGAGGTCAGTAACGCTGGAGCTTTCGTATGACTCACATGAGGGCTCTGCTGGAGCAGCCTCATGACTTCAGCAGTTTTTCCTTATCGGTACAAGAAAGCATACATTGGAAAGGCGGCTGCCTGCGCTCGTGTGTGTAACTGAAAACAGGACGGCTAGCTAATACTGGGTAGAAAGAAACTTGGCACAGTTTAGGTTCATATTCCAGCCACAACTTAGTTCTATTAGTATACATAGTTTTTATGAACTTATATTGCTTATCCATGTAAATAATAATGATGTTTATTAGGCTTCCCCGGTGCTAAAGTGGATACTTTGAGAAGTATTTTCTCCCTGCCTTTCATGTGAGAGAATTTTGCTTTAAAATATATCTGCAACCTAGCCAACTCTTAATAGTCAGAGAAACCACAGCATAGGAAGAAAGCTGAAGATACCTACTCCATGGCTTCACCTTCAAGCAGTGGTGTATCTAATACTCCCAGAGGAGCTCACACATTCATTCATCACTTTAAAAACTAACTAGGAGCACCTGTGTTGTTCTTACTACACAGATACAGTTACCCGATGGTGGAGAAAGAGGAGTGTGCATGAAATATCTCCATCTTTTCCTCACTGCCTCCCTCTCCCCCTTCCTTCCTTTCACATAAATGTAATTAATGTTTACTATGTTAATAGAATGTAATGTTGAGGATCTAGCTTAAGCTACTTTGTAGTCTTTGAACAAAACTTTTTACTGTCATGGGCTCCTAAGGTTGGATATTGTCGCTATAATGTACCAGTCTGAGTGAGACAATGCAGGATACACACGCGCAACCATTATCATGAAAGGAAAAAGCGAGTCATGTCTATTATCACAATAATTTCTATGTATATTTGCTATAGGAACCTCACAATGGCTTAAAAAGCCTTTCAGATAATTTAGTTATGAGCATGTATTAAAGTCTTATTTCAATATTGCCACAAGAGAAAAGACCTAGAAGAGGACAATTCCAAGAGTCACTCAAATTAGAGATATGTAGTTTTTTTTTTAAAGTAAGTTTCATTAACACAAAAAGAATATTTAGTTAAAGACTATTAAATTTTTGACTGACAATCAACAGACAGTGAGAAAAGCTAGTTTCTCAGAATATTTAATAATTCCATTAGAATTTATTATAATTAGATTATATTTTATCAAAAATGCTGATTTCTTCCTAAAAGGATATTGTCAATTTCTTTTTTTAAAACATTTTTATTGTTGTTCAAGTACCGTTTTCTGCCTTTTCCCCCCACCCCTCCCCATTACCCCAACCCTCCCCACCTCCCTCCCGTTTCCACCCCCACTTGTTATTGTCCATGTATCCTTTATAATTGTTCCTGTAAACCCTTCACCCTTTTCCCCCATTATCCCCTCCCCTCTCCCCTCTGATCACTGTCAGCCTGTTCTCAATTTCAGTGTCTTTGGTTATATTTTGCTTGCTTGTTCATTTCATTGATTAGGTTCCTGTTAAAGGTGAGATCACATGGTATTTGTCTTTCACCATCTGGCTTGTTTCACTTAGCATAATGCTCTCCAGTTCTGTCCATGCTGTCTTGAAGGGTAGCTCCTTTCTTTCTTCCTTCCTCCCTCCCTTCCTTCCTCCCTTCCTTCCTTCCTTCCTTCCTTCCTTCCTTTCTTTCTTTCTTCTTTTTTTAAGTATATTTTATTGGTTATGCCATTACAGTTATCCCATTGCCCCCCCTTTATTCCCCTCTGTGCTGCATGCACCCCCCACATTCCCCCCTTTAGTTCATGTCTATGGGTCGTACATATAAGTTCTTTGGCTTCTACATTTCCTATACTATTCTTAACCTCCCCCTGTCTATTTTCTACCTACCATTTATGCTACTTATTCTTTGTACCTTTCCCCCGTCTCTCCCCCTCCCACTCCCTGCTGATAACCTTTCATGTGATCTCCTTTTCGGTGATTCTGTTCCTGTTCTAGTTGTTTGCTTAGTTCATTTTCGTTTTTAGTTTTTTTAGTTTTGGTTGTTAACAGCTGTGAGTTTGTTGTCATTTTAGTCTTCATATTTTTGACCATCTTCTATTTCTTAGATAAGTCCCTTTAACATTTCATAAAATAAGTGCTTGGTGATGATGAACTCCTTTAACTTGACCTCATCTGGGAAGCACTTTATCTGCCCTCCCATTCTAAATGATAGCTTTGCTGGATACAGTAATCTTGGATGTAGGTCCTTGCCTTTCATGACTTGGAATACTTCTTTCCAGCCTCTTCTTACCTGCAATGTTTCTTGTGAGGAAGCAGGTGACAATCTTATGGGCACTCCTTTGTAGGTAACTGTCTCCTTTTCTCTTGCTGCTTTTAAGATTCTCTCCTTATCTTTAGTCTTGGCTAATGTAATTATGATGTGCCTTGGTGTGTTCCTCCTTTGGTTCAACTTCTTTAGGACTCTCTGAGCATCCTTGACTCCATGGAAGTGTATTTCCTTTGCCAAATTGGGGAAGTTCTCCTTCATTATTTGTTCAAATAAGTTTTCAATTTCTTGCTCTTCCTCTTCTCCTTCTGGCACCCCTGTAATTTGGATGTTGGAATGCTTAAAGTTGTCCTGAAGGTTCCTAAGCCTCTCCTCATGTTTTGAATTCTTGTTTCTTCATTCTGTTCTGGTTGAATGTTTATTTCTTCCTTCTGCTCCAAATCATTGATGTGAGTTTGTTTCCTTCCTTTCACATGGTTCCCTGTTCATTTTCCTTTATTTTACTTTTCATATGCTTCACTCTCTCCTCTATTTTGTGACCATACTCAACCATTTCTGTGAGCATCCTGATTGCCAGTGTTTTGAACTGTGCATCTGATTGGTTGACTATCTTTTTATCACTTAGTTGTATTTTTTCTGGAGCTTTGATCTGTTCTTTCACTTGAGCCATTTTTTTTTTTTGTCTTAGTGCACCTGTTACATAGTAAGGGGCGGAGCCTTAGGTGTTCATCAGGGCGGGGCAACCCATGTCACTGTGTTGTAAGGTTGTATGTGGGGGAGGGGTCCGAGAGGGAACAATGGCACTTGCTCTGCTCTCTGCTGGTTTTCAGTCACTTCCCCGGCTACCCACAATCAAATTAGGCCTTTCTGGTGCTGCTTCCTGGGTGGGTGAGCTTGTGTACATTCTAGGACCCTGTGGGTCTCTGTAACGAACTCTCCTATGAGGCTGGGAATTTCTCCTGCTGCCTCAACCCCCACAGGTGTTTTCAGTCAGAGGTTTGAGGCTCTATTTCCCCAAGCTGGAACCCTGGATTGCACAGTCTGTCTCGCTCCCCAGTTGTTCCTCCCGGTTTATCTGCACATGAATGTGAGACTGCCCACTCCCCCAGCCACCACCTCACCCAGTCCACCAGCTGCTGCCTTGCCCAACTGGGTCCTCCAGCCACTGCCTTGCTTAGAGTCCTCTCTGCCCAGCTGCCAGTCTCTGCCCCTCCTACCGGTCTGGATGAATGTTTCTTCTTTAACTCCTTGGTTGTTGCACTTCCATACAGTTCAATTTTCTGTCAGTTCTGGTTGCTTTTTGCTTTTAAATTTGTTGTTGTCCTTTTGGTTGTGGGAGGAGGCACAGTGTGTCTACCTATGCCTCCATCTTGGCCAGAAGTTCCTTCTTTCTTTCTGCTGCGTATTATTCCATTGTGTAAATGTACCATAGTTTTTTGATCCATTCATTTACTGATGGGCACTTAGGTTGCTTCCAGCACTTGGCTATTATAAATTGTGCTGCTATGAACATGGGGGTGCACAGTTTCTTTTGAATTGGTGTTTCAGGATTCTTAGGATATAATCCCAGCAGTGGAATTGCCAGGTCAAAAGGCAGTTCCATTTTTAGTTTTCTGAGGAAATTCCATACTGTTTTCCATAGTGGTTGCACCAGTCTGCATTCCCACCAACAGTGCAGTAAGGTTCCCTTTTCTCCACATCCCCTCCAACACTTGTTGTTTGTTGCTTTGTTTATGATGGCCGTTCTGACTGGTGTGAAGTGGTATCTCATTGTGGTTTTAATTTGCATCTCTCTGATAGCCAGCAATACTGAGCATCTTTTCATATGACTCTGGACCCCCTGTATGTCCTCCTTGGAGAAGTGTCTGTTCAAGTCCTTTGCCCATTTTTTAATTGGGTTGCTTGTCCTCTTAGAGTGGAGTTGTGTGAGTTCTTTATATATGCTGGAGATCAAACCCTTGTCTGAGGTATCATTGCCAAATATGTTTTCCAATACGGCTGGTTCTCTTTTCATTTTAATGCTGTTTTTTTTTTTTTTTAGCTGTGCAGAAGCTTTTTATTTTGATGATGTCTTGTAAGCTTTTGTTTGAGACTCTGTTTCCAGGGAATCTTTGTTAAGACAAAGAGCTTTTTAAAATTAGTAGTAAAATTAATAAGTTATTGATAATTTCAGGCTAGCTTCTCCCATCCTACATTTTTTGGAGTCTTTTTTCCTTTGTTAATTGGTGTGTATTCAAACTACGATGTTTAGTTGAAAGTTTGCACTTTTCCAATCTTTGTATTCCTCCCTTTATTTAATGTAGCCAGATTATTAGGAATTATGGTCTAACTGTAACCTTTCTAAAATATGTAGGTTTTCACAAGCACTCAACAGGTAATAACATGATAGGTAATGTGAAGTTTGTGTCAGAAAACTAGAAATAATCCATGTACATCCACACAATAGCATATAGCCATAAAAGAGGAAGATGTAAAAAAAAGACTTGCAGTAATAATCAAAATGTACTGTTAAGTGAAAAAAGCAAAATGCTTTTGTACATTACCTTTTGTGGCAAAGAAATGAGGGAAAATAAAGTGCAGTCAGTAGTTTTACTAATAGTGGCAATATCAGTGTTATTATTTTGAAACTCTTATTGGTATATTTTAGGATTAAACAAGTAATTATGCTAATGTCATTAAAACTAAACTTTTCAGCATAAGAGAAAATAGACATAAATATCAAATCAAAGAAATCAAGTAAAAAGTATGTGATCTTAAATTTGATTAGGAAATATTGGATAAACTTACAATGTTTTTCCTTTAAAAAAAAAATCTGTCAACCAAAGAGATCTAGAAACAGTGACAAGTCAATAGCGGTGAGCAATGCCAGTGCCCATTTGTGGTCTCTAAACACTATATTTTATTAAAAACAACCAAGTGCCTATGGAGAAATAGTGGCTGAATGTCTGGAGCATGAAACTCAGAAGTTATGAAGAAAGACATTTTCAGCTCATCTTAAGTCAGTGGGAGTCCTGTCAAAATAACATAAGAGCCAACTTGAAGGGACTCTCATTTTGCTTAAGATGGGACAATTTGAATATGAAAAACAATGACTGTCAAGTATTGAACACACAAAATATGTAAAATCCATAACTCTATGGTGATTATAAATAAAAATGGTCGCTTGGAGGTTTCTAGTGCAGCAACTCAATGACTGAACATTGATAAAGGGGGAAAATTATCTATTTATGTAGTCTTTTTTATACAGATTGCTTTTCTGGGGTTATTAAATAGTTAATGAGGAGAAAATTCTTCCTCACAGAAGATTTTCAGCTAGTCAAGGCAGAGGAAATGATAGACATAGAAATTCACTACTGTGCAATCCCTAGTACAATAATAAATCTAAGCAACAATCATCAATGGATGCTACAATAAAATCATTAGGTGAAAGATTGATAAGGAACTTTGCAATGAAGGGTCAAGTGGACACCATCTGAGTCCACTGATCAATCTTAGTTCCATTAAATCTTGAACATCTAGAAATTATGTGACTCCCGATGTGGTACAACAGAAAGAACACAACACCACCTGTGATGTATTTTTGACTAAAGAAAAAATATTTAATCTGAATCTAATCAAGTATCTAGGTCTCTAACCAAATTACAGGAAATACAGAGGACAGAGAAATTAAATAACGCTACAGGGAAACAAACTGCCAAATCGGAAAGGATGAATAACCTAATTTCTCTAACAAATCAATGGCATAAAAAAAGAAGATAATTAAGAAGCCTTAAGAGATGCGACAAATACAATATGTAGACCTTGTTTGAATCCTGATTTGAACAAATCAACTGTAAAACAACATCTTCTCCTCAGCTTTACTAAGGTATCATGGAAAATAAAAATTGTATATACTTAAGGTATACAAGATGACATTTTGATATATGTATTCTTTGCAAAATATTTACCACATATCTATCTCTTCACATAGTTAACTTTGCATGTGTGTGAGAACAATTAGGATCAGTTCTTTCCCTACCACGTAGGCATCACAGCATTGCTAACTGTGGTCACCCGGCCTATACGTCAGATCTCTAGTGTGTATTCACCGGGCGTATCTGAACTCATATATGCACACCTTTGCCAACGCTTCCCCACTTCCCCAACTCACCAGCTTCTGGGAACCACTGCAAAATAACATTTCTGAGACCAGTATGAAAATTTAAATATGGTATTAGATGATCTGAAGAATTTATTTTTGGAAATGATAATATTTTAGATGTGCTGGGTTAAATAAAATGTTATTAAAATAAAAAAGAATTTATTTTTAATTTTACATGGTGATTGTTTTAAAACAACCCTACAGTTAAAGATGCATACTAAAGTATTTATAGGTAGAATGACATAATTTTCTTACTTAAAAATAGTCCAGAAAAATAATGTTGGGGGGGAAAAGCCCAAAATTGGTAAAATGATGATTGTTTGAGCTAAGTGATGGCTTAATGGAGATTCACTTTTGTGTGTTTAAGAATTTTCTAAACGAGAAAGTAGAATAAAACAATATTCTTAAAAATATATTCATATGAAATCCATACATTTTGATTATTTTTTTATTTCCTTATATTTATTCCTGCCTACTCCCAAT
Organism: Desmodus rotundus; assembly: GCF_022682495.2. Classification (NCBI taxonomy): domain Eukaryota; kingdom Metazoa; phylum Chordata; class Mammalia; order Chiroptera; family Phyllostomidae; genus Desmodus; species Desmodus rotundus. The sequence goes on along the minus strand of NC_071388.1, from coordinate 182,022,840 downwards.
GGGGTGTGTGTGTATAAGGCTTTAGATAAAAGTATAATAGCAGCATCACTACTGAAGGGTTTCTTGACCCCTTTCCCAAGACAGAAAACAGGAGAGGAGGCAAAGCAAATTCAAAAGGAGAGGTTTACTGAAAACAAGGTGGAGAGAAAAGAGAAAGGGAGGGGCTTGATGCACCAAGGGGGCCTAGACTAATGAGAGCATGGCTCCCCTGAACTGTGGCTGGGATCTGGCTTACACAGAGCTGGGTCTTCACGCAGGTGCAGAGGCAGCTCTTACTTTACAGGTTCCCGCAGTTGGCTGGTACCTACTGGAGCAGGCACAGGACAGAGCTTTTTGGGGAATACCTGAAGAGAAACTAAAGGTATCTAGGAGAGGCTTAAAAAATAGCTGAAGAACATTCCCATTCATTTAACAGAGGCTCAGCCTGTCTTAGTAGTAGTAGTAATAATAGTAACAGCTTGCTCTGCATCAGACTTCATGCTGATCCTCCAACTCCATGACAATAAGTAGGCACCTTTATTATCCCCACTTACGAGGGTACTGAGTCTTAGAGCATTTATGTAACTTTCCCAAGGTTACTAAACTAGCAAATAGTAGAAAATATTATAAGGCCTCCCAAAGACTACTATAGTTTTCTAATTTTATTGAATGAGGGGACACTGATAATTGTATTTGCACGAAAAGCACAAAATCTCTGTTTGGTCTCATTTCTCATTAATTATTAGGACTAGATTTAAATTAGTTACTATATTTCAGGTGAACCAGTGATAGTTAAGTGATTCTGGTTCATTAATTAGAAGTCTTGTGACATCATCTTTGATGCAAATAAAAACTTCGGAGTACAATTCTTAAATCACAAGTCCTCCTTCTTCCAGGAGTACTTTGTTTTATTCAAAACTTTACATGCTGAGAGTGCGGTCTGCTGACAGTAATCAGAACTGCAAGCACATGGTGTCTGGGTCTCCTTTGTAACTTCAGGTGCATTTGTGGTCTTTCTTTACATCATATTATTATTATTGCATATTAGTATGGTATTCGTTTACTTGCACTTAGTTTTCACAATGAAGTTAATGGTGTAAGTTTGTGTTATCTTCTATTTCCACTGCCTTCAAGAAAGACTAAGACAAAACTAATAAGTTATTGAAAAAATATGTGGAGCAAGATGGCTATGTTTCTGAATTTCACAAGTTCTATTGATTTAAGAGACAATTTCTAGAGTCCTTGGGAATATCTGATCAGAAATGCCAATTGCCCCGGTTACTAGTTTTCTAGCCTTAAATTCTGTGTTCCTGGCTGTGATATTCGATTCTGTCTCACATTCAGGCTCTCCGCACACCCTGGCCTTCACTCAGAAAGAGTAGTTTAACCTGTTGTGGATCAAAACTGTGAACTACAGATGGAATGCTCAAGAATGCTGAGTGATTCCATATGTGCATGTCCACATTCTAAAACTACTGGGAAGCAATGACAAGTTAAAAGAGACATTTCACAGGCAGGTAAAGAAATCTAATTGGAAGGTGTTCCTGTCACAGAACAGCTTAGTTTGTGAAACAATGCAATTACACTGAACACTGCACCTAAAAATGGCCCTTTGTGTAAAACAGTATAGGAATCTTTGGGAATCTGTAGATGCCGGGAAAATAGAAGACTCCCTATTGACAGACAGTATAAGGAAAAAATAAAATTATGCTTCTACAGACCAGATGTTTTCTCTGTTGTTATTTTCATTTGTATGACTGCTTGTTTGTTTAATTTCTTGCGTCTGAATGCATTCAGGGGAAATTCAGATATGACTTGAACTGATTGATTTCTTGCCCACTGAAATGGAAGGAACTAATTTATATTTAATTCTCAACATAACAGCATGATATTTTAAAGAGTGGTTTAAACTTTTCTTATAAAGAATAAATTTGTATATAGCATAATCAGGTTCCATGGTGAGGCAACTTGTTACACACTTAGCTACAGTCTTCTGGCTATAGGTAGGAAAAAAAGTGACAATAATAAGGAGAACACATGGTTTATGTATATTTACTCATAACAATTCTGTAGTCAGAAGTATTAAATAATTTGCTCAAGGACACACAAGAAAGAAACCAAGGCAGAGCAGCATTAAAGTCCATACTTTAAACCTACTTGACCACTTTCCTTCTTGATACAAATTAAGAATTGGGAATTGACCTGTCTGGTGTGGCCCAGTGGGTTGAGTGCCAGCCTGCAAACTGAAAGGTCACTGGTTCGATTCTCAGTCAGGGCACATGCCTGGATTGTCAGCCAAGTCCCCAGTTAGGGGCATGTGGGAGGCAACTGATCAATGTTTCTCTTGCACATTGATGTTTCTCTCCCTCTCTCTCTCTCCCTCCCTTCCCTTATTTTTATGTTTATTCTCTCTAAAAATAAATAAATAAAATCTTTTAAAAAATTGGGAGATAATCAGTCATATCAAAGAGTTTCCATGCCTGTTCTTGGCCCTCCCTTTCTTTATTAAGCAGTTCAACCTGATATGGCTACCGTTTTTTTGATCTGTTCCTCATATATATTTTCTCATTTAAATTCTGTGACATGGATATCTATTACCCCAATTTTAGATGACAAAATCAGGGATTGTCCAAAGTTTCTCAGAGTACAAGTATCAGAATTTGAACCCCTTGATATTGATTTTAGGATCTATGCTCTTAACCATGTCTCCACACAGTGAGCACTCAGGTGCTGTGAGCACCCTTTTCCTTGTCACATAGTGGGGCCATCAACTCAGCATGCTGTTCCCTTACACATGGAAGGGAATTTTGTTTCTTGGTACGCAGAATGGTATCCTAACACATACGAAAGAACTTTCTCTCAGACAGTAAACATGCGTCCCAGAAAGTAGAAGCTGAGGGAATGCCTTCCTTCTGCCTTTTTCAACTCCATACCTCTCTAGCAGCCCCTCACAGTCAGTGTACAATTAGAACAATCAGTTGGTTCACCACAGAAGTGCTCAGGCTGCTGACTAAAGAATAATGATACCTTTGTATAACTTGTCATTGTTAATTTCTGTGAAATACATTGAATGCTCCATAACCTTCCTTAACATTGCCCTAAAGTTTCTTGCTCTGTCAGTCAAGTGAGAGCTTGGAATATCCTTCACGATGCTGAAGAGTAGCACATTCCATAGTACTAGAAGCAGTAGAGTTTTAGCACTGTTTGGAAAAAGTCTCCTGCAAGTTACTATTACTTTAAAATATACATATACTGTGGATATACAAATACAAATAATCACAACTTACAAAAACCCGACTTGTAAATTTCTGAGACCTACAAACTGTGAGGAGGCCCTCTGAGACTTCCTCTCCGCATCTCCATCCCAGGACACCTGAGCCCCTTCTGTCCCAGTTTCGGAGACGCAGCCAGCCTTGGGCCGACAGCACCACTTGGTGGCCAGAACGGAGAACTGGCCAAATCAACTTTTCCCTCCCAACTTTTTCCTTAAGAGAATACTCCTCCCACAACCCATTCACCTCAGTTTTCTTTGGGCTTCGCCACTCTCTTAGCCGAGGTGATTGCACCTCAGGCAATCACTCAAAAGGACACACAGTCCTTTCACGAAAATCTCTTTTCTCTGCCCCACCCAGTGACTTCACAAGTTTTTCTTATCCTTCCAAATGCCTTTATCACTTACATAAGCCTAGCAGTTACTAGGGCTGGGCAAACCAGACTGGCCCCTGTCTTTAAAATTTACAGTGTTTACCCACGCTAAAAAAAAAAAAAAAAAAAAAAAAAAAAAAAAGTTCAAAATCCGTGCAGATCCTTCAGGCCTCTTCCTCTCCGAACTGCTTTGCCCTCCCCAGCTCCCATCCCCGAGGAGCCAGCTGGCTTCTACCCGCGGCAGAGCCTTCAGTAACAGCCGAGGGAAGTTGATGGAGCTAGAGACCCAAAATAAGAAAAGTAAATTAAAAAAATAAAAACGATAGGAAGAGGAAGGAGAGGAGGAGCGAGAGGGAGAGACAGGGAGAGGGAAGAAGGGATAGAAAGAAAAATGGGAAAAAAGTTTAACCTGGAGGCCTGCGGTGCCGCTTGTGCCCGAATTAGGATAAGGCAGAAGGGGACACACACCCCCCCCCCGATAATCAAGACAAATCTAAATAATAAATAATGTTAATGCAGTAATTTTACATCAAAATTTTAAAAATTAAAATAAAAATTAATGTCAAAACCCCACGATGAACAACATACAGAATCAACCCAGCGCCCCTGCGCCACAGAAACAATCGTTTCTAAACAGCCAACTGTCCGCCGAGGGCTGCGGGGGTTCCCGGGCCGCATCCCGCCTCCAACCCCGCCCCCAACAGGACAGGTGCGTTTATGAGCCTTGACAGTGGTGTATGAACAGGTACAGATTGGCACCGCGGGTTTATATGTAGAGGTTTTTCCAACTTGTAAGGCTTTTATGAACTTTTCCCGATTGATTCCAAATAGGAGAGGCTTGTTGATCCGTGTATGCATAATAAGGCCGCACGTGTTTCTTCTGGCCTCAGGCTCCAGTGTGGCTGCGTCCCCTGCAGCGCCCCTCTCTCCTACGCCTTCCCCTCGGCACTCCAGAGCTCCACAACTTTCATGAAATTCTCGTCCGTGTCCCTTAAAACCTGCGTTCCTTTGAGTACCTGCACCCATGAAAAAGCACTTAATGCCAAGGGGTTTTCCTTCTCTTTTTTTTTAAACTATAAAGTATTGCAAAAGTATTGCTTTCATTTCTCTCCATATTTTTCATTTCAAATGCACATTATTTGAACATCATAAGTCACATAACATTTGTAGTTTAATCCAGGAACTAATACATTATTTACCTTACTGTTTCTATGGGAATATATGTTCTAGGTTTTAACTCGCTTGCAAATAAACATTTTGGGACACTATTTTTTATAGGTTGGGCCTAAATGCTTTATTTAAATGTTTACAACAATTTACACGTTATACGTTGTGATTATTTGTATACACACACACAAAAGAGGCCCTTTAGCCCCAATCACGGCTCTTTATGACTGTAATGCCCAGCTTGAGATCACAATGCTGAGATATGTCAGAACGGTTTTGTCAACAAAACTGAGACAAGTGAAGAACAAGAGTGAGAATTGTAACATTATTAGGCATAAATCACATAAAACTCAATGTAGATGATTATTTTATTTAAATATAGATATTTACATTTTATTAAAATATGCTTGCTCTAATGGTTACTTAATAATATAGTATTTATGAACATATGTCTCAACACCTCATAGAGCTTGGTGCTTCCATTCTAAAAATAAGTCAGCATTTGCTTGCCTGCATCTGTTGATTAGTCATTCAACCCACTAATTATTTCGGTATGAGATGAGCAGAAGCATTTCTATATAAATCATTCCCCTGAATCACAGTAGGTCATCAGCAGGTCTTTGCTCCTCATTTTGGCTGTTGTCTTCTTGCATGAAATCCAGCCACATGGAAAAGTTCTCCCAGATGTCAGTAATAGTTGGGTGTCCCCTTTCTAAAATATGAACCACTCAGAATCTCAGCATCCATTTTTTAAAACAAAGGTTTAAGTTGTTTTTAACTACCCTTTTTAACTTGAGATAGCAATGCCAGCTAATTCAGTAAGAATAACAAGTGTGATACAGACGCAGCCTCTATTGTAATGGGTAGGTAGAATAAGATACACAGACTACAACTCTACTTTGAAATGTCAGAAGATCTTTCTGTGGTACACTTTTCAAATTCCTGAGCTTGGCTTCTGACAGCCTGACTCTGTCCTGCCCCACCCACCACAATTCCCCAGTCATCCACCTACATGTCTCTGTAACCACACCAGTAGCCTCACTGTCCAACAAACCTTCCTTGACGTTCTGACTCAACCTTCACGTGTTTCTCATCTGACACGTTCTTCTCTTGGCTGTACCTATTCCTCCTACAAGTCCTGGCTGAGGTTCCATCTTTGCTCTGAACTTTTCCCTGCTTGTTTGATTCTCCCCACACATACCCCCTTCTCTTTAAAGGCTGAGCTCCTGCATCACTGGTTGTCTGGACTGTGTATTCTAATTACTATTTTTTCTGTTTTCCTAACAAGTTAGTAAGTACATTTGTTGAGAGTATGAACTATATCTTATACTCTTTTCAGATTCTTAATAAATGGCTGTTAAAGTAAGTAATAGCATTTATACATGTATGTGAAGGCACCCCTATACCCCTCACATACACACATACATGTAGAGGATGAATGCTTACAACCAGTGTGTATTTCCTGTTCATTGTGACCCCACTTTGAGCACATCCCTCTACACTGCCCTTCATGAGTCTTATTCTCAGTTTCTAATACTGGCCTTCACTGGCCCTTTTACTTCTTTTCTGTTATTGTCTATCATCTCTGTTTTGAACCTACGTTTTATCTTAGTCATGAGCTCTCTGTTCACAACCTTGATCCAATGGGAGTTGAAGTGTGATGGAGTAGGGGGGTGTGGGGCCGGGGGAGACAGAGAGTGAGAGTTTAAAGTTTGGAGATCTAGGTTTGGTGACCTGGGTATGAGTTCCTCTGCCACTAAGAGTAGTTGGATTAACCTGGACAAGTCAGTGGGCCTGAGTTTCTTCATAGGTATTTTAGGAATAATTATACTTATCATGGTGTTGTTTTAAGAATAAAATACACATATGAAGCATTTCGCAAATAATATATTATAAAATATGTTGTATTGCCATATTATCAAAATTAACCCAAATATCATTACCTTACAGAGGCTGCACAACCCACCTCCACACACATGCACACAGATTCACATTCACACACTCACTCATGGATTGTCCCAGGGCAGGTAAACCATTGGCTTTAAGCCTTTTGGCCTTTGAGCACCAGAGGATCCTTGTCTCCTGACTTTTAAGAATAGGAAAGTGACCTGGCTGGTGTAGCTCAGTGGATTGAGTTCTGGCCTGTGAACCAAGGGGTCACCAGTTCAATTCCCAGTCAGGGCACACGGGTCCAGGTCCCCAGCAGGGGGCACTCGAGAGGTGACCACACATTGATGTTTCCTTCTCTTTCTCCTTCCCTTCCCCTTTCTCTAAAAATAAACAAAATCCTAAAAAAAAATAGGGAAGTGGGCCCTGCCCAGGTGGTTGAAGCATCGTCCCATATACCAAAATGCTGTAGGTTCAGTCTCCAGTGGAGGTACATATGGGAGGCAACTGATCACTGTTTCTTTCTCACATTGATGTTTCTCTCCCTCTAAAATCAATTTTAAAAAGTCTTCGGGTAAGGATTTTAAAAAATTACAAAAGTAAGAAAGTGGGAGTATCAGTCAAAAGACCCAAACTAGAACCAACATCAGTCAAGATAGCTGTATTTCAACAAATTGTCAAACTGCTAGCTCTCAGTAAAATTTTATTGAACAATTGCTAAAGTACAAAGCACTGCAGTAATCTTTAGAGAATTGAAAATGAGAAACACTGTCTGGGAGCTTAGAATCCAACAAGAGAGTCAGAGACATACAGGTTTGCATATTAGTGTGATATATACTATGCTAAAAGAGCTTATATTTTTAAGCGGATTCAGCTCAGATCATGCCCTGAGAGTATTGAGTCTATGATGATATATAGAAAACATGTTGGATTATTTTTTTTCCCTGTATGGTTGGATTCTTTGGAAATAGGAAATCTAAGTTTGCTGTCATATCAACTATTTAGCTTTTTTTTAAGGCTTTGGTTTGGGGTATCTATTTTACACCTTGACACCACACCCCTTCCAGCTACTGACCCAGTTTTCCATTCCACTTCACAACAAAACTTTTTGAAGGAGAAGTCTCTATTTCCTCACCCACTATTCTCTCTTTAACTCACCCCAATTAAGCCTCGGTGTTTACTGCTCCACTAAATCTGCCCTTGCCAAGGCAACAGAGATTCCGTCTTATGAAACCCACGTGCTACTTCTCAGACCTTAACGTACTTTACTGTTTATCTGCATTCAACATCATTTATCACGCCACCCTTCTTGAAAGCCTTTTTGATTTCTGCCAAGGGAACACTTTCCTAGTTGTCCTCCTACCTCTGTGGGGGCTTCTCTGCCATCATCTTTCCTGGCTCCTCCTCCTCTGCTCAACTTCCAAGTTTGAGCAACCCAGTGCTTAGTCCTGGCCCTATCTACATTTTCCTTCCAGGTAATTTAATCTATTTCTCTTTATCTTTCAATGGCATCTATGTGCAAGTGACTCAAATCTCTACCTACAGCTCTGACTTCTTCCTAGCACACTTCAGCTTGGATGCCAAAAATGTATCACAAAGTCAATGTCAAAAACAGACCTCTTGAACCATGCCAAGATACTTTTCCTTAGTCTTCTCAAATTCAGAAAATGGAATTCTCATTAATCAGTTGCTTAGAAAGTAATCCAGGCAGCATACAAATCAAATGTTATGTCTAATCCATCTTTAAATCATGCCAGCTCTACTTCCAGAGAGCATCTCAAATATATCCAATTCTCTTTAAAATATATATATATATTTATTGATTCCAGAGAGAGAGGAACAGAGGGGGGGAGAGAGGAAGAGAAACATCAATGTGAGAAAGAAACATCAACCTTTTGCCACCCTTACATGCCCTGATAGGGGACCAAACCTGCAACCTAGGCATGTGCCCTGACCGGTACTCGAACACACAATCTTTCAGTTTATGGGATGATGCTTCAACCAACTGAGCCACACCAGCCAGAGCAAATCTATCTAATTATTAACTTGTACTACCATCACCCTAGACCAAGGCAACACCTCTCATCTAGCGTAATGCGATACCTCTGCTTGGTTTCTGTGCTTCCATTCTTACTCTCCTATATTCAGTCAGAGTGGATTTACACAAAAAACGTGAATGTCACTAAATACCAGCCCTTGAGTAAACGTCTTTTTAATATATGTAATGAAATAGGAAGTACACATGAAGCACTAGACAAAATTGAAACTGGAAAAGTCAGTGTTCATGCTGCCTGTCACTACCAGAACCAAAAAGCAGAGACAGGGGTTGAAATTTTTATGGGTGATTTATTCAGATGCCAGTGATCTGATAAAATGGTGGATTATGTACCCTCAAAAACTGTCTTAATATCTCACCTCAAGCTGACCTTTTTATAAGGAGAAGAAAGAGTAGGTAAGGGGTGTAGAAAAAACTTAATCAGATAAGAATTGTAGTCTGGGATGATTTTCCTAGCACTTCTTTATTTGTTGGTCAACAATTCTTTATCTGCATCGTGGACATTCCCTCCCTGGAACACAATGGTTCAGATACCATCTCTATTGCTTGCAGACCCCCTGGGGCACAAAGGTTGAATTGCTTGTCCACTTCCTAGAGTCATATAGGTCATGCATTCCAGTTCCTGAAGTAACAACTTTCCCCATGCATTAATCATTTAAGTCTATTGACTAAGGGCTAAAATCTTCAATTCTTGAGATCCCCTATCAGAATGAACTTTCAAAAACACAAACCAGATCAGGTCATTCCTCCATTAAAAGTTTCTGATGATGTCCCTTACATTTAGGATAAAAGACAAACTCATATCCTCACTCACCAACCTATACATGAGCACTACAACCTCATTTTCTACCACTCTTCTTTTTTCCACACTCTCTGCTAGATATTTTTGCCTTCTTTCTTTTTCTAAAACACCTGTTATTTCCCCCTCAGAGAACCCAGCAGGATTCTGAGCTCTATCTTCCCTATCTTCTCAATCTCTAAAAAGAGGAGTGCCCCAGGGCTCAGGGCTCAGACTGCTTCTATTTTCCTTCACAGTTTACAAAGTTATATCTTCCGGCCCTGGCTAGTGTGGCTTAGTGGATTGAGTGCCGACCTGAGAACCAAAAGGTCGTAGTTTGATTCCCAGTCAGTGCACATGCCAGGGTTGCGGGCTGGGTCCCTGGGTGGGGGCATGCAGGAGGCAACTGATTGATGTATCTCTTACACTTGGATGTTTCTCTCCCTCTGTTTCTCCTTCCCTTCCCTTCTCTTTAAAAAGAAATAAAATCTTTAATACAAAGTTATATCTCCTGCCCTGACCTTCGTCCCCAACACAAGACTGCTCTGTGAAACTACCTACTTGATGTCTCCATTCAGATCCTCAATAGCCATGTAAACTATAACATGTTCAAATATGAATGCTTGGTATTCTGCCCCGTGTCCCCAAACACACTCTTTTTCCTAGTCTTTCCCATCTCAGTAAATGACAACACGTTTTTACCAATAACTCAGGCCTTAATGTCTCTCTTTCTCTCAAAGTAGGCTGTACTTTCAAAATACATCAGGAATCCAATTCCTTTCTGCCTCCTCCACTGCTATTCCAGGCCAAGCCATCATGACTGTTTGCCTCAACGACTGTAATCGCCTCTTACTGATCTCCCTGCTTCCATTCTGAAACTCCTGTACTATGATCATTGTCCACAGAAGGTAAGAGTCACACTTTTAAAACGAAAGCCAGTTTACAACACCTTCTGCCTGAGGCCCTCTAGTAATTTTGCCCTTATCACTCAGATAAGCCCAAAGTCCTTTCCTAGGTCCAAAGGATCTGTTCCCACTATCAAATCAATATCTACCTGATCTTATCTCCTACCTTTCAACCTCTTCTCCTTCAGCTCTAGCCACATTGCCCCCCTAGCCTTTGCTTACTCCCTTTGCCTGGACTATCAGATAACCACAGGGCTCTGCCTTCACTTTCTTTCAGATTGAAACTGGAAAAGCCAGCATTTGTGCTGCCTGTCATCTACCACACCCAATAAGCAGAGACAGAGATTGATCTTTATGGGTACTTTATTCAGATGGCCAGTGACCTGAGAAGACGGCCTGTTTGTATCCTAATAGAACATCTTAAATTCCATTGTAAACTGATCTTTTTTATAAGAAGAAAAGTGTAGGTAAGGGGTTTGGAATTCAGGGGAAAAGTTAATCAGATAAAAGCTGCATCATTCTTTCATCTGCATCCTGGCCAGTGGTCTTTATATGTGTCCTGGTCAGTGGACATCTCAGCCTGGAGGACAGTGGCTCAGACACCATCTTGATTGCTTGCAGCCCTTCCGAGGCACAAAGGTGGAAATGCTTGTGGCTTCCTGGAGTCAAGGTGGGTCATACCTTCAGTTCCTGAAACAACAGCTTTTACATATGTTGATTACTAAGCTTATTAACTATTACCTGAAACTAAATTTTTTTCCAACATTTGAGTACCCCACCAAGATCTCTGTTCAGACATCTTAGAATAGAGGCATTCTCTGCACACCTTACATAAAATTGCACTCTCTTCCCTGTCTTTTCCCTTCCCTTTTTTTATTGTTCATAAGAACAACAGTAAGAACAACAGCATTTATATAGCACTTACGTGCCAGGTGTCATTCTAAGTACTTTTCATTTAACCCTCACATTACCTTATAAATTGGGTAATTTTACTATCACTCTTTTATAGATGAAGAAACAGAGATACATGGAGGTTAAATAACTCGTGCCAAAGTCACAAATCTAGTAAGTGATAGAGCTAAGATTTGAACCCAGGCTGTCTGGCTCCACCATGCTACTATACTTTTAGCTACTATATATTTTGCCTCCTTGTAGCCTCGTCAGTATCATCTTTGTTCATTATCTCTCACTCTTTCTACTTGTTTCAGTTATTGCTGCATAACCAAACATTTCAAAACGTAGTGGCTTAAAGCAATAAATTATTATTTGTTGGTAATTTGGGTTAGGAATTCAGGCAGGGCTTGACCAAGCTGTTCTTCTCCACTGGGCGTTACTGATGTCAATCATTCAGCCAGTAACTGGGCTAGCCTGGAAGGCACTTGATGACTTCACTCACATTCTGACACTTTAATGCTCTTCCATGTGGCTTATCTCTTTACATTTTTTCTTAACAATCTGAGTACTGTTGAAGCTTCCTTAGAGCATGGCAGCTGGCTTCTCAGAGAGAGATCTGGAAGCTGCCCATTCTTTTTATGAACTTAATTTGGAAGTCCCAGAACTTTATTTCTGCCACATTCTATTAGTTAAAGAAGGAAAAGAAAAAGAAAAAAAAATCACAAGTGTAGCCCATAATCAGGGGAAGAAGACATAGATTCCATCTCTTGATGTCAAGAGTGGCATTGTATAGAGGAAGGCAGGATTGACGGCTGCCATCTCTGGAGATTATATTCAACGCCACCAGAGTGCAGGTTCCATGAGAACAGAGACTCTTGTCTGTTTTGTTCATCATCATGTGTCTCTAGTGCCAAGAACAGCGCCTGGCACATAATGAGTGGGAATAAATATTTATTTAGTCCATGAATTTAAGGTACAGTCTGAAAAGATCAGAAAGAATAGGAGGAAAACCCAGAAGGAGTATGTCCCAGGAGTCTAGAAGAATAAGAGGAAAAGGAAGATAAGACTACACTTTTTTTTCATATTTGAAAGTTTTTTAAAAATAAGGAAAAGGTATATTCAAACTATATTTGTAAAGTTCAAACAGTGCAATATTGCATAAATTAGGTGACTTTTCCTTCCACCTTTGTTCCTAATTCTCCTCAGCATTAGTCACTTTTTAATGTATCCTTTCAGAGCTAATATATACACATATACAAAGACAAGGGTATATATCACACCTCTCTCTCTCTCTCTAATAGACACACACATAGCTCTGACTGGTGTGGCTTAGTGGGTAGGGCATCATCCTGCAAACAAAAATGTTGTAGGTTCAATTCCTGGTCAGGGCGCATGCCTGGGTTGTGGGCCAGGTCCCTGTTGGGAGCCTGTGAGAAAGACCTGAACAATGTTTCTCTCCCTCTGTTTCTTCCTCCCTTTCCCTCCCTCTAAAATAAATAAGTGAGTAAGTAAGTAAGTAAATAAATAAAATCTTCTAAAAAAAGATACGCACATAATATACAATTAATGGATTATAATACACACGACTCAGTGTCTAGTATTTTTTTCTCTCAACAATCTAATTTCCAGATCATTCCATAGTATCTATACAGATAGATTTATCTTTTCATTTAAATGGTTGCATAAAGTGTTTTCATTCTTAGACCGTACCATTACATTCCAAAAGTAGGAGGTGACTACTGGTGTCTGTAGACTTGAAAAAGTAGAGATTACAGTGTGGGATAAGGAAGAGTGGGAGGTCAGAAAGTAAGAGGTAGAGAAGTAGGTTGCAAAGAAATGAGGACAGAGGAAAAAGAAATTAAAAGATGGGATAGGCAGGAACAGGATTATATACTGAAGAATAAGAGTAACAGAGGGGTGGAGATTGAAAATACCCAAGGGTTCTTTGTTGTAGACCAGAAGATGTCCCAGCACCTCTGCCTGCCTTACTATGACCCTCCCTCTGGATCCCAGGTCCTCTGGCTCACGTAGGAGTGTGTCTTGGACCCCCTGGTGGGATGAACTCCCCAAACCTAGGTCAGGCCACTCAGAGGGGCTGCCCTGTGCCATTTTAAGAAAGTGGAAAATAACACAGTGCAAAGGTCCACCTCCTGCTCTTTACAGACAGGAAACTCAGCCACACAGCAGTGGTTTCTCTTATGTTATATTTTTTGAAAATTCAATGAAAACTTTATATAAATAACATCTGAAAAATATTTTGAGAAAGAAATAACTGCTATGCAGTTTGGGCATTAAAAACTAACAAGTTAAAAAAAGATAATGCACAAAAGAGAGGGGATAATAATGGAGCCAAGTCATACTCCTTGTCCTATCATATATCTCCAAGTCGGTCCACTCTTTATCAAACCTAGCATAAAAACATTCAGATTTCATTGTTTCTTCAGGTCTTTATTTTTTATGAAGTCCTATGTGTCACATAAATTAAAACATTAAATAAAGTTGTATACTTTTCAAAAAAAATAATGGAGCAAAATCTCTAAGGGGATTGGAAGGGATCTTTGGGGTGGAGAAATAAACCTTGAGAGGACAGAATATCCCTTATAAGGAGAAGGGAAGGAAAGGCTGCAGGTAGATTTTGTAATTGTGTCTGGCGGGAGTCAAGGAAATTCCTTCACAGTGGTCTCATTTTCCTCAGAAATGTAGGAGGCAAAGTTGTTTATTTTTACCAAAGGGATGGGGGTAGGTAGCGTTCAGTAAGATGTTAGAAGTGTGAGGGTTGGGAATATCAGGGGACTGAGAATAGGAGAAATTCAGAGTGGCAATTTTAAAAGACTGTTTTAGGCTTAGCAAGATTGCCTGGTCCCACGGAAGCCCAGGCTGAAGTTGGACACGTTTGGTGCACTGGTGCAATTCTCAGGGTTATGTGATTTCCAGCACTGGTGCGGGGTGGACTGGTGCGGAGTTGGTTGAATGGTTGCAGACTAACGGTTTTGCAGGTGAGCGAAGGATCAAGGAGACATTTCAGTTGAGGGTGTTAGTGAACGTGATAGACCATTTATGCCAGGAGCTTCAGACCCTGACTGCACACGTGCCCTTGGTGGTCTGAATACAGGTTTGCAGGGTCAGCGATGGCACACTGCCTAGCAACAGAGAGTTCGCATCCAGTGTGCCAAGAGCGGCGGTTCGGCTCGGGCTAATCTTCAGCAGAGGACTTGGGTGCGAGCTGAGTCGGAGTGGGGTTGCGGCTGCGGAAAGCAGACTGTCGTGAAACTGTGTGCCGGGCAGGCAAACTGGTTTTACTCATATTGTATAGTGGGGAGCCTTGTAGGAATCAGGAAAGGCCAATTCATTTCCTCCTACCCTACTCCATCCTTTGGGGTTGCAACTAAGCAGTCCAACCCGTCGAGGGGATAATGTCATTCGTAGGAGCGGGAAGCAACCACCGCTAGGGTATAGCCCAGCCCATACGAACACACTGAAGATACTTTAGCCTTTTCGCTGTAAAAAGTAGCGAACTCAGCCTTCTAATTCTTGCAGTTTGAGGTGGCAACAAAATGACTGCAACTACCAACCACTTTCGCCACCAACAGTCCCCGCAGTAGTTAGACCCCCGGGACTCCAGGTTACGTCATCGCCCAAGTAGCCTCTGGACCCGTGGCTCCGCCCTATGCTAAGAGCAGGGCAGCACGTCTGAAGACTTGGCTGGCGGTGCTGTACGCCTCCTGGATAATTTTGATCCGCACCAGACGCCGTCCGCAGCTAACCCCACCTACTTCCCGAGCGTTGCCCCGCCGCCTTGACAGCCGCTGGCGGCCGTGCGGCCTGGCTCCGACCCGGACGCCCCGCCCCCGTGAATCAGCTGATCTTACCAACTCCCAGGGCTGCTATCGCGCGCCGGACGCAGACTGCTTTGCTGCGGTTGGAGCGTCAGGTGAGCCAGCGCGCGTCCCACGGCGGCCATCGGCTTCCTTGGGCTCACCGGCCGAGGCCTCGAGAGTGCGGGAGGCGGGGTCTGGGAGGGAGGCAGAGGCGCAGGTCTAGGCCCGGAGCGCTCTGCCGAGACTTGCAGCCTCCGCTCCCGCGTTTTCCCAAGCCAGCATCGCCCGGGCCCCAGGTTTTTGCACTTGCTGCCTTTTCTCCCTCCCAAGATGGGGCAACCCCGCAGTGTTCTCAGTTGCGTGAAATTCCTTCACGCCCCTCTCTTCCCGGCTCCACCCACGCCGCCTTCCACCCATTCATTCATGGGGATTTATTGAATGCTCACCCCAGGTGCTGAGCAGAAAAACAATTCTGAGCGCGAACAGTGGTGAGTGATGAGGCGGGTTTGCCCCAGGATACAGATCGCAGTGGAGAGTGGACCAAGGCTTTTGGTGGCTTGAAAAGGTGGTTGCAGAAAAAGAAAGTGGTATTAAGAGTTAGTAGTTTAGCCAAGCCCTTTGGTGTTTCAAATGATACCAGAGGGTGGTAAGTTCTTTTGAGATGCGAAGACAGGAAATTAACAGGGGCTGTCTTGAGGAAATAGTCCTGACGCGATACTCGTGTTAGTACTCGGGTATTAGCGCGGCTTTGGAGACGAGCAACTGTGTATTGGCAGAAGTGTTGTACACGAATGCGTAGCCTTCCGTCTATTGCCTTTTAGATTTGTTGGTGGCTGTGAATGTTCTTTAAAAGGCTTTACAACTGTGTGATATATATTTATTCTGAACAGGTATAAACATTCAGCAAACTTATTAGTTCGATATTTTTTCAGTTTATTATTAATATGAATGGTTTGGAGTGACCATTTGACCTTCGAGTTAATGTATTCTTAAAAGAATTTAAAGCAGTGAAAAATTTGCTTTTGCGGTAAATCGCAATATTCTAATCTTACTCATATAAGCATAATGGTTAAGATCCTAGGATTTGGATCTGGACATATATCCACTGACATTAGGAAAGTTACTTAACTTTTCTGCCTCAGTTTCTTTATCTCTAAATTGGGGATAAAAGTACCTTCCTCATGATAATATCTTGACATTTAATGGTTCACATATCATATATTACAGTACCTGGCACATGGTAGATATTCAATACATATTAGCTATTTTTATAGTTATTAATTTCTTCTTTCACTATATCATGAACCAAACCAACATTTTTTCCTAAATGGTGGGGAAGAGAACTGAGTATTTTTAGAAAATAACTATAATTCACTTTTTAAAGTCGGGATTGTTTCCAGATAATTTTATGATACATTCTTATACTTAGAGAAAATATGATTTCAGGGTGATCTGTAGGAACTTTGGTACTCTGTAAAGGTGTTTTGAAGTGGAAAAGATGCTGATGGAATCTATACCTAGTTTAAATTTTGTACTTAGTTTGCAAACTATGATTATTGACAGATTCAAAGTTCATAATTAAAGCAAAAAAGTTCAAATCTGTTTCACAATATTAACGTTTGAAAAGATAATGATGAAGGAAATAAAGTACCATGGCCCTGACTGGCATGGCTTAGCAGGTTGGGTGTCATCCTGCCAACCAGAAGGTAGCAGGTTCGATTCCTGGTAGGGTCACATGCCTGGGTTGTGGTGGGGGTCCCAGTTGGGGGCATGGTTTTGAGGAATGTTGTGAGGATTTTAATGACTTCTAAATCATTTAGTGTTGTTTTTATAACTTTGTGGATTTAAACCTACCACATATTCCAGCTGTATTAGGGATGCAGATTTTTCTGATAGAGTTTTTTTTAGAACTTTTTTTCTTTTTAATTCTTCTCTGTTGATTACCAAACAATTCAGTCATCAGTAATGAGAGTAGTAAATGTTATAGGATATCAGTCTTTAAGAAAATGCGTGATAACCACAAGTAATATAAAGACAAACTATGACTTGGTGCTGTTAGTACTGCATGTATTTTTCTTTCCCCATCTACTGTTTCTCTCTGTATTTTGATGACACTCTCTTGTCTTGATGTTTGCCCGCATCGTGCAATTGGTAGAATGGCTGTGAGCAATTGATAAAGTAGCTGAACTAATTGATCTATATGGGTAGAGCAAAAATATTTTTAAAAAGTAGTGAAGTACTTTTGGGGGCTCTTGTTGAGTTAGTTTTTTATCTTAGAGTTCAAAAAAAAAAAAAAGGACAATTGTCTCAACTCCTGTGGGGAAAAGACTGGGCTGTTTGGTAGAGTTTTAGTTGGCTGCCAGTCAGTAATGCTTAGAAGGTCAGCTTTACTCTCATTAATTCCAAAAATTGATCAATTCATGTTTCCCTTACTTATCACATATTATTTAAATATTTTTCTACTGAGTAATCATACAGTTCTTCCCAATACGGAGTTCACATGATCTCCATATTAGGAAGGTGGTGGTTATACCTAACAGTGGCACCTGGTGCTTTCATTCTAGGGTTCTTTCCTTCTATAGCCTGAATTGTTGAGCTGAATTCTTAATTAACTTGGGGCAATTGCGCAAATAAACATGTAGCAAAGATGACTATAGCGGCTCTTAAAATGGCAATAAAGTAGAACAATCCAGCTGTACTTTAGGAGGGAAATGGATAAACTATGGTTTATTCATGCAATGGAATACTATCCCCTAGTATAAATGAATGAACTAGATCTATGTTTTTCAACATAAATACATCTCTAGTACATAATATTGAATGAAAAAAGCAAGTTACCAAAGGACATATGCAATGTGATGAATTTATGTAGAGTTTTAAAGTAATATAGCATACCTTGTTTATTGATACATCTATATCTAATGAAAGTCCATAAAAGTATAAGAACATGCAGGGAAATAAGACACATTAACTTAGAAGAAAGATTTGGACAGAGCTCCCTTAGATCTCACATGGAAATATGCTAATATCTGTTAAAACTGATAGATGCATGGATTTGTTCTTTCTTTTTTTACAGATTTCTGTATGGTTAGGATAGTTTATGTAACTAGTATTTTAACATTTTTATTTATAATCAGGGCTCTCTCCCAATATGCTTTCCTTAGTTTATTTTCTAGTCTCAAGGTAGTCGACTCTGGAAAAATAATTATTTTCTCCATGCAATAGAAAAAGAATGTGCCTGTGCAGCCACTGTGTAAAACATTTCTAAGGCGAAGAGACAGACCAATTATTTAGTCAATTTTACTCTGCTGTTTGACTTGTGCTCCTGGGGAAATGTTTTTCTGAGGGTGTGAGAAATGATCCTTCTTAAGAGGCTGCAGGGGAACTTAAATCCTGGAGACTCTTAGGAAATACAAGCATATACTGATCATGAACTCTCAAAGTATTGCAGAGCAGATTGACAGGGTGACTCAGATACAAAATTGCCAGATACCACCTGGTTATTCACACTAAAGTTTGGGTTAGTTATATATTTTTTAAAGATTTTATTTATTTATTTTTAGAGAGAGGGGAAGGAAAGGAGAAAAAAAAGGGAGAGAACCATTGATGTGAGAGAGAAACATTGACCAGTTGCCTCTTGCACTCTCCCTGACCTGGACAAACCTACATCTCAGGCATGTGCCAGACTGGGAATTGAACTGCGATCTTTGGTTTGCGGGATGATGCCCAACCAACTGAGCCACACCAGTCAGGGCTAGGTGGGTTACATTTTATTATAATGTGGTAAACTGCAGTTTATACTGTGAATGCAGGTGTCCTAGTTGTTGCTCAAAGAAAATAATTCTCTCTTTTTAGGTATTAATAAGTAAACACTATGACCATGGGTTAAGTGGTTGAGTAGTGGAGTGAATGGTAAATTTAATAGCTGATCTGTAATAGACCTCAGTATTTAAACTTGTGAGTTAAACAGTATTTTCATTTCTAATCAAGAATACTTGTTACTAGCATTTTCAAAATAAGTGAAACATATCTTCAGAGAAGTTTTTTTTTTTGGCATGTATATTCCCTGTTCAGTTATGTGACCCTTTGATGATATTAAGCATTAGATGTTACTGATTGGCCAACATACTGGAAACTGTGTTTCTGTAATATTGCCTTTAAAAAAATTGCGGCCATTTTAATAAAAGCATAGTAGCAAAATATTAAAGGAATAAACAATTTGTGTCAGAAATTATACTGCAACATGTAATAACAGGCACAAATTATTGCAGTACCTAGGACTTTGAAATTCAGTTGCTAGTATTATATCCACCAACATGTTTCATGGGAATTTTAGTAATTTGAAAAAAAATGTACTTTTAAAATATGCAGTGGGTACAAAAAGGACCTTAATGGGCATTGCTGAGCATTTATGTTTACCTTTCCCCCATGTTTACCAGCTCCCTCCATGGGTAATATTCATTTTAGAGTATAGTTTTAGTAATTTTCAAGGTGAAATTACCAGGCCATATAAAAGACTGGTGTCCCTGATTGCACCAAAAACTGTCTCCATGTAATAAGGAGAAAGGGACTATTCTTTCCTGCGTGTCTAACATTTGTGAAGTGACATGAAATAAAAGTGTCTTTATTTTGGGGAAATACCATTAACAAATTATATATGAAAGTTTCTGTTATGAGGTGACACTTTCCTTTTGTGTCTAATACTGACTTTTGTTAGAAGCACTAGAAATCTTCTATATCATTTGGAAGTCTGTGGATTGGAACCTAAAATCAAGGTCTGTCTTCCACAGATTACTCAGCTTGTACCTAGGTGGTTGCTTTGGGTACAAGAGTATACTGATACTCTTGTTTCTGACCTCTAGGAGTTGATAATACATTTTGAATCAATGACTTAGTGCATTATCTCATTAATAACAACATTGTAAATAACACATCTTTTCAGCCAGCCTACTGACTTTATTCAATGCATTAATTTACTGAATCACTGAACTCTGGGTCAGGATTTAAGAGGTTGGTGAGCTTCTGTAGTGTTATCAGGCAGTTGCTTCTACTGCATCAGTTAAGGCTGAAAGGACTGGAATTTGAAGTGGCCTTGACCTTTGATGGTGATTGGTTTGTTAAGGCTTCACTGCAAGGTGAGTGTTCCTTGACCTTCAGTAGTGTTGTAGAGGCTTTGGTGATAGGATATCCAGGAAATAGCAGTTGTTGGTGTTTAGATTACATACTTGTAAATCAGGCGGTTGAGTAAAAGGTTGCCTTAACCTATGTGTAAACATATTGCCTGAGCCTCTAAAACCAAACATTTGTTAACCATGTACCATGTGTAGAATACCATGTCTTAAATTATTGTTTACCACATTCACGGTATAAAACTCCAGTTTACTACATTGCAATAAAATGTAGTTAAACTTTAAAAATATAAGGTAAATGACTGCATATGATCTGTAGTAATTTTTATATCAGATTCACTCTATGTCCAATTTTTTTTCAGGGCATTATGATGCAGTTTGCTTCTCTATTATTATTTTTATTGTCTTTATATCTTAATGTTTGCTATTCAAAACACTAATCATTACTTTTGTAACTACAATTATTGCTATTATTTTACTATTTTAATCAATACACCTGTTTCAAACCAGTAAGTGAGACAGGAGAATAAGACTGGAAGGACCCAACTTTTCGAGTATACGTTAGCTTTCTGTGTATCGAGGGGAGTCTGCTTTACAGAGTCATTCTTCTAGTCAGAAAGACAGAGCATACTACTAGTACGACATAAACTCTTTAGTCAGAAAGACAGAGCATACTACTAGTACGACATAAACTCTTTAAGAGCTGGAACTTGTTTATTTACAGAGGCGTAGTCTGCCTACAAATATGTATTGAGTACCTGTGATATATCAAGACTATGTTAAGTAGCTGGGATATAATGGGGAATAAGATATTTTTTTGCTTCTATGGCAGTTTTAGATTCGCAAACCTGGAGCATAGTAGGTGTAAAGAATACATGTAGTTTTAGCTGTTGAAATTTAAACATTTGAAAGTTTGTATGTTTATGACTTGCAAAATTTACCTTTCACTAAATTATTAAGGCAAAAGGACTTTATCTAGAGAATATAGTTTATTAGAGATGAATTTATAGACTCCTACATGACTTAATTTTCTCTTTGCATTTGGGATAATAGTCTAATAACACATTTCTCTTCCCATTTAAAAATTATTTAGATTCTCTCTTTTTCCTAAAAAAATTAGGGCAGTTTACAGAAATGTATAAATATGGCAAGATAAAAGAAAGAAACAGAATGAATGGAGCCAGGAGTGAGATTTGAGTACATTGCACACCTACTGTAAAGTCCTGGTCACTTACAGGTGCCATCTTATGGGACTGTTATCCTCCCAACACAAAATCTGTAGCACTGCCTATACCTACCTTTACCTGCTGTTGCCTTTCTTTTTAAGATTTTATTTACTTATTTATTTTTAGAGAGAGGGGAAGGGAGGGAGAAAGAGAGGGAGAGAAACATCAGTGTGTGGTTGCCTCTCACGCACCCCCAACTGGGGATCTGGCCTGCAACCCAGGCATATGCCCTGACTGGGAATTGAACCAGTGACCCTTTGGTTTGCAAGCTGGCACTCAATAATCCACTGAGCCACACCAGCCAGGGCTGTTTCCTTTATTTTTAAAGTGTAGATCCTTCCTCTTGTGAAAGATCAATCCCACGACACATATTCCTGTTTCACTTTGTCCAGGACTTGGTTCTGCCTTCTATCCTTACCTCCCTTGCATCTAGTGTTGATGTCATTGTCCTACAAACATGTTAGATTATGTCCCCCCAAAAACACACAAAAAAATCAACCTTTGATCTTCACGTTTCTCTACCGCTATTGCTCCATTTCTCTGTTTGCCATTTCAACATTTTCTGCAAAAATCAATGGCATGAACTTTAATTTCATGTCCTTACCTCCCATTTATAGTCATCCTACCCGAATCTGATTTTCAGTCCTTTCCCATGCTCAGCAACGGTAGCAGTGTTGACATACCCAATGGGTACTTTTCAATTCACATCCTGTGAGATCCCAGCTGCATTGACCTAATTGACCAGTCCTTCCTGCTGGAAACACTCTCTGCTTTACTTCTGTGCCCACAGCAGGCTCATGTTTTTTTCATCTCTCTGGCCGCTTCTCACTTAAGCCATTTTTCCTTATTCCTCATCCTATCCAGCCTAAGTTCAGGAGCTCCTCACAGCTTGACCTTTGTCTTTCCTTCCTCATAATACACGGTACAATGATATTATCCCTTGTCTTGATTTCAAATATTATTCACTTGCCTTCCCAAGTTTATATCTGTAGCTGAAACCTTTTTGTCTGAACTCCATACCCATATATTCATCTGCTCACTTGATATGTACTCTTGGATTTCTCACAGGCATCTTAAACATGATATAAAAATTTTTTATCTTACCAGAATCTTAATGCCCACTTAAGAAGGCTCTCTCTTTCACTCTTCCCCATTTCAGTGAATGGTATCACCAACATAGAGTTGCACAAGCCACAGCCCTGGCCCAAGTAGCTCAGTTGGTTAGAGCGTCATCTCTGTACACCAAGATTGAGGGTTTGATCCCCTGTCAGCGCAAATGCAAGACTCAGCCAATGAATGCATAAGTGGAACAATAAATAGATGTCTGTCTCCCTCTCCCTCCTTTCCCTTCTCTCTCTGAAATCAATTTAGAAAAAACATACAGATGTTCAAGGCTAAACCTAGAGATCACTTAAAAAATATTTATTTATTTTTAGAGAGGGAGGATGGGAAGGAGAAAGAGGGAGAGAAACACCTATTGGTTGCCTCTCACACGCCCCCCACCGGGAACCTGTCCTGCAACCCAGGCATGTGCCCTGACCAGGAGTCAAACCAATGACCTTTCTGTTCACAGACCTGCACTCAATTCCCTGAGCCACACCAGCCAGGGCTAGAGATCATTTTTGATACCCGCTTCTCCTTTATCCCCCACCTGTGTCTAATACATACAGGTCGTAGTTGTTCTAGGACAAAACACCTTTTACCTCTTCCCACCAAATTGGAGGCCTTGTCAGAAATTAAAAAGCTCAGGCCTCCTTTTTCCGCTAAGATGATTCAAGTAAGTATAGGGTAGTCTAGCAAAATTAATTTGGGCACTCTATGTAAGTATGCTTACCATAGAATTGACTTAAAACTTTGTAAATGTAACATGTAAATTATCACCATTAAAATAAATATTAAAGCACTTATAAAATGTCTTGTAAGCAATGCAACTTCCTAGTGTACTTTCCAAGATGAAGTGAATGTTAAAAGTACACAAAAGAAACTAATTGAAGTATAAAATAGTTAAAAGTTTGGGACCCCTACCAAAAATGATAGTTGTTATTTTAAAATCAGGTTCCTAGTTCCTTTCTTGAAACCTTTGAGGCAGGATGTCTTTTGAAATTCAGAATTTTTTGACCTTTTTAATAAGGTGCATAAGCCACATATAACACTTCCTGTAGGACCTTTGGTACTGCCTCATAATCATACTAATATTTCTGCAGCAAAATATATGACTGTTCACACTAAAGGGGTCAAAATTAAATAACCTCGTATTAGTTCAGATCAGGTTTTGCTATCAGATGAGTTCAGGTCAGATTAAATTTTACCACCAAAAGAGTTACAAAAAAACAACAAACAAACTTTCAACTTTCTGAGTGTTTTGGATTTCTGGTTAAGGAATTATGGACTTGTGGATAGTTTGTAGCTTTCTATCTAGCAATGATTAGGACATCTATGCCAGATTTTCTTTTTTTAGGGCACTACAAGATCATGGGGTTAAAACCATGTATATCTTTTGGATGTACAAGATAGCTTATTTTTCAGTTAAAAGTAGCAGTAGCGTCTGTACCAGTGGGATCTCACAGTGGATTCAATTCTTTAATCATCAAGGTTGGCTTTTTGTGTTAAAGGGCCATCTGAGAGTTTAATTACTTTACATTTCACTCTGAAAGGTAATAATTTGAAGTATAGAGTGGTATGCTTTAAAAATGAAGCTAGCTTTGTTCTGTGGCTCACAGAACATAATACCTGGAGGAGATGCTAGAGTCTGTTTTGCTCATATCACAGATGTCATTGATCTCTGGAAAGGCCACCCGAGGCACAAGAGGACCCCACACTTTCTGACTGTTTGTACACAGCTCTTGTATCAGAGCAGAGTACTGGGATCCAGTCCCCCAAAGGAATGTAGAGTAAGAACCTTAAAGCTCACCTGAGGAGGAATATCCCCAGAGGGAGCTTCATGATTAGGCAATTTTATAACAATTGGAAACAGGAAGCACTGAAAGAACAAAAGGCAGTTTAAATGCTATTTGAAAGGTTGAGGCAAGTCTTACAGATTTCTTGGAGAGGGGATCATAGAAATATTTAAAAAACAAATTTTTCAGTTACTTTTTCTGTATGGATATATAATTGAGAAAGAATGTTAGAATAAACCAAGTTGGTAATTGCCACTTACATATATATAAGTGTGTGAGGTATAACTTTATGATATAAACTTCCCATAATATTTAGCTTCAATATTCCTTCTTAGTTATGTTTCCTTTGTAGTCTTTTCTCTTTTTCTCATTGTCCTATTTGAGTTTCAGGCAGACATTTCTTGAAAGAAGCCAAACATTAAACACCATTAAAACAAAATGAGATAGACTATATATAATAACTGATCCAGAAAGATACCGGTATCTATGAGATAGTGTATTAGCTAGCTTTCTGTTGCTACTATAACAAATTATTACACATTTAGTGTCTTGATATAATACAAATTTATTATCTTACACTTCTTTAGGTTAAAAGTCCAATAAGTCTCTCTGGATTGAAACGAAGGTGTCAGAGGGCTGCATTCTTTTCTGGAGGCTGTAGGAGATAATCTGTTTCTTTGCCTAGTAGCTTCTAGAGGCCACTCACATTCTTGGGTTCATTCCCCTCTCCCTGCCCAATCTTGAAAGCCAGCAGTTGTAGCATCTCTCTGACCCTGTTTCCGTCATCACATCTCTTTCTCTCCTTCTGTCTCCCTTTTCCATGTTTAAGGACTCTTGTAATTATATTGGGTCCACCTGGATAACCAGGATAACATCCTTATCTCCGGGTCAGCTGACTAACAACTTTAACTTCCCTTTGCCGTGCAACCTAACATATTCACAAGTTGTGGGCCTTAGGATGAGGGCATCTTTGGGATAATTATTGTGCCCACCATCTATAGTAACAAAAGAAAGTTGTAAAACAGTTTGGAGAGTTTAAATTCCCTTTGGATTTGAAAAAAATGAGTGGTATTGAAAAATCACATGCTGTAAGGTGAAACCTCCCTTAAAAAAAACTATTCAAATATAGGGCACTAAAAGAGAAGACAGTTTAACTGTTTTATGCAATTTCCCAAAAGATTCTGAACATTTTTGAATGTCAGGCAGTAGGACAAAATTCTATTTACATACAGTTAATCAGTTGTAAAGCTTGCTCCAGGCACCTCCACACCCTCCCAGAGTTCTCAGGTTTCTGCTGGGTGTTGTTTAAATTTAATCAAGGGAACAGTTACTTCTTGATCTCTGATAGATAAGCACAAGATAGATATGGCGTGAGAATTTCTCTGTATACCGTGAACTGTACATTTTACTTTAAGTTAATTACTATCACGCATAAAACATAGTGTCACTTAATCATATTTATCAAATTAATAGCATTTATTAAATCTATTCAGATGTATCTTTTGTTTACACAGTACCCTTCATCCAACTTTGAATGATTCAAAATCTAAAATAAGCATTAGATAGAGAGTAATTTCCTCCAGGTATACAGATGGGAAACTGTAAGAATTCACAGGCAACCTGGAGTCAACAGATGGACCTTACATCACTCCTGCTGCTAGGGGCTGTTTGCAGAGCACAGTGACCACCGCATCTTCTGCAGAAAAATCATACATTTGGCCCCAGTATTTTTGTAGTTCGCACAAGTAAAACCTCACGGCCTTTATTTTCATGAGTTTTGTTGCTTTTAAATATGAGAATTTCTTAGTTGAAATGCATTGAGCATTTCTGTCTGCCTTTTTATATTTCTATCTCTTTATTAAATATTTCATTTCTGAACTGATGGGTCATGATATTTATACCATAATTTTTATATAGCTCCTTTCTGTTCAGGGGTTGATTTTAAAACATATTTTATTCTTCCCTGTGGATTATGGTTTTAAATTGAGGTTGATTTTAGGAAAATACTGTTAGTTCTAATAAATGAAAAACTTCCTGTTTTAATAATATAATATTTTGTGTGCATTCTGAAAAATACAAATTAAAACTACTTAAATCTGATACATTACTGAAGAGATTTTAGGAATTCTTACTTAATTGGTATTTAAGTGTTCATATGTTCCAGAGGCACTTAAAAAGTAACCTCAATGTTTATGAAATGAACTTAACACATTGAGTTTTCAGATTGAACTGCCTTCTTTATAATAAAAAAGAAACTAAAAAGTTTGTTGCTTGACAAAGTACAGCTTAATTGTAGCTAATCTTCCTTTGACATTACTTTGGACAATCAACAGGCATTTTTATAAGCTCAGTGGACAGACTCAGTCTACATAGTCCTCTTTGGCAGGCAAGATACGAAATAGTTTAAATAGTTTCACTGCATATTTATTGCCCAGTGAATGTGCACTTGTCAGAGGGCTTCCTTTTTTTCCTTCTTTTTCTAAATCTGTGGGATAAAATAGCACAGTATTATTTTACTGTTAATTTGTGTTTTACCATGTAGGTCTTTAAATACAGTAAAGAGGAAATGATTTGGTGATGGAGTGCTCCCACTGACCCATGGACTCAAAGAAGAGAAGGTGAAACCATTTCTTTCTTTCTTCCCCATCTTTCTAGGAAAACACAACAATTCCACATATGTGTAGCTTCTTTTCACTTTATTTTCTTGTTGATAGTTATTAAGCAGGAATAGTGAGTGATATTTGTGTTGATTGGTAAAGAGAGAAAGATATTAAAATAAAGCTGATTCGTGATCAGCTTTGTTGCTAGTTCTTTTATAATGCTTATAAAAGGCACACAGTGTCTTCATTTCATTCATGATAAAGCCTTTGAAAACATACTTTTTCTCACAAATAATTTCAGGTTTTTAGAAATAGCCTTATTTGTAACCATCTTCCATCTTTAGAAAACTAGTCATGGATATTTTAAAAGAAAGGTTAAGTTTGTGGCTTCCCTTCCATGAAACCATGGTATGCCTAATTATAATTTAGAGAAATTATTTAGCAAAAATTACTAGGTATTATGAAATAAAGAAAACCAAAAACGTTTCTGTGCCTTATTAAAATACTGGCATCAGTGTTCTGTAAAAAAGAATATGAAAAAAATGTACCGTCAGCGGTGACACACAGAAAAATTTTATATAATAGAAACCCAGGGTATCCTAATACGCCCTTTTCTTAGAAGGGGAGGCAGTTAGGATGTGGTCATTGTTATGCAGCTGTGTGTTTTGTGTTCTTTGAACCAGAGTTGTTATATGGATAAATAGAATTCTTTGGCCAGAACATGAGAAGAAGATGAAGGATTTATTGGTACCTGTTATAAACTTGGTTCTTAAAAACTGTAATGGGGGGAGGGAAGTATAAGGGGATTAAATGGTAGTGTAAAAACATACACTAAAGATTAAACTTAAAAAAATTGTAATAGCAATTATATACTAAACTCAGTATAAAGTGACATGGATCCCTGTTGCTTCTATCTTTCTCATCGAATACTTTTTTACCCCATTTAAAGCTAAATTTTAAAGTAAGACTCCAACTTGGGCCATGTTATAATTTTAATATCTAAACAAGGAATTAACATATTGAGAATTTAGAATCTTGACTTTTATGCTACTAAATCATAAAACTTCAAAAAATAATCCAGGTTTTGTTTGCTTCTTAGATAGAGATAAACAATTAATGGGTTTAGATTATCACCTTTCATATAACTAGTTTTATCTCCACTCCTGTGTCATAACCAAAGCGTAAAATAGGTGTTAAATTATCTGACCCAGTCTCCTGTCGTGCTGGTAAAAGGTACAAATCTCATGAAAATATTAAGAACAAAAGATACAACCCTGAATTGCAGGAACATTTAAGTGATTTTTCTTGATGTTTGTAGCTCAACAGAGGCAGAAGGATCCAAAGAAAGAGGCCTGGTCCATGTCTGGCAGGCAGGATCCTGTTCTGTGACACCGGAGAGGTTGCCGGGCTGGGGAGAGAAGACAGTTCTTCAGGCAGCCCTTGGAGTGAAACATGGAGTTCTTCTGACTGAAGGTATTGAAAAGAGTGGCTTAGCAAATACTGTCTGAAACTCTAACAAATGCCTGAGTGTGTAAGAGCAGGTAAGAGAGTTACTGGATAGGCGTTTTTAATGAACTTTGTTGGAGCTTATATTCTTTCTGTTTTCAAAATATGTTCTTATTCCCTTTATCAGAAATTAGATTCATTCTTAAATTCAAGGTACATACCTTATCAGAAATCAGATAAGTTTTTATATTTAAGATATATCACAATAAGAATAAAAGGGAGGATAGTTTTTCAATAATAAGTACATGAAAAATTAACTTTTTTGCAAGATTATCTATCCAGAGGCTCTTTCGCTATACCTTTGTTCATTAAATGTACCAGAATAATAATATCAATAATAGCTAGTATCTATTAAACAATTTTATGTGCCGTCCACTGCACTAAGCACCTTATATGTATTATCTCCTTGAGTCTTCATTAGCTACTATTATTATCCCCACTTCACAGATGAGGAAGCTGAAGGTCAGGGAGGTTTAAAAGTTCTCTAAGCACAGCTAGCTACATATTAGAGTGTCAGAGTGAGGACTGGAACCCAGAGAGTCTTAATTTCAAAGCCTGCTTCTTAAGCCACTTGGTTATACTGTCCCTGTTGTTTTTCCAGGTATAAATAACAGCTCATAGGTACTGCTAAAAATAAAATCTACAAATCTATAACAGATAGAAATATAGTCTAAAATTTATGTAGAAAGTTGCCTTTAATTTTAATGGCAGTTTACCAGCTCAGTTGTGGTGAATTTGATTTGGGCCATAACTGCCATCAGTTTCACTAATTTATAAATTTCTGCTCTGTAAGCATTTATTAAGTATTCAATGATGCTTTGGTATTTTCCTTGGAGACACTAAGTGAAGACAAATTCTAGGAAATAAAGCTTAAATCTGACCTTGGTGGCTTTACGAGCTTTCCATTAATTTTTAATAACTTTTCTTATAATAATATGTAATATTATTGTTATATTAAGCTAGAGTTTAGAAAAAGCCTTATTTTAAAAATGTAAACTATATTTAATACCTGCCTATGGGCTTAAAATATATAGTTCTTAAGCATATATAGGTTGAATTCTGTTACTGTTTTATTAGCCCTTCAGTAAGATATTTAGGAACCTTCAAGAACATAATATCTTTAAATATGTAGAATCACACCAAATGGGCTGGGACAACTGAGGGAAAACGTTTAAAAAGTGGATAGGCTACCACTGTTTGTGTTGAAATTTTACTGTTCTGGTTTTAAGTGTCAAAGTTTGAAGAAATCTTCCCTGACAGAAGTGTGTAGTTTGAAATGGAAAAAAGATCTCCAGTGCTATCTTTTTTTGGTGAGAAAATGGTGTTGATTGAATGCTAGCAATTTTCAAGTTTCTTTGTCTCTATTTAATTTGACCATTAGCTCATAATTCAGTGAGGACACTTCATTGATTCACTATTTTTTCAAAATTGCCCAACAAATTTCTCAGAATGTATTGCTGTTGTTAAGCAGCAGATGACTGTGTATTATATGTAACATTTAAAAATCACACATCATGTGGTACACAACCTGAAGATAGCCACGTCTTGTTAACACTGGTGCTTTCTTACAACCTGGAGGTATAAAGGTAATTTCTTAATTTTGGCCAAAATGAATCTCAAATATTTTTATGCCATTGCATAAATTTTCTGCTGCTCTCACTTATTCAGTAGTAACAAATGTTATAGATATTAGCAAATGTGTCTTCTGCTTAACAAATTTTATCTTCTGCTTATTTTATCTTGTCACGATCATTTTGTCTTTGAAATTTGGAGTCGGCTTCGGTCCTAGCCTACAATCACTGCCAGAGTTTGTAGGATGAGGCTGAAGGAAAGGAGCAGTACTGCACTTGAAAGTAGCATTCTGCAATTTATAGAACTTCTCACTATATTTCAGAATGTTAAAAGATGTTATTTATTAAAAGATGAATAAATTTGGAATATTATATGCTTGAACCTAATCTCTACACTTTGCTTTAAAAAAAATCCTGTTTTGTTAAGCCTAGAGGGGATTAAAATTTTGCTGATAAAATTTCTAGTTAATTCACTAACTCCCTCCCCCCACATTTTTTTTCTTTTTGTTTTAACTTTCAGATGGTGCAGTCTACAGCTTTGGGAATCTTCCCTGGAGAAGTGAACCAGCAGAAATTTGTCCAAGTAGCCCCATTCTAGAAAACGCCCTGGTTGGGCAATATGTTGTTACTGTGGCAGCAGGGAGTTTCCACAGTGGAGCAGTGACAGAAAGTGGCATAGTATACACGTGGGGAGAGAACTCTGCTGGCCAGTGTGCAGTAGCTAACCAGCCGTATGTTCCAGAACCTAATCCTGTCAGCATTTCTGATTCTGACACCAGTCCCTTGTTAGCAGTCAGGATTTTGCAGTTGGCATGTGGCGAGGAGCACACTCTGGCACTGTCAATAAGCAGAGAGATTTGGGCATGGGGTACCGGTTGTCAGTTGGGCCTCATTACCACTACCTTCCCCGTGACAAAGCCACAAAAGGTGGAACATCTTGCTGGGCGTGTAGTGCTACAAGTTGCCTGTGGTGCGTTCCACAGCTTAGCACTTGTACAATGCCTCCCTTCCCAGGATCTGAAGCCAGTCCCAGAAAGATGCAACCAGTGCAGCCAGCTCCTAATTACTATGACTGACAAAGAAGACCATGTGATTATATCAGACAGTCATTGTTGCCCATTAGGTGTGACCCTGTCAGAATCCCAGGCAGAAAACCAGCCAAGCACTGCCATCAGCACCCCCCCTGCAACCCTTGACAGCCAAGGAGAAGTATGTGAGAACGCTCTTGTAGAAAATGATCTGCCCGTAACTGCCACAGTGAGTGTGGAAAATGTTCAGACCACAAGAGGCGATGCCATTTCCTCCCAACTAGACATCATGGGAACAACGGACGTGTCTTCTGCTAGAAATATACCATCATACCCTAACTGTCAGGCAGTAAATGAATACATGCAGAAACTGACAGATCACTCGAAAGGAGAGAACTCAGAGAATGGTGAAAAGCCAGTGCCATCCCAGGTACCTGCTAAATTTTATAATATAAAGCTATTTCTGGAGTTGAACCATCTGAGTTTTTCTTTAGAAACTTCAAAATGCCTAAGGCTTGGTAGCACTTTTTATTTTTTGAATTTGTCTATAAATCTGTCTCCTAATATAAGCCCAGATAAGGAAGAACCTAGATTAATTCAAAATTACACTTTATGTTCAAATTCTCACCCTTTATGATGTTGAAAGAGGGTCATACTGAACTTGTTTTCTAAGTAGCGAAATTCTATTTTTTTTCCTTAGTACTTTCCCCCCTCATGGCTAAGGTACTGCATATTGGTGGGCCCCTGAATAGTTTAACAAAGATTCTGTTATAGTCCTGAAAGAGTTAGACCACCCGGTGCCAGCAAAGCCAAACATTAAACACCGAGAACTGCTGTGGAGAAATATTGGCTATTTTATTATGAATGGCACCATTCAGGAGAACAGGAAACTAATGCTCCAAAGCTGGAGCTCCCTGATGATGGCATGTAGGTTACAGATTATACAGGGCCAAGTCACAAGACACCATGGGTTAGGAGGTTCAGGGTCACGCTGAGAGCTGATTGGTTAGAAGTGTGGTGAGAGTAGTAAATCATTTCTTCAGATCTCGAGGACAGTTCTGAGGTCTCTTCTGGTGTTCTTCTGTCTAGTCTCACGGGAAAGTAGCCAGGGGGTGGTTCCACATTAGGACTCAGGAGCTGGAACATAACTTAGGTCAAGATGTTATCTTTAGCCTGCCAGAGGCCAGATCTTGTGATCATTAGTCAGGTCTGGGCTTCCTCAGGGGTTGCTGATTATCCAGGGAAAGGGCTAAGTCTCTAGAAAGAGAGAGAGAAATATAATTTCTAGAGCTAGGACATAAAGCTAAATTTAATCAAAGCCATAAAGACCCTTGGTTTCGATTCTTCTGACTTGTATTTGTACACACTTCACATTCTGAAGAGTAAAGTCTTTCATTATCAGAGATGGTTGCTACATAGTGATCCTTCAGTTGTAAGCAGACTTAATATGTTAAGAAAAACCTTACTGGCATTACATTGAGTTTATTTTCAATTATACCTTGGCCTTTACCAGGCTTTGTTTGGAGGGGTGGTGGTGGTAAATGTTTTCTCCATCTTATTTAAACTACCATCATTTTGAAAACTTGTAATAAATGGAGAAAAGTTACCCGTAGCATACAGTAAAGTTAGTCTCCTGATTAAAACAAATTGTTCTAAAAGGGTATGTCTTTTTCTCATAGTTTAAGCCTTTTGATTTTGCTTTGCCAAAATTCTCAGATAATAAAACAAAACAACAAAAAAAGAAACCAAAACAAAATAAAAACATCTGATCATAAAAGGGGTGTTTTCTCAGGTTTATGGAATGGCGAAGCTTTTGATTCTTTATTTCTGTTGTTTACTTCCTCAGAAAGAGAACATGACTTAGAAGTGTTTTTAAAAATAGTTGTATTTGACAGTCTAATCACTAAACCTAGTGGATGCTTGATTTTTTTAAATTAAGAATAAGCTGTTTGGAGAAAGGTATGATAAAAATCCAAACAAAAGGAATAATTTAGCAGGAATGCATATACAAAATTTCTTGTACATGTTTATGAAAAAGTTTAACTTTTTAAGTCATTCCTCTGCGCAGTCTGGTGTGGCTCAGTGGATTGAGCACTGGCCTGCAAACCAAAAGGTCACTGGTTCGATTCCCAGACAGGGCACATGCCTGGGTTGCGGATTGTGTCCCCAGTTGGGGGTGCACAAGAGGCAACCACACATTGATGTTTCTCTCCCTCACTGGCCTTCTGTCTAAAAATAAATAAATAAAATCTTTAAACAAAACATAAGAAAATACATACTAAAAAAATAAAAATGTCATTCCTCTGATTTATTAAATTGAAGTTAAAGATTATTGTATATAGTTTATTTGGTTATTAGATTATCATTATTGAAATTGCATTTTTCTTTGGACTTTTTTTGTTAAACATTTAAAGTTTTTGTTACCTGTGCTAGTTTTTCTTTTTCTTTAGACAGCAATTTTTAAATGTTTTTATTTTCTTTTATTTTAATTATATTTTATTGATTATGTTATTAAAGTTGTCCCAGTTTCTCTCCCTTTGCCCCCTCCACCCAGCACCCTGCACTCTCTCAGGCAATCCCCACACCATTGTTCATGTCCATGGGTCATGTGTATAAATTCTTTGGCTGCTCCATTTCCTATACTGTACTTTACAACCCCGTGGCTATTCTGTAACTACCTCTTTGTACTTCTTAATCCCTTCACCTCTTCACTATTTCCCCCAGACCCTCTCTGCCCTTTGGCAACCAGCAAAATGTTTCTGCATCTATGCTTTTGTTTCTGTTCTGCTTGTTTTCTTAGTTTGTTTTTTAAATTCAGTTGTTGATAGATATGTATTTATTGCCATTTTATTGTTCGTAGTTTTGATCATCTTCTTTTTCTTAAATAAGACCCTTTAATGTTTCATATAATAATGGTTTGGTGATGATGAACTCCTTTAGTTTTTCTTTGTCTGGGAAGCTCTTTATCGGCCTCTCCATTTTAAGTGATATCTTTGCTGGGTAGAACAGTCCTGGCTGTAGGTTCCTGCTTTGCATGACTTTGAATTTGGCATGACTTTGAATATTTCTTGCCAATCCCTTCTAGCCTGCAAAATTTCTTTTGAGAAATCAGCTGGCAGTCTTATGGGAACTCCTTTATAGGTAACTAACTGCTTTTTCTCTTCCTGCATTTAAGATTCTTTCTTTATCTTTAACCTTTGGCATTTCAATTATGATGTTTCTTGGAGTGGGCCTCTTTGCATCCATCTTATTTAGGACTCTTTGTGCTTCCTGGACTTGTACGTATAGTTCCTTCACCAAATTAGGGAAATTTTCTTTCATTTTTTCAGAAAGTTTTCCCACATCTTGCTCTTTTTCTTCTCCTTCCGTCACCCTTATGATGTAAATGTTGAACCTCTTGAAGTTGTCACAGAGGTTCCTTACACTATCATCATTTTTTTGGATTCATTTTTCTTTTTGCTGTTCTGACTGGTTGTTTTTTGCTTCTTTATGTTCCAAATCATTGATTTGATTCTTGGCTTCATCCACTTTACTGTTGATTCCCTGTAAATTGTTTTTTATTTCAATTAGTGTATCCTTCATTTATGACTGGTTCTTTTTTATGCTGTTGAGATCCTCACGAAGTTCCTTGAGCATCCTTATAACCTATTTTGAACTCTGCATCTTATAAATTGTTTATCTCCATTTCATTTAGTTCTTTTTCTGGAGTTTTGCTCTGTTTCTTCATTTGGGCCATGCTTCTTTGTCTCTTCATTTTGGCAGCCTCCCTGTGTGTTTTTATATGTTAGATATAGCTTCTGTAACTCCCTGTCTTGGTGGTGTGCCCTAATGTAGTAGGTGTCCTGTAAAGTCCAGTGGCACAGCCTCCCCTATCACTTAAGCTGGGTACTCAAGGTGTGCCCTTTGTGTGGGCTGAGTACACCATCCTCTTGTAGCTGAGCCTTGATTGGTGTTGGCAGATCAACAGAAGGGATTTACCCAGGCCAATCAGCTGCAAGGACTGGCCGTGACCACTGACCACCAACCTCCAGCCTCCATGGAGGACCAGCTGTGCTAGAGCCCACTCCACAGGACAGGACTTACCTCAGTAGGGCTGTAGTGCCTGCTGAGTCCACCTCTTGACTCTGTCAGTTGTGGAGGTTGTTGGGTAGCGGTGATCTGTCGTGGTCTGTAGCTGTTCACTGGGTGTGCAGGCTCTGGGGTTTCCCAGGAGGTGCAGGCCAAGGTCAGCCACCACCTGTGTTCTATCTGGGGACACTTGGCATAAGCTATAAAGCAATCAGCAGATAGCTACTACTTGTACTGGGCTTGGAGGTGCCCAAACATGGCCAGGCCATGAACCAAGGCCAGCTGTTATTAGCGCCAGGCCTGGGGCTAGTTAGCAAGAGGTGGGGGCGGGGGAAGGCTTGCTGAGGCCAGCTGGTGATTGTTTGAGAGGATTTAGGAAGGTCTGAAGTATGAGCTAAGACAAGACATTCATATGGTAAAGTGACAATTAAGAGTTTGGGGGGGCCTGTAAGTTGGGTGGCAAGGAGCCACAAGGAATCACCAGGGTGGGGCAAACCATATGAGGGTCAGATTGATGGATTCTCAGATATGGTGCCTGCTGCTCTATGGCTCTGTGGGGGAGGACTCAGAAAAGGAACAGTGGCCTCTGCCAGCAGTTCTGTCTGGCAGAAAGCTGTCTCCCATCTCTCTGCCTGATGCCAGACACTGCATATTCCTCCCCATATGCCACTGGTGCTGTTGAAGCTACTGTCCTGGTGTTGAGGCTCATAGGGAGTGAGTCTGAGTAAGTCTGTGCATGGGCCCTTTAAGAGGAACTGCTTGGGAATATAGCAGTTTCTTCTACTCTCTCAGTCCCCACTGGTTTTTACCACCAGAAGTTATGGGGACTTAACCATTCTGGCACTGGAATCCTGGGCTTATGGGACTACGATCCCTCGCTCCTGAAATATCCCTCCTGAGTTTGATCCACTAGACGTGGGTATGGGACCAGCCCATTCTGCGTCTCTACATCTCTGTGTCTCTGGGTCTCCTCCCCTCCTACCAGTGTGGATAGATGTTGTTTCCTCTTTAATTCCATAGTTGTGGACTTCCATTCGGCTCGATTTCTAACAGTTCTGAGTGATGGTTGTTATTGGTGTAGTTGTGTGAGGAGGCGAGGCATGTTTACCTAGGCTGCCATTTTGGAGCATCTCCTACCTGTGCTAGTTTTGGCAATGTGTGTTTATACTACATTTAATTCAATTTTTGCAAACAGTGTCTTGGTTATATGGCTACTTCATTGGGACAATTTTTTTCTCCTTTGGCCAGATATAACTGAAAGAGCATTTTACTTTTGTGAAATAAACCAAAATATTTGTCAATGAAGCTTATTTCTCACTATTGAAT
This sequence comes from Desmodus rotundus, assembly GCF_022682495.2. NCBI lineage: Eukaryota > Metazoa > Chordata > Mammalia > Chiroptera > Phyllostomidae > Desmodus > Desmodus rotundus. Next base: position 181,986,360 of record NC_071388.1, on the reverse strand, counting down.
TTTGTTATTGGTGGACTGGCACTCCTAAAATTATGTCTTTCATCAACATTGCTAGCTATGTTTTTTTATTTTGTTTTGTTTATTTACTTTATGTATTGTTAAATATAATTAAGTAGAGGAGCCAATTAAAAACAATAGTTTAAAGTTTATATAAGATAGAATTTTGTGACTTTTTTTTACCTAATGGTAAGAACATTTTAAAGTAGTCACCCCTAAATGCCATTGCTGCTTCTGTTAGGTGCCTTGGTAAAAAAAAAAAAAAAAAAAAAAGGGGTAGAAATAGTGATGCTGGTTCTCCTGAACAATATCATGGGGACTGTGTCACCAAGGAAGTTACAGGCTGTATATTGATCTTTTGTTTTATATGGTACATTCATTTGTTAAATACAGGATTGCCAAAAAGTAGGTTCATAGTTGTTTGTATGGAAAATAATACAGTAATCAATAAATAATAATATAAGAATAAGCTGTGTTTCACATACTAAACATTGTAAACCTACTTTTGCTCCATGCTGTATTTTGTTAATGATTCACTTGCACAGAAATAGCTTTCTCGAATTTAGTATTTAATTCAACAAATGTATTGAGTACCTGTCAAGCACTGTTCTAGTCAACAGTAATTATTTCCTTTAAGATAATCAAAAGCCACCCTAGCTGGTGTGGCTCAGTTGGTTGGAGCATTGTTTCATAGACCCAAAGGCTGAGGGTTCGATTCCCAGGCAGGGCACATACTCAGGTTGCAGGTTCAGTCCCCAGTTAGGCACATACGAGAAGGCACCCATTCGATGTTTCTCTCTCACACTGATGCTTCTCTGTCCCTTCCACTATTTCTAAAATGAAAAAAAAAATGCCCTTGGGTAAGGATTTTTAAAAAAAACATCAAAAGCCAATGTTAATTTTTTTTTGTTTGGTTTTTAGTTCAGGATAAATTAAGGAATGTGTATATGCCTTTTGACCTTAGGGTAGCATAGGAAGCAAATTGTTTATTGTGACCTGTGCTGGTAAGTCAAAAGCTTTTTGTATGTAGTTATAAGGTACTTTTTAATAAATAATGGTGCCTGACAGTTCACAATAAATTTCAACTGATTTTTCATTAAGATACTAGAAAACTTTAGTTTGACTTTCTAATATAGCAATGAATAACACAAAGAACACTGGTTCCAAATGTTTAATTATTAACCTACCTCATTTACTCTTTGCGGTAGTGAGAGCAAAAGTAATAACTTCTGTTTACCTAGCTCCTGGGTCATGGAAAATAACTCATTGATGAAATAGTGGAAGGACTTGAACTAAGAGCGTAATTTAGGGGCTGATAGGCCAGAGGTATAACTTATTTTTCTGCCTGTATATGTTGTATCTAAATTTACATTTATAAAACATTTTAGGAAAAACACTTAAATTTTATTTTATTTATTTTTAAAAATATTTACTTATTTTTAGAGAGAAGGGAAGGGAGGGAGAAAGAGAGGGAGAGAAACATCAGTCTGTGGTTGCCTCTCATGTATCCCCCACCGGGGACCTGGCCCGCAACCCAGGCATGTGCCCTGACTGGGAATCAAACCAGCAACCCTTTGGTTTGCAGGCCAGTGCTCAGTCCACTGAGCCACACCAGCCAAGGCAGGGAAAGCTTTTTTAAAAACATGTAATTTTTCCCCTGATATTTCTTAGGAGCATTCTGTGTAAATTTTTGTAAAAGTGATAGATAAAACTTTCATCTTTTCAATCTTCTATTCAGGGCTGTCACAGTGCACTTCATATTAAAGATTATGTTTTTCATACCTTTTTTCTCCTTTCCCTTTTTACTATGCTTAATTTTATGAAAGTAGCTGAGAGGCTTATTTTTAAATACCATAGAAAAATACAACACTAAAAAGGAAGTACTTTTGATAAGGAACTGTATTTTGCATACTTGTTTTCATATAATGTCAGATCGGTGATCAAGAGGGCAGTATCTTTAGCCGGTGGTATCATGACGACCCGGAACCCCCCTCCCCGAGAATATGAAAGTGATGATGACTCTTATGACGTGTTGGATTTAACTGAGTATGCAAGAAGACACCACTGGTGGAATCGTGTTTTTGGCCACAGTTCTGGACCTATGGTAGAAAAATACTCAGTAGCCACCCAGATTGTAATGGGTAGAGTGACTGGCTGGTGTGCAGGATTTTTGTTTCAGAAAGTTGGAAAACTTGCAGCAACTGCAGTAGGTGGTGGCTTTCTTCTCCTTCAGATTGCTAGTCACAGTGGCTATGTGCAGATTGACTGGAAGAAAGTTGGAAAAGGTGTAAACAAAGCAAAAAGACAGATTAAGAAACGAGCAAATAAGGCAGCACCTGAAATCAACAACATAACTGAAGAGGCAACAGAATTTGTCAGACAGAACATTGTGATATCAGGCGGATTTGTGGGAGGCTTTTTGCTAGGCCTTGCATCTTAAGTATATGAATATTGTATCACAGCAGTCACCTGTGAGAAAAGCAGTGGTGGTGACAAGGCAGTCTCTCAGTATTACACGTCACCAGGCTGTCCAGGGCAACAAGAAACAAATAGCTAAACAATATGAAACTCACAACTTAGCATATTGTCATCTGAAGGTTGGCAAATTAGTATCTGCTGTAAAACAACCTACATGGTATATGTACAGTAGTATTCCTGAGCAGAACATGGCTTCCATTTATTCAAATCAGATGTTCTTCATTGTGCATTATAGTACAGAGCCAATAAATACAACTTTGTATCATAGCTGCAACACTAGGGCTGACTTTTTTTTAAAGATATATTGGCAATAAACTGAAGAACTGTAAAAAAAAAAAAAAGGGCAATATTTTTAAGTTGGAGATAATAAGACTTTTATATTATGTTCTTGTATGTGCAAATAGTGATGGATATTAAAGGTTTTTTTATTGATTGCTATTGTATAAGGGATCATATTTTTATATACTTTTTTATGTGTTTATATTTTAGCCTCTTGCAGAAGAAGTAATTCCCAATCTTCATAGCCCACCAACCACAAGCACCTCAGCCCTAAATAGCCTGGTGGTCTCTTGTGCGTCTGCTGTTGGTGTGAGAGTGGCTGCTACATACGAAGCTGGGGCCTTGTCTCTTAAGAAAGTTATGAACTTTTATAATACAGCCCCTTGTGAACCTGGAGCTCAGGCAGGCAGTGGTTCCACAGGACCAGAAGGTCTGAAAGATATCAGAGAAGAACAGGTTAAACAGGAGTCAATGCAAGGAAAGAAAAGTTCAAGTCTTGTGGATATCAGAGAAGAAGAATCAGAGGGAGGCAGCCGAAGACTCTCCCTCCCTGGATTGCTGTCACAAGGTAAGGAAGTAGCCAGGTTTTGTGGGTTGACTTGTGCTGAATCCAAGATGCTCCTGACATCACATACTGTGTTATTATAAATTAGCTTTCCAAAGTGCTAAAGCTGACATTGACATGTCAAAATTTATTTAATGATGGTTTTAAAAGAAAGTTACAAATAAAAAAAAGAAAGCTACGTATTTTTCTGCTCTAGAAATAAACTTAGAACCTAACTTTTTTATGATGTTTGCTCCTGCCTGTGAACTTTATTATGAACCTTATTTTGTTCTGGAATGTAGCAATGGCTTCCTTATTTCCTAGTTGGGGCCTCTACTCCAGGTTGGTGAAGTTGCAGATGTGACCACTGGATATATGCATAGTTACATACTTGACCTGAAAGTAAAGATACTTTTAAGCATCAATAAGAGAAAAACTTCATTTTCCGAAACCACTAACAATAAATGCTTAGAATATTAAGAATATTATGCAGTTGGTCCTACATTTCTCAATCAGTTTAGGAATCTTAGTCATCTAGACTTCTGCTTCTCAAAATGTGTCCTGCACACCAGCAATTTAAGTAGCGCTGGGACTTTGTTAGAAATGCAGGATATCAGGCTCCTCTTCAAACCTAATGAATCAGAATATGCATTAGAACAAATCCCCAGGTGACTAGTGTGTGCTTTCAAGTTTGAGAAGTATTGCACTTGACTAGAAGTTGGCAAACTTTTTCTGTAAAGAGTTTAAGAGGCATATTTTATGATTTGCAGGCAATATGCATAGTCTCTGTTACAACTACTTAATTTGCTGTTGTTGCCTAAAAGCAGCCAGAGATAATAGATAATGATCAAAGGTATATTCCAATAAAACCTTATTTACAAAAATAAGCATTGGGCTTATTTGACCCACTGGCTATAGTTTACCGACCCCTGGTTTGCACCATTTTGTGCAAAGTTCCTATACTTGTAATAAGATTTACCTTTTCTTCTCTGTCCCTTTTTCCTACACTTGTTCTGCGTAAGTCATTACACTTTCTTGTGCCACTGAGCACTTAAGTTATCTTGCCTCCTAATTCTCATTGCCACTAGATTTTCATCTATGCAAATAAAACCCGTAGCCTTGATTAATTTGCATATGTGTGTATAAAGGAAGCCCATGAATTGTATTAAGTCTGAAGAATTATCTTATGCCAAAATTTTCTTATTCTTAAAAGTCCTCTAGCCTTTTATCTTTGAGATATCTTTGATCGCAAATGTGGAATATTGATTGTTGTTACACAGAAATGTCATACGGAATCGGGTTCTATGGGCAAATGTTTGGAAGGGACCTGGATTAGACAGATGTAAGCAGGGCTTTTAATCGCAGGACTTGTCATTCCCTTTAGTATGTTAATGTATGTGTGACTTTACGGGGCTGGTGGTGGAGGATAGAGTATAGTAGGCAGCATTTGCCAAACTCATTTGACTATTTTTGCAGAGAGCCTATAGAATGTGCTTCACAAAACCATGTTAGTGTATTTCTTTGAAAATCAATAGTTTATCAAAATGATAATCTCCTTCCCCTCCTCCACTCCTCATCGGCTCCCTCACCCTATCTCTGGTTTGTTTCAGTTTCCCCCAGGCTGCTGAGAAAAGCTGCACGGGTGAAAACACGGACAGTGGTTCTAACTCCTACATACAGTGGAGAAGCAGATGCACTCCTACCTTCTCTGAGGACAGAGGTGTGGACATGGGGAAAAGGGAAGGAGGGGCAGCTGGGCCATGGTGATGTTCTGCCTAGGTGAGTGCTGCCTGTGTTCACCGTTAGGAAGTGACTTAAGTAACCTGTCTCATGCGAAGGTCTCTAAATCTTTATTTCCTCATAGAGCAAATCTGGTCTCTTCTAATTCAGAATTATTATACACTATTAACTCTGATTTAAAAAACAGCCGTCATCTTAGTCTAGAGTTTGTTCCTAGCAATAAAGGACTTACGTATCCATGGCGTACCTTTCCATTCCATCTTTGATGTACAGGGTGGGGCAAAAGTGGGTTTACAATTCTTCGTATGGAAAATAATACAATAATTAAGAAAGAATAATGCAAGAATAAACTGTGTTTTGTGTACTCAGCTTGTACACAACTGTACAAACCTACTTTTGCCCCACCCTGTATATTCATCTTGAAACAGAAAAGCATGTTTGGGATAAGGTTGTATTTCATTGAATGATTCAGATTTTTAACTTATAAAGAAAGAACCAACATTGTCTTAACCTCAAAAGATTATTTCTCAGCTCCTCCCAGAATAACTATAACCACAATATTAAACCATGTCTATCTACATACCTCAGGGAAAAACTGTTGTTTAAGGGGAACTCTATGCTATTAACAAATCAGACATTTGTGAAGGTGTATAAATTGAATGATTATCTAAAACAGTCAGTTAATGTCTCTATTCCTAGGCAACTGTTGGATTTAAAAAAAAAAGACTTAACTCCTCTCTTTGATTATATTTCATTGTGTCCTAAGTAGCCTCTCTACCATATGACTCATTTAGTGGTTATATGATTCTTAACATGTTCTGAATTTGGTGGTTAATTAGTGACTGAAAGACAAAGATTAAAATCATCCAAAATTAATTCCATTTAGGAATAGCTTGAACATATATCCATCATTTTTATTTCACTGTTTTCTTTTGAAATGTTTATTATTACTTGAAAGCACTTACTGCGTAATTTGAGAAAAGTCTTGATTCTTGCTGCAAATACTTACTTTGAGTTCGTGTGTATGTATGCTTTTCTTTAAGGCTTCAACCATTGTGTGTAAAATGTCTGGATGGGAAAGAAGTAATCCATCTGGAGGCAGGTGGTTACCATTCTCTTGCACTTACTGCAAAATCCCAGGTAGGAGTCAAACTATTAAAAGCTTATCTTAATTTCATGGAAAACCTGAATAAAAAGATTAAACATTTATTGAGAATCTGCTGTGTGTCAGGCAACAATCCCATATCTCACTTGATCTTTCCAGTGTTTTATGTTGCATAGCAGTATTTCCATTTTACAGGAAGGTTTAGAGAAATTATATAACGTGTCTAAAGTCACACATGTGATAGTAGAGTTTGGATTGAACACTGGTGTACCTATCAAAGAATCTTGCTATAATTTGCTTTCATGTAAAAACAACTCAAAATTTTCCAGGGTATTGGTGAATTTCCATAAGTAAGACACTAAAAAAAGAAAACAAAGGCATTTTTCTCCTTTAAAATTGTGGAACCTGGGTACTTCCAGTCAAGATGGCTACATAGGCAGACATGGTTTGTCTCTTCACACAACAACATCAAAATTGCAGTTAAATTATAGAACAACCATCATGTCAGAAATCGAGTAGAACGGAAGTCTGACAACTAAGGAATTAAAGAAACCACATCCATCCATCCTGGTAGGAGGGGCGTAGATGTGGAACAGGCTGGTCCCACACCCATGGGCGGTGGATAAAAATTCATGAGGGGTATTATGGGGTAAAGAGTCCCAGCCCCACACAAGGCCCCCCCAGCCCAGGATTCCAGTGCCGGGAAGATAAATACCCACAACTTCTGGCTATAAAACCCAGCAGGGCTTGGGTTGGTAGAAGAAAACTGCTGGAACCCCAAGCAGTTCCTCTTAAAGGACCCACACATGGACTCACCTACTCAGGCTCCTTCTGAGCTCCAGCACTGGGATAGCAGCTTGAAAGGAACCAGTGGTATAGAGACAGAAACTGAAATATCTGGTATCGAGGCAAGCAGAGGCCATTGTCCCTTTTCTAAACTCTTCCCCCAACAGAGCCAGTAAGCTGCTACCATATCTGAGACTAGCTCAGCCTGGCTAACACTGTTTGACCTGCCTTGGAGATTCCCAGAGACTCTACCCCACCCAACATAGGGACCCATCCAAGTTGCTTTTCCATATGAATGGCTCGTCATGGCTCATGCTTCATAATTTCCTAAATCTTCTCCAACAAGCAACACCTGGCTTCAGTGAATCACAGGCCTGGCACTAGCAGCAGCCAGCCTTGATTCACAGCTTGGCTTCCCCTAGGAATCTCCAAGCCCACCACAAGTAGCAGCCATCTCAGATTGCTTTATAGTTCAGGCAGGGTGGCTCTGGGCAAAACACAGGTCAGGGCTGACCTTGGCCTGCACCTCTTGGGAAACTCCAGGGCCAGTGTACCCAATAGACAGCTGCAGACCACATCGGATCACCACCACCCTGTCCCTGCACAGCTGATCCTCCATGGAAGGCAGAGGTTAGTGGTCAGTGATTGCAGCCAGTCCTTGCAGCTGACTGGCCTGAGTAAGTCCCTGCCATTGATCTGCCAACAGCAACCAAGGCTCAACTACAAGAGGAGGGTGTACTCAGCTCACATGAAACACATACCTCCTGTACCCAGCTTGGGTGATAGGGGAGGCTGTACCACTGGACCCTACAGGATACACCTACCACATAAGGCCATACAACCAAGACACGAAGTCCAAGCAAGTTCTACCTAATTCATAGAAACAAACACAGGGAGGCTGCCAAAACAAGACAAAGAAACATGGCCCAAATGAAAGAACAGATCAAAACTCCAGAAAAAGAGCTAAACAAAATGGAGATAAGCAATCTATGAGTTGCAGGGTTCAAAACACTGGTTATAAGGATGCTCAAGGAACTTAGTGAGGATCTCAGTAGCATAAAAAAGGTCCAGTCAGAAACAAAGGATACACTAACTGAGATAAAGAACAATTTATAGGGAAACAACAGTAGAGTAGATAAAGCCAAGAATCAAATCAATGATTTGGAACATAAGCAAAAAACAACTAATCAGAACAGTAAAAAGAAAAAACAATCCAAAAAATGAGGATAGTATAAGCAGCCTCTGTGACAACTTCAAGAGGTTCAACATTCACATCATAGGGATGCCAGATGGAGAAAAAAAAAGCAAGAAATTGAAATTTTATTTGAAAAAATAGTGAAAGATAACTTCCCTAATTTGGTGAAGGAAATAGACATGCAAGTCCAGGAAGCACGGAGAGTCCCAAACAAGATGGATGTAAAGAGGCCCACTCCAAGACACACCATAATTAAAATGCCAAGAGTTATAGATAAAGAGAGCATCTTAAAAGCAGCAAGAGAAAAACAGTTACCTATAAAGGAATTCCCATAAGACTGCCAGTTGATTTCTCAAAAAATTTTGCAGGCTAAATAGGAGTGGCAATAAATATTCAAAGTCATACAAAGCAGGGACCTACAGCCAAGATTGCTCTACCTAGCAAAGCTATCATTTAGAATCTTAAGAGCGATAAAGAGCTTCCCAGACAAGAGAGAAATAAAGGAGTGCATCATTACAAACCACTATTATATGAAATGTTAAAGGGACTTATTTAAGGAAAAGAAGATCAAAACTGTGAACAATAAAATGGCAACAAACACAAATCTATCAAAAATTGAATCTAAAAAACAAACAAGCAAATAAGAACAACAGAGACAGAATCATGGATACAGAGAACCTTCTGATGGGTGCCAGATGGGAGGGACATTGGGGATATGGGTGGAAAGTGAGGGGGTTAAGAAGTACAAATGGGTAGTTACAGAATAGCCACAGGGATGTAAAGTACAGTACAGGAAATGGAGTAGCCAAAGAACTTATATGTGTGACCCATGGACATGAACAATGGTTGGAGTTGGGGGGCGGATATTGGCCAGAGGGGGGCAAAATCAGGACACCTGTAATAGCATAATCAATGAAATACCATTTTTTAAACAAATGTGGGACCTGAAAGTGACCTCCAGAATAACTTAAAGCCAGGACCATATAAATAAACCCTCCTAATAAAAGTAGTTGTTTGACGTTATTCTTAAATATATACATATAATGATTCTTCATCATTTCCTTTATCTTTTTAGAAAAAGTCAGTGAAGGATTCTAAATGCATTAAATATTTTATTTTAAATTTCACATAGCAGGCTAGCCAAAAACTAACATAGCACATATAAGTAACTATGAATATGAGGAAGGAAATGGATAATTTATAGTTATTAACATGACAAATCATCTAAAAGTCTTAAGAGTTTAGGAATGTGGTTAGTTACAAAATAAACATAATTGCTAGCCTTCTTATATACACAAAATAAAACAGAAAACATGCCAAGGCCAAAAGCTATTCACAATTACAACAAAAGTATTAAGGAAATAGGAACAGTCTTAGGAAATGTGTAGACCCTGTATGACACAAACTCAAGAACTCTTCTAATAGGTCATAAAAGATGATAGAACTAAAGGGTGGGAGGTTTTATTTTCAGATGAGAAGAGTCAGTGTTGCAAAAATGCCACTTCACCCTAGATCTTTAAATCAGTACAGAGTAAATTCAATACAATCCCCAAAATACTCCAGTATAATATTTACAATTTCATAAAATGACTCCAATACTATTCTAGTAGAGTGAACATAGGCAGTGAGCCACATGAATTCTGAAAATGAACAGGAAGGGTGGATTAGAATTGGCCATATAAATATATTCTGAATGTACAAAAAGATAGTGGAACAGAAATATACCTATGGACTAGAAATAGACCCAAGTGTATGTGATGGAAATGGGCATTTCCAATCAGTAGCAGAAACAAAACTAAGGGTTCAGTAAATGCTGTTGGAACCACCGGTGTCTTATTTGCAGGATAAAATTAAGATAGCTTTACATATTCTACTTCTGGATGAATTAAAGATGTATATGTTTACAAAATAGACCCTTACATGGGAAAGAACAAATTTGGGTGATTTGTAAGAAATAACCTTATGAGTAGAAAAAGGCATGCCATCAAAACCAGAAATTAGTAAGTAAAGATGATATGTTTGTCTACTTAATGAATAATCCTAAACAGCAAAAAAACCCCACAAACAAAATTAAGATATATAACAAACTGGGAAAAAACATTTGTAACACACATGACGGAATGTTACCTGATACATAAAGAAAAATTGTCATAGAGTACTTACATTCCATTCATGAAAGAAGAAACAGAAATGGCCAGCAATGAATGAAAAGGTGGTTAACCACTTAGCAAACAAATTGAAATTGAAATAAGAGTAACATATATTTCCCCCTATCACATTAGCAAGAATTGGACTTAATGCTAAGTGTTAGTGAAGATGTGGGGAAAAGGTACATACATTGCTAGTGAGAATGTGCATTGGACTTTGCTGGAAGACAGTTTGTCAGTATGTATCAGAAATCAGAAATCATATCTATTGACCCAGAGTTCTTTGCCTAGGGATTTATCCTAAGGAAATAGATACACAAATATGTACATTCAAACATTTTAATATAAATTTATATTAACAATTGAAAGAAATTATTAATATATATACTTACTGAGTAATTGATTAAACGATGCTCATAGTCAGGTTCTTTGTAGTTATAAATGATGTGGCTCTATGCTTATTGACATAGAAAAAATGTCAAAGCATACCATTAAGTAAAAAATACCAGGTGATGAAACAGCATTGATAATATAGTCCCATTTTGCACTTTACATTTTGTATGTACATTTTACCTAGTAGGCATTAACATTTCTGGAAGCGTATATTTGTGTTTTCCAAAACAAAATGGTAGTTATTTATAAGTAGTCAAATCACCAGTGGTTTTCAGTTTTAAGAACTTCTTTATACTGTCACATTCTTGCACAGTGACCAAGGGTTACTTTTATAATCAGAATAAATAAAACTACATTTATTTTACACATTCCCGCTGTCTAATTTTTCGTTTTGTTTTGTTTTGTTTTGCTCTATAGTGGAGCATCGGTACTTGTGTTTCTCCTTCAGTGACTCTTACATGAAAAGCCTTTCTAGTCATTCCATAGTGCTCCTATATACAGAGCAAAAATTCGTGATTACTTTTTTTTGCAGCACTTAGCTATATTTTTTATCACTTTCTTTGTAAGTGACAATAGAAGATAATTTTGTGGGATTAAATCCTGGCTCTGCTACTTACAAATTAGTTTCCTATCTGGGCCAGTTTCCTTATCTGTAAAAATAGAATTATGAGAATGAAACATTAATTAATACACAAAGTGTTAAGAACAATGCCTGGAAGATAGTCAACGCTTGAAAAATGTTATTGTTAACCCTTGCACTCTGTCTTCCTATGTACACTATATACCCATTATCTGTGTATGGTCTTGTTTAAAATAAATTTCCTTGATATCTGTTATTTTAAAGAGTAGAAAGACTAGTATAAGTAACTTGTGAAAAGACTCATTTAAGTAATTGATGTGTAACTATCGGTGTATATGTGTGTGTGTGTGTATATGTACATATGTGTATGTGTGTATGTTATAAAGGTTCAGAATTGACATGCAAAGTCAGATTCACAACTCTAACCTACTTTCTTGTGGTTTTCTAATAGGTTTACTCATGGGGTAGCAATACCTTTGGTCAACTTGGGCATTCCGATTTTCCAACAACAATCCCTCGTCTTGCAAAGGTACTTTTGCGAACTTGAAACTTCTATGTCAACTTATTCCAGAATTCTAAGTTATAACACTTTATATTTCTTAATGTCATGTTTTAAAACAAGATGTGAAATTTGTAACATAAATGTGTTTTGATATACTTTAAAAAATATATATGAAACCACTTGTTTTCAAGACAAATGTTATACTTTTGATGTGTTATATTTATATTTACTGATGTGTTATAGTTCTTAGCTTTCATTGTTCATTGAACATTTGTAGTTTTCTTTGTCCTTTTATAAAAGTAAAAATGATAAAATCCTTTCTTTTAAAATAAGTGTTTCTAGGACTATTATCTAGACTTCTGAACTTTATACTACCAAATGCCTACTCTTTGACTTCTCACTCAATTTTGACCTTTACATAACATTATTTGGTGGTGTTATGTCTTGTTTTGGTTTCTTTTATATACTTAGTCCTGGTAGTAAAACCTTTTTGAACCTTCTCATTTTCTGTAGTGAAACAAAGTATAGATGATTTCTTCACTGCTGTGTGAATTGGTTTTAGTTTATGTAATGCTATTCAGATATTGGTAATTTCTAGTCTCTTTGATGCAATTCTAGAAGAATGTTTCTCAACCTTTTTTCTCCCTCAACATCCTAAAGAAATATCAAATCCTCATCAATAGTATTGACTCCTTATACAAGATTTGTTTGGGCTTTTGGGGGTGGGGTAGTGAGTAGGGAGTACATGCATGGTGGTACATGCCTAACAGAATGGAATGTGGAGCTCATGTATTTATGATTTGATTCTGGTATCTCCCGCACCCCAAGACATGCTCCCTCTACTCAAAGTAACAGAGACTAAAAAAGGATAGTTAACCTCAATCCAGTGATTCATGTTAATACATAGCCCAATGACTCACCCAGGTATTCAGTGTACACTTGCATGCACCACTTTGTGAGAGTTTTACATGCTGCCTTTTCTTGCAGCAAACTTAGTTTTCCTGAGAAGATTTAAATTAAACATCAGGGAACAGTTATTACTTCTAGCTCCAATCTTAAATATTTTCATTATAAAACATTGTAGTGGTAAGCTATTTAATTTCTGCTATTTTACCACAAATAAAGATATGGTAAATCATTGTTCCTTGTTTTTTGTTCATTTGAATAAATTACAACATGCATTTATTCATACTTAGGAAGGTTTTATAATGTAGCATGGAGACCCTGGAAATAAATTTTTTATTTAACATTTTAGTCAGGCAAGAAAGAATGGAGTTTGTTATTGGGTTGGCCAAAAAGTCCATATGGGTTTTTCTGGGGGAAAAAAAAGACACATTTTTCATTTTCACTGATAACTTTATTGATTTGGTTAGTTTGAGTACGTTGGCTATCTCTCACATAGTATAACATTGATTGTTTTCAGTTAATGTCTGTATTTGATTGCTGTCAATTTCATCTGGTCTTCCTGAATGAAACATTGTCCAGAGCGAAATCTCCAGCCCGAAACTTTGCAAACCACTTTTGACATGTCTGATCAGTCATAGCACCTTCTCTATACACTGTACAAATCTTTTTTTGCGTTTCAGTTGTGTTTTTACCTTTCTTGAAATAATAAAGCATAATATGCCAAGAATGTTGCATATTTTCTTTCATCTTCAACATTAAAATGGCTACACAAGTTTACCAATTTTTAATTTTTTTTAAATGCACGCTGATATGACAGCTGTCACAATACAATCTAACAAAACTGTTTCAAGTGAAATTAAAGACAACTAAGCACTACTAGAGCCATCTTAGGGAAAAAACCAAATGAACTTTTTGGGCAACCCAATACAAGGTTTTAGTTTCATTACTCTTTAAATGTACATACAAAAATATAGCATTAGGAGTTGGATTTTTTTTTTAAATTTTAAGAATGAGGAAAACAACTTGAAGTCATTTTAACTAAAGTCAAGCCAGGTGGTGAAAGACAAATACCGTATGATCTCACCTTTAAGTGGAACCTAATGAACAAAACAAACAAATGAGCAAAATAAAATCAGAGACTTGGAAATAAACAAGAAAAGGACAGTAACCAGAGGGGAGAGGGAGGAGGATAAAGATGAAGAAGGGGAAGGAGCAAGCCAAGAAACACAAATAGAGGACTTATGGGTGAGGACAATCAGGGGGATTGATTGTGGGAGTGGGTAGGGGACGGGGCAGAGGAGAGCAATGGGGAAAAAGGTGGGACAACTGTAACTAAACAACAATAAATAAAACTGGGGGGGGGGAAGCACCTTTATAGGTGGAAAGAAAAAAAAATAAAGTCAAGGTAAAGAGAGATTTGAGTTACTTTTGATTAGAGACTAAGAAAACTCTTTTCTTTGGAGAAAAAATTCATTCTTTGCAAAAATAACAGTAAGTCAGTTGTCAGGAGAGCCTGAATTTGAGAAGATAGTGTTATGTGGGAGAGGATAACTATAAAGCAGTTGAGATGTACGTGCACACACACGTTCTCTCACTCATTCATTCACGCCATCACCTAACACGTAGTATTTGGAACCTGCCTAGACACAAAGAATCCAATAGAAGTTTTTATTTTGCTTATCAGTCTAGGAGCCTAGGAGACATGGCTGAAGTTAGGTCTGGATGTTGGGGGCAATAGTTTTCATAGCCGAACACTTTCTTTAAATGAAATCTTATGTGGAATTCCATGCATAAAACAGATACACGTAGAACTACTTTTGTTGAAGAGTGGAGGGGGGTGAGGACAGAGCCCTGGCACCTGCCTTTCCATGGTGGCTCTTGAATCACTATGTGGAATCCTAAGGTTTGAAAACTATTAGTTTAAGGCATACTTTGCCATACATCAGAATCCCCTGGAAAGCTTGTTAAACAGATCGCCAGATCCCAACCTCCAGAAGCTCTGTGGCTGCAGAGTCTGCATTTCTAACATACCTCTAGGTAGTTGCTGCTGCTGCTGCAAAGATTACTTGTTGTGAAACACTGGTCTAGAGTCTAGAGGATCCATGTAAATAAAATTGTAAGGGTTTTGTCTGTTTCAGTATCCTGGGAGTTGGCACAGTGAAGTCACATCAGAGAGGTAGTGAATTCCAAGTGGGAAAACTGAATTTTAGCATTCAATTGGCCAGAATGGAATTTAGCCTTGTTAGACCTTTTTTTTAACCTTGAGTTCTATGTACACAGCCAAATGAGAACAGACAAAGGTGTGTGCTATTTATTGGAATAGGGCTTTAGAAGTTTCTGGTCCTCTTGATTGTAGTACAGGCCAAGTCCTATGGGGACTTAAAAAAATAAAAAATCAGATCTGTATTTTTTTCTTTTTTAATTCCAATTATTTAGATTTTTATAAAAACAATCCAGTTCTAAATGTAAAACTGAACAAAGGATTTCTTCTTACCCCTTTGTCTGTTCTGCATTTGATTAGGTACATTGCCTGGTAAATTTTGCCCTCTGAGATATGACTGACTGCACCACACTTGTTTAAGTAACCTGATATTTCAGTTCCTGTGGATCTGACGTTCTTTCTGATTCCTTCATCTTGGACAGACAATATCTTGCTGTCATTGCAGGTAAACAGTAAAAATGGAGTCTGGAGTGTAGCTGCAGGCCAGGATTATTCCCTGTTTTTGGTGGATACAGAAGACTTCCAGCCTGGGTTATATTACAGTGGCCGACAGGAACCTGCAGAAGGTGACAACCTTCCAGAGAATCACAGTGGTACTAAGACTCCAGTACTTCTCTCCTGTAGTAAGGTGAACAGGAATTGGATCCTAAGGCCCACATTCTATAGTGCACGAGAAGTATTTTGTTTTTGTTATTTGTATGTATACCTGTTATTACGTATCTCTGACTGCTATGTTTAAAATTGCAAGCCCCGCCCTGGCCAGGTGGCTCAGTTGGTTGGAGCAGCATCCCGTGCACTGAAAGGTTACAGGTTCAGTTCTCGGTTGGGACACTATGGAAGGCAACTTGATTGATGTTTTCCTCTCACATGGATATTTTTCTCCCCCCACCCCTCTCTAAAATCAATAAACATGCTGAGGTTGTAAAAAAAAAACTTGCACACCCTCTCCTTCATCCCTTATCTCCTTTTCCTGACTTACTTCTCTCCATACTGCCTGTCACCATCTAATACACTACATAATTTACTTACTTTGTCTATTGTCTGTCTTTAACTGTAAGATTCATAAGAGTAGGGATTTTAAGATTTCTTATTTACTTCTGTATGCTTGTAGTAAATACTTTATAAATGCTCATTGAATTCACACCCTCATGTAGGAATATTAAAAAGTACATTTCACGGTGATGTTTCCTGACTGCATTTGTGGATCTCTCAGAGATGAATGTGAATATAAAGAGAGTAGATGAATTTTTAACTGTAAGTGGGAAGTAAAAATTTCAGGGGCCTGACAGGCCACCGACAGTGTTCTATTTCCTATCTCTTCCCTGTTTCTCTTAGCTTTTCATTTTATTTACTACAGATTATCCCTTTTTCATTTGTTGATCTGAATTTCTTTGCTTTCCTACTTTCTAACTCGTCATAAACTTAAATCATTGCCTGTTTCTGTGTCATCCCCTCCCTCCACCCCCCACTAAGGGAACTCACCTCCTCAAAGTGATATGCCGCCAGGAAATTAACCTTCAAAGCTAGTACATTCTGGATTTCTTTTTCTTATTGAATAATATGTCCTATGGACTTTTTTTTTACGCTTTGTTTTTTCTGGCTAAATATGTAAGCTATGAATGTACAGAGACAAGATCTTTCTTGCTAAAGGCAACACTGGCCAAGATTTAGCTCTTAACCTATATGTATATCCTGTTATTCCAGACACACTAATTGACTCTTTGTAGTTGTTGGCCCTGGCTCCACATTCCCCATCCAAGATGCCACAATCCAGATAAGGGATGAAATATCCTGATGAAAGGGATGAGGCTCTAATGTGCCTTTAGTTACAATGGAATTTTAATAGGCTGTTGGGTCTGCAGCTTAGTTGCCTAGTTTAATAGTGATATGTGAATGAAGACATTGAATGTTTTTATTCAGTGGTGTCATAAATAAATGAAAAAAGTATCTTTTATAGAAAATCCCTGTATGTTGTAAAGTATTTTTAAGAGACAAGATAACTCCCAGACCTTTGATACTTTGTTCTATAGCAGATTCCTCTCTGCTCTCATTTATCCTATGTTATGCAAAAAGGAGTCCTGAGACATGAATCCACATCATTTGGATTTTTATCTGTTTAGGGTTTATGTCTCTGGTTCTAAACACATGTAATATAAAATAAAAAAGTATTTTGGCAATAAATTAAAGTATAGTACATGTAGTTATATATAGATCCAGATATATATGTAACAGTGGTGTACTGGTAAGCCATCTCTAAAATTCAAATCAAAACAAGACCAAAAAGCAGTGATCTGTAATGTTTGCCATTGGGATGGAGGGTAAATTTTATTATTGCCAATTTCAAGCTACCAGTGGTTTCGTTATCAACTTGCAAAATTCCTGAATATTTATCAGTTGGCTCTTGCCAGCTGATATAAGCCAGCTCCAATGCCCAAATTGCTACTAGTAAGTTATATTTTATCTTTAATCTTTTTTTGTCCTCTGTTTTAGCTTGGATATATAAGTAGAGTGACAGCAGGAAAAGAAAGCTATCTAGCCTTGGTGGACAAGAACATAATGGGATATATTGCCAGTCTCCATGAGTTGGCTACTACGGAAAGACGGTTTTATTCAAAACTTAGTGATATCAAATCTCAGATTCTCAGGCCTCTTCTCAGTTTAGGTAAGTAGAACACTCTTGTTTTATCTGTTCTTCCTACATCACAACTAAAACCTTTGAGTTATGGTTTATCCCTTTCTTTCCATTCTCTTCTTTCTGTACACAGGCAGTCAACACCTTGCAAACTTTCAGTAGCCTAGTTACCACTGCCCTAGCCTACCACTCCTAGAGCTCCTTTTACTTGTGGAAGTAGAAAATGGAGCTTTCCAAATATGCACACCAGAGAAGCAGAAACAGCTTTTTGGGAAAGTTGATTCTAGGAGCTGGACTTCTAAACAACACTTCTAGCCCCACCAGTCCTAAGATACCTTATGTTATACTACCCGTATAACATATACCCGTAGTATAACATATACTACCCGTATTTTTCATTTTCTTTGTTCTAGCTCTTAGAATTATGTCAAATAGAGATTCATTTGGATTTACATATAGTCTCTTGAAATTGTTGATAACAGTGTTAAGGGTCTTATCCCACATTAGCATGAGGTAATCAGCTACGAAGAGGATTGAAAGTGAGGAGATAATACAGAGGAAATGGATTATGATGGTCCTAGAAGGCGTGCTACTGTCCAGATATGCTAGGTACCTGGGGCCTCTAGGAGGTTAGAAAAGAATACCAAATGGAGATTGGAGGAGGCAGCTATTAAAAATAAATGTCCTTTATTTTAAAATATTTTCTAGGTTTGTCCCTGAACTCTGCAAATGGAGAGAAAGTTTTCTTTATCTTTCTCCTTGCTTGTATTCCTTGACCCCCTCTGAGGACCAAGAATTCAGGCTAATACTCTAGTAATTAAATGCTACCTTGGTAGTACATCAGCTTTTCCACATTAAGGTGACATTAGCTTTTATGGACAAGCTCATTGTTTTTAGTGGGAAAACATCTACTTTTCAAATAACTAACTTAGTGTTTCCTTTTAAGTTGGAGAGTACCTGCATTTTTTAAAAAAAAATGTATTTTGCTTATTTAAATGTTGTAGAGTCCCCTGTTCTGTAAATCCCCTCCAGTGGGTGGACCCAATACCCCAGGACTTTGGCAAGGGAAAGGAAGTAATCCAAGCTGCAGGCTTCCTGAATTGCTCTGAAAGGAGAGTGAAGTCTGCCTTTTCTCTTGTCCTGTTTTCTGATTTCTGTGTTGGTCTGCCCGTCAGCCTTACCGCTTGGTGAGAAGTCCTAGAAATTAGGAATTTTGGATTTGGAAAAGCAAATAATCCCCTGATGCCCTCTCTAAAGTTTAGAGCATCCTGGGCAGTCTGGTTTTTGGATTGCCCTTTGTGTACGGAAGTATTGGGCTTGTCCAAGGGACAAGTTGAACAGAAGTCAGTACAAAAAGTTGAAAATGTTAGCAAAGATATAACTACTTTGAGTAGTTAGTTATGAGTTTAATTCCTGGCTGTCACTAATCTCGTTGTGTGGAATTAGACAGTCCCCTTCTAGTGGCTTCAGATTACTTATCTTCAAAATGAGAGGAGAGTTGGATTAGCTCAGTAGTTCTTAAATTTGGCTGGTCTTCAGAATTACCTGGAAAGCTTTTCTTTTTAGTATATCCATCCTGGGGTCTTAACCCTGGCCTACTGAGTCAGAACCTGTGAGATCACTGTGAATGTGTTTTTAACAAGTCCTCAGATGACTGGATGCTGTGATCTCTAAAGTTACCTTCTTTAATACTGTGATTATTTGGGTTCATGCACCTCAACATGTTAAGTATTTTTAGAAAAGGGGAATTCATAATCTTGATCATAAGGGAGTATAGTATGCAGGTAATGAATTCTTTAGGTTATGTTATCATTATCATCATTATTTTGTTACAGAAAATTTGGGCACTGCAAGTACTGTCCAGCTGTTGCAGGAGGTGGCAAGCCGATTCAGTAAGCTATGTTACCTAATTGGTCAGCATGGAGCCTCACTGAGCAGCTTCCTTCATGGGATAAAGGAAGCCAGGAGCTTGGTCATTCTGAAGCATGCAAGTCTCTTCTTGGATAGTTATACAGAGCAAGTATCCAGTCCCGTGTCATGTTCAGTCTCTGCAGGGTTTTTCTGCCAAGGAGAACAGCTCCTTAATCAGAAGAGACTAGATTAGGGAGAGTGATATAAGGTAATAGAAATTGCAAAGCAGTATTTTAATCTTAAGCCAATTATAGTTCTGCATTGCTAAAATTTTAGTTTTCTCTAAGGGGAAAAAAAGGTTTAAAAATAATTCTTGTATTTGCTTCTGTATTCTAGCAGAATGATTGATAGTGTACTTTACATAAAATGTACTATAATAAATATGAATATGTAAACATTCCCTTTAGAGAACAAATTTGTTTACTTCAGTAAATTATACTACAATTTGATGAAATAAGTAACTAAAATTATTTTAAGATTACTGATTTTAAATACAGACTTGTTCCAATGTCTGGTTTTTACTGTTGTGTAAATGGAAGGTTTAAAGACCAAACTGTCTTTAACATAAAGATATTTTCTTAATAAAACTAAGGGTAGTTATCTAAGCCTCTTTCCATGTTTTTCAAGTAAAATATCCCAAATGTCTATGAAAATTTAAATATTTCTCACTTTTTCTTAATTTGAATTTTGACATTATGATGTAGGACATAATTTAAATGTTAGTTTAATGTATATTAATTTTTACTGTTGATCTGAAGTATAGGTTTTCTTCTTTGACTGAATACCCTCTAAGGGCCAGGTTCTGTGTGAAGCTCCAAGACCACAGCAGCCACAGCACAGAGGCAATAAAAAACACCAGCCTCAAGTTCATGTTCTATTGGTGTTCTGTTTAGGTTATTTATAGTATAAGTAATGTATGTTTATTATTGAAAACTGCAAATAAAGATAATCAAAGATTATCTTTATGTCACCCATAACCTCCTATCAGAAATAACCATTGTTAATCATCTTAATGTATTTTTTTTATTTAACATATATGTGCAAATAGATGTATATGGTTTTAATTCTAAGCAAAGTTTAATATACTTGAAGCTGTTGTCTGAGAGGAAAGGCCCTGACTGGAGTCTTTTAACTCCTGATCTTTCAGACATAAAAATAACATAATTTGTAGCTAAATGATAATGATAAATTTTGTTTGTGTGAAGGTTTCAGTTTTTATTAGTATAATTTTTCTTTTTTGACTTGTATTCATCGCAGTCTGTTTCAGTTCTTTTTTCTTCTTTTATACTTCAGAATTTATGCCTGAAATGCTTTTTATTTTGATGTCATGGGCATATTTGAACATAAATTATTCATATAGATGGAGCAAGTAAAATTTTATTTATAAAATTTAAAATTTATTTTTAATTATGGTAAAATACATGTAGCAAAATTTACCATTGTAACTATTTTTAACTGTATATCACCTTGGGCTATTTTTGATTTTGCCTTCTCTTTCCAAGGCAGTTGATTCCATTTGCCAGCCGAGGCGTATAGAAAAAATGTACATGACGCAAAGCAGTATATCAAGACTTAATCTGTAGCAGTAGATCAGTACTTTAACCAACATTTTCTAATGTTATTTCACTCAAGGTTTTAAAACATATTTTCTTACTGTTTCATCTCTGTTCTATTTCTGAAGACTTAATTGGAAAACCTAAAGTGAAGATTAGAGAAATTTTTCATTAAAAATTCAACAATTTTCATCATACTTTCTCAAATTTAAGTCACTAAGTAAAATCTACCAGGTAAATTCTAGCATCTTCTGCATAACTTTAGGTGTTTTTTTAATTTCCTATTATGTTAACATCTTTACTAAAATGGCTTATTTCCTCCCCTGATTATTGTGATTATTGCATAACCTGCCCTTCTCTTCAGTCCTTTATAGTTCATCTATGTTGACTTCACAGAAGTGCTGAAACTCATTGGTGAGATACCAAGAAGGATCTGTTCTGGATGCTTGTTCAGAAACCCCGAAGAACTAATACACATTTTAACACTAATGTACATGTGTTTTCTTTTTTGCTTAAGGTATTGTACATCAATTACAAATTTCCTGGTTATGGGAGGATTCCAGCTTCTTGCTAAGCCTGCCATGTAAGCATTCTGTTATCATTCTATTAACCAAAGGTCATGTTTTAAAGTGTTTTGTGTTTTTGAGTGCCCATGAAAAGCTTTTACCTGGTTATTTTACCAAATGAATCAAAATGTAGACTTTTACTAACTCTTATAGAGTTATTAGTAGCCTCTGATTATCATTGAAAGTAGTATGGTATTGAAAAAGCTGCAAGATCTGAGCATTTCTTTCTTGCTACCACATATTACTTCCGAGGCTTTGGACAACTCTCTTCACCAAATTGAGCTTAATTTTTTCCTCTGAAAAATGGGAATGTGTGTGTGATGCTACACAGAAAAGTGCATCGTGTTGCACAGGTATAAAGTTTTTGCATTCAGCTGCTGGAAAAGTAATAAATATCAAAGCCCCTTACATAAGGCCAATTATTCCAAACTGTGCAGTTTCTCAGCAAGTGTTGACCTACAGCAAAGGCAGGTTTAAAAAATCAGTCATATGTTTATGTTAACAGAACATTTCAAATATGTACTCATGACCCAAATTTAATAGATGTTAATGTCTGCCATGTTTACTTACGATCTTCTAAAGGGATCACTTTTAATATTTCACCATTAAATATGACTGCCCTAGATTTTTGGTAAATATCATTTATAAATGGGTTTAAGAGCTCTCTTCTATTCTTAAAAGTTGAATAGGATTGATTTTTTTAAAAATATTAAATATTCTTGAGTTTCAAGGTAAATTCAATGGTATCTATATTTTTAATATGTTGCTGGATTTAATTTACTAATATTACAGACTTTTGCATCTTAAATGAATATGAGATGTTCTTTCTTTTCTAAGCTTGCCCAGTTTTGGTGAAAGGATTGTACTAGCAATTATAAAATGAGTTGTGGAGCTTTCTCTCTTTTTCTATTTTCTGGAATAGTTTACCTGAGATTGCAATTATCTGTATTTGAAAGATTTGGTAGAATTCATCTGTAAAAATGTATGGCTTTCATGGGGTGTTTCCTGTAGGGGGTTTTGAAACTACTGATTTGGTTTCCTTTTTTTTTTTTTTTTTAAGATTTTATTTATTTATTTTTAGAGAGAGGGGAAGGGAGGGAGAAAGAGAGAGAGAGAAATATCTATTGGTTGCCCTGACTGGGGACCGAACTCTCAACCCACGCATGTGCCCTGACCAGGAATTGAATAGATAGCCTTTCACTTTGCAGAATGATGCCCAACTAACTGAGCCACACCGGTCAGGGCCTGATTTGGTTTCTTTAATGAATAGATCTGTTCAGGTCTTTATTTCTTCTCATGGCTTTAATTATATTTCAGTTTTTCTGGAAAATTGATCATTGAACCTTTGTTTTTAAATTTATTAGCATATTATTCCTACGATTGTCTTAAGATATTTTTACCTCCATAATAACTGTAGCTGTGCACCCTATTTTTATTTATAATATTTATTTGAACCTTTTATCTTTTTATCTTGGTCAGTCTTTTCAGCAATTTATCCTTTTTTATTATTCTTTTCCAAAATTATGCTCTATTTAATTCTTTGTTTTATACTTCATTAACTTCTGCTTTTCATCTCCTTCTACTTTCTTTGTGTTCACCTTCTAACTTTTTGAGTTTAGCACTTAGTTTGGTAATTTTTCAATCTTTTTAATATTTTTAATATGTTTAAAAGATTTTATTTATGTATTTCTAGAGAGAGGGAGAGGGAGGGAGAAAGAGAGGGAGAGAAACATCACATTGACCAGTTGCCTCTCACATGCCCCTAACCAGAGACCTGGCCTGCAGCCCAGGCATGTGCCCTGACCAGGGAATCGAACTGGCGACCTTTTGGTTTGTAGGATGATGCCCAACCCATTGAGCCACACCAGTCAGGGCTCTAATGTATTTATATAAGGTTATAAATTTTCCTCTAAGTATTGCTTTAGCTTTATTTTAAAAGTTTTGATGCATTTTGTTTTTATAGATTTCAGTTACAATTTTTTAAAAAATTACCATCATGATTTCTTCTTCGATTCCTATCATATGCTCATTTATTTCCAAAATATAGGGGTTTGGCCTTCATTTTTTAAATGACAGGTTAAGAGTGTTATATTTTGACCCTATGTGGTAATTTTAAAATCCTTGCTCTTGCTATTTTGTAAATATTAATATGACACCATACTACTCATTTACTTTCAGCCTGTCTACATTGTATTATATTTTTGTATATTTTTTTGTAAGCAACAGATGGATGGGCTTATTACTTTGGTATTTTTGCAGTTGTCTGTATATTATAATGATATTAAATATATTGTACAAATATATTGTACAATATATTAAATACAAGTATATTTAATATAATATATATTAAATATATTACAATTATATTAAAAGTGTAGGTGGAATGCTGAATCTTGAAGAAAATAGGAGAAAATGACTGCCAAAGCAATAATTAAATGAAGCAGAAAGAAATTGAATAGTTATTTTACAAATAGTAATTCCTGAAGAAAAGCAAGTTTAATTACAGGAGAATGCAAAAATAAGTGGATACTTATGGCAATTTAAAAGGGGAGGCTTCTGGACTTAAAGGACTGTGGCAGTTGCTGACCCTGGTGCCTTACTATACTTTATTGTTAACTTTCCTCTAGTATTTCAGAGTTGAGTTCATAATGTTGTACTTAAGAGTTGACCTGACTTCTTGTGAGAGCAGATAAATCATATGATATAAATGAAAGGCTCTTGCTAGAGCCTGGGCAGATGGAAAGCAATTAATGAACACCGGGTGACTCCGAGCCATAGCAGCAGATGTTAAGTCTGGATTTGGGCAGCATTTCCCAAGCAGTGGTTTATGAACCCCAGGGTTTTACATACTAAAGGCAGTAATAATATCTTTTTTCAACTTCTACTTACGAAGTCAATATTTAAAGATATTTTAAAGTATTTATTTGAAAAGGACACAGTTTGAGGACCTCTAGGGCACAGCTGGTGAGCTCACGTGGCAGTGGTGGATCCTGGGTAATAATGCTCAAGCTCTCATCACTTAGCTGCTTTATCACTTAGCTGCTTACTTTAGGCTAGCCCAGTGGTGTGATCATTCTCTAGGGTTTTTAATAATAGTATTATTAGTATTGTGAAATATGCATAACATAGTACTTACCATTTTACCATTCCTAAGTGCACACTTCTGTGGCATCAAGTATATTCACATGGTTTTATGAACCATCACCATTACCTATAAACAAAACTTTTTTTAGTATCCCCAACAAAAACTTTGTACCCATTAAATAATAACTTACCTTTCCTCTCTCCACACAGCCCCTAATAACCACTATTCTGTTTCCTCTCTATGAATTTGCCTATTCTATAAGTGAAATCATATATTTGTCCTCTGTGTGTGACTTACTTCCTTAAGCATAAGGTTTTCAAGGTTCATCTATATTGTTGAAAATACGAAAAATTTTATTCCATTATATGGCTGAATAATATTTTGTATATACATAACATATTTTGTTTATCCATTCACCTTTTGATGGACACTTGCAAAGAGTAGTATTGCCCCTATTCGATCAAAAACTCCCAAGAGAAGAGAAGCTAAGCAGAATCTCTGGTTCAGATTTCCTTAGAGCATACCAGGGCCCCTGTTGGGAAAGTCTGTGGGCAAGGAAATGAATGAGTCCTGAGAAGTAACAGGGTTCACAACAGCTGGGACATTTCTGTCTAGTACACGGCATTCAGGGGAAATGTGGTCAGAGGAGTGTGTGTGCACCATGTAGCACCTCCTTCTCTCAGGAGCCGGTCAGAGCAGAACACTTCTGGAAGGCATAAGCGAGTGTCCTCAGATGAGCTCAGCAGCAGAACATGGAGGTAGAAGTAGGAACATTCGCACAAAAAATTATAAATAAAAATCTGGCCCATGTTCCCCAGGGCACTGTCTTAGATCTCTTAGTTGCTTTATGAAAGAATCCAATTTGTACCATTAAACTTTTGGGTTCTTGGAAGTTACTATGTATTTTTCCATCTTTCTACAATAGTATGTCATAATTTCTGAGTTAAACATATCTTTATTTCATAGTTCTTTAAGGGATTATAAAATGATTCATTCTTGCCTTATAGTCTTCTTGTGTGACATTGTCTTATTTGAGGCCTTGTAGCTAAGAATTATAGTATAATTCTTGTAAAGCACGTGAGGGCCTAGTACACAGTTATTGCTCATTAAGTAGCAGATACTTAATATTCTGTCATACTAATTCTTGCTTTTTTATAAAAGTGTTTTCGTCTAGTGAGTATAGTCTCAGTGGGCATTGATCAGCATTAAAATCTGCTGTAAAATTTTAATGATGAACTTATATATAAAATTGAATATAAAAACTAAATGCTGGCCCTGGCTAGTGTGGCTCAGTGGATTGAGTTCCAGCCTGCGAATTGGAAGGCCGCCAGTTTGATTCCCAGTCAGGGCACATGCCTGGGTTGCGGGCCAGGTCCCCAGTTGGGGGCGTGTGAGAAGCAATAGATGGATGTCTCTCTCACACATCGATGTTTCTCTCCCTCTTTCTCCTCCCTTCCCCTCTCTCTAAAAATAAATAAAATCTTATTTAAAAAACAACAACAACTAAATGCTGGCTTCAGCTTAAAATGCTTTTGAAGATCTCAGCATTGAAATCTTTGCATAGCATTTGCTCTATTATTATGTATTGTAGTACTGGTACCTGTAGTTTTTTATAACTCTTCCTATAATAAATTTAAATTTAGGTGATCAATAATTAAAGAAAAAAGGAAGAAATTGGAAGTATTTTAATATTATTTCATGCCAGTTTTGTTGGAGCAACGTGCTTTGTTTTTCCTCCAGTATTTCTGTTTAGCACAACTGATTAGAGCAGTTAGCCTTGCCATTTATTGCTGTTACTTTTGGCTTGGAAATTAATATGTAATGATGTTAGCTGGTCTCCAATTATTCCCTGAAAACGTGGGGTGCATGATTTATTTCCTAGAACATGAGGCACAAGTCTGTGGTTAACCATCTCTGTTAAAGAATTGCTATTGCTACAATTTGCTACTTTTCGTACTTAAAATATCTCATTATAGACAGGGAAATTGTTTTAATTAGATCTGGCTTATTTTATTGTATTCATCATCTACCATTTCATAACACCTAAAAATGTGAAAAAATCTGAAAAAGGTAGGACCTAGTGAAACGTTTTTAATCAATATCATGCATGTTGTCATTATCAAGAGGATTAGCTAAATCTTTTTTTTTTTTTTTCCTACCTTCAGTGATTTCCTAAATAAAAACCAGGAGCTGTTGCAAGATTTATCAGAAGTGACTGATGAAAACACCCAGTTGATAGAAATACTGAATACTTTGTTTTTCTTGCCAACCAGACGACTTCATAATTATGCAGAAGTTTTGCTAAAGCTTGCTACTTGTTTTGAAGTGGTAAGCTCCCATGTATACCCTCTTTGGACACTTGGGAAGCCAAGGATTATATTTTGCTTGTTTGGATTATGCCACCCCACAGTCTGGAACTCCACTAATTTAATAATTATACATTTTTAGTTAACTTCATTTTTGTTAATAAAGGGAAATGAAAGAAAAACATGTAACTGTAGGTAAATCTAGTTTTCTTTGCTGTGGATTCACTTTCCTCTCAGGATGTCATCAAGAGGAATTGTATTCATTTTATGAAACTGTGTTCTAAAGTTGAGAGCCAAGTATGAGTGCTGCTCATTGAAGAGTTGTCAAAGTTTATTGAGTGCACACTGAGTACAAGTTACTGGAGCTCTGTACAACCCTGGCTTTCTGTATAAACAACACACACCTGTAAGGCAGTGGCGTTAACACCTGGCCTAGACTCAGGATAGATTCATACCAGGTATTTGGGTCACCGTGGCCTATGCTGTGAGAAATCACAGTGTTACAGGATTTCCTCATGTGTTAACTGGCCTACTTTCCATATAAAATTAGGTGGAATCCTAGAAAATTAGCACTGCTCTAGTATATAGGTATATGATAAAGCAGGTCCTAAAACATTTATCTTTGAAATTGTACTGAAATGTGTAGTTTCATTTCATTTCCTGTCTGAAGGGCTCCAGAGAAGCTGCCATGACTTCAGGGTTCCTTATAGTTTAGAATCTTTTTGATCTTTAAGTCTCTGTCTCCTTATCTGGATAGATTTCAGTCTCCAGAGTGACCCAAGAGCTGATGTGGGCTTTCTACATTTGATCATACTGTGGCCCTGTAGGCCTTTTCTTTAGTTTGACCCAAACTGGCTTAGTCTTAGAATGTAAGTTTGAACTACCCACATAACCCAATGAGGTACAGATTTTACCTTAATATATCCTCAATTAATTAAAAAATCATCCCTCCTAGATCAACTTGGAATGTTCAAAGAGTCTGATACTGTACTATTTCCAGTCTCAAAGCCTGAATTGTGTGTAAAAAAATCCAGACTCCACAGTCAGATACCCATTTTTGTTTCATCTACCCTGAGTCCTACATGTTAGTTCAGATTCCCTGGAGGCGGCTCTCATATGCTTTATATTTTTTTCCTGAGACACCCCTATTTCCATCCTCTACATGGGATACCTTCAAGGCCTGGGTCAAAAGTCATTTTCTCATGAAAATGAAGCCCTATTTGACTATATCACACTTCCTTCCTTTCCCATCCCTTAAGAATTAGTTACTCCCTCCTCTGCGCTTTGCTACTACTTTATCTCTCCATTATTTTCTTATCAAGTTATGACAGTGGTCCTTAAGGGTTGAGAATCAAAATCATCTGTTGAAGTTTTTTCAAAACACATGGCTATGTTCTATCACTTCAAATGGTTATTTATTAAATCTAAGACACAATTTAGATTTATATGTAAATATAATTAGGTAAAAATAATACCTAATATTTATTAAATATATTTCATGTGTCAGGTGCTGTTCTATTATATATATTATATATATATTATATATAATTATTTAATCTCCACATCAACCCTGTGAAGTAGATATTATTATTACCTCCTTTGCAGACGAGAGGATTGAGGTATAGCTGAGAATTGGTAGAGCTAGAGTTCACATCCATATACTCTGGCAGCAGAGTCTGTTCTGTTCACTTTACTATGTTGTCTTTTTGATAGATAGTCTGTTAAAAAAAAAAACACTGCATTATTCTGGTATGCTGTGTTTTTCTATCTTCTCTGCCTAATTATAAATTCCCAGAACACAGACATTGTTCCTTACTGTTTTTAAAAAATTTTTATTGTTATTCAATTACAGTTGTCTGCCTTTTCCTTACTTATTTTTTTATCCCTAGAACTCAACAGAATATTCTATTTGTGGTAGAAACCATTAAATGTTTCTTAAATGGATGGAAAAAAATGAGTATGATTGACCCCAATAAGAATTGGGGAATGTAAAATAATTACTCATGAGCATACAAGATCATCCTTTCATCTTACCTTCTGCTCACTCCCCACAAGGCCCAGCAGTTATGTCCTATCCCATGACTGGTTCTGCAGACCCCTTAGGATTCCAAAGACCCTTGTGGGAGGGTTTCAAGGTCAAACTATTTTCAGGACAGTACTAAGACATTTGCTTTCCTCAGTGCGCTGTCTTTTGTACTGACCGTGCAAAGTAGAGATGAGTAAAAGTGCTGGCTCCTTAGCGTGAATTACAGTAGAGGCACCAACTGTACTCATAGTCATTGTGTTCTTTGCTGCCATGTATTTGCAGTTAAAAAACATGAACAAAA
Source organism: Desmodus rotundus (assembly GCF_022682495.2). Taxonomy (NCBI): domain Eukaryota; kingdom Metazoa; phylum Chordata; class Mammalia; order Chiroptera; family Phyllostomidae; genus Desmodus; species Desmodus rotundus. Next base: position 181,957,107 of record NC_071388.1, on the reverse strand, counting down.
AATATGCAGTTTCACTTAGGAATTCTTTTTTTATTTCTAAATTAAAAAATTTAATTACAGTTGACATACAATATAATACTGGTTTCAAATGTACAACATAGTGATTAGATATTTACATAACTTACAAAATGATCACCCTAAATATTCACTTCAGAATATTCTTGATGAAGCAGTAAAAATTAATTTTATTTAACCTCAACCATCGAGTATACATTTTTTATTGATATGTAATTGACATATCACATTATATTAGTTTCAGATTATAGCATGATGATTTGAGATAGGTGTACATTGCAGATTATCACCACAGTAAGGCTAGTTAACATTCACCACCACACTTAGAAGTACACAGCTTTCTAATATTCCGCATGATGAAATGGGCAGTCCACTTGGAGCAGCGCTGCTGCGTACCAAAGTGTGGGGTTTGCTCAAGGAAAGCACAAGATGGTGATTGAGTTGAGAGCTACTTTTTTTTTTTTTAACTTGAAAGACCAGTTAAACGTTATTCAGATTTGGGTTTTTGACAAATATTTGCTCAAAATTGAGTACTGAGCCCGTCACTTCAAGGAGAAAACTGACAATATTTGTTGCCAATGATAACATCTGGACTTTTAAACAAAAATTAAGATGTGGAACATATGTACATATCACTGTGAGCCTGGCAATTTCCCAGTACTTAAAGTGATGAGATTGGCAATATTAACTAACATGTGACTTTGTGTCAACATTTGGAAGATCTGCATAACTCAGTGAACCAATATCCAAATGTCCAATCTACATGTTACAAAATCATGCATGGGTAAGAGTTCTATTCAAAATGTAAGATGTACCAATGGGTTTTTATGTAACAGAGTGCAAAAAGTTCAGTCAATGCAGTTTCAGATTCTGCATTTCAGCTACTCTTTAAGATATTATGGAACAAGTTTTGGTGCAGTTTCAAAGGAGTCTATCCACAGTTATTTGAAATGGCTATTAAAATACTCCTCACTTTCCCAACCATATATTTTTATAAAGCCAGATTATTTTCACATATTCAACCATAAAAGATTAAATATAGTGGCTGAATTGGAAATCCTGCTGTCATCTTTTAAGCCAGACAATAAAGAGATTTGGGGAAAAATGTAGAAAAATGCCACTTTTCTCACTAAACATTTTTTTTGAAAATAGAGTTATTTTTTATTTAAAATGTTACTGTATTTAAAGATATTTTTATTTCTCAACTACATCTTCAAATATGGTACATGTCAATAGATATAACCCACATAAGCAAAACAGAGGAATACTGAGACCAAAACATTGGAGAATTTCTGGTCTGTGCTGAGTTCTCTGATTCTCTCCTCACTGATACAGGCTAATTTGTTTCTTTTGCCCTTGAGTGATTTCTCTATTCCTATGTACCTATATGTTACAGAATTTTCTGGGGCCAATGGGCTTTTTGTTCAGCTGTATTTAGTATACCATGTCTATCCATAGGCTGGATTTCCTCTCTAAATTTAATAATAAACCACACTGAGGCTACAGAATCTGGACAATTGTTTTATATTATTTTCCCCCCTTTTAATATATTGGCCTCCAGACATCTCCAGAATACCAGAAACTGCAGGATTCCAGTTCTTGTTATGAGTCTCTCGCTCTCCATCTCGGCAGGAAAAGGAAGGAAGCAGAATACACACTGGGCTTCTGGAAGACCTTTCCTGGAAAAATGACGGTAAACCATGCCAATTGTCACTACCTCAGCAAACAGGCAACTGTCACCGTTTTCTTCATTCCTCACTTGTTCATGATGATAATGCTTTCATGAGCCCCTTTCTAAGGGTGGCCTAAGGACCACAGCGATGGATGTTCAAAACATCAACACCTTTCCTCACTCCCAGGAATTCTCTCTGAATGTGTATCTCACCTTCCTTTGTTTCTGTCTTCTTTTTAATCTCCTTTGGGTGCTACTTTTATGAAATGTTTGGATTATATTTAATCTTAGGTTTAACACCAAGCTAATCTATGACCGAGTTTTCTCTAAATGTGATTTGTGTATTTTTCATTTTCTCTTTACATATTAAGATAATTTTGATTATTTTATTTTATATTTGTTTTTAATTCCAGGATTCCTTAAGGAAGCCAGAGCGTCGACTGCTGTGTGAGAGCAGTAACCGAGCCTTATCTCTGCAGCACGCCGGGAGGTTTTCTGTGAATTGGTTCATTCTCTTTAATGATGCCCTAGTCCATGCCCAGGTGGGCCGGATTCCTAACCTTAAGAAAGGCGCTGGAAAGTAGGGTGCTGTACTTACTTAATCAGTTATACCATCAATTTGTGTTAATATCTATTGTGATTTCGCTGCAGCTGTTGAATAAATGAGAATGTTTAGTTTGCATTTCTGATATGGGACAGATTTCAGGGAGCTTTTTTAAGTTTACATCTTGGAAATGAGTATCAGCCATGTGACAGGGTCCATGCGACAGACAGAGGGAGCCCCATTAGGGTTAGCTATGTAATGGGAACTATTTGGCTGAAATGGTGACACCCTTGTGGACTTAATCATTTGGAACAGGTTATGTACCAGAGACCCCAGGGCCCACGTGGGCTTTCTCAGATGTGTCTCCATGTTCTTTGTTTCAGTTCTCCACACACCATGTTTTCCCTTTGGCCACGCTATGGGCAGAGCCACTTTCCGAAGAAGCTGGTGGTGTGTAAGTGTATCCTCCTCCCCCACCTCCACCCTAATTCTTTCCCTCTGTTACCCAGGTTGTTTCCTTAGACATGAAGAAAAGCTCAGGAGGCCTCCCATTCTGCAAAATGAGGCTTACCCTTCCAGCATGTAGACAGTAAAGTGGCCTGTTGTGACAGTCACGACAGATCAGAGGTGGTGGAAGGGCGTCTCCATTGCTTACATCCCCATTATGCAACACAGAGCAAAGTAACTCTGCGTCCTTTTTTCCACTCTGGGACCCAAACCCAGGGCACAGCTGCATTGCGTTTAATTGACCTCTGCTCTTCTCTGAATAAACAAGTTGATTTTCATGTTTGAGAATTGATATTGTAATGACAGGTTGTCATACCTACTGGTATTTATCCATATGAATGTTTTAGGAATGGCTTAAAGATAACTACACCAGAGGAGCAGTTCACTCTCATTTCATCAACACCCCAGGAAAAGGTTAGTTAATTGTAGTATTTTCTTTCAATCTTTGACTTAGATGTTCCTGTCTCTAATGGTTGTAAAGAAGAGACAAAAATTATACTTGCTTGACTAATGATCCATAATTATGTCAGATAAATCTCCATTAACCTAAGACTGTAGGCTTTTGGGTTTTTTTTTTTTAAATGTGACTTTGTTTTAAAACATAGATCAGTGAATTCCGAGAGCCAACCAGCATTACCTAATTAATAAGGAAAGCATCAGAAGACATAAAAATTATTCACACCGAGGAAAACTATCAGGATTTAAGGCAGTGCTTGATGAGTTATTGCCTTAAGCCTATTTGTACATTTTGATCCTAGACCAAGTGGCTGCGGGCTATAAGCCAAGCTGTGGATCAGGCTTTGAGGGGGACATCTGATCTTCCACCTTATGGAAGCGGCAGCAGCATTCAGAGGCAGGAACCACCTATTTCTCGCAGTGCTAAATATACTTTCTACAAGGATCCTCGCCTAAAGGACGCAAGCTATGATGGACGTTGGTTTTCAGGGAAGCCTCATGGCAGGTGAAAATATTAAAGATTTATGCCTCGAGTGAGGATGATAGTCCAATTACTGAGAAAGAAATGATTATCTGAGACATTAATTGACATGTATTATTCTTTGCTTACACATTTCAGAGGGGTTTTGAAGTGGCCAGATGGAAAGATGTATTCTGGCATGTTCAGGAATGGCTTGGAAGATGGGTAAGAAAATTGTGTAAAACATGAGGGTAAATTCAACTTCAGTCACAAATTAATGGTATTTTGTGTTCAGCGTTTTCAAGACAAGTAGTAGATTTTTATTTTTGTTTTGTAGAAAGACATACCTTGTATTAGGGCCTATAAGGCAGATGTGTGAACAAGAAGAAAGCTAGGAATCTAGGATGCAGCCTTGATTTACCTAGAGCAAATCATTCACCTTGAAAGCCATGTGGTGTCGAATTACACAGCCTTGCATCTATTGAAACGGGACTGTGTTTTCTATCTACATCTCAGTTGTAAAGACTGAGAACCTTGGGCGACATTGATGGTAAGACTGTTGAGATAGTATTGCCCTCTTTACACAAAGGACATACAGAAATGTTCCTTTCAGAAGTTTTAAATCATTTAATTTCTGTGATATGCTAAAGGGACATTCTCCTACATGACACATTATCCTATGGTACTCAGTGGCATTATTTTTCTATAAGCTTGTCATATTTTCTAACCTTTACATGTATTTACATAATAAATTTATGGCAATAAAGTATTTTGGATTATGTTAGAGAAGTAACTTATTTTACCATAAGGATTACCATATATTTAGATCAAGTAGGTGATTTTTTTATGTATGATAATGTTTTTGTAATGTCTTATTTTTCTATTTTATTTTTAAAAAATATATGTTATTGATTATGCTATTACAGTTGTCCCATTTTTTTCTCCCCTTTGTTCCCCTCTGCCCTGCAGCTCCCCTCCCACCAGCATTCCCTACCCCCTTAGTTCATGTCCATGGGTTGTATATATAAGTTCTTGGGCTGTTCCATTTCCTATACTATTCTTAACCTCCCCCTGTCTGTTTTATACTCACCATTTATGCTTGTTATTCCCTATACCTTTTCCCCCACTTCCCCCCCACCACTGGTAACCCCCCATGTGGCCTACATTTTTGTGATTCTGTTTCTATTCTAGTTGTTTGCTTAGTTTGTTTTTGTTTTTATTTTTTAGGTTCAGTTGTTGACAGTTGTGAGTTTGTTGTCATTTTACTGTTCATAGTTTTGATCTTCTTCTTCTTAGAGAAGTCCCTTTAACATTTCATATAATAAGGGCTTTGGTGATGATGAACTCCTTTAACTTGACCTTATCTGAGAAGCACTTGATCTACCCTCCCATTCTAAATGATAGCTTTGCTGGATAGAGTAATTTTGGATGTAGGTCCTTGCCTTTCATGACTTCAAATACTTCTTTCCAGCCACTTCTTGCCTGCAAGCTTTCTTTTGAGAAATCAGCTGATAGTCTTATGGGAACTCCTTTGTAGGTAACTGGTAACTGTCTCCTTTTCTCTTGCTGCTTTTAAGGTTCTCTCCTTATCTTTAATCTTGGGTAACTTAATTATGATGTACCTTGGTGTGTGCTTCCTTCGGTCCAACTTCTTTGGGACTCTCTGAGCTTTCTGCACTTCCTGGAAGTCTTATTTCCTTTGCCAGATTTGGGAAATTCACCTTCATTATTTTTTCAAATAAGTTTTCAACTTCTTGTTGTTCTTCTTCTCCCTCTGGCACCCCTATGATTTGGATGTTGGAATGCTTAAAGTTGTCCTGGAGGTTCCTAAGCCTCTCCTCGTTTTTTCCAGTTCTTGTTTCTTTGTTCTGTTCTGGTTGAATGTTTTCTTCCTTCTGCTCCAAATTGTTGATTTGAGTCCCAGTTTCCTTCCCTTCATTGTTGGTTCCCTGTACATTTTCCGTTATTTCACTATGCAGAGCCTTTACTTTTTCCTCTATTTTGCAAGCATACTCAACCATTACTGTGAGCAGCCTGATTACCAGTGGTTTGAACCCTGCAACTGATAGGTTGGCTATCTCTTTCTTGCTTAGTTCTATTTTTGGAGCTTTGATGGGTTTTTTCATTTGGGCCATACTTCTTTGTCTTGGTGTACCTGTTAAGTAAGTAGTAAGGGGTGGAGCCTTAGGTATTCACCACTGTGGGGCAACCCATGTTGCTGCATTGTGGTGCTATATGTGGGAGAGGGGTCAGAGAGGGAAAGATGCCACTTGCTTGGCTGACAGCTCCCTTTCAGACACGTTCCCCGCTACCCACAAGTAAATTGGGCCCTTCTGGTGCTTATTCCCAGGTAGGTAGGCTTGTGTACATTCCAGGACCTTGTGGGTCTCTCCAATGAACTCTTTTGGGAGGCTGGGAGTTTCTCCCACTACTGCAATCCCCACAGATTTTTACAGCCAGAGGTTTTGAGGCTTTATTTTCCTGCTCAGGAACTTTGGGTTGCATGGTCTGTCTCGCTCCTCTGTGATATCTTTTAATTTCCTTTTAGTAGAATTTTATAATGAGAAGAGAGACTTTAGATAACCTGATTTACCCCCTTACTATAGAGTTGAAGGAACTGGGTACCAGGACCTCGTTACCCGAGGTGATGTGACCAGTAAGTGGCAGAGGTAGGTCTAGGACCAGGTTTTCTGTTTTTCGTTGGACTTGGGATAAAACATTTAATCTCTCTGTGTAGTGGGGTTGATATCCTATTCCTCTAAGACTTGCCAAGTAGCTTAGGTAGTAGATATAGCTTTAAACAAGACTCCATATACCCCTTTCCTCCTGTGGGTAAATCTTTTCTCTTTTCTCCATGTTACAGTGTTTACAAGTGTATACATATGAAAGGTGAATAGGTCATAAATGCATCTTCTGCTGTTTTTTATTCTCCTTGACAGGTATGGAGAATACCGAATCCCAAACAAAGCACTAAACAAAGAAGACCATTATGTGGGCCATTGGAAAGAAGGAAAAATGTGTGGTCAGGGAGTCTATAGGTAATAACATTGGAAAGGTTGTTGGACTGGTGTTGCTTTTTCTGAGAATCATGTAAACTTAAATGTTTGTGTAGCCAAAATTTTCAAGGAGTAGATGTTACTTATTCTTCTTATGACTGAAACTACATGGAGTCTTATTTTAAAGTTCCTCTCATCTATCACAAGGTAAAAATACTAGGCTATTTAGTACTTAACAAACTGTACAAAACTTATAAACCCTAACTTTCTCATAAAATCTCCTAAATATCTTGCCTATAAATTTGTCTTATATTTATTATACCACTCTTATATGGACAGACGTATCATTTGTTCAGAGATCACTCATTTCATTTTCCTGTAAGGAAGTAAATGCACATTTTCCGCCCATGTTACCACAGAATACCACCTGTGACATCTTAAATTTCTTAACCTCAATCATTCAAAAATAAGATTTGGATTGATGAAAAATAATCATATATACAAATAATTATAATTACCATTAAGACATGAGTATAATTTTGAATTCCCCAGCTTTGCAAAGATAAGCATCAGAATTCAATGTGCTTGTGATGTTCATCCATTCTTTTTAACCACAGTTATGCCTCTGGCGAAGTATTTGAGGGATGTTTTCAAGATAACATGCGTCATGGTCATGGTCTTCTACGAAGTGGGAAATTGACTTCCTCTTCTCCCAGTATGTTCATTGGCCAATGGGTAATGGATAAGAAAGCAGGATATGGTGTCTTTGATGATATAACAAGGTATAGTGTCTACTTCTAATCTCAAAGTTCAGTGGGACAAGCTTTTTAGAATTATATTTTTTACAGTTATCACAAAAATACATGGAGTATGTGCAGATCTATGCCAGATTGACTATAATATTTAATTACTGAGAGAACATTGCTCTGAGTAAGGTGCTTTTTCTTATCACATTGTTGTACATTTGAGGAGATGGAGTTAACCCCTTGAACTAGAAAAATTGAACATGTACCAACCTAGGGTGATGGTTGGTATCTTCCACGTGATAATTGTTTTTTCCTCACTGCATCTTTATCATCATTGATTTTTTTTATTTCACCACTTTTCTCTCTCTGTGAAGGGGGGAGAAGTATATGGGAATGTGGCAAGATGATGTGTGTCAAGGGAACGGTGTGGTAGTTACCCAGTTTGGATTATACTATGAAGGCAACTTTCACCTTAATAAAATGATGGTGAGTGTGATATTTACATAGTTATTATTGATACTTTAAAAACTTCCGTGTTAATTAACTTTTAAATTTATCTGTTAATGTTCTGCCTCATTAGCACTATTTTTCTTGTCTTTTAAAATTATGTAAGGTTTGGGGGATATGTACTCTTAAGTTACTCTGCATTTTATGTATTGTGATTTTTGTTTTGTTTCTTCACATAGGGAAATGGGGTTTTACTTTCTGAAGATGATACCATCTACGAGGGAGAATTTTCAGATGACTGGACTCTTTGTGGAAAGGTTGGAAACTATCTTCTTTCTCTCCCTAATACAATCTTTTACTAATTATTTCTTTACTTTTTAAAAAGGCTAACTGCAGTGACTTTTTTTGTAAATATACAGAGTTGTACAGCCATCACTGCAGTTCAGTTTTGGAACATTTTCATCACCCAACAAGATTTCTATCACCGTCTCCTGCCCATTTGAGGTCACTCCTCATTTGTACCCCCCAGTCCTAGAGAACCTCTGATGGACTTGATCACTCTATATGTTTTCCTGTTTAGGTCCTTTTATGTAAATGGAATCATGTGTGGTGGTCTCTCCTGTGTGGCTCCTCCACTTAGCACAGTGTTTTTGAGGTCTTCCCATATTATGGCATGTGCAGTACTTCATTCCTGTGTTTTGCTGACTAGTATTTCAAAACCACACTTCATTGATCTCTCTCTTTACCAGTTAATGGACATTCTATTGTTTCTGATTTTAAACTGTTATGAATAATAGTCTGTAAACATTTGAATACAATTTTTTGTGTGAACTTTTTTTATTCCTCTTGGGTAGATGCCTAAAAGTGCAATTTCTGAGTTGTATGGGAAATTGATGTCTAACATATTAAGAAACTGCCAAATTGTTTTTTCAAAGTGGCTGCACTATTTTACATTCCCATCATCAGTGTATGAGGGTTCTAATTTCTCCACATCTTTGCCAGTATTTTTTTATTTTCTGTTTTTTTTCTTTTTTGCCATCCTAGTAGATATAGAGTGTTATCTTGTGGTTTTAATATACATTTCCCTTATGACTGATGATGTCATATATCATTAGAACACATTTCATGTGCTTGTTAATGATTCCTGTATCTTCCTTTGTGAAGTGTCTATTTCAACATATTTTTAAAAATTGTTTTTCAGTTTATTTAAGCAAGAGAAACTACAGTTTACCCACTCAAATATTCCAATATTTTGACATTTTAAGAATTAGTTTATAGTATTATTAAAATCGAAGGATGCTTTATATATTCTGGATAGAAGTCCTTTATTAGATAAGAGATTCGCTTGCAGTCTGTGGCTTATCGTTTTTAATGTTACTAGAGCCTTTTGAAGCATAAACCTTTTACTTTAATCAAGTCTAATTTCTCAAATAATTTTTATGAATCATGCATTTGATGTCATATTTAAGTAATCTGCCTAACTCAAAAGTATTAAGATTTTCTTCTGAAAATCTTAGAGCTTTGTCTCTCATATGTAGGTCTGTGATTCATAGTGGCTAACTTTTGTGTATTGTGTGAGTTAAAAATCTAAATTGATTTTTTTTTTTTGTATTTGGGTATCCAATTACCCCAATAACTGTTCTCATTGAATTTTCTTGACAACTTTGTTGAAATTAATTTATCATAAATGTGTTTATTTCTGGACTCTGAATTATATTCCGTTGATCTTCATGTCTCTTCTGCCAATACCGTAATATCTTGACTACTATAGCTTTCTAGTGAGTTGTAAAATCAGGAAGTATAAGTCTTCCAACTTTGTTATTTTTTAAAGTTGTTTTGGTTATTCTGAATCCTTGGCCTTTTCATATAAATTTAGAACTGGCATGTCAAAATCTTCAATAAAGCCTGCTGAGATTTTGATAGGGATTACATCTATAGGTTAATTTGAGAATTGCCATCTAAATGATATTGAATCTTCCAATCTGTGAACATGAAATCTCTTTCCTTTTATTCAGATCTTCTTTAATTTTATCAGCAATGTTTAATAGTTTTCACTGTGCATCTCTTGCATATCTTTGGTTAAATTTATTTCTAAGTCTTTTTTATGCTGTTATAAAAACTGTTTTCTTAATTTTATTTTTGGATTTTTTATTGCTATTTATATAAAAATTAAGTTGATATTTATATTTTGTTTTTGTATCCTGAAATCTTGCTAAACTCATTTATTAGTTCTAGTAGGGTATGTGTGCATATGTGTATATTTCTTAGGATTTCTTGCATATAGGATCACATTGTCTAAAATAAAGTTAGTTTTACTTCTTCCTTTACAGACTGGAAGCCTTTTATTTCTTTTTCTTGTCTGATTGCACTTGCTAGATTCTCCAGTAGAATGTAGAATAGAAATGGTAAGAGTAGACATCCTTCTCTTGTTCCCTATTTTATGGGAAAAGCATTAAATCTTTCACAATTAAATATGATATTAGCTGAAGGTTTTTCATAGATTAATTAGATTGAGATAATTCCCTTTCATTCCTAGTTTATTTGAAGTTTTTATCATAAATGGGTTTTGGATTTTTCAAAGGACTTTTTCTGTGTCTATTGGGATGATCATGTGGTTTTTGTTCTTTATAAATACAGTGTGTTATGTTTGTTGCTTTTCTGATACTAAACTGACCTTGCTTTCCTAGAGTAAATCATAGTTGGTCATGGTACACAATCCTTTTTATATGTTGCTAATATTTTGTTGAAGATTTGTGCATCTGTATTTATAAGAGATCATGGTTTATCATTTTCTCATGTTGTCTTTGTCTTTGGTATCAGGGTAATGCTTCATAGAATGAGTTGGGAAGGATTCCCTCCTTCTCTATTTTCTGAAAGTTTGTGAAACTGATATTATTATTTCTTCTTTGAATGTCTTGGAGAATTAACCAATGAAATCTGGACCTGAGCATTACTTTATGAGAATATTTTAAATTTCTAATTTAATTTCCTTCTATTTGATCTATTTAGATTTTCTATTTCTACTTGAGTCAATTTTGATAATTTGGTTCTTCCTAGGAATTTTCCTATTTTATCTAAGTTATCTAATTTGTTGGCATAAAGTTGTTCTCCTTATATTCCCTTACAGCATTTCAATTTCTGTAAGGCTGGCGTAATGTACCCTGTGTTGTTTTTTTGATTTTCTAATTTTGTCTCCCTTTTTTTTTCTTGATCAATCTACTTAATTGTCAATTTTGTGTATCTTTTCAATGAAGCAATTTTTGGTTTAATTGATTTTTTTCCCTATTTCTTTGTTTTGTTTTCTCATTTCTGCTGATGTGTATTATCTCCTTTTTTCTTACTTTGGATTTTCTTGCTCTTAGTTTGCTCCTGTTTTTTAAAATTTTGTAAGATGAAATTTTAGATTACTATTTGAGATCTTTCTTATTTTTTAATATAGGTACTGCTTTAGCAGCATCCCATACATTCGGTTAAGTTGTTTATTCATTTCATTCAGCTCAAAATATTTTACTAATTTTTTCTGTGATTTTTTTCCCTTTTACCAAGGATTTAGTTTTACATACTCTTTTTGCATATTCATATACAAACTTTTAAAAAACATTTGGGATTGGTAAAAGGTAAGTTAAAAAAGGGAAATGTTAACCATTTGGTGCTCTTCTTTTCCTCTTGAATTTTTACATTGAAAATACTTTCTCTAATTTCACATTTTCTCCAACTCCGCCCTAGGGAACTCTGACTATGCCAAACGGAGATTACATTGAAGGCTGTTTTAGTGGAGAATGGGGATCTGGGATAAAAATCACTGGAACCTACTTTAAGCCTAGTCTGTATGAGAGCGATAAAGACAGACCCAAAGTTTTGTGAGTAACTAATGTTAATTGTGGGTTAATTATTGAATGTTTTTAGTTGTTTTGCTTTTATCAAAGCTGGTTAATATTTTAAATGGAGAACAAGGTTTTAAAGTCTTCCTTTTTAACAAAGTGTAACTTCCTTGATTTGTCAACTGACACTACTATACATAGCTAAATCTAGAGTCTTGGTTTAGATTAAAGCCTTACAGCATAGTTGTTTAAAATGAAAGTGTGGGAATAATATGTATGTGGGAATAATCCTACTGGTAATGGTGCAGGTATCCAAGCTGATCGAAAGAGAGCATTCTTAAATGGAACCCTAGACAACTCGATTTTGAAAAGTAAAGATCAAGCCCGTATATATGTACACCAAGTAGAATAGTAATAGTCTGCACACATGGAAAAGAAAGGCAAAATATAAATCTCTAAGTTGTATTATGTCTTCCGACAAGTTTTTGGCATATGTATATTTTTCTTTATTGATTGCAGCTTTTACTTTGTTTTTGTATTTTGGTAGCATCTCAGGTTCTTTTTTCTGATGGAAGTTTAATACATTTTCTATACCATGTTTATTTTTAGAGTATTTTTAGAATCCAGTATGCAGTGCATCTCACAATTCCCATTATGAGTTGTGCAGAGCACAGAAAGTTCTTGTTTTAACGGCAGTCAATTTTACAGCATCAGTGCTGTGGGTATGTAGAAAGCAAAGGAGTCAACTCTGATGTGCTTTGTACTTAATAAGTCATAGACTTTAGTATCTGATGAACATTAAGTGGTTAAAAACTATCTCTTTGAAAATTGTATTCAGTGTTTTTAAAACAGACCACCATTAAATCTAGGAAGTTTTGTCACAGAAGCACTCCCAGTTATGTGTTAGTTTCTATTCAGGATTTTTGCACACACACCAACAAAAGGTGTAATTAAAGCTTGATGTGACTTTTTTAGCAGGAAGCTGGGAAATCTGGCGGTGCCTCCTGACGAGAAGTGGAAAGCAGTGTTTGAAGAATGTTGGCGTCAGCTGGGTTGTGAAAATCCAGGCCAAGGGGAGGTGTGGAAAGCATGGGAAAATATTGCTGTGGCCCTGACTGCTAGTCGGCGCCAACACAGAGACAGGTGAGTGCCTGCCCAGCACAGGGCAGAGTGTGGTAGAAGAGGAAACTTAAAATCAGTAAGAATTCAAGGCTTGCCACGTTTAACATAATATAATTTAATTTAAAAGTCAATAATGTACTTGTGTTTCTGGGTAAGAGAGTTAAAATGCACCTGCTTTTATCTTCTACTGAACTCAACTATAAAACCCACACAGAATATATGGATAGCTATTAGAAAACTCTCAAAAGTAAATATCAGCCAGTGTATTGGGGAAGAACACCTGAATTCGGAGTACCACTGAACCAGCCATGAGTTTACTGGATATTTGAACTTCAGTATTCCTTAGTCTGAGCTCAGTGTAGCCTGAAACCTTGAAGTAAGCATTGTGCAGTAGATTGAGAGAGATCTAGAAAAATCCCTCTGCTTCTGGCTCAGGTTGTGAAAAAGAGATGCTGAAAGCTCAGATAGAGTGGAGGATATACACGGGTTTTCTTTCTCTCCTTTTCCTCCATTTTCTCATGCTCCAGCCCCCAGGTACTTCTGCGGCAGGGGCAGTGATGGCAGCTGCTTGAGAAACCATGGCAGGAAGCTTGCAAGAGCTAAAATTCACAAGGGGATTCTTTCCCCTTTGGTGGATCCTCAGGTCCAAGAGTCTTAGCCAAATCCCATTGCTTTTTTTGGTTTCTCTTTCTGTCCTTCTACCACTTGGCTCTTGATGTGGCACATTGGTAGCAGTGGGTGGTTTCTGGCCAGAAGAAATAAAAGGGGAACCAGGTCCTTACATAAAGGGAAACAGCAGTTCAAATGCCTGCACATTTATCAGTATCCTTCGGGGGCCCAAAAAAGTGGCACAACAGTTTTCCTGTGCTAAAAGAAAAATTACAGATGTGCTTTTTTATTTCTTTTCTTTTTCTACTTTTTCTTATTTTCTCCCTTCTCCTTTTCTCCTGCTTTGCTTTTCACCATCTGCCTTTTTTCACATCCTTATTCTTTCACTTGGCCAGTAACACCCACAAGATTGTTGAGCATTTGTACCAGAGGAACCTACAGTGCAGAAAGAAGTTTGGGTCTTTTTTTTTTCCCCCTGTACTTGGGATAAATGGGAATTGATTATAGTGTTTCATTCATGAAGTTTATGATATTTCCCTCTACTCTCTCTATCAGTAGAAGAAATAGAAACTCCCAGAATTGATAAAAATTGTGGACTTGCCCTTTTGTGTGATGCAGATGGCCAGCCTTCACTGATAGAGCCCGTGGTAAACATTGATATTTTAGATCTCCAGTTGACCTTGGTTAACTGTTGTTGAATGTTTCCAAGGAGAATGAATGAATTTTTATATAAAACCATATCTCATTTGTTTCTCTAAAATACTATAATAATGATGATTATACACTGTTTCTAATTTCTCATTGGTTATAATCTAATGATAGGGTGCCATGACCAAAACTACTGCTGATTATTACTAGTTCATGTTTTATCCAACTCTTCATCCAAAGCTTCCCTTTATCTCACTACCTGTTGTATCCTCGTTATGTCCTTACTTCTTGAGCTTATTTTTATTTCTTCCTTTGCCCTTTGATTTGATTTCTTTTTTCCTTAGCTCTCTCTCCCTGATACTTTGTTTTTCTCTTGTCACTAACAAAATTATCACAGATTTTCTCTCCAAGTCGACATTATAGTATCTTCCCACACCATGGTTTATATTAGAGCAAAATCTTTATCAATTTATTGTTGTTATGAAGTATCATTAAATGCTATTTCGAATGACTGTTACATAACTTAATATCAGGCTCATTTGGGCCAGACACTCTTTTGGGTGCTCCGTTTTATCCTTAGTTAGTGACTGTATTTTATGTGCACATTACAATTATCTTGCTTTCTTGACATAAAATTCATAATAGGTTTTCTTTTCCCTTTTACTAGTCCAGAGATATTAAGTCGTTCACAGACTCAGACACTAGAGAGTTTGGAATTCATCCCTCAGCATGTTGGTGCCTTCTCAGTAGAGAAATATGACAACATCAGGAAATATTTAATAAAGGTAAAACTAGAGTCACAGTTACACCGGTCTTGTCAATTAATGATGCAGCTACCACAATATATCATTTGAATCTATTCACAACTTATTTTTACCTTAATCTTGTTTTTGCTTTCTGTGTATTTCTTTTGTTAATTCTCTGACTAATAAAAGCACATTTCTGCATGAATATTACTGTATAATGACAATAGAACTTTTTAAGTTTTGTAAAATGTTCAAGGGGGTTCTTAAGAACTAGGGTCAGAGTTTAAAATGGCTTTTTGTTAGTCACACCAGCAAAGTAGAGATTATTATAAATAAAGCAGGCTGCCTTCATCCCCTGGTTATGCTGTCTTTGCTTCCTCCTCAAATGCTGTATAATCAGCTACAGTTTAACTATGACATGTATCGAAACGAGGTACAGAAAGGAGAATGAGAGAAATCAAGGGAACTGAAGAATTACTGTTTCAGAGCATAGTCAACAGTCATTATTTAGTTTTCTCCCAGGTAACACTATATATATTTTTGTGAAGTTTAAAGTATATTGGAACCTTTCTTTTAATGATATTCTATATCAGTATATCTGAAGCTATTTTCCTGAGATGTTAAAAGGATTTTTTGATTAAGATTAGGAACTCCTACTTTATATAATTTGGGTAGACTTCACTTTCAGAAAAGTTAAGAGTATTTGAATTTTCCTGGTCCATAAGTTGACTCCTGAAATTTTGAAAGTTGTTTATTATTTATGGATTGTTTCTCTGTTGGTGCACATTGACCGACTTCATTGATTCTCTCCCTGCTCAGGCCTGCGACACTCCTCTGCACCCCCTGGGCAGGCTTGTGGAGACACTGGTTGCAGTGTACAGAATGACATACGTGGGTGTGGGCGCCAACCGCCGGTTATTGCAGGAGGCTGTGAAGGAGATTAAGTCCTACCTTAAGCGAATTTTCCAGCTGGTGAGGTAAGAGATCTTTTCATTGAAGCCTGTGAGTTGTGGGATATTAGTTTATACTAATGGTTTGGGTATCTTCACTCTGAATCTAGAGATTATAAGTTCATGAAGAATCTTTAATGTTTCCCTTTATCACAGAAATTATTCATTAAGAAAATGCTGTTATGCCAGAGATCCTTAGATTGAATAATGACATGTTTTTACTTTATGTTTATGCTATGAGAATAAAAAAAGAACCTTAGCCATTGTTACTTGTTTCCTTTATGTCTTTCTTATTCATTAAGTGTAATAGGAGGCTAAAATAAATGTTATTTAATTCTAATTTTGGTATGAAACACAGTAGTCTTATATGGATTTCATCTCTAGGCAAAATAATGTCTCTAAAACCTAACCACAGAGAAGATAAAGTCTAATACAAAGTTTTGCCCCTGAGTATTTACTGTCACTTGACAGCAACAACATATTTGTTCATTTAGTCAACAAATATTTATTGAGTGCATCTATGTGTTAGCCACCATTCTAGCTCTTGGAGGAATTTATCAGTGAACAAAACAACAACAACAAAATGTTTAAAATCTGTACCATCGTAGAGCTTGCACTGTAGCGGAACAAAACAAACAAAACGTAGTATGTCAGATGACAATAAATATGATGGAATGAGTGAGAATGGGCCTGAAGGTAAGTTGCTATTTTAAACAGAAGGTCAGGGGGGCCCGACTAATGAGGTAATATTTGAACAGAGATTCTGAAGGAGGTAAGAAAGTGAGCAAGTGAGCACTTCTGAAAAGAGTTTTAAGGCAGCAAGCAAATCTGGAACCAGTGAAATTCAAAATCCTTTACTGGGTATAAAGAAAATATTATGTTAAGATAACTAGGCAAAAGTTTGAATTTGTCCCAGAAAACTTTGTTATTAGCCTCAAATTAACAAATGCATATGGAAATGTTTCATGTTTCAGGGGGTATTGTGATCTACTGAACAGACCACTGGGTTGGGAGTGTTTCAGCTCTGACATTAGCAAGATGGGTGTAATGAAGATAAGTTTCCTGAGCTTAGCTTTCCCAACTATAAAATTAGTGACAGAGGCGGGGGCAGGGAGGAAATTTACAACAGTAGAGAAGATTGCAGACTGCCTTTAAAGAGAAAGGGTCATGGTTAAAGTCTGTAAAAATAAAGAGGACAATGAACTTGTTCATGGTAGAGCCCACCAGTTGCATATAAGAGATTGGAGATAAAATGTAGGGCAAATTCAAAGCCTAGAAAAAAAATCCTCAACAATTTTGGAATGGTGGCAGCCTGATCACCTCGAAAGTTTTTTCTGCAACTTGACTTTTTATATAAACACTTAGAATTATATGGATTTTAGGTAAAAATATAATTTTATTAACCAATGCCACCCCAATAAATTTAATTTAAAAAAAAGTTTTAGTCCTGACTTCTGTGGCTGAATGGATGGAGTGCCAGCCTGTGAACTAAAAGGTGGCCGGTTCAATTCCCAGTCAGGGCACATGCCTGGGTTGCAAGCCAGGTACCTGTTTTGGGGGCATGCGAGAGGCAGCTTCAGTGTGTCTCTCAGCCGTTGATGTTTCTCTCCCTTTATTCTCCTCTCTCTAAAAATAAATAAAATCTAAAAAGAAAGATTTAAGAAAAAGTTGAAAAAATTTTACAATAATTGAGTTTTTTCTTAATATTTGACATTTAAGTAATTTCTACTGATACTTATTTATACTCCGAGAAAATGGTCTCTGTTAAAAGAGTTTATACAGATCGACATCAGATGAGATTTGCCAGTAAGAGAAATACATGTAATGTAGATCAGAATTCTTCATTCTTAAATAACTAGACAGAAAAAAACCATAGTACATGGAAATTTTTAGTGGTATTATTAGCTATACTCTTAATTCCATTTTGTAAGGAGCATCAGTTAAGAATCTCAGACAACTAAAATATTTAGCTAATAAGTTTGATATCATAAGTCCTTAAATAAATTAAATAATGGAAATGTGTTTTTACTCGTTTAGCCACTCTAGAGGTATAATTGCATAATTACGGTTTTTTTATTACTCCTTAGGTTTTTATTTCCTGAGCTCCCTGAAGAGGGCAGCACAATTCCTCTCTCTGCTCCTCCACCATCTGAAAGGAAATCCTTTTGCACTGGGATGTCAGACTCCAGATCCGAATCGCCAGAGCCGGGGTAAATGGAGTTAGGTGGAGAGAGTGAAGAAAGGTGGTGGGGTCCTATCCAAAGCATCCTGGAAAAGTTGTTTTCTCCAGATCTCCGTTTCCTTATTTCTAAAATGATGTGGTTGTACTAGGTAATCTCTGAGGTTCCTTTTAGCTCTCAAGTTCATGGAAGTGCAGCCACGAATGACTGGACTCAAAGGCAGCTGAGCAAAGTAACATCATGCTGACCTAGAATAACAACAGAGAAATCAGTCTCAAAATGGAAACCACGTAGATTTTCAGTTAGATTTCAACTTATGAAAAGAATTCACAGTCGGTCCAAGATAAAACTCTGGGGCTAAGCTCCTCATGTGAACTCCATATATAAAAGTAGAATAGTATTATAACTGCTTTTTTACTCAAAATTTCCCATCTTTACATTCAATTTTGATTCTATATTAATTTTAATATTAATGATTTCTTCTCTGATATTTTGTAGTTATGTGGTAACAAGTTCGGGGTTACTGCTTCCTGTGCTCCTACCTCGGCTGTACCCACCACTGTTCATGCTCTATGCCCTGGATAATGATCGTGAGGAAGACATTTACTGGGAGTGTGTTCTGCGACTAAATAAGCAGCCAGATATTGCTCTTCTGGGCTTCCTTGGGGTGCAGAGGTAAGTACAGTAGTTATGAGTGGCATCAAGTGGTTTTATTTTAAAGTGAAAACAGCATTATTAGGCATTTGGTACTTTGATGTGTAATTATGTATATGATTTGCAGTTTACTCATTTGCATATCTGTATTCCACAAAATAGTGATATTTAATAATCTTTGAAGGTGAGTATGGAACCAATTGGAGTGTGTTTTTTATTTGTATATGTATACACACACACACACACATAAATTTAAATTATCCCACCTGATATTTTGCAGTTCTTTAAAGCAAAATACATATATCCATATTTTCAGAAAAAGCTAATTGTATTCAGTCTTTGGCATTCTTCCTTCATTTCTCTTTCCTCCTTCCTCATCTATAATTTCCAATTTAAAAGTTTTAGAAGTGCTCTTTTTGTTGTAAGGCATTATTTCTTGTTATTCCAGGGGAATATTAAGTGATTATGCTTACTTTCTAGTGCTGTGATAAGGCCAATCACCCCAATGCCCAATAATTACATATTTGTGCTGTCAAAAAAGTGAATAAACCTGAATTGGAATGCACATTTTTTTCAGTGGAATAATTTAATAGTGAAAATGAGATGCAGCAGCGTGGAGGAAAGCTTTTGGCCAATGTTGGCTCATATCCGTAACATATAGGGTTATTGGAGTATAGAATGACAAATTTGTTAGGGGCGTGACAGAAACTTTAAATTACTTCTGGAATGTTTATTAAAACTTCACCTGCTTGTGGCACTTATTTTAAATGGGGGACAGGGAAGCTAAGTATAGCCATCACCTGTTTTTATGGGGATTAAGTTACTGTAAGTAACAATTTGTAATAACAAAGTATGGATTCCGTTGTAGGAAATTTTGGCCAGTGACCTTGTCAATCCTTGGAGAGACTAAAAAGGTATAGTAGATTTTAGTTTCCTCAGCAACTATGCTTTTCTTTGGAATGGGGGATTTGAGATACCAAGACATTTCCATCTTACTTCACTGGAATGGTACCCAAGCCTGAGTTACTCCCCAAAGACCTGTGCCCTGCCATCACTGTCATCCTATTATTGCAGTAAAGGACAGCTTTTCTCGTTGAGCTTCATCAATTCTCTTTTTGCAGGTTTTGCCGACCACGAAAGATGCTTGTTTTGCCTCAGCTGTAGAATGTCTACAGCAGATCAGGTAATCTGATTTGTTGAAAAATCACATAAATCAAAGTAGTGGTTAGTCTATTAAAAAATTAATGAGATCTTAGTTTCATTTAAGCTCTAAGCAGCCCCTCCACTCCTAGATGGTGTCAATCTCAGCCTGGAGATAAGAAAGGCTCTTCTGAAACATTTAGATTACCTTTTACTCTGCAAGGCCCTTGCATTTTCAAAAGTGGTGGCATGCCTACCCAGAAACTTATCTATACAATCACACCTTTAGCCAAATGGAAATTAACTAAATTCTTACTCAGAAGAACATATATTAGGAAAGTAAGATCCACTTCGGTAAAAGGAGATGATGAATCTTAGTGAATTCACTTAGTGAATTCTTCCGGCTGAATCATAGAGAGTTGGGAGCTTCCTTTCTCAAAGAACCATGGGATTACAAAGGTCATCCCTTCTAGTGATTCATTATGCCTGATGTGTCCAATTTAAGGCACATGTACCCCAGGAAGGTATATGTTCAAAAATTAATATCAAATGGCTCTATTAAGAAGATGATATGGTATCTTTTTGTCCTTTTTCCCCCCAACAGCACAACATTTACCCCATCAGACAAACTTAAAGTCATCCAGCAGACTTTTGAAGAGATCTCACAGAGTGTCCTGGCATCACTGCAGGAAGACTTCCTGTGGTCCATGGATGACTTGTTTCCTGTTTTCTTATATGTGGTGCTACGGGCCAGGTGATCAGTCTTTCTGACTTTAATATTAGTGACTACTTATTTTAACGTGTATGCCTTTTGCTTTTTAAAAAAATATATTTATTTATTTTTAGATGGAGGGGAAGGGAGAGAAACATCAATGTGTAGTTGCCTCTTGTGCACCCCCAAGTAGGGGCTTGGCATGTGCCTTGACTGGGAATCGAACCTGCAAACCAATCCATTGAGCTCCACCAGCCAGGATTTCATTTGCTTTTTTTGAACTGATGATAGGAATATACTCTTCCACTAGAAAAAAAAAAAATCTATTTTTATTAACCCATTTCACTATGGCATTACCTCTTTGTTGAGCTATTTTTTTCCCTTCAAACAGATTTTGAAGAAGGATGTACATATGAATAGAAATAACTCAGTATCTTTTTTTCTTATTGGGCAGGATTAGGAATTTAGGCTCTGAGGTACATCTCATTGAGGATCTGATGGACCCGTATCTTCAGCATGGGGAGCAGGGCATAATGTTCACCACCTTGAAGGTAAGTGTAGGTGTTACTTATCATTTGTTATCTTAAAATCTGTCCTTCATTTGCCATAATATAAATCTGTCATTAGCGAATTTTCTTCTTTATAAAAGTTTAATGCAAACAATTTAAGTACTTTTAGAGCACATATTATTAATATTTTAAAATATATTAAAGTACGAATCAGTTAATTATTATGCATAAAGCAAATTATTCCCCACCCAATATTCTCTATAAATTGATCATTTATATCATTAACAGATGCTTATGAATGTAGACTATCCATATAAATGTAACTCTAGGAAAGAAACAAAAAGGATTCTTCAAAAAAAAAGTATTGTCAAAAAAAGTATTCAAAAATGGAGCTATTTAGTGGTACTAAGGTAAAAATGCAGAAGGCACTATGGATAGAATGAATATGAATTGGGTCTTCTTTTTCCTTCATGTATTTACTGTAACCAATAGATTATTGAGGTTCCCTGATCTGGGTGCTCTCTAGGGGTTGTCCACAGTCACTTCCGTTCCCCCACCTCAGTTTTTCTTGGCCTGTGGCAGAATCATTCTGAAGTTTATTGGAAGAACAACAGATAGAAAATGACAAAAATACTTTTGAAAAAAGAGAGGGAGAATAGACCCACTCTACCAGGTTAGAATTATAATAATTAAGATAGTATATTACTATCACAGGAATAGACAAATAACGATTCAATAAATGGAAGGGATAGCCCCCATGTAAACATTATTATAATAAAACTTTCACATGTGAAAATGGAAAAACCAGACACATATGGAAAAGAGAAGTTTTATGTAACGGTTAAAGTATTGGGATAGCTCATTAAAAATTTTGGAAGGAGTGTGAAATCAGGGTGGAATCACCCACTTTGTAAATTACAGATGCTTTAGGGTTAAATATAGAAAAAGGAAGAGAAAAGGAAAGACAGACAAATTAAAATGAGAAAAAACCTAGAATTTAATGTCAGTTTTCTGGTTTGGGTTAATTTTTTAAACTTTTCAACGTAAATACCATTTCTGTTAAATAAATAAACTGAAAAAGGGTGGTGGGAAAGGAAAATACTGACCACCAATGAATTATTAACTACTTATGTTTATTGAACAGCATCTTTAAACATACCACCAAGGAAGAAACTGAATTAGTACATTTATATGTAAGAACGTGCTCAACCTCACTGAATATAATAGTACTGCAGATTTAAACAGGGTGTCATATTGTGCCTACTAAATTGACAAAAACATTTTAAAATTTAACCAGTGCTGGTGTGGTTATAGTGAAATCAGTATTATTCCCATATTGCTCATAATGGATTATATTAAATAGCATTTACCCTTTTGGAAACAGTTATTATTAACATTGATATCAAAAACACCAAAAGTGTTTGTGGAGTTTGCATAGTCCTACTCCTGGAGATTTGTTCTTATTAAAGAATGGAAAACATTCTATATGATTTGAATGAAGTGCTCTTTGCAGTGTGAGTGGCTCCCAGGCCTGGATACTTTCAGAATCACCTGGAGATGCTGCTTAAAAATGCATTCCTGGAAGTTCTGACTCATTAGGACTGAAATGATGCTTAATCTGTATGTTTACCGAACACACTAGATGATTCCAATTTCAGTTATTTGTGTACCTTATACTCTAAATATCCAATTAATAGTGGCTTAGCAAATTGTAGTATTTCTACTTAGTGAAGAATATTGTACAGCTTGTAAAAAGTTTTGTGTGTGTGTGTTTTACAATTAGAGAAAAATGTACAAAGTTTTATCCATTAAACTAGGCAGTAAAGACATTGGATAGGAGACTGGAAGGAAACGGGAAAAATGAAAGCAACTGATTTTGTTGGGCTATTAGAATTAATAAGGGATTTCCTTTCTTTAGTCCTATGTGCACTGCTATGTTTATGTAATTTCTCTCAAAGTAAATTTGAAATTGTATTGCCCTTTTTTTCAGGCATGTTACTACCAGATCCAGCGTGAGAAGCTTAACTAGGCTGCATGGCAGCTTGACAACTGGATTATCTATACAGAGTGTTACAGCACCATCTGGCATCTTCCTGAAGTGGCAAAAGAGAATGGTCTTGAAATTAGGATGTTGTGTTATTTTAGTGGTTTTTTTCTGAACCTTACTAATGATGAGAGCCCTGGGCCCAGAAGAAAAGACTGTACCATTTAAAGGGAGAGTTGAAAAGGATGTAGAAATCAGAATCGACCAGTCCCTGGCCAATAATAAGTTTTCAAAATACCATACACCTACTGTTTGAAAAAAGGGTATCTCTTCCTACACTAAAGGTTACGCCAGCTACATGATGTTGCAAGAAAAGTTCTCAGTATAGCTTCTTACATTAAAGAAGATGATGGATAATTTGGAATTTCCAGTTTGCCTGCAGTTACCCCAGACCCCTTTGCAAGGAGCAGATTGTACTTGAAACTACAGTAACCACACTATGCCTTCCTGAATCCCTTGCAATCATGTGTGCATCATGCTTCTTTGCTGAGAGAGGGGAAAGAGAACTTTTAAACTACAGTTTTAACTTTTTCTAAGCTTTTCCACCACGGTATTCATCGTGGGAGACATTCAATACAGTGACCAGCAAACCACAACCCCAAACCCGGAACGCATCTAAATAGGAGTATTCTGCCTCCTGAGTGAACAAGAACATAGGAATTTTGTTCTACAGAGTGAATACACTGGAATTCAGATACTGACTCTGCGCTGCTATGGATCCTCATTTGTCCATGTGCAAATGCTGTATCCCGAGGCCTGTGAAGAGAGCCTGAGGAGCTTTTGCATGCAGGCTGTGTTTTGGAGCAGGACAAAAGACTAGGAGACAGGGAAGCAAAGAACTGCATCCCTCCTATATCCTGCCTAGTTTGTGGCTCTTCCCTATACCTCGCATTAAATTCACAGAGGGGAAGAAAAAGGAAACAAGCTTTGGCTTTTCCTATCTCAAAAGTATTATGACACTTCAGTGTTGTAGTGTTTGTTTTTTATGTCCTGTTGTAAGTGGTTGGTGTATACTGTATAAGTAACACTAATAGCTGTTCTGAATAACATAGGTGCTTTTCCTCATCTCATCTACACAAATGGTGAGTGTATGGAGTATCCTCCTGATTTATTAACATCAGCAGATGTTAATTTGGAAAAAGGATCATGGTTTCTGCTCTACTTTATAATCAAGACAAATGTTTATTAAAATACCATTTTGGAATGCTGGCTATAATGTAATGGCAATTTTCATAATAAAAGACATTGATCTTTATGAGGTTGTTTTGATTACAGGAGAGATGGCACAGGGCAGCCTAAAAATTTAAAAGAAATCCAGGTTTAGTATTTTTGCTTACATTATAATCTGTGCCCCTTTGTATTGGCCTCAGAGGATCCTTCAGGGTTTTAGACATCTCTCTTTAAAATAAACATAAGCTTATAATTATAGCACCTTTGGTGGCAAAGGCCAAATAACTTTCTGATCCTAATAACCTGAGGACAAGGGTCATTTTTTGTTTTATTGTTTATGCTATTGCATTGGTCCCCACTTTTCCCCCATGAGGACAAGGGTCTTAAAAGAAATCTATTATTTCTTTGGACAAAGGCATATTTTGACAGTTACTTCTCTCTCTCTCCTCCCACCACTCACCCCCCAAACAGGTTCAGAGAAGAGAAGAGTGAGGAGTTAAAATATTCTGGTAGAAATATTAGGCCTTAGTTAATCATCCTCTGGTTGTAATATCTTCTCAAGAAGCCTGTCCATTTCCCTGATGCTTTGGGAAGAGACCAACACTTAAAGATTAGTTTATGTTAAATACTTTACATTAATTCCACATACAACTTAGAAAAACCAATGTACTGAATACCTTTGACCTCTTAAGAGAGAGACCTGGGCCCTGGCTGGTGTGGCTTAGTGGACTGAGTGCTGGCCTGTGAACCAAAGGGTCACCGGTTCAATTCCCAGTCAGGGCACATTCCTGGGTTGCAGGTCAGGTCCCCAGTAGGGGGTACCAGAGGCAACCACACATTGATGTTTCCCTCTCTTTTTCCCTCCTTTCCCTTCTTTCTAAAAATGAATAAATAAAAATCTTTTTTAAAAAGTTATTTTAAAAAGTATAAAGAGAGAGAGAGAGAGAAAGGGACCCTGGGCTAATTGTGGAAATGGACAGAAACACTTGACACCCACTGAGAAATTCTCAAGTGCTTGGTAGGCTGTGTCAATTCTTAAGAAAACAATTATAACTCATCCTTTTATTGGAGTCACGAATGAAACTGCCCAGTTACTTTAGATTTTTACAGTATATTTGTACTTTTCAAATAGCATATTAAAATAATAAAATTTTATTTTTCTTAGGGGAAAGCCCTAAACCTCCAAGCCCATGTCTATAAATAAAAATACCTAGGTCTCGTGCAGCAGTTTGCGAAGATCTCACACACACGATGAATGCTTGAAGTGGCCTGTGAGGCAGACGTTCACCTCACCGCTCCCTGTTTTGCAGACAAGGAGTGGCTGTGATTTGCTCACTGTTAAAGCTGGGACTCAAATCTAGAATTTCCCAGTGCCCTTTCTACTACAGCTGCCCAGAGATGTCATTTCATATGGATTATGCATTAAAGTTGAACATGAACTTTAAAGTAAAATGAGTTGAAAATGAAAACTTTTGGTAAAATTATGTGCTTTTGATAAAATATAGTGTGCGCAAAACATTCACAAATGTATCACATTGCCAGCTTGGATCTTCGTCTACTGTGGAGAGCAGGGGAAAGCCATAGGTATGTTTAGGATAAAACGGCTGATAACCCTCTTCTAATCGCTATTTTTTACCTTGTGCCCTGGTGTCAGCAGCAGCGTTTCTCTTGTTCTTTCGTGATACCTACTTTCAAATGTTCCCCCCTCACTGCAATATAAAATTTTCAAATAAAGTAGCTCCCATCTGAGAGAGAGAATGGGCTAACTATGAAGTTCATCAGAACAAGGGCTTGGTAGGGGACCTTTCAGAAGGAACTGCTACAGGCTTCATTATTGGCTCAAGGGTCTATCATTGCTTTCTCAGCGTAACGTGAGAAAATGATTGAGGTTAGTAAGTCAGCTTATTCTCAGGTATCTCCACAGTTTTTCTTTTCATTAAAATAAAAATGTTGTCTTCTGTTGAGGGTGTCTGTTACCCTGAAATAGTCAACAAAAATATTAATCTTTAAGTATTAACTATGTGCTGGCAATTTGAGAGAAAACACTGAAGTGGAGGTTGAAGACGATAGAAGTTACTAGACTCTTCAGTGCAAGGAATATTTAAGACTTGTGACGGGAGGTTTGTGAGTAATGTACTGGTTAGGCTTCTGTGGATTAAATCAAAGAGGATGTGCAGAGATTTTCTCTGGAACGCTGAGGTGACGTTGGCAGTTAATAGCCCACTAGTATTTCCTATGCAAGCTTTTCTCTGGGTAGGAGCAACATTCCACGTTTGCGGTCTTGCAGGTAAGAGATGCTGCCAGATGATCCTCAGTTACCCACGGTCTGTGTGTCTGCCCTTCTGTCCATTTTTGATAGTTAAAGATACAGTTCTGGGCATTCAGATTTAAGTGATTTAGTTTCATTGTAATTCAAATTACATGGGAAATTTTATGATTTTGAAAGGGGTTTTGCTTTCAGAAGCTATTTTTAAAGTATAGAATAATGAGATGTCATGAAGATAAAATAAAATTGAGCATTTGTCCTAGTCCTAATCAGTATTGTGACCCAGAGAAAACCAGCCATTTTTTACAGGCCATTTCGCACTATTTTCGGGTCCTTCTCAGGCTTTGTTTAATAGAAAGCGTCATTTTGAAAAAGCATGATAGGGGCAGGGGGTGTAGCATTTAATAGTAATCACTACAGTTTTTAAAAGTTCATGGTTTTTAAATAATGTTTAGGACAAACTCCTCAGAAGTCAGTGGTACTAACACGGCTTCTAGTTAACAGTGGAACTGGCTGTCTTTTCTGTTAATTAATCCAGAATTGCTTGTGGTTCAGTATTTAACTTAACAGTCTCAAGAATTCTCGTTCTCAAGACAGCAGAAATAGGGAAGTCTCAGACAATTGGTGCAGAAGTTGTGAAAAGGAAGAAAAGGATTGACAGTCTTCTGCCAGGACCTGGCGTCTTTCAGGACTAATGGAAACAAAGGAGGAAAACATGATTTTACTGCTTGGTGATGCCACTGAATACCCTTTGAGTGTCCAGTTCCTTATGTGTAAAATGAAGGTTGCCTTTGATTATGTCAAAGGTCTCCTTCAGCTGCAATGTCAAAGTTTGGTGGGGAAGAAGGTTGAAGTCAGTATGAGCAGGTTGAGGAGGAGAGGAAGGGCAAGGGTCTCCGGTGTCTGACTGCCGCCCACCTCAGGATTGGCATCCCAGCTTCTACTGCACTCCTTCTGGGAGATATTGGCCTTTTCCTTCCATTTCTTGGTCTCCCATTTTCTGTTCCTTCCCAGCAAAAACTGGGAATATCAAGTGTTTGCTGCAACCCAAGCAGTTAGAACTGCTGAGACCATGGCAGTGAACAGGACAAACAAGCTGTCCACTCCCTGACCCTCTACAGACATGACCCACGCAGGGGCCAGGCACTGAACAGGTTAATGCGGAAGAGAACTGTAAGACATGCCAAGTGCTCTGAAGATAATAAGTCACTATAGTTTTCTTAGCCACCTGGAGGGAGAGACAGAGGAAAAATCATTTTCTGGGCATTTCTGTGAATTTTTGTCTTAGCTGCAGCTGCTAGAACAAAGTACCAGGGGCTGGGTGGCTTAAACAACAGAAGTGTATTTTCTCACAGTTCTGGGGGCTGGAAGTCAGATCAGGGTGCCGGCATGGTCAGGTTCTAGTGAGAGCTCTCTTCCTGGCTTGCAGACCGCCTCCTTCTCTCCGTGTGCTCTCACGGCAGAGAGCGAGCGAGCTCTGGTGTCTCTTCTTACAAGGTCAGTAATGCCATCGTGAGAGCCCCACCCTAATCATCTCCTAAGTCCCCACCTCCAAATATCACATCGGAGGTAAGGCTTCTATCAGTACAAAGAATTGGGGGGTGGGGAGGCACAATTTCAATCCATAGCAAATTTATCACAAACCCGAGGATGACCAGGCAGGCACAGTTTTCAGAATTCACCCAAGTTGTGGGGATGAAAATTACTGTTTATGCCTCTATGGCTAGAAACTAGTCCAAATGGGCTTTTTAGAATACACGAATTATCTGTGTGGCCCTGGAGTTGGGCATTAAATACGGGAGAAGTGTGGCCCACCTAATGATGCACAAACAGCGTCTGGCTTGTTCGATCTGTTGCCCCACCAAGGATGCACGATTTTTGAGATGTCCTTTGGGTACCAGGTTTTAAGAGGTTGCCCGATGAGTGTGATGGCTTGGAGTCTGTTTGCTCCGCCTTTGGCCTGTCTGGCAGACACTCCAACTCCCTTTTCTGTTCTCAACCCTGGGAGTCCCCTCTAGGAAGGAAGATGAATCACACATGCAATTGTTGTGCTAAATGATTCAACAGAGGCTCAAAAATTGGAACACAGGAAAAGGCAGTGTTTAACCTGACTCAGTGAGGGCTGGGCAGGTAAGGGTGGTGGGCAAGGCAAAGCATATGGTATTAAGAAGAATGTGTATGGAAAATTGTCTAAAATTCCGTAACGACTTTTCTGTGTTGCTCTTCTCACTGTCTTAGAATTTAGACAATAATGATGTCTTTTTCAAGATAGCTTCCCTGACTCAACCCCACAATCTATTTAGATTCTGGACAGTGGTTTTCAGTCATATCAGATTCAATACCCCAGTCTTTAACTACTAATTTGAAATTCTTCTTTAAAAAAATTCAGATTAATTCTGCATTATACTATTGTAACAAATGCTGCTGGTGCCCTACCCATGTCCCTGCTGTCCTTACGAATCTGATGCACTCTGGGCCAACCACCAACTGCCAGCGCCTGCACTCACTCAGAAAGTACACATGTAGCAGGCTGCGAGTGCCAGAGCAATGCTCTCTGGGAACAGCCCTCAACCAGTGACGGGTAACACTGGTGTATAGATCCCCCCACCTCCTTGTCTCTTGTTCCCCATGGGATTACTGGCTTCCCCCCTCTGCCCTGCCTCAATACCCTACTTCTCTCCTGGTGTTTCCTTTTTTAAAAAATATATTTTTATTTATTTTTTAGAGAGGGTAAGGGAGAGAGAAAGAGGGATAGAAACTAAATGTGTGGTTGACTCACACGCCCCCTACTGGGGACCTGGCCCACAACCCAGGCATGTGCCCTGACTGGGAATTGGCAATCCTTTGATTCGCAGGCCTGCACTCAACCACTGAGCCACATCAGCCTGGGCTTCTACTGGTGTTTCTTGAGATCACTTTCCAAACAAATCACCTCCCTAGAATCCTTACCCTGTGTCTGATTCTGGGGGAGACCAAACTAAGACACTTGTCTACACAAAACTTCAAAAAAATCTACATATATATATAAAAGAAGAATTAGTGTAATTGATAAGACATTGCACATTTCAATATGTAAATATGGGATACCACTGTACCTAAGATACGAAGAAGTAACACATGTTTACACCTACAGAAAATCCACCAGACATGCAGCAGCTTCGACTGCAGACACAGATAGTGGTGTGTGGTAGAAACCCCCCACCCGAACAGTACCATCAGTGACATGATTTTCTGAAATGATGGGCAACTTGACAGAGTCCAAGCAAAACAAAGTAAATTAATCCCTTGGTTGTGGTAGTAGTAGTAGTCCAGAAAACTCAGTGTGTGTTACAACTGTGCAAAAATACTTTGTATTTATAGAATATGTAAAGAAAAGTTGAGTTCTAGCATCAGATAATTATAGAGGTTTTCTTCCAGCAACACGAAAGTCCAGTGAGGCATTTGAAGGTTATACTGAGCACAAGGTGATTCTTCATTGCGTAGGGCAACTTTGTGTGGGGAAGTCCCTCAAAGAGCAGTGGGCATATTCCCCTTGCCCTCATTTCCTTAAGCCCTTCCCTGTCCTGTTGCCCGAGATGTAGAAGTGATGGCCAGAGCCCTAGCCACCACCTTGGGGCAGGAGGATAAGCACTCCACGTCCCAGGGTGGTGAAGCGATGAGTGGAAAGAACCTATTCTCTGAGAGCTTCACAGAGCAGAGCTGCCCTACCAGCCCCGGATTGTCAGCCTCTGGACTTTCGCATGAGCAAGATATAAACTTCCATCCTGTTAAGCCACTATGATTTGGGGTTTCTGCTTCTTGAAATTAAACCTACCTAAAGCAATATAGAAAATAAACTCTAAGAGTAGGGCTCAGCAGTAACACACGACTCTTGCAACGGCGATCGACGCCATGAAGAACTATAGGGCGCAATGGGAGGGGAAAGGGCATGAGGGCAGTCAGGCCAGGAAGGCTCGTCTGAGCTCTGGATGGTGGTAAAATCAAATAGGCAAAGAGGTGGGAAATAAATAAAACATCACTTGTGGGAAAAAAAAAAGAGGGAAGTAGAGGGAGTGTTTTATGGAATAGTTTTCTCTTTCACACAGCTGGTGATGATTAGAGAGTAAGGGCCACGGTGCAAGAATTTTTTATCATGAGGATCCCAGCGTGTAGCACAGAGCCTGACTTGCCCGAAAGTGCTGTGGCAAACATATTTCAGGGCACTAAGAACTTCATGGCCAGCACGACTGAATGAACTGTGTGCTGTCTATTGATCTACTCCCTAGTCCTGGATTCCGTGTAGAAGCTCGGCCCTGAGGATGACCCAGTCAGACAAAGGAGCAGATCTGCCGGGCAAGGACGTGAGCTGTTCTACAGCATCCAGTCCAGAGAATGGTACGTGGCTCCTGGATTCTTTTTCTAAACTAGGAAGGTCTGATAATATCACTCTGAATATGTGATCCAATGAATGGAAAGAAATTCTGATAGATTTATTGTGATTCCTACAAGAAACTTGTACATTTTTTAGTGTCCTATACATAAGTCTAAGTTATTTTCAAGGCAGGAAGCAATGAAATTGACACAATGTTTTACTTAAACTTAGAACTTCATAACTTGTTCACATTCAAAACATCACTGCAACAAATAGAATTTCTATGATAACACTTGTAAAAAAATCAAGCATTCACTACGATCTGTTTAGTCCTTTTAATCAGTGGAATCCTGAAACGTGTATAAAAACTCACTGGGAGACAGGCTGACGGCGGTCAGAGGGGAGGGCGCATGTGGGGCTGGGTGGAAAAGGTGAAGGGATTAAGAAGAAAAAACACCTCACAGACACATACACACACACAAGTTATTGGGAGTTAGAGTTTTTCAATAAGAATTTTCAGAAAGGGTAAACACAAATGACTCTACGAGATAGAGAAGGAGAGTCCAGAAAACAACTAGATAATTTTGGAGTAAGCCAAAGTCTAGTAAGATTGGGGAGGAGGAAGCAATATTGCTCTCATAATATCTTACACCTGTGTACTGTGATCTATTATTTCATCTAACATTAGCAGCACCCCTATGGGAAAGCTGCCACATCCTCATTTTGCCACAAGGAAACTGGGTTTCAGAGAGTTGGGTGACTTTCTGAAGTTCACAAGCAAGCAAGTGACAGAATAGGGCTTGAAGGTAGATCTTCTTGCCTTAAATCCAGGGTCGCGTCCACTCCTCATGAGCCCCTGTGGCACATCCCAGCTGACCTGTTCTTCATATTTACACCTGACTTTCTTTCCACCCCCACCTGCCTGCCACCCCGGCTCGGCCCTCTCCCTTTCCTAGGTCTCTCCCAAATCCTGAGGCTTGTGCTACAAGAGCTAAATCTGTTCTACAGCCGAGATGTGAACGGACTGCGTCTCCTGTACGACCTCCTCCACTCCCCGTGGCTGCAGGCCTTGCTGAAGGTGGGCGCCCTGAAGCTTGCCAGCCTTTGTTTGCTGTGGGAGCAGAAACTGCTACCCAACAGTGTCACATGTCAGTGGGCAGGAAATTGCAACTTGGAAGGAGTTCTTAGGAGACAATTTGCAGAGAGAGCTAACAAACCTCTTAGTTTAGGAAGGAATTCATTTTGAAGGCAAAGAGTATGGCAGCTCCTTTCTTTTCTCCCCGGGGCCCCTGGGAGCACAAAGCAGCCACCACCATGGCTGTGGCAGCACTCCCAGTAGCCCTTTGTCCTTGAGGCCAACTCAGGCCAAGTAAAAAAGTTTCTAAAAAAATTATTCCTCTCTCTTTTTTTTTTTTTTAAATCAGGAAATGAGGCACTATAGTTCTGTTTAGGTATCTTAAGTTTTTTTACCCTGAACTTTCTTCTTCTTTTTTAAATTTTGGCTAACATTTTATATACCATGTACTAGCATCTACTATCTGACTATAATTTTGTTTTTCTGAACGTGCGTTATTAAGAAAGATCCTTTAGAAGTTATTTTTCACGATGTGGGTGTTTTCTTAAGTGTGAAGTGTCGTCAGCATAAGCAAAGAGGCACTCCTCACAGCACTTGTTTCAGAACTCCGATCTCTGCTCATTCGGCCACCGATGGGCACGTGGGCTGTTTCCATGTCCTGGCTCCTGTGAATAATATTGCAATGAGAATGGGGTGCACCAATCTCTTTGAAACAATGATGGCGTTTCCTTGGGATATATATCCAGAAGTGGGATATATGAGGGAATATTATTCAGCCATAAAAAGAAGGAATTCCTCCTGTTTGCAGCAACATGGATGACTCTGGAAGGCATTTTGCTAAGTGAAATAAATCTAACAGAGAAACACCAATAGTACGTGTTCTCACTGACACGGAATCTAAGAAAGCTCAATTCACAGAAACGGAGCGGAATGGTGGCCACCAGGGGCTGGAATGTGGGAGAAATGGAGAGATTTTGGTCAAAGGGTACAAACTTCCAGTTTAAGATGAGTAAGTTCTGGGGATCTAACACTCGGCACAATGACTATAGTTAACAAAACCATACTATATACTTGAAAGTTGCTAACTAAGAGACTGTATCTTATATGTTCTCGCCACACACACAAAATAGTACTTATATGAGGTGATAGAGGTGTTACCTTACCTTAGTGTGGTAGCCATTTTGAGATATATATCTCTCTCAAAACACATATATATGTTTTATATATATATATAACATATATATAATTATATATATAATTATGTTTATTTCTTAAACTTACACAATGTTATATACCAAGTATATCTCGATAAAGCTGGGGGGAACCCCACCTGATTCCTGTCAGGCACTTTCCCTCCCAGGATTAGCTAAAACACGAGCTGCGATGTCACTGAAGGTGCTGCGTGTGCTCTGCGCCCCCTGTACCCATCCTCCCGCCTGATCCCTTCCCGGGAAGCCCGAGCACTGGCACTGGGGTGGAGCAGGGAAGCACCATCATTCCAGGCCTGGGTGGAGGGGGACCCTACCAAGCTGGCCCTGGGTCCCATCACAGCATCTGTTAGGGAAACTGTATTTCTAAAATAAGGTTAAGGGCTGCCCTGTGGAGCTAGGCAGGTCTGAGTGCTCAGCCCAACCCTAGATCCTGAAAATTCCCAAGGGTCAGCACAGACGAAGTTGGAATTTTTATAAATGAACTTTTACTGGAGAATGAAGGGAGGAGAGGGAAACAAACCAAAGATAAGAGCAGAGTACAAATAAACATATAGTGTGCTTATTTTCTTCAGATCCACGGGGGAACCCTGGCCCCGGAGCTCGTTGTCCTGCCCAGCTGCCCAGCCCAGGTCCTTGCAGGTGCCTGGCCCCAAACCCCCACTGGTCTCAGCCCTAGACATCCCTCTCTTACTTTGTTTAGCAAGAGTAGAAGTTTGAATTTCTTTTAATGCCATCAGTTAGGGAAAACCACTTTCCAATGGCGGCCGGTGATTGAGCCTTTGGAGCTTTAGAACTGCCAAACTGGACTTCATTTCTCTTTCACAACTAGAGACACCTTATCAAAGGCCATCACTCATGCTGTGCACGTTTCCCAGGCTGTTTCTTCCCATGGAGATTCTTAAGTCCAAATGTCAGCAGTTCTGTTATCAACATGCCATGCTGAACCTTTGCCCTTGTGCAGGTTTATGACTGCCTCCAGGAATTTAAAGAAAAACAACTCGCTCCTGCCAGCTCCCGTGCACAGGCGTTATGCTACGAGGTAAGCTGATTTTCGGTTCAGAGAATGGTAGAGTTTTAATATGATGCCATTTTACTCATACTGCTAGTTTAAATGAATTAAAGGCTCTAATGGAAAAGTTTGATTTGTGATTATGCATCTACTAAGTGTTTCTAATTGAGCTTTACTAGAAGGAAGGAAATTGGCCTGCTATCTCCCAAATTAAAACACATAAAAATCACATTTTTAGCATGTGTCCATTCTCTCTTTCTTCTCTAAACCTTGGACTCAGTTTACTCTGTGTAAACAGGGTAATGTTATTATAATAATTCCCAAATTTATAACTCTGGCTGGGCTCTTTCCCTGGACTGTGGGCTCATATCAAACTGTCTCCTCCCCACCCTAGCGGATGTTTGTGGACCCCTCACACTCAATGTGTCCTATGCTGAGCTCCTCGCCATCCCCGTACCCCACCCCACCCACCCAGCTACTCCTCTCCCAGCCTTTTATATCTCAGTAAATCCATCTTTGCTCTTGCAGTGCTCAGGCCAAAGGTCCTCAAGGTCAGCTTTGACTTTCTCTTTCTCTCACACTTCACACCCAGTCTAATGGAAAGTCCTCTCTGTTCTAGGAATACCAGCTCTCACCACCTCCACATGCCACCTAATAGTATAAGCCATCGTCATCTTATGTAGATAATTGCAATATAGCCTCCTACTGGGTCTCCTGCCCCTGCAGTCTATTCCCAGCATGGCCACTGAAGCAACCCTCTTTAAGGGCAAGTCAAATCAGGTTGCTTCTCTGCTCAAACCCTTCCAGTGACTTCCCATCTCAGAGGAAACATCCAAGTCCTTACGCAGCGAAACCGAATGTAGCCCCATCACCTCTGTGATGTCCCACACTCTGCTCTCCCCCTCATTCACTCTGCTCCAGCCAGATTAGCCCATTGCGGTTGTTTGGACCCGACATGCCCCTGTCGCAGGCCCTTTGCACTTGCTACTCTGTCAGAATGCCATCGCCTGTGTATTCACGATTTCCTTCCTCATCTCCTCCGGTCTCCACTCAAATGTCACCTTCACACTGAGGTGTTCCCCGGTCACCCTACCTAAAACTGCAGTCCCCTGGTAGCACTCCCTATCTACCTTCCCTGTTTTATTTTTCTTTTAACCCTTCTCACCATCAAACAGAACTATTTCTTTGACTTGTATTGTCTATGTCTCCTCACTAGCTGCAAACTCTATCAGAATGGGGGCTTTTATCTGCCTAACTCACTGCTCTAGCTGCGTCACTCCGAGCGGTGCCTACCACTATAGCAGTCAGTAATGTTTGTTGAATGAAGGAACAATGTAATCTATTTTATTATTATTTATTGTTCAACCTATATTAAAAGAAATTGAAGGGAAAAAAGAAGAAAACTTTACCCTTGATTCCAGTAATCAAAAAATCAAATTGTGCTTAGGTGTCCAGTTGTAATCCTGGTGAATGGAGGTGAAGCTTGGTAAACTGCCTGTTTCCGTTTGGCTGTGTGCAAGGGTGCTCCCCCGCTAAAGACTCATGGGGTTGATTAAAGGCTTGAAAGGTCGGTGCCCTGTCGGAAAGCAGGTCTACACCTGAACCACAGCAAAGAGATCAGAATGTATTCCGTTAAGCACTTTTCCCTTGCACAAATACCAAAATTGTTAATCAAATAATAAGCCCTAAAATACAAATTACTATTCCCATTTTCCAATAGAAGCCTGGAGCATCCCATGAGATTAAGCTACCTGAGTTCTCCAGGTATTTGAGCCTGTGCCTGGAGAACTCAGGTACCTTAACTTGCCCATAAAGCCCTCATATGGGCAAACAGATATTTTAGAGCCACTAGAGAGAAATTGCCTTGGAACATATAGTATCACAAAATTATGTTAGTTTTTCAGAAGCTTAGAGCCTGTGAAGTGCCAGGCCTGGGGCCAGGGGCTTTAGATCCGCTCCAAGTCTTGAATGCCACCTGCTGTAGTAAAGCTTAATAAATAAAAAAGGGTTGTAGGCCTTGACTTCGAAGATGAAAAAGAAGGCTTACATAACAGCTTTTCCTAGGTCAATATCATGCTAGTGAGTACGTCTGCTCTGCAGTCTGGGTGAGGTGAACTAGGTGATAAAGATGTTAAACAATTTCGCAGTGTATGCTTTTTCCATCACCCAGGTGGTGGAGATACTACATGCAACCTCTGGTTCCCCTGAGATCCAAGAACTGAGACAAACCCTCCAGGCTCCACACTTTCAGGCAAGTGCTCACCGAAACAGACACGACATGCCCATCTCGCGCAGAGACAAAGTGGGGGGAAAGAAGAAACGTGTTGGGAAAAATGCTCTCGGAATAGATGCCTTGTTACTGTATGTGGGGTACCAACAGTGTGTACCAAAACAGGTGGGACTCAGATGTGAGCCAAGCCTGACATATTTATGAGGAGTCATCTAGAACTTCCCTCATGTCCCCTCTGCAAAACCTCTAAAATTCTGGGGCAATCAGGGTAGCATCCTTCCTTTCCATCTTGGGAATATTTTAAGTTTTGGATAAAGTGTGTAAAGGTATTCGGAAACCACAGTATAACGTGATTTTCTCTATGGGAGAGGGGAATAAGTGAAAAACATTTGATGGCAGGACAGAAGCCTACCTCTTAATACTTGCAGATTTTGAGATCAGTTTATTAGCAAATTAGAACTTTAAGAGAATACCTGCATTTGGATCAATGGAATTTGAACCAAAAAGTTTAGTGCCCAAGATAACCCTCTAGAATTTTCTCTGCATTCTGGTGAAGTTCTTCCCAACAGACTCAGGCAGGGATGCAGGGTGACTGCTTCCCCACCCCATGAAGTGAAAAACCTAGCTTAGTGGGTCATTAGAAAGAACTTTTTGGTCATACCTTAAACCGGGGAACTACTTTTTCTCATTTTGCCCTACATGGGCTTTTGGATGTCGCTGACAGGTTGAACCAGCAAGGTATTTTGATTACTGCCTCCCCTTTATCCCCCCTTAATTAGGGAAAATATTACAAAAGTTATTTTTTGGTTCAAGATCACAGGAGTACCATGGATGACATGGGTTTCCAGAAAACAAGCAAATGATAGAATAATACATTTTAACAGAAATGAAAGAATATATCAGGTATAGCAATACACAGAGCACAGACATGGATTTGAATCCAGTATGACGTATTGGCTTCAGGTCTGGAGCAAATTATACAACCTCTCTGATCTTTATTTTCTTTATTAATAAAATGGTGACGAAATTTACAAAATACAGACAACTTCTCTGTGTCTTGTTTATCTGTAAAATGAAGAGAGTAAATGTACCTGCTTCACAGAGTTATCCTGAAGATTGAGTTAATCTGCAGAAAATGCTTAGAACTGCACCTGGTGTGTACGTGTTGGCTGTTCTTACTGCTGTGCCTCACATGGCACCCAGTCACTGCTGTCCAGGTGGATATGCCCTATGTGTTTGTTTGCCTTCTTCCCTGTCCCCAGGCCTTGCTCAGTGCCCATGACACTGTTGCTCAGAAAGATTTCGAACCCCTTCTCCCCCCACTGCCAGACGATATCCCCGAGAGTGAGGAAGCAATGAGGATTGTTTGTTTGGTGAAAAATCAACAGCCCCTGGTAAGGACACTGTTTTATATTTTTCTTTAGAATTACACCAGGGTCAACTGTGAACTAATTATCTATAGTAGTTACTTGGGCCATATTCTTGTTTCTTGTCTGTTGTCACAGAGTTCGAGGCATTCAGAAAATGTGAGGGACTCCATAATAATAAAGGCTAAACTGCAGTTTAAGGATTTTCGCCTGTGGCTTCAAACACATTACATGTAATGTTCCCACTAGGAAAGATTTCTGTTGAGTGTTTTTCTTTTTTGACAGAGCTGTGAGATATAAGATATTTATTTCATTATTTGGCTTTCTGACATGTACATATATTTCACTCAATTCCAATGTATTTGCCTAAATTGGTTTTCCTCCATTAATAGGAAGCTAAGTAAGGCATTCATTTGATTTTCGGAGAATAACTCCCTTGATTAGGTTGTAACTGTGGGAGATTTCTGTACCTTTGGAAAGATCTACATATTCTTTTTTTATGTCGACTTGGTGGTTAGATAGGAAACTCAGGGGCCAGGGCTGCATGGCCTTTCCCTTTTGATGGCACGGTGTGGCCCTGCTTGGCACGGATACCCTCATCTGAAAGACCAGAGCTGCACTGAGGGAAGCCACCAGGGAAATGGTCACATAGCTGAAAGAGGGATTCCACTGTGCCCTCTCCCCAGGGAGCTACCATCAAGCGCCATGAGATGACAGGGGACATCCTGGTGGCCAGAATCATCCACGGTGGGCTGGCCGAAAGGAGTGGTAAGCTGGGGTGGCAGGGTACGAGTGGGACCAGAAAAGTAGGAACCCCTTCATTATTTAGTCTCCACTGCAGGGAAACCCCTCTTTCCTAACTAAGGCCAGAGCTTTAATAAGGGCCATTGCATTGCTTGGTTATTAAAGAAAGAAGGGATAAATACTCCAGAGAAATCCTCTTACCCTCCTTCACTGAGTTCCTGCATTCTAGGCAGCATATTAATGTTCTCTCAGTTTACATTCTCATGGCAACCTAATGAGGTAAGTATTGTCATGCTGTTCTACAGATGAGGAAACTGAGGCATAACATGATTGGATAACTAACTTGCTCAGTTTGAATTAGGGTTCAAGTCCAGGTCAGGCTCACTCTATGTTTCCAACTTTCATTCTTTACTTGGTCCTTCTACTTTCAAAAAGGCATAGCTCTTCCCCATCCTGAAACGCCTTTTGCTGGTCCTTCCTACCAATGACCCTTTTACTGCTCTACTAGAAGCGACCAGTTGTATGACCTGATGCCCCTGTCCTCACCGTCCATGGCCCCAGAAACCTGGCACAGGGATTTACCCCAACATTCTTAGAGTAATTGCCCTCAGGATTTCCTAGTTGCTAAGTCCTTTGGCCCTTCCTTCAGCCTCAGTTGTATTTGTACTTCTCTAGCACATCTGATGTTGTTGACTGTACTTTTCTTGAACTTGTCACAGTTTCTGTTCGATGACATCATCCCGTGTCTTGCTTACTTTCCCTGATAGTTACACTGTTTTACTCCGAATTTCTCAAGGCTTAATCATAACCCCCATGTTTCTCCACATTGTTTCTTTGAAGGGTTTCCCCCCTCCTTTCTCATTGATCATTTCCTTATGACCCTGACATCCTCATGTTTAGTGTTATCTTCTTACCAGTGTTCCAGTTCCATCTTACAACATCAGGTTAGCAGAACTAAAGATCTCTCCATAAGTTAACCCCAGAGCTGGTGAGGAAGTGGGAAAATGCAATTCTCATGCACTTTGATGGTGGTGTAAATTAGAATAACCATTTTGCTTTATTAGTAGTAGTATTAGTATTTCATAATAAATTTTGAAATGTTACAGCATGCTTGAGTTAGCAAGTTTGTTAGAGTTTTGGGATAAGTACCTCTACTTCTGCCAGTGTCTTTGTACCCTTCCTTGTTCTGTGTTCCTGTTTGCCTAGGTTTGTTATATGCCGGAGACAAACTGGTGGAAGTGAATGGAGTTGCAGTGGAGGGACTGGACCCTGAGCAAGTGGTACAGATTCTGGTAACAGCCCCCTCCCGGCCTTCTTCATGACTCCGTGCAAGGCAGGCTGAACAGGGCCCAGCCAGCCCATGGAGTGTGTGTTCGCTGTAATGTGAGGGGAGCCTGATCGCTCTTGACAACTTCCTCTCTCCAGGCCCCAGAATTTGTCTGTCTCTGGGCGCCCCCGCTACCTGCCCACTCCCCACCCCCACCCCCACTGACCCTTGGTAAGAGGCTTACCACTCTGCCCAAACTGCTCTTTCTGCCTCAGAGAGCCTGCCAGTTTCCCCACCCAGGGCCCTCACTACCTGGGTTGCTCTGCTGCAAACAGCCCCAGTGGGCAGAGTGAGACTCTGGAAGAAAGTCTGAAGCTGAGCAAAGCACCCCATGCTCCCCCAACATTTTTGTACAGCTGAAATCTTCTTGAGATCTCCCTTGCGGCAGTTTGGGGGTAGGAAAGACGTCACCCGAAAGCAGCAAGGAGAGGGAGCATCCTTGCTGGCTCTGCCACTGTCCTTGGTGGTTTGAACTGGAAATTTCTGACATGATTATTACCTTTTTCTCTTTTTAGGTCCCCATTCCTATCCTTCAAACAAGTGCCTGAATCACAGTCCAGCTGGCAATAACATAGCAGCATGCCCCCACCCATCCCCCTCCACCCCGCTCACCCCAAGTGTGGGGCCCAAGGTCGATCACTGTGTATTGAGTACACTAGTGGTTCTCATACTGGGTTGTTTGGGGAACTTTTAAAAATTTTATATGCTTGGGACTGAGAGGAGGGGTGGTATTGTAAGGACTATATCAAGCACCTAAATATTGCAACCACTGCTATAAGGTTCTGTGTAGTATATGAGATACCACAAAGGGAGCTCAGGGCGTCAGTCACAGACCCACAGGCCTCCACCTTGGTCCTGGTGCCAGCTGTGGACTTGCGAGGACAACAGGGTTGTGAATTCTGAAGAAGAGTGAGAAAGAGGTTTTGTTAATTTCTGGGACTCCAAAGCTTGTTCCAGTGTGGCTGACAGAGTGATTCTTACCTTCTCTACTGGGCTGACAGGTTCTCTGTCTCCTCCAAATGTTTTAGAACTCCCCATTAGCTTGGAACTTGTCAGTCCCCCCAGAAGACTTGGAAGCCCCTCCTTCTCCCCATTAGAATAGGCTTCCTGGTGCAGAATCGGGAAATAATTACTGACTGAGGTATGAAGAGTGAGTGGCAGACCGAGAGCTCATTTCCTCTCCCAGTGCCTGTGGGAGGAAGACCTTGCTGAGTGTGGTGGAACTGGTGGCAGCGAGATGGAGGGTCCCTGCCAGGCCTCGGTATGGGTCTTAGTGGACCAGTGACTCTGGAGTCCCACCAGTGACTATAAAGCAGGGCAGAAGCAGAGCTCAACTTCTTCCTAATTTCCATTTTCTGGGTTTCCATTTAGCTATTGAACCCTTGTAAGGAACCCTTTCCTCCACAGGAAATCACCATTAGACTTGAGCAGTAACCTCTGAACTCTTAGATTTGTCATTCTTCCCCCTTTGACATTTTCTAGGCCATGTCCCGTGGCACTATCATGTTCAAGGTGGTTCCGGTTTCTGACCCTCCTGTTAATAGCCAGAAGATGGTAAGAATTTACTGAGCCTTCATACTCTCACACAGTGTATAAAGTATCACACTACTGTTCTCTATAATGTGTTGAACATTTGTTCAATACTGTGTTGTATATTTTTCAGGAATGATGAACATTTGAGCAAAAACTCTAGCACTAAGAGATTATATTCCCAAAGTCATTTTTTTCATAGTTCTTAGACTCAGTTCAAGAGGCAAGTTCTCCTTTTTTGTGAGGATGGAGAGGAAAGATAGGAACTGTAGGAAGGAGGGAGGGAGGGAGAAACTGTTTCGTCTTGATGGCCCACGTGTGCACAGGTTCTTCTGACAGTGCCGTTATGCACCCGCTGTCAGGTGTACGTTCGCGCCATGACTGAGTACTGGCCCCAGGAAGATCCCACCATCCCGTGCAAGGATGCAGGGTTGCCTTTCCAGAAGGGGGACATCCTCCAGATTGTGGACCAGAATGATGCCCTCTGGTGGCAGGCCCGGAAAATCTCAGACCTCGGTACCTGTGCTGGCCTAATCCCTTCTAACCACCTTCTGAAAAGGTAAGAAAAGTTACCACTCCTGGCCTCAGGACTGAGGCATAAGGAAATAGAGCATTGTCTCAGGCTCCTGCTGTTGCAGTTAGATAAGATAAAGAGAGACAAGCAGATGAACAACCTCACACACTGAGTTATAAATCCAAGTGTCAATTTATCCATATGCCCTAAGCATCTTGAATACCAAATGATCATAATAATAATACCAGCTAGAAAAGAGAGAACACATGTAGGAAACTAAATTAAACTGAAAATGGTAGTTCTGACTCCCTCTGTTAATCTTTCAAGTCTGAGTTGAAACCTCATTTATTGAATCTCAACCCACCACCCTCACTTCTGTGATATTGAGATCCAAGGGAACAAGTAAAGACAGAAAAAAGATTTTAAAAGATTGAAGCCTCAGCCCTTGTTAAGAGATCAGGAAGTAGAAAGGGAACTAGCAAAGGATATTGAGAATAAATGACCAACGAGTCAGCATGAAAATCAGGGCAGTATGGTGTTCTGGTCAAGTATGTCAACTGCTGTTGAGGGGACTGAGAGTTGACCATTGAATTTAACAATACAGAGATCATCGGTAATCCTGATGAAAGTGATTTTAGTGGGGCCACCATCCTCGGGGAGTGAGATTTGAAGAAATTGATGACAATGAACACGGAAAAATCTTTGAGACATTTTGGTATAAAGCAGAACAGAACAAATAGCTAGAGGGGAAAATAGAGTGGTATGAGAATTATTTTTAGACGGGGTAAATAATACTAGTGGGAATGATCCAGTGAGGAGGAAATTTTTTAGGACAGGAGAAAGAGAAGAGGATTGCCTTGAGCGGGCAGAAGAAGAGGGGCCGGCTTATGTGGGACATTAACAGTTCAGCCCCGTGGGGGTGGCAGTGGGGAGTCTGGAGAGTGCAGCAGAGTTGGCAGGGTATGGCGGAGCCTGCGGATGTTCTCTTCCAACCGCTCTATTGTCTCAGTGAAAAAAGAGGCAATGCCATCAGCTGAGAGTCAGGGTGGGTAAGGAGGTTCCGGGAGGGAGGGAGGAGACAGCTTGAAAAGCTTCTATGAGAGCTGGAGCGCAAAGGGATTAGGTAAACTCAGTGTGATCAACAGTCAGGGGCCCCTGAAGGTTAAAGGTCATAAATGTGAAGTAATTCTGGTCAGTTCCCTTGGGGACAGGTCCGGATAAGACAGAGTTGGATTTAACAGTAAGTCAAGAAAGAGCCAAGGGAGTGACTAAAATGAAGGAACAAAGCGTTTAAGCTGTTGAGGAGGGAGGTGAGGAGGTAAGGGTAGGTGGAAAGGTCCTAGAAAGGTCAATGGACTGTAGGTCCCATGGGGTCAACAGATTATTGGGGTTGGGAAGATAGGCGTTGGTGAAAGAAAGGGATGCTGGGAACTGAAATTATGGAGGGACTGCAGCTATTGGTTCTGGCAGGTTCTAGGGTATGACGGTGGGAGGCAGTGGCTGAGGTAGAAGGTGGGAAGGGCTTTGAGAAAAAGGAGATCAAGGAACGGAGAGGCCAGGGTGTAATAAAACCATCAAGAATTATGACAAGTGTTGAGAGCGTGATAGCGGGAGTAATCTGGGAATGGTTACCAGGCAAGTGGGGGGAGTGACGGTCAAGAGCTGGGTTTCTAGGGAAGAGGAGCATGGTCTGGAGATGGCCATGAGAAGCAAGGACAGGGACCCCCACCCCAGCCCTCGAGCAGCAGTGCGCTGGAGCCAGCTGCCAGAGCTGGCGCCGCGTGCACTTCTCACATCCAAGGTCAACGAAGCCAGCCACGTGACAGTACTGTCGCTAGAGAAGCTGGCAGAAGCTCCACATCAGGGCTCCCCTGCCCCCAGAGCTGCCGGCCCAGCACAGCACCAGGAGTGGGAGACAGCCCAGTTTCCCCTTGAAAGGTGCAGGGGAAGCCGTGACCTCAGAGAGACCTGGGTTTTCGTTAGAGCTAGAAT
The DNA here is from genome assembly GCF_022682495.2 of Desmodus rotundus. Classification (NCBI taxonomy): domain Eukaryota; kingdom Metazoa; phylum Chordata; class Mammalia; order Chiroptera; family Phyllostomidae; genus Desmodus; species Desmodus rotundus. The sequence continues at coordinate 181,913,343 of NC_071388.1, read as the reverse complement.
GTACTTTCTCTAAAGAGCTCACGCACAGAGGAGGCTGAGTTGAGGTCTGATTTTGCTGGAGGTTTCCTGGAGTTCTGGGGGGCGTGTGAAAGGGCTTCCGGGATTAGAGCGCGGAGGATAAGGGATGACCTGGGCTTTGGGGGCCGAGGGCAGGGACAGGGATAAAGGACAAATGAGATTAGTCCTCAAGGGCTCACGATGGGCAAAAAGCCAAAAAGTGGTGAGGATGCCCTGGTGGTGGTGGGGGGGGGGGGTCTTGCAAGGAGCAAACAGCAATGGCAGGTTTATTGGATAAGTGCCCAAATATGGGACGACAGAAGGCCCTGAGTTCACGTGTCTCTAAAGGAACCGTAGAGGCCATCCACAGCCTGCCAGAGAAACCGGAACTCGCTTCGAAAATTCCAAAGAGACCCGCTGACGCAGGGTAGGGAGGCGAAGGGGCAGGGTGCCATGGCTCCTTTCTGAATTCTGTGGCCTGTGAACTACGGTTACCCGCCAGAGTTTCACTGTAAGTCAGTGTGGCTCCAAAAATATCCCATGAAGCAGGAAAGAAATTAAAAAGCCTGTGTATCTAGAGAAGGTATTTGATCATGTGTTTGGAGAAGAAATCTTTTACACTTGGGTGGAGGCAGCAGAATTCTAGGAAAATGCTATCCTGGAATCCTGGATCTATTTCACCTGCGTTTACCTGCCTTGATTCTTTTTTCCTCATAGTGTATTTTTCCCCCCCATAGGAAGCAACGAGAGTTCTGGTGGTCTCAGCCATACCAGCCTGACACCCACCTCAAATCAACCATCTGTGAGTGTGCCGACCCCTCAAACCCAGCATGTGCACCCTGGGGAAACTGGCTTCCTCCCTCCCAAGGCTGGTTTCCTGCCCAAGAGAGGGTCTTTAAATGTCCCCACTGCCCCCAAATAACCAGGCAGCCACCTGAAATCCTACGACAGACATTCGTTCTTTTGGATTTAGAAGAATTTTCAGCTTTTGAAAATGCACACGTTCTTGTGGTTGGGACACCTTCGGGGATCACTCCGCACGTGAAGTCCTCTGAGATCTCTAAGGCGAGCACATGCACGCACGCAGTGGCAGGCAAGGCGGCAGAGCTGCACACCGACCTTCACACGGCTTCTCTTTAGGGTGGTTAAATTTCACACTGTTCAGAAGCTCTGATTAATAGTTGTGTGTGCCTTCGATGAATAAACATGGGACTGAATAATCACCTAATGAATGTAATTTGTTTGCTAGGCAGTATCACCAGATGTCAGGGGAGGAATGCTTAGTAAAGGGATCCATGGCGGCAAATGCTTGTGAACTCCTTACTGTCTCACAAAGGGTGCTGCAGCTCGCAAGCCCAGCTGGAACCCGCAGAGTAAGGCCCCTCAGAGGGGGCCCTCACGCAGGCCCCTGGAAAGGAGTTATCAAGGGGGATGGGGCGCCTGGAGGAGGGCAAAGGGCACAGAGAAGACAACTGCATCAGCGACAGATTTGACGGTGAAAAGTCCTCACTTTATTTCTCAATTCTCTAAGCCACAAATCATTTTTTATCTTTTTTTTCTAGAAGAGATATAATGACAACTATGGAGACATTTTTGAAAGAAGAAAGGCTCTTATAATTCTTCACATTGACTATATTTTTATACCACCTTCCAGTTATGAAAATATATTTTACATATTTTTCCTATTGTAGTTAACAGCTACAATACCACTTTTTTATCTTTATTTTATCTTAACATATTATCAGAAACATTTTTAAGGTATAATTTTCATAGTGATATTTTAGTTGTATCCCTTGCGTTTTGAAAAAGTTTGTTGTTTACCAAACCAGATTGAAACACTTCCTTAATTCACTTTTCTATTTCGTTTCTCAAAGACCCATGGAAATGCTAATGAAGTTTCTAATCAGCATCTGATAACTAGTCTGGCCACTGGTTGACATTTCATTTGCTCCAGTGGCCTGGTGGCAATTTTTATCAGAGTTTTTGAAAAGTCCATGCTGAAGAGAGCCTGTAGACCTTTTTACAATCCTCACAGATCTCTAAGTCCAGGAACACCAGGGCTGGAGCCACTGACTGAAAGGGTCAGCTCTCACAGGGAGGCTTCGGATGGGGCGTGATCATTTTCTAAACTATTAAGTCATTTCTTTTCTTTGTAACTGCAGTAAATGTAATTTTTTATCTTCCTGCTCTGCTTAAATGTTACCTTAAGAAAAAGAAATCTCAGGAGCAGTTGACTGAGTCAGAGGATTTAGACATTTTTAAAATCAAGAAAATTCCAGGACTATTTTAGTTTGCAGATGGTTATTAAAAAGTTATTTTCTGAAGAGTCACTTAGGATTGTCATCCCTCTTTCTTTCCTTCCCTTGTTCCTTCTTTCCTTCCTTTCTTCCTCCTTCCCTTCCTTCTTTCTGGTCAAGACACTAGTTTCTAAAATATGCTGTACGAAGCATATTAATTCAGAAGGGAGTAGAATGCAATGTTCTATAGCTTATTGGGATGAAAAGGAGTAAGTAGAATTTGCTAGAAACAAGTAGACCCCCATTTTTAACAAGGCTCATAAATATATTAGTTCTATAGGCTATTCACTTATCATTTTGTTACTAAATCTTTACTAAATTTCTACAGAATAACCCAGAATATTAATTTCTATAATTTTGGTACTTTGCTTTTCTTAAGTAAGTTAGTCTGAAAAACTGAGCACAGACTAATATATGCATTTTCTCTGTCTGTCTGTCTCTCTCACTCTCTCTTTCTTTGCTTCAATCATTTGTCTGTACCCAGTGATATCTATGGAAGAAGGTAAGAAATAGTATTTGGAAAAAACCCTCATCTCCAACGTCTCCTAGAAATTTCCTATAGTTCTCATTTGATTCAACTCAGTTCAGCTATTTATTAAGCTTTTACTATGTACCTAGTAGTAGTATACTAGTTACTAATTCCCTAATTTATAAAAAGATGTCAGTCAAAAGAACACACACACACACACACACACACACGGTGTAATTGCCCTAACACTGGGAGGATTGAAAGAGAAGCAACACTCACAGGATGTAGTCCCAGAGTCTAACACAGCTCATTGCAAGAATTCAGCAAAAATCATGAAATTGCCCCTCTGTTTTGTGTCAAGTACTTTACACACATTGTCTTCAAAATAACCCTGTAAGGAAAGTACTATTATTCCTGTTTTATGGATGAAAAGATTGAGGTTCAAGGGAGGTAAGAAGAACATTGTCAGAAGTTGCAGGTAGTGCAGTCTGGGTTGGACCTTCTGTCTGTCTGAGGGCCCTGCACCAAGGGCAGGTGGGCCTCCAGTTATTACCTCTGCCCTTCTCTGTGCCCAGACACCCAGGTGACTCATGATGTCCATCACACACACTCACACAAGCAAGAAAGCCAGATGCTATCTGCTTGAGGAGAGGAGAGAGAAATGAGAAGAGCAGTCCCCTTGGCCACCCCCTGCCCATTTCGTCCCTGACACTGGCAGGGGGGGCGGAGGGGCATGGGCAGGCCTTTGGAGAGGGCTGGGCTTCTGTCATCTTGGTGGTAATAGGCCTGCTGTCTTAGTCTGCTCGGGCTGCCATAACAAGATATCACAGACTGGGTGGCTCAAATAGCAGACACCGGTATTTATTTTCTCACCGTTCTGGAGGCTAGAAGTTCAAGATCAAGGTCCTAGCAGGGTTAGTTTCTGGTGAAGCCTTTCTTCCTGTCTGGCAGATGGCCACCTTCTTTCTGTGGGCTCACAAGGCCTTTCCTCTGTAAATGCACAAAGAGAAAAAGAGAAAACAAGAGATCTGGTGATTTCTTTTATTATATAAAGCTACTAATTCTTTTTAGATTAGGGCCCCAACCTTATGACCTCATTTAACCTTAATTACCCCCTTCAAAGCCCAGTCTCCAAAGGATGTTAGGACTTCAACAAATGAATAGGAGGTGGGGGGTGGGGGGCAGGTGCACAAATGAGTCCATAACAGCAACCCTGGCCAATAGTGTGGAATTGCCGATTTTGAGAGAGTACAGTCAGTGGCTCTATTGGATCACAGCTACAAGTTTGAAAAATCAGGACTACTTGTGCTGTACGGCAGACTCACTGCTGGCCTCTGTAAAACAGGAATGACCATGGTAAGTTTTGTTTGCCTTAAAAATAACAAACTTCTAGTTATGTCCTAGGAACTAATGAATTCATTGTTGTAATAAATTACTAATCTGAAAAATAATCTCTCAATGAATATAAGACATTGAAAGACACTGTCAAAAATCTCAGCTAGTTCCTTGTTTGTCTGTGTCCCTACCTCTATAAAATAGTATTATTTCAGAAAATGTTTCATATTGAATATTTTATTTTAAAAACATTAATTAATGATGTGCCTTTTTAAGGCAGTCACAAGTGCTACTTTATAATATTACAGTTTATTATATAGAGAGTATAATATGTATTTTTAGAACATAGATAAAACATTTATTAAACTGCTGTTTATTGATCACTGGGGGAGTGCTGGCCACTGCGCTAGGCACAGGGTGTACGGTGCTGGAACAAAATGATATTTTTTTCAGAATATATATTCAAATCACTATTTTGATATTAAAAGGTAAATTCAGCTCAGTTTAATAAATAATTCATGTAATTACTATGTGCAAGATACTGTGTGAAGACCTGTAAAGTATGAAAAAAATTAGACAGTTCCACTTTCAAGGAGCTATATAGAAGGGCAAATAAGGCAAACACCCAAATGATTCTATTACAAGGTAGATAGACATACAGTAGCAGAAAGCTCAAGGTCATAGGAAGAAAATGCTGTTCTGTTCATGGCAAGGTTATTCATTTTGATCCATGTTTGTGATGGAGCTTGAAGCATTACAGGCAAAAGGAAAGCATAAGTACAGGCACAGAGGAGGAACCAGTGATACCTTCTCTAACGGAAGCGTAAGAGATGGGAAGGAAAGAAGTGGACAACAGCCCTCATAGTTGGGTCTGGGTCGTGTTGTAAAACAGTGATTTTCAGTCTTTTTTATCTCATGGCACACATAAAGTAATTCCTGAAATTCTGCAGCACACCAAAAAACTGATCTGACAAAAAACAGATATAATTTTGATTAATTTACACAAATAATAGTAATTACCTACCTTTTTTGCTCCAAAGTGGCTATTTAAAAATTCAGGTGTCTGTACTTGTATACAAGGATTTCTGGTACCAAGAATTAACCAATCAGACTCAACCTTATCATGCAACGTGACCGATAGATGCAACTCTATCATGTGACCTATATATCTATTGTTCAAGACAGGGCGTTCACACCTGATGCTACTGTGCTGGCTGTTGTCATTTTTTTTACTTGACAATCTAAGGGAGAAGAGGTCAGTGCCCCTGACTAAATAGTCAGCTATGGCATGTTTTAAAGATTCTTGCAGCACATGGGTTGAAAATTGCTGTTGTGAAGAGTGTTCAGTATTAAGATGAGTGATTTTAAAAGTTATATTCTTTTATTCTCTTATACATACCCAAGCTAAAGGTAAACATAGTTAACATTTATTGAGTATTTACCATGAGCCTGAACTTTTCATGCATTATCTCACTAATTTCTATCCTATATGGTAGGTATTATTACTATCCCCATTAATAGAAAGAAAACTGAAACTTAGAGGCAAATGATAGCAATTTGTCCAGCATTCAAAAGCCTATGCTTTCCAAATTTTAACTGTTTTTTATCATGTAGCTTCCCATATCATATATTTTCATTTAATACAGTGGAGCCCTTTCTATCTCTCTGAGTTAGCAATGGTTGTAAGAGTATCATTATTATAAGGTGGTCTGGGTTTTATTGGCATAAACCTAGAAAGAGGGATTTTGGTTTGTGGTTAACACATTTTAAGTTTTCTTCTCTATGTTCTTTTATAGAGGATGACATGAAGATTGACGAGAAATGTGTGGAAGCAGGTAACGTTTCCTCTGTAGAGTTTCTCAAGCAGAGTCAGCCAAAGGGGCCGCCGGCCTTCCCGCTGGAAGAAATGTGGAAAATGAATGCCCACCCTGCCCTTGTTCTGTGGTTCTGATACTTGGAAGGGAAGCACAGCTGTGGGAATGTCTCCAGGTCCAAACCGACCTTCTAGAAATCAGTATCTTAGAAATGACCACAGCAACACTTAGCAACACTCAGGTGTTACATTCAGTAACATTCAGGTGGAGCATCTGGGAACCGCCATGCTCTTTGTGAAATACCATAAAATATTGAGGTATCAGATTTTTAAAAAGCAAAATATGTGTTTTGTTACTGTCTGATACCATCTTCTAGTAGATTCTAGTAGATTCTAGATAAATAGCAGATTCTAAGTTTGAGAAATGTATAAAACCTTTTTACATTTCTATACTTAATTTTTTTTATAAACTGGGAAAAGATTTTTATTTTAATACCTAGTGGTAGAACTAAGATTGACTCAAGAATCACTTGGGTTTTGTTGGGAGACTAGTTGGAAAGACTTTGTCTTGGCTCTATGGTGCTAAAAAACAAAATTCCACCCAGTAAGTTCTAAAGATCTTATTGGCTTTACTCAACATTTCATGAATCGGTGAGCATCTCATCTAGCAGATAGAAAGGAACCCTGAGGAACTACACTAAACGAAAGACTTTCATGGACAAAAGGGAGCGAGAACAAGAAAGTTACACTGGCAAAGAGTGGATTGGTTACGGCAAGGTCACTTTCCCTTGCGGATGGCAGGGACCTGTCAGTCAGGAGAGGTCAAATTATAATTAAGGTAAGTCTCAGTTTGGTGATGTGAGGCACAGCATAAGTGACTCCATTTTGGGAATATTGTCTTGTTTTTAACAAGCTAAACTAGTTTTTAGGAACTGAAGAACAATATGAAATCTTTAAATAGTGGGTATTTCAGGGGTTCACATATACTTCCTAGAATAACTACAGAATAATGCTGATATTAATATTTATTTTTCCAAGTACAAATTCTATTCTTTAAAATTTTTCAGTAATATTCTTTTCTTTTCTATAATTTTAATTTAAAACTTTTATTAGGCAATGCTTTCACATATTTCAAATTCAAAAACCACAAAACTATATTCAGTACAAAGGCCCTCTCTTTCCCCACTGCCCTCCTCAGTTTTCTTTCCTGAGGATATAAATGCTCTCAGGTTCTTCCACAATCCCTCCGGATGTATTCTGTGCATATAAAAGCAGTGATGTATATTTTTCACCTCTCTTCCACCCTCATCCTCACCTTTAAAAGAATACAAACACCCTTTGATGGTATGCTACACAAACTATTCTGTTCCTGGCATTTTTCCTTAACATTATGTGTCTTGGAGATGATTCCATCTCAGTATATAAAAACCCACCTCATATTTTTTAAACAGTTTCTTGGCTAAATAAGTTATGCAATCACTTATTGGTACATGTTTGAATTATGTCCAATCCTTTTTTATAAACAATGCTACAAAAGAATAGCTTTATAAATACTTCATTTCACACATGTAATTATACCTTAGATACAGCAATGCCCCACCCAAGGAAGGATGTGTGCATTGGTGGTGATGCTACATAGTTCAAGTGGTTCTCCATATAAAATCTAGTTTCTTAATCCTTAGTAGCTCTTTAAAACAATAACAAGAATGTTTTAACTGATGAGAAAGTTGGGTTTTATAATCTTTTCCTGTCACTTAAACAAGCCTACACAAATAAACCATTCGTATACTACTTCTCCTTGCCACATTTCCCAGGCTTGTGTATGCCCCAATCCCCAGGCAGGGCGCATCCCTCCTACACCTGCAGGCCCCCTAGAGGCAAAGCTGTGCAATATCCAACAGTCTACAGGAGCTTCCTCGACATTCCACTTTTCCCTTCCCTCTGAGCCTCTTTTTTACTTTATTTATTCTCTTTTATTTCTCATGTATTTATTTGTTTACTTAAAGCTCCTGCTGCACCCCTGCTTGTCATCATGGCCCAACTTTTACCACCATGCATCTCATTTAAGGTTTATATATGCCGTAGAGACACCACTGACTTGGCCTTGATTCAGGAAGAAAATTTAAAAGCTGGTGTGGGTGCAGAAGCATAGGGTCAGGAAATCACACTGTGAAAGTACAAGTTCAGTATGGCTAGTAATATAATGACACTTTTGGGTTTTTGCCTCCATGGAAAAGCACAGATGAAGAAACATTTGAATCTGGTAAGTAAAAACTGAGCATTTGGTACTGATTTTAAAATGCATATTAGTATTTCAGAGGCTGGTGTAATGTAAATACATATTTAGGGATATGATACAAAAATTGCTTAAATTCATCAACACTTTAGTGGAGGGGAATAAATTTCACCTTAGCCATTAGGGCCATTTTGGAACTCTGAGGGCATTTGTGGTTGTCGGTTGATTACGGGCACTACCGGCCTTGAGTTGGCAGGGATCAGGAATGCTAGACATCCTGCCGTCCCTGACACAGTCCTGCACAATGTTCTGGATTTCCTTCTGAACAAAGCTCATTACGAATATAAGTGAGTAGTTCATTGATACACAATAGTTACGTAAGTTTTCATAAGACTACCATGAAAAGACTGGTGGTTTCGAAGACAGTTATCACGGAGAGAAACATTTGAACAGAATAAAGATATCATCTGCAATTACTGAATAATTTATTCCACACATTCCATCTACTCCATTCGGATAGCAAATAAGCCGGAAAGTGAGGTATGAATACTGAATCAGTTATTTTCTTTAATTTGTTATTTGTTATTATTGATGACACACGGTATCATCAAGTGTCTGTCCCTCAAAATAATGTTGACATCATTAGCAACAACATAGATCCCGCAGAACAGTTTTGAAAAACTGGCAACCTTTTGGGGCATGTTTACATTACTCACCCTCTTTCATTTGCTCCCTTTCATCAGCCTATAGCTACTATCCCTAGTAGCATACTATCCCTAGTTCAGTTAAGGCGAGTTCTCTCTTCCTCTTATATACAAATAAAAGTGTGTGTTCAGTTTCACCTGTCCTCAAGGGGCCAGCTGGAGATGGCACTGTGTGCATCGGCCCAGGGAGGGGTAGGGAACCAGGAGGCTCGGGCCAGAGGCCGCCGCAGCGCCTGCCCCAGGGCCCACTTCCTCCACCTCACAGGACCGCAGCCATTCCAGCCTCTGGTGGGCAAGGAGAGTGGAGGCTCAAAGCTGTTCCCTTCCTATAATTTATCTCTTCCAAGCCTCATTTTATGCCAAGCAGAGGGGAGTCTCATGGATAAAAAGCCTTCAGGGAGAGTCCAGATAAGCAACTTGGAGAAAAGGTCACTCACTGTCCCCGGAGCAGCAGTCAGGGCAAGTGAGGTTCTGGGCTTGGTGCCCCCCACCCACCGCCCTGGGCCATGTGCTGTTCTGCCAGGACTCACATGCTAGCACGCAAGTTACCACTTTCTCCCAGGGGCACACGAATGCCTCCCTTCTGTCATTTGTCTTTATTTGACAGCTGCCTTGATCTTCCCAAAGGCTTAACTTTCTCATGTCTTTTTTCTACACTTATCCAAATATCCAGAGGAACTTTCAGAAGGTAATTGTTTTTATTTGCTGGGTAAGTCAAATAATGCTACGCTGAAGGTCTTTCAGCACCTCAAAGTGAATATTTGACAGAGTAAGTTTTGAGACACACGATGTTTTAAGGGTGAAATTAGTGATGAAATATTCAATTTCACTGAAAATATTTTTAAATAAACAATCAAAGAAATTGAGCATGATGAAAATATCCCTAAGTAAACATTTCTTTTTAAACTTACTGACACATTTCAGTTAGAAAATTGTGCTTACTTTACCAGAGGTGGAATTGACAATGGTGCGTTTTCCTTATATTCAATGTTTAAAATGTGTGCTTTTTAAAAACAAAAACAAAGATTAAGAAAAAAGATTATGTGTGTCCGTTCATTCCATGAACAAATGCTCTCTGTGTAATTTTTCAAGGGTCAGAACAGAGTTGTACACGTGAAGAGAAACATATATTAGTAAAAAGTAATTTGAAAATGATATTTCTATAATTTTTTCCTGGAGCTTATGACAATTTTTCTGAGCCCCCAGTGAAGGCAGAGACAGGAGTTTCAGAGCTTCTGGACACAGTTTTCCTCACTCCTTGTCTCACACATTCTTGGACAATAAGAAATAATTTGTAGCTACAGAGCAAATACTGATTGTACAGAAAGAACTATTTTATAAGGGAGAAAATAAGAATCCATCTCTAACAAAGACGGTAATTATAGGGCCCACAGAAATCAATATCTACAAGTTACAGCCAAAGCCAGTCTATGTGTTCTTTTTTTAAAATCAGTTTACTTTGGGCATGTTTTAAAATGTATACCCAATTTTTAAGTTTTTACAGTGATTCAATATCTTTCTTGTAATTTTACATAAGCCTAAAATAGGTTTTTGTTCCTAACCATGCTAGACAGAATATATCCAGTGTACTGCTAAAATTGTGAAAAGTATCTCCATACAGTTTGGCACACGTGATAGGGTGGAGAGTGCTTAGGACGTTCATCAGTAAGCCACTCAGGGCTAAAACAGCTGTGCTGCCACCTACTGGAATAGTGTCACTGAGATTTGGAGATAATTTCACGCACCTGTTCTAAGTAAACTTCTCTTCCTCCTCCACCTGTTCTGCCCCTGCCATTCTCTGTGTTCCAGACAAGGAGGAATTTGTTGGCTACGGTCAGAAGTTCTTTCTCGGTAGGTACAGATTAATAAGAGGTGGGTCTTTGTCATTTCCTAAGTTCTATTCATACCAGCCTGACATGCTTCTGAAAGCTTGTTTTGCTGATGGACATTTCCAAACTTGTTCCTTGTTCTGGTTTCCCTCTATCTTTTTTGCGAGGAGGGGGGCTCTCTATTGTGATGTGTTGATCATTTATTGTTATTCATTTGGTTTCCACAGGATATTTCTTAATTATTTATCAAATATAAATCTTCTGTTTTCTTTCAGACAGTTCCATAACATGTGTATCTCACTCTAAAGAGACCAATTCTCTGACCACAAGACTTAGTTTTTAGGGCCACCTTTTCATAATCTGTCAGCTGGGCAGAGCTTTCTGAAGGACTAGGCATCACTCATTTAAAACTGCGCTGGCTTCCTCCTCCGGTGAGAGAGGGGCTGGGCTGCAGGGTCTGCCAAGTACAATGCTGGTTCCCAGACCTGGTGCACCTTGGAATCATTGGGGGAGTTTAGAAACAAGACACGGGGCCATCTTTCTGCATCCCTCCCAGAATAGTTCCTTGCCAAGCTATCGGCGAGGCCGAACAGGACAGGCATCTGCACAAAGGTGGGGAAGAGGCAGGCTGGGGTAAGGCATCGGAGCCTGAGCAGGGTGAGGAGAGCACCTACGCAGGGACGATGCAGCCTGGTGCAGGTTGTCAGGGACAGAGTGGAGGGAAGAGGCAGCTGCTGTCACACTCCCTGACACCTCACAGTGTCTGCAAAGATGCCCTCCTCCCCAGCTTGGGCTCTGATACTTTCTGCCAGGCTGCTGACACCGTCCACCCGCCCCCCCACAGGTGCTCTTTGTTGATACAATAAGTCAATATATTCAGGGTAATATATTGAGTGCCAGTTTTCTTTGTCAGAGAAAGAGTTACACATATTGAAGGAGGGGGTGGCCATGCCAAAATGAAACCCATAGTGTTGAATTGGCATTGTAGGTATTGGTGTGAACTCATGGTTTTAACATTGTAGATAAAAATGTAGATGTGTGTGTGTGTGATATACACATATAGCCCCTAGCTCTACCTATCAAGAGGACCTGGGAACAGCTTTGGAACTACCAGAAAGCCCTGTGGTTGGGTAGGCAGATTAAGCAGGATTCTGGGAGTTTGAAAATCACGACTAAAATGTCCAGTTCTGCCCCTGAACACACAGTTGTGAGCAACCACTTAGCCTGTCTGTGTCTCAGTGTTTCCATTCCAGAATGAGAGTAATAAGCGTGCTGCATTGTTTCCACCCTGACCCATGCCACTGGCCCCCCTCATCTGGGAGTAGCCCCCAACTGCTGTCCCTGAGCCTACACCTACTGTGCCTACAGTTTATATCCCCCCTTCAGCAACCAGAGGAAGCATAAATCAAATCATGTCACACCCATCTCTTGACCAGCCAATGACTTCCCACCCACTTTGACCTCAACCTAACACTGGACTGAGGCCCTCTGTGGCCTCCCCAGCTCCCTCTCCAACCCACTTCCTACCACCAGCCCAACTGCTCTCTGCCCACAGCCACACAGGCCTCCACGCTGCACCTTCCTCAAGCACTTCAAGCACACTCCTTGCTCTGCACCTTTGCAGTTGCAGTTCCCTCAGCCTGGACTGCTCTTGCCCCTAGATTCCTCCTCAGCTGGCTCCACTACTTCAACCAGACACCTGCTCAATGTCAGCTTTTCAGGCACTTAACTGAACCACCTACTTGAAGAAGCACCTCATCAACTCTTTAACCACCAATCCTTCTAAGCACTTATTTCTGTTGTTGTTGATGTTGGTCTCTCCTCCACCATAAAGTGTAAATTTCATGAGGAAATGGGCTTGGTTTAGTTGGCCATTGTATGACCAGCACCTAGTACAACGCCTGGCACATAGTGGGTGCTGGGTGCCGCTTAGAGGTAATGTATGGGGCGTTTCGTTATTTTTCTTTCCTATTGCCCCCTTTCTTCTACTTTTAGACAGATATGACTGTGTTAATTAACACTTTGGAATCTCAGTCGCTGCGTGCTCCATCAGGTTTGAAACCGGAAGGAATCTCTCCCACCCTGCATCTAATGTTCTGTGCATTTCCACCCTCCCCAGCTGGTTTCCGCCGCAGCATGCGCCTTTGTCGCAGGAAGTCTCACCTCAGCCAGCTGCGCGCCAATGCGTGCTGCGCCAGCAGTTGCAGCAGGGCCCTGGGCGCCCCTTACGAGGAGGTGGTGAGGTACCAGCGTCGCCCTTCAGACAGCCACCGCCTCATCGTGCTTGTGGGTAGGTCCGGGCAGGCGGTGCCTCTCCCCACTCACAGTGAGGTTTTCCTTCTCGATTCACTAGTCTTGCACTGGGCGTAGTGGTAAAAGTAGAACTCTTTGTGGACTGCCATGTAAACCCCTTAAAAAAATAAAGCTTCTGTTATGTGTGCGTTTATAAATAAAACATTACTGTATCATGTTTTTATTGTCTGCCATTAAATGTGATATGCCATAGTGTATTTGAATTTGCATAACTAGTTGTATTGTGATGAGGTTGTAGCTGAGGTTTTTGTTTTATTTTCTGTTTATGCCTGTTTACAATTTGTTCTATAAGCATAGAGGAGTGTTTTCCCGGACTGGACCATTAGTCTGTGTAAGAAAACAAGTTCTTAAGGTCCATTTTTCTAAGATATTTGTAAGCACTTCCTTTAGGAAAAAGTCCTGGACTGTATTACTGGTGCTAAAGAACAAGGCAAATACAGTGCTGGGGTAACCTGCTTTTGCGACCAAGATCTCCCCAAAGCTGGTTCCCGCAGCAGCAGTAGCCTCCACCTTACTGCCGTCTTCCCTGCGTGTTTCAGCTGTGAGCAAGGCAGGTCCGCACAGAGCAAACGACATGCTGACAGCCAGGACCAGCTGCAGAGTTTGCAGGGCACAGTGCAAAATGAAAATGCAAGGGCCCCTTATTAAAAAATTATTGAGAATTGGAATGTGGCAAAAGAAGAACATTTCACCAAGTGCAGTATTCTAAGCATGGGCCTTGTGTAACTGCACGGGGTCTATACACATGAAGTCAGCCCTGTCTCCCGTGGCACAGGCGGAGCTGATTCACCCGCCTGTGAGGAAATGTGCCCTTGACTTCTGCTAAGTCGCAGGACCTGTCGCTGTGGAGCCTCATTTCTGGGATGGGACATGATAGAAACTTCATTTGGAGAAGAGAGACAGGTTGTCTCAGATGACCTGAAACGGGGCCAGAGAATTCACACAGGGTCCAACATTAGATGAAGTTTGTTGGGGTGATGGGTTCTGGCAATTCCCCACCTCATTTCTGAATGTTGAAAAAGTGTGGGTTCTTCCACAGGTCACCAGGGAAGTCCCCAAAAGCCCTCTGGGGTCATCCCACTTCGAGAGGTGGGAAGCCAGGTAATTGCCCTAAGAACATTGCTCGCAAGTGTCTTTGGTAGCAGGACTAAAATGGTGATTTCACGACGTAACTATACTCATCCACATCTAATGATTTCTGTCTGTGACTGTTTGTGTTTAGGACCGTCTGGAGTTGGAGTGAATGAACTGAGGAGACAACTTATTGAACGTAATCCTAACCATTTTCAAAGTGCTGTGCCACGTATGTTTCTTTTCTCTTTCATCGCAGTTCACATTTTGGTAAAATTTTCTTTGCATCTTCAGGGGCACTGAGCTTACTTAGTTATGTCGTATTATCTTTGTCGTGAAAATATAAGACATGGGATAGATCTTAGAATTTCTAACTATATTTATTTTAATAGAGGGAAATGATTTACAAACTAGGCTATCAAAGGGCAACTTGGTCTTTTTTCCATTTCTTAACAATCATATAAATGACCTTTCAGAAACATTAAAATTTAGTAATAATATCTAACATTCATTCAGTACTTACTATCTTCCTGGCACTGCTCTTGACTCTTGTTTTCTTTTAATTAAAAATTATAATATATGCACACATAATGTTATATAAATTCGTAAGTATGATTCTACCATACCTCGTTGGAAGAGCTTGTGAGTGCTTCCCCTTCACCTCAAGGCAAGACAGAGGAACTTAGGGAAACCACTTAAAGAGCTTAGTATGTTTTCCCTGCAATTTAGGTGTCAAACTATGCCTAAAAATATCTGAAGGAGGAGAGCTTAGAGGAAGTGACCAATGGCTGAAGTTTGGGAAGTAGCTGCCCTTTGAGAGGCTGCCACAGCAAAAGTGTTGTGATGTTTCCCAAGGACCAGATCCAGGTGGATAATGTGGGAGAAAGTCACCTTGAGGTTGTCCTGGTTTCTGCCCAAGAGGAAGCCTCAGCAGAAGGAGGCCAAAAGCAGACCCTCAGATATCTCAGGGTGTGGAAGAAGTCACAAAAGACTAGCTGGAATAGGGATGGATTTGAGATACTCAGCAGTGGTGGTATGGTGCTGGTAGGGTTTGCAAAATTACCCAAACATCCCCTGGGAGAGAAAGAGCCAGATCTTTCTGGTAATGTAGGGTAAACATCTGCCAAGTCTAAAGGAGCCAATGGCAGCCAGCATCAGTTAAGGAAGAATTTTCCTGCCCTGCTTTCTCTCCCCTCTCTCTGCACTCCAGCCTCGGGGAGTTATAAAACCGGGGGAAGAGCAGTAGGAATGCCATGAAAGGGAAGAGAAGTGAATTTTACTTCCTTCTCGGACTTCAGGCTCCCTGAATACAGCAAGTATGAGCAGGATGCAGGATGTGGGGAGGAGAAGCCTGAAATACAAATGAAGTTCATAATTTTAATTATTACATGGGGATGGACTTTAATTATTAAACTGAGATGGAGTTTTGTTGCATGACTGATGGACTTTTTTTATTTTTTAGCCTAAGAGTGATCAGAAGAGTCTGGGGATGGCTAGGTTTTTGCTGAGGGCCAGGGGAAGGTCTTGCTCTGCAGAAGGGCAGTGACAGACAAAGAAAGAAAACATTGCTTTACGATCACATCCCAGAGGTTGTGCTTTCCTAGTACTGTTTGCATGGGCGTGAATCTCCAAAACGAACACTACAAACAAAACAACAAAAACCCTAACCGGTGTGGCTCACTTGGTTGGGCGTTGTCCTGAAAAGCAAAAGGTCATGGGTTGAATTCCCTGTCTGGGCCCATGCCTAGGTTGTGGGTTCAGCTCCCCTTCAGGGTGTGTATGAGAGGCAACTGACTGATGTGTCTCTCCCCTTCTCCCTCCCTTCCCCTCTCTCTAAAACTAGATAAATAAAATCTTTAAAAAACTACCAAAATATCACCATATTTTAATAATCTGGATGAAAATAAAATGCTCACAGAACATTATAAGGAGTATGGATTGCCATCATTGAAGTGAGAAACTGTTGATCATATTTTGCTTTTTTAATTGATTGGTTTTAGGCTTAAAATCAAAACCTCAGGTTATGTAAATACCAATGACTTTGACATACCATATAAAATATGGTCCAATAGAAGCCAAGGAGAAGGGATCATCATGGGTTTATATTAACATAATTTACTATCACCTGAGAATGACAGTGTTTTACTAGAATTTTTTTTTAGTACAAAACTATGGGAGAAGTGGCATAATTGTAGCGACTCCAAGAATCTAAAGAGATTGACTAAAGAAAAACAAAAATGGCCCCCAGATAACGTTTGCTTTTTGAGCCTCTTGAATGTCCTTAACTCCTTTTATCATTTAGAACCTGTTTTAAGCTGCTACTATAGATCAGGTGTTGATCTTTTTTATCCTTAAACTTTGTCAAATGCAAATACAAAACTATTTTATGAATAAGGACAATTTGTTGTAATGCAGATTAAAAGACTAGCTTTGCAGCATAGATAGGACACAGAGTTGGAACTGTGCCTTATTTATCTCCGTGCTGGGAGAACCTAGCATGATAGCTGAAACACAGACACTCAGTATGCGTTAACTGAATAAATGGATGAGCAGACAATGAATCACTTTTTAGGGATTTGAGGAACTCCTATGTTCTATGCCAGGTGCTACTTAAGTTGAAGACTCTAAAATCAAAGTGGTCATATTAACAAATTAGACTGAATTCAGACTCCACCAATCTTTCCCTTCTAGGGATCTCTAAAACTAATTGCCGTTTTCACTTGTATTTTAGTGCATCTGGGCAAGACGGCAGACTGTCATTGGCTTTCTTCATTTCAAATCTGAGACGATCTGAGTTAGTAGAAAAGATTAGTCTAGGGAGAGTCAGAACACTGAGGTTCTTGTTTTCAACTTTGCGTTTTATTAGACTATGTATGTGGGCAAGTAAGTTGCTCTCTAAAATCTTCAATTAACTATGTAATAACACTTCACCTAGCTAGAAGTATGAGAGATGAATGAGGTCTTCTGAAATGCACTATCTAAACCTAAGATATTGCTGGTATTGCAGCCTGGGAGCCTTTAGGTGTCTTAGGGCTCATGCATAATGAACTTATTTAGAAGTTAGAGCAACTGTTCCCTTAGGGCCTCCCTATCCTGGCTTAATACCTAATGCAAACTTGTTCACGCCATGATCATTACATAAAGGTTTACATGTTAAATAACTTTTATATGAGAACTACTTTCTTATCACCAATTCAAACTCTTTCTTTTTGGTTCTAGCATTTTATTTCTCTTCCTGTTTATATATTCACTCATTTATCTTGATAGGACATTTTTATCCAAATGCGTATTGGTAATAAATCAAAACATTTTGAAGACTCAAATCTTTTGGAAAAATTCACTTTTTTGACAGATACTACTCGTTCCAAAAAGAGTTATGAAATGGATGGACGTGAGTATCACTATGTGTCAAAGGAAACATTTGAAAGCCTCATGTATAGTCACAGGTAAGTTAAATGTTCAGAATCTCATTCTCGCCTCTGGTTGTTTTACACTGTTTATGCACTGTCCAAAGCTTCTGAGGTAACTTATCTTTGTTTCTGAAGAAATAATCAAGGAAATGTAAATTGAGACACTTGTACACCAATCACTGGGTTACAAGAGGGAGCAGAGGCAAAGTGCAAATTTTAGAGAATTTGGAGAAGTCATCATGATAATCCTAGATCTCCGATTTTTTTTTTCTCCTGTCAAATGTCCACTAATGGTTTTCTTGTTAGCAAAGTCCAATATTTCACTTCATTCTGTTGGAGTTTATCTTCATGCTACTACTAATAATACTATACTTGTAGAGAGAGCTCTTGTTTTCTCTGTCCCGCCCTTGCAGGATGCTCGAGTATGGTGAATACAAAGGCCATTTCTACGGCACCAGTGTGGATGCTGTTCACGCTGTCCTCAAGGAAGGGAAGATCTGTGTCATGGACTTAGAGCCTCAGGTGGGTCTGTAGTAGACTGCTTTCCATCTTCCCAAAGTAATGAATGTATGCCATCCATTTTGCAGACACTCTACAGGTTTTATCCTGTTACTGTTAGCCTTTTAAGGATAAGACCACTTCCCATGTCTAAGGGCCAGGATATTATGTAAAGGATCAATCGCCAATAGCTTGTCTTTAGTTAGGGAAGAAATTTAGTTTCTCAGGCACAGTAACAGAACTGAGCAGCTGGCCATAAAGAAAACTTAGAATCTTGCTTTGACCTTGATCACAAAGGCATCAAGGTAACTTCTTCTGGAGAGAGAAAGATGGTGCTTTACACAAGGAGGTGAGGTTCCCATATTGTCATATCTATAGCTACCTCCCCAAGGTCATATGGGAAATGGAGCAGGAATGAGCAAAGTAAGGTATGATAAAGAACATGCAACGTTGGTGGAGCACTGTGAGACCTGGGTCCCTGGACCGCGGTGGCCTGGAGGGCCCTCAGGAAGAGCCGTGTCCCTCCTCTGTGCAGATTTGGTCCTCCAAGGAAATCTGGCCATGACTGGATAGGACCCCCAGATAAATATGTAAACCTCCATCCCACTCATTTTTACATCCATGAAGATGAATCACCACACAACAAAAGCTCAGAGAATGAAGACAAGAAACACAAGAATGAAACCAACAGTTCTGGGCAAACCAGAATTTGACTTTTCTGCAAGGAAAAAGAATTATTCACTCAAGACTAAAAGCTAAAGGCCTGGAACTGAGAGCTGGATGAGGTCAAAAAGCAACATTGAATGCAAAAGAAATGACTGACTTTTAAAAGGAATTTTTAAGTAGAAATTTTCAGAAGAGTATTTATTATAATAGAGACTGGTACAACGTGATTTTGCCATCACCTTCTTCATGGGAAGAGTGGCCCTGGAGAGGATTTGGAACAAGCTAAAACTGAAACGCGATGACCACAGATAGGAGCTCGTGCAGACCCATCCACTGCTCTCCACCGCTTCCTCAAGACGTGGCTGGTTCGAAGGGCTCATTACCCAAGGAATCTAAAAGCCCATAAGTGACCCGAGTCCCACCCCTTCTTCCCGGGGCCCCTTATCTTATGTCCTTGTAGCACCCTGGGGCAGGGAGAATGTGGGTCCTGGTGTGCCAGGGCCCACACGGCTCTGTCCTAACTGTGGATTCCCAGATAGCTCTTGGTCACAGAAGTGATATGAGATAAAACCCAAGCACTGTGTGCCTGTTTTGTTGTGTTTTTGAATTATACCAGTTTGAAATAGAATATGAAAATATGAGAAAAACTTCATCTGAAAAGTTTGACTCCTCGGACGGAAATCATTTGGAAGCTGCTGTAGTGTCTCCAGTCCTCAGTAACCACGCCCCAGAAAAGCAGCTGCCCTGGGCCACCGTGAGGACAGACTTGGAAGCAGGTACAGTTCTTTTGTCAGAGACCAGGTGACAGCAGAGGCACTTCAGAGAGATTTCCTCCTTTTGAGCCAGCGAGGTAGTAGAGCCTGTTTCCAAATAGCGTGCACTGCACTATGTTCCTCTGTTTAAATTCTTTTAAAATCAGCATTGTTTGAATAAGGTTAGATGGTTATGAAACGATGAAGTTCTTTGTACTGCATCCTGGAGCCATGTGGCACAGCGGGCCACGCCTGCAGGAGGGGACAGACGCCTCAGCAGCCTAACCAAAAGCCACTTGGCAAGCAGTTTTTATTCCAAAATGAGGCAATAGAGTTGGAAGACTGGATTTTTATTTATTTATTTACGGCTTATAAAGTGCCACCGAATATGATTTCCAGAGAAATTCTAGCAACCGGAGGGAGCTCGTCACCCCGTGAGCCTCTCCAGGGCAGTGCAGATGAATGAGCGTGAGCGTGAGAACGCCGTCACCGAGCATCCGTGCGCCGCCTTGGTCACGTGCAGTCTTTCTTGGAGGTGCCACCCTGCCTGGGGCGGGCTTGCTCCCGGGTCTGCAACCTGGAGAGGGGAGTCCATGCACGAGACAAAATGGGACACGGTTTCACAGAAATGACAGTGTATCATTCGCTCCACTACTGCTGCTAACCGCAGGTTCTCCACCTGTCACCAGCATGTGCGACACTGTGCGCATCTGCAGAGAAATGAAAGGAAGAGTGATAACCAGCAGGGTTAGGGTCCCAGACTGGGGCTTCGTGTGGGCGAGCCCAGAGGGCAGGAGCTGTTTCCTCGCTTTTAATCCCTCTTCTTGAAAAAAGCAAACAAAATATAACCAGAGACATTGAAGTTAAGAACAATTTGACAATAGCCAGGGCGGGGGGGGGGGGGGGGGGGGGGGGGGGCGCGGGCTGGGGGGGGCGGGGACAGTGGAAAGAGGGGATTACAGGAACTACTACAAAGGACACATGGACAAAACCAAGGGGGAGGGTGGAGGTGGGGGAGGGAGGTGGGTTCACCTGGGGTGGGGTGGAGGGATGGGGAGAAAAGGCATACAACTGTAATTGAATAACAATAAAAATTAAAAAAAAAAAAATCCCTCTTCTCATCTGCTCAAAATCACCGACTGACTTCAAGACCGTCATCTTCTCCCCAAGTAAAGTGATGCTGGAATAAACAGTGACTTCCACTGGCATCCATTCTAATTCTCTTTGCACATCAATTCTTAAGAGATCTTGACAATGACCTTTCATAGTAACAGCAAAAGACAAGTGGATCGCCCTTCGAAAGGAAATTTGTTTTCAGGAAGGTGAACTCCAGTGTGGGCGAGCGCGCTCCCCGCGGCCTTGCAGACCGTTAAAGAAACAAGAAACGATAGACTGTTACACGTCACTACCTATGGTGGCCGAGGGAGGACATGGGAAGGGTGATGTATTTGTAAACTCGGGGTGAATGAGCGGCCGCATGGATTGCACTATGAATAGGCCTTGCAAACGCAGGGGTGTCCTGAAGCACACTCGGAGCTTTGGGGATCATGTTGTCTCGGGTTGTTAGTCGGCGCCCAGGAAGCTTGTTTGTCGGAACCTTGAGCAGAGGGATTCTTCCGCTGGAGGCTGGGGCCCACAACCTGTAATCATATCGTACGAAAGATCTGCCTACCGCAGCCCGCCTGGTAGCTAAGAGCCGCAGGGCCGCTAGAGGCAAGTCTCTCCAGGATTCACGGAACAGAAACTTCTCAGATGAGTTCCGGTCAAGGGTGGGGCGCAGGCAACTGTGAGCAACAGACCACCCGGTCCCTGGAGCAGGAAAGACTGAGAGCCTAGGACTTCGGGTCACTGTCTGCCAGCTGCCTCCTTCCGATGGTGCGCTGGGCCTTGGGCAGGTCCGTGTCCAGAGGGCAGGTGCAGGGCAGGCAGAGTGACCGATGGGACAAGTGCCATGCAGAGACTCGAGGCTCCTATCCGCACCAGAGCCCCTCAGGTCTGAGGCCACGGAGATGCTGTCTTCACAGCTCCAAGGATGCTTTTTTCTGAGTGACTTAAAAAGCAAATATGTTTTATATTCAGACAAAGGAAAACATAAGTGATTCTTTGTAAAGTAAAATTTGTGAAAGTAAATCTTCCTTTGACAAATGTCAGCCGGAGGCAGGGCCCCGTGGTGATCACCCCAGCTGGAGGAGCGTAGGAGTTGCCTACATCTTGGTTCCCCTCCCAACCCCCTGTGATGGGACAGTGGCTGAGGCCCCGGGCACAGAGTCCCTTGAGAAGCACCCACCAGGCCTGAGTCCCAAGTGGTTCTCCTGAAGTTGTCTCCAATTGACATAAATTACATGGTGGTTAGGCACTGAGGATTGGCAGAAGAGTTTTAGCAACTCAGGACCTAAATGTACTTTAAATATCAGTAAGCTATGCGCTTTCCTTTTGTTATAATAATTTAATGTCAAAAAGTTTAACTTGACTCATGGTGTTGACTGTTACTAGGTTCTTAAATGCTCTGAGTGAATTCACCAGAAATGACACTGCTGTTTTCCTCTTTTTTAGATTTTTAAACATTTAAGATTAAATGACTGTGGAAAATATTACTTTAAGTCACAAATAAATGCAAATCAATTGTAATTAAGGTTATTTTGAATCTAAAATTTGTATGCTCTGTTAAACAAGTATTGGGTTGTTTTAAGATGATTATCCATCACAGTCATATTCAAGTATTTTTGTAGACTTTTAAGTAATTACAGAATAAAGATTATCTCAATGTATTTTAAACTGCTTTTCCCAGAAAATGTCTGTGATAAAATTTAATGGTTCTGTTTTCTGAATTAAAAAACTAAAATAAAATTGAGTTTCTTAAAAAAAAAAACATTCAATGTATAGGCCCAATATCTTGTTTTTTTCTTTTTAATTTTGTATTGTATTTTTTCCATTACCATTTAATACCCTTATACCTTCCACCCCTACCCCCCACAATCACCACCCTGTTGTCCAGGTCCATGAGTCTTTTTTCCTTTTTGCTTGATCCCTCCACCCCCCCATCCTTTTCCCCCTCTTAGCTGTCATCCTGCTCTCTATCTATGAGTCTTTCTCTGTTATCCATGTTAGTTCATTTTGTTCTTCAGATTCCACATATGAGTGAAATCATTCTCTGACTGGCTTATTTCACTTCTCCACATCCATCCATACTGTTGCAGGGGGTAAAATTTTCTTTTCTTTTTTTTTTTCTGGTGAGTAGTATTCCATTATAGAAATGTCCCATAGTTGTTTTAGCCACTCATCTGTTAATGGACACTTGGGCTGCTTCCATACCTTGGCCATTGTAAATAATGCTGCACTGAACATGGGGTGCTTATGTTCTTTTGAGTTAGTGTTTTGGGCCAATTTCCATAACACTTTTATTTTCTTTGCATTTTCTGTAGTCATTTAAAAGTATACGCATATCTTGTGTGCTAAAGAGAATCAGGGCAATAGGCTTGTGGTGACTGCTCTGGGAGGAAACACTGGCCAAGACTGGGGCTGGGATGACGTGGCTCCTGAGTGGGGTGATGGTGGGGTGCCCGGTAGGATTCTGGTCAAGATGGAGGCATAGGTAGAAGCCCTTCACTTCCTTGCACAACTAAAAGGAGGATAACAACCAGTCTAAAAACAATAAACAACCAGATGTGCCAGAAAATCAAACTGCACAGAACTCCAACAACCAAGGAGTTAAACCAACATTCACCAGACCGACAACGCAGCAAAAAGGGTTGCCTCACCCAGGTGAATACCTAAGGCCCCACCCCCCTACAACATAACAGGTGTGCCGAGACAAAGAAATACGGCCCAAATGAAAGAACAGATCAAAACTCCAGAAAAAGAGCTAAGCGATGAGGAGATAGCCAACCTATTAGTTCAAGACACTGGTAATCAGGATGCTCGCAGAACTGACTGAACTTGGTTGCAAAATGAAGGAAGAAATGAAAGCTATCCAAAGTGAAATAAAGCAAAATATACAGGGAACCAACAGTGAAGAGAAGGAAAACAGGACTCAAACAATTTGGAACAAATAAACATCCAACTGGAACAGAATGAAGAAACAAGAATTCAAAAAAAATGGGGAGAGGCTTAGGAACCTCTGGGACAACTTTAAACGTTCCAATATGGGAATCATAGGGGTGCCAGAAGGAGAAGAACAGGAGCAAGAAGTTGAAAACTTATTTGAATAAATAATGAAGGAAAACTCCCCCAATCTGGCAAAGGAAATAGACTTCCAGGAAGTCCAGGAAGCTCAGAAAGTCCCAAAGAAATTGGACCCAAAGAGGTACACACCAAGGCACATCATCATTAAGTTACCCAAGATTAAAGATAAGGAGAGAATCTTAAAAGCAGCATGAGAAAAGGAGACAGTTACCTGTAAGGGAGTGCCTATAAGACTATCAGCTGATTTCTCAAAAGAAACCTTACAGGCAAGAAGGGGCTGGAAAGAAGTATTTGAAGTCATGAAAGGCGTGAACCTACATCCAAGATTACTGTATCTAGCAAAGCTATCATTTAGAATGGAAGGGCAGATAAAGTCAAGATAAGGTCAAGTTAAAGGATTTCATAATTACCAAGCCCTTATTATATGAAATGTTAAAGGGACTTATTTAAGAAGTAGAAGAAAATCAAAAACTATGAACAGTAAAATGACAACAAACTCAAAACTATCAACAACTGAACCTAAAAGAAAAAAGAAAAAAAAAAAACTAAGTAAACAACTAGAACAGGAACAGAATCAGAGAAATGGATATCACATGGAGGGTTATCAGTGGGGAGGGGAAGAATAGGGGGGGAAAGTACAGGGAATAAGAAGAATAATTGGTAGGCATAAAATAGATGGAGAGAGGTCAAAAATGGCACGGGAAACAGAGAGGTCAAAGAACTTACATGTATGACCCATGGACAATAACTAAAGGGGGGAATGCTGGAGTGTTTGGGGGTGCAGAGCAGAGGGAGGATAAAGGGGGGAAATTGGGAAAACTGTAATAGCATAATCAAATAGCATAAAGTATATTATAATAAAATATACTTTAAAAAAGAGAATCAGGGGACAATAAGTTTATTCTTGCTTGGGTCAAAGCTGGTTTCAGTGTGAAGATTTCAGTGGTATCAATGGCAAGAGGTGATCTGTCTTGAGAATCTCTCTTGGCCTTTGTCCTGTGAGATCATATATAGAATCCTATTCTCAAATTTCAGTAAGGGTGTCATGGCTAGTAAGAGGAAGAGACGGGATTTGTAGTAAGTTTTGATTCTAAAACCTCATGTCTTAATTATTAAAATGGTTTTTTAGAGGTGAGAACTTAAGGGCACATGAGAATATACTCTAGCTAAAAATAATTACTAATTTCTGGTCTTAGAAATTTGGCGAACATTCATGTTGATTCTAGGAAATTATTTTGACTTCTGTTTTGACATGGTACTTAATTTTTCTGTGTAGGGTATTCAAGAGGCTCGAACCCATGAACTGAAGCCCTATATCATATTTATAAAGCCATCTAACATGAGTTGTATGAAACAATCTCGGAAAAATGCCAAGATCATAACAGACTACTTTGTGGACATGAAGTTCAAGGTAAGACATAGAGGAAATGGATAAATGCATTTTTTCTCCTAGTCAAAAATCACTGTATTGTTTCCTCAGTGTCCCTTTGGTTTTCAGGCCAGTGGTCAATCCACTAAACCACACTGTCCCTTTGTTATGGGATATAATTTCTGTTTCTAATGAAGAAAAAATTCCCTTATAATTTATCTTTTCTAGACATAATTTATAAATATTAAAATAAAGTTTAAGAACTGCTATAATGCTACTCTTATTTTTTTCTTCTCTTTGGGTGGTCCAGCTCTAAAATAAGACCCTCAAACCACAGTTTGCAAACCCACACAGAAACTGGGTGTTCACAAGCCTGAAATTTGTATTTAAAATGAATTATTTTAAATGAAATAAAATGAAATGTTACAAAAAGATTTGAGAATTTACTTTTAAAATGCTTTGGTAGCCCTGAGCAGTGTGGCTTAGTTGGTTGGGCATCATCCCACACAGAAAAAGGTCTCCAGGTCATTTCCTGGTCAGGGCACATGTCCTGGATTGCGTGGTCCCTGGATGGGGCATGTACAAGAATAACCAACTGACGTTTCTCTCCCTCTCTTTCTCCCTCCTTTACCCTCTCTCTAAAAACAAATAATAAAATCCTTAAAAAGAATAAAAATACATTAGTGAATATACCTATCTCATCTGTAATTTGAGGTATCTTTATACATATTTCTAAACATAAAACATTTTATTAATGATGATGCTAATAATAGAGGGGCCAAGCAAGGTGGAATCAATCAGAGAACTCTTCCTAAAATAGGTGATTCCCACCCCCCCCGTTTTATATGTATATTTCTTCATTAAATTCACTTTATATATTTTAAGTCATAACATATATTCAACAAGGTGTATAAATCATAAGTGTACCCCTCAATGAAGTTTTACACCCAGATAACCATTGTCTTGATTAAGATATTACATCCATTTATTTTTTGTATGTGTGGTAAAAAAAAAAGCAAATAAACCACATAACATAAAACACAAAACTTACCATCTCAACCATTTGTGTGTAAGTCAGTAGTGTTAAGTATATTCACATTGTAAAAAATACCTCCAGAACTTTTTTATCTCATCAAAATTAAAATTTTGTCACACTTAAAATGTGTGACAAATTTGCATCCTATCTGTGCACAGGAGCCATGCTAACCTCTGTATCTTTCCAATTTCAGTATATGTGTTGCTATAGTGAGCATGAGATATCTTTATATTACCCTCTATTACTTTTAATCTTCATATTTTTTGATGATTGCTCTATGAAAGTCTGATTCTCCAATTTGCATTTCAGATACTGGAGTCCATGGATATATTTTCTGAGTCGGAGTCTTTGGGCATTTAAATTATATTCTGTTTATGGCAATCTAAACAAATTAACAAAATTACTTTTGGATCATGAGTAGGGATGCCTTGTAAAGGAGTATTGCCACAAGATTTCAGTGCCTGCATTTATATGTTTATGGCTGCATTGGCAACAAGTTGTACTATTGTATGTACAATAGTGCATATAGTTGTATTGTAGTATTGTACAATACTATTGTATAGTATTAATTGTTATGGACAAATAAGAAAGTAACAGCATGAATTTAATGCATTACTGCCAAGTGAAGGCCAAATGACCTTCACTGAATGAACATTTCACAATAGTAGAAATAGACAATATTATAGGTAAATTAAGTCATCATGAAGCAAAGTATAATCTAGGTATGCCAAATTCAGTAGAACATGTCATACCATTCTCATGTTAAAAGTGACCATTTTGTATCTGCAAAATAATGTCATTCTTATCAATTACATTTTATTTAAATGTTGGCTTGAAATTTATGTTTGCCCGGACTGGTGCAGCTCAGTGGACTGAGTGCTGGCCTGTGAACCAAAGGGTCGCCGGTTTGATTCCCAGTCAGGGCACATGCCTGGGTTGCAGGCCAGGTCCCCAGTAGGGAGCATATGAGAAGCAATCACACACTGATGTTTCTCTCCTTCTCTTTCTCCTTTCCTTTCCCTTAGTCTAAAAATAAATAAAATCTTTTTAAAAATTTGTTTAAGTTTTATTTATATTTAAGTGGTAAAATTTTTTTTGGTTTTATGCTGTATATACATGGTTTGAGAGCTTCAAGTGTTCAGATAATAGGATTAGATAACATAGTCCAAAGGGGAAGTTGAGAGGATTGGTCTGTCTACAAACCATTACTTAATTTTATAAAACTTTGACCAGGGAGACATATGTAAGAGTAAAGATAGAAACATAAGTTTTGTGATTTAAAAGAGGACATTTATTTGACTTAATTTTTAAATAGTTTGAAACTGAATGTAACAGCATAAACTGCATATTATTTCCACTTGTCTCATTAAGTTCGTGGTATTTGTATTTTTCTGCTTCTCCTAAAGGATGAAGATCTACAAGAGATAGAGGATTTAGCCCAAAAAATGGAGACTCAGTTTGGCCAGTTTTTTGATCACGTGATTGTCAATGACAACTTGCAAGATGCGTGTGCCCAGTTGTTGTCTGCAGTTCGGAAGGCTCAGGAGGAGCCTCAGTGGGTACCAGCAACATGGGTTTCTTCTGGCACTGAGTCTTAAGGGCTTGTCTTAATGTTGGAGTTTTAACAATGTTCATCTGTTTCTGGAATAGCTACAATCTAAAACAGCTGTATTTGCCCTATTATAATGTATGCAACTTTAAAAGTCCCGCAGTTTATTAATTAATCTTACTGGAAAAAAAAATTTGCAGTTTATGGTTATGCAGAGTTACCTATTTGGCTTTTAGGGGGGAAAAACTTGTTTTCCTTTACTTTTATAGCATTTGGCAGGAATACGAACAAGGTCAAGTCACTGAGTTTGAGAACCTTTCATTGGTTTTATATAGTCTTTGTACGATTCAGATAAAAAGAGCTTTCCTAAATAAATAAGTAATATTTAATTTCCGAAGCTGTATTTTACCTCATGAAACTTGTTTTATGAAAACAGCTTTTACAAGAAGTGCTTACTTGACTACTCCAGCAAGAAAGGCGGGTTAATACACACAATTCACATCTAACATCAAAACCTTTACAAACCACACTGCCCTCATCATTTTACACATCATGCTACAAGAAAAAAGTATTCTGATCATAGCTGTAGTAAATCATTAATTTTCCTGAAAATCAATATCTATTTTTATGCCTAAATTAGGACAGGGCAATGAATTTTAGTCCTAGAGACCAATATCTGAGTAAACCACAAGATGAGCATGTTATTACAAGAAGTGTTTTTCTTTCTTCCCTAGGTCTGAGACTTCCAGTCCCTTCCTTCCCCTGTATCTACTGCATTTTCTCCATATCCACACCATCCCTCACCCTTAACTATAAAATAAGACTGCACGCTTCAAAATATTTGTAGTTCTTATTAAAACGAATGTTCTTTCTTTAAAAAATCAAACAAAACGAAAATTAAGTCATTTAAAATGAAACTTATGCGAAGCCAGGTCTGATTTTTATGTTGTGCTTCTTTGAGAAACAGGTTTCCCAAGGGTTAAGAAATTGGAGAATTTCTCCACCCCCACTCCCCGCACGCCGCTTCCGAACTGTTACGTGGTCCTCCCGGCGGCTAAGAGAGTGGGTCCCGAACTCTGACACAGGGGGACTCCGGGCAGGGCGGAGGCGGGCAGAGACCCACTCCCGGGGGCGGTGGCCCAGTTAGGAGCCACAAAGTCCCCGCCTCCCGCAGGCCCCGGAGGCCGCGGCGTCGCGGGGAACTAGGCTCGGGCCCGCGGCGGTTGCACCTAGGGAGCCCAGCGGGGAGAGCGCCATGAGGGACCACTCCGGACTTCCGCTGCAGGACCACCCGGTGAGCGGCGAGCAGCACTTCGGCTATAACCAGTGGCCGGGGAGGAGGGTGCTGCTCTAACCCTGGGGCGTGGCCGATGCCAGCGTGCTGGGGATCAGAAGGGGAAAGGCCGGCCGGTGGATTTGCAAATCGGCCCCCTTCGGCGCCTACAGGGTTGGATCCCCGCCGGGGCTGTAAGTTCGTCGCTAGGCCGAGACCCGAACTCCGGCAGCCGGGCGTGAAGTTTCCCAGGCCTGGGTGAGCGTGTTGCCCTGACGACGCCTCCTCTCACAGCCGCCTGGGCCACTGCGGGTTCCAAGCTGCCAGCGAGGCAATTCCTACGGACTCCTCCCGGAGGGCATTTACCTGCCCGGATAAGAGATCGCTTTTTGACAGCGGAGACTTTTAATCATGGTCTTCTCTCACGTTTCTCGAACAAATCACCTGGGAAACCAGGGAGAAAACCGTGATTACTAGCCCATGCCTTCTGGAGTCTCCCCCCATTCCAGACTCCTCAGCCACGACTCCGACACCCACTTTCCAGCTGGGGTAGACTTAAAGGCGAAGCCAAGCGGGGGTGTTCCCCCTCGTTCGCATCGCAGTGGGTGGGGGCCGCGGGCCGGAGCCGGAGCGCCCGGGCGACGCAGCCCGATGACGCATTGCGCCTGCGCGCGCGGCCCACCGGGGCTCGTTTGAGCGCTGCGGGGGAGTTTTAAAAGAATGGAAAAGAAGCTGGTGGTAAGCGAGCCTTAATCACTCTTAAGTTGTTTGGATTTTGTGTTCAGTCGAACCGTTCTACTTTCGAGGGGCTTAAAGTTTGGGTTTTTGGATGGGTTATTCGTGATTTTTGCGGGGCTTTCGAAATGTGGAGTTGTGTGAACTGAGTCTTGCATAGAACGCTATTCATCGCATCTTTAGAACAAAAGCGCTGCCGTGTAACTAGCGTACTTTCCCTGTTGTAATTTTGGTTACTGGATAGTGTTAAGACAGCCCGCCGTGCCTTCATCTTGTAGCACTTATATTAATACACAGTTTAAACGAATGGATTGCTAAACGGGACAGCTGCAGAACTACAGGAATGTCTCAAGTTTAACCCTTTTGAATCAGGGTTCTCTGCAAGCAGCATGAGATACTTAGA
The DNA here is from genome assembly GCF_022682495.2 of Desmodus rotundus. Lineage (NCBI taxonomy): Eukaryota > Metazoa > Chordata > Mammalia > Chiroptera > Phyllostomidae > Desmodus > Desmodus rotundus. The sequence continues at coordinate 181,883,406 of NC_071388.1, read as the reverse complement.
ACATTAAACTGATTTCTAGGCATTAATGTTAGTATTTTATTTTGAAAGATTCCAGAATGCTTCTTAACTACAATCTCACTGAACTGCAAACACAACTCTTCGTATTCATGTAAAGTGCGGCAAGAGTCTCCTCCTCCCCCGATTCTTTCTTGTCTTGAAATACGTTCTTCAACCTGCATTCAGAGCGATCTTTTCAAAAAGTATGTTACTGTGGGGCTTAGAACCTCCATTGGCTTCCTACTGAATTAAGACAAATTCTGGATTCCTTCCCTCCGTCTTCCGGACCCTAATTAATTTGGCCTCTGCCTACCTACCTCTCCTTGGTAACTGCTGCAGCCTTACTCCTTTTACCTGGAACACTCTAAGTCCAGTCTCCCCTAAAGGCTTTTGTATTTGCTTCCCTTTGTCAAAAATGTATGCTTTTAAAAAAATTCAGTTCTCAGTTCAGATATCTGAGAGAGACTTTTCCTAACTAAAGTAGAAGCCCTCATCCTCCCTCATTTATTACCACACACACACACACACACACACACACACACACTCAACCACTAGAATGTAAAATTTCATGAAAGCAGGATCTCTTTCTTTTGTTCATTAATGTATCCTCAGTGCTTAGAAACAGGGCCTGTAGATAAAAAGGAACACAGGAAGGAAGGAATTTTATGTGAAATCTAGAATAGGTAGATGAAATTTAAATACTGCCCATTTGAATCTCATCAGTAGCTCCTGGATTTCACTGATGAACAGGGTAATCAAAAGATTTGGACTATCTGATGTAAAGATGCTCTAGGCTTTACTTACAAGTAATTTTCTTCTTTTCTCCATAGCGTCCTCCACGAGCCCTTCCACCTGTGCCAAGGTAAAAGTAATTTACAGTAATTTTATTATTTTTTCAAATGCAAAATGAATAAAGTGAAAAATTGACTACCATTGCAAAACTATAGTATTTCAGAAAAGACTTCTTGAAAATTTTTGGTAAAAGCCTTCTTAACAGTTTAAAGGTGAAAAATCCCTGAATCATTAGAATAACAGTTATAGTTAAATGTTCAGTGTCAAAGCCTGAATGTCAGTATGGCAGAATAATGGATCCACTCTGAATGTTTAAGTGTCTTGTTTCTCAGAATTCTGACTTTGTGTTTGCTACAATAGTACCCTCCGAGTTTAAGCCTATTTCAATCAGTGACAAAGAGTTCTTAATCTGTTTAATCCACTTTATTCATAGGTAATAGGGAATGTGTACATGTAGATTCAGAAAATATTGGGGGTTTTATTTGCAGCCTTATTTAAAAAGATTATTTATAAATAAACTAGTTTGTAAACTAGCAGACTTTGTGTGAAAGCTAATTCTGTTTTAGATTTGTAATCATTTAAGTCAGTTTTCAGTCTGACAATATAATAGATTTCTAATTAATAGAGTGTTTTTTTTTTTGTCTTTGCCCTGTTAAATTTGGTCGGTGTCATGTAAAGTGATATTAAAGGTGAGTTAGTTCACTGTTAATGTAAAACTTTCTAAATGTAGTATTTGATGTTTAAAAGTTTAATTAATATTTTTCTTAAAATTGGAATGGTATAATTTATAATACTGCAACATATTTTTATTGTAATAATCTATGGCTGCCCTTTTAAAATGATGGTTAATAAATAACACTGTTATATGGTTGATATTTGACCTTAATGATTAATGAAAGTATAAAAGCACTCATCCTTGAATGGAGTCCCCCAGGTCATAATTCTTGGCTAGTTTGTAGTTCTGTCTTAGAGATTGCATCTTCCTTTGCCTCTTTTAATCAGGATAGACTGGATTATGCTACACTAACCCCAGATCTCAGTGACTTAATATCATGCAGGGTTATTTCTGGTTAATGCAGAGTCATTGTGGCAACAAGTCAGGGCATTTGCCTGTTACTACCTCTTCACTAATGATGGCAGTGATTCAGTCTATCTCCATATGTGGTTTGCCATCTTAACATGAGGTCTCCCAGTTGCCGCACCAGGGGAAGAGAAAGCTGGAGGGTTTCTCACTGGCTGTTTCAATGCTTTGGCCTCCAAATGACACAGATCACTTCTCTCACAGCCTGCTGGCGAGAACCACTCATAGGCCACACCTAAGAGCTAGGGGGATGGGAAGTGTAGGGGATCAGATGATTATTTGGTGAGCACACTTTGTATGTCACAGTTTCTAACTGTGTCAAGGTCTCTTGACTTTTTTCATTTTCTTGCCTTCTTCCCCTATTAAAAGTTCTGTTTTGGCTGTTCCCTGCATAGGATTTTATGTTCCCTGCAGTCTTTCCTGTTGTTCTTTTTGTTTTATAGATGATATTCTACTTAGTCGTCCTAAGAAAAAGAAGCCAAGAACAAAAACCACACTAGGTAAGAAGTCGTTCTTTGCTGCATGGAATCACAAGTTTTTCTAGGACTTCAGGCATGAAACCTCACAGATCAAGGAGATACAAGTCACTGCTGTCTCGAGGATAGAATCAAGGTCATTTTGAAGCAGAGGCGTTCCTGATGGTGGTGAGGGACAAGGCAGTGGGCAGCCTGAAGAGTATCTAGAAGGATTCATAAAATAAAGGATTGTGCCACCAGTACTCTTACTTCCACTACATTCTTGGACTCTTGGAAGCCTTTTATGCCTAGAAAACATTAGTTGTCTTAAGCTATGATTGGTTTCAGACCCTTGCACAGAATACTGGATGTAGAGTCACAGGTTCTTGGATATGTCATTTTAGTCAGAGAATCTGTCAGAGCACAAGTCTGAAGGCGGGGCCTTGCCATCCAGGTATTAAGCTTCAGTAATGTGCAAGTTCTGTGAACTCCTTTTCATTTGAGTTATCCAGTAATAATCCTGGATGTCCTGTCAGTAACTCTGACTCCCTCATTCAGAATTCATCACCTTCAACAATAAATCAATTTTTACTTCTCACAAATTTCTGTTAATGGAACCCACCACTCTCTAGTCACTCGGGCTGGAAACCTCAGGGTCGCCTCTCACTGGTCCCTTCACTCTGCTTGCTGCTTCTACTTGCTTGCTTCTTCTGTGGCATATTTTATGTCTCTTGCCCCTTTCACTTCCACTGTCACAACTGTAGGTAGTTTAGCTCCTTTCCTCTTTTAACCTTAGCTATTGCAGTAGCCTCCAATATTGTGCTTCTAGCTTTCTTTCACTCTAGTTGGTCCTGTCTCCACAGCTGGATGAGCTTCTTAAAGCTCATAGCTGATCAGACCTTACACTTGGTCAGAAACTTACTTTGGCTTACCATTGATTTCCTAATAAATGGAGGAATAAATGGAGAAAAAGAAAGAAATGGAGATGGATGCATAGAAAGAAAAGACATAGACACAGATAAAAAGAAAAGAGGTGCAAAGAGACTTAGATTTACAAATATACTGAAATGCTAGACTCTAAAAATGCACTCACCATAAACATAGACATGTACATCTGGACTTAGGAAGGTCACAGGTGGCGGATATAATAAAGACAGAGTTTGGAGCAGAGATACTGCTCTGTCCCAGCTGCCAGCACTTCCTTCTTGTAAAAGTTAGTGCCCTAGACATAAAAGGGGATATGTTGCTAGGTTATTAAAACTGTTCATTTTGATTATTTCAGTTTTTCACTGCTCTAGTTCTAAAATAGTGGGTGGTGGGGAAGAAGAGCTGTTTTCGTAGGATAGGTTGCTAGCAGTAAAATTGTAGAGAAAGGATACGTGCATTAGTAATATGATAAGATTGTGATAAATTGCTTTCAAGGAAGCTTTAGTTATTTATCGCCACCAACAGAATTTGAGCATCATATTCGCTAAATCCTTGACAACATTGGACAATATCAGTCTCCTAAATTTTTTGGTCAATTTAATGGGCAAAAAGTGCTTATTTTAGTTTTAATTTATCTGAATACTAATGAGGTTAAGTATATTTTTATTTATTAATACATTTATATTTCTTCTTTTGTGAAGAACGTGGACATGGGAATGTAGTCAAGTAAAATTCAAATCTGCCAAAAAGTGTCAAAATCTGTTCAAAGACTTGATGGGGGGAGAGATTGAAATGAATGACCAAATGAAGAGGTTTATAAATTATCTATTAACTCCAGTTGTCCATGATGATGTTATCATGTGTTAATTTACTAATGAAGTACCAAACAATATAAAGGCTAATAATTCTTAAGGCTTAATAAGACAAGTAAGAGAATTCTCTATGGTAACAGTTTCCATTATGTTTTTTTACCTTGTTGAAAATTCTGAAGCAACTTCTCCACCTCTCCTCCTTTTGGTCTTCCTAGTCCCCACCCCTTTTTCTTCTTCATTTTCCCTTGTTCCCTCATTTATTTCCTTTCTCAGCTTAAAACCTAAAGTTTCAGGTGAAGAGGAAGGAAATCAAGATTTGGGGCATAATCAGTTCTGTAGGAGAAGGAGTGATGATGATACAGGAAACATTCCAGTTCCCTCTTTTTCCATCTTTCGAAGACTCAGTGATCTTTGCTCAAGTTATCCCATTTTCTTCCACTCTGTATTTCTGTAGCGAGTGCTTCTTTGGAAGGCCTTGTTCAGACTGCTGTTCATAGGCCATCTGAAAGCAGTGAGCCACTACCTAAAGAACCCAAAGAGCATGTAGAAGCTCCTGTTCAAAGAAGACAGAAGAAGACAAGGCCACCTCTTGGTATGTAAAAACAAGGGTAGGTTGTGAAAGCAGTTGTGATTTTGGGTGTATTATTAAGAACTTGTCTGTTCCCATTTTTTTTTCCACCCATATTCATTTTTTTCTTCCTTGCTTAAAATTTTCTTCACTAGAGTAACTCCAACGCGATAAGTCAAGAGCACTTTGGAGTGTCTCTTTTGATCATATGTGTGTAGATTTTAAGGGAAGTGGTACAGATTCAGGACTAAAATAGAAAGTTTAGATCTTGATCTGTGTAAGAACTTAGTATATGATGAAATGGTTATTTGTGATTAGTGGAGAATGGTTGGGTTCTCTATTAACAATGATATTATAAGGCAACAGCCAACATTTATTGAGTTTTGCTATGTCCCAGGCACTGTTCACAGGGTAAACAATACTGTATCATTTATTTTGCCTATCAAATTGGCAATGCTTTTTAAAACTTACAAAATCCAAAAGTGTTGATGAGAAATGGGAACACTCATATGCTGCTGATAGGAGTATGAATTGGTATAGCCTGTTTGAATTTATAGGAATAGTAGTAACTACAACAGCTACAATAATTAAAGGATGTTAACTGTAATATTTTTGTAAGAGTAGAAACTAGTAATACCAAACATTTAACAGTGTGATCCTGGCTAAATAAAAACATTTTATTCATTTAATAGAAACCAAATAACCATTAACAGGATTGTTAAAGTGATATGGTGACGTGGGAAACCATCAGTAATATATTGTTGAGTCAAAAACAAAGGCTATAAAAGAGTATGTATAGAGGATCCCATTTTGCAAAATATGTTGTACTAATTTTTAGGGCTCCATAACAGATTACTACAAACTGGGTGACTTAAAACAACAGAAATTTAGTCTCTGATATTTCTGGAGGATAGAAGTTCGAAAGCAAGGCCGTGCTCCCTCTGAAGGCTCTAGGAAAGAATCCATCCTTGGCTCTTCTAACTTTGGTGGTTCTTAGCAGTCCTTGGCTTATGACAGCACAACACATTTTTCCATGTGTGTCTCTGTTGAATTATGTAATGTTTTTCCATATTTTTTGGCATTGCAATTTCAGATCTTTTGTTGTGTTTAAAGGTGTAACGTCTTAAAAATAAATGTGTAAGATGCTAAAAAAATTATTTGTCCAATTAAATTTTTTAAGGTTCTTTTATATTACAGAAGTCTTGTACATTATATTTCTTTTCACATTATAGTAATTTGAAAATTTACTCTTTTTTCAGAATTGGAGACTGCCTTCACCAAGAAGACATCTAGTCCACCTTTATTACGAAATGAAAATGGTATTGATGGGGAGCCAGCTGAGGAGCCAGTTATTCAAAAACCTCGAAGGAAGACGAAGTAAGAATTTACTTGATCTTCTAAATATTCTTCAGGGACACTCTGATGCTTGGTTTGGAGCTCCCCAACAAAAGCTTCTGATTAGGTCTTATAAATACTTGTAGTTGTATATCTCTAGGATAAGTAGTATTACAAAAATATCAGTTAAACCAATGTAATGATAAATTTGAAAAGTGTAAACCACTGAGAAAAGTAAAGTACTGTACTTAAATAGAATTCTTGGGAACTGTCTCTAAAAAAAGGGTAACACAAATATAACATTTTATATAAATAGCAAAAAATTACATGTGAAAGATACTAAAAATTAAAGGTAATATTAATAAAATAAGTGATTATAATTTATTTCCTCATGTTAACAGAATTCAAATTATGACTATTTCAGCAACAAGTAAAAATGTATATTTTAGCATGGGAAATTATGTCAGATAAATAGAATGACATACTTTAAAGAAGTACACCGGAAGGTATATAACACTATTATTTGAATTTAGAAATGACTCTATACTTAGTATCAGTACTTACATAAAATGATGTAATTTTAAGTCTGAAAAGAACCTTGCCAATCTAGTTCGGTCGCTTCATTGTCCAGAGGAGAAAACTGTGGCCCACACAAACATAGGCGGCTTGCTGCACAGGACAGTTAACAACTGATCTGTTCGAGTAAAAGCCACGTTTTTCCACTCAGAGTCCAGGGGTCTTTTTATTCTCCTTGCAGGTATCTCCTTATGTGAGTCTGTAAAAATTCAGTAATCATCCATTTTTTTATTCTCCCTGATTACAGGAAAACACAGCCAGCAGAATTGCAGTATGCCAATGAGCTGGGAGTAGAAGACGAAGACATAATTACCGATGAACAAAGTAGTCCTGAGCAACAGTCTGTGTTCACTGCACCCACTGGCATTAGCCAGCCTGTAGGCAAGGTGTTTGTGGAAAAAAGCCGTAAGTGGTTCATTGCTTTGGAACGTGAGCACTTGAAGAAGTGCGTAAGGATGTCACTTGACCTAGGAATTATACTTCTGGAAATCTGAATTAAGGAAATAAGCCAAAACAAGGACAAAAATTTATACACAATGGCAGTCATCACTCATTCATGAGAACGAAAAACTGGAGATAACCTAAATATAAAAGAGCATAGGAATAATTTCAGCAAGATATGCTTTATGCGTACAATAAAATCTGCCTCATTAAAAATAATGTTTAGGGAAAATTTTACATTTTTTGGAAAGAGTCTAATAAAAAATAAATATACACACATACATACTTTGATCTCAACTATAGATTGCATAGGACAAAAGACTAGAAGAAATATGCTAAAGTATTAATGCTGGTTGTTATATAATTTCTGGGTTATGGGATTTTTGGTAATTTAAAAAAATCCCTTATCCTCCACCCAATTTTTTTTAAGATTTAATTTTAGAGGGGAAGGGAGAGAGAAAGGAGGGAGAGAAACATCAATATATAGTTGCCTCTTGCACACCCCACACGGGGGACCCAGCCCGCAACCCATATTTTTATTCTTTGTTTTACTTTACCAGTTTTCTGCATTTGGTAGTGCAGGTGGTGGTGGTGGGTCAGATAATGATATAAATTCTATAATTAAAAATAAATGAGAGAACATACATGATCATATTACCGTATTAAATAAGAAATACGACATTATAGCCATAAATTCTTTTGGACAACAGTTCTGGTGTTATGTAGTGTTCACTGGTTGTAAGACTGCATTTGCAGAGTTTTAAGAAAAGCTTACCGGAAGCATGATCATGGCCACATGCTCCTCCCATGGATATGCTATATGCTGTGAATATACTGCCTAAAGAACTCATCTGAGACAAAGCTTAGTCCTTGAAATTCACAATTTAGATTTTATGTAAGTTGTTTTAAAACTGGTTCTGTAGTATCGCATCTGAGGGCCCTTTGCCAGTGAGAAACCTGTGACCCAGAGAGGCTAACTGACTTACCCGGGGTCTCAACAGTTGATTAGTGCAGAACTGGAACTCAGGCTTTCCTGACTTCTAGTCACATGCTTTTGCTAGCATACCAAGCGGCCATTTAATTTACTTGGAGCTATTATGAAGCAATATCATTCAGTCGTTTTTATTCTTGCATCCCTTAGCACAGAAACTTCCCTCTAAGAGTAACTGACCATAAAAAATATGAGTTGTCTGTCCAGAAGGTGTCTTTGCTTAGGGAAAATTATGTGATGCACCTCTGTCTGTGTTCTCCAAAATCCCTGGCAGCCAGGTTTGCAAGCGTGATTGAAACAGACTTCTGCCGCTGCCTGAGGTCCATTTGCGGGTCGGTAGATTATGAGGAGGGACCTCCTTGCCAACAGTGAAAGGGTAAAGCTCCGCTTACACAGTGTTGCAGTGCTGACACTTGAACTGATACTTTTCACAGGAATCTTCTTAAAACAAGTTTATGAAACAACCCATTTCTTTTCCGTCATCACAGAGTACCATGGACATACGCTGGTATCTTTTCCTAAGAAATGTAAAGTGTTTTCAAATATTGACTTGCCTTGATTTGGTTGACATTTGAACTTTAGTACTTCCAAAATCTATAAATTACAATATTTTAGACTTTGTCATGTTAAAGGTTGCTAGACTTTTTTCTTAGTTGGAAGTTCATTATTGTATTTCATTAAATATAATCAGTTTCTAAAACTATTACTTCAGCTTCATTTTGGTTTGAGAAGAAAGCACACGGACATTGTTTATTTTTCCTAAAGATGAAAGAAGTGCTGTGTTTAAACAACTGAAAGAACAGAGCCTTTTGAAATACGGACTGAGGGAGGATTTGAGAGAGAAAAACAGCAAAATTTCATATTCTATCTAAGGGTTCTTAAGTATGGAATAATAAAAAAAGATTATCAGGGTTGTCTTTTGTTAATTAATAATTGTGCAATGTGTTCTTAGGGCGATTCCAGGCCACCGACCGTTCAGAGTTGATAAAGACCACAGCAAACATAGATGTGTCCCTGGACACGAAGCCTTCCTGGACGACCAGAGATGTTGCGCTTTCAGTGCACCGGGCTTTCAGGTGGCTGCTTTTGCTGGCCTTTTCTTAAAACAAATACTCCATATATATAAAAGTGTTGATTGTTCAACACTGGTTAATAATCTGCCTTCTGTGTAGTAAAAAAAAAAAAAGCATGTGTTTTTGTGTGTGTGTGAAATGGCGAATTTTACTCTTATAGAAATAAAATCTTAAAATATTTTAGCTTTTTACTTTATTAATTCATGTAATAATAATAAACCCTTTTCCATTCAGGATGGTTGGTCTCTTTGCTCATGGTTTCTTGGCTGGCTGTGCAGTGTGGAATATTATTGTGATATATGCTCTAGCAGGAAATCAGCTTTCTAACCTCTCAAACCTTCTGCAACAATACAAGACCTTAGCATATCCATTCCAGAGTCTTCTCTACTTGCTTTTGGCTCTAAGCACAATTTCAGCTTTTGACAGGTAAGACGGTTGTGACTATAGATCCTGCTAACTTTTCTTCAGGAGGAAATGTTGAGCGAAATCTGTCACTGACTATGACAGTTTTCAAAACAGAATTATAGGATATTTATGTTATTTGACTTACTTTTAGGCCAGTCTGTTTTTGTTATTTTGGGAGGTTGGGGGTGGTTATACAGTAGAAAAAATAAATAACCAAAGTTTTAACTCACTTCAGCATCAACCCTAAGTTCAAAGTTTCTTCCAAATATAATCAACTCAAAAAGTCCCAAATGTAATCTAAATCATCTATATCAGGTACAGATGAGAGTTTGGATACTGTATCAGTTTCTTAGGGTTGCTGTAACAAATATAGCAAATGAGTGGCTTAAAACAATAGCAATTTATTCTCTCACACCTGGAGGCTAAGTCTAAAATCAAGGGGTCAGCAAGGTTTGTTCCATTACTGAGGGCTCCAGGACAGTCTGTTCCATGCTTCTCTCCTAGCTTCCAGTGGTTACTGGATGTTGTTGGTGTTCCTTGACTAGTAGATTCATCACTCCAATCTCTGCCTCTCTTGTAACATGGCAGTCTTCCCTGTGTATCTTTGTGTCTGGGCCTCTTCTCTCTCTCTTTGTATAATCCTCATCCGAGGATACGGTTTTTATTGATTTTAGAGAGAGAGGGAGGCCGAGAGAAACAGAAACATCGATTGGTTGCCTCCCTTACACACCCTGACCCAAGATCAAACCCGCAACCCAGGCCTGTGCCCGGACTAGGAATTGAACCTACAACCTTTTGTTGTGTGAGACAATGCTCCAATCGACTGAGCCACCCAGCCAGGGCAATGTGTCTTCTAAGTATACCAGCCATAATGGATTAAGGTCCATTCTAATGGCCTCATCTAAACTTAGTCACATCTGTAAAGACCCAATTTCCAAATAAACTGTAGCTACCTAAGGCTTAGTAAGAGAAGATAAATGTAGTAGCATTAGAATAGAGAAGGAAACACTAGAGAGAATACAGTTTTGTAAGAAGTTTACAGTTGCACTGTGACAAGAGACTTTTGTATTTTCTAGGATTGACTTTGCCAAAACATCAGTAGCAATCCGAAATTTTCTTGCCCTCGATCCAACAGCTTTAGCATCTTTCTGTGAGTAAATAGTTTAATTTGATAACTGTTATACTTGAGTTACATTGTAATTTTGAACAAAGAAAAGTTTATTTTTTAAAAGATTTTATATTACTGCCATCTATAAACATTACTTACAGATGTTCAGTAGAATTTATATTAAAAAACATGTTAAGCATAATTTTGATTAAATTTTTCAGTAGAGGTTGAACTAAATAAAAATTAATTTGTTCTATATTAAATAATATTTAACTTTTGTATTTTCTACTTGACATTAAGCAGATTGAGCTGGCAATGGCATTTCAGTAATAGTATTTTTTATCTTTTGGATAATTAAGAGTACATTTTATCCTAAGTTATGAAAATATTAATAAAACTAGCTTTAGAACCTTGAGTCAGTTACTTAATTTCTTAAAAAATCTTCTAGGTTCTAGTCATTCTAATAATGAAGTAGTGAGCACCTCAAAAGACCATTCTGTGTTCTTGAGAAATAATCCAGCCCATTGAAATTAATCAAATGAGGGGAGAAAAGGCATACAACTGTAATTGAATAACAATAAAAATTAAAAAAAAAAAGAAATTGATCAAATGAATTACTTTTATATCATCATTCCCTAAAGTACAGATTATTTTTTTCCTTAATCTATAAATTCAAAATAAACTTGGCTGTTGAAAATACATTATTAGTAATTTCATTTATCTTTTTCTCAGTGTACTTTACTGCTCTCATATTGTCTCTGAGTCAGCAAATGACAAGTGACAGAATACACCTTTACACACCTTCTTCTGTTAATGGTAGCCTCTGGTAAGACCTGCAGCAGCACTGGCAATTGTTGATGGTGATAACAGTGATAATGGGAGTGATGTTGGTAATGGCGATCATACTGGGAGTAATGGCAGTGATAATGGGTGTAATGATGGTAATAACAGTGGTAGTGGGAGTAATAACACTGATAATGGCAGTAATGATATTAATAAAAGTGGTGATGTGAGTAATAGATACATGTAAAAGAGTGGAAGGATTAGAATGGTATCATCTATAAAAAATAATAAAGACCCTGTTTTTGTCTCCAAAATTGTGGCAAGAAAATATCTATTCCTTTGATTACTGGATAACTATTGTTACAAACACATTTTTAATGAAATGTCTTCTTTTTACAAATCTGTTTTAAATCTCTTTAAGTTATGGTTTTAAAATGACACAATGAACTGGAAGAACCCTGTACCCTCACCCCCAATCTGGAGCCTAATACCCCAGAATAATGATGAGGGTGAGTAGCTGGGAGAGAGTAGGAAAACCAAGCAGTGCTAGAAAGAGAGCACACTGGGGAGCGCCACCTCCTCAGAGCAGTGGCCAACCTAGACTCTAAGAGGAGGCTGAGATTCCAGTTCGCAAAACTCAGAGGGGCAGTCTTTTCTGAGAGAGTGACTAAAAGCATGAAGTAAACAGAGAAAGGAAAGATACTTCATGAAGAGTAGGTAACAACGTAGCTGGAAGGTACACTTAGAAAAAATTTTTGCAACACTGAATTTCCATTTATATCAGTGTACAAAGCACATCTGGTTAGAATTCAATAATAACCTTTGAACCTTTGTTCTCATGATATATATTCATAATATATATGGTGTATTTTATAGGATATCGTTTTATTTCATTCTTTTGTTATAACTGTAGATGAAGACTGCTATGTTTTTAAAGTTTATTAAATTCATGTACTTAACATATGAACAAGAATGAAGACATTAATAATGAGTATTTCTGTATCTTTAGGGCAGCAGGAGCTGAGGAACAGGTTCTCCAGCCGTGGATCGTGGTGAATCTGGTGGTGGCTATTCTGGTTGGACTGTCTTGGCTTTTTTTGTCTTACAGGCCAGGCATGGATCTTAGTGAAGGTATTAAAGGACAAATAGCCCTGGCTGGTGTGACTCAGTGGATTGAGTGCCAGCCTGTGAACCAAGGGGTCCCCAGTTCGATTCCCAGTCAGGGCACATGCCTGGGTTGGGGGCAAGGTCCCCAGTAGGGGGCACAAGAGAGACAACCACACATTGCTGTTTCTCTCCCTCTCTCCCTTCCTCCCCCTCTAAAAATTAATTAATTAATAATTAATAATTATTAATTTAATAAATTAATTAATTAATTTTAAAAAAGAACAAATAGTATGAACATATAATGAAATCTTCTGTAATGATTTTAGAAATCTTTTAATGGCTATAGTTTATAATATTGTCATAGCAAAGACATAGTTAAAATAACAAAAACAGTGACGATAAAGTGAAACACAATACCAAGAGGAACAGGAGGAGGAGTGTCTAGGAGGGCGGGAACCTCAAAGCACTGAATGAGGGCCTTCTGTGGCCCTGGTGCATATTTAGGAGGTTGTTTTTTTGGAACCCTTCGAGAATTTTATACAAATTCTTTGCTCTTCATTTCTCCTATTCTCCCTTCAATCGAAGTCTCTTTATTTTGTCTTATTTTTTATTACAGTTTACTTTCAGTATTATTTTGTATTAGTTGCAGGTGTACAGCACAGTGGTCAGTCTTATACTTCACAAGGTCAAAATACCTTTTAATTTGAAATAAATCATGCTTTATCTATGTAGCCTGTCAGATGCATATTAGATTGAATTATTCTTACCGCTTTTTCTGTGTGGAACGAATTCTTAACCTTTCATGTCTAATAAAATGTTTAGTAATCATACCTTTAGTGTGCCCAGTGAAGTAAGATTGACTAGTCTCTAGTTCTCAGACCCTTTTGGATCCCCTGAAGGACAGGAGCCGCATTAGCAAACTGCTGGTCCTCTGGCACTGCTTTAGGGACTGCTTGCTCTTTGTAGTGTCAGTTGTATTTCCTTGGCAGGCGTTCCACAATCTCACCCTTGAATCTCTGTGATAGTTTCTGGACTTTGGTTATTTTTATGTTCTTGATTAGTGAACATTCTGAGCATTTAATTGCAATTTGATCGTCTGATTACAAACTGTCTCAAAAGTCTTGGAATGAGACCCTTCCCAGCATTTCCATTTGGAAAAACCAAGACAAAAAAATGTAACCTTGTATTTTCATTTATGAATGTACTTTTTTGTATCATTCTTATGTGGATTCACTAAATATCCTGTTGCTTTATTTCTTTTGATATATGTAAAGTATTTTTAAAAATCTTCTTAGGGTTTATGTATTTTGCTATTTTCTTTCACTCAGTATAGTTTTTAGCCACTCAAATATATTTTTCATTGAATATTTACATCAGAAAACTTTATTAGGTTCCTGAGGTTTTCTTTTTTAACATTTCTTGGTATTTTAATAAATGATGTATATATGCTAAGTAATAGTTTAAATGTAGAAATGTCAACTGATAACATTCTGTACTGTAGTTGGGGTTGAGTTGGCCAATGCAGTATTCAGTCTAAATCACAAAGCGTGTGTTATTTACAAAATACTTACTGAATGCTGCTCTCTTTTAGGGCCATGGGAATTATATAACATTTTATTTCCATGAGGATAAAAAAGTAAATATAAAATGGGGGTGCTAATACCTCACTTGTAGGATCATTACGGTGATTAAATGAGATAACACATTGAAGATATCCTGCAAACACCTCATGTGTTAGTTCCAGTCCTTCCTCTACATCTGTGCCCTACATTTTAGGTTATCATGATCACTATAGAATTAGACAGTTCAGCTGTGTGATGATCCTGTATTTTCCAAGTGACTTAAATTTCCTGGTGAGCGTTATTCTATTATCTCCATTATATATGTTTTATATTTCCAGGGGTTAACAATACTTAAAACTTGAAAATTTTTATTTTTACTTTTCAAAAAATTTTAAATGCAAAACTCGTACATTTGTCAGCTCACCTTTTAAATCAGATCTTACTATCAAGAATTCTTGTACTTGAGGATTTTCTATTGTTATATTATTTTCTAATATATATGTCAATATTTTAAAGGACTGTTTATAATTAAACTAAAAATCTTTTTCTGAGGTACTGGGAAACCATGTTAAATATGATCTGTTCATTTCCTCTTTCAGAGTTGATGTTCTCCTCTGATGTGGAAGAATATCTTGATAAAGATAAAGGAATCAAAGCCTCTTCCTAATACCAGCTCACCTTCAGAGGAATAATTACCCAGTATTTAGAATTTTTCTCATTCTTGCTTTTAAATGTATTTTTGTAAAATATGTACAGGTGTATTTGGAATTGACTTTTTGATTATATAATACTGAAAAAATTAGCAAATTATGGAAAATGTTGAAATTGTATCTGTAACTTATATCCATTTATTTCAATAGCATTATTATCTTAATGACACAAGAGATAATGAGCTAGAAACCAGTAGGTAAAAGTGTTTATTTCCTGTTCTCTCAAATTAAGTGCATTTATAATCATTAACTTAAAAAGCACTAATACAGAAAAAGACATAACTTTAATGTTACAAAAGATGTATCAGGTTTAAACATAAATTTAGGGAATAGGGAAGAAGGGAAAAAAAGACTTTCATTATTTGTTTTTGATGTCTCCTTTCTGAATTAATTGAAATATGAAATTTGTCTTTTTTGAAATGGATTAATGGTTGTGTATCATGTAATAAGTATAATGTGATATAATTTAGTTTGAAAGGTGCTTCACTTTATGGCTAATAAAAAGAAAATGTTATCCTTTTCATTTGAAGAGTCTTTTAACTGAAAAAGTTTACTTCCCTTAAAACCTGTATCAGTGGTTCCCATAGCTGGTTGCACATCAGAATCATTTAGGGAGCTTTAAAAACACAATATAGCAAAAGAGAAGCCGAGTAGCCTAAGAGCTCAGGGAAATAAAGGAAGGCCAAGTGAACTTGTTGAGCTGACACTCAATTGACTTTTGTAGAACCCCTGCCTCTGCCTCTGTTTTTACATGACAAGAAATATGAGTAGAAATTCACTGTGCCTATTCTCAAGCTCTTTGTCAGATCTTTGGTTCTTGAAATTCAGTCTTGATGTGGGTCCTGCCCTGGAAAAGGTCTCTTCAGAGCTGTATCCAGTGGGCCTCAACTGGTATGAAACCCTAGAACTGAAGATAATAGTATGACTCTATGGGATCTATGGGAAAGGTGTCTCAAAGGCTCTGGAGTGCATCAATAAAACTATTGGGCCAGCCCTGAGTAGCAAGCAGCTAAATGTTTTAGCAAAGAAGAGGGTTGAGAAATTGATGATAGAGAGGGATGGCTCTGAGAATAGGTCTGAGTTTGGTGTAAGCAGCATAGTAGGAGTGTTTTGCTGTCTATAAGGCCGGAGTTGCTGAAAAGGGAATTTCCCCTACTGTCACAGAACTGTGAATCCACTGGCATCCTGCCAGTTCCAGCTTTCACTGATCAGCGATGGTCTTCATGCTGGCAGCAAGCTGGCGGTGCAGGAGTTCATGATGCCCCTTGTCAGCAGACTTCAGGGAAGCCATGCTCATTAGACCTGAGGCTTGCCACACCTGGACAACGTCATCAAGGAGAAATACGAGAAAACCAAGGTGGGGGGGTTGTGGTAGGCAGAATAATGTCTTCCCAAACTGTCCATGTTCCAATTCCTGAAACCTTACATAGCAAAAGGGATTTTGCAGATGTGATTAAGGTTGTAAACCTTGAAATAGGGAGATTATTCTGTATTGTATGGTGGGCCCAGTGTAATCACATGAGTTCTTAAAAACAAACTTCCATTGTCATATGATGAAAGAAGGGTCAGTTGTGATGTTGATTGCTTTGAAGAAAGGGGAGGGGGCCACAAGCCAAGGAGTGCGGGTGACCTCTAGAAGCTGAGAACAGCCTTTGGCTGACAGCCAGCAAGGAAATGGATATGAGCTCCATCCTACATCTTTAAGGAACTAAATTCTGCTAACATCCTGAAAGCAAGGAAACAGACCTTCCCCTAGGACTCCCAGAAAGGAATTCAGCCCTGCTGACACCTTAGTTTCAGCCTGGTTAGACTGGTGTCAGATTTTTGACACACAGAACCATAAGATAGCAAATGTGTATTGTTTAAGCTGCTATTTGTGGTAATTTGTTGTGGCAGCAATAGAAAATTAATATAGGGTTGAATGGGGTTTTGCTCCCAACACTTTAGAAAAGAGAAGCTCTGGAGCTGCTGTGAATGCCATTGGGAAAGCTGGCTACATTGATAATATTGTAACTAGTGGAGGCATAGTTGCCTTTGAGTTTTTCAAGTCTTGGCAGTATGATTTGAATTTTAAATCTCCTGAGTTGCTGGTGGATCTGCATAAATTTTCATCAGGGAAAATCCAGTAGTGGCTATCAAAAAACCTTTGGCTATGACGATGGGGAAAGTTGGAAGAAGTTCATTGCTAATGTATATTTCCATGATTGGCTCAAAATCATCATTTTCCTCATCTTTCTCCTCTCATAAAGTATGGGTAGAGCGATGTACTTAGAAGAGCTTCTTAGGTATCAACAGACAAGATCCCTAGTGTGTTAATTTTTTTAGGGTGCAAAATAGTGTTCAGTAATTAATATGTACCTCCCCCCAAGCAGAACAAAACATATATAGGCTCCTGGGCCCCATCCCCAGAGATTCAGATTCAACGGATCTGAGGTGATTCCTGAAAACCTACCTTTAGAAAGATACCCCAGGTGATTGTGGTATAGCCAAGTAGACTAGCTGGCATTTGGGGCCTCTGGCCTCTTTGCAATCTATTATGAAACACAAAGCTTGGATTGAAATAGATGACTTACGCTTGGTCACATTGCTAGGTCTGTGTGAAGACAAAAACAAAAAAAAGTAAAACATGGTACCTGCCTTCTAGAAGCTTATAATCTAGTCAGAAGACAGGTATGGGAGTTGAAGAATCTAGGATAAAGTACTGTAATTATAAATTGAATCATAGTGTAATCTTTCGAAATTAGCTTTTTCTACTCAGCATAATTTCCTGGAGATTCATTGAGGGACAGTGTAAGGAAGTAGCGATTGACATTGTAAGTCTCCCAGAAAGCACTGGTGCAGGGGGAGGGCCTAGGCTGGGTTACAGGCCGACTAGAAATCGAACCGGTTGATTGATCACCATGCTTGAGCAGCCTGGCGGCCCACCAGTAAGGGAAACTGAAATGACCCTCCCAGGTCGCTACACTCGTACGCTCCCAAAGTGAGCCGGGACAGGAGCGGGACCTACACGTGCGCGTCACGCAGTGTTGTGCGCGGGTGCGTGGGGGTTGGAGGCGGGGGCGGGGAGAGCGCGGGAAAAGACGTGAGAGGGCTGCGCCTGCGCAGTAGCCAGCCGTCAGTTAGGCACAGACCCTCCGGGCAGAGGATGAAGGGAAGGATCCTCCCCGACAGAAGACTAGGGTTTCCAACACGGCTGATAACCACGGCGGGCGTGTCCACTCCTTGCTCACAGCCCGCACCTTCAGAGGAGTTCCCATACTTTCCTGGAAACCACGCACATCAGAGGGTCGGAGTTTTCTTAAGTTGGTAACTTCCAGGAGTCGGCCATACCACGGTCCTGCTGGGGGACCAGGCCAAGGAGGACACAGGGCAGTGCCTGATGGATGTGAGTGCCCCCCCTGCACCCCCCAGGGGAGCCTGTCCCCTACCCGACCACCTAGAGGGACAGGGAAGGACAAAGGGGTCAGCGCAGGCAAATGGGAGGGAGGGAGACCTGTCCGAAATTGGGAGGTGGTAATACCTGAGAAAGATTTTGACAATTATTTAACGTGTCAGAGCCTCGTTTTATTAACTGTTAAATGAATACAGTAACTGCCTACCTTACCTACAGAGTTATCTGAAGAACCAAAGGAGATAATGATATAAAGTGCTTAACAATGCAGAGCACAAAGTAGAGTCCACAAGTGTTAGCTGCTGTCCTCATCTTCATCGGGATTTCATTTATGTGGCTAAAGCGCTGAACTCCAGACACTTTAGTCACCCTTGTTTTCAGTACCTGGGGTTCTTTTCTTTTTCCAAATAAATGTCCTAACATCATTTAAAAAAAAAATCCATCTTTGCCCTAATGACTGGAGATGTCACCTTTACACTACGTTATCATATGTATATATTTTTTCCTGGGCTTTCTATCTATTCCACTGGTCTGTTTATCAATTTCTTTATATTACATCAATATAACATAATATACAATATAAACTGTAACTTGCTTCTTTATGCTTTTACACTTGTTTCTTCTGTTTAGGCTCCTCTCCTACTTCTTAATTTTTTACTTCTTCAAACCCACTTGAAGTATCATCATCTCTTTCCCTAACACTCTCTCCCCAACCCCCTTATTTGCCTTGTGTTTCTGAGATAGTTCATGGGCATTCTGAATGGGGCTTGCTACTGGAATCTTACCCCTTGTTCCTCTTTAGCTCCAGGGTTGTGACCGTCAGTATTTGTGAGAAAGGGGGCAATCAGATGAGGAAGTAAGTCTCAGCTTTATCCAAGGCTTTCTGGTAATGAGTCTAAACTGAAAACTATTAGGCTGTCAAATGGAGATGGTGAACCTCCTTCATTCTGAACAGACTGTGCCCAGGTGGGCGTATGCATGGCAACTGGCAGCTTAAAGCCTCCAGAAAAGGCAGATTTAGGACAGTGAGACATAATTATAGGAACACAGATGAGACTCTGTATCAATGGTCTCCAAATTTCTTTCATTGCACAATCTTGGCAGTAAAAATCATGTGAGCATTATCACCAATGTTTGTACATTTATTTACACATTACATAACATACTGAAATTTACTGTATAAATTGTACAACATACAAAATTAAAAATAAGAAATACTGTGGAAAACAGGATGGAATTTCCTCAAAAAACTGAAGATGTTGCTACCTTTTGATCTAGCTATCCCATTGCTGGGCTTATACCCTAAGAATCCTGAATCACCAATTCAAAAGAACCTATGCACCCCAATGTTCATAGAAGCATTATTTACAATAGCCAAGTGCTGGGAACAGCCTAAGTGCCCATCAGTAAATGAGTGGATCAAAAAACTGTGGTACATTTACACACTGGAATACTACACAGCAGAAAGAAGGAGCTTCTACCCTTCGTGACAGCATGGATGGAACTGGAGAGCATTATGCTAAGTGAAATAAGCCAGGCTGTGAAAGTCAAATACCACATGAACTCACCCATAAGTGGAACTTAATCAACAAAACAAACAAGTGAGCAAAATAGAACCAGAGACAATGAAATTAAGAACAAACTGACAGTGACCAGAGGGTAGGGGAAGGGGGATAACAAGGGAATGAAGGGGTAGGGGCAAGTCAAGGAACATGAATAGAGGACTCATGGGCACAATGAGAGGGGATTGACTGTGAGAGTGGGGGTTGGATGGGGCAGGGGAGAGCAATGGGGAAAAAGGTGGGATAACTGTAACTGAACGACAAAAAATATTAAAAAATAGAAATTCATTCAATTATAAAAAGTAAATGTTTCTAAAAATGATTTTTAATTTCATTTTGTTTATTAGTGGTAGAAACTCATCAAGGATCTCTATATTTGAAAAGCTTGATTTAGTACTTTGTGATGTAGTGATTTGAGGTTCTGGTTCTAAGGCACACTTACTCCAGTATTTGTTCTTAGTGCTGTTATATTTGGAAAAAAATACTATCAAAGATTTGCAATTCCAAAATGGAAGAGGTGCATCTTGGTTGTGCTTAGTAAATCACAATACTTATTTGTCATTTCTGTTCTGTTTTGCAAACTTTTAAATTCAGATTTTATCAGTAAGGTATCATCTTTTCTGATTAATTAGTTCTGGCAAACTAATTGGAAGGCATTGCATTTCTATATTTAAAAGGAAAAATGGTCTCTTAACTTGCTGAAACTTTCATTTGTGAGATTTTTTAACAAATAAGAAAATTGTTTCTAAGTTTTTTATGTGTAAAAGCATGAGTTTCTAGTTATAACACATTTGCATACACATAAAATAACATTAGATGGAAGTATTTCCAATCGTTTTCAAAATTTTACCACCTTAACACAAGTTTATTGCAAAGATATGTTTTTTCTCTTTTTTTAATTTAAAATTTATTTTTTCAATTACAAATTTCAATTACAATAACATTCAATGTTATTTTGAATTGGTTTCAGGTATACAGCATAGTGGTTAGACAATCACTTACTTTGCAGTGTTCCCCCAATATTTCCAGTGCCCAGCTGGCACCATACATTATTACAGTGTTGTTGACTGTATGTCCTGTGCTGTACTTCACATCCCTGTGACTGTTTTGTAACTACCAATTTGTGCTTCTCAATCCCTTCACCTTTTTCATCCAGTCCTCCAACCCCCCTCCCTCTGGCAACCATCAGTCTGTTCTCTGTATCTATGAGTCTGTTTCAATTTTGTTTGTTCATTAATTTTGTTCTTTAGATTCCACATGTAAATGAAGTCGTATTTGTCTTTCTCTGACTTATTTCACTTAGCATAATACGCTCTAGGTCTATCCATGATGTTGCAAATGGTGAGATTTCACTCTATTTTTATGGCTGAGTAATACTTTATTGTATATATGTACCACCTTTTTTTTTATGCACTCATCTATCAGTGGGCATTTGGAATGCTTCCATATCTTGGCTATTGTAAATAATGGTGCAATAAACATACAGGTGCATATATTCTTTCAAATTAGTGTTTTGGGTTTGTTTGGATATATATCCAGAAGTGGAATCAGTGAGTCATAAGACAGATCCATTTTTAATTTTCTGAGGAAACTCTGTACTGATTTCCCTAGTAGCTACACCAACCTGCATTCCCACCAACAGTGCATGAGAGTTCCCTTAAAAAGATGGTTATTTTCACATCCATTAAAATGCCATCACCTTACTCTGAAAGGAGAGATTAAGGAATATATATTTAAAAGCATTTGCTGGTTTACATACTACTGACAGCCATTTGTTATCACAGAAAAGGTTAGCAAATTTGGAACATTTGTTTTTGTTAGAAGCAAAATGCACGATACATCTTTTTTTTATTAAATGTATTGGGATGACATTGGTTAATAAGATTATATAGGTTTCAAGTATACATTTCTGTGATACATGTTATGCATATTGCACTGTGTGCCCACCACCCAAAGTTAAGTCATCTTCTGTCACCATATGTTTGGCTCCATTTATCCTTTACTACCCCCCACCCTCTTTCCTCTGGTAACCACCGTACTGTTGTCTGTGTCTGTGTGAATTGCAGTTTTATATCTTATGTATAAGTGAAATCATAGGGTTCTTAGATTTTTCTGACCAGCATTTTGCTTAGCATGATATTCTCAAGGACTATTCATGTTGCTGCAAATGTCAGGATTTCATCTTTTTTATGGCTGAGTAGTATTCCATTGTATATATGTACCACATCTTCTTTATCTTGTCCTCTATCAAAGTACATTTTTGTTGTCTTCATGTCTTGGGCACCATGAATTACACTGCAATGACCATCGGGGTGTATTATATCTTTGTGAATAAATGTTTTCAAATTTTGGGGGTTGGTACCCAGAGAAGGGATTGTTGGGTCATATGGTAACTCTATTCTTAATTTTTTGAGGAACCTACACACTGGCTTCCATAGCAGCTGTACCAGAACAGCAGCTGTTCCTTTTCTTCACAACCTCTCCAACATTTGTTTTTACTTGTCTTGTTGAATTGGAATGAAGAAGTAAAAGTGTCACTTTTTTTGGATGACATGATCCTTTATATAGAAAATCCTAAAGACTCCACCAAAACACTATTAGGAACAATAAACAGTAAAGTTGTATGAGACAAAATCAATGTTCAAAAATCCACTGCATCTCTATATACTAATAATGAAATTTCAGAAAAAGAAATGAAAGAAACAATTCCTTTTACAATTGCAACAAAAATAAAATATTCAGGAATAAACTTAACAAAGGATGTGAAGATATCTGTATTCTGAAAACTGCAAAGCATTATTAAAAGAGATTGAAAAGATACATTGAAATGGAGAGATATTTCAAGTTCATGGATTGGAAGAATCAACATAGTTAAAACGTCCATATATGCAAAGCAATATACAGATTTAACACAGTCCCCATCAAAATTCAAATGACATTTAAAAAAAAGAAATAGAACCCAAAACCCATCAGATTTGCATGGAATCACAAAATACCATAAGTAGCCAAAGCAATCCTGAGAAAAAAGAATGATGCTGGAGGTATCACACTGCCTGGCTTCAAGTTATACTACAGAGCAACAATAGTCAAAACAGCATGGTATTGGCAGAAAAACGGACAGAGCAGTAGAACAGATTGAGAGTCCAGACATAAAACCACATGTATATGGTCAAATAATTTTTTGCAAAGGAGTCAAAAACACACAATGGAGGAAAGAAAGCCTCTTCAATAAATGCTGCTGAGAAAATCAGAGAGCCACATGCAAAAGAATGGAACTAGATTACAGTTTGTCCCTGTGTACAAACAATTCAAAATGGATCAAAGACCTAAATATAAGATCTGAAACAAAAAATTACATAAAAGAAAACATAGGTTAGTACCTATGTACTTATGATAAGGGAAGTAAAAGCAAAAATAAGTAAGAGGACTATTTCAAACTAAAAAGCTTCTGCACAGCAAAAGAAACTGCCAACAAACAAAAAGGCAACCCACCAAATAGGAAAAGATGTTAGCAAAAAACAGCTCTGACAAGGGGTTAATATCCAAAATATATAAAGAACTCATACAACTCAACACCAAACAAACAAACAATCCAATTGAAAAATGGTTAGAGGACCTGAACAAACACTTCTCCCAAGAAGACATACAAATGGCCAACAGATACAGGAAAAGATGCTCAACTTCACTAGCTATTAGAGAAATGCAAATCAAAACTACATACCTCACACCTGTTAGCATGATACATCTTTATGTTTGCCAACTTTTAAGAATGCTTTTCCATGAAATTAAAAAAAATTTTTCGTTACTTATTTTTAGAGAGAGGGGAAGGGAGGGAGAAAGAGAGAGAAATATCAATGTGTGGTTGAGTCTCACGTGGCCCCACTGGGGACGTGGCCTGCAACCCAGGCATGTGTCCTGACTGGGAATTGAACCGGCGACACTGGTTCACAGCCTGCACTCAATCCACTGAGCTATACCAGCCAGGACTCCATGAAATTTTTTCTGGTCAATTCTCATCTACTTATAAAGTAGACTAAATGGTCTACTACTTAAGGTCATATAATTGGTCAGTCCAGCTAACTAGCAAACACAATACCCTGAAAGCATGAGGGCACTCATATGAAGCCCTCTGAGCATGAAACTCACACTTTTCTTCAGATTATTTGTATACTGCTTAGAGTCAGCTGTATATGCATACTTTCTTACTTGATAAAACTTGTAGTTTTAACTACACGTTAAAACAGGTTATACTTGTAAAAACAAGTATACTATGCATACTTGTTAAAGAAAACTGCTAAATTCTAATATTTTCTCTTGCTACTCTAGGGGATAATCCTTGGGCCTTCCTGTGAGTGTCCTTATTTTGGGGGGACAGAAAACCACAGAGGGTGAAAAGAATCCATTGCTCTTGAGCTTAGGCAGGAAAAAAAGAGGATTAAAACAAATCTTTTTTTAGAGTTAATAACTCCATGTACCTTTAGCTTGCACAATGAATGGCAAGATCTGGCTAATCAAATCAGTTACTATTTTTCCCATGTAGAAGATCTGGGTTGGGCAAGGAAAGAGTAAAGACAAAACTCTCTCTTCTCAGCAATTAATTTTCTTATGGTGAAACTATAATTGTTTTTCCACCTGCTTGTCTTCAACACTAGACTGAATTTCTTAAGGACAGGAACACTTCAAGCCAGAATCAGCACAATGCCAGGCAAATGGTTATAAATGATGCACAATGTAAGGATAGTGAGGTATCCATTAGGGTTAGGAAGTAGGAATTTCCTAGGGAAAGGTAAGCATGTAGGCCAGAGGTTTCCAAAGAAAACTGTGGGATGGAGAAGAGTGGGTAAAAAAGGTGATTGGGAAAGAAGTGCAAAACAGTGTGAGTGAGTATATGGACTTTTTAATAGACGTGCCAAGGGACTTCTATTCAGGGTGTGGCCAAATGTGAAAGAGATGATAGCAGAATTAACTAAAATCAGAATTCTTAGGTTCAGGGGAAATTCTAGGTGGTGTCAGAAGGATATGAGACTGATTTCTAGACCTTTTGTTCAAAGTTCTAATAGAATTTTGGCAAATAATTGGTTTGCTCATATTGCTCTCATTGAAGAGCTCTTTTCTCAGGTGAGGAAGGAAAAGTAAAAAGGTAGTAAAATGAGGGGGAAGGTGGAGTTTTTGCCAGTTTGTTAAGGATAAATTGAGCATCAGTATTTTAAAGTTTTTTTTCTTAATTTGAGTTTGTTAAGAAGATGCGCATTCAAAAAAGTAATAAAAGCACATTCAACGTAGACGCCCATAATAAGGTTATCAAAACTTTAGAAAGCATGAGGTTCCACATTAAATATACATGTAATGTACCACAGATTGATATTTTTGTGACAGTATAGTAATTGTCACTCAGTTATCTTAAAGTACAAATTAAATCATATACAGGGTGGGATAAAAGGAGATTTAAAGTTTTAAGTATGCAAAACAATTTATTCATGTGTTATTATTAATTATTGTGTTATTTTCTATATGAACAACTGTAAACTTACTTTTGCCCCACCCTGGATATAAAACATATTAAGCCAGTTAGATGCACCAATGACAAAATGATCCAAAATACATAAAACAAATTTTTCAATACAACTAAGGTATTATATACTTTAAAACAAAAATTTCAGTGTAACTAAGGATTTCTCATATAATTTAAAAATCAAACGGTGATTCTTGAAAGACATAACAACAAAGATTTTGGGGAAGTTAATGTTTATAAATAAGGTCATATTAATTAAGTTCAGCAAAGGTTGGGGTAAATATACTTTTTTTCAAGTTGGATTTTTAAAATTAAATTTATTGGAGTGACATTGGTTAATAAGATTATCTAGGTTTCAAGTGTACAATTCTGTGATACATCATCTGTATATTGTATGCTTACCTCAAAGTCAAATATTCTTTCATCACCATATATTTGACTCCCTTTATCCTTTACTACCCCCTATCCCTCTTCCCTCTGATCACCATAGTTGTCTGTCTGTGAGTTCATTTTCCTTGTTCATTTGTTGCTTTCAGTTTTGTGTCCCACACGAGTGAAATCATATGATTCTTAACTTTTTCTGTCTGACTTATTTCACTTAGCGTGATTTTTTTCAAGATCCATCCGTGATTTCGCAAATGGCAACTTTTAAGTTATATATTTATTTTTTAAAGATTTTATTTATTTATTTTTAGAGAGAGGGGAAGGGAGGGAAAAAGAGAGGGAGAGAAACATCGATGTGTGATTGCCTCTCACATGGCCCCCACTGGGGAACTGGCCTGTGCCCCGATTGGGAATCGAACCAGTGACCCTTTGGTTCTCAGCCTGCGCCCAGTCCACTGAGCCACACCAGCCAGGGCTTAAGTTATGTTTTTTATAGGCAATTTTTCCTTACTCCCTTTGCCTCTCCCCTCCACCCCCCTTTCCCCTTACTTTTAAAATGTATATTAAAAGGTCTCACAGTTTTTAAAAGCTAACCATTGTGTGTAATGACTAGAGCCCTTAGAACAAAGTTAAATAACAGTCCACTAACAACTAAAACCCCCAAACCATCTGTTCATTGTTTCATTCAGGTGCACTATTACAAAGGATTAAATTCCAGTTCCTTCCTTGACTGATAACTGAAGGAATACTGGGATAATTTGCAAGTAGAATCACTACATTTGTAGGATACAGTATCTAGTCCACATCGGATTAACTGGGATGTCATAATAATGGTCTTTTTTTTTTTTATTTAGCAAGAACTCCTTGTTTATGCTACTATGCACTTCTCTGATTTGTTTCTCTGCTAATGTATTGATAAACTTGTTGAGGGTAGGGATGAGTTTTCTAGTCATATTAACATCCCACTTCCTAATGTAATACCTAATACTTACTAGATACTCAGAAAATTGAAGTAAACTTTTAGTTATGTTCTTCTTTGCCTTCTAAAGTCTTAATTTACTTACATTGTAGATGCTGAGAAAAACTCTTAAAGGGTCTGAAAGTAATGAACTGAAAATAACACCTGAAACAGCAAATTTAGTGCCTTTTGGGGATGTGGTATGTATGACTAATCCTGAATAAACCTGTACGAGTTATATCTTATTTTACATTAAGACTAGTTAATGTTTAGTATTTGGTAATGAAAAAGTATGTATAGAAAATGGTATTCTCTGATGATATATTCATCAGTTTTTCATTTTTATGAATCAGAAAAGCATTCTAATAATCAGTGATATTATGGAAACCATCCTGATTCACAGAAAAAAAGTTTTCTAAATTAGGGATTATTAGGGACTTCCAAACTCAAGTTACATAAGAATCACCTGAAATAATTTTGAAAAACATTGATTCTTGGGCCCAACCTAAGATCTGCTAACTTAGTATTTGAGAACAGGGAGTAGGAATCAGTATTGTTATTGAGCTCTTCAGGTAATTGATTGTATTTATTGTCAGATTTATGAACCTTTGAGCTATAGTTTGAAAATTGACTCTACATCTGTCTTTCATCCAAAATACAATAAACCCCAGAAACAAAAATCAAACACATACACAAAAACACACAGGTAGGACCTAATATCTAGGCAGAGGACCAGAAAAATCCGTTTTCTTTTTGGGTGCTATAGAGCATAGGATGTGAGGATCTGTGTACGTTTAGAGCTGTTGAGTACTGCAGTATTCTTTTATAGTTATCTTTTTTCTCTGAACGCTGTGAGAGTAGTGAATGGCTGTGAAATAAGAGTTTCTCTTATTCCTCTTCTCAAGCTCCTATCATATACTAATACATTTTCTTGATTAAAAACCATGATTAATTAATACCTCCCTTTGAGGGGAAATAGTAAGGCTATATTAATGTATACATTTTTGTTTTTACAAAATGATCATGGTGTGCATTTATCTATATAATCATGCAACTTTTTCTTTCTTATGTCACAAAGTTGGCATATAAGCCTTCGCTGTTGGAATCTAAACTTAGAAACGATTCTTTGAAATCATTTTTGCCCATAAGCAATTATGCATGTCATTATGTTGACATACTAATTTCCATAATCCATACTCTTCAATATAACTTCTATTACTTTTTAGAACTGACATTTTGAAAACCATCTGGTTTCACTCATACTTTCTAACTTTATAGTTTGTATTTTCCTATTTGAATTACATGTTGCTAGATTGAAAAAGCTTCTCTTAAAGGTCCACTGGAAGTTTTTTTTTAAAGATTGTATTTATTTATTTCCAGAGAGAGGGGAAGGGAGGGAGAAAGAAAGGGAGAGCAACAGCACTGTGTCGTTGCCTCCCTCATTCCCCCAGCTGGAGACCAAGTCCGCAGCCCAGGTGTGTGCCCTGACTGGGAATCGAACCAGCAATCCTTTTGTTCACAGACCATCACTCAACTCACTGAGCCACACCAGTGAGGGCTCCACTGAAGATTTTTGACAGAGAGATATTTGGCATGTAACTGATAGCTCCTCCCAGTGCAGAATTTAGTCTCACCATTTCCTCTTTGAAAGTTCTGTGATTTATTATGATATATTTGGCAAGGTTTGCACATGTGTGAACAATGATAACTACGTCACTACCCACTACTCCTTTCTGATAGTCACATCTTATTTTCAGAAAAAAATGTGAAAAAGTTGTGTCCTAAAATTGGACACAAAAAAAGTGCTTTTGTGAATAGCTTTCTGGTTGCTTTCCTGTTTTAAATGTCTGTTTGAGAGTGTTTGGGGGTGAAGGTATTGATGGATATGGTTATTGCTTTGGGCTGCAGATGGGTCTCAGATTCTGTGGCAATATTTGTTATCTATAGTCTGTGAATGGTCGTTATTATATTTTTGAGTGTTAAATCTTTTTCTATATTTGAATAGAAATTCTCTTTTCTATATTATATGGATCTATTATGCAAAAGTATAAGGAGCTATTGAAATATAAGGAAAATTAATGTTGTTGCCCATGGCTTCATGTTGAGATACTTGGCAGGCAGGCAGTGGTTTGCATTGTATGAAATTACATCATGCAAAATTATAGCTATACTTTCTTGTTCTATCCTCCTATGTACAGCCCAGTTTTAAGAAATAAACAATGATTTATGGAATCACTTATGGCAATACTATTTAAAATCCCTCCCAGATGGTACAATTAGCATTACTCCCCGCAACTTTGAATTTGAGAATGTAGAATTTTTCCTTTACCCTAACATTTCATACCTATGTTTCCTTAAGAAGTAGACCATAATATTTTCTTCTTTAGGATTTCATCATTCAGATACAGTATTCTTTTAATTAAATAGTGAATGCTAACCTCTTTTTCTGTATTGTTATCAAACCAATTACATTTAAAAATATTGTTGGGCCATTAATTTTGTTTCATAATGTTTAATATAATACTGCTGTTACTTTTACTCTTTAAAAAAACAAACATGGCCAAACATATTTGGCTAATATTGCATATTATTTTTAAGTGTTTGTTTCTGCATTCACTGTGTATTTAATTTTATGGTTAAACACAAGACACAATTTTCTCTAACATTTAGAAGCACCTTATATAAGAGAAAATGAATATTTCACAGTCCTTGGCATATTATAGTCGATGAATGATTGTCGAATGAATAAAGTGGTTTTAAGATACTGGATAAAAAAGCTTATCTCAAGGAAGGCATATTTCTTTTTTTTAAATTTTATTTATTTATTTTTAGAGAGAGGAGAAGGGAGAGAGGAAGAGAGGGAGAGAAACATCAATGTGTGGTTGCCCCTAGTGCGCCCCTATTGGGGACCTGGCCCGCAACCCGGGCATGTGCCCTGAATGGGAATTGAACTGGCGACCCTTTGGTTCACAGTCTGATGCTCAATCCACTGAGCCATTCTAACCAGGGGCATATTTCTTATTATTATGTGCGAAATGCTATATTTTGCCACTTCTAACCTAATATAAAATAGAAATAATTCAAAGAGTGATTACTGGATTTAAGTTGGTAATGAACTGTTGTTTTGTTTTATAGTCTTGTTCATTTTAGGTTTATTTTAAACAAATCCTGCCTATTTTTCTTCTGTATTTCTTCTTTCTGCTATTTTCCAATCATGAGATATTTCTAATGAGAAACAATATTTCTAATGACAAAGACTAACAAAGTGGAGCTTTTAAAAAAATATGTAGTTTGGTGTAGAGTAAAATGGAAGAAAAGTTAACTCAAAAAATTCATTCACTGTGTTTTTATTTTGATTGTTGCAGGTTGGCTGTCTGGCTATTCATCTAAAGAGCTGCAGACATTTTGCACCTCAGAGTATCCTTTTTTTAAAACTCAAGAACTATGCTATGATCGTGTATCACCATTTCAGTTACATGTTACTACATTACAAGACACTCTTTTAAGACTTAATGGCTTCAAACATTAACTATTTCATTATTAATCACTATCTGTGCATTCACTAGGTAGCACTTCTGCTTCATTATGACAGCTAAGGTTCAGAAAAGCTGGGATATCTAAAATGGCTCATTTTTGTGTCTGGTGCTTTAATAAGACTGCCCAGAAGACTGGACTCAGCTGGGATACAGAAACGGGTGGGCCTTTCTCTCTTTCCATGTAGTCCCAGGATCTTGTCTTTTATTATCTTTTCTATATTCATTTTGATTTAAAAAAGTGTATTACATTAAAATATTATTTATTTTCATTACTGAAGTTTTTGGTGTCCCCTTAAATTTTGCACCCTGGCTAGTGGCTCTCTGAACCTATCCTAGTCTCAGCCCCGGTCATGTCCATTGTGTGTTCGGGTAGTCACAGGTCCAGGTGAGATTCAAGAGCAGAGGAAAATAAACTACACTCTATGATGTGGAGAGTGATAAAAGATTTTCAGTCCTCTGTCACCCACCTCAGTCACCATATAAGTTAAGGGAAAAATATGTACCTTCTTGGAATATATAGTACTAATTTATTTATAAATAATAACAACTGTGCTTCTCTTAAACATTATTTAAAGGATTTATTTGTTTCAGGACCTTTAAATAAGCTTAATACCAATTATTAGATTTATCGTGGCATTAACCCAGTCTCAATTTGAAGACTTGGTGTTTCTTTTTTATATAAATGAGTTAGTGAACAGAATTCTATATAAAGAGATTTTTGAATAATTAGTTAAATCATGAAAACAAAATTGTTTTAATGCATAGAGTGCTATGACAGGTAAAAATGCAGGCCAATAAGTAAAGTACATAGTGAAGTAAATTAGAGCAGAACGATGCTTTAAATTTTGTTGTCTTAAAATTAAAAATAAGTTATTTTCAGATGATATATTTTTAAAGTTCTATATAATTATACTTAAAAAAAATTTCAACTTATATTGTAAATGTTTATTCACCTTAAAATATAGAAACATTGCAAAAGATTTATAATGGAAATGTGAGGATAAAAATACGAGAATTGGTCTAAGGAAGAACAACCTTTTTCTACTTATATTGTAGCTAACTGAATTGATGGACAAAAATACTACTTTAATGAACTTTTTTATTATTTTACATGTTCTACAATTACTTCTTTATTTATTTGGTTGATTCTTAGGTTTTGGCCTGCATTATTTAATGGATTGATTTTATAATGTGCTATTGTTCAATTACAACAAAATTTGCTTCCT
The DNA here is from genome assembly GCF_022682495.2 of Desmodus rotundus. Classification (NCBI taxonomy): domain Eukaryota; kingdom Metazoa; phylum Chordata; class Mammalia; order Chiroptera; family Phyllostomidae; genus Desmodus; species Desmodus rotundus. Next base: position 181,852,114 of record NC_071388.1, on the reverse strand, counting down.
AAATGCCTACGTTTTCTCAGTCAATTTGCAGCATTATAATAATTTGTGCATTCGCATCTTTATAAACAATGTTGTGAAATGTACAAAAATGTATAGCTTGCTACCCCAAAACACACTATTTAGCAATGATAAAAGGAAAACTATAATTAAGTTTGATGAAGTTAAGTATTTTTCTGTACAGGTAATGTTAATGTTCTCTTCTAAATATAAGAATAAATTTGTTTCAAATGTGCTAATTAATTGTATCTTTGGGGGGGATAGGAAACAAAAGCAGTACCTTTTTACTTGATATTTTATAGTATTCTATTTATGTATTTTTAATTAATTTTTTTTTGAAAAAATGAAGACCTTACTGTAAAAAGCACACTCTTACTGGTCTTTTTCCCTGAGATCTTACTGTCTCTGGTTTATCACACATGCATTTTTCTCTGTCTTGCTCTTCCTTTCTCATCTACCATCTCCATTCGGCTTAGTCAGTATGGGCTGCTATAACAAATTACTGTAGGCCGGGGGCTTAATCAACAAACATTTATTTCTCACCGTTCTGGAGAAGGGGAAGCAAGATGAAGGTGCTGGAACATCCAATGTCTGGTGAGAGCCTGCTTCCTAGTTTGCTGATGGCCATCTTCCTATTGGCAGAGAGCAAAGAGAGATCATCTTTTTTTGTGTCACTTCTTATAAGGGCACTAATCCAATTCGTGAGGGTTCTACCCTCATGGATTAATTGCCTCCCAAACACCCTACCTACAAATACCATCACATTGGGGATTTAGGATTCAACACACAAATACTGAGAGGACACAGACAGTTAGTTCATAGTACACTATTTCTTTTTTCTCATTTCCCCCCTCCCTCTCTCCTTTTTTCTCATATAAAATCTCTCTAATTATTTTTGCATGGATTAATCTCTTCAGTCCTTATAACAATCCCCCAATATATGTACCTTCATTAGCATCAACAAAATGAAAGCACAGCCTACCAGATGGGAGAAAATATTTGCAAATCATATATCTGATATGACATTAATATCCAAATGTATATAAATAATAAAGAACTCATGCAATTTAATTTTAAAAATCCAGTTAAAAAATGGGCAGAAACTTCTGGCCAAGATGGAGGCATAGTAGATACACTTTGCATCCTCACACAACCAAAAGAAGAACAACAACAAATTTAAAAACAAAATATGACCAGAACTGCCAGAAAATCAAACTGTATGGAAGTCTGACAACCAAGGAGTTAAAGAAGAAATATTCATTCAAACTGGTAGGAGGGGCAGCGAGGGGCAGCTGGGGCAGAGAGGAAATGCAGCAAGGTGGCATCTTGAGGACTGCAGCAGGAGAGGGATGGCTGGTAGACTGGGCAGTCCCACATTTGCATGTGAATAAACCGGGAGGAACAACTAGGGAGCAAGACACACCATGCTACCCAATGACCCTTGACCAGGTCAAGTTAAAGGGTCCAGTTCAGGGAAATAAAGCTTCAAAATCTCTGAGTGATAAAACCTGTGGTGGTTGAGGCAGCAGGAAAAACTCCCAGCGTCACAGGAGAGTTCATTGGAGAGACCCACAGGGTCCTAGAATGTAACAAACCGACCCACCCAGGAATCAGCACCAGGAGGGCCCAATTTGCTTATGGGTGGTGGGGGAAGTGACTAAAAGCCATCCCAGAGCCCAGCAAGCAACATTGTTCCCTCTTGGACCCCTCCCCCACATATAGCATCACAACACAGCAAAATGGGTTGCCCCACCCTGGCAAATACCTAAGGCTCCGCCCCTTACTATGTAACAGGTACACTGAGGAAAAAAAAATGTGGCTCAAATGAAAGAACAGATCAAAGTTCCAAAAATAGAACAAAGGGAGGAAGAGATAGCCAGCCTATCAGATGCAGGGCTCCAAAGACTGGGAATCAGGATGCTCACAGAAATGGTTCAGTATGGTTGCAAAATAGAGGAAGAAGTGAAAGCTATGCAAAGTGAAATGAAGGAAAATGTACAGGGAACCAACAGTGATGGGGAGGAAACTGGGACTCAAATCAACGGTTTGGACCAGAAGGAAGAAATAAACATCCAACCAGAACAGAATGAAGAAACAAGAATTCAAAACATGAGGAGAGGCTTAGGAACCTCTGGGACAGCTTTAAATGTTCCAACATCTGAATCATGGAGGGTGCCAGAGGAGAAGAGGATGAGCAAGAAATTGAACACTTCTTTGAAAAATAATGCAGGAGAACTTCCCCAATCTGCCAAAGGAAATAGACTATCAGGAAGTCCAGGAAGCTCAGAGAGTCCCAAAGAAGTTGAACCCAAGGAAGCACACACCAAGGCACATCATAGTTAGAGTACCCAAGATCAACAACAAGGAGAGAATCTTAAAAGCAGCAAGAGAAAAGGAGACAGTTACCTACAAAGGAGTGCCCATAAGACTGTCAGCTGATTTCTCAAAACCTGCAGGCAAGAAAAGGCTGGAGAGAAGTACTCAAAGTCATGAAAGGCAAAGACCTACATCCAAGATTATCTATCCAGTAAAGCTATCATTCATTTAGAATGGAAGGATAGATAAAGTGCTTCCCAGATAAGGTCAAGTTCAAGGAGTTCATCATCACCAAGCCCTTATTATATGAAATGTTAAAGGTACTTACCTAAGGAAAAAAAGATGATCAAAAATACAAACAGTAAAATGACATCAAACTCACAACTATCAACAACTGAACCTAAAAACTGCAAAAACAAAAACACACTAAGCAAACAGCTAGAACAAGAACAGAAACAGATATGGAGATCACATGGAGGGTTATCAGCAGGGAGGGGAGGGGAGGGAATGGGGGGAAAGGTACAGGGAATAAGAAGCATAAGTGGTAGGTACAAAATAGACAGGGGGAGGTTAAGAATAATGTGGGAAATGGAGAAGCCAAAGAATGTATATGTACGACCCATGGACATGAACTAAGGTGGGGGAATGCTGGTGGGAGGGGAGGTGCAGGGTGGAGGGGAATAAAGGAGAGGAAAAATATGGGACAACTGTAATAGCAAAATCAATAAAATATATTGAAAAATGGACAGAGGATCTAAATAGACATTTTTCCAGAGAAGACATCCAAATGGCCAACATGTACATGAAAAGGTGCTCATCATCAGTAATGATCAGGGAAATGTAAATCAAACCCATAGATATCACCTCACAGCTGTTCAAATGGTTATGATCTAAAAAACAAAAAATAGCAAGCATTGGCAAGGATGTGGAGAAAAGGGAACTCTTGTGTATTATTGGCAAGAATGTTAATTGGTACAACCACTATGGAAAACAGTATGGAGGTTCCTCAAAAAAATTAAAAATAGAATTACCATAGGATTCAGTAACTCTACTTATGGGTTTTTATTTGAGGAAAACAAAGTTATTGTCTGGAAAAGATATCTACACCGCCACGTTCATTGCAGCATTATTTACAACAGCCAATACATGGGGGAAAAAAACAAAAGATAAGTGCCATCCACAGATGAATACATTTAAATAATTTTTTAAATGAAATATTATTCAGTCATAAAAAGAAGGAACTCCTGCCCTCTGCAACAATATGGATGGACTTTGAGTACATTATGCTAAGTGAAATAAGTTAGAGAAAGGCATATACTGATGATCTCACATAAAAGTGGAATCTTAAAAAAAAAATCCCCAAACTTCACTCCTATATACAGAGAACAGATGGGTGGTTGCCACAGGTGGAGTTTTGGGGGTAGGTGAAATGGGTGAAAGTGGGGAAAAGGTACAAACTTCCAGTTATAAGATATTGGGTTGGCCAAAAACTCTGTTTAGTTTTTTCCATAAAATAAAAGACACATTTTTCATTTTCACCAATAAGTTTATTGATTTGGATGTTTTGAGTATGTTGGTTATCTCTCGCATAGTATAATGTTGATTGTTCTCAATTAATGTCTCGATTTGATCGCTATCAACTTCAGCTGTCCCACCCAACTGTGGAGCATTGTCCAACTAGGAATCTCCAGCACTAAACTTTGGAAACCACTTTCGACATGTTCTATCAGTTACAGCACCTTCTCCATATACTGAACAAATCTGGGTTTGCATTTCAGTTGCATTTTTACCTTTCTTGAAATAATAAAGCATAATATGCCAAAAATGTTGCTTATCTTCTTCCATCTTCAATATTAAAATGGCTACACAAAAATTCACCAATTTTGATGTTTTTTTTAAAATGCACGCTAATATGACAGCTGCCACAATACAATCTAACAAAAATGGTTTGGGATGAAGTTAAAGAAACTAAGAGCTACTAGAACCATCTTACAGATGAACGTTTTGGTCAACCCAATAAATATGTTTTGGATATCTAATGTGCGGTATGGTGACATAGTTAATAATACTGTATTGTATATTTGAAAGTTGCTAAGAGAGTAGATCTTAAAAGTTCTCAACCAAGAAAAAATTATAACTGTGTGGTGATGGATGTTAAGTAAACTTACTGTAATACTCTTTGCAATATATACAAATATCAAATCATTATGTTATACACCTAAAAGTAATGCAATGTTACATGTCAATTATATCTCACTTAAACTTTTAAAAAATACATTTAGAATTTTGGGGTGGGGAGGCATGAGATTTCTTTCTAAGAAGCAAGAGTAAATGGATTTTTTTAAAAAAATTAATTTATTTTTAGAGAGAGGGGAAGGGAGGGAGAGAGAGAGAAAGGGAGGGACAAAGGGAGAGAAAAGGTTACCTCTTGCACGCCCACAACTGGGGACCTGGCCAGCAACCCAGGCATGTGCTCTGATTGGAAATTGAACTGGCGACCTTTCAGTTTGTGGGATGATGTCCAACCCACTGAGCCACACCAGTCAGGGGAAGAGTGTATGAATTTTAAAGGTGACATGAATATGATATTGTATTGCAGATTTCAAAGTTCCAAGTTGAGACAATGGTGTACATTTTATCAAAAAGTTAAAGAAAAAAGACAAATGGGAGTTGGGTGTCTTTTGGTATTGGGTGTTTGGATTACCTAGATTATTTGGATTGGATATTGGATTACCTTTTATATTACATTTTCAGTAGAGTGTTGAAGCCAAACTTCTGTGTAGAGTTTAAAGAGAGAATGTAAGCATGGGCGTTTCAAAAAGACTGTAATTAACATTAGACATAAACAAAATCCTGATTTTTGTTGGCATTAGGGTATATGTGACTCTGAGATTGGGAAATTACAAGGCTAATAACATGAAAACTAATCATTAGATATGCACATAATATAATATAGTTTATGGATGTACAAGGCCTGTCCAGAAAGTATCCAGCCTTGTACTTTGGAAAATGGAGACATTTATTGAAGAAGATGCAAGATACAAGAAACATTGTACACAGGACAATGATGCATCCGACCCCTTAAAAGTAGGCACCCTGGGACCTCATACAGTTTTCCCAATTGCCATCAGCTGTCCCCTCATATTTTCCTGAATCTCATCAATAGTTTGAAATCTCTTCTCTTTCAAAGGTGATTTTAGTTTTGGGAAAAGCCAGAAGTCACAGACCACCAAATCTGGGCTGTAGAGAGGCTGAGTCACCTGGGTGATTTGATGTTTCACCAAAATCTGCAAGAGATGTGATGCACGAGAGGGCACGTTGTCATGATGCCAATCACCAGGTGCCCATAGCTGTGGCCTTCTGAATTGTCCTAATAGTTTCCGTGGAGAATGTTCAAGCTTAACAGAAAACTTGATGCAGATTTATTGCTCTGCTCACTCAATCATTTTGAAAGCAATGGCCACACAGTACACATGCTCACTCAACAGCGTCTTCTGCCCCTACTAGTACAGCGAAGTCATCATTGTTTATGCATGCTCATTCCAGTCCACTCTCCTTGGCTGCCAGGTTATGTTGATGTCACGCAAACCGTCCTCATTATAGTAACAATGGCTAGACTTTTTCTGGACAGATCTTGTATTTATTCAGAACTTATATATGAACTTCATACTGAAAATTTAATGCTTTTTTATATGTATTTGAATCAAGGTTCCCAGACGTCAAGATGATGTGCGAAATAATATTTACTTGGATCTAATGCAATGTGACAATGAAAACAAGTATAATCTCATGTTAGGGAGTGTTCAGATACACCTTTATGAAATAATTCAGGTATGTATCAAAATCATTTTTTATTTGGCATCACATTATCCAGTTGGTGTTTATTGTTCAGGTTTATCTATACCTGATGAATTCCTTGCCTTTATTATCTGGTTTCAAACTCATGTGCTCAAGAAACAATATCTCCCTCTGGCTATTAAAAAAAAGATTTGGTTTGTAACAGCATAATGTTTTTGAACATTTATTCTATGGAAGGTCAGTGAGACAACCTGAAAGATTAAGTAAGTTTTATTATGTTTCCTGAAATGTTTTAAAACAAGACTCAAAACCACAAACCCTATCTCTTAGTTGGCAGCATAAATTTCAATTCTTTTCTCCTTTGCTGGGCTGCTTGCTATCTGCCCCATGCAGTGTCGTTTAGGATTCACCCAAAGTTTGGGGCAGAGTTTGCACACAGATTTTGTGATTCCTTCTCTCTTGCTTTCTCTTTCCTAGAAGTGTTCCCCACTCCCCCCATTACAAATTTTGAATAAAGAAAAACCCATGAATCCTTGGTGATCTTCAAAAAAGAGAGAGAGAGAGTATGGGAAGGAAAAAGGAAGCTTTTTATTTCTAAATAGAAGAATGGCAGTTCATAAATGTAGAAGGAATAATAGAATTACAAACTAAGCATTTTTGCAACATTTTATAGTGAATAATGATTCAGTCATAAGTTAGCAATGGTACTAAAAACATTAGGTAAAATGTGCTCAGAGAATAGGAACTTTGCATGGTGCCATAGTAAGAACCCACAGATTATTACAAAATGGAAAACATACCTGTACAATAGAAAGATGTGGTGGTTACCATTTTAACCAAGAGCTTGGACAACTTAATACCTAAGGTGGTACAATATGTTGTGCACAACCAATGAATTACTCTCATCAAAAATGTTTAACCCAAGTCTAACCTACCTGAGTTTAGACCTAACTTTTAGGGGATAGGGAAAAAGTTAAATAATGCCATGATGACATAATAAGGTAAATACATAATGTGACAAATACCAGCTTTGCTTCTTCAAAAAACTAAGGTCATTGAAAAAAACAAAAATGGAGCAACTATTCTACATTAAAAGAGATACAACAACTTTAATTGAGTACACATTTGAAAAAGTTACAAAAGACATTCTTCTGAAAATTGGGAAATTTTAAATATATACTGAATGTTAGATAAAATTCTAAAATTGTTAATTTTCTAGTGTGAGAGTAATATTGTGGTCATGTAGAAGGATATCCTTATTTTATTATTTTTAAATATATTTTATTGATTTGGCTATTACAGTTGTCCCATATTTTTCCTCTCCTTTATTCCCCTCCACCCTGCACCTCCCCTCCCACCAGCATTCCCCCACCTTAGTTCATGTCCATGGGTCGTACATATACATTCTTTGGCTTCTCCATTTCTCATACTATTCTTAACCTCCCCCTGTCTGTTTTGTACCTACCACTTATGCTTCTTATTCCCTGTACCTTTCCCCCCATTCCCTCCCCTCCCCTCCCTGCTGGTAACCCTCCATGTGATCTCCATATCTGATTCTGTTCTTGTTCTAGCTGTTTGCTTAGTGTGTTTTTGTTTTTGCAGTTTTTAGGTTCAGTTGTTGATAGTTGTGAGTTTGGTGTCATTTTACTGTTTGTATTTTTGATCATCTTTTTTTCCTTAGGTAAGTACCTTTAACATTTCATATAATAAGGGCTTGGTGATGATGAACTCCTTGAACTTGACCTTATCTGGGAAGCACTTATCTATCCTTCCATTCTAAATGAATGATAGCTTTGCTGGATAGATAATCTTAGATGTAGGTCTTTGCCTTTCATGACTTTGAGTACTTCTCTCCAGCCTTTTCTTGCCTGCAGGTTTTGAGAAATCAGCTGACAGTCTTATGGGCACTCCTTTGTAGGTAACTGTCTCCTTTTCTCTTGCTGCTTTTAAGATTCTCTCCTTGTTGTTGATCTTGGGTACTCTAACTATGATGTGCCTTGGTGTGTGCTTCCTTGGGTTCAACTTCTTTGGGACTCTCTGAGCTTCCTGGACTTCCTGATAGTCTATTTCCTTTGGCAGATTGGGGAAGTTCTCCTGCATTATTTTTCAAAGAAGTGTTCAATTTCTTGCTCATCCTCTTCTCCTCTGGCACCCTCCATGATTCAGATGTTGGAACATTTAAAGCTGTCCCAGAGGTTCCTAAGCCTCTCCTCATGTTTTGAATTCTTGTTTCTTCATTCTGTTCTGGTTGGATGTTTATTTCTTCCTTCTGGTCCAAACCGTTGATTTGAGTCCCAGTTTCCTCCCCATCACTGTTGGTTCCCTGTACATTTTCCTTCATTTCACTTTGCATAGCTTTCACTTCTTCCTCTATTTTGCAACCATACTGAACCATTTCTGTGAGCATCCTGATTCCCAGTCTTTGGAGCCCTGCATCTGATAGGCTGGCTATCTCTTCCTCCCTTTGTTCTATTTTTGGAACTTTGATCTGTTCTTTCATTTGAGCCACATTTTGTTTTCCTCAGTGTACCTGTTACATAGTAAGGGGAGGAGCCTTAGGTATTTGCCAGGGTGGGGCAACCCATTTTGCTGTGTTGTGATGCTGTATGTGGGGGAGGTGTCCAAGAGGGAACAATGCTGCTTGCTGGGCTCTGGGCTGTTGTTCAGTTTCTTCCCCAGCTACTCACAAGTAAATTGGGCCCTCCTGGTGCTGATTCCTGGGTGGGTGGGTTTGTGTACTCTGCAGGACCCTGTGGGTCTCTCCAATGAACTCACCTGTGATGCTGGGAATTTCTCCTGCTGCAGCAGCCCCCACAGGTTTTCCTGTGCTAGAATCCTGGGTTACACAGTTTGTCTCACTCCCCAGTTGTTCCTCCTGGTTTATCCACATGCATATGTAGGACAGCCAGTGGCTAGCCGCCACCTGGCCGCGAGTCCTCTCTATTCCAGCTGCCCATCTCCTCCCCTCCTACCAGTCTGGATGAATGTTTCTTCTTTAATTCCTTCGTTGTTGGACTTCAATACAGTTTGATTTTCTGGCAGTTGTGGTCATTTTTTGTTTTTAAATTTGTTGTCCTTATTTTGGTTGTGCAAGGAGGTAAAGTGTATGTACCTCTGATATCTTATTTTTACAGTATGCATGGTGACGTTTAACATTTTGGAGTGAAATGACATGATGGCTGCAACTTACAAATTGACAGTAAATGTATATATACGTGTAAATGTGTGTATATACACACACACATACACAGGTAAAGCCAACATGGCAAAATGTCAAAACAGTTTCAGCACTTCTTAAATCAAACTAATATTTGAACTTGTTTAATCCTTGTGAAAGGTATATTGGTACTTATTGTTGTAGTCTTCTGAATGATCTATGTGTTTGAAAATTCACAGTAAGAATGTGGTGGGAAGTCCGATAGTTTTTCAATATGTTAACAAGAGGCGTGAGAGGAAGAAGAAAAACAATAAATTGACTGCTGTGTAAGAGTAAGCAACTGAGTAAATAACAAGTTAGAGAGGTTGTGAAGAAAAAGGAACCTTTATTCACTGCTGGTGGGAGTGAAGACTGGTGGGGGTGCAGCCACTATAGAAAACTATATAACAATTCCTCAAAAAATTAATAATTGTGTTACCATATGACCCAGGAATTCCTCTTCTGGGTATCTGCCTGAAAAACTCGAAAACATTTACAAGAGGGGTTCCCCCAAAACTGGAACTATCCTCTGGAGGGCGGGCCCCTTATAGCTCAGGCTTCCCCAGCTAGGTGAGTGTTGTAGGAACTCATCTGTATCAATGTACCAGCTGGCATTGTTGTGAGAGGCTGTGTTCACTTTCAGTAAATGTTTTTTGAAGATTCTTTCAACACATTTGCCCATTTCATGATGGGTGATTTGTGAGCGCACCTACCACATCATGCTGAGTGTTCAGCAGTTTTTGACCAAAAACAGCACGAGCCCCCCCACTCCCTATTCACCTGATCTCACCTGGAGGAACTTTTTTTTGTTCTGTATTAAAAAAGTCCTCAAGGAAAATGTTTTGCCGATGCGGAAGGAGTGAAACAAAAAACAATAGAAGCACTAAAAAGCATCAAAATTGATGAGTTCAAAAACTGTTTTGAGTAGTGGAAAAACATTTCAATTAGGTGTATTGCATGAAATGGAGAGTGCTTTGAGGGTGACTGAAGTTTAAACATGTAAGAATAAATACACAATATTTTATAAATAAATTCTGGGCTTTGGGGGTTCCCCCTCGTATTTGCAAGATATATGCATCCTTATGTTTATTACAGCATTATTCACGATGGCCAAAACACGGAGACAACCAAAGTGTCCTTTGATAGAGGACTGGATAAAGAAGATGTAATACATATATACTGTGGGTGGAATACTTCTCAGCCAACAGAAAAGATGAAATATTACCATTTGTGACAACATGGATGGACCTTGAAAATATTATACTAAAAGAAATAAGTCAGAAAAAGCTAAGAACAAAATGATTTCCCTCATATATGGGATATAAAACTGAAACTCATTGGCACAGACAACAATATGGTGGTTACCAGAGGGAAGAGGGACAGGGGAAAGGAATTGACAGTGGCACAGCCATAAACATGGTGATGGAAGATGATTTGACTGTGGGTGTGGGCATGCAATGCAGTATACAGATCAGTTATTGTAGTGATGTACACTTGAAGCCTACATGATCATAGGTTCACATGAGTGAACCTGTATCACTCCAATAAATTTAATTTTTAAAAAAGGAAGCAACTGAGGATCCTCAGAGAAATTTGGGGAAGAGGACCTTGGAAATGACTAAAATTCCTTCTATTACATGGCAATTTAGGCATCAAAAAAATGTGACAATATTCATTAGTCACATTTTGTTGAAGGAGCTAGGACATTTTATGTGCAAACACTTCAGATTTATTTTTGTGAGGGCAAATTTTTAAGTGAAAGATAACATCTACCATCCCATAATTCTAATAGAGCATTTCACTGATCAGAAATTACTTTTAATTCTTTTTTATAAGCATAAGAAGGAAAACAGAAAATACAAATAAAAAGAACCAAATACAAATTCTAGAACTGAAATAAAATATCAGATAAAATTCAATATCTGAAATAAAAAATAACCTGATAGACTTTGCAAAATAGAGATATCAGAGGAGAGGCTATTCTTTTCTTCCTAATTCTTTAAAACATATGACTCGAAACAAAAACTATAACACTATCTTGTGGGGTTTATAATGTTTGTGAATGTAATGCATACAAGTTCAACATAAAGGACAGGGAACGGAGCTGGAATATAAAGAATCTATAAAATTGCAAGATTTTTGTATTTCTCTTCTGATTGTAACATTTTCCAAAACTGTAGTACAACATCACAACCAAGATACAGAATATTTTCATTCCTGCAAGGGTATCTGATGCTACCCCTTTATAGCTATACCTACTTCTCCCTGACCCCCACCCCTTTTAACCCTTGGTAATCACTAACCTGTTTTTCATTTCTGCAATTTTCTAATTTCAAGGATGTTATATTAATGGAATCCTACAGTATATAACCTTCTAGGATTGGTTTGTTTCACTTAGCATACATAACTCTGGAGAGTCGTCCAGGTTGCTGCATGTACTGGGAATTAACTCCTTTTTTGTTATTGAGTAATAGTCCATGGTGGAAGGTACCACAGTTTGACTAACCATTTGCCCACTGGAGGACATCTGTGTTGTTTCTAGTTTTTGGTTGTTGTGAATAAAGCTGCTATAAACATTCATGTACAGGTTTTTGCATGAATGTAAATATTCATTTCTCAGATAAATTTCTGGGTGGTAAGGTAGTTGCATGTATAGTTTTTAGGGAAGCTGCCAAACTGTTCTCCAGAGTGGCTGTGCCATTGTACATTCCTACCAGAAATGTATGAATGATTCAGTTTCTCAGCATCTTCATCAGTATTGCCATATTCTTCATTTTAGCTAATATGATAGGTGTGTGGTGATGTCTCATCGTGGTATTAATTTGCAATTCCCTAGTAGCTAATAATGTTGAACATATTTTTATGAGGGCTTTTAAATTTATTGATTATTCCACTTTTTGTCAAGTGTTTATTTAGGGACAACAAAATGCATAGGTACCACACAGACTGTACCACAGCTGTATAGTAAAGGATCAAGGGCAGTTTTATTATTGTTCTAGTCAACAAATTTTTATTGATCTGTATGTCCTATAAGCTTGAGCTGTGTCATTTGCTGTTTGAGTCACATGCAGGGATAGGTTAAAGACCTTCTGTTTTAGTTCTAGAACTACTAGATCAGTGGAAATCCTCATGGAGACTGGTAAAACCTAGTTTTTGGGTGAAGTTAAAGGACCTGGTGACCAGACCCAAACTGCAGATCATGTTTGGAAGCACAATGATCTGCTTCTGGTATCCATGGAGAGGACACACACGTTTATTTATAGCTACCAGTTATTATCAACTGCTCTCTGAATATACCCAGCCTGATTATGGAGGACAAACACCTTGAATTGAATTAAACAAATCACATAATAGGTGTTGAATAGCTTTATTTAGAAAAATTGATCTGTGGCTTAAATCATTAATCCCTGGGTCCTTCCTATCACTGATACATGTGGGGTTCCTTCGAGGTTCTGGGAGAAACCAGAAATATGAGCTAATTATTAAGGCTTCGAGTCCAATTAAGGCATATCAGTCAGTGTATTGGAGTTTATAATATTGCTGTATTGGTTATAAAAGGAAAGGTGATTATTACATTTGGGATGTATTGTAGTACTATTTGTGTTTATTGGTTTGGCTCTATGATCCTTCCCAGACAGGCCTAAGACTAGGTGATAAATTCAACAGGCAGATTGTTAGCCACTGTAATTATTTGATAAAGCTAATAGAGAACTCAAAGGTAGGAAAATTGTTAGAGTAATGTCCCCTGAAGAATCACATCTTTATGAATCCATACCTTTGAGTAGTCTACAGGTTTACCCTCCCCACTAGGCTTAGCCATGCAACTTGCTTTGAGCAGAGCAGAGCCAATTCAGGAGAGGGAGCCAAACAGCTCACTGCCATTCGCTGAAACTCACCAGAGGAGCTGAGTGAAGGCAAGCCTAAAACTCAGTGGATTTTGATGAGGTGCACATTCAGGATGAATATTTTAATGGGCTCCATTGAAGACTCAGTTGGGCAGATCTGTGTGGGATCTCCAGAAATAACTCAAATATTTTTACAATAGTTTACTTTTATATGAGAAAGGTGAATCAGTAGGTTGAGATATTTGATCAAAAGCAGAGACAAAGAGTATAAAAGTGAAGAAAAAGGAGGAGGAGGAAAAGGAGGGGGAGGGGGAGGAGGAGGAGGAGGAAGAGGAAGAGGAAGCAGTCTTAGAAAAGTTAGATATTTCCCTGCCTCCACCCCCACCCCCATTTTGGAAAAGGAAAGTTATCAAGAAAAAGAAGCTATAAAGAGTAGGTTGACAGAATCATTAAGAAAATCAATTTCAATTATTTATGAATTTTTTGAGAAATCTTGTGATTTTTATATGAAGAACATATAGCAGGTCCTCAAATAACATCATTTTGATATAACATTGATGATGTACTGTAGGAACTTAACTCTTGTTATATCAATTAGCTTATGGTAAAATTGGTATCATTATATGTCATTTGGCTTAAAGATGAATAACCTATTGACATTGAGTGAGGACTTGCTGTTTATGATATTCTAATTCTGTGTGATGTCTGCCATTGTAACTACCTGTTATTTCCCTCACTATAATGTCTTACCAGGAATTGAAAGGGCACATGTTAAATAGGTTCTTGTGGATCGTTATGTTTTGGGAGTGAAATGAGTACAAAGGACATGGGAACCAGATACCAAACTTTCCACTACTGAGAATTAGTGACTAGAATGTCTGGAAGACATTCCAGATAGCATGAGGCCTAAAAGAAGAAAACTTTGCATCTACATGGAAGCAATGGAAGGGATTGTGGAGGGTGTTATTCCACCTCCTGACCTTGAGGTATATGGGCCTTCACTTGAGTTTATAAGGGAAGCAACATCCTTAGTAGTGAACCAGGCTCATGTAAAGCAAAGGGAGGATGTTTAGTGGATCAGTTAAAGATGTAAGATTGTTTGTTAATCACAGAATGGGAATTCCACGAGCTGCAGTGGAAAATGCTGGGAAAAAAAGGGAACCATGGGATGTTGGCCTAGTTGGGAGAACTGATAGCAGAGATGACCAGAGATGGTGACCAAGGATACCACAGGTTTACCTGGTTTAAAGATCCCAACAGTTCCTGAAAGATGAAAGAAGCCTCAGTTCTGTCAGGAGTCAGCTTATCATGTAGAGTTATGTGTAGTGACCCTTCAGAACCTAACTATAGAAATGATCCCCAAAAGTACTGTAGGCAGTTCCTCTAAGACTTCAAAAAGGGAGACTATAACTAGCAGGGACATTTTTGTCTAAAATATAAATGTAAATATTAACTTTTATTTTTGGTACAACCTGGAATTTTATTTTCTTTCAAATATTTATTTTATCTGTGTTTTAGCTACTAAATATGTGCATTAAAATTATTACCTGATTTTTTAAAAATGTACAAAATAGTTTAGATTATATACATGAGTGAGTATATTTAAGAATTTTATTACTTATTTGTTCTAGAAGGGGTGCTTTACTGAAGAATTTCAAGTATCGAATAAAAATACAGTAAGAGCTTTACTGAAACTTCCAAAGTTTTGTGCCTACACTTAACATTCCATATAACTTTACTCTGATATTGCTTTTATTCTTTGTTACCCTACTAGACAGTGTTTGAATTAATGGAAATATATTAAACAGAAAGTACAATATTTACTCACAAAATTTTCATCTCCACTTTTAAAAAAATTCTCTGTGTTACTGCTAAGTGGTGAACAAGAAATTTAGAAATTATTGGGCAAGAGAGTAAAATGCCTCTTAGGCTGCACAGCCTCAGGATCCCCACTCGGTGAAGAAATGTTTTTCCCCTTGAGGAGTTTCTACAGAGTTGTTTACAAGTCTTACTTGAATTTTTAAGTACTTAAAAATTATTATCGTGATTAATTGATCTTCTATTCAGAGAGACTTCTGCTGCCAAAAGCCAAAGCAGGGAAAAGGAACATAAAAAACAGAATGATGGACATTTGAAGTCATAACCTCTGACACCCTCCTTCATTTCACATAGAAGCGAGCTGGGTTCAGTATCTAAATCAAAATAATATCTGAAAGTGGAAGTGGAGGTGGGAGAAGTGTGAGTAAATACTTTAAAATGTATAACTCATATACATGTATATGAATATATGTACACATATATATGTATCTTATCATAATTCTATTAACAATCATAAATTGATATTCTCCACATTTTTGTTCATACAATATTCCTTAACTTGAACATAACATTTTTTTGAGTTCAGGAACTCCACAGATTCTTCTATAGGAGTTCCTTGTGTAATTTTTTTTTTTTAAATCAGGAGATTCGTGCCTTGGTTTTCTAACTTAATAGATTAGTGAAGTAAAAAATGTCACTTGCTCTTACTTCTTTATTAAAATATCTTTCTGATCAAATAATAAGATGAATTTGCCACATGTTCAGTTTATCTGCAGGATGGAGGTGGAATTTACGTTCTCCTATGGAAACTTTGGCTTTGGATTTTCACATCAGGTTAGTTCCCTTTAAAAATCATTCTCCTTCATCTCTTCAGCCAGTTGTCCCTGTCTGAGCCTCCATTCTTCCCAGTTTGATAGATTCTTTGAAGTAAATATTTTAAAAAGAATGCTGTTTTTCTTCAGCCTAAAGAAAATGAAACATTTCTATTATTTGTCCACTTTAAATAATGATCTTTATTATAAAATTTGCATGTATGTGTACACATACTTAAGTAATTTAAAGCAAAATTATTTTTAAGTATTCAAGAAGTGAGTGTGGATTTTTATATCTAGAAATATTAAAATGGATTCATTGATGCCATTCAGATATTGCTTGTGCTCTGATCACATGTGCTCCTTTCCCCCGTGGTTACTTCAATATCTGGTGCTACTGGTATCTTCCTTGATTCATCCAAAAAGTGATATGCCCCAATAAGATATCTTCCTAGCTTTGGCCCACCCTTTAAAGTTCACTGCATATATCCACGTTGCGGTGAAAGTTCTTGTACATTAACCTACGTCTTTTCATTGTGTCCATAGGTTATATTTCTAGAATGGAAATTATTGTACAAAACAATGAACTTTTCAAGGAATTGTTCTAGAAAAGTTGTGCCAACATACATTCTCATCAAATGTATGAAAGAATTCTTGATATCCCTGGGCATCATCACAGCTTTGGGGCATTTATAAATCCAGTCATATTAGTGCTGCGGTTATATAGGGGAAAGGACCCCTATATTTTGCAAACAATCTTTCATGTTTCGCTTTCACTATTTTTTTTTATAGTCTTGGTTGTTTTTTTAATTGCAAATTGAAAGTGGGTAGACTCATTAAAAAGTCTGCCATTATGTTAACTGAGAAATTGCTGTAAAATGTATTTTTAAATTTTGCCTGTGGTAGATCATAATGATTTTTAATGCCTTTTCAGTCAGAAGTAAGTAATATAGAGATGAAAGCCAGTAGGCACAACCAGTTTTTTCTTTCTCTGCTTTGTTTTTTTTCCCTTCTGCCTGTTATCTTTTCTTATTATCAGTTAGGTCTTATAGGGGCCCCGAATTATTTAGCCTTTTTTTGTGACAGTCACAGTTTATGAGCATCAACTTCAGAGAGAGGTTTTGTGTTTGAATGTAAGTATAACATGTAACAATTCCATTCTTAGGGAGAAATAGCCTTTTCAAATAAAACTGGACAAGTATTGTTTTATGTAGGTGGACTCTACTAAAAACAGGTAACAAAGGTATTGTATGGAAATGAGTGGGAAATTTAAGAAAAGTTCAACTTGATTTTCTGTCTATGAACTTTTCAGTAATATAGTTCCCTACTTACCTATCACGATAATGTCAAAAAAAAAGTACCGCATTGGGGGCAGATAAAGCTGCATTGAGATCCTGGCTGTCTTGCCTGTTGGGTAACCTGAAACATATTACTTATCTGAAGTATTATCTGTAAAATAGGCACCGTTTTCTATCACATAGGATTACTGAGAGGATTAAATAATATGAAAGAAGATTCTTGGCAGATATTTAGTGCTCAATAAATGTTAGTTCTTCCCCTCTTATGTGTTATTTAAGGCCTGTTTTATAGTCCTGGAGCATAGTAGTATTAGGGTGAACTCTAACCGTCATTAAACAGTGTTAAAATATATTTACCATTTTCTTCAGTTAAAACCTCTTCAAAAAGTTGTGGAGCCATCCATGTTTATGAATACTGCACCGCCTCCAGAAAGAACAGACCCTGTGACGTAAGTGTTTGAAGTCTTGTTAGCACAGTCAGGTCATGTGGTCTTTGAAACATTTCACCATTTAATGGAGCATTTGGTTGTGTTAAGACATAGGCCAGAATGGGTTAGAGCAGGGGTATCAAACTCATTCAAAGGGCTGAATGTAATTTCAACTCCTTAACAGTTAAGGAGTAGTTACATTTATACAGTCCTAAAATAATTTCAGCCCTTTGAAGGCAACTGTGAGGCTGATGTCACCCCTGGTGAAAATGAGTTTGACACCCCTGGGTTAGACTACAAACAAAGAGAGCAGTGAATTGTTTTGCTTAAAAAGGGGGACAAATTTTGGGTTTCTGGATATAGCCCTGAAGAGAGCTGCTGGTGGGGGGGTCTGGAGATAAGAAAAGTAAAAGAGGTGGGTGCCAGCTTCATGGCTGAAGGCAGGAGGGGAAGGGTATCCTGATGAAGAAAGTTGGCCAGTGAGATATTCCTTGTGTAGAAAGAAGTGAGCACTTTTAAGATCAAGGTGTCTAGTAGTTTTTAATTCCCTGCTCCACAGTATAGTAGTGTTTACCCGACTTCCACACACTCCATTTGTTATTTCTAAATCCAGCCAAGTCTGTCTATAGTCAATAAATGTCATTAGCAAAACAAAAGTAACTTAAAATATGTCAACCAGTCTTGAAATTTCAACAGTAAAAAATAGATCAAAGAAAAATGAGCACCTGAGAGAGACATTTAATCTATAGTGTTAAGATTAAGAAATGGAAAATATCTGAAATGGAATTAGTGAATTAGGTATACGATAGGAAATTATATTCTGAAATGTTTTTTGTCATATAGTCTCACCAACACTGAGTATTATTATTAAAAATAAATTTTGTCCATTTGATACTGGTGATTTGTTGAAATAGTAAAGTGGAATGTTTTTCTTATGTTTATTGATTGTTATTTCCTTATCCATTTGTTCATTGATTCAACCAACATTCACTGAATGACTGCTATACCCCAAGGCACTGCAAATACAAATATAAATGAGGCCTGGCCCTTGCCCTCAAGTAACTCATGGTTTAATGAAGAGGTAACCTGTAAAAAAATTATTAAAAAAGATAAGAGCTCCTCTAAAGGGAAACATAAAGAACTATGGGTCTTGGCTAAGGAACTTCTCATATCCGTTCTTGAAGAGCTCTGTGATCACTCTCTCTGTAGTCCAGCCCTGATGATGAGAACTGCGGTCCCTGAACTGGAAACCTGAGTGAATTGGGAGTAACTGTATCCCCGAGTGGCAAGAGCGGAGTGATGGCTCACCCGCCAAAGGCAAGGTGGAGTGGTTACTGTAATGGACAACAAGGTCAAAGCAGCAGTCAGAATAGAATGACTCATGCAGACCTATACCACTGGCTAGCTGATCATGATATTCTTAGGGGGAAAAATATATATATAAGAAGCCTATTAAATTATTACTTGATCTGTATAAGCAGAAAAGCTCTAGGTAAAGTGAACAAAAGTCTAACCTGAGTCAAAAAGACAGAGTCACAGCCCCTCAGTCAATTCCCAGTCTGAGCCAGTCTACAGACCCAGAATCCCTTGAGCAAGGAGGAGGCCTGGTCTCTTGAAGAGAGAATCTGGCACACTGCCAAAAATTTATAACGTTAATTTTTCTATCAGCATTTTATCAGGGTGACTGTGCACTAGGGAAAAGGAAATAATCCAAGCTTTCAGAGACTACTGGACACTGGCTCTGAACTGACACTAATTTCAGAAGATCCAAAACATCACTGTTGTTGACCAAAGTAGGGGCTTATGGAGGTTAGGTGATCGGTGGAGTTTTAACTGTGATCCATCCCACAGCAGACCCAGTGGGTCCCTGAACCCATCCTCCAGTTCCCTAATTCCAAAATACATAGTTGCAATACACATATTCAGCAGTTGGTAAGTTCGTACATTGGTTCCCTGACCTGTGGAATGAGGGATACTATGGTGGGAAAGGCCAAATGGAAACCACTAGAGCTACCTCTACTTAGGAAAATAGTAAAACAAAAGCGACACCACATTCCTGGAGGGATTACAGAGATTGGTGCTGTCATCAAGGACTTGAAAGATCCAGGAGGTGATTCCCATCACATCTGCATTCAACTTGCTTATTTGCCTATGGGTAAAACAGATGGCTCTTGGAGAATGACAGTGGATTACTGTAAATTTAACCAGGTGGTGACTCCAAGTGCAGCTGCTGTGCCACACGTGGTTTCATTGCTTGAGCAAATTAACATGTCCCCTCCCCTCCTTCCTGGTGTACAACTATTGATCTGGCAAATGCTTTTTTCTCCATGCTCGTTAATAAAGACCATCAAGCAGTTTCCTCTCAGCTGGCAAGACCAACAACACACCTTCACTGTTCTCCCTGAGGGGTGTATCCATTCTCTGGTCTTATGTCATAATTTAGTTCACAGGAATCATCACCTTTCCTTTATCACATGGTCCCTCATGGTGATGGCATCATGCTGATTGGATCAAGTGAGCAAGAACTAGACTTTAAAAAAAAATTTAGTTTCAGATGTACAGAATAGTGGTTAGACAATTATACAGTTAACAAAGTGATCCCCCTTATCATTCTAGTACCTTCCTGGCACTATTCGTAGCTCCAGACTTACTGGTGAGACATTTGCATATCAGGGTGGAAAGTAAGTCTGACAAAATTCAGGGGCTTTCTACCACAGAGAAATGTTAGGAATCCAGTGGTATGGGGTTTGTCAAGATGTTCCTGCTAAGGTGGATCTGGGCCCTCCTAAACAAAAAACAAAAAACGAACAAACAAACAAAACGCACAATATCTGCTGGGCCTCTGGATTTTGAAGGCAACGTATTTCTCGTTTGGGTGTGCTAATCTGGCCCATTTATCAAGTGATCTCAGGGAAAAATACATACACCCACACATAGAAAATACCTTAATTTTCTTTCCTCTCTTCTTATCATTTAACATAAGATATTTTGATGTTACATCATCATATTTAAGTTATATCATAGTATGTAAGTTTCAGGATATTGATGAGAAGGGTTAACACCCAAGGACTTTACACCTCTTCTGAGGAATGGGATAGTGAGTTTTGGTTTGTGCAGGATAGTTGTAGGAGGAATTTTGACCTTGATATTGCTTTCATTTGGAGATTAAATGTGTTTTAAGGAAATATGAATGGGTGCCAAGTTGACAAAGGGTGGACTTAAGGTAGTTAATTTTATGTGTCAACTTGACTGCACCATAAGATAGAGATTTGGATCTAGATATTGGGAGAGAAATCTGAGCTTAAACACTTTCAACTTCTCTTTAGAACTTTAGGTTCTCTCCTTTCCCATTTCTGTTGCCCATACTCTTAATAGTAACAGTAAAAACAACACTTCTCTCAGGATTTCTGACTTTTGTCGTCTTTCTTAGCTCTATCCTCTGATGGTCCAAAGTGGATAGGTGAGTTTACAGCATAAAAAAGAGAGTGATTCAAAAGTGATAGCTACCACTGGTTTTAGATGAGCACTTATGTATAATTTCAATATTTAACTTTATTACCTTTTGCAGAAATGTTATTATACCACAGCCAATAGAATATCCAGCATTCTTATCCCCGGACCTGAATGTTACTGTTGGGATGCCAACGTCAGTACCCCAATCCAACCAGCCCTCTGTAGTGCGACTTGAAAAACTTCAGCAACGACCTCGGGAAAGGTAACAAACAAAACCAAAATGTTTTAAAATCTTATTTGTGTGTTGTTTGTATATTAATTTTTTTCTTCAAGACGTGGTCTTGCTATTAGTCCAGAAACCTTCACTGTGGTTATAGTTCATGGTTTCAGAGGTTATTCCTGAGTTTTGTTTATCGTACTTAGGGGTTTGTTTCAAAAAGTCCGTGCAAAGGCAAGAAAAGAGGTGAGAACTCATTTATTAGGTAATGCCAACAAAATAAAGAGATAAACTGAGGCAAGTTCAAAATTGTAAAAAGATGAGTTTATTCAGGAATAACAGAGGAATTGCAATTCAGGACATGCAAATTGTAGCAAGCTATGAGTGAATCCATTGAGGGTTTGGGGTAAGCTATATTTATGGGCAGGGAATGTAAGGAGGGGGAAGTTGAGTTAAAGTCTGTTAAAATAAGAAACAAATGGAGACCAGCTTTGAAAATTCCTTGGGCTGACAAAACCAGTCAGCCAGTCATACAAACAAAGCTCAATAGCTTTTTAAAAAATCCTCACTCGGGATTATTTACTACTTTTAGAGAGAGATGAAGGGGGAGGGAGGGAGGGAGAGAGAAAAAAAGAGAAACATGAATCAGTTGTCACCTGTCTGTGCCCTGACCAGGGAGGGATCAAACCCACAACCTAGGTATTTGCCCTGACTGGGAATCAAACCCGCAACCTTTTGGTATATGGGACAATGTTCCAACCAACTGAGCCACTCAGCCAGTGCTGAATTTAGCTTATTTTTAAAGACTAACTTGACTTGGGTCATTTCTTATTCATGACCTAGAAACCATAAACAAAACTTCCCAAGGTTGATTTGAGGCAATCCCTGGCCAATTCCCTATCATTTAAGAAAATTCCAGTATTTTCAGTTTTCTGTAAATTGGAGATTTATGGGAAATCAGCTTTTCAGTTCTTAAGTTTTGTTTTTCTGATGTCACATGCCTGAGATTTTGCACTTTATATCCTCCAGTTCCATTTTAGACTGAAATTCTTTCACAGGAGAAAGTACATTTGCTCTGCCTGCTGACTACACAATATATTCTATAGGCTCTCATTCTCTGCTCTGTATATCTTATTTTTTTTCTCTATAGTTCAATCTAGGTATTTCCTTCTGAACTATTTTATAGTTCACTGGTTCTTTCTCTCCAAGCTCCACCTGTAGAACCTTGACTTCTCTGGCTCACCATGACTGCGCTGGTTTTTGCTGGGCTTTCTTTTGAGCAGCGGTACCACTCCACTCCCTTCTTTCTAGCAGAATCAATCACAGTGAATCATCATCTTCCCTTTCTGCTCACTGACTCACATGTATCTTTGTTGTATGCTTTCACAATCTTGAGATGTTATTGTCCCTATTCTCTTTTTTTATTGTTGTTCAAGTATAGTTGTCTCCATTCCCCCACACTCCTCCCAACTCCAGCCATCCCCACCTCCCACCCCTGATCCCACCCCCCCTTGGTTTTGTCCATGTGTCTATAGTTGTTCCTGAAAATCCTCCCCCCCCTTTTCCATCCCATTATCCCCTCCCACCTCCTGTCTGGTTACTGTCAGATTGTTCTTAACTTCAGTGTCTCTGGTTATATTTTGCTTGCTTATTTGTTTTTGGAATTTGGACCTGATATTTTTCTGTTGCTCAAGTTTATATGAAATTAATTTTCCTGGTTTTTGTAGGAGACTTGGTTTAGAAAGCTTTCTTAGCTTCACAGAGCTCCTACTCCTAATGTTTTCATCTGGTGGTTAAAAAATACAATGAGCTGATTTCTAAGATTTTTCTGAAGAAAAATCCTCCTGTACTGGAGTAGAGACCTGGCTAGTCAGCTTTGAGCATTCACAGTGGTTAAACCACTTCAGTTCTTTTAGTTCTTACCACAAATCCTTTGCATTCACTCACTTTTGGAATGAACAAGCCCCTCCCAGTTTTAATTGCTATTCTTAAATTGGCCTGCTGTGCTGTCCTGTGACTAATGTTAGTTACTTGGGGTTTTCTTATTCTCAAGTTGATCAGATACTCCTTTTGCACTGGTTGCTTTCTCCCGTGTATACACTGTACCACAAAGATGTTATGTACAGGGTCCAGCACAAATAACGCCCCTTTTTATTACACAATCTTTTATTACAAAATCATAAGCATGTAATTCTGTGACATAACAATATCACACTCAAGCACACCATATGACATTTTAGATGAAATGTTCAAATTAAAACGATAAATTATCATACCTATATTATTACCCTACCAACCATACTCAAGAAGGCCTTACTTCTGCTGGACCCCTATATGTGCTTGGGAGCTCACAGGAATACC
This sequence comes from Desmodus rotundus, assembly GCF_022682495.2. Classification (NCBI taxonomy): domain Eukaryota; kingdom Metazoa; phylum Chordata; class Mammalia; order Chiroptera; family Phyllostomidae; genus Desmodus; species Desmodus rotundus. The sequence continues at coordinate 181,828,575 of NC_071388.1, read as the reverse complement.
TTGTCACATGATATTGTTGTAAATGTTGCCTGTAAGTTTTGGGGTTTGCTATCTAGATACTCTGAATATTTATTTTTTTATTATTTTAAATATATTTTATTGATTTTTCTATTACAGTTGTCCCATTTTTTTCTCCCCTTTATTCCCCTCCACTCTGTACCTCTCCTCCCACCAGCGTTCCCCACCTTAGTTCATGTCCATGGGTCATACATATAAGTTCTTTGGCTTTTCCATTTCCCACACTGTTCTTAACCTCCCTCTGTCTATTTTGTACCTACCATTCATGCTTCTTATTCCCTATACTTTTTCCCCCATTCTCCCCTCTGCCCCTCCCTGCTGATAACCATCCATGTGATCTCTATTTCTGTGATTCTGTGCCTGTTCTAGTTGTTTGATTAGTTTGTTTTTGTTTTGTTTTTGTTTTTTTAGGTTTGGTTGTTGTAGATATTCTGAATATTTCTACGTAGATGTTTGGGAAGATTCAAAAACTGTGCTACCTCTGCTGCCAGTATCTTTTTAAAATTCCCCTTTTTTGCCATATTTCACATTTATAAAAAATTTTCTGTAGGGGTAGTTTATTTAAACAACCCTCTATAAATAACAATTTTGTTTCTTTATTCATAATCCTTACTATTTAATTTTGTTTTGTCTTACTATGATAGCTAGAAGTCCAGTCAGTGTCTGATATGAATAGCAGGGCAGGGGGGAGATATCTTTGTTTTGTTTATGATCTTTAAAGACAATGCTTCTAGCAGTTAACAGTCAAAAGCATTATTTATATGGTTTTTTGGTAGATGTCTATACCAGCTTAAGTAAATTCATTCTTTTCTAGTTTTCTAACAGTTTTCTTTTTATTTTACTCATGAGTGGATGCTGGATTTTGCCATATGCTTTCTTTCTTTCAGTCAGTTAAATTGTATTTAAATTATATTTTTTAATGTTAATGTCAAAATATTCTTGTGTTCATGGAATAAATCCAATTTGTTTATGGTATAATATCTTTAGGACACTGGATTTTTTTGTACTAAAATTTTTTTTTATTTGTAACATTTGTATGTATGTTCATGAATGAAATTAAACTAATTTTCCTTTTTTGTCATGCCCTTGTTAGGGTTTATTATCATAAAATGAATTGGGAAACATTAACTCTTTTTCATTTAAGTCTTGCCAGTTATATCTGTAAATTTTTAAAGCCTTTGGATTAAAAGCTTATTTCTTGGATTATTTCTTGGATTAGAAGCTAAATTCCTATTTTTAAATTTAATTTACTGTGAAAGATACCATATGTATATTGAATAATTTGTAAAATACGTATATATAGTTTAAATAATGAAACCAATATGTATTGAATAATTTAAAAAACATGTATGTACGGCTTAAATAAAGGTAAAACCATTGCCTAGATATTTATAATTCAGGTTAAGAAATACAATATCCTCAATATCAGAAATGTGTTTCGTGTGCCCTCAGATGATTACATCTCTCTCCCCAACCCTCCCAGGTAACTACTACCCTGCTTTTTGTTGTAATCATTCCTCCCTCTTTGAGTATATCTTTAAACAGTGTATGTTGGTTTGCCTCTTTAGGACCTTTTAAAGATAGATCACTGTGTGTGTTCTTTTGTGAATCTACCATACATTTTTCTTGCTTTTTAAAATAATAACTCTGTTTTCTTTCTTTAGGCTGGAAAAAATGAAAAAAGAATATAGAGACCTGCATACATGGAGAGAAAAAGCTATGTATTTAGAAGGAGTTCTTACCCCCAAAGTGGAACATAATGAACTTAAGGTAATTAACATGATATGCTCTCCCATATGTAGCTTTTAATACTTTTTATTTTAAAAGATTATGATAATTAAAAATGATGATCAGATATTCTGTATATTTTTGATATAGAAAATGTTACTCATGATTCATGCACTTTATTATTTTGATAATGTGACATTCAATAAATATTGATTGATTATTTATAAGATCTAGTTTTTTAACAGCTTTGTTGAGATATAATTTGTATACATATAATTCACCCATTTAAAGTAGACAATTCAGTGGCCCTTATTATATTCACAGTTGTGTGTCCATTGTCACAATTAATTTTAGAACATTCTCATTACCGTGCAAAGAAACCCCACACCTTAGTTTATACCCTCCAAATGCCCATGTCTGCCAGCCCTGCCTTCTGTTTCTATAGATTTGCCTTTTCTAGACATTTTACATAAATGAAATCATACAATATATGGCCCTTTATGACTTGCTTCCTTCACCTAGCATAGTGTTTTCAAGGTTTACCCTTGTTGTATCATGTATCAAACCCGTAGTAGTGTGTGGGAAGCGATATCTCATTGTGTTTTTGATTTTCATTTCCTTAATGACCAGTGATATGAGCATCTTTTCATGTGCTTACTGGTCATTTATATATCTTTTTTTGATAGATATTTATTTAAATCAATTGCTGGTTTTTAATTGGATTATTTGTAGTTTTATTTTTGAGTCTTAAGAGTTCTTTATGTATTTTAGATACTAGACCTTAATCAGATACATAAGTAAGGTTTAATATTTAGAAATGCAGTCTAACCTATACATTTTTATCTGGCAATAAAGGACTCATAGGGATTTCAGTAGACAGATAAAACATTGAAATGAAATGGTATTTATAACATATTTATATATTCATGATTTTTAAACTTCTTTTATTATTACTATTTTTTATTGTTGTTCAAGCACAGCTGTCTCCATTTTCCCCACCACCACACCCCCCAGCCCCACCCAGCCCCATCTCTCACCCTCGATCCTACCCCCTTTGGCTTTGTCCATGTGTCCTTTATATATGTTCCTTGACGTCCCTTCCTCTATTTTCCCGTATTATCCCTCTCACTCCTCCCCTCTGGTTACTGTAAGTTTGTTCTTTATTTTAGTGTCTCTGGTTATATTTTGCTTGCTTGCTTATTTTGTTGATTAGGTTCCACTTATGGGTGAGATCATATGGTGTTTGTCTTTCACTGCCTGGTGTATTTCACTTAGCACAATGCTCTCCAGTTCATCCATGCTGTCATGAAGAGTAGGAGCTCCTTCTGTCTTTCTGCTGCGTAGTACTACGTTGTGTAAATGTACCATAGTTTTTTGATCCATTCATTTACTGATGACCACCAAATTACAACATACACAAAAATAAACTCAAGATGGATAAAAGACTTAAATATAAGTTGCGACACCATAAAAGTTCTAGAGGAGAACATAGGCAGGAAAATCTCAGATATTCCACGCAGCAATATTTTCACCAACATTTCCCTTAGAGCAAGGGACATAAAGGAAAGAATAAACAAATGGGACTTCATCAAAATAAAAAGCTTCTGCATGGCTAAAGAAAACACCAGCAAAATGAAAGGGGAACCAACCATATGGGAAAATATATTTGCAAATGATACCTCAGACCAGGGCTTGATCTCCCAAATATATAAAGAACTCACATGACTCCACTCCAGGAAGACAAACAACCCAATTAAAAACTGGGCAAAGGACCGGAACAGACACTTCTCCAAGGAGGACATATATTCATGATTTTTAATGCTTCTGCTGTAATCGGACAGAGTTGTGTTGCTATAGAATAATTTAATTAGCATATCAAACAGAATTGGTATTTTAGGGGAAATTTAGGGAATTCTTCATTAATGGGACTATGGACTTTGGGTTCTTATTCAAAGATCAGTATTCTATAAGAGCCAGTGATCACTCGACCTTATAATTCTTCTTGGAATTTTGTAGAGCCACAGTACTTTTCAACTCAAAAGCCATAATATATTTTAATAGAAAGGTAATCTGTTTCCTGGAGGTATCCTTATATAGGCCTTGAGATTACATTATGTCACTTATCTTGTAATCTTTTTCTCTCACACATCCATAATTTAAATATGCTATCAATTTTAGGTATCCTTTCCCTGGAATTTCAACTCCTAGCCAGGTCCATCTGTGCTGTCACAAAGGGTACCTCTCTTTAAAGTGCTGTTTGGTTTGCTTTCTTCACAAACAAATATCCTTCTTGTCTTCTGTAAATTTAAAAAAATATATTAAGAGAAGGCAGACAAAAATGTTTTAACTCTTTAAACATTTCACCCAATTTTTTTTGATATATTTTTCTTTCTTATGCTTCTAGAGAAGTTATACCAATGAGACCCTTGAAAGCCAGCTTGAAGAGAAGCCTGAAAATACTGTAACATCAGGTTAAGAAACTAATATACTTTATATATTTATTATTAAGATAATTAAAAACAGTGGTTGTATCACAAATATAAAATTAGTAATTTTCTTTAAGTGGATTTCATATTTTGATTTTGATAGGAAATATATGTACATTTCATTATAGTTTGGTACGTACTACTTATTTTATAACATTTCAAAGAAAAGGCTTAGACTTAATTCAGAGTTATTTTAATTTTTTAATTCTCCTTTACTCCTTAAGGTCAAGAAAAAAGTTAAATTTTAACTATGAGTTATGAAAAGGTATTTTCTGGAAATAAAGAACACACTGACAGTGACCAGAGGGGAGGGAGAGGGGGAGGGAGAACAGGGGAAAGAAGGGGAAGGGACAAACAAAGGAACATGAATACAGGACTTATGGGCATGGACAATGTGGGGGATTGACTATGGGAGTGAGGGTAGGAGCAGGGAAGAACAATGGGGGACACGGTGGGACAACTGTAACTGAACAACAATAAAAAAAGAAAAAAGAAATAAAGGTATTTTTGTTAAACATTGTTATCTGTAGAGCTGTTGGTCTATCATGTAGATGTATGTGTGTGTGAGAGAGAGAGAGAGAAAGGAAGAAGAGAGAGAGAGAGGAAATTAACATTAAATGTGTAAATATACCACAATTATCAGTAAGACTTTTTTCTGGTAACAGAATTTTTTTTCTTTATTTTTATCATCAACACTATTACAGATATCCCCATTCTTCCCCGCACCTTTACCCACCTCTACCCAGCCCCACTCCCCTTCTCTCTGGCCATCACCACACCATTGTATGTGTCTATGGGTTATGCATATATGTTCTTTGGCTAATGCTTCCCCTTCTTTCATCCAGTCCTCCCCTTCCCTGACCCCTTTAACAGCTGTCAGACTATTCCATATGTCCATGTCTCTGTTTCTATTTTGTTCATCTGTTTATTTTTCTCATTATATTTAATTCATAAGTGAGATCATATGGTATTATGCCTTTCTCTGACTGGCTTATTTCACTTAGCATAATAATCTCCAGGTCCATCTGTGCAGTCACAAAAGGTAAGATTTCCTTCTTTTTTACGGCCATGTAGTGTTCCATTGTGTAAATGTACCACAGCATTTTTATCTGCTCATCTAATGATGGGCACTTGGGCTGTTACCAGGCCTGGGCTGTTGTAAATGACGCTGCTGTGAGCATAAGAGTGCGTATATTCTTTTGATTGGTGGTTTGGGATTTTAGGATATATATCCAAAAGTGGGATCACTGGGTTCAACCAGCCTGGCAGAACCGTTGTATCTTTAGCCTACTCTTCACCTGAAACATTCAAGTTTTAGGTGTAGGGGAATCACATTTACCTCTTCAATATTATTTTGAAGATTGTAAGTTAATCTTTTTTAATCACCGGTGGTGGCCATCTTTTCCTTTTATAATTTATGTTTTTCTCACTTATCCAGAAAGTTTATTTAAGGCCCATTGGATCATCTAGTGACTTCTTTGCTTTTGGTGTTCCTTTGGCCTCCTATAGTTCTAGCTAACATTTATCAACCACAGTGTTCCAGGCACTTTACTTGGGTTCCATAAATCAGTCCTCACAGCAGCTGGGGGCACTGTTATTATTCACCCACCCACATTTTTTAAATGCTTTTTCTTTATTGCTTTCCAAATATATGTGCCACAATATGCTATTAAGATTTGTTAAATTGTTTTATACATCACTTGCATTGGAACCACTGGAGCAGCTGGTCAAATGCATATTCTGGGCCTCATACTTGGACCCACATTTTTACAGATGAGAAAGCTGAGGATCAAACCAATCAGTGGTCACACAACCATTAAATGATGAGGGTTGAATTTGAGCTTAGTCTGTTTGACTAAAGAGCTCAAGCATTGAACTGTATTGATGCTTGCATCTTACATATACTCATATCATACCTATAAGATGCCATTAGCCTCTTTTACATATGAGAAAACCAGGCTCAGAAAAATGAGCTAACCAAAATCATGCAGCTAATAATGACCATATAAATTTTTTTATTAAACTTACACATTCCTTTGTATCTGAGTTCTTTATTTCCTCTTTTTCTTTTAGGTTTTCCTTTTCTACTTGCTAAACATGTATTATTTGTATTTCCAGGAAAATTTTACAAGTGTTTTAGTTAGCCTTTCTTGAATGGTCCTTTTTTCATTGGTTTATTCTAATCTCTTTTTACAATCCTAATCTAATCATTGACCCTCTGGGATTTATTTTATTTCCTCTTTGCTTTTAACCAAATATACTCTACACCTGTTTTTGTGTTTTAATTGATGGATCTGAAATCTCATCACTTTATATCTTTTCATTTTATCTGCACTCTTGTACATTTACTACTCCCCCATCTTCCAAGAGATTCATCAGTCTGTGTTTACTAAATAGTGTGTGTTTGTATAGCTGCTTTGATTTAATTTTTCTTTGTTCTTGGTGAGAAAAACTATAATAATAATTTACTAATATATGTACATATAAATTACATGTTTATTTTATATATAATAAAATATTCTATTAATTTGTTAACAGATGTCCCTTTTGTAAATGAGAAAGCTGAAATTATTTCAAGTGAGGTAAGGGAAGTTGGAAGATGACTTCTAATAGTCACTATTTTTTGAAGGGATGAAATATTTATAAATGGAGAAATATTTATAGATGAAAAAAGCACTCAAGAAGTTATTCAGGTTATCCTGGTTATTTTTGTTGTGGCAATATATTTACAGTTACATGATTTAAGTAAAATTACACACTTAAAAAGGAAGTTTCAGCATAAAATAGTAGCATTTAAAAATATATAAAGATGGGGGACAAAAAGATTTGATGAAGACAAGGGGAAACAAGTAAAACAAAAGCATATAGTTTTTATGCACAATGACCTTAGAAATGGATACCACAGACCTGACCACTTTCTTTACTTTTTCTTATGGAATACTAATCTATTTTTTATAATACAAATAAGTAAAAATAGAGTTAACATGATATTATATGCTTTTTATCTAATTTTTCAGAAGGTGCAGTCCATAAAATAGTGAATCCCTATGTAAACCAATAAAAAATAAAAGGTTCTTCTATTATCACTTGACAAGTGGGATTTAATGATTTCCATCCTTGGGTCATTGGCTGCCAAATACCAGGTGAAGAGTCATATGTACTATTTTCCCCAGTCCCAGGAGAGAGCGAAAAAAGACAATATAGATAATTTTTCACAGAGCTAGATTTATTTAGCTTAACAGTCTTTTATTATAAGATACCATTCTTTGTAATATTTTCCTATTAAAATTTCCTTTGTAGTGTAGCTGTGATTTTTGACATGTGCTATTTGCTATTAAAATACCCTTTGTTTTATGATATACTGGTGGTAGTGTAACAATAAAATATTAGACCCCTCAATCTTCTTTTTTGAGATGTTGCTGATTTATAAAATCTGATATATGAGAACTACTGATTTATAAAGTAGTCTAATCATTTTCATGGATAATAGTCCACAGTTTCAGGAAAGTAGAGAATTGCTCAACTCTTTTAATAAGGATTGTCGTGAATTACAAATACTGATGGTAACTTGTTATGATAGGTATAAGGGTACAAATGATTTTAAGTCCAGTTTTGTGAGTTTTAAACGTTTTCTGGTCAGTAATGATTAATTGATAGCTTGTTTTATTGATATGTTTTGTAGTTACTGGATAATGATGATAAGAAGGGCCTGACTCTACCAACTTTGAACAAGATGGATCGAGATAACTCAAATGCTGTTGCTCCTAAAAGTGATGAATCAACAAAACAAGAAGATACTCCATTGCCCACTATTCCTAGCCTGACAATAACAGAAGAGTACAAAATATTACCTTTAGAGAAAGACCAGTCAGAACCTGCGACAGACAGAAAACTGAATAATGTACACTTTCAACCAGAAGTACAATTAAAAGATAACCATCCAGGTGTTCTCAAAACAGACTCCTCTGCATCAGAGGTAATGTTAAAAACTATTCCTAATAAATCCAAGTGGAATAAAGAGGATGAACTTAGCTTCATCTCCAACAAAAATTCAGAGGCAAAGTAAAAACCTAAGCTTAGCTAGAAGGAAGAGCACTGTTTAGTTTCCCCAGGTTCAAAATCAAAAGGTAGCTTTCGAAGCCAAGATCCAAAGCAAGACCTTGAACTAAAGGTATTTGCCCTCATATGAGACATATAGGACTAGGGAAAACAAAATTAATTCACTTAACATAAATAATTAAAAATGAGTAAATTGAAAATGCAATTAAATGTCTGTAAGTGGAAGTGTGTCTAAGTATATTAAACATTCCTACCCTATTTATATTCGTCAGGTAAGAAGGGAAAACTTTAAAGGAAAAATACAAAGTGACTAGAGATACCGGTAATAAAGGCTAGTCTCATGGGTTGATGTAAAATTCAGCTGAAAGTGTAACAACAATAACAAAATGTAAATTCAAAGGAAATTTAAAAGCCTGGGAAGTTATTTCAGTAGAAATTTTTACTAAAACTGTTATACAATAGGAAATAACATATGTTCTCCCTATTATAAATAATTTTATAGTTTAAAATAAGAATTATGTGAATGTAAATGTATAAGTACACCAGGGTAAAGCCTTTCTCAAGAAGACAGTTACTATTTAGACCTTTACATCTTATTTGAATTATTATTATAGGTAGCTCATAAAACAGTGAAAATATGTGTACTGGTCAGTGGGTAAACAATTCGAATTCTAAGTGAGGCTCTGCCTCTAAATACTTCAAGAAGCATGGGCACTTAAATTTCTAGACTTATTTCCTCATCTGTCATATGATGGGTCATGCTAGGTCATTTCTAAAGTGCCTACCAAATTCAAAAAGATATAATTTTATTATATATCTCTAGTTGGGGAATTATTCATAATTACCTACAACAACAACCCAACCCATGTAACTTAATAACATTCTGGTTTTTACTGAATGTGGAAGTAATACAGTCATTACAGAAAATTTTTAGCATTAAAAAGGCTAACTATAGTTGAGCCTGTTGGAAAAATGGGGCCACTAGACTTGATCAATGCAGGAGCTCAGACAACAGCGTAATGATTGTGGGGGGCAGGGGAGTGAGTGCAGGTGGAAGAAGGCATGGGGGATAAATGTAATAGCAAAAATACAATAAAAATAAACTATTAAAAAAGAAATAATAAATAAGTATTATAATATAACTCTAGAACTTAGATTATCCTCCTTCTCGAAGGGATATTGTTGTTAATTTTTGAGGACTGCAGTCATCTGTTTCTTTCCAAACTATTTTTGAAAAGATTGTATTCCTTGTCATTTCTGGTCAATCACTGAAGTCTTTGTTCCATTGTCTTGGTAGCCAAGTAACGAGGTAATGGATTTCTTAACATACCAAAATTTAGCTGTCCTTTCAAAATTAAACAGTCCCCTGCTGCTGTAAATTTTGTATTAGATTTTAGGGTTTGAAATAATTGATCTGTCAGTCTCTGACAATTTCTACTTGTTTCAGTAGAAGGACCAATTCTTTGAGCAGCCTACTCCATCATTTTCTATAATGTCACTTGTCCTTTCTTGATATATGTTTTCTTTGATATTAATCTTATTTTATCTTTTACATTATTAGTTTTTTTCCCCATGAGGCTTAGAGAGAACAAGAAGGGGTCAATAATATACAAAGGAATAGCATTCACAGTTTTTGTTTGTTTGTTTTGGTGCTTTAAATGTCCCCCACAACCTACTAATACAAAGTTTCAGCCATGCTAGTTGCCTCACCACCTTAGGTTGCACTGGTTAAATTGTAAATGAATTCTTATCCTTATGTAAGATAAAGCCAAATGGTAACATTGGATCTCATTTTTAAATTATTTATAGCCAGAAATAATGCTGTTTAAAATTCATATTGATATTTAATTATTGTTTCTATTAACTTTTTCTGGTGTTTTATTTCAGGGTTCCTATTGTTCCTTTAGCACATTGAATGAATATGTAAGGGACTCCGATCATGGAGGTATGTTATTATTTACATATAGTTGTAATTTTCAAATATTCAGTGAAATCAAAAACATGAACTGATATAAAACAATGATTATCAAGACTTTCAAAATGTAAATCACACTATTGTGATAGCTGGCATGAAAAATCTATGGAATTCCAGTATTATTGGGAAATCAAACAAAGCAAAATACAGGTGGCATTAAAATCCTAGTTTATTTTTTATGTAGTATAATATTACATAACCATTTATTATGTTTATCTGTGTTTACAAAAAATTTGGCTATGCTGGAGATCTATCAGTTAAGGAGTTGTTCACTGATATCACTATGAAGATGTTCAACGTATCAGTAAACCCAAAGGTGATAATCAAAATATTTAACAATTAGTACAGCATGAGCATGGAATAACCAAATCAGACAGTACTGCTGGGCCAGAGTTCTGGGGGCTTCCTGCTGTGCCGTATGGGGTTGAAGGAAATTGAAGAGTCCTGAGAGAAGGTAGTCAGGGCGATGAATGTAAGATGGGCTCGTGAGTATTTTTAAGTAGCAACTTTTTCCAAATTAGTACAGAAATGTTTTAATATTTAATAGTTGGAACAGTCATAACTGTGTTGTGACTGAATATCCATCCAGAGGAGACTGCAGTAATATAATTAAAATAAGAAGATAACCAGAACGCTTGACAGGGAAGAACAGGCAAACATATTTCTTTGTAACATGCAAGCATCCCTGCGTTGTAGAGAGTATTCTCTGACTATTGATATATGGGGAAAAGTATCAATGAAAGTGTAATCGAGAAGTATATTTTTATTTTATAATTTTTTAATTTTATTTTTTAATTACAGTTGACATTCAGTATTATTTTATATTAGTTACAGGTATACAGGATGGTGGTTAGACAATTACACAATTTACAAAGTTATCCCCCTGATAATTCAAATACCCACCTGGTACCGTATATCATTATTACAATATTATTGGATATATTCCCTGTGACAATTTACATCCCCGTGACAATTTTGTAACTACCAATTTGTAGAGAAGTATATTTTTAGAACAAAGTACCCAAAAGAGAAATTTAGTGTATCTTGAATAGTTCAATAGTTGAAAACAAAAATAATTAGAAATTAATGTCTTAACCATGTTTTTTGTATTTATACATATATACATGTATGTATATGTATTAACACATCTGTTCTATACAATAACAGTTCTAAAAACATTTTGGGGTTTAGAAAGTTGTTTTGGAACATATGATATCAGTTTCAGAACTAACACTTTAAATGTCAGGAAAAATTGAAAGTATACCTAAGTTATTATTTATTCTATTGTAGAAGAAAAAGGGACCATTGTGAGTAACATTCAATAGTAATACGACATATTGGGAGATTGGGATACTTGGGTAACCACAATATGATTTCTGTAAAACTTTTATTCTGATATCCTCTGGATTCTTCTAACCCTAGAAGAACTTTGGGAGCAAATCTAATAGAACATCAAGCAAACTCCTTATTCTGTTATTTCCAACTAAACTATTAATGAGGATATAAACTGGATCTCACCCCTGCCTATCCACTAACTACCTCTGTGATCTTAGGCTATCATTAGCGTAGATATGATCTTTAGTTGAACATAAGTCTTAAAAAAAGCCTTAATTTTCCCATTTTAAAAATGAGAGTGGAACTAAATACTAAAAAATAAGTATTTGAGTACTTCCTGTGGTTGCCTTATATTGCATTATTTAATCATCATCACTTTGTAAACACTTTACATATATTAATTTTTTCTTTTTTTAATATATTTATTGATTATGTTATTACAGTTGTCCCATTTCCCCCCCTTCACTCTATCCTGCCCACCTCCTCCCTCCCACTTTCCCCCCCTACAGTTCATGTCCATGGGTCATACATACAAGTTATTTGGCTTCTACATTTCCTACACTATTCTTACCCTCCCCCTGTCTATTTTCCACCTATCATGTATGCTACTTATTCTCTGTACCTTTCCCCCCTCTCTCCCCCTCCCACTCCCCTGTTGATAACCCTCTATGTAATCTCCATTTCTCTGGTTCTGTTCCTGTTCTAGTTGTTTGCTTAGTTTGTTTTTGTTTTTGTTTTAGGTGAGGTTGTTAATAATTGTGAGTTTGCAGTCATTTTTACTGTTCCTAGTTTTTATCTTCTTTTTCTTAGATAAGTCCCTTTAACATTTCATACAATAAGGGCTTGGTGATGATGAACTCCTTTAACTTGACCTTATCTGAGAAGCACTTTATCTGCCCTTCCATTCTAAATGATAGCTTTGCTGGATACAGTAATCTTGGATGAAGGTCCTTGCCTTTCGTGACTTCAAATACTTCTTTCCAGCCTCTTCTTGCCTGTAAGGTCTCTTTTTAGAAATTAGCTGACAGTCTTATGGGCACTCCTTTGTAGGTAACTGTGTCCTTATCCCTTGCTGCTTCTAAGATTCTCTCCTTTTGTTTAATCTTGGGTAATGTAATTATGATTTGCCTTGGGGTGTTCCTCCTTGGGTCCAGCTTCTTTGGGACTCTCTGAGATTCCTGGACTTCCTGGAAGTCTAATTCCTTTGCCAGATTAAGGAAGTTCTCCTTCACTATTTGTTCAAATAAGTTTTCAATTTCTTACTCTTCCTCTTCTCCTTCTGGCACCCCTATGATTCAGATGTTGGAATGTTTAAAGTTGTCCCAGAGGTTCCTCAACCTCTCCTCAGTTTTTTGAATTCTTGTTTCTTCATTCTTTTCTGGTTGGATGTTTATTTCTTCCTTCTGCTCCAAATTGATTTGAGTCCCAGTTTCCTTCCCTTCATTGTTGGTTCCCTGTATTTTTTCTTTATTTCACTTTTCATGTCCTTCACTTCTTCCTCTCTTTTGTGACCATACTCACCCAATTCTGTGAGCATCTTAATTACCAGTGTTTTGAGCTCTGCATCTTATAGGTTGGCTATCTCTTCCTTACTTAGTTGTATTTTTTCTTGAGCTTTGATCTGTTCTTTCATTTGGGCCATTTTTTTTTTGTCTTGGCGCGCATGTTACCTAAAGGGGCGGAGCCTTAGGTGTTCGCCAGGGTGGGGTAACACTGGCCGCTGCACTGTGACGCTGGCCGCTGGGCTCTGACGCTGTACATGGGGGAGGGGCCAAGGGAGAGTAATGGTGCTAGCTCCACTCTCTGCCGGTTTTCAGTCACTCCCTCCACTGCCCACAAGCAAATAGGGCCTTTCTGGTGCTGATTCCCGAGAGTGTGGGCTTGTGCACACTCTAGGCCCCTGTGGATCTCTCCAATGAACTCTCCCATGAAGCTAGGAGTTTCTCCTGCTGCCGCCCCAACCCCCCACAGGTGTTTTCAATCAGAGGCCGGAGGCTTTATTTCCCCGTGCTGGAACCCTGGGTTTTGTGGTCCGCCTCACTCCCCCGCAGTTCCTCCCAGTTTATCTATGCTCAAATATGGGGCCACAGGGTCTGCCAGCCACTCCCTTGTGGGGTCTGCTAGCTGCAGCCTGGCCTGCCCCGTTCCACAATCTGCCACCTTGCTGGGTCCACCAGCCGCCGCCTTGCTGCAAGTCGTCTCCACCCCGACTGCCCATCTTCGCTCCTCCTACCGGTCTGGATGAATGTTTCTTCTTTATCTCCTTGGTTGTTGGACTTCCATACAGTTAGATTTTCTGTCAATTCTGGTTGTTTTTTGTTTTTAAATTGTTGTCCTTCTTTTGGTTGTGCGAGGAGGCACAGTGTGTCTACCTACACCTCCATCTTGGCCGGAAGCCCTACATATATTAATTTATTTAATCTACTTATAACCCTGTGAGATCAACACTAATATGCCAGCTTTACACCTGAGGCAGCTGAGGTAAGGAAAGGCTGAGTAATTTGAAAATTCTGTAGAAAGCAGGGGAAACAAGCCAGTATCCCAGTCTGTGCTGCTGAGTGAAGAGCCTTTATGTGAAGCAGTGTCAAATCAAATGCAGACTTGGAAAGAACAACTATGGTTTGTCTTTTTTTTTTTTAAAAAAAAGCAAAGGCCTAGAGTGGAAAACAGGGCTTATTTTCTTACTGTTCACTCCTATCTTGCTCTTAGGCAGGCCATTAACTTCACTGGATTTTTTTTCTCATTTTTTAAATGAGATAGCTGGTTTTAAGACTGTGGGATCTCCTATTTATCTAAAAGTCCACCTTCCTGAACATAAACTATTTGAGATTTCTAATATATATTTTAAATGGTTTTTTTGTGCTTTGCATTGCACTTTTCAGTTTACTCATGCAGACCAGTTTTATATCATTAAACCAATACTTCTTATATTTTATATAATGTACGTACTTTATTTTATACAATGTACGTAGATACATTATATAAAATAAAATGCAGTTACATTAAAGACTTTACTTAGTAGGGCTCATGTAGTACTCCTGCTGAATTCATTGAATTGTCTTACCTGTGAAAAGATTAAAGGTATGTGCCTAGCTCAGTTACTTTGCAGGTACTTTCATAGATACTCTCTGACTGCTGATGTTTATACACATGCATTTTCCTAGAACCACAATTCATTGAAGACCATGGTCATTCCGCTCTATACTTTATAAATGCTTTTCATTTATTACATAAGAATTCTCTCTAGGGTCATGAATTGAGTTCTTAAGGAAATGGCAGTGTTATTCATGACAGCTCTCTAGAATGTAGATTACTGTGCACACAGTTTTACGGAGTGGGGTAGTATAATAGATGTGTGATGGAAGATTACCCGAGGACTGCTAGAGGATAGGCTAAAATAAGGCTCCAAGAAGGATGAGTAAAAGCAATCTTTTAAACATCCAGTCAAGCACAGCTTTGAGTAACATGCTTCATTTTTTTTAGTTTTATTTTTTTAAATATACTTTATTGATTATACTATTACAGTTGTCCCATTTATTTCTCCCCTTTATTGCCCTCTGCCCTACACCACCCCCACCAGCATTTCCCCACCTTCCTTCATGTCCATGGGTCATGCATATAAGTTCTTTGGCTTCTCCATTTCCTATACTATTCTTAACCTGCCCCTTATTCCCTGTACCTTTTTCCCCATTCTCCCCACTCCCCCTCCCTGCTAATAACCCTCCATGTGATCTCCATTTCTGTGATTCTGTTCCTGTTCTAATTGTTTACTTAGTTTGTTTTTGTTTTACATTCAGTTGTTGATATTTGTGAGTTTGTTGTCATTTTACTGTTCTTATTTTTTATTTTCTTTTTCTTAGACATTTTTCTTTAACATTTCATATAATAAGGGCTTGCTAATGATGAACTTCTTTAACTTGACCTTATCTGGGAGCACTTTATCTGCCCTACCATTCTAAATGATAGCTTTGCTGGATACAGTAATCTTGGATGTAGGCCCTTGCCTTTCATGACTTCAAATACTTCTTTCCAGCCCCTTATTACCTGCAAGGTTTCTTTTGAGAAATCAGATGATAGTCTTATGGAAACTCCTTTGCAGTTAACTGTGTCATTTTCTTTTGCTGCTTTTAAGATTCTCTTATCTTTCATCTTGGGTAATGTAATTATGATGTGCCTTGTTGTGTGCATCCTTGGGTCCAAGTTCTTTGGGACTTTTTGAGCTTTTTGGACTTCCCGGGAGTCTATTTCCTTTGCCAGACTGTGGAAGTTTTCCTTCATTATTTTTTCAATTTCTTACTCTTCCTCTTTTCCTTCTGGCACCCCTATGATTCAGATGTTGGAATGTTTAAAGTTGTCCCAGAGGTTCCTCAACCTCTCCTCAGTTTTTTGAATTCTTGTTTCTTCATTCTTTTCTGGTTGGATGTTTATTTCTTCCTTCTGCTCCAAATTGATTTGAGTCCCAGTTTCCTTCCCTTCATTGTTGGTTCCCTGTATTTTTTCTTTATTTCACTTTTCATGTCCTTCACTTCTTCCTCTCTTTTGTGACCATACTCACCCAATTCTGTGAGCATCTTAATTACCAGTGTTTTGAACTCTGCATCTTATAGGTTGGCTATCTCTTCCTTGTGTAGTTCTGTTTTTGGAACTTTGATCTGTTCTTTCATTTGGGCCATATTTCTTTGGCTCAGTGCCTGTTACATAGTAAGGGGTGGAGCCTTAGGTATTTACCAGGGTGGGGCAACCCACTTTGCTGCATTGTGGTGCTGTAGGTAGGGGAGCGGTCCGAGAGGGAACAGTGCCACTTGCTGGTCTCTCAGCTGGCCTTCAGTCACTTCCTTCTCTACCCACAAGCAAATAGGGCCTTTCTGGTGCTGATTCCCAGGTGGGTGGGTTTGTGTACATTTTAAGAACCTGTGGGTCTCTCCAACAAACTCTCCTGTGAAGCTGGGAGTTTCTCCTGATGCTGCAACCCTCACAGGTTGTGATAGTTAGAGGTTTTGAGGCTTTATTTCCCTGCGCTGGAACCCTGGGTTGCATGTTCTGTCTTGCACCTCAGTTGTTCCTCCCGGTTTATCTGCACACAAATGTGGGACCACCCCATCTGCCACCTGCCGCCTCCCGCACCCCAGTCCTCCAGGCATCGCTTTGCCACAAGTCCTCTCCACCGTGGCTGCCTGTCTCTGCCCCTGCTACCAGTCTGGATGAATGTTTCTTCTTTAGCTCCCTGGTTGCCAGACTTCCATACAGCTTGATTTTCTGACAGTTCTGGTTTTTTTGTTTTTAAATTTATTGTTGTCTTTCTTTTGGTTGTGTGAGGAAGCAATGTGTATTTACCTACGCCTCCATCTTGGCCTACGTGCTTCATTTTTAACAGCCACAAAAACATTCAGAACCACCTAGAGTGCAATGATGAGTTGTTTGTTTAGTTTTTACTTTGTTTTTTGAACTGGCATTAAGAGCCAGATAAGTAGAAGTACTCAATACAAATATTGACTATAGTGTGACTAAAAGACAATCTTTCGTGTACATGAAGGTACAGAGCATGATGACATTTAATACTAATCACCTGTATGCATTTTAACAATACTGTTGAAAATAGTAATTGGAGTTATTAGTGACAGACCAAAAGGTACGATGTGTCAAAGATTAAATGGAGTAGTAATGATGCTAACAGTAACAACAAAATTGGCATTCATTTTCTGCTTATTATGAATCACCCAACAACCTATGAAGGAGAATCTTTTTTGTTTGACTTATAAGGAAACTGAGAGAGTCAAGATAGACTTTGTCCAAAGTTAGATGGTTTGTTAGTTGCAGAGACAATCTGAGAACAGGTTGTCTGTCTGGCTCCAGAGCATGTGCTCTTAATAGCTGTGCTACGCAATCACTGGTTAGAAACATTTATAGAACATGTTTGTCAAATGCCACAAGGCTCAACTTATTTATGTAATTATTAATTTTTTCCAGATAATACCTATGGATGGCTAAATACAAATAAAAAAGGAAAATCAGTAAGTATACAATATATCCTTTAAAACCATTGTTTGTTTTGAATTAATATTTCATTTTACATCTATTTATCATTTATTATAAATGTATAGATTATTGTAAAGCAATGTAAATATAACATTAACTTTAGCAGACTACACTATTGAATTCATTACTTCTCCTTCCCCCAAAATAGCTATTGCTTAATAGGCAGCTCGCAATATTACCAGGAAAGCATAGACTCTCTGCCATCTATTGTGATATGAACCATTTCAAGGAGCCATTTTCCTCATCCCAATTGCCCATTAATGCTTGAAATTAATTATATTAGATTCCTTTCTTTGAAAATTTCTAATTGTTCAAGATTCAACTGTCTATATGCCAGGCTACCAGCAGTGTTTCAGAAATGGAACAGGGCTTCTGAGGCTTGTGATGAGGACCAGGCAAGAAAGAAATGCTGAGGTGAAAGGTGAGAAGAAGAGAAACAAAAGCTTGTTCTACTTCATATTTTGCACTCAGTAGATAAGAACTGTGCTCACACAAGGGAGAAAATTCTAAGCCCTAAAAGAAGTATCAGTGCTTTTCCTTGCAGTTTCTAATGACTTAATTGCACTAACAGTTACAGATGATCTGGCTCAAGATCAGGCTCGACTCCCTATTAACTATGGCGCCTCAGGTGATTTGGCACCAGAACAGTATCCCATCCTCGATAACTGATTATGTGGCCACAGCCTTTACAAATTTGGGGCAAGATGTTTATCTCACTCATCTTTCTATCTTCTGGCCCTGGCCCAGTGGTAAAAGTGGTCACCTGATAGATGCTGTATTTTGTCTATTTGCCATGTGTGCTTTGGCTTATTGCTGTTACCACTAATAGTTTCTGTGAACCGACTGCCCTGTGACTTTCCCTAAAGGTGTTGGAAGTGATGAGCAAATGCTCACAAGTATGCTCTATTTTCCTACTCCCAGATATACTACATTCCTCACTCCCTCTTAGATAACCTGCAGCCAAGGCCAAAGGCCACCTGTGGGTGTGGGGAACTGTACTCCATGACTCTACAAGGATCCAGGTTGTGGGTGTCAGGGCCCGGGGAGGGAGGAGGGTGTTCAACTCAGCTAAAACCCTGCACCATGATGAGTATAAAACACACACAAACACATACACAACATTTACATAATTGGTATACAAAAGTTTACCACTTTACAACACGCAGAAGAAGAAAAGATACATGAGAGATAAAAGAAAGGGGTACTTACGGCATTAGGGAGAAGCACAGTGGCTAATGAAAGAGGAGAAAGGACAGCTTTCACATATATCAATAGAATAGGAAGCAAGATGAAATCTTCTAATTCCTAATGACATCCCAATTTATCTTACAAATCATTAATCTGATATTACTACTGTCTAAAGTAAAAATTGTTACTCTAAGAGTATTGAGCAATTAAATAACAGTGCTAAAGAAACCTATGAGTCCTCAGAAGTTTTTTATTAAAATATGAAGATACTTCGGTTCTGCCAAGATGGAATAGCCCTGTTCCTCCCAGGTGTGTGGGATGGCACTCCCACTGAGCCACCTGGCCAGGACTAAGGTAGATTTTCTTTAAATGACAGGATTTCCTGTATGAAGTCAATATTATATGGAATTTTTACTCCGAGGACAAATCAAGCATAATTTTGGCATTTCTATCTCTTTTCTTGAGAAAATTAGCAAAGCCCTTCTCCAGGTGTGGCTTGAGAGGTCTACATTATAGTACATTTAATACCAATTGTAAAAATAGCAAATGAGATTACATCAAACTTAAAAGCTTTTGCGCATTAAAAGGAACAATAAATAGTGTGAAAAGGCAACTTATGCAGAGGGGGGAAATATTTGCAAGTCATTTATCCAATAAAGAGTTAATATCCAGAATGTATAAAGAACTTCTATAACTCAATAACATAAAAACAAGTAACACAATTACAAAATGGGCTGAGAATTTGAATTGATAATTCTCCAAAGAAGATATACAAATAGGCAACAAGTGTATGAAAAGATGCTCACCATCACTAATTATCAGAGAAATTCAAATCAAAACTACAATGAGATATCACCTCATTAGATTTTACCCAAAAAAGAAAAGTATTGCAAGAATGTGAAGAAACTGGAATTCTTGTGCACTACTGGTGGGAATGTAAAATTGTGCAGCTGCCATGAAATCAGTATGGAGGTCCCTTTAAAAATTAAAAATAGAGTTACCATACAATCCAGTGATCCCATTTCTAGGTATGTATCCAAAATAATTCAAAGCAGAATCTCAATGAGATACTTGCACACCAGTGTTTATTGCAGCATTATTCACAGTAGCCAAGAGGTAAAAACAACCCAGATATCTATCATAATGTGAATGGATAAAGAAATATGGTATATACAGACAATGAAATACTATGTAACCTTTAAAAAGAAGGAAATCAGATCACATGTTACAATATGGATAAACTTCAAGAACATTGTGCTAAGTGAAATAAGCCAGTGGCAAAAGGACAAATATGTATGATTCTACTCATACTCCCATATACCTCCCATCTTGTCATTTCTGCATATGACTATCTCTCTATGTATTTAGCTAAATGCAAGTTTATATTGATGTTTCTGATTCTGTTCCAGTATCACAGAGTTCATTCCAGCCTTCCTTTCTTGTTTGTCTGTAATGGAACTTCTCTCTCCAAGATGAGAAATCTGGACCTCCTCATTCACTGTCTATTTAATTATTTATTCAACCCCAATATATATACAAAGCATTTTCAGAATTACTAACTTGTACTATACCCATGAAGAACAGATTTACCTACTAGAGTACGTAGAATATTTGCGTGCAGTTCATTTTATGTGTAGCCCTACAATTTCCAGTCAAAACCTCCAGTACCAAGGTCCATTGCTTTTTTCTCCCACTCCCTTCAGTGGGGTGATATTTTACATTTGTACTAGAGTTAGATTAATTGGTTACTGTCCACATTATTGCTAATCCCCAACATCCTTTTTTATTGTTTTGAGTTTAGTTTGCATACATTAATATTTACTCTTCGTGAAATATAGTTCAATAATTTTGACAAATGCATAGTCATGTATTTTAGTTATTTAAACAATTTAAAAAATATTGTCTATTTAAGTTTTTTCATTCTACTTGAGTCAGTTTTGCAAAAAGACTTTCCTGTATGCCACCAGCATTTTTCCAGACTGTGTATCATGATTAACCATATGGTTCTGCATCTTAATTTTTCACTTATTGTCACATTGTTTATTCAGCCTATATATCTACTTCATTACTTTAAATGGCTAAAATGTTTTTACTTTAATACTAATAGCCAATATTTTCTTTTTTAAAATATATTTATTGATTATGTTATTACAGTTGTCCCATTCCCCCCCCCTCACTCCACTCCATCCTACCCACCCCCTCCCTCCCACATTCCCCCCCTATAGTTCATGTCCATGGGTCATACTTATAAGTTCTTTGGCTTCTACATTTCCTACACTATTCTTACCCTCCCCCTGTCTATTTTCCACCTATCATCTATGCTGCTTATTCTCTGTACATTCCCCCCCTCCTCCCTCCCACTCCCCTAATAATAGCCAATACTTTCATCACAAGTTACTATATGAGTGCCTTAATGTAGTAACTTATTAAATCCTCACAACAGTCCAATGAGGTAGATACTATTACTGTATGTATTTTATATATGGGAAAATGATGGATGGAGGAGCTAACTGATTATCTAAGGACACCTAGCTGTCAAGTGGTGAATCTGGGTTTGGAGCATAGATAGGCAGGCTGGCTGTGGCGTCTGTGCTGCGAACCACTAAATTCTGCTGTCTCTCATTGTGAGCCTGTACAACAATTATGCACTCAATGCCCTATTAAGAATGACTTTTATTATTTTTCACATATTTAAACCTTTTAAAAAAATTAAAGCTCTACTCACACAACATCCCCCCTGCCCCCAAATTCAGTCTGCACAGAAGGGTATAAAATAAAAAGTGAAAGTTGTCCTTCCCTATCTATAACCACACTACCAGTCTCACTTCCCCAAATGACTAATTTTAACAGTTTGCTTTATAGTTCTCCCAACAGGTTTCATTATATTTTTAAATTATGTAGTTGAAACTCTATTTGATTTTTCAACTTACCAACTTCAGGTAGAGTGTATTGATACTACACTTGGAAAGATGAGTAATTTAGAGCATTTGTAATATTTCATACCTTCCCTTTATAATTTTTCTCAGTTTTATTAGACATTACTTTTATTCTAATGGTTATCTATAAGGCTTTAAGAATTATATTTAACATATTTCTTGGGCCCTGGCTGGTGTAGCTCAGTGTGGACCTGTGAACCAAAGGGTAGTTGTTTCGATTCCCAGTCAGGGCACATTCCTGGGTTGTGGGCCAGGTCCCCAGTATGGGGCATGTGAGAGGCAACCACACATTGATGTTTCTTTCCCTCTCTTTTTCCCTCCCTTCCCCTCTCTCTAAAAAAAAATAAATAAAATCTTAAAAAATATATTTCTTGGCATGTAAATGAATAAACATTGTCTACCAGTTTCCTTCTGTGAATGATGAAAAAGATTTTTAAAAAGATATCATTTTCCTGTCTCCTCCATCTATTACTTTTTTGTTATTTATATATTGTAATTTCTTTGTCAAGTTTTATAAGACTTACGTTACGTTATATTGTTGTAGTAAAATGTCCCATGCTTTGTTAATACATTGAGTGTATTTTAAATCCAAAAAATTCATTTATAGATTATTATAATTTAACTATTAATCACCACTGAGCCAAGTAGTGTACATGATAGATCCATGGAGAGTAAATGTCACATTTCTGCTTCTAGCCAAGATGGAGTTACAGGGACCTGATTTACCTTTCTGCTTTAAAAAAATAAACAACCTAGAAAAAAAATAAGGCAAAGTGGTTTTCAGACATTGCAAAGAAGGCAGCATAAGACTGTAACTCCTTATGGAAGGAGGCAAGCTGAGCCTTAAAATTGCACCAGTTTATTCCTTGAAGACAGAAGCCCCAGGAGGGGGAACCAATGGAGCTTGGAGTTCTCATTGAGTGGAGGACATAGAGATTGGATTTTCATGAGCAGAGGCAGAGTTTGTGGAGTAGAGACCAAAGAGGAAGGAATTATAGAGCAAGAAATCTCTAGATTACCATGAAGGAGTTCACTTTAAATCTCTGGCTGAGTACCGATCTGAGTGGTGAACCACTGGAGGTAAAGGAAAGAACAAGTGAAAAGGATTAAGTAGAAAATGCTAGGGATTCCCATAGCTAACAATGTTATTTTCCCATGTCAGAGGGGAAAAACTTGTAACAAATGTGATAGCAAATAGAAAGCCATCACCTTAGTTGAGAAGCTAAGTTAGCCCTATAATAAGCCGCATCCACCAATAAGGCCTAAAGGTAAGCTCAGCTGATTACAAGTAATTTAAATGTGCATCAGAATAAAATCAAACACTATATTAGAGAAGAAAACAAAGTCTAGCAACCAAAAATATAAAATTCACAATTCTAAACATTAAGTAAAAAATTACTGGCGTAAAAAAAAGCAAGAAACCATGATCCATAATGCAGGGAAAGTCAGTCAATAGAAACAGACCTAGAAGTGACAGAGAAGATGGAACTAACAGAAGATAATGTTAAAATAAATATGATAAATACAGTTCATGTGTTCAAGAAGGTAGAATACACATGAACATAATGAGACAAATGGAAGGTATGAGTAGATCAACTGTAATTTTTAGAGATGAAAAATAGAATGTCTGAAATGGATTAAAACCTTTATGGGATTAATAGCATATTAGATGCTGCAAAAGATGAGACCAATGGGTCAAAAGACGTAAACTGTACAAAATAAAGCACACTGAGGAAAGAAAGACTTTTAAAATACAGAGCATCAGTAACTTGATTGAAAATACCAAGTGGTGTAACATACATGTAATTGGAGACTCATAGGGAGGGGAAACTGAAAAATGTATTTGAAGAAGTAATGGCCATTTTTTTCATTTTGATGAAAAATTATAAACTTACAGATTCAAGAAGCTCAGTAAACCCCAAGGAGAATAAACGAGAGAAAACCATGCTAAGGCATATTGTAATCACATTGCTGAGAACAACTGGTAAAGAGAAAGCCTTAAGACACTTGATGGGGAGTGAGAAGCGGAAGGTACATTTATTATAGAGCAGGGGTCCCCAACTCTTGGGCCACAGACCAGTACCAGTCCATAGCCTGTTAGGAACAAGGCCACACAGCAGAAGGTGAATTTGAATGTAATGTGCTTGAATTATCCTGCAACCATGCCCCCAACCCAGGTCTGTGGAAAAATATCCTCCATGAAACTGGTCCCTGGTGCCAGAAAGGTAGGGGACCACTCTTATAGGGGACCAAATATAATAACTATAGCAGACTTCTTGTTAGAGACTATGAAAGGCAGACGACGATGGAATGATATCTTCAAAGAAATGAAAGGGAAAAATGTCAAACTAGAATTTTTAAACCAGTGATAACATCTTTCAAAATAGAAGGTAAAATAAATATCTTTAACAAATAAAAGCTGAGAGAATTCATCACTTCAGAGCCACCACATGAAATTTTAAAGGGGAGTGATGACTACACAATAGTGGACTAAGAAGCTCCAAGTTCTGGTTCCACTGAAAAACACTGAAAAACAACCAGAAGCTCTCTGAACCAACTTCTTAGGATCTGTGGAAAACAATAAAATGTTTACAGCAAACAAGCAAAACCCAGTCAATAAAAAGCCATCTTCAAATGGTAGGAAAGTTTAGTGGCATTTGTACTCAGTCTTGCTCATCCCCCTTCCAGGATGGCAGCACTCTTGGTCTTCGGCAGTGTCAGACCAGTTCCCTTATTAAAGTAGAGAGAGCACAGCAGACCTTATTGCAAATTACTCTGTGTGTGTTCTGACATGACCGGGGATAACTGAAGGACTGACTGGTTCATGTCTTACAAAACTTGGAATGCAAATGGGAAAGCTGTGGACACTGGTCATGGACACTGCAAGGAAACTCCAAAACTGCAGATACTAGGGTTAAGAGGTTCTGGGTAAAGACATACAATACACTATCTTAAGGTCCATAGGAGTCAGCTTTTCATATTCAGACTCAACTTTTATTTGTTATAAGTCTATTTAGAGTGTTTGTTTCATTTGAGTCAGTTTCAGTAGTTTGTCTCTTTTAAGGGATTTGTCCATTTCATCTAAGTTATCTAGTTTGATGGTTGTGTGTCAAATGCTGATAGTATTCTTTTATAATCCTTTCTATTTCTGTAAAATTGGTGGTACTATCTCACTTTCATTTCTAGTTTTAGTAATTTGAATCTTTCCTTCTTAGTCAATCTAGCTAAAATTCGTTAATTTTGTTCATCTTTTCAAAAACCAATTTTTAGTTTCATTGATTGTTCTCTTTTCCCTTTCTTTTCTTTATTTATTTCCACTCTAAGTTTGCTCTTCCTGTTCTATTTCTGCAAGGTGTAAGTTAGGTTGTTGATTTGAGGTCTTTCTCTTATTTTTTTAATTTAAGATTTTATTTATTTATTTTTAAAGAGAGGGGAAGGGAGGGAGAGAGAGAGAGAAACATCAATGTGTGGTTGCCTCTCATGTACCCTCCACTGGAGACCTGGCCTGTGACCCAGGCATGTGCCCTGACTGGGAGTCAAACCAGTGACCCCCTGGTTCACAGGCTGGTACTCCATCCACTGAGCTACCCCAGCCAGGGCACAAATCTTTCTCTTATTTTAAAGTAAGTGTTTACAGCTATAAATCTCTCTTTAGCAGTGATTTCACTGCATTCCATCAAGTTTTGGTATGTGGTGTTTTCACTTTCATTTGTGTCAAGGTATTTTCTAATTTCCCTTGAGATTTAGTCTTTGACCCATTGGTTGTTTAAGAATTTTTAAATTTCTACATATTTGTGATCTTGGTTTTTTCTATTTTTGATTTCTAGCTTCATTGCATTATAGAAGACTTGGTGTGTATGGAAGTTGTGGGATTGTTTTAGAATTATGTTTAGTTATGAGTAACAAAAACTTATAAACAGTGCCTTAAATAGTGGTGCAGTGATTTCATGATGTCATCAGGAACCCAGAAATCCTTTCTTTTTGGACAGCTATCCTCATCATGGACAGGTTACTGTAGATAACACACAATGGACTCTATACCTCCAGGCAGCACAATTACGAGGTCTGTCCAGAAAGTGTCTAGCCGTGTAACATGAAAAATAGAGACATTTACTGAAAAAGATACAAGATAGAAGAAACATTGCACACAGGACAATGACCCCTCAGTCCCCTTCAAAGTGGGTACCTTGGGACCTCACACAGTTCTCCCAATTGCCCTCAGCTGTCCTGTCGTATTTTCCTGAATCTCGTCGACAGTCTGAAATCTCTTCCCTTGCAAAGGTGATTTTAGTTTTGGGGAAAGCCAGAAGTTGCAGGGCTCCATATCTGGGCTGTAGGAGGACTAAGTCACCTGGGTGATTTGATGTTTCACAAAAAAACTCTGTGTGAGATGTGATGTATGAGCAGGTGTGTTGTTGTGATGAAGCTGCCAGTCACCAGTTGCCCATAGATGCGACCTTCTGAATCATTGAAATAGTTTCTGTAGAGGAATGTTGAAACTTAATGCAAAATTTGATGCAGATTTATTGCTCTACTCGCTCAGTCACTTTTAATGGCCACACAGTACACATGCTCACTCAATGGTGTCTGCTGCCTCCACTGACTAGTACAGTGAAGTCATTACTGTTCATGCATGCGCATTCCAGTCCACTCTCCTTGGTTGCCAGGTCACACTGATGTTGTGCAAACTGTTCTTGTTATGTTACAATGGCTGGACTTTTTCCAGACAGACCTCATATTCCAGATAGGAAGAAGGAAAAGGAGAAGGATTAATCAGGTACCTGTCACCTGAATCTGCCTTTGTTATAAGATTCTCTCTCAGAAGCTTCTTCCAGTAACTTACAATTACATGTAGTTGGCCAGAACCTGGTCCCATGGCCACTCCTATCTTCAAAGGAGGCTGGAACATGTAGCTTTTTAGCAGGAGACATTTCTGTCCCCTAAAAAATTTAGGTTTTTGAGATGATATGAATTTTGGGAATGGCAACTACCAGTCCCTGTCACAGAGTACAAGAGACTCATTACAAGACTATTGTTTGGAGAGATGATGGTGGCTTGTATTTTGGTGGTAGTGGAGTTGATGTTGAGATGTGATTGGATACTTGATATATTTTGAAGGCAGCAGCCACAGGACTTAATGCTGGATTTGATAGGGAAAGCAGGAGGAGGAGAAAAGTAAACGGTAATACTTAGGTTTCTGGCCTAACAATTCAGTAGATAATAGCACTATTAACTGAGATGAAAAATAGGAAAAGACCAAGAGTTGTAAGTTTTTATTGAGGAAGGGAAGCACAGTGGTAAACTAGAATACTATTTTGTTTACATTATATTTGAGGTGTTTCAGCTGTTCCAGCTACGTGGAAATCAATACTTTTAAAAATATCTCTGAGGATACCATTTAGATTCTTTTCCAAGTGTCACCCTCCCTCCAGTCACATCCCTTAGAAATATCTCTATTTACTCTGGAGCTAGTCTATTTGTTCTTATTGATCTTTCACTTACATGTATTGATTTTCTTCATGTATCCAGTGAACTTTGTTGACTCACATTGTATTTGTGAATGAGGGAGTGAATATGCTGACTGTACAGGCATGCTCTGTGTGGCAGGCAGGCTCACCTGGAGGATGTTTGGGAGGGAAGAGGGCAGGCAGATGGCTGGGCACCCTACAGCATTTCCAAGGAACCAATGTGTTTCTCTCCCAAATGGAACTTCCTTTCTTTTCTTTTTTCCCCCTTCAGTTATCTGATGTAGAAATATGAGTGACAGCAAGCTCTGCTCTGCTTCTCTGTAAAGACTCAAAACTCATACAGGATCTCCACCTAGAGAGAGGCACATATTCCACAGGATTGGATTGGTGTTTCAGGATTCTTAGGGTATAATCCCAGCAGTGGAATTGCTGGGTCAAAAGGCAGTCCCATTTTTAGTTTTCTGAGGAAATTCCATACTGTTTTCCACAGTGGCTGCACCAGTCTACATTCCCACCAACAGTGCACTACGGTTCCCTTTTCCCCACAACCTTGACGGCACTTGTTGTTTGTTGATTTGGTTATGACGGCCATTCTCTATGGGGTGAAGTGGTATCGCATTGCAGTTTTAATTTTCATGTCTCTGATGGTTAGTGATGCTGAGCACCCTTTCATATGTCTCTGGGACCTCTTATGCCTTCCCTGGAGAAGTGTCTGTTCAGGTCCTTTGCCTACTTTTTTAATTGGCTTGTTTGTCTTCCTGGAGTGGAGTTGAGTGAGTTCTTTATGTATTTTGGAGAGCAAACCCTTGTCTGAGTTATCATTTGCAAATATATTTTCCCATATGGTTGATTCCCTTTTCGTTTTGCTGATGTTTTCTTTAGCCATGCAGAAGGTTTTTATTTTTATGAGGTCCCATTTGTTTATTCTTTCCTTTATGTCCCTTGCTCTAGGGGACATTAATAAGCCAAGCAGGGAAAGACAAATACCATATGATCTCACCTACAAGGGGAACCTAATCAATAAAACAAACAAGCAAGCAAGTAAAATATAACCAGAGACATTGAAATAAAGAACAAACTGACAGTAACCAGAGGGGAGGAGGGAGAGGGATAATGGGGGAAAATGGGGGAAGGGATATTAAGGAACACATATAAAGACACATGGGCAAAGCCAAAGGGGGTAGGTTCAAGGGCAGAAGGCGGGGATGGGAGGGGTAGGGGGTGTGGGGAATGGGCATGGTGAAAATGGAGACAACTGTACTTCAACAACAACAAAATATATATATTATTTTATGTTAATTTACTTGGCCCTTGGGAGGTAAGAAAGAGTAAACACACCTGTTCAGTTCACCATATTGAAACTCCTGTATTGGTTTATTGTCCTTTCTGTCTTCCTGAGATGAGTACCTAGAGCATTTCCCTCACGTGTAACTGTGCTGGAGTTCTTTATTCACAAAAGTATTGTATGTTTATCTAATGAATAACACAGAGTCGAACAGCGAAAGTTAATAATGTTTCCTCTCCTCCAGAGCCACTCCCTTGAGAAAACAATGTTAGCGTTTTGTATCCTTTCACACATTTTTCCATGCTTATATGAAGGGGGGGGTTTCGGTTGTTTTGTGTTTTTTATAAAAATGAAATATTTTGCTACTACTTTCTCTTATAGTTTCTTGTCAGACATATTTCATTTATTTTTTAAATTTCTCTTCTAATTCACTTAAGTCAATAAACCTTCAAATGTTAGAAATTAAGGGAAATTTGGGGAAATTCAAGCAAAATGAGAAAAACAGCAGATGTGGAAATGCATGAGCTGTATTTAGAGAATTCTGAGTTAGACACATGTTCCTGGAAGAGAGAAACTATGGTGGGGAATATCGAGAAACTTGAGCAGAAATAATTTAGTGTCAGTGTGTGAGGGCAATGAATAATGGCAAAAGTGGGAAGCCACTGAAGATTTAAAAATAAAGTCATGTTACTAATTGCTTCATGCTAATGAACACCTAAGTGTTCAGTACTGAGGGATGGAAACTAGACCTTTGGGGGTGAGCATACTACAAGCATATACAGATGTTGAGTAAGAATGTTGTATCTGAAACTTATATGATGTTACAAAGCAATGTTACCTGAATAAAAAGATACAATGTTTTAAAAAGTGTTCCTTATGAAAACATCATTCATTGAATTGTTATTTCAGCTAAATTGATGTATAATGGACCCCCTATGGACTGAAGGAGAGAATGAGTAGGAAAGTGGCAGCAGTGTGTGCTGTGTGTGCACCGGGAAAGAGAACAGTGTTGAAGGGTCCAAGGATCCAGCTACAAAGTGTTCTACAAAGAGATGGAGTCAAGTTCTCTCTAGATGAGTTGGTAGTGTGGAGGCTCATTATGATGCTTGCAAAGCACCATTCTCCCTCACTGCAGTCCTGACTGTGTGGGGGAAGGTTACTTAGGATTTAGGCTTCTACTCATCTGGGTAACTTGAAGCAACAAACTTCAATTTCTTGTGTAAAATAAGGAGTAGGACAATTCTCTTAAAAGTGCCTTCTATCTCTAAAAATTCAATGGGTCTGTGATTCTTTAATTTTCCCTTATAAACCCTGGTTTAGCAGCAAGTGCTTTCTTAGGCCATTTAACAATTACAGGCTGAGGATCATTGAAAATGCTATTTCAATATATCAGATGGCATTTGTTATCTAAAGCATTTCACAATCTTTTAAAATTAGATTACAATTTGTTCTGATAATTCTGTTCTCTACTTTTGTTTCTGCTTGATGTGCATTGTACAGATTCAATAGAATAAATAATGCAGTATCAAGGAAGCTAAGATTATATAGTATGGTGTCTGTATATACTGATTTATTTTGATACTTGGAAAAGTATAGTAGTTATGAGAAACTTATTTAGGTTTTAAAGATTTTTGTATCTTTAATATCTATTGAAAGAATAAAATTATTTTGGGAAATATCCTTTTATTACAAGCTGTCAGAAATTAAAACCTCTCTTTTTATAAGGTGGCTTTTTCACAAAAAGGATATGTGGCACCATCTTTGAGGCCAGAATATGTAGAATTCAAGCCAAAATACCAGGTGAGTGCTGAGTTATCCTATCCCAATGTTAATTATATGAGAAGGACCCCCAAATCCAGAACTTATTTATAAAAAATTATTAATTCTTACATGTTTAAATTTTAGTTGCTTTCAAAGTGCTCTCCATTTGATGCAATATGCCTGTAGAGATGTTTTTTCCCACTGCACAAAACAGTTTTTGAACTCATCCATTTTGATGCCTTTTAGAGCTTCTGCTTTTTGTGCTTCACCTCTTCCACATGGGCAAAATGATTCCCTTTGAGGACTTTTTTCATCTGAGTAACAAACAAACAAAAAAAGTCGCTCAGGGCAAGATTGAGTGAATAGGAGGGTGGGGCACAGGAGTCATACTGTTTTTGGTGAAGGACTGCTGAACTCTCAAGAGTGGTGTGGGCAGGTGCACTGGTAAATCACCCATCATGAAATGGGCAAATGCATTGAAAAAGGCTTCAAAAAACATCCACTGAAGCTAAATGCAGCCTCTCACCACAACACCAGCTGGCACAATGATACAGATGGGTTCCTAGAACCCTCACCTAGCAGGGAAAGCCTGTATTACAAGGGGCCTGACCTCCAGAAGATAATTCTGGTTTGGGGGGCTCCCCCTCATACTTAAATACTAGGTTTCTCTAATACATGATGCAATTCAATGGCTCCAAAACCAAATTACTCTTTAGAAACACCAGGCTGTCTTTTAAAAATACACATTTCCAGATCTCACCTCTGACCAAATGAATCTCAGTCTGGAAGCAGAGCCTAGGAATCAGTACTTCTCAAGAACCCAAGGGGATTATTATGCTGTCACCTGGGTATCAACCACCATTTAAATACCAGTTGTAATGAATTGTATCCATTAAAACGAAGCTTGAATTATTAAGGTGAAATAAACTAAAACATATTCTAGGCTGATTATTTCACAATTTGCTTTTTTCAACTGGATAATGTAGAAGTTGTATGAACAAAGAGTTTGAATAAGGGACTTCATTTTGAAGCTGTTTCAGTGAGAAACTAATCTAATCTCAGAGCTACAAAACTGCCTGTGGATAGTACACTGAAATTTCACTGTAATCCAACATTTTGTATATTGCCATCTCTTAACCATGTTTGAGGTATATATAGTATTCATCAAAAAGTAAGGTTTTACTGTGCTGTGCTAAGGATTGGATGGAACTCATCATTGTTGAAATTCTCAGATGATATATGTCCCAAGTCAGCCTTTTAAGAGTATTTACAATACTTTTAATTATACATATAATAGTTTGCATTTTTTTAAATTTCCTACATTGATACAAAATGGTAAATATTTATGTGGATAGGACTTAGATCCCGATGTTAGCCCTTGTCTGAACAAATGCAGCTAACACTAGAAATTGAGTCCTTTAAAAAACAATTTGTGAGTGCCTTTTAATTATTTACAAATACTCCAGGTAGCAAAAAGCTCTTAGACACAAAATAGTATTACAGTTAGGAATTTGAAAGTTTTCCATTAAAATTTCAAATATTTAAAAAATAAAGTTAGTTTTATCTTCATAAAGGTACAAGAATGAATAGATAAATTGACAGATTGCTCAAAGAAAATTAGATAGAAAATTTATTATAAAGTCAAAACAAATGTTATAGAATGTCTTACTTTTTTTAACATTACAGAATTTCAACACCAGGGACAGTTTTGATCCTTTTCTAAGGAATATAAACAACAAAATGTCAGTCAGAAAAAGGAAGGACCAAGATATGTTCGAATGTAGAAACACTTTAAGTGCGGAGGTTATAGAATGTGAAGACCAAGATCCTCCTTATACAAAACATCCGAAGGCTCCCAGACCTGTAGATAAAACCCAGCCTCATGGTGGTGATGTCGCCACCGCGAAGACTGTTGACACTAAGAAGATGTTAACCTGTGGCCCTGACATCATCACAGTAAAGACTGTAAATGCTAAGGATAATTCAGCCCATGATCCTAGTGTCACCGCAATGAAGAGTTTAGATACTAAGAGTGAGTTAAAGGAAAGACCACCAAACGTATCCTTACCAAACTTGGAAAGAGAATCACCACTAACTGGAAATGTGAACACACATCCGTGTCGCTTCTCAAAATCATTAAGTCTTACTTCCCACATAGAAAACTTAAGACAATTAGTGGTACTTGAGTCAATTTTACGTAAAAATCTGCAAGACCTGTCAGAGAAATTATCTGCTAAACTAGAAGTCCCTACAGACACTGAAGCAAGAAAGAAGAGTCATAGTTCTCTATTTCTAAGTGTTCCTGATAAACCACCTAGTAGTCTGGAAGACGAGATATCGGAAAAAATCCAAGATTTAAATAGCTGGCTTTCAAAAGGAGACATTTTGTACTCAAAGTCTCTTGTAAATCCAATAATTAAAGATGTTCCTGCAGTGTCACTTTCAGAAGGGGGGCCAGGAAATTCTCCAGAGGTAGAAAGGGAACTTGTCTGTGAAAAGCATTTAGAGGATGGTGAGAAAGCTTTTCCAGTGGGAAGAAAGAGTAGTTTCAAAAAGAAACATTTAGAATGTGACATATCTATTTCTAAACCAGGTTTCAGTGGCATTCCACAGGATTGTGTTATAAAGCAAATATTCACTGCCCAAAACTTCTCCACGTCGGACACAGGAGTGGAAGAGTCAAGGGAGACACAGATGGACTGGCAGAACCAGTTACCCGCAGGCTGGGAGAACTTATCTTCAAATATTCTAGTTCACTATGAAGAAGACGATGAAATAGATTTGCCAGAGGCCAAATCTGTCACAAGCCAGAAAATGCAAGCATTTCCTATAGATACTCTTTTAGCATCTGGGAAAATCAAAATGATAGAATTAGATAAAGAATACCAGAAGAGTTCTTTGCTGGATACAGAGGCAGCCTTTGCTGAAGAAAAGCCAAAAGATTCCATAGAGGATTATTTAGAAATCACCTGCAAAACAAATTCTCTTTCAAAACAGAATATGCCCATCATTCCCAAAGAAAGCACTTCTTCTTTAAATAGTGTTGAATTTATGGACAAAGGACAAAATGTATCCCCACAAGATTCAAAGTATCCATCAACAACAGATAAAAAAACAGATTTGCCAAGTAGTAGTCGAAGGCTTGACAGAGAAGAAAGTGATCTAAGTTCTACCTTAGAAAATTTAAGTAATTTGTTAATGGGTAAACTTAATGAGTCAGATATAGTAATGTTAAAATCCTTTTTCAAAAACATATTTAATGTTTTTTTAAAATATAATTGGTCTGAAACGAGAAGACAACCAGAAAAAGAATTAGAAAGACTAATTCAACACCCTTTTCCAAATAATATAGAAGACCTTAAAGGAATTAAAGAGAATTTTGATAAAGCAGACAAATTAGATGGAAAACCTAGTTTGAATCCAAAGCTGCGTGTATTTCTAGAAGCACTCTCAGAGTCAGAAATAAAAAACCTAAAATGTGAATTAAGTAAACACATCCAGCATTATCTTGTAGAGAGACTTTCAGAATCAGGACATATTACCATAGAGGACTTACCAAAAATCTATCAAAATCTGCATTTGATGAATGAGAGAGCAGAACCAAAAGGGCAGAATGTTTTTCTGGAGAAATATTCAGAAACCGTAAAAGAAACTATGTCTTTCGTAAATAATTTTAATCATTATTTCATAAATAAACATTTGGAAATAAAGTTGAGATCTTTTTTAAATGAAATTCTTCAAAACTATTTCCTAAAAAACCTTTCAGAAAGCAGTTTATTTAAAGAGACAGAATCTGAACCTATGCACTCAAACATATCTTCTCTAAGAACTAAAGGTACTGCAGTGTCTTTTCACGAGTTACAAGATATTTCAAAGGGAAGTTTTGGTAGAAGTCTTGAAATAAACATGAAATATCCTTTAAATAAATCTCTGCAAAACTATTTCAGAGCTTTATCAGAAAATGAACTATTAAATCTAAAAGCTGATTTAAGCAAATGCCTCCAGAGACTTTTTATAGAAAAACTTTCAAAATCAGGGCTAATCACTGAAAGGCAATTAGAAGGAATAAGCAACCATATGAATTTGATTAATTCTAGTTCCACACCATTAAAATGTATAAACCCATATTTATCATTTAGAGATGAAAGTCAATTTGTGGAGGAGCATTCAGAAAAGCAAAATAAATATTCAGAAATTGTTCATAAAGCCACTTTACAAAAGGTTCCTGAGGATAGAGATGTAGAAACAGAACTGACCAGAAAGGAAGAAAAGGAGTATTTTCCCTTACAAAATATTAAAGAAAATCCATCAGCAATTAGAGAACAGAAAAGATGTTATCCTAAAGAAGGAGCTAAAACACAGACTTTAATGAACGTGCAACCTGCTTCCAACAAAAATAGCCACACAATTCCACTAAAGAAGTCATCAGAACGACTTACAGACATAGTGCTTAAGAAACAAAGGAAAGAACATGGTTTTATGCAGCTTCCTCAAGGAGAAAATTTGGATTTTAAAACAGATATTCAAGACCCACATAGTTTGAGTGGTAAATCAAAGCTAAGTCAATCAAATGCCTGCTCTGAAAGGACACTAAAAATGAAGTCCCTTGGAAAAAATGAGCATAATAACATCTCCAAATCAGTGGTACAGGAAACACCTGAAGCCGTGTTGTCACCATATCCTAGAATTCCTTACTGCAAAAAGCCAAATGAAGATGAAAACTGCGTAAATAACTTCACTTTTCCTTCCAGGCAGAGTAACACTTTAATTCATTTCAGTTCAGAGGCTGGGGAGAACTCAAAATTAGAAGTCCAGGTTTGTCAGAGACTGAAAGGATATAATAACAACAATAAAAAACAGTTCATTACATTTGCACATTACAGAAAAGAAATACAAGCCCTTTGTATAAAACCAAGTGAAATTTGCAGTGAAAAGTATGCCAAGGCCCTTCAATCACAATTGTTTAAAGTTGTGGAAACTAAGAAAAACTCAAAACCATCCCTCTTCCCAGAAGTAATAAAGAGAGAAAATCTAAAGCCCAAGGTCCAGAAAGAAAGAGACCATGTCAACAAACAAAAAAAGTCACCGAAGATAGTTAAGATCCTCCCAACCACACCGCCCACCACAGGAACGCTAAGGAAATCTGTGCCAAGGACAGTGCTTCATTGGACT
Source organism: Desmodus rotundus (assembly GCF_022682495.2). Taxonomy (NCBI): domain Eukaryota; kingdom Metazoa; phylum Chordata; class Mammalia; order Chiroptera; family Phyllostomidae; genus Desmodus; species Desmodus rotundus. The sequence goes on along the minus strand of NC_071388.1, from coordinate 181,793,128 downwards.
GCAAGAACTACTATACATGTAATAATGTTTTCCTAAGTCTTCTACCTCTGTGTTTTGCAAAGTTCTGTAAATAATCTAATGTAGGATACACACACACACACATCTGCATGCAAATGTGTGTAACCTTCATTGCTTCAGGATATGTATACTTCCGAATTAAAAAAAAAATTTCTTCTGACATTCAGATATCAGAAGAAATCATATTTGTGAGATATCATATTTGTGATTGCATTTTGAACCTTACCTGATTCAAAATGCAATCACAAAATTGGGGGACTGTTAACACACTGAATACCTTTGTATAAAATAGATAAAGGACACCCCTTCAGGAGAATGAATTAGAAAAAGACATCCTTTCCTCTAGCACACAGGTGGTGCAAACAGGGCCTGCAGGCCGACTCCGGCCCTCCATCTTGTTTTATCCAGCCTGGTACCTTGTTTTACCCTGAGGCAGGAGGCAGCACTGAGCTCCTTGCCCCTAGTTAAGGATTAGTTACATTTACACAGTCCTAAAGATACATTTGGCCCTTTGAAGGCAACTGCAAGGCTGATGTGGTCCCCGGTGAAAATGAGTGCGACACCCCTGCTCTAGGAAGAGTCTGCAGGCCAACCCAGCCTGGAACCAGAGCTCACAGCCCTGTCTGGAAAACCAGCTGGATTTCAGTCCCAATTTAGTTCTGGGGGGTGGGGTGGGGAGGGGGGAGCTGTTGTACAACCTGTACCATTGGCAGTGTCTGTATACTGAGGAAACACAGCTGGGATTTTTTTCACACAGATATAAGTATAGCGCCTTTTTCAGGTCACTGAACTATCTGTTTCAGTAAACAAAGATGTTATGTACCAGTTAATCTGCTAAGCACTAGGATATGTAAAATTCACAATTGGATCATGAACTGCAAAATTTTAATTTAACTTCTACTCTTCTTTTCCCCCCCACCCCACTGCTATATTGTGTGCTGACAAACTTGGGAATTCAAATCTATTTTTTAGTATTACATAAAATAGAAAGGTGAATCTCCTACTAGACTTCATGCAAGCCATTCTAAAGAAAATTAAAATCTAGTGATGGAAGGACCGTATTTTAATTTTCTCTTTTGTGCGTGTGTGTAATTAATAAGATTTTTAAAAATTATTTTGTTCAATTACAGTTGTCTGTATTTTCTCCCCACCCCTCCCCCCACCCCACCCAAACCCACCTCCCTCCCTTGCTTCCACCCTCCCCCTTGATTTTGTCCATGTGTCCTTTATAGTAGTTCCTGAAAACCCTTCTCCCCACTGTTCCCTCCCCCCTTCCCTTGGCTATTGTTAGATTCAATGACTCTGGTTATATTTTGTTTGCTTTTTTCTTCTGTTGATTATGTTCCAGTTAAAGGTGAGATCATATGGTATTTGTTCCTCACCACCTGGCTTATTTCACTTAGCATAATGCTCTCCAGTTCCATCCATGCTGCTGCAAAGGGTAGGAGTGCCTTCTTTCTTTCTGCTGTGTAGAATTCCATTGTGTGAGTGTGACATAGTTTTTTGATCCATTCACTTACTGATGGGCACTTAGGCTGTTTCTAGCACTTCGCTATTGTAAATTGTGCTGCTATGAACATTGGGGTGCATAGGTTCTTTTGAACTGGTGTTTCAGTATTCTTAGGGTATAATCCCAGCAGTGGAATTGCTGGGTCAAAAGGCAGTTCCATTTTTAGTTTTCTGAGGAAGTTCCATACTGTTTTCCACAGTGGCTGCACCAGTCTGCATTCCCACCAACAATATACTAGGGTTCCCTTTTCTCCGCATCCTTTCCAACACTTGTTGATTTGTTTATGTTGGCCATTCTGACCGGTGTGAGGTGGTATCTCATTGTGGTTTTAATTTGCATCTCTCTGATGGCTAGTGATGCTGAGCATTTTTTCATATGTCTCTGGGCCCTCTTTATGCCTTCCCTGGAGAAGTGTCCGTTCAAGTCCTTTGCCCATTTTTAATTGGGTTGTTTGTCTTCCTGGTGTGGAGTCATGTGAGTTCTTTATATATTTTGGAGATCAGACCCTTGTCTGAGGTAACATTGGCAAATATGTTTTCCATACAGTTGGTTCTCTTTTCATTTTAATGCTGTTTTCTTTAGCCATGCAGAAGGTTTTTATTTTGATGAGGTCCCATTTGTTTATTCTTTCCTTTATGTCCCTTGCTTTAGGGGACATGTCTGTGAAGATGTTTCTGCATGGAATGGCTGAGATTTTCCTGCCTATGTTCTCCTAGGACTTTTATGGTGTTACGACTTATATTTAAGTCTTTTAACCACCTTGAATTTATTTTTGTGTATGGTATAAGTTGGTGATTGAGTTTCATTTTTTTGCATGTAGCTGTCCAGATCTCCCAACACCATTTGTTACAGAGGCTATTTTTGCTCCATTTTATGCTTCTGCCCCCTTTGTCAAATATTAATTGACCGTAGAGACTTTGGTTATTTCTGGGCTCTCTGTTCTGTTCCATTGGTCTATGTGCCTGTTTTTATGCCAGTACCAGGCTGTTTTGATGTCAGATATTATGATCCCTCCTGCTTTGTTCTTCTTTCTCAAAGTTGCTGCAGCTATGGGGGGTCATTTATGGTTCCATATAAGTTTCTGAAATGTTTGTTCTATACCTGTGCAATATGTAATTGGTACTTTAATAAGGATTGCATTGAATCTATAAATCACTTTGGGTAGTATGGCCATTTTGATGATGTTAATTCTTCCAATCCATGAGCATTGTACATGCTTCCATTTGTTTGTGTCTTAATTTCTTTCTTCAGTGTTGTGTAGTTTTCTGAGTACAGGTCTTTTACCTCCTTGGCTAGGTTTATTCCTAGGTACTTTATTTTTCTTGTTGCTATATCAAATGGGATTTTTTTCCTGATTTCTGTTTCTGATGTTTCATTGTTGGTGTACGAGAATGCCTTTGATTTCTGAGTGTTGACTTTGTATCCAGCTGTTTTGCCAAATTCATGTATTAGGTCGAGTAGTTTTTTGGATGGAGTCTATAGGATTTTCTACATACACTATCATGTCATGTGCAAACAATGACAGTTTTGTTTCTTCCTTTCCAATTTGGATGCCTTTTATTTCTTTTTCTTGTGTGATTGCTGTGGCTAGGACTTCCAGTACTATGTTGAATAGGAGTGGTGAGAGCGGGCATCCTTGTCTTGTTCCTGATCTTAGTGGGAAAGCTCTAAGTTTTTGTCCATTGAGTATGGTGTTGGCTGTAGGTCTCTCATATATGGCCTTTATTATGTTGAGGAATGTTCCCTGTACTCCCACTTTGCTGAGTGTTTTTAACATAAATGGGTGCTGTACCTTATCAAATGCTTTTTCCGCATCTATTGATACGATCATGTGATTTGTGTCTTTTGTTTTATTTATGTGGTGTATTATGTTTATTGATTTATGAATATTGTACCATCCTTGCATCCCTGGGTTGAATCCCACTTGATCATGGTGTATGATCTTTTTTGTATTTTAATTTTCTTAATCACTGCTTTTATCTGTTGGTATATATAAACAGACATGACCTACATTTGGAAAAATAATACACCCTAAAATGATATAATGATAATTTGATATGCGTAATTCAATTTTTGAGAAAATAGATCTATATTCAGGATAGTTGAATTTCTATAGTAAATTGATTTTCTATAATAAAGCAAATATTCATCTATAGTAAAGCAAATTAGTAGCAGGGTAAATATTAATATAGCTTACACTCTCAACTTTGGATTCCTCTTTTATGTCTAAATTCAGTAATTTAGTATCAAATAAGTGAAGGTTTGTGCTCACTAGTTATCTAGGTATAGAAAGAAGACGGATTTATAGTCTTTGGGAAAGACATTGTGAAGTTCCTTCAAACAAATGGAATCATTAATACACTTTTAAACAAAACAAGAAATTGTGTTTACATTATATGGTATGAGATTATATAGGATCTCAGAATTCTTATCCTAAGAGCAGGCAAGGGAGATAGAGTTATCTTTATTTCCCTTTGTTAAACCAACAGTACCTAAAGTTTTCTCTAGTGACATTGGGCAACAGAGAATTGCATGGTAAGAGGGAGTTTTTCAAATCATCAGAATGCTTTGCTTCTCTGATTCTCCAAAATCCAAGAATCCCCCAAAGGAATTATAACATAAGACTGAGAAACTGAGTTGTAGGAGCATCCAGAAAAATAACCAGTGGGTTGCTCTCCATGCACTTCACTGGAACTCTAGCACTCTGTTACGTCTACCGTAAAGCAGAAATTACACATTGCTCACCAGTGAAACAGGAATTCCCTTAGTAATCTGGCTTACCTAATTGTTATGGGTATGTCACAGGGAGGAGGAAGAATGTTTCCTTGCCCTCTGCAACCCAGGCAAAAAAGTAGGTCAAATTTGTCTTTAGACTCTTAATACCTCCCGTTCTGTAAATCTTCTCTTTATTGCTCTCTAACAATTCTCAGTGCTGCTGAACCTACCCTAACCCTCCAATTCTAATAATCCATTTCCACTTTCTCTCCAACTGAAAGCAGCTCACTCCTTGGCTGTGGCCACCTCTGTGAAGTGTTAAGAGATAAGCTGCGTAAACTGCAGAGGAAACTCATTTGAGAATGACTAATAGCTCCCTATCTTCTTACAGGCAATTGTAGATTATTATATTAGTAAAATATAGTCATATTATAAAAAACTTGAAGAGAAAAGGAAAACAAATCTCATAATCCCACCACCCTAACACAGCTACCATTTTTAAAAATTATTTTTGGTGTATGTCTTTTAGTTATTTTCTTGAATGTTTTACTTGTTTACTCTCAAAATGCCCATGAACTTTTTTATTATTTTAATATAAACATAACCATACTCTTAGATGCTGGGCTCTGTGTGTGTGTGTATTAAAGATGTTTATTAACTTCTAAGGAATGAACATTTGGATGATATAAATAGTAAAATAAAAGAACTCATAATGTACACTTGGGGTCAGGGAAGATGTATTTTGGAGGAAAAGAATTATAGAATAGGCTGTCGGCTTTGCCTAGGAGTCTGATCCCTGAGGACAGCTGCCCTAAATTTATCTGGTTTCAAGCTTTATACCTTCTTTCTCTTTTGAAATAACAGATCATTTGAAACAATAACTTTTTTCCAAAAAGCATGATTTCCGTAGTCTTATAGTTTCCAATAGGAGGTATTGGGTGTAGGGTCTGAATTTACCTATAAAACATTTGAAGCTCTAATTTTTTCTCTTTAACTGTTGATATTACATACTTTGGTCTTTATAAGTTTAAAATATACTTTTCAAATGTAAACTTATTGTATTTTTTCCATTACCATTTAGCCCCCTTATAACCCCCTTCCCACAGCAATCACCACTCTGTTGTCCATGTCCATGAGTCCTTTTTCCTTTTTGCTCCATCTCTCCACCCTCTTATCCCCACCCCCACTAGTTGTCAACCTGCTCTCCATCAGAGGCCTAACTCACCAACTTGACCTTTTATTTTAATATTTAGGATTGTTTGGATAGATTTGAGGATTCACCTATGACCTCTTTTCAGCATCTTGAAAAACTGAAATCAAGAGCAAGCCTGTTAGGAAAGAGCCCAGATGATAGCCATGATCGGTTAAAACACTCCGCAAGGCCGTATACTGCTCCAGAGGTTAACAAACGGCGAGAAAACTACACTGGAAAAGTTACAAGTCCTCGAATGGTTTCAGCAGGCTTAGTTCATTTAAATGATACAATCCCAGATTATGATATCCATAAATCGCAGCCAAAAAAAATGTTTGCTCATTCATGATATTATCCACCTGTTAAAGAGTTCAGAATGATATGTGAGGCCAACAGTCAGAATATTGTTTCTCCAATTGACAAAATGGTCTGGAGATCTGTCCTTTTGTGTGATAGAAGTCAGCAACCAAATTTCATCTTGTCAGAACCATTTTGTTTTAATTAAAATGAAAAGAAACACTTTTTGATGTAAATGTGTTTTTGTTTATGAACCTTCAGGAACAAGCCCAGAAATACACATTCAGTTCATATTTATTGGCAAAGTTGTATTTCCAGTTTTCCTCTGTTTCACCATATAACATTATCATTCCAATTCATAGTTTTCTGTTTATTCAAATCTTTGTTATGCTCCAAATTACCCTGCCTACCCAGTTTTCAGGTTCTGTATTTGCAGTTGTTTAGCCTTTTACTCTTTAGCTTTAGTTATACAGGGTCCGGCAGAAGTAATGCCTGCGTGAGAGTGGTTGATAGGGTAACATGGGTGTAATAATTTATAGTTTTAATTTGAAAATTTCACCTAAAATGTCCTATGGTTTGCTTGAGTGTGATATTACAGAATTACATGTTTATGATTGTGTAATAAAAATTTTTGTAATAAAAAGGGGCGTTATATGTGCCGGACCCTACATTTTTTTTTTTTTAATTCAACAGAATGTAATTCTCTAGATCTATAGAACTTGTTAATTTTAATATCAGATATTACAACTTCTTACACTGTAAATATAACAATGAACAGATTTAATACTAGTTTCTGAAGCATCTCCTACATTGTAGTGATTTTCTTACTTGGAAAACTATGTAAAGGCCTCTTTAATAACACAACACTCAAGAAGTTGCATAAAATTGCAGAAACTGTGTAAAAAGTTATCTAGCTAAACAACCTAGGATTTAATTCAGACACTTCTGAGAATTGGTTCTATTGCTATCAAGTACAATATTTGTATCTTGTTGAACTTTGGTTCATTCTTGAGAAGCAAGAACTTCAATTGATATAATTTTTATCAGTTTCAATTTTTCTCCCACAAGTCATAAAAACCATGGGGTTTAAATAGATTGGCTGGTGGAAAACCTAATTCTTGATCATTCACTTAATGGCATAATCAAGATAATAATTTTTTTTTTTGGAGACCAAGATTTTCTAGTAATCTTCAAAGTTGTACTTGTATAAGTCACAGTGTAATGGGGAGAACATAACTCTGGATTTTCATGTAGAAGGAACACAGGGAATTGGTTTCATGAGTGATGGAATGAAGGCTAAGAAACCAAAAGGGATGGTGAGTCAATCCAGAGATTAGCAAGAGCAGAAAGTGCTACTACCTCTCACATGGAAGAGACAGCAGAAGCAAGTGGTGCCACCAGAGTCCTAAAGTCAAAAGACATGAATACAGTCACTGCCAGAGATATCAGAAGAAACAGGAGAGTGTGGAGAAAGGGTGAGATATAACACGTTTCTCCCCTCTTTCCCTGCCCTCTGATCTTCCACTATTTCCTCCCTGGAAACCAGAGAGTGAGGGAGTGTGGGAAATGTATCGCAGTTCCCAGTGAAGCAAAGCCAGGGAAGAGTGGAGAAACAGATTTAAGAGCGAACAGGCAATTTAATGAGGAAAGCCATCTATCTGGCTTGCAGTAAAGGAGGGAATACTTACTAGATGGAAATCTCAAATCCCTTTACCTCACTTTAAACTCTTAGTGGCAACACTATGAAAGACAGAGTTTAAAATTTCCTACTATGGAATCTCAAATTTTCAAGTTATTTAAAATGAATTAAAAAAATCTAATAACCTTTATTCAACACTAAATTCCTTAAGTATTTATTAAATGTCCATAATATGCCAAACACTTTGCTAAACACTAGGAATATCCTAGTAAGACTATTTTCCAGGAGTTCACAACCTGTTAGGGACATACACACAGAAGTAGTTAGAGTTGTATAAGCACTTTTTTGGGAAAGTACTATGGAAGCTCATAGAAAGGCACTTTAGCTAAGGTGACTGTGCTAGCTTGGGTCCTTCAGAAAGCCAACACTGAGGTGACTGACTGGACAGGTGTGGGAGACAGAATAATGATCTATCCACCCTACTTCCAGGAACCTGTGAGTATGGTAACTTACATGGCAGAAGGGACTTGCATCCATGATTAAGTTAAGGGTCTTGAGATGAGATTGTCCTGGATTATCTGGGTAGGCCCAAAATAATCTCAAGCATCCTCATAAGCGAGAGGAAGGAAGGTCAGTGTTAGAAAAGATGTGAGTGCTGAAACAGAAGTTGGAGTAATGCTGGCCCATGAAGCAAAGGGAGGCAGGCAGCCTCTAAAAGCTGGAAAGGGCAGCAGATTCTCCTCAAGCCTCCAGAAGGAACATAGCCCTGCCAACCCATTTGAAGCTTCTGACCTCTAGAACTGGAAAAAATAAATTTGTGTTGTTTGAAGCCACCACATTTGTGGCAGACTGTTAAAACAGCAATAGAGAGCTAATACAGCAAGCTAGGAACCTATGGTACAAAATTTAAGACATTCTTAGGGTAACGCTATCAGTGAAGTGTTGTTCAGTACAGTAGCTACTGTGATGGTTCATCTCATGTCCATTTGATGGGGCCACAGGGTGCCGATATTTGGTCAAGCATTATTCTGGGTGTTTCTGTGAGCCCTTTTGGATGAAATTAACACCTAAGTCTGTAGACTAAATAAAGCAGATTGCCCTCCTTGATGGGGTGGGCCTCTTCAGTTCAAGGCCTGAAGAGAACAAAAATGCTGACCCTCCCCTGAGGAAGAGAACTCCCCCTGTCTGAGTGCCTTGAACAGGGGCATCAGCTTTTCTCTGCCTTCGGACTTAAACTGAAACATCAGCTCTCCCTGGGTCTTCAGCCTGGAACACTACTGGCTCTGCTAGGTCTCCCTCCAGTTTGCCCATTCACCTTGCAGCTCTTGGGACTTGTTAGCTTCCCTAATCGTGTGAGGTAATTCCCTGTAATACTTCCCCTATTGGTTCTGTTTCTCTGGAGAACAGTAATACACTCACAGGTCTGAGAGGCACTGTTTCATTGTCTTCACAGTCCATCTTTTGCATTACCCATATCAGTGCTCCACCCTGATTCAGGAGAACCTCCTCATGGTTCCTGCGAGCCCCTCTTACTGAAGGGAAATTTAGAAGGTTAGAGGAATACTATAGCCCCTAACACTGCATGTGGCCTGGGGGCCTCTACTGGTACTCATCTTCTCTCCCTCCTCCACCTGCGCAGGCTTTGTGGCTTACTTGATGGAGGGACCTAAACATTCTTGATGGGGGCTAGCCATTAAATATGAAAAGGTTTGTGTTTCCAATTGTCTATTAATTTACACACTAATTGGTTTTAATTTTTTAGTCTTAAGACAATATTTAAAAATCATTTTAATGGAATGTTAAATAAAAGCATACAGATTAAGAAAATCCAGAGATAGGTCCTAATTTACCACACTTCAAACCACGTACTGAGATGCAGCATCTCTTTTGCTATTATGGTAATACCACGCATTAAGATCTCTATGTCATATGTTGCATCACCTACAGGAGCAAGAATAATCATATAAAGGACCAGAACATCATCTCCCTCCATTGAATCAAATACCAGGTTGTCCCTAATTCACAGATTATGTAAATAAATCTATTTGTTGGCAAACTGGTTTTCCTTGGCAAAACAAATTAGAATCTGTGTTTTAGGTTTATCAAACCACACAAAGTAAATAAATAAAAGATAAACTCAATTCAATAAATCTTTATTAAGCTCCCACGGGGTGCATTAATTTAGGATCTATAATTTACATTGAGTAGAAAAGTGTTACTTTAGCCCCTTAAAAAAAAACCACAACTTCTCTATATATTTCAAGTGAATCATTTAATGTGAGTGAGGCTCAGTTTGATATTACCATAAGTATTAACAGAAGAAAATGGGAAAGTAAAACATTCTCCCTGTTACCAGAAAAGAGTTTGATGCCAGGATAAACTAGCCTGTTGGTCTAACAATAATTGATCAAAAAGGCTAGAGAATCTGGAAGTAAAAAAAAAAAATGTACTTGGAAGCACTGTCCTTTGAGGGTTTATTCCCCTGAGGGCAGCAAAATGCTGAAAAAATTAACTGGCTCAAAAACTATATTGAGAGTTTTTAAAAAGAAGAGTCACAGCTTTGGGGAAAAAATTTGAGACTAGGTGACACCAAATGTGACTGGATTAATAATTCTAAAGTTTCCCTGGAGTTGTAACAGCACTCTGAGCTAACCAAAGGGGCCACAGACTCATGCTCCTTTGAATAGAGTGGTTTTAAATGATAGGTTCTCCAGTGCACCAACTGTATTTTCAAGTATAATTCTAGTATTTGTACCTAGCAATACAGAAGCAAAGCAGCAGGGAGAAAGTGTCAAGTATATAGGACATAAAAGGATTTGGCAGCCCTAGAATTCCCAGTTTGAGTCTTTTTCATCAGGAAAATCACATTCTGGCTCAGTCCAAGGTGATGCTGGAGGCAGTGCTATGGGTGGCTGGTGAGAAGCAGGAGGCAACAGTGAAAGCAAGGAATCCTGGCTCTCTTCTTTCATCTGTTAAAGAAACTCAAAATAAGGCTGTTGGTACATAAGTTCGGTACATTAGTTTTGTTAGCAATAAATAACTTCCAAAGACATCATTAAAAGTGTTTAAAACTGTTTTTAGGTGTTTTCCCTAAAAATGCCATTGATTCTGGTCATCTGAAAACAGGAAGAAGTGACAGCCAATAAACTGATTTTTATCAGAATTATTTTGCCTTTAAATCATTTCTAGACAATATAGAAAAAGTAAAATATCTTTAAATTAATCAAAGTATAAACTGAGGATACAGTAATGTATGATGACATTCCATTTTTTTTTTTTACTCATTTTGCAGAATGGATGTATTTTAAAAAATCTATAACTGAACTACCAAAATGTTTTCTTGATTTTAGCTTTATCTTTTGTAAGAAAGTTATTAAGAACCTTGGTAACCGAACTGTCCCATTAAGCCAACAAGATGAAGTGACTTTTTAATAGTATTTAAAAACATCATTTTAGACAACAGAAGAAAGATCAGCTTACCTGTTTGAAGAAAACATGAGACAATAAACTGCTTGCTGATGGCCTGAAAATTTTTAAAAATAAAAAAACAGAACCTCATATTAGAATGTAGATTTTTAGATGTAAAAATATATTAGAAATTAGGTTTAGAGCTATAAAATCCAAAACTAAAAATTAAAAGGAAAACTAATATATGTCAGGAAGCCTAATTCTTAGCTTCATCCTTGACTAATAAGAATTAATTCTAGAGGTATCCTTTAATTAGTCCATAATTCAACATTTACTGGGAACTTACCAATGATAAGGAGCTTATGCTAGGCATTAAGGGGCCAAAAAAAGACAAGACGTAGACCTTATTTCCAAAATACTAATGATAATGTATAGTTACTATGATAATAATTTATATTATTATAATAGTAGCAACTAACATTTTTATACTGCTTGCTTGGAAATTTCTAAAATGTCTTAACATAAATGCAGTAATTAATGTTCAGAAAGATTAACTGATTTTTATAAGGTGACTTGGTTAGGAAATAAAACAGCTAAGACTGGAGCCAAGTTTTCTGACTTTGAATCCTGTACTCTTCCCATTTGCTCACTGCCTCTACTTGTTTTTAGCATTGATACTGTCTAGACTATAATTTTTTTATCGAAAGAGTGATTAAAAATTTGCATGTGGCGGGAAGGGACTATCATAAAGCTTCTATAAAATATAAAACAAATATGTTTTATGTTAATTAGAAGAAGTAAACAATATTACCTTTTCTCAGGATCTTGTTGCAAACACTGCTGTACCAAGCTAAAGAAGGCAGGTGAAAAAGTTTTTGAGGACGGTGTTTGCAATCTGTCACTATTCACTGTGTGAGTTCCGCTGGAGACAAGCACACTTTCTCCAATCCCGGAGTCTACACCTGATCGGGAATTCTTCATTCTGGATTCTGACTGAGGGAAAATACTGATATCCAATGGGCTATAAGGAGGACCTTTCAGTTTCTGTAACAGCATCTAAAAGAAAACTTTCCTTCAATCCTTTTCAGGCAAAATGGTGAAACATCAACAATAAAGATCCTAAGAGTCTTACGGCAAGGATGTTCAACAGATACTATCTAGAATATAAGGGATCATATGAAGGAAGGTAGTTCAGGGATTTTAGTAGCATTTACCTGAGTCCTATGCATGTCCTGGAAAGGTACCTGCCCACTGGCCAACTCACATGCTGTAATCCCAACACTGTAAATATCTGACTTCACGTTATATCCATGTAAATCCTGTAAACAATTAATTTGAAGTCCTTTAGTGTAAATAACTTTAAAAGTTACAACTTTACATACATGTGCTTTTTTGATAAAGGATGGTGAACAAATGTGGAAAAAACTCATAAGCAAGAAATCAAGCTATCCCTAATATATGGCACACATTTTAAAATTCCTAAGATAATAATTTTGACAAGAAAAAGAAAAATGTCTTGCAGTAGTAGTCCATTCACCAATCCAAATATAAAGTCACAATTGTCCTTTATAGTCAAGCTTATAAGACACTCAAGATGCACAGACAACCCAATGCAACGGCCACACCTGACCTGTCTCAGCAGTTCTGGACTCAGCCACGGCTGCACTGATGTGCTGAACTGTGGGAAATCATACACAGCCCTATGCCTCTGTCCGTGCTTAACCAAACTATGCAGATGGGACAGGCCAGAAAGGGTCACTAGGCCATCACCAGAAATGAGGATATGGCTGGCTTTAAAACTCCTAGAACAAAAAGAAACAATCCTAAGTGCTAGGAAATTGGCCAATGAAGAGAGGATAAAAATTGGGTAAGAACAAATCCTTGTATCTTCTTAGAAATTTAATATTCTTTATAAAATAGCAGCACACTGCTCTGTGTATTTAGGAAATGTTCAGGAAATTAAGGAATCCTTTCAGCTGTTTATTATAGCAACAGGACAAGGAAATATATAACTGACAGCTACATGTTTGAAAGTGATCATATTTTCTTCAAACTTGGAATGGAATCAAATGATTTCACTCTTTTAGGATGCTATTGTAAAACACCTGAGAAGTCTAAGAAAATCAACTAACTAATATTTAAAGTATAAAGTTAAATTCAATATTATCCAAAAAAGACAGCCTTTCATGGTATTAACACTATTTATAAAGGTACGTCTCATATAAATACTTCCTTTGTCAAATAAATTATAAAAGAGCCTTGTTTTTCCTCCAAATCACTGGATTTGAAACTAACAGAGTTTCTAACAGACCATTAGAGCAGGATGACCAACAGTCTGGTAAACTATAGTAGAATCTTGAGTCTGTTATAAATTCTCAGTTAACTAGAATGCTGCTAAAAACACCAAATAATAAGAATAAAGGCTTTAAGGAAATAGAAAAAAACAATTTAAAAAGCTTATTTAAAAGTAACTTAATTAAAAAAGAAAACAAAGTCCCTGTGTATCTTAAACAGCACTGTTTTTTAATAATTAGCCAATTTTGCATCTACAGTTTGGTAAAAAGAATTGATATTTAGTATGATAATTTCAAGGTGCTGCAAAATATTTAAGAAATCAAAAAAAAGGTTTAGTTACAATTTGTACATGATATGACTATGACTTAAAGATGAAAAACAGATAAAGGAGCTATTTGCTTAAGGGAGAAAAAAAAAGCTAACTAGGATCTCACTCCCTACAGCTTACATCCCCCATTAGACTGCGACTTGTGCTGCGTGAGGGCAGGCGGTCCACCCCAGCATGGAGCACAGCACCTGGCACAGAGAAGGTGGTCTGAACACGGGCCAATGAACACAGATGTGAGCATCAACAGTAGCAATTGGCCCCTTCCTCCCTCAATTTTTATTTACAAGTTTCCTATTCCTCCTTCTGACACTCAACTGCTCCTTCCTTCCTAAAAGCTCCCTAAAAAATGTCTTCCACTAAAATTCTTTCATTTTGCAAAATACAAATAAGTAAATACCTGTGAATACAGCCATTTTGGTGCAGATAGTTCAACCCTCTCACAGCTCCAAAGAGAATGTTTCTTATTAAAGTTTCACTCATTCCTTCAGGAAAGTAAGTCCTCAAGAGTTGACTTGCTGAACCTAAAAGAAACCCCTGAAACCTTTAAATGAACACTGGAAGTGATTTTGCTTCTAGCTATGTTTTAAATGTTTTCTTCAACCATAAACACACACACACACACATACACACACACCTTTGTTACATTTTAGAGTCTAACCATTTTCCTATGCAAAGGTAATTTTGCTTCAAGAATATTCAAAAAGATTTTTCTAATGACACTCTAGAGATCAGAAAAGAAAATTAACAATTTTCAATATTACTAAAAAAAAATACTGTGTGTATAGACATGTGTATAAATATTTTTAAATCCAGAGACAATTCACAAAAGCTGTCCTAAAAATCAAAGTTCTAGAACATTCATTTATTTATTCAACACGCTATTGAACACTACTTCGTGCTAGGTACTGTATGAGCACCTGGGTACCCATATGATAAATACAAATGTAATCCTGCCTTCAAGAAGTTCAAATCCAGTGAAGGAGCCAGGTACATACGCAGATGTTTCTAATACAGTGAAAGAAGTTTACCATGTAGAGAAACAGGGATGGGGATGATGTTCCTGAAGAGTAATGGTAGCTCTCCACTGAGAGAGAGAAAGAGGAAGGAAACTGAAGGGAAGAGACAGCTGGTGCAAAGGTCTGGGCTTCCTGGAGAAGCAGTGGTGGTTCACTGATCATCAGACCTATTCTACTTTTTTCTGAAGACTAAAATTCAACATGAATCTGAAATTGAAATATATCATGAAGTTTGGAATTGGGTTCATCGTAAATCTAAGATCCCAGTCATCCTTGTAAATATAGCATCCAAGCAAAAGTATGAGTTATTTTACCCAGAATGAGTTTTCTTACCATAGGCCATAAATGGAGAAATAACCCAAAGCCAGCTGCCAACAGTGAAAACAGTCCAATAAGTTGTAATATTGGGGTGCCGGAAAAAGTGGGACAGAATCACAGCTTTCTAGGAGAGACACACAAGAGAGAAGACATTTGAAAATCTTTTTCTCCTTATGATGAAGGTAACAGCAGCAGTGGCAGCCAATACTCAGTAAAACTTACTGGTACCAACACGTGTTCCTACTGCTGTCATCTCTTCAAACCTCGCAACCACTACACAGTGTGATACCACGATTACCATGTTACAGAGGAGGACACTTGGAAAGAAGTGAGAAAACTTGTCCAAGAGCTCATAATTAATAAAAGTGAAAGTGGGACTTGACCTTAGACAGTTTGATTCTAGAGGTCATGCTCAATGATGCTATGTTCTTAGTATAGAAACATTTAAAAATACATACATATATGAAGATGAAAGTCACTGCTAACATGACATAACAGGGAAAACCACCATTAACTTCTGATCTTTTTTTTCTGCGCAATATACATGTGCACATATAGACATTTTTAAAAATGAAGACAATATCAAAGTAAAATCCCTCTCTATACCAGAAATCATTAGTGACAATGAAAATGGTACTATAATATTCCTGAAAGGCAATTCTGCTAAAATGTATCAATTTAGAAGTGAATTTTACTTAACTGGATGGAAAGGAAACTGTCTGCTTCTGTCTTTACCTTTCCCTGTATGACTACTTGTGATTGGACTGACTAGGGACATTGTAAATCTTCAGACCAGCATTTCAAATATGATATTCGTCTGAAGGAATGTACAGTAGTTACCAAAGTTTGAATATATTTGTTCTCACATGGATCTGGCTTCCTCGTATTCTTTCCAACTGTAATTGCACGTTTACTAGAAGACAGAAATCTACTTTTCTCTAACAGAACGATTAATTTGGAGGAAAAGTCTTTACAGCTGTTAACTCCTCAGATAGACAGTACTCTAAATGTATAATTTCTTTCGTATTGTTACCCGTAAAGCTTTCAGGCGCTCTTCAGTGCAGTTTTCCAGATTGGTAATTTTTATAGTCACCAGTGTACCTGTAGGAGTGTGCCGTGCAAGATGGACCGAAGTCAAGTTGTCAAATCCTCTTCCTACAATTAGACGTAAAACTTGTGTTAGCAACCAGAGAAGAAAAAATTTGATAATTTGGACTTCATTAAAATTAAAAACTTCAGCTTTTCAAGAAAACACTGTTAATAGGCCCTTAATAAACATTAGTTCCCTCCCTTTTTTCCACAGTCACCAAATTCTGCCACTTATATTATTTAAAAGATATTAATCTCAAAGTCATCCCTTCCCCCACAGTGTCAGCATCACTGCCTTGGTTCAAGTCCCATCCTCTTTCCCTGGAGAGATGCAGTGACTTTCTCACTATGCCCTGCATGCCCAACCAGGCATGTGTCAACATTACTGAGGAAACTACTTCAAAAGCCTATGCCCGGCTTCCACTCACCAGAAATTTTGATTCAGTAAGCCTGTAATGAGATATAGGAATTGTAATTTTTAAAAAGACCCAGGTGATGAGGATCATAATTCCTTGTAACTAATCTACTACATCTTCTAGAATGCTGCCTAGAATTGCTAGCAGTTGTCCTTCTAAATTCAGCATTTTATCAATAGGGAGATACTACAGTGCAGCTGCTGAGAACTTAGAATCTACAGTCAGAAAGGTTTGCTTTCAAATCTTGGAGCCTCAGTATTCTTACCTGCAAAATGGGAGCAGGAAAAGGGTAAAATGAAAAATCCATATAAAATGTTCAAAGTAATGCCTTATTTGGATGCTATTATTACCATCACCACTATTCCACAATGTCTTTCTAGCACAGAGAGGAGAAGTCCCAAATTTCTGCCTTAAATCCTTTGAGTAATAAAATGGATAAACTCTGGGGGCCAACACTCTCTCTCTTCAGAGAGAGTCTGAACTTCTAAACAGACCACATGAAGTCTTTCACAATGTGATCCAAACCTCCCAGATTTATCTCCTACCGCTGCCTACTCTCCTCTCGTTCCCTCTTCTAGGCAACTGTGTGGTAGTCTCTCCCTAACCCTCCTTCCTCGGTCATCTCTGGAAGTAAATATTGGGTTGGTCAAAAAGTCTGTTTAATTTTTTCCATAAAATAGAAGACACATTTTTATTTTCACCAATAACTTTATTGATTTGGATATTTTGAGTATGTCGGCTCTCTCCTGTGTAGTATAATGTTGACTGTTCTCAATTAATGTCTCAATTTGATCGCTGTCAACCTCAACTGGCCCACCCAACTGAAGAGCATTGTCCAGCAAGAAATCTCCAGCAAAAACTTTGGAAACCACCTTTGACACATTCCATTAGTCACAGCACCTTCTCCATACATTGCACAAATCTTTTTTTGCATTTCAGTTGTTTTTACCTTTCTTGAAATAATAAAGCACAATATGCCAAAAATGTTACATATCTTCTTCCACCTTCAATATTAAAATGGCTACACAAAAATTCACCAATTTTGTAAGTTTTTTTCAAATACATGCTGATATGACAGCTGTCACAATACAATCTAACAAAATTGTTTCAAATGAAATTAAAGACAGTTAAGAGTTACTAGAACAATCTTGCAGAAAAAAACAAATGAACTTTTTGGCCAAACCATTATATTTTATCTTTTTTGAATTGACACCATCTGAACCTCCTGTCTAATATTAGGGCATTTCCACTAGTACTTTTTTAGAAAAGGCCAGATCCTCACTCTCCCTTTGTCTCCTTGACCCTGGCATGGAGGGTCAATGACCTAAGCTTGTCCAGCTGGAGGACGGAATGAGTGACATAAAGAAGCAGGGCAGTCAGAACTCACTGCTGCAGGATTCCAGGGGGCTGTAAGTACCTACTAGACACTACGCAACCTGGGCTGCTCCTGCGTCATGGCCCTGGCTATGGCTCTAGTCATGTAGCTTCTCTTGGCTTCTTCCAAGCCATTTATTTCTCCGGCCAATAATTCTCTGAGTTAGCAATATTGTTAAAAAATTTCTCTTTTGCTTGTTAGCCAGGATTGTTTTCTGTTGTAACAAACACCCTGACTAGAACATTTAGCAAACTCTTCCTAATTCTTCAGGATCTAGCTCCTTTTTGTTCCATCTTCTCTGTTCCCGTAACAATCAACACACCTCTACTATAGCATCCTCTAGTGGATAAGGTGGAGCTATCTTATGTGTTCATCTTCCCAGAGAGAATGTGAACTCCTCAGGTGTTTTACACGGCTTTTTATCCCTAGCATCTAACATGGCAGCTGTTTGTAGTGCTTAATAGATGTTTCTGAATATTCAGAGCAAATGTTTTACATGTTTAAGGCTGTAAATAATACCCATCCTGTTCCAAACTTAACAGAGATAGGTTTCTACTACAAATGGGATTTTAGGTAAGTTTTTAAGCTTAAAAAAAAGGAGTGTGGTTAAAGGACTATGACTAAAAACATCTTTTTGTAATCAATTTCATTTCTAACAATAATCAATTATGTGAAATCCATGATTATTACCTATTTCCACCTGGAGTTCATAGTGAGAAATGTTGGTGGAACATACCACTTCACTGTGTCTAGTGGATGGAGGCAACCTGGAACGCGCTGGCTCATCAACCTGCGTTGTTTCAGAAAAGACGAAAAGAAAATAGGTTCACAACTTTCTGGTCCCCCAATTTGGCCCCTGCCCCATTATGAAATACAGATATTGTATTTTCAGACACATAAGTGCTCATTAGAAGGACACACAAAAAGGTGACTTAAGAGACTATTTTAAGATCTAAAAAGAATTTATAATTGCTAATGATTGATGCCAGTTAGAAAGCTATCAGCCTATAAAGGAGAGAAGGCAGGAAACACAGATTCACAGGTAGCAGAGAATACGCTCCAGTAAGCATTTTTAGGAGTTGTTAAGAATGGTTATTAATTCTTCAAGGTAGGTAATAAATAAATATGTCACAGGAAGAGTAATGGGGACCTGTGAGTAATATCCTATGCTTCTGCTATTGCTTTAAGTGATCACAAGTTTTATCCATTGCTCAGACAGGCATATTCTCAGCTAGTGGATGTATTAACAGTCAAGGAACAATTTCCACACCCCAGTCCATTAAAATTGCTGAAGATGTTTTTCACAAGATGAAATGAATAAGAAGAGAGATCAGAAAAACAAACAAACAAACAAACAATCAGACCTCCTGTGTTAACGACCATGAAGCAATATTCGGTGGCTCACAGGGTGCCCCAGAGTCAGAGTCCTAGCTTTGCACTGATCCCAGTGGCAATGAAACGGGCACACAGGAGAAAGAGGAGGCCAATGCCACTGGTGTCATATGATAGCCATGAGGCTCTCCCAAAGGACAGCAGTGCTCCAACAGACTCTTAGGAACCTTACAGGCACCAGCAGGTGGCTAGAATCTTATTACTGTCTCCGAGGCAAGGAGAAGGAAGAAGGGGGTTAGAAATTATATTACTATGTGCCAGGAATTGTGCGAACTATTTATTATATCCTTAATGCTACATGTTCCCTAACATTTTAAGAGAGCAGAAAAAATGTAACTATAAGCTCATGGCTAAAGATGAATAAAGGTAAATATTGTTACAGAAAAGTGAAAAATTATAAAAAGAAAAGAAATTCTACTATACAATTGGAAATAATCCCAATGAGAAAAAAAAAAGAAGAGAAAATCAAAATAAATCAATTTAATTTCTTTAGAACAGGTAGTCTTCAAATAAACTGAGATTTAAAGAACACACGTAAGAGACAGAAAGAAGAGCATATAACAATTAAAAAATGTTTTTAAGTGACAACTTATAACCCAGGCAGGCAGGCTACAGCACAGAACGAACTGAGGCTTACAGCTCTCTGGGCGAAAAAAATGGCATAAGGTTGGTGGGCTGAAATCAGTTGGATAACTGGTACTTTGCTTTCATCTTCTCCATTAGGGAGATAGTCTTCTTTAAACTAGAAGGGGCACATATGTTGTGAAAAACTAGCTGAAGCCCCAAACAGGTTGTTTTAAATAGGTTCAAACCTCCAGGCCAAAGACAATTAAATCTAGGGTATTAATTCTGCAGACATAGTAGAACTCGAGCAAGAAACCAGAATGGAAATAGTCAAAACACTGACCCAATTTTCCAAATAAGGGAGAAAACTACAAAGGGGGCAGCTTGCTGCAGTTACCCAGTCAAGGATGATATCAAATTACCAGATAAATAAATTATGAACACTTAAGAAAACAACATGGTAATAAAAAGAAGACAGCATAGGTTTACTAAGAGCAAATCATCCCAAACTAACCTCTTTTTTCTTTTTGATTTGATCACGAGTAAGAGAATTAGAAAACAAAAAATCAAAGTCTTGAAGAGATATCTGTATACCCATGTTCACAGCAGCAGCATTCACAATAACTACAATGTGGAAGTAACCCATGTTCATCCTCGGATGAATGCATAAGCCAAATACATACAATGGAATATTACTCAGCCTTAAAAAGTAAGGAAATTCTGAAATACACTGCAACACAAATGGACCTTGAGAACATTATGCTAAGTGAAATAACTCACTAACAAAAAAACAAATACGGTATGATTCCACTTATATCAGGTACTAAGAGTTGTCAAGATCATACAGACAGAAAGTAGAATGGTGGTTGCCAGGGGAACAGGAAGGACAGGTAATGGGGCCATACTGTTTAATGGGCAGAGAGTTTCCATTTTAAAAGATGAAAAGAGTTATGGAAGTGGTGATGGTTGCACATTATGAATGTATTTAATACCACTGAACTGTACACACAAAATGCTTAAAATGGTCAATTTTAAGTTACATGTATTTTAGCACATATGAAAAAAAGGCAGTGCATGTGGAAGTTTCCTGAGTTCTAGGCCTCTTTCTTAGCAACTGATACTTTACTCTCTGAACACTACCTCAAACTGAAGGGTAATTTTTTTAAAAGATTTTATTTATTCACTTTTAGAGAGAGGGGAAGGGAAAGAGAGAGAGAGAGAGAAACAATGATGTGTGAGAGAAACACCAATCAGTTACCTCTCGCATGCCCCCGACTAGGGACCTGGCCTGCAAAGCATGCATATGCCCTAACTAGGAATCAAACTGGCAGCCTTTCGGTTTGCTGGAAAACACTCAACCAACTGAGCCACACTGGTCAGGGCAGAAGGGTAATACCTGAATGAAAACTAGGATTAGACACTACATCCCATTGTACAAAAAGGGCAAGTACCTGGAAGGCTGTAGAGAACTAGTGGATAAAAAGTGAAATGACAAAAATGAAAACAACTGAAGACAGAATCAGGATAAATATATAAACAAGATTAAATGGGTATTTTGTAAGAAATAAGTCATTTGCAAGGCAGGTTCCTTTTGTAGTGAGAATTACAGTATAAAGTCAGGATTAAGGAGGGGAAAGAGAAGTATTTATTCCCAAGTATGTTTCTTTAAATATCACTTACATCAGACATTGCCCACAGGGAGACAACGATGAAAAAGCCAGGATGCCTCTGGTGTATACATCAATCATTTTGAAATACTACAGTCAATGCCATTTTATGGGGCTGTGTAAGATATGTAGGAGCAAAATGAAATAAAAGGTACAAGAGGAAAGGCTTCAGAGACGTGATATTTGAGCCAACTCTTTATGAATGAGGAGAAATTTTAGAGGCAGAAAAGGGGGAAGAGTATTTTCAAGCAGAAAAAAGAGTATGTACTAAAACTCAGTAGCAAGAAATGAAACTCAAAAATTATACCTAACCATACCACTACAGGTCTCTATACCACGCTAAGAAGTTTAGGCCTTCCCTTTCACTTAACTAGAACACCTCCATTAGTATCCCAAGACGCTTAGTAATATCTCCTGTCCTCAACTCATTAACTGATTCTTCCTCTGGTGGATACAGTGGTATCCCCAGATCCATCTGGTGGATACAGTGGATACAGCCAGATCCCCTTTCAGAATGGAGGCACCTATCTCTCCAACTATGAGGACAACTGAGTCTTATACAGGGATCTGCCCTCTTCAGAAAGAAGCTGCCCAGCCCAAGGTTATGGCACTTTCCTGGGGGCAGCCTGTATCCAAGTCTGATGGGTACAGGAGTACAAAAGCCCAGGGCCCTTGGACAAGTACGACAATCAGGTGGAGCCATGACAGCTCTAGACATGCTCATGGGAATGGCTAAGAGCTCTCTTAGAATTTCCTAGGTACAACCAACTCTGCCCTCTCCACCCCTCACAAGTGTTGGTCGAGAAGGAACTTCCCAATAAACTTCCTACATGGAAAAAAAAAGTTTAGGCTTTACCCATAGGCTTTTGGAAATCAATGAAAACTTCAAAGTTGGAAAGTGATACAAGCAGGCCTGTATTGGTAATGGTGCTGAACACTGGTCTGAGTGGTGAGAGGAGGTGGTACGTGTGTCTAGGAAACAGAGGCAATGAGTCTACCTGCAACAGTCCAGGTGAGAGATGATGAGACTTGAGTACCACTGGTCATCAGGTGAAGGAGGGCACAGACTCAAGGGTATTTCAGATACAGATTCATAAGACTTGGTGTGTAACTAGATGTGGGAGCAGAGGAAGATGCAGTGTGAGAATAATTCCACAGTTTCTAGTTAGGATGACTTAGTAGATGGGTTTTCATTAGCCAAAGTAGGAAACAATGTGTTGGTGAAGTCTGAGAGAAGATTAAGGTTTTATACTCAAATTGCATAATGATGCCTCTGAAAACCCTAATCTGATGTATTTAATAGACACCTCTGGTGCCCAAGAAAGAGCCAGGGTGGTAGGAAAAAATTCGAAAATCATCAGTTCGGTTTCATGCCAGGGTTCCCTCTTCACCTGAAGGAAAACCTGAGGCAGCTCCAGGATAATCTGAAATTTGAGCAACTGAAGCCATAGGAATAGGTGAGACTGCTCAAGGAGAGATGGTTTAGGCAGAGACCAATTATAGACCTATGAAGAAAAGCAGGAGTAGAAGAAGAAGAAATATTAAAAGACACTGTAAAGAAGAAGAGATACAGGAGAACCAAGAGTGAATGGTATTACAGAAGGCAGAGGAGGAGCATTAATTGTACGCAATCATTTTCTTACCAAGTTTTGATGGATACCAGTTTCAGACTGTTTTTCAGGTCTGAGTGATTCAACTTGTGTTCGTGAAGTGCAGAAGCAATTCTGGAAATTCAAAAATGAATTACATAAATGAAAAATAAGCCACAAGACAAGCAGGGGTGGTGTGTGGACACGCAAAGGTCTAGTGACTGGAGTGAGGGGCAGAGGGAAAGGGTAGCATGCAGGGACCGGGAAATGAAGCCAGGGTTCATACCATGGAGGTACTCAATATGGGAGACGAGGGAGAAGCAGCTGCCATGTGCAGAAGACAAATTTCATCTGTTATAATTCTACTTGGCACTATCTCTGATGCTTGTCCTCCCTCTGGAGGTCGTGGTATGAATTCATTTTTACAGCTGGTGTTGATATTTAACACTTCCATCATCTTTGCAGTTTTCTCCTGAATTTTAGCTAAAGATTATTCTGCTGTACCCACCATCATAATCATTTTTATTTGATCCTCAGACTTTTTTTCCTTAAGTGTAAGAACCATTTTAATCCACATTAAACCACACATTGAGTATATCTGGAACCACTTTTGTTTCTTAAGGTGATAAACATCTTTAACTTCAACTCAAAGCAAATTAAGAGACTTAGTTCCATGATCAAAATTTACATTTTCCTGCATTTTAATCCATGGTCCTATCATCATCACATATTGCCAATAAAGAAATGTGACCCCTATATGTGATTTATCACACCATCAATTAGTGGGGTGCAGCTGACCTTATACTATTTAGAAAACCAGGACAAGTCAAAAAATATATAAAGAAATTCTATGAAAGAGATTTTCATAATAAATTATTTTCAAGCATCTTATGAACATTCATTTTTATATGCACATTAAAGTACTAACAAATGGGTCTTTATAAATCCACTCATTAATACTTGTAGTCAGTTACTTATGAGTAATCAAACTTCCTTTCTTTAAAATATGCCAGAATTTCTCACTAATCAAACTAATCGTTTTCTCAGCCTGAATTATGGATTTTTTAAAAGATTTTATTTATTTATTTTTAGAAAGAGGGGAAGGGAGAGAGAAAGAGAGGGAGAGAAACATCAATGTGTGGTTGCCTCTCACGCACCCCCTACTGGGGACCTGGCCTGCAACCCAGGCATGTGCCCTGACGGGGAATCAAACCAGCCACCGTTCACAGGCCTGCGCTCAATCCACTAAGATACACTAGCCAGGGTCAATTATGGATTTTTTAAGTTGGATTCCTACAGTTGGTATATCTAACAATCTTATCACAATGATTTGATATATATCCCCACTGTTTTAAGTGAATTTTGCCCTTGAAGAACAGAAGCTAACAATGTCAAGATAGCTGTAGAATCATTTCCTTTGCAAAGTTTCTATTGATTTGCCTACGGTGAATAAACTTGACAATACCAGTTTTGGAAGATACTTATTACTGTTGCTCATATTGGAAATAACTATCAGTTAGATCATTTATATATTATATTTGATATTTATGTATTTTTTGCACCATTTACTCTGAAGTTTTCACAATAATAAGGAACTTCATTGTGCAGAAAAGAGTGAACACAGCAGACCTAAAACTGCTCTCATCAGAAAAGGCCAGCCTGCAAGTTTGACCCTTAGTTGGTATGTAGGAGTTTAAATTTGGGGAAAGTTCCCACCATTCCCTGATAAGAATAGCTCACAGTGCCTAAACTATGCAAGCAATATGATTTATGCTGAATTCCTGCTTTGTTTCTGGGAGGCTGGAATTAGTTACCTGTTAGCAGAAGGCCCCTACATGACCAATCCCCAGTAAAAATCCTGAAAATGCGTCTCTAATGGGCTTCCCTGGTAAGCAATATTTCACATGTGTTGTCGTAACACTGTGGGAATAAAGCCCATCCTATGTGACTCCACTGAGAGAGGCTTCTTGGAAGTTTGTGCCTGGTTTCCTACGAAATTCACTCCACGTACATTTTCCCTTTGTACCTCTGTATCCTTTTGCTATAATAAATCTTAGCTGTGAGTATGTATATATGCTAAGTTTTGCAAGTCCTTCTAGCAAACCAACAAACCCTGAAGTGGTCTTGGCGGAGGTGCCCCTCTGACACAGCTATCAAAATACATTCAAGCATATAAAAAGAAATTTGCTCTCTAACAAATATCCATCACAGTTTTAGATGGAAAAGAACCTAATTTAAGACATATTGACCCTAATTTATTTCCAAAATAAGAATTGTGATCCATGTTTTCAATTCATAGAAATATGGAAACCATTTTATAAACTAATATAGTAAACTTACATTTCATTATCTTTATACAAAATTTTCACAGTGGAAGAAAGCTGCCCAGGTTACAAAACAAAATCACAAAATAGTCGTATTTTATTCTTTAAAAACATTCTTATATACACATTGAACTAACTGAATGCTGTTGAATATAATAGCTTGTGAAAAATCTATATATGAATATCTTAGGCAGTATAATGATATAAACCATCCAAAATATTTTTGAATGTAAGTTATTTTTCATTATCACAATAGCCAAGTGAAAAGCAGTTAGCCTGTAGATACCTTAAAGGAAAATAAATTATTTATGTTGCTTCTTTGAAAACATCATTTCTTAACTATCAAACAGAGGGTAAAACTTAAATGGGGAAGAGTCCTTCATAAGTAAAAATATCAATTCTCAGTTGCACAAATATCTCATTGAGGAAAAAACATGAATATTTTCAGTCAAAGGATTCTAAATATTTCATCATTGCAGAAAGAATATCATTTAAAGTAAAATTATTAATAAATTAAGTGACTGTAAGTCACCCATTATCATATCTATTATTCTTCACAAAATCCATAATTATGGAATAGATTAAAATATCCTTTTTCTGGCCCTGGCCAGGTAGCTCAGTTGGTTAGAGCTCATCTAGATATGCCAAGGTTGGGTGTTACGTCCTCGGTCAGGGCACGTACAAGAATCAACCAATGAATGCATAAATAAGTGGAACAACAAATTGATGTCTCTTTCTCTCTGACTTTCTAAAATCAATAAATTTAAAATAAATAAATAAAATATATAATTTTCCCCAAATTCGGAAGCCCTTGTAACCATACAAGCCTCTGAATCTGAGGATCTTTATCAAATGCCCTTTTACATCTTAAGTAACCCTTTACAGCAAGGGTCAGCCAACTATGGTTAAACTGACCCACAGACACATTCATCTACATTGTTGCCTATGGCTGCTTTCACACTGAATAAAACAGAAGAGTAATTTAACAGAGATCATACAGCACACAAATACTATCTGGCTCTTTACAGAACAAGTTTGCCAATCCTTGCTTTGGAAAATGAGGTAGGTATCTCACCTCAATGTATTTTCCAGATATATAAAGTTCCCCCTTTAAAGTAGAAAACCTATACTTTAAACATAAGTAAATGCATTCTGTATTTTCTATGTAACTAATAATACCTTCTCCTAACTACTTAGTTCTGCCTCTTAGACTTGGCAAATGAAGGTGTTGATTGGCAGATATGAGTTTGAGCCTTAGCTCTAAGTCTTTGCAATCTTGGGCCAAACTCAAAATCAGGATTATACCACCTGCCCTGCCAATCACTCACAACTTTGAAGACTGAAAGATATAATGTATAAAAATTTTCTGTAAACTGCAAATCCTCATACAAATGTATCCATCACTTTTTAAAATATCACTGCTTTAATATATAAGACATGATGAAAGTCCTAAAACTACTTCATCGAAAGTAGATGCCAATATCTAAAGTACATTACACATGATCTAATATTAACAGAAAACTAGTTGGTATCTATTCCTCATATTGCACACTGATCCAAATATTTCCCTTGTCTTGTTAAGGGGCTTAAAAACACTTTTTATTTGCCTTTAGTCAGATGGAAATTTGTAAGAGTTTTGAAAGATTTAAATGATAAATCAGAGCTAACTGGATGAGAGAGGCATTTCCAAGTAGAGCATATGTATGAGAAAAAGGGTATGGGTCAAAGGAACAAAATAATGAGTATATCAGAAAAGTATAGGAGAAACTCTTTTGAAGAAACAAAAAGTCAATGAGAATTTAACTCATTTCTTAAAACAATAAGTTATTCAAATCAAAATAACATCTGAGAGTAAAGAATATCTCATCAGGATATGCCTTTTGTTATAATTCTGCAATAACATCAAACCACTCTGATGTCACAAAATTAGATCCATATTAACAAAAACTTACCAGAAGAGACATTGAATCGCTTTAGTTCACAGAAAGTGACAAAAATCCATCTATTGCAGAGATTTTTGCTTTATCTTCAAGATGCAGAAATATCCTACTATAAAAAACAAAAACAAAATAATTTAGATTTACATAAAAGTTTCTTGAAGAACTAATTGCCATAAACCCATACAATATTTAGGCAGCTGTTCTTTGACACAAGGACTAGATGGAAACATTACTGGAAAGTGTCTTTGAAGAGTATTTCTGTTTACTGAACAATATTTGGGATCTGACATCATAACGGAAACATAGAGGGAAATTGAAGGGAGGTTCTGGATATTTTCAAAGCCTCAGTATACCTACATCTCTCCTTCCCTATTTTTTCTGTACTTTTTAAAAGAATCCTAAGCAAATGTGAAAATAATATAGAAATACAATGTTGGACCCACTTTTGATATAAATCATGCCCCAAGAAGTCCACTTATAAGTAAACTTTGAAGCTTCCAAAACTTCCTGATCAGATTAATTAACTTTTAAGTCATTTGGGTTTCCTGACTAGCAAATTTGGAAGAATCAGGAACAGTAAAAGACTAAGAATTAATAATATTTTCTTGTTGCCACACAATAAAAAAATTTTTTTTTCAGTTTTCATGTGATAACATTTTTTTTGTAGGTTGAATATTTTTTATCTTATTTTTAGTTCTCAATTCTATTCTTGGAATTTACTGACAGATATGAAAGATATGCAGATTATTATGCAAATGAGTCCTGTCCACTAATAGAGTATTAAGCTCAATAGTTTATGAATATTCTGCAACAGATTCAGAGGTTTAAAAGAGTGACTTTTTCAGACTCAAGAAGCTACAAAAGCATCACCAAGTTTCCACATCTTTCCTAATAGAAAGGGTAGTAATGTTCTAAATTTGCTAATGCCTGGTTGTTTTCTTATACCTAATAAATATCTCTTCTTTCATATTTTATTGCTAAAGAAAGATATGAATTTATTCAGGATGTTCACTACAAACCAAAGATAAAGAATGGGAGGAAGAAGAACCTGAAAGTGTATGATTACTTTGTCATCTGTCATTCACTATAACAACTTCAGGTGCTGGAAGTTGCTATGTTACAAAAGGAGGAATGCCCACCTTCCAGGGTAACTGAGATCAAATGAAATACTTGTTCTGAAAGTACCCATAACTACCAAACACTGTATCAATATTAAGAGCTTGAGTGGATGCTCTGAAAGGCATACTCAGATATACCAACACAAAATGGTACAGCTCATTTGGATAGCTAGTTGGCACTATTTTGATACAATGAAAATATTCATACATTTTGACCCAGTAAAATTCTCACTGCTAGTAATCTATTCTAAGTAAATATGCAAACAAATGGAGAAATTACATATACATAGTAAATCATTATACTGATACGTGAAACAGCCCAGTATTCATTCCACAATTGTTTAATAAATGGCTACTATGGATCAGGCACTGTGCTGGGCATTGGGGATACTCACTAGTGATAGGGCAGATAAGGCCCTGACCCCTTTAACTTGTAACTTACATTTCTGCAAGCAGGAAGACATGGGATGTCAGGATGAACTGAATTTTCTGGTTATTAAGATTTTGTTTCCTCCTTTTTCCACTTAGCATCACTAGGCTCTTTCTTAACAATAACAGCAAAAACTTTAAGCTTTATTACCTTACCTATTTTCAGAAAAACTGAGAAGAAATGTACACAATCTGTGAGAATTGTTAGTACTAAAGGGGTTGTCTGCATAGGGTAGTTGAATCCTAGAGGTTTTTGCTTTAGATATGCCAGTCTATTAAGAGAATTTTACCAGACATTTTGAGGTCAAGGCAGCAGCTGCACCTAGTGACTGGCAGGGAGGTGTGTGTATGTGTGTGTGTGTGTGGGGGTGATGTGCTGTCATATTTTTCTCTATATGTTCTTTCACTAGGTATGAATATAAATGCTTTTTAATGACAATGATACCTTGGACAAGGGTTTGATCTCCCAAATATATGACTCCACTCCAGGAAGACAAACAACCCAATTAAAAAATGGGCAAAGGACTTGAACAGACTTCTCTGAGGAAGACATACAGAGGGCCCAGAGACATATGAAAGGATCTTCAGCATCACTAGCCATCAGAGAGATGCAAAGTAAAACCACAATGAGATACCACTTCACACTTGTCAGAATGGCCATCATAAACAAATCAACAAACAAGTGCCAGCGAGGTTGTGGAGAAAAGGGAACCCTAGTGCACTGTTGGTAGGAATGCAGACTGGTGCGGTCACTGTGGAAAACAGTATGGAATTTCCTCAGAAAACTAAAAATGGAACTGCCTTTTGACCCCACAATTCCACTGCTGGGATTATATCCTAAGAACCCTGAAACACGAATTCAGAAGAACCTATGCACCCCAATGTTCATAGCAGCACAATTTACAATAGCCAAGTGCTGGGAACAGCCTAAGTGCCCATCAGTAAGTAAGTGGATCAAAAAACTATGGCACACTCACACAATGGAATTCTACACAGCAGAAAGAAAGAAGGCGCTCCTACCCTTTGCAGCAGCATGGATGGAACTGGAGAGCATTATGCTAAGTGAAATAGACCAGGCGGTGAAAGACAAATACCATATGATCTCACCTGTAAGTGGAACTTAATTAACAAAACAAGCAAGCAAGCAAAATATAACTAGAGACATTGAAATCAAGAACAAACTGACAGTAATCACAGGAGAGGGGAGGAGAGAATGTGGGGGGGGCGAGGGAAGGGTTTTTAGGAACATGTATAAAGGACACATGGGCAAAGGCAAAGGGGGTAGGATCAAGGGTGGGAAGTGGGGGTGGCTGTGGTGGGCGTGAGTAGTAGGGGGGAATGGAGACAACTGTACTTGAACAACAATTAAAAAATGTGAAAAATTCTAAATTTTCTAAAAATTCATATTACAGAAACCTGACTTCCTAAATGTACTCACAGGTACATCAATGTGGTCCCTTGCACTGGTATCCAAAAAACTAATTAGGATAAAGCTTTATTAATGATTTCAATTTGTCCTATAATAGAATGGTAGTCTGAAAGTTTTAAAATGAAAGGTTGACATGTTCAGTAGCTTCGTCTTTTTACTCGGGTTTTGAGTCAGATTTAGTTGACAGTCCATTTTCCTCTAATCCAACAGTCCATTGCTATAGGGAATGCAAAGAAAAAAAAACCACCACTCTCTTTGTAAGCTTTAAAATTACTGTAATTTTCAAAGTCATCTTAAGAACCCATAATATCTTAAAAACTATAGCGATGCACAACTCAGTAGAATTTTCCAAACTTAGTATCGTGACTCACGCTTTCAAAAAACACATACTGAACACCTACTGTGTGCTCTGTGCTAGGTGGGCGTTGTGTCCCAAGTCCTGATCAAGATACCAGACACAACAAACCCACGAGGGAGAAACGCAACGCTCAACTGAAACAGGATAAAACGAAGCTTAGACATTTACTTCTGTAAAAAGTTCCTAGTCCTGCTTTCTCGGGGAAGGGAAGGGGGCCCGGCTTTGCATAGTGAACTCGCAGAAGGTGGCACATGGAGCCTGGGTCAGAGGGTATCTTCAGTCAGGAAACTCCGCCAGGCCCGCGAGCGCGGCCAAAGGTGAGAGCTGGCGGAGGAGAGTGTCGCGGCCAGCTCGGACCCCGCGCACCTGGCGCCCCCAACACCAGCGGGCACCGCCCACTGGACACGCAGGTGCCTTCGCCACCGCGTCGCCCAGCGATCCCAGCACAGTCCGGGCTGCGCTGGAGGCAGGGGCCGCGCTCCAGACTCAGCGGCGCGTTAGCCCGGCGATTCCCGTGTCGTGCGCGGACCCAGCCGCCCTCCTTCCCGTCCCGGACCGGCCCCTACACTTTCCCCTCCGGGTCTGGCCTCCCCTCGTTACCCTGGAGGCGATCGCAGCCAGTGACTCTTCCTCAGGCGGCCAGCGGTGCGGGGCCTGGGCGGGCGTGGGAGCCGGGTCCGCTGAGGGGCAAGGCAGGCGCTCAAGGCCCGCTCCCAGCGCGGGCCGCGGGGCGCAGGAGGCCGGCGCGACCGGGACTGGGGCGGCGAGCCAGGAACTCTGCCCCAGTCCCAGGCTATCTGTCCGGACCGGATTCGCCCCACCCCGACTTGGGGTCGCGGCCCCGCCTCCCGCCTCAGGGCTACGGAGTTAGGGGCGTGGCCTTCCAGCTCGGGGGCGGGGCAAAGGCAAAACTACTGCCCTGGAGGGTGTGGGGGCAGGGTCGACGGGAAACTACAATTCCCAGCCAGTCGAAGGCTGGTGCCGTGGGGGCTGCTGGGAGAGTGGGGCCAGTTTGCTCCTCTCCAGATGCTTGGGGACTGCCATTGACCCGCTGTCGCTGTAGAACTGAAGTCGCGGAGTAATGATGTGAAGTCGCCCGCCCTTCGCAGCCACGCCCGGGCGGTTCCAGGCGGTGGCCGCCGCTCCGCTGCAACTCTGAGGCTGCCGCCGCTTTAGAAGCTTTTCCTTGAGGCTACGGGGGCGGAGGACTCCGGGCTGTTCCGGTGAGTAACCTTCCCCGTGCACTACCCGAACTTGCCAACTTCCCTTGAAAACGGAGGAGCCTTCCCAACCCGCGTTCTTCCCGGTCCTCCGAGGTCAGGCACGGACACCCAAGCCCAAGGCTGGGTGCTGGAGGGCAGGGTCTCGCCGTGTCCCCGCCCCGGAAAGTGGATTGTTTCCCAAGTGTGGGTGCGAAGTGATGGGCACTGCGCCCCTGTTTCCGGGTGCACCCCACTTCTCACGATTGGCAGCATTCTCATCCCCAGCGGGACATTATCCACCGAGGCCCCCGACCCTGAGAGAAGAGCAGCTTTAGTGACTGGCGGTTTAACCTTAAGCCTCGGTCGCCATCTGTGATGTGAGCGAGAGGAGAGGGTATTGCAAAGAGCTCTTTCTATGTTGGGTTGAATTGGACTTTTCTTGGGATTGATTTTGAGGCAGATACCACACTTCTTTTCAAAGAAACGGTTGACTTGAGTTTCAAGCGCAAATAAGGGATACTGGCAGGTGTCCTTTTTAGTGCTGGCATAAAGATAACCTCTCAAACACTTAAAAGATTTCTAGGTCATGATAGTGGTGAACTCAGTTACTTGTCCACAACCCTTTCATTTAAACCTGCAGTTTCTGCGCCGTAGAAACAGAAACCGTTCACTGGCAATTCATCAAGCTAGAATGGACCATAGAAATAAAGTGAAATGGACTGGTGCAGTTTTTGAAAAATAAATATTTCAGTACATTTTTTCTCGACCTTCAAGTCGTTGCTGTAGAATTGGATGCCTGAGCTATTGGTCTCCAAATGGCATGCTAATGGTGGTGACGTGACACTTCGGAACAAATTGTGAAGGACAGTTGGTGGTGAGAAAGGGCAGGGATGAAGATACCTTATCATCTCAACATTCATCCAGCTTTCTAGTTTTAAAATTGAGTAATGTGCAACAAGTCTCAGACATTCAGCAAGCATACATTTTATGAAAGACACTGTTTTGTTATTTTACAGGTTTTTATTCATACGATGGAAGGGGTTGGAAAGAACAAACATTTGAGTACTTTCAATCTACCAGGCACCCCAGTTATGAGCTTTACATACATTCACTCCCTTAATCACTGTAATAACTCTTTGGCACTAAGTCTGAGGCTCAAAGACAATAATTGGATATTCAAACCAAGATTTGCCTTGCTTCAAAGTTACAGGTCAAGTAACTTGTATCTACTTCAGAAATTCTCTTAAAGGCATTATTCAGTATTATTTCCCAATACTGTTTTCTATACTTTGGAATCTACAATAAGTCCAAACCCCAGCTTTAGTACTTTTGAACAAGTTGTTCTCTCTTTTTGTGATTTCCGTCCCCCAGAAGGTTGCTCATTAAGACCCTAAAAGTGCTTTCCAGGCCAACCTCAGTTTACTTATGTAAAACATAGGATTCGATTTTTCATCTCTAGGGTCCTTTCTGGTTCAAAGTTTTAGTGAATCTGCAGTTGAAAATATGAACCAAGGAGTGTTATTCTGTATTGAAAATGCTTAATATCATAGGTGTTAACAGTAGAAAAACTTGTTTCTTAAAAATTTTACTTCAATATTCATATATGTATTAAAAACTAATATAAGGAAAGAGACAGATATATTATTTCGTGTTTATTTTGAGCTCTGTTATCTGTACCAATTTTTGCACCTCTTTAGTTACCACCTTGTTTAGCTGGTAAGAAATCAGAGGAATTAAAGTAATATATTTTAAATGACTTAGTATTGAAAGAACTAAGTTATTCATGGTTTCCAGTCATATTTATTCAGACCTGCGGTGCTCATGAAATAATAGGAAATACTTATATAATGCTTACTATGCATTAGATAACCATCTAAATGTTTTACCTATATTAACTTACAGAAACACATGAGGTGCTTTTTAAAAATTATATGTATTGGCTAGTAACATTCTATAAATTTTAGGTGTACAACTTCATGATACAACATCTGTATACTCTGTTGTGTGCTTACCACCCAAAATCTAGTCTCCTTCCATCACCTTGTATTTAACCCCCTTTACCTTCTTTGTTCTCCCTCCACTTCCCTTTCCCTCTGGCAATCACCACTCTGTTGTCTGTGTCTAGGAATTTGTTTGTTTTGTTTATTCTTTTGTTTTTCTTTTATATCCTACATATGACTAAAATTATGGGATTTTTGGTTCTTGTTCTTTTCCATCTGACTTACACTAGCTGTGAGGGAAATGCAAATCAAAACCACAATGAGATAACTACCTCACACCCATTTGAATGACTCTTATCATTTAGACAATTAAGTGTTGGAGAGGATGTGGTGAAAAGTGAGCCCTCATACCTGCTGGTAGGTTTGTAAATTGGTACAGCCACTATGGAAACCAGTAGGAAGGTTCCTCAAAGAATAGAGCCACCATGTGACCCAGCAATCCCTATTCTGGGTATTTACCCCCCAAATTTGAAAACACTTATTCGTGAAGATATATGTACTCCTGTGTTCATTGCAACATTATTTACATTAGCCTAGACATGAAAATAACCCAACTGTCCCTCATCAGATGATTGGATAAAGAAGATATCACACACACACACACACACACACACACACACACACGAATACTACTCAGCCATAAAAAAAAAAAAAGATGAACCATTGCAACTGAAGCAGAGGATAAGTTAACATACCCAAGGCCATTCAGCTACTAAGTGGTAGAACTAGGTGTCAAATTCAGGCATCTCAGAATCTTTACTCAATATTTACTGAGAACCTACTGTGTACCTACTCCACAACTAGATGTTTTTTTTATTATAATTAGGTCATTTATCTTAACAGCTACCTTATGTAGAAGTTCAGCATTTAGTGCCTTGCCCAAAGTCACAAGATAAATGGTAGAGCTAGGATTTGAACTTACATTTGCCTTTCTTCAAGTTCATGGGTTTTTTATACTTTCTCTCAATAATCAAATCTTTATTAAATACCTACAGGGAACCATACTAAGTACTATGTGCTAGAATTTAGTCTCTGCTCTTAAGAAATACAGTCTGAACAGGGAAAGAGACAGTTGTGATAGTGTGGTAATAGGATAGCAGCATACAGACACCACCATAAAGAAGAACTGTGGGAACAGAGAAAGGGCACTGAAATCTTCCTGGGGTGGAAAGTCTTGGGCCAGTTTGGAAAGACAAGTGGGAATTAGCCTGGACAAAGAAGAGAAGGGGTTGTTGTGGGCTGAATTCCATCCCTCCAAAACTTTTGTTAAATGTTGAAGCCCTAATCCAGATGACCTCAGAATGTGACTATATTTCGAGATAGGGCCTTTAAAGAAGTGATTAAACTGAAGCCTTTAGAGTGGGTTATAATCTACTTTGACTGGTGTCCTTATAAGAGGAACTTTGGACACAAAAAGAGGCCCCAGCGATATGTGTACAGAGAAAAACCATGTTGAGGACACACAGAAAAAGTGGCCATCTGCGAGCCTCAGGAGAAACCAAATCTCCCAACACTTTGATCTTGGACTTCTAGCCTCCAGAACCGGGAGACAATAAATTTCTGTTGTATAAACTACCCGGTCTGTGGTATTTTATTATGACAGCCCTAGCAGAGTAATACAGGGATGTTTAGACAGATAAAATGACATACCAAAAGCCTTTTAGGTGTGGCCAGGTAATTAGGTTTTGTGGTAAGAAGTGTTGAAAGATGAAGTTGGAAACTAGGCTGGGACCATGTTAGGACAATTTTGTATGAGATGCTAATCAGTTTAATCTTTATCTTAAGGGAATGAGATGGAGAGAGTGTATAGCAGTGGAAAAACATTAGATCTATGTTTCAGGAAGATTACTCTGTGAACCTTGTGGAGGATAGATTAAAGGGAATAAGACTGGAGGCGAGGATGCCAATTTAGGTGTCTATTGCCACAAGAAGCTGAACTAAATATTTTCTTAGAATGTCAAATGTCAAACTAAAACAGAACCATTGTTAAGATTTTAAAGGACACAACTAACCTTTACGGCATAGATAAGATTTAGGAAGAATTTGTATATACCTGTTTTGTACCTAGAGACTAGCGTTGCTTTTGACATTTTGCTTTTCATAAATAGATCTTTACTCAACACAATATATTCATTGTTTTTCCACTGTACCTAATAGACACCTTTATGGTGCTTGCACTGTTCTAATCCAAGTTCTCTGACAATCTTATAAAATATCTGCTATTACTATATCCATTTTATACATATAGATATTGAAGTTTAGAGAGGTCCAGTAACTTGCCCATGGTCACATAGCTGAAAAATGACAATGTTAAGACCCAAACTCGAGCTGCCTGTCTTCAGAGTCTGTCCTCTTAGCCATTCATTATACTCTGCTGTTGCCATATATTATTAATATCTTCAACTACCTATGAAAAGAGGAGGCAAGAAAACCAAAAATAAATTGGGTATGTTTTCCACAGGGAGTATACAGTTTATTAGGGGAGATAAGGAACAGTGATAAGTTTTGGGTTTTTTTAAGTGTTTTAGAGAAGAGTAGAGTATTGAGAAGCAATAATTACTGGGGCTTCTGGGAAGCTTGGTGGAAAAATGGCCATTTAAACTGGGGTATGAAGAATAGCTAGACTTTGCAGAGAAAGAGGACATTAAAGGTAGAAACAATAGCATGAAAAAGTTACAGGATTGAGAATTTCCTGATGTGTCTAGGAAAGTAGTAAATACAATTCTTTGTTTTGGCTGGAGTATATTGTGTGGTTGGAGAAGCCAGTTTGGGGGCTAGGAAGATGCAAATGTCTGGGAAAGAACTCTTAGGGATTGAGGAGCAAGGAAAATTGTGAGATTTTAAGTCAATTGATTGAGATGTATACTAAATGTAATGATCTTTTAGGAGAGGATAAAGTTCATCTAGTCCCAACTCATCAGTAACTAGTCCTGTCTTCACTGTCCCCCGGTTTCCATTCACCTTATGATAAAATTCCTTAATGTTTTTTTTATCTGTACTCTCTCCATTCCTGAAGTTGATCCTCTATTCTGACTCTAGATTTATTTTTCAAATGTCTCTTTCCATTTAGAAATTTGTTCCCCGTTGGATCAAATTTAGATTTCTTAATCTGAGCCAGTCAAATTTAAAGCTCCAGGTACTTTCCCCATAATCATTCCCACTTAAATTGGTGTGTTTATTGCTGCCAAACTGGCTCTGTCTGCTATTTGCTTTGGGGTCTGTCTTTTGGCTTCACCCACCAGATACCCCCATTCTCACTATCCAAATCTTTCCATCCTTGAGGAACAACACACCTAAATCTTACTCCTATGTGAAGCCAGACCACTTCAGCTAGAAAAAAGCTCCACCCATCCTCTACTGACATAGAGTATTATATTCTGACATAACAGTCTACTGAGTATTAGGACAGAACTCTTCTGTCCTAGTACTCATTGAATACTTAATAAATCAGGTGGTGTTATCTTATTTTCTTAGGTTTCTTTAGATTGTTAGATTTTAGATTGAATGTAAGTCATAGAGATCATCAGAGCTCTCACCATTAGCTCTTAGATTTCTTAGATCTTTAATTTCCCCTAGGGCAGAGGCCTATTTTTTATCTCCTTTCAGTATTTTTAATTTAATTCAAGAGTCATCGAAAGCTGTCCAATAAAGAGCTGATTGACTGGTTGTTAATTGAGGTCATTTTATTGAAATTTTTTTTTTATAACTGACTTCTTAATATGTAACGTTCTGATTTTATTACTGTGGACTCAAGTACCTTGGGCATAGCCTATTTGACTACTCTGCATTATGGTTTATTCATGCATAGAAAATGAGCATCCAGAGTCTACTCGTGGTATAGAGGTGGAACTAATTCATATTGTAAAGATCATTGAGGTCTTTGAAACTTATCTATATATCTCTGTCGGTGTTTGCCCCACTTTGAGTTTTTTCTCTTCAGAAAGCTTTCTGACAAGTCACGAAGATGGAAGGAATGGTTCAAATAAAGTAGGGTTTAATGGTGTTACACCATATTGTGTAACAATGGAGTTGATAAATTATGCATGTTAATGGTGAAAGAATTCGCCCAGTGCAGTTGATAGTTCAACAACAAGTATTTATTGAGTTGGTTGAGCTCCTGCCATTACATTGCCATTCTGATCAGCGAGGAGGAGGAAAGGGAAAAGAGAGCACCTTCCCCTTTCCTTCCTGGAAATAAATTGTAATATATGTTGTAACAGAAACAAATTAGATTCTGAGTTAGAAAAGTAAGATGGCAGAGGAAGCTACTTTAGAGCCTACAGAAGAGACTGCAGAAGACTGGTAACTTCTCCCTTAGGATGACTTTGCAACTGAGACCTGAAGGGTAAGAAGTAATTACCATGTAAAGAGCAAGAGGGAAGAGTATTCCAGTAATCAGTTAAGAAGGCCCAGAGATAAGAGAGTGTGAAGAGAAAGTGAAATAATCATAAAAGACACATGGACAATAACAAGGCGGGGAGTGGGGGTGGAAACAGGGGAAGGAGGTGGGGAGGGCTGGGATGATGGGGAGGGGTGGGGGAAAGGGCAGAAAACTGTACTTGAACAATTAAAAAAATGTTAAAAAAAAGAAAAAAAATGACAAAAGATAGGTCTGTGTCTTTGTGGCTGAGCAAGGAGGAGAGTGTTGCAGAAGAGGGACGAGTAGTCAGGGACCAGACTAGGCCAGACCTTGTAGACTGATTTGAAGTGTGGATTTTATTCTAGGTTTTATGGGAACGCTTGATTTATTTTTTTAAAAGGAGTTTAGTTTCAAAAACATGATTCTTGTTGCCTTATAGAGAATAGAGAGGAATAAGAGATTAACATGAAGTCCTGTTAGGAGTTGGTTCATAGTCTAAGACATGATGATGGCTTGAATTAGGATGGTAGAAGAGGGTTTGAAGAGAAGTGGGTAAAGTTGAGATACATTGGCATTTGCCCACACAGAATTTGGTGTAATGGGCTGGATTAGCAAGGTGAGAGAAAGTAGGCATCTACTGTCCCGTGGATCAGTTTAGGGGTTCACATTCAGCCTGTGAGCAATCTGTGGCGCTCAGGAAGAAGACTGGCCTAGAGCTAGACTGGGAGTGATGAGGAGTAGTTTAATCTGTGGCAATGGCTGGTTTGCAGAAAGGTAAATGAAAAACAGCAACAATAAAGACTGTGGTTGCAATTGGAACTCTGGGAAACACCGACATTACAGATCAAGGGGAGGGAACTTGGTGATCCAATAAAAGGATTTGAGAAAGTATTCATTGTAAGAGAGCCACAGCAGGGAAGTTGAAGTAGGGAGTCGTCAACAATATTGGACCAGAGATGCCATAAGATAATAACCAAGAAGGTATTAGTGGTTTGGTTAGCAGGGGCCACTGGTGACAAAAGGGAAAGTGGTTTCGGGAAAATTGAGATTGCTGTCATGCAGTTGAGGTACAATGAGGGATGGGGAAAAGAGAATGGGAGTAAATACACTTTAAAGAAGCGTGGCTGACAACAGAGGGCAGTAGTTAGAGGGGGAGCCTTCTTGAGGAATGGAGCGTTTTGAGATTTTATTATCTATTTTTAATGAAATGGAAGATTTTGAACATGGTAATAGGCCATGGGAGAGGTTGAAGCTAGGGGAGAATAAGGGATAACCAGTGGAGCAAGGTTTAGAAAAGGCAGGAATAGAGAGTTTTAAGTATTATAATATATTTCATTATTTTTTAACTGGGCGGACATATACACATGGTAGAAAAATTGAAAGGTATATTATGAAAACTAAGTTTCTCTCCTCCTCTGTCTTCCTTCCACCTGTCTTCTAAGAGGGTTGCTAATTTGCACTCCCATCAATAAGCATGCAAGTGCATGATTGAGACTATGTTTGTAATTAATTCTCAGAGTTTGGAGAGAAGACTAGCTATAGGTTTTGTGGATTTGTTGGTGGGAGGAATGAGAGTAAAAGGAATAGAGAACAGAGTTTCAAAGATGAGCGAGAATGGCATGGTATGGACTTATCTCAGAAAAGGACATTTAAGAGGATAAGGGAGGGCATGCCTGTGGTGTGAGGCCCAGGTTGATGGCCGAGTTTGCAACAGTCCCATGCAGGTGGTTCTGTGACCTTTTCAGGAGAACCTGACCACCTTTTTATATTTCAAATGCTTGTTAACTTAGAAATTGGACTTAAAAACACAGCCCTTATGTAAGGTACAGGTTTGGGGTCCAAGCACCGTAAGCTCTGCTTTATGTTTTATTGCTTTCAGTCACAGGCATATTGTGTGTGGTGCTTTGGGTTATTCAGGCCAGCGGTACAAATCAAAACAAAGAGAAGTTTGTCGGCTAAGAAAGATCACTCTCTGTCTGAAGGAATAAAGGAAGAGACTGGAAGCCAACTAAAATGTCTCTGAGATTGTACAACTGTTCCTAAAACACATAATTCAACAACTTAAACTTTTCCCCCCATTTTTCTCATCTTTTTAGCTAGTAGTAGTCTAACCACTGTTTTATTTTTAGTCACAAAAATCAAAAGACTGAGAAAGAGACTTATATAAGCAATTGTGAGTTTTTAAAGTAGATATTTGCTCATTTCTTATTTGATATGGGACTTAATTTTAAATGCAATTCATAACAGCTACAAATGCTCTTAGTGGAAAACATGATAAAACTAAGCTGTGAGCCAAAAATTCATTTGTAGCTTTCCTATGAAATTGGCAATCGCTTCTTTTTAGTTATTACAAGAAAAAGTGGGTCCCATGTTACTGCTATAAAAATGATAAATCACACTTTAACAGCAAACTCATACAGCTTTTCATAAAGCAAAAATAATATTTTCTTTCATATGTTTGCTCTTAGCTTAAGATTTTGTTTTCAACGCAATTCATTTAGTTGATGTTGGACTGAAATGTATTAGTAAGCAATTTTGTTTTTTAAATTATTCTATAATTCCATGTATTGACATTTTAAATCATTAATCTTGTAGTTAAGCAGGTATTGCTGGCCTACTATGTGTCAATTGTTTTTAAGTTTTGGGCTTAAAAAAAATAAAGGAGCTCACAGTGTAGTGAGGAAGACAGTGAGCACATCGTCTTTCTGGGAGCATTCAGGAGGGGAGTCTGTAAACACTAGTTGAGGAACAAAATCACAATGAAAAATTTTAAGGTTTCTTAAGCAATTTTTTCCATGTTTGCAATGTACTCTACATTTCTCTATAACAATTACCAGTTAAATTCTCACAAAAGAGGAGAACATAACACTTTTCTTGGGAGACAGTGAAGAAAGGACAAAGTGTATTCATAACCAGCCTAGGGAAAAGATCACCAGGTGAGAAAAGCACTTGGCAACAGTGCCAGAGAAGAGAAGCAAGCCAACTAAATCCCTAGTGCTGGAGGGATGAAAGCAAAGTACTTGAGGAACCAGCC
Source organism: Desmodus rotundus (assembly GCF_022682495.2). NCBI lineage: Eukaryota > Metazoa > Chordata > Mammalia > Chiroptera > Phyllostomidae > Desmodus > Desmodus rotundus. Next base: position 181,752,106 of record NC_071388.1, on the reverse strand, counting down.
AAGGGTCAGAAAAACAGATCCTAAGGTCCAGTCTCAAGCAGACACCTTCTGGACTCTCTGATAACCTGCTTATCTGGTTTCTCAGCTAACTGCAGATTAGAAAGGGGAGAGGCGCACTGGCAATAGTAAAGTGTAATAGTTGATTGCCTCACAGTGAGGCAGAAAACAAAATTAGAAGTGGACTTAAAATCTCAAAAAAATAGTAATTTGAGACGATTTAGTGTAGGGAAAAAGAGCTCTTTAAAAGCTTACCATCTTGGAGGATACTACTATAGTCACTATATTATACAGTAATTGCTTAGTCATAGTAATGACCTTGAGTCATCAGCTTCGGTCAGTCTTTTCTATCTCAGGACTCGACCCCCCTCCCCAGCAGTTTGTTGGACTTTTGTCATTACCATGTCTTAACTTTAGTTGGGAAGTGTCTTACTACCAATATTTTTTCAAATTAAAAAATGGGGGCAGGGGTGGGAATTAAAGATTTTGTGGGTTTTGCCACAGTGTTTTCAAAAACATCTCCACAGAGAATGTTCACAACTTCATTGTCACTGATGGGCTGAATGGATAGAGCCCTGTACAGACACTCACATCTCGTACCAAAACCCATGAGACGCCTGTGTAGATTTTTGTAAATTGGGCTAAGCCTTCAATTTTCAAATGCTCTAACAATCTTAAGTTTCTCGTGTAGTTTTGTTTTTGTCTCTACTAGAAATTGCAAGGATGTAACCTGACTACTGATGGATTTATTCATTTAACAGATATTTATTGAATATGTAGCATTTGTAAGATATTATGATATAGGTGAACTTAATTTATTGTAACAGAAATTTGTTTTGATCTGTATTCCACTTATGTCTAGCAGCTCAGAGCAAGTGTCAAGATTATTCCCCACTTACAGTAATACATCTATATTATCGATATTTTCTCAATACTGTTGAATAATCATTTAATGACAAAATCAAACTCTGATTTGGAATTGTCTTACTAAAGAAACATCATAAACGTAAAAACACAGATCACTGCTTCATTGTAAATACAGCCAACTTTGAGATCAAATGACTCATTTTTTTCTAGAAAAAAACATTAATATAAACCACATAAGAAAAAATGGGGGGGCACCCTGACTGGTGTGGCTCAGTTTGTTGGGTGTCATCCCACAAAGCTAAAGGCCACATTAGCTTCCCAGTCAGGGCACATGCCTGGGTTGCAGGTTTGCTCTCACACTGATGTTTCTCTCCCTCTCTTTCTCTCTCCCTTCCTCCATCTAAAAATAAATAAATAAAATATTAAAAAAAATAAATTGGGGGCTTACTTGCCTTTTTTATCCTCTTTCAGTAATCAACATGTGATTTTTACAAAATAGAGTAGAGAAACGGGATTGTTTTAGAATTACCTCTGAGATTTTTTCAAACCACACACACTTCCAGTCCCCCACACTCTCAGTCTCTCCCCATAGTGCTCAGAGGTGAGAGGCTCCAGCTCTGGAAGAAGTGCTGGGTTTGATTCTTGGATTTTACTAGCTTGGTTCTTATTAACCTCTAAGCTTCGGTTTTCTGTGTCTAAAACCACAACAGTAATACCCACAGCATGGGGTTGTCCTAAGGATGAGAGGGGGATCGTGTGCATAATGCAAAAACATTTCATGGGAGAAGAAGAAAGTCAATGCCTAGCACATAGTAAATGTTCTATCAATGTTAGCTACTTTTAGGAAAGACTGCATTAGGAACAGAATTGAGAATCTGTTTCTCTATCCTGTATTTTCCATTTGAAATACAGAGCTCTTCTGTCCTTACTATCAATTGTTCACCATCATAAGCCAGTCTCAGAAAACTTCTGTAATGCTAACAGTTTTACTGGGTATATTCTACAGTAAAGTCATGAATTTAACAAAGAGCTTTTGGTTTTTGCTCTCAGTGTCAAAAGGACTCAGGAAAAATTTCACGGGGCAGTGGTGTCTCTTCAGTTGTTCAGATCTAGAAACTGAAGTTTTCCCTGGGTACTCGGTTGATACAGTAAGCAAACCCATTAAAGAATGATAAATAGGCCAGAGTACCTGCCCTTAATATACAGTAGAACTGTCAGGTGGACCACATGTTTTGGTTCCCATAGTTAGTATATTTTTCCCATATAGGAAAATGTGCATGAGAAACCAAGTTACCAGAAGTTATTTTCCCATGTGTGCATTCAGAGGTTGAGGACATTTGAAGCTAAGGGAATGGGGAGGGGTGGGCTGAGTCAGCAGTATGCCTTCCAGGAACCACAATAGCTGAGAGTGAGAATGAGGGCTGAGGTGGGAAGCTGTTGCAGTAGCCAGGGACAGTGAGGAGGGCTTGCATAAGGCCATAGCAATAGGCTTGGAAAATAAATTAACAGTAACTGGTAACTACATGAAATGCAGGGATTGAGGAGAAGAAAGATGATTCAGGTTTTTGGCTCTGCTGATCAGGTGAATCGATGATATTAGCTAATTAGTAAAGAAAAAAAACATTTCATGAGAGAATAATGAGTTCAGTTTAGAATGTGGTAAATTTATGGTGTTAATTGTAAGTTGATATTGAGAGTTCCAGTTTAAAGTCAGGAAATGCCAATGTGGGCTGAAGGTAGAGATTTGGGGAGTAATTATCATATAATTAGAAATTAAGGCCTTTGAAGTAAATGAGATTTCTGAGAAAGGAGAGGGCCCATGATAAAATCCTGAAGAACTGGGGATACCAGCTATGGCAAGTAGGTAGAGGAGTAGATTCCTAAGTTTCATCAGCCACCTAGTTATCGGACCCATCAAACTTCATTTGAGAATCTTAATTGTCTCCTAAATTGCAGGTGCCAACACCCATATCTCAACATTTTTATGTTCTTATTTGGTTCCTGAATTTCATTGGCAAACCAGAATCATTCATGACATGTCAGTTCTCCCTCAAAAGGCAACCTTATCATGAAGTTGTGGAATTGATTGTGGCAACTGGTTTGGAAAATAATGAGTTTGTCGTCTCAATCATAATATAATTTGAACACTTTTTTGCCCAGTAAAATTGTATTACTAAAATGGTTATATATCTTAGATATACAGAATTCTAGAGTCATTTTAGAATTATATGTGTTTATAAATGTGTTTATATAATAAACATTTGACCCTGACATCACTCACTCCCACTTAGAGTTACACCCTGTTCCTGGTCATTTAAGATTGCATGTCCTGGTGCCACTGATTACTTTGTTGATCTGAAGAGCTATATTGCTTACAGTTTTCTTTTGGCACCTTTTGGAAATTTCTACTTCTGAAGACTTTAAGTATTGTAAATTTAAAATAACAAAGATTTAGGATCCTCATAGGCCAGCAAAAGCATGCTTACACTTGATTGTTAAAGGTGACAAAATGAAATGAAGATACAGACTTTCTACCTATTGAAATATTTCTGTTTTTAAAATTTGTATTTACTGGTATGTAAAAGTGCTGCTTCAAGGGGTCGTCTTAACTATTTGATCTGAAGATAAATCCTGAAGAGCAGATTACACAGTAATCTTAAATCGGCCAGCGTACATCTGTTCAGTTTATGCCCTTCCCCCCCCCATTGCCATTTAGTCCCTTTATACTCCTCTCCCAGTTTATTTCTTAATCTGTGAAGTTTTGTAGGTTTTCAGGTGATGGTATCTCTTGATTTAATTTACTATCTAAATTTCAGTCAACATTGGAAAAAGCAATGCTTCCTAATTTGGTGGGGAAGAATTTTTTGGTTCTAGGAGGGTAGTACATACTTTAGTACCCACAGAATCTATTGTATAAAATGCCTCTGCCCAAGGCACCCTCCTCCCCATTTTTGGTTAAGAGAACAGGCAATCCACGTACTCTATAATGCCATGTACTCTGCATTACTCATTTTTGAAGACATGTAATTGTCCCCCCCCCGCCCTTTTTTAACCAGTACTTCAGTCAAAAGGGCATAATTTTCTATGTTTAAAAAACATTTTAAAATATAATAGCTATGTTGATTTTGTTAATATCCTGGAGTATAAATTATTGACAGAAGCTGCTCTTGTGAGTAGATATTTTAATATGTCAATAACCCAAAAGTCAGCTGAGTGTCCAGACTTTAAATACTGAAAGGTTGTCTTAAGCCTTCAGTTTCATGTTATAGGGAAGCCAAAACCCTCCCTAAGATTTCTGCAAATTCCTGGTGTTCTTGTGGCCTCTGAGCTATTGCCATCTGGATGGGACTTCTTTTCCTTCCCTTCTCTCTCCCTCTCCAGAGAGAGAACAGACAATTATTTCCTTAGTGTGATGCAGAGGATTTTAGCTTTTCTTTTGATGCTACAGGCCTCACCTTCCACCATAAGTGGGTTTTCCATGTATTTTCCTAAACAAAAAGCATTTTTTTCCTCAGAGGAGCTCTGGTGTCCTATATTAAGATGATGACATGTGCACCTTATTTGATACAACTTGATAGTGATAACCCTTTAAGTAACTCTTATTTTCTCCATTTATCAAACTTTCATACATATATTTAAATAGTTCCTATTAAACTCCGTCTCCATTCTTTAGAATTTATAGGAAAACCCTATCTTAAAAGCATTTACAATGTTAGAATTGAATATACTATATAACTCTTTGTAGCCTTTTTGCCAGATGGTACAGAGGAGATAGTGCTCTCTTAAAAGGATACAGAATTTCAGATAGAGTTTAAGTATCAAGTTGCTCTTTCTCTTAGAGAAATAAATCAAGACTATTTTGTGAATGTGAGGCTGAAGTCTACCACCCTTTTGAGGTTTGCATTTAGTATTTTTGAGCTATTTTCTATTCTGTTTTCTTTGACTAAACTATTATGTGACATCACTGAATTATTTTGACTGCCAAATAATGTGCTTTGTTTTTCATATTGCTAAGCCAATCGTGATCTTTTATAGAAACAAGTTTGAAACGCAAAAGATGGAATTCTTGTCCAGAAGTAGTTTTGAAAAGATGTTGATGTTTCTTACTTGGCTATTTGTGGTATTCTCTCTACAAATTAGATGTTGTTGTAGCCTTATTCTGTGATGCAAAGATACCATGATTTAGGGCACAGGTGGCAAACACAAAGGCCTGAGGGACGAATCTGGCCCTCCACCTTGTTTTTAATGGCCGGTACCTTGTTTCTACCTGGTGGCAGCTCCGAGCTCCTTGCCCCTAGTTAAGGAGTAGTTACATTTATACAGTCCTAAAATTACATTGGGCCCTTTGAAGGCAACCTCGGGGGCCCCCAGTGAAAATGAGTTTGACACCCCTGATTTAGGGTATAGACCAGAGGTCAAGAAACTATAGGTGGGCCAAATCTAGCCAGTTCTGTTAGCTAAGAATGTTTTTTACATTTTTAAAGGATTGAAAAAAGGCTACAGAAGCCTTACTTGGCTGAAAAACCTAAAATATTTACTACCGATCTTTTTACAAAAAAGTTTACTGGCCCTTGTTATTGATTCTTGAGTTTTAAAGTGAATAAATAACCTTTTCATTTTTATAAAGTCCCTAAAGTACACTCTCAGTGATTATATACTTGTATATTCTAGATATTATAGCACATAATAATATGCTATATACACATTGATGGCACATATTGATAATGACGTAGAAAGATAAGTGAATAGGTTGGTAAACACCATGTTAATATTCTGCTTCCCAGTGAAAGCAGATAAAAGGTTACAACTGGCTTTCGCTTGTGCTTCATATTTATCTGCCATATTATACTGCCTGATTTTTTTAATGAACATATTACTTTATTTATAATGAGAATCAAAGATGCACACGTGCATACGTTTGTGTTGTGTTTGGTGTCTTAAAGAGAAGTTGAATGGAAATTTCCAGTGAAGCTAGGGGTTTATTATGTACCACTTTTAAACTTTTGTAATTTTTTAACTTAAACATTTTCCCTTCAGAACTTTTATCGGATAACTGAACACCTGAAAATATCAAATATCAACATCGAGGCTTCATCTCACTTGCTTTTTTTTTTTTAAATTCCTTAGTTGAAATCTAAATATACTGCTTTAGAGGAGCTAGTATAAAGCAACATGGCCTTTTAAGAAATTGTCAGGAACTATGTCCACATAGTGCATAGTGTGCATTGCTGAGATTGCTAGTTCTTCATAGATTGTCTCCAGCAAATATTTCTGTGTCCAGGCTGGTGATCAGACTTTAAGGATTGAAGAGATGCACTAATTGTATAATACATAGCTAGCTGCTAAAAGAACAGTGAATTTCCATAGGTTTTTAAAATTTCCCTTTTATCGCCATACTTTGCTCCAAATTCCTCCTCACTTCCTTCCCCCTAAGACAAGCATTTTCATATGTCTATAAATATAACACACAAAAATCGAAATTATATCAATGGCATTGTGGTATCTTTCTTGTTTTACTTCTTGCATTATTCCTTAGGACTGTCTTTGTAGTGCTATGTTGCTCTGTGCTCTGTACCTACCACATTTTGCCTATCAACTCTCCACAGAGTAGGTCCTCACCTATCACAAATACCCAGGAGATAATCTCAGAAATGTCTGTTCGTGGGCTGATATGAGAATTTCTTTGGGGTACGTATACCCAGGAGCACAGTTGCTGGGTCTTAGGATACCTATGTACCTAATTTGACTACATAGTTTCTGATGGTTTCTTTGAATGACTGCACTGGTCTGCATTCCCACCATGGGCTTTTTATTTGGGGAAATTTTTATGAGTTTCTCTAAGACCAGTATTTAGTGACAGAAAAGGGTTACCTTAGGTAAGAATAATTGTTAGAACTCCTGAGTTATTGCTAGGAGGCAGCTCCGGATGAGATGTATAGCATACTTTTTATAAGAGCATGTGCTCTTTGAGAGCTGGAGCTATTAACAATGTAGAAGGGTAGTAATTTATGAACTTTCTGGATAAGGGCAAAGGATGCTCCAGACCAAGGGATTCAGCTTTGCTAAATGACCATTCACCAACAAATGGTCATTTTCAACTCAGCTGTTACTGTTATTGATGGTATGTTTGTTTTACATGTGTATAGTTCTGAAGTATTTTACAGGTATTTCAAAACTTACTTTTTTCTCTAAAAGCAGGGCTATGATAAATTGATTTCTATAAAAGTAGAAATAGTGTAAAAAGTAAAGGTGAGAAAATTACACACATTAAATAAATGATTGGATAATAAGAATGATTATGAAGAACAGTTCCACAGTGTGTGAAAAAAAAATGTATCTGTGCAATTGACAGAAGGATGAAGACATGCGAATGTCTGAGATGGTTTTGGCAGAGGGTCATTGTTAAAGTGGGGATATCTTTTTAGTCAAAGGTTAAGGTTAAAATTAGGCATTCAGGAACGTAACAGCTAAACTTGGTGAATGGAAGTGTGGCTGTGGAAATTTATCAAAAACCACAGTTGGCACCGTGGGTTCAAGGCCTTTTCTAATCTGCAGACGTGGACTCCTTAGCTGCCAGAGGTTCCCTCCCTTCTCCTGTTGGTAGAGATTGTGGCAGGAAGGGGTTGCCCACCTCAGCAAAAGTTCATTTTAAACATAACAGGGCAATTTTTTTAATGTCCAAAATATCAGGAGAAAACATGGACCCTATAAGCCTAAATCTTACTCACGGTTTGGGCTTTTAAACTAGTGGATTTAACTGCCTTTTGGAATCCAACCTGTTTGTAAGTAGAACTGCCGCCATATATTTCATATTCTGAAAGCCTTACTGATCTTTACATTGAATGGCACTAAATAAAGAGAGACAACGTATTTGCAGAGCACAAATCCTGTTTCCTCGGGATGTACTTAAAAGTTGCTGCTGGAATGAATGCCTGTGCTCAGTGTAGCCAGTGTGATACACTGTGGCACGTTAGCGCACCTGGGCTTGTGTTGGTGTTTGGTCTCTGCCTTTGTCAGGTCTGCTGCTCACTCTGCAGGTTGGATTTTGCTGGTGGTTTCTTCCCACTTTTCCTTCTTTTCAGCTCTTAACACCGAAGCCATCATGTAGTCTTGTGTGGTTCAGTGTCTGGTTTTAAAATGTTTGTGGGTTTTTTTATTTTATGTATTTAGTATAACTTTGATGTAGCCAGATACATTAAAATTAGTGAGTCTTTGTCAAAATCTATTATTTAATGAAGGGACAATGTACATTTATTTTTTAAATTATACAGTTTATTTTTTGTCTGGATTAGGGCTGCCACTGCCTAAAAAGGCTGCTGCTGGAGTTGGTGATTGGCACAGTTCCTACTTGTATATGGTGATCAGCAGCCAACGTGTATTTTAAATTAATCCCCAAAGTATTATTTGTACAATAAACCTTAATTTTTTGTACACCTGCACCCCTGTCAAGTTTCCCTAAGTTATTTTAGTCTTTCTTGAAGGCTGTTGTGACCAGGCTGTGTTAAAGAAGTAGGAAGAGTTTTTTAAGGTGCAGGGCCTATATTTAGGCACTCACTCTTGACCATTAGTTTCCATGGCTAGGCTAAACTAAGTAATTCACCATGTTGTCACGTTTTGGTTGTTCTTTTTAGTCTTTTTCTTATTAAAATAAGTCACTTCGCTATTTTACTTCATTTTCTCCTAAATGTGTGTAAGTTACAAAGGCTGGCTTCTTGTTAGTAATGCATGCTTGATTGATCATTTTATTAAAAAGCAGCAAAGTTGTTCCTAAAAAGAGTAAATAGAGGTCCAGCATAGGAAGTAGATGGTATTCAAGGAAGTACTTAGAATATATGTATACAAAGTAGGAAAGGCACTGAAAATGTGTTGTTTGGCTTGCCAAAGTTTAGTTTCTGCTACATTTAAGACTCTGATTCTGCATGCTTTCTCTTTATTCACACATCAGAGAAGTAGAATGAAAATGATTAATGGCGCTAAATATCACTTGTCAGAGGGCAGGAAGTAAATTGGACTTCTGATGTTGAGGGAAGCTGCCATTAAGGAGACAAGAGTAGGGTTTACACTGTGCTTAACCTCGTATAAAGTACAATAATAATAATGACAATAAAATAATACTAACGGGTAGTAATAGAAATAAGTAATATTTGCATAATATTTACTGTTTCTAAAGCATTGTTTTAAGAGCTTCACATGTATTAACTCATGTAATTCCCTGATGGACCCTCTGAGGTAGGTGCTAATATTTTCCTCTCTCAACTCACTTAATCTCCATAGCAACCCCATAAAGTAGACCTTATTATTAGATCCATTTTACAGATGAAGAAACAAAATTAAGTAATTTGCCCAAGGTCATATAACTAGTAAGTGGTGGAGATGGGCTTCAGATATTGGCAGTCTAGTTCCAGAATCCATGTTCTGAACCACTGTGGTAGGGTGAATAATGGCCCCCAAAGATACCTGGATCCCAATCCCCTGGAACCTGTAACTATTATCTTATATGATAAAAGAGATCTTACAAAAGAGGCTAAATCAAGGATTTTGGAGATGGGGAGATTAGCTTGGATTATCCCATCAGGCCTTAAATGTAATCACACTTGTCCTTAGAAGAGAGAGATAAAGGAAGATTTGGCAGAAGGTGGTAATACTGCATAGAAACAGAAAGATTTAAAGATGCTGTGCTGGAGGAAGGGCTTCTTGAGCCTCTAGAGGAAGCACAGCCCTGCCAATACCTTGATTTTGGTTCATTGAAATCATTTCATCCTTTGACATCCAGAAGTATACGGCAATAAGTTGGTGTTGTTTTTAGCCACTAAACCTGTGGTAGTTCGCTGCAGCAGCCACAGGAAACTAATACTGCCACTATGATGCTATGGATAGTGGCATCAGTTATAGTTAAGAATTTTATTATCAGCAGCCCTTCCCAGACCCCATGAAGAAATAAGCTCTAGTAATAATCTCCCTCGGGAGTCCCACTTTATGACACTTGTCTCATTAATGACACAGTTTCTCAGTTCTTCCCTGTTTATAAAGATTGTTCAGATGTAATCTTTAGACTATTTCTGTTCTGTACTCAACCAGGGTAGCCATTTTGGGCTTAGAGTTGGCTGTTGAGTCAGAAACTTAAATATTAGGCTGAACACATCATTTTTTTTTCAGGCCCAAGTGAAACGGGCAAACTAACAGGAACAAACATTTTAGTCCTCATACCTGATCCTCCCTATAAAGAGTAAGTAATCATAGCTGCTATCTTGACAATGAAGAACTGTTAGATAAGGTACTCAGAGTCAGAAAAACAGTAAATAAGATGAAAATTCAGGCTTGTCTAATGCCAAGTTATAGACGTTATTCTATACTCACAGTTGCTACTCCAGACTAGTCCTACTGAGGAGCTCAGATCTAGACCAGGGCATAATCAAAGAGTTTATTTAGTTGTAAAGAGTCACTAGGAAGAACATATTTCCAGAACATCCCTGACCTGCTTCACAGTCTGCATGCTGGGTACATTCTTGGAACGCCCTGGAGGCCTAGCTTCCTCCTGGATGACTCTGGAGATGGATTTAAGTCTGTGTTCAGCCTGGTTTTCTCTGTTCTTGTGTGCAAGAGTCAAGACGAAACCATTAACAAAAGCTCCAAAACTTTGATCAAGAAGCAGTTCTCTAGAGCAAAGACCTGGAGTCCATAGTTGAAACATATATAGAGTTTGTGTGTATGTGCATGTATGTGTTCCTATGTGATATATGTAAATATAAAAACACAGGAAAAATAGGAATGATAATGTAAATATAAGCTAGTGTGAAACAGTGTCACACAGAAGGTCTTGAGGTTATCATTAAATTTTCACAGTGGTCTTTGGTTAAAATATGATTAACAAACACAATTCTGTTTAAGAACCAATGTGGACTGGTAAGAGAGGCACTTGGCTTGTATCTTCTCCCTCTTCACCTTCCTCCTTCCTCTTTCCCTCCCCTCTCTTCTTCACAAGCAAACTTGTGACTTATTTTTTTTAAAATGCTTTCTTAGAAATTGAAAATAACTTTAAATATACATGTATATATTAAAAGAAGTTTGTTCTTTAGTTTACTGGGATTCTTCTAGAGGTAGTTGCAAGTATCTAAATGTAGGGGGAACCCTGTTTAAGACTTGGGTGTAGGAAATCATGGATTTAGACGGGTGGTTATTTGACATCTGCAGTATATTACCACTAGATCAGGGATTGGTGAACTTTCTCCATCAAGAGTCAGGCAGTAAATATCCTACAAAGCACACGACAGTGTATTATCTGGCCCAAAATGTCAGTAGTGCCGTGGTTGAGAAACACTGTTTTATATTCTTCCATTTCATCTCCTTTGTTGGTTTATTATCTGTAATTCTTGAGTTATTTTATTGGTTGCTTTAGGGTTTATGGTATACATCTTTAACTTATCACAGTTTACATTCAGGCAATATGTTACTATTTTCATGTTATAAAAGATTTACAACAATGTATTTCCATTTTTCTCCTCCTGGCCTTTGTACTATTGTGTGGTACATTTTATTTCTACTTTTATTATAGCTCCCACAATATACTATTTTACTTAAACACTCTATTATCTTACAATTTTTAAATAGCTTTATTGACTATAATTGACATACGTCATATTGCATATATTTCAAGTGTACAATTTGGTAAGTTTTGACATATATATACACTTGTGAAATCATCACCACAATCAAAATAATGAAGATATTTATCATCCCCAAAACTTTTTCCCTGCCCCTTGATAATCCCTCCCCCAACCTCAGGCAGCTACTGATCTACTTTCTGTCATTATAGATAAGTTTACGTTTGCTAGAATTTTATATAAATGGAATCATAAACTGTATACTCTTTCTGTCTGACTTCTTTCATCCAGCATAATTATTTTAAAGTGTGCATGGTGAGGAAAGCATTCTTAATGACAAACGTGGTAGGTAAGTGGACTGCTATTATTAAAGATGCATGCTGATTTTCAAAATCCCTTGATGTGTTCTTTGTTTTAGGTTATGACCGTCCAAGGTATGATAATGACCTGAGAGCACTCATTGCTGCAGATGTCATTTCTCTCATCAGAAACAAATCTGGCTAAAAGAAAATATCCATACAACTAGTCCACTTTTTTATTGAATGGCTTGATGGATTTCCTTTGCTTTAACTCATACCAAAGCTGTCCTCCTCAACCAAAGCAAAAAAGGATCCTGCATGAATCAATCCCAGAATGCCATTTTTACATCACCAGCAGGTGAAGAAGACCTCATGAATAGCAGTCACAGAGACTCAGAGAGCATCACTGGTGAGTCCAGTTTAATAAATATTAGAGTACTTACACCATGTAATTGAAATGCCTTAATCCAGTGTATGATATCCCTATGATGAAACACTGGCTTCCCTTTCCAGCCTCCTCTTCTCAGAAACTGACTGAATTAATTCCTTCATCCCCGAGTCTCCTATCACATTATCAAAATAGGCCTTGTGTGCCATTCCTTGTCTGTGCCTGACTCCCTATACCGGGTGCTTCCCTGGTCAGCAGGAACTGTCGTACTGGTCATCCTGCCTCCAAAGGTCAAGGACAAAGTTGCTTGTGCTTGTGTACCCTACAAGCACCTGACAAGAACACTTGGCACATAAGGGGCACTCAGGACACATGGCATGTGCAAACACAGGTGAAGACCTATAAGTCCTGATTAGCAAGACTAAATAAAAACTCTGAACACACAAAGTGTTTTCTAAACTTTGGCTAAAGTCATTGGTCCACAAAGCCTGACCTGTTTGGAAATAGGTATTTCTAAACTTACCTCACTTTAGTTTAGATATTTATATTTGCTGAAAGTGTATTAATGTATTTAAGTGGGGTACAGCTGTATAACCAGTTGGGGGTATTAAATAACAGACAGTAAATGCACAGTACTACTTTACTAAAACTCCAAAAAATTATGAAACCCATCTAAACCCAAAGGATTTTTCCCCATTTTTTAAATTTAGCTTTATTGAGATATCTTTATGACTATTCAGTAAAATTCACTCATTTTAATGTACATTTTGGTTTTCACATATATACACTTATGTAAATACCAGTACAATCAAATTGTACATCTTACCCCAAAAAGTTCCCTTGTACCCAGAACTCACTACCTGTTACCGCTGACTCGAGGCAACCACTAATCTGCTTTCTGTCATTATAGATAAAATTTGCTTTTTTTCTAGAATTTCATATAAGTTAATCTGTGTCTGTCTTATACCCTTTTTGCCTGAAGAATTTTTGTTCTATAGTTCAGCTGGCAGTGGATGGTTGTGATTTTTTGTTTGTCTGAAAGTCTTTATTTCACCTTTTTTGAAAGATGTTTTCACTGGCACTGAATTCTAAGTTGACGTTTCTATGTACTTTAAAGACTTTCCATTGTCATCTGCTTCATATTGGTTCTGATGGGTCATTTTGGCCTTGTTCCCTCAAATGTAATGACTTTTATTTCCCTTCTCTGCTTTTAAGGTTTTCTCTTTAGGTTTTCTTTGTGTTTATTCTATTTGAAGTAGTTCAGCTTATTTAACTATGAGTTTATACTTTTAATTAAATTTGGAAGATTTTGGCCACTATTTTTTAAAATATTTTTTCTGTTCCTGCCTCCTTCTTCTTCTGTGACTCCAGATGCATGTATGTTAAACTGCTCGATGTTGTGATACAAGTCACTGATGCTCTGTTCATTTTATTTCCCAGTCTTTTTTGCTCTGTACTTCACTTTAGATAGTTTCCATTGCTATGCCTTCAAGTCTACTATTCTCCTTTTCTGGAGAATGTCTAATTTTATTAATGTTATCAAGTGAACTTTTTATTTTAGATAGTGTACTCTAGTTCTATTTTGGGTTTTATAAATATAGAAGTATCTTCTGCTTCTCTTTTTATCAAGTTATGTATTCCTTTTAAATCTTTGAGCATATTAGTAATTAGCATATGTGTACTAATTTTATCATCTTTGTCATTGCTGGGCCTGTTTCTCTTGACTCATTTTCCAACTGCTAATGGATTTCAGTTTGCTTATTCTTTGTGTATCTAGTAATTTTTTATTGAATGATAAACATGGTGAATATTATATTATTAGATGTTTGGATTTGGTTGTCTTCCTTGGAAGACTTAAATTTGCTTTGGCAGGTCCTTAAGTTACTTACTGATAAGGTGGATCCTTTTGAAGCTTGTGTGCAGTCTTCGGTATGTGAGACTCTAGATCATACTCTAGACCGTACTCCTGGTGTGCTTTGTTCTAGCATTAATTTAGCCCTACTGCCAGTGGCATGACCCTTTATAGAATCTTTACTGATTGTCCCAACTGTTCATGAGATTTGTCTGCTCTGGCTGGAAGAAATTCAGACCTCATAGCCTTGTGTAGGAGAGCAATGTAATTAAGATATGAAGATGTGGAGGAAAATTTGAGTGTAATGAGAGCAGACCAGTTTGGAGGCCACATTCAAAAGAAGCAAGAGGAGGCCTAGAACCTAAATGGAGGCAAGGTGGCAAAAGTATGCATGTGAAAGACACATTTGGAGAATAAAATGGTAGAGAGGGGGTTGTCAAGATTGGACAATCAGGAGAGTAACAAATAGTAGATTATCAGAAATATAGAAGCAAAAGGAAGTACTAGTCTGAACGATATGTAGTTTAATCTACTAAACTGTGTATTCTCATTATTTGAATTACCTTTTAAAAGTAGGGAATTTGTAACCTTGAATTTTCATAGAATTTCATTAATCCTTATTAAAAGAACATTTCTAGGGAATAGTAGCTTTTTAAATGTTACTTTTGTTCTTCATTTCCATCATACCATTGAATGCCTAACAGTCCCTTCTAGCTCTGCGTGTATTTTATAAACTTCTCTTCTGGTAAGTGTTACAGTGACAACCTGTATGAGATATATTTATGGCAAGAAAAATTTGCATTATCACATGGAATTCATAGAAATAGAATTTGATATAGTTTTAGGGCTCAAAATTTAAGAAATCTTGCTGAGAGCTTCTTTAGGACGATATTTAAGGTTTTAAATGTATCTTATCTTTGTGGTTATGAAGCCACAGCATGACCTTCTAGGTGGATAGGGCAGTTTGATAGTTATCCTCCTTGTAATTCATTTATTAAATTGTTATCATTAAGTTAAGGTCAAGTAGTAGAAAGTTACTCTTTTAGGGTATGTTTTCACCTTGTTGTTCTTTGTCAGAGTTAGGACATGTTCCTTTATACAACCCACAAAGGAAATACTAGATCTCTTAAAAAAGTGAGAGAGTTGGTGTGACATCCTGTATTTTCTCTATTTTAAGCCCTAGTATTTTAAGCATATTGCAAGGGATAACTTTCCTTTTCTTGTAAACAACTAAATTTAGGAGGTGATAAATGATGGGCATTATTTGGGACAGAAAGCCAGGAACAAACATGCAAAGGCAGAGAGGCCCAGGTGTCTTCAGAGATACATATGTGGTGGGGGAGGGGAGTTAAAGGTGTGCAGGTGAGTAGAGATGTGAAAGGTATTTGGGACTTTAAATGTACCACGTCTTTCAAAAAAAAAAAAAAATGAACTGCTTAGTCCACTACCAGTGCAGGAACACTTCGGTTGAATGTTAACATTAATGGTTAATATTTAACCAGTATATGTTAATTTTTTTATATCTAGCTGCTGTGAAAATATACTAAAATACAACTTTTCTAAATTTTGAAGAATCTTCCCATAGAGTTCAAATTCTGTTACTAAAGAACATGTAGTTTTACTTCTTTAGGACTATCTTCTGCTGGTTATTTTGTACAGCCTTCTTTCACCCAAGCATATAAGTTTATCAGAGATCAGATCCCTTCTAACAAGCACTAAACAGATTGATAGGAGGAAATAATAAATCTGTCTAAATTTGTTTTAAACTTAAAAAACATGTACACTAAGCAATGTACTTTTAGATATTCATAGTATTATTTTTACTATAGAAGTTCTCAAATCAAAGAAACCTAAAGACCAACTATAGTGCCAGTATGATCAGTGGAAAACTGATCTTGGCTAATGTAACAGTGATTTTCCTACTTTTGCAAAACTCATTTCAGTGATCTTTCTCTGTAGCCTAGTAATTGAAATGTATTGGATTCATTTACATGGACTCTTCTTTAGATGTCTGCTCCAATGAAGATCTCCCTGAAGTTGAGCTGGTCAGTCTGCTAGAAGAACAGCTACCCCAGTACAGACTAAAAGTGGACTCTCTCTTTCTATACGAAAACCAAGACTGGGCTCAGTCCCCACACCAGCAGCATCATGCATCTGGTGCCCTCTCTCCAGTCCTTGCTGAAGAGACTTTCCGTTATATGAGTGAGTATTTTTTTTTCTACCTTTTTAGAATTTATCCATTGAAATAAAATCATGACTATCTCAGTGTTGACTTTCAAAGTGTTTGACATCCCTAGCCATTGTTCTGTGTGTGCTGACTTTAACCTGAACTAATTTAACAACACAAAGCGATGATTCTAATTGTGTTATGTCTGAGTGCAGAAAGTTTTGTCATTCTTAGGACTCTGAATGTCGTGTCCAGGGTCGCAAGCATCCTCAGGTGTTCCCACTTCTCCCACCTTTTACTTGATAGTTCCTCAGACTGAGTAGGAAGGAAACTTTTTTTTTTTAAGTAGTGAAATCATTAAAAAACTTAATATTCATTTATATCTCTTGACATTTATTATCCCAACAGTTTGATATCCTAAGCTATCTACTTTTTGACTCTTTATCTTCCCTATTAAACACAGTTACAGGAACTATGTCAGTCATTAAGAAGCACAGTTCTTAGATACATAAGTAGTTTTAATAATGCTAAGGAGAAATAAATGTATATTATACAGTAAACTGCATTATTTACTTAAGAAGTCATAGAGAATATTTCAGTGAAAGGCTAAGCCAAATTTGTCCTGAAAATAAGGCTGTTTTACACCAGACTTAGAAGTGGCAAAGCTCTTAGAAATGACAAAATTAAATAAAATGCTTTTTAAAGTTAAGGTATGGAGATATTTTTGCCTTTGACTCCTTTCCAAAGATCAGCATTCAGGCTCGGCGTACTTTATTTCTCATTCCTTATACAAATGTTAATTGTATAGTAGCTGTTGTAATATATAATAAAGGCCTGTAAGTTCAGTGTTGATACGTTTGTGAAATTCTTTCCATTTGAATTCGACATGAGGCTGCACCAGCTCCTAGACATCTTCCCAGTCAGTGCTTCAGTGTTTTTGAAGATAGTGGCTGGAGAATGATTGTGAAATACTCATTTTCATAGTAATCATTAACTTGCTTTTAATAGTAGTTTTCTAGAACAAGGTTATTCATTGCTCAGAAAAAGAATTCTAAACATTGCTTAAACTTGAATTGGAATAACAAGAAACTCAAGTAAAACTGTACTTCTGTCCTCAATAATTTTTTTAAATAGCTGAATAACTCTTAAAGTTTTCTTAACTTTCTAGTTTGAAAAGTTGCTTCCTTGAAATTTTCTAGAAAATGCTTTTTTGAAGGAATATTGTTTTTGTGATTTCCCTTTGTTCCATGAGTTTTTAGATTTGTGAGAAAGAAATTTCAAACTGAAATTTTATCACAGTAAATTTAATTTGTCATTATTTTGATAAAGTGGCACAGAAAGTACCCCTTAGTTTACTTGTTCTTGGCCCTGTAAGTCATGAGGTGGGGGTGGGGAGGAGCTATAGTTAGAAAGATGTCTTTGATCATGATTTAATGGAGATGTTTTTAGTATGAATTTTATATTTTAAAAAAACTGGAAAATAAAAGATAAGCAAATCTTTAAAAACTTGGTTTTTAGGAGTTTATACAAAGCAAACCATAATGTTCAAGGGAGCAAAATAAAATTTAAGATTAACCATGGCTGGCGTGTCTCAGTGGATTGAATGCTGACCCTCAGACTAACAGGTTGCCAGTTCGATTCCCAGTCAGGGCGCAGGCCTGAGTTGCTGGCCAGGTCCCCAAGTTGGGGGCCTGAGAGAGACAACCAATTGCTGTTTCTCTCACACATCATGTTTTTCTCTCTCCTTTCCTCTCTCTCTAAAAATAAATAAAATCTTTAAAAAAAGAAAAAACTTAAGATTAATAGGATGATACAGATCTATCCTTCCAGGTTCTGGAAAACTGTCCTATTCCTTTAGTCAAATGGTACCATTTTCACTTCAACAATTTGAAAATTAAATTCTATACTGTATGTTGATATACCTAAGATCAAGAAGCAAATAAGCTGAGATTATAATTGGTCCACTAATACTTTATCTTTGTACTATAATTTCACTGTTATTTTAAAGGTATTAATTCTTTGGATTAACAGTGCACTCAAATATAAATAAATTTCATTATGAATTTGCACCTTACAATGTAAAAAATAAGTGATTTATTTAGCAAATTGACCAAGGTTTTAAAAAGCAAGATACAAAACATTATTTCCCTTTCCTACAGTTTTCTATCCCCTTGATATTTCAAGATTTGTGGTTTTAAGTAATTATTGTGTACCCTGGCAAGCACCCTGGTGCTACTTCAGCCCCTTCTTATCTCTACTTCCCTCACATGCCAGTAGATACTGTGGTCATTAAAATGAATTTTCACAACTAATAAAGGAAGTGGCGTGTTCTCTCTTATATCATGTAAAGAAATTGAAAGAGCTATGAGAAGAAAATGAACTGTGGAAGGAAAAATGAGCAAGGTTTTGGATTGGGAGCCTATCTCACATGAATGAAATGATACTGGTTCTTCACTGAAGCCCCACCAAAGAAACCAGAAAGAGGTTGTTTACTTCTAAAATAGAACAGGCGAGCAATGGATGGGTCCCCCCCCAAAAAATTCCATCTTAGTCCCCACCACATACAAAGTTTAAGACACTCAGAAGGATGTTTTCTGTGCAAAACCGTCACTCCAGGGTTTTTCTTAATTTTATTAAGAGTGAGACCCCGAGTGGGCTGTGGGGCAAGCGGTGAAGTCAGAGCACATGTGACAGAAAGTGCTCTTTGTTCATATAAAGAAAGGCTCAGAACAGAAACCTCATCTCCCTTTCAGGATATGTTTTATTTGGGAATAAGGAATTGCATGTACCACTTCCTAATGCATAAGAAAAAGGATGGGAAAAATAATTCGCATCCTTTTTAAGTATAAGTATTAAAAACTTTAATACTTAAAACTTAAGTATAAGTTTTATTTAAGGTGTAAACATCACTTGGGAACTTGGACAAATTCTTGGGCCCCCACCCCAATGCTATAGAATCAGAAACTGGGGGTTGGGCATAGCAGTCCGTTTTAACAAGTCCTCCTGATAGTGCTGATGCACACTCATTTAATAACCACTAATACAAAGCTTTGTCAAACAAAGCTAAATGGCCATTACACAATGACATTAATTTAAAGATTAGGAATACATTTTTGTAGAAAAATACATTGTAAAAATTATTACTTCTGGTTGGTAGTTATACTTTTCCTCAATTCTGCCCTCAAATATTATTGACCTGTATTTGCAGGAAAGGAACCATAACTGATAATGTTCAGGAAGCATTAACCACAGATCATGGAGATGAGAAGATATATAATTCCTTAAATTAGCCTTCTCAACCAGTTCCAGAAAAGAATTAAGCCATGTGCCCTAAAACATCTATGTATAATGGATTACTTTATCACCTATATATCATGCACTAGCTAAGTGTTATTTATCTTCGAGAGAATTGAGAAAATTGTCACTCAGATCATTATCTGGAGGGCTTAATTCCCCCTGGAACCCTGCTGAGAATGGCTGCCCTAGATGGTATACTCCTGTACATCATCAGTCTCCTTTTTAGCCTGTCTTAGTTCTTCTGAAGGCAGTTTTTTTGTATTACAGAAATGTGCTCTGTATTACAACAGCAAGAGCTGCAGTTACTTCTTTGGGTTTAAACCTGAAGGCCTGTCTGTAGTTGTCAGGAGTTATTGCAGCTTTTACGATACCACATGGGTGGTGTTTTTGTGTTTCATGTTTGTTTCTTCTTGGTTGGTTTTTGTTTTTTGGTGTGGAAGAGTTGGAGAGTGACGAAAGATTAGAAGTCTTTTTAAAATTTAGTTTTTGTGGTAAAAACTCTAAATCTTGAAAAGGGGACATCTGAGAGAACAATCAGACATCATCTCATATAAATAACAGAGATATCAAAATGGATTACCATTGGCATTTCTCATCCTGAAAAAAGAAGTGCTTACATGTATTACCCTCCACCCCCACATATAAAAATATGTATTGTATTATGTATACATATATAGTATAATATAATACTATAATATAATATTATATATAGTATATATAATATATAATATAATATATATACATATATATTTGTAGAATATTAGATTCTCTGAATATTATACCAAAAATGTTGAACATGAATTAACAGCCTTTCAAAACCAAGTTACAAAATTGTTACGTAAAAAATGTTTATCTATATGTCAATTATACCTCAATAAAATTTTTTAAAAAAATTTTATCATCTCCCCAATGAGAGAATTAGGTTAGGGAATTTTGTGTCTGGAAACAAGCAAGAATCATTGCTGATTTCTTTCCTATTTTTAGCAAATTTCTATTTTAACAGCTGAGAACTGAAGGGAAAATAGGATTTGATAGGATTGATTATAGTAAAGTCAGCTTGCTTGACTATCTCTTCATTCCTGGTTACAGAATTACGGTGAATAATCAGTCTATGGTTTTAGAAGCATTTAATCACAATGCCTAAATGCCGAAAGAATATACAAGAGCTTTGTTCTGAGTACTTTTGAAATCATCGCAAGCAACATGTCCTTATCAGGAGTATTGTAATAAGGAAAAGAAGACAGAATTTATTAGGCTGCAGAGAAGAATCCATTTCCTTCCTAAATGACTGATACCGATTCAGCAACTCTGTAATTGAAGTGGTTCAGCCTGTGGGGCTCGGTAGTATATAGCCTGTTTCACATAAAACGTAGGAATTAAGGAATTCTGGTTGCATTATCTAACTTCTTTGGCATAATAAATATTTAAGCATTTTAAAATTTATTTTTGCTTTTTGAAACCTCTTAACAAGAACTTTTTTTTTTTTGTAAAAATTAACATTTGTTCTTCATGGAAAACTAGCAAAAAACAGAAACAAAAAAGATCAACTATAATCCCTACCCAGAGATAACCACTATTAACATTTTAATGTATATCCTTCCAGCCTCTCTTGTATGTAAGTATGCTCACACCTTAAAGAACAAAATTGGGATCTGTGCTGTTCTATAACAGGTGGGAACTCTAGTACTTCATCAGATAAAGGCCTTTTGATCTTGGTGGCACTGTGGTAGAAACAGCAGGATGATGTTAGAGCACCCTTGCTGGGAATGAGCAGACCCAAGTTTTATCTTATGACCCTGTGAGGTGAGGGTTGTTATCACCCCATTATTTCCCTGGCTTTGCCTCTCTAATGGCTTGCTTTGTGTTATTGGACACATCATGTAATTCCTCCCAGTCAAGATTCCTCATACAAGAAAATGAGATCATTAAATGAGATTAACTTCTTAAGGTTCAGCTTTAAATTTTCAGACTATGACAAATGGTAAGCATTTATAGGAAATACATTTTAGTTTCACCTCACTAAAACATGCTTTATTCTAAATATTTCTTTTATGTGTTACTGTGTCCTTCATTTTCTCTTCCTCTTTCATTATGTGTGACTTGTAGCTCACAGCTATTTAGCTCCTTAACTTACTGGCTTTATTTCAAATTAAATTTTCCACTTCATTTTCACCTCCGGTCAGTCATAAATATAAGCCATGTCATGTAGTTTTTAAACTAGTTATATAAAAACTGTTTTTAACTGAGTCTTGTTAATCTGAAAATAAAGGCCACAAGGTGAGCGCCAGTAAGTGTTTATTTGAGCCCTGACTGGCATGGCTCAGTTGGTTGAGCTTTGTCCTGCAAAGCAAAGGACAGCCTTCATTCCCAGTTAGGACATATGCCTGGGTTGCAGGCCAGTCCCTGGTGGGGTAACGAGCGAGAGGCATCCAGTCGGTGTTTCTCTCACACATTGATGTTCTCTCCCTCTCTCCCTTCCTTTCCCCTCTCTAAAAATAAATACAGCTTTAAAAATAAATAAATAAAAATTTTAAACTAAGCATTTATTTGAGATCACACAAAATAGCTCTTCAGAAAGCACTGATTCAGGCAGACACCCAAATAGTGTTCCCATCATGGGGCGAAGGCAAGGGCAGTTTTTATGAGAAAGGGAAGGAAAGTAATTACATGCATAGAAGGAAGGAATGTCTGTAGGTACAAATAAGCATAGTTATTCTTTAGCTGTATGTGGTCGTGCTGATTTGAAGGAATCTCCTTATATTTTCAGTTCTGTAGTCAGAAGGTCTGCTTTCCTGTGAGCTTTAAAATAAACAGTTATTTCAAAGAAAATGCTGCTCTGGCCCAGTCCATCCCAGTCCAAAGGGTATTTTACCCAGTTCAGACATTCCAAGGAGTAAGACATGCAATGCAGTTCTTCTGGAATGGGTGCCCTGGCTCCATTTTAAATGAACTTACTTCTTTATGTCAACTTTTCACAGTCTCCAGAATTCCTGGTTCTTGCTTTCAGTGTTGATCCTGGATCAGTGGTGTTCGTTCCTAGCTCCACATCAGAACACCTGGGATCTTAATACCTGTGCCCTGGATTGCCTCCAAATCAATTAAATCAGAATCTGGAGTTGACACCCACTGCCCTGGGTTAAATTTGGTTTTGTAGCTATTGGCTGGTTTTCTGTAATTAATTTAGAGCATAGATAATATGACTTGATTTTTTTCACCCTCATCTTATTATCCAGACCAGAAGTGGGAGACCACACACCATGTTTGCTTTATTATTATTATTTTTTGACAGATCTAGCAATTTACTACTGTCACTGCAGATGCAGTTTTTTTCTTTCTTTTTTGCATTCTGCCCTTTATCAGCTTCATTCCAGGCTTTGCATCTGCACACCAGGCCCCACCAGTATTCCAAGCCAGAATCCTGAAATACACCTTAATCCTTTGTTCCTGCTATGCTACCACATTAAATTGTGAAGATTTCTTAGGCCCAAAAGCCTGTTTCCCTATCCCTGTGGTTAAATTATGGTGCCAGTTTCTCTACTTGTAAATATAAATTCTTTTGGAGCAAAAATGTTTTTTAGTTTTTTGTTTTGGGTAGTTTTTTTGTTTTGTTTTCTTACATTCAGTTTAAAACTTTCTTTAGCTATCTCCTAATACCATCAACCCAGCATTTTGTTTTACTTTTAACTAGGAATAAGATTATTGTTAATAACTAAGGTCTAGGTAATTCCCAGATTCATTTTAAACAATTATGCTAGGAAGAAAAATTAAAAACTCAGATAAAAGTAAAATATGTCTAATGGTATCTTTTGGGCAGCTTCAAGTGTTAAGATGGAACTAAAGAACTACAAATGACTCAAATCATGGTATCTGCTGCCAACTCAGTGAATTATTTGCAGAGAATTTAAAACCAGGGCTATTTTATGCATGCCAGTTGTGTTTAAAGAGTAGGAAGTGTAAATAGTTGTATGATACTAAGCAGATTCCTTCAGTAAATTATCATATTTGAACCTCCTAATGACCTTGCGAGATGAGTGTGTTCACCTCCACATTATAAATACGGAATCTGGATCTCAGAAGGGTTAAGTGATTTGTTCATGCTCACTCAAATATGTGAACGCAGCTTTTCTGCTCCAAGGTCTGTCTTTTCTTTAAGTCAAACTAGTAAAAGTCTAAGTCAAACACAAATCTTCAAAGTCAAAATGTTCCTTTTGTAGCCCTGGCTGGGTGGCTCGGTTGGTTGGAGTGTCATCCTGTACACCAAAAGGCTGAGGGTTTGATTCCTGGTCAGGGCACATACCTAGGTTTCAGGTTCAGTCCCTAGTTGGGGCACGTATGGGAGGCAGTCAGTCAATGTTTCTCTCTCACATCACTGGTTCTCTCTCTCTCGCCCCCCCCTTTCTGTCTCTCTAAAATCAATAAACATATTCTCAGATGAGGATTTAAAAAAAGATTCCTTTTGTATTATGCATCATCTTTAGCTTAAAAAGATATTGCGTGTTATGATTGTAGAATCACTGGAGTAATATTTCTGCTTCTCTTTGAAGCTAAATTATCCAAGTGCATTAACAGTTCCTGAGTTTATGAAGTGCAGAAATACTGGGCTTGGATTGTGCAAGTGATAATATAGTATACAATTTATTTTATAGCAAAGGCCTAGATATGAAGGTTATTATAAAGGGTTTCTAATGATGCTGAAAAAGATTATGGTTCATAACATAGCTACAAGAAGTCCTACAAGTTCTATTCCTTGTTTATTGATATTAACTCACGTGATAGATGATGATAATCAAGATAATCACAACAGAATTCTAATTGAATTCCTTAGAATTTTGCTGTTATGAATTCCTTAATAACAGCAAAACTAGCCCCTTAGTAACTTTAATGTAGGTTAGGATATAAAACAATGGGGATTTGCCCCTCGTAACTTTAATTTAGATTAGGATATAAAACAATTGGTGATTTAATGCATTCTCACACTCTCTAGTGTGAGTGGGCCGAAGGTCTAATTTTACCAAAGGAGGAGGAGATAGTCAGGAGGTGACTGCCTTGTGATCATATGATACTTTCTTAATTTATTGCATGACACACATTTGTTTGTAATAATTAGTCTGTTCCCAGATTGTCTAATGAAACATTTCTTTCCCTTTCTTTTCATATATTTTTTATTCTTCTGAATGGCTTTTTGTGAAAGCCTGGGTTTGTTGTTGTTGGGATCTTTCAGTCCTTATGAATAGTTAAAATTTTCTGTTATTTCTTAATCCTATAAACACTTTTTAACTATCTTAGTTCTAGGCACAGACAGGGTGGAGCAGATGACCAGAACTTACAATGACATCGACATGGTTACACATCTCCTGGCAGAGGTAGGAATATACTTTTTCTTTCTGCAGTACAAAAAACTAAAACTTAAAGATTGTTTGGAATCTATCAAATTTTTGTATTGAATGAAAACTGATAATGTCTTTGCTGTGGGTTATTTAGTATAAGGTTGTTATAGTTGGAACAATTGGCATACCAGCTGGCATTCCAAAGCAAAATGGCTCCTGAACTTAATTGTTATGAAATTATAGAAGATTTAGGGGTTTGTTTGTTTGTTTTTTGTTATAATGGTGCTGGCTGGCCTTCCTATCCTAGAAAAATATTTGTTGCTACTCAATCTGGAGCAGAGTTGCCTGTTTAAGAAACAGTTCCATTGAAAATCTATACCTGCAGTTTGGAGAATCTTCCAAAGATTTTTGCTCTGCTTGGGTTATTTTTTTAGCTCACTTTGTCCATGACATTTTTAATATGTATAGTGTATCTTTCCAGCTGGCAGTCCTAGGGAAAAGACCTTAGACGTCAGTTTTAGTTGATCTTATGGAAGACTGTCTTTCTCTTTGAAGTACTCCTTCTCCCTCTCCACCCCAGCTCC
The DNA here is from genome assembly GCF_022682495.2 of Desmodus rotundus. Lineage (NCBI taxonomy): Eukaryota > Metazoa > Chordata > Mammalia > Chiroptera > Phyllostomidae > Desmodus > Desmodus rotundus. The sequence continues at coordinate 181,726,727 of NC_071388.1, read as the reverse complement.
CCAGGATGATTTTGTGAATGCCACTTAGCCTACATTACAAATAAGTGGGCCTTAAGTTTTGGAAATAACCCATCGATTTGTTTTCATGGACTATGGAGTGAAAGAACAGAAACTTAATTTTATTTGTCGTGATTAATGTAAGCAGAACCCATACTCATATGTAAGGCAGTTAAATGTGTTTTGACAGTTTCCCATCCTACAGAATATAGTCGTCACCACCACCATGTAGGTGGGATTTCTATGTTCCCAGAAAGAGTAAGTCTTGCTTTGCTTGGCTTTTCTGTAGGCATTCCTGCATCATTACCACCAACTTCTTTAGATTCCTTTTTTTTCTAAACTCTAAGCAAAACCTTGTAGCTTCAAAACGTTCAGATCTTTGTTCCTATTTTATTTCACATCACCATTCTTGCATCAGTTGACAGTAGGATTCTTGACTGCGTTTTTCTCTGAGCCTCTGGCTCTCAGTCCTTGTAAGTTTGCCCTAAATGAGACTTTTTAGCATACCTACCTGATTCCATATCTTAAATCCCTAACTCTGTATCATTACCATGCTTTTTTTCTTTTAAATATATTTTATCGATTATGCTATTACAGTTGTCCCATTTTCCCCCCTTCCCCCCCCCCTCCACCCTGCACTCTCCCTCCCACCAGCATTATGGCCCCCCTTAGTTCATGTCCATGGGTTGTACATGTAAGTTCTTTGGCTTCTCCATTTCCTATACTATACTTAACCTCCCCCTGTCTATTTTGTACCTACCATTCATGCTTCTTACTCCCTGTATCATTACCATGATAGACAGATGCATGTAACAAGTATTTGTTGGGCTTTTACTGCGTGCCAGAACCTGTCCTCAGTTTTAAAGACTACATTGATTTTTCTAATTCTCCAAAGTTGTAAGTTTAAAGATTGGGTTGCTACATTCTAATTAATAAGGTGGATTAATGAATAAACCTCACTTAATATCAAGAAATGCCCTCTTGCATTTATAACTGCAGTGGTTATCCATTTGACCAACATATACAGGAGTGGGCAAAAGTAGGTCTACAGTCATGAGTATGTGAAACAATTTATTCTTGTATTACTATGTGCTAATTATTACATTATTTATTTGTATTACAAAACTACTTTTGCCCACCCCTATATTAAATATCACCTGTGTGCCAGGCCCTGTGTTTATTTGGTATCTGGGCGTTAAAATGAATCCTGATGCTTTCTGGAACGTTGCTTTTGTGTTTAGCGAAACTGACTGCAAAAATCTCTAAACTACCATTTAATTTTGTTGGAACTCAAAGAAAAGTGTATTTGGTATTTTAACAGAGGGATCGTGATCTGGAGCTAGCTGCTCGAATTGGACAAGCACTCTTAAAGCGGAACCATGTCTTGTCTGAGCAGAATGAAGCCCTGGAGGAGCAACTGGGGCAAGCTTTTGATCAAGTAAGTGTTTGATAAGTATTTGCAGCATGAAGTAATTAGGTCTCGCACAGTGGAGGAATTTCTTTTCCTGGGTGTCCCTGAATTGATGACAATAAGCTGCTAAATAATACCAGTACACGTGGACTTTGTTTGCAACCATTGAACTAACCAGTAGAGAAATGAAATGATACTCTACAGAGGATGCTTATGTGAGTCTCCCTTAGTCAATATAAGAGCCTGTATTCAATACCTGTCATATTTGTGGCACCCTGCTTAGATTCTAACATTTATCCTCACCCCTTTGTGTAGACTTTGTGTGTGCTCTTTTCTTAACTTTATTTTTCAAAAATGTATGCCCAAATAATAGGTACCCAATGAAGTATCTTTATTCAAAAACCCAAACAAAAAAGAAATTTTTGAAAATGTATTTATTAAACAATAAATATTTTTAGTGAAAACTGATTCATTAACTTTAATGATTAAATTTCAAATTCTCTGTAATTTGTTATTTTTATTTAGTTTCATTTATACTTAATATATGCATCATATTTAATAGCATTTGAGCCTTTATGTTGACAGTATTTCCTAGAACTAAAGTTAGGAGGTAATGCAGAGTTATACAGCTTAAAAGTACAATACAAGCCTTTAGGATGGTAATTTAAAGAAGCGATCTATTCTGATACTTTGAAGTTTCTTCAGTTTTGTTTTGTTTTTAACTGCGAAATGTATCATTATCTTATGGAAAATTTCCTCCTATATGTCTATTACATAGAACGTGAAAATTGGCTTTCCTTCTTACCTAGTATAGAAAAAGCTGTATTTGTTGAGTTAATGCTCAAAAATTATAGCTTAGGAAGTATCTGAGGTTTATTATTCTCTTTTTAGCACTTGCTACTTCAGTCAATAAAATCTAGCAGCTAATCATATTACTTTGTTTTATGGTGAGAAATAATTGCTTCATGAATGAGAAGTTATATTACATATATTATATTAAATAATGCAATATAAAAGACATCTTGTAAGTCAAGCCCTTTTGCTATGCAGGTTAATCAACTACAGCATGAGCTATCCAAGAAAGATGAGTTACTTCGAATTGTCTCCATTGCTTCTGAAGAGAGTGAAACCGATTCCAGCTGTTCTACACCTCTTCGGTTCAATGAGTCCTTTAGCTTATCTCAAGGCTTGCTGCAGCTGGACATGCTGCAAGAAAAGCTTAAGGAACTGGAAGAAGAGAATATGGCTCTTCGATCCAAGGTACATTCAACCTAATTCCTAATTTCCTTTAACAGTTTAAACCCAGGTAGCGTTTAGGTGAAATGTGACATAACTAAGGATTACTATTGACATTCCAGTTAGGGAGTGACAGCCAAGACATACATATTTATTGCCTTCTATTGTTTCTTAGATCCCACTGAAAAGTGGATAATAGCAAGGTGATGGATGAAATAGAGAAAACCACAGCATAGAATATATATCTTGTGGCGTGTAAACAAATAATTAAATAAATACAACTGTGGTAAGAACTATGTTGGAAAATTTCAAGGTTCTGTGAGCTTGTATGATGGGGATGGGGATTAAAGAAGTCCTACTTAAGCAAGTGATATTTTAGCTGAGGCTAGGGATTGAGCCAGGCAGAAATGTATAGGGGTTAGATGGTGGGTTGGAGAGATAAATAGACATTTACAAAGGCCCTAAGAGGAGTGAGGGGGAAATGTGTGTCATATCCTTTTCCATACCTTTATTTTATGGTAGAAAAAGCTTTATAAGTGATTAACTTTTCAAATGAGGATTAAAGGTTTTTTTAAGTTAATATCGTAAAACAATTAGAAGATATCACATACAATTTTTTTTTTCTTGAAGGCTTGTCACATAAAGACAGAAACTATTACCTATGAAGAGAAGGAACAACAACTTGTCAATGACTGTGTTAAAGAACTTCGTAAGTATTAACATATTCTGTTTGCCTTTGGACAGTTGTTTGGTAGGGTATCTCCAACTCAGAAATTAAATCAATAGCTTCAATAGAAACATCTCAAGAAACAGTATTAAATAATTACTGATGATCTTGGGATATCACATTGAGCCCACAGCTGTAAATAAAATACCATATGTACTTTTAAGAACTATCTTTGTTTCAGTTGCCATCATCATTAAATAAAGACCTATTTTTCTACCAGTTATATATCATGTTAAGAGTGAAAGAAACCAAAGCTCTTATTCTGTTGATGAGAAAACAGTCCTGTAGAGGGTGTGATTCACCAGAGTCAGAAAACGATAAATAAGTGGCAAAGCCAGGTCTCACATTCCATGTGTAATTTATTAAGTGCCAATTGTGTGTCTATAAAGGAATAAATTTTGGTTTGATGTAATGTTAACTAAAATAATTTTTAAAATAAATTATTTGGAAAAAGATCAGCTTTACTGGAGAAAGATACTCAGTTTCTTTATAAGTTGGTAGCCTTTTATGTTGAAAGAGAAAATGTAGCGTCATATCAGTTCATTTGGGCTGTGGACCTCAGAATGTGTTAACTTAGAATAACAGAATGTTAGAGAACCAGAAGGAAGATAAATTGAATCTTCTCCATCTAAACTATCATTGCCCACCTTTTACACTTTAAAACGCAGAGAAGATAATACTTGCCCAAGAGCTCAGATCCTGGTCTCCTTCCTTCTTGTTGCCGTCCTGTGGAATGCTGTTGGCTTTCTGTCAGTTAAAAAATAGTTTTATATGACACTGAGAGATCATTCTGCCACTTGTGTTTAGATATCAATATTTTTATATGAAATAAAGATTTATTTCCCCAGTGAATTCTAGAGTTTTTATTTCATATGTATTCAAGAATGCTAGGCTGTAAGAATTGCTTTAGAGGCCCTGTTCAGTTTGCCAGGTATCCCAGAAAGTCTCTCTCCTACAGAAGCATTTCAGTAACTTTGTCAGCAGGTTTAAGGGAGTGTGACTGTTCCATTCTGGAACTGCTCTTTTGTTAGACTTGTTAAGTTTGATTTTCATTGCCTGTGGGAGTTTATTCACATCCCTGAAGAGTTCTCAAAGACATAAGTGAGGTTAAGTTTTGGTACTTGCAAAGAAATATAATTCACCTATATCTTTTCAAGCTTTCTTGTCCTTCATAAAGAAAAAGACTTAAGTGTGTATCTTTTCAATAATGAAAATTATTGAAGCAAAACGTTTAGCTTGCCTTTACAAGTCATATCTTTTTAGCTTTATTGCCTCATATTCAATTCCTAAGATTAGCCTATTTCAAAAGAATCTTTATTTTTTAAGTCTACGTTAAACAAAAATGTATTTGTGATACTTTAGTGCTTGTTATAAAACAGGATTTGACCCACAGGCCATAGTTTGCCAACCCCTATTCTACATTTATATTAATTTTTAAAATTCTTATTTGTTTTTCAGGTGAAACAAATGCTCAGATGTCCAAAATGACTGAAGAATTGTCTGGGAAGAGTGATGAACTTATTCGATACCAAGAAGAGATCTCCAATCTCTTATCTCAGATTGTAGATCTTCAGCACAAACTTAAAGAAGTAAGTTCATTCTTTCATTCAACAGATGTTTGTTAAGCCCTGACCTAGTACCATGCACTGTGCTAAGTGCTAGATTAAGCAAAATAAACAGGTCCCTGCCCTTTTACAGTAATCACTGTTTTAGTATTCTCTGCGTCATGAAGTGTGGATAACTGCTTTCAAGTCACTATTTCTCTCCTTAATGATACCAAACCTAAGGTTGGCTACCCACAGCCCGAACGCCAATGATCAAGAGACAGGGGCTGGTAGAAGGAAAGAAGGTTTGTTCGCCTTCTGCCTGAGAAGATGGCAGACTCCCATCACAAAGGCCATCTTAACAACGGGACACAGACAGGGGTCTTTGTAAGGAGAGAGAAGGATGGAAAAACAACAGAACAAAGGGATCATAAGAAGGGGGATGAGAGTTCTCTAATGAGAGGACTACAGGCAAACCAACAGTCTGTTCAGATAACTGGTTTAAGGTCAGCAAATCTCCCAAAGCTGGAATGTCTAAAGGTTGAAGTCTGCTTCTTTTGAAGTTAGTTCCTAGAATTCTTAAGCAAACAGAATATTTATCTACAGTCACCTATTAGTTAACATGCCATTATTTACAGAAATAATGTTAAAAGAATGGTGGAGTTGGTTACAGTAAAAGGGGGTTGGATCTTCTTCAGAAAGTTGTGATGTGAATTACTGACTTGTGCTCATTGTCCTCTGAATACCTTGATGGATTTTGTATTCTTCCCATTTTATTAGTCTTATTTGACTTTTGGAAGATAAGGTTTTTTTAGGCCTCAGCATAGACTATACCCCTGAGGGGCACCCTTAGAGAGAGTAGCCTCTATTTTATATGGGAAGGTTTCACATGTCTCTTATCATATGTTGTTAGCATGTGATTGAGAAGGAAGAACTGAGACTTCACCTACAAGCTTCCAAGGATGCCCAAAAACAACTGACAATGGAGGTAACGAAATCTTCCTTTATTTTGTGTGACATAGGATGGGCAGGAATAAATAGTTTCTTTCATCTTTGTGAATAAGATTTAAAATAACAACAATAAAGAATCAGGATGAAATTATGAGAGTTAAGAAGTAAAGCATTTAAAAAATTCTATCCCTAAAACTAATAACATGGCAACATCCTTATTGACTAATGGGGGAATCTTTGACTTTTTATAAGATTCTTTAGGAATAAGTGACCCTTTTACCTGCTTACCTTAACTAACCCAATAGTTTTTAAAATATCAGGAAAAATAGCAAAAATCTCTTATTTGGTACTTACATAAAAATTCTATATACTAGATATAATTTAGTGATTTTTTAGCAAGCATAAGAATCACATGGCAGGGTGAGTTTTGAATGGAGATTCCCAGGCATCATCCCCAAAAGTTTCTCAATCAGTAGGTCTAGAATGAGGGCCCAGAATGTGCATGTTTAATAAGCATCCCCAGCCCTGATGATGCTGTAATACAGTCCACATACTACACTTCAAGAAATTTTTGAAGTTAAAATGTACTGTGAAAAGCATGTATCTTTTAACACGCTTGTGAATCTAACAATAAAAACAGTTCTAAAACAAGGGAGAGGAAACTAGTTGTTTAGGGTGATTGAGCACCCTGAAGTCACATACAATACTTTGTAGACTTGCTCTTACCATTTACAGACTTCAGAATAATGTTTAAAATGTATATATCTAACAGTATGCTAAATCTGACTTGACCGTAACTATTATATTTCCTCTATAAGATTGTTCAAATGTATGAAACATTAAATATTGAATTGACAGTTATTGTTGTCCCAGCTACATTTTAGAATTTTAAGAAATCATGTTTATATATAATTCTGGCCAAGACTACCCTAATTCTGGAAGCTTGAAATATATATGTACTCTCCTTACTTAGTTTGTTTTAGAGTGTTTATATTGAAATGAATTATATTCATAAACTTAGCTAGCCCTCTGGATAAAATTAATACTTATCCCAATGGGTTTTTTTCCTCCATTGTCATTTTAGAATATAATAAACTACACTAATTACCATCCTTTCTTTTAGCTGCATGAGTTACAAGACAGGAATATGGAGTGTCTAGGAATGTTACATGAATCCCAAGAAGAAATAAAGGAACTTCGTAGTAGATCTGGCCCTGCTGCTCATCTCTACTTCTCCCAGTCATGTGGAGCTTTTTCTGGGGTAACGAACTGAGAAAGATGTTATATATTTAAGGAAACTTGCTTAAAAGTAGATTGTCCTGAGAGTGGCACAGTTTCTGATGACATAAAGCATCTTAAGAAGAGATAACATGGATTGTCCTTTGATTTAGGCCTTAATTTGCATATCTACATTTATCTTAATGAGCATTCACATTTATTCTAATATATGAAATGCACCCCAGGGAGATTAGGATCAGGTTTGTGTACCTTCGAGCCCCTTAAACTTGGGTCATCCTTACCTTAGGCCCACTACATCCCACTTACTCAAATAGTGCTCTGTGCATCTAAAATCTTTTATAATAGATCTTGAGTTTCTTGATACATTTAACTTCAGTTAGAATATAGGCCCTATGAGAACAGGGAATTATGTTTATTTCGCGAAAACATCTGAGTTTATGTCAGAATTTGTAATGTTGGTTCAAAGACTTATTTTAGCAATCTAGTTCCTAAACACATATATGTAATCCTGTGAAATTTTTTAAAAGATGTAAACTAAATCATAGTAGATTTTCTGAAGAATATTACGGGCACATTTTTGTTTTTTAACTTTTTAATTTTGAAAAAATCTTAAATTTAGAATGAAGTTCCAACCATAGTACAAAAAGACTCTCATATATGCTTCACTTAAATTCCTCAGTTTTTAACAATTTACTACAATCTGCCATATTGTTCTCTTATTTTCTTCTGGACCATTTAACAGTAAGTTGCAGATACACCCTAGTTCCCCTTAATACTTCAGTGTGTATTCACTAAAAACAAGGGCACTCTCCTGCATAACCACACTACCACCATCAATGTCAGAAAATTGACTTCAATACAATACTATAATTGCCAGATGGTGATTTTCTAATTTCATCATGTTTTCGACATTTATTAATTATCATTATTTTGTAAGCTAGAGATTTTCTGTCTCATTTATTCATTTGTTCATTAAGTTATTTCAGTATGGACTCATATATCCCTATTTTGGTCAATTGATTATACCTCTTTTTTTTTTTTTTTTTTTTTTTTTTTTTTTTTTTTTTTTTTTTTGATACTCCAGTTGTCCCAGGTATGGCCAGGGGGATCTCCTTCAAGCTCATCTTGCCCTTTCCCTGTCCCATTCCTGGAATCAGCAATTTCTCCAACTTGCTTTGGTTACTTTTACTGAGGAATGGTATTTAGAATCCAAGATCTGGATGCTGTGTATCCATTGCCACTAGAGGATCTTTACTTCCAGGCCCTTCAGTAGATAAAGCTGAGAAGTAGATGTATGTTGGTATACACGCCCACACAGACACTTCTGTGTGTTTCTTTCCATCCATATTGTTCACATCAGTACCTCCAGTTCTGGTCATTGTCAGCTCAGCCCTCTGAGCACGCCGCCCATGCTAGCTGAATTCTCATCTCTGCCCCGGGGAAGGAGAAGCCTGTTCATTTTTCTTTTAATGATTTTTCTATATTATAAAAGCAGTACATGTTTTATTATAGAAAGTTAGAAATTACAGAGAAGCTCAAAGAAATTGTTAAATACCATCAAATCCTGCCCTCCACAGAATCACTATTAACATCTTGGATTATAGCCTTTTGTACCTTTTATTTTTGTGTCTGCATATGTAATATTTTCTGTTTATTATATTGGTTTTGTCACTTTCCCCAAAAAGTAGTTGGTTTTGTTTAAAAGTTAAATTTCCAGGGTGTCTTTTTTTCCTTCTATATTATTTGTATTTTCTTTTATTATAACACTAAAAGTTCTGGATTCTGGAGACTCTGTTAATTAATTTAAGGACAACTCATTTCTCCTAGCAGCCTTCTTACATAATTATTATAGGAATCTCAAACTCTTTTTCTTAGGAATCTCTGGCATCTGAGATTGAGGGGACCATGCGTAAAAAATTCAGTTTGGATGAGGAATCTTTTCTCTGTAAACAAAAGTAAGTACAGATGATATACATGTGTTGTTACTCAGCCATTGGGATGGAAATTTAAAAGAAGCCACAGTCCAAACTGATAGATATTATGAAATTCAGTGGTAAATCTGCTTACTTTACAGGTTTTTTTCCTTAATACTCACATTTGTAAGAGTTCTCTTTTTCTGGATTTTATTTTTTAATGAATTACACATCATGTCTCTTTTCTACAGCACTTCAGCAGTAGGGAGTGGCAATAACGAACACTTGTTTTTTTAACAGAGCTCAGCAGAAACGGGTATTCGATACTGTCAGGATTGCCAATGACACACGGGGCCGCTCTGCCCCATTCCCAGCTCTGCTAGCCATTCCGGGCTCCAACCGTTCAAGTGTCATCATGACAGCAAAACCTTTTGAGTCTGGTGTACAACAGACAGAGGACACAACACTGCTGAGCCAGGGGAGCACCTCGGAGGAGGTTCCAGGGTAAGACATAGGTCATGGCAGTGCAAAAAAATCTGTTCCATGGCGTGTTCCTCGTGGCGCCAACACAGCAGATTCACACGCCCAAACTCTGGCATTGCTCTGTGGTTCCCCAAGGAAGTCCTGGAACTGTCGGTCTCCACTCAGTGATGACACCGTATGTCATTATTGATAAGACTGATCGTTGATGTCATAAAAGTTTTTTGGAGTAAAAAAGCTACATTTAATTAAGTATATTTAAAATGGAGCTTGCATTAAACCCTGAAATTCTTTTCTACTTTCTTCTTTGGTGTGGCAAAGTTTAGGTTTAAATTTTCATGTTCAAATTCGAATTTGTTTGAAAGTGTTTGGTCATTGATAGTTATACATAGTATCACATGACACCTTCTCATAACCCATGTTCAAAACAATAAGGATAAACAATAAGCATGAATACCTACTGAGGAAAACTTAGCTTGTTCTTAATTTTCTATTTGTTTAAACTTGGATTTTTTCCCACTTTTCATTGAACTGAATGTGTAATTCAGTTCACTGAAGTACACATAACTAGAAATTAAACCGCAATTACTGGAAAGTCAGCTGAAAGCTTTTGAAATGTAAATGTTTGGCACCTGAGAGAAACCTTTCCCAGCATAGAAATCATTACTCCGGATTTTCAATTGCATTGCCTTGTCTGTAGTGAGCATGTTCTGCACCCACAGTAGCTTTATGAATTAATACTGCCTTACCTTAGGAGGCCGAGCCAACAGATCTATGTGAATTTACACCTAGTAGCCAGGAGCAACTACAACTCAGCTTGCTACTCCTTGTTTTGATACTCAATTGTAACATACCTCTAATTTTAAAAATGGTGAAAAGTGAAAACATGTGTGTCACAGGACTATGAAAATGCAGTATTTATAAGTCTTGTTCTTTGCTTTTTAAATATTCTATAATATTCATAGAGGATTCTATGGCCTGAAGCAGTTTTTTGCACATTTTAATGTTTTTTAAATTGTTTATGTTTTGCAGCTAGTGGCATGTCATAGTTTAATGGGGAGCATTTTTTCTTTCTGAGTAGTACATAAAATAATGTAGCACATAAAATAATTGTACCTTTTGTAATCAATAGTATTACAGATTCATGATTATGATAATATTTCCTTTTTGACTAAACTGAATTTATAGATGGTCATATTTCATGTTTCAAGTGAAATAGAAAAGTTAGTAAACACAACATAATATGTATATTTTTGCCTATCCAAAGTCACTTGAAATGATCTATAAAAGTGATATGTAATACTAATGATCTTGATTTGTTGTTACTATTTCTGTAACTGTTTATTGCAGATATCTAAGAGAAAGTACTGTGTTTTTGAGATCAGTCTTTTGAACATCTGCCATTATAGAAAGGAGAAGTCTAGGTTGTGTTCACAGCCCTTGCAGACCTACTCAGTGAATGTGACTTTCCCATAGGAGCATTCAGAAAGTGGTTCAACCAGAACCCTCTGGGGATAGTGATTTGGCTACAGCTCTGCATCGCCTTAGTCTGCGGCGACAGAACTACTTAAGTGAGAAGCAGTTCTTCGCTGAAGAATGGGAGCGGAAGATCCAGGTTCTGGCTGACCAGAAAGAAGGAGTTAGTGGCTGTGGCACCCCCACGGAGAGCCTTGCCTCTCTCTGCACTGACCAGTCGGAGATCACAGACTTCAGTGGTGCCAGTTGCCTTCGGTGTTTTATGCCTGAAAAATTACAAATCGTCAAACCCCTTGAAGGTAATAAATCAGCAAACGCCAGTTTTCAGCCATGTTACTGATTGGCCTTTCCTTCCCCTAGAATTGAGATTTGTATTGTAATTGTAAGAGCACTATGTGAAGAAGATATCTTTATTATCCCTAAATACTACTGTTTAGGTGACAGTGTTTTGTAGTCCTTTGTGGAAAATGAATGAAGAGATCTGCATTCTGCAGGTCATCAGCCACCAGTTCTCTTTTACTGATTATTTTTTTAATATAAAACTGAGGGAAGAAGAGTAAGCTTTTCTTGCCCTTTGCCAAGGAATATCATTGATGGCAGTTTTTGTGGTAAGATAAATGGGATATGATAAGTAAAAATAATCTAGATGTAATACTTCACCTCTACCTTCCTTTTCAAAAAAGAGTTTTTTATTTACCTCAGTAATGTTATCTACTTGGAGGTATATGCACGTTTGTTTTCTTTTCAGGTCTGTTCATTTCAGTTCAGTTTCTGTTCTCTCCTAAGACAGAACTTGAATTTAAAATAAATTTCTTTATTTTATAGAAAATGACAGTCTTCACATGATTCTCTGCTGTTATCACAAGAGAGTCTGTATTAGATAAAGCTTTGAGTAGGAAACCTATGAAGATCCCTCAAACTCAAGGTTCTGCATGTTAGTTTTATTCATCAATGATCAGTGCAAGTATTTGTCAGAGTTGCCATTTTTAGGATGAAATGACTATACTGTCATAATTAGACATTGCATCTGGCACACATTCTTGGGATAATCATTCACCAGGGCCTATGGACAGGAACCACGGGGTGACATCCTACTTTTATCATATCCTTCATTTTTCGACTCTCCCTGTAAGCCTGAGGAAAGGAGAGGCATGAGCAAGGTGGGGAAGTACACACACACACACACACACAACCATTGAAAAAATCAAGGTGTCTTCCATCCTGGGATCCTGGTTTTTGACTTGAAAGTTTATAAGCCAAGAAAGTATTGATTTTTTTCACCTGGGAAAATAACAGCCCCACCTCTGAGGCACATATCTTTCTTCTCATCACTGCCTCTGATCTGATTTCCTATTAAGGGTGTTGTCTTGTTTTTTCACCCCTGCTTTAGATGTCCTTTTTAAAGTTAACTTTTGAAGTAGAAAGATTATTATTTATATCTTCAGCAACTTGTCAGCCTTTCACAGAGAACTTTAATTTTCAAATTTTACCAAAATATTAAAACCAAATAAGTAGTTTTGTTATTACATTTTTTAAAATTTTTATTGTTATTCAATTACAGTTGTATGCCTTTTTTCCCCATCCCTCCACCCCACCCCAGCTGAACCCACCTCCCTCCCCCACCTTCACCCTCCCCCTTGGTTTTGTCTATGTGTCCTTTATAGTAGTTCCTGTGTTATTACATTTTTTTACACATGTATTTTTAGCTTCTGCTTCAAGATATAATATTGTGAGAAATTTATAACATGCCTTTTATTTTTTTTATTTATTTTTATCTTCATATTCAGGGTCGCAAACTCTGCACCACTGGCAGCAGCTTGCTCAACCGAATTTAGGAACCATTCTAGACCCACGACCAGGTGTTATCACTAAAGGCTTTACCCAGTTGCCCAAGGATGCCATGTATCACCTCTCAGATTTAGAAGAGGATGAAGAGGAAGGTATCACTTTTCAGGTTCAGCAGCCTCTCCAAGTAGAACAGAAAGCTCCTGATCCCAAGCCCATTACAGGAATCTTTATACCGCCCATTACTTCAGTAGGTGGTCCAGTTACAGGTGAGAGAAGTGCTTGAATATAGTCTAGTAACTAGTTGTACTTTACATCCTGACTTACTACATGGTCAGCTGACTACCTCTACTAAGTCTCACTGCATTGTACATAGTCTTATAACATAATGTAAGATAATAAAGACCTATAGCATTTAGTGGCTTTTCTGATTCTACTTTTATCTTAGCCAGCTCACATAAATAGATGAGGGAGAGAGAGAGATCAATTCAGTCTCTGGTTTGTAAACTTTCTGGGCCCCAGACCTCTTTACATTCTTAAAAATCATTGAGAATTCCAGAGAGCTTGTCTGTGTAGGTTGTGTCTATTGATAATTACCATATTAGAAATGAAAACTGAGAAATTCTAACAGTATTAATTCATTTAAAAATAATAATTACATGTTAATACAAATATGTTTTATGAAATACAGCTATTTTTTAAGTAGTGGGAAGAATGGTTTTGTTTTACAATTTTGCAAATCTCTAATTTATGGCTTAATAGAAGATAGATTCTCATATCAGCTTCCACATTCAATTTATTATAATTTGTTGTTTTGGTTAAAGAGTGCAAAGAAAATGCAGCTGCACACAGATATGTAGTTGGAAAAGGAAAGAGTATTTTAATGGCCTCTTCAGGTATTTGCAGATATTCTTTAATTTTACACCAAAACGTGATAAGTGGTAGTTTAAAGTTTGTAGCAATATGGAATCTATTGGATTCGATATTGTAGCAATATGGAACCCTATCAGTGAACTTTTCATACTTTGTTGTGTTAAAATCTATTGGACTATCCTACATTTTGAATGCATTTTTCCCCATGCATGATTTTGTCACATTCCACATTGGTCATTGGAGAAATATTGATTTACTGCATTGTGCAGATCTTCCAAATGCTGGCACATTTTGTTATATAATATATCTCATCAGAGAAGTCTTTTAGTATTAGGAAGCTTTCAAGCTCTCAGTGGTAGATACAAGTTTTCCAAAATTGCATTTTCTCTCAAAAGCTCAAATTTTGTCAGTGACAGCAAATACTGTCATCTTGTTTTCTTGAAGAGACAGTTTCACTACATTCATTTTTAAGAAAATTTCTGCCTGATATCCAAGTCTGAATAACTGTAGTTTGCCTATTAGTTCTTTCAAGTGAAAATGGTGTCCCACGAAAAAATTTTAACTCAATTGCACATGGGCTTTTCCTCTAGTATCTTGGTAAGCGGCAGAGTGCTTAATACTTCCTTCCCATTTCATCACACACAATATTAAAAAGATTCAAGAGCCCTGGCTGGTGTGGCTCAATGGATTGAGAGCTGGCCTGCAAACCGAAGGGCTGCCGGTTCAATTCCCACTCAGGGCACATGCCTGGATTGTGGGCCAGGTCCCCAGTCGGGGGTACAAGAGAGACAACCACACATTGATGTTTCTCTCCCTCTTTTTCCCCTCCCTTTCTCTAAGAAAAATAAATAAAATCTTTTTAAAAAGTAAATAAAAGAAAAAGATTCAAGAGTCAAGATTTAATGAATAATTTTTACTACTTCATCAAGGACAGTCTTATGTGAATTTGGCATTTTGTTTTGTTGTTGTTGGGGTTTTTTCAACATTTTTTTTATTGTTGTTCAAGTAGAGTTTTCTGCCTTTCCCCCCACCTCCCCACCACCCCATTGTTGATGTTTTTTAATACTGTGAGTAGACAACAGTGAAGAATACTAGTACAGCTTAGTGCTATTGCCTTGATTTGTGCTCAGGAGTCAGCAGTCTTACCCACCATTGCTTTTGGACCAGCAGTGCAAATGCCGACCCAGTTGAAAAGGCACATAGCATCTTAGCATTGCTTGAAAGTAGTTTTGATCTATAGCCTCCTACAACAAAGTCTGTAAACCATATTTTAAGAACCACTGGAGTAGGTAGTTTGGCTAGAAAGATTGAATGACTAGATCTTGGTTGTTTTTGTTGTTTTTTTTTTTCAGAATGGGTTTTTCCCCTATTTCTAAGTTATTCTTAATCCTTTTAAATTACAGTTTAAAAGCATTGAAGGATTCAGCTATATATAAACAGTCAATACTAATGCAGTATTATATATATTTTATTTCAGATTTGGGGATTTTTGTACAAATGATACTGGATAAGTGCTGCATTATTAATAAATAATAATGAAATATTTTACATTATTAACCTAGTCTTTCAATTTTGTGTTTGATTCCCTAAAAGTCTCTTCTTCAGTTGCAACCTCAAACCCAGGAAAGTGTCTGTCATGCACAAACTTGACATTCACCTTCACCACCTGTAGGATATTACATCCCTCTGATATCACTCAGGTTACCCCCAGGTAGGTCTGGGTAGGTCTAGGCTTTACTTCTTTCCTCAACTATGTTTTTATGAATTTCTTTTAAAAATTACTTTCATTTTAATGAATTTTAATTAATGTTCTGTGATAACTTGTCTTTAGAATATTTTCACATTATATTTTCTCATTTGATCACTATAGTTCTTTGAAGTAGGCAGGGAAAGTGAGTATGTGTTAGGTAAACAAAGAAAATGAGGCATAGAAAGTTCATGTGACTGGTCCAGGGCAGACAGGTAGTAAATGGCCCAACAGGGACTATGCTTACAGTTAGCCAAACTGTCAGAGTTGAGGGACCAGTCCTGTCCACACCAGAGTATCCTCACTTCTGACAGCACCTGCAAGGTCAGGGGGTTCCCAAAACTACTCTCTGGTTTGATTAATTTGCTAAAAGGACCCGGGACCCTACTGAACGGTGACTGTTTATTACAAGGGAAGGACACAGGTTAAAATTAGCCAAAGAAAGAGATGCATAGATCAGAGTCTGGGAGGGTTTCACTCGCAAAGCTTCCCTTGTCCTTAGGACTCATGACTTCCCACATTGAAGTATGATCGTGCACACAGAGTATTGCCAGCCAGTGTCCAGATTTTGTTTGAAGCTTCATTGCATAGGATGATTGATTGATTAACTGATTACCTATATGGTTGAACTCTCTTCCAGGTCCACTGACCCAAAGCCACCACCCTAATTCAAATGGTTGGTCTTTCTGACATGGCCAGGCCCCCACCCTACAACTGTTGGGTGTGTCTAGGCCTACCCCAAGATCTGCTGTGGCCAGCGTCCATCCTAAACACAGACACTTCTGTCAGATATGGCATCGATTACCTCCCAGAAGGCGAGAGCAAAGGCCAGACCCTTCTAGACAAGGCCAAAGTATTTATAACACAGGCAAGAGCATGGATATTCCAACATGTAATTGAGGAATCTCAACTTAATAAGCCATATTGCTGCTATTCCTATCCTAGCAACTCCCAAATAGAATCTAAGGTAGTCTTCAAAAATATGTATAACATTGCAGTGATACTGTTGACTAGAAGTAGAGAAGAAAAATAAAGCAAAGGGTAATCAAGAGAAGGCTATAAAATGGATAGAGAAATAAAGCTAATGTGAAAATTGTACCATAAAGTTTTACATACTTGCTACGGTGAGCCCTGTATTTGAGTCTTTACCTTCCAGCTACTAATGTGGAGGGAAATAACATTATGATTCACAGTGTCTATTAGATAGAAGCAAATCAGTTGTTTAGGGAAGCATCTGGGTGATATCTAGCAAAGATCTCAATAAAGTCCAAAATGAACAGATATATCTGCAATCTTTCTACGTTGTTTTTACAATCAACAAGGTAAATTTTATAAAATTGGTTCCTGAGGGGACTCTCAACTCAGGTTGTTGCCATCATATGAAGTTTACAACTTGGGAAAGAATAGGCAAATTCTACCATAAAGTAGGGACAAGGAGGTGGGACCCTGGCAGTACAGTGTATGAACCTCATCAGTTCAGAGATTTTTAGTGTAACCAAGCAGTCAGTTGTTTGTGCTTTGCTTATTTTATACAAGTTAGTACTTTGGAAAGTTTATTTAATAATTCTAAACTTGCATTTTGTTCATAATCTTTAAAAATCTTGATATACTGAGTATTTTCTATTGAGGTGAAAGTTTACCTATTAAATATGGTAACATTGGGGCGGAAATTGACTAAAGAAATATCCTCCCCATTCTATCATCATTTCTTGCTTAGTTTTTTTTCTTTGTTAAAAAAAAAGAGAGAGAGAAGAAGATGAGGAAAAAGAAAGATTCTAATGTGTTAAAGCTTTTAAGTTTTAATTGTCCAGAAACATATGTTCTAAGTTAAGGTTGAGATACATTTGTTCCGTGATATCCTTTTATACTACTATTGTTTGGAATTAATATTCTTGAAAATTGAAATTTAGCAATTAGAACTTTATTTGTTCTCAGTAATATAAAATTGAAAGATTAAAAAGAAATTTCTCCTTCAAAGAACATTTTTGATTTAATTATAAAAGATTGTGTTTTCTAAAATGTTAATTGTTTACTCATAGATTATTGTCTTTTGGCATATTTCTCTTTTTGGAATAGATATATTAATAAAAATTTCTAGAGGTTACTTTCTTTAATATTTAAATTTCTTTGATTACTGTCATAAAATTTAATTATATTCCCACAATTATATGAGTTACAATTTAAGAATAAATTATCTAAGAGTATAGTAAACTTTCATATCTTATGAAAAGAAATGTTTCAGTAAGTTTCTAACTAAGTTACAAATTACAAATAATTAACCAATTATTGAAGTAACATCAAAATTTTCATTCCACAGATTTCTACCATAGAGTTCAGTTACTGGCCTATTCATTCCTCTATATTTACTGGGCTTAACTACTGTAATTCCTTAAATACTGACTTGGAGATGGTTTTTTATTTTTAAACTGTCTTTCCTGCATTTTTTTTAAAGCTCTGGGTTCCCTTCATTATCCTGTGGAAGTAGCAGTAGCAGTTCATCAAACACGGCGGTGAATTCTCCTGCTATGCCCTATAGACTCAGCATTGGTGAATCAGTCACCAACCGACGAGACTCCACTGTAACCTGCAGTAGCACCATGAGCTTGGCCAAACTTCTACAAGAGCGAGGCATCTCTGCTAAAGTGTACCATAGCCCAGTTTCAGAAAATTCCCTCCTTCAGCCTCTGCCTAAAGCCCTGGTTATCCCTTCTACACCTCCAAATTCACCATCTTACTCACCTTGCCCTTCTCCTTTGCCCTTTGAGCCTCGAGTACATCTTTCTGAAAATTTTTTGGCCTCCCGACCAGCTGAAACGTTCCTCCAGGAGATGTATGGCTTGAGACCTTCCCACAATCCTCCTGATGTTGGCCAAAGGAAGATGAACTTAGTAGACAGGCTGAAGAGACTGGGAATAGCCAGAGTGATCAAGACCCCTGATGCCCAGGAAAATGAAAGAAGCCAAGAGGCAGAAATTGGTCTTCAGAGACCAGACTCTACTGTTTATTTAAAGTCGGGTAGTAATTTATTGAGTGGATTGAGGAGGAATCAGAGTCTTCCAATTATGATGGGTAGCTTTGGCACCTCAGTTTGCACATCCTCCTCGAAAATGGATATCTTGAAGGAGGACCGAGGTTCAGCAGATAACTGACCTCTTATACAAATTAGCACATGCAAGATAGATTTGCACTGATACAGGTAGTCTGGTCTGATGGAGAGAAAAGGAATGTTGCAGATGGGTTGTGAATGTGGAAAGAGGAAGTGAAAGGTTGGAGACAATTGGGATGAGGGAGGCCTTAATGAATGAGGTCTATTAAATTGAAAGAATAAATGATTGGGTCATGAGTATTTGGAGACAGAAAAGGAAAAAAGATTTAATACACTCCTTCAGTCGGGTTTTCTTGTTTTGAGAATAAAAAGTGACCAGAAAATAAATTAAGTAATATTGAAATACACCAGGAATACTTAATTTACTAGCACATTTACTTTTTGGTAAGCATAGGGATAGAACACGCAGGTTAGGAGGAGGTGGGAAGAGAAAAGGCGCAGCTTTGTTGCCGAGAGAAGCTGTTCTGGAAGGTTGGTGGGGTAAGCTCAGTCTGTTACTGAGACAACAGTGAGGTGACTTTTATGTTTTCCCCTGTTGATGTCTCACTAAATTACACTTCCGTCAAATGGCAAGCTCATAGCATTAGCAAGCAAGGAATTTTATTTATTTTTTTCATAAAATCAGAGCAGTGCAGACTCTCATTTTGCTTTCTATTTTCAGGCCTTTGAATCTCTGGGACCCCAAACACCACCCAAATTCCTTTTGTACTTGTGATTAACAAAAGTTCATTTTTTAAATTTATATTTTTATACAACATCCTAAAACACAACATGTGTGGAGGTAGGAGGGATTTGTTTTAAGAAGGAATATGGGCAAATTAGAATCAAGGAAAGTTGCTTTCAGAAAATTTCTTCTGGATAAGTGTAGTGGCCAAGGAGTATGAACATAATTGAATTTCCTTGGAGGCTGGATGGGGTTAAATCAGAAGTACAATCAGTAGGAATTAGAGATTGTTGTCTATGTATGTATGTACATTTTTAAATAAGGAAAGTTGGTTGCAGCTAAGCTTTTTCGAATGTTCTATGCATATTTTTAATGAAAGATGACATATTTGCACAAAAATTCTCAGGCACATTAACTTATTTATTTAAGCTGAAGTAAAAACCCAGGTGCTTGCTTTGAGACTTGTGTTTTAAATGTAAAATAAAATTAAAACACATCTGCCTTTTTCTAGATATCTGTGAATATATAGAATGAACTTTTTAAAGGGAGAGTCAAAGCTCTTGCTTTATAAACTCTGGTTCTTTTTGTTTGTTTTTTACAAAGTATGTGAAATAGCAAAGCGAACCTTGAGAAGTTAGGTTTCAGCCTTGTGACAAATTGGCTGTGCATTGGGAAGAAAGAGATCTGTTTTCTGGGTGCTGCTGATCAAGGTCTGCTCATTAGATAGATGACATGGCTTGATCTCAACAGAGCCGTTCAGGAGGAAGTACCATTATGTGAAAGGCATGGTGGTGAGAAGATGAGGAAAGGGGCTAATTAATTCATTTTTGAATATGGGAGGCATTGACTCTGGTGGTTCATTTGCAGATCTTTTTTTCTTTTGTTGTTACCTAACTGAATTTTCTCAATTAATCTTGCTCCTCTGGTTCCCGCCAATACACTTAATTCCCAAGTCAAAGAAGTTCACTTCCTCTCTCCTCTTGAGGTGCCTTTCCTACATGAACAGCTATGTGCTCAAAGGGGTAGGAAAACCCACGTGCATGTAGTGGTAAGAATGTGTGCATTTTCCATGCTTTTTATAACCTTTTAATAAAGCTTTTCTAGATAAATTTCTTAAAAACCGAAAGTGAAAGTATCCTCCTCCCTTTTTCTCTTCTCTCAGTCTTGCTGAGGTCAGCAGGCGGTACGCGTACATGCTTAGAAAAGATTTCATCAGGGGCATCAGTGAATGTAAGTGTCCCTGAATGTGGTAGGCATTGGCCGGAAGAATTCCTGATGTTATGGTTCCAAAAGATCCCAATTTGCTTTTTTAAAAATAGTGTCTAAATTTCTACTTTGTAAGTAACTCTGGGGTGCTTATTTTAGCTGGTTCTTAAAGTTTTTTATTTATTCTCTAAGAAAGTAATCGTCCTGTTGCCAGTTTCTAAGAGATGTCAGGAAGTTAGTGTAGGGCCAGAGAGTAATACAAAATGTTAAATTATCAGATTTATGTTTATTATATAACTATAAATTAAATATCTATAAGATTCTGGAGCATTCTGTATAATTAGTATACTTTCCTATAATCAATGCTAAAATGATCACTTTGGAGGCAGGGCAAGGGCATGCGTATTCACACCAAATAAAGCACATCTGATTAAAGAGGACCAGACTTAAACTTTTTGAAAATTAGATTGATGTTGCTGTTCCACCAGAAACATGATCATTGTATACTGGTGCATGCTTGTCTCTAGAAATGAATTCCATATTGAATTGGATTTTACTGTTTTCTGAAGTTTCCGCCTAAAATCGTTTTTGGTACAGCCTGAGAATCTATTATAACAAACTTGCGTGCAAAGTATAGTAAGAAGAACTGGAACCTTGTAGCAAGTTCCTCCTTAACATTTTAGTTTTTCTATATCAACTGTGTATGTTAATGCAAGTATAGGAAACACCAATCTTTTTTTCCTCCTTTAACAAGGTTTTCAGTGATTATACCTCAGGTATTTCTGAGTATCCTATGATATAGTAGGAAAGATATCTTCCTAAGCTCAGAATTAGAGGATTTCATGAATTGTGATGATCCCAAATCTTCTGTAATCTTAGGCATGCATCTTAGGGAAAATGATCATTGTTAAAGTAATTTTTAAAAGAGTTTTATACTATATGTCTTGATTTGACACAAATGAACAGATTCTGTCAAAGGGGAGAAATAAGAGGCAGCTCACAAGAGCCACTTCTTGAGGCTGTATGATGTACAGTATTCAAAGCCTGTTTTCTTTTTTTCCTGACCATTCTAGTACATAATTAGTAGTATTTGTTACCAACATTGACTTTTGACATCTGAACTAGGGCTCTTGAGTGTTTAATGGTCCACTCCTCTGATGTTGGGTGCCTGCAGGCCTGTACTCCAAATGCAGCAAGTGTCTATACTGAGTGGTTTGCATTGCAGAGCACAGCTACCAAGGAGTGGCAAAGTGCCCTCTGGGGCAGCCAGGAAAATACTGATGTTTGATATCTGGGGCTTTACTTTGTCAAACAGCTCTTTACTGCACCCAGCTTTGCTTTGTCAAATGTAAATCAGATAATAAACATGAGTATCTTAAATTTTCATTTGTCTTCCTGTGTATTTGTCCCAGTTCTTTTTGCATAGTCCTGCATAGTCTTTTCATTATGGTTTTGGTTTTTATTTTCTGTACAGAAAACAACCTCTATTTACCAAACCAACAATAGTCACAAGTAGTAAACAGATCTTATTGTATTTTCTTAAGATATTTAAAAAAAACAGAATATAGGGAGTGTGAAGCAGTTCTTTTCTTGGTGTCCACAATATACTGTTGATACTCTGTAACCACACAGAAGCTTCATTTCTTTAGCAGAAATTTTCTCCCTTTCCTTTTCACTCAAACTGGCCTCATCAAGCATCTGACTCACTGGCTTCCTCCTCCCTTGCATGTCCACTTCCTTAATTATTAAGCCCTCAGGACAGTGAGATTCTCTCTCAGAAAAGCAGCAAAACCAGACAAGTGATGCCGTGGCTGACATCGGGACCGGCTGCACTGGCTAATGACCCCCTGCCCTGGCACCCACCAATCAGTGGAGACTACAACCCTGAAAGGGCACACCTGGAAAGCTGATGAATGTTCTGTTGAGATCCTCCTCTGACACCTCTCCTAAAATCGCCACCCTTAAAAGCCCTTAGGACAGACGACCCAGCGTGCTTTCCCCTTGGGAGCATGCCTTTCCTGTCCCCCTCCTCTTTTTCCCCATGGTGTGTTACCCTTATCGTCTCTCCTAAGTTCCAAGGACCCCTTCTTTTGCTTCTATAACTTGTTTCCTGAGCCAATTTTTTTCTACTGCTCACTTCTCCAACGTCTGTGACTTTCTAGATAACCTTTCTCTCATAGTTTGACTCTTGGCTCCAAATTCTTTCCTAGCCAGAACTCAAGTACCAAGTACCTTGCTGAACCAAGGTCCAGTCTGACTCCACCCATCTAACATCTGGTGCCACTTGCCTCTGCCAACACAACCACGACTACCCTCAGTCAACACACTGAGGTTGGCATGACAGAAAAATGGAAAAAACCTAGTTCTTCAATGGCATTGCTGAATATGCCTCAACTCTGGGAGCACTGCCTCCATACTTTATAGTTCATGAAATTAATGAACCTCTTTGATTTAAGCCACTTCAAAGATTCGGCTTTAAATATCTACTTCGGAAAACTGAAGTGTTTCTAGTCCAGACTCTTCTTTGGAATTCCCAAACATGTAATAGACATTACCATTTGGATGTCTTACTGCCAATCAAACTCAACATGTTCAAGCCTGAAGTGAGGCTCTTACTCCCCTGAGCCTGTTTATCCCCCCGACTCTCCTATCTCAACAAATGGCACCATCATCTACTCAATTGTTTAAGTTAGAAACCAAGGAATCATCATTGCCTCCTCCTTTCCCTCACCCTGACATCCAATTGATCATCAAATCCTGTTGCATACACTACTCTCCATCCCACTGCTGCTTCCTCAGTTTAAGGCCACCTTTGTGCCTCATTTGACCACTAAAGTGGTTTCCCTGCCTCCTGCTTGGTCCCTCCAATTATTTCTCTACATTGCAGTCAAAATAATCTTTCTAACATGCAAAACTAGTCAGATCACCTCTCTGATTAAAACTGTTGTCTGACTCATTAGAAGAGAAATTCCTGCCATACACTCCCATTGCATCTGGTAAGGACCTTAATGTAAGCCTCATTGTGCTTTTATTCAATTTATTGTGTTTCCCCCACTAGTCTCAAAGCTCTAAGGAGAAAAGAAACTGATGTACAAGGTCTATCCAGAAAGTATCCAGCCATGCGCTATGAAAAGTAGGGACATTTACTGAAGAAGGTACAAAAAACATTGTACATAGGACAATGATGCCTCAGTCCCCTTCAAAGTAGGCACCTTGGGACCTCACACAGTTCTCCCAATCGCCATCAGCTGCCCCCTCATACTGTCCTGAATTTCACTGATGGTCTGAAATCTCTTCCCTTTCAAAGATGATTTTAGTTTTGGAAAAGGCCAGAAGTCACAGGGTGGTAAATCCAGGTGGTAAGGGGTCTGAGTCACCTCAGTGATTTGATGTTTGCCAAAAAACTCCACACAAGATGTGATTCATGACGGAGAACATTGTCGTGATGAAGCTGCCAGTCACCAGTTGCCCATCACCAGGTGCCCATAGCTGCAGCCTTCTTTCCACAGAGAAATATTCAAGCGTAAGGCAAAATTTGATGCAGATGCATTGCTCTACTCAGTCATTTTGAATGTCACAGCCACAGTACACGTGCTCACTCAACAGCATCTACTGCCCCCACTGACTGGTACAGTGAAGTCATCAGTGTTCACACATGTGCATTCCAGTCCACTCTCCTTGGCTGCCAGGTTACAGAGGTTTCGCGCAAACCATTCTTGTTATATTAACAATGGCTGGACTTTTTCAGGACAGACCTCATGTATCCCCACACCTGCATACTATTTATGTAGTAAATAATAATGTGGAATAGAATAAATGAATGAATTTATAAACAATGGTTGTAAACTATGGGTTGTAACTCATCAGTAGATCATGAAATCAATCTAGTGGATTTATAATCAGCTTTCATTTTAAATGAAAGAAAAAATAGATGAGAATAGTTTGTAACAAGGGTATTATTTCATACAACTTTTTATTATAAAGTGTGTAAAATATATTTCTTATAGTGAGTTTCAGTAAAATACAATGAAGGCCCCACTGGTCTATAATAAGCATTTTCTCCTATAATGAGAAAAAGCCTTATTTAGGAAAAAAAGTCTGAACTCCCAGCAACTGAAAGACTCCTACTCTTGGGGATTTGCACTTTCACAGATTTCAAAGCTTGAAATTCCAGGAAGAAAGTGCCCACTTTAGAGTTTTAGGTTTCTGCTGTTAAATGAGAGAAGCTTAGACTCCATCACAGATTCCATCTGGCAACTACTGCTTCATTAAGCCTAGGAGTGCTGCTTAATTCTATTTCCTCCGAAAGTATAGCTTAAGTGTATTTTGTCTTATGTCTTAAGAGAATTTGTTAACTGGCTGCTCTTTCAGTCTTCTCTCTATAAGAGCAAAGTGCCTGAGCAAATGAGGTGCTGCCATTCTGTTTCCATAGCAATAAAAGAAGCAAACCTTTGCCAACCTTCTTCCAAGGACAAACCTCCCAACTCAAGGCCCACGTTAAGAAAGTCTGAATAGATGAGTGACTTTCTGCCCTACTCTGACTTTCACTGCAATATTGAAAGACTCAAACTAGATTGCCTTTTGAAGGGACATTTGTGCTCATGCCAATTCAGCCTTTGTAAAAAGCTTGTGACTGGATTCACTGGAAGTCTGTCTCTCTACACTACACATACTCTGCGATTTCTGCTTTGGAATTTCAGTCACTTGGAATGACCACTAGAGTCTTAAATTCTGGAACTTCTCGATTTGACCTAAATGAATTCTGATTTTGTGTTGATGGAAAACAATTTCTTTATACCATTGTGTTGTCTTTAAGACTCTGGATGTGGGGAGAAACCACATGGGAAGAACAAATCTTTGGGCGGTCCAAGGTAAGCTCTTTGGAAAAGATGTTTTATATAATTATTTTCTTCTGATTATTAATACTAAACAGTGACCTTTCTGAAGACTTGCCTGGCTCACTGATAACCACCAGGTGGCACATTCAGTCCACTCAGCCACAGGTAAAACAATCAGGAAGAGGCCGGAAAATAATGGGGAGATAAAAAATCCTGAATCACACATGCATGCACACACTTGCACGCACACATGCATGCACCCACACGCACACACTTCCTTGTAATCTTAGAGCCATACAATGCGATATCCACCACTGTGAATGTATTAGATCTATCTACGCTAATATGGAAACATCTCGATAACCTCTTATGCAAAAAAGGCAAGGCATGGCAAGGCATGGCATAGGATGTAAAGTGTGCTCTAATTTATGTAAAAATGTTAAAGATTTTATATGTATATTATATATAATTTCTGGAAGGATACTAAAAAACTAACAGTGGTTACTTCTTGGGAGAGTAGTTAAAGTCAAAGGCTGATGTTTAGCGGGTGTGCACGTTATTGAAATATTGAAGTACTGCCATACTAGTTGTAAGCATACATTGTCCAAGGCCCTCAAATGTCCTCCCTGTCACCTGGGCTGCCCAACTCCTCCTCCTGGCACCCCAGACTTCCTCATGATTCAAGAACTATGAGGTTAATGACTAGCATATGGGATGGAAGTGCGGTACTCCAGGACCCTCTTCCAGCCTTGTAGCCCATGTCTATTCTGATGGTTTGATAACCTTGTCTTACTGGTTGTTAAATATTTTGAGTATCATCCTCATGAGTGTTTAGAGGGAGTGGCCTTTACTTTTTGAGCAAAAGAATACACATCATGGCATAGTTTATAATAGGAAAAAAAGGAAACAAAACTTTCAATACAAAACTGGTTAAAAATGTAAATGGGGAAAAATACAAAATGAAAGAAAAAAGTACAAAAAATATAAAAATAAATTTAAAAGAAAAAACAATAAAAGGAAAAAATGTAAATGAAACAGAAATTGTCATGATGATATAGAAACAAATCATACACTTGTTTTAAAGATTTTAAGTATAACTTAAATTATAGATTTGCTTTAAATTTGCTTTAAAATAATCTGGTGTTGGAGAAGTGGGCTGGGTACGTATGAACGAGATTAGTCACAAATTGCTAACTGCTGAAGCTAGGTGACCGATGAGTTCATTATACTCTTTTCTCTATTTTTGTACATTTAAAAATTTCTCCACAATAATCAAGTTTAAAGATGATATATGTATAGTGACATTCAAAGAACTTCATGACATTATTTTTAAAAGATTACTACAATATAAGTAGAATTTGTTCCTGTTTATGGACAATTATGTAAATCTGTTTCTTTAGACTAGAGAACATTCTAGAAGACCCTAACCAAAGTATTTTCAGTGGTCTTTTCTAGGTGTATTTTGGGTAAATTTTACTTCCTTCGGATTATAATTTTCTTTACAATCAGCCTATTTTAACACACACACACACACACACAGAAAGTAAACCTATTCTCCCCCCAAAAGTTAGGAAGAAAAGCTTTTGTAAACAAAATACCACTGAGGTTCATTATATTCCTAAACTCAGTTACCAGTTTTTGAGAACCTAATGTGTGCAAGGCAGTGTGCCAAGAGCTTTGCTGACATGGTCTCATTTCGTGTGCAGGACTGCCCGGTGAGGACTGAACTCCCATGTGCCCATTTTCCAGACCAGCAAACTGAGACTCAGGAAGCTGAAATTTAATTTCTTGAGGTCCCACAGCTGGTAAGCAGAGGAACCTATATGCAAAGTCGGTCCCACCTGACTCCAAAGCTCAAGGAAAATTTTAGTAAACAATGTTCTGGAGGAAGAAAATCATAATCCTGCCATTCTAGCCCAATTTAATTTTCATGTTTTAATATATTCCTTTCTAACTCTTTTTCATGTAGGCACATACTGTTACGTAACTGTATCCACTGCAGACATACCATCTTACAGTTTTGTGTATGAGCATTTCTTCATGTTTCCACGGGCTTTCAAGTGGACAAATAAAACCTATGTATAAAACCCCGTTGAGTGCAGCATTTGGCTTTTTAATTTTTTTTTTTTTTTTTTGGCCACCCTTCATCACACCACGCTCCCTCGAAAGAGGGCGCACCCACGCCTTCCTCTCACTAGCCGTTTCACTCTCAGGGCCTGCACGAGTATCCAGTGCACCCGGTGCCTCCCGGGATCCCAACACGCTCCCAAAGATCAGCACGAGGGGAAGTAAGGGACGTGCACGCAGGGAAAGACGTGCGCGCGCAGGGGGCCTGCGCCTGCGCAGACCCGCAAGGCTGACCCCTCGCGTCCGCAGCGAGTCCGCCGGGCTGGTCTTGGTGGCGGTCTCTGCAACAGTCTAGGCTTTTATCTGTCATGAGGCGGGGCTGGAGCAGCCGCTCCGTGCCGCGCGTGGCCCGCAGGCACCGCTTCAGCTCTACCCGCGTGTCTGGCACCGACGCTGCCACGTCGGATGTGGGCGGTCTTGAGGTCCTCTCTGCGGCGCCCGTGGTCCGCCGGCCTTTTTTAATTCTAATTTTTAATATTATCTATAATATTGTAATGACCGTTACATTTTTGCAGGTTCACCTGTGGACCAATTTCAACTCGTTGGGCTGGTCCCTGTGGTTATAATCACCCAGTTTATAGTCCAGCAACAAATATTTATCAAGTAGGCGTTTGGGACAAGTAGCTTCGCCAGGCCCCGTGGGGGCACAGAGAATGACAGGGCGAAGTCCAGGCCTTCAAGAATGGCACAGTCCAGACGGGCAGGCAAGAAATGGAACAGGGAGGGCAGTTTGTTGCTGAGAGCTGGCCGATATTCATTTGTCACTTCCTGCCTCAGGATTGGCCCCTGTACTCTCAGAAAGCAGATGCCACATCGTAAGCAGAAGCAAAGCTACTCTTTTGCTAGTGTTGCAGCCTCCTTTCAGATTGTCACCTCAATTCTACCCCCTGTGGTGTTGTCTTCTCACCTGGAGTGCTCCACCCCATCTGCTTCCCTGACCTCATTTCCCTAAGATCTCTTGGCTAGGGCCCCAAACACAAGGGGAACAAACACATATGGCAGCCCTGTCACCTGATGTTTTAGGTCTTTGCTGTTTATCCAGTCCCTTGGCCTCCTTTCTAGCCCTAGTCTCTACTCCACACTGTACCCTGGACTCAGACCACCTGCACATCCTACCTTTCTTCAAGGCATTGTCTCTTGTCCTGGCTCCACAGCTCACTCAGTTCCCTTCCTGAGACTACCCTAGTACCTGCACACTTTCTGAAGACAAGGTGCAAATGTTCGGTATCCCCAGCATCCAGCAGGCTACTCACAGCAGGAGCTGTAAGTATTTGTGCTCTTAAGTGAGCATGTGTAGGTGTCCCAGAGTCACTTCATGACTTCGAGTCTAAGTTTCCTCATCTGTAAAATGGATTTAATGGTACGATCCCATTTAGCTCTAACTGGGTTTCTCAAGCATCAGTCACATTAGAGAAAAAGGTCTGTTCCATTTTTCAGCTGATTCTTAAGCAAATTTATTTCAGTGAACTAATGAAAACCAGTCACAGAAATTTGAGTTAAGTATGTCGTTGTAATGCTTCTGTTGGTCTATTGGCTCTCATAGCATTTTTTGATGTTAATTTTAATTTTTATCAAATACTTCACACACATTGAAAAATCAAATAGTATTAAAAATTCATTAATGAAATGTTACAATTTCTTCCCCACCCCTCTTAGTTCTGTTCCTCACTGTGCTCTAGATATTCCCTAGAGACAATTATTTTCAACTCTTTTAGCTATTTCTTTTGGAACTTCATGCTTCTAAATAATTTGTCTCTACTCTGTTAATTTTTCAATTTTAAACATTCTCTATTGACTTCCTGCTATGGTAGAAGAGGATTTCACATATTCATTCTCCTGCCATTGCCCTCCCACCAGTTATAGTCACAGTTCACTTTTTTGTTAAATCAGTATATGTTTACATAAATATATGTGTGTGTATGTGCCTTACTATGATTATATCTACTTTCTTATACAATTTTTTCAACCTGGAGTATTTATATAATTTTTCTTTTCTTAGGTTTCTATGTTTCTATTGCTAAATTTTCTGTTTGTTTTTTTTTTTTATTACAAATGCTCTGTGACAAATTACCACAAATTTAGTGGCTTAAAACAAGTTCAGTTTATTACAAATCAAATCAAGGTGTTGACAAGACTTTGTTCCCTCTATAAGCTCTAGGGAAGAATCATTTTCTTTCCTTTTCCAGTTTCTTAAGACTGACCACTTTCCTTGGCTCAAGACCCTTTCTAGATCACTTCTACTCGACCATTTTCTGACTGACTCTCTCACCTTCCTTTTATAAGGATGCTTGTTATTGATTACCTTGGGCTCACACTGATAATCCAGATAATCTCTCCATCTCAAGATCTTTAACTTATCACAGCTATAAAGCTCCTTTGGAACAAAAAAGTTACATATTCACAGGTTCCAGGGATTAGAACATGGATGTTTAGTGGGGAAGGAGCATTATTTGACCAACCACAGGCTCCAACAGATCTGTGAAATGCCTATAAGTATTATTAGATGATCTACCTGTGTCAAGTTCTGAGCCTTGGGGTCTTGCACATGGGATTTGGTTCCTTCTAGTTTACACACATAGGCTGTAGCTTTTTATGGTATGCGAAATGAGGAAGTTATTGTGCCAAACATGTATTGACATCATTTGTGCAGTACTGTCTCCTCTCTCATTCTCTTTGTTCTTGTGAGATTAAACCTCTTTTACTCCTGAACTCTGATTTTAGTGGGGTTCTGGAAAGAAAAAGATAAGCAAGTGTGATCAAGTGTGATCATGTTTATCTGGTAGTTGTCTTTCATGCCAATTTTCATAATAGGGATTTTTGCTTTTCTTTTTATGGAGCTAAGAAGGAAGAGTTGACTGGAATTCAGGCAGGTGGCCAGGAATGAAAAACTGGGAGATCCAGTTTCACTTGAGTAACAGAGCTAATTTTCCAGAAAATTCTGTGCAGGACCTGCTGTAGGAATTTCTCTGTACTTTAGAGAGAGCTAGTGTGACCTGATGGAAGAGCAAGGGCTTAGGAGTCAGGCAGACTTATGTTTGTTCCCAACTCTGCAACTTGCTACCTCCATGACCTCTCTGATCCTCATTATCCTTATCTGCAAAATTCCATGTGTCTTCCATGTGTGCCTGGCTCACTGTAAGCACTCAGTCATGGCAAGTTTTAATGCTTTCAGGTCAAGCCTACTGGGTGGCAAAGGGTGAGGTGTGATTCTGTAGTCAAGACCCTGTACCAGATCGACAGCTTCCAGAATCTACCATCTGCTTTGGGCCTTCCCTGGGTTCTTCCCAATTTCTCTCTAAATATTGCTGCTTTGACACTAAATGGTGTAACTCTCTGTTCTTTTCCCCCTAATTCATCAAGGGCCTCCTGACCTAGAAGCCAAGACTGCCCCATATTGCTGCCATGTACCCCAGCCCTCTTGTCTACTGCACCTGCTGGGACCCTTGCAACTTGGGACCACGGAAGCTAATCAAGACACCTCATCCACAGAGAAAGACCTCCACAGGGAAGCCCAAGTAAGGATTACCTGGGATAGACTATGGCCTGGAGGCTTGTGGTCCATCTACAGCCTTCTTTATGTCACAAGATTTTCAGAACAATTTGGTAGCAAAAATCCCAAGAGGGCCAGAAAGCCTCGCTTTGCACAGCTTTCCCTGCCAGCCTGCTAGCTGCTCATTGCTCTTGCTAGTCCTGCCTAGTTTTAGTGTCACTTTAAATGTTGGCGTCTCAGAGTTAGTTGAGCAGAAAAAGGGGGGCTTCCAACCGAAGGGACCCATGGGGACTGCCCCTCCATGGGGGACGAAGAGCTCTGGGAACTGGAGGATGAGCTGTGCTGCCAATCCAGGGACCCTCCGGAGCAGTGAACAAGTGCCAAGGCATTCAGCCTGAGGTTGCAAAAAGACCGTCTGTTGTCAGCCATGTATTCCAATTTTGGGACTCTGTGCTGATCTACCTAATCTGGGAATACTAAAACAGGCTTCTGAATTTCCAATTTTCTCTTTTTTTGCTATTTATTTTTTCCTCTTAGGCTAACTCTTCTTCCTCCAGCTTCAAAAAAACAAAATTATGTCCAGCCAACAACAAAACCTATTGTCTCCCAAAAGTAAGTATTTGTCCATCCATGGGTTGGGAATGGTTTGAAGTGTGTGAATACAACAATCTCTCTCCTTGGCTTTCACACCCTTGCCTGACTCGAACTAATCACTGCCAGAAAGATCAGAGAATTGCCAGAACCCACTGTAATTTCCCCCTAACCTCAGATCCTACATATAGATTCTAAAGCCCTCTGTACCCACGGCATTCAAAATCACTACAAATGAGCTCTCCTCTGAGGTGCCCTGACAATGGTTTCCTGCCCTAAAAGGGTACAATTCCTGATGCCTGTCACAGGCAAAGAGCCTCCCATTGGTAGTGTTTATCCTTTAACTGATTACTTTCCTGTGTCTAAGATTTTATATAAATTACAACTCTATGTTTACTTACATATTTAAAATTTTGCCCACGTTTTATAAACTTACAAGTGTAACTTAGTTTTATGTCTTCCATGAGTCTTTGTATTCCATTTGTTTATTTATTGGAGAATAATTATTGAGCATCTACTGTTTGCTAAGCAGTGTTTCAGGTGTGGGGAACAGCAGTGAACACAACAAAGGCTCTGCTTTCTTGGAGCTTACAGTTATTTATATATGGAGATCAGGGAAAGTCCCTCTGTTAAGGGGACAGCAAAAACCACGCTGACATCTGGGCCAAGTACTCTTGGCAGAGGAAGCAGCAAGTTCAAAGGCTGTGAATGGGAACTTACTTGGCACATCTGGCCATATTCCAGGGAATCAAAGAGGCCAGTGTGGCTGGAATGGAGAAAGTGAGGATGGAGTGGTGGGAGATGAGCTCAGAGAAGTAAGAGACAATGAATGTGGTTGGCAGAATAATGGTCCCCCAAAGAGGTCCATATCCTAATCCCTGGACACTGTGACCATGTTCTGTTACTTGCCAAGGGGAAATTAAGATTGCACATGAAATTAGGTTTGTTAAACAGCTGACTTGAGGTAGATGGATTATCTGGATTATCTAGCTGGGCCCCAAGTAAACATAAAGGTCCTTATATGTGAAAGAGGAAGTCAGAGTGTCAGAGGAGATGTGACAATAGAAGCAGAGGTCTGAGAGATGCAATTACTGGCTTTGAAGATGGAGGAAAAGGCAAGAGACAGATTTTCTCTTAGAGGCTACAGGAGGAATAAAACCCTCCCAACACCTTGATTTCAGCCCAGTAAGACCCATTGCTGACTTTGACCTCTAAAACTAAGATAAATTGATATTGTTTAAAGCAACTAAACTTACAGTAATTTATTATAGCAGCAATAGGACATTTATACAGTGAAGTTTGCTTGCCACTGTAAAAGGACTTTGGCTTTTACTCTAAAAGGGATGCTGTATCAGTTGCTAGTGTTGCCATAACAACAACAAAAAAGACTGGGTGGCTTAAGCAACAGAAATTAATTTTCTTACAGTTCTGGAGCCTGGAAGTCCAAGACCAAGGTGTTGGCAGGTTGGTTTCCTCTCCAGACTCTCTCCTTGGCTTGCAGATGGCTGCCTGCTTGCTGCCTCTTCACCTGGTCTTTCCCTTGTATGTGTCCATCTCTGGGGCCTCTCTGTTTGTCCTCATATCTCTTATGAGAACACCGTTAAGATAGGATTAGAGCCCATCCTAATGGCCTCATTTTATCTAAAGGCCTTTGATGCGGACTCTGGCTAACAGTGTCCACGGTGTTGTGGATGAGAGGAGACAAATTCACATGGACTACTGAAGTCCTGTGGAGAAAAAGGGACAGCACAGCCACTCTCTCAAGGAGAGAGCGCCCTCCAGGACCCTTGCCTTGACAGGCTTTTATTGGCTTTCTAATAGCATACATCAAAGAAGGTTCTCATTCATTATGCTCAGGTTTGCTTTAGGTAATTACTTTTTACAGATAACAAAGGAAAGGATGTTACTGATTACTTCCTACAGATTAACAAGGAAAAAATTTTGCAAATGCAAGGGAATGGTAAGAGTAATTGGTCTGGTTACACTTCAATCCTTGGGAGAATTAGCACAGACTTCAGGAAGTTACTTTAAAGATATGCAGTAAGCATTTGCTGCTTCAACTAGGGGTGAGGGAGTTTTAGCAAGAGCAAGCCTTAAAGCAGCCTAGGTATAATGCAGGCCTGATTTCCCACGGGAGAACCGATCCGTGGGTTTGGCATCCTGCATGCCGCCACGTGCCTATGGGCTTTCCTTTAGGGCTGGGCTACATTTGCCATTGCCAGGCAGATCAGTTCTCTATAGGCCTTATCTCCAAATAGTCATATTCTGAGATATCAGGGGTTAGGGCTTCAACAAATGAATTTGGGGGTGTGGGACACAGCTTAGCCCCTAACAGCTGGGAAGCCATCAGAGGATTCTAAGAAGAGTGACATGATCCAGCTTGTATTTTTGGAAAGACTAATCTGGCTACTGCCTTGAGAATGAGGACTGCAGTGGCCAAGAGTAGAAGCCTTGGGAGAAGCCATGGGAGACCAGATAAGATGTAATTGCAGGGATCCAAGCAAGGGATGATGATGATTGAACTTGGTGGAAACAGTAGTGAGAATTGGTTGCATTCTGGATATATTTTGAAGGTACAAACAATTAGTATCTGCTAATGGGATGAGTATAATGTATGAGAAACAATAAAGAGTCAAACCTGACTTCAGGATTTTGGGCTGAGCAACAGGAAGGATGGAGTTGCCATTTTCTGTGATTGGGGAAGACTACAGGAAGGGTACATATGTAGGGCATTGAGCTTAGGAAGTTTGAAATACCTCTTAATATCCAAGTGGCAATGTCCAGTAAGCAGCTGGGTGAGCAGATCTGAGAGGTCTGGGCTATGGATACATATTTGAGAGTCATCGGCATATGGTACTTAGAGCCCTGCACCCAGGTGAGATCTCCAAGGCAAGGAGTGGAGACAGTGGTAGGAAGGGGGGAGAACTGAGCCCCAGAGCACTCCCATTGAGAGGTGGGAGAGACGAGAGGATTTGAAAAGGACGCTGAGAGGGAGTGGCCAAGAGACAGATGAAGAATCATCTACCTACTGTCCTGGAAGCAAAAGATTAAAATATTCAAAGAAGGAAGGTCTGATTATCTGTGTTAAATACTGCTGCTAGTCAATTAAGATGAAGCCTGGGCAGTACTGTTGGATTTAGTAGCCTGCATCTTGGTGACAGCAAAGGGAATTATCTCAGTGGAGTGGTGTTGGCAAAGCCTGATGGGATTTGGATCCATTCATAACAAGGGATTCACCGAATGCCTGTGTATGAGTGAAACAGTTCCTTATTGTCCTCCTCCTATGTGCTGGCACCCTGCCCGCATGATCATAACTGTGGATCTTATCTAACTTCCATTTTAATAGTCAAGCTCAAGGCCTCAGTCACCCAGTGCCTCTTGTTGGGAGAGACCTCATTAACACCCACAGCTCCACTCTGGCCTGCCAACATTAACCCTTGCCAATATGGTCCTCCTCTGGCTTTGCAAGACAGTGACGAACACTTTGTGGATGTCTTTAAAATTCTCTATCGAAGACCTGCTGATTGTATCTATAACTTTCCAGGAAGATCCTTCAAGGCAAATAATTCCCTGCCATCTTCTAAAACCAATTCAAAGAACATACACTTGGTCAATGTAGTTGGTCCTGGGCTCCCTGTCAGCCGGCCTCCAAGTTCTGCCTAGGTAGCACTTGGGAAGGGAAATGGAGCAGCCAGACACAGGAGGGCCCGCTGCTCCTGCCCTCACTCTTGGGAAGAGGCTCAGGTAGACATTGACATGACCTCCAAATGGGCACAGGAAGAAACTGCTCACCAGTCAACTCTTAACTTGGATCTCTGTCATCAAACATGCCATCAACTCTCTGAATTACATCCTGTTTGTGAATCCTCTAATTTTCTTGCAAACATATAATATGCTTTTTGTATAAAGTTTTCAATTCTTAAACATGAACTATATCTCAACTGTTGTAACCATGTTTCAGCAATTGTTGGGAGTTTTTGTTTTTGTTTTTTATGATATCAGGAGCTTTGAAAAATGGCAGCAGCTGGACGTTCTTGACCCCTGAGAGACATAATTAGCAAATCACTTTATCTGCAGTTCTCTATGGCACTTAACTCTTTTCCTTCTATTTTCAGTGCCTTTTTCTCTCTTACACTCGTTCCATTTTTCTTGGTACAAGGCGCTGTGGTTTGCATATATTAACCACTCATTGAATTCATTAAATGAGAAAATGTTGATTAATGTCAACAAAGTGTCAAAATTTGGTCAGTGCAATTGTAGTAATGTGAGTAACCAGTTCACAAGGAGAAAAAGAGTAAAGATGAGTCAGTCTGGATTGATCTTACCTTTTACTTTTCAATGAGAGAAACCCAATTATCTGACAAAATGAGTATCTATGTAGTCACACTCTGACACTTCCAGAAATTCTAAAGTTAATGCAATGCTGTGGAAGGTATCAGTTTGCTCAAAGAGATTTACTAAGAGCAAAAAAAAGGACATAAACTCAAATCCATGGTCAGCTTTTTAAAAGAGAACCAGTGGTTCCCAACAAGGCTTTCCTAAATGCAGAGAAAACAGACCAAATTATCATTGTGGACATTTGAACTAGAAATATATGGTTGATTTAAGTTGCATTTAAATGGTTCTAACTCTTAAATTACATGTGGACCTCACTGTATCATCAGTGTATATTGCACTCACGCCCATTTTTTAACACACGGAATCTTTTTTTTTTTTTTGTCAGTGAAAGTTATACTCAAAGGTTGGTGGTCACATCTAAGGTAGCCAAATCCCAGCAATGGTTTCCTCAAGAGAGTCCTGAGTGCCTCCCTGGAGGCCCCCTGGAGTCTAAACCAGACTGATGGTTATTGACTGAGATGGAATTGCTTCCACCAGGAAAAGTCCTCCCAACCCCACTCACCACATCTATAGGGAACCGTTCCACATGGTATGGGGAATGTAGTCTACCCCTGACTCTGAAAACCAGTGGGGAGCAAGACGGCACATAGACCCAAATCCATGGATTGGTTCTCCCATGGGGAATCAGGCCTGCACTGTACCTAGGCTGCTATGAGACTTGCTTTTGCTAAAACTTCCTCACTCTGAATTGAGGCAGCAAATGTTTATTGCTTATCTTTAAAGTAACTTCCTAAAATCTGTGCTAAACCTTCCAAGTATGGAGTGTAACTAGTTCAACCATGTTTCCCTTGATCTGCAACATCCTTCTCTTTGAAGTAATTAGCACATTCTTTGTTACCTGTAAAAGGTAATCGCCTATGGTGAACCTACGATGTGCATAGTAAATGAAGACCATCCTCATGTAATGTACCCAGAAAAGCAATAAAAGCTTGTCCAGGCAGGGGTTGGGGCCCTCTCTCTCACTGAGAGAGTGGCCATGCCGTCCCTTTTTCTCCACAGGACTTCTGTAGTCTGTGTGAATATGTTCATCGCAGCCACAGCACACGGACCCTTCGAGGGGGGCCAGAGTCCACATCACACATCCAGAGTCAGCCACAGACTCTGGACCTGTCCCACCCTGGCAACCAACTCTACAACCCTTAATGATACTGTGGTGGTTTTGATTGTAGGTAAATGGAACTTCTAGAGCAGGTTTCAGTTGTCTGTCCCACAGCAGCTGCCCAATGGTATGTGTACATGTGTGAGTATACGTTGAGGCCAAGGAGATAGGCCTTGATGTCATATACCTAGACCTACCTATTTTTGTCAGCACATCAAAAGGTAGTTACTCTTATTCTAATCTTTCAACCTTCTAGGTGAACTTCCTTGTAAATACTCTTTTGGTATTTGGATACATGATATTATACTCATGTTTCTGTACCTGAAAACAAAAATTCATTATGGTCAGGATTAGTACCAGATCTCAAATTAGCAATATTTTGCTTATCCTGAATTAACTTAACTGGCTATTTCAGAGTCCTCGAACACGAAATTCTGGTGCGAATGAGAAGAAAGGCAGTTGTGCAGACAGAGTACATGTCATTAAAAAAGTGTGTGCGTTTAAAATTATGCACCACTCTCAGGAGAGCCCTTTGGATCTTCACTCCAAGTCTCTTGGCCCTTATATTAGGAATGGTTCTACTACTAGACTAGTGACCAGTCGATTTCCCACTTTTTTACTATCTGCCATTTTATTACAACTTGTGTACTAATGATCCCTGAACAATTAAATATTCTCTTTTTTCTACATAATATTTTGAGATCTGAAAGGGGCCTCAGAGATCATCCCAGGAATGCCACTTTTTACAGATGAGTGGTGGGGTCAGGGCACAGATCCTGAGCTTAAAATTTCTCTTTGCTCTGTGGTTGCTTCTGAGCACGCCTTTCTCTTACAGAGTGAAAAGCCATTTAGGAAAACAAGAAGAGAGCAATAATTTACCTTATGTAAGTAAAAATGGAAAGAGGGTGGTGGGATTAACAGTTATTGAGTACCTACTGTGTGCAGGCATGGGTCCTTTACACGTACTTACGTCATTGAATCTTTGCAATGATCCTATGAGGAGGTGATAGTATGTGACTGCTAAGTATCAGGACCAGGACTTGAACTTGACTCAGCCAGACCCCAGAGGGAGTGTTTAATTACCTCTCTACTGCCTTGTGTAGGGCAAGGAGAGTGTCCCAGGGAAACCAGATGGTGGCAGTCAGTCCAGGCCAGGGGACAGCTCATACACAGATGCAGGGAACCCTCTGTTGCACTTGGAAATCCCCAAGTGATGGGCGAAGGGCCATCAGGGCATCTAGGGGAGTAAGAGCAGGAGGTTTTGGAGAAAGAGATGGGGACCAAACCCTGAGGGATCTTGACACCTGCCTAGAAGTTTGGACCCAATCTTTTTGATGTCTGGGAGCCTTTATGGGTCTGACACTGGCATGGGACCAGCTAAAATTAACATTTTAGAAAAAAAAAAACCCTTTGGTGGGATATAATTGGTGCTTTTTACCGCTTTCTGTTTTTATCTATTTTTTTTCTTTCTCTTAGAAAAGAGAAAGAAACTTAGAGGTTTTCTTTCCCAAACCTCTTAGAAAAGGATTTTGTAATCCCTTAATGGTAAGGAAAAAATTAAACAAAAATGTCATAGCCTTCCAGGAGAAGAGGATGATGAATCTAGGGGTGCCAGACTGAAGGCAGAGAGTCTCACTGGGAAAGTATCTCAGAGCTAAAGAGACAGATGGTGGTGGCCTCAGGCTATGTCGGGGCCAGGGGTGTGAAAGAATAGAGGAATATGGGAAATATTTAGGAGATAACAGTGGCAGGTCTTGTATCCTGCGTGGCTGGCTTGCACAACTCTAGAAGGCACAGTCGTATCTGGGTCTGTGACGAATGGTGGCCCTGCCCAGATTTGTGATTTAGCATGTGGCAGGAGACAGAGGAAGAACTGACTAAAAAAAAATTTTTTTAACTGTGCTAGGCATTTTTCTCATATGTTATTTTGTTTTACTCTCACCAGTCCCTTTGAGGAAGTTATTATCCTTATTTTCTGAAGAGGAAACTGGTGAATAATGATGAGATGTTGAGATGTTGAGATATTCAGAGATGTCGAATGACTATGGTTGGTGGCAGAGTCAGGATTTAAACTCAGGCCTAATTTTGAAAACTGAGTGATTTCCGCAATACTCAGCTACCTCCAGGCTTCTGGCCATGATGGAGAACATAGAGGAGGAACAGGGTTGCATGTAGAATATGAAGTAGGTGTCAACGGTTATGTTTTGGATCCAATTTAGTCTTGCGATTGGACCTCAGGAAAGAAATCTGGAGATACAAAGGTGAGTGGGAGAGGGCACAGGAAGGACTTGGGCACTGGACTCCTATCTCATATCTGTGTTTTTAGATGTGAGTAGGGCACTAGTGGACTTGGAGGAATCTCAGGATGCTGCAATATTATCTTGCTTTCCACCTTGATGTCCAGGAAGTAATCAACGTGTCACCTGGCTATCGCCTCTTTCGGAATAGGGAGCAAATTTCCGTCACTTTGGGAGATGAGATGTTTGATAGGAAAAAGCATCTGAAATCAGAGACCATGGACAAAGTCAAAATTTCCAGGTAATGTCTTGGACCAACATCTACCTGCTGAGACTTATCCTTGCCTGGCTGGGCCTGGCCTCAAGGATAAGCCCCAAATGTCCACTCCCAGTTGCAGAGTCCCTGCTCTGGAGGTGCTGTAGCATCAGTTCATGCCTCAGCCATAAGCCTGCTCCTCTCCACACTGCCTCTCTGCTCCATCAGTCCCATTCTAATCAAGATGAAGGTCAGGTCAGTCAGCTGATCTGGAAAACGATGGGTGTGGTGTGATTCATACTAAAGGAGAGCAATTTTTTCTGAAACTAATGAACTGATGAAATATTCATAAAATAGTCTAAATTTGTTGGGCGAGAACTCAAAGTAAAGTCAGGGTTCCTGGGAAGCCCAAGTAGGCCTCTCTTTTTCATTTTGTACAAAGGTATCACTCAGTTCTCCCTCTGGGAGATGCAGAGTGGAAGAGTCTGGCCTAACTCCATCCCAATTGAGTACACTGTCATCCTTTCTGTTACTCAAGTCCCACCCATTCTCTATCCTATAATGCCATGTAAAAGTAGTCCCCACATCCTTTTCATTCTACCTCCAAAGTCTCTCATACCTTCTCCGTCCCCATCTGGTACCTTCCTTCCTGCACTATTGCAATGGCCTCCAGTGAGTATCTCTTCCTTGGGCTTTAAATTGCTGTGAAAAAGTATTTTTTCAAGACAAATTTAAAAGACCAATAATAGCAACAGAAAACACACACACAGACTAATCACCTACTATTTGTAAGTATGTAGAAAGTATACAACTAAACTGTTAGCAGTGGGAAGGGATTTGAGAAGGGATTCAGACTGGGGATAAGCCCACCATTGAGAGAGGTCATGCGTGGAGCCACTCTGATCTCATTTGGCCTAGAGAAACAAACTCCAGTCTCTATCTTCCCTCCAGTAGGAACATTCAGACCTTGTTTCCTTTGCCCTGCTCATCCAAGTCCCTCTGCAGGAGGAGATGGGCCATGTATCCACAGTCAAGCCAGCACTCTCAACCACTTCTTGGCCTCAAAAAGAAAGTTGTCACTGGTTATAACAAAATATATGGCCCATACTTGTTTTATTCCCTGGTAAAGCTGTGAGTTTGCATTGAAGATCATGTTATGGGTCCCCTATTGTTCAACCTTCTCATACCCTTTCTTCTTTCTCATACTTTGAGGCCCTCTCCTCCTACATCCCTTTTTTTTTTCAACCTTTTGAACCAAGGACCTCCTCTCTGCTGCACTGCACACAGCTTGGCTTACCACCCTGTTTACTCTAGGCTGTTTACCAAATACAGCTGATTAATCTTAGATATCATGGAGGCTCCAGATCCAGAAATACAGAAAACCCTTATCAAGTCTGAAAGCCACTCTTAAATCCCCTCTTCATCCAGTTTCTGGCCCATTTTTTGTGTGATTCACTGTCATCATCAATTTTATTCCCCACCTTTTAATTTCCTAATTTTCTGAAATTCTTCCCCCTCCATTTCAACTATCATTACTAAATCAAGGTCAAACCCTAATAGATTTATGATGTATTCCTCTTTCCCTTGTATTCAATAGGCAACCAAACCACCCCACTCTGTTCTAACTAGCTTAACCAAAAGGGTCATGTTTAAGGCTCAACTACCCTACTGCCAAATTCCTTCTCCCCACTCTTCTACTCCTCCTCTCCCACCCCAGTGATGGTGGAACAGGTGCAGAACATGGCTCGGCTCTCACCAGGCCACAGCCATTCATGCTCAGGAAGAGGCTTGACTTGCATGAAATACAAGCTCTGTGGATGATTGAAGAACTGCTTATCCCATAGGACTGAAATCATTACTGACCTAGAAGAGCAGATCTCAGAGCTGACGATGATAATAGAGCAAATGAACAGAGACCACCAGTCTGCCGAAAAATTGGTGAGTGATCCTTAAGTTAGCTGACATCTCAATGGGTACAGGAAAGACCACAATTTTCAGATCACCTGCTATCTGTCAGGCATGATGCCAAGGACTTAACTCATGGGAGCCATGTTGTGCAGGCAAGAGCTCTGAAGGTAGGACTGTGGTTGCCCTGTGGTCTTTCTCTGTCTCCATCCTCATCCATAATTGCAAGAACTCAAGTTCTTCCTCAATCCTAACTCAATTTCTGGGATTCTCCTGGTGCCTCCAGTGTGTTCAATGCCCCTGTCCTCTCCACACTAGAGCATGCCAGCCATTTCCTGCCTGGTGGTAAAATAAGCTTCAGAGGTTGTAAAGGCTCTTGCTTAGGGCACCAGCACGGTCACTGCTTCCAGTGTTGTTCAAAACCTACCCAGAAGCCTCCAGTGACCACTTCCTGTTGCTATTGAAACTAACAAAGCCCACACTTCAGATTCTGCTGATGTCAATTGCACTCTGTGTTACCTGGGGATTTTGGTGACACTTTCTTTAGATTTTAACATCTATTTTATCATAGTCTCTTCTTTCCCCGTTTGAGCAAGTGTGCCAGGTGGCCTGGTCTGAAGTGATAATCAGAACCCCCCACCATCTTTCCTGTTGTTATTGAAACGCACTTGTAAAGGTTGAATTCCCAGCAGGCTCACCCCTCACCCTCTCATCCCCCTCCAGATGCTTCTGAATCCTACAAGGACCCAGCTTGTGACTCAGACTGAGCCCTCTCCTATTACTGAGTCATTACTATATTTATCTGAAAACACTGCCAGATTTATGGTTTCTTTCTACCAAAAGAAACTTTATTGGGCAAAAGGCTCATTTTCACTCACTGAAGCATCAGTGCTGCTGAAAACAGAGATTATTTCCATGGAGGGACCTCAGACTGTGATCCTTAAAATTCTCCCATCTAAAAAACTGAAATAAATTCTCCTACCTCTGAACATCCCAAATTGTTGAGTGACCCTGTGCAAGGGAGGAGTGCTGGTGCCACTGTTTAGTCAGAGAGGGACAAGGACAAGCCCTGAACCCTTGTCTCAGCTGGCTGTGGGTGCTACCTAGTTTATAAGTGTCCATTCCTCCCGAGACAGTGTCCAGAGGGTCTCATGTGTTAGAGCGGAAGTAAGCAAATCCTGCCTGCTGGGATACAACCATTCTGCCACTGAGGATTTACTGACACTGATTTACAGTTCATTGAAGGCAGGGTCTGAGTCTTAAACTTCTTTGGCTTTTCCAGGCCAACCCCTCTGTTCAAGAAATGATTGTTCAATTGAATTATGTATCTGAGTGTCCAAAGGCCATGCTCTTACAAAGAGATTATAGCCCAGCAGAGGAGACCAGACCTGCTCACAAAACCTTGTAGTGACAGAGATGGTTTCCGTGCACCACTATGAACTGATTTCATACCAGACAACATAGAGCAAGGCAGGAATTGTTCTGTTCCCTCAGTAATGATGGAGAAACTTGGAGAGTAGGGTGTTCTCCATGAATGAGAAGGCTTCTCAGAAGTTGCAGACTGGAATGGGGGTAGAGTCCTCAATCCTGTGTTGCTAATGATGGCCTCATTTCCAGCTCTCCAATGAAATGGATCTCCGCTGTGCTGAAATGAAGCAGAGCTTTGAAAACAAGAACAGGTATGTTTTCTAGCACAAGCCCTTGTGTACTGAAGGCCTGAAGTCCCCTGCATCCTTGCAGGATTTTATTTCACTGAGATTTCAGACAGAGCCAAATGGAGTTGGGCAGCAAGGTGTTGGGGGAGATAGTATACATGTCTTTGGAAAGCAGGATGGTTTGATTTGAGGACACTGAAATGTAGCACAGAAAAGGTTATTCTTGGTTTTGCACTTTCTCTTCCAATTATTTATTTCCATTACAATCTCCCTTTTTGCGGA
The DNA here is from genome assembly GCF_022682495.2 of Desmodus rotundus. Taxonomy (NCBI): domain Eukaryota; kingdom Metazoa; phylum Chordata; class Mammalia; order Chiroptera; family Phyllostomidae; genus Desmodus; species Desmodus rotundus. Next base: position 181,683,494 of record NC_071388.1, on the reverse strand, counting down.
TTGCTGAGATTTCTGTGTAACTATTGTTCTCAGCCCAGCCTCCTCCTCTTCTCCTACTTTCCCTACTGCCACATCAGGGCCTGGGCAAAATGAGAAGAAGGTATAGGAGGGGTAGGAGCCACAGCCCCAAAGACCAACCAAGGGGAAGTAATGATGTGTGTTGTCTGTGTGGGTGAGGAAACCCACAAAATCCTCTCCTTGCTACCTGTTGGGCACCAGAGTAGCCTCAGAAGCTGAAAAGACTTCTCTCATGGTGGAGAGAAGTCTTCCTAATTGAGTCATAAACTTGTTTTTTAAAAAAGACATTTTAAATTAATTAACTTACTTATTTTATAATAGACTTTATTTTTTAGAGCAGTTTTAGGTTCACAGTAAAATGGAGTGTGAAGTACAGAAAATTCCCACATACCCCCTTGCCCCACACCTTCACAGCCAATGCCATTATTGACGTCCCACACTACCATGGTGCATTTGTTACAATGCATGAGCCTGCATTGACACATCATTAACACCCAAAATCCGTAGTTTGCATTAGAGTTCACTGTTGGTGTTGTCAAAACACATTATATTTTTCTTTAAATTTTTTTTGTATTACAGTTGTCCCATTTTTTTCTCCTCTTTATTCCCTTCCACCCTGTACCCCATCTCCACCAGCATTCCCCCACCTTCATTCATGTCCATGGGTTGTACATATACGTTCTTTGTCTTCTACATTTCCTATACTATTCTTAACCTCCTCTGTCTATTTTGTACCTACCATTTATGCTTCTTATTCTATGTACCTTTTCCCCCGTTTTCCCATCCCCCTCTCCAATGATAACCCTCCATGTGATCTCCATTTCTGTGATTCTCTTCCTGTTCTAGTTGTTTGCTTAGTTTGTTTTTATTTTTGTTTTTTTTTTAGGTTCAGTTGTTGATAGTGGTTTGTTCTCATTTTACTGTTCTTATCTTTGATCTTCTTTTTCTTAGATAAGTCCCTTTAGCAGTTCATATAATAAGGGCTTGGTGATGATGAACTCCTTTAACTTGACCTTGTCTGGAAAGCACTTTATCTGCCCTTCCATTCTAAATGATAGCTTTGCTGGATAGAGTAATCTTGGATGTAGGTCCTTGCCTTTCATGACTTCAAATACTTCTTTCCAGCCTCTTCTTGCCTGTAAGGTCTCTTTTGAGAAATCAACTGACAGTCTTATGGGAAGTCCTTTGTAGGTAACTGTGTCCTTTTCTCTTGCTGCTTCTAAGATTCTCTCCTTCAATTTAATCTTGAGTAATGTAATTCCAATGTGCCTTGGTGTGTGCTTCCTTGGGCCCAACTTCTTTGGAACTCTCTGAGCTTCCTGGACTTCCTGGTAGTCTATTTCCTTTGCCAGATTAGGGAAGTTTTCTTTCATTATATTTTCCAATAAGTTTTCAATTTCTTGCTCTTCCTCTTCTGCTTCTGGCACCCCTATGATTTGGATTTGACATGTTTAAAGTTGTCCTGGAGGTTCCTAAGCCTCTCCTCATTTTTTAGAATTCTAGTTTTATTCTGTTCTGGTTGAATGTTTATTTCTTCCTTCTGCATCAAATCAGTGATTAGAGTCACAGTTTCCTTCTCTTCACTGTTGGTTCCCTGTATATTTTCCTTTATTTCACTTTTCATAGCCTTCACTTATTCCTCTATTTTGTGACCATACTCACCCATTTCTGTGAGCATCCTGATTACCAGTGTTTTGAAATGTGCATCTTATAGGTTGGCTACCTCTTCATTGCATAGTTGTATTTTTTCTGGAGCTTTGATCTGTTCTTTCATTTGGGCCATATTTATCTGCCTTGGCACACCTGTTATGTAGTAAGAGGAAGAACCTTAGGTATTCACCAGGACGGGGCAACCCATGTTGCTGTGTTTTGGTGCTGTATGTGGGGAAAGGGTCTGAGAGGGAACAATGCCGCTTGCTCAGCTCTCCGGCCGGCTTTCAGTCACTTCCTGCTCTACCCACAAGCAAAATGGGCCCTTTTGGTGCTGATTACTGGGTGGGTGGGTTTGTTTATGTTCTAGGACCCTGTGGGTCTCTCCAATGAACTCGCCTGTGAGGCTGGGAGTTTCTCCTGCTGCCTCAACCCCCACAGGTTTTTTCACTTAGAGGATTTGAGGCTTTATTTCTCCACACTGAGACCCTGGGTTGCACAGTCTGTCTTGCTCCCCAGTTGTTCCTCCTGGTTTATCCACACGCAAATGTGGGACTGCCCACTCTGCCAGCTGCCACCTCTCCTGCCTCAGTCTTCCAGCTGTTTCTGCCCCAGCTGCCCATCTCTGCCCCTCCTACTGGTCTGTATGAATGTTTCTTTAACTCCTTGGTTGTCAGACTTCCATACAGTTTGATTTTCTGGCAGTTCTGGTTATTTTTTGTTTTTAAATTTGTTGTTGGCCTTCTTTTGGTTGTGTGTGGGGGCAAAGTGTATCTACCTATGCCTCCATCTTGGTGCTTTTTAAAAATTTGTATTTATTGATTTTTTATAGAGGGGGGAGGAGAAAAGAGGGGGGAGAGAGAGAAAGAGAAATGGAAACAGACATCAATTTGTTGTTCCACTTATTTATGCATTCTCTGGTTGTTTCTTTCATGTGCCCTGACCAGGGATCAAACCCACAATCTTGGAGTATTGGGACGGTGCTCTAACTAACTGAGCTACCACACTGCCCAGGCACTATGGGTTGTGACAAATGTATAATGACATGTATCCACCATTATAGTATCATACAGAATAGTTTTGTTGCCCTAAAAATCCTCTGTGATCTGTCTGTTTATCCCTCTCTCCACTCTACCGCTGGCATCCACTGCGCTGATCTTTTGACTGTCACCATAAATTTGCATTTTCCAGAACACCAAATAGTTGGAATCATACACTGGCAGCCTTTTCACATTTGCTTCATTCATTTAAAATATGCATTTAAGTTTCTTCTATATCTTTGCTTGGCTTGACAACTCATATATCCTTTCATTTCAACACTCACCTTAGGAGCCAGTGCAGCCTACAGGTTCAAGACTGTGTTCTTAGGGACCATCTCTGGCACCCACCGGCTCCATTCAAAATAATGATTGGTGAAAACAAGAGTCCTTTCCCCCTTCTGCAGATAAATGCCAAGAGAATGCATCAAAAAGTGAGGGTCTCCCAGCCTGCCCACTGGCTTCCTGTGTGAGGGAGGAGAGATGGGATCAGGTCAATATAACAACTCAACTCTGGTGGACTTCTTTTCACTCATGATTGTGGCCTTCTCCCGGGGTCCCACAGGGAGCTCAAAGAGGCTCACGCAGCAGAACTCAAGGAGTTGGAGAACAACTACAAAGCAACCTTAAAGGCAGAGAGGTTGGCTGCCCAGGAAAAACTAGGTACGTTCAGTACCTGGAAGAATGACTGTGGTGAAGGGGCAGGAGGCTGACCATGTGGGTCTAGGGCTGAGGAATTCTCATGGCCACTGATGGGCTATAGCTAGAATTTCATAGTTTCTTCCTGAAGCTCAGGGAGAGGGAGCAATTGAGAATGAAACTGAAAAGAGGGAAGCCATGTCTATCAATGTCCTTCCTAACACCTGGAAGATGGAAAGACCTGTGACCAAGTTTTGAGATACAAGCAAGTTGCTTAATATCAAGTCTCAGTTTCCCCATCTGGGAACTGAGAACAATAATACTTGCCATTACCAGAATGAGAAAGCACTTTTTAAAGTATATTTAAAGTTCTGCAAATATAATACTATTCTAATTCAGCAAGTTTCATCACCTGCAAAATGATGATGTTTCGTTAAATTCTAACTGATACACTATAATTTGCGTTGGCCATTTATCCCATTGTTTATGCTGCTCTTGAGAAGAAGAATGTGTGTCTTCTTCAGAATTCTGGGTTTATAGACTAATCTCCAACAAAGAGAAGGAGAAATTTTATAACCTTCTCTCTTTCTATTGCCTTTCATTTTTTTAAAGATGGTATTTATACCTTGCTGATTTCCCAGTTTTTAAATGAGACCATGTATTATTTTCAAAATCAATGTACACTCAGAAATGTTATTTTAAAAAGAGAGAGTCAGGTATGTGCTATAAGATTTTGCTTCTCTTCTTCCAAAGATTCAACTTTACCCTGGGGCTTAGTTCTCAGGCTTGGTGTCCATCATAATTGCCTCAGAAGCATGTTATCGAGAGATACTGGACTTCTCTTCTGAGAGCTCAAATCAGTAGGTTGGGGGACAGGGGGATCCAGGCATCTGAGTTTCTAATAAGCTTCCAGAGTAATTCTTGAAGCACACCATGGTTTTACCTCCTAAGGGATAAGTTTGAAGTGGGGAGAGTATGCAAGAGAGCTCACATTTGAATTTGAAAGTGTGCATTTCAGAGCAGTAAGGATGATGCTGTTGTTTTCCTTTTGTCCAGAGGAAATGGGAAAGGAATACAAGTATTTGAAGACTATGTTTCTTATATATCAGGTGAGATTCAGAGCTTCTTGTGGGATTCTGAGAGTAAGAGAAACAAGGCTCATTCTCTTGCTTGATGGTGTTGGGATGAATCTAGAGCTGTGGCCCAGAAAACAATTTCATTAGATTCCCAGCGTCCTTGGACCTAAGTGACATACACTAACTGGGCCCAAGAGAAGAGTGAACCTTTGGACTGTGATGATGGCTTCCATGTGTGACAAGTCAGTTACCCTGACCCTAAAGGAACCCATTGAAAAATATGTTTGTGATTCTGAAAGTAATACCTTCTCAATGTTTTATTTTAAGGAGATACATAAAAACCAACAACAGCAACAACAAAAAGAAAAAAAAAAACTATTACCACCCCAAGACAGCAGCTGTTAATATGTGTACTTTGTGACATCTTTGATTTTAGTGGAGTGCTGGGTCAAAAGGAATAACCATTGTAAAGGCCTTCGATGCAGTCATCAAATTGCCATCCAGAAATACTGCACTACTCCCACTAGCAGAACATGGGGATGCTCTAGTCATCTTAGAACATAACCCATTCACTTAATCAGCTAATTGGATGGAGGCCCAGGGGCAAAGGTGGGTCAGGATTTCTTCCTAGGGGGCTGAAAAATGGAAGATAGGGAGTGGACAGGGAAGGGCTGAGGCAGCAAGCCCTTTGGTGACCAGCTAATTCTAGTTTGCCCAGGACTTTGGGGTTTTAGCACTAAAAGTCTGAAGTTCCAGGAAACAATTCAGTTTCAAGCAAACTAGTTGATCGCCCTATCAAAGGAGGAGATCAAGTTAAGTACCAACACCATCTCTGAAATTTGATTAACCACTCACAGTTTAAGTTTTGAGCTTGTATTTCAAACCCATTTTTCAAGATGTACCTTGATACAGTAGGGGAAATGTCATAGACCAGAGCCTAAGAGAAGTATGAGGTTGATAAGCAGGTGAGCTGCCCCAATTTCCTACATATGCTTTGTGTTTGCTTTAAGCCAGTCCTCTTCAGAAAGTGTGATGTCTCTGGAAACTGAGCTGCCCACCAGCCTTGAACATGATTAGAGAACATCTATTTAAATGGCCACAGTTACAAATGAGCTCTGATGCTCGGGCCCAGTTTGAATTCTGCCACTGACCTGACAAGAAAGGGAGTCAATATTCTGAGACCTTATTGGCAGCATCCGGGCCTGGGCCTTTCCCCTGCTGAGGTCCCACCATCGTGAAGTCTGAGCCAACCCACAGGGGCTGACATCTGGTTAGGCTTATTTAACTTCAACCACAAAGGAAGTTACATTTGCTGAGGGAAATGGATACTCTCTGAAAAACATCCTATTGTTTTTTAAATGTTCAAATTAACTTATAGGAATTCCCCTTGTTTCTTCATGTGCTATTTATGAGTGATTCATGCATAATTCAGAGGGAGTTGACATGTGAATCCTCAGCATGGGGAACCCTACCTGTTTTGAAGGAAGCCCAGTCCCAGTGGCCAAATACCATGCAGTCTGACTCTGAGGCTTCTCTGTCTCTCAGAGGGCTGGGCTGGAATTAACTTTCACCAGTCACCCATACAGGGCCCTGTGCTGCCCCTTCCACCCCAGCAAGGGTCCCAGGTGAAGGAGGCTACAAAAGGCCCAGTGCTATGCCCTTTTCGGGGGCCTTTTCTTCATGATTCCTTTGTGCCTCCACAGGACAGCATTTATGATGAAATGGAAGATAAGTGGTCAAGGAAGAAGGCAGAATGGGAGAAGAATGAGAAGTTGGAGCGGGAAAAGATCCTGCTACAGCAAAGTGAGTACTTCTCACTTCTTGATGATAAGTGCACAAAAAAACTGCCATTAAGCTTAGTCTTGACTCAAGGAAAGCAGCCACGGTATAGACTCCTGGATGGTAGGTGCCTGGAGTTCTCAAGAAAGTGACAACAAGAATGGAGTGTTTTATGAAGTTCGGCCACCTGAGGTTCTAAGCCCACACCTTCCACAATTCACCAATTCCAAGTTTGGCCATAATAAGCTGGAACAGGCTTTGGGACATCTGTAAGAATGTGGACTTTGTATCTAGATACAGGTTGGTCCAAAAGTTCCAGAAAACAAGTTCTTAAATTAGGTTTTAAATATTCAGTTGTTGGAGGAGAGGCAATACAAACTATTGTACTGAATTGTATTCTATATTCCCACCCACCCCTAAGTGAGCGATGTTTGGTACATATATATGGATATAAATATATGTTAAATTGAGATATAATTGACTATAACATTGTATAAGTTTAAAGTGTGTAATATATTGATTTGATACATTTATATATTGCTATATATTTATAATATTTCCAACACTGAGCACAGAGTTGGGATCACACAGAGTGCTCTGTAGGTGAGCCCCTACTCAACTGAGCATCTTCATAAATGGAAAAGGAAGAGAGGAATTTGTGGAGACTCTCTTCCCTAGCCTAGAGGTAGTTGAGGTAGGAGTGGAGCCTCTATAAACCTATTCCATATCCTACCCCAACCTAATTCATATCAAACTTAGTTGATTTTAACAAATTACTCATTTAAATACAGATACTCCCTGGGAAAGTTAATTCTTAAGGCCATTCCTACCCCAGTAGGGATGCTGGACTGTTAGAAGTTAGCATGAAGACCCAGAGTTAAGGCTGGGAATGAAATGTAGAGCTGCTCCTATTTGAGGCTTTGCCTAGAATCCTGGTGTAGTGTACCCCAGGTCACCTCCCAAACTCCTAGCTACTCATATTACACTCATTCCATGTTGTCAAAGTCCAAGTAAAGATGTGACAACCAGTTTTGGAAGACCAGGCTTAGGCTGCTCAGAGAGCAGCTCAGTCCAGGCTTTCCTGTGAGGCCAGGAGTTGACTTCTCATCCATTCCCAGCACCGTAACACTGAAGAAGAAATTTGTGTTAGACTCTCATCCCTTGTTCCTCCTGTTCGGTGTTGATTGGGTCTCTGCTGATGAGTTCCTTTGCTCCTACCCGCCCTGCCCCCCACAAACCCCACCAAACCATTTTAAGCCTACCTCTACCCAGAGCTAAGTACAGACTAAATTTTGTTGCTGGAAAAGTCACAGAGCTGTACTTTAAGATAAGATATTCAAGAAAGCATAGTGGTTACTTCAACAGACAGAATAAACAAAATAATAAGCAACAGGTCTAAAATAAACTACACAAAAAGAACAAGACACATTAAGGTAAATCCCACATCGCTGATGTGATTGAGATCCACCACCATGTTGGCCTCACTCCCAAGTGTCTCCAGGTGTGCATCAGCCTGAACACTAGGCTGAAAGCACTTCAGGTTTGACCCAGTCTGGACTTTCTATTATCTGTAGATATGCTGGTTCTCTCTCTGCGTCTGTTTTCCCCCACATTTACACCTCTATGTGACTTCCTCTCACCTCCACAGAAAATAAGATGACAAAAAAGTTTGAGCTAGAGTCAGAAGAAGAAAAGAAGAAAATAAGTGATTCCTACAGTGCTGTCTTTGAGAACTTCAATCGAGAGAAGGAGGTAACTCAGCCCAAAGCCCATCCGTGGTTTGATGTGCAGTGTTGGTGGAACATCTGGTTCCTAGGTGTGCCCCGTGATTAGGCAAGCTGTGGTCTGTCTGGGAATATTTCGCCTTTCCCAGCTTCCCTAGAAAATAAGCAAGTAGATTGACAGTCTTGCTGTCCTTTATCTAGATAGCCATACCACAGGGTTATTGGAGTGAAAATTATAATTAACAAGAAATAATAGAATGGGAAACACAGAAGCTGAAATTCCCTATTTTGCCAAAATCCTAGTTGCTGAATGTCCTTTTCATTCTTGACTGTGGCTGAAGAGAAAGGGTATTGTTGCAAATTAAACTAAGCAAATTTGGTCATCTACAACTCTTAGTAAATAAGGGTAGCTACCTAAAAGTTAGAAGTGTGAGGGTTAGCTATCACTGCAGCCTTGACACTGACAGCAGGTTATAATGAAAGCAGATCTCAGACCACAGATCTCAGACATGTGGGCATTTCCTACCCAAACATGCGTTTGCCAGCAGGTCCAAGCAGTTATATCACAGTTCTCCGAGTTATTGGGTGCATGAAAGATTCATCATAGGTGTATGTGACAGTATTACAGAAGAAGGTTCCAGCGATTACTCTGTAACCATTGTAGTCAGCATCAGGCAACCAGAGCTCCTCCTCAGCAGGGCACAGAACCATTTGGGAGTCAAGTCTTAGACCCCATTCCTAAGTGTACAAGCTACAGGCTTGTTACATTATTGTACCCACTTCATGCAAAGTGGAGAGTGTCTCTAAAATATGTTAGATATCTTGAATATTCCATTTTTAAGAGCCCATTTTGAACCACCATGCTAATTGAAAAGCCACTAATTTCACCAATAAAAGCCCATGTATGGCATTCACTATATTACTGAGCAAAACAATAATGAGGAGATGGGACATGCTCTGCAATAGTGCTTCTGGGGTCTAGAGAGCTCAGCTGTCTGAACAAGTAGTAGCAGTTCCTGTTAGTGGGAAGATTTAACATCGATGCGTATCTCCTCTTCCTGTAGTGACACTGACCATGAATCTGTAAATGGGTGTTCTCTCTCTCTCTCATACATATGATTTACACTTCATTTTACACTTCAAATGCACAGATATTAAATGTACATTTTGATGAGTTTTGACAAATGTCTATATTCATGTAACCAACACCCAAATCAAGAAAGCTCTCTAGTGTTCCTTTCCAGTTAATCCCTGTCTCCCTCAAGACTTGCCCCAGGCCAACTGCTCTTTTGATTCCTACCACCAACGATTATTTTTTCTTATTTTAAACTTTATATACATGGAATCATACAGTATATGCTCTTTTGTGTATAGCTTCTTTATTCTCAATATAATGTCTGTAAAATTTATTCATTTGTTATTCATATCAGTTATTTCTTCCTTTTTATTGCTCAATGGTATTCCTTTATAGGAGTATCACACAATGCATTTACCATTTTCCTGTTGGGGGAGATTTTGTTTGTTTTCATTTGACTTTTATAAAGCTTCTACAAATATCCGGTACAAGTACTCTTGTAGACATATGCTTTCATTTCTCTTGTGTATACCTAGGGGTGCTATTACTGGGGTCTGGGGTAATTATAAGTTTAACTTTATGAGACATTACTAAGCTATTTTCAACAGCAGTTGTACCATTTCATTCTTGCATCTCAAATATATGAGAATTCCAGGTACTCCATATCATTGACAACAGCGGCATTGATAATCTTTTAATTTTGACCATTTCAATGGGTATGAAGTGGTATTTCATTACAGTTTTGGTTTCTCTAATGACTAAATATGTTGGACATTATTTATATGCCTATTGGACCATATATATGTCTTCTTTTATGAACTATTGGTTCACATCTTTTGCCATTTAAAAAAATGGGTTGTTTATGTTTTTATTATTGATATGTAGGAGTACTTTTTGTACTTTGGATACAATTTTTTTGTCAGATATATGTGTTCCAAATTCTGTCTCCCAACCTGCGGTTATAAATATTCTGTACAAGTACCTTTTCATTTTGCTCATCTTGTCTTTCAATGGGCAGAAGTTTTAAATTTTAATAACAGTCAACTTATCAATTTTTTCTTTTATGGTTACAACTTTTTGTGTCTTCTTAGGAAATTGTTACCTCTTCTAAGGACATGAAGATATCCTATTTTTTAATAAAGCTTTATAATTTTAGCTTTCATGATTCTATGATCCATTTTGAATAATTTTTGTATGTAAGGTAGAGGTCATAGATCATTTTTCTCCAGAATGATATCCAGTTGTTCCAGAGTGATTTGCTGGAAGAAACAAAACAAAACCCAACAACATTTATTTTTCTCCATTGAGTTGCCTTTGTGTCTTTGTTATATTTGGGAAGGGGTGGGGTGAACTCTCCATTCTATTCAACTATTTGTCCTTACTTAGGCCAACACCACATTGTCTTAATTACTGTAGTTTGAAATCAAGAAGAAAAATCTTCTAACTTTGCTCTTGTTTTTCAAGGTTATTTTGGCTTTTCTATATCCTTTGTATTTCTATGTAAATTTTAGAATTATCTTGTCAAGAAAGCCTGCTGGTATTTTGTCGGGAATTGCATTGAATATAAAGTTCAATTTTTGGAGAATTGTATATTTAACAGTATTAAATCTGTGTACAAACAAGAAAAGCCTTTGATGAAAATATTTTTTAAATATTTGTCAATGCACTAACGAACATGAGTGAGATTTCGATTATTTAAGATCAACATGTGATGCCATTAGTTTATAACAAGTGCTTCATGAAACCAATATCTAAACTTTGGTAAATACTATGTTTCTCAGTCCTATTCTTGTTTTCCTAGTTTTTGAAAGAAGTTCCAGAACCCCATTGCTGACCTTTCCAAATAAAATTATTTCTAGGAACTCTTGAAACAACATGAAAAGGATACCTTGCTATTAGATGAGCTAAAAAAGACCAAAGAGGTAAGCTTTCCCATTTTTTTCTGTGGAATTAGGATCTTATAAATACATCAGTAAAATTATATGAGGCCTGTGCAGAAGGTTTCCAGCCATGTAATATGAAAAATTGAGATATTTATTAAAGAAGATACAAGATACAAAAAACATTGTACACAGGACAATGATGCCTCAGTCTCCTTCAAAGTAGGCACCTTGGGACCTGACACAGTTCTCCCAGTAGCCATCAGCTGCCCTGTCATATTTTCCTGAATTACATCGATGGTCTAAAATGTCTTCCCTTTCAAAGGCGATTTTAGTTTGGAAAAAGTCACAGGGCGCCAAATCTGGGCTATAGTAGTACCAAGCCACCTGGGTGACATGATGTTTCACTAAAAAACTTTGCACAAGATGTGATGCATGAACAGGCATGTTGTCATGATGAAGCTGCCAATCACCAGTTGCCCATAGCTGTAGCCTTCTGAATCATCCATAGTTTTTGCAGAGGAATGTTCAAGCTTAAGGCAAAATTTGATGCAGGTTCATTGCTCTACTTGTTCAGTCATTTTGAATGCGACAGCCACACAGTACACATGCTCGCTCAAAGGTATCTACCACCCCCACTGACTAGTACAGTGAAGTTGCCATTGTTCACGCACCTGCATTCCAATCCACTCTCCTTGGCTGCCAGATTACTTTGATGTCATGCAAACCATTCTTGTTAAATTAACAATGACTGGACTTTTTCCGGACAGACCTCATATAATCTCAATCAATGAAATCAATGATAATTTTCCCAAAATTGGTAAAAAATAGCAAAGCTGAAGATGAGTTTGCTGGAATCAATAAGTTAGAAAGAACTTTAGAACTATCTGTAAAACAAAGCCATTTGGTATCTTTTTAGAGCATGATTTGAACACATATGTGAGCAATGTACTGTGTGATCTTCAATGTCAAATGTCTTCCATTTCTAGGATGGCTCAAACCACAAAAGGGTCTTAAATAGTAAAATGCCAGATTCTTTCCTTTAACCTCTGAAAAGTAGAATACTGCCCCCTTGGAACTCTGACTCCAATCCTCTCCTTAAAACTCTGAGTGTACCTTAGTCCCCAGCCTCCTCAAGGAACTTTCTCCTTCTGAGACTTCCATGTGGGAGACACCTAAAGGGAAACTGTTCAAACCCACAAAGTGCCTTGTGGTTCTTCTTTCACTGAGAATTTGATTTGGGTCCAGGATGGACATGTTTGGGAAATGATTAGCCATTATGAAAGCATGGAATGGTACCTTAGAATCCAGGCAGGGCTTCAGTATTGTTGGGCAAACAGACTGCAATGTCCTACAAAGTAAAGGAATGGGTTTGGGAGCAAGGTAGATCCAGTGTATTCTTATAACTGCTTTACTGATTCTCTCACTTGTGTCATTTCTGGATCTATTTCTGTGAATTGATTAGAAATATTTATGGTCATACTTTTTTTGCTTGTTTGCATGCCTAATAATTTTTAAATTGGATGCCAGCCATTGTGAAATTTACCTTGTTGGGCGCTGAATATTTTTGTATTCCTTTAAATATCATTAAGCCTTGTTTTGGAATTTAGTTAAGTTACTTGGAAACAGTTTGAATTTTTCAAGTTTTGGTTTTAAGCTTTGCTAGGCAGAATCACAGCAGTCTTTAGTCTAGGGCTAATTTGTCCCCACTGCTGAGATGATACCTTCCTGAGCAATCTACCCAATACTCTGTGTATTTAGAAGGGTGTCCTGTCCTGGCTAGTGGGGATGTGAACTATTTCCAGCCCTGTGTTGGTTCTAGGGACAGTTTCACCTACTCCGTGCTGGCAGCTCTTTCCCCCAACCTCATCCCGTTTGATTTGCTCCCCTCTACCATGCCACTCCAGTGGCACTGGACTTCTTGCTCTCTCTTTAACAGGCCAGGATGCTCCTACTTTGTAGTCTTTGCTGTTGATTTGCTCTCTACTTGGAACACTCTTTGCCAGATATCCACAGGGCTCCTTACCTCCTTCCAGTCTTCACTCAAATGCCACCTTCTCAGGGGCCACCAAACAACCTGCCTGAGATTTTCTTTTCCCTGTTTTATTTTTCCACAGAGACTTATAGCCATCTAACCTGATAAACCCATTGGGCAGGGATTTTTGTCTGTTCTCTTTACCACTAATCCCCAGTTTCTACAACACTGACTGGCACATTTTAGACATTCAGTAAATAGAAACTGATTCTTATAATGAATAAAAAAATGAAAAGATTGCAAAATGACATGCTTTGTACAATGCAGTTGTAGTAAATGAGGGTACTTTTCAAGTTTATGCACAGTGGGAGGGAGCTCATTACATGGGTAGAGCCGTAAGGTTGGGTAAGAGTTAAGTGAGGCTGACACCTGAAAGGTGAGCCCCATCTGGTTCATTGTTACAGTTTCTTCAGCATCTCTCTGAAGTAGATCCCACACTTATGCCTTCCCATCTCTTATACTGCGTCCTCCACCTGCATCCTTGGTTTAATTTATTATTGTAATTATTTTGTTTACTTTTATTTTTTTAAATATTTCCCTCTCTAGAATGTGTCCCCATAAGAGTAGGAATTATATTTATCTTCATCATAATATTCCTAGTGCCTAATATAGTAGTAAGGGTTTTTTTTCCCTAATTAACAGCCTATTTTTTAGAGCACTGTTAAGTTTACAGAAAAATTAAGCAGAAAGTACAGAGATTTCCCATATACTCCCCACCCCCACACAATTATTAATATCTTGCATTTGGTGTGGCTCATTTGTTATAGCTCATAAACTAATATTAATACATAATTTTTAACTAAAATTCATAGCTTAGATTAGGGTTCATTCTTTGTGTTGTACATTCTACAGGGTTTCTCTGATCTAAAAATCCTCTGTTCTGTACCTATACATCCTTTGCCACCCCTCCCAACCCCTGGTAGCCACTGATCTTTTTTTACCATTTCTATAGTTTTGCCTTTTCCAGAATGTCATATATTTGGGATCCATAGTCGATACTTAATTAATACTTATTTCATAAATGATGGTTGGTAGTTTTTGTGATAACTCATGTGAGCTCCAGTGAGGACTGGCTCTGGGGCAGTGGCAGTGAGGTTATAGAGGAGGGGATGCATAGATGGGTGAGACATAAAGAAGGGAGAATTCACAGGGCATAGTGACTGAATGGTGCAGGAGGAGGAGTAGCTAAAGTTAGTGCTTCCCATTCTAGATCAGGTACCCAAAGAAGAGAACAAATGGGTAGATACCATCATGATATCTCAAAACAATTTCTTCTTACACAGATCATAGAGGAAGAGTTGCTTGCACAAGCTAGTATCCTAGAATCACTTAACACAACCCTCTACCAAACCCAGATGGAACTCCAGAGAGAGGTGAGTCCTGGCTGGAATGGGGTTGGGAGTTCGTGGGAGGATCCCAGACTTCTGTGCAGCTCTGCCATACAGCTCTTGTTTGGGAAAGATAGCTATTAAAATGTACATGTCTTTCAGAAAGCTGCAGTGGGAAATCTGGAGAAAACACTCCAGACCAAGCTTGCCGAATCTGAAGAGAAGTTTAGACACACCATACAGCTCCTGACAGAGGAAAACATTCATCTGAGGTGTGAATGATGCACAAAAACATGACTCACTTATCTTTAGGAAGTGAGAGGGAGTTGGGATGAGGAAGAGGTGAAGGTGAACCCAGGCCCAGGCATTTTCAGGAGGAAGATATTCACTGTGAGCCTGGTCACACTATTTACCTGCTGTGGCAGAACAGTTCATTTGAAATGGTGCTGGGAATGTGTCTACACTCCTGTCCCTTACCTACATCTTAGTTTTTATACAAAATGACATGTGAGATTTATCTGAGAATCTCTAAGTGCATTCAGTTTTGTGACTAAAGGTTATTTTTAAATCCATCTCCCCTGAGGGTGTAGGGGTTTGGGTGTTAGTGGTCTACCCTTAGATGCAGCTGCATTTGCTTCCTGTGGAAATTATCTTCAAGTCAGAAATTATACTGCTACCTGAAGATGCATCTTAAATCACTGAACTAAATTTTGGTCAATACTTTGATAAAAGGAAGTTATTCATTGTGTTGACTTAGTAGAAAAATTCGTCATATGAGCATTTGGTCACCCAAATATATTTCACTAAAATCAAAGCCACTGCAAGTAATGAGTAAAACTGCCTCCAATGAAAGAATGAAACCACATTTCTCTCTCACACCCCTTTCTACCCTTAGAGCCTATAGTGATACATGTTCTTCCTTTATAGGCAAAAGATAATTGCCAAGAATGAAGAAATGTATGAAGAACAATCTGGAAGATCAACCTATATGACTATTTATGAGGATGATTCTGAGACTGTAGAAGATAGTGGCAACAAAAGACAAGAATTATGAGCAGAAAAGTTGTTCTCCATCATCGGAGATGGTAGGAATGCCGTCTCTGTAAGCCTAGAGGACTCATGTAAGGTTTTCTTGAGAAACACATATGATGAGTTTGGTTTGGGGTTGCCTTGATTCTACTTCTGTCTTTTCACCATTTGCTTTCCTCTGAGTGTTTGGGACTGTTTTGATTCTCATCTCAACAACATAGATTTTTCATGACTCTGCATTGTGAAAAGTGATGTTCTCTATACCTAGAGCTGAGCTTTCTCTGGGTGTACCATTTTCTCTTCCATTTTTACATATTTCTTTGTGAAGACACTGATCTAAAAATTTTCTTCCTATTAAATGTTGACCGTATTTTGGACTATACCTTTTGCCCCCCTGGAGCATCTAGCTAGCAAGAAAGAATTAATTGGTTTGATTCCAAAAAACCTTTCTTTTTTACATGTGTCCCCCACTCTCCTACCTCCCAATCATATTTCCTAATCTATGATTTAGGAAGAGTTTCTGATGATTCTCACCACCTCCTTCAAACCATTGCTAGAATTCAAGTGCCCACAGGGCAAGACACATACATAAGTGAAGTGGGCTGGACACGTGGAAAAACAGTCTCACAAACACACTGGTAGCTGGTGATTGGCAGCAGCTTCAATGGAGGAGATTGGGGTGTGGGGGGCAGTGAGAGAACTCATTCCCGTTGCTGCCATACAGGAGCATGGGGTCAGTGCGGTCAAATATTTTGATTTTTCAAAAGAAAGTATTCTGGTTTTTATGTGACATCTCCTAATTTTTAAATATGAACAACAACAATTTTTTAAAAAATACAACTATGTGATTCAACATTGGGAAGCTCAAGTAAAATAACTGATTTAGACATTTTCTACCTATGAGATGCCATCAGCTAAAAATAAAACAAGCAAAACAACATCCAAGGAGCAGTAAGATTAAATTACATTTTATTTAAAATATTTCAAACAAATTGAAGATATAAATTATAAATTTTAAAGCATGAAAGAAGCACAGCATTGCTAGCAAAAAAGAAAATCAAATATTACAGAAGTAAGCATATATTATAAGAGCAATAAGAAAAGTCTGGAAAGGGAGTTTGGAAAAAGAGTATGGCAGATTTGTAAAAAACATTTTTAATTTTAATGTAAGAATTTCTTACATTAAAGCCTTTAATATAAGAAATAATCTTCTCCAATTTGTATTTTAAAGCAACTTTCAATGGGGTTCAGGGAATGTTAATTATTTTGAATTAAAGTTACTTGAGAAACAGTTCATGCAAGGTAGACACTCTAATCCTGTCTCATTCCCCTGAAAGCTGGAAATAAATCTCCCCCGTGGAAAGCGCCCTGCCTGTGCACAGAGGGTGGGAGCCAGAGAAACCAATTAATTCTTTTTTACCAGAGATAGGAAGTATAGGGCCAAGAAGGCTTTACAGACAAAACTCGTTGCTTCTGTTCTGATTTACCTCCAGAAGCCCACACTTCTTTGTCTTGTAAATTCTTCACAAATTTATTGTTACACTGTCTATAAATAAAATCTGCCTGATTTAATCACTTCTTTGAGTCTTAATTTCTCTGCCATACCGTATGTATGAAAGTTAACTTAATTTTTCTTCTGTTAGTTTATCTTATGCAAATTTAATTAAAAGATAAACCAAAGAACCTGGATGAAAAAAAAGGAAAAGTCTTTTTTTTCCCCAGACTTGTAAAGTAGTGTGAAGGATGGCTTGGAAAGAGAGGGACTGAAAGTACAAAACAAAACAAAACAAAATACTTAACAATTTGAAGGGAATTAAATTCAATGACTATGGGTTGAAAGCAGATGAGAGTCGTATGAAATACATCTGCCACTGTTTTAGAACCATTGTGATGTTACTCTTCTTTTAAACTCACTGTACTTTTTGTATCTACTATAGTTTTTAAAAGCTTTTTTATCAAATTAAAAGTACAACTAAAATCATGACTATGGCTATAAACATCTAGCTATTGTTACAAAGCCAGATATTTAGGCTTGATTTGTATACCAACTAAATTGTCTTGAATCCCATTCTCTCCCCTTCCTGCCATCACAAAAAAAAGGGGAAAGAGGTAGCAACATTACGTTAAATTAAGCTAGTGTTATGCAAGTAAATAACAGCATAAAGTAGAAGCATAATAGCAGCATCTTAATAAAAAATTAAGCATAGTGTTTGTTATACATCAATTAAGAGGGAAGAAGAGTTTTTTTGTCAGAGTGAAAGTAGGCTGCGGCATCTGCTTTCCCATATTTTTCTTGTCATCTTTACTGCTCACTTCAAAGTTCACCTCTGTGAGGATGGTGAGAATATCATCACCCCTGAAAAACATAACATTGTGACCATCTGTTAGGAAAACAACTGGTAAACCCTTTTACCTGCTGTGCTTATGATGGTTACTGCTCTCAAAACATCAGCTGTTTGAAGTGGTAAGTTGCTAAACCAAGACCTACCAGAGCTTTTCAGATAAAGGAGTTGTCTCAGAGCTCAATAACTTATCTTTGATTTACTCAGGATCTCTAAAGACCATCAGAAACCTCAGTGTTAACGTCAGATTTAGTTTCTTCCCTTCCCAGTCTGTACCTCACTCTACTCCATGTACTATGTTACGGACATCCATAATCACCTCAGTGACCTGGAACATCCTCTGCCTCAACTTGGCATTGCTTCTGTGGGTTCATCTATGATGTAACCAAACTTCAGGCAAGTGAAAATCAAATGTTCCCTGCAGTCATCTCACCTCTTTCTCACCAACCTCTCTAATCAGTTTAATTGGGCAACCTATTTATCCACCTCTGCAAATAACCCCCAGAACCTTGCAGGATTCATGGTCTGAACCACAAAATGAAAACACAGTGTTGAAATCGTGGTTCACTCCTTTATCTGCCATGGAAAATTCTCACTCTTCATACACTTAAAACACAATGATCTATCGAACTAGACAGGGCCTGCAGAAGATTGCTTGCTCTCCGTCAGTTGTGTGTGCATTTGGGTGAACAGTAACACACAAAACCATCATTTAACTAAAGGAAACACAGGATATTTAAATGAGAAAAGGATTTTTCCCTACATTTTGTGGCTTCAGAGTAGGCCAAATAAGTAAAACTACAAAGAGTTTCTACTCTTTGGTGTTTTTCTCTCACAATACACCAAGGAGGTTTGAGGATGGTTAGCTGTTACAGAACTTTTGACACAGTTAGAGAATGTTAAACATTGAAAGGGGTTATAGCCTTTTTGGAAAACTTCTTGGACGTTTTCCAGTTGAATGGTCACAGTCCTGTTTCTTCCTAAATACAGAGCTGGACTATATCACTTCACCATCCTTCCTAGCAATAGGATACCCTGATTGTCCTTTAAGGAATAAGTATCTCACTTTTTTCTATCTGTGAACTCAAAATATGTCCTTTCTCCCATTTGGCAGCTGACCTGAGAAGTACAGCTATAACGATCCACAGCTAGATATTTATGGATGAATGAAGGGTTGGATAGGCAAGAATTACCTAGGACATCTTTCTCTCAGGCTCCGGCAAAGTGACTGTATATACCAGGTCCCCTCCATGGGGTTTCGGTATGAAACACAGTTGTTCACGGTTGCCATTCCCAGCAGAAAGTCAGCCTCATCTGGGATATATCTCTTCTGAAGTGATAAGTCCATTTCTAAATAGGCTTCCTTTTCTTCTGAGTCAGTCTCTACAGCTATACCTCTCTGGTAGTTATCCCCTTGACAAGCCTGGATAAAAAAGATTTTGGGTTTGCCTGCAAGGGAACTGCACTTTGAACTAGTGAAGTAAGAAGTCAGCTCATGGATGGGGGCTTCCTGCCCATCAGAGCCATAGATGATGCCCTTGTCTCCATGGGAAAGGATGCAGCAGATAAAGCAGTCTTTGTTTTGGTGGTCCTCGCTTTGGTAGACTTTCAGAGTCTCACAGATTTTCTTTGCTGTGAAGTCTTTGTGCTGCACTGTCTCAAAATGGAGCATACTAAAGGTGTTATGCAAAGCCTCTGAAAAGTAAAAAACAAAAAGTCATACTATACCACAATACCCAGACCACAGCCCAGAGC
The DNA here is from genome assembly GCF_022682495.2 of Desmodus rotundus. NCBI lineage: Eukaryota > Metazoa > Chordata > Mammalia > Chiroptera > Phyllostomidae > Desmodus > Desmodus rotundus. The sequence goes on along the minus strand of NC_071388.1, from coordinate 181,664,127 downwards.
TACAGAGACCATTGATCAGATAAAAATTTGAACCAGACCTTAAGAATAAGACTCTTTATATTAGTGGCTGGATTCCATAAACTTCTAACAGTTATTGCCACCTGCTGAAAAAAACAGCTGAGTCTTGAGACAATTACAAAAATAAAAAAATAAAAAGTAGAGTATTATTGTTGGCCTGTTGTTTCATCTCAACTAGTCTACAAGGTGAGTAAGCTATTTTTTAGGCTTACTACCAAACCAGTTTAAAAATTTTGTATAATTTACATAACCAGAAAACAAAAACCAAAAGAATTTTGAACAAAAGATCCCTACTTATTTCATTCTGAACCCTCTCAAAATGGTTAAAATACAATATATGAAAGTTTAAAAAGTCAAGTACTAAAAGACCTATACAAAAAAAACTATCCCTTCTCTGCCCCTCCATATCACCCAGTCATGTTCCATGAAGGTAACCAATTTCAACTTCTAACTACTTTTTTTTTGTTATTAACCTCCATTTTGTAATAAATTTGGGTATATTGCTATTTATTCATTGATAATGTTTGACTTTTGTATTGAATTCCTATTATAGGTGATGAGATTTTGGTGCTCTTATACAATTATTTATCATTTTTAGTTCAATCATTAGTAATGTTTGTATTACTACTACTATTTAAACATAATATTCTTTAATTATGCTTCCTTTCTTATTAAACTTTCGTCTTTCATGAAATTAGTAATTGCACTATTTTTTTTATTGCTTTGTTTCCTATGTACTTAACGTTATTTGTCCCCCAAATGTGCTCACAGAGCTAGTCAAAGTCTTTCGATATCTTCTGGCTGCCTGTCTGATTCCTTTTTTAAAAAAAAATTAAAATTGTATATGCTTAAGGTGTACAACATGATGATATACATAGTGAAATGATTAAAGTAGACAAGCTAATAACATATCTCCACACATAGTTACTGTATGTATGTGTATGTATGACGAGAGCACCTGAAATAGTCTCCTAGCATATTTCTGGTATTCAATACAGTATTATTTTTATTGATTCCAGAGAGAGGGGAAGGAAGAGAGAGAGAGAAAAAGAGAAATATTGATGTGAGAGAGAAACATCAATCAATTGCCTCTTGCATGCACCCTGAGTGGGGACTGAGCCTACAGTCCAGTCATGTGCCCTGACCAGAAATCACACCTGTGGCCTTTCAGTTTGTGGGACCACGCCCACCAACTGAGCCACACTGGCCAGGGCTTAATACATCAGGCTGTCCATTAGATCTCTAGACTTCCTCAACCTACATAACTGCACATTTGTATCCTCTGACGAAATGCCAGAAATACGATCAAGTATTATTTTAATAAATGTGCTTTAATAGTAAATGAATGGAAATCATGGAAATCGAAGACCTGAAACCTTTTCTTCAGTACCAAGATGTATGGTGGTAAGTGGTGTAATCGAAGGACTTACACTCTGTGGCTTTTTAAAATTACAGAATAGATTTGCTTGAATAAACAAATGTCAACAGAGACCTTCGACACAGTCCTCATGATGAAAACCAGCCTACCTTTCTTTTCTAAATTTTACTCAATTTAAAAAATAAGTTGTTACCTGATGTTATGACTTTTAAAAATTATTTGATCAAATAAAAATTCTTAATATCACAATGGGTGGGTCAGATTATTTCTATTATTACTTTTAGTTGTAGCCATTTCTGTGTTCACACACTGCAAATTATTTTTTCATTTAACTTGTCCACTCTCAATCTTAGCAGAGATAAGCTGAGCAAAATAATTTCTGTCTAGTTTAACATTTGCAAAATGCTATTTCTATTGAGGACTTACAACTGCTGTTGTTCTCTGTTATAAATGCAAATTCTATAAGTGGGCATGAGACCAAGGCGGTGCTTTCCCACACGTGAAACCTGACACATTCAACAGAAGCACTACACATTCAGTTGAATTAAAAGTGAAACTTATTGCTGCTTTCTAGTATAAGCCTTGTAATAAGATTTAATATTTTATCTTTATATATACATTGCTATAATTTTAAAAATTAAAAGAGAATAAGCAGAAAACTAGCAAAAGTATAAGAATGTCCTTTACCTCCACAGGAAAATGGGATTATATCCATTTTATTTGAAACATATGGCTCTGTTGGTATGGCTTTTGTTCTCCCTTTTGATAAAACTGTGTTAGATATATTTTACTTCTTTTTTGGTTCTACTATACCTGCATCCAAGTCAGTTCCTTTCCTATCCTTCATGTTGTGAAGCTTGGGCACATTCTTCCTTGCTATGCTAAAGTCATAATTGTTAAAGATCACACAGTACCCCCGGGGCTTGCTTGTCATTCGGTAAATTTTGTCCAATGTCTGAAAAACAAAAATGCAACCCAGGAGCTGAGTCTGTGGGTCAAACACAAGACATGAACAAACAACTCCCTGGTTCAAGGTTAGACTGTCCTCCAAGCCAGACTGGGCTGCAAGTGCTCATTGCAGAGCTCCAGCCCAAGGTCACATTGTTTCCCTAATGAACTAGCTAGTTTCTACCTATTCTCCTCAAACAGGATCCTCAGACTTCTGCTCCACCATTAGTGTATAAAGTCAATGTCCCAAAACTTGGGCCTTGAGAGCACTTTGCACTTACATTAATATTGTCCTCACAATGTATTATTTGTTTGCATTTTTGCTCAAGGCAGATGACGTCTATTGGCAGGAGCTAGGATTTATTAATTTGTAAGAGCTCAGTCAGGAGTTGCTCAAAGAATGGATGTCTTAGGGTTCTCTTTGGGCCACCCTTCCTTGACCTTGGGATTTCCTTGGCTATCTCCTCAACTCATCCATGTTTTCAGGCTTATAGCTGAGGGCCTGCTCCTCACACATGACAAAGTGTCCCAGGGCTTTAAAAGCTGATGGATTAATCTGGCTCTCAAAACCACAGGGAAGGAGAGAGCTGCACTGGTCAGTCAGATCATGGCTATGCTGCAGGTGACAATGTTCAGACTCTAGTACCTGACACAGTCGGCAGTGGCCCGAGGCCGTCCTGCTTCTTCCAGGGCTGTTTCAGTGCTCAGGTACTCAGCATTTTGGCGGGGGGGGGGGGGGGGGGGTGGAGCAGGAAATCCATGCAGCTCCTCTAAGCCAAGGAAAGGGCTCTGGGCTGGGGTGGGGCATGAAATTTTTGGCTCTATACATTAAGTAACCTTAAAACTTTGAGGAAGTTGCCTAATCTCTCTTGCACTCAGTGTTCTTAGCTGTTCTTGGCGGGCAGCACTGGTGGCGTGCTTTACTCTGCAAAGTGCTACATGACTTTGGTTAATCCTTGATTTTCAGACTGAGAGAGGTCTGGTAATTTGCTCAGGAGACCACTAGTGAATTTATTTTTTCTCAAGCGTAATTTCAAGTCTACCCTTGGACTCCTCTGAAATTCCCACCACAGAGAGGAGTGAGTGGGCTGAGTCAGAATGTGTTTGGTGAATTGCTGAAGGTTACATGAACAGAAGTGGTAGGTCTAGAAAGGCAATTCCTATACTGGCTCATTGGGGTGAGAACACAGAGATGGCTAGATCATGAGCATTTGCCACTCACACCTAACACAAAGGAGAAACAGTTTTGAAATGTCAAGCTAAAAAAGGAAAGGCTTGGCTTTTTCCAGTCCTGCTAGAGTCTTCCCCCAAAGCCCTCTCCCATTCAGGCTGATACAGCTGCTGAAAGGGTTAGGTAGGAGACTTCTCACCTCTCTGCCTTCCAACTGTTTCTATGTCTTTGTCTTTGGTTTTCAAACAAAAATTTAACACATAAGAAACCGAAGAGATCACATATTTTTAAATTAAAAAGTCACCCTTTAAGCTTGTCCTTTTGTGAAATTTTCCTGCAGTTCTCAAAATGTTCACTACGTATCTTCCCCTTACTAGTTTATCTGGAAGCTAGCAAGGCTAACTAGAACCTGCAATGTAAAGAAAAGAAGTAATGGGAGGGTTCCTTGTACCTGTTGAGACCCACTGTCCTGTTTTGAGGATTCACCGTCCTGTTCTCTTGAATTGTCTGACACTGACAGCATCCTAAGTGACACCTCCTTTGCAAGTGATGGAGACACACCTGGAATGAGACATGGCAGAGAGGACACTTTAGGAAAGAAACATGTAGCACCTAGGACAACATAAAGTCTCATTTAAAAGGAAAATTCACAGACTGCCTTGAACATAATATCCTTGAATCCACAGAATAAGTAAAAGTCTTACTACTGTCTAACTCTGCATCTATTTCAAACTTGCTGGTCTGAGGTCACAGTCTGGGTCTTTTGACAAATTTTTTAGTATATAGAGAAGGTGACAACAAGTAGCCACCAAGCCTTTATCTTGATTAGGCAGCAGATCCATTAAAATGTGGTTATAAATGGTAGAGGTTGTAGAGAGGAAGGAAATGAGAATATCAAAGAGTAAATTAGCTAAATAGTTCTTGAAAACATCTCAAAGTATTACCATTTGAAAATTCATCTCGACTTCTTTCAAGATGTTAAAATGTAAAAACAAAAAAAAACCAACAAAAAACCAAAAACTTCCTGAGCAGTCAAAACCAATTTAATCATACAAGCAAAGCTTAATTTAGCTTATGTTGCAAGACTAATTTGACCTTGCTTACACCTCTGAAAATCATGAGCAAAACTCGAACTTTTTCCAAGTTTGATATGAGGCAACCACTGTTCAATCCCCTATCATCTGAGGAAATTCGAACATAACCAATCACTGTGAAGAAAAAATAGTCACTGTTTTCTCACTCCTGAGCCTCCTTCCATGTTTTGTTTTGAATACTTCCAGTTTACAAACGTTTTTTAGTGTCTGTTTTTAAATACAACAATAAATTTGTATTAATTACTACAATGATTCACTGATTTTACTTTGGCTATTTATGAACCTCTGAATTGAAACAGAAACTCAGCTTTTTATTAAAAGCACTGCGACACCCCTGGCCAGGTAGTTCAGTCGATTAGACTGTCATCCCGATACACCAAGGTTGCAGGTTCAATCCCTGGTCAGAGCACACACAAGAATCGACCAATGAATGCATCAACAAATGGATAAACAAGTGGAACAACAGTGTTCCCTCCCCACCCCCCCATTTTCTTTCTTCTCTCTCTCTCTCTAAAAAATAAACAAATAAATTTTTTTCAAAAAACACTGTGACATAGTGGGATTTGTATTTTTAAAAATACATTTTGCTGTTTCACAGCTATCAGGCTGTTTCTACCTCTGCTTAATTCTTCATACTCATCGATTTTCTTCAGCAGGCTCTTGTTGACTTGGTGACAGATTCGTTTTAGGGTGTCCAAATTTCTTTCCCCAAGGATGACCCTCTTCTCCATCTCTATGAAAATATCAAGCAAGTTCTAAAGGGAGGAGAGATAAAGTTGGAAGATGGAAATGGGCCATATTGGCTTTTAGATTAGATTTTTTTTTTTTACTTTCACTTTTTCCAAGCCAAGGTCCACCCTCGCTTCCCAAGCAGAGACTCTCCTGAGGACATGCTGGTTTTACAAAGCCAGTATACTCCTAGGGAGGCAACTGTGTGGTTTCTGGCCCAGAAATACAGAAGTGAGAAGATAGAGAAGAAGCCACATCAGGCCCCAGGACACAGGCTCTGTGCTGAAACCACCTGTGGACACATTTACATGAAGGCTACAAAACAGCCCTGGTCCCCATGGTGACACCTCCGGGAACTGCCTCACATCCAGCATTTCCTCTGGCAAAACACACACACACACACACACACACACACACACACAGAATTCTAGGTTGTTTCAGAAGTGGGCAAAACATCTCAGGCCCACCACCATCTTTCCTGGCTCCACAGGATCCCCGCATTGGGCTGTGCCCCCACAACCAGCCTCCTACTTTTCTCCTGACGCTGCCTTGCTCCTACTAACTAATGTGAGCAGCCCTTCACCGTATACTAAGGAATCACACCTACAACACTCCTGCCTGACAGCTTGCTTCTTCAGCCTTGGTTTTTAAAAAAAGGAGAATTCAGGTTGCTTCTACTGGAATAGCCTTCTCTGCCGTCTCAGAAATCCCCTCTGACTGACTCTTCCTCAGGACTAACTCTTCACATGACACCAGGGCTTACCATGTTGTCATCCAGTTTACACTTCGAGATCTCATTGTTCAAAAAAAACTTAAAGGACTTTAATTCCGATGTATTTACATCTTCTGAAATCTGGAATAGCATGACCCTGTAGTGGGAAATGGAGACACTTGAGAAATGCTTTTTTAAACAGTTTCCCATTTGATATATAGAGTCACAGCAGATTTGATTCCAATGGCTTCCCTTCAAAATGAAGTTAACTAATAACACGATTCATGAGTTGAGTCCTTGAAAAGAGGCTGGTGTAGTGACGCAGAAGACGATTGACTCTTGCCCGACACCCCTACCTTTAACAGAATTTAAAGTTCTACTAACTTGGTCCATCAGTTAATTTCGCTAAATGAATTGTGATTTTCCTTTGTCTTCACTATAAAATTGAGATCTTGTTGCAGTAAAAAAAGTTTTCATTTTAGACATTATGCTTTTCAAAATGCAAATCAGATCATCGCTTCCCAATTAAAACTTGTCAGTGTTCTCCCAGTCATCACCTTCAGTAGGAAGGCCAGACAAGTTCTGGAATACAGAGCTTTGTGAGTCGAGTCCGGCCTACCACCTCATGTCAGCCTGTCCTCACCACCCTCCCACATCTGTTCCCCATACCCGGCTGCCCCGCCCCCACACTCCTTTCCCTTATCTGTCTCCAGACAACCACTAGTACACTAACAGCTCAAGCACTGCCTGAGTGACCTCAAGCACTGCATTCACCCCACCGTGCCTTTGGATTGCCCAAAGGGAAACACATACAATTGTCTGTTTACAAAGCTGCCCAAGTCCCCTGAGAGCAGGGTCCATGCCCTTTTTGCTGCCACAAGCTCAGAAGATTGTGAGGTACAGTGTTTAGATGCGGGGGACCCAGACTAACAATGTTGGAACCTTGGTTCTACCACCTATGAGTAGTGTGGCTTCAGAAAAACTGCACATTTTTCTTCGTTGTAGACTGCAGGTAACTCTGTATCTACACCATTGGAATGTGTCGAGGATTGCACGGATAAGTTTACCCGAAGTGCTTTAGATCAGTCTTTGGCAGCACAGTTAGTGCTCCATACCTGGCAGTATTATTTCCTGACCTGTGATAGGCTTTTGGGGTATACTTGTTCAATGAACAAGGGCATGTTTTATAATCAGAAAACTTTATTATAGTGTAAAGCAAATAACTTCAATACAAAAACACATTAAAGTTAAATTAGAAAATTAAAGGTCTGAAAATAAAAACAGTGTAAAAAGAAGTTACTCTTTTTACAGTAAAAAAGAAGTATCATCATCTGTCCCATCCTTCTTCTCATGAAATCTCTACCTTAGAAGTATTTCATTAAAGCTTTCTCACTTTGGCCAAGATTGGGTCCAGTCAAAAGCTATTGCCCCTTTTAACTTTCTTATAAGGTATTTTGCCCTTTTACTTTTCTCATTACTGAAACCTACTGGTTTTCCTGTAGCATCACTGCCTACAAATAAACCTGGAGAGGTTAGAAGATACTTATTTTATAAGTAGAAGTTATAATTTGAAAATTTTAATGTTTAACGCAGGGGTGTCAAACTCATTTTCACCAGGGGCTACATCATCCTTACGGTTGCCTTTAAAGGGCTGAATGTAATTTTAGGACTGTATAAATGTAACTACTCCTCAACAGTTAAGTGAGAGCTCGGCGCTGCCACCGGGTAGGAACAAGGTGCTGGGCCAGACAAAGAAAGGTGGAGGGCCGGATTCGACCCATGGGTCTTGTGTTTTCCCCCTGTGGTAACATTTTCTTATAAATGAAAAGGACCATGCTAGCGTATTTTTTATTTCCTGGCTAATGACCAACAATGAGGAAGAAGCAGTAGACTATGCTTGTGCTGACTCTTCTGTCACCAAACTAACATGCTGAATACTGTAACAGAAGGATCCTGCCTTGTTCGGGACTCCTGCCCCACCCCCCGCAGGCAGGTGCAGGCCGCCGTCTCCCCTTACTGGCGCGGCAGTCTAACCCAGCCCCCAGAAGACCGAGATGGTGGGCACAGGATGAGACCTGCCAGCCTTCCTGGTTCTGGGGCTGATTTCGGGGGGCTTTTTGTTTGTTCATTTGTTTTTGTTTTTGATTAATTGGTGCCTAATTTCAAAATTCCTTAAAAGAACTTCACAGTCTAAGGCTCCCTCTCAGCGCGGTAGGCAGCGGCGCATCAGTCCCATAATCTGAAGAACTTCGCAATCTTATCAAACCAAATTAGCCAGTACTGAATAGTGTCCTCCTTCCCTACCCTTCCCAATTCACGTTCACCCAGAACATGCCCACGGGACCTTATTTAGAAAAAGGGCCTTTTCTGTTGTGATCTCATTAAAATAAGATCATACTAGATTTGAATGGGCCCTAATCCAATGACTGGAGCCCTTATACGAAGAAGGGACTTCAAACAAACACCAGGGGAAGAATGGAGGCTGAGACTGGACTGCTGCGTCTACGAGAGGAGGAACACCGAGGACTGCCTGTACCCAGAAGAAACGAGGAGAAGAGAATGAAACAGATTCTCCATAGAGACCCCCAAAGGGACCAACCCTGTTGACACCTTGATTTCAGACTTTTAGCCTCTGGAACTATGAGAGAATTAATTTCTCCATTGTGTTACGCCATCCAGTTTGTGGTACTTTGTTACGGCAACCCTAGAACACACATATACCCAGAGTCTCTCTCTTGTCATTTAAAATCAAAACCATCAAGTTTCAAGTAGAGAAACATATCACAAGGAATGTGCCAGAACCTCAGGTCTCTGAAAATAGAAAGGCCAGTCGAGCAGAGGACAATGGGTTTCAGCCCCGACTGTGAGGCTTCATGCGGCACGGACCACAGCTGCTGAGAAGCGAGCAGAGACAGTGAAACGGGCCGCGGCAATGCTTGAGTAGAAGTTTTCTGAAAGGAAGTTAAAAATAACTTTAAGGAGTGTCTGAGAACAGGAGACATTGAAAGAGAAAAGTTGCTAATACACTTCTATATTTAAAGTCTTAAGAGTCACAAAGATGTCACTGAACATGACTTGTTACCACACCTAGCTTACCCACTCTCCCACAGGTGAAGAAAGGCTGAGCTGTAAGGCCTGTGGCAGAACTGACCCCCAAGTCACCGTTGCTCACTGAGAGAACTGACCCCCAAGTCACCGTTGTCCTCTCAGCAGCAGCCAGCCTTACAGGGGCGCAGCAGTCTCGGGTTGTCCTGAACAACCAGCAGCATACGCCTCATTGGAGGACTTTGTAATGCAAGTGCGGGTACAAGCCTGAAACTCCATTGAGAATTTCCACAGTTATCCACAAGCAGGCAGGAGGAGAATTTCAGGGTGAAACGTAGAGATGCTTTATCCAAAATAGACAAAGTAAGCACACAATGTGGGCATCAGCAAAGCAGAAACACCAAGGTAATAGACACATAACAGAGAGTTAGAACATTTAGAAAGGTCTATTTTAATGTCAGCGTACTTAAGGTAATGTTTCACTTTGAAAATTTTATTTTATGGTTTTAGCTATTTTTTTTTCCTGAATTATACATCAGGTTTCTCAATTTCTTTATCTGGTCCTGGTTGAACATCTTCCTAGAGCCTCCAAAGTCATAGTACATTCACGACCTGCAATCAAGCCTCCCACAAAGATGTGTCCACTCCCCCCACACCTCCCAGTGCTCACATCATAGAGAATCTCCCCACCTGTATGCAGAGATCTGAGCCCTGCCCGGCATCTGAAGCTCCTTCTTCATCTCTTCTTGGCTGGTGTGCAGGTGCTTTTCCAGGAGATCCAGTCTATTAATTCGAAATAGAAGCTCCTTCAAGAAGGACAAGTTGTTTTCCTCCACCATCCTCTTGTCTTGGAGCCTCTGGAATAACATTAAGGCATCTTTGATGGGTTCCTGCTTCTTTTGTGGTATGTAGTCCAGGCTTAGAAACTTGAGGGAGGCCACCTCTTCACTGGTCAGATCCTCCCCAATTTCAAAAAGACAATTGTTGAAAGCCATACTTGTCCCGAGTTAGTCGAATATAGTTGTAGCCTAGGTCAAAAGACATTATATTCAGATGAAGAAGAAAAGTACCATTAACTGGTTTGTTCCTGCGTCAAATGCTGTTACATCGACTACAATACATGTCAGACATTTTGCTGTGGATACAGGGAAGAAACAACAAGCAGGCCAAGCTCCTGCCCTTAAGTAGCTCACTGTTTGGGAAGGCAGGTACACAAAGTAGCCAATGGTCAGAGAGTTGTGAGCAGGGCGCAGCAGGAATAACGAATGTGAAAGTTCAGTTGGTAGCAATGGTGTTCAGACTCTTTGCAAAGCTGAAGAACTGTTTGTTGAACTCTGACTCAGGCTCTCCCTTAACTTAGGAGGCGGTCCTGAATAGATACCGTCTGAGAACCTTGAACTAGGAAACCTTTGACTTCTCGTCCGGCTCCATCATCTCCTTGATCCCAGAGACTCTGTGCCTTTGGCACTCCCCTTAACCTCAAATGACCTTAACCTGTTTGGACCTCTTTCCTTCCTGAAACAAAGCAGATAGGATCCTTGATCTTTAAAACTCCCTGCATTTACTAACATTCTTGAATGAAAACACAAATCCCAACTATTACTCAGAGGTATTAGTCAGAGGTAATGAACCAGGACCCATATATTTTGTTCATATGATGGTAAAATAGAAATATTTTTAACTTGCACATTAAGGTAAGCTTTAATGTACTTTTAAAGTGTCCAAAAAGCCTTTAAAACTTAAAAAAAAAACAACCCTCCTGTCTGCACCTGGATTATAAAAACACTGTGAATATTTAAAATAAAGTTTCAACAATAAAAAAATTGTTATCCCCCCAAATAAAATAAATTATAACATCATTTCAGTTATCATTACATACAGCACACATCCATACTCACATAAAAATGAGAATCAGGCTGCATAACCAGGTGTGTGCACACGTTTTTTCCCCCACTTAATATTTAAAATAAACTTATACCCTTACAATTAAATATTCTTCTTTGGTATATTTTTAATGTTTCTAGATTTTTCAGCATATGGATATATCAAATTTTATTTTAAGCAATTTCTATTTCTTTATTGTTAAAAATAATATTGCACTGAGAGGCTTTTTCATATATCCTGTACAGATCCTTGATTATTTCCTTCTTTAGAACTGGAATTATGGGGCAAAACCTTTTTTCTCCCTTTTAATTTAGAGCTTACAGCATTGTTTAGACAAGTTTTCTTAATTCAGGAAACTAAAGGGACAGTATCTTGGAAAGATTCAATGCAATACACTCTGCATTGAATTCCCAAGGGCTGCAGAGCCAAGATCTTTCAATGCAAAAGCAATCGATTATCATGAAAATACCTGTACTTAGGAAAGATATCTTAAAGAAGGGGTCAGCACCTAACAGCATATATTCAAAGTGCAACAAACACAAACTATTGGACATATAAAAGGACAAGCTCGCAAGCTCATTCCTCAAATCACACTCTACAGAAACACCTGTGTGCTTAACAGGGTATGTTCATGGAGTCTCCTCACAGCATGACGGGTAACCCCAAACAACTAGAAACATCGTATGTGTCCTGTAATAAAAGGATGGTTAAATAATCTAAGGTATAGTCATACTACACAATATTAGGCAGAGGTTAAGGAAACGCATTCCTTCTGAATAAAAATGGATAGAGATTCAAGATATGTTATTATGATGGCAGTGAGAAAAACAAGTTGCAACATAACAAAAAACCCATACATCTACTTTTTAAAAATATTCAAAGCAATACAATTAGATTTTCAGTGATTACAGACATCTATGTAAAAACAAGGTCTGGAAAGAAACAGCAAATTTTTAAAGTTGTTCCTTCTGGGAAATGGAAAAGAAAACTACAACTTGGGGGGGAAGGAGTCATGAAAAGGAATTTACCTTTTCCTGTAATGTGTGAAAGAGAAACTATGCAGCTATTATCTGCATAAATAATTAGCTTGAGTGTGTTCTGTGGTTAAGGGAGTGAAACAAAGTGAGTGGAGGAGGGCAGGAGATGAGTCTCTTTGGGAAGCTGAGGGCAGATATCACCAGGCAAGGAAATCACATCACGGAGGAGTGACACAACCACATCTGTGTTCCTAAAAGAAGGCAAGGATGTCCCCTCAAGACGGCAGCATAGGTAAACTCGGTACTTGCCTCCTCGCACAACCACGTCAAAATTACAGCTAAACTACAGAAAAAACATTCAGAACCACCAGAAATAAAACTGAATGGAAGTCCTACAACTACAGAATTAAAGAAGAAACCACATCAAGACTGGTAGGAGGGGTGGAGCTATGGAATGGGCTGGTCCCACGCCCACGTGTGGCAGATAAAAATCAGGAGGGAAATCTTGGGAGCGAGGGGTCCCAGCACCACACTAGGCCCTCCCTGCCCAGAGATTCAGTGCCAGGAAGATAAGTCCCCATAACTACTGGCTGTAAAAAACCAGTAGGGATGGAGGCTGTGGAAGACAAACTGCTAGAGTCCCAGGCAGTTCCTCTTAAAGGGCCCATGCACACCCTTTGTCTAACTCACTCTCTCTGACTCAGACTCACTCTCTCTGAGCTCCAGCACAAGAGCAGCCAATTGAAAGGCACCAGAGACATATGGGGAGGAACTGTATTGTCCAGCATCAGGGCAAGAGCTGGGGGGGGGGGGGAGCAGCTTTCTCCCAGAGAGAAGTGCTCGCAGAGGCCACTGTTCCTTTTCTGAGCCCTCCCCTGACAGAGTGGGCAGAGGGGTACCATATCTGAGACCCCAACAACCTGGCTCACACCATTTGTCCCACCCAAGCTGTTCAGTGGCTTTTCCATATGAATGACTTGTCTTGGCTCATGCTTCAGATTTTTCTAAATTCTCTCAAACAAGTAGCATCTGGCCTCAGCATGCCCTGTGCCTATTGCTATGTGGCCCCAGCTCAGCACTGACAGCAGCCAGCCTTGGTTCATAGCTTGGACTCACTTCGGCACATTCAAACTCAGCACAAATAGCAGCCAGCTGCAGATTGCTTTGTAGCTCTGCCAGTTGGCCCCAGTAAGAACACAGGTTGAGGCTGACCTTGGCTTGCACCTCCTGGGATGCCCCAGCACCTGCATACCTGATGGACAGCTTCAGACCATGTTGGAGCATCACCACTCAAACACCTCCACAAGAAACACACTCAAGGGGCAAATTCATTGGGCACCAGAGCCCTGCTGAAGTAAGTGCTGCCTCGTGAAGTGGACCCCTGCACAGCTGATCCTTCACAGTTGTCAGAGGTTGGTGGTCAGGGGTCACAGCCAGTCCTTGCAGCTGACTGGCCTGGGTAAATCCCCCTCATTGACCTACCAACAGCAATCAAGGCTCAATTATAAGAGGAGAGTGTATACAACTCACATGATGGACACACCTTGAGTACCTAACTTGGGTGACAGGGGAGGCTGGGCCACTGGACCCTATATGACACCTACTACATTAAGCCATGCTACCAAGACAGGGAGTCATAGCAGCTCTACCTACTATACAGAAACAAACACAGGGAGGCTGCCAAAACATGGAGACAAAGAAACATGGCCCAAATGAAAGAACAGAACAAAACACCAGAAGAAGAACTAAACAAGATGGAGACAAGCAATCTCTAGATGCAGAGTTCAAAACACTGGTTATAAGGATGCTCAGTGAACTTAGTGAGAACTTCAACAACATAAGAAAGTCATGGAAACTATAAAAAAGAACCAGTCAGAAATGAAGGATACACTAACTGAAATGAAAAACAATTACAGAGAATCAACAGTGGAGTGGATGAAACCGAGAATCAAATCAGCGATTTACAATATAAGAAAGCAGAAAACACCCAATCAGAACAGCAAGAAGACAAAGAATCCCCAGAAATGAGAATCCTCTGGGACAACTTCAAGTGTACCAACATTCACATCATGGGGTTGCCACAAGAAGAGAGAGAGCAAGAAATTGAAAACCTATTTCAAAAAATGACAGAAAACTTCCCTAACTTGGTGAAGGGAATAGACATACAAGTCCAGGAAGTGCAGAGAGTCCCAGACAAGATGAACCTAAAAGAGGCCCACATCAAGACACATCATAATTAAAATGCCAAATTTTAAAGACAAGAGAGAATCTTAAAAGCAGCAAGAGAAAAGCAGTTACCTACAAGGGAGCTCCCATAAGACTGTCAGCTGATTTCTCAAAAGAAACTTTGCAGGCTAGAAGAGATTGGCAATAAATATTCAAAGTGATGAAAAGCAAAGACCTACACCCAAGATTACTCTACTCAGCAAAGCTAAATTTAGAATTAAAGAACAGATAAAGAGCTTCCCAGACGAGAAAAAGCTAAAGGAGTTCATCACCACCAAACTATTATTATATGAAATTTTAAAAGGTCTCTTCTTCAAGAGGGAGAAGAAGATCAAAAATATGAACTACAAAATAGCAATAAATACATATCTATCAACAATTGAGTCTAGAACAAAATAAAAAAAAAACAAGCAAAACAAAAACAGAATCATAGATACAGAGAACATTTTGTTGGTTGCCAGATGGGACGGGAGTCAGGAGGATGGGTGAAAAAGGTGAAAGAATTAAGAAGTACAAATTGGTTGTTACAGAATAGTCGTGGTGATGTAAAGTACAGCCTAAGGGTTATAGTAGCCAAAGAATAGAGACACATGACCAGTGGATATGGACAGTGGTGTGAGGATGGCCTGAAGGAATGAGGGAGGGGTTGAGAAGAGGGGGTCAAAGATGTAAAAATTGGGACAACTGTAATAGCATAAATAAAATATAATTTAAACTAATAAAAAACACAAAAAAATTAGAAGAACTTAAACTTTCAAAAGAACTTCAGAGAATTCAAAGAACTTACATTTTCCAAAGTAGCAGGAATCTTTCACATATCTCTCTAAGAGACTGAAAAATCTAGTACAGTAACTATAAGAAGACTATAGGAGATCTGTGTAACACAATTGACAAACTATCTAACAAGCATTTCCTCTCAGTGGAAAATACACATCCATTCAAACACAGACAAAATATTCACAAAAATTGTCCACAAAGAAAATCTGAACAGATTTCCAACAAGCAGAAACTATATAGTCTGTGTTCTCTGGCTATTAGAAGTTAACAATGAAATTAGAAATTAACAATGAAAAATGGCCAAATCAAACACACTATAAAAGAGGTTATCCACATTTAGGTGGCTTTTAAACACATGGTGTTAGAACAAATGAGTAGACTTCTAGAACAAACTGAAATTAATCCTAATGCACTCCTTACATCAAAATAAGCTGCAGATGGATCAAAGATTTAATCCTTAAAGTTAAAATGCTAAGGAAAGAAACATTATTTTAAAAACATTATTTTTAAAATAATCTTACAGAGGTGAAGAACCTTTCCAAGTATAACAGGAAACCTGAAAGCCATTAAAAAACCATCGATAAATGTCTTTAAATAATAACTAAAATATTCTGCAAAAAACAATTTAAAAATAAATAAATCTTTCACTGGAAAATATGGACAGTAATATGATATATAATAGAAAAGGGATAAATTTCTGAAAATAGGGGTCCTATAAGCCACTTTAAGAAAAAGAGAAAGTCAGACCAACCATCCAATGCACAAACAGGTAAAGATCATAAGCAGAGAGTTCAGAGAAAGGTAAGAACCAGTGGCTTTATATTTTTATAACAATGGCTTTTTCACATTTGAAAAGATGTTCAACCTCATTCACAATAAATTTTTTAACACAAATTGGGATTACAAAAGACTACGTTCAGCTACCAAATTGGTGAAATACAAAACTTGTACTACACGGTGTTGTGAGACAGTGGGAACAAAAATAGAGAGGTGGGTGACTTGGCCATTACCTATCAAAATATAAAGTGTGCATATCCTTCAACCCCACGAGGTAGCTTCCAGGTGTTTTTCCCTACATTAGCTTAAACATCAGTGTACTAAAACATATGTGGAAGGTTATTCATGGAAACATTGCTTAAAATGACAAAAGAGCAGAAAGAACGGTTTAATCAATATCAGAAGCATTAAATAAGCTTTAACTATCTGATGGCACTCCATTCAACTATTTAAAAGAATGGAGAGAGCAACACAGTTCTCCATGGATACGTGTGATCTATATAATGTTGTATTGAGTGGTGCATAGATTCGTATAGTCACAGATCTTTGAACAAAACACACAGGAAGTTGCTCAGTAGTTGCTGCAGAGGAGAGGAAATGGAGGCCTGGGGGTGAGTGTGGGAAGGCCTAGGAGTGAACAGGAAAGTGAAATATTTTTCCCCATTTAAAATTTTTACCATGCACATTATAAATGTACATATATCTAAATTAAAATCTCTACTTTAATACACATTTTCATTCATGTACTGGAATGGGTCTAAACCAGGTCCAGCCCTGTTGGTGCCATTAGGTGCAGTGTCTTTAAAATTTAAAATCAGTTCTAATCACTGCTAAAACTTTATTTTACATCCTTGGCTGGTGTGGCTCAGTGGATTGAGCACTGGCCTGTGAACCAAAGGGCTGCCAGTTCAATTCCCAGTCAGGGCACATGCATGGATTGCAGGCCAGTTCCCCAGCAAGGGGGGCATGAGAGGCAATCCCACATTGATGTTTCTCTATCTCTTTCTCCCTCCCTTCCCCTCTCTAAAATAAATAAATAAATGAAATCTTTAAAAAAAAAAAAGCGAGAGTTGCACGGGTCTGGGAGCGTACGGTAGAGAAAGTTTACAGAATAAAATCTGTAAACCTTATTTTACAGAATAAAATCAACCAAACAGTCTAATGCAAACAGCATTTTCTTTTTTCCCTACACAATTATTTTTTCTGATGATAACAACCCTTACTGTATTCATTTAGAAAATACAGAAAAGACAAAAAGAAAAATTAAAATTCCCTAGAATTTCATCATCCAAAGATAAGCACCTAATATTTTATTGTCTTCCCTATCAAGTATTTTTTGTGTGTATAAATATATATATATATATGTGTGTATATACTCCCTTATAATTGAACATACCATATTCCTGAGGTGAAGTGTATTTTTCTACTGGCAATATTGCATGTACATCTCGATGTCTTAATTTTTTCTTCTACCGTATGGATTTCAAAATCTGTAAAGCATCTACTCATATGAATGAACCATAATTTATGTAACCAGTCTCTGATTACATTTAGGATGATCTTAACATGCAAATCTCCTTGTACACTCTGATTATTTTCTTTGAATAATTGCCTAGTAGTAGTATTACAGAGTCAAAAGGAATAACATTTTTAAAGTTTTGTTCAATAGTGTATACATACATATATAAAAAATATTCATTTGAATATGTTATATATAATGCATAAAAGGTGGAGGAGAGGAGGGGATGGAAACACTTCCAGGAAATTTTCTTTTGCTTTTGATTATCTATGAGCAGCATTGTTAAACAATGAATTCACACAAATATATTTGTATTATATAATATATAAGTATATTAAATGTTTTATAATATATTTATGCCAAAGAATATAACTATAAATAAATATTCATATCGAAATACATATGTTTATGAAATATAATCCATATGAATATAATTTTTTTTCTTATTTCATTTTACTACAAGTCTCTGATAAAATTGCAATTATCATCCTCATTTTACTATTGTGGAAAATCAGTCTAAAAATAAGCCAATAAGAGATGAGTGAGACTCAGATTTGAGCATCTTACTCGAAGGTTTCAATGACAGATTCTGCAAAGATTATGATTTTATTCTAATTGCAGTTGAAAGCCAGTGAAGGAAAATACATAATCATAATATTTTTAAGATTAAAATTATTTTTAAAACTTTAAAAGACTAAAAACTACCCTGAAACACAAAAACAGAAATTCTTACCAAATCCACCATAGCAGAGAGAGGGTCAGAACCTTACAAACAAAGCTAGTATGTGCTGTAGCCTGAATTTAGACCCCGGCATCCAAATTCCAGAGTCACAACTCCACCGCCGCCTCATATGCCACGATTTAATGACAAATAAATTTCATCTAATCACAACCAACTCTTCTAGCGACATTCTAGCAGCATCCTAGTTCTTCTAGGGATACGGATCACTGGGGAAAATAAATCCAACACTTACATTAATCTTCGGAGACAAAAACCTGTATCGCATTCAAAGCTCAACAGTACTAAAATGGCTCTTAGGCCCAACCCCTAATAATGTGCTATTCCCTCCCATCCAGGACGATCACGCCAAATTGGGGACTCCCCCAGAAACTGCCAGACCTCCACTCTGCACACAAACACTGTTCACTCCAGGGCCCTGAAACAAGCACTTTCACACCGCCCAGTAAAAGTGTTCAAATCTCAACAAAATGTGTAACCAACCCTATAAATTTCAAACTGAACGAAATTCATAATTTCACCTATAACTGCTTAACCCACAGGTATGGTCTCGAATTTTGTCGGTTTATGCTTGCCACTATATTATTCTCTGTACTGCTTTCTACTGTCTTAATTCCTCAAAAAACAAATAACTGAATTATTAGGACTTGTGCATGGCATGCGTGTGTGTATGTGTTCACGTTAGTGTGTGTGTATGTGTGGGTGGGTGGCTATGTTTTGACGAAGGGTTAGCTGGAACAGCAAAGTCAGTTGAGATCTAAATTATGGTTTCTATTCTTCGACGAGTTTCACCAGCATAAGGATGAGACCTCTCTTGAGAGAGCTGTACTTGGAGCATTCCAGAAAAAAACCCAGGAAGGCATCACCCTAAGCTAGAGCAGCCTTGAGATCTGGAATCTGTGGGCCTAGAGGCTCTAGAGGGATTGTTAATGGTTTTCCCACCTGCTCTCAAGTACAAGGCTCACTTCTATGGGCCCAGGGCACCAGATCCCAACCTCAGCAGCCTAGAAAACTCTAGAATCAAAGGTCTTCCTCCCAAAAGGCCCAGATGACTTACCGAAGGCAAATCTTGGGACCCTCACAGCTGCCTGTTTTTGGCCGGCTCAGCTAAGGCAAGAGTGCAAACTGAATGAAGGATTAAGAACACTTACTTCCTGTTTTAAACCGAGTAGCTCCTCCTACAGCTTCTAGAAACATAAAACAAGTTTGGCTCTGGCTGTGTGA
Organism: Desmodus rotundus; assembly: GCF_022682495.2. Classification (NCBI taxonomy): domain Eukaryota; kingdom Metazoa; phylum Chordata; class Mammalia; order Chiroptera; family Phyllostomidae; genus Desmodus; species Desmodus rotundus. The sequence continues at coordinate 181,644,909 of NC_071388.1, read as the reverse complement.
TTATGGGTGAATCATTTTATTTCAGGGGTCATTTTATTTCTTGTTACCATATTCCAAAATTGGAAAGTTGGACTGAATGATAACTAAGAATGCTTTCTTTTCATATTTCAGGAATTTACAGATTTTTCTGGTTTTATTATTAAGGTTTTCATTCAATAGATATTGATTGAGCAATTCTGAGAGGTATTGAGATCTGGAAACGGTGGGGTCCCTCACCACAGCTCACAGAGTGTCTGCTAACACCCACCACTAACCCTTGTGGTTTTCCCATTGACACTCAAACACAATGACCAGCTCCCAGGGCCCCGAGGCCACCAGATCTCACCCTCAGTGACTTAGAAAACCCCAGAATCAACCAGCCAGCATTACCAAAGAGGCAAATCCTGTGGCCCTTGTTATGGCCTGAGCCCGGGAGGCACAACAGTGAACAAAACACACAGTAGCCTTGCCCTTTTGCTGTGAGTCCGTTGAAATGTTTTCTGATGTTAAAAGTAGAAACGACAGCAACAAAAAGATCAAACACCTCTCTTCTTTGAAACTGTCTTTTTTCTTTCCCTAGATGGAATGAGCTTTCAGAGGACAGAGATCCATCTTCTAGCTAATAGGATTAAGTGAGGTGCCTGGAAGTGTCTCTCCCCCTGTACAGGGCTGGGTAAAGGTGCCACAGTAACATTGATGTCCTTCACGGCCACTTGATTCCGCTCACCAAGTCTGAGTGAAAACACAGCAACAGAATGAAATTCTTTTAGTGGCTAAGTCTGAGCCAGGAAGTGTCCCTAACTCTTTCTTGATGCTTTTGGAGCCTCCATCCCAGCATTTGTCCCACTGTTCTGTGACTAGTTCCTGTCCTAGGCTTTGAGCTTCACAGGGCAGAATCTGCATTTTTCAAGTTCGTGTTCCCAGGACCTGCCGTGGGACTAATAATATCTAGAACATGTTTCCTGCAAATGGACAAGAAAAGGAAACCCTGTACACAGACCAGATGGATATGGAGTTCCCTGATGGGGTTACTCAAGTAGCCCAAGTGTTTGCAGTGATGCTCCAGCTTGTCAGGAAGGTGGGAAATGCAAAATAAAGCAACAAGATCCCCACTTCAGACCTATCACATTGGGAAAGGTTTGCAGGTTGGATCAGGCCAAGGACTGGAGGGCAAGTCCTTATGTAGGACTGGGGAGACTGCCCATCATGCAATACTACACAGCAGCTAGAAAGTAGCGCCTGGCAAAATACACAGAAAGCAAACGTACAGAGTGCTTACTTTTAAAAAAAGAAAAGAAAAAGAATGAGGAACTAATACAAGTACTGTGTTTGTAACAATAATTGGTAACACTTTTGGGTACGGAGCCAGTCACCGTTGAAAGTGGCTGAGGGCACATCTCACACCCCCACAGTCCGCTCACGAGGCAGCGTGAGCCCCATTTAATGAAGTGGAAACAGGCACAGAGAAAGTACTTACTTGCTCAAGGTCATATAGTTTAAAAAATAGTGTATATACACAAAACAATGATACATTTTGCAAAGATACAGATCAATTCAGGGATACGTATCAAAAGATTTAAAGAGTTGTCTTTGGGTAGCCATCAAGGGGAGTAGGAAGTGGGGATCAGGAAAGTTCCTGGAGCGGGGCAGGGGGAGAAAGGGACTATGGGCCTTAGAGACCAAGGACCACAGGGCACTGGGATGTGAGAGAAGAAAGTTTCGCTCAGCCCTCTGCCCCACGACCAAATGGAAAAGAAAACAGAAAAAATAAAGTCTTGTGGAATCTCTACACTGATCCGGCAGGAGAGAGACACTGTCTATACTTGAGGCCGCTGAGGAGATTCTGAGGAGACTCTGAGAAATGTAGCAGAGGAACTGGAGATTTCCAGAGTTCAGAAGTAGCAAGGCCGGTGGCTGTAGTTCCAAGAGAAACCCCACTCGGAGAGCCTGGCAGAACCCACAGGTGTCCTCACTCAGCAAGTCCCAGCAATGTGGTATCCAGAAGCTGCTTCGGCACCAGGCACTCACCTGCTCCACCCTGTCCCAGCAACATCACAGTCACCAAGTCCCCGATGCCAAGATCCCCCTGAACTGCCTAATTCCACATGCTCGAATTCCTAAGACTTGTCCACACAACCAGAGAAAAATCCCTTAAAAAAGAGCAGGAAGAAAGGGTGGGAATGGAACTGCCTCCAGAAGTTTTCTTTCACTTTCGATCCTTCTACCAGGCTCTTCTGCCTCATCCACAACTCACTTCCTGTTTCTCTGTTCTGCACATTCTTAATTTACCAGCAAATGCAGCAGGGCTTGAAAAAATCACAAGAGCCAACTGTGAAAGCATTTCCCTGCTGCAGAGGGGCAGAATCTGGTGTTCAGTGAGAGAGAAGGAAAATTCCTCAACAGAAGGAACTAGAAAATAAACTTTATTTCTCAGACAGAACAGAGGTGACTCACAAGAAATGTTTCTTATTTAAAGGAACAGATGCCCAATTTCCAACCATTCAGAAGAGGGAGGTGACAATAGTCAACATGCAAACTAAAACCCAGGAAGCTGGCCATGCTTTATTGGAAAGCATTTATACGGACTACATTTAGTATTAATAACCCCTGTAATTTTTAAAGACAGGCTTCAGACTGCCTGTGGCAAGTAAAATGCCATTTTCCCTTGAAAAGGGTCTGGGGAGAGGAATTGTCCCTCTATGCAGTAGTTCAGATCTGCACTGAAGCCCTGGGTCAGCTTCTCAGATCAGATGGCAGGGGCTCTTCTTGGGTCAAAAGAGGCCTCTAGCAGAAATGTGGGGATATTCTGCACAAAAAGGCAGGGGTGGTCTGGCCTAGCCCTAAGTAGGGATAACAACACCGCTCGCAACCCTGGCCATTTGCTCAGATTAGTAGTCACCAGTGCCTGTCCAGCGCCGAGCCCGGGACGTGCTCATATATGGAGGAGGTCCGTGACCTAGGACCCTGAGCTCCAGGCCTTCCCCAGCTTTTCTTCTTTCTCCATCCACTCCTCATGCTCTGCCTGTTTCCTATTTGAATTTTTGAAAACATTTCCCTCCTTTTTGTTCACATTTGCTCATTTTATAAACAAAATGCTGACAATAATGCAAAACCTAGATGTTGTGTCCTTTGCACGAATTATCTCTAATTCTCACAGCAATGCAGGGATTTGTTCTCCCAGGTTATGGTTGAGGAAACTGAGGCTCAAACAGAGATTCAGCTCAGTCCTGTTGGACCAAACCCAGGATTTTCCCACAATATCATACTAGCCTCCCTTCCCCCAACAATTAGGATTTGAAATAAACAATGTGGCTGGAAAAGCAATGAATTTAAACTAATTGAGAATGACCTATGCACAAAGGTCAGAAGGTCTTCGGGTTCTCAGTCACCTAAGAAAAAGGAGTTGGCCTAATGGTAACAGCTAATATTTATCAAATATAGTGTGTGCCAGACAGAGTCACCTCAGCTAGCTCATTTCACCGCAGAAGTGGATGCTATTTTCGTTCCCATCTTGTGGATGAGAAAACTGAGGCCTTAGAAGGGCTGAAAGACTTGGCCAAGTGAGCTAGTGAGTGACAGAATGAGGTCTGTTTGTCGGTGAGACCCTGAACAGTTAATCGCTGTCTAAATGCTTATACACAGCCATGGTTCTCAACTTGCTTGACGGGAGAGGTTTCAAAAATACCAGGCTTCAGGCCCCAGCTGTGAAATTCCTACCTGAGCACAATTATGGGAGGTAAAACAAATTAAGCACTTAGAGTAGTGCCTGGGCTTTCCACTATTCTCAATAAATATTCACCACCATTGTTACTTAATTCACAACATCTGTAAGGTGGCTATTTTAATTATTAGACATAGTGTACAGATGAGGAAACTAAGTTCAGTGTCAATCAGCTGACACGTGGCAAGGCCTGCGAATAAACCCCAGATCGTCTCACTAGAGAATTTATGCCCATCCTCTAGCCTGCACCTGGACCCAGCCTGGCAGAAAAGGATGAGCCACTGGAGGTGAGAAAGTTAATAAACAGAAAACTCAGTTAAAATGGAGTCAGGAGGATAGAAGAGAGAACTCTCAGGGGCGTGCCATGGTCCTCACAACAGGAAGAGGAGTACCTTGCGTCTCTAACAGGAAGTGGTAGTACATTACTGCCTCAGCAGGAGGAAGAAGAGATTCCTCCTTGCCCAGTAACAGCTCAGCCAATGGGAGACTACCATAGCTCAGCCAATGCATGGTCATTATACTTCGAATATTTAGTTTATTTCAACAGACTTCTTTACACCAGCCCCTCCCAAGTCCATAACGCATAAAGGAGTGTGCCTCTCCTTTGTTCTCTGGACTAGCATGCAGTAAGCCATTACCTATATGTCTTATAGGCTACATGAGATATATGTCTGTGTCTGTTTATTATTGAAATGAATAATGTACATGGTCTTTCATCCTAGGGTAGCTGGAAAACCTGGAGGTGTTGCAGTGGCAGCAGGACTTGGGGAGGTGGTCCCCTCCTAGTGCAGGGCGAGAACAGCCTGGTTTGACTTAATCTCCAAGCAGTTTCCATCCTCTGAATCTCAGCTCCCACCTGAAGGCCTGCTCTGGAGATTCGGGTCTACCTGATCTGCTAAAAGCAGATTTGGACGTGTAAGCCTCCCTAAGAAAGCCGAGCAGGACTAAACCTTCTCTCAACTCGCTGAAGCACACCCTTCCCATTGATCTGAACTTGATCCACAGGACAATAGTCAAGGATAAATGCTGAAAATGAAACAAAAATCTTCGGAACGTGCATGTTTTTTGTTCTTCTACATTAATTTGCACATAACTGACCACAAGCCCTGTTCCCACCCTTCTTTGACTCTAGCAGCTGGGCTTGGTTCTGGGCCTTAGACACCCTCCAGGAAGTGGTGAGGAAAGGAAAAAAGATTGCATTCCAAACAATCTATTTCACCTCCTCCTGGGCCTTGCTCGAAGAGACTCAACTAGTTGTTTAAGAGTTTTTAACCATTGGGATTTTAAATTTTTTTATTTTTGTTTGGCATTGAGATGATTAGGCAGTCACGGGTAGATAGAAGAGGTTACAGTCACCAACTTCGACATGTATGTTCTGTAACTTGCTGGTGGCCAGTACCTGCCCCCTCTACTCATCAAAAACTACTGCAAACTAAGACCTATACCACTGATCTAGAAAGGGGGAAACTGAAATAATTGTTGGGTTGTGATGCCAATATTCATGACACCAATGTAGCTTTTTCAATATTTTCTTGAAGGTCTGAACATAGACAAGGTGAGGGTCCTTCATGTTCTTACTTTACTGCCTGTCCCTACCCAAGAAACCGAGTACCTCAAACCCTAAGGACAAATGTAAAGAGTCATTTAAAAAACTTTTTTATAATGGTAAAGTACACATAACATAAATTTTACCATTCTAACCACCATCACCACCATCCAAGAACACTTGTAATGATATAATAAGAACACTTTTCTTAAGCAGGATAGTTTTTTAAAGCATCTTTATTGAGATATAATTCACACATCATACAATTCAGGGGGTTCTCATATTTTCACAGAGCTGTGCAATCACGTGCAGTCAACACCAGAACTTTTGCGGTGTCTCCCAAAGAAACCCCGCGCCCTTTGGCAGTCACTCTGACTTTCTTCACAGGCTCCCAGCCCTAAGCTATTTTCTACCACTAATCTACTTTCTTTTTTAAATGTATTGATTTTTAGAGAGAGGAAGGGAGAGAGAGAGAAAGAGAGACATAAATTTGTTGTTCCACTTATTTATGCCTTCATTGGTTGCTTCTTGTCTGTGCCCTGACCAGGGGTCGAAACCAAAACCTTGGTGGAGCAAGACAATACTCCAATCAACTGAACTACCTGGCCAGGGCAAACACAATACAGTTTTAAAACATTTTCCCTACTATGCCATTTCGCCATCATTGGTAACTACATTGTTTAGTCTAAGACAGGCAGGGCAGGTGTTACAAAGACACTTAGGAAACCAAAGCTCAGAAAGGTGAAGTGACTTAGCTGAAAGAAAGGATAGTCTTTTCATGAAATTGAAACTGGTATAACTGGACACCCACCTGTAAAACAAACAAAAATCCTCAAAACAAACAAAAAAACAAAGAACCTAGACCCTGACCTTACACTTTCACAAAATTTAACTCAAAAAGGATCTCAGATATAAATGTGAAACACAAACTTCTAAAACTTCGAGAAGGTATCACAGGAGAAAACCCAGGTGACCTTTGATTTGGGATGAGTGCTTATGTACAACACTGAAAATACAATCCATGAAACAACATAATCAAGAAATCGGATTTTATTAAAATCAAAACTTCTGTTATTCAAAAGAGAATGAAGAGACAAGCCACAGAGTGGGAGAAAATATTGACACATCTGATAAAGGACTATTATCCAAAATATACAAAGAATTCTTAAAACTCAACAGTTAGAAAACAAACAACCCAATTATGAAGTGGGCAAAACATCTGAATAAACTCCTCACCAAAACAGATATACAAATGGCAAAAACAAACAAACAAAACCCATAGGAAAAGATGCTCAACATAGTATGATTTTAGGGAATTGCAAATTAAAATGACAATGGAACATTATCATACACTGTCTAGAGTCAAATAAAATTCAAAACATTGACAACACCAGATGCTGATGAGAACTAGGAGCAACAAGAACCCTCACTCATTGCTAGTGGGGATGAAAAATGGTACTGCCACTCTGGAATACAGTTAGATAATTTCTCACAAAACTAAACATATTCTGGCCATACAATCCAGCAGTTATGCTCCTAGATATTTGCCCACATGGTTTGAAAACTTATATCCACACACAAAACCTGCACGTGAATGTTTATAGCAGCTTTATGCATAATCTATAATTGGCAAAACTTGAAAGCAACCAAGATGTCTTCCAATAGGTGAACGACAAACTATGGTGCATGCATCCCATGGAATGTTATTCAGTAGTAAAAAGAAATGAGCTATGAAGCCATGAAAAGATACGGAAGAACCTTAAATGTATATTACTAAGTGAAAGAAGCCAGTATAAAAAGGTTCTATGTTATATGATTCCACCTATATGACATTCAGAAAAAGGGAAAACTATAGAGACAGTAAAAAAAAAAAAAAAAAAAAGAATGGTTGCCAGAGGTTAGGCACCAGGGAATTTTTAGGGGGCAGTGAAAATACTCTGCATGACACTGTAATGGTGGATATATGACATTTTGCATTTGGAAAAAGCAAGAAAACTGTACAATGCACAGAGTGAACTCTAATGTAAACTATAGACTTCAGTTAATGATAATGATGTGTCAGTGTTGGTTCATCCATTTGAACAAATATACCACACTAGGGGAAGATGCTAATAATAATGTTTGAGGAGAGCAGTATATAGGAACTCTACTTTCTCCTCAATTTTTCTGTAAACTTAAAACTATTACTTTAAAAAAGTCTCACACATATAATATCACTTGATAATGGATAAAAAGGGCACTGCAGTGAAACAAAAAAACAGATGGTCTTTATAATAAATGACAGATCAATTGGAAAGCCATAAAAAATAAAATGAACCTTATCTTCTATCTGCAGAAATTCAAGTCCAGATGGAACATAAACCTAAATATAAAAAGGAAAGCAGAGATCCAAGATGGCAGTGGAGTAAGTGGAAGCTACACTAACCTCTTCCAAGGACCAAACTAGAATTACAACTGAATTATAGAAAAATCATCCAGAGTAACCAACTGATGATTAGTTGGAGAAAAGCCTTAAAACCAAATACTTACAGAAGAAGCCACATCAAGATTGGTGAGAAGGACAGAGGCACAGTAGGGCTGGTTGGGGTCCCACAGGCAGCAGCTGAAATTCCAGAGGCAAATCTCAGCTGCAGAGGGCTTCTCCTGAGAAGTGTGGGGTCTAAATCTCAAGCTGGTTCCGCAGCCTAGACCACCAGAGCCAAAAGAGGCACCCACATAACAGTGGGTTGTGAAAAGCAGCAGGGTTTTGGTCCACTGGGGAGAGATGGCTAGAGACACAGCCACCCTCTTAAAGTGCCAAAACACAAAATTTTGTTTGCAGCCACTTACCCTGAACTCTGGCAGATGGAGGGCAGAGTGGACTAGAACTGCATGAGGAGAGTCTGGGGCTGGTGGCTCTGGAGAGACAGCTGAAAGGTCAGCAGCCAGGATCCCTGTGCTTAGTCATTCTTCATACCACATTTCTTGAACAAAGCACTCCTTCCAGGTGGCATCAGCCTGAAGGGGAAGCAATAGCCATACCCACAGGAATCCCTCTCACCCTACTCTGAGGAGCTTAATCTCTGCTGAGGAGTATAGCCAGAGGCTCTTTCAATGACTAAGCCTAACAGACAGCCTGCAGGCTGAGGCAGATGTCTAGGTGCTTTAAGACTTTAGCCAAGACTTTGGGCTTGGTGTGCAGCTTGGTTCTTTCAGCACACACTCAGAGCCAGCAGAGGGAGCCACCAGCTGTGGATTGCTGATAGCTCCAAACAGGTTGCCCAGGGCCAGTCACAGGCAGCATCTTCAATAAGTTTGCACCACGGTCTTTGCAGATCTACCTAATAAATAGAAACAAACACAAAGAAACAGCCAAAATGGGGAGAGAAAGAAAGAGGACCCACATGAAAGAACAAGAGAATTCTCCAAAAGAAGAGCTAAATGAAATGGAGGCAAGCAATTTATGAGATATAGAGTTCAAGGTAATGATTATAAGGATGCTCAAAAGCATGAAAAAGGACATAGAAACCATAAAAAAGTACCAGTCAGAAATAAAGAATGCAATAAATAATACACTGGAAGGAATAAACAGGATATATGAAGCAGAGGATCAAATCAATGATTTGGAAGACAAGGTGGAAAAAGCACCTAATCATAGCAAAAAAAAAAGTATTAAAAAAAATAAGGATGGTTTAAGGGACCTTTAGGACAACATGAAATGTAACAACATCTGCATGATAAGGATACCAAAAGGAGAAGCAAGGGAGCAAGGGATCCAGAGCCTATTTAAAGAAATAATGACCAAAAACGTCCCAACCTGGCAAAGGAATAAGACACACAAGTCCAGGAACTACAGACAGTCCCAAACAAGGTGGACCCAAAGAAGCCCACACCAAGACATATCATAATTAAAATGCCAAAGCTTAAAGACAAGGAAAGAACCTTAAAGGCAGCAAGAGAGAGAGAGTTACTTACAACAGAGTTCTCATAAGGCTATCATTTGATTTCCCAACAGAAACATTTTCAGGCCAGAAAAGATTGGCATGAAATATTCAAAGTGATGAAAATTGAGGACCTAACAACCAAGGCTGCTTTACCCAGCAAGGCTAGCATTTAAAATTGAAGGAGAAATAAAGAGTTTCCCAGACAAGGAAAAGCTAAAGGAGTTTGTTACCACTAAACCAGTATTACAACAAATGTTAAAGGGTTTGCTTGAAGAAATAACAAGAGGAAGAAGAGGAAGAAGGAGGAGGAGGAGGAGAAGGAGAAGAAAAAGAAAGAGAAGAAAAGGGAAAAATAAATAAAAGAGAAACATAGTTTAAAAAATAAAATGGCAATAAATACGTATCTATCAATAATCACTATTAACAGTAAACGACTTAATGCTCCAATCAAAAAGCATAGAGTATCTGAATGGATAAGAAAACAAAACCCATATATATGCTGTCTTCAAGAGACCCACCTCAGAATGAAAGATACACACAGACTAAAAGTAAAGGGATGGAAAAAGATATTTCATGCAAATGGAAAGGGAAAAAACCTGGGGTAGCCATACTTATATCTGACATAATAGACTCTAAAACCAAGGCTATAGTAAGAGACAAAGGAACTACATAATGAAAAAGGGAACAATCCAACAAGAGGATATAACCCTAGTAAACACTTATGCAGCCAACATAGGAACACCTATTTATATAACGCAAGTCTTGATGAACATTAAGGGAGAGGTTGACAATAATCGGTCATAATAGGGGATTTTTAACACCCTAGAAACATTAATGAATAGATCTTCCAGACAGAAGATCAACAAGGAAAGAGCAGCCTTAAATGATATACTAGATCAAATGGATTTAATTGATATCTTCAGGGCATTTTACCCCAAAACAGTAGAATATACATTCTCTTTAAGTGTATATAGGACATTTTCTAGAATAGACCACATGTTAGGACATAAAACAAGTCTCAATAAATGTAAGAAGATTGAAATCATATCAGGCATCTTCTCTGACCATACTGCTATGAAACTAGAAATCAATCACAAGAAGAACACTGAAAAAACACACCAAGACGTGGAAGCTAAATAACATATTACTAAACAATGAATGGGTTAATGATGAGATCAAGGAAGAAATCAAAAGATACCACTTAAAAAATGAAAATGAGAACACAACTACCCAAAATTTGTGGGACATAGTGAAAGAAGTACTAAGAGGGAAATTCATAGCATTGTAGGTCTATCTTAAGAAACAAGAAAAATTCAAATAAACCACTTAATTTAACACTTCAAGGAATTTGAAAAAGAACAACAAACAAAGCTCAAAGTGAGTAGAAGGAAGGAAATAATAAAGGTCAGAGAAGAAAAAAATGAAATAGAGTATAAAAAAGGCAATACAAAAGATCAATGAATCCAAGAGCTAGAAATTAAAGAAGTAATCAAAAAACTCCCAACAGCCAAACCTCTGGAATGAATGGATTTACAGGTGAATTTTGCCCAATATTCAAAGATCTAACACTTCTTTTTCTCAAACTATTCCAAAAAATTCAAGAGGAGGGAAGTCTCCCAAGTTCATTTTAAAAGGCCAGCTTTGTCCTAATGCCAAAACCAGGTAAAGACACCACTAAGAAAGAAATTTATAGGCCGATATCCCTGATGAACATAGATGCTAAAATCCTTAACAAAATATTAACAAACCAAATACAACAATACATTTAAAAGATTACACACCACAATCAAGTGGAATTTATTCCAGGGATGCAAGGTTGGTACAATACACACAAATCAATAAACGTGATACACCACATAAGCAAAATAAAGGATACAAACCACATGATCATATCAATAGATGCAGAAAAAGCACTGGATAAAATCCAGCACCCATTTACATTTAAAAACTCTCAGCAAAGTAGGAAAGGAGGAAACATACCTCAAAGTGATAAAGGCCACGTAGACAAATCCACAGCCAACATCATACTCAATGGGCAAAAACTACAAGCATTCCCTTTAAGATCTAGAACAAGAGGGGATGTTCACTTCCACCTCTCTTATTTCAACGTAATACTGGAAGTCCTAGCCATAGCAATCAAACAAGAAGAAGAAATAAAACATCCAAACTGGGAAGGAAGAAGTAAAACTGTCATTATTTGCAGATGACATCATATACTGTACATAGCAAACCTTAATGATTCCACCAAAAAACTACTAGAACTCATAAACAAATTTGGTAAAGTAGCAGGGTGCAAAATTAATACCCAGAAGTCAGTTGCATTTTTCTATGCCAATAATGAACTATCAGAAAGGGAAATTAAAAAAAAAACAATCCCATTTACAATTGCTTCAAAAAGAATAAAATACCTTGCAATAAATTTAACAAAGGATAAAAGACATGTAGAAAATTATAAGACACTGAAGAAAGAAATCAAAGAAGACACAAATAAGTGGAACCACATACCGTGTTCATGGTCAGGAAAAATTAACATTATTAAAATGTCCATACTACCCAAAGAAAGCTATAGATTCAAAGCAATTCCTATCAAGATACCAATGGCCTATTTCACAGAACTAGAAAAAATATTCTAAAAATTTGTATGGAACCACAAAAGACCCCTAATAGCAACAGTGATCTTGAGAAAGAGTAACAAGTTGGAGGAATCACGCTACCTAATATCAAACTGTACTATAAGGCCATAGTGATCAGAACAACATGGTTCTTGCATAAAAACAGACATATAGCTCAATGGAACAGAATAGAGAGCCCAGAGATAAATGCATGGCTTTACAGTCAATATTTGAGAGAGGAGGAAAAAACATACAATGGGCTAAAGATAGTTTATTCAATAAATGGTGTTAGGAAAATTGAACAGACACATGCAAAAGTATGAAAGTAGACCACTTTCTTACATCACACACAAGAATAAACTCAAAAAGAATTAAATGTTAGATTTGAAACCACAAAAATCCTACAAGAAAACATAGGCAGTCAAGTGTTTGATATTTCTCGTAGAAACATTTTTTTCTGATGTATCTCTTTGGGCAAGTGAAACAAAAGAAAACATAAACAAATGGGACTACATCAAACTAAAAAGCTTTTGCACAGCAAAGGAAATCATCAATAAAATGAAAAGACAACCCACTGAATGGGAAAACATATTCACTTATACATCTGATAAGGGGTTAATATTCAAAATTTATTAAAAAACTTTTAAAACTCAACACCAAAAAACCAAACAATCCAATTAAAAAATAAGCAAAGGACCTGAATAGACACTTTTCCAAAGAGGACATCCAGATGGCCAACAGATGTATGACAAGACGCTCAGCATCTCTAATCATCAGAGAATGCAAATTAAAACCACAATGAGATATTACTGCACACTAGTCAGAATGGCTATCATCAATAAACCAACAAACAACAAGTATTGGCAAGAATGTGGAGAAAAGGGATCCCTTGTGCACTGTTGGTGGGGATGTAGATTGGTGCAGACACTATGGAAAGCAGTATGGAGTTACCCAGCAATTCTACTTCTCGGAATTTACCCAAAGAAACATGAAACACTAATTCAAAAGAATATGAACCCCTACATCCATTGCCACATTATTTACAATACCCAAGATTTGGAAGCAGCCAAGTGTCCATCAGTAGATGAGTAAATAAAATAGCTATGGTAGATTCACACAATGGAATACTACTCAGCCATAAAAAAGAAAAAGTTTTACCCTTTGTGACAGCATGAATGGGCCTGAAGAAAGTTATGCCAAGTGAAATAAGTCAGAGAAAGACAAGTATCGTATGATTTCACTTATATTTGAAATCTAGTGACCAAACTGAATTAAAAAGCAAAATAGAGAAAGACTCATAGATAGCTGAGAGCTTTTGGCAGGGATAATTGAGGGAGTGGAGTGACTGAGCAAAAAAGAGAAAAAAAGAGAAAGAAGATATGGAAAAGGACAACAGAGTGGTAACTGTGGGGTGGGGGAATAAATGGTAATAGAGAAAGTACAATTAAAAATTAATTAATTGGCCCTGGCTGGCATGGCTCAGTGGATTGAGGGAGCGCCGGCCTGCGAACCAAAGGGTCACTGGTTTGATTCCCAGTCAGGGCACATGCCTGGGTTGTGGGCCAGGTGCCCAGTAGGCAACACACATTGATGTTTCTCTCCCTCTCTTTCTCCCTCTTCCCCTCTGTCTAAAAATAAGTAAATTAATTAAAAATGTCATTATAATGTTTAGTAAGCAATGACTCTTAAATAGGACACAAAAAGTGCTAACCCTAAGGGAAAAAATGATCAGCTGTACTGCATTAGAATTAAGAGCTTCTGTCCAAAAGATGCTATCATAAGAGAGTAAAAAGGTGGGCCAGAGCCCTGGCCAGTGTGACTCAGTTGGTTGGAGCATTGTTCTGTAACTGAAAGGTTGTGGGTTTGAGTCCTGATCAGGGCACATACCAAGGTTGCAGGTTACATCCTGGTCTCTGTGTGTACGATCCTGGGTCCAGGTGCTTATGGAAGGAAACCAATAGATGTTTCTCTCTTGCATTGATGTTTCTCTCTCTCTCCTTTCCTCTCTCCCTTCCTTTCTTGCTAAAAGCAATGAAAAAATATCCTCCAGCGAGGGTAAAAAAAAATTGAAAAAACAAAAGGCAGGCCAGAGAACAGGAGAAGAAATGTGACGACATGGAGCAATCTCCCAGATGTGTTGGTAAGTGATAAAATGACAACAAACTCTCAACTACCAGCAATTGAATCTAAAAATTAAAAAAAAAAAAAACTAAGCAAAAAAATAGAACAGGTACAGAATCTTAGGTATGGGGATCATGCGGAGGATTATCAGCTGGGAGGGCAAAGGAGGAGAGTGGAGGAAACGGTGCAGGGATCAAGTAGCATAATTGGTATGGACAAAATAGACAGGGGGATGTTAAGAATCGTATAGGAAAGGGAGAAGACAAAGAACTTACACACGTGACCCGTGGACATGAACTAAGGGGGGGGGTGCTGGAAGGGGGAGTACTAGGCAGAGGGGAGCAAAGGGGAAAAAACTGGGACAACATAATCAATAAAATATACTTTAAAAAAAAAGATGTGTTGGTCAATGACAGTGGTGTTGCAGAACAACATAACTAGAATGATAAACATACATAAGGGGCTGCCACTAGAAATCATATAATGGTGTCTCCTCTGCATTCCAGCTTCTTCAATATCATGGCTCAATGCCTCCAAAGTGAAAAACCTACAAATGACTTTCTGAGGGGAAATTTGCACCTTATTTTGAAGTATTAACTGGAACATGCAGTCTGAAAACCTAACCTGATAATATTGCCACTTTAGAATGTGCAAGATGGCCACTTCCGTCAGCCATGTTCACACCAGATCTGAGTCATCTACTTAGCACACAGAGCTCCCTTAATACGACCCAGCATGCTTAATCCAGAAGGTAATGTTCCCTATGACTTTCTTGCCCTACATTTTCTATAATACTGTTCAGGATATAGTTTTTTAAGTCTTCACCCAAGCATGTGCTCATTGGTTTTAAAGAGAGAGGAAGGCGGCGGGGCGGGGTGGGGGGAGAGAGAGAGAGAGAGAGAGAGAGAGAGACATTTATGTGAGAGAGAAACATCAATTGGCTGCCTCTCGCATGCACCCCAACCGGAGATCGAACCCACAACACAGGCATGTGCCCCGATTGAGACTCAAACTTGTGACCTTTCAGTTTATAGGGCAATGATCCAACAAACTGAGCCACAACCAGTCAGGGCTGGATATTTTTATCTCATTAACTATTTAAACAGTAGTAAAAAAGAGAGAATGAATTACCTTGATTAAGTAAGTAGTGTGTTTGGAGCTCAAAAATTGAGACTGTTATTCATTAGTAAGGTATGATTGAGTATTCTGAGAAATCTAGCCACCCCTGCAAAAAAGCAGAGCTGAAAACTGCAAGGAAGCAAACTTGTCATTTTTATATATTCAGTTAAAAGAAAAGTATTATCTAGATGCCCCAGTGCCTCCAGCTTAGATAATTCCAGAAACAAATTGATTTCTCCTCAAAATTCTAGAAAAATCTTACCAGTGGGCAAATGCAGATGCTTCTTCCTGGAAATGAAAGTCAAATGAAGAACACTCTTCTAGTGCAAAGAACTTCTGGAATTTCCAAAGCTGGACTAGACTCTGACAATCAGTGTGAGAGGGTGGGGCTCTGATCAGGAAATGAGACACACTATTTTCCGTGTTATGGCTGCATGCAGAGCTCAGCAGAGAGCACAGGCCCAGAAGTGACTTACCCAGACTTGTATCTGGGCTGGTCAATTTAGCTCTCTGTCAATTTCCACATTGCAAAGGGAGCAAGTTAGACTAGATGACCTCTAATATCATCTCAGTTCAAATACTTAATTAGTGCATGGTGATGTGCTCTTTTTTTCATTTAGGGTCTCAATTTTTCTTCCAGGATTCCAGTTAGGACCTTCATTCATTCCAATACATATAAGGGTTCACCACCCTGGAGGATGGATGAAAGGTGTAATTCTTCCTCATGATGCAGAACAGATTGCCCACCTACTGTTCAGAGGGAGAGGCCCCTCCACCTGACAGGATGTGAGCACCTTTGGACCTGTGAGCTTGGTTATGGGGAAGAGGGAGGTAAAAATCTAACCCCTCACCTCTCTCTTCCACAGAGTAGCCTGTGTGACTTGTTAATCATCAAATTCATTCACATCTTGTCCCAGGAAGTGGCCCTAGCCCTGTATTTGACAAACTGCTGTATGTGTCACCCACTACCCACAGATAAATATGATTGTGTTGCTGCTGAATGTTACAAAGGAACAATTCTCTAAACATGGACCTTTCTGGTACTTCGCCTACCTTAACCTTATTATTCTGGATCCAATGCATTGCCGAAATTGGACTCTGACAATGCAAGAGCAAATGTCTTTCCAGATGTCAACTTGCTCCTGTCAGAGATGAGGGCAACTGGAACATCTCAACAAAGGGACATGGGATCTACCTTCAGGGCTATTTTGATCCTCAGTAGTGAAGGCCTTCTCTCCCCTTTACTTGCCCCTGTCTTATACTGACTTCTCAATTTCTCTTGAGGACCCTGCCCACTGGGCACGACTTTTGGCTGGCAGCAATGATTCTTACACTCTCAGCCATATGTGTTTCCCTTTGGCGTGTTACCATTTTTAGTGAACACAGGCCTTCACCTGCCTTCCTTCTAAGCAGTGTAACACATACATATGGGGCATTAATAAGAGACTTCTAAATATTCAAAACAATCTCATCCATTGAGTGTATCACACTGAATAGGATGGGAACATCAAAACCAGGGGGACCCTGTTGCTCAGGAGAATTGCCAGGGGTCATTACCAAGTCCAGGGAATTATTTCCACTGTCAGGGTCATTCAGTTAGAAAGGGCTGTGCACAACCTGTCTTGGACTGTTGCTGAGATCATTCATGGCCTACTTCAGCTTTGGAGGCACAAGAGACAAGCCTCGGTTCCTGGGCCACGTAGTGCTGGATACCGGCATAGCCCTCAACTCCCTGCTGCCAGCCAGGGTGGAGTCTGTGCGATTGCGGACAATTTGTGTTGCTCCTGGATCAACGAGACTGGCAAAGTAAAAAGCCCACCGCCAGACTTGGGTAAAAAGCCTCCTGGATCTCTAAAGTAGACCCAGATGGATTATCGAACACCTTTTTCTGCCCTGGCCATCAGTGGGGCTCATGGTTATGTTCAATCACCAGGCAAGTCTAATCACCCTACTGGGAGTGATATTGATTATGACTTCAAACGAATTACCTGGCTCTTGACACAGTACCTCAATGTCTGACCCATTCGGGTTGGTGATGGGGTAGCCTATGTTTCTCCCTTGAGCTCTGAAAAAATCAAAAGATGATGTTGGGAGTCTGGCTCCAGGCCAAAATCCTACGTGTGACCGACCTTTCAGGCCCAGCCATAGGCAATTACAGAGGCTTTGCCTAGCCAACCTCACAGGTAAGCTGCCCTCAACACACCAGATATACAAGTCAAATTAACTTGTTAAGTTGTATAACATATTAAATTGGTCAGGATCTCCAAAACAGTCTAGAATAATAGCATCAGTAACAGACAACTTTGAGTTTAATGAGAATTCTTACAAAATTTCCTTAATAAGTATGACTTTTGATTTAGGTTTTTGGTGGATATTTTTATCAAGTTGCAGACTCTTCCTTCCACCTTAGCTGCATAGCATTTTTTTTAAATCAGAAAAGGGTGTTAAATTATTTTTTAAAAATATTCAGAATCTTTTAAGATGATTATAGGATTTCATAAAAGTAATTGAGCTCAGTTTCTTACGAGTAAATTGCTTGCATTGTGCTTGCGGATTCAGGGCTATGTGCACCTCACCAATTACCTGGGGAAATGTCTTTTTCTATGTTCTGTTACTGCTTTAATATCATAAATTTTCTTGTGTATAAATTGACTGTTCATTTATATTTGTCATTTATTATTGTGCATGAATTCTTGCTACAGATTTTTTAAGCTTTGGTTTATTTCCTTTAGCATCCTTATTTTTCCAATTCTATTGTTTTCCTTTGCTTTATTGCAAGAGAGAAAGTGTATGCATATTTTTAAATCCTTGGATATTAAAAAATATCTATTTTATTTCTAGTATTGGTCACTGCTTATTAGCAGGGTGGTCTATTTGGTATATTTGGTTTTCAGGTGTACCAAAATGCTTCATCTTTATAAAATCATACCTTTCTACATTATTTTGTTAATTTCTCTGCTTTTAGGCCTCAATAAATTTTTCCCACACAGAGATAAGAAATTCAATTTGTTTGTTCTACTTGTTTTCTATTTTAAATTTAAATATCTGATCTAATGAATTAATTTGGCTGTACAACTTGTGTTTAGGTCCAAGTAGTTAACTAGCTGTCCCAGCTCTACGTATGTAACATTCCCAGACTCACTGCTGATTTGTGATACTGCTTTGCCCATATCACACTTTTGTGTATTTTAGGGACTATTTCTGGGCTCTCTACTCTACTCCACTTTTCTGTTCACATAGCTCTTCTCTTAACAAATGTATATCTTAATTATTAAAAATGTATAGTTTATCTGGTCAACAGAGAGTAAGTTTATTTTTTTCCTGTGTTCTTTTCTCCCTGTTTAGATAGCCAGCTTGCGCTGTTAGCCAGGTAAACAAGAGTGCTGACAGGAGGCATCACTATGTTCTGCTCTTCTTAAGAGTGATAACAATATTTCTCAGAGGTGGAGGGAAAAGGAAGAGGCAGAAAAATGAAAGAAAATGTGAGATGGGACTTAAAAAATTTTTTTCTGTTCTTTATTGTTCTTTAAGACAATGGGCCCTTAAGGAGAAGAGCATTTCTGGGTCAAATCTGCATCTCCATGATTCGATCTGTTTGGTTTGTGAAACTGCAGTTATAGGCCTTACTTCCCACCTGCTAATGTGTCTTGTCTTCAATAACATGGTACTTCAAGAACATTTAGGAAATAATTTGAGTAATAGTGAGAGGTGAGTCTGTAATAGTTATAGACTCACCTCTCAGAAGGGCATGAGGGACAGGTGAACAGGTAATTAAAAGGAACCAAAAGTCCCCCAAAAGCTAAGATTAGGGCCTCCCTGGTATTAAGGGGGAAAAAATGCCAAAGGAGAGCCAGGTTTCACGAGCTTGGTTTCATTTATCAATGGGCAAGTGCCGCACCAGGTTGCATCTGGGGCCACCAGGGACAAGGTCAAAAGTTTCACAATTCTGCTGCAGTGGGAGCTTTGCGAGAGCAAGCTCACAGACAGTGGGGCCCATCACCAGTGACATCTGAACTGTGAAGATTTCCTTGCACAAAAAAGTGTGGAAATTGTCAAACTGGGGGGAAGGGAAACTGAAAACATCACTAAGGGAAAGCAAATGAACCCAAAGCACAATTGGCCCAAGAGACATGAGAATTAAGGAGGAAACATATTAGAAAAGTAAGCTGATAGGAGTCTATGAAAGCTTAAGAGGTTATTAATCAAAAAACAAAAGTCAAATCAGGCAACAAGATGTAGAAATTAGTCGAAGATACCTAACAATGCATTTCAGAAGAGTAGAGAGCATAAAAGTTTAAGTGCCTCCTATGTTGGGAGAGGAGGTTACTACTCCCTGAAATTATCTCATAAATAACTTTTAGAAACTTTAAGTGGCATCCCATATATTCAAGGCATATTTCTTCAAATAGAGCAAGTTCTCCATTTGTTCCAAAATAGTCTTCTCAGAGCTCTTTTCTAAAGCATCTCAACTCCAGCTCAGCTTTGGGTTCCTGATAAAATCATGCTGTTCCACTCAGCTTTTTCTCATTTGTCCTCCGTTATTTATTGTCTCTGCTGGGAATACTCTTTCCATGTGATACTCCAAAGTGTGAATCCACACAACACTGTCCACTTCCTCCAGGAAGCTCACCGTGACTTCTACAGCCTAGGATATCTCTTTTGTCCCAAGTTCTTACACATTCAGTCAGGACCCCACCGCTGCTCTCCATTTGCCAACAGCCTGTTTCCAAAAGTTGTTTGATGAGAATGCAGACTGCCTCTTTCCATTGTTCCTCAGGCTAGTTTTTTAACCCCTCATTCCTGACATGGAAGGCTAATTATCTCATAAGGCTGGCCCACAGGTGGCAGTGGCACCATACCAAAAAAACTGACTACTCTCAACCCTTAACTTCTTTCTGAGCTGAGCCAAGATGAAGCCAGAGGACAGGGCAATTGATGTACAAAGTAAGCTAAAGACTTTACAAACCAGCTTATTTTCTTGGGGCAAGAATGTGTAAGACCCTGGATTTGGAGAAGAATAAAAGAAGTGAAAAAAACAATCTAAAAGTTAAAATGTGGTTCATGTCACACTTACAACTTGTGCATTCTTTACTACTTCTGTAATATTTCAATAAAAATTTACATTAAAAAACCCAGTATGACTCATTTCAGTCTCCTGGTTAGCCTTGCTAGATGTTTTCATAAAGGTAGAGAAAAGGATACTATCAGAGAAAAGAAACCTACACATTGAAAAGACTCCAAAAGTTAAGAAACTGATGAAGAAATCCAAAGACTATGAAAATGTAAGTGAAGGGTAGAAATTCCTGATGCTGTTTCAACTAAATTTATTTTTTATTGAAAAATCATGTCACACCATTCTTTTTATTTGTTTGTTTTGTATAATTTTTTCATATTTTAACTCTGAAGGAAGAACGTGCCCTGAAAGAGATGTAGGTGAGCATTCAAGATTTATTTATTGACGTTATTCCCTTACTTTTACTCTGGTATTTCACCATGCACTTCTTGATAGACATGCTTCACAAAACAGAAGTTCAGTAAGTGTTTTTGGTATTTTTGCTCTGGGAAGGAAAGCTTAAGGTTGTTGAAAAAGCCAAGGCCCATTCATGTAATTTAGGTCGAGTTGCTAAATTTCCTTCACTGTCAAGTAATTAAAACAAAGAGTTTGTCGTGAGTGTCTTTATTCTGCTCCAAATTGCTTGCATTTATTAAGCAAATATATTTCAAAATGGCCTCAGTTAACTTAGAAAAAAATAATCTGCCATTTGTGTGTGAGTCCTTTCGGCTCCAGGCCCCTCCCCAGTAAGGGGAGGGCCTCCCTGACTTCCCCCGGACCGCAGACCCCAGCATCTGCCTACCCCACGATGGGCGTTTTGGCCGAATCAGACACAGTCAGCATGCCTGCCTCAGAACCCTGCCTAGATTCCTCCCCCTCTCCCACCCACAAGAAACAATTAAGTCTTAACAACCTCATTCACATTTTTTGATCATTAAAGTTTTTTTCTGATTACAAAACTATTACATACCCCCCAAAAAGTATTACATACCTCAGACAATTTTAAAAATGCCAAAAATAATAAGAAATATGAAATTTAGCCTCAACTCCTTTATCCAAAGGCATTGTCTTTGTGTACACATGTATTTGTAAAAACTAATGCATCACAGTGTCAACTTTCTCCCGCATTTTACCCCAGCCTCCTTCACCTCTACCTCCTTTAAAGATTAATCCTGAGCAGGGTCCGTTTTGCCAGCTTCTTTCTCTCCTCATCTGCCTTGGCCCCATCTGCTTGACTGGATCAAATCGGTGTTTTAGTAGAATTTTCAAATGTTGATTCACTGGCCTCTGATGAGTTTATTAAACATTTATCCCACACGTAGTGGAATTCAGTTTGGCAATGACCACAGACAAAATACCTGTGGTTTTTGCACATCATCCTCCTGCTGGGTAATAGGGTATCTAATTTCACGGGACCAGGAATTTGTTATTGTCCTGGACAACAGCAAAATGTCTGGAAAATCCCCAATACTCGGAAACTAAATAGCACACTTCTAAATAACCCATGGGTAAAAAAAGAAATCAAAAGGTAATTAGGTAGTATCTTGAATTGAATTAAAATAAAAGCAAAACATAAAAATTTGGGGATGTCACTAAAGCAGTACGTAGGGAAAATTTTACAGCACTGAGTGCCTAAAAGCAGGAATGTGGAGGAACAGGAAGGCAGGAACCACAGGGGCGTAAGGCGAGCTGTGGAGGTAGCGGGTGTGTTCATTACCTTGGAGGTTTCACTCGAGTAAGTGCCTGTGCCTTATCAGATTATACGCTTTACGTGCCCTTTGTTGTCTATTAATTATACCTCAGTAAAGCTGTTTTAAACAGACATGTGACCAATGAAAGCAATTACTAAAAGGAAACTGAAAGAAATGTATAATTAATGAGCTAGTGAAAGGGTGAGATGGGCTTTTAAAAAATTACTTCAAATTACTTAATTCATCGAAAGTCAAGAAAGTGGAGAAAAGTAACCCAGTGCCACAAGTAAAAAAAAAAAACAACTAGAAGATATTAGATTCAAACCCAGTCATATCAATAATTACATTAAACAAAAATGAATGAAATAGCCTTATTGTTAAAGACCAGACTGGATTTTATTTTATTTTTTTAAAACCAACTGTACACTGTAACAGATACTCTTGTAGTGTAAGAACAGCTGACACACTGAAAATATAAGGTGAAGAACGAAACACCAACTGATATCGTTATACCAATATCAAACAAAATAGACATAAACCAAAAGTGATCAGAACAAAATGAGAAAGAGGCCATTCACAACACTGGAGTGGGGTATTTATGCGCCTCTCAGTAACTGGCAAGCAGTAGGGCTATAGGGGATTTCACTAACACAATTAACAACTTATCCTAAATGACGAGACTGGTTACTTGAGGAATAGAAGTGTAAGCATTTTATATATAAATATGGAATTAAATATCAAAAGAACCAACTTTAAATGTTCAAAGTGATACCACAGCAGAAGGACTAGGAGGTGGGGGTGTCCCTCTGGCAAGCAATGTCCACGCCCGTGCCCCACAGGGACAGCCACCAACCTCCGGTCATTAGTGATCTGTTGTTTTCACACTTCCTCATTTTCCCAGATTGAAAAAGCACATGTGCAGCGAGACTCAGATATAAAAAGAATTCCTTAATGTCATCCTAAAAAGAACTCATCGCTAACCAAGGCTCATTCCAGAACATTCCCTAAAGAGTCTGGGCTGCTTCTGCACAGTTTGTTCCATGCTATTTATTATGTACATAATGGCCAAACTTAAATCCTTATTTGAAACATGTAGTCTTTCTAGATGTTTAAAAGTACCCAACATATGTTACAAAGTAGAGTTAAAATAACACCCTTTAAGTATTTTTGTTCTGTTAATTCACAGGAATGGTTGTGTTGGGAACAGAATTGTTAAACTTGAGGTCTCGTGGAGTAGGCTGACCATTCACAGGGTGATGGAGGAGGGGGAGGGAAGGAAGGACAGAGATGGGTTCTGTGCCCATGAGTCTTTAGACAAGTTCAGACTGTTTAAGCGTTGCTATCCATGTGCATTTTAGTTAATATTGCCACGTATTCAAGGATAAACAAGTTGTAAAGCCCAAGGTATATTAAAAGTAGAGGTAGTAAACTAATCCTTTTACAAATGCCCTTCTGTTAGTCTTCTGGGAGTGTCTTTGTTATCCCCCCCTTTGGGAGCTAGATGTAGTCCTGTACTCCGTCACTGGAATGGTACAGGAGGGAGAAGAGGAAAGGTGAAGGGAAGGGCTCTTTGCTAGTATCTCCATTTCTAGAAGCTGATTTTAGATTAGAGCCATAGGTCTATACACACATTTTTGTGAAGTCCTTGTGTTTATGGTGGACAAGGTTCATTCTTTTTTACTTTTGAGTCGTCCTGAAGTGACAATGTTATGATTAAAAAAAAAAAAAAGTAGACCTAGTGTATTAACGAATTTGTAAATATCTTTTTGTTATAAATGATGGAAAAGAGGCATCTCAGACATGGAATTGTTAAACCATCTCTGGGAAACGGACATCAGGACTTGCTCAGTAAGCCGGGCAGGAGGAAGGATAGCGGGAGGGGAGTGTTCACACTACATTGTGCTGATAACTGTTGGTGTACACACCTTTCTTGGCTGCACTATAGGAATATATTAAGTATATCAGTGGCCATCTGCTAACATTTTGAAAGTATGGGTCATAATGAATTCTCCTAGAAGCATAATGCTTTGTGCACGCTGTTGTTTTGTGTCTCATTTTTAACTGAGCGTTAGGGAATGCAGTATTTTAATTGTAACTCGGCCGATGTCATCATCTAGAGGCTTCTTGCACTTTCTGTCCTTCATGAAATTTTTGTCACCAAGAAGGGCAACATTACATTTTTTCCTTCCAGACTGAGGTGGTATAGTGTATTCTTGGTTATCAAAATAATCATATAATGTTAGGTCTTTGAAATAGTAAATATTCATGATGTCTGAGAAAGCATGATTCATAACTGGATGATCTTAATTACACAGAAATGGAAGCTTGATTGTGCCAATACACACAGGAGACCTAGAAGGACATGTCACACTGTAAACTGCTTGTGATTGTGATGACTTTGTTCTTGTTTCTTGTGTTTCTCAGTTTCCTATCTTAGGGACATATTAATATTTAAAAATAAATGTTAGCCCTGGCTTGTGTGGCTCAGTGGATTGAGCACTGGCCTGCAAGTTGAAAGGTCGCAGGTTCAATTCCCAGTCAGTGCCCATGCGTGGGTTGCGGGCCAGGTCCCCAGTTGGAGGCTTGTGTGAGAGAGAGGCAACCATGTATCTCTCACACATTGATGTTTCTATCCCTCTTTTTCTCCCTCCCTTCCCCTCTCTCTAAAATAAATAAATAAATAAAATCTTTAAAAATAAATGTTAGTTTAAAAAAAAGAGTTCGGGCTTCCACAGCTGAATCATCAGCCAGGTACTTCAGGTGCTGTCTCTCAGCAGCCTTCAGCATGAATGGCACGGGCTTTTCCATTTCAGTCATTCCTGGATGACTGACAGTTTTTATCATATTCCCTGCTCACTTATTCTTTTACTTGTCTAATGTTTATCTGATTCACTTTCTTTACTTAAGTAAAAATTTACATAAGGAAGTGCTGTTAAAAAGAAAATTTTATGTTGCTACCATAAATGGAAAAGCATTACATTTGCTTCAAAAAAAGGAGTTGTAAAATAAATAAAATGAAAATGTAGCACTGTTACGAAGTTTAAGCTAGATACTATTGCCTACCTTCTCCTTTATCAAAAAAGGGATTTTGAAACACAGTGAAGATATATTAGCACTCGCTGTGAATTCTCCCTACTCCCACTGGTGTAAAAAAATTATAAAGAGAAAAACTTTACACTATGTCACACATCATAGTCTAATGCATAATGTCTGTGTACCTCCCCGTGTCACTGGTGGTCCTTCCTCTATTGTGGGGTCCCACACTCTGGGGGAACATAGCATTAGCTCATAGCACAAGTATCAAGAACATGGCTGAGTACTGCCCTCCTCCACCGGCGCGCCCGCAGGTAACAGCACTAGACCAATAACTAAGGAGAAGGTGGGTAGACCCCAGTTCGCCCCAGCTCCAATCTGGTGTCTGGACTGAGCACAGCAGTGATGCTCACCGCTTCTCTCCCTCCAACCTCCTCTAGAAATTCCAGGTTCACCTCAATGTTCCCAAGGACTGAGTGGCCAACTGTGCTCGGGCTGCCCGGGCCCAAACCCACACGGTCTGAAAGTGGGTGTAGCCCAAGGGCTGCTCCTAGAAGGAAGTTAGATGTGAGGGTGAGTTGAAAGCCAATGTCAGCACCTCTGGCTTGGCTCTCCCCCTGCTGACACCTTGACCTGCAGCCTCTGGGGAAGGATCTACAGTTGCTGCGCAGCCACCAGGGTCAGGCTTCCGGAAGCAGGTGATGGAGAAAGCGGTCTAGCCCTTTACTCTGGAAAGCAGCTAGGTGTGGTGGGCTGAGCTCGGACACTGGGATCAGACAGATCTGGAGACAAATCTTGCCTCTGACTCTTGCTGAGGATCTGGGTGCCTTCATTTGCTTCACTGGAAAATAGAGATAATAATGACTGCTTGATAAAGTTGCTGCCAGAAGTGAGGCAATACCCGTGGTGCTTGCACACCTTACCTTACAGAAGGCAGGTGCTCCATCAATGCTAATTCCCTTGCCCACTGGCAGCCATTCCTTCAGGCAGCCGTTAACCACCTTCTCCTGTGGAGAGCCTGGCACAGCTCCGACCAGACGCAGTGTGAATGGGAAGACAACACTCAGTGTGCGACTCACCCTCTTGTAAAGCTTTGCTCAGGCCACTGCCTCTCCCTCCCAGAAGCCCCTCTCCTGGGCATTGCTGACAGCATAGGTTCCTGTGGGACATTTGTTTCCTACTGACTGGCATGGGGAGATGTCGCTTATTAATTACCTCAGTTTGTTCTTTGCAAAATACTCCCACAAAGGCCCCACCCACATATACAAAAACAAAATTAAAAGCAGTGGTTTTATCGTTGTATTTATTTGAAACACTGGTTAAAAAGTGAGAGCTTCTCCTGTGGCCTCTTCAGTGCTGCCTTGAGAGCTCACCGCTGTTAACGTTTGTGCTCTTCTCATCTTTCTGCCGTGCTCCTAAGGCCATAACGGTTCTCACTCTGCCACTTCCTAGCTGTGTGACATTGAGCAAGTTACATAAAAACTCAGTGCTTCCTCCATTCATATTGTTCATAGACAGAAATATTAATAATTCCTGCATGTGAAGGTTAATCTGAAAATCAATAACAAATTAATAACAAAATGAGTTAGTACATGCAAAGTCCTTAGAACAGGTTCTGGCATGCAGAGAAATACAGAATAAGGAACAAATAGTAGTATAGCACCTATGCACATGCCTCACAAACACCATTTCTTTCATTCACAAAAGCAGGGCCAGTGCCCTGTGCCAGCATCAGTCAATGTGGTGTCTCTCAGCTCCAAATCTCTTCTTCATCCTGCTCGGCGTTACTGGCGCTGCATGGTAGAAAAACGTCTCCTTGCCCAGCTGGCACAATTTAGGCTTTGTTTAGTAGAGGGCACTGGAGGGACAGCACAAGGCAGAGCAGATGCCCGGGCTTCGCTTCCTGGTTCAGGGTGCTCTCCTTTCCCCTCTTCAGGCACTGCTGTCAGTGGCTTGCAGAAGACTCAGTGGTACTCACCCTCCAGAGAACTTTGTCACACGTCAGGGCACCCTCCTGCCCCCCAGCTCCCACCTGCTGACTGCAGACCAACTCTGGCTCATGACACCCTCGTGAACGTCCCCCACCATCAGTGGGCACAGCCACACCCTCTTCAGCCAGCTCTGACTCCCCAGCAAGGTGGGTGGGGAGGAGTCTTCCACATTTCTTCTTAATTGGTACTCTTCCTCACCCTAGAGGGATTTTGCTTTTAGTAGTTAACCTTCTTTTACTAGTTCATAATTCTTCCTTTTAAATTTTCCCTGTTAAGTGGCGGGTGTGCTTCCCATCTCTAACGGGATGCTAACTGGACTTTTTATGTTGTATATACAAAGAAAGTGAGCTGCAAACCGTATGTTTATGTGATTTACTTATCAAGATATACTAGGCATCTTTCCAGGTCTCTAAATACAGTCCTAATTCAATGCCTAGTATATTATTATACAGCTTGTAAATTGTTTTTAGTCACACCCTTATTTAAGGAAATAGTGGGTTCTTATTTGGGGCTTTTACACACCCTGTAGTACTGAACGTGTGTTTTGTTAAGATGACTATAACGGAAGAAAAATTTCTAGGAGAGTAATTGATGGGGAACTCAAGAGTTAGAAATTTTTAGTTTAGGTAACAGCTAATAAGCTTAGTAATCAATGTATATAAAAGCTGTTGTTCCAGGAACTGAAGGGATGACCCACCTTGACTGCAGGAGACCACAAGCAGTTCCACCTTTGTGCCTCAGGAGGGCTGCAAGCAATCAGGATGGAGTCTGAGCCACTGCCCTCCAGGAGGAGATGCCCACTGACCGGGACACAGACAAAGACGACCACCACCCAGGACGCAGATGAAAGAATGCTGCAGCTTTTATCTGATTAACTTTTTCCCTGAATTCCAAACCCCTTACCTATACTTTTCTTCTCCTTGTGAAAAGGGTCGGTTTAAAATGAAAATTAAGACGGTCGCTCAGTGTACATAATCCACCACCTCAGATCGCTGGCCATCTGAGTAAAGCGCCCACAAAGATTCAATCCCTGCCTGTGCGTATTGGTTCTGGTAGTGGCAGGCAGCACGAACTCTGGCTTTTCTGGTTTCATATTGAATTGCTCTGTCATAGGGTTGTACTTTTTGTTTCTGGGAGATGTGAATTGCTTTCCCTAAAAGGCTGCACAATTTATACGACCGATAGTATTTGAAAGTGCCCACTTCCCCACACCCTTGCCAATCTCTTTTTCTTTAACTTTTATTAATCCGAGGGATAGTATCTCATTGTTTTAATTTGTTTTGTGCAATTACTAAGAAGATTAAACATCTTTTCATAATTTCATTTTCCATTTTTATTTCTTCTTTTGTGAAATCTCTGAAGGGATTCAAAACACTGGAGATAGTAATTTCCTCTGTGGAAGGGGCTGAAGGTTTGGGGGACAGGGGTCGGTGTGAAATTTACTTTTCCCTGTATATTCTTTTGTACTATTTTAATTGTTTATCACCTACTTCTGTTATATTTCCAAATAAAATAGAAAATTTTTAAAGACGTTTACAATGATATGAGGAAGATAGGCACATATATATATGAAACAAAAGTAGGAACACAGAGATGTAGATTACAGCACAGGAAATATAGTCAGTAATATGATAATTATGTGTGGGGCCAGGTACGTACTTGAAACATTGGGGGGAATCACTCTGTAAAGTACATGATTTTTTAACCACTATGATGTACATCTCAAACTACTACAGAATAATACTGAATGTAAACTATAACTGAAAAATTAAAAACAAAGAACAAAAAGTGTGAACAATCAGATGGTAAAAGAGTGGTAAGTTCAGAATTCTAAATTCCATGGCTCCGAAGCAGGCAGAGTCTGTTCAGTGTGTTCTCCCCCACGTGTGTTCTCTTCCTGCCACTGAATTAGTTTCATTTTCCTTTCCAGAAATTATAACCCCCTTACCAAACACAAAGAACAAAAAAAAAGGGGGGGGCGAGGGTGGTTGAAGGGTTTGTCACATGCAAGGATCCCAAACCTAAAGCATCAACATCAAGGGCCTGAGGAGCTTAAAGCAG
The DNA here is from genome assembly GCF_022682495.2 of Desmodus rotundus. NCBI lineage: Eukaryota > Metazoa > Chordata > Mammalia > Chiroptera > Phyllostomidae > Desmodus > Desmodus rotundus. The sequence goes on along the minus strand of NC_071388.1, from coordinate 181,616,059 downwards.
CTAAGTTTTCTGTGGAAGGAAGGCTGTGCTTACAATTACTGGCAGAATGAGTCACCTTTTTTTGTAAGTAACAGAGCTTCCTCCTTTAATATTTTATCACAGTCTTTAATCTGGCCAAGCCCATTTCTCATGCACCTGAAATTGCTGATAACATTGGCTTGTCCTTGACACTGTAGGGTGATAACTCAAGCGGAAAGGCCAGGCTTCCAAAGCCAGGACTGGGAATACAAATTACCCCATGTAGCCAGCCCCCCCCCGCCCCCCCGGCCACACACAAAATGTCCCTCATAAGAGCACTGTGGTGCATGCAGCCAGGAAGCACAGACCTCTGGACTTGGATGGAAATAAACCAAATACTGTTCAAGTTTGGTCCTTCCCACTTTCTAGCAGTGTGAAATTATTTATTACTTATCTTCTCTGAGTCTTGATTTTCTGATCTATAAAATGGGACAGTAACACCTCCCTGTCACTCTCACAGAGTCACCATTTTTGGCACCAGCAAGCGGCTAGACCCAAGGGCTGGAGTTGCTAATTCGGCAGTGGCATGACACTCCTAACCCAAACCGGCTCACTGGCCAGAGCTGGGGATTCAGGAAGGCAGGAGTATGCAGGGGGACTGGGAGACGCTTTCAAGTGATGAAATAAGCAGCAATGTAGGATGACGCGATATAGTACTGAGCCTCTGCACCTGGGAATAAAGAAATGTCTGTCCACAGCAATAGGGTAGGAGTCGGGGGAGGGGTGGGTCCCAGATGAAGCAGGCTGAGTCTGCATCGGAAACTTTGATTTACACTAACTTACCAGTACAAGTTTGGGGTGCTCAGAGGCATGACAAGGCAGATTTGCAGGGTGGTTACTTTGTAACAAGGATTGCCCAGGGCAAAAAAAAAAAGTGAGTGGATGCTCCTAATCTTTATTTGGGCAGCGCTAATTATATCACCACCACAGAAATAACCACCTCCAAAAACACAAACATGCTGGATTGAAGGAACTTACTCTGTTCCAACCAAGAGGACAAAGCCACCCCGCACACCCTGCCTGGCCCATTACTCAACAATGCAATAAGCTGAGAAATCACCCCGTCCGTTGGCCAAATGACGTTAATCACCATTGACAAGCAATGAGATTTTAGAAGGAAGAGAATACCTACAGATTCAGCACCCAGCTGGAGAAATAAAACATGAAACTCCTGCATAATTTGTCCCATTACATTTTTCCCCCACTTCTCAGATCCTAGCTGCACTCCAGGTAACCACTACTCTAAACTCTTCATTTATCACCCACATGCATATCTTTGTATTTGGACAATATAGGTATGAATCTATGAGCAATATATAGGAATACTATGTGTGTTTTTAACATTGTATAAATTGTATCACATTGCATTTATTCATTTGCTCAGGATTGTGTCTTTTTTACATAGACTTTTTATTTTACTTACCATTTTAACCATATTAAAGAGAATAGTTCAGTGGCATTGAGGAGACTCACTATGTTGATATCTATGACCATCCAGTTCCAGAAAGCAATGTGTCCTGATACTTGTATTTGAGCCATACGAAATTGCCAACATATGACTCTTTCTGACATAGAGGAATGGTAATTTCATATGGTTCGCTCTAATAATTCTAGTTCACGTTCTTTCAGTTCGGTACTGCTCCTTGTGTGACCACGATTCATCTAACCTTCTATATTTAGGTTGATTAGGTTGTTTATGTTTTTTGTTTTTCTTACAAAAACAATGCCACTCTGAAAATTCTCCTCCACGTCTCCGGGCATATGTGCAAAACTTTATTTCAGGCCACAGACCCAGAAATGGGTTGGCTGGATCATGCTGTGTGCGTCTTCAGCATCACAGTTGTTGCCAATTGCTCTCTCAGGTGATCCTGTCATTGTGCACTTCTCCACGCAGCGTCCCAGTCCCAGACGGCCCTCTGCTCCCTCTCTGCACCCGCGCCTCCTACCGACAGGGTACAAGTTTTGTCAATATGACCAGTGTAAGTGGCTTCTCATTGTGACTTTGTTTTTACCGTTCTCTAGTTACTAAGGAAATGAATTGTGTTTTCACGTTTATTGTTCGTGCAAATTTCTTTTCTTCTAATTACTGGTTCATTTTTTTCCACATTTACCTGGATTTTTAATTATTTTATGCAATTGTAGAATATGCATTCTGTAGCTTTTTGGTGTTGTTTTTGATATTTTGAAATAGGAGGTAAAAGGGTGTTTTTACTCTTTTCACAATGACAGATCCATAGTGGGTTGTTAAAGAGAAAGGTGGGGCTTTTTTAGAAATAACTCTAACTTTTTAGGTTGGGATCATAGAAAATTATTCCACAACATTCTGAGCTCAAGGGTACACTGATCTTACTTGGTGTACATTTTTCACATTCTTTTGTCTACATTAGGGCTCCAGGTGACCTGGAAGGAGCTGGGGGTGGGAAGAGAAGAGGGGCACAATGTAGACCAGGGGCAGACACTCTGCACAATACAAAAATGATAAATTCTAACCCAGCCTTTCAAGTCATCCCAAAGCAGTTTATTGGATGTTCATATTTGTACACAGTTTGTGGACTTCCGAGTTTACTACACCCCCAGGCCCTGCATGTGTGGGACAGGCCTAAGGATGGGTAACAAGTGGGAAGGTGAGACGTGGGGTCAAGAAGAGTGTAGGGGTGCTGTTCGTGCTCCCAGCAGATCTCTTCCGATCCTTCTATATCCCCCTCACCCTGCCCCTTCCCCCACCAGCTTATAGGGCTTTGTGTGAGGGGACTATGTTAGGGACTGCCCTCAGACCACTGGAAGTTCCCTGACCTGAGGCAGCTCTTAACCAAGGGTGGAGGGGTGAGGGAGGGTGGAAGCCCAGTCCCCTTGCCTCCAGGGGAGTGGAATTCTGAGCATTCTGTTCTCTCCTGAGCATTCCTGCCAGGCCAGGCTGAGATGACAGGGGCGGCCTCAGCCTCCCCTGCCCTCTCTTCCCTGTCCTGCCCCCAAAGAGCAATTCCTGAACAAATCACTTGCATAAGAATCCTCCTCTCAGGATGTACTTCTCAGTACCTGACTGAAGATGGGCATTTGGGGGTTTTGTTTTGGTTTGGTCTTGAAAGAATGGGGAATCATAGCATATTTTGTATGCTTAGGGGAAGATCTGAGGGAGAAGGGAAAGTTAATATGGCAGGAGAGAAGGAGGGCTTCGGGAGTGATGTCCTTGAGTAAGCAGGATGGGATGGTCCCTACAGGGGAGGAGGCATGGACTCGTGGGAGTGGCACAGACAGCTCACCCATTGCTGACAGGAGAGAAAGCGGCAAATAAGGGTTAAGTGCAAGTGGAGCAGGGGACTTGGAGATGGAAGATGGAAGTTTCTTCTGATTGCTTCCCTTATTGAATGCGTGGGACCATCCCATGAAAGTGAGGAGAGTGGAGGGAGATAGGGGTCTGAGGAGACAAAAGAAGTTGAAAAAGTCCAAGAGAACAAAAGAATAATGCAACTAGGGAAAGTGTCACAGGACTGCCAGGAACCAATGAAAGCCTGTCTGAGGTTTGTGGTCGTCAGTTTTAAAGGAGACCTGTCTGGAAGAGTGTATGTTTTTACAGCAGCCACAGCCAGGAATTCCAGAACAACTGTGGTGTTAGCAGACACATGAGATTAACCAGAGTTTGGATTCTGCCCATGAGTAGGAACGAGGGAAAGGCAAGGGTGTTTAGGGTGGGTGCAAGAGAATTTAATGATGACACATGGACTATAGCTGGGTAACGAGGAAAGGAGGGAAGAAGGGAGGGAGGGAAGGGGAGGTGTTGACATGGAAAAGATGGCAGATACGGTTAACGGACTAATAGAGGCCCTGGGGGGCGGGGCACTGGAGACTGTGGAGGCAGGGTCCTGGAGGAAGGCAGATGGAAAGGTAGCAGGTGGTTGTCGGAGAGGGAGGGACAGGCTCAAAATTGAGCCTTGGGTGGAAGTACAGATATTGATCACAGCAAAGTTTACTGGTTGCATGATTGGGAAGACATGGAAGTTAGTGAAATAACGGCAGAGTGTCCACCAAAGTGGAATTATAAATTAATTAACTTTTTCTTTATGTGTTCTTGTATTTCCCCAATACTCCACAATGAGCATACATTACTATGTAGGCAGGAAAAATGTTATTAAGTAAAATCAAAGTCATTAATCAAAGGAAAACAGAAAGAAGTCACTTTGTTTATTTATAAGTCAATGACTACTATCTACAAGAATCTGGTACACAAAGATCATAGCGTTATTCCTGATCCAGAATTGTACAAGTATTCCCAAGCATCTGGCATAGAATCACTTAAAATGAGACCAACTGAGAAATGTGAGTTTCACAGTGTATGCACTTTGCTTCAAGCAATATCTGTTTTAAAATACATACATATTTGTATTTGTTGTACTTGCATTAAGAAACCTATATGTTATTTACGAGATGAGGAGATAGGAGGACTGGGCATACAGTAGACAGAACTGGACGTGAGGCTTTTCTTGGGCACCTTTTTATATTTTCTTATGTTTGAACATACAAAGATATTACCTGTTCAAAATAAGCTTAAACATTAAGAATTAATACAATTTAATAATTTTAATAGAAAAACTCTTTTCATAAGTTGTACATGCAAAAGTTATGTTAAGAAATGATTGTGTTGACAAATGAGTCTTTAAACAGGGAATTTCCCCTAGTACTTTTTTAAAAGTTTCATTTGCAAAAATTTAGTTCCTGTTCTAAGTTATAAATGTATCACTATATTCTTAACACAACCTTGAAAGAAAACTGCAGACTTTGACAACCCATACTCTCCCAGAAAAAAAGTTAAATAACTTTTCTCAATATGCAGGGTCCAGCACAAATAACGCCCATTTTTTATTACAAAATCTTTTATCTCAAAATCATTAGCCTGTAATTCTGTAATATAACAATATCACACTCAAGCACACCATATGATGTTTTAGGTGAAATGTTCAAATTAAAACTGTAAATTATTACACCCATAATATTATTACCCTACCAACCACACTCAAGCAAGCCTCACTTCTGCCAGACCCTGTATACCTCCCTAGAGGATAATTATACTTGTTTTATATGGCTCCAGAGTTTAGAATGAGAATAAGTGGTTTTAAGTACATTCTAAGGAAGTGGATTCAAATCCGACAGAGAAAAGAATAATTAAAGCTGACCAAACATGAAACCAGGTGGCAGTTTGCAAAGCAGTAGATACGCAGGATTGCAAATCCTCCACTAACAGTTGTGAGAATTCAGCAAGTCACTCAGCACACTGAAGGATGGACCACAGAGTCTCTAGGGTTTTTTAAGCTCCCAAATCCATGACTGCATGAGGTTTGAGTTCCTTTTGTACTGGAAGAGTCAGGCAGAGGTGGAGGATAATGGAAAATTTGCAACCCTATCGTAGGTGAGAGGATGGATTAGAACAGGTTTCAAATAAATTAACCACCGGCACCTGACAATGCACCTGAGGACCTGGAATCATAGGCCCTCATCCACGCTACATTAAGAACTTTAACGTACAAGCACATGATGTAATATACAGATCATGTATCACAGAAATGTTCACATGAAACTTATGTAATCTTATTAACCAATGTCTCCCCATTTAACTTTTTTAAAAGTTCAAAGTAAAGTTCATCACTTTCTGTGGACACCAGGATGTGAGCACAGAGACCGTGGCAGAACTCAAGTATAAAGTGGTCGTAACAGGAAAGCCAGGATGCAGTTCTATTGATTTTTAAGATGATACCCAAAAGGAATTACAACATTTAAAAGTGAAGGTGGAAGACTCAAAGACCCTGAGAATAAATCCGCAAACTCCTATGGGCCCGCGAATTCTACGTTAAGAACAACTTGACTGGGTCACTCAGAAAGTATCTGACCTGGAAGACTTTGTGAGTTAGATGTGGTGCAAACGCTATCTATAAAAGGAGCTAAACTTCTAGTTTGGCTGACCTTGGTGGAGACTTGATCATTGATAAAGGCTGTTTATTCAGCAGCATTTACCACTGTGTTATACTGGTCGGTGTCTATTCTGATTGGTCAGCATCCACAGTGCATCAGTTGCTTATATGTTTGCATTACCTGAACCTTGGCAGATATAATGTATTGCTAAGGGGCATCCCCTTGATATCAAACCTGCCCATCATCAAGGTAAGTCCCTGAAGTAGAGGCCAGTAAAAGGCTGTAGTGACTAATAGCTCTAATAATAATAAATAACCATAGCACCATTATTAAATAACTAACATTTGCATAATACTCTACCAAATGTTTCTGTATCTTGTTTTGTTTGATAGAAGCTAAACTTCTGAGGAAGAAAGAAGGGAAAAGAAAGAAAAAATAACTACACTTTTTATAGGTTGAGCAAAACTGGGCAAAATGTACAGAAACATCACACAGCCCATTTCCTTCATAAAAGTCTGGACAGACAATAGCTATAGCCAAACAGCTGTGACCAAATCACCTCCTGTCGTGCCCAGACTGTAAATTTACATGCACATGCACACACACACACACGGGACAAGTGTGCACATGCTCCATTGAAGAAAAATGATCCAAGAACAACTTCATTCCTGGTGTTTGTATAGACACCCATGACTCACAGGCATAAAGGCCTGCTGACTCCTGAGTGCTGGCCGGAGGCCTCGGTAAAGAAAGTTCATGGTGCGCTCGTGATTCTAGAAGTTAATCTCGAACACATGCTAAGATCCAGCGAAACAGAAATGTGAGAGACACCGCGGGCCCAGGACCCAAACATCAAACCCCGCATGTTCCTGATGAGGGAGGATTCAGCAGCGGCGCTCTTTTCCAGCTGGACCCGGAGCCAGCAGCCGGCCTGTTGCTGCTGGAGATATTGTGAACCAGTGAGGGAGGAGCCAGCTCTTCACTCACAGGAGGGCAGTGGGTATTGCTAGTGTTGATCTGCAGCTGAGAGTCAGCTGGAATTCGATGTAAAAGAACTCAAACTCTGCTATTTCCATATAGGTTACTACCAAAAGACTCTGCCATCTAAAGGCCTTGTATGCACAGCACCACAATGAAATTTAAATGGTATATATGTATATATATCCACTTATATGGTTATCCCTGTTTAACTATCTATATATCTAAATAGATATCCCTAGATATCCATTAAATATAAACACATACATAAAATGGGGCAAAAATAGGTTTACAGTTGTTTGTATGAAAAACAATACAATTAATAAATAGAAATACAAGAGTAAACTGTTTCACTTACTCACAACTGTAAACCTCCTTTTGCCCAACTCTGTATATATATAATCCTTAATCTCAACAGATAATATTTTCTCTACTTCATAGATAAGGCTCAAAACTACTAGTCTGAGTTAGTGTCTTTGAGCAAAGGAGTCACAGGGCAAAACGGAAACCCAAGGCTTTCATCTCCAGACGCTTTGCTCTTTCCCTTGTACCACACCGCGCTTCCCTTGCATAGAGGACTGCTGAATGGCCAACAGCTGGGTATATCCTGTTGAACAAAGACTATAACCACCAGCTGTTAGCTTTGACTTATATGAACAATAGTTTTAGAAGACCATCCTGACCTATATATTAGATTCATTTCCTTTGCCAATCTGCATTTAAATACATGTGACTACTAGCTACATCATAACAAGGTTCTTATGACTATTTTTCAAAGAAAGCTCACCATAAATAAATTTGACTTTCACAGAAATAATTTACAAAATCAGACATCACCAAGAGTTTTCTTCATTCCCTGACATCTTTGTGAGCATCTGCATATCAAAGGACATGTTCCTAAGTCCTGTTATGCCCCACAACAGTCCAGTTCACTTACATGGGAAAGAATATCAGGTAAACAATAAGTGGCTGAAAGGCTGTAGCCAATTGCCAGGCCTCTTGGGGCCTCAGCTTCCTCATCTATAAATGAAGGCCTTAACCACGGCACTTTCAATCGTCCTCTTTCCAGGAAATAAAAAAGAAAAATTCCTTCAGAAATTGAAAAAAAGAGTTCACATATGTAAAAATGTTCAAAACCTAAATTTTAAGTGTCAAGGCTTCCATCCAGAGCCACCCTACCCACAAGGCATAGCAAGAAACCTCTCTGGTTAAGGAGAGAGCAACACTCCCTGTGAACAGCTTCAGGCCCTCAAGCTGCTTCTCTCATCCTTTGGGGCTAAAGGAGCAGAGTGTGTTGCAATGGGTGGGGCAGGGCGGGGTGGGACGGGGTTGCGGGAGGGAGGCGAGGAGGTGGCTGTTGACTGCCGTCAGCACAGTGCTGCTGCCAACCCTGAGGCCATCTGTCCCTTGGCCAAGTGACAGATGTACTGAAGACTGAGTCCTGATTCACGCCTCACTGGAAGCCAGCACTATTCATTTGTGGTTTCAAGTGAAAGATGCAATAGATTCTTTGCTTTAGTTAGTTTGAGTTTAGAGTTCTGTCACCAGTGTCTAAAAGGTTCTGACCAACAGGGATGTAACGTCAGATTGTAAAGGTTCTGCTCCCAGAGTAGCTGAATGTGTGTCTCTCTTTACACTGAGCTGTCATCTTCCTAGAGCCAACCCAGTTCCCAACCCAAGAGAACTGGTTCTTGCTCTAACACTAGAGCAGGAAATGGGCGTGGCATAAACCAAATTCCCCCTCCCCCAGTAGATGTGCAAAAGAGAAACCTTGGGAAGGGAAGAGCAGAGGTAGGGTCGGCAAACCACGATATCATCATCAGCCAATGCCCATAAAAGGCCATGCAGAGGGGACACAGAATTATAACAGGGAGTGGTCATTTAGAGGAAAAATCTAAGAACATTGGTTCCGAGAGCAAAAAGGAACCTTAAAATGTTCCTGGTCCCAGTTTTCACTTTACAGATACACAAACCAAGGCCAATTACTTTTTTCTCAGGGTGCACAGCTAAAATCAAGACTATAATCCAAGGCACTGATAAAAAGAAAAAAAGTTTTGTAATATTTAGACTTGTTGAGAAAGGGGAAAAGAAAGAACAGAATTTTCTGTGTCAGAAAATAGAGCATTTCTTATTACTAGATCGATGGACAGGAGGCCAGCTCGCTATCTGTCAATGATTTCCTATTCGATGTTGGAAGTTGGAAGAGAAGGTTCCTTTCAAGTCTAAGAGTCAATGAAAACTCACTAAAAGTTCTTCCTGTGGCACAGGGAATATGACTTTTTTACGTAGTGTGAAAGCAGGTTGAGGCATCTGTTTCTTTGTTCCCCCTCGTCGACTCACATCATCATTGACAGCAGTGAGAATGGATAAGATATCTTGATGTCTATAGGCAAAGAAGAAAATATATTTTCAATCAGGAAATCAGGTACTAGGTCTTAGAAATAAGACCCTAAAATATGTGTCTTTTTCCTAGCCTTACATGCGCAGATTCTAACTGGAATCTCACCAAATATAAAGAAGTACTTCTGAAATTGAAAAACAAATGCTAAATTATATAAAGTTTTCAATTCTACATTCAGTGTTTAAGAAAATTATAATAATTACACCTTGCACTTTAACATCTTTAGTCCATAAAGGAACTTTACATATAATTATTTCTCCATGTTCTTCCTTCAAACCGGTAGATGATAGATAGATAGATAGATAGATAGATAGATAGATAGATAGATAGATGATAGATAGATAGATAGATAGATAGATAGATAGATAGATAGATGATAGATAGATAGATAGATGATAGATAGATAGATAGATGATAGATAGATAGATATAGCAGGTGATGGGGATAGAGAAAGAGAGCATACTATTAATAATATCCTCTGTATTCTTGGTTTGGGGAGGGATACAAAGATAAATATGATACAATTCCCAATCTTAAACACTTAAAATGCAGACATAAAACACGTACCAAGAATAGCATACACACCAAATTCATAATACAAAGCAGAATGTGATCAATGCCATATGAAAGGAAAGTCAAAGTTCCATTGAAAGTTCAAAGGAGAAAGACAGAACTTCTGGCTGGGAGCAAAGAAGGCTCCATAGAGGAGATAACATTTGAACTTGGGCTTGCAGGATGTGTAGCACTTACCAGAATGAATGTTCCAGGGGTGGGCAATACATATTATTGGAAGCAAAGCAAAGGCTCTTGAGACAGACTTTAAGTTTGAATCATGGCTCTGCCTCTTACTGATTATGTGGTCTTAGGCAGGTCACTACTTACTATGCTTTAGTTTTCTTGGCTCTAATAAGAGTACCATAATAATACTCACTTTAGGGACTGCTATGAGATTAAATGAGGTAATTTATGTAAAGCATTTAGAACCCTGGCTACAATATTCCACTGACCATCATTTTTAGTGTTGTTAGTAGTACTGATTTGGCCAAAGAGTTTGTTCGGTTTTTCTGTAACCTGGTTCTGGTAGAGCTTAGTTGTCTTTAACTTTATTGGAAAACATTTTGTTAGATTGTATTGTGACAGCTGTCCTATCAGCGTGAATTTAAAAAAAAAATCAAAATTGGTGAATTTGGGGGGAGCCATTTTAATACTGAAGATGGAAGAAAATATGCAACATTTTCAGGATATTATGTTTTATTAATTCAAGAAAGGTAAAAACACAACTGAATGCAAAAAAAAAGATTTGTGCAGTGTGTACAGAAGGTTCTGTGACTGATCAAACATGTCAAAAGTGGTTTGGGAAGTTTCATGCTGGCAATTTCTTGCTGGATGATGCTCCATGGTTGGGTAGACCAAAAGAAGTTGATAGTGATAAAATTGAGACACTAATTGAAAGCAATCAGTGTCATATCATGCAAGAAATAGCTGACATACTCAAAATATCCAAATCCACGAAGTTATTGGTGAAAATGAAAAATGTGTACTTTATTTTATAGAAAAAAAAATATGGACTTTTTGGCCAAACTAATATCACTACTACTTCTCATCTTCATTGTTACTTTTCAGATAGGAATGCAAGCCCTGCCTGGTTCTTAGTCCTTTCATCCTGTTTCACCTGAGCTGTTATCTCTGTCCCGAAATCTTCCTGTGGCTGACTCCTCCTTCTCAGTGTTGGGTCACACTTGAACTACCATCTCTATCAAGAAGTCTTCTCAAGTAGCTCCTTGCCCCCACTCTCTCTATCATTATCCTGTTTTGCTTTCTTCATAGCAGGTATCACTGCCTGAATTTATCTTAATTTAAATATTCACTTACTTATATTTTTATTATATGTCTTCCCCTCACTGGACTGTAAGCTCCATGGAGAAGAGATGTTTGTCTCTCGTGTTAACAGTAGTTGTCCCTCTAGTCCCTAGCTCAGTACCTAGTATAGCAGGCATACAGTATCCCCTTGAAGCCATAGGACATTGGCCTCTGATGGTTTTGGTGGGGATATAGAGGTTGGTAAAGAGGGGAAAGCTTAGGTAACTCAAGGCTCCAATTCTGATTCCCTGTCTTAAATTCCCAGAAGAGCATTGTGGCCATTTCTACAAAGGGGACTCAGGAGTAGAAGCTCCTAGAGAGGGCTGAGAAGATGAATTCAGGCCTGTTGTTTGGGTTGTAAGGTCCAAGGGCAACACAAAAGTAGGATGTCTGGCAGGCTGTGAAAAAACATGCAAGACTGACCTTAAGAATGAGGTTGACTTGACCAGTCATTCATTGGTCCAGCAAAGAGTTATCAAGCTCGACAATGTTTCAGATACTATGCCAGGCACTCAGGTTATGAAATTGAATGAAGTTACCCCTCTAGAAACTCAGAGATGGTAATTTGGGAGACATTTAATGGAGGTCCCAGTGGCTTCCAAGTATAGCTAAAATTGCTAAGAGGGGCTATCGAGAGATAGCAGAGAAGGAGGCTCAGGGCCTTGGTGAAGGCCCATTTCCAGGGTACCAGGTAAGGAGCATGTGCCAGAGACAAGAAGGAAAGTTGTCAGAGCAGAGGCAAGAGACCAAGAATATGGTCCGAAGCAGCACATAAGCACTCAGTAAATGAGTGACAGATAAATGAATAATGGAAGGAACAAATAAAAGGCCCCCTATGCCTTTATTCACACTGCTCCCTCTGCTTAACAGGTCTTTCTCCCCAATTAGAAGTTTCCCCTGATTCTCCAAGTCTGGATGAGGGACAAGTTCTATGTGTTCCCGTGACACCTGTGCTTTACAATATGTATTTACCACTAGGGGATGCTCTTCCCATCTACTTGTCTGTCCATCTAGATTGTGAGCACCTTGAGGGCTGGGACTGTGTCTTTTTTTTTTTATTCCATATCTTCCTTTCCAGTTATATACTGGTGGTATTCAGTACAGGTTTGTTGGATGGATGGATGGATGGATGGATGGATGCACAGGTGCATAGATAGATGAATGAACAAGTAGGTGGATAGATGGATGGATGGATAAACAGGTAGGTGAATTGAACAACGTGAAACTCTTACCTTGGGACCCAGTCCTTCAAATAATTACACAGAGATTGAATATACCAGCTTCCTTCTGTGGTGTGACGAAAGGATACATAGCCAGGGACAGTGGCCAGGCCAAGAAGGAAATCTGCCTCAACAGGAATACTGTCCTGAGGGGGAGTCTGTTTTGACTCAGAATTTACAGCATCTGCCTCAATGAATACAGGAGATTGTATCTCTTCACCTTGACAGGCCTGAATGAAAAAAAGTTTGGGTTTATTAGCCAGACCAGGGCACTGCTGGGCTGTGAAGTGAGACAGGATCTCTCGAATGGGAATGAGGGCCTCATCTGAAGAGTACACAGCTCCATATTTCCCATGAGTCAGAACACAGAACACAAAGCAGTCTCCTTCAGCATGGCCTGGATGACTCTGATACATTTTCAGAAGCTCCTCTAGTTCTGGTTTAGTCACATCAACATGTGTTTGTACGAAGAACCCAAGCCACTGAAACACGTGCTTCAGGCAGTCTGTCAAAAGAGAGGTGGGGGGGAGAGAAAAGAATGGAACAAAATGAAATTGATTGAAATGAAATAAAATGAATTGGTTAAAAAATGCTAATAGTTATAAAAATTGCACAGCAAGTAGCTTGAAGCTTCGGATTTTTTTTTACTTTCCTGACAATAAAATTTTGTAAGTAACCTGACTTTTTATAGTACCCACACACCTATCACAAGGGTCCTGAGGGCCAGCAGAGGCCAGACTTCATTCTACATCACAGATGAGGGAGCGGAGGTCCTGTGACTCTCCCTCAGTCACAAACCTGGTTAGCGGTGGAGCCAGAGCTCAAACGCAGGTTTTCTCATACTGACCCAGCATGCTCACCCCAAACCACAGAATTGTAAATGGTCAGGGATTCTTTTCGCTCCTTAAGCCAGTTGGTAACACCCCAGGTGCTGTGGTCTGAAAGTGCGTGGCTCCCCCAAATTCATATGTTGAAATCCTAACCCTCAAAGGAAGGGTATTAAAAGTGGGGCCTTTGGAAGGTGCTTAGGCCATGAGGAATGAATGCATAAAGAGACCCAAAGAGCTCTCTCTTGCCTCTTCTGCCAGTTGAGGTTAGAGCAGCTAGAAGGTGGCCATCTAGGAAGCCAACTCTCACCAGACACTGGGACACCAGAGTTCCCAGCCTTCAGAACTGTGAGAAGTACGTGTTTGCTGTTTATAAGCCACCCAGTCTTGGTAGTTTGATATGGCAGCCTGGATGGACTAAAACACTAGGGCTGAGAAACATTTCAAATATCATCCTTACATTTAATGGAAGATAAAAATTACCAAAAGAAAATATGAAATAAAAATTATTTTAAGATCCCCAACTTGCATTTGTTATACACTTAAGGCCTTTCTTACCAGCATCTTTTTGGGTCCCTTTTCTCTCTCTCAGTGAGGGAAAGTTCTGGTTGTTGATAACAACACAGTGGCCTCTATATTTACGATCCATCCTATACACAGCTTCCTCCTTGGAAGAAGAGATAAAGCCACTTATTAGGGAATCCTCATTTTAAGAGTTTAATGTTTCTAACCTATCACCTAATTGATCAGAGAATTCTCCAGATCCTGGCCCTGGCCTGGAATTAATCAATTGCCAGGCCCTAATTAAAATTCAGACTTCACCTCCTTTAATTGAAGAATGTTAATTCTTAGTGTTAAATAACAGACTATGTACTTTAACTTTGGAAAACCCAGGGTTTATGCAAAAGCATCCTCCTTTTTGGATTAGCAAGGTAAAGAAACCATAAGAAAGTACCTAACAAGACAACGACACTATCAAATGGTAAATTTTTTGTCAGATGGTGAGAATCAGTGATCCGATTCCTCCAAAACCAGAGAAATCTCTTTGGTAGAGATCACAGTGGGAATTGTAAAACGTAGGCAGTTATTCCTGAAGGCTATTGTAAACATCATATGATTACAAATTATCTCAGTTGACTTCAGCGGGGCTTCTGTGTGGCTAAAATGATCTGCAAAACATGACACCTCTTGAATCTAAACAGAAAAGAAGTGGCATCGGTCAATAAAAAGAAATTTCCCTTTCCCGAAATAAATAAAGGGGAACAGCATCCCCTCTATAGCCCAAGGCCAACACACTCTGATGGCTATAGAAAAAGGTGGGAAAGACAGAGGTAACCACAGAGAGTGGAAGAAGAACCTAGACGAACACATAGGAATCTGAGCCCTCAAAGTCATTAATGGCTGGACCCCTGCTGGTTTCAGAAGTTAGAATGTAAGCAGATGGTCCCTACATCTCCATGGAGACCAGGGTTACTCTGTCACCTAGAAAGAGAATTACTCAGATTCTTCAAATATTTTTCCCCCAACACTCAGATGGCCTTACACAGGATGAGTTGAGAGTCAACATCACATGCATCTGCTCAGATGCTTCTGAAGGAAAGCTTGGTTAGGTGGAGTCAGCATTTGTCTGTCACTGGCTAGAGAGAGGCTGACCAGAGACCGAGGAGAAGAAAGAGCAAATAAAGAAGCCCAGAGACCCAATCTGGGAAGGACAAAAAGCAGTCCATAGCCCTGGGATTACTTAGTTACGCTTTTGGTATTAGCTGAGGATGCAGTACTTTGAAGGGTTCCTGCAAACTCCCTGGTTCCTCTAAATAAGAATCCATCATAGACAGGAAGCCAATGATGAGCTATTTGTCACATGACAGTAACAAGAAAATTTCTCTTGAAGCTTTTCTTCTCCCACCAGCCAGATTTCAGTAGAATCCAGCAAACTCTGCCCTCGTCTCTGAGGCCTGAGTTAGTGATTAACTCTGGTTAAGGGTCAGTCCTGGGTGCTCAGCTCAGGCTGAGCGAGTCCAGCATCCTGCAGACCTGAAAACACACTAAAAAGGACCCGAGCTGTAGTCACACGGAGCACCTGTACATTCTTCCGCACCTTGGGAGAAGGTAACATTCCAGGGAAGTCAGGCCCAAACTTTGAAACTGCAGAATTGCAAAACTGAAAGAACCTTGTTTATTTTTCAAGGAAGTGAAGGCGTTGCCTAATCTCCTATAGCCACCCAGCAGTACAGCCAGGTCTTCAGAGTGCAAGCTCTGTAGTCAGACTGCTGGGTTCAAAGCCCAGCTCCACTCCTTTCTAACCACATGACCTAGAGCAAAGTGCTAGACTTGCTGGGTCTTGGTTTCCTCATTGTTAAGTGGCAATAACAGTGGTAGCTGTGTCCAGGTGATTGGAGAATTAAAAGAGATAAGCCCTAGAAAACTCTTAGAACAATGCCCAGCACATGACAAGTACTCTATAATGGTAACTCCCACCAACACCATATCATGTAACCTCCCAGTTAAGCAAAGAGAGAGAGAGAGAGAGAGAGAGAGAAAGAGAGAGAGAGAGAGATATCCCCAGGGAAGTGGAGTGTGTTGGGCTCTGAAATTTAAATTTGCAGAAAAAAATGAGGAATTAGATCTGTTCCACTCACTTTACACATCACAGAGAGATGACACCAAAAACCTGCTTGTCTATAAGCAGGTTGGCCCAATGGCAGATTCTGAAATATTTTCCCAAGGTTGTGGTTTCTGGGCAAGGATTCAGGAAAGTAGACACCATCGCCAAGTCCTTCCCTCTGGCCTCTGGCCGTCTGTAAGCAGCATGTGGAGCCACACCATAGCAGATATTCTCTCAGACTCAACATTCCCTTGTCACTGTTGGCCTGGGGTTTGAGCCCTGTCAGGGATTCCTTCCCTCTCTGCAGAGAGTGACCTAATTCTGAAGGTTGCCTGCATTCCCCAGAAGCTGCTATGCTAGGCTTTCAGAGTAGAAACCACCTCTCCATCCTCCCATAGAAAAGCCTGGTATAATCCACGCCTTCAGTAGCTTGCTCTGAATTGAGATAAGAAATGAATTCTTCACTAATTTGTAACCTGTCTCCCAAGTCACTTTGAATAACTTGGTATCAAATATATCTATTTCTGCCATAGTGACCCAAGTTATAAAAATTGTGTTAGGAACATCTAGCATTACTCCTTGCAGGTTCATCTTGCCAGGGCCCCTCCTGTTGAAGAAACAGGATATGCATAAAATGCAGGAAATTCACAGAGTTAGGAGGAGGGTGAAAAATCTAGACCTGATGGGTTGGTAAACCCGTTGAGGTGATATGCCCTGAGAAGGTACGGGAGCTCCCTGTCACTTCTCCTCAAATCGTGCCCTATGGATCTTTTCCATATGGATGGTCAAGAGTTGCATACCTTATAATAAACCCGAAAAGTAAACTGTTAAAAAAAAATTGACTTGATGCAGAAAAGGAAAGATACCTGCTTGTCTAATGTCCAGCCATAGAAAAGGTCACTGGCAGGTGACAAGAAGAGAATCAACTCCCTTCTTCCAGAGGGGAATGTTCACAAAGACACAGTGGCAGGAATATGATATGATGCACAGAGATATTTATTCATTGCAGCATTATACTAACCACTAGAAGTACCTCTAATGTCCGCCAACAGGGAGCGGTTGAAAGAACTATGGAATATCCACATAGTGAGCGTAAGATGCAGAAGGCAGTCTCTACTAACTTCTCCAGCAGATACTGTTACATGAAGGAAGTAAGGTGAAGAATAGTATTTTAGTGTGATACCTCTTTTAGAGTACAGGGGAGATATGGGTGGGTTTTCTTTTTCAAAACTAAAAATAGGGCAAATCAGAAAACTAATTAAAATGGTAATCTGTGGGGGAGAGGGAGAGGGGCAAGGAGACAGTCCAGACTTCTCCGTGTATACTCTACTGTAGTTTTTATTTTGGGCCTACTTAAGTGTTCTATATAATTAAATACAAAACTGAAACACAGTCTAGGACCCTCCGCTTTTCTGCATTGTCCTCCCCAACCACCCTACCCCCAGCCCTTAGTCTGCAGCAGAAAGCCCCAGAGGGACA
Organism: Desmodus rotundus; assembly: GCF_022682495.2. NCBI lineage: Eukaryota > Metazoa > Chordata > Mammalia > Chiroptera > Phyllostomidae > Desmodus > Desmodus rotundus. The sequence continues at coordinate 181,598,770 of NC_071388.1, read as the reverse complement.
TGACCAAGGCGTGCTGGGGATGGGCTGACCCTGCCACTGGCTGTGTGGTGAGCAGCACCAGGAGACCTGTTTGAATCACCCCCAAGTCACTGAGGGCACCTCCCTGCTGAGCCCACCAGGCTCCTGGCTACAGGAGGGCAACTTATCTTCAACTCAGACTAAAGGTGCATTGCCTCACTCCCAAGGAGCACAGCAGAGTTTCCCAGTTCTGAAGGAATAAAATGCAAAGGAAGTTTAGTTTCACTTTGGACTTCCTGCCTTTCTTTTTACAAGCCATACTTCCCTTTCTTTAAACACCTGGAGTCCCTATTAGCAATATCAAAAGGCCTGGCAGGGTATTTCCTGCTTGTCTGGATGGTTTTAAAATCAGATAGGCAAGTTTCCTGGAATTAGGGGAATCACAGATGCAGAAGTGGGCTCTGCCCAGCATCTCCAGACCCCAGGTTTCCTTGATTTGTCTTCTCCCTTGTGCTGATAAAATCATCCAGAAAAGGGATGGGGAATAAGCTTTAAGGTCTGCCTGGCTCTCTTTCTCAGAGAATGCTGCACCCTCTGTTGGCACCCACCAAGTCTTTGGGTCAGAAAGGAGTGAATGAATGACCCACTGCCTGGCCATGTTTGGTCTTTCCACTTTTCTCCAGGATGGTTCAGTAAGAAAATTCTATGCCACCCTCGAAAATATTGACTTGATTTTAGAACAAATTAGGATACACTGTTTGAAATACAGTTTCTTCTCATTAAATGCAATGGTTTGCAGAGCTCTTTTATATAAGAAAATCTCACAGGTACATATGAACCATGAGATGATTTTCCAAGTGTTATTTTATCTCCCACTTTATGCAGAGGGGCACAGTTACCTAGATAACTTTTAATACACCTTCCAACCCTGGGAGTCTATGAGAACATATGTAATGTTAGGCGCTGCCCCCTAAAGCCTCCTGCCCTCCCAGCACCTGACAATGATCTTCATCTTCATCTGCCCGTGGCCAGAATCATCAAATGTCAGCAAGATAGCAGCACTTTGAGACCAAGGCTGAGCCTCAGCCCTTAGAAACTACTGAATTTCTAAGAGACAAAGAGCCAAGTCTCCTGTGTGTGTTTGTGTGTATGTATGTTGTACACACACATCAGTATCTGAGCACACACAAAAATACTTGAAAGAGTAGGGGAGAATTCAGGTCAGTGGGCAAAAGAAACTGTGAGGGAAGAAAAGAGGGCTCTTGCTTAATGTAGTATAACGTTGGATGTTGACTTATAAGTATAGAGAGAATACTGGAGTTTGAGAATCATCACTTTTCAATCAACATTGTAAATATTCAATCACACAAGAATGATCAATGGGTGCTCAATCTAGAGGAAAATTTTGATAGAAAGTAATATATTTGCTTTACCTTAAGCAAAGGAAAATTGCTTAAAACAACTGTTAAATAACAGTTGTTTATTAATTGCAAGGAAAAATAGTAATTCTATAAAATTAACTATATAATGAACAAATCAGACAACATTTTGACCACATAATCAAAGTTAGCATCAGAAATGAGGAGCAGATGGATATCATTGTTTTCAGATATAATGTTGAGAAATGTACATCATTTATGTAAAATTCTAGCCAGAATACATAGCTTGAATCTAATCATGAGAAAACACCACACACATCAAAAATGAGGTGAATTGCATCTTTTAATAAAAGATGGTGGTGGAGGTGACTGTATTCTTTTTTTTTTTTTTTAAACATTTTCCCCTAAAGTGGAAGGACTTTTTTTTTTTTAAGATTTTATTTATTTATTTTTAGAGAGAGGGGAAGGGGGGGAGAGAGAGAGAGAAATATCAATGTGTGGTTGCCTCTCATGTGGCCCCCACTGGGGACCTGGCCTGCAACCCAGGCATGTGCCCTTACTGGGAATCGAACCGGCAACCCTTTGGTTTGCAGCCCGCGCTCAATCCACTGAGCTATGCCAGCCAGGGCGTGACTGTATTCTTTAAAAGTGTCAATGCACCACTGAAACCTATGTAATTCTATTAACCAATGAAGGGCTAATAAGGGATGAAATTCTATCACCCCAATGAAGTCAATTAAAAATAAACTACCAGAAATTAAAAACAAATAAATTTTTTAAATAAAAAAATAAAACTTCCACAAACAACCTAATTTGAAAACAACCCACTTCTCCAAATAAGAAATACAAATGGCCAACAAACACATTAAAGGATGGCCAACATCACTAACCATTAGTGATGCCATCCAAATCAAAGCCACGAGGAGACACCACCTCACACCCATTTGGATGGTTACTATCAAAAACCAGGAAATTAAGTGTTAGTAAAGATGTGGGAAAATTGGAATGTTTGTGTATTGTTGGTAGACATGATGCAGATGCTGTGGAAAATGGTATACTCGGTTCTTGTCCTCTTGGGAGGACTGGCTACATAATTTGTGGAGCTCAGCGTAAAACAAAAGTTCATACATTATTAAGAATTTCAAACCAGCAACTACACAGGCTGTTTGCCCATGAAGCCAGCCCTGACTGAACCCCCGAAGAGAAGAACAGATGACACAGTACAACAGAGCAGCATACTGGAGTCACCTCAGACTAGCTAGTGAGAGTCATTGCTAGATTTTCAAAACTTCTGCAACACAATTGATATCATATCGGTAACTCGAAATCAGCCATTGAAGTCAGTCTCTCTCCCTCTCTCTCTCTCCCTCCCCCTCCTCTTTTTCTTGGGGGCTAGAGGTAGAGAGTGGAGAGAGTGGTTAAACATTTTCTAACACACCAATGAACCTACCGGTAAGGCTTGACGGAATTGCTCAATGTCTGAACCAGAAAATATTTCTTCCTTCAGACCCCTGTTGGCTTCCTCCACCACTGGGACACACCCCTTGAAGGCTGCTACTTTGTTGGCCTGCAGCTGCCTTTGCTCAGCTTCTGCAAAAGGAAAATATTTGTTCTTTTAACTATGTCTGGCTATGTTGGTTTTAAGAGTTTTCCTGATCCACTGGTCAATAGATTCATTCAGCAAGGCTTCTGTTTTAATATTTTCTGTGTTGGGGAGATTGGAATTGGAAAATCAATGCTGATTAATACTCTGTTTAATACTAATTTTGAAGATCATGAATCCTCACATTTTACCCACATGTTAGACTTAACACTCAGACATACAGACTCTAAGAAAGTAGTTTTCAATTAGAATGGACCATTGTGAGTACAGTGGGATTTGGCGACTGAATAAACAAAGAGACCTACCAACCAATAGTGACTACATAAATGCTCATTTTGACGCCTGTCTCCAAGAAGAACTGAAGAGTAAGCATACTGTCTTTAAATACCACAATCGTCATATCCATGTATCTCTTGACTTCATTTCACCAACAAGGCACTCTCTAAACACACCTGATCTCTTAACAATAAAGAGCCTTGACAATAAGATGAACATGATGCCAGTGATTGCCAAAACAAATTCAATGTCTAATACTGAATTACAGAAGTTTAAGATAGAGCTCCTGAGTGAATTGGTCGGCAATGGCCTCCGGATATGTCAGTTCCCAACAGATGATGAAACTATTGCTAAAATCAAGGCTTCAGTGAATGACACTTGCTATTTGTTGTAGACAGTGTGACACCTGAGAACTAAGAATGGCCCCTGGGGGCTCACTGGGCTCAAAATTTAAAAAGCAGAGCCTAGTAGCCACTTTTGCGTAGGAGCCTCTCATGCAAACTGTACTTTGCAAAGAAGCTTCTGCACTAACCTTCCTGCCTCTGTGCTGAACTGCCTGCCCATACAGTTTCTGCCATTTGAACAAGCCCTCATAAGGATTTCCTGGAACCCTATTTCAACCAATAGGATAGAGGCTTTCCCCATCCAATCAGAGCTGCACAGCTCTGGCCAATCAGAACAGTGTCCAGTGTCTTTGGACCAATCAAATTGTGAGGATACAGAGTCCTCATCTGCATGAGGACAGATCAATCAGGGACCAGGGTCAGGGACTTCTGTCCATATAAACCAGCTCCTCTCTGGCTCTGGTAGTGCACTTTCCACCAAAGACTGAAGATATCATTTCCTAGGCTAGAGCTGAAACACCAAAGATGTCTGGCCAGAGCAGAACAGACCAGCACAGGGTGAAACAGACCATCTCAGAGCTGCCTAGCTGAAGAGGGACTTGGCCCCAGGGCCTCCTAGCCCCAGGGGCAGCCTCAGAGCCTTGTTGTTTTATCAGCTGCGATGTAGCACTATTCTCATAGCCATGCTGTATCACTGTTTGCACTGAATAAAGTTTCCTTCTTTACCACACCCCAATTTGGGGATTCCTATTGGTTTTGAACTCTCACCAATGATCATCAGTTGACAGAAGTATGGATAAGTTAAAAGCTGGAAATAAGAGGGCCAAAATTCACCAGCACCCCTGGGATGTTGTACAAGTAGAAACTGAAAACCACTGTAACTTTGTAAAGCTCTGGGAAATGCTCATTTGTACATACACGATGGATATGGGAGAACAAACCCACAGTAAGCACTATGAACTTTATAGGCTTTCATACTGGAAGAAATGGGTGTGTGGGCCCAGAAAATAAGCCATTCAGTCGTCAAGAGACCTATGAAACTAAAAGACATACATTTTATGGGAAACATCAGAGGAAAGAAGAAATGTAGCAGACGTTTGTGCAGCGAGTAAAGGAGAAAGAAGCCATTCTGGAAGAAGCTAAAAGAGAAGTACAAGCTAAACTTTAGCATCTTAAAAGAGTTCACCAAGAAGAGAGAATGGAGCTTCCGGCCAAGATGGAGGCGTAGGTAGACACACTGTGCCTCCTCGCACAGCCAAAAGAAGGACAATGACAATTTAAAAACAGAAAACAACCAGAACTGACAGAAAATCGAACTGTATGGAAGTTCAACAACCAAGGAGATAAAGAAGAAACATTCATCCAGACTGGTAGGAGGGGCGGAGATGGGCAGCCGGGCGGTGGCGAGGGCTCGCGGCAAGGGGGTGGCTGGCAGACCCAGTGAGGTGGTGGATTGTGGAGTGGGGCAGGCCAGGCTGCAGCTAGCAGACCCCACAAGGGAGTGGCTGGCAGACCCTGTGACCCCACATTTGCGCATGGATGGACCGGGAGGAATGCCGGGGGAGCGAAGCAGACCACGCAACCCAGGGCTCCTGCGTGGGGAAATAGAGCCTCAAACCTCTGATTGAAAACACCCGTGGGGGTTGAGGCGGCAGCAGGAGAAACTCCCAGCTTCATGGGAGAGTTCGTTGGAGAGACCCACAGGGACCCACAGGGGCCTAGAGCATGCATAAGCCCACCCACTCAGGAATCAGCACCAGAGGGGCCCAGTTTGATTGTGGGTGGCAGAGGGAGTGACTGGGTCCCACGGAGAGTGGAACAGGCACCATTGCTCCCTCTTGGCCCCTCTCCCACATACAGCATCACAGCTCAGTGACCAGCATTACCCCACCCCCATGAACACCTAAGGCTCTGCCCCTTTAAGTAATGGGCGTGCCAAGACAAAAAAAATGGCCCAAATGAAAGAACACTTCAAAGCTCCAGAAAAAAATACAACTAAGCAATGAGGAGATATCCAACCTATCAGATGCACAGTTCAAAACACTGGTAATCAGGAAGCTCACAGAATTGGTTGAATTTGGTCACAAATTAGATGAAAAAATTAAGGCTATGCTAAGAGAAACAAAGGAAAATATACAGGGAACCAATAGTGATCAAAGGAAACTGGGACTCAAATCAACGGTGTGGACCAGAAGGAAGAAAGAAACATCCAACCAGAAAAGAATGAAGAAACAAGAATTCAGAAAAATGAGGAGAGGCTCAGGAACTTCCAGGAATTCTTGAAATGTTCCAATATCCGAATTATAGGGGTACCAGAAGGAGAAAAGGAAGAACAAAAAATTGAAAACTTATTTGAACAAATAATGAAGGAGAACTTCCCTAATCTGGCAAAGGAAATAGACTACCAGGAAGTCCAGGAAGCTCAGAGAGTCCCAAAGAAGCTGGACCCAAGGAGGAACACACTGAGGCACATCATAATTACATTACCCAAGATTACACAGAAGGAGAGAATCTTAGAAGCAGCAAGAGAAAAGGACACAGTTACTTACAAAGGAGTTCCCATAAGACTGTCAGCTGATTTCTCAAAAGAGACCTTACAGGCAAGAAGGGGCTGGCAAGAAGTATTCCAAGTCATGAAAGACAAAGACCTAAGTCCAAGATTACTGTATCCAAGAAAGCTATCATTTAGAATGGAAGGGCAGCTAAAGTGCTTCCCAGATAAGGTCAAGTTCAAGTAGTTCATCATCACCAAGCCCTTATTATATGAAATGTTAAAGGGATTTATCTAAGAAAAAGAAGATAAAAAATAAGAACAGTAAAAATGACAGCAAACTCGCAGTTACTAACAACCACACCGAAGACAAAAACAAAAGCAAACTAAGCAAACAACTAGAACAGGAACAGAACCAGAGAGATGGAGATCACATGGAGGGTTGTCAATAGGGGAGTGGGAGGGGGTGGGGGGAGAAAGGTACAGAGAATAAGTAGCATAAATGATAGGTAGAAAATAGACAGGGGGAGGGTAAGAATAGTATAGGAAACGTAGAAGCCAAAGAACTTATATGTATGACCCATGGACATGAACTATAGGGGGGGAATGTGGGAGGGAGGGGGTGGTCAGGATGGCATGGAGTGAAGGGGGGGAAATGGGACAACTGCAATAGCATAATCAATAAACATATTTTTTTAAAAAGAAGAGAGAATGAAACTTGAAGAAAAGAGAAGACTCTTGGAAGAATAAATAATCTGTCTCGAAAAAGAAAGTTACCTCTGAGGTATACCAGAACCAGGCTTTTATGGAAACAGGTAGCAGCCTGAAGATGGACAAAGATTGCAAGAACTCCAATTCTAGGTAAAACAAAAGTTCCAGATCACAGAAGATGATTACAAGCAAAAGTTATTAAAGTGTTTGGTGTATGCTGTGATTTTCTTGTTGTTTTTATTTGCTGTATCACTTATTCTGTATCTGGCAAATGGCCACAGTTACTGCCATCTGATTGGGAGCTTGTATCCCAATCAGATACAATGGACTTTGTCTTTGGCTCACACTCACTTACAGAGGTCTAAAATCCACATACCTACTGTCTTTTCAGTCCTCTAGTCTTCATTCTCAATGGCAAAGTTAAGCCCAAACTCTTAGGATTGTAGAAAGTCACTATTAAACTGTCAATTGACACCTATAATATAATAATAAATGTGTATTTGGCCTCTGCTCCCTTTCCTGGCACACAGCTCCTGAAATCCTTAGACTCTCTGAAGTGATGTCTTTCATATGCCTTTGAAGTGACTGGTGGTTGGAAGCTCCTGGACAGCCTCAGGCTGGGGGCAGGTTGCCTGGAGAACCAACCATGTGGCTAAAGGAAGATTGGAGGAGAGAGGGACTAGAGGTTGAATTAATCACAATGGTCAATGATTTAATCAATCATACCTACAGTGGAAGCCCCCATAAAAATCCCTAGCTGAAGAGGTTCAGAGAGCTTCTGGGTTGTTAAATGGGAGGAGGTATGGGGAAGATGAACTGTCTGGAGAGTGCCTGGAAGCTCCACATTACTTCCCCCATACCTTACCCAAACATCTCTTCCATTTGGCTGTTTCTTTTATAATAAACCTGTAATCTAGTAAGTAAACTGTTTTTCTGAGTCTGGAGTCATTCTAGCAAATTATTGAACCCGAGGCAGGGGATCATGAGAACCACCAGTTTGTACTCAAATTGGACAGATGCTGTAATTTGATGTTTCACTAATTGTAACTGGTGTCTGAAGTGGGGGGTCAGTCTTGGGGTCCTGAGACCTTAGGGTCTGCACTAACTTTGGTTAGGGTCAAAATTGAGTTAAATGTAGGACACCCAGTAGGTGTCTGCAGAGAACTGGAGAATTATTTGGTGTGGAAAAACTCATACACCAGGAATCAGAAGTGTTCCAGAAGTGTTGGTATGACAGTAGTAGAGGAAAACAAGAGTTCCTTTTTTTTTCAACATTCAAAGAAGATTACACAACAAGTAGAATGTAGAAAAGAAAAATCCAAATTAGAATTCTTCTGATGTGAAGCTCAATCCTTAAGACTCATGGAGGCATTTACTACATAAAAACTAGAGTGACTTCTGAGAACTTCAGATATTCAAAACAATCTGACAACCTACCCTATGTTTACTTTGTGTGGGTACATTACAGGAAAATGGCAATGTGCTTAAGAAAAAAAAATTCAGTGATCAGAGTTCAAGTGAGGATTCTAAATATACTTTCGATATCAACTTCCTGCTGTTTATTTCCCTTGAAACCTTGATGGTTAGAAACTTATTTTTATTATTCATAACTTGTACTTAAATTATACTTTTATTCATTGCTTTAGTTATGGTTTGAGATTTCATCAATTTAACAATATATTTTGTTCCACAATTCATTTTTTGGTTATAGAATTCTTAGAAGTTTCCATTTGGCTAGTTTCACTTTTGAGCAGAGAAATTTTCACAGTAGGTTCACTCACTGAACTAAAATATGGGTGTGGTTACTTGAAGCTCTTGCTTAACAGCAGAGAAATAGAGTCATACACAAATTTTTCATATTGATACTTGGTGAGACAGCCAGGTTTCATTTCTGCTCTGCACCACTACTTCTACATAATACCAAAGCAATACCACTTTTACAAGACAGACTAAAATAATAATAATAAATTTCTTCTCTGACAGTAATTTCTGAGCATACCATGTGAAAGTTTTCATGACTTTCTTCTCCAACAAACATATTCATAGCAACATGTATTGAATGCTTTACTTTGTGCTAGACATATACTTTATATCTGAATTATCAAATTCATATCTTCAAAACCATGAGGAGAGTACTATCATTATCCCTATTTTATAGACAGGGAAAGTGAGACATGAAAATGCAGAGGAAAGGGCCACTGCACCACCAATGAATGGAGTCCTGGTGATCTGACTCCTTAGGATAATCCTTATGCTATTCTGCCTTCCTTTTTGTTATTTCAATCTAAGTGATTTCCTCTACTCTCACTCTCACATAAGAATGAAAAGATATTTGTCTAAAACTACTTTCTCCCACTAAAATATAAGTTCCCAAGAGGAGCTTCTAAAACTGTGTCTAGTACAAAATATGCATTCAATAAATGAGTTGGATAAACAAATTCAGGAGAGTTCTGGCTTTCCCAAGAGACTATTATTAAAGTGACCAATTATAACATGACAGATTAGTTTAAGAACTCCCATGGTCTGGAGCAGCACAGTGATGCTGATAGCAGTACTTGCTATTCTGAGCCATTGAGATGCCTCTGCAGGGAGTTGGTAGCGCAAGTGGCTTGCATTGACGCTGGCAGTGGTGGCCGGCCTGCCACAGCAGCCTCAGTATCTGCAGCATGGTAGGTGCATTGGAACACCCTGAGGCATCCTTAGGCACCTGCCCCTGTCTCCGGAACCTCAGGTCCAGTCGATCCTGCTGTATCCCTTGCACCATCCATACCTCTGCATCTCCTTGCTGGTCTTTGGATCTGGATCCCTGGCATCACCCCTCATGAAACATGACTCATGATTTTAAACTTGGAGACCTCATCTTTGCCAACATGAAAGGTTATCCTCATTGGCCACCTTGAGATTGAAAGAGAAATAAAGGGGACTTCTGGCAAAGATGGAGGCGTAGGCAGATATACTTTGCCTCCTTGCACAACTGAAAGAAGGACAACAAATTTGAAAACAACCAGAACTGCCAGAAAATCAAACTGTGTGGAAGTCCAACAACCAAGGAGTTAAAGAAGAAACATTTGTTCAGACCAGTAGGAGGGGCTGAGATGCACAGCTGGAACAGAGAGGACAGGCCCCAAGGTGGCAGCTGGTGGACTGCGTGGACCTGCTGGTCCCACATTTGCATGTGGATAAGCTGGAAGGAACAACTGGGGAGTGAGACAGACCGAGCAACCCAGGGTTCCAGCACAGGAAAAGAATGCCTCAAAACCTTTGTAAAAATCTGTGGGTGTTGCAGTAGTGGGAGAGACTCCCAGCTTTACAGGAGACTTCACTGGAGAGACCCATAGGGTCCTAGAATGTACACAAATCCACCCACCCAGGAATCAGCACCAGAAGGGGCCAATTTGCTTGTGGGTAGCAGGGGAAGTGACTGAAGGCCAGATGAGAGCTAAGCAAGCAGCATTGTTCCCTCTCGGACCCCTCCCCCACATACAGCATCACAGCTCAGCAATGTGGGTTGCACCACACTGGCAAACACTTAAGGCTCTGCCCCTTACTACATAATAGGGACAGAGACCCCCTCCCCCCAAAAAAAGCTCAAATGAAAGAACAGATCAAAACACGAGAAAAAATAGAACTAAGTGAGGAAGAGATAGCCAACCTATCAGATGCACAGTTCAAAACACTGGCAATCAGGATGCTCACAGAATTGGTTGAGTATGGTCACAAAATGGAGGAAAAAGTGAAGGCTATGCAAAGTGAAATAAAGAAAAATACACAGGGAACCAACACTGACAGGAAGGAAACCAGGACTCAAATCAACAATTTGGAACAAGAGAAAGAAAGAAACATTCAGCCGGAACAGAATGAAGAAACAAGAATTCAAAAACATGAGGAGAGGCTTAGGAACCTATGGGACAACTTTAAACATTCCAACATCCAAATCACAGGGGTGCCAGAAGGAGAAGAAGAAGAGGAAGAAATTGAAAATTTATTTGAAAAAACAACTAAGGAGAACTTGCAAGAAACCTGACAAAAGAAACAGACTTCCAGGAAGACCAGGAAGCTCAGAGAGTCCCAAAGTTGAACCCAAGGAAGCACACACCAAGGCACATCATAATTAAGTTACCCAAGATTAAAGATAAGGGGAGAATCTTAAAAGCATCAAGAGAAAAGGAGACAGTTACCTACCAAGGAGTGCCCATAAGAGTGTCAGCTGATTTCTCAAAAGAAACCTTACAGGCAAGAAGGGGCTGGAAAGCAGTGTTTGGAATCATGAAAGGCAAGGACATACATCCAAGATTACTCTATCCAGCAAAGCTATCACTTAGAATGGAAGGGCAGATAGAGTGCTTCCCAGATAAGGTAGATGAAGTTCCCCATGGAGCTGTAAAACCACCCACAAACAAACTACCCATTTTCTTTTTTGGAACTCATGGGACTGCTTTTTTTAGGATCAAAGAATATATTTCCTTACTCGGAAAATAAGGAAAAGTATGGAAAACCAAATAAACAAACAGGCTTTAATGAAAGTTTACAGGAGATAGATAACAATCCGAAAGTGAAATTTTCAAGTCAACAGTCATCAACTAAGCAATCAAATGCATCAACTGATGGTGAAGCTGAAGAAAAAGAAACTAGTGTTTCAAAGGAAGATACTGACCACGAAGAAAAAGCCAGCAATGAGGATGTGACTAAAGCAATCGACAGAACCACTCCAAAAGCTGCCAGAAGAGGAAGGAAGAGAAAGGCAGAAGAGGAATTAGAAACCAAGGAGGCAGGAGCAGTGACAACAGCAACTGCATCTGCTAATCTAAAAGTGAGTCCTAAAAGAGAACAACCTGCGGCTACAGAAGTCAAGATTCCAAAACCAAGCAGACCCAAAGCAGAACTGTCCTTCAGAGAGTGACATTGTAACTGAAGAAGATAAAAGTAATAAAAAGGGGCCAGAGGAAAAACAACCTAAAAAACAGCTTTAAAAGGATGAAGAGGGTCAGAAGGAAGAAGATAAGCCAAAGAAAGATCCAGACAAAAAATAAGGGAAAAAAGAAGTTGAATCAAAAAGGAAAAATTTAGCTAAAACAGGGGTTACATCAATCTCTGATTCTGAAAAGGAAGGAGATGACCAAGAAGGTGGAAAGAAGAGAAAAGGTGGAAGAAACGTTCAGACTACTCATAGAAGGAATATGCTCAAAGGCCAACATGCGAAAGAAGCAGCAGATAGAAAACGCAAGCAAGGAGAACAAATGGAAACTGAGCATCAAACAACATGTACTCCGCAGTAATAAAAAATATATCTCACTTTGGGCTCAAAGCATTAATCCAGTTACTGAAAAGAAAATGCAAGTGGGACAAACAAGATGAAGATCTTGAGACAGACTCATTGGACTGAATTTCCCCCTCTTGCCCCTTGATGGAAGAATGTTCCAGATTCTAAATTGAGGACTTCATTAATGGCATTATTACTGTGTTATGATTGTTAATTTCCTGTAAGGTACGCAGTACATACTAAGGTCAGCAAAAGTTTTTTTTCCAAGCTTACAATGAAGCTTTGTGTATGAAAATTAGAATAAGCTGAAAAGATGGTGGTTGTACGTTATTTCATTTAGAAAATATAAAAATTAATTATCTTTTGAAGTTAGATGTTAAACTGGAATAGCTATTATACCCCAGAAAATGGGGTAGCTGTGCCCTTCCCTTTACATTCCTTTGTAGTTTAATTCTTTAGAATCCTAATATTTTTTTAATCCTGAGAGATTAAACATAGCCTTGTTAAGAAAACAAAAATGAAACTGTAACCAAAATTTTAAAATAAAGTTTTTTAATAAATAAACAAGCAAACAAACAAAACAATTCCCATGGTCTGGTGTAAGCAAGCAAGCATAAATTAGTTACCTTTCTCTCTTTTATATTCTTCTATCTTTCTCAAAAGGTTAGGTGTAACGCTTGAGCAGAGATCCTCCAGTAACACCACATTATCTGCATCTATGAGAGCTTGTTTCTCCAGATGTCCCAGGAAACCTAGAGAGGTCTGCAAGAGAATCAATGGAGTCACATTTACTTGCCTACTGATCATTCATTCATTCATTAAACACTATCTGCATAGCCACCAGGCACCAGGTTTTGCATTGATGAATAAGGTAGGTTGTTTATCCCAGAGGAATTCAGTATGGGAGAAGAGGCATTACCAAGTAAATCTCTATACAATCTATATTAATACCAGATTATATATATATGAATATAAATTTATATATATATAAATTTATTTATATATATATATATATATATAAATACCAGACTTTATACACACTCACACACACAGACACCAGACAGTGCTTGCTATATATTAACCTCAAAAATAACTCAATGATGTAGATACTACTATAATCACCATTTTAAAAATAAAACAACTGAGGCACAGAGAGATTCAATAACTTATCCAAGGTCAAAGCGCTAATAAGTGGCAAAGTTGGTATTTGAACCTGGGCAGTCTGATGTCAAATCTCTCTTATTAACCATTGAGCGATACTACTTTTAACTCACAGCTATGGATGATATAATAAGTTAGAGCAGCATCAAAACAGAGGCACCAAGGAAATAAACACAAAATGTTCTAAAAGAATTTTACATATGCTATTTTAAAAGAAAAAAATCTGTTAAGTACTCCTAGAAAAAACTGCAAATTGGTTAATATTATTTTAATATGGAATTACATATGGGGCATAAGGCATCATAATCTTTTCAATGATTAGGGCTTCTCAGTGTATTAAGCTGGTAATGAAAAAACATATATGAACAAAATTATATTAGAGCCTTTAGAAAACAGAAACTGCTCAGAATCTGAACATTATCAGCAGAGTGGGATATGGGGAAGAGGTCTCTAGGCATGTTGAATGGTTGAAAAGTTGAAAAAGGACAGTGTGTTCAGGAATATGGAGAAGAAGGCTTCGAGTACAAACCATGGGTGAGAGAGCTAGGTCACGGCAGGAACAGTGGGCTGACATCAGGCGGTGAAAGAACACACACACCATGTGAGAAGTTTGGGCAAGTATGCCATGGGTCAAGGGGTGCCCGTAGTAGCTTTTAAGAATGGCAACATGAACAGATTTGTTTTTAAATAGAAGTCTTGGGGATAGGTTGGAGGAGGAATAGAGTAGAGAGAAAATACTGGCAGAAAGATCAAATACTCTGGCGAAGAGATGCACAAGACCTAGTCTAAAGCTGGTGGTGGAAGAGCACAGGAGGCACTGGGTTTGAGAACATTTCTGAATTATAATTTGGTGAGTTTTGAAGCTCAGTTTGAAGTGGGTGAAGGAAGAGTCAAAGATGACTTAAGCAGTGATACCACTCATTCATTTGTCATCTGTTCAACACAGCAGGCTTCACACAAGCTGCACAAGAGGCGATACTTGAATTGCATCTTGGAGGATGATCTCACTTATAAAAGGAACCTAATGAACAAAATAAAGTAATGAGCAGAATAGAACCAGAGGCATAGAATCATGCAACAGACTGACAGCTGAAAGAGGGGAGGGGGCAGGTGGTGATGGATTGAAAGAAGGTGGAGGGAGTAGTCAAAGAACATATATGAAGGACCCATAGACACAGACAACGGTGTGGGAACCGACTACAGAAATGGGGGTTGGGCTGGGGGGAGGGGAGCAAAGGAGAAAAATTGGGACAACTGTAACACCATAAACAATAAAATGTTTTTTTTAAAGTCACTCAAAATGCTAACAACCAAAGGAAAGTCCAGAATTACAAACTCATCTGATCAAAAGAGGCATTATAAATTTTCAAGAAATTTCAGACACAGGTATAAGACCCAAAAAGGCAAAGAAGTACGTGTGGCCCCACAAGCAGCACCAGCACACCCACAGCTTGGCCAGGGAATAAAGCAGGAGAGAGGAGAGGGTGAAGGAAGAGTTATCCAGAGCTGGTCTGCTGGGCAAAGGCGTTGGGGAGAACCCTACACAAGGTGCTGTGGTAGGTTACGTGCAAATGAGCTCTCTCTGAACCTCAAAACAGATGCTCCTATCTTGACAGCATCTTACCAGGAGAAAAAAAAGGGGCTAAGACATAATTCCACACAAAGTTTCATTCGTTGTATTTGTAGAAAGTTTGTTAAATGTTTATTCAATGACAACTTCTACACACACAATTTAAATGGTGTCTCTACACCAGTTTAAGAACACCACCTGTGACAGGCAGTTACTAGACTTATTGCCGTGATCACTTTGTAAGGTGTATAAATGTTGACTCACTGCATTGTACAGCTGAAAGTAATGAATTGTATGTCAACTATAATTAAAAATATAGCTTTAAATAAAAGGACAAAGTTTTTTGCTTTGCTTCTTTCCTAAAAAGCTAGTAGATTTGGGTATGGTTTCCTTTACATCATTCTGTGTTGATCACTACCCTGAGAAGGGATTTCCTGAAAGTTGAAGGCAGCCCTAGTGCTATAAGTGTGTATGAAAGCTATCAAAGAGAAAACCTAAGACACTCTACAAAGCTTGCGCTAGAGGGATTTGTGTCCCTCTAGCACAACCGTATCAATTCAGAACCCTTCCACCCTGGCTGGTGTGGCTCAGTGCATTGAGCACCTGCTGGCGAGCTGAAAGATCACTGGTTCGATGCCAGGTTAGGGCACATGGCTGGGTTGCAGGCCAGGTCCCCAGTTGGGGGTGTGTGAGAGGCAACTATTTAATGTTTCTCTCTCTTTCTCCCTCCCTTCCCCTTGCTCTAAAAATAAAATAAATAAAATATTTTAAAAATAAAAAGAACCTAAGTGAAATAAGCCAGGCGTTGAGGGACAAATACCATATGATCTCACCTTTAATTGGTACATAATCAACAAAAGAAAAAAGCAAACAAAATATAACCAGAGACATTGAAGTTAAGAACAATCTAACATAGCCAGAGGGGAGTGGGGAGGGGACAGTGGGGAGAGGGGTTTACAGGAACTACTATAAAGGACACATGGACAAAATCAAGGGAGAGGGTGGAGTCGGGGGAGGGAGGTGTTTTTGTCTGGGGTGGGGTGGAGGGATGGGGAGAAAATGCAGACAACTGTAATTGAAAAACAATAAAATTTTTTTAAATAGGAAAAAAAATTTAAATTACCAATTACCATCCCTACCATAGACACTGAATTTGATAAAATAAAAATATATAAATTAAAAAAAAATTAAAAGAACCCTTCTTTTTCAGCTGAGGGTCATTCAGGCCCTCCTCTAGTGGATGGTGACAAATTTATTTCTGTGATCAAATCTTTTGCAATTGCAGTAGCAGAAAATGTAGCCTTATTAAGTCCTAATATGGAGACTCATCTGGGTTGCTTAGAGATTGTCCTTTACACACTTCAGAAAGCTAGCCTGATTCCAAAGTCCAACAGAGATCAACCTGGATTATCTGAGGTCTATAACTCAGCCACAATTCTTGGGTGAAGAATTAGATTTCCTTTGAAATAAAGCTGAGATCATTTGGAATCCAAGAAAGGAGTACAGTTTTCCTGAATTTGACCAGATTATGCTACAGTTCTATGCCACATCTAAACCTAGCAACTACTCCTGTTACTGTTGTACCAAGTGAAAAAACACAAACAAAATCATTTGGCTACTTGAGCATGAGCTTTTGATGATTTAAAAGCTAATTTAGCATGGGAGAAATGTTTGGAAAGCTCCTAACCATAACAATGTTTTTGTAGCCACAAATGCCTTCAAGCATATGTCTAAAACCCGAGGAAACAGCTGGGGAAGAAGTACAGTCCCTAGCTATTCTTAGGGGGTAAAATCATTGCTCAGTGTTGAGCATATCAGGGACTCCTTTTATAAAGCTCCTCATCCTCTACCCAATTGTAGGGAGTAAGTACTTCTGTCCATGGCAGAGGGAAAAGTGTAAAAATAGAACGTGGTCTCATTTTATATATAAACCCAGAAACTGGAAAAGTTGCCAAAGGATGTGAAAAGCTGGGGAAGAATACTAACAGAATACCCTGGAGAGCTTTTCAAACTACAGAAATCTCCTCTAATGTTGAGAAATTCTGTATTTAACTTAAACTCTCTCACTTGAATAAGTCATTGCTTTGAACCAATGCAAATAGGAGCATATTTAAAAATTATTATCTGAAACAAATCCCCTGGTTTTTTAATTCTCGGAGAACTTGTGGACCCTTAGGATATACGGTATATGTGTGTTATACAGTAGATCCCCCTTATCTGCGGTTACATGCATTCCAAGGTCCCCACTAAACACCTGAAACCTCGAATAGTAGCTAACCCTTTACCTACACTTTTTTCCTATACATAAATACCTATGATAAAGTTTAAATTTCTGGATTAGCACAGTAAGAGATAAACAACAAAAATGAAAAATAAAATAGAACAATTCTAGTAATATACTGTAATAAAAGTTATGCAAGTGTGGTCTCTCTCAAAATATCTTATTGTACTCTTCATTTGATACAATACACCTATCGAGACGTTTCTTCCACTGCTCAAAACAGTTTTTAAACTTGTTGATTTTGATGCCTTTTAGTGCTTCTGCTATTTTTTGTTTCACCTCTTCTACATCAGCAAAATGTTTCCCTTTGAGGGCTTTTTTCATCAGGGTGAATAGGGAGGGTAGGGCATAGGGGTCATGCCTTTGTGGTCAAAAATCTTCTGAACACTCAGTGCAGTGTGGGTAGGTGCACTTGTAAATCACCCATCATGAAACAGGCAAAGGCGTTCAAAAGCCTTCAACAACAACAACAAAAAACCCTCACTGAAGTCGAATGCAGCCTCTCACAACAATGGCAGCTGGTACACTGATACAGATGGGTTCCTAGAACACTCACCTAGTAGGGGAAGCCTGTACTACAAGGGGCCTGACCTTCAGAACATAATTCCGGTTTGGGGGAGGTCCCATATATATATAATATAAAATGGAGTCTTATTGAGCCCCAGTACAGAAATTCACCTGGGTTTTC
Organism: Desmodus rotundus; assembly: GCF_022682495.2. Classification (NCBI taxonomy): domain Eukaryota; kingdom Metazoa; phylum Chordata; class Mammalia; order Chiroptera; family Phyllostomidae; genus Desmodus; species Desmodus rotundus. The sequence continues at coordinate 181,581,048 of NC_071388.1, read as the reverse complement.
ATATGACGGATTAATAAGACTGCATTATTTGAGATTGCAATTGCAAAAGATTTCATCACAGAAATAAATTCTTTACCAGACAGTGGAGAAGAGCCTGAATTCCCCTTATCCAAAAAGGAAGGGTTCTAAATTCATATGGTCACTCTAGAGGGACAAAAATGATGTTTGTAGGGAGTTCTAGGTCTCCACACGTATATATTTACTTGTAGAAAGAGAACTATACAAAGATTAAAAACTTCAGTAAGGATAATAATTGCAGTGGATTGAAACCCATCAGATATGTTTAAGTCTATGAATTCAAATTTATATTTTTTAATGCGTAACTTTCAGAGAATGACAGAAAACCACTCAATTATCACAGACATTGGGTAAATAAAAGAAAGAATAGAACATTTATGTATAAACTATCACCAGGTAACCAAATAATAGACAAGGGGGAAACGAAATTATAGAATTTAAAAATCCCCATTTTGTAAACCCCAAAGAATCAATATATAAAACTGCTGAACATCAACAGTTGCTAATATCAAAAAAGAAAGCAGGAATTGTGTACATCCCAATGAGAGAATGCAGGACCACTATGTTCTTGCCAAAAGGATCTAACCTGAGTCTGATGAAGTCTCTGAGTTCAGCTGCCAATTTGCAGGAAGTGGAGAAGACAGAAGAGCATGCTGAAGTGCACCAAGCACACACATCAGCAAAACCTAGACAAGGGGAAATTCTAGGGGCCAATTGTCCTAGAATTCTTCAACAGATAAATTTTAAGCAAAAGAATAGGATTGTGGGAGGGGAGCTTAACCTATAGATTAAGGGCCACACAAAAGAAAAAACTGATCAAGACTAAACTGAGGTCTAGAGATGCACAAGAAAGTGATGAAACCATAAAGAAACATAAGAACCTAATTACTACAAATGCCAGGACAGTGGTTACTTCTAGTGGGTGGGAAGGGACTGTGATTGGGATGGGGCAAATGGAGGGGTTTCTGGAATGGCTGGCGAAATTAAATTTCTTGACCTGAGTAGTGATTTCAAGGGTATTAGCCTTATAATAATTCATTTAGCTGCACGTGTTTTTTGTGTCGTTTTCTGTACTATATTTTGGTGCTTTCTTTCAAGAATGCAAAAATAAAAAGAAAAAGTGTAAAAAAAACCAACCAATAACAGGAGGATGTGAAAACTTCCAGGGGCTATCTAAGGAAGAAAGCTAATAGATTCTGACAAAAGGCAACAACTATGAGAATGTTATGTCTTTTCACATCCCCACTGTGGTGGTTTAGTTCATCCTGCTAATCCCCTTAGTTATTAATTGTAAAATCACATACTCAGAAAGTGTTCAGGCCATTTTTTTCAGAAGTAAATAGAAGGGAGTAGATTGTATCATCCCTTTCTTTCATGCTTTTATTCACAGCACCATTTGTAACAGATTCTGCAAGGCTCTGGGGCTATAATGATGAGTTGACTCAGTCCCCACCCAAAGATTGGTCACAACCAATCTTTGGGAGAAAGGGACCTCTAGAGATGACCAGTCAAAGGATGCAAAAGGCTAAAATCCCTGAGGGCTCTAAAAGGGGCAAGAAAAACGGTCTCAAAGAATGTGGCCAAAACAGAGAAATAATTTGCTCAGGTCTACAGATCTGACACCAAGAAACATGTTTAATGAATTACTAACATGGTCTTCATTTGAACTGCCACATGTAAAACAGTTTCCAATCACTTAGTTATGATGGGGGGGTGGAGGGGGAAGTTGTCAATATCAGTTGATTGGAGAGAATGTGATATAGGAGGAGGACTACACATGTAGGCTCAAGAGCATGAGTGAGGTTCTCATTCATAAGTTGGATAGAGGAATTTATGGCTGTTCACTTAGTGCTATACTTTATAACTTCCATATGTTACATGTATTTTTTTGTTACAAAACCTTATATAATTTAGAATCTAATAAAAATAGTGGTTGAATAACAATGAAAGTCATGTTACAGGGTAAAGTTTGAAAATTGATATTTCTGAAATTAATTAAATTGCTTGTCACAAGCTGCTATTGAAGTCAAAATAAAAATATATACAGTATATAAAGTTTTGAGGCCTGGAAGAGAGACATGCAGCCACTTTCCTGCCAGTATAGCAAAAATATTAGCGACTTCTGGGTCAAGATGGCAGTGTAGGATGACATGGCTCACCTCTTCGCACAACCACATCAAAATTACAACTAAAATATAGAATAACCATCACTCACAACCATCAGAAATCAAGTTGGATGGAAGTCTGACAACTACAGAATTAAAGGAACCACATCCATCCAGACACGTAGTAGGGGCACAGACATGGAAGGACTGGTCCGTCACCCATGTGTGGTAGATAAAAATTTGGGAGGGATATCTCAGAAACAAGGAGTCCAAGCCCCACACCAGGCTCCCAAGCCTAGGGTTCCAGTGCCAGGAAGGTAAGTCCCCACAACTTCTGGCTGCAAAAACCAGCAGAGATTAAATCTGTGGAAGAATTTTCTGGAACACCAAGCAGTTCCTCTTAAAAAACCGACACACAAAATCACCTGCTCAGATTCACTCCTTCTGAGCTCCAGCAACACAGTAGCACTTGAAAGGCACCGGTGGCACACAGGGAAAAACTGAAGTGTCTGGCATCAAGGCAAACAGAGGCCATTGTCCCCTTTCTAAGCCCTCCCCCTGCAGAGCTGGCAAGCTGGTGCTATATCTGAGACTCCATCAACCTGGCTGACACTGTTTTCCCACCTTGGAGATCCCCAGAGACTCTTCTTCACCCAACTTACAGGCCCACCCACACTGCTTTTCCACATGAATGGCTGGTCTTGGCTCATGATTCACAACTTCCTAAATCCTATCAAACAAGTAACAGCTAGCCTCAGTGAGCCCCAGACCCAGCACTAGCAGCAGCCAGCCTAGATTCAAAACTTGGCTTTGACTGGGAATCTCCTAGCCTAGCACAAGTAGCAGCCATTTCAGACTGCTTTATAGCTCAGGAAGGGTAGCCCTGAGCAAAACACAGGTGGGGGATGACCTTGGTCTGCACCACCCAGGAAACCCCAGGGCCAGTGCACCCAGTGGACAGCTACAGACCACATCACAGCACCACCACCCTGCCCCCGCACAGCTGATCTTCCACAGTGGGTGGAGGTTGGTGGTAAGTGGTCATAGCCAATCCTTGCAGCTGACTGGCCTGGGTGAATCCCTCCCATTGATCTGCCAACAGCAACCAAGGCTCAATTACAAGAGGAGGGTGGACTCAGACCACACAAACAGCATACCTCAAGTACCCGGCTTGGGTGATAGAGGAGGTTGTGCCACTGGACCCTACAGGACACCTACTACATTAGGCCTCACTACCAAGACACGGAGTCAAATCAGCTCTACCTAACACATAGAAACAAACACAGGGAGGCTGCCAAAATGTGGAGACAAAGAAACATGGCCCAAATGAAAGAACAGATCAAAATTCCAGAAAAACAAAATGGAGTTAAGCAATCTATCAGATGCAGAGTTCAAAACACTGGTTATAAGAATGCTCAAGGAACTTAGTGAGGACCTCAACAGCTTAAAAAAGATCCAGTCAGAAATGAAGGATTCACTCATTGAAATAAAGAACAATTTACAGGGAAACAACAGTAGAGTGGATGAAGCCGAGATTCAAATCAATGATGTGGAACATAAGGAAGCAAAATACAACCAATCAGAACAACAAGAAGACAAGAGAATCAAAAAACCTGAGGCTAGTGTAAGGAGCCTCTGGGATGACTTCAAGTATACTGACATTTTCATCATGGGGGTGCCAGAAGAAGAGAAAGAGGAAGAAATTGGAACTCTAATTGAAAAAATAATGAAAGTAAACTTCCCTAATTTGGTGAAGGAAATAGACATGCAAGTCCAGGAAGAACAGAGAGTCCCAGACAAGATGGATGCAAAGAGGCCCACTCCAAGACACATCATAATTAAAATACCAAAGGTTAAACACAGAGAGAGAATCATAAAAGCAGCAAGAGAAAAGCAGATAGTTACCTACAGGTGAGTTCTCATAAGGCTGTCAGCTGATTCTCAAAAGAAAATTTGCAGACTAGAAGGAATTGGCAAGAAGTAGTCAAAATCATAAAAAGCAGGGAGCTACAGCCAAGGTTGCTCTACCCAGAAAAGATATCATTTAGAATCGAAGGGCAGATAAAGAGCTTCCCAAATGAGAAAAAAACTAAAGGATTTTATCATCACCAAACCATTATTATATGAAATGTTAAAGGGACTTGTTTAAGAAAAGGAAGTTCAAAACTTTGAACAATAAAGTGGCAACAAACACAAATCTATCAAAAATTAAATCTAAAAAACAAACTAAGCAAACAAGAAGAACAGAGACAGAATCATAGTTATGAAGAGTGTTTTGATGGTTGCCAGATGGGAGGGGGGTGTGGGGGAATGGGTGAAGAGGTGAGAGGATTAAGAAGTACAAATGGGTAGTTATAGAATAGCCACAGGGATGTAAAGTCCAGTATAGGAAATGGAGTAGCCAAAGAACTTATATACATGACTCATGGACATAAACAATGATGTGGGTCCTGCCTGAGGGAGTGGGGAATGCTGGGTGGAGGGGGGCAATGGGGGAAAAATCAGGACAACTGTAATAGCATAATTAATAATATATATATTTTTTTATTTTTTTAAGATTTTATTTATTTTCAGAGAAAGGGGGAAGGTGGGAGAAAGAGAGGGACAGAAATGTCAATTGGTTGCCTCTCACATGCCCCCAGCTGGGGACGTGGCCCGCAACCCAGGCATGTGCCCTGACCAGGAATCAAACCGGTGACCTTTGGGTTTGCAGGCCCACATTCAATGCACTGAGCCACGTCAGCAAGGGCATAAAATATAATTTTTAAAAAAGAAAATTGGCAGATGTGACCAATGTAGTAAGAATATTAGTAAATAAGATTATTAATATTAACAACATTACATCTATACAGCCCTTTACAAGGCCCATCCTCAAACTGTCTCATTTGATTTTCAAAGTACCCTTACATGGGAGACACTGCAAAGTCCACTGAAAAAGACACACAACTCCCTCAGACATCTCAGTTAATGTAGATGACAATCGACCTAATTCCCACTCTGCCATTATTTCCCACCTTCTCATGCCCTTGTTGTGCCCTGAACGTTTCTGTATCATAAAATGCAGTGGATGCTGTTAGATCTGGGCAGGCCTAGGAGGAATGAAAATTGCCAGGTGAGAAAATGGCACTGTGGGAAGCTGCCTGCAGACCCTACCCAGGAAAAACAGTTGAAGATTAGGGTCTGGGGTTAGCCTATTCAACATAACAGGATGCAGCTTTCACCCAGCAACCAGCTCTAGCCAATCAAACTCTAATACCCCAACTGCAGGTTTTTGCGCTTAAAAACTCTGATCTAAGAACAACCGAGCCAATCCAAACCTCTCTTGGTTGACTTCCCAACCTCTCTTGGTTGGCTCCACTTTCCCCCACAAGTCCCAACCTCCCTTGGTTGGCTCCAGTTTCCCTTTTATTCCTGCTAATAAACCCTGCTCTCCTTAGCTCACTGTGTCTTTCTGGTTTCTTGAGCGACTCTGACCTAACAGATGCCAGTAGCAGTTAATCATTTACTGCATGGTTACTGTGTGTCAAATACAGGCCTTATGATGATGCTTTATGAACATTATTTTCTCTAATCCTTCCAAGAGTCCTGAAAGACAGTGGTGTGGCATATGAGAAGATGGAGACTCAGAAATGTCCAATCACATATGGAGCTGGTCGCAGAACCAGAACTAGAACCCAGGCCCATTCAACACCAAAGCCAATGTTCCTAACCATTGTATGATACTGTCTCCCACAAAATAAATAAACTACCTTGAAAACCCTTTCCAGCTTCTTCCCAAACACCAATTAAGGCAACGTTCACAAAGACCCCATTCTACATGACCCACTCACCAGCTGGATTTTGGGTAATGATTCCTTCACAAGGAAGCTCATGTCCTTTAAGTTCTCTGAGTCAAAGCTTTCGGACAGTTCGTAGAGCAGGTTTCTAAGACAGACACCCAAAGAAACAAATGAAGTCTCACACTTGCAGAGGACAGCACAGCAAATTGAGTGCTTTTACTAATGTTCCCTCCCATGTCAATGATCACAACCCTGTACTACATAGAAAATTATTGATCCCACTTTATAGACCCCAAAACTAAAACTTTGAGCTTCAGTGTGACCTACTAAATTTAGATAACACAGTAAATGGTAGGGACAGGCTTTCTGATTCCAAGTCCAGTGCTAGAAAAACATAAATTACAGTTATGGCCTTTCCCCTGCAACTCCATTGTAGAAATGATGCCAGGCAATGTAGTGTCTACTACTGAAAAAGGAAGGATATTCCCCCAACTTCTGGATAGCCATATAATGAATAACCAGACAAACTGAATATTTCATTCACACAAATAAGCCAGAGACCCTTCCTTGGTCTTGAAAGATCAGTCGTTTAACAGCAGAGTGGGAAAAAAAATGATTTCCAGAGTCCCCTCACTGACCCAAGGATAGCTCAGGGTCTGGAAGTCAGCCTAAGTGTTAAAGCCTGAAGGACACAATCGCCCAGGCAATCAGGTAAAATAACACTTTGAAGGTTCCTCCTTGTAAAGTTCTCTGTAAATACTATGTCAGTGGACAATTTAAAAGTGATGTCTAAGGTCTGACCGTGATAGGCCTGATGTCTATATTTTACCTCTCTGTCTTTCCCCCTCAAAATGTAACTGGACATTGCATAAATGATATCCCTCTCTACCCTAGAGACATCACTTTCACTTTGCTTATTTTGCTCCAAGGTTGCATTCTTCTCAAATAACTGAAGGCAAACACACCCAGTGGCTCACAGCAAAAAGGATATTGGAGACTGGAAAAGAGAAAAGTGGAGGCCTGCTACGCTGAAGGGAGCTCCCCTTGGCAGCAAGAAACAAAACTATGGGAAGCTACTGCTAGGCCCAGAGAGGCCCAACCTCTCCTCTCATTAGTACCTAGAGCCGAGAAATCTCCTACTGTAGACCACTGTAAAATCCAAAGAGGTGGATAAGAAAGAGATCTTAATCCCAGTCTCCTTTCAAAGCCCAACAACCTGAATGAACACAAAATGGAAAACCCCCTTGTCTTGATTACAGACTCCTCCTCACCTGAACAGAGAGACCTTCCTTAGAGTGGGCAGCAAACTCTTTACTTGCTCTTTGGTGTAGTTGAGGTGCTTCAGCAGTAAGGGCTGCTGCATGGTGTAGAGGAGTTCTGCTAGGAGGAAGGGATCTTGGTCACTCAGCAGTTCCTTTGCCATGAGATGATCAAAAACATCCAAGGCTGAGCTGGACCTCTCCAGCTTCTTGTGGGAGATGAAATCTTGGCAGAGAAACTTTAATTGTTCTACTTCTTTTTCTCCCAGCTGTGAATCAATAGTCAGTAGCTTTCTGCGAAAGTTCTCTCTACCATTATCAAATGAACTGGAAATCCAATTTTGACCTTGAAATGACATGGTTAGTCTGAAAGAGAGGTGAGGTAGTGTGTTAGAGAGTAGGAACACAAGGCACCTCAACTTCCCAGGCCCTCTCCCGGTTTCAGCCTCTTCTGTTCCGGGCATGATTAGACTTTCCTAGAAGTGCTAAAAAGTAAAAATTACTGGGCAGTTACTTAAAAAACCAATAGCCCAGAAAACTCGACTGCAACACTTGTATGTTAACTCTTTAGGAGGTCTAGAGGGAGATTTTCTTGGGACTCATTTATCCTGATTTCTCTGAAATGGAAATGTCCACCAGAGAAGCTGGTCAAAATGGAGGCCGACTGAGCACAACAGCTCCTGGTTGGAGTCCGGGTTGGAGCTCTTCATTCATTCCCACCAAATGGCAGAAACGGCACTTAGGTTTATGCCCTACACTTTAGAAATGAAGCAATCTGGAGGTTTATATTTCTGAAGTGCCCTACCAACCCAAGGACGACAAGGTAACATTCTGAACCCTAACAGGACAGGCTTGTAACCCACAGAAAGAGCAGCCATCATCTGAGACACCAGAAATAAAGGGAGGTTTTAGACAAGAGTTGCTCAAATCAATGTAGAAAGTCACAAATTAACCAGTATTTCCACATGACCAGTTCATAAACTGTGGTATTTTCTACACTGAATTTTATTCTAATAAGAGGAGCAATAAATTGATAAAAAAAAATTTGGTGTAGTATTATTCATAATATAAGGACAAAGTACGTACTCACTATACAAGACTTCACTATTTAGAAACAAGAAACTACTTTCTAAAGCAAAGAGAGCATAGCAAAAACAAAACATCAATAACAAAGAGTGGTTATATGTAGCTGGTATAATTATATAAAATATAAACTTTTTTTCCGGACTCCTGTCTGAGTTTTTCAAATCTTATGCAACGAACACATATTACTTATATTATTAGAAGAAGGAAACCCCAAAATGCCATTTTAATGTGATCACCCATGGGGTCTTGGTTTCTTGGAGACATCTTCCTTTTCTAACACATCATATACTTGCCTTGAAGTTTGCTGAAGAACCTAAATCTTTCAGCCGGACTCTGTCTCTTGTTTGTAGATTAGCATATTTCTGCCAGTAAAGGCTATGCCAGAGCCTTCCTGGGGCTTTTTAAACTTTCATTTTCCCTGGGAAGGCTGATAAATCCAGGTAGAAATAGCACCATTACTGAAAACAAGAGTTTCTGCAAGTTTCTACGACATAAAGCAAGAGAAAATTCTGGCATCTAAGACCTCAGTGGGGGAAAGGTGTTAATTGCATACCTTCAAATGAAATTCCACTGATCCTCTGGAAGCAAGTGGTTCTTAGGGATATTGACTGGAAACAAAGTTTTGAAGAAATTAGAATCCTCTGTGTGCTCCAAGTTCTAAGAAAGTTCCAATTTACGCAGGAGAAAACTCAAGACTTGTTGCTGGCTGTGGAAATGAAAACTGGATCTCAGTCTTGAGATTGATTTCCTGCTGATGTCATCACTGCCTATCCCTTCCCGCTTCTAGTATTAGGATGATCCTGATTAAACAGCGCCTTCTAAAGGCAGATACACAACTTTCCCACAGTGGAGCTCAAGACCTCCTTCCCAGGTAAAGCCAGGCTCCCTTACAAATGAACTCCCACATGTCTGTCCTTTCCCTTGGGTCACTCCCCTCCCTAAGTCAAAGAGGAAAGTATCAATATTTTCAACCACGTCCTTCCCCATTTTCACTTAAGCTTTAAAATAAAACCCAAAAGCTCATGAATAGTAGTAAGCCATCTTAATCGTTTCTCAATAAGTCCAGATACAAATAAACAAAAAAAAAAATATTAAGGCAAAAAAGGAGAAGAGGAGGAGGAGCTGAAATATAAGCCAATTTGAGGCATGTGCAAGGAATTCAACCAACAGTGGACAAAATTGATGAAGTCTCTGCCCTCATAGCTCATTCAGTCAAGCAAGAAGGAGACTTTGAAGATGTTATTTCTAAGAATAAAAACAATACCTAACACAACCGCAATTACTATGTGCCAAGTGTGCTTTATTCACTTAATCATCCCAAGTTTCTAAGGTAAATATTACTACCCAGGCCCCCCTTTCCTGTAATCCTTGCCCAAGGATATGTTTATTGATTTTAGAGAAAAAGGAATGGAGAAAGAGAGAAAGAGAAATATCAATGTGAGAGAGAAACATCGATTGGTTGCCTCCCATACACACCCCGACTTGGGAGTGAACCCACAACCTAGGTATGTGCCCTGTCCAGGAATCAAACCTACAATCTTTCAGTGCATGGGATAATGGTCCAACCAACTGAGTTACCTGGCCAGGGCCATGACCTCCCTCTTAAGACATGAAAACTAAGGCAGAATGGTTAGGTAATTTTTCCAAGATCATAAAATGAGCTAGTAGGAAAGCCAAAACTTAAATCAGTAAGTTTGGCTCTAAGTCACTGCACTGCATTTCAGCTAATTCAAATGTGCCAAGTCTGGGAAGAAATATAGAATCTCAGAAAGATATTTTATCTCTGAATAAAAGTAAAAATTATGTTGTTTATTTAGCAAATGCGTTAAAGTACCATTTCTATATCCTAGGCATCATCCAGAGAACTTCAGTGTTCAAGAAAGACAAACCCTAGTGGTAACAGTTGCACAAAAATGTAAATGTACTTAAATCCATGAAATTGGTAAAACCCTCCCATTAAGACTCAACTACAACAGGAGAGGATACACAGCCCACACAGGGTGGGGGTGGGGCACCTGGAGTGCCCTGCTTTGGTGATCAGAGAGGCTGTGCCACTAGACACTACAAAATACTTACTACACAAGGCCACTCTACCAAGCCTGAGAGACATAGAAGCTCTACCTAATACATAGAAACAAACACAGGGAACCTGCCAAAATAAGAAGACAAAGAAAGAGGTCCCAAACAAAAAAATAGGAGAAATCTCCAAAAAAAGAACTAAATGAAATGGAGGCAAGCAAACTATCAGATACAAAGGTCAAAACAATGTTTATAAGGATGCTCGAGGAATTTAGTGAGCACATCAGCAGCATAAAAAAGGACATGGAAACCATAAAAAGGAACTATTCAGAAATGAAGGCTACTCAACCGAAATGAAGAATAATTTGCAGGGAATCAAAAGTAGAGTAGATGAAGATGAGAATCAACTCAGTAATTTGAAATATAAGAAAGCAAAAAACACCCAATCAGAACAGCAAAAAGAAAAAAGAATCCAAAAGAATGAGGATAGTGTAAGGAGCCTCTGGGACAACTTCAAGCACACCAACATTTGCATCATGGGGATGCCGGAAGGAGAAGAGAGAGAGCAAGAAATTGAAAACTTATTTGAAAAAAAAATGAAAGAAATCTTCCCTAACCTGGTGAAGGAAGTACACATACAAGTCTAAGAAGCACAGAGTCCCAAACAAGATGAATCCAAAGAGGTCAAATCAAGACATATTATAATTAAAATGCCAAAGCTTAAAGACAAAGAGAAAATCTTAAAAGCAGCAGGCCAAAAAGGATTAGCAAGAAATATTCAAAGTGATGAAAAGCAAGGACCTACAACCAAGATTACTCTACCAAGCAAAGCTATCATTTAGAATTGAAGGACACATATAAAGAGCTTCTCAGGCAACAAAAAGCTAAAGTAGTTCATCACCACCAAATAGTATTACATGAAGTGCTAAAGGGTGAAGAAGAAGGAGAAGAGGAGAAGAAGGAGAAGAAGAAGAAGAAGAAGAAGAAGGAGGAGGAGGAGGAGGAGGAGGAGAAGAAGGAGAAATAACAAATGGCAATAAATACATATCTACCAACAATTGAATCTAAAGAAACAAAATAAATGAACAAACAGAACAGAAACAGACTCATAGCTAGATACAAAGAATATTTTAATGGTTGTCAAGTGGAACGGGGATTGGAGGGATGGGTGAAAAAGGTGAAGGGATTAAGAAGTACAAATTGGTTGTTACGGAATAGTCATTAGGATGTAAAATATAGCATAGGAAATATAGTCAATAATATTCTAATAACTATGTATGGTGTCAGATGGGTACAAGATTTATCAGGATGATTACTTAGTAAGTTATGTAATGTCTAATCACTGGGGTGAATACTAGAAACTAATATAATATTGTATGTCAAATGTAATTAAAAATAAAAATAATTTAAATTTAAAAATAATAAAGAGAAAATGGATATAACAAGGCCCCTAAATACAAAATAATGCATATATTTTTAAATCATAAAGGTAGGTTTTGGATAAAGATTTAGAGAATTTTTTATTCCACGCACAATAAATATCTGTATGCTTCCTGCATATAAAGATGAAAAATGATTAAAATGGTAAATTTTATGTTATGTGCACATTGGCACAATTGGAAAAAAGATAAAGATAGGCAAAACCTCAATCTTGGTCTTCTATTCAGTTGTTTAACTATAAATATTTCATTCCTTGGGCCATATCAGGAGGCAGTTTGGTGAAACTATCACTTCTTAACTTGTTCATAGGTTTTTCAATTATATTAAATATTTAGCAAGCTCTTCTGTGTAAAGCACCGAATTGGGCACAGTTAGAAAGAAAAAGTGGATAAAACACAGTGTCTGCCTTCCATAGTAACTATTATTACTATCATTTATTGACCCCTTCTTTGCTGATGAACTGTCTGAAGTCAACACTATTTTCCACATTCAATAGATGAGGAAATCAAAGTTCAGAGAACAAAGTATCTTGCCATCATCCCAGAGCTAGGAGGAAGTGGGAATTCAGGATTCAAACCTAGGCCTCTCTGATTCCCAACCCCATGCTCTTGATCCCAAGGCCATTTATGATATAATGTAATGTCTGTAACTATTGGGGAGGGTGATGCTGCAATGAGGCATCACCCAAGTGCCACAGGAGACTCAAGGAGAAAGGGATGAATCTAGATGGGGCTGCCTCGGAGGAGGAGGTATTTAAACTAAACCTGGAAAGTAGAAGTAGAATAGAGACACCTGAAGTAAACTTAAACTTTCATCCTAGTACTCCTACTACACAAGGGAAGCCCTTGAGCCAAGTTACGGAGGTGAGATTGTGTGCCATGTGATTTGTATTCAGCACGTTATCCTTCCTTCCATTTAGAACATAATTACTGAGGACATGCGGAGCTGATGGTGAGCTGATGGAAAGAATAAACATTTCTTAGCATCTGTTTCCTGACTGGGTCCACATGAAAAGCCAATCACAAGCCCACAGTCTCATAGTGATGGGAGTCAACTACTGCCCTGGTGACCGAGGGGAAACACTGGACTGTTTCTCTTTACTTCCACTTGTGAGGGGATGGTGGTGGCAGTAGTTGGCTTTCTTTTACATCCACACTCTGCTCCAAATTTCCCACCCTCAAAGAATATAAAGGGGACACATGGAACCTCAACTTCCCAGGCCCTCTCCCAGTTTCAGCCTCTTCTGTTCCAGGCATTAGACTTTTATAGAAGTCCTGAAAAATAAAAATTACCGTGCAGTTACTTCAGAAACCAATAGCCCAGAAAACTCCACCCCAATAATTGTAAGTTAACTCTTTAGGAAGTCTGGAGGGAACTTTCTTTTGGGACTCACTTACCCTGATTTCTCTGAAATCTAGCTATAGCTAGATGACCTTATGGAGATGGGCAGGCAGGCAATTCTTCCCTATTACACTTTTAGTCATTTTATTCATGCCTATTTTTATCTGGAGTCCACTGACTAAAGGTCGGGTTTGAGGCTGAAACTTTCAAATGACCCTAGGTCTAACATAGCTTTCTTCAGTTTAATCAGTAACTTTTATAACACTCTGTATCTAGTCCTATCATTTTAAGTGATCATATTCAAATTCAAAGGAACCTTGAGAAAGTCATGTAAGATATTCTCCCCTCCTGTGAAAATTCTTAAGGGGACTTTTGAAACTTCCCCCACAAAGGTAGGAAAAAAAACAACCAAAAAGTTACCATTCCTTCCACCACATGGCTATGACGGTTACTGTCACAGAACCCGTACTTCCCAGGATAAAATTCATGAAGGATGAAGGTCTGTGGACTCCTATGGTGGGGGTGGATGGTTACTTCAGTTCCTAGTGCCCAAAACTGAATGGGTGAGAGTTCGGGGATGGCAGGGTAAGGATGTAAGAATTGATCTGAATATCTGCAGAGGGAGCCGAACAAGCAGGAAATATTTCAAAGGAAAAGATAGGAAACAAATGGTAAGTTTAATAGAACAAGTCTGAAATCTGAAGAGATGACAACGTCAAAATTTAAAACAAAGTTTGGGAATCAAAGTGAAAAGGAAACCTAAAGAATGGGAGGAAATATTTGCAAATCTTATATCTGATAAGAGACTAGTATCCAGAATTTATAAATACTTACAACTGAGCAATAAAACAGGTGATCAGTTAAAAATGGACAAGTATTTGAATAGATGTTTCTATAAGGAAGATATACATATGGCCAATATGCACGTGAAAGGATGCTCAGCATCATTAGTCATTAGGGAAATGCAAACCAAAACCAAAACGGGCCATGGCCAGGTGGGTTAGTTGGTTGGAGCATCATCCCATAAGCCAAAATATTGCAGGTTTCATTCCTGGTCAGGGCACAAACTAGTCTGCAGGTTCGATCCCCCGGTGGGGCATGTCTAGGAAGCAACTGATCAATGTTTCTCTCTCACATCAGTCTCTCTCTCTCTCTCTCTCTAATCAATAAACATATCCTCAGGTGAGGATTTTAAAAACACAATGAGATACCACTTCATGTCCAATAGGGTGGTTATACTAAAAAAGACAAATAATAATAAGTGTTGGCAAGAATGTGGAGAAATTGGAACTCTCACACACTGCTGGTGGGAATGTAAAGTAGTGCAGCCACTTAGGAAAGCTGTTCGGCAGTTCTCAAAAAGTTAAATATAAAGCTATTATATGACCCAGCAATTCCACTCCTACATATGTACCCAAGAGAATTAAAAAACATATATCCACACAAAGACTTATACATGAAAACTCATAGCAGCATCATCCATAATAGCCAAAAAGGTGGAAGCAATTCAAATTTCCATCAATAGATACACAAAATGTGGTATATCATACACTGGAATATTATTCAGCCATAAATGAAATGAAATACTGATATACCCCACAACATGGACGAAAGCATTATACTAAGTGAAAGAAGTCAGACACATAAAGTCTTATGTTGTATGATTTATTTATATGAAATATTCAGAATAAAGCAATACGGAAAAACAAAGTGGATTAGTGGTTGCTAGGGGCTGGGAGCAGGATGAATAGGGCATAGTGACTAATAGGTGCGGGTTTCTTCCTTTCATTCTGTTTTGGGGGCTGGGGGAGAGAGAGGGAGACAGAGACAGATTTTTCACTCCACTTGGTTATGCATTCACTGGTGGACTCCTGTGCATGCCCTGACTAGGGATTGAAGCCCCAACCTTGGCCCATCTGGACAACATTCTAACCAACTGAGCGACATGCCAGGGCAGTATGGGGTTTCTTTTTAGGTAGATGAACGTGTTCTGAAATGAAATCGTAGTGATGATTGTGCAAGTATAAATATACTAAAAACCATGGAATTGTACACTTCAAAAGGATGAATTTTGTGACTCGTGAATTATATCTTACTGAAAAAAGAAAACGATTTAGGATATGCCACAATTACACGTCACAACCTCGTGATAACTCACTTTATTTATGAACTCGGTGACTAAGGGACGCCCAAAGAGCCAGTGTGTATTATTTCTGGGCATGTCTGTGAGGGTGTTTCAGAAGAGATTAGCATTTTCCACCAGTAGACTGCGTAAAATCTACTCTCACCAATGTGGGTGGGCAACATCTAATCCAAGAAGAGTCCAACAAAAAGGAGGAAGGGCAAATTCTCTTTTTCTTCAGTGAGGATGCTCATCTTCTCTTACCCTCAGACACTGGAGCTCCTGGTCCTCTGGGCCTTTGGACTCCAGGACTTATAAGAGTAGTCCTCTCCACACTTTCACTCCTCCACGCCATCCCTCAGCCCACTCTCCAACCACAATCTTATTGTGTATGCACTGGAAAATCTTTTTCTCAAGATTTTAAAAAAGATTTTATTTATTTTTAGAGAGAGGAGAAAGGAGGGAGAAAGAGAGGGAGAGAAATGTCAATGTTTGTGAGATACATCAATTGGTTGCCTCTTGCACTCCCCGAACTGGGTGACCTGGCCTGCAACCCAGGCATGTGCCCTGACCGGGAATCAAACCAGCAAACTTTAGGTTTGTGGTATTACTCCCAACACACTGAGCCACACCAGTCAGGGCTGCACTGGAAAATCTTGAAGGTTTTAAGGAGGGAGGTGACAAAGCTGCATTTAGGGAGATTCTTTGGGTTGCCATGTATGAAATAATTGTAGGATTGAGAAGCTAGTGGCAAGATCAGTGAGAAAGCTATTACCTTGGTTCAATGAAGAGGCCTCCTATGTTTACTGCAGCATTATTTACAATAGCCAAGATGTGGAAACAACCTAAGAGCCCATGAATGGATGAATAGATAAAGATGTGGTACATATTTCAATGAAGAGGTAATGAAGGCAGGGAAAGCATACTGATGGAGAGAAATGAAAAAGACATTATAGGTATAAAACCAACGTGATGTGGAAAATTGTTGGATGTAGAAACACAAGAGAAGGTGGACTAGGGTGAAAATGATGTTCTGAGATATAATTAACTGAAACTGGCAACAGGAAGAACTATTTGAAATAGAGGCTGTTGGTTTGCTTGCTTGTTTGTTTGTAATGTTTGGAGTAGGTTGAGTTTGAGGTGACAGAGGGAAACTCAAGTGGGAACATCTGCCAGAAACTTACAGGGTGAGATTTGAACTTAGAGACAAATCTGGGCTAGAAAGATACATCCTGTTAGAGGCATAGCAGTAGTAATTTAAGCTACAAAATTGTCAACAGAGAAAAAAAAAAAGGAATGATCCTTGGGAATATCCACATTTAGAGATCAGGAAGAGAAAGATACCAAGACTTGGCCAACTTATATAGTAAAATACCATGGAGAAGTAGAAAGGGGACAATAACCCCATAGAATCCAAGGACCACTGGTTTGGTAGTTACAGTCAATGCCACCCTTGGATCTTGTAGATTTGGTAGAATGATTAAGGTGAAATCCAGATAGCAGGGAAATATGAAGTAAATGGGAAATGCAGAAGTGGAAAAAGTAGACAATGGCATAAAATTTATATAAGACAGTGGTTTAAAAGAGAGGAACTTTACTTGATAGGGGAATCAAATCTTAGATAGACTGAGGAATCAAAGACAAAGGGAGAGATTAAAGTTGCAAGACAGTTTAAATAATGCTCAGTCTTGAAAGGGGACTGAGGTATGTCAGAGAAGGGACTAAGAAGAGAATGGGACTCTTAGGTCTGGGGTAGGAAGAACTTTGGTTCTTATTTGGGGAAAAAAAAAGAACTCTTTCATATCATCATTTAATCAGTAAAAAACTGAATGACTTAAATATCATACAAAGACATTGAGATATAGACATGACCCCAGGAGAGAAAAGAGAGAACACTGTTAAAATAGTATTCTACTTATGTTTAAAATAAAATAAAATCATTGTGTTTATATATATTAGAAACTAGGCCACTTTACAATAACTTTTATTTGTTAAAATCACAATAATATACACTCTGTATAAAACATATAAAATCACAATAATATACACTCTGTATAAAACAAAACAAATAATACATATCATACATATTCAAAATTCCCCTTAGGCACACATTCCCATGGGTACAATATTTAATATATAAATATACAGTGATCAAGAACTGTGTGTGGTAATGGGTGTTAATTCTTTCACCAATAGCCACGTATTGGTGAAAATAGAGAAAAAATAGTTTTTTCAAACAGATGGCGCCAGAAATTACAAAGATAACTAAAACACAAAGATGGGAACCTCTAAGCCTCTTAGCATTCTAACCACAGCATCTCCTACTTCCACCTCACCACTGCTCACTTTCCACTCCCACTAAAAGTTACACTCCAGGTTTCTAGAACACGCCTTGTATTTCTTCTCTGTTCTTCCACTTGATTTGTTTCCTCTCCAGCAACATACTTTCTTCTCCATTTCAACCTGCCAAAATCCCACCAATTTTCAAGGTTTGGTTCAACCTTTCCAAAATAACTCCTCCATAGTGCGATATAATAATAATAATGATGGTGACCACATGATATCCCCAAAGCAGTCCTAAAAACTCTCATTGGATATGATTGTAAAGGAGTATGCTGTAAACCTGAAACTAACACAAAATAACATTGGCTGTAAGCTGTAATTGAAAAATAAAGTTAATAAATAAATAAACTCAAGAAAAAAGTATGCTGATAAGTTTTGTAATCATTGTAATATTTTATAATCAATCATTGTAATATTGTCTATTTTTAAATGTGTTTAAAACATTTTAATTTGTTAAATGTACAAAGTTTTTTACTAAAAATTTATTTTGAGGTATGATTCACATACATTAAACAGGGTCTGGCACAAATAACACCCCTTTTTTTTACAAAATTTTTATTACAAAATCATACACATGTAATTCTGTAACATAACAATATCACACTCAAGCACACCATATGACATTCTAAGTGAAATGTTCAAATTGAAACTATAAATTATACACCTATTATTATTCTACCAACCACACTCAAGCAGGCGTTACTTCTGCTGGCCCCTGTATTAATTTCTGGTGTACAACACAATGATTCACCATTGTACACTTGTGAAATGATCACAAGATATTTTAATTAACAGCCATTACCACGCACAGTTCCAGAATTTTTTCAAACTTAGAAAAACCACATTGGTCTCTGCTCACCTTGATGCCAGACACTTCAGATTCTCCTCATGTATGGCTGGTACTTTTCAGGCGCTACCCCACTGCTGGAACTCTGAGGGAGCGAGTCTGCACAGGTAAGTGTGTGTGTCCGTTCTTTAAGAGGAACTGCTTAGAGGTCCAGCGGTTTCTTCTACCGACTGAAACTCTGTTGGTTTTTGCAGCCAGAAGAGTCATTGGCTTTTCAATTGCCGGAGAGAATGAGTTCTTTTCTCAGGGTATGCTGCAGACTGACGTAGTACCTCTCCTTATCAGACACTCCTCTGTTCCAGTTATATACGCTGTCATTCAGTTCAACGTGGAGTTCCAGAAGTGATCGTCTTCTGGAGAGAAGGAAAAAGGCAAAGATTAATGCCACGCAAATATCAAAGAGGAAACAGATTGTCATTAGGATGAAATGAGCCAACTGAGGTGAAAGCACTTTGAAATTGCTCATTTCTACTCAACAAGCTGCTTCGTGAGTGATTCAAACAAGCCTGCAGCACTCTGGCACAGTGACGTCAGTCTTACTCTGGAAACACACCAGCTAAACGATGGCCCACCTGGATTGTCAATGCAAATGCAAGATCCATGTAAAAAGCCAGTGACGCCGCCAGCCCACCAAGTGTCTACCTTGGAAAATGGATTCAGTTGCTGCTGCTCTAGTGCTTCCTGTATTGCTGACCACAAATGAGGGGCTGGGGGCTGCAGGCCATGAGATCTATTCCTGGGGTCCCCAGAGCTACAACAGAATGCATTTCACAGATGGTTCAGAAATATCATTCTAAGTTGTAATTGGGGAGTAAGTGAAAAAAGATTGCTACTCTTACATTTGAGGTACAGGGTGGGTCCATCAGCTTCAACGGAGATGAGGTCACTAACGTTTCCCTTAGAAAAGAATTCTTGCTCATAAATATCAAAAATGTCTGTACAATAAAAACTTGCAGACCTGAACAGTCAGGTACCATTTTTGACTTATCAAATTGTCAAGACTTGGGAAAAGATAAGAGCATGCAGTGTCGGTGAGGACTTGGGGACACAGGTGCTCTCAGACAAAGCTGGCTGAACTGCACTGGAGGACAGTCTGACAAGACGCATCAAAGGCTTTAAAAAATGCATGTCGTTCAACACAGTGATCCCACTCCTGGGAATACTCCCAAGAAAACAAAGATCAACACAAATACTGAGCTACGAAGATATTAATACTTCCTTTTTGTGAAAGCTTAACACAGTCCAGTGACTTGAAGATTGAACAAGTAAGTTATGTTAGAGCCGCATCGTGGGCTACTGTGCAGACATTAAAGCAATGCTGTGTAAGTGTGACTACTGACATGTAAAAATTATGATACACTGTTGCACAGACTAAAAGCAGATTATAAAGTCATAGTGGGTGATGATTCTATTTTGGCCTTAAAAATATTAATATATGGTTGTGCTGGTATCCAAAAAAGATCAGGAAGACAATATACCAAGATTTTGTTAACAGAAGTTGGTTCTAAAAGTAGGATTATAACTGCTTCTTATGTTCTGTTTTCAGCCTCTATTTTTAATGATTTTTTTCAATATCATTTTTGTAATTAAGAAAAAACAATTAAAAAGTTCTTTGTTTTGAAGAAAAATATCCAAACTATAAGCTGACTACTAAGTGACCTCCTAAAGCTCAAAGCGTTTATACTCTGTGCAGGGTCTGTACCACACTCCCAAGGCAACTCCAACAGGGAATAAAAAATCTTATTTCTCTTCTGCCAAGAAGGGCACCTCCGTATCAGTAGCAGGAAAATAAATGAGTGGTCTAGGGGTCAGCCATGGCCTTGGTGGCTCACCTTTCTTGCCATAGTTTTTTGGCGAGAAACTGCATGTACATGGATGGTGAGATGGAGGGACGCTCCAGCAGAGACACATCTGCTTTGCACAAGCTCCAGAGGAAGTCAGCTTCTCGGTGAACCACACAGGGCCCAGGCTGCCTTGCCTTGGAATCCACGTTGTTCATTGCTGACCCATCTACCTCCAGGAAGCTGCAGTCCTCTGGATGGTGCTCTATCTTTACATAGTTCTGAATGAAAAAGAGCTTTGGCTTTCCTACGAGATAAGGGCATCTGTCTCCCATGAACATCCTCCTGATGTGATCTAAAGGTAACCCTGAGGAAGACGGATCCACGCCAAACACGCTGTGGGAGCTCCCTCGGCTAATCAGGACACACACGAAGCTGTCGTAGTCTTGGTGTCGAGGCATATGAGCAACTCTGTGGAGAATCTGAATTATGTCTTTCATAGTCAGAAGCAAGAAACACTGGACTTCATAGCCCAGGGAAGTGAAGGTGTTCTGAAGAAGCTCTGGGGGAAAAAAACCAGACAAGTCCATAAGAATGGATACATCTGCAGAGCTCAGGTCCAAACCTAGATCCAAACAGCTGCAGAAAGGGTGGCATGGGTCACGAGACCCCCTCACCACCACCTGCTGCGGGACGGTCTGGAGGCCCCGAGTCATCTCCAGACTCTCCAGTTCCTCTCATGACCCGTTTCCCAGTGCAACCTCCAACTACGCAGTGAGAACCCTTGGCCAAGATTTCCTACAGTGTCCCCAGAGATTCTTCTAGTTTCCAGGAATCCTGGAGTGACTTTGACTCCAGAAGCTGTAGAATGCAGTAGGAAAAGCAGACTGAGTCTGCTGACCTAGCCACATGCAGGGGCAGCATGATCTTTAGGAAGTGGGTCTTCCTAGCTCTAAATGGAAGGGGTGATACCCACGCTATGAGAATGCTGTGAGGACTGAATGAGATAATACAAATAAAGCTCCTGGTGCTCAATGAAAATCAGTTCCTATTCTCTTTTCTAAAATCTTTGTGTCCATATTCTAGAAGTCTCTATAGCCTTGGAACCCCAGACACTGTGCGAAGTCCACTTCTCCCCCCTCTGCTCAGTTTACCTTCATTGGAGAAATAAACACAGCCTCCTGAATTGTTTTATCTTTCTAACAGTGGAGAGACATCTTTCTCTTCCTCACTCGAAAATTCCACATTCTTTTGAGCCACCCATTAGATTTCTGTTCCTTGTCTGAGAGATGCCTCCAGTTTTTATTCATTTGCAGGGCAAAAAAACTGTTCTGTCCAAAGCCCAGAGGCTAACCAAGCATCTCCTAATTCAGGTTGTCACCCATACTATTAGCTCATGAACTTCTCTGGGTTTGTTTCCATGTCTTTTGATTATGTGCCCACCTCTCTTCTTCCCCTGGGGTATGGTCTTCCAGAAGCTATCACTGCATTCACCCCAAACCAAACAACACAATAGTAATTAGAACAGACATTACTTCCCCCAAAGAACAAAGGGATGCCATCTCCTACTGGTTTAGGCATCACAGAAAAGCATCAAGAGGTACCACATAAATGAAGGTACCACATAAAAATATAGAGACATTCCCTCCTCTTGAATGTGAACCACACTTGGTAACTCATTTCTAATGGGTAGAATGTGCCAGGAGGGATACTATAACTTCCAAAGCTAGATCCTGAAAAGGATATGGCTTCCACCTGGTTCTTTCTTTCTTTTGAACTGCTCATGCTAGGGGAAGCCAGCTGCCGCGTCCTGAGAACACTCAAGCAGTCCCGTGGACAGCCCACACGAAGAATGAAAACCTTGCACCAACTCCCCAGCCACATGAGTGACCACCTGAGAAGAAGATCCTCTAATACCACTTGAGCATCACATGACCTTGGCTAACATCTGGACTCTGCCTCCTGAGACACTATGGGCCAGAACAGCCCAGCTAAGCCACTCGTAAATTCCTGACCCACAGAAACTGGGAGAGATATTAGTATTGGTCTTCTAAGCCACTAAATTTTGGAGTGATTTGCACACATTATTAGATAAATAAGCCATCAGCTCAGTCCTTTGGTCTCTCCTGTCAGGTAAAGGGAATGGCAATAACCAAGACTTAAGACTATAGTGGGACTACTTACTTTTCTCCTCTGCCTAGCCCACAGGTAAAGCTGAAATAGATGAATTATGTATATCACAAAATAATGAAGAGATATAAAGAAGGTGCCAAGCTCCTTAAAACCCTATGATAAACAAGTATTATTGGGGAAATCAAGGACATGATACACAGGTTGCTGATATCCTATTAAATAACTCACAGATCTTCACAGAACCTCAGCACCGCAGAAAAGGCTCTGCAGCGCTGCCCCTGGCCGGGGCTCTGAGGGGGCGGGCAAGGCCTCCGTTCCCAGCACTGCCTTCAGGATGAAACCCAGGAGTGCATATCAAGAAAACCTGGACTAGGCCCTCGGTTCCATCATTGCTGTTGCATCCCAAGCGGTTTCTTTCAGGACTCAGCTATCTCTAATCATGGAATATTTTCTCCTCTAGGGGGCAGAAGCAAATAGGGGATTACTAGGCTCAAAACTTTGTTTACTTGTTATCTCCAAATGGTTCACTTTCAAAACCCTCTCTTGGCTAATAGATTTCCTCCCTTATTAAAGTCCTTGAAAGAAAGACAAATACCATATGATCTCACTCATAAGAGAAATCTAAAATAAACTAACAAGGAAAACAGAACCAGAGATATGGAAACATGGGAACAGTCTGACAGCTGCCAGAGGGGAGGAGGGTGAGGAGGGATAATGGTGGAAAGAAGGGGAAGGGATAAGTCAAAGAACATGAATGAATGACCCATGGACATGGACAAGGTGGGGGGATTGACTGTGGGAGCAGAGGGTGGGCTGGGCAGAGGAGGACAAAGGGGGGGAAATTGGGACAACTGTAATAGAATAAACAAGAAAAAAATTTTAAAAAGAAGTACAAATTGGTAGTTTCAGAACAGTTATAGGGATGTAAAGTACAGCATAAGAAATATAGTCAATATGATTGTAATAACCATGTGTGGTGTCAGACGGGTACTAGATTTACTGGGATGACCACTTAGTAAGTTATATAGTGTCTAATCACTCAGTTATACACCTGAAACTAATATAATATTGTATGTCGAGTGTAACCAAAAAATACAAAATTATTTTTTAAAAATATAAAGGCTAAACCAAAGAAAGAAAAAGGAAGAAAGCCATAGTCTGTCCTTCCATGCTGACACACAGAGGAACTGTCAGCACAGGACAAACGCTGACTTGTGCCTTCCACCTCCTCCCTTTATCTGAGCTCTCTCCCTGGAGGTTCCTGCTGGAGCAGCAGCTGTCATGCGGCGGTGAGCAGGCAGCTGCCTAGTACAGGGCAAAAGAGGAACCAGTCTTGGAACTACAAGATCTAAGTTTAAGTCCTGGCTCTTCACGCTCCTTGCTGGGTGTGAACTTTGCCTCGTCCTGAAAGAGAGTAGCTTACACCAGCAGAGGGGCTAAGAAAGGGATGGGAATCTGAGGTCAGGGCAGGAAGTCCTTACCTCGTAGAACAGGAGAAAAAAGACTAAAGCTGGAGGTGAAGCCAAAACCCATACAGGTCCCAATGCCAAGAACAGGACAATAAGAACATCAGATCTGGATGGGGCCTCGGACCAAGATGGAGCATCCTTTAAATATCCCTCTGGAAAGAGAGCCATTCAAAAGACCTGCCTGCACTCATTGAGGCTGACGTTTCCCCTTAATATCATACCTTTCCTCTATCAGACTGTGAGGTGGCGTGGTGACTGACGTCGGCTAGGAACTGCAATGTCCTTTGTTGGGCCAGCAAGAACGCAGATAGTCCAGTCTATTTTACAGGATCAAGGGCATAGTAACAGCGTGACAAGTTACAGCCTTAGTTCGCTCATCTATAAACCGGGATTAGTACTAATGCCTAGACTGTGTTCCTCAAAAGGTGGCTGTGAGGATCCAATGAGGTTTCTGTCAAGATGCTTTGTAAACTGTGAGTGCTTACAACCATAACATAATAATTTTAAAGAAAACAAAGGCAGCCATTTCAAATCACAAATCATGGAGCCTGCAGAGCACCTCTCCCGTGGAACCCAGAGAGGTCTCTGAATTCGAAACTAAAAAAGTTCACAGCAGTCAGATTCTGTGTCCTTTTATAGCATCATAACCTCCTTGTCCTTCCTTTCCCACAAATAGGGAAGAAAAACTCGGGGGCTGAGGAGAATATAAAACTTCCAACAACTGCAGTTCTCATTCTACCCCCCTTGGAAATCCCACTCCTGACGCAGCCCTTTCTTTGTTAACTTGAACTGTTTTTCAGAAACCAACTTTCTAATATGACGGGGGTTTTCTTCAGGCTGTGCAGTGCAGTGCAGTTAGTACGGGTCTGGAAAGTGAAGGTGATGGGGGGACTCAAGAGTTGGAACATTTAGTTTAAGGTAAATAGTTAATAAGTCTAGTAGGTCATGCATATGTTAAAGCTGTTGTTTCAGGAGCTGCAGATAAGACCCACCACTCCCAGAAGAGGCAGCTGACCTCCTGGGGCACCACTAGATATTACCGCCTGGGGAACAAGTGGAGGCATCCGGGCCATTGCGTTCCCGACGAGCACCCACCCCTGGGAACACCCGCCCCTGGGAGCACCCACCCCTGGGAACGGCTAACTGCCCAGGATGAGAATGCTGAAGTTTCTTTCACCTAATTTTCCCTGAATTTCAAAACCCCTCACCACACCTTGTTTATTCCGTTATAAAAGACTGGCTTGGAAAGAAAATGTAAGGTGGTTTTATTGGGGTGCCAACCTGCCGTCTTCTCAGATGGCTGGGCATCTGAATAACTGCCCATAAAGATTCAATCCTTGTCTTTACTTATTTGGTTTGGCACGTGACAGGCAGCACGAATCCCAGTGTCTTTTCTGGCTTCAAAGGGTCAGCAGCAGCGGCAAAGCATCTTGGCAAACTACCTCTGGGCTGTCACATTTCCTGTTGCTCTGTGAGAAGACGAAGTTTACTTATTCAAGATTTACAAGGGAAATAGCAGCTGCTAGAAAAAGCAAAGTCTTTCCTTGGTTAAAAAGTGCAGAAAAACCTCCAAGATTCTCAGAAAGAGCCAGGGAGAAGAGAGAAGAAGAAACACTTCCTAATCTGCAAACACCATCTTTTATTCAGGGGCCTACAACCCAACCAGAGCTCTAGATCAAGGCCCAGAGTTCATCTGCCTGTGACGCAGGACATTCACTCCTCCATTCCCAGGACATTCACTCCTCCATTCCCGACAGATCAAAAGTCAGCACTATGTCAGGGCACCACAAGAACCAGGACCTGATACAGGCCTCGTTTTGCAAGGTCACTGACACAACACCAGGACTTGTTTTTTAATTCCACCAAACTGAGAGACCTGGCCCCAAATCCCTAAGCCTCCATGTCTGCTCCAAGAAGAGGTTACTGAGGATTCTTCTTGAGAACAAGCCACTCCAAAAATCACCTTCTCTTTCACAATGTGGCTCTGAGAACAGACTCCATCTGATTGGCTCCATATTTGCTTCACATAGGGCCCCACATGCTGTTCTTCATGTAGAGGTGCTCAATAAACATTTATGACATAAAGGAAGAATAAACTTACAAATGTTTTCCAGACCTGCATACTCTCTGGATAAGTCTTTTTGTTGTTTTTTTGAGGACAGAAAATAGGTATAGGAGAATCTGCTAAATTCTGCAGATACAAAGGAATGGTTTTAGAAACACACTGAGATTAGAAGCACATACTCCTTCATTCATTTACCCACCAAATATGTATTGGGCCCTATGTTTCAGGCACTGGAGACACAGTAGAAGGGATGGACAAGTTTCCCACCCTCGTGGAACTTACATTATAGCAAAGCAGCTAAAAGCAGAGGCTTTGGAGTCAAGCTTTCAAAACCCAGCTGTGTTAGTAGAGAAGTTGGGAAGAGAGTTCTCTGGGCTCTGGTTGCTCACCGTGAAAATGGGAATAATAGACTGTATAGTAAGAAGCTAGGAAAATTCCTGGGCAAGTGCAATGAAGAAACTGAGATAAAATTTAACAAAGCCAAAGAGTTTGAGCAATTTACAGCCAGCTGGTCCATTAGGAGACTGTATCTTTCCTAACCAGAGAGTACAGAAACTTCCAGCCCATTAACTACCGGTGTGGGAGAAGAGAGGAATTCCAACGCTAACAGGAAAGATAAGACCTGAACAGAGTGAGCCAGCTTGGGGAGGAGCTGCGTGAATCCCCTTTCAGCTTCCCCTCCCAAGACAAACCGCAAGTCTGTGCTCCCCCTGGGTACTTCCCCCTCCCCCTCCCCCTCCCAAATTCCCATTTTCCCCCTATATAAACTTGCTTCTGAAAGCAAAGTAAAATGAATGTTAGGGTTTTTACCCACCACCTTCTCAGACTGCTGGCCTCTGATATTAAAAGCACAATTATAACCCAATCCCTGTCTCTGCTTTTTGGCTGAGTGGTGACAAGCAGCACGAGCCCTCTGGTTTCACTAGTACCTACCTTACAGTATTGTTTATAAAAATTAAGTGAGAATCCATGTAAAGGAATTAGCAAAGTAGCTGGTAATAGGACAAAAGCCTCCTTTTCAGGCCCTCTTTGCCAGAGCTGCCTGGACCCCATGAAGCAGGACTGACCCTAATTGTTTTACGAGTCTCTATCCTCAGGACTAGAACATTACTGGGAACGCCCTGAAGGCACAAATGCTCCGGGAACTTACAAAACAGGACATACCAGGACCCTGCACCCAAAGATAACATCCAGACAAGCTGCAGCCCAACTGGAACATCCTGCTCTACAACTATCCCATCACCGATAAAAGCCCAAAGCCCTAACCCTTCAGGGCTGGAGCACATCTCCACACCTAGCCTGTCCCCTCTCTTGGAAAAGTAAAAATAAAAAAACTTCGCTCTCTGCACTTTCTTCTCTTTGTGAATTCTTTCACAGCCCTCGTCACCCCCCCCCCAACATCTGGCGCGTGGTAGATTTTTAATTAATTTTATACTCTAATCGCTACCACTCCCAAGTCAGTATTATTGTATTACTGTTAGTTTCTTTCAGATCCCTTCTTTCTCTTGGCAATAATGTTTATTACCAGACTCCTACAATCCTCCCAAATGCTCAATGTTAACAACATGTCAAAGTTAACTAGGCAAGAGACAAAGGAAGCCCCCACATAATCACACTAGATAAAGCGCCCCACCCTCACCCGCACTGTTTAGATGGAAATAAAGAGTACTGGGCGTAATTAAGACTACTGTCAACCAAACTGGGATTCCAGGCCTCAGTGAAAAATCACCAGGAGGGTAGTTGGAAAATGAAGAGCTGGAAGCCTAGAGAGAGGGTGCAAGAAGAGACTGTGCCTTCCACTTCATATCAATTAACACTGTCTTGCTGTGCTGAGTCTCAACTGGACCTGTGATGGCTTCTGGACCACTCGGCAGGAAAAAGCCACAGCACAATGGGAGTAAAGCTTGCTGTCTTGTTTCTTACCTCTTGCTATATATGTTAATTGGCCACCTGAGCCCAGAAGGAGTTGTATAAGAGACATCAAGCCCCTATTTGTTTTGTTCCCAGAGGCTTGAGTCAAGGAAGCAGATGTGAAAATGCACCGGAGGCCAAAACCTGTTCATACCTCAGCCCAACGACACACGTGGCCCAGACCCCACCTCCAATTCTACCCACCTTTCCATCTTTCTCTCTAATCAGGACTTCCTGCTCTCCCTCTCCCTGCCTTGGCCTTGGCACTCAGACCCTCTTTCTCTGCCAAGCCAATTCGTACTGATGACTGGTAGGAGTGTCTGCCTAGCTTTCCACCTGGGAATTTCTTCAGAAGTTACTGTCCTCTCAAGTTATCCCCTCCATTCCACTTCAATCCAGTCTGTGGGGACCTGCCCCACTCAGCTGAGCCCAGCACAGGCTTTAGGCACCCACTTCTCTAGTCCCCCAGTCATCTGGGATCAGACTCCATTTACCATGCACACAGCTATGCAAATTTTAGCTTAGTGGTTTGCAACTAAAATTAAACAACAATTGGAAAAATACTGTTTGGCATTTAGCATGTGTTTACAGTGTGCCAGGCACTGCTCTAAGCCCTTTACTCACTCACTCCTGCCAACTGCCCCTTGAGGTAGGTCGTTATTAACCCATTTTACAGAAGAGAAACTGAGACATAGAGAAGAAAATTGCCCAAGGTCACAAGCTAGAACATGCCCATGATTCACACCCATGCAGTCATATTATAGGGACCAACTCTAACCGCTGCTGAAATGCAGAAATATACAAGTGTTCATCCAGTCCTTGCTGGCAAGAGCCCCACAACCCAGCAAGGGAAGCAGGCACAGACAATGGCTTTTAGCCACAAATTCACAGCAGACCATGGCTTTATCTTTGCAATTCTCTTTATACAACAGGCATACACTTTGCACCAGGGAAGTTCTAATGAGTAAAACAGAACTGATTAAAATAGAATGTAGAAGTTAATTATGCAGTCTCTTTTAAAGCAGAAGATTACTCATTAAGAAAATATCTTCTCTTTCTTACATGGGTACTAGTGGCTACCAAAAAAAGGACACTTATCTATAGCTAAGGATATGGCATTTGTCATATTTAACCAAAAATAGGACATGAGAACAGGAGATCATATCTAACATCCTGGGACATTCAGCCTAGTATTTGCTAATTTGATTATCTGTTAGATTTTCTTCCCATAAATCTCATCATGGTAAAATTTTAAATGAGCCCAACAGATACCTCTGACTCATTCTAAGAAAATGTTGGAAGATTAGTTAGGCCTTAGAAAGATGGCGTCCTCAGAGCAGGCAGAGCGAGCAGCCGGGCCAGACAAACTACTCCAGGAAGTGAAAATGTGATGTACTGAGAGCCACTGATTGCCACAGCAGTGAGGTTTCCACAGAACTCCCATGTCTACCAGAGCCCACTTGAGACCAGGAGAGCATTCCTTATGAAGAAAGGACTTCTGGTCAAGATGGAGGTGTAGGTAGACACACTTTGCCTCATGCAACCACAGAGAGAATTACAACTAAACCTCAAAACAAATAACGTCCAGACCTGTCAGAAAATTGAACTGTGTGGCAGTCTGACAACCAAGGATTTAAAGAAGCCACATTCATCCAGATGAGTAGGAGGGGTGGAGACAGAGATGGGTGGAGAGGCGAGGAGATGTGGTGTGGCATGGAGAGGCAGTGGTTGTGGAATGGGCGGTCCCACATTCACATGTAGTAGAGAAAAATTGGGAGGGATACCTTGGGAGCCAGTGATCCCAGTGCAAGGCCTGACTGTACAGCCCAGGGTTCCACACTGGGCAGATAAATCCCCATAACTTCTGGCTGTAAAAACTGGTGGGGGTTGGACAGAGGGAGAAATTATGGGATTTTCAGGAGACTCCATTTAAAGGGCCTGTATAATCTTAGAACATATGCAAACGAACCCACTCTGGGATTCAGCACCAGGGCAACAGCAAGAAAAGTGCCAGTCACATATGGGGAATGGGTAAAGTGACTGGAAACAGGGCGAGTTCTGGGCAAACCTTCAGAAGCCAGGTAGTGGCAATGTCCCCTCTCCAAGCCCTCCTCCCACAGAGAGCCACAAAGTCGTGAAGTAGGTTGCCCTGCCCTGGCAATTACCTAAGGCTCCACCCCACACAATTTACTGGTAGCTTTTCTACAATAGGCCACGCTACTAAGGGAGTCAAAGCAGCTCTACCTAATACACAGAAACAAAGACAGGGAGACTGCCAAATTGAGGATACAAAGAAATATGGCCCAAATGAAAGAACAGAACAAAACCCCATAAATAGGACTAAATGAAATGGAGATAACCAACCTATCAGATGCAAGCTCAAAATACTGGTGATTAGGATGCTCAAAGAATACACTGAGTACAGCAAGAACGTAAAGGAAGAAGTGAAAGTTATACTAAGTGAAATAAAGAAAAATCTACAGGGAACCAACAGTGAAGGGAAGGAAGCCGGGGTTCAAATAAATGATTTGGAATATAAGGAAGAAGTAAGTATTCATCCAGAACAGCAAAAAGAAACGAGAATTCAAAAAAAACAAGGATAATATAGGAAACCTCTGCGACATCTCTAAACATACCAACACCTGAATCACAGGGGTGCCAAAGGAGAACAGGAAGAGCAAGAAATTGAAAACCTATTTGAAAAATGAAGGAAAACTTCCCTAATTTGGTGAAGAAAGTAGACATACAAGTCCAGGAAGCACAAAGAGTCCTAAACAAGTTGGACCCAAAGAGGAACATATCAAGACACATCATTAAAATTCCAAAGTTTAAAGATAAAGAGATAATCTTAAAAGCAGCAAGAGAAAAGCAGAGAGTTACCTACAAAGGAGTTCCTATATGACCATGAGCTGATTTCTCAAAAGAAACTTTGCAGACTAGAAGGGACTGGCAAGAAATATTCAAAGTGATGAAAAGCAAGGACCTACAACCTAGATTATTCTATCCAGCAAAGCTATCATTTAGAATTGAAGGGCAGATAAAGTGCTTCCCAGACAATGTAAAGCTAAAGTTCATCATCAACAAGCCATTATTACATGAAATGTTAAAGGTACTTATTTAAGAGAAAGATTTTAAAAAATGAGCATTAAAATGGCAATAAATTCACAAC
The DNA here is from genome assembly GCF_022682495.2 of Desmodus rotundus. Lineage (NCBI taxonomy): Eukaryota > Metazoa > Chordata > Mammalia > Chiroptera > Phyllostomidae > Desmodus > Desmodus rotundus. Next base: position 181,550,161 of record NC_071388.1, on the reverse strand, counting down.
TATTAGCTACTGAATCTAAAAAACAAACCAAACTAAGCAAACAACAGAACAGGAACAGAATCATAGATATGGAGGTCATCTGGAGGGTTATCAGCTGGGAGAGGGAAGGGGGAGAATGGGGGCAAAGGTGCAGGGAATAAGAAGCATAATTGGAAGGTATAAAATAGACAGGGGGATTGCAAGAATAGTATAGAAATGGAGAAGCCAAATAACTTGTGTGCACAACCCATGGACATGAACTAAGTGGGGGTATTGCTGGAGGGAAAGGAGGAAGTACAAGGTAGAAGGGGGCAAAAGAGAAAAACTGGGACAACTGTATTAGCATAATCAATGAAGTATTTTTTAAAAAGTTGGAAAGTTTGAAGGAAACAGAATGATCAACCTCTTCAAAGAAGAGATGAATAATTAAACATAATTAACCATATTCCACTTATCTAGATTCTTCTCATTGTTTTTTGATGCATCACCAGTGACTAATTTCATATGAGTCAGATCTCCAACAACAATTGGATAACAGAATCAATTCAGATTCAAACAACAGTGACATACAGGTAGCAGACTCAAGGCAACAGCCAAAGGACAGGGTGGTAGAACTAAGTGATACATTGTCTCTAGGAGAGCACTCATTTATAATACCTTTAATGTACTCCAGAAAAGCTTCATGGTCTATGCGGGTGAAATGATGAGGTATCTGGTAATACTGAAACCAGAAAGCCTTCCATTTTAACTCCAGAGTTCCAGGACTCCTCCCTGCCACAGCGTCCAGCATGGAAAAACAAGACTAAAGCTCACTAACTTTCACAAATTACGCCTTTGTGCCAGACCAAAGGCTCTGTGTTCCCCAAATCCTCTTTCAGCTTCCTGCTGACACTGACACACAGCTAGGCTAAATTCCCAGTCCAGTGGGGTTACATGGGGCCATATGAGTGAGTTCTGACTAACAGGATATGGGTGGAAATGATGTATTCCACCCTGAGTCCTGGTCCCCAAATGTACGTGAGATCATGCACTTCCTTCATCTTCCAGCTAGATCTAGAAGATCCTATAGAAAACTCTAAGGCCTCCCATGATGAAGCCACTAAATGACCACATGGAACAAAGCTCTCCCTAGCCCAGCAATTTTCAACCTTTTTAAGCTAATGACACACATAAACTAATTACTAAAATTCTGCAGCACACCAAAAAAATACATTGTTTACTGATCCGACAAAAAAAAGGTATAATTTTGATTCATTTATACCAGATGGCTATTATGTTGCCTACTGTCATTTTTTATTTGACAATCTAAGGGAAAAGAGTTCAATGCCCTGACTAAATAGTCAGGTACAGCCCAATCCACAGTAGGCTGTGGTATAAATGAAAATTCCCCTTTACACAGATTGTGGCAGTGGTTTGTTACAGCAGTGTAGTGGTCATCACACTGATGAATACAGCTTGCCTGTGCCACGATCTCACTGTGCAGGCAGCAGCTAATCTGCAGCAGCCACACCTACCTGTGTCATTGCCGATGCAATCAATTATCAAGCAGATTCCTAAGGGTTTGCTCTGCATCCTATATCTTTCTTCTGGTATGTGCTAGAAAAGAAAGCAGGGATTGTTAAAGACTCTGGATACTGCTCTTTCCACAAGGTCCCACCTATATACCATCTTTTCTTTTGGATTTTCTGAAACATTCCTTTGGCAGGTCAGTCAGTCAATAGACAGAGCCTGAGTTCACCACAGTTGACATTTCCCATTAATATAAAAATTTCCTCTATTCAGGTAATGACCTTAAGACAACAAGCTATTTCAGTTTTTATTTAATTTTAATGAGAATTGCAGTCTCTTTACACATGCCTTAGCTTTGCAGGATAAAGATAATTTGAAACAAAGAGAAAAGACAGATCACCTTTTTTCTCAGTAACCTGAGTTTATACAAGTGAAATCTTTCCAAACTAGTAAAAAATGAGGCCTTCTATTGCCTCTCCTTACAGAGAGGTTAACAGCCTAAGAAAAAGTCAGAATAAGTCAAGGTTCACTGCTTCCTAGTATGTTCAGTAATCACTCAGCTGAGAAGACAAGTGCCACTTTGGAATTTTCCTCCATTCCACTAATGCAATCCACTTCTTTGCTACAACCAAGGTTCCCCTTTTAAAAAGTATTCAGGAGAATAACACTCTCAAAATCCCATTGTTGTCACAAAAGACAACTCTTTAATGGACAGATATTTTTAAAGAAGTCAGTATTCTCCACAGATACTGTGCACACAGTGCAATACCCAATCAGGTCATTTATTCTGTACCTGGGGCAAAGATGCTCCTGATTCTTGAATGGATGTCTTCACTGGTTCTCCTGGAGAATGAGACAGAAATCGTTTACAAAGCTGAAGGAGAACTAAGCCCACTCCCACACTGGCTGCATTTCCTCATATTTCAATTGTCTCTTCCTCTATTTTCTTCCCCTCCTTTCCTCAGCTACACTCAGCCCCAAGGTTCTAACCTCACAGTGAAAAACTGATAACGAAACCCAAGTCTCCATGTTAAACAGGGGTTATGTAGAAAAACTACTTAAGTAGCAAGTGAAAGTAGGCTCTTCCTTGCCCTTCTCCAGGTGAAGACCAGGTGACTGGTGAGTTTTTAACCTGATAGGGAGAATCCAGTAACTTCACTGCAAACAATATCAGCATTTCCCACATGTGCCAAGCCCAAGGGAACAGCCTTAGAGACTGAACAGATGGGCATTTTTCTTAGTCCAGCAATATTGGGAGATCATAAAATACAATGTCAATGGCAAGATAGGGGACAGTGAGCTTAGCAAGTATAGATGAGCCTAAAGCACATTTTGTTACATAAAAATGGCTATTAGCCCAAGGAAGTAGAGAAACCACCAGTTTTAAAGCCATAGAAGGCTGGCTCGAACCCTAGCCCCATCACTGGCAAGCTTAGTGATTAAGTTTCCTCCTGCAGTCTAGGGTTTTTTTTTTTTAATCCCTAAGGTGAACAAACCAATATCCACTTTTATAATATTGTTGCAAAAATGGGAAATAATGTCTAAAGACAGGCAAAGATAATGTCCAAATTGATAAGGTTTGGGGGAAATGAGCACTTTCAAATACCAAAGCTGTAAAAGTCCAAACAGCCTTTCTAAAAAATGAGTAGCAACACCCTTTAAAACAACATTCTGCTTCTAGAATTTTATCCAATGGAAATAATAGATCAAGTGTGCAAAAATGTCAAGGACATGTACTGAGTGACTGTTTACAGTGGCCCCAAACTGGAAAGAAACTAAAGGTCTACACCAAGATGAAACAGGGCAAACTATGGTACATATGATGGAATCCTATGCAATATGAAAAAGGATAAGAGAGATCTTTATGTATTTGACATGAAAAGGTACACAGGCTATATTAAGTAAAAAATGGGTTTTTAAATAATACAATATTGATCCAATGTACTTAAAATATGTTTGTGTTCATATATTTACACATCCACATGTGAAAAATAAGAGCCTTAGAGGCATCTAAATCAAACATTAATAGTGGTTATGTCTGAAACTTAGAATTAAGAGGAAATCTCACTTTATCTTTTTGAATTTTGCAATCATAGATTAACAGATTAACAAATCACAAAATAATCTATGTAATATATCTATCTCAGTTTAAGGCACTTGGTAAGACCTTAATAAGTTATCATCATCTTCATAATCATCCAGATGAAATCTCTTTAGAAATCCAAATTAATATAAATACTTGATATGATTATTTTAAACTTGTGTTAGATTTCGGTCAAGTTATCAGAATGTTTTCTTCTTTTATTAGCAAATAAATCATGTCCAGGCAAAAGCAGGTAACTAGCTCCTCTAAGTATCATCAAGGGTGCAGGAAGCCTCAGTTACCTCACCTGCATAATTCCAATCAGGGTAAACCTGCCATTAGGGACCACAATGGAAAGAACACGGATTGTTTTTAATTCCTATCCAAATCTACCAGCTCTCCGATTTCCCTTTAAACAGCTTTCAGAATGCTAGTTCTTTCCACCTCACCAGTGTTTTAAGAAATGCTGTCATTTCAGGAATTAATTTACTTCTCAGTAACTTTCCCCAGAAAGTGAAATTTTAGGTAGGAAATGACAGGTAAGAGCTTCACTATCTGGCTAATCCGGGCAAAATGCTTTTGCCAGGTGCATGCAGGTAGCACATAGGCTGCCACACAAAGACGGCTCCCATCAGGCCGCTGCCCTACCACAACGTTCATGATCTCTGCTGCACAAAGGACAAAGTCCAGGCTCCACAGTTAAGACTGAGCGAGCCCTCCTTACCTGCTTCTCAATCTCTGCCTGTCTCTAGGAGTTCTGAAGCACAACCATCTCCATTGCAGAGTCTCAAGCCTTCACTTCAAGGACTCAAGACAAGCAAAAGAAATACACTTTTAAAAAAAGATGGGATTAAGTGCAGATAGAGAGTGGGATTAAGAGAGATGAGAGAGATCCTACAGGTAGAAATAACTAGATTTTTATTGTACTTTTTCTTTTTTTTAGGGGAGGAGGATGTCATCTAGAGAGTACCTAGATTTATTAAGTGGGCTTATAAAGGAAGACCCTAGCAACCTTTCTTCTTCCTGTTGTATGATACTTGGTTAATGTGGCTCATTATCATGCTAGCTTAATGCTTAACATGGCCTGGTTACTGTTCCATTTCAGGGAGAAATGTCCCATTTCTAAAAAAATACATAGCCAAGATGTTGAAGCTGATAGAGTAAGAGGTTCAAATTCAAATACTGTAAGTGAATTCAGTAAATAACTAGAAATGCCAATGAATGAATTTTAAGAGTCTAACTCCTTTTTATTTTTTGAGGGCTTTTAATTAGAATGTATAGATAAAGAAAATGGCCAACTCTAAAAAACAAAATATTTTGTACTGGAATTATCAAGCATTTTAAAGAATGAGTACAAAGAGAAGTCAGTCTTACTTTGAATGTCAGGCTGTCTCACCACGAGCCTCTGTTCTTTACTTCTCCCATTCTGAAGCTTCAAATATAAAGAATAAGGTCATACTCCCTGTTAGGTTTTCAGAGTCACATTACAGTACACCTCTTTAAATATCTCAACAAGATTTTTACTCTGGGGGGAAATATCACATTCACTGTCAAATTATCTAAAGAAGAATAGCGAGAGCCATTAACTCCATGAATCCTCTGTCTTGTAGCCAAAGAACAAGGCAACTCTTTTTCTCAAGAAGTGAAAATACAACTAATGTGTAAATATGCTAAACCAGCATATAGAATCCTTCAAAACAGCTCAATGAAGTCAGATGTTATGGTAGAGTTACTATAAGAACTCCAAGATTGAACAAGTTGTTAGAACATGCAATTGACCTTCAGCCTGATCCTTTAACATAGAGGCAATGTATGTATGATTAAGAGTGGGAATTCTAGCCCAGACAAACCTTATTATAAATCTCAGTTCTGCCACTCACTGGCTATGTAACTTCAAGCAAGTAATTTAACTTCTATATGTCTGTTTCTTTGTCTTCAAAATGAGGACAGTAATAGTATCTACCTTATAAATTTTTTGTGAAAGTTAAATGTATACGAAGCACTCAGGACAGTGCCTAGCACATGGAAGTGCTTAATAAATGTCCAGTTATTGTTTTTCTATAATTTCCTAGCTATACATAAGCCACATGCAGGCTTGATTCTTGATAACAGCTACCACGTGTGAGAGCTACAGTGGGATTAATCAGAGAATGAAGATTGAACCGACCCTTTCTCTTCTCAGATGACAGGTCCTGTGTAAGGTACACATATCACATACTGTCAATCATTTGATACTCTCAGCTTTCAAATGACAGTTCTCCTCTGATGCTATCCTAGCCAAAAGAGAGAAGTAGACTGTTCATTAAGCTATGACTTTAAGTCTGTGTGTCTAAATTAAAGAAAAACATGTAACTTCCTTTTATCCTTAATAACCCGTGACTTAGCCATAGGTTGATATCAAATAGAAGTTCAAGCCCCATATGGATATGCATTCACTTTTACATACTATTAAAAATATATAACATTACATCAAAGCTAGATTTTAAAAGCATTATATTGCAAAAAAATAAAATCAAATAAAGAGCATTCAATTCTATAATATGTTGGTATCATGTGTCATTTAATGCCACTGTAACTTTTAAAGCACTTTTGCAGCCTTGTATGAATTAATATCTAGGTATTCAGTTCGTAAATCTTGTGAGAGGTTCACTGAATTCATATGCTATGGTGCCTGATGACTAAATGAATCAGGGTCACATATTAATACAGCAAATTTAAGAAGTTTACACACAGAGCATCTGAGTTCTCAATAGGCTACATAGGCAATGAATAGTTGCTTCCATTAACGAAATAGAAAGGCAATAATAAAAATATGACAGGCTCTTAACTAAGAATAATATAATTCATATCAGATAAACAATAAGAGAGGAAGCTCAGAAAAATCTAGATCTGCACCCTAAATCAGTTTTGTCTCATGATTTTGTATCACAAAGATTCAGAAAGATGAAATTACAATTGATTCTTGAAAGATGATAGCTATACTAAGTGATGGCATGTCTAGCATGTATTTACTAAATACACCACGGTGTAGAGGAAGGAGCAAGGACTGGGCCCAAATCTGGTGATAGCTGGAGGTGGGTAATCACTTAATGTTCTATAGGACTGTGTTTTCTTATTTGCTCGACGCGGGGACTGGATGGTATAATCCTTAACATCCATTTTAGCTCTGATTTCCATTGCTCAGTGGTATCTCTTACAGCTCATGTTCTTCATGAAACTATTTATATCACAGGGGGAGTTATGAAAGTGTTTGTAATTTAACCATGAAATTGCACTGTGGTGTAAGTCCTCATTACAAATTCCACAGATTTTTATATGGGGATGAGGATGAGATTACACTAAGATCAACTTCTCAGGACAGAAAAATTAACCAAAGAACAATTCTGAGAATATCTTGCACTATCTACTATCACAAAAACCAGAAGTGACTATGTGATATTTATGTTCGCAAATTGGTAACATCTCTCAATAACAAAAACACTTGTGCCGAAATCATTAAAGCAGCTCAATAAAAAGCAAATGCCCACAGAGGTAAATACAAAGGTATTTATTTTGAAGCACTGTATTCACAGAAGGTTGGAAATAATCTAAATACACATACATAAAAGGTTAAATGCATTGTTATACATCTGGAAAGTAGAACCACGTGTAACCATTAAAACAATGACCAAATACAGGCAGTTACATAGGATCATATGGAATAATTTCCAAGAATTCTCAGATCAGGACAATGCATAAAACAAAAATGAAATATGATATGTGCACAGACTATCTTTGGATGGCTAGAGAAGAAAGTAGTTAATTACAGCTGCTTCTGAAAGGAAATCTACTTCAAAAAGTCTTTTAAGTACCACTGTGAATTATTTTTGTCCATGGGCATGTCCTGCCCAATTTTATTTAAAAAGCTAAATTGTCAAAGGAACAAATGAACAATGAAAAAATGTTCGGTTATATATGTAATATACCAATAGACATACAAAAATGATTAGAAAGGAATATAATGAGAGTACGGTGGTTATCTTTGTGTTGTGGGGTATAGGTAATTTATTCTTCTTTGTTTATATTTCTCTTTGTCTTCCGAATTATCTCAATGAACATGTGATTGCTTGTAATCATAAGAAGTTATACATATTTTATTAAAACAAATGCATATTTCTGTCAAAATTTTTCCAGATATTAAAGTACATGCTGTGAGAATATGTATATTTTAATTAAATTTCTGAAGCTGTTTCATGCTGGGATTCCATAATATTGCTCCAGACTCACCCTTAAGTTATAAGAAGGATCCTTAAGACTCAGGTTTGGGAGAGAGGCCTGGAGAGCATTTATATAATTTGTTCCTGTTCCTTGAGCTGTAAGAAGAAGACGTTCTGAGTTAAGGTTTTCCAATGATTATCAAATGAATCTTCAACAATGGCTCAGTCCAAGGTCAATCTTCATCTTTGAAAATACCCTACCTTTCCAGCAACCTCCTCAATTCAAAATATCAGATCAGATGACTCTTCTACCAATGTCTTTAAGAATAGACTAAAAATGCTACTCTTATCATTCATTTAGGGGTGGGGATGGGTTGGGGAGAGTCTATGGATCACTGGGTGTCAGCCATGCCCTTTAGGCTGTGACTCCAGTGGCAGTAGACTGCTAACAGAGCCCAAGCTGAGGCTGAGTCTAAAATACAATGGAGGAGGGGTGGCATGGGAGAGAAGGCCAGTGTGCCTGTGGCCCCCTTTACCAAGGAAGGGGTTATTGGCAGAAAGGACACCCTTTTTCATGAAAAGGTTTTGTGAAACTCAGAATACATGCAGGGCAGCTCTGAGACCCCAGTCACAGGACACCACCCAGAGTTGGGTGGTGGTCAGGGCAAACGCTGCGGCAAGGCAGCAGGGCTCGGCATATATTCAAAAGCCCTAAATGTCCACTGAACCTCCACCTGGTGCAGAAAATGGGAGTGCAAACTCTCTCTTGAAGGCAGGAGTGTTAAGAACTGCTTGGTGGCACACTGGGGAAGGTAAAGATTCTGTGGTCATGGGCTTGGAGTGATGAAGTCAACAGATCTGGGCTATGAAGGACATAAAGGGATATGATCTCTAACCACAGACTATCGCAGGCTGTGAACATTCAGATTCTGTTCCATCTACTCAGCCAACAATGAATACCTACCAACCGAATCTACCATGCACGGGGTACTTTACTTAGGTCACTGAGAGGCCAAAATTCTGCTTACCAGACTGCTTGTATTTCTGGATCTTTGTCTTCAGGTCTATTCTGTGGATGTTCTTTAGGCATCTCTCTAATAAATCCAACTGATCTGGAGCAACCAGATTTAGTTTCTCCAATTCCATCACAAGATCCAAGAAACTCTAAGAGAGGCAGCAACAAGAAATAAATGTCAGTAGGGCTGACTGTTAAGTGAAAACTTCAGTCCATGGTTCGTAACAGCAAGAAGAGGTGACAAGTGAAGCGCCTTCAGACCTTCAGGGATCCTAAACCAGATCTCTCTGTTTGATAGTCCCTCTAAGGCCAAATGCAAATTACATTCCTGAATTTTGCTGAGCAAAGAGGTAGTGATAAGTCTTTTGGTAGTCAACCTGTACCTAGGTTGGAGATGGACACATGGGCCATTTTGTGCCATCAAGGAATATGGTGAGAGAGCAGGCCTAAAAATACAGTATGATCCTCCTGAGTTTTTTCTCTTGAAAGTCAAGCTGGTGTTCTACTGAAAAACTTTAAAGGCTTTCCTGAAAAAGGAAGAGAGAAGGTAGTTTGGGGAAAGTTCTTACTAGAAAAATCCCAATGATATGTTTTAATCAATGCTTGATATTCCAACTCGCTCTGACTCAGAGCATATGCAGTGGCAAAATCTCAGGGATGGGGCATTTTGCTATTCATTTACCCCAGGCCACAGCAATTTGAAAGAACTATATTGCAAAAACAGGCATTGCTTCTGGTTTTATTTCCCTTCTGTTTCACATTTGTTTTCTTAAGTGCTGTTTATTTTTAAATATAATAACCATAATTAAATCCAAATAAATGATTGGGAGGTAAGTTGATTAGATGACACCAAAAACAGAGTTCAATTTTTTTCATTTTCCTTCCTATTTTCCATTTGATGGTGGGGGCAGTCACTCTGCATTCCTGGATTTCAGAATCTGTAATTATTGAGAAACATGAGGAAATCCCCAAGCAATGACTTAGCCTAAGAAGCAGGTCCTTTATGGATGTACTGTCAAATTCTAGAGACCTGAGCTCTTCCTGGCCTATCCTTAGGTCAGCAGTACCATATCAGGCCAACTGGAATTTAAATACTTTCCTAGAAATCACAACATCCCTGAGATCTTCACCCCTACCTAGTTTTCATTCCCAAATCTCTACTTATGCCATTCCCTGGATATATCAGTCACAAGGACATATCTCCACATGGAGCCTAATAACTCCACGCTGACCTTGAGCTAGCTGAGGAGGAAGACATGTAAGTAAGAGAACAAGATGAGAGTGGATCAGCACTTCTCAGCTGTTTCTATTCAGCATGAGCAGATGAAATACCTATACACCAGATGATCTGTCAAATTGGGGAGAAAACTGATGTATAACCCAGGCCTATGAATTTAACACAAGTAAAGGATAAAATACATGGATGAGAGAAACAAACAGGGCCACACCAGAAGATAGCACCTTGTTTCCTCTCAATTTATAAATCAATTTTCTTACCATCATGTTATTATTTTAACAAAAACAAACAAAACAAAACAATCCTGACCAGTGGGGCTCAGTTTGGTTTGGGCATCATCCCTCGAACCAAAAGGTCACCAGTTTGATTCCTGGTCAGGGCACATGACTGGGTTGTCGGCCCAGTCCCCAGTCAAGGAGCATATGAGAGGCAACCAATTGATGTTTCTCTCCCTCCTGTTCTCTCTCCCTTCCCTTCTCTCTAAGAATAAATAAATAAAATCTTTAATTAATTAATTTTTTAAAATCCATACTCCTCTCACTTTCTGCCTTCACCCCCATCTTGGGCCTCCCTGCTGAAATGCCTGCTTCCCTCTCTTCACACTGTAGAGAGTATCCTCCAACTTCTGATAGGCTCTTGGGAATATGAACCTAGAAAAAAAAACTTACCTTATCTTTATTCTTGGCTGTCTTGCCTCGGCCCATATAATCCCTCATGAGAAAAATTAATGAGGACATGTCTGATTTATCCAAATCTTCACCAATCTCAGTCATCAGTACTCTGTAAAATAGGAAGGTTTTTTAAAATTCAGATACCAGTCCCAATGAGAACACCAAGAGCCTATGCCTCCTCTATGCCAATAATTGGTTAAAAGACTAATTCTTGGACTTCCAGTCAAGATGGTGGCATAGGTAAACATGGCTCGACTCGTCACACAGCCACATCAAAAGTACAACTGAACTGTAGAACAGCTATCATTCAGAACCATCAGAAATCAAGAAGAATTGAAGTCCTACAACTATGGAATTATGGACTGGTCCACACCCCTGTGTAGCACATAAAAATCAGGAGGGACATCTCAGGAGTGAGGGGTGCCAGCCTTACAATATGACCCCAAGCCCAGGGTTCCAGTGCCAAGAAGATAAGTCTCCATAACTTCTGGCTGTATAAAACCAGCAGGGATTGAGGCTGTGGAAGACAGAAACTGTTGGAGTCTTAGGCAGTTCCTTTTAAAGGACCCATGCACAGACTTACTTGGACTCACTCCCTCTGTGCTCCAGTGCAGGGGAAGCAGACTGAAAGGCATCAGAGACAATATGGGGAAGCATCAGGGCAAGAGCTGGGAGGCAGCTTTATTCCCAAAGAAAGGTGCTGGCAGAGGCCATTGTTCATTTTCTGAGCTGTTCCCCAACAGAGTCACAGAGCTGGCAGGCATGCACCATTATCTGAGACTCCATCAAACTGACTCACATTGTTTGCCCTACTCTCATGATTTCCTGAGGCCCTGCCCCCACCCTATAGGGCCCACGCAAGCTGTTTCCAGTAGCTTTTCCATATGAATGGCTTATTTTGGCTATGCTTCAGGGGAGAATTTTCCTAAATTCTCTCAAACAAGCAGCATCTGGCCTCCAGGAGCCCTATACCTCTCACTAAGTTGCCCCAGGCCCAGTACTAGCAGTAGCCAGCCTGGGTTCACAGCTTGGCCTTTCCTAGACACCTACAGACCCAGCACAAGTAGCACCCATCTTCAGATGGCTTTGTAGCTTATGCTGTGTGACCTGGGACAGAACACGAGACAGTGGCTGATTTCTGATGTGCCAACAGCAATCATGGCTCAACTACAAGAGGAGGGGGGACAGAGCCCACATGGTGGGTGTACCTCAAGTACCCAGCTTGGATAATAGGGGAGGCTGTGCCACTGGACTCTACAGGCCATCTACTACATTAGGTCACTCTACCAATCCTGGGAGATGTAGCAGCTCTACCTAATACACAGAAACAAACACAGGGAGGCTGCCAAAATGAGGAGACAAAGAACCATGGCCCAAGTGAAAGAACAGAACAAAACTCCAGAAAAAGAACTAAACAAAATGGAGACAAGCAATCTATTAGATGCAGAGTTCAAAACACTGGTTATAAAAATAGTCAATGAACCTAGTGAGGACCTCAACAGCATAAAAAAAGATTCAGTCAAAAACAAAGGATACACTAATTGAAATAAACAACAATTTTCAGGGAATCAACAGTAGAGAGGATGAAGCCAAGAATCAGATCAGCAATTTGGAATACAAGAAAGCAATAAACAATCCATCAGAACACCAAAAAGAAAAAAGATTCCAAAAAATTGAGGCTAGTGTCAAGGAGCCTCTGGGACAACTTCAAGTATACTGACATTCTCATCATGGGGGTGCCAGCAGGAGAAGAAAAAGAGCAAGAAATTGGAAAACTATTTGAAAAAAAAATGACACAAAACTTCCCTAACTTAGTGAAAGAAATAGACACACAAGTCCTGGGAGCACAGAGAATCCCAACAAGATGAACCCAAAGAGGCCCACACCAACACACATCATAATTAAAATGCCAAAGGTTAAAGACAAAAAGAGAATTTTAAAATCAGCAAAAGAAAAGCAGTTAGTTATCTACAAGGGAGTTCCCATAAGACTGTCAGCTGATTTCTCAAAAGAAACTTTGCAGTACAGAAGGGATTGGAAAGAAATATTCAATGTGATGAAAAGCAAGGACCTACAACCAAGATTACTCTACACAGCAAAGCTGTTATTTAGAATCAAAGGATATATAAAGAGCTTCCCAGACAAGAAGAAGCTAAAGGTGTCCAACACCACCAAACCAGTGTTATACGAAATGTTGAAAGGTCTTCTTTAAGAAGATCAAACATATGAACAATAAATGGCAATACATATCTATCAACAACTAAATCTAAAAGCAAAATAAACAAGCAAGCAGAACAGAAACAGACTCGTAGATACAGAGAATGTTTTTGTCTTTTTAGATTTTGTTTATTTATTTTTAGAAAGAGGGGAAGGGAGAGAAAAGGCGAGGGAAACTTCAGTGTACAAGAGAAACACTGATCGGTTGCCTCTGGCACACCCCCAACTGAGGACATGGCCTGCAACCCAGGCTTGTGCCCTGACTGGGAAATGAACCAGTGACCTTTCCATTTGCAGGATGGCAATCAATCCAGTGAGCCACACCAGGCAGAGTTACAGAAAAATGTTTTGATGGTTACCAGATGGGAGCAGTGTCAGGGTAATGGGGGAAAAGGTGAAGGGATTAAGTACAAATTGGTTGTTACAGAATAGTCATGGGATGTAAAGCATAGGGAAGAGAGTAGCCAAAGAACATTTATGCATGACCCATGGACATGGACAACAGTGTGGGGATTGCCTGAGAGGGTGTGGGGGGCTGCATGGAGTGGGGCAAAGGGTGAAAAACTGGGACAACTCTAACAGCACAAACAATAAAATGTATCTTTTTTAAAAAGACTAATTCTTGCCCTGGCTGGTGTAGCTCAGTGGATTGAGCGCCGGCCTGTGAGCCAAAGGGTCTCTGGTTCGATTCCTAGTCAGGGCATGTGCCTGGGTTGTGGGCCAGGTCCCCAGTAGGGGCCATGAGAGAGGCAACCACACATTGATGTTTCTCTCCCTCTTTCTCCCTCTCTTCCCTCTCTCTAAAAATAAATAAATACAATCTTTAAAGAAAAAAAGACTAATTCTTATCCCCTTTTCAATGTACCCCCCCATAAGACTGAAAGCCTAGATCACCCCAAAAAGAGATCTTAAGGAAACTCATTTTTCCCCACTTTTCAATAGGAGATGGTACCTCTCTGTCCAACTAACTGCTCTGAAAATAACTCAGAGAATAAAAACTTCCCTGAAGATCCCCTAGCTCCCCCAGAAGTTGTGAAGAAGTAAGAACCTGAATGACTAAGACGAAGACAGAAATAGGACTGAAAGTGATCTTGTCTTTTCTGTTTAAGAGCTCCCAGGTGATGCTAATGATGACCCATTTTTGAGTCACAAGATTCTAAAGCAAAGTAACACCTGGGGTATTCCAGCCCACTCTGAAACTCAAAGGGTAAAGGGCACGTAGAGTCTCAGGACTATAACAGCAGATGTGTTGGTCTAGAAAGCCCCTCCTGTCTCAGTCACCACTTTCCAGTCAGAGCACCCGTCACGCTTTGTTGGGGCTCAAAGGACACTTCATGATTAGCGTTATTACCTTAAAGTTGTCATCACTGCTTAGAGGGCTGTTTTCCCAATTAGACTCTCAGAGTCTTGAGGATAGAAGAGTCTTCATTCATTTTGCTCTAGCACTTTCCAAATACTTGGCATATGTCAACCCACAAAAACGCCTACTGAACAGATGAGTAAATGAATTTAGCACTTACCTCCCACTGCCTGGCCTTTCTGCCCAGAAGCCTCTAGAAACTGTTTCCACTCACCATACACAGGAAATAGGAAAGGGAGGGAGTGCCCCATAACCTATTCATAAAAAGCCAGTAGGTGCCTCCCAAAAGGTTGATTAGAGATATATGATGGTTGGAGAGGTGGAAGGTGATCAACAATAACAGCATCAATTACATTTTAGAGTGCTTCACAGTTTTAAAACGTACTTCACATGCTAAATTATCACAATTGATCCTTACAAACAAACTTGTGAAATTAGGTATTTTATTATTCTTAGCTTTACAAGTAGGAAAAAGAAGGCCCAACCAATGTTAGTGGCTGACTCAGCCCATGAAGCTTGAATCAGGCCTGCAGATCTCAAGTCTCAGCCACTTTCCAAGGCCCACACTGCTTTCAACTGTCTCTAAAATAGTTTTAATAATGTACACCATTTCAAAAGATACATTATTGATATAACTAAAGGCTGATGGTCTGAAGAAAAAGGAACTGCTAATTTGAGTTCTCTTTATTTCCCCCAAAACAGCATTTCTGGTGGCTTCTCTGCACCCCAGAACCTCCAAAAGAGTAATGTGCGAACAGAAGGAAGGAACAATTTAGAGGCTGTCTGAACTAAAAGGGACTCCAGTAGACATTCCTCTCTGAATTGCAGGGGGCTGAGAGGCGGTAAATTGCAGAGATGTTCAGTTTGGGCTTCCCAGAGCCTCTAGATGCAGGGACTTTACAAGAAGGAAACCCAACTCACTAGCTACCTCAGCAGCGGAAACACCATTGGGGATTTCCAGGGGATCACAGAGTTCTTTCTACAGTCAGGAAAAACACTGCCAGACTTACTTCCTTTTCTCAGTTGGAAAGTTGCCAGGCCTGACATCATAGAAAAGCAAACCAACAAAGGCCACTGCATAACTCACAGAGGCTGGTAAGAATTAATGACGTCTTTGCAGTTCCTATCTTTCTTGTTCTATCCATCAGGCAGACATACACCATCCATCCCTCCCAATTACTTTACGCAAATACAATCTAAGAATTCAAAGAGTTTGCCCTGACAGGGGTGGCTCAGTTGGGTGTCGTCAACAAAGCAAAAGGTCACTGGTTTGATTGCCAGCCAGGGCACATGCCTGGGTTGTGGGTTTGGTACCCTGACAGAAAGCATAGGAAAGGCAACCTATTGATGTTTCTCTCCCTCTCTTCCTCCCTCCCTTCCCCTGTCTCTAAAGGTAAATAAATAAAATCTTTAAAAAAAGAAAAGAATGCAAAGAGTTTAAAGGAATGAAGTAACTAACTTATCAAGCAGCCAGATCAGTGAGCAGAGACAGTGATAAGGCTACTTTTCTTACTGTCCTTGTTTCTCTCACTCAGAAGTCTAGGCTGCCTCATTTCCTCCCAGCCTCAGGATTACCTGTAGTCCGAAACAAGGTGAGGGTGCCTGAGCAGGTAGGCCTCCACGGTGGTTTTGTCCATCTTCAAGATCCGCTTGAGCAAGTCAAACCGCCTCACTCTGTAGAGCAGCTCAGCCAGGCCCATGGTAGGCAGCTTTCCCCTCTCATTTAAACCGTCCAAAAGGTCCCTGACATTACGTGCAGCCACATCTGCAGTGACATCCCGACACAGAAAAAGAAGCATCTCCTTCTCATCTTCATCGAGTGCCTCTTCAATCTGATGGATGACCTCAGCCGACATCATGTAGGTCACGTTGAGGGTCCTTGCAAGGAAGTGCAGTAATAAGACTCCAGTCCAGTTAACAGAAGGCCACGAGGCTACTGACTTCATTTCTGATGGTTTTCTTCATTTCTCTCAGAATCCTCTCCAATGAAGGTGTTCTATGGTTAAAAGGGAATTTTTAAAAGCTTCTTATCAACATAATTTATGCCTAAAATTCAAAATACGGGCTCTTCCTTTCTTGCTGGACTCTTAAACCCAGCAGATTAAATTCATACTGTGTTAAGTCTACAACAAGTGACACTCAATTGACAAAGAAACTGATACAAAACCAACACAAAGAAAATAATCTACATTTTAAATGAAATGAAACCAGATACAAATTTTTCCAAAAAAAAAAAAAAAACAACCCACATACTTTATGAGAAATTAGAGCGTATAGTATTGTAAGGGGGAAATCACACTAGTGAAGGAAAAGCCCAGTGACTAAGCAACTGACAGAAAAAAAAACCCAGTGACCCTGCCCGGGTCACTGCAAACGGGAAACTCTGTGGAATGCAAAAATGATAGCAGAATGAGGCATCTGTTCCTACCCCATCCCTTTTCCCAGTGTTTCTCCTACTTTACAATCCCTCGTTCTACCTGTAAGGAGAAACCTTCACTGCCATCCTCCCAAAGTCCCAGGCCCTTACCACAGCTTCATCACAAATGCTTAGAGGGCCTGCCAACACAGCTGAACCTTGTCGAATTTCGATCACCTCTTCAGACCAGGAGCACCGCCCCCCTCCCCCCAAAAGTGCCAGAGGCCCTTCCTCTCAATGCACTGCTGCAGGGCTGCAATTACCAGAAGAGTTCCTGATGGTACCAGTGGCAGGAAGGAGGTGGAACAGACGATCTGAGGGAAGATCCCAGTCCTGGGCTGGGACCTGGGTGGGAGCAATGGGAAGGTCATGCTGTGGGTGTATTCTTAGCTTCTTCCACTGGAAAGCGAACGATTTTCTTTCAAATTTTAAGCTCCAAATGACAGTCACTATCTACTCTAAAATGTCATTTGTTTTCCATTTAAAAAAGTGTTGGTGTTCCGGGAGAGTACCGTGTCTGTTTCTATCAGAGAACATGTCAGGTTAAAAGTGAATCGCAGCAAATAAATAACTGGGAACACAACCCAATGGGCAAGTTGCTAACTACTGCTACATATTTGCATACAAGTATATTTATATATTTATCTAGCTATATTTAGTAAATGGAGCCCTAAACCTATTTTATTTATAAATATTTTTTAATTTATATATAATCTCAGTCCACAAAAGTTTTGAGGCATCTTAAATAAAAATACATAAATAGAAAAAAATTTATATAAAAACAAAGGGACAATATTAGGTTAGAAAGTCAAAATGGGTGGGAATGGTACAGTGATAGGCCAGTCTATCAACAAGAGATTAAATAAAATGTTATAGTCCTTTAATGGAGTTATGCAGTCCTGAAAATGAACCTGAACTGCATGAATCTCACAAACAAACAAAAAGCAAACAAAATTTTTGCCTAGGCAAAAAGCAAATTGCTACAGCATACATTAAAACCCTAAATGTTTAAAAATAATACCATACAGGGTGGGACAAAAGTAGGTTTACAGTTGTGAGTACGTGAAACAGAGTTTATTCCAGTATTATTTATTAATTATTGTATTACTTTTCATTTGAGCAACTGTAAGCCTACTTTTGCCCCACCCTATATATTGCTTAGGGAGTGTGTGTGCATGTGTGCATGTAGTGAAAATATTAAAACATATGTAGTAATAACAAATACTGATCGTTTTCCATAACCAGATGAGTGGAACATGACTAGATAAAAATGCAGGTGGGAAAGGACTGAATTTGTAATATTTTGCTTCATAGACTGGGAACAGATATATAGACACTAAAATAAATATTCCTCACACCACATTCTCTGACCACAGTACAATAAAACTAGGAAATAACAGCAAGCCAAAAGGAATTCTTACAGGTTTTTAAAATGAAAAATTAGCTTCTGTCTCTTCCATACTCATGTCTCACAGCATTCAGAATGCTTTAGAGCTTCCTTGATGTATATATAGAAACACCTTACAACAAGAGAGCCTGGAGCCATCCCAAAGTTATCCTCAAAAAGAACAGGTCAGATTTAACATGACTCTCAAAAGATGGGGCAGAGAGGGTGAAGAAGGGTAGTAGCAGACAGAATGAGTTCTTTGAGAAAGGACGCTCGTTGCCCATCACTTGCAGCTCCACCCTGCCTACGCTGCCATGCTCAGCACTGCACTCACCTCCTCTGGAGTCGCTTCGCCTCACTCAGTGGAAGGATAGAGGAGCCATGTCAGCCCCAGTCTTTTTCTTTCTTGCTTTCAAATGCCCAGTCCTCCTGATCGATCAACATTATGTTGGTTTCATTTCACTCCACTATTTTAAGCCTTTTCTAGCCAGACAAAACTGGCGTCTGTGTGAATATTTCAGAATTCTTTAAAAACTCCTCTTGTCTTCCCCCAGGCCCCCCCGACTGTCAAAACTTCACCTGAATGACTATGCTTTCCCTTTTTCCCACACCCATATTCTAGTACAAACTGTTCCTTATCTTCACAATTGAATGTCTTAAAACCTAAGACCACTTCCAGTTTCATTTCTGAAGTGGAAGTCATGGGAAGGCCCCAATTATCGTTTGAACAAAGCTGATCTAAATTACTAGAGTTAATTTCTACAAACTGCCTGATAGAAAGGGTGCCAGGTATTAGGAACAGAAACCAGGTATTTTCATTAGAAATGCATTTACTATGGGTGCTTACAACATTGCTGCAAGGGCTGGAGGAAGGGGCTTTTGGCTGGGCTTCTGAGAAAGATTCCTGGGACTCTGAGAAAGGCCGAGTCTCAGCCAAGACAGTGGAGAATCAGGAGGCTGCCACCAGGAGGACTGAGCCCGAGAACACCTGCAGTGAGCCCTGGCCTTGTTACTCGGTTGGCTGGAGTATCATCCCCTGTACCAGTAGGTTTTGGGTTTGATCCCCAGTCTGGGCACATATCTAGGTGGTGGTTCAGTCCTCAGTCAGAGCAGCAAATTGATATTTCTCTCTCTCTCCCCTTCTTCTCTCTCTAAAATCAAAACACATTCTCTGGTGAGAATTAAAAAAAAGAACACCCGCAGTGATCCAGAGATCAGAAGGCAGCCCACCACCACCACGCCTGCCCCCAAACTCTCCAAGCCTGGTGACTGGGCACCAAAGTGCTGCTGCCCAAATCCCCAAGTCACCCTTGCCTGCTTGCCAGCAGAGAAACTAAGGAAAGCAACCAGCTTTTGGTCTCTACCTCACTCCTGTGTATAAACTTTGCCTGAATGCACTTAACTGGCAGAACTAAATTCACATCCTACTTGCAAAGAAGCTGGGGAGCTACAGTCTGCCATTTTCTACTCTCTGGACATAGGTGAGAACAGGTCCTGAGGACCAACTGACACTAGCCATCACAGAAGGATGGTCCGTGAGGGCACTGATATCTTATTTTTGGTTAAGTCTTCTGCATGGACCCCAGTGCCTGACTCAGAGTAGGCACTCAATTTTTGTTGAATGAATGAATGAACAAATGAATGAATTTTCACAAATTACTTCCAAGTAATAGCTTCACTTCCCTTTCTCCCCAGACTGGACCTAGAGCATAGGCCACAAACTCTCTCCAACTAGCACCCTCCATTCTCTTGCTGTTTTGCCTCCTGACCACCAACTCTGCAACACCTTGAGTGACCAACTGGTCCTGATTTGCCAGGATTGTCCAGTTTTAGGATTAAGAGTTCTATGTCCCAGAAAATTCCTCAGTCACAGGAAAGCAGGATGGCTCATCACCCCAGCATCCCATCCTCAATGATGAGCCTCATCCATTCATGTCTAGAGTAGCAAGTCTTGCTGAAAGGATGGGAGAAGATCACGCCACACTCTGAGGTTTTCAACCTCAGCTGTTTTTATAAGACCTTGGTCAGCTCCTCACATGGGCTCCACCTTTACTGCTTTCTTCCATCCTAACACCACCCACTGGTGCCCTTTCACATCAGATGATTGCTCATCAAATGACTTCGCCCCTTGCGAGGAGCGAGCGCCCACAACTTTCCACATTCCCACTGTAGGGCTGGCACCTGTTGGCCCTGGGCTTGCTCAGCACCACCCACCCTCCCTGTGCCCTCCTCTCTCCGTGAGCTCCTCCTACTCTTTCATCAATCTTTGCCTACCTGCAGGGACTCCTCCCTCATCTTATAAGCAGGTGCAACTCTCTTCTATCTTTAAAAAAATCCTTAAGCCTGAGATCCCCTACACAGTTCATCCTTTCAATTTTTTCTTTCAAGTGAAGCTGGGCCTTTATAAAGGAAGAGTCTGCCCTCGATGCTTCAGTTACTTCAGTTCACCCCTCAATATGCCTCCACCTGCATCCTCCCTCCCGCCGTGTCCTTTGCACATTGACACTATGTGCAGAGCCATACTAGACCCTAACCCTGTCTCTGTTTTAAATTGATATTTTGTTCATCATAGATTTTTTGCACTAATGTCAATTTTTTTCAAAATACTGCATTAAAATATTATTCATCTTGATTACTGAGCTTTTAAGCACCCTTAATTGTTGTGCCAGAGGTGCGTGCCTCCCTCTTCTCACCCTAATGTCCCATTCCTGTTACCAGTGCTGGTGTACAGGCCTTGGTGACCTCCCAGGGGCCACATCCAAGACCTGTGGATTAACCCTTCCCTGAAGCCCTCTTCCCTTGGCTGACCTCACACCTCTACATCCTATGCAGTCCCTCTCTAACCTCCGACTCTCCTCAGCAACCTCTTTCTGCACCTGCTCCTTAAATGAGCGTGTGCCCTAGCACCCATTTCTCACCCAGACTGTTTCCCTGGTCTTTCTGTTCCCCCTTGCTTATGGCTTTCACCCTCTCCTAACCAATCATCAGAATAAACTTTCTGAAGTTTGTGCTCGAACCAAGTCACTTTCCTAAATCAACCCTTCCACTGGTTCCTCATCTCCCACTGCAAGTTCCAATTTTCTTTGCATTCAAGGTCTCTCATGGTCCAGTGCCTGTGCTCATCTCTCGTTCACACCTTGCCATTAGGCTTCAACCAAACAAGGAGTTCTTTTGTATGCATACTCTGTACCTTTGCCCGGATTTCCTCTTCCATTTACCTGCAAAGCAAAACCCTTCTCAGCTTTCAAGGCCAGCTGAAGAACCTCCTACTGTGTAAAACTTTCCTGGGAAGATCCCACACAGACACGGTTAGTAACACCTTCGACCAAGTACATAACTCCCTAGCATCCAGCATTACTCTAATTGGTGACGGTAAAATGTGGTTCACTTTAGTCAGGCTTCTCAATCTTTCTCAAAGAATGTAAACTTTGCCTCCATACCATATGGTATCCAAAGCACACAACAGTCTGTAATCAGTAGCAGAGCAGCCAGCATAACTGGTTCCCATCATACCTTAACCTATCCAAAGACATACATAAGACTCTACTCTTTATATTGTTTGTCTACCTGAAGCAATGTCATGGCATGGCATGAAAGCAAGGTCATGTCCACCAAGCCACAGCAGGGAAGTAAATGTAGTTTCCAGAAATGTGCCTGCCTTGCCAGCTGCAGAAAGCAGCATGTAAACCTGCAACTTTCAGGTGTGTGGGAGTACCCACTGAGATATGAACATGAAGTCACTGAAGGAGTCACCCAGAAGTTTCTGAAAGGATAAAGGAGAAGGTGTGCTGTGGCCGGGCTGGGTCAGTTGGTTGGAATGTTGTCCCACAAGCCAAAATGCTGTGGGTTTGATTCCCTGTCGGGGCACATACCTAGATTGTAGGTTCGATCCCCAGTCAGGGTGCACACGGGAGGCAACCCATCAATGTTTCTTTCTTTCTTTCTCTTTCTCTCTCCTCCCCCCAACTCCTCTCTAAAAATCAATAAACACATATCCTCAGGTGAGGATTCTGTGGGCAACACAGAATGTGGCCATCTCACAGGAGCTCTGTGCATTCATTCACCCTGAACGTGGCAGAACCTGCCTTCCTTCTCCATTTGTGTACAGAACCTGGGGGTCGGGGCTGTGTGTGCAACAATTCAAGCAGCTGATCTGATGAACCCATCTTTCCTCCTGCAACTGTGAAATGTCATTTTGTGCTCCACCCCCAAATATTAAAAATGAGCTCATTCCTCACAAGGGTTCTGGAATTTCTGGAATGCGGATGTATACCAAACAGAGTCTAAAAGGCCATGTACTTAGTCTGAAGCATAAACACATTTCAATTTGGGACGTTACTAATCATTATTATGCATCAGTCGCTAAAAATACTCATCAAAAATTATTTGGCTTCACAAAGAGTGCATTTCAATTATAGCAAATTACCTGCACACAACAGACAATCTCAATTATAAAATGACATAAAATTAGAAGGTATATTTTATAAAGTTCCTTGATGAGGCTCAGCCGCATGACTCTCAGGGAAGCTCTTACAAATTCCAACAACATGACCTCCAGTAACTTCCCTGGTTCCTAACAGTAGCAGCCAGGCTGGAGAAGACAAGGGAATTAAAGAACCACAGAACGAGAAAGGATCTAGATTGAAAAGAGATAGTGAATTATCAAATTGAATACAGAAACATGAACAGGGTCACTAGGGACATTAAAGCTAAATCCATTTAATATAGTGGCCCACTCCTTCATAACCAGAGTTAAATTTTCACCAGGGCAAACTTCTCATACAGAGCCCAAACACCTAACAGTTTAACCCACCTCTGCCCAACCCATAATCTAACTCAAGACAAATAAAAATCTCAAGTGTTCCCCAGACAGTGTTTTTCTGTCTCAACATGTCTGCTCAAGTCTTTCCCCCATTTAAAAGCTCCTTCCCTCTTCTCAGTCTCTGCCTAGTAAAATTCTATCCCATCTTTCCAGGCATGTCCTCCTCAAGCTTGTTTTGATTCCCAAGTCAGGTCATCTCTTCCTTTTTCATAGCATTGTTTTACCCTTTTCTGGCATTTATCTTATTCTAGTTGAATCCCTGTCATATGTAGTAAGATCCTTGAAGATAGGTTAAGTTCTTACTCATTTTCATTAGGCTGTGGTAGCCTGGCCAGGCCTGCCAAGCTCACTCTTCTAGTCCTTGAACCAACAAACTGGTCATCACTACACAGCTTCAGCATGCCTACACATGTGTAATGCCTACTCATTCTTCCCTAAGCTACAATGAAGCAAGTAATTAGCAAAATTACTAATACCACGTATAAGATGATGTTAGTTTAATGTACAACCAATCATCCATGAGCTATTGCTGTATTCACTCATGTTATTGAGGAAAACCAGAGAGCAATGCATGGCATTTACTGCATTCATCAATTTACTATGAGAATTCAATTCCTTGGCAAAAAATAAAGCAACCTCTCTGAATTTAAGTAATATTTGTCTCTTCCCTACTCTTTATTTTTTTAAATATTTTATTTATTTATTTTTAGAGAAGGAAAAGGAGGGGGAAAGAGAGGGAGAGAAGCATCAATGTGTGGTTGCCTCTTGTGCGCCACCAACTGGGGACCTGGCCCACACCCCAGGCATGTGCCCTGACAGAGAATTGAACCAGTGACCCTTTGGTTAGCAGGCCAACATTTAATCCACTGAGTCACACTACCCAGGGCTCTTGCCTGCTCTTTAAAACAAAGAT
The DNA here is from genome assembly GCF_022682495.2 of Desmodus rotundus. Classification (NCBI taxonomy): domain Eukaryota; kingdom Metazoa; phylum Chordata; class Mammalia; order Chiroptera; family Phyllostomidae; genus Desmodus; species Desmodus rotundus. The sequence continues at coordinate 181,526,356 of NC_071388.1, read as the reverse complement.
CATTGACTTTAAAAGTATTTTTGAATGCTTCAAGTAAAAAAAGAAAAGATATATAAACAAAAGGGGAAATCCAAAAAAAGTTCAAGAAAAAAACTCTAGAATTTCCAAGTAGATGAGGGAGCTTTAGTTCCCACTTGTAAAATCAGATGCTATTACTCTAGGAAATATTTTAAACCTTAGAACCAGTAGCTACAAGAGAGTTTTTCAACTACTTTGAAGTAAATATAAATAATTATAAAAATTGATACATATCAAATATATATTTATAATGTAATATAAAATAAAATATATACATATAATCAGTTAATGTCTCCAACTGAAGAGTTTACTGCAGAAAAAATAAACCATGTTGAGTAGGCAGGTAAATGTGATATAAAATTGGTGGAGTTTAGTTCTTTCATAAGTACCGTATTTTTTGGACTATAAGATGCACTTTTCCCCAAAAAATTTGGGGGGAAGGGGGGTTGCATCTTGTAGTCCAAATGTAGCTTACCTGGCTCACTACAGGATTTCTGCTTTAAAGGATGGTATTAAATATTTTAATACCACATTTTTTGCTTCAAATTTTTTTTTCCTATTTTCCTCCTCTAAAACCTGGGTGCGTCTTATGGTCCAAAAAACACAGTACTGAATTACTAAAGATGACAATCCAATATCTAGAATAAGAGAAAAATAATGAAGAAACGTTTTTGTCTATTCTGCACTAAAACTTAAATGGTCAAAAGAGACAAAGTGGCTAAAAGCAGAGAACACCAGAGAAACATAAATACCGAACAAGGTACAAAGTAGGGGTAGGAGCAAAGCAGTTTTATCTGGAAAAAAACATTCAAGAATATATATCTTTTATATATTCATTTATTCATTTGCATGTGCATGGGGTCAAAGAAAAAGTTATTTCTTTAAACTCAAAGTTGAGGAAGAAGAAAAAAACATCTGGGCTGCTGAACAAACAGACTAATGAAATATAAACTGTGGATTACACACATTCTTAAGAACAAGAAAAGTGGTCACTAGAACAAAAAAATTTTTCATTAGAAACATTGATACCAGAGGAGAGTGAAATTACATGTGAGAAAAGCAGAGATAATAGAAAAAAAAAAAAAACAACCCAGCAGCTCTGAAACGCAATGGTAGAAACAACATCACACAAAATAAGGGAAAAAAGAGAAAATATATTTTAAAAAACACTTAAAAGATTGTAACCTTTGGCTATCTTAGGCAATGCACTACTGGGGGCTTCCTCTATTTACTCTGCATGTATTTTAACCCAGATAATTATAATACAATTTGATTTAAAAGTTTTTGGAAAAAACTTTTGCCCTGGCTGGTGTGGCTCAGTGGACTGAGCGCCTGCCTGAGAACCAAAAAGTCACAGGTTCAATTCCCAGTCAGGGCACATGCCTGGGTTGTGGGCCTGGTTCCCCCAGTTGGGAAGGAGTGAGAGGCAACCAGTGGATGTATCTCTTACACACTGATTGTTTCTCTCCCTCTCTTTCTCCCTCCCTTTCCCTGCCTCTAAAACATACATAAATAAATGCATACATAAGTAAATAACTAAGACAATACAGGGAGTTAAGTGCAATCCTATTAAGTGCAAAGATAGCCACTGAGGATATGACAGCATAGAGGAAAGGAACCCATTGGGTGGGTTGTGAAGTCTTCTTAGAGAAGGTGACAGGAGCTGAATATAAAGGAGAAACAGGGGCAATAATAATAGTATTTCTTGTCCCTCTGGTAGGAAAGCAAAGGAACCAAGTTCAGATCCATCTTTGTGTTCCCAGCACCCAGAACTCTGCCTGGTCCAGAGAAGCTTGATAAATATTGGTAGGATTATAACGAATTAAAAGAAAAGAAGGCATTTCAGCAGATAAACATGAGTTTAATTAGCCTCTGGGGCCTCCACAAGGAAGAAGTAACCAAACGGAATCCATTCTGGAGATTTAAAAAAAGCGACACACCAGTTGACTAGAAGTGCTGTTTCTGTGCGATCGGGGTACAGTGCCCTGACACCCCGAGTCCAGGGCGATGCCAGCACAGGGGCATAGGTCGAAAGAAGAGGGGTGGAGAAGGCTCTCGGTCTACTCACGCCGAGGCAGCCGCCCGCTCTTCCAGCTGGATATCCACTGGGAAAGGCACCGTCAAACCTGCCACTCCAAAAACCTGAAGTCGAAAATTCCAGGAACTGGGTCAGAGAGCCGGAGAAGGCCTCCGGGATAGGCGTCAGAAATGTGTTTGTGCTGAGCCCCTGTGCACCACCTCCACAGACCAACTCCCAGGGAAGCGCCGCCCACGCAACCCTCTTTAAAAACCCTGCAGAGGTCAGACGTGTTGGGGGGAATAGTGAACTCTCGCTGGCGCCGGGGAAGGTTGGCTGCAGCAGATGGGAAATGAGTGGGCGCCGCCGCTGCACCCCACCGAGCCCCTGAGAGCCGAGGTGAGTGGGCCCGGGGCGTCTCAGTAACAAAAACATACTTTAGTTTCAGCTTCCAGTAGGCTCCTGCCACTGCTTAAAAAACAAAACTAAAAACCTCTCAATGACTACCCTCCCAGTGCCCCGTGCGCAGGATTCCTCAGGGCGCAAGTGGCACCCCGTTCCTGCGGACCTGCCGGTGGACTCGCCTAAGAAAGCGGGTGTAAGACTGACTGGCTGTAAAAATAAAGGAAGTGCAAATGTCAGTTACAAACAACGCGAAACATGAAGTCTTCAAAAACGCCATTTTAATCGAACATCCAACCTACAAGCTGTAAACAAAACAAGTGTTAGCATAAAAACTGAAAAGTTCAGTATGGCAAACAGAAATTTGGGGTTTTTTTTTGTTTGTTTTGGAATTGGGCCAAGTGTTTTGTTCTCCTTTCCACTGAAACTTTTCATAAGATTATGTAACCCCCCAGAAGGAATATACCCAGGAGTCTGTTCCTCTTATCTGAAATCTCTAACCTACTAAAGCAGGTGGGGCCAGGCAGAGCCTGCTGCGACTGATGTCAGACTAGCCGGATTTGCCCGTCGTCCAAAATGCTTGACGTAAGCTCTCGCCCCATTAGCACTACCTCTCGTTGAGTAAACAAAGTTCAAAGTCAACAAATGAAAATGTTCACGAGAGCTTTCAACAGCCTTGAACTTACTGCCTTGTCCCTTGAACCTTCTGTTCCTTGAACCAAAAACTTAAGTCTGAATTTCAAGGGCCTTTGTTCTGTTGCAACCCACTGTTAATATTTGAAAGAACATGTCATGTTTCCAAATTCAGACACCATAAACCAAGAACATCTTTAAATCAAGTTTTATCTGAGGCTTTACAAAAATCTTGCTTGCTACGCTGAACTTTCCCAGGGCAACTTTTTCTGGCAATTTTCCAAAATACCAGTATTACACTACTTTGAGACAATTCAAGTTATTTCAAGACAGTGAAAATTCCTGCCAGATAAATGCAAGCGCACACACATATTACTGCAGGAAGTACTTTCTCAACAACTTTTCGAAAGGAAAACGGCCAAGTCTTTTGAACAGTTCCTCCCCCAGGATTGAGCAACTCTCAAAACGATCCTAAGGAAAGTTTACAGGACGCTGGCGACCTGCCACCAAAACTCGCGGCCCGTTTCTGCTTCTGTGGGCCAAGGATTATTTGGTGGGGTGCATCGAGCGAACCTCCCCAGGGTTCCCGGCAGCCCCGGGCAGCCCTCCTGAGAATCCGAGGCGCGGTGAGAGCTGGGCGAGGTGCTGGGAGCCGGGGAGGAGTGGGCGGGGGCGGCGGGGGGACTCCGCCCCCGCCAGTGCCCAAGGGCAAACCAGAGATAAGGAATCTGCAGGACTGAGTCACTGCCAGAAGGCCCACCCCTCTCCAGACCCTTGCCCAGCACCCCACCCCACTGCACCCCCGGCCTAGGACCAGTTCAGGAAGCACGAGTCTGGAGAGCTGTGCGAGGGACGCGCGAGGGGGCAAGCGGGGCCCAGGGGAGGCAACACTGACACTAAACCCTAAAATCGGGTCAGAGAGTCTAAGGAGGACTGCAGCTGCGGGTTGAGAGGGGCCACGTACCGTTCTGTCCGCAGGTACTGCGTTGCGAGCTTTCAGGATTCCCTACCCCGGAAGCTTGAGAAGCGCAGGCACTAAAAAAGGAAAGCGAAACTCTAGAGCGGACGTGGCAGCACACAATGTCCACACGTCGTTAAGCGGTGGTCTATCCTTTCACATTCATGTATCTTCCGCTTTAAGACACTGAAAAAAGAAAAGCAAACTAAACCTAAAGCAGGCAGAAGAAGTAAATAATAAAGACTAAAGTGGAAATTAATGAAATATAGAAGAGAAAAGCAATAGAGAAAATCAATTAAACCCAAAGCTGATTTTTTTTTCAAAAGATGAACAAAACTGACAGCCTTTAACTAGATGACCAAGTTGGGTGGGAGGAGCCTCAAATTACTAGAGTCAGAAATGAAAGATGGGACATTACTACTAATGCTAAAGAAATAGAAAGAATTACAAAGGAACACTATGAATAATTGTACACCAACAAATTAGATAACCGAGATGAAATGGACACCAACTACCAAAACTGACTCAAAAAGATATAGACAATATGAGTGCACCTATAAAATAGTGAAGAGATTGAATTAGTAGTCAAAAATCTACCCACAAAGAAAAAGCCACCCAGACAGATTCACTCGTGAATTCTATTTTTTAAATTTTAAGAAAAAATTAAATCTAATTCTTTAAAAAGTCTTCCAAAAAACAGAAGAGGGGTGTATTAGGGTTTCCATAAGAAAATACCGTAGACTAGGTGGCTTTAAACAACAGAAATTTCTCAGTTGTGGATGCTAGATGTCCAAAATCAAGTCATCATCCAGTTTGGTTTCTCCTGAGGCTTCTCTCCTTGGATTGCCAATGGCAACTTCTTTCTGTATCTTCGTATGGTCTTTCCTCTGTATATACGCATTCTTAGTGTCTTTCAGTGTATCCAAATGTCCTTTTCTTGTAAGGACACCAGTCGGATTGGATTGAGCCATCCTAGTAAGCTTCATCGTCTCTTTAAAGACCTCATCTCTGAATACAGTAACATTCTAAGGTACTGGGGGTTAGGGTTGCAACATATGAATCTGGCGGGGGTGGGGGTGCAAAATTCAGCCCAGAACAAGGAGGGTACACTTCCCAACTCAGTTTATGAGGCCTTATTATCATGATAGCAAAACTAGACAAAGACATCACAGGCAAAGAAAACTACGGACCAATTATCTTAAGCATATCAATGCAAAGGTTCTCAATTAAATTCTAGTAAGCCAAATTCAGCAATATATAAAAATAATTATACATCATGACCAAGTGAGATTTATTGCTGGATTGCAAGATTGGTTTAACATCTGAATATCAATTAACGCTATACATCATATGAATGAAATAAAAAATAAAATTTACATGATTATCACACTAGATACAGAAAAAGTATCTGACAAGATTTAGCACTCTTTAATGATAAAAGCACTCAACTAAGAATAGAAAGGGATTTCTCAACTTTATAAAAAGCACCTATGAAAACCCAACAACTAACTACACACTTAATGGTGAAGGATTGGGTGCTTTCCCCCTAAGATCAGGAATGAGACAAGCAAGTCTGCTGTTTGCAAGCAAGTGCTGGTGAGGTTGTGGAGAAAGGGGAACACTTTTGTACTGTTGGTGGGAACGCAGATTGGTGCAGCCACTGTGGAAAGCAGTATGGAGATACATCAAAATATTAAAAATGGGGGCTGGGAGGTTAGGGGAGGAGGGATTGAGCAAAAACAAAAAAGGACTCATGGACATGGACAACAGTGTGGTGATTGCTGGAGGGGTAGTTATAACGGGACTCAATGGTAATGGAAAATAAATACAATAAAGATTAAAAATTAATTAATTAATTAAAAATAAAAAATGGATCTGCCTTTTGACCCAGCGATCCCACCTCTGGGAATATATCCAAAGGAACCAAAACATTAATTCGAAAGAACATAGGCACCCCTGTATTCATTGCAGCTTTGTTTACAATCACCAGGACATGGATGCAGCCCAAGTGTCCATCAGTAGATGAGTGGATAAAACAACTATGGGGCATTTACACAATGGGATAATACTTAGCAGTAAAAAAAAGAACAAAATTTTACCCTTTGTGACAGTATAAATAGACCTGGAGAACATTAAGTGAAATAAGCCAGTCAGAGAAAGACAGATATATGATTTCACTCATATGTGGAATCTAGTGAACAAAATGAACTAACAAGCAAAATAGAGACAGACAGAGAGAGAGTGAGATGACAGCTAAGGGTGAAGGGGAGGTTAGGGGTGGAGGGATTGAGCAAAAAGAAAAAGGACTGGTGGATGTGGACAACAGCGTGATGGGGGGGAGGGTATTAGGAGATTAAATGGTAATGGAAAAAATACAATTAAAAAAAATCCTGCTGTCCTCGCTTCTGTCCAACATTACATGGAGGTTCTAACCACAAGAATGAAACAAAAGACGTCCAGATTGGAAAAGTAAAAGTAATTCTATTTGCAGATGGCATGATCTTGTATCTAGAATGCCGCCCCCCCCCACCATTAGAATTAATGAGCAAGTTCAGCAAGGTTTCAGGATATAAGATCAATATACACAAACTAGGCGGTGCGACCTCCTAGCCGCGCTCACGGTGCTAAAGGCAGAAGCGCGGCAGGGTGGAGCGAGGCGGAACTGGGCTTCGTGGGGGCGGCGGCGTGGCGTGCTGTTCCCGGGCCTGGTGGGCTGGGCTAGGCTTGCGGGCTGTGCTGCCCTTGCTGATTTAAATGCTGCAGCTGTGGGCGCCTCTGCGCGGTCGTGTGTTCGCCTTCCACCACCACGTCTTCCTCTTCTGCAGCACGCCTGCTGCTGCGCAGGCCTGAGCGTTTTAAGAAATCAGCTACGGAGGGAAAAATGACTCACTCACAGGACAGGATCCTCCCCCAGAGACGGGAGAATCCGTGTGCCTTCAGCTCAAGTCCCGGGCTCCATCTCTGCTGGGTTTGCGACTGTTCAGGCCCTAAGACGTGCTCTGGCTGTCAGCAGGCGCATCTGTGCAGTAAGGAGCACCAGACTCTGGACTGGAGATCCGGGCATATGCAGGCTTGTAGACAGATAATTTGGACAATACAGTTCCAGACAACAACTTCCTTCTTCCAGAATTTGAAATCTTCACAGAAACAGAAGATGAGATTACACCTGAAATTTCAACGGGGAAAGGTCAAGTGGAGATTATAGGGAGCATGGATGAAGCACCTGAGGAAGAATTGGATTCCACGGCAAAATGTGAATCCAGGGAAGATAAAAATTTTCCAGGAGTTTAAAGCTAAAATAGCCCTGGAACAAGAACAGATTCTCAGATAAGGCAGATGGCTTGTCCCCATCTGGATCTCTGGTGAAAATACTCCCTGAGAAAATGATATGCCGGTGGTACGTGTATTTGAATTCCAGAACATGCCTCAGCTGCTCAACTACCTAAAGGCCGACAGACTGTGTCCTGACTGGCTTCATCTGTGCTGAAAGCTGCAGCCTGGGCACTCACTGGCTGCACAGAGGAATTTGTTTGGAAGCCCGATGTAACAGATACACCGTGAAAACCTCATAAAGCCTTAAAAATGCTCATAATCTCTTAAACCTTGCAATTACACTTTTTGGACTTTATCCTAAGGAGATAATTATACCAGAGAGAGAAGTACAAGATGTGGTTTTAGGTACTGTTTACTATGACTAAATATTAAAACAAAAATGCCCAGTAACAAGGAATTACATAAGTTTTGGTGTATCTACCCAGTGGAGGGCTTTGCAGTTTTAATGATGCAGGCCTGTATGCACACCCAATAAGGTACAGACCTGAACACCAAGACACCATTATAGGTGGATTCCTAGTATGACTGTATATTTTAAAAAATATTTGAACATACATATGTGCACAGAAGGAAATCAGGAAAGATACATACTAGGTTGAACTGGTTAACTGAATGGTGGGCTAAGTGAAATGATCTTTTTATGTCTATATTCCTTCAATAATAATGGGTTATATGCCCAATTAAGTCAAAAAATCAATATACAAACGTCCATTTTATTTCTATATACTTGCAATGAACAGTCTAAAATGAAATCAAGAAAACAATTCCATTTACAATAGCATCAAAAAGAATAATACACGTAAGAATAAATTTAACAAAAATATAAAGTACTGTGGTACTGGCACAGGGATAGACATGTAGATCAATAAAATGGAATTAAGGGGCCAGAAATGAGATCATATGTATGTGGTCAACTAATTTGTGACGAAAGAGTGCTAAGATTATTCAATGGGGAAAGAATAGTTCTTTCAACAAATGATGCTGGGACTACTGGATTTCCACATGCAAAAGAGTGCAGTCAGCCCTGGCCAGGTGGCTGAGCTGGTTAGAGCATCCTCCCTATATGCCAAGGTTGCAGGTTCAATTTCCTGTCAGGGCACAAGCAAGAAGCAACCAATGAATGCATAAATGCCTCCCTCTCTCTCTCTCAAAATCAATACATTTAAAAAATATTTTTAAAGAGTGCAGTTAAACCACTACCTCACACCATAAAAAATCAACTCAAAATGGATCAAAGACCTAAATGTTAGAACTAATCTATAAAATTCTTAGAAGAAAACATAGGAGTAAAACTTAATGATCTTGGATTTGACAAAGGATTCTTAGATATGACTCAAGTGTGAGCAACAAAAGGAAAAAATAGATAAATTGGACTTCCTCAAGATTAAAACCTTTTGTGCTTCAAAGACACAATCAAGTAAGTGAAAAGACAACCTATAGAATGGGAGAAAATATTTCTTGCAAATTCTTTATCTGATAAGATACTTGTATTCAGATTATATAGAGAACTCTTACAACTCAACAATAAATAGAAAAATAAAATAATTTTTAAATGGGCAAAACATCTGAATAGGCATTTCTCCAAGGAAAATATACAAATGGCCAATTAGCACATGAAAGATGCTCAATATCATTAGTCATCAAGGAAATACAAATCAAAACTATAATAATATACCACTTGATACCAACTAGACAGCTAGAATCAAAAAGTCAGATAATGTGTTTGGGATATGAAGAAATTAAAACACTTGTTTATTAATAGTAGAAATGTAAAATGATGCAACCATTTTGAAAAATAGTCTGGCAGTCCTCAAAAAATTGAGGACAGTTACTATATGAACCAGAAATTCCACTCCCAAGAGAAATGACTATATGCCCATGCAAATACTGGTACACAAATTCTTACAGCAACGTTATTCACAATAGCCAAAAACAACCAAAATGTCCATCAATTGATGAATGTCTACACAACCTGTGGTATATCCATACAATGAAAGATTATTCAGCCATAAAAAGGAATAAAGGACTGATATATGCCATAATATGGATAAACCTTGAAAATACTATGTTAAATGTGTGTGTGTGTGTGTGTGTGTATTCATACCTCAGTACTCGTTGACTTCAGATCTCATCAAACCCAGTACTCATCGTGTTTTAACAGGAAAAAATCTTTCAGCACTTGGCTCCAGCTAGTGTTCAGTTGGTTATTCACGATGATTTCTCTACGATTTTGTTGTAATTGCAGATTGGTCCTGGGATAAGGCCCTGCAGCTTCCACTTACTCCTTCACCATCTTGGCTCTCCAATCTCTCATTGTCTTCTAACAATCAATTTTCCTATTGAATCATCCAAAGTCATTTTGACTCTTATTTTTTAATATATGCGAACTTGTCCCCACTTTCCTCTCTGGAAGCACAATGGTGAATTTTGTGTGCCAACTTGACTGAGTGAAGGGAAACCCAGAGAGGAGGTAAAACGTTATTTCTGGGAATGTCTGTGATAGACTCACCTGAAGAGATTAGTATTTGAATAGTTAGACTGAGGAAAGAAGATGGCTCTCCCCTAGGTGGGTGGGCATCATCCGGTCCTTTGAGAGCCTGAATAGGACAAAAAAAGGAGGAAGAAGCATGAAATTTATCTCTGCCTTAGCTGGGACATCTGTTTTCTTCCTCCCTTAGACATTGGTGCTCCTGGTTCTCAAGCCTTGGGACTTGGACTGGGACTTGCACCACTGGCTTTCACGGGCCTCGATCTTTTGGATTGTGGGACTTGTCAACTTCCATAATTACATGAGCCAATTCCTCATAATAAATCTCTTTTAAAATTATCTCTCTATATCCTACTTGTTCTGTTTTTTTCTGGAGAATTCTAATACAAGAAGTGTGTAGCATCTTCTCTTTGCCCTTGATATGCTGAAATCTCACAATCTATGCCTTGCACCCACAATTCACATTCACTGTGCTGGACGCTCAGGGTCTTCAGTCTTGAAACACAACCTTCAGCTCCTGGAGACTTTCTTTAAGTATTTAGTTGGTGGTTTATCCCATCCACTTTTCATATTCTCTCTCTCTCCATCTTTCTCTCTCGCTCGCTCTCTCTCCCCCTCCCCCTCTGATATTTTGTCTTCTGAAGTTATTTTGTGTTTTTTTTCTCCTATTTTCTCCTTTTTCCTTTGTCTTTTAACTCTACTTTCTGGGACTTTACCCCCCCCCCCCCCCCCCGCATTTTCCAATGCTTTTATTGAGGTTGTTTTTAATCATAAAGAATTACAATGAAGCTAGAGCTCTTTGAAATTTTTCCAAATTGTAAAATGTAAAGAATTCAGTAAAGTGCATGAAACATAAATACACACATTAATGAAGAATTTTTGATCAAACGTTCAGATAATCATCACCTGAGGTACAAAACAGAAGCATCTCAGAGGTCTCCTAGGGGCTCCTCCCTTATCATAACTCAATTCTTCCTCGTAAAGGTAACCACTATCCTAACTTTAGAGATAATAATTTCCTTTATAAGTTTTACCACTTATGTATGCATCTCTAAATAGTGTAGCTTAGTTTTGACTTTTTTTTTCACTCTTTGTGAATGAAAACAAATATTATTCTTTTGGTTTTCCTTTTTTTGCTCAGTATTATGTTCATGAGATTCATTGTATTATATGTTGGTACAGTTAATTTTTCATTGATGTATACTATAAAATTCTTAGAAGAACACAGGAGAAAAAGTTTTGCAACCTGAGCTGGCACAGATTTCTTATACAGGACATGGAAAGGCACCAACATAAAAAAATTATAAATTGGTGTCCACCAAAATTTTTTAAATCTGCTCTTCAAAAGACCACCATTAAGAAAATTAAAAAGCAAAACATAGACTAGGGGGAATTAGTTCTAATACATATTTCACAGTGGACACAAAGCTTGAATATGTAAAGAATATCTATTCTGAATAATAAAACAAATGACCTATTTTAAAAATGGGCAAAAGATTGGAACATACACTTACATAATAGGTTACACAATAGCCAGTAAGTACATGAAAACGTATTCAATATCATTAGTTATCAGGGAATTGTAAATTAATATCCTACCAGAATAGCAAAAATAAAAAAACACTGACAATACAAGTTTTAGTGAGAATGTGGAACAACTACAACTCTAATACATTGCTGGCAGAAATGTCAAATGGTACAAAAACTTAGAAAACAGTGTGGCTATTTGTTATAAAGTATACTTACCATATTTTTTGGGGGGGTATACTTACCCCAAAAAGCACCCTTAAGTACCTTCTCAAGAGAAATAAAAGCAAACACTCATACTAAGACTTGTATCCAGACATTCTTAGCAGCTTTACTCATAATAAGCAAAAAAAACAGAAATAATTTAAATATCTATTAAATGGAGAAGCCATTGTGGTATATCATACAATAGAATACTACTCAGTAGTAAAAAGGAAAAAATAATTGATTTGTGCAACAACATGGATAATTATGCCCGATGTGCATGCTAAAATGTCTAGGGGAAATATACCGGTATGTTTAAAATACATCAAAATATAAGATGGAAAAATAAGATGTGTTAAAGCAAGTGTAGTAGAATTTAATGATATAATCTAGTGGTAAGTATATGGATATTCACTGTAAAATTCAGCTTAGCTCTATGATTGAACACTTTTATAACAAAAGGTTTCAGAATAAAATGTTGTGCTCAGTGAAAGAATCCAGACACTGTGTGGTTTATTTATTCAAACTTCTGGAATAGACAAAACAAATCTATAGTAACAGAAAGTACATCAGTGGTTCTAGTGAGAAGTGCTGATTTTAAAGGGACATGAGAAAAATTTTATATATTGTTTGTTTTTCATTTTATTTTTTATTTTTAAAGTGTATTTTATTGATTACATTTATTGCATTTTTTTCTCCCCTTTATTCCCCTCTCCCCTGCATTCTCCCTCTCACCAGCATTCCCCCTCACCTTTAGTTCATGTCCATGGGTCATACATATAAGTTCTTTGGCTTTTCCACTTCCTGTACTATTCTTAACGCCCTCTGTCTGTATTGTACCTACCATTTATGTTTCTTATTCACTGTACCTTTTGCCCCATTCTCCCCCTTCCCCTTCCCCACTGATAACCCTCCATGTGATCTCCATTTCTGTGATTCTGTTCCTTTTCTAGTTGTTTGCTTAGTTTGTTTTTGTTTTTGTTTGGGGTTCAGCTATTGATAGTTGTGAGTTTGTTGTCATTTTACTTTTCATAGTTTTGTCCTTCTTTTTCTTAGATAAGTTCCTTTAACATTACATAGAGTAAGGGCTTGGTGATGATGAACTCCTTTGACTTGACCTCATCTGGGAAGCACTTTATCTGCCCTTCCATTCTAAATGATAGCTTTGCTGGATAGAGAAATCTTGGGTGTATGCCCTTGCCTTTTATGACTTTGAATACTTCTTTCTAGCCCCTTCTTGCCTATAAGGTTTTTTTGAGAAATCAGATGATAGTTTTATGGGAACTCCTTTGCAAGTAACTGTTTCCTTTTTTCTTGCTGCTTTTAAGATTCTCTCCTTATCTTTAATCTTGGGTAATGTAATTATGATGTGCCTTGGTGTGTGCTTCCTTGGGTCCAACTTCTTTGGGATCCTCTGAGCTTCCTGGACTTCCTGGAAGTCTGTGTCCTTTGCCAGGTTGGGCAAGTTCTCCTTAACTGTTTTTTCAAATAAGTTTTCAATTTCTTCCTCTTCCTATTTTCCTTCTGGCATCCCTATGATGCATATTTTGGAATGTTTAAAGTTGTCCCAGAGGTTCCTAAACCTCTCCTCATTTTTTTGAATTCTTGCACATTCTGTTCTGGTTGAATATTTATTTCTTCCTTCTGCTCCAAATAGTTGATTTGAGTTTCGGTTCTCTCCCCTTCACTGTTGGTTCCCTATACATTTTCCTTTTTTTCCACTTTGCATAGCCTTTACTTCTTCCTCTATTTTGTGACCATACTCAACCATTTCTGTGAGTATCTTAATTACCAGTGTTTTTAACTCTGCATCTGATAGGTTGGCTATCATCTCTTCATCACTTAATTGTATTTTTTCTGGATATTTGATCTGTTCTTTCATTTGGGCCATGTTTCTTTGTCTCAGCACACCTGTGACGTAGTAAGGGGCAGAAGCTTAGGTATTCACCAGGGAGGGGCAACCCATGTTGTTGTGTTGTGGCGCTGTATGTGGGGGAGGGGTCAGAGAGGGAACAATGCCATTTGCTCGGCTCTCACCTCGCTTTTAGTCACTTCCCCCGCTACCAATAATCAGTACCCCTGTTGATGCTTATTCCTGGGTGGGCGGGCTTTTATACATTCTAGGACCCTGTGGGTCTCTCCAATGAACTCTCCTGTGAGACTGGGAGTTTCTCCTGCTGCTGCAACCCAGGATTAGACCCAGATATGCCAATATGATTAGCAACAGACTAGATACATCATCTGTTGTATCTAGAAGAAAAAGTAATTGGTGCATCTGAAGACAAAGCAATAGAAACTATCCAAAATAAAACACAGGAAAAAAAAAAAGACTGAAAGGAAATAAATCAACACTATTAGGGAAACAGAAATATAACTGCAAGCAGCCTAATATACATGTAATTGGAGTCCCTGAAGGAGGGTGTAGAAGACAGAAAAAATACTTGGAGAAATAATGGTTGAAAACTACAAATTAGATTAAAAACTATCAAAGAAGCTCAAAAACCCAAAGTATAAGACACATGAATAAAACTATATCAGATAACATGATAAATTGCTTAAATCTAGTGACATGCCCCTGGATATAAATGACCTGTTAACCTGACCCATAATTTTCCCTTTGGACAGGAACTGACTGAGTTAAAGAAACAGTATCCCTGGAATTTTGCCAGAATGTAGAGTTTAGTGTCTGTTCCATTCCAGACTCTTTAAATGAATTTGATCATCCCTAACAAGTGAGATCCAGTCTCAGGCAATACCAGATGTCAGCAGATTTCATCCAAACAACCTGCCATTTACTGTCCAGAATTGTTCCATTGACTTTTTTTTGCCTGCCTGGCTTGGCTATCTTTTTTAATTTTAATCTATGCTCATGTCCTTTTTACTTGCACAATCTATTTGGACAGAATTCTCTGGCTTTGGTTCTCAGTATTCTCTCCAGACCTGATTTTATAAATGCTCTCTGCCCCAACCCTCAGGACTTATCCCAGATAGGCCAACCACTTTTCCTACCAGTATTCTTGTGAGAATTTTCCAAGAAATTTTAAGGGTATATGGGGAAATCAGAGAAATAACCTGGGCTTAAACCAGTTGCTAGATTTTGAGCTTTGGACTTCTTATGGCGCTAAAGCTAAATCTATGTGGTTTGTGGCTTAGTGAACAGATGTTTCTGTATATCCTGTGGCCTCCTTCAGAGACTGCGGGATCCTGAGAACGGATGAATGGTTTGTGTAATGTACACAACCAGGTCAGCTTCACTGTATCATGTATATACTCAGGCCACCTCTCACATAGCCCAGACAGCCACACAAACCCACTATATTTCTCCACAAAGTCTGCATGTGCAAGCCACTTGGTTTAGATTTTGTCATTTTTTGGAATTACACATTTTATTACCATTAGTATTAATAATCAGTTGACCTTAAAGGATAATGAAAAGGAGAACTGAATTATTTAATATATGAAGCAAGTATAATGAATGCTTGTAAGCAGATAAGAAGGAGATGCAGTCAATGTATAACTTAGATAAAATTATCCAGTTTGATAAAGATGGAGAGTTCTGATTTAAAAGAGTGGTATACATGGAATAGAAAAATGACATATTTTAAGCTCTTTTAACATCTGATGGTTGTGTTTTTATTTCCTTAGTTATCTTTTCTTTCTTTCCTTTTTAAAAAAGATTTTATTTTTAGTTATTTTTAGAGTTAGGGGAAGGGAGGAATATAGAGAGGGAGACATTATTGTGTGGTTGCCTCTTGAGCGCCCCAGACTGGGGACCTGGCCCAGGCATGTGCCCTGACTGAGAATCCAACCAATGAACCTTTGGTTCACAGGTTGATACTCAGTCCACTGAGCCACACCAGCCAGGGCTCTTTCTTTCTTTTTTAAAAGATTAATTTTAGGTGGACAAGCAAAGGGGGAATGTATAGTCCTCACAAAAACTGATTCAAACATTTTAAAAAAGTAAAATCACTTTAAATATTTTCATTTCAATTCAGTAAATATGTGTTGAGGGTTTCCTTTCCACAAAGCACTATGGGGAAAAAAGTATAATTGTATATAAGAAGTTTAAATGAGAATTTATACTCACTATAAAAACATATTAAATATTTGTTGAACATTTACCATGTGTTAGGCACTCTATAAGAGATAAAAGGATAAATAAAGCAAGATTTTCAAGAGTTTACCACCTGCTAGTGAAGAATAAGGCAAGTATAAAAATACCTATGTTACAAGATAAGGCAAGATACATTTTATTAGGAGGGTACAA
Source organism: Desmodus rotundus (assembly GCF_022682495.2). Taxonomy (NCBI): domain Eukaryota; kingdom Metazoa; phylum Chordata; class Mammalia; order Chiroptera; family Phyllostomidae; genus Desmodus; species Desmodus rotundus. The sequence goes on along the minus strand of NC_071388.1, from coordinate 181,510,509 downwards.
AGTTCTGTGCAATATACAGGTGAAAACATTATTATCAAGAATCAAATCTCACTGATTCAAACTATAATTTCAGATCTATGTTCCCATAAGAAATGTATAGTTGGCAAAATACACCACATGCGGACAAAATGTCTCTGTTACCTGCTTGACAGTGACAAGTCCCGCCAGCAGTCAGCATCAGGGAAAAAATGGTATCAATATAATACTATCAAAAAATACAAGTACATAAGTACCAAGAGGAGAGAAATGTGTTTGTTTTGTTCATGGATGTATCCTTAGTACCATGAAGATCCCTGCTACAAAGGAGGCGCTCAATAAATATTTAAGCGAATGAATAGAATTTGAAAAAAAAGTTGAGATGTCTGCCTCCATTCTAGTTGCAACTCCCTGGAGCTCCTTGCCTTGGACCTTGGAGGCAGGTTGCACAAGCATGCCCCATTATTTGCATGCAGGGATTCTGTTTCTTGTAATTTTGACAAAACAGAACAAAAATTACCAATGTGTTAAAGGAGAAATATTTATTGCATGCGATGACCATAGAATAATTGGTTGCTTTTAACAGAAGTTGGTCTGGACTTTTGACAGTTAGCATTTTATCACCAACTCATCAATAAGTAGGGAAGGTCACATAGGACATGTCAGAAAGCTTAGGCCTAGCTCAATTCTAATGTCCTTGGATTGGAACTGGGGCAGTGCCTTCTAATCTCAGAATATGTGCCCAAGTCACCATCATGGGTCTTTGTAAATAGTCTCAGTTTTCTAATAGGCAATTGGAATTCAAGAAGCCTCTAACACTTTGGAAAATATGTCTTTCCAATCCTTCATTCCCACTGAACCTTTATAGATTAGTAAAGGAGGTGCTAATCTGTGACAAATCATCTCTTACCTCAGTTGTACTTTTAGATCTCTAATTATTAAGTCATTCATCAGAGACATCCTAAATAGGTACTTACCTATTGCACAGGTACACAGGCATAGGCCCTGTTTTCAAGGCGGCCATGGTTTAATGAGAAAGTCGAACAAGTAAGTGAATAATTGGGATGCATTATGATAAATACTATAATAGAAATGTACGTCTTAAGGCTGTAAAAATTCTTTCATTTACTTATAAGTGTAGAAATTGGTATATCAGAATAACAATTGCTGATAAACCCGGATCAAATATGTATAAAGAAGCATTTATAGGTCGTGAATTAAGAAATTAATACCCTGAAATGAATACCTTGAATTTAATCCCTGTGTTGTTCAATATATGAGTAGTGACATGTTTCCTTGTTGGAAGTTATCTAGCATCTATAGACATAGTTTTAGCTCTTAAGTATGTTTCACTAGAAAGTTTAGTCTAAATATATGCCTTTATATTTGTATTAAACCCTCATGCTCTTGTATTATGTTACTATCAAGTGGGATTCCCAGGCCGAGGTGATACCACTGCCTGTGAACCTGATTCTTCCTCAGTAAGAGGATCCTATCTGTGCTGACACAAACACTCTTTATTTTTAGGACAGTTATTGCTATGGTTACTGTGAACCACAGAGTTGGCCTTCAGTATTGTCCCCGCACAGTTAGTATTTCCTATGGAAATTCTGTAGCAAGAGAATCAATGAAATATAATACATCTTAAATAAAACACAAGAAGAGCTGTAATCATAAAACACTCACTTAATTGTGCAATTCATTTAAATGTGTACTGCAAAGATTTTTAAAAATTTCTTAGCTATCTATAAAAGGTAAAAATGATCAATGTATTTAAAACAAGTAAGTTTAGAAAAATGTTTGATTAATTATCAAATCAGCAGAAAAATATAAATTAAATGCTGTTATTATTTCCAAATTCAGTTTAGGAACTGAGTAATTAAAATTAGAGTAGGAGGTACTGAATGCTTTTTTACCATGAAATTTAATTAATAATTTACAAGCACTCTCATTGATAAAAATCTAAAAGCCAAATTTTTCTTTTTAGCCATAATATGCTTTAAAGAGCACTGGAGCATTATTAAGAACTATTCATTCCATTTTAAAACAGAAAATGAAATAGGTGACATTTCCAAATGGCATAAAACCTTCTGATTTACATCTGAACTATAGATAATGTTCTTATTTTGTAATGATTCCCAGAAACATGTCTTTAGCAACAACCAAAATTCTTTTCAGTTAGTTTTGTAACCTTTGAGCACATTTCAAAAGAGTTACTTCATCTTCTGCCCTGCCTGGTGTGGCTCACTGGGTTGGGTGTCATCCCACAAACCTAAAGGTCACCTGTTTGATTCCTGGTCAAGGGACATGCCTGGCTTTCAGGCCAGGTTCCCAGTTGGGGGAGAGCGGGAAGCAGACAGTCTCTTCTTCGTTTCTCTTCCCCTCTCTTTCTCTCTCTAAAAATAAATAAATAAAATCTTAAAAAAAAAAGAGTTTCATCTTTTGGCACGTGAGATTAAACAGAAAAATGTACAGAGCTTGAGCCAAAAGATTTTGTCTTTTTCTTTTTTTTTGATTTTGTCTTTTTCTAATGGCTAAACCCATGTTTTAAATTGTTTATATGTAACAAAGGTAATTAAATCAAGTACAATATGAAATTTAACCTTTACATGAGTTAGCATTTTGAATACTTGTTAATTTTTATATGTATGGGCAAAAGTAAGTTTACAATTGTGAGTACACAAAATAGAGCTTATTCTTGTATTATTATTTAGTATTGTATTATTTTCCATACAAACAACTGTAAACCTACCATTGCCACACCCTGTATTTACAATATATGATAATGTAATACTATATAAAATAAAATATATTTTATATTTTATATTTAACATAGTACAAAAAATTAAAATAAACCTTCTCTTCGCAGTAGATCCTTTCTGATAGAGTTATCGGCAGGTAAATGCAATTTCCATTGCATGTTTTAGTCTCTGAGTCTCTGGAGCTGATGTTCTGATCCAAAACAGAAACAAAAACAAAAGCAAAACCACAAAAAGTCATATAAACCCTCCCCCACCCCATTTCTACTCCCCCTGCAAACTAATGTTGAAGGTAAACCAGGACTCAACTAGAAGATTCCACTCTCTTTAGTGTATCTATTTAATTTGAATACTTTGCAACTCTAGAGATTCCGAGAACCCATGAGGATTACATCATGAAATTTTGAAACTCATGTTGACAACTGAGTGAGAAGCCATATAAAGTAACATTTAATTTTTTTGCTAATCTACCTGGGTCTTACAATATATAGTAAACTATACTTTTAAAAAACACTTTAAAATCTGATGAGTTCTTTGAATGTTATTTAGTAAAGACACTGAATACTGTGAGGAGAAATCACATTAAACCCTGATCTTTGTCTAAACAGTCCATGTGTAATATATAAACATTATTTTATCATCCGTGTACTCTAAGAACACACAAACATAGAAATTAAAGGTAAGACAAAAATTAAACATTTAAAAATTTTTACTTATTGATTACAGAGAGACAGAGACAAGAAACATTGATTTATGTTCTACTCCTTTATGCATTCATTGCTTAATTCTTGAGAGAGAGAGAGACAGAGAGAGACAGAGAGACAGAGACAGAGAAATTGATTTGTTGTTCCACTTGTTTACGCATTCATTGGTTGATTCTTATATGTGTCCTGACCAGGACGTAGCCTACAACCTTGACTATCGGGACTGCACTGTAACTCAGGCAGGGCTTACCATTTTTAATGTTTTGCTGAACATGATGACTATATGCTATCATCAGTTAATACATCAAATCAATACACTGTTAGGGCAAGGTTCATTGTACTACTAATAGTGAGTCCGAGTCTGTATTTCAGTCTTCTTGTTATTATTATTATTATTATTATTATTATTATTATTATTTTGCTTGTCTTTTTTTTTATGATGCGATCATTGTCTTTGCCTGGTAATGTTGCTGATGAAGAGTTCATAGCTCTTATTTTCTTCTTGTTTGCTTGTTCTTGCATTAGCAGTATTAGCTTCAATCAGCAGTTTCTTTGTAAAAATCTTCTTAAGCTACTTATCTACTTCATGAAAGTTAGTTTTGTTAAAAGTACTAGATAATAGATGCCATGAACACATATCAAGTACAGTCTGTAACAATTTGCTGAAAAGTCCCTTTGTTCTCCCCTGTGGTGGGTAGAACTCTCATTTTCCCTTTAGAATATTTTACTTAGCAAAAATTCCATGCGACCCCTTGTTTTCCACCAAGTGAAGGAAACCCCCATTTTCAATGTGTATGTTAAACATTAGCAAAATTGAATTCATTTTTATTAAACATGAAAATATATAAATATAAGTTTAAATATTTTTTTCTTCTTACCCCAATGGGTGGGCTTGCACATTCCCTGAGTTGTATGTTTCCATCTGTGGGGTCACTGTGTTAGAAAATGAATCTATTCTCTGATAACCAAATTGTTATGAAGAAAAATGGCAAATATGATCAGTATTAGGGAAGAAAAAGAGAAGAATGAAGGTTAAGATTCAATTTATTTCTACTGGAATACTTCTACCTGCCTTGCCAATGTCCTCTCTCCCTGAAGTTAAACAAATTTCACATTAATATGCAGACTGACTGCGCATTTCCTTTAAAACCTAATACAAAGCATCTTCCTTCCCACAGTAGCGTTAAGGTCTACATTTGATTGAAGCAGCGAGTGGATGACTGTAAATACACCCGACTGTACACCAAATTGGGTTGTCTCTACTCTTTCCATCATGTCAATGTCCTGCAACCCCTTTTTTACTTTCTCCTAATTTGTTTCTTCCACCATATTAACTTTCATACGGATAAATTCCTAGTCTTTTTATGTTTTTGTATTTGTACACATTTTTTAATGCTACTGAATGCCTTATGTTACTTTCAAAAAGTATCTGAATGTGTTTCATTTGGTATGTCAAAACACAGTTTCCTTCGAAGTATAGGTATATAGTACATTTATTGTACTCATTATTTCCTCTTTTCATGAAATATTACATGCCATACTTTAGATTTTTAAAAATTCTTACTGGTTATACAAGCATAATTAGAAAGTATGTAGTTCTAGAAAAGCTCCAAAGGGCAGCGGTTAGTTAGAATCAATTCTACCATTTTGTAGCAAAGGAACTGAGGTAAACCTGGAATCATGAATCACCTCTTAAATATAATTTCATAATAATACTTTAGGTTGCAATGCTTTTAAACTTGTAAGGTTCTAGCTGATGCACTCATCCAGGTCCTCTGATCTTCCCCTGTAACACACTCATAACTCACAAAGATGTGTTTTAATATGAGGAAATATTCCTGTTGGTTAGTAACAGAACTAGGAATTAAATTTATAGCTCCTCAAGTCCAGTCCTTCATTTCTTTACACCATATTGCTTTTCCTTAGCATACATAAGGATTGTGGACATAGAGTAGCTGTTCCTTTGACTTAAGGTTATGAGAGATGTTCTATCTAACTGATTTTCTAACCAGCATTCCTGTGGCTTTAGCACTTTTCCATAATCTTCATACTTGGCCTTATGAACATTCATAGTATAAAATGTGTTCAATTGTTCTATTCTGTATTATACAACTATCTTGCTCATAACCAGATTATTGTTACACAGAAGAACTGCAAATACAACTTTTCCCCTACACCCCCCCCCAAAAAAGATCAAAAGGATAATCTTATGGCATCTTAGATAGTACTTATTCTATATGACATGATAGTATAATATAATGGTTACTATGCATTGTGGAGTCAATCATGAATTCAAAATCTAACTCTGAAACTTACTAGCTATGCCATCTTTGGTTTTGTTACTTTACCGTGGACTTGTCATACATACAAACTGGGGTTAATACTTTTATTTATATACATATATATATATACATATATATATATATATATATAATCTACAGGGCTTACTTTGAGCCTAGCAAACACATAATAAGCATTATTTTCTATTGTAATTTGGTCACAAATCTTAAGAACAAATAATCACATTAATTGGCTCTAGTCCAAGTAATAGCAACAGTTGACAGTGGTTTGTGTGTTTTGCAGCTCCTGTGGAGTTCAGACAATGATTTTCAAATTAACAAAATATAAGAAAAACTTAATTCCTTGCTTCTAGCAAAAGTTACAATGGGTAAGAAAAATCAGCTCTAAGATGGGAGAGTGAAACTACTATTGTTCCCCACTATCAATGCCTTAAGCACTGTACTTCTATCTTTTCTCTACCAAACCCAGAAAATGAGTTTATTCATGACTATTCAGGTTATGTACTTCCTGAGTGAGCTTTGTTAATTTGTCTTTTTAAGGACATTGTCAACTGCATCAAATTTATTGGCATAAAGTTGTTTGTAAAATGCCTTTATTGTTTTTAATGTCTCTAGAATCTCTAGTGATGTCTCTTCTTTCATTACTAATATTTCTGTTTTATGCCTTTTTTCCTGATCAGTCTAGCTAGAGATCAATTTTTTTTAAAGATTTTATTTATTTATTTTTAGAGAGAAGGGAAGGGAGGGAGAAAGACAGGGAGAGAAACATCGATGTGTGAGAGACGTATCGATTGGTTGCCTCTTGCACAGCCCCAACTGGGATCTGGCCTGCACCCCAGGCATGTGCCCCAACAGGGAATTGAACCAGTGACCTTTTGGTTTGCAGGCTGGCACTCAGTCCATTGAGCCACACCAGTCAGGGCTGGAAGTCAATTTAATTAGTTGCATACCACAAATTTTTATATTTTGTTCTCATTTTATTGAGTTAAAAATATTTTCTAATTTTTTGTTAACTTCTTTTCTGAGCATGAGGTATTTATATGGGGTGCTGTCCAATTTCTAAATATCTGTAGATTTTTCAGATGTTATTTTAGTCTAATATCTTTGTGGTCTGAGAATATATTTTGTGTGATTTCAATCCTCTTATTATATTGTGTTATGGCCTAGAATAATACACTGTCGTGGTAAATGTTCCATGAACACTTGAAAAGAATGCATGTTGTTTTTCAGTGGAGTGGTTTGTAAATATTCCATCAAGCTAGTCTTCTATGATCTTGCTAATTTTTTATCCACTCATTCTGTCAATTACTGAGAAAGGAATGTTGAAATCTCCAACTGTAATGGTGGATTTGCCTGTTTCTCCTTTTAGTTCTTGCTTCATATATTTTTGGAGGTCTGTGCACGTATGTTAAAGATTTTGATGTCTTATTGCACTGACCCCTGTATTATTATGAAATGTTTCTCCTTATGACAATATTTATTCTAAAATCTATTTTGTCAATATTATTTTAATTAGTGTTTGCACAGTATACCATTTTCCATTCTTTTATTTTTACCCTGCCTTTTTTAAAAAATGGAAATTTATTCTCACAGGAAACCATAAGTCCAAAGGTGAGGTGTCAGCAGGGCTATGCTCACTCTGAAGGCTCTTGGGAGTAATCCTTCTTTGACTGTTCCCAGCTTCTGGTGGTTCCTGGCGATCCTCCATGTTCCTTGGCTTGTAATTGCATCACTTCAATAGTGAGCAGTACCTTCTAACAGAGTCATTTGAGGATTCAGATGGGATGTAATGAATATAAGAGGTAGGCATAGGGTCGGCTGGATACATGATAAAATTCTTAATAGTATTAGCTACTTTTTTGTTGTAATTATTGTTATGTTACCAGTCCCCTCAGATATATGCCCTGTGAGGAGGCACTGATTTGAGACGCTAGCAGCCAAAGTAACAAGAGCAATGCATTGCCAGAAGATAACTTTTGTTTCTGACAAGTGAATGCCTAAAGTTAATTTAATTACAAGAGATAATTAGCATGTTAATCTAGGTCTCGCTCTCCTATATTGATGTCTTCTTTTTTTAAAAAAAGAATAACAATTTAACAAAAACAAACTAAGCAAACAACTAGAACAGGAACAGTCACAGAAATGGAGATCACATGGAGGGTTATCAGTGGGGAGGGGGAGGGTAGAGAATGGGGGAAAAGGTACAGGGAATAAAAGCATAAATGGTAGGTACAAAATAGACAGGGAGAGGGTAAGAATAGAACAGGAAATGAAGAAGCTGAAGAACTTATATGTACGACCCATGGACATGAACTAAGTGGGGGGGAGTGCTGGTTGGAGGGGTTGTGCAAGGCAGAGGGGAATAAAGGGGAGAAAAAATGGGACAACTGTAAAAACATAATCAATAAAATATATTTTAAAATATAACAGAATTTATTCTAGGGTAATTTACTTACAGGGATGTAGGGTCAGAGCAGAAAGATGACCCAGCAATTCTGCACAAATTATTCTTTGTTACCAGATACCTGTTTAATACTGTTTACTAGTATACCTTAGGTACTAATGATTGACAAGACAAAGGGACAAAGAATGCAGCATGAGCTGCAGGCCATACCTCCTGGTGGTCTTGTGATGGATGATTGTTTACGGTTGGTACTAGCACCATTTTGATATTTATCTTGGTTGTCATGCCACTCTGGCCTTTACTAACAAAAATATTTATGGCTACGTTTTATGGAACACAGGTAATCATCAACTAGAAGGCTTTCATGTTTGCTAAGGACAGTGAGGTTAGTCAAAGGTCACAGTATGAAAGAAGTCTGGGACACAAAGACAGAGCTGTTTTTCTGTTCACAGCCAGATCTATCCAGTGAGCTGGACGGTATCATTAAAATCCCAGGTTCTCTTCACCTTCTGTCTTTGCAATCTATAGCACTGGTTTCATGAAAGGCCGATTCCCCTCATGGTCACAAGGTAGCTGCTACTCCTCACTGAAGCATCTTGATTTCCTTCATATGTCTGGATTATTTTCACACCATTGCTTCGAGTTCTCTTTTCCTCGATAAAGGGCCCTAATTCCTTTGTCCACTCGTCATGTGACACATCAATCTTCTTGCCTACCTCTTACACCTAGATCCTGGTGAGGGTCTTCTAAGACTGTGGTGTCAATGTAAGAAATGTCCAAACCTGTACATAATTCTTATGAGTTTATCTGAGCCAAACTGATGACATATATTGGGGAGCAAGATCTCAAATGTTCCTACTCTATGTCTTTAAAGGGGGTTTCATGTAAACAGCTTATAATTGGGCCTTGCTTTTGCCCAAGTTGACAATCTATCTTTTTATTTATTTTTTATTAAGATGTGGTACCTAATATTTACAACGGAATATTACTCAGCCATTGGGTGAAATAATTGCCATTTGTGACACAGATGGACTTTGAAAGCATCATGCAATAAAAAACAATCTTTTTTATTGATTCGAGACAGCAAGGATGGGGGGGCAGTAGAGAAAAAGAGAAACATCAATTTATTGTTCCACTTATTTATGTATTCATTGGCTGATTCTTATAGGTGCCCTGACTAGGGATCGAGCCTGCAACCTTGGCATATAGGGATGGTACTCTAACCAACTGAGCTACCTGGCCAGAACAAGACAATCCGTCTTTTAATGGGAATGTTTTAGGATTTAAAATTTAGGCCATTTACATTTAAGTTTAAATCTACCATCTTGCTGTTTCTACTTGTTCTATTTTTAAATTATATTTTATGCTACTAAGTTGTCCCAGGTTTTCCCCCTTTGCTTCCCCCCACCCAGCATTTTGTTTGTTAAAACCTTTCCTCATCTTCTTTCAGTCTTTGTTACATTTTACTACATTCCATTTACGACTATCAGCTTATTAGGAATTCCTGTCTCATTTATTTAGTGATTTCTCAAGTTTATATTTATAAACAAAAATTTACAAAGAAAAAAATCACTCAAGTTTTATATTAGCTTTGTTATTCAAGCATGACATAGTAGCCCCCTTCAACAGTTTTAAGTCTCAACTTTAGAGATTTAATTAAAAATTTAAAATTCAGTGATGTGGGGAAAATGTCTAGTGTATTGTTAGACATACAGAAAAAAATGTCAAACTTTTCACAACATGGGAAAGAGGACTAAGGTAAGAGTGAAAATATCTCAAGACAAATGAACACGATACACAGATATGTCAACCAGAACTGCGCAGGAAGTATTTAATAGTACAATCTAGGTCTCTCTAAACCACCTGCAGAAGATGATAAAAGCAACAATGCCAACTCCCATTTAAAAACCTATTAGGGTACACACATGTTCCTAGCAGCTAAAATGCGGATGCAACCCGAGTTTACCAGTGAATGAATGGCTAAGCAAATTGTGACATGCACATACAATGGAATAGTATTCAGCTTCAAAAAGAAGGGAAATTCTGACACATGCTATTGTACAACATGGATGAGACTTGGGGACATTATGCCAAGTGAAATAAGCCAGTCCCAGAGAGACAAATACTGTATGCTTCCACTTACACGAGATGGTTAGACAGAGTAGTCAAAATCACAAAGGCAGAAAGTACAACGGTGGTTGCTGATGGAAGGGGGAATAGGGAATTATTGTTTAATGGGTGTAGAATTCCAGTTTTAAAAGATGAATAGTTATGAAGATGGATGATGGTGATGGTTACACAACATTATGAATGTACTTAATGCCACTGACCGTAGACTAAAAAATAGTTAAGATGGAAAATTTTATAATTTAAAAATTAAAAACATCCTGTTTAGAAATATCCATTTGTTCAAATACATGCTGGCTGCCTGCTATATGCAGAATATGCTCCTGCTTGTACTACTCAACCTCCATGTGCTCCAGGCAAATCTGAATGGCTGGAAACACTTTTTTTTCTTTTTTAAAGAATGACAAAAACAGACTGCTCCTGTATTCTTTATTCAATCTTACTAGTATTCTTTAATGGACAAACACATAGATGAGTAGGCTACAGTGAAGAAATCTTGTTCTTATATAAGAGTTAAGAAGTCACTAAGATACTTCCAGATATTATCTTCAGTGATGCTTCTTATCTTTATTCTGGGACTCCAGGTAATATTCAACCCCTGCAGCTACCACAAATGCAGCAAATCCCCATTTGAATCCTTTCAATAACAAACCAACAAAGGAAACATTGTTTGCAAAGCCGCCCATGTATCTCCAGGCTTCATTGCTAGAAGAAAAAAAAGGAAAAAATTATAATCACGCACAACTATGTACATTAATTGAGTAAAATATATTTAATTTTCATATTTTTAAGATTTTATTTACTTATTTTTAGAGAGAGGAAGGGAGGGAGAAAGAGAGAGAAACATCAATTTGTGGTTGCCTCTTGTGCACCCCCCAACTGGGGACCTGGCCCGAAACCCAGGAATGTGCCCTAGACTGGGAATCGAACCTTTTGGTTCATGGGCTGGCACTCAACCATATATTATGATGATCCACTGAGCCACACCAACCAGGGCTAATTTTCATCCTTCTAACAGATGTAAATGCAACCTTGCATAGGATAATCTAAGTGCACCACAATAGGCATCTTTCTGTGGGAGAGGATAGTTAGATCTATATGCCCATGTTTCACATGTAAAATAGAAGGAAAAACACTTGATTTCACATTCATAATCATAATACTCAGGATTTTACAAAACTCTCAAATGCCAAACTTTCTTTAGCCCAATGCATCACAGGTCAGTTGTGTGGCTTTGCCCATACTAGTCATTACAGCATCATGGAGAAAGGTACTTAGAGGGTATTAATCTTTGCTCTGCCACCTGTACTAGATTCACAATCTTTTAAGGTGAGCAAGTTACTTAACCTGTCAGGGCCTGTTTCCTCTCCTACTCAGAGATGATTACTATCTACCTTTTAGTGTTGTTATAAAGAATAAACAGGGTAACGATTGATATATTTTGGCACAGAGAGTATGTCACATTTGACGTTATTATTACTGCTAATAAATTTCTCTGTCATAGCAGTCTGAACTTTAGAAGACTGATTTCCTACTCTGGCAATCATCCTTCTGAGTACCCTAAACAAAGACATAAACAGAAGTCAGAGACCTCTAGTGGAAAAAAAAATTCTTCTCTCACAGGCAGGGATAAGTGAGTGGAAATAAATCATGTTATGAAGAATAAAAGCCTTAACTCTAAAAATCTGACTTACTAGAACATATGAGAGCTAATCAAACATCATTTAGATACCAAAATCAAAGACATTAAAAGAAAACTACAGAGTAATATATCCCTCACAAACAGAGACTAAAATATTCTTAACAAAATTTTAGGAAGTTAAATCCAGCAAAATATGCAAAGGATAATATATTATGATGAAATAGGATTTACTTCAGGAATTTGAGATTGGCTTAATCTTTGAACATCAATAAGAGTAATTCAACAAATTAACAGAATAAAAAAAACTATGTAAGCATCTCAATAGATGCAAAAAAAGCATTTAACAAAATTCAACACCCATTAATAACAATAACAATAATAATAGAACTCACAGTAACCTATGAATAAAAGAGAAATTCCTCAACTTGACTAAGGGTATCTATGACCAGCCTACAAGTAAGATTATACTTAGTGGTGAAAGAATGAATACTTTCCACCAACTAGGACAAAAGCAAGAATGTCCATTTACACCACTTTTATTCAACACTACCCTAGCAGTGTTAGCCAGTAAAATAATGCAAAGAAAATAGAAATTGAAAGTTTATAAATTGAAAAGGAAGAAGTAATACTATATTTATAACACAAAATGATCATTTATGAACTCTAAGGAGTCTATTAAAAAACTGTTAGAACTAAAAAGTGAATTTAGCAAGGGAATATGACACAAAGTCAACATGTAAAACTCAACTGTATTTTTATATTTTAGCCAGAACAATTGGTAATCATTTATAATAGTATAAAAAGATGGAATAATTCAGGATAAATTTAATAAAATATGTACAAGACCTATATATAAAGCAATACAATAAAACACTGCTGAAAAATTAAAGAGGGTCTCATTGTCAATGAACTAGAAAATTCTACAGTGTTAAGATATCAATTATCTTCAATTGCACTATTGATTCAATAAGATCCCAAATAATTTGTAAAACATATCTGACAAAGGACTTAAATATTAAAAATATATACAGAACTTCCATAATTCAATAAAAGACAAACACCTTGATAAACAAATGGGCGAAAGATCTGAGTAGCCATTGTGCACCCCCCACACACACACAAAGCGCAAGTGACCAACACAGGAAAAGATCGTTATGATCATCAGTCTTCATGGAATTGCAAGTCAAAATCATAAGAGGCATCACATTCACTAAAATGGCTAAAATTAAAAGACCTATAATACTAAGTGTTGTTGGGGACATTGAACAACTGAAATTCTTGTAATATTGCTGGTGGCAATGCAAAATGGTACCACCACTTTGGAAAATAGTTTGGTGGTTTTTTTAATGAACATATACACACTTATATGATCTAGAAATCCCACTCTTAGGTATTTACCCAAGAGAAATAAAAACATTATGTTCACATAGACTTATACTGGAATGGTTATAGCATATTTACTCATAATAGTCCAAAACTGAACACAATCCAAAAGGCAATTAATTGATGACCTGTAAACAAAATGAGGTGTATGCACACATGGATATTACTCAGAAATAAGAAAGGAACTACAGATATAAGTTAACAACGTGCATAAGTCTCAAAGTCATTATACTTCGTGAAAGTGGCCATGACCAAAGACTACATACTGTATGATTCCAATTGTATAACATTCAGGAAAGGGAAAACTATAGAGACTAAAAGCAGATTAATGGTTGCCAGGAACCAGGGGTAGGATGACACTGAGTGGAAAAGGGGCAAGAAGGAACTTTTTGGGTTAATACAAACAGACTCTATTATGATTGTGGTGGTGGTTACATAATTGCATACATTCGTCAAAACTCATGGAATTAAACACTTAAAATGGGTGAATTTTACTGTATGTAAATAGTTCAATAAAACTGATTTCAAAACTGTAATGTAAAAAGCCATTTTCAATGATTTTTTAAAAAGGAAAATACACTAAAAAGAAACAGATACTGATTCTCTGTGATAAATTCTTTAAATTTAAATTCTAAATTATTTAATTATCCTTACCGGGCCCATGGATCCCTTAGCCCTCGTGCAGCCAGCTTCTCCTGCACAATTTCTAATGGTGTCCCTTCTATCTTCCATTGTTTATAATCTGGAAGTTCCATTTTACTGTGACCATGTTCATGTCCATGTCCATGGGCCATGTCTATAGAAGATTAATATGAGAAATATGCACATTGTAGATATCAAATAACAAAGTTTACTGTTACTTTTTAAAAGAGAATGAATATAATTACTTGAAAATTATGAGTTAAGAGATTTTATAAAACAGCGTTATTTTTACATAACTAGTATATGTCCCAGAGGTTCCTTATGCTATGTTCATTCTTTTGGATTCTTTTTTCTTTTGCTGTTCTGACTGGGTATTTCTGGCTGCTTATATTCCAAATTGCTGATTTGATTCTCAGCTTTATCTACTCCACTGTGGATTCCCTGTAAATTATTCTTCATTTCAGTTAGTGTATACTTAATTTCTGATTGGTCCTTTTTTAAGCTGTTGAAGTTATCACTAAGTTCCTTGAACATCCTTAACACCACTGTTTTGAACTCTGTACCTGGTAGTTTGCTTGCTTCCATTTCATTTAGTTCTTTTTCTGGACATTTCTCCTGTTTTTTCATTTGGGATTTGTTTCTTTGCTTTTGCATTTTGGTTGCTTCCCTATGTATGTTTCTATGTACTGGGTTAGAGCTGCTGTCTCCTGGACTTGGCAGAGTGGTCTTACGTAATAGGTGTCCTGTAGGGCCCAGTGCCACAGCCTCCCCAGTCGCCCAAGCTGGGTGCTCCAGGTGTGCCCCTCTGTGGGCTGTATGTACTTTCCTGTTGTAGTTGAACCTTGACTGCTGTTGGCATCACTTGAAGAGATTAATTCCCAGGTTGACTGGCTGGGAGGACCAGCTGTGACTACAGTAAAGGACTACTGTGCTAGAGTTGACCCTATGGAGCAGGACTTGCTTCAGTGGGGCTTTGCTGCTCACGGAGTCCACCGCCTGAGCGTGTGGCCCATGGTGGTGGTAGTTACAATACTGCATGGTCTGAAGCTGTCCACTGGGTGTACCAGCTCTGGGGCCTCCCAGCAGGTACAAGGTCAGTCATCACCTGTGTCCTGCTAGGGCAACCTGGCATGAACTACAGAATGATCTGCAGATGGCTTATATTTGTGCTGGGCTTGGAGGTGCCCAGGACTGGCCAAGCTGCAAACCAAGGTCAAATGCCTCTAGTGCTGAGCCTGGGGACACTTAGCAAGAGGTGTGAGGTACACAGAGGCTAGATGCTGCTTGTTTGAGAGGTTTTAGGAAAGTCTGAAGCTTGAGTTAAGACAGGCCATTCACATGAAAATCCACTAGAAACAGCTTGGGTGGGCCTGCAAGTTTGGTGGAGAGGTGTCTCTGGGATTTTTCAGGTTGGAGCAAACAACGATAGCCAGGTTGATGGCGCCCACCAGCCAGCTCTGTGGGGAGAGGGCTCATCAAAGGAACAATGGCCCCTGCCAGTGCTTTTGTCTGGGAGAAAGCTGTCTCTGGTGCCGTTGAAGCTGTTATTCCAGCACTGGAGCTTAGGAAGTAAGATTTAGTCCATGTGTAGGCCCTTTAAGAGGAACTGTCTGGGACTCCAGCAGCCCTCTGTCTACAATTCTCGCTGGTTTTACAGCCAGAAGTTATAGGCACTTCTCTTCCCAGCACTGGAACCCTGAGCCTGGGGGCCTGGTGTGGAGCTGGGACCCTTCACTCCTCAGGGCTTAACTCCATGGCTGAGATATCCCTCCTGATTTTTATCTGAGGCTTGTAGGTTTGAGACCAGCCTGTTCCATATCTCCATCCCTCGTACCAGTCTCCATGTGGCTTCGTATTTAATCTAGTAAGACTTCCATTCAGCCATATTTCAAGAGGTCTGAATGGTGGTTCTTCTGTACTTTACTTGTAATTTTGATGTGATTGCGGAGGATGGGAGTATTGCATTTATCTATGCCCCCATCTTGGCTGGAAGTACCTCCACTTCCTGTATTTCAAACATCTTACTAGCATTATTTTATAGATGATGTAAAAATAAACTTCAGCTCAGTACCCAGTTAAACCGCTATGAATTTCAAATTAAGGGGGAATAAATTAATAATGCTACACTGTAAATTTATATAAGGTTAGCAGTAGCAATTCTATAATCGCTGCTCTCCAGAAATAAAGCCAAACCAAGTAATTATTACCATTATGTTTGCATTTATATATATGAACAGGCCCAATAATAAGGCTGGATTCTTAAACTGCATTTTAGAAGACAGTGGTAATTATTAGACAGTGTATACTAAAGATACATTATATAAAATGCTCATTTCATTAAACAATATTTCCCAGAATATAAGGGGAAACTGTACGTATTAATTCTGACAAATTAATATTTAATATTTATATCTAAAGATGTTAAGATATCACAAAACCTTGATGACTTTCACATTTGAAAGAGAATAAAAACCAAGTACCCATCAAACAAAAGTTAAAACTACAACATTTAAACTTTGAATGAAACATTTAATCAATTACTTCATTTTTATTTGGTAGATTCTATAATATAAAGGAAAAGATTACACTTTTAGATTTCAGTCTGACCTTTGAAATTCAATACCTTATTACAAAAAACTTTTTGAATGGTTTAATAACAATAATAATGTCTTGGCTTCTTCAAACCATGTTTAAAAAAATATTTTTTAAGCAATGTTTCATTCCAAAAATGTCTGAAGAGATTACAGGCCAAACCCTTATTTTGGCAAATGTCAATTCTAGAATATTAACCCTAATTGAGTATCAATGTACTTGGAAGAGAATACAAAACAAACATCAAAATTTTTTGACAAAAAAGTTTGATTTTGAAAATAAAAATCAAAACATCACCATAGTATGTTTCAATTTTATATTTCTATGCTCAAAATATTAGTTAATTTGGAAGATAAATCTTTTGAAGAAAACATGAAAGTATGTATAATTTTTCTGAAACAAATTTCCTTTAGTAAATGTAATGTTTTTTCTTATACCTAATTAAAATATTTCAGTACTAAATAGAATATTTCAATGACCTTTCAAAAAGCTGAACAACACTATTTCTAGAAAACTTTCATTTCTTTAAAAAATTATTTCTACTTCAGAACAGCCGTAAATCAAACAATGATTTATCCTTGCCACTTGAGGGACAAGTTTGGAATTCTACTTAAGTGCAGACTTTGGTGCCGTACAGATCTGGCATCAAAACCTGGATGCACCACTAACTGCTGTAAAATTCAGGGCAAATCATTTAATCTCTCTAAACTCGTTTATTCATACAACATGAGGATAAAAGCTACCTTGCAATAGTGTGAGAAACAGAGAAAGCACATCGTGATGTGCCTTTCACTTTCACACCCTGGTGGTGAGAATATGACTTAGCACAACCCCTCTGAAACACTGGCATGACCTAGAAAAGCTGAGTGAACATTGGAATACCTTACGGCCTAGCAATTCTACTCCTAAGTATACATATTCTAAATCTGCACTGTCCACTATGGTAGTAGCCACTAGCACTTGAATGTGACTGGTGCAATTGGGGAACTAGACTTTTTACTTCACTATAATTAATTTAAATTTCAAAACAGATTCTCAAATTAGTTATTGGAAAATATATGGGTTTACTTTATCAACAGTAAATTTGATAAAATATAAACATATCAAGTGTTTGTATTTGTGAAAACTTAGCATACAAACATACTCAGCAAGTATAAAATACATCAATTTGAAAACAGTATGAAGAAAAATATTTCACTAATAACTTTTAACACTGATTACATTTTAAATATTTTGATTACATTTAAAAATACTTTGAATATACTCACAACTATATTATTAAATTGTTTCTTTTTACATTTTAATATGATTACTAAGAAATTTTTTTTTTTTTCCTTTTGAGAAAGACAGGAGAAAACAGATGAGACAGAGTGGGAGAGAAACATCAGTGTAAGAAACATCATTCGGTTGCTTCTCACATGCACCCTGACCAGGACTGAACCTGCAAGCCAGGCATGTGCCCTGACCAGGAATCAAACCGGTGACCTTTCGCTCTGCAGGACGAAGTCCAACTGAGTGTTGGTTTGTCAGGGCAGTTACTAAGAAGTTTTAAATTATATATGTGGCTGTATAACATTATCGTTGGACAACACACTGCTCTAGAGAAACTCTTGCATGTATATATCAATAGATATATTTTATAAGAATCCTTTAACCACACTAGCTAGCCCCAAACAGTAAACAACTCAAATATCCAACAATAACCAATTAATTATGAAAGAGTCCCCCATAGAATATTAGACAATGAAAAACAACATGCAACAGTATGAATGAATCTTACAACTATAATGGGCAAGGGCTAAGTCATAAGAAAATACATATACTGTTATCCCATTAATATAAATTGAAAAACCTAACAATTCATTTTTTAGGAATGCATCAGATGGAAAATTAAAATAAAACAAGTGAATGCTTATCACAAGTCAGGATAGTAGCTACCTCTTGGTGGAGGAGATAAAATCAGAGCTCTACGGAGAGATTTTAAGACAGTGTTTTTCAACCTATTTTTAATTCTTGTACCCTAAAGGAGCTTTTCCTGGACAGTTGTTTTCCTTATCACATTCTCACCTACCTCCCCAATGAAATTGTAATGCCACAGACATATTGTATATGTGCTTATGTATTATGGCTCTTTGGAAGGCCATAAACCACTGTAGTATCCAAGATTTTTTTTCACTCCCCTTCCAAACTCGCAAAACCAATTTTCACCCGTTTGAAGGTCAATTACTTCTTTTGAGAATGCACGTTCTAAGTTATAGGCAATGCTTTATTTCCTAACCTGAAGGGTGGTTTATACAAGTGTTTGCTTAATTATAATTCTTTAAAATGTACTTATATTTTATACATCCTTCTGTTATGTATACTTTACAATACAAAGTAAACTTAGATAAAGTGACAAATTATGCCAAGCACTCAACAACAGGTGTTTATTTCCAGCTCAGAGCTGTTCAAACAAGAATAGCAAGGAAATTAGTTAAAAAAAGAAAGACCTAGCCCTGGCTGGCGTAGCTCAGTGAATTGAGTGCCGGCTGCGAACCAAAGGGTCACCGGTTCAATTCAGAGTCAGGGCACATGCCTGGGTTGCCAGCCAGGTCCCCTGTAGGGGATGCATGAGAGGCAACAACACATTGATACTTCTCTCCCTCTCTTTCTCCCTCCCTTCCCCTCTCTCTAAAAATAAATAAAATCTTTAAAAAGAAAAAAAAAACATGTTATCATGACATTTTAAAAAGCTATCTACTTATGTTTGGTGTGAACCTATACGTTTCATGAAGATCAACCTCCACCAAGAGGGGCTGGAATCCCTAAGAAGGAAATAAGAGGATAATGCCACTTACGTTACATGTAATTTTATGGTTTACCAAAGACTCAAGTATATATCCCAACTTCCTCTCATTTCTAAAATTGTGGATACTATTAGAGCATTAGAAAATAAAAGACAAATGAACTTTTAGTGTCCCTGCAACTTTAAAACAATAAAACTTTTGGAGTAAATCACTATAAAATGAATGTGACTTTGTATTCTACTCTTTCCACTTCAACGCGGAGTCAAAAACATTCATACCAGAAAATTTTCACTTAAAACTATACTTATTTGTGAGGCAGGCATTACAATTATTCCTACTTTACAAATTTTCGATATGGGGACTGTTCTGCCTTTATTCAATTCAAAGGTAAACCAAAAAACAAGGGGTAGGGGTGGTAGTGCTGGTGGAAGAGAAGGAAAAAAAAATATCTGGACTTAACGACCACAGTAGTTCTGCCTGCATCGTTCTACAACCACCCTTCACCACCCCTGGACTTAATAGTTCTCTCCCGCTAGTTCTTCGATCTCCTCCCCTCCGGAACTACACTCCCCTATCATCCTTTAGCCTCTCCCTTGCTAAATTTCCCAGAATAGAGTCTCATTCTTATTCCCATTTAAGAGATGTCCCACCGACTCTCTAATTTACCTGACAGCAATCTGACCTCTCAGGACAGTCAATATTCAACCCTCCAGCCGGAGCCACACGGAAACGGAAGTTGTCACCTCGAGTACCTTTCCGCAGGAAAGCCAAGAAGTCATTTACCGTTCCGGTACGGGGTCACAGATTTATGGAGATGACGTGAAGGAGGCTGCAAGTCGACAGTGTTTCCGCACCTCTGTGCATCCGTAGTCTAACTTCAAAAAGAGAAATTGCGGAGGGCAGAAGGGCGGGAGAGAGGCGCTGTTTCCCTTGCTTGGAGACCGGAATCCTTAGCCCCTGAACAGGGGGGGGTGGGCCGTGGACATCCTGCAGCCAATAAGTGAGGCTGTTGTTAGAGCGTGGACTCACCCAGTGGGTGGGCTGGTTATTGCGCTGCAGTGGGCAGGCGGCTGCGGGAGGCGGTGGCGGTTGGAAGCCAGAGGCAGCGGGGTGACAGGTAGGCGGCTGCGCTGTCTTTGGCGGACGCAGAGGGCTTCATCTGGAGGGATTTTCATCTCCTCCGGCTGCAGGAGCTGTAGAGGGGATCTGACGAGGGTGGTTTGGGAAGGTGGTAGCTGCAGCGTTGGTGGTTTTGGAACCTGTCGTAGACCAGGTAGCCGCTTGCGAGGGTCGTGAGGAGGAGAAGGCAGCTGAGGCGGGTGGAGGCTGAGCCCAGTGCGGCGATGTGGGGGGCCTAGGGCGTGGGGGGCTGCGGTGGCGCCAGCAGCGAGGGGAGGGAGGCGGGAACAGGACGGTGTCGTGAAGGCTGGAGGAATTTTTTGCACGAAGCTCAGATAAAAGGATGCGACATTGCAGGCATCGGAGAGAAATCCTAGGGCCTTTTCTCAGGGTGGGAAGGGGAAGCGGAGAAGAAAGATATTTATTGGCCTTCGGATCCTTGAAACTCTTTGTAGCTACACCAATACATTATATAACCCTTGACTGTTATATACCCTAAAAACTAGGTTGTCCCTTTTGGAAAAGGAGGTCCGGTAACCTATTGATGTGTCGGAATAGTTGTTTCGTTGGTTACAGGGAGCCCCGCAGGCTCTGTAAGAACAGACGGGTGAAGGATAGAATAGTCACGAAGACCTTATCCCAAATATGGGCTTGGGTTGAGAGATTCGTTAGTTTGAGATGAGCGTGGCCAGGTTCACGCTTTGTAGTTTCTGAATTTATTTGTTTTGAGGGTCAAGGCTAACTACAAATACTTCTTTTTTCTCATCTTCAGGAAAGTGGAGAGCCTCAAAAATCTGTAGTGGGAGGTAAGTGCAAATTGGAAAATGACTGGAAATTCCGTTGTTAGATTTTTACTCGTAGATTTTGTGGATGTTAGAGTCTGAAAATAAGGTGGTGGTCTAAATGGAGAGGGGGGAATGCAACAGTCATCTTTTAAGTAATTTGCTGTGTAAATCTGAGAAATTAGTTATGGATTATTTATTAGGTTTAAAAAGTATGCTTTTTGAACCTCTCAACTCAGGTAAAATGTATTTACAGACATAAGTAACTGAATTATCATGTGGTTTTTTTCTGGGTTTTAGTAACTCATTGCTTGCACAATGAAATGTACAATTAATATAAGAATTTCACTAAGTATGTTATGGAAGGACAAATTACATTAAAAACTTGGTTCCATAGCTCACTGGAAAACAGTTTTAAAAGAAGCATTATAAATTGCTAAAATGTAAGCTGATTGAAACGTTGTCTTTTACTTAGAAGATAAGGACTAATGTAGTATTAGCAAGTGTACTGTAATTTTCCTTTTTCTACTGATAGTTCATATTAGTTTATCCCAGAACCTAAATAAAAAATTTATTTATTTGTCTAAATATCATTTGGTAGGGAGAGGTGGATCGTTGGAATTTGTTTGTTGGTTCAGAAATGTTTGGAGTACTGCGATATTTATCAATGCTTTAGATTAAAATTTTGACACTTGGTGTTTCGTTGCCTTTTTACTTTTTTTGCAAGGATAAAACTATTTCTCAGTCACAAAGAATACTTCTGCTTCTATTTTAGTAGTGTGAGTACACGTGAACAAATCTGCTTTTATGTAGTGTGTGTGTGTGTGTGTGTGTGTGTGTGTGTGTGTGTGTGTGTGTCTTATTATGTAATCAGCCTACTAGAGCTGTCTTGGAGAACTAATGGCTGATTTTGAATGGCCAGTAGGTGTCATTGTAGAATGCAATAAAGTTGAACAATTGAGTAGGAAATTATCAAGTGATTTAAGAAACACTAGTCCAAATTAAAATATAATGATAATTGGCTGATTATTTATACATAATTAGAAGTCCACTTTTTTGACACATTTCAGTTATTGGAGCTCTTATAAGGAATTTGAAACAATGGCTATAAGAAAGTATAATTGTTTGCTCTAAAATGGACCTTGAAAGCTTGTTTTTAAATCCAACTCTTAAGCCATTTTTACATGCAATAGATTTAGTCTATTTGATTGTTTTTAATAGTTTTGGCATCTTTAATAAGTTTTAGAATAATTAAGATTTTCAGCCTGACTGAGCTTTATAATAGTAAAACCAATGCTAAATAATAAAAAAACTAAAATGATGAAACATGAGCAGAAAGTAATGAGTCCAAAAAAGTTATCGGCTGCACAAAATAGTACTTTGTTATTGTTCGTTTAATGCAAAAACAGATGAATTTTTGTGTTTCAATGTCTGTGGCTTCTTAGTTTTTTTTGACACCCAAAATAGCTTCTTTTTTACATTTTTGTCTGGCTAGTAGACTATGTGCTTTTCTCAGAATGATGAACTGAACATTTGCCGTTGTCTAAAATGTGATGCAATGGAGTCTGGAGGGAGCTGGCACACAAAGCTCTGAAGGCGGCTTACAGCTGGTGTGAGTACAGCCCCTTATCTGCAGAGCCTTCTACTGAGCTCTTGTCACTTTGTAGCTCTGCTCCTTTTGCCTGCTATTGATACAGTATTAAAATAGAGTTGGACCTAATTCAGAAAATCTCTGTGAAAGTAGAGTTTATATATATTTTCAGAATAATCTAGGAGTTTTTTAAAAAGGCACACACACATCATCTCCACTACCCTTCAGAATCTTAGTGGTAGGATGAGTGTGAAGGAAGGTAGATATACATATTTTGAAGAAAAAAAATCTCCAGATGATACGGTTCTCCGTTGACTTCCACTTTCAAATCATTGATCTAATTCAGAGCTCTCTTACTTGTGGTATGAACCAGTAACAGTAGTTTTTGCTTGAGAGAAAGGGCTGCCAAATCTACCAATATTTTTATAGCTCAATAAATTTTCACCCTTAAATGTCATAGCTGGGATAGATTTTCTAGTTAAGAATTAAAGTTGCCAGAAATAAAAATTTTGCTGAATGTTTTGGTGTGGATTAGTTTTTACTTGGCATTTAGCTGCTTTCCATAAACCAAGGTAATTTCTTTCATGATTCAGACCTGTGCGAACTTGCACAGATATTTACTCATATCTCGTTCTCTCAATGTGTCTGAAAGCTATCTAATTCTAGAATCAAACTACAATTGGAAAATAAGAATTGGAAATTTTCTCAATTAAAGGTCTTTTTGCAATATTGCAATGATTCAAAGAAGGTATACATTTAGCTTTTGCATAAACATTCACTCATTGATACGTAGTAAAACTTGGAATTGTGAATGTGTTGACTTTGATAGAGGTCCTGTTTAGAAATTCATGGTTCATTTTTATGTATTCTAGACTTTCTGTTTGAGTATTTATCTGCCACAAAGCCACGTACTAGAAAAAGTAAATGTGTAGACTTTAATTTTGAAGAAAGGAGTAAAAACTCAATTATGTAATATATTAGGAGGAGTGACTTTGATTATTTATAGAATTATAAATGTTACCATTGGGGGAAACTGAGCAACAGGTACATGGTACCCTCCTGTCTATAATTATATCAAAATTTAAAAAAATTTTAAAGGGTTGTTACAAGGATTCAATAAGCTAATATATGTAAGTTTCTTATTACAGTACTTGGTGCATCATAAATACATAATAAATATAATAGCAGCAGCCATGATAGTTCAGGCCTCTAACTTCTTACTATGCCTCTCATTTGGACCATTCCAACAGTCTTCTTATTGGTCACCTCACTCTCCAGCTTTCTTCCCTCCAGGCCACTCTATAATGCAACCAGAGTGCCTATCACATTTTGGTCACTTCACACAAAACTCTTTTAACATCTCCCTGTTGTACCCTTATACATTAATTTCTCTTTTTTAATCATAGTGGAATGAAGCATTGGAGTCAGCATGACCTCCAGGATACTATAATAGGTGAATCAAAGATAAAAACAGAAAAATCTCAAGTAATTTTTCTCAACTTCAAGAAACTATTAAGTATTGTTGTTTTAAAGTTTGTTTGTTTGGTATTGTAGCCTTACACACCATCCCAAAAGCTAATGACCCAAGACAAAAAGATTTTTTATTTTTCATGATCCTATAGGTTGGCTGAACAGTTCCTCTGTTGGTTTCATTTGCCTTCCCCATGCAGTTGAATCTACTTGGAGAGTTGACTGAGTTGGAAGGTCCAAGATGTCCTCACTCACGTGTTTGCAGTTGGTGTTGCCTGTCTGTTACTAAAGTGCTACAGTCTTCTCTGTGTGGCTTCTCATCCTCCAGTAGGCTAATCTGGCATCCTTATAAGGCATTCTCAGGGTAGTGTTCTAAACAGGTGAAGGTAGAAGCTGCAACACTGCAAGGCCTGTTTGAGGCTTAGGCTTTGAACTTATGTTAATATAATGGCCCTTTACCATATTCTGTTGGAAGGACCTCTGTCTCAACCAGTTTGGGCTGCCATAACAAAGTACCACAGACTGGGTGGCTTAAACAACAAACATTTATTTCTCACAGTTCTAGTGGCTGGTAAGTCCAAGATCAAGGTGCCAGAAAATCGTGTGCCCGCTGAGGGCCCACTTCCTTATTCTGTGACGGCTGTCTTCTCACTGTGTCATCACATGGCAGAAGGGGTGAGAGAGCTCTGGGTGCCTCTTTTTATAAGGGCACTAATCCCATGCAGGAGAGCTCTAGCCTTATGACTTAGTCACCCTCCAAAGGCCTCACCTTTTAATATAATCACATTGTAGGTTACTATTTCAATATATGAATTTTGGCGAGATGCAAAAATGTCCATAACAGTGGTCCATGGAGAGATGGAACTATTTTCTATTTTCTTAATTTAAGGATGAAAAACAGTCAAAAAATGACACAATTGATATAAGAATTTGTGAAAAGTTTTGCTGAGGCTTAATAGTAAGAACAGATACCCAAGTACAAAAGACATTAAGTGGCAAGCAAGGTGAGACATTTGGAAATCATGAAGTAGTCTGCACGATATGTAAGAGGATCAGCCTTATCTGACTGTGGTGCAATAGCAGTGTTTCCCGAAAACTTGAAGAAGGTTAATCTGAAGAAAGGTCGCTCATTTTTTTATTTGAAAAGGTTTAAACCTAACCTCTTATTTTTATATAATTTGGTCTTTATGGTCACAGTTTTATAAGCCAAATTACTTTTCTAAAACATAATTCCCAAATGTTGGCAAGAAATTACAGTACTGTATTATGAAATCTTGTCAGTGTACTAAACTATAATAACATCCCTCCAACTGAACTCTTAACGGTGGTGTACCGTCACAGGGCACAGGCTCTTTGTTCAGGCTTGCTTTCTACTTTACTCCCATTTCTGTGGAAATACCGTACACTTTATCAGCAGTAGACTGAAGCATAGCTGAGATGGCTGTTGGTATCTTAGACCACGCATTTGTTGCTGGAATCTCTTTCTTACATTATTAGTTAGGAATTGTGGTTGGCTACTAGAAACAAAGATAAGAAATAACCATTGCTTAAACAAGATAGTAATTTAGCCCTGGCTGGTGTGCCTTGGTAGAATGAGTGCTGGCCTGAGAATTGAAAGGTCGCCAATTTGATTCTCAGTGAGGGCGCATGCCTGGGTTGTATGCCAGGTCCCTAGTTGGGGGCATTCAAGAGGCAACTGATTGTTGTATCTCTTGTACATCAACGTTTCTTGCCTTTCTCTCTCCCTTCTCTCTCTAAAAATAAATAAATATTTTTTAAAAATAAGAGAGTAATTTATTTTGGGCTTGTGAAAAAACATTCAGAAATTGGCTGCGTAGGATTGATATGGCAACTCTAGAGTTGTCAAAGACCCAGTCTTCTCTCATTTTTGCATGTGGCTTCCATTTTCAAGATCAAAGAATGGTTATCCAGTAATCACACTCACGTTTTAGGCAAAAGGAAGGAAAAAGAAAGGCAAAGGACAAAAGGGGCATGCCTTACACTTTTAAGAAACATTTCTAGAATTCCCCATACAATATTTCCTCTGATGTGATTGATCAGGACTTAAGTCATTTGGCCATAAGGTTTAGAAGTGGCTTTTAGCTGAGCATATAGACTAGAACAGTGGGGCTTGGGGTGGAGATCTGTATTAAATAGGGACTAGTGACCTATTTAGGAACTTTGAAAATTTATTAATAAACAACTTGTGGTTAAAGAGAAAACTCACAGTGGAAATTTTTTAATTGAATTTACTGGGGTCATATTGGTTAATAATATTATATAGGTTTAAGATACACAGCTCTATAATATGTCATCAATATATTGTATTGTGTGTTCGCCATCCCAGCTCATGTGTCTTTCCTTCACCATTTATTCCTCCTTTACCCTCCCCTTCCCATTTCCCTTCGGTAATGACCGTACTGTTACCTATGAGAGTTTTGTTTTTTGTTGTTTTGTTTTGTTCTTTGCTTAATCCCTTCACCTTTTCCACCCACCCACCTCCGCTCTGATAGCTATGAGTCTATTTCTATTTTGTTTGTTATTTTGTTCATTAGATTCCACATATAAGTGAAATCATATGGTACTTGTCTTTTCTCTGTCTGGCTTATTTCACTTAGCATAATATCCTCCAGGTCCATCCATGTTTACAAAAGGTAAGATTTCCTTCTTATTTTTTTTTTTAATAGCTGAGTAGTATTCTACCACAGCTCTTTCATCCACTCATCTACTAATGGGTACTTGGGCTACCTCCAAATCTTCGCTATTGTAAATAATGCTGCAGTGAACATAGGGGAGTATATATTCTGTCAAATTAGTGTTTTGGGTTTCTTCAGGTAAATTCTCAGAAGTGGAATCACTGAGTCATAAAGCAGTTCCATTTTTAAAATTTTTGAGGCAACTCCAAACTGTTCTCCACAGTGGCTGCACCAGTCTGCATTCCCACCAACATTGCATGAGGGTTCCCTTTTCTCCACATCCTTGCCAACACTTACTTGTTGATTGATTGATGATAGCCATCCTGGCAGGTGTGAGGTGAAATGTGGTTTTAATTTGCGTTTCTCTGATGATTAGTGACATTGAGCATCTTGAATCTTTTCATATTTCTATTGGCCATCTATATATCCTCCTTGGAAAAATGTGTATTCAGATCCTTTTCCCATATTTGAGTTGGATTATTTGGGGTTTTTTGGTGTTAAGTTTTATAAGTTCTTTATAAATTTTGGATATTAACTCCTTATCAGAAGTACTGGTGAATATGTTCTCCCATTCTGTGGGTTGCCTTTTCATTTTGTTGATGGCTTCCATTGCTGTGTGTAAAGTTTTTAGTTCAATATAGTCCTGTTTGTTTATTTTTTCTTTTTTTTTTCCTTGCCCAAGGAGTTATGTCAGAAAAAATGTTGCTACAAAAATGTCTGTGATTTCACTGCCTATCCCTTCTTCTGGATTTTTATGGTTTGAGTCTAACATTTACATCTTTAATCAATTTTGCTTTTATTCTTATGTGTGGTGTAAGGATATGGTTGTCTAGTTTTATTATTTTGCATATATCTGTCCAATTTTCCCAACACCATTTATTGAATACACCATCTTTCCCCATTGTATGTCCTTGCTCCCTTTATTAAGTATTAATTGACCATAAAGGCATGAGTGTTTACTGGGCTCTCTATTCTGTTACATTGCACTATATGTTTTTATGTCAGTACCATAATGTTTCTTTAAATATATTTTATTGATTATGCTATTACAGTTGTCTCAGTATTCCCCCCTTTGCCCGCCTGCACCCAACAACCCCCACTCCCTCAGGCAGTCCCCACACCGTTCGTTGTTCATGTCCTTGGGTCATGCATATAAGTTCTTTGGCTACTTCATTTCCTATACTGTACTTTATAATTTTTTTGATGCAGTTGTAAATGAGATTTTTTTCCCTTTCTGATAGCCATTATTGCTGTATAGAAATGCAACTGATTTCTGGACATGTTGTATCCTAGTACTTTACTGAATTCATGTGTCAGTCCTAGTAGTTTTTTGGTGGAATCTTTAGGGTTTTCTATATAAAGTATCATGTCATCTGCAAATAATGACAGTTTTACTTCTTCCTTTCCAATTTAGATACCTTTTATTTCTTCTTCTTGTCTGATTGCTGTGGTGAGGACTTACAGAACTATATTGAATAAGAGTAGTGAGAGCGGACATCCCTGTCTTGGGGAACTAGTAATCTTTGCCATACGTGCTTCCTGCCTTCTCTGCTGAGTCTGCTACTGACTGGCCAGTTGTTGCTGTTAAGGCATTTATTCAGTAGACATGAATTAGTGCTAGCCATGTGCTAGGCCCTATTAGGAACTAGGAATACAAAAACAACTGAGAAATACTCCCTACCCTAGAGAGGTTATGGTTTAGTAATAGGAGTAGTAAACTTGTATACAGGTTTCTGAGAACTGAAGATATTAAGTACTGTAGTCTGTTAGACTAGTTAGTACTATGATTCTGCTGACCCCAATAAATAAGAAAGTCAGCTGCTGTGGTTGGAGTAGGAAGTCCTGACACATCTTTAGTTTGAAAAACATTGAATTTAATGATAATTAAACTTCAAGAGAATTTTATTGATACATTTTTTTGTATTTAAACAAATCACATTTTATTTAATGAACATATTTTAAAATGTTAATTTTCTTTTGGTGTTTTAGATTTAAAGTTGTGATACAGTTTTGAATCAGAGAGGTAGAGCATCATGTGATCAACAACTACATGGAAATAAGTATCAGTTTGTGAAAAAAGGATACCATTAGCAATTTGAAAATCATTCTCTCTGATCAAAAAACTATTAAGTTTTTTGTACTCAAAATTCAAGTAATAGCATTTTCTGTGTTCTTTTTTAAAATGATAAAATTTTCAGTTCTTAAAACTCATCTAAAAAGATTTTATGTTCATTGATACTTAGTATTTAAGCTTGTTTTTATACTGTATAGACAATTTTCTTAAAAGATTTCATTTATTTATTTTAGAGAGGGGAAGGGAGGAAGAAAGAGAGGGAGAGAAACATTAATGTGTGGTTAACTCTTGGATGCCCCCTACTGGGGACCTGGCCCACAACCCAGGCATGTGCCCTAGCCTGGGAATCAAACCGGTAACCCTTGGATTCCCAGGCCACCGCTCAATCTCCTGAGCCACATCAGCCAGGGTGTATGTTAAAATTTTAATGATTGATTGTGCGCGCGTGCGTGTGTGTGCGTGATATCACTATACTATTGGATTCAAAAAATTACTGGTTGGATATCTTAATTTTATAGATTAGTCAAGTGAGGCTCCAGAAAATTTAAGTAGCCTATTCAAGGTCTTACAGATGATTAATGACTAATATGAAACTAAAACTCGTACTTTATTTCTCTAAATCTGATGTTTTTTTTAAATTAGGTTTTGTGACGGCACAGAAGTATGTGCTAGTTGTTATGGAAACTTTTGAGTCCCTAATTATTTTTTAAATTAGAAAACTACATTATAAATGTTTTACCAAAATTATTCTTTCTTCTTTGTATTACATTCTTGAGAATATTTCACAATATTTTACAGTTTTCTGTTTTCATTTTTATAGGGTTGGAAAATATTTAAGTCTCAACAAATGAATTCCATACTTGAACTGTGCTGTATTCCTGTGCCACCTCCTCCTTTAGAAAATTGATCTCAGAACAGAGGTAAAAATTATAGAATTTAACTTTTTAAAGGATAAAGTGAATTTCCCATACAGTTAGACATGTTAGAATTTTTGGTAATCTTTGGTGGATATCTTCTATTTTAAAGCAATTTTACCTAGGAGAGTTGAAATAATCACATCTTAATGCATTTTGAAATTTACTTTTGAAAGTGTTTTCTTTTTAATAGTTGTGTCTTTTAACCTTTTTGTGGCTTAAACTTTACAGTTACTGATTTATCAAATTTACTCAGTGTAACTATTACTTAGCTATATCTAGATTGGTGTACAGTTTCCATGATGATGTCTGTGTTCTTTATCTGTGCAGTCCAGTATGGGAGACACAAACCACAAATAGCTACTGAGCACTTGAAATGTATGTAGCTAGTGCAACTAAGGAATTAAATCTTTAAATTTTATTTTATTTTAATTTAAATTTAAATAGCCACTTGCAGCTAGTGCCTGCTATATTGGACAGTATTGCTATAGGTTTTTCCTTAGGGAACTTGGTATTTACAAATAATAGCACATGTTACATGTTTAACTTTCAAACTTAATCTAAATAGTCTTAGACCTAAGTTTGAAAATTTGCAGTAGCAAGTTCACTTTTTACTCTTACATGTTGTCCTGATACTTGTGTAGATTTGTTTATTCAAAATTTTGGTCCACCAGAAACCCTTAAGAGCGGTTATAGTTAGTTTTGCTCACTGATGTAACTTACTTAATCTTAAAAAAAACCCCTTTGACATAGGTATTTATAGTATCCCCATTTTATGAAGAAAAGCTAAGTAAGAATCCCAAGGTCATATCGCTGGTAGGTCGTGGAGCTGGAATTCATACTCTGGCAGTCTAACACCAGACAGGGCCCATACTCTTCAACTACTTGGCTACACCATCTCTTATATTCTGATTCTCTGTAAATTGACAATTCCTAAAAAGTTATGTGCTGATTGTCAGCTAAGACAATTTTTATCCATGTAGGTAATGAAGAGACAATACAAGTACTATGAGTTTGCTCCCCAGCAATTAGTTATTAACCTCCTTTAGATCATGTTCCAGCAGTTGATTATTTTGTTCATTATATTTTATTAGGGCTGACTAATAAAGGTTGCCATTTCCATGGTCACTAAAAAGAAAATCATATTCTGTGATATCCTCTTTACTTGGTTATATACTGTGGGAGTAAGACAGTATGGGCTGAATTGAGCTGCATGTTGGAATATCAGCTTGATTTTTGCTCTTATAGAGAGTTTTTATATATACCAGGTGATGGAATGGGTGTGCCAAAAAATAGGAGAAATGATCTGCCGAATTCTATGCCATGTGCTTAAATAAAATTTGCAGTATATTTATACCTGTGTTCATAGCTACCTCCAGATAGTAAAAGATACTGAGTCTAGTTAGGAAATTTAAAATTTTTTTCTGTAACGAGTACTATTCTATTTTTCAAATGAAGGTACTAAAATATATTTATTAGATTTAGAAAGTAACTTATCATTGTAGAAAACAAGCCCAAAGAGTTCAAGTGATTTGTCGAAGGTCATGGAAGCAGTTTGGTCCATTGATTCAACAAATATGCATTAAGTACCTGACATGTGTCCTGATACCATAGTATGCTTGTTAGTTTTGAGTGCATAGTGAGCACTCAAATGTGAGCAAAGCAGAAATGGACCCTGTTCTCATGGAACTTACAATCTGATGGAGAAGATAGACAATAAGTAATAAGGTCTAATAAACAAGGTACAAAATCCAAAGCTCTAGGGAAGAAATGAACCATATTTGTTGGAATGGAAAATACTGGAGAAGGGAAAAGAACTGCTAAAGTGGTCAAGAAAGGTCTTCTAATACTAACAGGATTGAAAGTAGCCACTTATTTAAGTTACTTATCTATGTATGTATGTATGTATGTATGTGTGTATGTATGTATTTTTAGAGACCGAGAGAGAGAGGAAAGGAGAGAGAGAAACTTTGATTTGTTGTTCCACTTATTTTATGTATTCACTGGTTGATTCTTGTATGTACTCTGACCAGGGGTTGAATCTGCAACCTTGGTATGTCGGGATGACACTCTAATCAACTGAGCTACTCAACCAGGGTGGGAGCCACCCATTTAAATGGCAGGAGTAAGATAGCATTCCAGTCCTAAAATAGTCTACCCAGAATCCTGGAGTGAAGATGTGTGTAAAACCATAGAGAAACTGAAAGAAGAGTTTGGGCAGGACATAGAAGATGATGGGGGGAATAGTATGAGCTATAAGAAAAGGGCTAGGTTAGTTTTTTCAGTCATGGGCTTCACAGTAGGTGTTAAATTCAAATCTGAATTCTGCCACTTAAACTGTGTTACCTTGTGTGGGTCATTCAACCTCTTTACACTTTAATTTTCTTATCTATTAGCTGGAAATAACAGAACCTATTTTATAGCACACAGTATCATGAAGATTAATCATAGAACACTTGTAGGAAATACTTATATAGTGTTTATCTTGTGATAAGAACTGTTCCAAGTATGCAATAACTATATGACATAAGTCCAGTACTGCTATTATCTCTCTTTTTGAAATGAGAGAAATGAAGTACAGACATTTTAAGTATAGCTAGTAAGGTAAGAGGGTTTAAACATAGCAGAGGAAGGGACCTTAAACTTAGTCTGGCTCCAGAGTCCATGCTCAAAATGTCCTGGGAATCTGTTATGTGGGTCCATGGCATCAAAATTATTTTTCATATTAATACTTAGATAGTATTTGCCTTCTTTACTGTCATTCTGTGAAGAATATGGTCTTTTAACAATACAGAAGCAATTATGAGATTTGCAAAAAGTGTAAAATGTTACTTTTTTCATTAAATTTGTTTTTGTTTTGGAAAAGTAAATTTTCAATTTAAAAATGTTATTTATGTTAACATGTAATGGGCTTATTTTTTTAAATGAATTAACAAACTGTTAAAATGTAAGACTGAAAGGTGGTTCTGAGACAAAAATTTGAGAGT
This sequence comes from Desmodus rotundus, assembly GCF_022682495.2. Taxonomy (NCBI): domain Eukaryota; kingdom Metazoa; phylum Chordata; class Mammalia; order Chiroptera; family Phyllostomidae; genus Desmodus; species Desmodus rotundus. The sequence goes on along the minus strand of NC_071388.1, from coordinate 181,477,561 downwards.
TGCTGTTCCAGACTACTAGGTTCTGTTGTTCTATTGTCTCTCATTAAATCAGATAAAATATAGAAAACAGCTGATACAGTGTTTATGCTTGATAGGCTCATTAATAACTTTTAAGACACTTTTTTCACATTTTAACATTTTTAAAATCAGAATGTGTGTTGTCCGAATAAACTTTTCAGCAACCAGGCAAATGAATTGTGAAATAGCAGTAAGTCATGCCCTCTTATGTATTTCGAGACTTTAGCTTTGTGTATTCATTTGTTCCGTTATCATTTCAATTGATATTAGTAGCACCACATAGGATTGAATTGAATTTGCATCCCTAATTGTTGCTTAAAATGTCTACAAAATATCGTAGTATAATACAGCTTTGTGATGAACAATTAATTGTCTCAGCAGATTGCCTGACACATGCCAATTAATTCAAAGACAGCAAAATTGCCAAATATCTCAGTCTCTTCATTTCAAACCTGGGCAAGATTAGTATGGCTGATTCATGCATTTGGGAGAATATCTACCTGTCAAAGTTTCTGAGTGATTTTAAGCAAGCTGTTAACTTCTGTCTATATTTAATTTGGAAAAATAAAATTATTAAGCTTAATCAAGTTGAAAATGCAGGCAGACATCTCAGGTTTTGTTATGGCCAAAAATAAAACTGTCGTTGAATTCATGAGTACGGGTAATTAAATCAGTAGATGTTTGAGTACCTGCTATCTGCCTAGCACTTGTGATATGATATGGCACCTGTCCCTATGAAGTACAGATTCTAGTGGAAAAGACAGACTATAATTAAACAATAAGCAAAATAATTACATATTTTGCCAAATGCTATGAAGGAAATGAACGGAGTAATAAGGATTGGAGGGAGGAGGAACTAGGGAAAGCCAATTTAAGTACAGTAGACAGGGAAGGCTTCTCTGAGGAGATGGCATTTGAACTGAGCCTGTTCCAGTCATATGAGAGCTGGGAGAGTATACCTAGTAGCTAGTTGAAAGACCAAAGGTGTCTAGAAACATAAAGGATAATTTTTTAAAATTCCTATGTGATTTTATTGATAAGCTTATGCTCTTGTCCTATAGTTAGTGTTTTTATTTTAATAATTGCTTTTCTACTTAAATTTGTTAATAAATCACTGTCTTAAAATTAGTAGTATCAAAGAACTCAAGAAATATGATGGTGTTTTGATTTTATTTGTTTGTTAAGGTGACATTGGTTAATAAGATTGTATTAAAGTTTCAAGTGTACATTTCTATGATAACACAATTTGTATATTGCATTGTGTGCCCACCACCCAAAGTCAAATAATTATAATTGTTGATACAACTATATTTCTTTAAAAGATATTGAAGTTGCAGTCATTTTTAAATGGTATTGATAAGAAACCAAAGTGATTTGGTGCTCCAAATTTGTGGTTATAGGAGAGATGCAGATAGGAATTTAAAATAAAACATTTAACCTAGGTGTAGTACTTTTTTTTTTTTTCTTTTTAACTGGAGGGTTGTCATCAGGATTACTTGGGGAGATTTTTCAAAATATATATTACAGGCACTATTATAGATAGGGATTCTGATGCAATATATATCAGATTTAAAAGATTTGGGTTTCTTGGGTTTCTCTTTTACTTTAAAAGCAATTGAAACTCTTTGTAGAGAATTTGAAGAAAATCAGTAACTGTAGTTGCTTTTTTCCCCTTTTCTATAAAATAGTGTGCATTTTTAAAATGTTCTAATTCTTTATAGTTAGCAAAAAGATGACTTACCAGTTTATAAATTGCTCCTAAAACAGAAATCTTGATTTAAAGCATTTCAGTATTGAGTTAGCCAAAAAGTTTTTTTTTTTTTTTCCATCCAATGGCTCTAGTAATGCTTAGCTGTCTTTAACTTCACTTGAAACAATTTTGTTAGATTGTACTGCGACAGCTGTCATATCAGGATGAATATTAAAAAATACTTATCAAAATTGGTATTGAAAAATACTTTTCAAAATTGGTGAATTATAGCCATTTTAATATTGAAGATGGAAGAAAATATGGCACATTTTTGGCGCTTTATGCTTTACTATTTCAAGAAAGGTAAAAACACAGTTGAAATGCAAAAAAAGATTTGTGCAATGGATGGAGAAGATGCCGTGACTGATTGATGTGTCAAAAGTGGTTTGGGAAATTTCTTGATACTATTGACATTTTAGCCAAATAATTCTTTGCTGTGGGGGCGCTCTTAGGCATTGGAAGGTGTTTAGCAGCACCCCGGGCCTCTACCCACTAGAAGCCAATAGCAGGAGATGGCCAACATATTCAAAATATCTACATTAATAAAGTTATTGGTGAAAATTAAAAATGTATTTTTTATTTTACAGAAAAAAGCAACTGGACTTTTTGGCCAACCCAATGTTTTAAACATTTATTGAAAACTTGTTCATTTTGATTTTTTAAGTGTTTATTTTTGTGTGTAACAATTGGTAGTTACAAAACATAATGAAAAAGAATCACAGTCACAGCAAGAAAAATGTTAACTACTTAAGAATCAACTTCATTAGAAATGTGTTGACATGTATGAAGAAAACAAAAAATTTATACTAAGATATATAAAAGAGGATTTTTAGAAAAGAGTAATGATAGGCTTCTTTCTGTATGGGATAACTCAGTATGATGAAGATGTCATTTGGAATTAATTTGTTAACTTAATTCACATAAGGATTGAGTGTGGGAATGAAACTTATCAATAACTTGATATTTATCTGGGAGAATGAAGCAGGCACTAATAAGGAAATATATTTTTAGGAAAAACAATTAAAATTGGACTTATTACATATTAAAGTGCATGGTAAAGCCACAGTGTTTAAAACATTGTAATCCTTGTGCAAAATTAAGGAAAATGTAACTCAGAAATCATTTCAAATATATGTGAGACATTTAGTATATGACAAAAACAGCATTTCAAGCTAGTGAGAAAAAAATGAACATGCAAACACTTAGAACAATTGAGAACTTTTGGGAGAAAAACATTGTTAGATCTTAATCTCACATCACTTTGTAAAATAACTTCTAGATTCTTTAAAGAGTAAACTATATATGTGGTTTTTAACTTTAGAAGGTTCAAGCTTCAACTAAACAGAGTGATTTTTAAAATACAGTAAAATATATTATATCTTTTTCCATGTCCCTTTCTTCCATATACATTACAGCATCCTGTGTATTAATTTTTTTCACATAAAAGTTCTCAATTTATTAATCCTTGTGTGAAAAACCTGCACAATTAACATCAATAAAGTTACTGAAGAATCTTCTTTTTTTTTAGATTGTATTTATTTATTTTTAGAGAAGGGGTAGAGAGGGAGAAAGAGATGGAGAGAAACATCAATGTGAGATCCAGAAAAAATACAACTAAGCGAGGAAGAGATAGCCAGCCTATCGAATGCACAGTTCAAAACACTGGTTATCAAGATACTCACAGAATTGGTTGAATCTGTTCGAAAACCAGATGAAAAAATGAAGCCTATGCTAAGAGAAACAAAGGAAAATGTACAGGGAACCAATAGTGATGCGAAGGAAACTGGGACTCAAATCAACGGTGTGGACCAGAAGGAAGAAACAAACATCCAACCAGAAAAGAATGAAGAAACAAGAATTCAGAAAAATGAGCAGAGGCTTAGGAACCTCCAGGACATCTTGAAACGTTCCAACATCCGAATTATAGGGGTGCCAGAAGGAGAAGAGGAAGAACAAAAAATTGAAAACTTATTTGAACAAATAATGAAGGAGAACTTCCCTAATCTGGCAAAGGAAATAGATTTCCAGGAAGTCCAGGAAGCTCAGAGAGTCCCAAAGAAGCTGGACCCAAGGAGGAACACACCAAGGCACATCATAATTCCATTACCCAAGATTAAACGCAAGGACCTACATCCAAGATTACTGTATCCAGCAAAGCTATCATTTAGAATGGAAGGGAAGATAAAGTGCTTCTCAGATAAGGTCAAGTTAAAGAAGTTCATCATCACCAAGCCCTTATCATATGAAATGTTAAAGGGAGTTACCTAAGAAAAAGAAGATAAAAAATATGAACAGTAAAAATGACAGCAAACTCACAGTTATTAATGACCACACCTAAAATAAAAACAAGAGTAAACTAGGCAAACAGCTAGAACAGGAACAGAACCATAGAGATGGAGATCACATGGAGGGTTGTCAATAAGGGAGTGGGAGGGGAAGAGGGGGGAAGAGGTACAGAGAATAAGTAGCATAGATGATAGGTAGAAAATAGACAGGGGGAGGGTAAGAATAGTGTAGGAAATGTAGAAGCCAAAGAACTTATAAGTATGACCCATGGACATGAACTATAGGGGGGGAATGTGGGAGAGAGGGGGTGGGCAGGATGGAGTGGAGTGAGGTGGGGGGAAATGGGACAACTGTAATAGCATAATCAATAAATATATTTTAAAAAAAATACATCAATGTGAGAGAGGAACATCTGTTGATTTGCTTCTCATAAGCACCCAGCCAGGGACCAAACCCACAACCCAGGCATGTGCCCTGACCGGGAATCCAACTGGCAACCTTTCGCTTTGCAGGAGTATGCCCAACCACCGGAGCCACACTAGTCAGGGCTTTACTCCTTCTTTCTGCCAGCACTAACATTGGCCATTGCAGTCCCCCTGACTTTCTTCATTCTTTTCTTGCGTTTCTTTCTTTGTTTTCTTGAGATCTTTTTCTCATATAGGTTATGTCTTGCAATTCTGTGTATGGGTTCATTTTTCTTTGCATAATCCAAAAAATCCTAAATCATGCCAAAGCCAGTTGTCTTGCCACCACCAAATGGGTTCTGAATCCAAACACAAAGATGGCATCAACTGTTTTATACATTTGGCTTATTTGTCATGAATTTCTTTGGTAGGTACTGTTGTTGCCTTCCAGGGTGAAGGATGTCGATGACCATTTGTTTCCACCGAAGTAGTCTGTTGGCCATGAACTTCTGGTTCAGATAGCTACTCTGTTGTTCATGATGGTGGCCAATCTTCAAACAGCCACGGAGGAAAAGCTGTGTACTAAGTTTTTAATGTTTTGGCTATAGGTTACTCAGATGTTCTGATGCTAATTTTTATTGCCATGGTTTTTTAAATTATATACACATATTAATAAATATATAGAACAATTGAAGTTTTTATATTTAGAATTCTATGCTGAGGAAATTATTCTGTATATGTGACAATCATATGCTTTTTTGAGAATTTATATTTGGATATGTTATCAATAATATTTATATACTGTGACCTTACAATTTCTAATTTAATTCTTAGAATTTATACTACAGAAGAGAACATGAATGCATAAATATGTGTAAAGATGTTTGTTGCAGCATTTTTTAATAATATAAGAAAGTTGAAAACCATCAATAAATTATTTAACAAGTTACAAGATTTTACTTACAATTAATTACTCTATGACTGTGAAAAAGAGTGAGATAGATGTTCAGGTCTTACCTATATTTTTAACATTTGAAATGGAACATTGTAGAATACTCTGTATGATGAATACATAACTATATTTAAAATATATATACAAACATTTTCATACATACATTCGTATACATAAATGTATATCTGGAAGAAAAGTACATACCAAGTGGTTGATTCCGTTTTTCTGTTTATCTTCGTGGGTGGCATAAGTAGTTGGGTTTTCTTAGTGCCTTTGTTTTACAGGCATATACTATTTATAATAAATATTTTAAATTATTTAATAATTGAATATCAACTATTAATTTATATTTGTAGGTAAAGATATGTAATTAGATATAATACTTCAAGTACAGATCAGGAATAGCTTTTTAATTTTTCAGTAAATAAAAAATAAAAATCTATAACTTAATATCCAGCAATAGAGATATAGTAGTTTTTTTAAGTTCCTATTTTATTTTGGAAAAATATGTCCTTTTTGTTACCACTGCAGTGAAATTGTTCTTTCCTTACTTACATGAGAATAAATTTATTGAAAGTACCTCCTTTTCTGGAGTACTTCTCAAAGAGAATGTCAAATCCAGTCTTTTTTTCCTCTTAATTTTGTGGACCACTGAACTTACTAGCAATATGAGGTGATAGAAAAAAACAGTGTTAAAAGTAATACTAACAAAACAGCCCCTTTTGCTTATACTTTAAGAGACTTGGGAAGAAAGGGAAATTTTTAAAAGATTTTATTTTTTTTTTTAGAGAAAGGGGAAGGGAGGGAGAGAAATATCAATGTGTGGTTGCCCCTCACATACCCCTAACTGGGGACCTGGCTCACAACCCAGGCTTGTACCCTGAATGGAAATTGAACTGGTGACCCTTTGGTTCACAGGCCTGCGCTCAATCCACTGAGCTACACCAGCCAGGGCAGGAAAGTGAAATACTAAAGGGAGATCAAGATGTTAGAATTTGGCTGGTGTATCTCTCCACACCATGCCCCTCTCCTTTCTTGGAGAGTGAATAAAATCTTTACTCTCTTTTTTAAAAAAAAAGATGTTAGAATTTATCCCTTAAAAAACTATTTCCTGTGTAACTAATATAGGATTTGCATTAACTTTTTATACTTTTTTTGAAGCTTAATGAAAATGGAACCTAGCTTACTTATTTTTCAGGTATTTTGTAAATAAAAACCATTTTTATTATCAGTCACTATTCAAGTTTTTTTAATTTCCAGAGACTTTGTAGGAACTCTCGGAGTATAGGTAGCAGCAAGGCTGGAGGTTTTTTTTTTTTAGTCTTCATACTATTAAATTTGTAGCTAGCTCTGAAAGGAGCACCAGCCTTTCCCTATTCATAGCCAAATGAGTTTTTAAACCCTGAATCTTACTATCCATCCGCTTAAAATCCTCATTCACTTTCTATTTTTAATGTGATAGAAGGTCCTGTTTATACCATTGGGTCATGCCAACCTCTCTACCTTCAATTTTTTCCCCTTGCTTTCTGTGCTCCTAGCCACTTGGATCTTCTTTCAGATTCTACAACATTTTGTATTATTTTCTTTAAAAAAATTTTAAAAAATTATTGTTCAAGTACAGTTGTCTCCATTTCCCCCTCACCTCTTTCCCCCTCCCCACCCGTCCCAACCTCCCATCTTCGATCCTACTCCCCCTTTGGCTTTGTCCACGTGTCCATTATACATGTTCCTTGATGACCCCTCCCCTTCTTTCCAATTTCATCACCCTACCACCTCACCTCTGGTTACTGCCAGTTTGTTCTTTATTACCATGTCCCTGGTTATATTTTGCTTGCTTGTTTTGTTGATTAGGTTCCACTTTTAGGTGAGACCATATGCTATTTGTATTTCACTGCATGGCTTATTTCACTTAGTATAATGCTCTCCAAATCTATCCATGCTGTTGGCAAGGGGTAGGAGCTCCTTTTTTCTTTCTGCTGCATACTATTCCGTTGTGTAAATATACCATAGTTTTTTGATCCATTCATTTACTGATGGGCACTTAGGTTGCTTCCAGCACTTGGCTATTATAAATTGTGCTGCTATGAACATTGGGTGCATAGGTTCCTTTGAATTGGTGTTTCAGGGTTCTTAGGGTATAATACCAGTAGTGGAACTGCCAAGTCAAAAGGCAGTTCCATTTTTAGTTTTCTGAGGAAATTCCATATTGTTTTCCACAGTGGCTGCACCAGTCTGCATTCCCACCAACAGTGCACTAGGGTTCCCTTTTCTCCACAACCTCACCAGCACTTGTTGTTTGTTGATTTGTTTATGATGGCCATTCTGACTGGTGTGAAGTACTATCTCACTGTAGTTTTAATTTGCATCTCTCTGATGGCTAGTGATGCTGAGCATCCTTTTATATGTCTTTGGGCCCTCTGTATGTCCTCCTTGGAGAAGTGTCTGTTCAGGTCCTTTGCCCAGTTTTTTAATTGGGTTGTTTGTCTTCTTGGAGTGGAGTCATGCGAGTTCTTTATATATTTGGGAGATCAAACACTTGTCCGAGGTATCATTTGCAAATATATTTTCCCATATGATTAGTTCCCTTTTCATTTTGCTGATGTTTTCTTTAGCAGTGCCAAAGTTTTTTTATCTTAATGAAGTCCCATTTGCTTATTCTTTCCTTTATGTCCCTTGCTTTAGGGGACATATCAGTGAAAATATTGCTGCTTGGAATATCTGAGATTTTCCTGCCTGTGTTCTCCTCTAGGACTTTTATGGTGTTGTGACTTATATTTAAGACTTTTATCCGTTTTGAGTTTATTTTTGTGTATGGTGTAAGTTGGTGGTCAAGTTTCATTTTTTTTGCATATTAGCTGTCCAGATCTCCAAATACCATCTGTTGAAGAGGCTATTTTTACTCCATTTTATGCTTCTTCCCCCTTTGTCAAATATTAATTGACCACAGAGACTTGGGTTTATTTCTGGGCTCTCTGTTCTGTTCCATTGATCTATGTGTCTGTTCTTATGCCAGTACCAGGCTGTTTTTGATTATGGTGGCCTTGTAATATAGTTTGATATCAGGTATTGTGATCGCTCCTACTTTGTTCTTCTTTCTCAAAATTGCTGCAGCTCTTCAGGGTCATTTAAATTGTAGCCACAGCAATCAGACAAGAAATAGAAATAAAAGGCATCCAAATTGGAAAGGAGGAAGCAAAACTGTCATTGTTTGCAGATGACATGATAGTGTACATAGAAAACCCTATAGACTCCACCAAACTACTCGACCTAATAAGTGAATTTGGCAAAACAGCAGGATGCAAAGTCAATATGCAGAAATCAAAGGCATTTGTGTACACCAACAATGAAATACCAGAAACAGAAATCAGGGGAAAAAAATCCCATTTGCTATAGCAACAAGAAAAATAAAATACCTAGGAATAAACCTAAGCAAGGAGGTAAAAGACCTGTACTCAGAAAACTACACAACACTGAAGAAAGACATTAAGGAAGACACAAACAAATGGAAGTATATACCGTGTTCATGGATGGAAAAATTAACATCTTCAAAATGCCCAAACTACCTGAAGCAATTTATATATTCAGTGCAATCCCTATTAAAATACCAGTGACATATTTCACAGATATAGAGCAAACATTTCAAAAATTTTGTATTTTCTTGCCACAGGACCTTTAGGCTGTTCCCTCTTTCTAGTATGTTCTTTTCCTACTTAACTCCTACTGATCTTTGATACCTCTATTTAAACACTACCTCAGAGAAGCCTCTTTTGCTTTCATTGGTGTTAGTTTCCTTTGCGTTATGGTTTTGTGTGCCTTTCCTTCTTACACATCTTTTTGCAAAAATATAATCTCTTCCACTAGACAAATGCTCCAGTAGAGTGAGTCTACATCAAGTATTGTTTACCATTGTATTCCAGCTCCTAGCATAATAGCTGGGATATAATTGGTACTTAAATATTTATGGAATAGATCAGTGAATTTCTGACCAGACCCTCCTTTGCTCAGATGTCTGCTTGAGTTCTGAGAAGCTTCCAGGGCAACTACCTTAGCATGTTTAGACAGTTGTTCAAACTGGAAATTATAATGTATGGTGAATCCATGCTTGTTATTTTTATTGAGGTATAATTTACACAGAATAAGATGCACAGTAATCATAGTTATATCAAAATTCATTTTTAGGTGAAGAACTAGGTTTTAAAGAGTATTTAGTATCACTTAACTGATATTTGAAAGGGAATTCTGACAGTGATTTGAACAGTCATTGTAATAAATGAATGAGCCTGATGAAATTACTTCATTGAAAGACATTATCATTTGAATGTGTAGTTGTACTCCATTTTGTGAAGTTATTTTTAAGAGTCTCATTTCTTCAGCAAGAGTTTTAACATGGGATCCATGTCTACCTTGGCTTTACTGTATCTATGAACTCCATAAAATTATTTGCAAAATCACGTACATATGAGCATCATACTTATCTTTTTCCGAATTAGGGATCCATAGTTTTGTTCAGATTTCAAAGGGGGAAAGGGTCTGTGACTTTCTGCTTTTGCCTCCTCAAAAAGATTAAGAACCATTGCTTTATATCTTACATATCATGATTTATATGTAGAGTTAGTTCATCAGTTCTTTATTTTTTCTTACAGTTCATTGTGCAACATTTCAAACCCGTGACAAAGTGGAGAGAATAGTATAATGAAGCATAAGTTTCAGTAAGCGATTACTCAGTTTCAGTGGCTATCAACTCATCATGGCCAGTCATATTTCATCTATACCCATTGCACTGTCCTCCTGTGGCTCTCCCTTCTGTCCCTGATTAGTTTAAAGTAAATCCCAGTCATTATTTCACTAATAAATATTTCAGTATGTATCTCTAAGACGTAAGCACTGTTTTTAAAAAAGTATGATATATTATCAAATATAAAAATAACCTATAATCCTTAATTTAATATCGTTAAATAATTTGTCATGTTCAACTTCCTCCACTTGTCATACTCTTTTTAATTGTTTGAATCACAGTCCAAATAACGGTCACACTTTGGTTATTGATTTTTCTTTTTACCTCTCTTTTAATCTGTAGGTTTCTCTACTATCTCTTTTTCTGTTTCAGTTTATCAGTCTATCTTAAGAACACTTGCTATTTGAAAATAAGGGTCATGTATTACTCCTTTTTATACTCCTTGCTTACATAGTACTTGGTAGAATGCATTACATAGGGATATTTTTATCCTTTTGGGATTGGGGGGGCAGATTTGGAAAATCCAATATTTTTTAGGTAGAAATTTAGTGTGCAATTCGACACACTCTTAGGAAATACTGCCTTTTTAATAAAGGAACTTTGAGTTGCTTTGAAGACACTTTAGTCCTCCCACAAGTTCTTTATTTCTTCTAGTTGTTACCTTTTAAGACTTAAATTAAAAACCAAAACCTTTTATTGTTTTTCTCACTTTAAAAATAACACATGATGCCCTGGCTGGTGTGGCCCAGTGGACTGAGTTCCAGCCTGCGAACTAAAAGATCACCTGTTCGATTCCTAGTCAGGGCACATGCCTGGCTTGTGGTTCAGGTCCCCAGTTTGGGTGCGTGTTAGAGGCAACCAATCAATGTTTCTCTCCCTCTTTCCCCTTCTTCTCTCTCTGAAAATAAATACATAAAATCTTTCAAAAAATAAAAAATACATGCTTATTTATTTTTTCAATAATTCAAAGTTACATAATATATCCTCAGTAATCCTTCCTTCAGAGGCAAACACTTCAAATTTGGTGTATACAGAGGTAGGCAAAGTGGGTTTACAGTTGTGAAATGGTTTATTCTTGTATCATTACTTATTTATTAATTATTATAGTATTTTTATTATTTGTATTTTTCCATATGAACAACTATAAATCTACTTTGCCCGTGCCTGTATACGCTTCCAGGGTTTTTTAAAATATATATTTTATGTAAATTTTAAAAAGAATTATAGTTTCATACTATTGTATAACTTGCTTTTCTACTTGGACATTTTTCCATTTTAGAAAAGAGAAATCTGTCTTCTTCAAAGGCTTTATTTTGTGTAGTATATATACATTTGAGGTCAGTTCACTAAATTTATGACCCTTGATTTCTAGCTTTTTTACCTTTGACATTTATAATCTGTTACATGGTTTATTCTGTGATGTATAACTTATTCCAGACTGTGCACTGGGTAGTGGAAGTTTAATTTCACTCAATAAACTTGTTTTTGCCACCTTAAAGTATAATTGTTATGGGAAATATAAAAGCATTACGAAAATAGGTTTCAAATGTACCATTAAAAATAGAATTTCTTTCTTTAAAATTTTTAGTTTAATTGAATTCTGTTCTAAAAGTAAGCCTCCTCTTCTAAAATATATACTAAATAAGTTTCTCCTTTAGTGAAAGGTGCACATCTTTTACCTTTGGTAGTTTCTGTAAATAGTATTGCTCTCTTCAATTCAGAGCTTTTTTTTCTTTCAGAGTTAAGAGTAACAGAAGGTAGAAGAAGATGCTGGGATCCGAACGTGGTGTTGTGGAAGAATGGTTATCAGAATTCAAGGTAAATTGGCTTGGGGATAAGAATGTATCATGATTCTGTATGTCACTAATTCAGACAGTTAATATGTGTTCTTTGGAGAAACTGAAATATTATGATACGAAGTAGAAATGGCAAAATGTGAAATGACATTTCTATAATTGCAGCTCTTCAAAAAGTCACTAATGTGAATAATGATAAGACAATATGTAAAAGTGAAAATAGTTGTTAGTATTTTTGAGAGGATATAACTTTTAAACTATTTGAATAAAAGAGGGGAAGCCTCCAAGTTTTAATAAGGCTTAGAAATAGAATTTTTGCCTTTTATGTTTTATTTCCTGTAATTTAAAATCATTCGTTGAGTTGATTGAAAACTATAATTTATGAACACTATGGAAATGAGGGTTTTGTAAACATAATGTGGAAGAACTGGAATATATCCTACACTACTTTTTTAGAGTAGATTAGTTTAAGATGAGCCATTTCAGCAAATCTTGGTACAATACGTGATTTCTAATCATTTTTATGGTTGAGTAGTTAGAATTATACAGGGTGGGGCAAAAGTACGTTTACAGTTGTAATACAAATAAATAATATAATAATTAACAAGTAATATAAGAATAAAATCTATGTTTTGTATACTTTCTTGTATTATTATTTGTTAATTATTATTTATTTGTATTACAACTGTAAACCTACTTTTGCCCCACCCTGTACAACTTAATTTGTTTTATTAACATTCATGGTTATTTCTTATATTAATTAATTTTTTCTTAGTTGGCTCTATTGCATATATTTTTAAGAGGAGCTCCTTTAAAATAAAGTTTCTGACTTCTCAAATATTAAGTTCACTTTTATTTTCCTTTGATGTTTTTTCAGGCATTACCTGATACTCAGATCACCAATTATGCAGCAACTTTACATCGGAAAAAAACACTGGTACCAGCCCTCTATAAAGTTATTCAAGATTCAAATAATGAGGTAGGAGAGTTTATGAGAAAAATAACTTCAACATAATAAACTGAAATATGTGTACTAAAACACATATATTTAAGTTTTGTAGTTTTCCCTACTCTTTTTTTTCTTTTTTAAAAATCCTTCTTAGGGGACTGGAAAACTTTCTTTCTGCTGTTTTTCATTCTGATAGTTGCTTTGGCTTTCCCCATGCCTTCTCTCTTCATATTTTTAAATGTTTTGATCAAATTTTTTCCTGTTGAGGGGAGTATGTTTTGATTCTTCATCTGAGTGGCCATCACTCAGATTATTTGTTTAATTTGAAGCTCTTCTCTGTTTCCGGTTCGGAATGTTTTCTTTTCTGGAAGCCAAATTTTAACCATATACTAGTTAAGATTTATTTATTTTTGAGTATTGTTTGCAGTTATTTTATTGACAGCATAGAACTATGTATAATCACCTAACCAGTGAACTTAGACTGGTAACATAACATGATACTGCTAGTAAATTTAGCTTGAAAATGATCAGAGAAAGCACTTTTTAACCTAAAGAGTGAAGATTTAAAAACTTAGAATAAGAGTGTCCTATTATTCAGTTTTGTCATAAGAGGAAAAAAATGCAGCTATTGAATCTATTTGTTAATTTATGCGAAATACACACATTATCTTTTCATTAACACAATAGTATGACATACAGTTTTATCACCACTGGATTCATGTATGATTTAAAATGGAAATAAAAGGAACACACAGGAAAGTAGCTTCTTATCTTCCCAGATACAGCCTCCACGAGTGCCTCTGCTGTGTACTGCAGTGAGTTTGAAGAAGTTCAGGTAATCATCTCCTAACCAGCAGCTTAACTTTAAGTGCATCTTCATTTTTGTCCTATCACTAAAAGCCTGCTTATTGACCTCTTTCTTTCCTATCTCCTAAACTTGGATTGGCTCTCAGTTAGACTTGCTCCTGTTGCTATTTCTAGCAGCAGTTGCAGGATTCATTTGCTTTTTTTTCTCTTGCTGTGCATTTATGAATGTTTTATAACTTTAGATGTGGTAGTGTACATATATGCGTATCCTTGGTCAGGAGTTTTCAAAATTCTGTTTGAATAATGAATGTGTGTATTCCCCACCCCTTGTTTTATACTGTCTTAACATATAAGCTTTTAAAATTTGTTTTATGCTTTCTCTTTAGATTGTAAGCTCTTCATGGGCAGTGGTCATATATTCTATATTTGCTACTTCCTAGAACCTAGTATTTTATCATGAACATAATGAACACTTAATAAATACTGATTAGAAGAACGGTGAAATGCAAAATGTGATTCTAAAACACAGTCATTTTCATTGGGACTCAACAAGTGTATAAAAAGTACCAGTTTCCCTTCTGTTATACTTGAAGCTATGACATTAAAAAAAAAGTTATTCACATTATTTTACTTCAAAATGTTAACATGTCAGACCTCATCATGGATAGAAATGGAAAAATTACAACTTGAGAGATTCAAGGTTAAAACTCAGCAGTCATTATAATCAACCAGTTGCCAGAGCAGGTCTGTCTGTCCATTCTTTCTCCTCTCAGGTCATCAAGTTCTAACCATGTATTAACTCTTCAGAAAAACAGAATGTTAAGCTCTATAGATTCTCAAAGCAATTCTGCATTTTAGTCCTAGAAGGAAGGTCCTTTTAGTTCTGATTTTGTTATATTCTAAAACATAATCAAATGTTATTTAGTTAATGGGAAGTTATTTCAGAAAAATGTCACATGCCATATATAATATTATTTGAAACGCATGACACTGTTATGACAAACATTTTTACTTTAACAGCCATAAAAGTTCTTAAGAAAGTTTATTTCCTAGAAGTTTAATATTACATATCATGGCCAGCTTTGCTATCACTTAAGTTTTAATCTCTACACCAACAAATTGTTTTTCTTTTCTCCTTTCCTTCCTCCCAGATACCGTAGTCACTCTAGCAGTTCTTCCACTTCAAGGAGACGTCCATCTCTCTGCACTTTAAACTCAAGACTAACAATCTCTTGCTGTCTTACTTCTTTGGTACACTCTCCCACTGTTCATTTTACACCTCTTTTCTCATACTTTTACTCTCCTAACTCATCTTCAGCTTACTTTTTATGTCATTAAAAAAGAATAAGAAAGTAGTAGGGAGCTCTCTTTTTTTCCCATTCAAATGTATATACCACTGTACCAACATCTCTACCCATCCTCTCCTGCCTTTTCTGCTATTCAGTGGATGAAGTATCCCAGGGTGTATCAAAGGCCTCTCTTTCAGTTAGGCCTACGGCCTATCTTCTCTAGCACCTCAAAGATTAATCCTGCAATTATCTCCTCTCTTTCCTCCATGATTGATTTTTCCTTTTCTTCTGAATGGAATATAGTCCATTCTATTCCATATTCTATTTCGTATTCTATTTTTTAAAAACTATTTTGATTTGCCTTGTTTTTAATCATCTCTCCCATTTTTCTGTCCCTCTTCATAGGTGAACCTTATAAAGTATTGCTTATGTATAGTCTCTTTCTGCTGACCCCTTTTCCTCACCTCACATTCTCTCTTTAACCTAAATTGGGCTTCAGTCTCCATCATTCCACCCAAACTGTCTCAGTATGTTCATTAGATAGCTTGCCTCTTAGTAATTATCATATCAAACTGTTTGCTAAATTTGGGTGTCAGTTATTCTGAAGCTTTTTTTTAGCCAGAGGATAATACAATGACTTTTAACACCTTTTGATGTGGGTGATAGTGTCATTTAGGGGAGGTCAGCGTCATCTATGATACTGAAAATTTAGAACACAGCAGCCTGATACATACTCTTAGAATTAAAGATTTTTAAGAGATAGCATTGACAAGTTTTTAACCATCTAATTTTGTAGTGTTATTTCATTAAAAGTTACTGGATTGCCATCCACCCCTCTTCCCACTTTTTAAAAAAGAGTGATAATTTTTCTCACTCTATGTTTCTTTGTTATGCTTAATTAAAATATAGCCTCCTACACGCCAGTGCGGTTCTTGCTACTGAGGAAGGGAAGTTAAGATCCTTATAACATAAACAAATCATAATTGCTCCATGGATAATAACATTTAGAGAAGGCAGTCTTAGTTACTAAAGAGGGAAGTAAATTTAAAACATGTATATATTTTTCAATAAATAATGAGAGCAACTCCTTAATTTCCTAAAAGACCTGAATATTATTGTTAGTACTTTAAAAAGATACCAGCAATTGACCATTTTCAAAAGTTTATGGCTTCATTATTGACACTGTGTGGAATATACTATTTGTAATTAAACAACTCTCACCTCCTACTCCACCTTTGCTCTAATAAAAGAAATGGGGTATATGGGAACATCAGCTTGGTGTTGGAAGACCTGAATTCCAGCGTCTTCCTCCACCACTAACTTCTGTGACCTGGGCAATTGTCTGATCTAGACTTCATTGTAGTGGGGAAGCTGGAATGTTTTTTAAGATTTCAAATGCAGTGATAGTAATTTCACATAAAAGGGTTAGAAGTTACTGGACTAGGATGTGTGTGCATAAATTTTTTTACCTGTAGAGTGCTCCTTAAGAGCTAAACTTAACTCATCTCAATATATAACATATACAGTCAACATAGAATTTGTTGACTATTAATTTACAATTGTGAAAATAATGACTTTATTCTAGAGTGTTAGATTATTACAGATATATATATATAACTATTTCTAACAGATTTCCAAATGTATATGTATTATCTTAATCATTCAGAATAGAGGTAAGCATATAATTAAGTCAACAATTCATTTTTAAAGCTAGTATTAAATTTTAAACATTATTTTATAATTTCTTGTCAGTGTTTTGCCTTCATTTTAAAGTCATACTTTTTTTTAGTCTGCAGTTTTTCCAAAAGAACCATTCTAAATTGGCAGTTCATGTTTAGGGAAAGGGGGAAGATTTATTTCAGCTCATTTTTTTCAGCTTTCAAGATTATGAAGTACCTTATAAGTCATGTTGTGGAATATCATATGAAGAATTACCCAATTAAATATTACAAAAACTATTTCTGTATAACTTCCTCCTTTTCAAAATGTTTCAAATAAATATAATTAGTAGAACTTGTCAGTTTCAAACATAAAAGTAATCTGTTTTGTTTTACATATTAGCTAGCATTAATTTAAAATACTAGCTAGCAACTTGGATGTCCAAATATTACATACTGAAAAAAATCCCTTTCTCTACTGAGTGGTATATAATTTGTTAAAATCATAGTCTTAAGTCAATATTTAAAGTTTATTTTCAACAAGATCATTTGAAATTACTTTCTTCTAATAGAAACTTTTAAAAATGCGGGATAAGCTGCATTTAAATGCGGGCTGGTGTGGCTCAGTGGATTGAGCGCCACCTTCTAACCAAAGGGTTGCTGGTTCAATTCCCACTCAGGGCACATGTCTGGGTTGCAGGCCAGGCCTCCAATAGGGAGTGTGTGAGAGGCAACCACACACTGATTTTTCTCTCCCTCTTTTTCTCTCTCCCTTCCCCTCTCTCTAAAAATAAATAAATAAAATGCTTTTTAAAAACTGGGGGATAAGTAAGGATTGGTAAAAGGGAACTCATTAAATATAAGTGTAGTACATTCGTTAAAGAACTAATTAATAATTTGATAGTATGGTGTATTAAAAGTTATGTTGATATTAAATGGACACAAAGTGCTTTTTATAGTTAGTATATTAGTTTAATATGTAGTCTCTGTATATAGAGATTAAGGTTTTGGTTGCATTGATTCAAAATATGCGAGAATTAATGTTGAGAATTTAGTTGGAAAACATATATGTGCCTTTAAAAAATACAGTTATAGCCA
Source organism: Desmodus rotundus (assembly GCF_022682495.2). Classification (NCBI taxonomy): domain Eukaryota; kingdom Metazoa; phylum Chordata; class Mammalia; order Chiroptera; family Phyllostomidae; genus Desmodus; species Desmodus rotundus. The sequence goes on along the minus strand of NC_071388.1, from coordinate 181,459,819 downwards.
AAAGAATGGAAATAACTAATGCACTTTATTTTTCTTTTAGCTCCTGGAGCCTGTCTGCCATCAGCTGTTTGAACTCTATCGTAGCTCTGAAGTTCGACTTAAGAGGTTCACACTGCAGTTCTTGCCAGAGTTAATGTGGGTTTATTTACGGCTTACAGTTAGCCGAGACAGACAAAGTAATGGTTGCATTGAAGCACTTCTGTTAGGAATTTATAATTTGGTAAGTTGAAAATGATAATTTGGGAATTTTTTTAAAAGTTCTCTGAACCAATACTTAAAGAATATTTAGAGAAAAAAATTGGAAATATCTACTGAATAATCTATTTGAGTTAATTAAATTGAGGACAGAGGTACTTAATAAGTAATTGCTGATAATATGTTTTATAAAGTAGGTACAACTATTATAAATGACAGCATTGTTAATCTTTTATGACTTATTTCTTGAAGTTATTTCACTTGACCATTATTTATAAATGCTGTACATTTAAACTTTTTAAAATTTGTTTTTAACAATTATTTGATAATGTATTATATCTCTGATACTACAATGTTTATGAAACTTTTTTCAGAGGAATTCTGAAGTACCTTAAACATTATTCTTCTGTTTTATTTCTTGTGGTGCCCATTTTAGAACACTGGTATTGAAACTGCCCTTTGAAGTCTTATATTTTGTGTATTCAGTATTCCTTATAAACAAACACTCCACATAATAAAATAAATAAAGGTTTATAATTGAACCCTGGCCATGTGGCTCAGTTGGTTGAAGCATCATGTGGTTGAGAGGCAATAAAGTACCTCATAAAATATTGAGTCTCGCAATAAATAATGTTCTGCACCAGTGCTTGATCCTCTAAGTATTGTCTCTTAAAAATCATTAGAAAACAACCCTGGCCGGTGTGGCTCAGTGGATTGAGAGTTGGCCTGCAAACCAAAGGGTTGCAGGTTTGATTTCCAGTCAGGGCACATGCCTGGGTTGCGGGCCAGGTCCCCAATCCGGGTCACATGAGAGGCAACCACACATTGATGTTGCTCTCCCTTTTTTTCTCCCTCCATTCCCCTCTTTCTAAAAATAATTAAATAAAATCTTTAAAATCTAATAAAAAAATAATTAGAAAACATTTCCATCACTAGGACATATATCTGAAGAGTGGAGCATGGATGGCCTTTCGAGTCACTTATATTTTGTTTAAAACCAGGCCCTGCCACTTATTGGCTGTATTAAATTTGGACAAGTTACTTAATATTTTGACTTCAGTTGCCTCCTCTGTAAAGCAGAAATAAAACATTGTTATAGGATTAAAAATAATTAGAAAAATCCAACATCATGACTGTGGTGTTTGATAAATGTTTATCATTATTAGCAGTAGTATCAAATCGAAGATGACTTTTTAAAATGAAAACCTGTTCCAGGTATAAAATTCTCTATTTTGCTAATTTGTCTGATTGTTTTTTTCTTTAAAAGCAGGAAATTTGTTTCATACATCACTGTTTCATTTGTTCCATTTGTTTTATGTGTCTTCTGTAGTGCTTAGCACAGGTACTTAGTAAATGTTGATTGAATTCAGTGTTTCAGATGATGTTTATCATTATGCTGACATTTTTATTAATTTGATTAGTGTAACAAAATTCAGTAGTGGGACAAATGAACCAAAAATATTTTGTATAGTGGAAGGCTTGACAAATTCTTGACAGTACTTAGTGCTGTGGTTCAATTATCTTTTGGTATCTCAAGTAGAGTGTATTATTAAAAAATTGTTCAATTGTATGTCAGAAATGTAACCTCAGGCTTCTCTGTCTTCTTTTAATTCATTTGATATCTGTGTTCTGTCTTCTCTGTGGTTGTCATTTTTTGTTATCACACTGGTTTTCTTTTATATGTTCATTTCTCTTTTTTCTTTCCCTCCCTAGCACTTCTTTAAGATAGCCTCAGGAGAGTTTTATATTTCCTTCAGCTTAAACAAAGTTCAGAACACCCTTCTCCACAAATACAAATGTACATCAAAAGTATTTGGCTTAATTAAAAATTTAGGAATAAAAATTAAAATTTTTTTGCCTAACTTAATCAACTCCATTCATCTTAGCTAGCATAGACTTTCTCTGAGGCACAATGGCCCAGATGTGGTAATAACTAGTTTGACTACAAAGTAGTTAAATAATCTCTCTAAGGAATTTTTAAACCTATTTTCCTGCCAGAATTAGAGGTAGGACCATTAATTCACATATAATTAGTACTCTCCTATGACATACAAAACTCAGAAATGAGCCCTCTAGGGATGTCCTTCTGGGTTTGTGTTTTGGTGATGGTAGTTGTTTTTATTGTTTGTTTTCTTTCTTTTATGTTGTTTAACTCTGAGGTCTCTCTCTGACCACCTTCCTGCTAGGTCTAGCAAGGACAATCTTCTCTATGAATTGTATGCCCATTATATGTACTAATGGTAGTTGTAAAAGAAACATAGAACTAAAATGAGGCAGTAGAGAAAGGGATTGATGCAGGAGGAGCATTTCATCCCTTTAATTGAGGGCGCCTGTGGGCAGGTTTTTATTGATAACTGTAGAAGTGTGGAGGTGCCAGAGACTGTAGAAATGATGGACTCTGTTGTCCTATTCAATGAAAGCTAAAGTGCTTTTAAAATTCACAAGAATTTTCTTGCACTTCAGTAAGAATTACCTTACTGAAAGATCTAATCACTTGTACTCTCTCTGACCTGTATATAAATTTATCATGAAAATTGATGTGTGTGCCTGATTTATGTCTTTGCTGTCATGTTGTATTTCATTTACTTTAGTATTACACTCAAATCTCTCAAAGAATAATTCAGCTACCAAAGTGTACAAATTTGCTAATAGATTAGCAAAGCTATACTAGGATAGTAATATTTTTTAATATATTACTTTTCTAAAAATTTTCCTCAGTTACCAATGATATATTTGGTAAATTAAGAAAGTATTATTTCTTAAAGTCCTGTGATTATTTCATTATCTTTGTATATTTCTTTAACTATAGGAAATTGCTGATAAAGATGGAAACAATAAAGTTCTGTCTTTTACTATCCCTTCCTTATCTAAACCTTCAATATACCATGAGGTAAGTAAGATTGAAAAGGTAGAATTATTTTAAATTATACTGAATAAAGATAAAATTCAACTTCTTACTGGAGATAAATATTCCTAACACATCTTTACTGATTTACTTCCTAAAAGTAAATGTTTACCATTAGTGATATAAAGTTGAGCTGTTGTCAAGAGAGACAGAAAGTAATTAATGGAACATTTTCCTGAGGCAATCACACATTGATGCTTCTCTCCCTCTCTTCCTCCCTTCCCCTCTCTGTAAAAAAAAATAAATAAAAATCTTTAAAAAATATATGTATGCCATTTGCTTATCAACAGTCAGTATCCTCTTGTCTCATAGCTCTATGCAGCTATTTTTTTTCGTAATAAAGCCCTCTGGGACTTTGTTTTGTGTTGGAAATAGAGTGCTTCTTGTTTAGCCAGGACTCATTCTAGCACAGAATATTTCTGAGTAATTTAATTTTAATTAAGTTCTGTGTATCATGTTATGAAATAAAATGGACGATAGTGAAACATTTATGAATGGATGGTTCTTCTAACTGTAGAAACATGAACTCAATTATGTCACTTTTAAAGAGACATTTGATCATAGCCTTCAATATTGTTTGTGCTTTGTAATGATAACTCTCTGCACCTTGCTGTCTTCATTGTAGAATGAGATTAATGGGAGTAGGGAGTACTCACCTACCTGAAGTTAGATAAACTTAATAGTTTGATTGCGCAGTCCTCAAGACTGCTTGTTTTCTACAACAGGGGTCCCCAATCAATCTCCGGGCTTGTTAGGGATTGGGCCGCACAGCAGGAGGTGAACTTGAATGTAATGTACTTGAATCATTCTGAAACCATCCCCCCAACCTGGTCCGGGGAAAAATGTCTCCCACTGAACTGGTCCCTGGTGCCAAAAAGGTTGGGGACCACTGTTGTAGAGTACAAACAAATTAAAATTGATGTATTTGTAACCTTTAGTCTTTTTAGCAACTATTCTTATCTGTGCCCTAAATATAGATTTATTTCATAATCTTTGAAAAATTAAATCAGTATATTTTCAGCATAATTTTCAAAAAGAGCTATAGAGTCCTGGCCGGGTAGCTCGGTTGGTTAGAGTGTTGTCACAGCAGTACAAGGTTGCAGGTTCCATCCCCAGTCAGGGCACATACAGAAATCAACCACTGAATGCATAAATAAGTGGAACAACAAACCAATATTTCTCTCTCTGTCCCCCACTTCCTTCCTCTCTCTCTCTCTCTCTCAAATAAATAAATAAATAAACAAACAGATATCTAGATAGATTGATAGCTGTAGAATAGGAAGGACCCAAAAACCCCCAGAATTATCTTCTGGAGGGTGGGCCCCTTGTAGTACAGGCTTCCCCTGCTAGGTGAGTGTTCTAGGAACCCATCTGCATCAGTGTACCAGCTAGCATTGTTGTGAGAGGCTGCATTCAGCTTCAGTGAATTTTTTTTGAAGACTCAACTCATTTGCCCATTTCATGATGGGTGATTTATGGGTGCACCTGCCCACACCACACTGCACATTCAGCAGTTTTTGACCCTATTTGCACGATCTTGCCCCTTGTGACTTTTTTTTGTTTCCCTGGATGAAAAAAAAAAAGTCCTCAAAGGGAAATGTTTTGCCGATGTGGAAGAGGTGAAACAAAAAATAGCAGAAGCACTAAAAGGTATCAAAATCAATGGGCTCAGGAACTGAGCAGTGGGAAAAACATCTCAACAGGTGTATTGCATCAAATGGGTAGTGTTTTGAAGGTGACTTGAAGTTTAAACATGTAAGAATAAATACACAATTTTCCACCAATTCCAGTGTTTTGGGGTCACTGCTTGTATAATTGAAAAATGGTAAGGGTTTTAAAAAGAAATGGTCTGAAACTGCCTTTTATTGAAACAAAATTAAATATCATTATTTGGTACAGACTTCTGGTTCATTTTGGAGACACAATCTCATACTCTGCCTTGTTTTTACAGCCCTCAACAATTGGATCCATGGCTCTGACGGAAGGGGCATTGTGTCAGCATGATCTCATCAGGGTTGTTTATAGCGATCTTCATCCTCAGAGGGAAACATTCACTGCACAAAACCGGTAATGGTCAAAACTGTAGAGAGTGAGAATTGTTCATTTATGCTTAGTGGTTAACTCTAATTACTTTGGTTCAAGTTTGGTGTGAGAAGAGGCAAAAAGTTAAATATGTGATACTAGTGAATACATCATAGCAGTAAAATACCTGTCCATCCAATGCTTGGTACTGTGTTATGGTCATCTTGTATAAAGCAATGTAAAACCTAAAAGTGCAGGCATGAAGTCAGCCAAACTTAGAAGCTTGCCCTCAGGGGCAGTTTATCTAGTCTCTACACCTTGCTTTTTTCATTGTAGAATGGGTTAATGAGAGTACCTACCTACTTGAAGTTAGACAAACTGCAAAGTTTGAATGCATAGTCCATAAGAATACCCTCACATCTGATACCAATTGCAAGGTTTGGTGGGGCATTCCCATAATTACTCTTAGGTTTGACAACTCACTAGAAGGACTCACAAAACTCAATGCATGAAAGTTGTTATATTCACAGTTATAGTTTATTTCAAGGAAAGGGTAGACATTGAAATCAGCCATGTCCTGAGCAACACTTATTTTTTTCATCTTTTTTATTATAGCCCTCTTACCACTAAGTAAAGAGTGATATCTCATTGTGCTATTGTTTTGTTTTTGCATATGTTTTCATTTTTTTTGTACAGATGTATCAGGAATATAGACACGTGTGTGTGTATATATATATGTATATATTCAAAGTTAAATATGTACTAATTCTATACAGTTTATTGTAAAAATCTGCCTTCACCAGCTCCCTCTCCCATTTCTCCTTTCCCAAATGTAATGACTTTCAACAAGGGTTCTCAACCAGGGCAGATCTGGACCCACCACTCCCGCCCCAGGAACATTTGGCAATGTCTGGAGACTTTTTAGATTACCACAACTGGGTTGAGGAAGGGCTACTATAGGTATCTCATGTGTAGAGGTCAGGGATGCTACTCAACATTCCACAATGCCTTGGTCAATCCCCCACAACCCACACTTATCTGGCCCAAAATGACAATAATGCTGAAGTTAAAAAAATCTTGCTTTCAACTGACTCTTAATATTTACCTCCTCATCTTTGAGTAACTTGCTGATTCTTAGTTTTTCAGTTGTAGACATTATTTATTAACGTATCTCTAGGAAAGATAATGATTTAGTTCACTACCTTTATCATTCTCCTATATTTTCAAGGTAGTTATGTTATAATTGTGGGGAATTCATTATTCAGATTTCTGAATGACCATGGTTCATTCAGAGCTATTCAGTGCTTAGCTTTGTGATTAACTGGTTACTTTTCCTTTCCTTTATACCTTTTTTGTTTTCCTTGGAGTTCATAATTGTTTTTTTTCTTTGTTTATTTTGTGCCTTGTAATCCAGTCCTTGCAAATTCTCTATCTACTGCTGTAATTTCCTTTCAAGTCTTCATTCACATTGATCATTCTCTCAGTTTTATTTTCCTGAAAAGGGGGCTCCTAGAGTCTTTTTACTTACTCCAGTCTGGGCTGTGTTACCCTCTTTGCCTGGTACATACTTATCTCAGGATCTCCTTCCTTCTTATGCTATCTTTTTCCTCTGGATCTACTGTTGGTTGTACCCTAGATCCTCCTTCTTTGTTCCTGGTGTTCTGAAATTCCACTGTGATATTGCTTGGGGTGGGCTTATTTCCTCCATTGGGCTGAGCACTAAGTGGACTCTTTTGATTTGGAAATTTCTGTCTTTGAGGCTGAGAAAATTTTTTGAGTTATTTTCATTAATTACTTTGGCCTCTCCATTTTATCTGGTCTTTTATTGTTTGTCTTCTGGAGCTTTTATTATTTGGATGTTGAAACTCTTGGAGTTGTCTTCTCTCCTATTTGCCATCTCTTTTTTCTTCAGCTTTAATTTATTTACATCCTCAACTTCATTCACCTTTTTTGTGTGTGTGAGTTTTTAATTTCTACAATTATTTTATATATCTAAAAGTTTTTCTTATTTTCTGAGTGGTTTTTAAAATAAATTCTGGTTTTGCTTTGCTGGGCATTTTTTTGTGTGGAAACATATTCTCTTATATTTTTGAGAATATTAATGATAATTTGCTTTGTTCAAAGTTTTTTCTCTTTGTATATTATGTTTCCTTCAAATTGTACTTTTTTTCTACGTTTTTATTTTTGATCTTGTTTTCATGTTAATGGATTTCCTCAGGTATCTTTTTTCTCCCTTAAATTTAAGAGTAGGAGAATGAAGATTGAGAAGCTTTTACCATGTTAATAGGGCTGGTTGACCATGAACTTCACAACTGCTCTCTGGGCCATTCAGTTGGGGAATTTTTTAAGTCCATGTCTTTAAATCTTTCTTCTTAGGGTGGTCAAACTCCCTAGAGAAAACTAGTAGTCTGTTAAGTAGAGGGCTAGCTGCTTGCACTCTGGAGCCAGGTGGGGAAGGAGAGCTTGAGGTCCTAATTTCCAGTAAGGTGTGTTTCACTTTATATTGCTTTTTTCAGTATGGTCTCTTTCTCCTCCAACCCCCACCCCAAGCCACAGTTGTGCCTGGTGGTTTCTAGGTAGAAGTTTCCTTTTTATCCTTTCAGAAAAGAAATTTTAAATTTCAGAATATAAATATTCAATAAACCCAATGATATAGGGAGGAAGGGGCCTGAACATGACTGCTTCTGAGTCAGACTTTCAACTCAGTTTTTTTTTTAACATTTTTTTATTGTTGTTCAAGTACAGTTTTCTGCCTTTTCCCCCACCCCTCCCCTCAACTCAGTTTTTAGCCTTTCATTTTGAAATAATTTCAGACTTACAAAAAATGTGCAAAAATGGTACAAATAGTTTCAATATACTCTTCACCACCTGTGGGAAGCTTTTTAGAAGCACAAATTCCCTAGGGTTCTGCCTACAGAGATTGTAATGGGTCAGTCTGGGTTGAGACACAAGAATATATTTTTCCAAAAGGTCTTTAAATAATTATAATGTGCATTAAGGTTTAGGAGCCACTTTCTTAGACATTGTAAATATTAGGAAATCATTTATTTATTCAATAACTATTTATTATAATATCATAATGTATTAGACACTGTGTTGGATACTAGAGGTAGAGATGATAAATCAGGGTCTCTACCCTAAAATTGTTTATTACCAAATGGGTAAAACAGAGATAAAGACAGAGAATTATGATTCAGTGGAATAAATGCTATATTAGAGCTACACGGATAAGGGAATACCATATTTTACTGAGTATAATGTACATCCTTATTTTTCCCTCAAAAATTTGGGCAAAAAGTGAGCATTATACATGGCAAAAAAATGGTAGTTTCCTTCAGCTGGGGGAATTATGAACAGCTTTATGTCTAAAGTAAAAATTTGAGCTAGAACTTGAAACCTTAGCAGGAGTTTCGTAAGTATGTTCTAATGAGAAAGAACAGCAAGCATAGAAGCAAGTTGTTATGAAAGGTTATGGCATATTTGCAGAGTGGTAAGAAGATGGATGTTCTGTGGTGTATGTATGTGGTAGTCTGCGGAGGGAGGGTAAGGTTGGAGAGAGAGGTTGAGGGTGAATTGTAAAGGGCCTTGTATGCCTTGATGAGTTTGGATTTCATCATTCAGTCGGTAGGAAAGTGGACTAATGTAGATAGGGGAGTCATCTGTTCAACCATGGTGGTTTATTTTTTGAGGAAGAAAATATAGATGACAGCAAGAGATATGACCTTTAAAAAAAAAGGAAAATGGAAATGGGAAGCATTGAGGAAGAGACTCTGGTAATCGGACTAAGAAATCATGAAAGTCAATATTAAGGCATTGTTGTTATAACCATCCAATGAAGAAATCACTTACTAGAGTCTCTAGTAGAAATGATTGTTTATAATCCTTTCCCCTTTTTTTTGTTTTTCTAGGTTTGAAGTCCTGAGTTTTCTCATGTTGTGTTACAATTCTGCTATTGTGTATATGCCTGCTTCATCTTATCAATCTCTTTGTCGGATGGGCTCCAGGTGAGAGTAATAATTATCATTACCCTTCATATTTATTTATTTGACAAATATTTATTGAGCATATTCTCTATGGTAAGCACTGTTACAACTTACGATGACATAGCAGTAAATAAAACTCATGGAGCTTATATTCCTGTAGGAATCCTTATCAGCTTACGTATCATGACTTCCTGAAAATATTACAGCATTAAAAAAGTATTTTGTGTCTGAACATCAAGTTCAGCCAAGGTATCTTAAGCTTAGGGTGGTTTAGTGATATACCAATTTTCATATGTAAAGGAAGTCTTAAGAAATGTGGACCAGTTTCTTTATCTATTTCACAAATAACTATCACTGCTTTGTATGAGAAAATTAGTTATAGTACTAATTGTATATCTCATTTGTATTTGTGTTTCGTAATTTTTACTAAAGCAAAATTTCTAATACTTTTGACAGATCTAGGGTGAAATGTCCACTATAGAAAGAAAATTTAAGTAATAGAAATCAGTTTGGAGATGGAGGACATTTAGAGTCACAGAATTTTAGTTGTAGAAGGAACCCTGAGTTCATCCTGTTCAACTGATTTTTACTTGAGGAAACTGAGCCCCCAAAAGTGTTAAGTACTATATTAGTTTTCTATTGCCTCATGACAAATTACCACAAACTTAGCACTTTAAAACAGCACACCTTTGTTATTTTATAGTTTCGGTGTGTCAGGAGTCATGCCTTCGTCGGCTCCTTTGCTTAGGGTCTACAAAGCTGCAGTTATGACATTGGGTAGGTTTGTAGTCTTATCTAGGCTTGATTGAGGAATTACACACTTTTGTTGACAGAATTTGGTTCCTGTAGTTGTAGGACTGAGTGCTTCCATTTCTTCTTGGCTGTCTGCTAAAGACCAGTCTTAGTTCTTTGTCATGTGGGCTTCTCAACGTAGCCTACCTATAACATGGCAGCTTACTTCTTCAAAGTAGAAGAGAGACCTGCACTACATTGTTAAATAACATAATCAAGTACATATAATCATGGAAATCACATCACCTTACCCATGCTTTATTGGTTAGGAACAAATCACAGGTCCCACTCACACTCAAGAAGAGAAAATGACACAGGGCCTGAATACCAGGAAGGAGAGATCATAGAGGTCCCAGCCCCCAAGGGGGTTGGTTCACCACAGATTCTTTGCTCAAGTTCATGTTATTGTGCTACTGGGAAGAGAGTGTGGTCCTGTTGATAACAAAATTAAATTTTGCTAATTGGAGGAAGGCCAATCCAAATTATCTGTAAGTTTGATTTTATAGATGATCTTAAAATAAGTATATTATTTTCACTTGCCTGTAATAACATGATTAATGACTAACAAAGTTCTTGTCTCTGACCTAGAAGCTGTTATCAAGAGAATACACTGTTTAAGCACTTATTGCCTATGTACAGATAAATTTATTTATAAGTTACTATTTTTGGTTTATTAAAACAAATCTGCTGAATCTTTAATTGGCAACACTATTGTGGCATTTAAGAAAGTTTTTTAACAACAGAAGTGATGGCAGATTTAATGGTCCTCAAACTTTTGTTCACACATCCCCTAAATAATTTTGAAAAACTGTATATCCCTTGCACATTTTTAAGTTAACATTTAAATTTTTTCATCCTATCTTAAATAGTAAAAATTGGTATTATTTCTAATATGTAAATATTGGCATTATAAGACAACTAGTGGTTGGGTCAAATGTGCATAATGTGAATATTGCAGTGATCTAATGCCCACCATCATCCATCTGAGGAATAAATGAACAAGCTTTTCTTTAACAGTCTGACATTATAGAGGGTGGGGCAAAAGTAGGCTTACAGTTGTGAGTACATGAAACACAATTTATTCTTGTATTATTATTTATTAATTATTGTATTACTTTCCATACAAACAACTGTAAATTTACTTTTGCCCCACCCTTTATTATTCATTTCCTTCCTGAAATTGAATTTCCATTATATTTTACCCATGTATTTTATACTAATATAATGCTATTCTATACTTATAAGTCTTTTATTGATCACCTAATTATACATCTCTACTTCAAACATATATATGTAAACTGAAATTTGAAAAAAAATTCCTGAGACTATGAATGCACTGAAAACTAAAATATATCTTCTAGACTCACCATTGCAGTTATTCTAATAAATTAATTGATTAAAATAATATAGATACAACTTTTTATAATTATTAAACATAATTTTCTGGAAGCATCTTTTAAGAAGATGGATGGTAGAGAAGTGTTTATGGTTCTGATATTAGTAGTTTAAATGTCCTTTTATTTGCTTTAGATTTCTATATCTCCCACTAATTCGTCGTGATAAAATTTGGGATGCGAGAAAATTATGCATTTATTTATGTGAAGAGAGGGAAAGATGAATTTGACAGACTTAGCTATTTGAGAAAAGTTGTTTTATTGATATAGTCCAGTAGGATGTGTGTGTTTATGAGGGCACAGTTTTTATTTTTATTTATTTTTCCTTTTTGCCTCTTCACAACTGTATACTGAGGCCCAGGACAGTTACTAGAATATGGCAGGTATTCAGTAAATATTTGAGGAATTTATGAAAGCAAAAATATCTGATTCAATGAAACAGGAAATCACACATGATAAATACTATATTTTCCTAGGGTTTGTGTGAGTGGGTTTCCACGACAACATGAAAAACACTGGAAAGAACTCTGTGGTCGAATAGTATTGGATCCCGAATTTATGGTGCAACTTCTCACAGGGGTTTATTATGCCATGTAAGTAGGTGGACTATGAAATTGGGAGAATTCTTCCTAATGTTTGGAAACCTAATATCTCTCTTTTTTTCCTTATCACTTGCACAAAAGTGAACTTTTTTGCTCCATGATGGACCCATTATCTTATTTTTCTTAATATGAACTTCTCTCAGTACTTTTTCATTTTTATTTATTTTTTATTATTTAAAAAAATTCTCTCCTGAGGATGTTTATTGATTTTAGAGAGAGGATGAGGGAAACAAAGAGAGAGAAACAATATGAGAAAGAAACATGCATTGAAGTTTAGTTAACATCCATTACCACACTTAGTTACAAACTTTTTTTTTCTTAAGATGAGAACTTTTAAGACTTACACTCTTTGCAATGTCTGTATTCTGTGCCATTGATCTATGTGTATTTTTATGCCAGTACCATGTTGTTTTGATAACCATAGTTTAGTTTGAAATCAGGAAGTATAATGCCTCCAGCTTTGTTGTTCTTTCTCAAGATTGGTTTGGCTGTTTGGGGTCTTTTGTGGTTCCATACAGATTTTAGGGTTGTTTGTTCTATTTCTGTGAAAAATGCCATCACAAATTAGATAGGGATTACATTGATTCTGTAGATTGCTTTCAGTAGTATATTTTAACAATATTAATTCTTCCAGTTAATGAGCATGGAATATGTTTGCATTTATTTGTGTTCTTCAATTTCTTTCATCAGTATCTTATATAAAAACTGTAAGTGTACAGTGTACAAGTCATTTTCTCCTTAATTAAACTTATTCCTGGGTATTTTTTTGATGTAATTGTAAATGAGACTGTTTTCCTACTTTCTCTTTCTGACAGTTCGTTATTAATGTACAGAAACACAACTGATTTTTGTATACTGTACTGAATTTGTTTATTAGTTCTAAGAGCTTTTTGGTGGAATCTTTAGAGTTTTTTTTTTTAAAGATTTTATTTATTTTTAGAGAGAGGGGAAGGGAGGGAGAAAGAGAGGGAAAGAAACATGTGCAAGAGAAACATCGATCGGTTGCCTCTCACATTCCCCAAATGGGGACTTGGTCCACAACCAAGACACGTGCCCTCACTGGGAATCCACACACCGACCTTTCTGTTCACAGGCCAACGCTCAAGCCACTGAGCCACACCAGCCAGGGTTTGCCTAATTGCTCTTACAAGGACTGTCCAGTTCTATGTTGAATAAAAGTGACTAGAGGAAAGGCCTGTTTTTCACTGTTGAGTATCATGTTAGCTGTGGGCTTGTCATATATGGCCTTTATTTTGTTGAGGTACATCCCCTCTATACCCACTTTGTTGAGAGTTTTTATCATGAATGGATGTTAAATTTTGTCAGATGCTTTTTTGCATCTATTGAGGTGATCATATGATTTTTATCCTTCATTTTGTTAATATGGTGTCTCTCATTGATTGAATTGCAGGTATTGAACCATCCTTGCATCCCAGGGCTAAACACCACTTGATCATTGTTTATGGTCTTTTTAATGTAGTGTTCAATTAGGTTTGCTAATACTTTTTTGAGGAACTTTGCATCTATGTTCATTAAGGATATTGGCCTGTAATTTTCTTGTAGTGTCCTTGGCTGTTTTTGGTATCAGGTTAATGCTGGCCACATAAAATGAGTTTGGAAGTGTTCCCTCTTTCTCTGGTTTTTGGAAGAGTTTGAGAAGGTTTGGTATTAATTCTTATTTAAATGTTTGGTAATGTTCACCCACAAAGCTGTCTAGTCCTGGACTTTTGTTTATCGGGAAGTTTTTGATTGCTGATTCAATCTCATTACTAGTAGTCTGCTCAGATTTTCTATTTCTTCATGACTCAGTCTTGGTAGGTTGTATATTTCTAAGAATTTATCCATTTCTTATAGGTTGTCCAATTTGTTGGTGTATACTTTTTCATAATCCTTTTGGTTTTTTAAAACGGCCAAAATATAACATAAGTAGTTATTAAATTGGAGTCTAGAAATTGTTGAGGTTTTCTGTATGGAAAACTGTATCTCTCTATGTAGTTTATAACCCAGTTTTTCATGAATGCAATAAACAGAGTACCCTAAATATCAACATATGATAAAAAATAATATATGTGAAGAGACATTTGTAAACTATTTTAAATGTAAATATCTGAAATCTTCATTTTGTTCCTATAAGTAAAAGTGGGATAGTTTAGAAATGGAATGATGTGAAAATTGTTGTTGAAAATCTTGTTTCAGAACCACAATAATAGGACATGGAACAATAAAAAAGGTTGTTGTTGAGTATTAGAGATATTTGCTATAGATAGTAAACAGTCTGCTTCTCCTTAGGTATAATGGACAGTGGGACCTTGGCCAGGAAGTCCTTGATGACATCATTTATAGAGCGCAGCTAGAACTCTTTTCTCAACCGCTATTGGTAAGTGAAAGTATTTACTTTTTATTAAACATAACTGTGCCTGTCAAGGGTAAAAGTGGGTAAAAAATTAGTATGTAACATGAGGCAATCCATATCACTGAGGAAAAAGGTTTATTCCACAGTAACAGTTGGTTAACTGTTGGAGTGAAGACAAAATTGGTTTAGATCCACCTTGGCTGGTGTGGCTCAGTGGATTGAGTGCTGGCCTGTGAACCAAAGGGTTGCCAGTTTGACTCCCCGTTGGACCACATGCCTGGGTTGTGGGCCAGGTCCCCAGTGGGGGGGGGTGCGCAAGAGGCAACACATTGATGTTTCTCTCCCTCCTTTTTCCTTCCCTTCCCCTATCCCTAAAAATAAATACATAAAATCTTTTTTAAAAAGTTGGTTTAGAACCTCTCCTTTTCCCATATATCAAAATAAACTTCAAATTAATTAAAGAATTACATGTTTTCCTTTAAGGAAGGAAAAAGAGAGGGAGAGAAACTTCTTTAAGGAAGGAGATGGGAAAAGGTTATAAATATTTATTCAAATTTCTATAGGAGGAAGGACTTTCTAAGCTCAAGTGATATGACAAGTCACTAAAAAAGGTTGATGATTTTTTTGACCATATAAACATCTAAATTCAAAACCATCAGTGTCTTAAAAACAAAATTAATATGCAGTGCATAAAATATTTTCAACAAGCATGACAAGAAAGCCAATTAATATTTTGTTTATATGAAAGATTTTATACTCCGCCACAAAAAATAAATATATCTCCAAAAGATAAATGGGCCATCTAAAACCAAATGTAAATATCCAGTAGTGGGCTAAGGAGGGCGTTCTTTGTGTTCCCAGGAGCCGTGTAACGCAGCCCTTAACACCCCTCTGCAGAAGCAGTTTTGTAATCAGTATTTGTTTTGTTGGACTCACTATCCCATGTCTAGCAACATATCCCAGAAAACTACTTTGAATATGTTTAAAAGGTGTTGTAAGCACAGCATTAGTGTTATTTTTAATTTCAAAGGAATCAAAACAGTTTAAATATTCCACAGCAGAGAATAATTAAGTTATATAATATTTGCTTGATGAAATTATGTATTTGAAAATTTATTTTAAAGAAAGATGCTAGTTGGTGTCAAGTTAGAAAGCAGCATACAACTATTTTTTAAATCTAGATAGGACAGATGAAACATACAGAATGCCAATAGTTGTGTAAGTGATTCAGCTGTAGATGATTTTTCTTTGCAATTTTCTGTTTTCTAAACTTTGTATAGTATTTTTGTAATGGTATTTTAAAAATACTGTTTATTTTTACTTGCAGCACTTTAAAATAATACTCTTTATAAAGGCCATTTTCTTTATATATTTTAAATTTCCGTTGTTTTCTAAGTCATCATCTCTAATTTTAATCTAAGAGGTACATTAGAACAAATGGATAACAAGATTTTTCACATTTATAATAATACCTTGCATTTGTGAGACTCTTTAAATTCATAGTTTTATCTTTGTAATGATTTTATAAATTAAGTAGAAGGGGCATTTCCAAGGCAAAATAGTTAAAGAGATTAGTAATCTCTAGACCTGGGATAGTTCTTTATTATTGGGGATCTCTGAGGAACCCAATAATAACACTCTTCTTCTGTATTCAAATCTAGAGCCAGATGAGATAAGTAGCTAAAATAGTTGGCAGAGAAACAAACATCATCTTTAGTACTAATGATGGTTAAATTGAAAGACTTACTCCCTACCCCTCAATCTAGACCTTGGAACAGCCCCCAGGAGAGAATGTTTGAGTTGGTAGAGAAGGCTTGCTACATTCCACTTATCCTTGTCTAAGTGGAGGAGGGAGAACAATAAATACTCCTATTTCAAGATCTTTGCCAGATTAGCACTACCCAATTTAGAAACATAAACAAATGAATGACAATTATTCTCAAAAATGATGGAGGGCAAAAAGTGATGGGACAAAATGCCAGATATATTTGAGGGAAAGTTCTTAATGGAAACCAAGGAGTGCAGAAGAGGCTAATTTTTTAAAATCAGAGATTAGATTTTGTGTGTTATTTATCATCTGAAGAATTGGAAACTTACTATAATTTTTCTTATGTCAGGGTTCAAATATTAAATAATTTTTTTTCCTTTGGAATGTTTTTTTTTCTTTGAAAATCAACAACTTCAAGGAATTGGTAGGGTGGCTGACATTTTTAAAAATAAATTCTCATTTGAAAAGCCTGCCTAGAAGAATGCAGAACAATAAAGATACAAATATTTGGACACCTTGTACTTTCATATTTTATAGTACAAGTTTTAAATACATACTCAAAAAAATCACAGACACAAAGAAGTGTAGAATAAGTACAAATTGTATATAGGGTGTAAATATCTATGGACTTAAATTATCATTTTAGGTTGCTAATGCCATGAAAAACTCATTACCATTCGATGCTCCTGATTCTTCACAAGAAGGCCAGAAAGTACTTAAAGTAGAAGTCACTCCAACAGTGCCGAGGATTTCTCGGACTGCAATTACAACAGCTTCCATCCGTCGCCATAGATGGAGGAGAGAAGGTGAGTACAGAATCCCTATAGCTTACTCATGGATTCAAGTAAATTTATCACTGTTTTTATAGACTATATTAGAACATGATATTGTAGTAGTCTTTATAATTAAAGTAAAATTGTTCAGTTTTTAAAAATAGCATTAGAAATTTGGTTTAAATGCCTGAATTTATTTTAGTACAATTTTTTAATAAAGTAGAAAGATGTTATTTAGAATGCTCTATGAATGTTAAAACAGAAAATCTAGTTAATTTTTGTCTTTGTTTGAACTAGTAATAACAATGGGAAAGAAGTTTCTTTAAGCCTCTTACTGTAATGGGAAAACAAGGTGCACGTGTGAGCATTGTGGGAGAAAACTGTGTAACTAGCCAAACTCATGGTATAATGCAGGCTATTCATGAAATCATAAAAGAAGTTACTATTGTTTTTTAGATTTTTCTCTTTGCTTTTCCTGTTTTAGAAGTGCTGAATCCAGCAGTATTTCAGTCATACGGTACTTGAATAGTCAACCTGTCTTGCTTAAGAGATATTAATTACCATTTTAATGATCCCTATTTTTCTATCCTATTCATTTGCAAACCTCACATTGTTCATCCTCACATGTGCCTTATGTGTGTGTATGCTGTGCACACACATGTAACTATATAAGTAGCATTTGTGTTTATATCATATCCATATATACATTCTCTTATCTGCCTGGGTCAAAATGCTCAGAAAAGAATAGAGGAGCATAAAAGCACTAAAATTTTATATGTTGAATCCCAGATGGCTTTGACTTCTCAAACGAGGCTGACTCGAGTATTCCTGGCTCCCCGATCCAACACGGCTCCACTGACCTAGGGATCAAACGTGTGCAAGAGGGGGAGGTGCTGGTGCGCAGGACCCCTGAGCACGGCTCACCGGAGCCCAACTCAGCAGCAGCCACAACAGAGGGTAGGACAGAGATGAGGAGGCAGAAATCAGTGAGGCAGTTGCTGGAGAAGGATCCTGGCTCTCTAACTCCAAGCAGAACATCTTTCCATTCTAGTGTGTGTTTCTACTACCCCAGAGTATATTAGCTCCTCCTTGCAAAGCACAAATCCCCATATGCCTAGTGCCAGGTCAAGTACAATCTTCAGTTACCATTTGTGCTGGCCTGGAGTCTGCATCCCTGTGTAATCAAAAAATAGCTTGGCATGGCTACTAACAAGGCAGAGGCCTGTCTCCGAAAGGTCTGCAAATGCTTGGAATTTTCTCATTACTGAGCATGTTTATTCTAACATTAGGAAAGGAAAAATGCACCCAATGAACATGAGCCGCCTTAGTCAATATGAGTTGATTTAATCCATACAGCAATTTATTCTTTAAAAATGTGTGAGGAGAATTTTAACACATTAATACATTATCTTTGAGAAATTGAACTAAAGTGGAGCCAGCAATTTATCTCTAATCCCAAGGTTGTCAATTAACAAGAATTTCTAATCTCTTTAAAGAGTAAACCAGTGTTGATTGGCTTTTTATAATCTGCAGGTCAAATTGCCTGGGTCTAACTAGTGAACTACTTACATCTTTCCTCTATAAATGTACTAGCCTGGTGCACACTACATTTAACATTTACTGTAAGTAATGATAATCTTATAAAGCTCCCAAACAGAATTGAAATGTATTATTTAGAGGTCAGGTATCCAATAGATTCTTGTTTCTACAATGGAGGAATCTCAAAATGAGAGTCATCCCCCCTCTTCCAAACTCCCCACTGTCCCATCCCTCCCACCACCACCACCACCACCACCACCACTGCCGCCACCACCACTATCTGTAAAAGAATACTTCTCCCTTATAGGAAAGTATTTATTTGCTGCTTTACATGTGATGCCATAGGAGTTGGCTTTGTAAAAGAGAGAACTGTAGCTTAAGCATTTTTTCATTATTTAATGTATTGCTATTGTATAACCTTTATACTAATTTATGAAATACAGCAAGTAGTTTTAAAATAGGGTACAAAATTTTACTTAAAGATCAAACACACATGAAGCAGTTACTTCCATCTTAAGGAAGTTTCTTGCTCTTTGGTGCATTAAAATTTTGAGCATGCTCAGTAAGAATCTATTGTAAATCAGTCCTCTGTTCCCTTGCCCATTCTCCCATATCGACCCCATGTCCTTTACCGGTGTTGCATGTGCATGATCTAGGGACCCAAAGAGTCGGCGCTGTTTTACAGAGATCCCTTTTCATTTTTTCTGTGTCTCTTTGTTATCTCTGGGAGTCAGTTTTATCTTGTAAAAAGGCATAAAAATAAGTATATGAATAGATGTTGAACGCAGAGTTGATGTAAATTGAACAACAGCCTATTTCTTAACATTTTTTTCCTTTTTAAAAAAATTGAATTTATTGGGGTGATATTGGTTAATAAAATTATACAGGGTCCAGCACAAATAACACTCCTTTTCTATTACAAAATCAAGCATGTAATTCTATAACATAACAATATCACTCAAGCACACCATATGACATTTTAGGTGAAATGTTCAAATTAAAACTATAAATTATTACACCTACATTATTACCCTACCAACCACACTCAAGCAGGCGTTACTTCTGCCGGACCCTGTACAGGTTTTAGGTGTTTCTCAACATTCTAGATGACTAAATAAACCAGTTAATGGGTATGTCCTACCATTTTTAGATTGTTGGAGTATTTGTGCCAAACGTAGCTATGCTATATTAATTAACACAATGATATTCTAGAAAGTGTGGGATAAGGTTGAAACATTTCTTATAGTTCATTAAAAGTCATACACTTTGAAAAAGGAACCAAAATGATAGTTCCTTTTAAATATTAAAATATTATATTTAAATAATATCCTATCACTAGTAGAAAATTTCAGTTTGTGAGGGTGGAGTATAGCCACAAGGAAAGAGGAATGAATTCCTTCATTGTGTTTGAAATTTCTCAAAAATTATTTTGCTTTATAATCTAGATTAATTGTAGTTTTAAGTCAGTATTAGTAGACACTAAATTTATAAGGAGAGGTAGACATGAATGGAAAAGGTCATTAAAAATCCTTTTCGGTTGTCTCTTCTTTGGACCATCAATAGTGTTATTACCACTCAGGGAGAAAATTAAGAAAAAAGTTGTGAGGCACAATTACCTTTTGTTCTTTAAACAGAAGGAAGGAAATTACTAAAACCTATGTGAAGTTTTAGTAATTCTGAAGTTTGCTGGAACTTTTGGATAAACATTTATAATTGACCTTTAAAAAAAGAAAACCTGTTTTTTAGTGTGTGGTTTTAAATAGTTTTACAGTTGCCCTGGCTGGTGTAGCTCAGTGGATTGAGTGTCAGCCTGCGAACCAAAAGGTCGCTGGTTTGATTCCCAGTCAGGGCACATGCCTGGGTTGCGGGCCAGGTGCCCAGTTGGGGGCATGTGAGAGGCAACGAATTGATGTATCTCTCGCACATTGATGTTTCTCTCCCTGTCTTTCTCCCTCCCTTCCCCTCTCCCTAAAAATAAATAAACAAAATCTTTTAAATATATAAATAAATAAATAAATTTACAATTAAAAGTGTATTTATTGTATATTGAAATTAAAGGGAATATGAGCCCATCACCTGCCTTTATCTTGACTGTCCAGTAATATTTTATTGGTGACTTTTAAAGCTGGACTTAAAATTATTAAACTGAGGACGCCTGTGATTATAGTCAGTGTTCTATTCTACTGAAACAGCATTTTTAGTATATAAAATACCTGTAGATTCTCTTGCATGGCGGCTCTTACGTTATCATCATCTCTTTTATGGCCATGTTGCTTGTGCATCAGATCGGCATGTGGCAAAATTCAAAAGCTAGCACCATGTCTCTCAGTCTCCTTTCCTACATCTGTGTATACCCAATAACATTTCTATTCACTCCTAGTTTTATATTATTGATATCAATTCTGAACCAGTAACTATCCTTTCTTGGGCATTTGAGAGTTTTTATATTAATTGTAAGTAAGTTGCTAAGATGATATCATATGAATATAATTTAAAGTTTTTATTTGAGATACATTATATACTATTGCTTTGAACAAGGGGTTGAGAGAAGTGGTGTCAGCCGCATTTTCATATGGCTTTGCATGATGATTAAAGGTTATTAAACTGCTGGATAAAAATAACAACATGCCTTTTGCTTTAAGGGTAGCTTATTTCATTTTTCTTTTGAAGGAAGAAAATAAGTAATCCCTATGAGAAAATATAATTAAGAAAATATTTTTATTTTTTCAGGTACTATGTTAAATTAAAATTGTGTTTAAATATTTCTTGTATAGTTTAATTAGGTAACCCTATTTCAAGGTAATACTTGTTTAGATTTCTTCCCTAACATTTTAATTTTAATGTTGCTATCTGTATGTAGATTCAGATTAAACTTGTCACAGTCTGGTTAACATACTTAATGTTGTAGCAAACTGCTATCAGTTTTTGAAAGAAGCAAATGTACAGTTTTCTAAGAGAATGTTGTTCATACTTTCAGTAAGAGAATTGAGCTTTCTGGAAACCCCAAGCTCGATGTATTATATGTGCTTCTCCCCTTAGAAAATGCCAAGAAAAGGACTCTTTTGTTAACTGCAGTTTCTGCATGAAACATAATTGGGTACTGTAGTATTTTGTGATTATGAAAATTATACATCTCAAACTAAAAATTTTAAATATTACAGAAATACATAATACAGAAAGTAAAAATCCTTCTTAAATATTCCTGCTGGTTCCCTAGCTTGCCCTCTGATAACCAAGTATTTTCTTCACATTATTTGATCAAGAAAATCTGGAAACCAGTGAGTAGTTATGTCCATAAGACAAAATACAATTAGGAAGTAACTTGAAATAATGTAAAGATTTTTTACTTTTGGATTAGAAAATTTACTAGTTCCATGTCAAAGATTTTAAAGCCATTTAGAAGCAGTTAGCTCTTAAAGAAATATAAACTTTTATTGTAGGGATAAATGTTTTGGGCATTATTCTGGGTGACTGAAATTAGAAGGATGTCTATTTTATTGTGGGTTAAGGAAGATAGGAGGAAAAATTCTTGTTTTTTTAAATAGATATGGTCACTTCAAATTGATATGGATGTATTATAAAGATTTATGATGACAAAATACGGTGTTTTACCTAAAATTGTTTTGTATTCCTAAATACTGATAGTATATTAAGTTCATTTGTGGATAGTTTTATAAAAGCTGGACTAATTAAAGCTAAATAAACAGAACAAATAACATTAGAATTCTGTATAAATTAAGATTTCTTCCCTTAAATTATTTAGGGGAAGCGTTGAAAGCAAAGCCATTGCCAACCTATAGCAAACATTACCTAAGAGATAGTCAGTTGAGTTGTTATTCACAGCTACTGCTTATTTAATTTAGGTATTGCTGAGTCTTTCTGATTTGTTTTTTAGGTGCTGAAGGTGTAAATGGAGGAGAGGAGCCAGTAAACCTGAATGATGCAGATGAAGGATTTTCATCAGGGGCTTCCCTTAGCAGTCAGCCAATTGGGACCAAACCATCCTCCTCTTCTCAGAGGGGAAGCTTAAAGAAAGTAGCAACTGGGCGTTCAGTCAAGGATAAAGAAACACCCTCTGCCATCAAATCCAATGAGAGCCCTCGAGATTCAGTAGTTCGCAGACAGTATGTACAGCAACCTACTGATCTTAGTGTAGATTCAATTGAGCTGACACCGATGAAGAAACACCTGAGCCTGCCTGCTGGCCAGGTGGTGCCAAAAACCAATAGTTTAAGTTTAATCCGGACAGCCAGTGCTTCCTCAAGTAAATCATTTGACTATGTAAATGTCAGTCAAGCAAGTACCAGCATTGGGGTTGGCACTGAGGGAGTTACTAATTTAGCAGCTAACAATGCTAATCGATACTCAACTATCAGTCTACAGGAAGACCGGCTAGGTCAAGCTGGAGACGGTAAAGAGCTCCTCAGCCCAGGGGCTCCCTTAACCAAGCAGTCTCGATCCCCAAGTTTCAATATGCAGCTAATATCCCAGGTGTAGTTTTGACATCCTCTCTTATCGTTCTGCTTACCTTTTAAACTGAACATTTCATTGTGCAAGAAGAAACTTCATCCCACATTGTGAAAATATTGGTCATTGTAGTCAGATTTGATTTAGTTTAGGTATGTTCATACTGTATTTTGTATGGAAACAGCAATAAGGTTTTCTTTCCCCTCCTTCCTCTACCTTCTCTTCACCTATTCCTTGTAAATGTGTTTGTGAAGCAGTATAAAATGTCTGCATTTTCCATGCCTTCCTTTCTCCCTGGGTGATGTGCAATCCATTGTAGGCTGATCGGTCCCATTTCAACACTGTGAGACTGAGGATACGTTAGAGGAAATGGTGTATATGATCCCTATGAAATGATTCTTTAGCTTTCTTAAAAAAAAGAAAAAACGGGTTTGTTCTCATAATCTATAAACTATGATTACTGGGTCATATTTTTTTCTCTCTTAACCAGGAGTGCCTCAGAGATTCTGCTATGACTTTGGACTTCTCTGTGTCTGTGCAATCATTTTCTTGAGAAGCATGGGGAAAGGTGATAGACTGCTGCACTTTTTCATTAAAATGAGAGTGGCTCTTTTTCTCCCATCTCCTTTATCTTGAAGACATAAAAGTTTAGTTACTGAGGCATTTAAATCAAGTTGTGACCACCTCCATTGGAGGTCAGGGCTCTAAGTTGATTGTGTAATTGATAATGCACTTTCTCAATGGCTCTATAGTCATTAACTTGTCTTCCCTCTTCCCTACAAGGACATAAGGTCATTTCTGTCCTTGAAGTTTGAACAACTAACAAATCAGAGAATCCAAGGGGCATGTTCTATTTTCCAGGAATGACTGACACTTTGGTGCTGGGGTTTTGTGGAGGGAGGGGTGGTTTTTGTTTAGCTTGTGTGGGATTGTGTATGTGAGGGGAAGTATTGATTGGTTTTCTTTCTTTTCCTTTGTGAGTTGATGACTGAAGTAGAACAAGTACGTCTTCAGGTAAAGAGAGGGATTTCTCAACCTACTTTCTGTGATGTCAGACTATAGGAGAAACCCTTTCAGCTGCTTTCTAGATGTACCTAAGTTCAGTCAGATATTTTGGATTAAGAAACCTGAAGTCCTGACATATTATATACTCCAAGGAAATACATCAGGGACAGATAATTGGCTGAAAACACTGACGCTTCAATGTGATACATTTTTATAGAACATTTCTACCAGGGGGTACTGACTTGATTTCTCCTACAAGGACCACACTGCCTTTGTGTTTAATGTAATGCAATTTGTGTACCTTCTAATCATATATCTGAAAAAGTTTCTCATTTTTATAAAACTTGGAAATCATGCCAGTAAGGTGAATGTTGAATGTATGTAAAGTAGCATTTGGTAACTGTGCTACAAAAATGCATTATTGGTTAAAAAAAAATTCTGATTTGGTTGGTTAAGATTTCATTATGACCTTTTCTGGGTCTCAGGTTCTAATACTTGATTGAAATAGAAAAGAATATATTGGTTTTTTAAAATCAGTATATTGTGACTTGAACTGCTATGCGTTATCCTTCCACAAAATACATCAGAATTTTAGTGCTTTGTACATTTAGACATTTTTATTTTATTATTGTGAAAGAAAAATATACTGAATTTATAGAAAGCAAGTATTCTCCTAATTAACAAAGTTTAAAATGTCATCTCTACCAATTAAAATTACAATAGATTTTGATAAATAAAATTTAAAAATGCTTCATTTTTTTCCATACCTATAAATCTCCCTCCCTTTTTTCAATTGTAAGAGGGTTTTTTTGTTTGTTTGTTTTGCTTGTTTTTTAAGGGATTTAGAGTCTTTATAAGGACGGTGAAATGCTTGTTTGAATTTGGTGGTCTGTAACATTTTTTCAGCTCATATTAAAATGGAAAACTAGAACCTGAACTAGTGTCTACAAAATTGCCAAAGTCCAGCATAAAGCTAAAAGTTGAGAGAGCTTTATTGATTTGTGTGTGTGTGTGTGTGTATATATATCACAAAGACATATTTTAGGTATCCCTTACTTCTAATTTAACTAAGAGATGTCAGATAAATGAATTTAAAAGTAGCCAAAATAAAGATCTGTAAAGTGTAAAGATCTGTAACATAGTAAGGACAGCAAAGTTTAGGTATGAAAGGAAAAGAACATTTTACTTACCAGGGAGTGAGATTTTAGCCATGGCTGTAGGTGAGTCACTTTTATGGCAGAAATGCCCAGTTGACTTAGGAGGCTGAAGAATTGTTTGTATCTAGTAAGTTTTAATTAAAGCACAAAAAACCCCAACAAATAATATCAAATTACAGCAAAAGCTGTAATAAATATTATAAGATCTCCCTTTGGTTTGTTAGAAATCTTTATGTGCAAAGTTGGTTTTGAAAACTTTCAACTTAGAAGGTTTCACTTATCTGTGTGTATATGTATATATTTTCTACGTATACATAACCCATTAATGTTATATGGCCTTTAACATTTATGTTTCATTCTCTTAAGAGGGATGATTTGGCCCCACTGAAGAAACATTTAATTTAGTTCAAACTTTACATTAAGGATTTTACAACAGAGTTCCTGTGCACGATATTGTTTAAATGGAATGAGTTGCTTTAAACAAACCATAAGTCAAATTTTGTGAGAGTTTTGTTATTCATTTGCATTATTTATTGGATTTAAACAAAAATAGTTCTCAGATATACAATACTTGTTAAAAATATATGCCAGCAATATTCATATTTTATCATTTAACATCCTTTTGTTTTATACTTCCTAACTTTCTTTTTTCAAAAAAAAAGTCTTTTTTTTTCTTCTATGGAAAAGCTATTTAGGGAGAAAATACTTGTTTTCTATAATAAAATAGTTTGATGTCATCTGTACCAGGTCAGATCAAGAAATATCTGAAGGTTTGGGGAACTTCCCTATGACATTAATTTGAAATCATGTTACTAAAAAGCAAACTAAAATCTAAAGTGAAAAGCTAAGTTAGAAGTAAGATTTTTAAATAAAAAATAATTTAGAAGCTGGAGGGGTGGTTGTAATGTGAAATCCTGACCCCTTATTCTCCTAATTACTCTTCTGTGCCTATTTATTACAGAGTCAGAATTTTCGTGCTAGCCGAGAGAGACCCTAGAGATAATCTCGATAGTCTCTTAACACCCACTCCTCCCACCCCCATATCCATCCTCAGGAAACTGAGGCTCAAAAAGATTGTGACATAGTCAAGGTCACATAACTAAGAAGCAGAGCCAGAATAAAACTCCTGTCTCCTGTCAAATGCATATTAGCACCCTACTGCCTCCCTTTACTCGTACTATGGTAAGTGTGTTATGTAGCACTCCTCCTCCTGCGGTTCTGTACAGTTTTGGACTAGTGGTTGGTGAATATTGGACTAGTAGTTGGTGAATATAGCACATTAAGGAAGGTATTAAGTCCAGAATAATGTGGAGTACTAAACATAGATGGGGAAGTGTTAGAAATGTAGGTATCTATACCAGAGATATAAGGATAGATACATTTTTCTTATTCTAATTTATGCCTTACTATTTTCTGCCACATAACAGTGTATGCTGCCATTTTATAGTTGATTATACTGCTGGGGATTTATTTAAGTGCAAAAATAAACCCAATGAAATGGCTTCAATCAGTGTTTCTAGCTATTTTAAAGTGATTTTTGAATCAGCCAGCTTTCACAGTCACCTAGATAGCAAGTTAATTGTATTGCACAACGGAGTATTGCAAAGTAAAGATGAAACTTGATTCCATTAATTTCTAATGTCAGAAGATTGTGCTTAGAGCAGATAGATGAAAACAACATTTACTTACGTGGTTAAAAAAGGTTTGTAGTGCAAAGCTCATGATGCGTAATGGGATGGTGACCATCATGTTATTCAGAGTGTATATATACCATATAAAATATCTTAAATGTGGTAGTTTCAGCTATATAAGCTCAATATTTTCAACCTATATTCTTAAATTCCACTCAGTAGCTTTAAATTAATTATAATTATTTATTAGACACTGGAATACTGAAAATAACTTTTCAGATTGGTTTGTTTGCACTATATCTGTGAATATTTTAATGAAGTAGGGTGTTTTTCACACCTCACTTTGTGAGGTTTGTTATGGGTCCATTTTTGAGTACTTTAGTTGTTTGACAATCAGGTGTCTCATTTAATGCTCTGCATGTTCATTTGTAAATAAAAATTAGTATGTGTCTCGGGGTAGCACACTATTTATACAAACACTGGCAAGGAGGATCCCTCCATCTCTGATGTTGGATTACAAAGTAAATTTTGTTCTGTGTTTTTTTAAAATCAGTATTTCAGTTACATGTTTGTCTTTCAGTTTAAAAATGTTTAGTAGGTCATGCCAGTGGTTGGAAAATCTATAAGAATTTTAGAGCAACTTTCCTATACTATGGTTATGTTAAACAGTCTGAACATGATATTTTTTATCTTTCAAGTTGAATGATTATTGTTGGTTGAGACCCTTATTTGTAATACTTTAATTTTTTTCTAAAGTGCTTTTTAGAAACAAGTTGTTTGAAAAACAGCTAGATATTATTGATAACTGAAATTCTAAATATTAGCATATTTGCCAGATTATAAGAAGATGGAATGCTGTATAAAATTGTTAACAGTGCAAATAAAATCATAATGTGTTACTAGATTGGTACGATTTTCCGTTGCCAAGGTGTTTATGGTGATTAATGAAAGACATAAATTTTAGGTATTACCTATGTTATGTACCTAATGGGTATATCATACTGGCACTGAACATAGAAAATACTATTCATAGAATCCTCCAATGTGTACTTACACTGTACCAGATTTTTGACAGTGTCAGAAATTTGTGTGGTGGTCCCAAGCCATGAGAATCAGGGGCGTCGTCATCACCTAAAAACATCTCCTGCCCATGTAGGCACATTTCTTCTAAATTTGACCATAAACCCACAAAATTTTGGTAACTTCGATCCCTTCAGTATTCTTGTAGTCTTAGCCGTTGGTCACAGGAGAAATTTATGCCAGACAGACAATTCAGGATAAAAGTGAGCAGGAAGCTAGGAATGATGTGAGTGAAATACCTGGCAGCATAGTGCAGAAATGCAGGTTCTGTGTTTTGCTTCTGGATTTGAGAAAATGTTTACAAACTAAAACACATTCAAATGTCTGCTATTATGTTACTATGTTTAATATAGACTTTACCCAAAAAATTATAATTAGGTGTGTCTTAAAGTATAAATGAGTCTTTTTTTAATAGTCATGTATCTGGAAGTAGGTAAAAATACAGATTTTTTTTAAATTTTCAAAGAGAAATTAACTTAACTGGACAGTCTATCCCCAACTACAGAATTGACATCCATTTGGTTTGCTATATTTGTGTCAACAGCTTAGTGTTAATTATATCAGAGGAAATTCTTCACATCTTCATTGATTTCAAAATTTACCAAAGAAAATGTTTCAACCAAATATAATTTTAAAGTACCTAACTGTTAAGGAATGAGATGACTTAACATGAAGGATGGCTTTCTACCCCTAAGGGGAATAGATATTAAAATGTTCTTTGGTCTGGAACATAGATATATAGTACCTACAAGATTCCATTTGAAGTTCTTATTACGTTAGTAAAATGTCAACATTTACACTTCCAGCAAAAGTACCAGTTGAAGGTTAAGTCAAAATGGTATTACTGTGGCACATTTTCATGTCTCCTTAACTCAAATTAAGGATTCTGTTCATCAGTATTGAAGAAAAAAGTGAGCAAGTTCCTAAAATTAGTACATTGTATGATATTGTGACTTTTTAAAAGTAAAATTGAGGGGGAAATTATGGAGATGCCCCTTTTCAAATGGGCAGTGGCAATTATTTCTAGTAAGTATGATATGGGCTAGAATGGCATGTTTACATAATGTATGTACATGATCACTCCGGGTGTATTTTTACTTTGGAGAAAAACAGTTGGATTATGGAAAACTGAAATATTCTTTTTTAGTGTGTAGACCAATAAAAACTAAAAGATTTACTTAAACTATTGAATAATGATTTCTTTGGAAAATATGAAGTGTAATTGTATATTAACTGATGTTCCAAACAGGTTTTATGTATTATTTCTTCCATGTCAGATGGTAGTTAAAAATAATGAATGTATCAATCAGCTATCTTAGAAAGAGAAGATTGGCTTTCTAACAATTACAAATGTAGGTTTGTGGGGTTTGTGGGGTTTATCATCCAAACTGAATTGGGAGATAATGCTGAATGCTCCTTTTGTTTAAGATATTTGTAATAAGTACATCAACTATTTTACAGTGAATCTTTTTTTTCTTGTTCTAAAAATTATGCTGGCTTTGCATTGTTTAAGTGGTTAAGTAAAACAGTATTTATGGTGCAATGATTTTCCCCATAATAATTGGCTCTCCTATGCTACAATTTCTGAAGTTGTACTACTTGAGCATTATGGAGTCTGATCTCTGTCAAAATGGACAAGTAAAAAGGAGATAACCCACTTCCATGTGTTTGCTTCATAAAAGGATATGGAATGTATGGATCAGCTCTCTCTCTCTCTCTTTTTTTAAAACTAGCATCAACCTATTTGGTATAACTTCCCAAGTGTTCAGAGAATACTGCTGGTGAAAATTTAAATATGATAGGCATGAAGAAAATATGATCTCTATTGACTGATGTCCTTTCAACCTAGGGCTAGTGAAAACCTTCATTTTTTTTCAGAGCTGAAGAAAAACACCGCACAGTTAAGATCACATTTATTGGTGCATGTAAGCCATCATCTTAACTGTCTTACTGAACTGGGTAATACTGTTGATTGTTGAAATGTGAAATGTAGTCACTGTTGACCTGTAAATATCTTCCAGAGATGAAAAAATATTTTAAGGTATTGTAAATAAAGATGTATAAAATTCAATATCAGTCTGCAATGCAGAAACATATCTGAGATGTTAAATATTGTGTTTCCTGAGAGATGTGTAATTTTTCCCTAGTTGTATCTAGTTACATTAAGAATGTAAATTTTCTTTTGTACAGTATAAAAATATAGCTTTATTTGGCTTTTGACTGGATTTCTGAGTTGATTTTATATCTTAACCTAAATTTCATATCTTAAAATGATCCTTCTTTGCATTTTTATTGCATTTTTTCAAAGCAATTTATTTTATTTATATCTGAACCTTTTATTCATATGACACCCTATTAAAGGTAATTTATAAAATTATTAAGGCAATATATAAAACTACATTTAGCACCATAAAATAAGTAAGAATGAACATGAAGGCAGAAGTAAAATTAATACATAAAATACTGCCATACGTTTCTGTATGTTATTGAGATACAAATTTTATCTCTGAACGTTAAAGTAGCTAATTGCAGAGAGAAGTATGATTAAGTATGTGATTTCCATGTATTAAGATAAATCAGTTTTGCATGTGAAGCACAATTGTTTGTATTACTGAAATGTTAGAAAATTTTCTTCGTGGGTCCTTATAAGTAGCCATCATTATTACAGTACCACATACACTCTCTTCAGCAGTGTGTTTTGAAAGTGTCTATTTCCTTTCATCATTAAACTTCATCTTCCCCACACTGTGTTTTCTAATGTATACTTTAGCCTTCCCTTGGAAAAATGGTTTAATGAAGGGCTGAGCCCCAGACCCTCTTTTCCTTTCCCTTTAATGTACTTCCTAGAAAAACCTCCTTTGTGCTTTTTCCCCCTTTGACTATTATTCCTTACTTACAGACCCAGGCTTTGTTCTCTCTTTTATTCATATTCAAGCAATTTGGTTTGAATACATTAGGTTTCTTTTCTTTTATGATTCCAGAGAGAGAGGAAGGGAGGGAGAAAGAAAGGGAGAGAAACATCGATTGGTTGCCTCTTGCACATGCTCCATCCAGGGACCAAACCCAACAACCCAGGCATGTGCCCTGACCAGGAACTGAACCCTCAACCTTTCAGTTTGTGTGATGACGCCCAACCAACTGAACATACGGGCTAGATAGAGCACATTAGGTTTCTTTATATGTTATGGATTAGCAGTTCCAGAAGAGGATGGAATTGTACAACTCACCAAGCCTCTTGTTTTCTCCTTGACTGTGGATCTGCATTAGTTAGGAAAAATACAATTCACCAGTTGACAGTTTAAGATTTTTCCTTTTATTAAAAATGTAATGGGCCCTGGCTGGGTAGTTCACTGAGTTAAAGCATCGTCCTGATACACCAAATTTGCAGGTTCGATTCCTGATCAGAACACATACAAGAATCAACTAGTGAGTGCATAAGTAGAGCAACAAATAGATCTCCTTTCCTCTCTAAAATCAATCAATAAAAATGTAATATTTGCTCATTTTGAAAACCTTAGAAAATGTAGAGAAAAGAGAAAAAGAAAAGGCACTAAGATATTGTAATAAAATAGTGAATATTAATAAGATATCCCTCCGCTCACATACAACTCTGGTCCAGGTCACAATATTTTATGGTCCAAAGATTTTTTTTCTTGTGAATTATACAATAACAACTAATATTAATTGGGTGTTAGGATATGTCAGGCCACTGTTCTAAACACTTTAAAGAAAATGCATTACTTCAATACTCAATACAATATCCAATAAGTACTATTCTCCTTTTATAAGAAAAGGAAAGTGCACAGAGCTAGTAAGTGGTAGAACTGGACTTGAACCCACTCAGGCTCATGGACTTGTGCACTTAACCTCATAAGATATTGCTTCACACAGTGTTGACTCTTCTCAAGTGTTAGTACAAGGTCAAGGCCCCTGTGAGGGATAGGAAGGAAGAAGATTGGATTTCAGTAGAGTTAGATTGCTAACAGGCAAACTAAGTCCATGAAAGAAGCCCTAATACTCCAAACCTCTACACATATACAGTGGTTCTAGTTGTGTATTATCCTTAATTATGTACTATTCTTAGGATAAATGAGAAAACAGTTCTATGATTCATATGAGCAACCTCAGTTGAGAAAAGCTAGTTTAGACCATAATAAAGCAAAGTAGACTCCCAAAAATAAAAAATATTTTATAGGCCCTTGGCCCCAACCACCGCAGAGAAAAAGCTTCCAGATAGCTTGGGAGGAAATCAGAATTTTGTTCGACTTGAAATTATTTTATGATTTAATGTTATTTTAAACTACATGGGAGAGGGTAGAAAAGTCATTTTTCAATCTGGCCCTGGGCCATAACCCAAATATATAGGATTGATATAATCCGTCGAAACAGTCCTTGTTTTGTTCAAGATGTTACATTAGAAAGGGGTGGAACTAAACTAAAACTCCCTGGGTGGGCCAGTCATTTTTGGCACTTTATCTTAAGGAACAATGTTTAATACACATTAGGAATGGAAACATTTTTTTATGGCCAGGTCATGCTGACTAATACAGGCTTAAGATTTTTTTTGTTTTTGTTTTCACATTTTTTTATTGTTGTTCAAGTACAGTTGTCTCCATTCCTTGCCCCCATCACTCCCCCCAACCCCAGCTCTCCCCACTTCCCACCCTTGATCCTACCCTACTTTGGTTTTATCCATGTGTCCTTTATACATGGGTTAATAATTTCTGTATTACAGGGTTCCTGAAAACCCTTCATATAATTTAACTAAAAACACTATTACAGTCAAAAAGATTTTTTCATTCTCTCCAACACTGATTAGGAATTCCCCAAACCGGTTTTCCATTTTCTTAAAGTAAAATAATTACAGGGTTTTAAAAAATCTATAGATAATTAACTTACTAACAGCTGTTACAGTTTGGAAATAGAGCCAGGTGATCAAATGTGTGTGTGTGTGTGGTTTTTTTTAGTAAACTAACTTTATAATAATCATATCAAAATAAAATGCTTTGAAATTGTGCATGGCTTTTAATGCACACTAAAACTTTCTGTATTGAAGATATTTTAAAGCTAGTTCCCAGAATTTGAATTAGTATATGTACATTTTTTAAGGCTTACTTTGCCAAATCTTTCACTAATTCGTGTGTGCTATATGAGGGCCTTATCACCTCTGGTACAAGAAAAGCCAGGAGAAGCCCTGGCCAGGTAGCTCATTGGTTAGTGTTGTCTTAATACACCAAAGGTGCAGGTTCAGTTCCCAATCAGGGTACATACAGGAATCAACAAATGAATACATAGAGGAGTGGAACAACAAATCAACATTTCTTTCTCTAAAATCAATTCTTAAAAATCCTGGAGTAAAGTAGGTTCCGGTTACTGTATTCTCCTTTATTCTTAGATGTTCAGATAGAAATAATCACTTCTTTCCTGAGTATGGTTGAAATCAAATTGATATCTTTAAAAAATCTCTGGGTAAAGAAAAAAGAAAAGGAATTAAAAAAATCTGGGTAGAGATTATTTGCTAAGGCATCTGCTTCAAGTATGTGCTTAATGTATAGCATCTAGGTCATTTCATATCTGACAAAAAATTTTATTTTTAGATTTTATTTTTTATTTATTTTTAGAGAGGGGAAGGGAGGGAGAATCGATGTAAGAGAGAAACATCAATCAGTTGCTTCTCAGACATGCCCCAACCAGGGACCAAACCCATGACCCAGGCATGTGCCCTGACCGGGGATGGAACCAGCGACCTTCCACTTTGCAGGACGATGACAGCCCAACCAACTGAGCCACGCTGGTCAGGGCATATCTAACAAGAATTTTTATTGTCAATTTTTCATTCCCCCTAGCTCAGTAGTTCTCCCTAGCTGCACATTAAAATCATCTGGGGAATTTCGGTTTTTATATTTTCATGACCAGGGCACATTCAGACTCTGGGATTGTGATCTGGTATCAGCAGTTTTTTAAAAGCCCCCCAGATAATTCTCATGTGCAATTGGCATTGAAAACTCTCTTTAATCCTTTAACAATCTCTGGCCTTCATACCTAAGTTTTTCTTCTTTCTGTGTAACAATGTAAGAAAGAGGTATTAATCCATTCCATCAATATTTTTTAAATAGACTAATTCTTATCAATGCTGAATCTGCTTTCTCTGTTCCATTACTGAACACTATACATATCAGTACCATTTCAGTTGGCCCCAAACTTAAGCTCCCAACACTTTGAGGTCCGTGAATTTCTTGGCCTGCCCCCTTTCTCATTCCCTTCGGTTTCTGTTCCAATCCTTCATCACTTTATGTACCACTTTCTTAGCAGCCTCAACTCCATAAAATGAAGGCCATCAAGTTAAAATATTCTTAATTTCCTGCTCCCCCTGCCACGTCAACCATCACTACAACTATCCTCATCCCCTTACTACCTGTCTCAGAAGATGTGGTTTCTTGCTTCATTTCTTATTTTACTTAACATCTGTGGGCGGTTCTCATTTTTTCCCCTTTGGTTTTGACTTATATGTTGATGATCCCCAGATTTCTCTTTCTAGGTCTTGACTTCTTGAATGAATTTCAAACTCATATCCAACTGCTTGCAGGATAACTGTATATCCCTCGGCCACATCAAAGGCAAAATGCCCCACGCCAAACTCAGTTCTTCTCCTATCCTTTCCCTGTATCTGTAGTCTCTTTTACAGCATACTCTGATATCCAGGCAACCAAACTAGAAGCCTGGAGATTATCTTTCCTCTTCCTTACCTCTATATTCAGCCTCCAAATTCTATTGACGTTGTCTTTTCTTCAAGCCCATCCTTACCTCTCCACTTTCACTAGCACAACTACAACTTGTGTCTTCATCTTCATATCCAGACTGCTTCAATAGCCTCCTTACTAGACCCCTTGTTCCTCTCAAATTTATGTTCCTTAGTGTTTGATGTAAAACACCTATCAGTCTCCTGGGTATAACCATTGATCCATTATTCAATGGTTCCATCATAGAGCATAAAGTCTATGTTCCTTAGCCTGAGATGTACTTCTCCCAGCCCATTTCCTCCTATCATTCTTACTTCACTGAAGGTTGAAGTAACACCAGACTGCTTTGTACTACCACACCCATCCAGTTTGTATTACCGTGCTTTCTTCCTGAAATCCCTTCTCCACCCCATTCTCTATCCTTCGAAGCTGGATACATCTCACCTCTGGTATCCGCCCCCTTAACATCCACCGTCCAGGCTGAGCTAAGTGGTAGTTGTCCTAATTAATAGTTCTCAGGAAATTCTATAATTGCACTTAACAACTCACTGCATTGAAATTACCTGATCCTACCAGCTAGAATCTAAGTTCCTTAAGGGCAAGGGATATACCCTGGGCACTACATCCTGAGATAAACCTTTTACTAGGGAAGGTATAGGCCTGAGAAATGACTAACCATCAACCATCATGATCTGCCCACTCTTTCATCCACAGAGGCAATGAGGCAATGCAAATGTCCATAAGACCCTCCTCATCCTGCCTCGTCCTGGTTGTTTAAAGATTTTATTTATTTTTAGACAGAGGGGAAGGGAGAAAGAGAGGGAGAGAAACATCAATGTGTGGTTGCCTTTTGTGCGCCATTAACTGGGGACCTGGCCCACAACCCAGGCATGTGCCCTCACTGGGAATCAAACCAGCGACCCTTTGGTTCACAGGCCGGTGCTCGATCCACTGAGCCACACCAGCCAGGGCTCATCATTGGTTAATGTAGATCTCTCACTGACATCTATCTATACAGCTGTTTAGATTATATTTCTTTTTTATCCTCAAGAGTTTATTGTCATATATTATGAAGCTTAGAACTGGATCACTTGGCCCTTTCTCTTCTTACCTCCTCCCAGTTCAAAATGCTCTGTCTCTTAATAACCAGCACTCTCTTAGATCTGCAGTTAGGCTCACTGCAGTCAAGCCTCCACACATTCTTTGTAGTTTTAGCCTTTTTTCAGAAAATCGGCTTAGTCTGCCCACCATAGCCGTTCTGTTTCCTGTCATAATGCCACTGTCCCCATGGATACAGAGAATCCTTTCCCTTCTTGTACTGTGTTACTATGTGGGGTTGATGCTTGCCACACTCCTTACAGAAAGTTCTCTCTCCCCCTTTCTCTCTCTCTCTCTCTCTCTCTCTCTCTCTCTCTCAAAAATTAATCAAAACTTTAAGAATTATTTTTTATTTAGTCTTTAAGAGGAACTACCTGGGACTCCAGCAAATCATAATTTAAAAATGTAAATTTGATGACTCACATTTTTTATATTCTTTGCTTTATAGATATAAAATCTTTATCTCTGAGATTTTTATTTTTTTAAATGTTATTGATTATGCCATTACAGTTGTCCTATTTGTCCCCTCTTTTCCCTGCCGCCCTGTACCCACCTTCCCCCCTGAATTCCCCACCCCCCTTAGTTCATGTCCATGGGTCATACTTATAGGTTCTTTGGCTTCTACATTTCCTGTACTATTCTTAACCCTGATTTTGTATCTACTATTTATGCTTCTTATTCCCTGTACTTTTTCTCCCACTCTCTCCCCAACCCCTCCCAACTGATAACCCTCCATGTGATCTCTATTTCTGTGATTTTGTCCCTGCTCTAGTTGTTTGCTTAGTTTGTTTTTGTTTTTTTAGGTTCGGTTGTTGATAGTTGTGGGTTTGTTGTCATTTTACTGTTCAGAGTTTGATCTTCTTTTTCTTAGATAAGTTCTTTTAACATTTCATATAATAAGGGCTGAGGGATGAAGTCCTTTAACTTGACCTTATATGGGAAGCATTTTATCTGCCCTTCCATTCTAAATGATAGCTTTGCTGGATAGAGTAATCTTGGATGTAGGTCCTTGCCTTGACTTTGAATACTGCTTTCTATCCCCTTCTTGTCTGCAAGGTTTCTTTTGAGAAATCAGCTGACAGTCTTATGGGAACTCCTTTCTAGGTAACTCTCTCCTTTCCTCTTGCTGCTTTTAAGATTCTCTCCTTATCTTTAATCTTGGGTAATGTAATTATGATGTGCCTTGGTGTGTGCTTCTTTGGCTCCCACTTCTTTGGGACTGGCAACCTTTTGGTTCACAGGCCAGCACTCAATCCACTGAGCCACACTAGCCACGGCCTGTTATATTAATTGTGTGTATGTTTATACTTTGTTAAAAACAAACAACAGACCCAAAATGGAGTCACTTGTGGCAAGTCACATCAAGACTTAATACCCAACCTAATTGCAGTTTCAGCCTCTCCCAGGAGTAGGATTTTAAACCAATCAAACTGGAATTTCCTAGTCAGCACTAGTGAGGTAATCTGCTTGATAAGAATCCTGTCCCACCCCGCCTCCTGCCTCGTGGGAAGTGTCAACTTGCCTGAAATAATGGACTCCTTTAACTTCCTTGTCCCACCATCTTTATGCCTGTAAAAACCTTCCATTTTGTGTAACTCCTTAGGGCAACTTTCTGTTTATTAGATGGGATGCTGCCAGATTCATGAATCATTCAATAAAGCCAATTAGGTTGTTAAACTTATTCAGTTGAGTCTTTATTCCTCAACAACTTAAAAAAAAATTTTTTTTTGTTATTTTAGTCACATTTCAAGAGTGTTCAATTCACCATGTTTAATCAGATTATATTAGAGATTTTTTAAGCCAGGCGCTAAATTTCAAACCTGAAACCGGAAAAGCTGGTATTCATGCAGCCTGTCACTACCAGAACCAATAAGCAGAGATAGGGATTAAATCTTTATGGGCGCTTTATTCAGATGGCCAGTGATCTGAGAAGACGGCCGGCTATGTACCCTAACAGACTGTCTTAAATTCCATTTTAAACCGACCCTTTTTATAAGGAAAAGAAAAGTGTAGGTAAACGGTTTGGAATTCAGGGAAAACGTTATCCAGGCTTCCATCATTTCAGTTTCTCAGTTGACGTCCTAAACAGCTTCCAAAATGGTTGTAACTCCATCTCTCCTTTCCCTCTGCTCCCACTCTTACCCCCTTTATCTAGTAATCTCTCAGTACAAATCTGACTAGTAATTTTTCATTACAAACTAGCCCTTCAAAACAACAGACCAAAACTTGGCATTTGCCTCTTGGTACTTCACACACTTGCTGTATTGATTTGGGCCTTCTACCTGGAAAATTTTACTCCTTTTCTTTTCCTGGCTTAAATCTATTCAACTCTCAGGTTTAGTTAAAATATATCTCTTGCTTTAAGGAAATTATAATTCCTTCTATCCTTTAATTAGATATTCCTGCCACACTATGGTCTAATAAACACTGGACTTCCAATATCATATCATTTTTCTCACTCTTGTGTTTTCATTATCTTCCCATACAGTAGTTACTGTGAGGGCAGAAGTTACGTTGGCTCACTTAATAGTACACCTTTATTATTTGGTAGGTTTTGCATTAAAGAGTGTGGTGGTGGCTTTGGCTAGAAATAAATGATGAAGATTTATTCAAGGGTCTCATGGTTTGCAAACCATAAATAAGCACCACTAGGCCATACCCTGAATCATCCACAGAAAAAAGAAAAGCTGAGTTCTTACAGTAAAAAGTACATTTAAGAAGAATCGGTCCTGCATTTAGTCTCTGGACAGGTCCAAGAGGATAATCCTCTAGATCAGAGGTTCCTAACCTTTTTGGCACCAGGGACCGGTTTTTCCAGGGAAGCGGTGGTGGGGGT
This sequence comes from Desmodus rotundus, assembly GCF_022682495.2. Classification (NCBI taxonomy): domain Eukaryota; kingdom Metazoa; phylum Chordata; class Mammalia; order Chiroptera; family Phyllostomidae; genus Desmodus; species Desmodus rotundus. The sequence continues at coordinate 181,421,479 of NC_071388.1, read as the reverse complement.
GAGTGGCCGGAGGGCCAGGAGGCGGAGCCCAGGCGAGCTTCCCTCCCACCCGGTCCCAGTCTCGTCATTCCATTAGCAGTCTCATCCTAACTCCATATTGAGTGCCAGGGCTCTAATTCTCTTAACAGAGAGGACTTAATCCCCTCCTCCTCACCCCTAACCTTTGAGATACACAGGATCCTACATTTCACGCCAAAGGAAGTAAAGTTTAAACAAAAAACGCAAATTCATTCCCATTATGTTTTTTCCTTAAAAGAAGGTATCTAGAGAAGCCAAAAGAACACTTTTAAGAGTCCCTCAAGACAGAGAAACCGCTGAGCCCGACACATCTCCGCAATCTTCCTGGGATCTAACCAAAGCTTCCTTCTTCCTCCCCCGGAAACGGAAAGAGGAAAGGCCCCAAATGTAGCGTCGGGACTAGTTTTCCTCAGGATTCTTGGCGGGCCGGGCCCGCAGGTCTGCGCCGGGTGGCCAGCAGAGCCTTCGCTCTCGGCCTATGCCTCTTCCTATTGGTTTCCCGGGGCTCCGCCCCCTGAACAGGGCGGGAGATTCGGTGTGCAGCAGCAGGCGTCCCACCCCGCGCCAGCCCTGCTGCATCCTGCTTCCGTGCGACCCTGAGACCTGGCTCCCGCACCTCCTACGAGAACTTGGCCTTCCCCTCGGGCCCAAGCTTTTTCCCTCCGCGATCACTCAGCGGGGTAGCATCGGGCAGGCACGAGGTGGCCAGAGCCGCGCCCGGGGGAGACCTAGCGGTGCGGGGGGGTGGCGCGCGTGCAGCCTGCCTCCTTCTCCTGCTTAGCTCCAGCTTGTAAGGTGAGGTGCGTCCAGCCTAGCGATCCAGCAGGGGCGCGCGTGTCCCGGGCTTCCCCTTGGCACTCGGGGCAGGGTCTCTGTGTCTCCCCCTTTTCCTTCTCTAGGCTGTCCCCCCAGCCCTGCGGTCCTGAGGACCCCCGGCGAGCGGAGCGCAGCCAACTAGTGGCCAGTGGTGCGAGGCCCAGGCCGAAGTCCGTAAATATTTGGGGTGACAGGCTCCCCCTAGAAAGACCGTTGGTCGGTCTGTCCGGCCGTGGTAAGTCTTCTGTGCAAGGGATGCCTGTAACGACATGCCTGCTTCCCGGCGTAAGGATTCTTGTGACTGTAAAGAGAGAACTGCAAATATCTGAAATGGGGCCCAGCGAAGTAAAAAGTGTCCTGGGAGAGAAGCAGGTACCACGAGCGCTGCGGAGGAAGCGATTTCGTCCCAGAACTACCACCGGAGCGAAACCCTTTGATGTCATCCCTGCGTGGAAGCCCCACAGTAACCCTAATTGAGCAGTCGCTGGGGACAACGCTTGGTTTTAAAGTGTCAATAAGCCAGGCTCTTTTGGTAGAGCTTTTTAAACTAAAAGGATGTTGATGCGTCACTTGTCATTTTACAACTGAAATCCTAATGGAACCATCACAGCTTTCCCTAGTTAAATTGCAGTCTGAAGAACGATAGCGTGGTCCTACAGCTTTGCGTCATGGACCGATTTCATTCAGTCCTTTTTCTCTCAAATGGGATATAGAGAACTACAAGAGATCTGCATGGTTAAGTAGAAGTTAAAAGTAAAAGTACCCATAATAGAGAACATTTAATTAGCATTAGCATTTAGGGTTAGGGTTAGTGTTAGGGCTAGCGTTTAGCATTTTCATGTGCCAAGCACATGGTTTCATTTAATAGCCACGACTTTGTGCAAAGTCTCAGTCACAGTTATTAGTGTGGAGTTAACATCGGTACCCAAGTTTATCTGATATTAAAATTGGTACTTAGCTACTAATCTATACCCCCTTTTAAAAAAAGGATTGTGTTTTTAAAATTTGCAGCCAATCCTTTATTTGCTTTCAAAGGAGAGTGTTGCTGTTTTAACACTCGCTTGGTGCTGCTATATTACCTTGTTAATTCCTTGAAAGGAGTCCACTTAAAAAAAAAGTAAGTGCTTAAGACTGCATTTTATTGTGATTTGTTGGGTAGGTTTTTTTGTGGGGTTTTTTTTGTTTGTTTTTGTTTTCAGGAATTCTTGGAGAAAAAGCAAGGAAAGGTTTCTTTCAAAGTCTTTGTAGGAATTTCTTCACCTTGATGATTCCGTCCTGTATAATAGATAACTTAAAAATCTGGAAAGGGGCCCTGGTCGGTGTGGCTCTCTTGGCTGGGGAGTCACCCCATAAACCTGAAGGTCGTGGGTTGGTTTCTGGTAAGGGCACACGTGGATTTGTACTGGTGGGGGCCCGCCCATACTGGAGGTCCCAGGTCCTGACATCTGGGAGCCTAGGAGAGGTGGCCTATTGATGTCTTTCTTAAAAAAACAATCACACAAACAAACAAACAACTAGAAAAGGAAATTACAAGACCAAGTTAGGCTACCTCTGTCCAGGCAATTCTTAAGTAAAATACCATAGGGAAATTGCCTAGGAAAATATTCAGTTGTCTGGAATATTTGTTTTTAAATTTCATTTGAAAATCTTTTTTCCTTCCTGATGGAACTACTAAACTTTTGCTAATGAGAATTAATGTACTGGTAATTGACTTTCCTCCATTTTCACTTTGATGCTAGGAAGCTTAAAGCTAAAATTCTTTTTTGTTTCATTGTTACTAATAAATTTATTCTGCTTTACAACACATAACAGTTTGCCACTGGTGAAAATGACAGACGTAATATAACAACAGTTAATGGGAAGCATTGAAATGGACAAAAAGCCAAAATTCTTTGTATGATTTTATTTTCTGCTTTGCTTTATCTTTTCCCTGATCCGGAACTCCCTATTGGTAATTGTAGTTTATCATTGTTTTATTGCATTTGCTTATTATCACTGCTTCCAATCCTTTGTAGAACACAGCAGTATACAGTTTTAAATAATGTACACTATGCTGAATCTGGCCATGCTTTTAAAAGTATGCTTGGTAGAACTAGTGATGTTTAACCTAATGAACTGGAAACCTAAAGGAGCTCTAGATGTCTTTGGATATTTGTACTGTCCTATGGGAAAGTGATTAAACATACTGTGAATAGTTTACAGAGGTCAAAACAGGCATTTAGGATAATAGATTTGTATTTAATGGCAGAAGTGTGGTTAAACAGAATGATCAGTTTGTAATTAGTCAAACTTGGGTTTTAGCCTTAACACACTTTCTAATTGTGTGAATTTGAGTAATTTAATATTTAACTCGGTTTACTTATCTATAAATAGGGGGAATTATATATATTTTACCTCAGTGAATCTGAGGATTTAATGATGGTGTATACATAAAAGTGCCTAAAACAGAGCCTGACAAATTGCCCCTCAAAAAGACTTTATTTTATACAAACATTAAAAAAATCATAAGTTTATTTTATACAAATGTCATGTAGATGTAGTAACCTTTTTCTCTATACACCTGTATTCCTGTAATAAGCACTATTGTGACTAGAAAGATGGCCCAAAAGGATATATTGTACTGGCAATGGTCATATAAATTATAAATGAAGTATTGTCATTATACACAAAAATATAAACCTAATAGAATCATTGTGAAGAATAAAGAGAATACATATAGAATATTCAAAACTATGTCTAGCGTATAGTAAGTACTCATATTTTGGCTTCCTCCCTCTATCCACTCCCCAGTCTAGATCTCAATTTCTAAAGTTTCCTGGCCAAAATGGTAATGGTTATTTTACCCTTTACTGTAAATAATAACTACCATAATAACTTTGGCTTTGTAAGAACCACATTTATCAATTCATTTTGTTTGTTAAAACTCATGATTTTCTTTGGTTGCTTTGGTTTTCCTAGTAGCTGATGCTGATTGACTTCTTTTTTTAATTACAGGTGACTCTACCTGCATTTTTCAACTGCAGAATGTGCAGTGCCTTTAAGGGTAAGTGAAAACTAAGTCAGGTCATTTTAAGTGCTACTTACAACATTTAGTAAGTTATCTGCATGCAGATAGCTGACTCATGAGGGGCACAGTTAGTAGTTCCTCTTGTCAGGAGAAAAGGCAAAAATAGGATTTCTATGAGGAAAAAATAATTTTGGGGGGTAGACAAATTAGCTGGCTGCTGATTGGAATCATAATTAATTTCAGGCTATTTGTATTTTAAGTTATGAAGCTAAATTTTGTCAGAGTAGCTAGAGCTGACTGATCTTTTGCCTGCCAAACTCATGCTTGTTCAGTGAAGAACTGACTGTAAATGTATTGGAAAGATTATGCTTACTGTTTAATTACCAAGATACCAAGAAAGCCATATTCATATTTTTAAAGTGGTTTGGTAAGCATGCAGTAATAGTAAAGGGAGGTACTTGAGGATTATTTGGTCCAGGCTTGGTACACCAGTGAAGTACACACACTTCTCCAAATGGACTATATCTTCCTGGTGAGCAGAAATTAAAATCCACCAAACCATATTCTTTTGTTTGGTCATACCTTTTCTAAACTCTCATGTATTAACCATTCCCTTTCTGGTAATGTTATTCTGTATATTGGTTAGAGCTTTCTGTATAGGCAGAATTATTTTCTTGTCACTACATTTAGTTGCCTTGATTGAATTTGGCTTTTTTCCAAATCTGAGACACTCCTTCCTCTTTTATTTTTATCAGAAACATTATGCCAATATAATAATGCATAATATGGTTTTCATAATTAAGACTTTTTTTCTTCAAGAAGACTTTTGAAAGTGTTATACATATACATGTATTCATTGTGTAAATGTTTAATTTATTTGGCTGTTGATATGAATTTTTCATCACTTTTGAGTGCTTTATTGCTTTCGTTTAGGTTGGCAAGGATGAGTAAATTGAACTTAAAGGAAGACAAGATGCTGGAGGTTCGGTTTGTGGGAGATGATGATGTTCTTCATCATATTCTTGATAGAGAAGAAGGTATTAGGTGTTCATACAATCTTTGTAATGGTTATGGATTTTTTTTTAAAGACTTTGTTTTTAGGGAAAGGGGAAGGGAGGGAGAAGAAGGAGGGAAATGTCGATTGGTTGCCTCTCATACATGCCCCAATTGGGGACCAAACCCGCAACCCAGGCATGTGCCCTGACCAGGAATCGAACTGGTGACCTTTCGCCTGTGTGATGACAACCAGTCAACTGAACCACAAAAATCAGTGCTGGATTATTTCACTTTTTAAAATATCTTAACCTTCTAGTTTGAAAATTAGCACGAAGTAGTTGATCTAGTAAGAATCTAAATAAAAACTAATTTTTAGTTCATTCCTTTCAAACTTTATTGAAAATTAAAAATAAGCCTTTTCCAATATGAAATGCTCAATAGTGGTGGTAAATAACTACCCATTGTGATAGAAATGTAGTTATTTTGACCCCTCAAAATATACACTTTCAAGGTTTTTCTATTTTTTTAACTTAGTTGTATAAGCTGTGGAAGCTTGGTCTGTACTTTAATCAAAGGGAGAACACTGAATTTTTTTCCATCTTTTTGGTAATGACAATATAAGTAGTACAATTTGTTTACTTATTTAAATGTAATGTTTACAAAGAATTTATACCTTTCATGTTCTGATTCTTTTGATGTTCTTACAGGAGTTAAATTAAAGAAGGAGCGACCTCAACTTTTGGTCAACACAAAAAAAATAATAAAGAAGCCAGAATATGATTTGGAGGAAGATGGCCAGGAAGTCTTTAAAGATAAGAACTATGTGGCAGTTTTAGGACAAAATGTTCAAGGTACTTGGGGAGGGTGAGGGAATGTATATTTATAAATAGCCAGAATTGCTTTGCAGGATACATAAAAGTAGTCTGTTAACTTAGGCAATGGTGTGCCATATTATTTTTTTCTAATTTTTCTTTTACTGTAAATATACATAAAAATTTTACCATCTTTACCATTTTTAAGAGTTTAGTTCAGTTGGTTCACTTGTATTAAATATTGTTGTGCTACCATTCCCACCATCTAGCTCCAGAACTCTTTTTCATGTGGCGTGCTATCTTAATAATTTCTCATTTGAAAAGCAGCATTTTAAATTTCACATTTAGTCTCTACAATTGAAAAGTTTGGAAGTACCGAGTTTCTACTATAGGTTTGTTCTCTACAAACAACTAGTCCTGCTCTTAATTACTTTTAGAAACACAGATTTTATAGACTAGCCACTCCAAAGTTATTTTTTAAGATTTTTTTTTAACCAATCTGAAATAATTTCATAAAGCAAGTCACTTCACTATTACTGTGATCTTTATAGAAAGAGTTAGAAGAATATTCCAAGAAATAATGTTGTTTTAACCTATACATACCAAATTCCTGCCAGATTATACTTACAGTTCTTTAGGCTTGAGAACCATCGATGTGAGAGAAAAATATCGATTGGTTGCCTCCCACACGTGCCCCGACTGGGGATCAAACTTGCAACCTAGGTATGTGGCCTGACTGAGCATAGAACCACAGCCTTTCAGTACATGGGACGATATTCAAACCAACTGAGCCACCCAACCAGGGCAGACTTGGATTATATTTAATTAGGGCTCAAGGAGCACAGATTTATAATACGGTGCAAGGAGCACAAGTCTACTGTAGTTGGCTTAAAAAAATAAAGATCAAGGAATGAAATCAGTATTGTTGGGCTCTAGGGCCATTGGAACTGGTACCAATTAAAAACTGAGACTTTGCTTTTTCATGGGTCTCCTAGTCTCCCTCATGTCTGTGTATCTGTTCTGTTCTCTGTAGCCTCTGTCTCCCTTGTGTACATATTTTTTACTCTCTTAATTATATTTGGTTTATAAATAGCCATTATGATTACTCCTGACTTTTTTTGTTACATCTGGAGTCATTGCTTTTGCTTTTGTTATAAGTGTTAAATGACACAATACAGAAAGTGACCACTGTCCTTCAATGGGCTTAGTGGGCAGGTTGGATTCTCTGAAAAGTGTTCCCAATGGAGAGTTGACATTATTAAGGCATGTTGTAAGTACAACTTAGGATTCTTGACTACCTATTGTGCTAGATCTAAGAATAAATTGAAAGCAATATTTTTAAAAGTATTTTCTTAAAAATTGTTTTTTATCATCTGTAATAGAAACTCAGTGCTTCCAACCTTTTTCACCTAATAGCACCAATAGCAAATAATACTTGGAAACATACTAGAATAAATGAAGGAAAGTGGCCCAGATCAGGGACAAGTGCCCTATGGCTTCTGACCTTATTCCCACCCAACCTGCAGACATCCTCAACGCCTAATTGGAGCAATACTCAGCTCACCTGTAACCCATACCTTTAATTTCTGCAGACTGGGTAGGGAAATTTTGCCTTGGAGCAGTGTTTCTCAACCTCTGTTTTTAAAATAAAAATTATCATTCTCTAAAGAGTGCTTTTAAATGTTTTCTGCTAATCACCCCATCCATGAAATTTTAATACTACATATATGCTGTATATCTCTTCATGTACTATGATCTTTGGAGGGCCACAGACCATTGTAATATCTAAGATGTTTTTCATACTTCTCTTCCTTGCACCTAGAACCAGTTTTTATTCTAACAGGAGTAATACTGTTCCTTTTGAAAATTCATGCTTTAGAAAACATGGGATTGTTTAACAATTTGCTGTATATCTTCTCTTTGGTGTGTATCTTCATCTATTTGTATACACATGTAAGCTTGTGTCAACAGTCTCTCAGTCCAGGAAATGGAGCTGTTCATTAGGCTAGGGGCATGTACAACAGAGGAGCCCATAACATAGTTAAGTCTTGCAGACATGACTCTTCCAGTTTTTTCTTGTTTGCCAAAATGTGTATAGGGGTGGAGAATGGTGTTTCAGATAAGCTGTAAGAAAGAGAATTTTCTTTTCTTTCTTTCGTTTTAAATATTTTATTTGTTTGTTTGTTTGTTTAGAGAGTGGGGGAAGGGTGGGAGAAAGAGAAACATCAATGTGTGAAAGAAACATCGATCAGTTACCTTGCACGTACTGGCCCCAACGTAGGCATGTGCCCTGACCAGGAATTAAATCAGGACCTTTTGGTTTGCAGGAATGTCACTCAGCTCACTGAGTCATACCAGTCAGGGCAAGGAAACTTTTTTTCAATTGTTTTTTCCAGGGAAGGAATGGTGACATCTATCATAGCCTTCTTTAACCTTACTTTAGATACTGAACAATAAGTTTCTGTCTTTTTTATTATAAACAGAAAAAAAAAGTGAGCTTTTAAAAGATTTTTTATTGATGGATTTTATTTATTTTTTAAAATACATAGTTATTGTCCATATAGTTTTCTAAAAATATTTCATTTACTTTTAAAAGAGAAGGAAGAAAGAGAGAGAGAGAAATGTCAATGTGCGATACTGTATTTTGCCATGTGTAATGCACACTGTGTTGCCCAAATTTTTGAGGGAAAAATAAGGATGCGTATTATACATGGGTAGTACCTGAAATACCTTATATCTGTTCTTATGTTTTGTAATTATTTGATACATAAAAGATGTTCAACAATAAATGCTAAAATTCCTTTATATCACCAAAAACAAGCATCTAAATATAAATACATAAATACTTTGATAAAAAAATTAAAATGAAAGGTTTTTTTCCTGAAAGTTTGGGCCAAAAAGGCAGGTGTGCATTATACACAGGAACACATTATACATGGCAAAATATGGTACATTTGATTGGTTGCCTCTCGCACACCCCCAGATGGTGACTTGGTCCACAATCCAGGCATGTGCCCTGACTGGAAATTGACTGACAAGACCTTAGGGTTCACAGGCTGGCACTCAATCCACTGAGCCAAACCAGCCAGGGTTATTTATTGATTTTAGAGTGAAAGAAAGGAAAGGAGAGTGAGAAAGAAACATTGATTTATTGTTCCACTTATTGATGCATTTCATTGGTTGATTCTTATATGTGCCTGACAAGGGAACGAACCTGCAGTCTTGGCATATCAGCACAATGCTCTAACCCACTTAACTAGCCTTCTAGGGCTAAGTAAACATTGTTTTTAAAACACAGGGGGACATTTGACAAACAATCTTTAGGATAGTTAAAAAAAAGTCCTTCTCAACAAGGACCTTTAAATACTTTGTTAATTAATCCCTTTACTTTCTAATAAAGTATAAAGTGTATTTTTAAGTTTCTTATAAATAACATACATTTTGACATGCCTGGTGTAATTCACATAGTACATTAATGCATCTAAATTGGAGAAAAATCACCACATGGATGTGCTAGGTGATCTCAAGCATTAAATGCAAGAACAATTAGTCTTATCAGTTCTTCTTTTGGACAATTAGGTTTTTTTTAATTAGTTTGTTTTTTAATCTTATAAGTTGGCTGTTAGAAAATTCTGATACAAATATGTGGTCCATTCATAGTACTTTTAATTTTGTCTTATTCATAGTTCTACTTTTGAACTTAAGTACTATGACAGGTTTTTAATTGTGGCTAATTTTTTTTTTCAAGATTATATTTATTTATTTTTAGAGAGAGGGGAAAGGAGGGAGAAAGAGTGGGAGAGAAACATCACTGTGTGGTTGCCTCTCGCTTGCCTCCTACTGGGGACCTGGCCTGCAGCCCAGGCATGTGCCCTGACTGAGAATCGAATGGGCGACCCTTTGGTTTGCAAGCCAGCACTCAACCTACTGAACCACACCAGCCAGGGCTAATTGTGGTTAAGTTTTAAGAAACCTTTTCATTTTTTACTTTATTTATTTATTTAGAATATGGCACACTTCACAAATTTGCCTATTATCCTTGCATAGAGACCATGTTAATCTCTAAGAAATATGTTTTTAAAAATTGTGGTAAAATATATATAATATAACATTTATCTTCTTAACCATTTTTAAGTGTATAGTTTAATATGAAGTACATTCATTTTTTTTGTAAGCAACCTCTAAAACTCTTTTTACCTTATAAAACTGAAATTCTGTTCCCATTAAACAACTCCCAATCCCCTTAACCCATGACAATTAAAATTTTACTTTTCCTTATGAATTTAAGTACTCTAGGTACCTCATATAAGTGGCACCATACTATATTTGTCTTTTGTGACTGGCTTATTTCACTTAGCATAATGTCCTCAATATTTATCCATGTTATAACAGGTGTCAGAATTTTCTTCCTTTTTGAGGCTGAATAATAATTGCATTGTATGTATATGACACATTTTGTTTATTCATTAATCTGTCAGTGAACTTTTGACTATTATGAGTAATGCTGCTATGAACGTGGATGTACAAATATCTCGAGGCCCTGATGTGAATTCTTTTGGGTATATTCCCAGAAGTGGAATTTGCTGGGTCAAAGGGTAATTGTTAATATTTCGAGGAACTGCCATAGTATTTTCCACATATTGTTAAATTCTTAGAGATTATACTCTTGACAAAAAGAAGTTTAATAACTGTTAATACTGCATTTTAATCTGTAAATAGTATGTAATGTTCTATATTAGATTTGGGGGTTGTTTTTAACTTTTTATTGTTGTAACCAGTGCAGTAGTCATTATCCTTGGACATAAATCCTTGTTGAAATCTCCTATTTCCACATAAGAAACTCCTACAAGTGGAATTATTTGTCAAAGTGTATGAACCTCATGAAGTATAAATATTGCCAAATTACTTTTGGGAAGATTATGTCAACTAGTATTGAGGCCCCTCAACTTTTTCTAATTTTTTTTCTTGTATTTATTAGCCACTTTAATTTCTTCTCTGAATTATATATTCATAATGTATTTTGAATAATTTAAAAATTATTTAAAAATTGAGTAATATAAAATTTATGTCAAAGTTTTATATGGACATAAATACATATAATATATAATGTAAAGCCCTCTTGGCCAGTGTGATTAGAAACATTGTTAGTTGGTCAATCAAAATGTCAGAATCAGGAAATCATAAAAATAATTTATTTACAAAAGAAATTAGTGCAGAGGGCATTGTTTTACATTTTTGCAAATCTCTTTAACGTCTGGCTTAATAGAAGACAGCTGGATTTTCCTGTCTGCTTCTTCACATTCCAGTAGCCAACAGGGTGGTGATGTCATCACACATCTTATAGTCTCTGGAATACCTCACTATACACTCTTGATTGAAAGTCAGAAAGTCAAATAATGTCTGTGTTATTATGAGATAGTTTTGGCCTGAGGACCTCAGAGACCTTTCAGACCACACTTTGAGAACTGCTGTGCTAAAGAGCAGGCTGCTAGCTGTGAGTGTCCAGTATGTTATAGGTAGCAGTTGTTACTTAAAAGGAAGATTGAGAAATAAAGTTAACTCAGGGTCTTGAGAGTAAGAGCTTTTACCATGTAACAACGGTGTTTAAACTTAACCTCAATTAGCAATTGTACTTTGCATTTTTGCTTCTGGAAGGAAACATAACTAATAAAGTCACTTCTGTGCTTCCTCCACAGGGGCAGCTACTATCATGAATTGAATGCATAGCCCTCTAGTGTGGAGGGTTTTTGTAGTGGGCTTTTAAAAACAAATTTTATCTATGTATATATTTTTGTGTATCTGTGAATAAATTTTTTGTGTTTTTTAAAATTTATATAAACAGTATCATAGTCTGTTGTGTATTTTAAAATATTTTATGTATAAATATGTATTGATTTTTTTCCTGTTAATTCTATTTTTTCTAAATGCATGTTGTATTTTCTCTTTCAGAATCTTTGAAAAATGGCTCTACTACCGTTGGTGGGAATAAAGTTTATTCTTTTCAGAGTAGAAAACACCCTGAAAAGATGGCTAAATTAGGTATGTTAATTTTTCTGATTTAATTGTTATTCACCTGAAGAAGGTGCCTTTAACCACATTCTCAATTGCATCCCCTAGAATGATGAAGGATGTCATTTCATGTATTATCAAGCATACTTAAAGTCATTAGTTTTTGTTTCTCCGTGCTCAGATGTCTTCTGTTCTCAGTGAGGTTAGAAGTTTCTCATAGTAGGAACCCTGTTTTCCTTTTCTGTATCTCATATAGGTTCTTAACAAGTTTTTGTTAAGTAAATGAGTGACTTAAGTCACAAAGATATGTTCTGAATTTATTGCACAAGAATTTTACACTATGTATAGAAAACTATTTATATAAATTGTTGGGAATGGTCTGTTCTAACATTTTCTTACTCAAGTTACCACTTATACCAATTACACATGAGTTACTGATTTTCAGAGAGTTAGACTATAATAAATTACATATAACATTAAAATTAAACTAGCAATTTAATTCTTTGAAAAAAATTCAGATAGCACTATATTTGGATCCTGTGGTATGAGGAGTTATCACTTTTGAAAGCCTTGAGGAAAGAAAATAACATGTGAAAGTACTTTGAAAATTAAGGTGGTCTATAAGTATTGGAAGGTTTGGGAATACTAAAATGTCAGGAGCAATAGAGTAATAATTACTAACTACCTGGTAAGAAAGTTTGTAATCTATAATTATAAAGCATCAACATATATTTCTTTTTTAAACAGATTTTATTTATTTACTTTTAGAGAGGGAAGAGTGAGGGAGAAAGCGAGGGAAAGAAACATCAATGTCAGGTCAGAGAGAAACATGGATCGGTTGCCTCCTGTATATGCCCTGAGTGGGAGTCAAACCCACAACCTTTTGGTTTACGGGATGATGCTCCAACCAACTGAGCTACCCAGCCAGGGCAACATATATTTCTTAACTGGTATATTTTTATGCAATCATTCTAGCCAATGATCATGTAAATGTTCAAGGTCAAGAGAAAAGCTCTCTTGTTAAGTGTTGACACTGAATAGGAACATATAAGAAATAATTATAAGACCTGTTTCTGAAAATAATATGATTCAGTCAATTGCAAAAAAAAAATTCAGTTTTTCTGAAAAGTGTAATATCAAATACAGTCATTAATTTTGAACCTAACATTGTATATACAATAATTTACATTAATTGATACTTCTTATCTATAGTAAGAAAGTAAAAGTTTTTTGATCTCCAAAAATGACTGAATTCTGTATAGGATATCTGAGAAACCAGAGAAGAAATATCAATGTAATTATTAGAGGGAGGATCAGATAGACACCAAGACCAAAATGAAGCCCTAGGACAATGAAGCAGGACAAAGAACGTTGGAGAAAGAGGAGAACTAATAGTGAAAAGAGTGGAACCCCAGAGAAGTAATCAAGTAGATCATCAACATGCACAGAACCAAAATGATATGTGTTGTATCGGTATGTGCTGCAGGAAACTTAAATGTTGTTATGTTGTACGTTTCCATCATCATGCCTGAAAGAAAAGTCATGAAAAGATAATTTTTATGTTTTAATATAAAACCAAAATGATGCCAGCTGAGTTGCTTTGTACTTCAGGGCTTTTTGTTGATGTGAAGTTTTTTCCAATCCTGTGGATCAGCAGCCTTTTGTCTAAAAATGTTATCCATATATTGTTCAAGTGTAATGAGAAGGCGGCCAAGGCCTGAGTCTTAGGCATACCTAAGATAGATGGTTGGGGAGGATGAGGGGAGGATGAGGGCAGTGAAAGAGATGGAATAACTACCAACAGGAGCCAGGGGACCAGGATAATGTTACTGAACCGAAATAGAACAGTAATGTCAAAGAAACATTGAAAAGCTCTAGTGAATGAGAACCAAGGAGGTTAAGGAATAAAGAAGCAGCCAGTGCATTTGCTTCTGTCATGGGGACTCTCATGAGTATCTTGGGTCAGTTTCAAGATTGGAGAATAAACCAAACTGTTTAAAATGGGTTAGAAAGAGTCGGTAAAGTGGTTTAATTTACACAAATTCAACTATATTTTCTCCCTTTAAAAAAAAAAATGAGAGACATAATAGTAGCAGGCAGGTTTCTTTTTTTTTTTTTCTTTTAAGAATTTATGAAAGTGAAATAAGGCTATTTCCCCCCTTCATCTATGATTGTCCATTAAAAGGTATTTTATATATTTCTTCTGTCTACAGCTTCAGAACTAGCAAAAACACCAAGAAAGAATGTGTCATTCAATTTGAAGAATGATCCTGAAATTATGACAAACATTCCTCAGTGTAGCAAGGGTGAGATTTTACCTCAGTTCTTTGAAGAGGGTTTTCATAATTGCTTCAAGTTATCCAATAGTATGTTACTTTTCTTTCCTTGTCATAAGTACATTTTTATATCTTTTATTTTCTGTTCTGCAAATTCATTCAACAAAATGCAGTTAATACCTAAAACTGTGTGCTTTAGTATACCAATATTTAGCTATCAATAAATATTTTTGCTGGTTGAAGTTGTGCGGATTGATAAGGCCAACTAGAAAGAGGCTTAAATTCTTGTTGTCATTTGCCTGAGGTAGCCACATGTTCATGGAATATTTGCTTTGGCAAGTAATATTTGAAATAATGCTTTGGGGGTTTGAAAGTCTTATAGTTTGTGGAGAATTGTGGAGCAGTTGTTTTTGAGTGACCCATTCCAACTAGGTTAAACATGTACTTTTAAATAAAGAACAATGAAAAGGGCTCCTTTTTTTTTTTTAATGAATGCTATAGAAATGCAGGACATTGCTGTCACTAATGGGAGTAAACATGTAATTAATAGTGACAATTCAGCCTGTAGATGCAATTAATTGAGAATTCAATAATATGTGGTGGCTTCTGGATAGAAACTGCAACTTTGCTTGTAATGAAATTAGATTGTGACGAAAAGTGAAGTATTCATAGTAAGGAATGGCTTTCATTTCATTCTTTAGGGCATTCAACTTCAGATGAAGTCCAGTCGAAGGTAAGCAATTGACTAAATTAAATAAGCAAAAACCTTAGTATAGTAAAGTAAGACATGATGAAAAATATCGATTTCATCTTTTAATTTATGTAGTGCTTTATAATTTACAGGTATTTGCCAATTAAATACCTAACTTATAAATGAAGAATCTGAGGTTCAGAGAGGTGAAGTGACTTGTCTAAGTTCACCTAGCTAGGAGGGAGAAAAGCTGGAAAATGAAGCCAGGTCTTTTGGACCCTACTGTCGTGCCTCTTTTGTGTCAGAACTATCCCTGGATATTTACAACTTAGTAGACCTCGCCTGGAAATTTCGTGGTTTTGTTTTGTTTTGCTTGCTTTTATATAAAATATTCTGTTGTTTCTTGGGATTGGTCCCAAGATCCATTAAGTCCATTAGCCTACCCTTTTAGGATTTATTTTTGAAAATTAAGTTGGCTTTGGTAAATTCATACCAGAGTAGATGAAAGGAATTGGCCATTTTTATTCTCTCCTTTGTGTTTTTGTGGTTTTGTTTTTTCATTATGCCTTGTCAAGTGGCCCCGCCTGGCCTGAACGTGGGCAAGCCCAGATGGGCAGGGACAAATCCCTGATGATGAGTCTGTGAGTGGTGAGTGTGTCAGGTCTGGGAGGCTATAGATTTAGACATGCCTGGACTTGTGTACAGGCTAAATTCATACCTTTTGTAAGAATGTGAATATGCAGCCCTGGCTGGTGTGGCTCACTTAGTTGGAGTGTAGTGAGTTAGGTGTAAGCTAGGTAGATCAAAAAAATTTGAAATGTACTATACTTCATAAATCCATTGGAACCAGCTCACTTATTTTAGTACTATTATTATTATTATTATTATTATTATTATTATTATTATTATTATTATTTATTGATTTTTTAGAGAAAGGGGAAAGAGAGAGAAACATCAGTTTGTTCCTATGCTTATTTACACATTCCTTGCTTGATCTTGTATGTGCCCTGACCGTGGATTGAACCTGCAACCTTGGCATATTGGGACAGTGCTCTAACCAACTGAGCTACTTGGCCAGGGCTATAGTACATTATTGATATCCCAAATCAAAATTTATTAACATTTGTAACTAGCACCAACAACCTATCACAAAACAGAAGACTTAAGTTTTTTGTCATATTTTCATCTTGCCCCAAAACAAAGCTACTTTTTCTTTTTATCAGTACCATGAAAAATTAACGTGTATACCACAGTGGGCATTTTAATGTGCTAGTATTATAATGGTGTTAAAATGTTACATTCTCTGAGAAGAAAATACTTTATACTTTTGTAAAATGCTTAAAAATTTAAAAATACAAAAGCAGAAAGTATGAATCTCTGCTTTTTTCCTCACAGAACATGATGCTTTAACACCAGTAAATTCCCACCATATTAAAAGGCCCATTGCCATATGCATAGGAGTGCCCGTTTCCTTGTTTATTCATCAGTAATGAACATTAATGTATTTTAAAAAAATATTCTGCTAATCTAGTGGGTGAAAAGTGGTTCAAAATGCTGATATACTTATGTTTTTTCTTTACATAGTAATAAAAGTACATATATACTTTACAGATGTCTGGAATACAACTTACAGAATCACTCTAGCAATCCTTTGGAGTTTGTTGTATCATTTTTGTTGTTTTTTTCCCCAACCAATGTGTTTGTCATTGTCTTCTAGTTATGGGAAGTATTTCTAATGTGGTCTATTGAAAACAAAATATTTTTCTTCTTTTCTAGCCTCTTTCACTCAGATCCATCATTAATTTCCATGTCATCATTATTTTTTGACTAAACTATATTGCTTTTTTTTATATTTAAACAGGACAGTGATAAAAGTGAATTTCTGTCAATAGCACCTCATGGTCTAAGGAAAAGATTAATAGGTATGTATTTCTTTTTACACTGAGTTTTTATAAAAAGAGGCATCTAAACAAGGGCAGTGATGGTTAAGTATACAGGTTTTAGTCTTAGACTGCTTGCTTTTTATCTTTGGCCAGCTACTTATTAGAGATTTCTTTATTCCTCAATTTTTTTTATTTGCAAAATAGGTATAATAATGGTAACCAGCCCCAGAGTTGTTTTGAAATTAATTGAAATAAAGGATGTTCAAAGTGCTTAGTGTACTGCTTGACTTCGATATGTGCTTAACAAGTGTTAGCTATTATTATCTTTTTTCCTTATAGCTACTTATTGCTGTTTCTTTTCATGAAAGACAGGATATGTTCATATTCCCAATTAAACTGTAGATTCCAAAATATCTTATATTTTTGACTCCAACACTTAGCATTATATCTTTCACATTATAGTCAGTAGGTATTGAGGTTAATTAAAATGTTTCTCTAATAAAATAACAAGGCTTTTAGTTTATTTGTTTTGAGACAGTTTTGGAAGTACTTTCTGTTATTTAGAAATTTTATAATGAAATAGTGTTAAATATTCATAGTTGTACGGAATGCTTTACACAGCCAAGTAAATAGACATGTGTCCTACCTTCTGGAAAATTAAAGGTGGTTTTTGATTTTTAAATATTTAACTTCAGGGTAAATAATTTGTTTACCTTTATATTTCAGAAAAATGTCAGCTTCCTCTTTGGGGTTTACTTCTTGACAATAATATTAACTAATGTTGTCAAATTATGCTGTACCCCCTTCTCAAACTATAGATTTCATAGAGCTTCTATTACTACTGCATTTTTAATCAACATAAAAATGGCAGTACTAAATGATTGGGTATCTGAGGCAGTAAAAGATGATATGTGCAACTGTGATTGTTATTATTTTGTGTCAAATATATCTCAGGTTCTATGTTTTCTCCTTACCCCAAATAAGAATCCTTTTTAGAGAAAAGATGAACTTCCTCTTCTGTCTCAGTCATCAGCACCAAATACATACACTTACATGTATGATGTGTATATGATGTAAATGAAGTAGATACATTTTCTGGTAGCTCCTACCACTTCTAACCCATGTGTCTACCATGGGCAGCAGCAATCTTTGCAAATCTGAATTTGCTCAGCTATATATGCCGACAGAATCAAGCCTTTATTCCCCCTCTTTTAATATCTATATTTGTTACGTGCTGACTCTGGATATTCTGAAATATATTTATTGTTCAAAATAAATATACTGATTTGGTTAAAGTTATTCATATTTTTGAAGTTAACTTTTTATAATAGTTTTATACTTTGTTGAATGTAAAACCTCGTTTTAGCCTGACTTTATGAGTGTAAAACCTGCTTTATTTGGGGGAATGGGGGGCTTCTATGGTTTGTTTAAAAATGTAATTGTATCAGTTCTGAAATAGAGTGTACCTGTATATTAGTAGTACTTACAATGGTAAGTACCATGTACTGGGTGTGGTATCACTTAAGATGACATTTTCAGTAGGCAGCTTAAACCATAGACATTTAATTATCTCACATCATAAGAAGTCTAGGGATACAGAGTTCCATCATGTAGTGACTCAACAGTGTCATGAAGGACCTGATGTAAATAAATAAGCATTTATTTCTCATGTCTGGTGGGTCAGCTGGGGGTTAGCTGATATGTTCTTCCTATCTTTTTGCTTTATCACCAGCATTTCATCATTAAGTTTGATATTTCATATTGCAGAATGGCTTCCTTAGTTTTAAGCTATTAATATAAACAAGGGACTTTCCTTCTTTAAGCAAGGTAAGTCTTTTTCAGAGGCTTCCAGCAAATTTCCCCTCAAGTTTCATTGGTCAAAGGGTTACATAGCCAACCCTAGCTGCAAAGGAGTCTGAGAAAGCAAGTTTCTGACAAAGGAAAGGACCATGATTATTTATCCCTTCGGGTGGAGCACATTGCCGCATATTACAAAAGTGGAGTTCTATTAGCAAGGAAGAAGGAAAGAAGTATTAGGTATGATTGACAGCTTCTGTGTGTCAGGCATTGTTAGTAGTTCTACATACATTTTACTGTAATTTTCACAATAGTCTATTAAATTAGGCACTATTAGTTTCGTTTGATAATTGAGGAAACCAGTGCTCTGAAAACTTATATAACTAGCTCTGGTGAAACTGTCAGCAGGGAATGATAAAACCAGAAGTCAAATGCTCTTACTTCAAAGCCCATGTTTTTTATTACCTCCACAATGCCTCTCTTGTCAAACTGTCCAATTTTCCCAATTGTTTTTCCCACCACAGTCCCAAGGTCTCATTCTGAGAGTGAAAGTGAATATTCTGCTTCCAACTCAGAGGATGATGAAGGGGTTGCACAAGAAGATGAAGAGGACACTAATAAAATCATATTGAGTCCAAAGAGTCAGGCTCAGAATAGACTAGTTTCAGCTCCTGTTTGCAAAGAAACATCTTCTAAGAAAATGAAAAGAGATAAAACGGTAAGTGAAGAGAGAGACTTAAACCTTCAAGAAAAATTGTGTAGTATCTCAAAGATATGCTACCTTAAGAGAAGAGATCCAAATGGGGGAATTAGAATAATTGTTTTTCTTCATTTTTCTATATTTTATCAGCCTCTCACATTAATTCCCATGTATGTTATTTTCTGGACTTTCTGTCATAGCCATCTGTATCCCTATTTATGTAATAATACCGCAATATATACTGAAGGGGCTATTTCAATTCCGTTGTGTAAAAGTGAGATTTTAATCTAAAAGTGCATTGACTGGATAATTGGGGGCAAGAGTTCTCAGTGTATACCTTCTTAAATAGTTTTATTTTTGTAACATTGTTGATGTATTCAAGTCAATATAACTAATAAATAATGTGGCAATGGATCCATACAAGTCATGCTGAGTTGTTTGGAAGAACACCTTCGACACCATGACTAGAGAAAAGGCTAACTATCCTGGTATTCTGTGAAAAGATTCAGAGCAGTCTAGGAAGCATGCTAGTTGAATGGCTTCTCATCCCTTCCTAACCACTGTGGAGGTTAGCCCTGCCCCAGATCAGTGGAACAAGTATAAGACATTTAATTGGATCAATAGTAAGCAAGTCTTTTTTTTACCTTGCTGTTGATATCTTCCTCATTTTCACAGTACCTCAACTGTACTAAATTAAAGGATTTGCTCGGACTGTGAGGCAAGATGAAGGTTCTGATATGTAAAGACCCCTTTTTTTAAGTCTAAATGGAAATTATATGTTGGGACTTAAGGATTGTTTTGGGGGAGTAACTACTTCAATCTAGTCATTTCTCTAACTTTTACAATCTTAAGAGTTACTCAGTTTTATCACTACAATTAAATCCACTTAGTCCAAAATCTGTTATTGCTTTAAATAGAAAGTAGTGACTGACAAAAAAAGCATTTCACATATTTTCCACTAATATTAGTCTAGTTTTGATATGAAGGAAATATCTGAAACTAAGAACTGACTTTGCATTTTCAGACTGACTTAGTAGAAGAGTATTTTGAAGCTCACAGCAGTTCCAAAGTTTTAACCTCTGATAGAACACTGCAGAAACTGAAGAGAACTAAACTGGATCAGGTAGGTTACAAGGAATGTTATTACTTCTTAAGTTTTTCTTATCGTAAGCTGAAAATTGTACTAGATAAGTACCTAATTTAAAGAGTAAGTGCACATAAGCAGAATTATTGTCCTGATCAAATTAACACAAATTAACATAACTTGCATATTTTATTATATTAATACTGAATGACTCACTGGATTAGAATTCTATTTGGCATACTATAATTATACACTTTTCCCCCACTTATTATTTCTTCGGGATCTATAATAATCATTAGGGTCATAGTTTATTTGATATCCATGTACGATTCATTGCTGTTATTCATTTAACCCACATATTTATTGAACCTCACACTGATCATGAGATAAGTAACCTGACTCTCAGTTACAAACCTAGCAAAAAGCAAGAGGGTATATTGCTTCTTGCTATTATGGAAACTATGCTTAATGCAGTAATGTAACAAGTTACTATATACTAATGGTTCCATTATCTCATTTTATTGAAAATACCATATAGTGACACTTGTTGAGGTTTTGACTGATACTTCTTCAAGAGAGAAAAATCTTTCAAAGTTGGGTTGATAATCTAAGAATAAAGAAATTATTATTGGCTCAAAGTATTAAGATTTATTATTCTGTGGAAGCTAGATTGTAGTGTAATTTTCTAAGGTATACTATACAGAGTTTTGACAAGAGTTTTCAATCAATAGAAAAGTCTCTGTGACTTGGATGACATGGTGCTGTGTGGTTGTTTTTGTTTTGTCATCTGGCCTATTGGTATGGAGACTTAGATCAGGGAGTAGCCGAAAACATGTATCAAGAAGCCAAATGGATCCAAGGAAGTGATGGCACTAACATCTGCTTAGTGCATATATTTTTATACAGGGGTGGGCAAAAGTTGTTCATAATAAATAATACAATAATTAATAAATAATAATACAAGAATAAGCTGTTTTGCATACTTACAACTATAAACCTACTTTTGTCCACCCTATATACAACGTAAGTAACATAGGAGAAGGATAAATAGGTCTAGGGTCAAACTAGGGCTACGTGGGACCTAGAGGCTAAAAGACCTCTAGGAGGGTGAAAGGCACACCTGTTACCAATAACGAGGAAAAGGAAGGTCTTTAAGTTATTACGGACATAGCTAACCAATGCAATCTCAGTAGCATGTGTCAGTAAGCATTTATTTCTCATGTCTGGTGGGTCAGCTGGGGGTTAGCTGATCTAGGATTTGTTCCATATATTTTTATCTTCCTCCTTGGATTAGCAGGGTAGCTGAGGCATGTTCTTTTCATGATAATGTTAGAGAGGTAAGAGAAGTAGAAAAACGTTAAGACCTCTTAAAGCTTCTGTGTCATACTGACTCAGTGTCACTTCTGTCTTATTCCAGTGACCACAGCAAATCACATGGGTGAAATGCAAAGTCAGAGATCAGGGAACTAGACTCCACTTCTTTAGTGGGAAGGACTGCAAAGTCACATGGCAAAAGGAATGGATATAGAGAGGGGGGAAGTTTGGGGACCAATAGTGCAATTCTCTACAGATACTAAAATTTGAAATGAAAGTTCACAGATGAGATATCATTCCAGAATTCATATTCAAGTGTGAATATGCTCTGATAATCCATAATACATGACTGGAAATTTTAAAAAATATTTCAAGGATTATGATTTTTTTTTTTAATTTTATTTATTTTAGAGAGGGGAAGGGAGGGAGAAAAAGAGGAAGAGAAACTCAATGTGTGGTTGCCTCTCATGCACCCCCTGCCCGGGACCTGGCCTGCAACCCAGGCATGTGCCCCGATTGGGAATCAAACCAATGACCCTTTGGTTCCCAGGCCGGCACTCAATTCACTGAACCACACCAGAGAGCTAGAAATTTTTCAAGGCTCTAAATTTCAGAAGGAATGAGAGAAAAAAATGTAAACTACTTAATCAGTTTTTCTTAAAATGACCTATTTCTATTTAAGTACGTGGTTAAATAAAAACTGTACAGGCTAGAGTGCCTTGATTAAAACTAGTCTTCAGTATTAAAAGAATGTTTTACTTAGAAGGTAGAATCATGAAAACATGGTAGTGCCTGGGTAAACATGCACTTAAGGCTTTTTGCTAGAGTTATTATTTCAAAAAATGAGCTGATTCACCAGCATGAATTTCCAAGTTTTGAATGCAGGGCAATATATCTTCCTCAATTTATTTACATTATTGTTTAAAAAGCTATGAGATACTTATCAAAGTTAAAGGATTTGTTAGGAATAGCTTTTGGAATAGGAGTAGTGATAAAAGTTTATTTTACTAATAATAATGGTAAATTATAAAGAAACTTTAATGTTTTCTAAGAATTAATGTTGAACTGTTACCTTAAGCTTTTAGATTTTTTCACATCCATAGGTTTTTAAAACCCTAGATTTGTTGTCAAAGCTGGGAGGCAGGTTTAATTCTTTCTTTATGGTAATGATCTTTTTAGAAATTAAAGCCTTATATTTCAAATTTATAATTATATAAATGGTTCCAGAAAAAATCTTAGCAAATTCTTCACTGCTATCACATATTTGAACCAAGAAGAGTGTTAAAAACTTTAAGAAAACAAATATTTAAATCATATTTGAAACATTATGTGTATTTAGTTGATGCACTCATTACCAAACTAACGGCCTCCTTTAAACTCTACCTGTAAGGAAATATTTTTAGTTTGGATTGATTTAACGTATGTGGTTTGAAAGTAATTTTCTTCCCTCTCTCTTCCCTTTTTTATTTGAAAGCAAACTTTGCGTAATTTATTGAGCAAGGTTTCCCCTACCTTTTCTGCTGAACTCAAACAACTAAATCAGCAATATGAACAATTATTTCATAAATGGATGTTGCAGTTACAGTAAGTACTGTCATCATTGCAAACCCTTGTAAAATAAAGAATAATATATATACATGTCTATTAAAATCAAAATAATATAACATTTAATTTTCTTTTTGCAACAAACAATATTTTTATTCATGTATAAAAATTTGAAAACGTAGGTGTTTTTTCCAATTTTATGATGCACATGTAGAAATGTCATTATGTGGCTCTTAGATATTCTTGTTTTCAAGAAATTTGTCTTTTCTAGGTTTAACAGATGTGAAAGGCATTTGTAAGTTAAATAGCCTTTCTTAAAATTATAGGTTATTATTCATAAAAATATTTAAAAATCTAATTTGTCAGGATATATCAATTATATTTTAATCCAGTTTTTCATAGTAAAGTTCCTAAAATGAAAGAATATGTATCTCTATTCTTTCAATCTCATTCTATATACATACTGTAGACCTTTAGAATTTGGTGATATCTGTCCTTTGAACATTATTTTACTATTTCAAAATTATTTCTTCCAGTATTTTTTCAATTTTATCATTTTTCAGATACCTCATGTTAAATTTTAAATTTTCATTGAATACCTAGAAAAATGATTAAAATCAAAAAACTAATTTTTTAAACTATAATTACTTTTATTACTTGTATTTAAAAGGACTTTAGTATAATGAGATTAATAAGAAGGCAGGATCACCAAGCAGTAGGAACATAGAAATTGCCACAATTTTCCCCAATTGATTATGGTGGTTTTTTTGTTTTTGTTTTTCCAATAATAGGACAAAGGGTTATAATAATAAGAAAGTGATTGTCTTCCCTGCTCTGACCTTAGCTCCTCTCAACCCTTTGTGGTTTGTTTGTTATAAATTTATAAAGCAGCTCTTCACTCTATTCCCGTTCCCCAGTCCATCAATTCTTCCTTCTTCCAGTATGCCAACTTTAATAACTTGATTTGCTTTGCTTCCTAGCTTGTACCTTATAGTCAACTACTTGCTAGCACTTTGAATTCCCTTGCTACTTTTTTTTTGCTGCTTCTATCTTGCTAATCTCTACCTTTGGAGTTTTCTCTCTTCTGTTCTTCTATTTCTAGGCTATCATGCATTGCTACAGAGCATCACATAAATACTGTTTCTGACTGCCCTCCATACACAAACATGGAGTTGAATTTTAGTTTGACCTGTAGTGTGCCACATTCTGCATCATCTCATTCATTTTCTGGGCCTCATTTGCTTTTTGTATGTGAATAACTCCCATAACTGTATCTCCAGGCCAGCCCAGCTCAGACTCACTTCCCAAGAGCAGACATGGGTATCTGAATACTGGAAGTCCTATAAATAATTCAGTGTACATAAAATTTACATTCCCAACCACCCCTGCTCCCTCGCACAGTGAATGCCACCCCATTCATGGAAAGACGCCTATGCCAAAAATTGAGTTATTCTTCCAATATTCCCTTTCCATTATCTTCCACTTTTGACTACCTCCCAAATCCTATTGATCTGACTTACGAAACAATTGACATCTTACATTTTTCTCCTTGATACCTAATTCAAGTCAGTTTTGTCCTCCTCCTTCTCCATTCCTCCCACTCAGCCACTGTGATCTTTCTAAAAAGATCATGTTACTTTCCTACTTAAAACCTTTCCGTTAACAACTGACTAGTTACTAACAAACGCTCACAGTCCTTGGAATAAAATCTGATTGTTTTAGTTGACTTAACAAGACCTTTGTGACCTGGCCCATTTTAATCTATCTTCCCAATTTAATCTGTCAATTAAAACTCTTCTTCAGCCTGTAAAACTTTTTAGTACCTTGTACCAACCATGTTGTCCTTTTACCTCCAGGCACCTGTCACTTACATGTCTTAAATGTAATATGAGCTGGAGAGAGAGCTACTAAAGTTGGAACTCTAAGCTCCAATTTTATACAAAGAATAAAATTATACTTTTACCTTGTATGAGTTAGGAATCAATATAGTTATTTAGCCATCTCAGTTCTTCCTGTATTCTTCTATAAGCTTAAATTAAGGAAACTGGTTGATTATAAAACTGCAATAAGAGGTACTGAACTTTAATTTCATGAATGCTATCTTTCCTAACAGCCTGGGGTTCAACATTGTACTTTATGGTTTGGGTTCTAAGAGAGATTTACTAGAACGGTTTCGAGCCACCATGCTGCAAGATTCCATTCATGTTGTCATCAATGGTTTCTTTCCTGGAATCAGTGTGAAATCAGTAAGTTTCAAAAATATTAAAAGGAACAACATCTCCTGCCAGTTTATACCCCCATGTTAATGAGGATGCTACTTCTCATTCTGGAGTATTCAATGTTTGTTTCTAGCCATCCTACTAGTAGAATTGCAGAATGCTTAAGATCATGTGCTTGGGCTCAGAGGGTTCTGGCTCCAAATCGCCATCTTTGAATTTCCTGCTTTGTAACTGATAACTATTAAATCCTAGAGAAAAGTTAGCTTTGTGTACTGCACCAAATACCAACAGTACTTTTCTGAAGGACGGGATAATGGGGGTCTTGCATAAATTTATTTTATAATGCTTTTATGTCACTTTGGTACTCTAAAAATAATAAAAATATAAGTACTTTCTAGTTTTATAACACATTTATAGATCATTTTTACTCCAAATGCTTGTATTTCTTCATCATTTGAAAATGATTATAAACCTTTTGGGTGCTGGATATTCCTTTCTAAAAGTGTTCTTAATGTTTGTGTACTGTTTCCTTTGATAGATCTATAGTTTCCTAATGTTTCTCATATTGTTGGGTTTGGGGGGGATTTTTGTATCCTTCATATATTATCTTTGCATCTTTCCTGTTCTCTGTTTTCTTTCTTTTAACCATAACTTATGCAAAAAAAGTGAATATAAATAAACTTAACTACCAGTACAATTTTTAAAGTGATTTTTTCATAGTTGGTTGGAAATCCAAATTTATTTTTAATTTGTAAAAAAGGATTGATTTGCTAGTTGTATTTATCTTATATGATAGAATAAGTTAAAATTGATGTACCTCTTGCGCTTTTATGATATAGATCCTGAATTCTATAACAGAAGAAGTCCTCGATCATACGGGTACCTTCCGCAGTGTACTGGATCAGCTAGACTGGATAATAAACAAATTCAGAGAAGGTAACATGAAGTAGATGCCCTGGTTTTAGGGTGAAGCTAAGCATACACTTCTACTTACTCATGTATTAACGCACACAAAAATGATTAATAATGTCACTTTTTTCAGTGCTGATTTAGATTGCTCTGAAGTAATTTGTGTTTTCTTTTTATGTGAACTTCACTAATTACCTAGTAGGAAAGAACTATTCCTACTACCTTGAATTTGTATAGCCAAAGCTTCTTATTTCAGAATAATTTTAAGGTTTTATTTGGCAGTTGTGAAGTGCTTCCAGCTGACTGGTATACTTTGTCTGATATTTTTATATTTAATATTTTTATAAAACGTTTTTATTTATTCTGAGTAAATATCACTGCATTTCAATAATTTCACATACTAAAATCTGGAATAAAAAACATTTTTTGTTATTTTGGTGTGAATGTTCTGGTTATGTGAGCATTTCAAAAAATTAGAAATAAAGTTATTTAGGCTCTAACAATTTTCATTTAGTCATTGCTTAAGAATTAAAAGGAGTGCTTGATTATGCTTAACTCATTCGATGGATAATTTTGATACTGTTTGTATGCTCATTAAAATAGATGCCTGAGTCAGTTCATATATGCCCATATAGTATATGTATTATATATGTCATACATGTTATATATGGTATGTTTGGTACACACACACACACATGTATGTACCAAATATATAGCATGTGGTATATATAATATATATTTATAACCACATAATTATATAATATAAATAAATATAGGATATACTATTTATATATAATTTATATGTTCCCTTATACATAATTTAAATACTATTGGCTGGTGGCTTCTAGAATTCAAGGAACCTTAGATTTTCAAAATGTGTCATCTCAGAATCTTTGTCACTATATTGTCTTTCTTGTTCTTCTGTCCCCAGTGTAAGAGAAATTTACTTATTCTCTCTAAAAGGCTCATCCTCCAACATAACTGCCAAATGTCCCATTTCTTATCCACCCCTAAGAGACTTACAAATACCTTTTAAAAATGTAGAGGACTTCTTCCATCTTAGGAAAAAAATTTTACCTTTTTGTACTGCCCTTCCAATGCTGTTTTATTTCCCTGTTTCAATATGATTTTAGGGTTTTTGAAGCCATGTCCTGCCTTCTGCTTTTTATCTATTTCCTTAATTTCTTGATCCTGTGTTACCTGAACTGGATGCTTGAAGATCACCTGTAATTTCCTTCTTACTAAACATGTTGGCCTTGGCTCATCCTTTATCTTAATCTCTGCAGTATTTGATGGTGTTGACAGTTTCATCCTCCAAATTCTTCTTTTTTTTTTTTAAAGTTTTTTTTATCCTCACCCAAGGACATTTTTTCATTGCTTTTAGAGAGAGAGAGAAAGTGAGAGAAGGAGGGAGGGAGGTAGAGAGAGAGACATCGATATGAGAGAGAAACATCGATTGGTTGTTGTTAGTTAGCATGGTTGATGACATGGGCTGTGAAAGAATTCACAAAGAGAAAGTGTAGGGAGTAAAGTTTTTATTCACTCTTTAAGAAAGGAGAGGGGCATGGGTGTGGAGGAATATACCAGCCCAAATTCTTTTTTTTTTTTAACAGAATTTAATCATTATGCTATTACAGTTGTCCCAATTTTTCCCCCTTTGTGCCCCTTTACCTGGGACCCCCATCCCCTCTGGCAAAACACCTGTCCTTAGTTCATGTCCATGGGTCAGGCATATAAGTTCTTTGGCTATTCCATTTCCTATACTGTGCTTAACATCTGCCTGTCTCTTCTGTACCTACAAACTTATACTTCTTAATCCCTGCACCTTTGCCCTCATTCTCCCCCTTCCTGCACCCAGCAGATAACCCTCAAATGATCTCCCTATGATTCTGTTTCTGTTCTGCTTGTATGCTTAGTTTGTTTTTTTAGATTCAATTATTAATAGTTGTGAATTTGCCCTTTTAATGTTCATAGTTTTGATTTTCTTTTTCTTAAATAAGTCCCTATGACATTGATTCTAGCTTTGCTCGAGTAACCTTGGTGGCAGGTCCTTGCTTTTCATCACTTCGAATACTTCTTGCCAGTCCCTTCTACCTATAAAGTTTGTTTTGAGAAATCAGTACAGTCTTATGGGAACTCCTTGTAGGTTACTCTGCTTTTCTCTTGCTGCTTTTAAGATTCTCTGTTTATCTTTAACCTTTGGCATTTTTTAAAAGGTTTTATTTATTTATTTTTAGAGAGGGGTAAGGGAGGGAGAAAGAGAGGAAGAGAAACATCAATGTGTGGTTGCCTCATGTGGCCCCCACTGGGGACCTGGCCTGCAACCCAGGCATATGCCTGACTGGGAATCAAACTGGCAACCCTTTGGTTTGCAGCCTGTGCTCAATCCACTGAGCTACACCAGCCAGGGCTAAACTTTGGCATTTTCTTTATGATGTGTCTTGGTGTAGTCCTCTTTGGGTCCATCTTGTTTGGGACTCTCTGTGCTTCCTGGAGTTGTATGTCAATTTCCTTCACCAAGGGAAGTTTTCTTTCATTATTTTTTCAAACAAGTTTTCAGTTTCTTATTCTTTCTCTTCTCCTTCCAGCACCCCTACAATTCGAATGTTGACTGTCCCAGAGGCTCTTTAGCCTATCCTTGTTTTTTGGATTTTTTTTTCTCCTTGCTGTTCTGATTGATAGTTTTTTGCTTCCTTATGTTCCAAATCATTGATTTGATTCTCAGCTTCATCCACGCCACTGTTGGGTCCCTGTAAATTTGTCTTTATTTCATTTAGTGTGACCTTCATTTCAGCCTGTGTCTTTTTTATGCTGTTGAGTACCCGATGAGTTCTTTGAGCATCTTAATAACCATTGTTTTGAACTTTGCATCTGATAGGTTGGTTATCTCCATGTTGTTTAGTTCTTTTTCCAGAATTTGTTCTGTTATTTCTTTTGGGCCAAATTTCTTTGTCTCCTTGTTTTGGTAGCCTCCCTGTGTTTGTTTCTGTGTATTAAGTAGAGCTGCTTTGATTCCCTGTCTTAGTAGCATGGCCTATTGTAGAAAAGCACACTGGTTAGTTGGATGGGGCAGAGCCTTAGGTAATCACCAGGGTGGGGCAACCTGTGTGAACCAGGTTGATTGAGTCTCCGATATGGTGTTGCCTCTCTATTGCTCTGTGTGGGAGAGGGCTCAGAAAGGGTCTATGCTGCTGCCTGGCCTCTTGAGTTTTGTTCTGGAAGAAGCTGTCTGCCGGCACTTGGCCTGATGCAAGACACTTGAATTTCTCCTTGTATGCCACTGGTGCCCTTAGAGCCACTACCCTGGTGGTGAAGCCGAAAGGGAGTGAGTCTGAGTAAGTCCTAAGTCCATTGTGGGCCCTTTAAGAGGAGACTCCTAAGAATCCCACAGTTTCTTCTGCCTCCCCAACCCCCGCTGGTTTTTACAGCCAGAAGTTATGGGGACTTATCTTCTTGGCACTGAAACCCTGGGCTGGGTGGTCTGGTATGGGGCTAGGATCCCTGGCTCGTGAAGTATCTCTCCACCCCTTCTGTGTCTCCAAGCCTCCGTGCCTCTCTGCGTGTCTCCACCCATCCATCCTTCCTACCTGTCTGGATGAATGTGACTTTTTTAATTCCTTGGTTGTTGGACTTCCATACAACTTGATATTCTGACGATTCTGAGTGATATTTGTTTTGTAGTCTGGTTGTAATTTTTGCTGTGGTTGTGCAAGGAGGTGAGCTGTGCTTACCTGTGCCATATCATGACCAAAGTTCATCTCCCAAATTCTTTCTTCATTGATTTATGGTAATTACTGCTCTCACTTTCCTGATTCCTTGAGCAATGTCCTAAACCCTTCTCCTAGTTTTTGTCTCCTTTGGCTTTTGTAATAATAAGAGTTTTCTAAATTAACTCTTGATTTTTAATGAGAATTCTCTGTCTCTCTCTTTATGTGTACATTTCCCTTCCACTCCCACATTGCAATTCAACATGCACAGATTCACCTCCAATCCAATATGCATCTTTTAAAAAAAAAAAAAGATTTTATTTCTTTTCAGAGAGAGGGGAAGAGAAAAACAGGGAGAGAAACATCGATGCACGAGATACTTTGATTGGTCACCTCTCGCATGCCCCCAACTGGGGACCTGGCCCCTGCATCCCAGGCATGTGCCCTGACCAGAAATGAACCACCAACCTCTTGGTTCACAGGCCCGTGCTCAATCCACTGAGCCATACTGTCTAGGGCATCTTGCGTTATTTCCTATGCCTTATTACAACTGCTTTCTTTATGGTCTGATTCAAGTGCTAACCATTCCAGTGAAATCTCTAATCCCTCCAGTCCCTATTGATTTTCAATGAATTTTATTTTCAAAGGCTTTAGTAATGTCTTGTCTATTTTATGAATAACTGACATATCTTCTCAAATAAATTGCATATGCCTAAGCAATAGTTACTTTGTCCTGTCGTATATTCTTTAATCCATATTGTGTGTGGTAGGGAATTCACAAATATCATTGAAAATAATAACTGAATTCTCTTTACTTTTAGACTCCTCTTTAGAACTCTTCCTTCTCATCCACAATTTGGATAGCCAAATGTTGAGAGGAGACAAAAGCCAGCAAATTATTGGCCAGTTGTCATCTTTACGTAATGTATACCTTATAGCATCTATTGATCACCTCAATGCTCCTCTTAGTAAGTTAAATATTACTGTTTTTCCTTCCTGAGATAGCAGTCTTAGAAAATTAATATTCTTAATGTTGTCACAGCATTTTTACTGTTTTTTAGTACAGTTTCAGTTTTTTTGTTGCATCTTTAAAGATCCAGGTTGCCAAAAATCTAGGTGTCCTCAATCTGATTTAGAACATTGTTGGAAATAAAAATTCAGGTTCTAAAGGAGGTGTTTTACACCTAAAGCTTCATGGAAGAGAGGAGACCCAACTATTATTTTGGTCTTTTCCCACTCTTTGTGGTATTGCAACATTTGCTTTATGCAGTTTAATTCAGAGACTTATTGAACAAAATGTTAATTTATTAAAAAGAATGCGTTAGTAGTGCTAATATATTTTAACTTGTATTTAATATACCAACGAAGATTAGATGTTGATTAACAATGAAATTAGATTGTTAGGTACTGATTTGGATGGGGAAAATGGCGAAAATGGAAGTTTTCAATATGTGGTTTTCACTTAATGCTTTCTCATTCTTCCCTAGAGTGGAATTTAGTAACATGACAATATGAAAATAATTACTAACTTTTTATTTCTTTGATCATGTGCTCTAGTGTGGGATCATGTAAAGCAGAGTCTTTATAACTGGCTCTGGTATGAAACTACTACATATAGTCCTTATACTGAAGAAACCTCCTATGAGAATTCTCTTCTGGTTCAACAATCTGGATCACTGACACTTAGTTCCCTGACTCATGTCTTACGAAGCCTTACCCCTAATGCAAGGTAAGAATGAAAACTATTGTTTCTTTTTTTAAAAAAAACTATACATTTAAAGACATGTACTGTTATGTTTAGTGGCAATGCTAAAGTTCCTACTTAGTCTGAAGGATTAAGAAAATAGTAGTAATAATGGTTGCTAGTACTGGATTATGTAATAGACTGCTGAGCAGTAGTCATCTATCAGATTGTCCAAAAATAAGCAGGAGTTGCAACATTTTTTTTTCCATAATAGATTTTTTTGTATTTCTGCATAAGAGCATGTTAGCAGTCATTGTGGAAGAATTTTGATGGACTTTACTTAAATTTGATGGTTATTTTTAATGATACATGAATACTGTGATTCAAACACAGGTTCCTTCACATGAAATAGTTCATTTGATTTTCATAACTACCACTGTAAGGTAGATACTATAGTAAAGGGCACAGAGATTTTGATTCAAATCTTCCTGGCTCTATAGAGCTCATGCTTTTAAATACCTTTGTGTGATGTCTCCAGTGAAGTAATTTCAGCAGCCTAACCAAGAGGTATATCTGATTTACATAATCTAAGAAAAGCAGGATATAGCATAAGCCAGCAAAAAAATTAAATTGTAAGAAAATTAACCTGTTGAAAGAGGCTTTTAGTAGCAACCTACCCCCCAAAGCATAGAATCCTAGAACTATTTTTAAGCACATATTGAGAATAGATCATTAAGATTTGAATATATATAAATACTATATTCTTGGATGAGTGGAATGACTATTATAAAGGTAGCAATTCCTTCCAAGTTAGAAATGTATTAGATCTATAAGTTAATCAAATTGTAAGTGATTTCTGTGCTTGAAATTAAAATACAAACATTTTTAGGAATAAGCAGGTGAGACTAGATAAGCAGGTGAGACTAACAAAGTCTTTTTTTTCTTTAAAGTGTAATGAGGGAAGTTATAGATTAGTCCCATATATGTAGATTACAGCATAGGTAATATAATCATTAATATTGTGATAACTTTGTATGTATGGGGCCAGGTGGGTACTTGAAGCAGGGGAAGACCACTTTGTAACACACCTAATTTTCTAACTACTTCACTGTACATCTGAAACTAATACAGAATAATACTGAATGTAATTGAAAAATTAAAAAAAAAATTTTAAAGAGCAATGAAGGGACACTTGTATACAAGATGGCACAATACTTTAACACTTCAATTCATTTCCTCTTGGGCCAAACATGCTGCATAATAGATTAAATATAAAATAACAAAAATAAAAGATACAGCCTCACTCAAAAATATGAACATCTCCATGGGACAGAATCATAAAGCAGTGAGAGAGTTGAAGCCACAGTCCGGCTGTGTCCTGGATCTAGAAGCAGCATCGGCAGCCAGGAATTGACTTACGTGAGATAACAGTAGTGTGACAATGTTATTTATTGTCCAAACCCCAGACATTTTTGTTCAGAATAGATATTAAACTGGACAGGATGATAGATGTAAAAATAAAAAGCATGTAAAATAGGACTTACTATATAGTGTTCACATTTATGTATACAGGATGGGCAAAAGTAAGTAGGTTTACAGTTGTGAGTAAGCTAAGCAAAGTTTATTGTGTTATTGTTAGGTAGCAGCTAGTAATGAGTGGCTGGAGGGGAAATAAGGCAGGGCCCCCACCATTACAATCTAACAAAGAACTCAAAACAGGACGCTAGAAACAAAAGGGAGTCATGTCTCACCCGATTACCCAGGAGTCCTGACCCCGTCTCATAAGATTGCCAGGCGTTCCAAACATCACAAGCAAAACTATGATAGTGCAGGAGGGGACCCCTTGAAATTCTGTGTGTATCATCTTCACTAGCTGGGAAAGAAAGCCTTTGTAAATGTCCCACGGCCTGGAAGGGAGAGGAGGAGGGGGAACCTAGGTTAAAGTATATAACCCCTGAATCCCAATAGTCAGGGCACTCAGATTAGGTAGGTGCCCACTTGTAGCCAGGGGCTCAAGTGTATAGATAACAAACTTACTAACAACTTTATTTTCTCCATTTGTGGGACATTCAGATTAGCCGGGTGCCTGCTTGCAGCTTTGTGCTCGTATGTTTCAGAAATAAACTTGCTATTTTATTTCCACTGTACATGTTTCTCTTTCACCTGAATTCCCTCTTGCGAGCAAGACAAGAACCAAGTAGAAGTAGCTCCCTTACTTGGGTCTCCTCGGTAACATTATTATGTATGAATTATTGTATTATTTTCCATAGAAACAACTCTAAAATATCCTTTTGTCCACCCCTGTATATATGTGTGTGCATACATAAATAAAAATTTTTACACATGCATAAATAAAATTTTTTAATGTAGGTGGATATGAAAAATTCCTAATTTAGAATAGTACTGATCCTAGGAAAGAAGGAAGGGAAATAGATAGGAGACTGGGGTACACAGGAACTTTCAAATAGAGCTTAGATTTTTTTTTTTTTTTTTTTGCTAGCAATTTCTTATCCATTTATTTGTTTCTCTTTGCTTTTTAAAACTTTTTGTTTTGAAATAATTAGATTCACAGGAGGCTGCAAAGAAATGTACAGGGAAGTCCCAGCACCTCTTTCCCAACTGGCCCTCAGGCTGACATGTCACACCAAAGTGCAGTATGAAAACCATGAAAATGACTTTGGCCTGATCCATAGAGCTTATTTAGATTTCACCGATACACGCTCTCATTTGTGTTTGAGGGGGTGTGCATGCGTGTGTGTTCACTTGCGCAGTTTTATCATGGGTAGCTTTTCACAACTACAGCCAGAATCAACATACTCAACTGTATCATCACAAGTCTCCTTCATGTTAACCCTCAAATGCTAATGAATCCTATTACTTTATAAAGCCGTTTTTGTGCACTTGAAATAAGATCAGCACTGTGTTAATACTGAAATAGGTATTAAATGGGTATCTACTCAGATTTTTGATGGAATTAGGAACAGAAAAAATCTTTATTCAGCTTTACTATTAGGCTTAGTGCTAATGGACTACTGCAGGTTGCTATGTATGAAGTTGGGGATCTGTGCAATATAAATGCAAGAATAAATATACTAGCTACACTAGAGCAAATATTTTTTAGTTTGGCATACTTTAATGTATGCTAGCCTTCAATACTTACTAAAAAATATATTTAAACTACTATGAAATTTTGGTTCATTCTGCAAACTCTAATATCATTTAGTCTTTACTTTGTATGAATGTGATTAATCAAAACTCTTAACCAAAATGTAGCTGTGGAGTTAGTGGCAGTACTGTTGACCCTTGAACAACAGGGGTTTGAACTGCACAGGTCCACTTTTTTTACACTCAGACATTTTTCAATAAATATAAAGTAAGCCCTCTGTATCCCCTTGTTTCACGTCCATGGATTCATCAACTGCAGATCAAAAACAGTATTTTTAGTTCATGGTTGGGAATCTGCAGGTGCTGAGGATCATTGTTCCTCTATGCATTGTTCTATGCATTGTTCCACCCATTTCATATGAGGGCACTGAGCATCCTTGGAGTGTGGTATCTGCAGGGGTCCTGGAGCCAATCCCCCTGAGGATACTGACGGACAACCGGTACTCAAAAGTTATACATGGATTTTCAACTGCTTGCGGGGTTGGTGTCCCTAATCCCCCCCTTATTGTTCCAGGGTCAATTTATAAATTATTAAGTGGTCATTTCGATAATTCAAAATATGCTTATAGTAATTATTTTGTAGATTCTCACAAAAATGAAAAAAAGAGGTTTAAAATTTTTGCTCTACCAAGGACTCCTGGGAATCTTAGTTTGTATAGCACTGCTTCCAACCCCGTAATTCCCTTGGTCCACTCTCCTACAGAAATAATTCAAAATCAGTGAAAAAGTGAGGTATAAAATAGCATATGAGGTATAAAATAGCATATATAACATATATAAATGCATGAATTTATGTACTTCCATCATATCTCATTCTATAAAGGTTTTAGAAGGCAGCGTACACAAATATCTCCACACAAATGTTAGTGGCTATTTTAGGGCTATGGGATTGATATTTTCCTCATTAGATTTTATCATATAGTCCAAGTTTTCTACAGTGGACTAACCTATTGACTTAAAAAAATAGTCCTAGATTTTCCATAAAAGGAAGTAAAAAAGCTTTTCCTTTTTATATAGGCCAGTATATGATGTTCCTTGGAGAAAGGAACAGAAGCAACTAATATAGACAAGCCAAGTATTTCACATTCTCTTAATGTATTTTACTACCAGCTGTTATCTTTTGATATTAACATTTTAGATTTTAATTCATTTGTTTTTTGTTTTTTTCCTTAGGGGGATTTTCAGGCTACTAATAAAGCATCAGCTGGGTAACCAGGATAACCCTTCTTACCTTGGTATCCAATATTTATGATATTAAATTGTATGACTTTTGTTTCACCCCATAAATTCCTTCTTCTGGAATCTAATAATAGCACTGCAGTTTTTCACCGCAGTGAATGGAATGGTTTGCTCTGTGATCAGTGTGTGTGCCACATAGCAAATGTTCTAACAGCCCTACAGATTCACTGCTGAGCAGGCTGCTTGTTGATGTGAATTGAAAGGCAGCCCCAGCTTGCTTTTTAAATTTCTTATGCTAATTATGGATATATGTTGATCAATTATATATATTTACTATATTGGGCATCCTAGCAGATTTTCCTCACTTTGAGTAAAAATAATATAATTTAAACATTTTAATAATCGTTCAGCTCTCACGGCTTACTAGTTCCCTCTTCCCACTTTTACTTAAAACTTCCCACAGGGCTATGTAATAACTTGATAACAGTTGACAATTTTCAACCGATCAGTTTTGTTTAAAAGATATAAGCCACAGTATTTTCTAGTTTTGCTTCTTCCAGAGGTACTTTAAAAAAAAAATCATCTGCAGTCGAGTCAAATTCGGGGCCTGCCGCACACGTGGCAGGCCCCGGCTCCGCAGGCTGCCACAGAAGCACTGTGATTCATGGGCCCTGATCCCCTGCTGGGCCTCAGGGATGAATTTGGTCACAGACACCAAGGGGAAAAAAAATCAATACTTAGTCATTCCTTTGAAATACTGTGGCCACAGCACTCTTCTGTGTTCTTTGGTATGGGGGGTATCCCTATGCAGGTCACGTCTTAAATGCTGACTTATGTTCAAATCTCCTTTTGAATCTTCAGGACTTTCTTTTCAAGATTTCTACCAGCAGTGTCGGGAGGCATTCCTTGTCAACAGTGACCTGACACTTCGGGCCCAGTTAACTGAATTTAGGGACCACAAGCTTATAAGAACCAAGAAGGTGAGACTTTGCTATTATGGCATTATATTCCAGGGCTAGCATATCTTGGACAAGTGGGCCTTTGACTGAGATCTGATTATGAAACTGAGGTTCCATGGTGTATCACAAGGATCCATTTAGGCAATGTGCCACTTGAGTTCTGTAGAAAGAGACAAGGTAGAACTACTTGGTTTTAGAGCAAAGTACAAAACCTAAGAGTTCTAATCTAGAGTAAAAGGTCATTAGGAATATATTATGAGTCAAATAATTCTATTTCCTTCTCCCTCTCTTCATTCTACCCCATTCATTAATCTGGTCTAGTTTTATTGGACACTAACTATATATTTTATATTGCACTAAATATTAGGATATAGTAGTAAGAAAAAAACCTTTTCTCATAGAACTTTAAATCTAGTGGAGGAAATGGACGTGTTCAACAATCTGACACATGTATAGTTCTACTGTGATAAGCCCTATGATCAGAAGGTACATGGTTCTGAAAGAGCATATTAAAACAGTTGGGTTCAGCCTAACTGTGGAATCAGAAACTCTGAGCTGAGATCTGAAGGAACACTAAGTTATAACTAGTCTTACAGGGAAGAGAAGAGCATTCCAGGCAGGAACAGCATGTAAAGAGACCCAGGAAGAGAAGGGCAGCCAGCATGGCATAAAATAAGCTTGAAAAAGTAGTAATTGAAGGACTGAACCATGTATGTATGACTTTTGGGCCAGGGAAAAGATTTTAATCTTTATTCAATGGAAATGGGAAGACATTATAAAAACAAATGTTCTGACTCTGGCATCAGAGTGGAATGGGGATTGCCCAAAGTCAATGTATCAGGCCCAGCAAGGGCGGTGTCAGTAGTCTGGGTGAGATGATGGTAACTTGGACTAGGGTGAAGGGAAAAAAGGGGTTGGATTCAAGATATACTTAGGAGGCAAAATTGAAAAGAACTGATAATAGATTGGATATTGGAGCTAAGGCAAAGTGTCGAGAGTAATTCCTGGTTTCTGGCTTGCATAACCAGAGATGGTGGGCTCATTGGATGAGAAATGGGCTTGTTGGAAGAGCAACATTTTAGGGGAAACAGATCATGAGTTCATAATCTTGGTTTGTTTGGATTTACTGTGTTTGACATTCCTTCGAGATTTCCAAGTGGAGATGTCACCTAGGGGGTTGGATTCCTGGGACAAGAAACCAGAGGAAAGATCTGGGCTAGACATACAAGATTATGATTCCTGTGTATTTAGGTTGTGACTGAAACCAGGCATTGGTGGGGCTACCTAGAGAGAAGACATAGTGAGATTAGAGGACCAGGGATTAGTCTAGAAGTGTGACATTTAATGGCCTGCAAGCTGAGAGAAACAGCCAGAGTCAGGAAGATAACCAGGGTATGATATCACAAAAGCCAAGAAAAGCATGTTTTAAGAAAAAAAGAATGGTTAGCAGTGTCAGATGCTGCTGAGATGACAAAAGAGGACTAAAAATACCTATTGGATTTATGGAATTCCTTGGTGATAAGCCAATGATTTTCAATCAATGCCATATCTGACTACCTAGTCAGCGGCATGGACTCTTTTCCCTTAGATAGCCAAAAAAAAAAGACAACTGCCAACACAACAATAGCCATTGGGTATGAATGACTCAAAATTATACCTATTTTTTTGTCAGATCAGCAAAAAATATGTTTTTTTGGTGTGCCGCAGAACTTTAGTCATTAGTTTGTGTGTGCCATGACATGAATGAAAATCACTGGTGAAAATGAAAATAAGCAAAAGCTCATTTGGGGATATGAAAATGCTGGCAGTAGCTAGGCTGGACTAGGTTGAGGGAAAAGTGAAGAGATGGAGACTATCAGCAACTCTGCTGGAAAGCTGCAGAGGTTGGGTGATATTTGGAAAAGAATGAGTCTAGTGAGGGTTACTTAAAAATAGGAGATAACTAAATGTATTTTTAGAACCAGTGGAAAAGTTTCAGTTGGACGGGAAATGAACAGAAATCAACAGTGTAAGATCTAGAAAGAGCAGGAGGATGAAGAAAATAACCCTTTATTCACCCCCTAGTCTTCTTTTCTGCTATTAAGTGGCTTAACCATAAATTCCTTGTATTTAAATAGATGTATGTCTGTGTGCCCTTTTCCCTTAAATTTTATACGTATATATATATATAAATATTGTGCATTTTTTAAACATACAATAGGACTCAAATTTATCTCTTACAAATGACTAACATCCAGGGTATTCTTATGTCTTTTAGGGAACTGATGGAGTAGAGTATTTATTCATTCCTATTGACAATGGAACATTAACTGATTTCCTGGAAAAGGAAGAAGAGGAGTCTTGAAGCTATTCTCTATTTTTGAATATTCTGTGGAAGGTTGTTACACTCCAGCTGCCACTCCTCTAGTCTAAAGTGTTGTGTTTACTGTCCAACATCAGACTTTTTCCAGTGTATAAGATTTAAAATTGGGAGGGGGTAATGCCATGAATTAGAACCTTGCTTAGCATGGCTGGTGTACCACCTCTAGTACTGTGCTAGGGGTGGTCCTCAAGTTGGAGAAAATGTGCCTTTCATTCATTACCTCTCTGGAGATTCTTGCTGGAATGAACAGTGTGCTCAGGGACTCTTTGGAACTGGATGTTTTTGAATTCTTTTATACTAGAGATGATATTACTCCTAATTTTTTGAGGGCCTTTTAACACTCCTGGAGCTGATTGTTTGCAAATGTGCTTGTTCCAGAGTGTGGAAGTACAAAGACATTGGCATCACAGCAACTGCATTGTTTGTTGTTCTGTCTGTCAGAACTGATTGGTGAAATGGAGAAGGCAGATCATTTCTGTTTCCGAAATGCCTTAACAATAGGTGTAAAATTGGGGAAAAGTAGGTGATCTGGCTTTTTCCTTTTGGATTTAGGCTACGTACTAGGGTAGGAGAGGGGGCATGACACTGTTCAGTTGGGATAGTGGGGAAAACATAACACGTATATAGACAGGGTGTATACCCAGCCTAGAAAGCACATGAAAAATAATGAAATATGATTTTCAGAACAGTTAATGTGCCATCACCTTCATGATACAAGTGAGAAATCAGGCTAGAGAAATACATTTCTGAATTACATTTTAATCATTATTTTCAACAGAAAATAAAAATTTAATTATTCTTGTATATTGACATATTTTTCTTGTCTTGAATAACATGCAGGTAAGTAGCATATTAATGGCTGGCTTTAAATTAATCTTGACTTCTCTATCAAGTACACCTAAAACTCTTGAGTTTTTGAATCATTTCTTTGTAGCATATAACTAATCAATTTTATGTTAAATTTGTATACTAAAGGTTTAGTGTTAAATACAATAATTAAAATATTTAAGAATTTTGTACATGATTAACCCTAAAATATTTTAAATTGTGCCAAAGGCTATTCAATGAAAAGCAGTTTCTTTCCTATTCCTGATCCAGTCCCATCGGCAACCAGTGATAGTTTCATCTTCCAGAGGTACTTTATGCACATGTAAGGGGTTTTGACTATATTTTTTCCTTTTAAAAATAGAAATGTTAGCATATTCTTGCTGGTTTGCACCTTGCTTTTTTTTTTGCTTAATATATGTAGTTTATAAATACAGTATAAAAAAGTATACAAAATCTTTAATGACTTAATGTGCAAACTTTACATTTGCCCTTAAATATCTACTAATCTATTTATTTTTGTGCCTATACTTTTTGCAAGCAGTATGTGTCCATAGTCTTTACTATTAATAAAAAGCCAATTTGGGTAGAATCTTACATTTATAGTATTTTTTTTTAACTAAAAACATCTTGAAATTCCTCAAAAATTTTGAGTGCGTCTTACAAATCTGATGAAGATTTTGGTAGAATACATGCTCTTCATTAACTTTTTCAGTGTCAATGTGCCTTAGCCTCTATCAGAGTTTGACTGCGAAGCTTCCAATTTTTGCTATTATTTGCTTTTGACACGATTGAACAGACCTAAAACCTTAAAAGATTTTTCTGGCTGCTCTTAATAGTAAATAGGCCAAGAAAAAGGCACAGAGTATGTAACACATATTTACACCCTACAAAGTTGGCATAAGACTGAATTCCTTCATATATAAGATCACTGAGTTTGGGGAGTGGTTAATAGATTTTGCTTAAATTTAAAAAAAATTACTAAGAAAACTTTTAGGTGGGCCCCCAGTTTGACCCTGACACCAGCACACTGGCTTGGGAGTTGGCTTGCCCAGCTGTCAGCCCCACCTCCACTTCCAGGAAGTCATTATGTGACTAACACATTTTCATCAGATTTCCTCTGATTTTCTATGAAGTGTATGTGAGAAGTCGTGCACTGCCAAGAAATGTGGAATTAAGTTCTAGCCTCAAGCTGTTTTCTTGATCTATGAGAATGAAATGAAGGGGGAAAGCTGCCAGCACATCATGCCTGTCTGAAACTTCAAAATTTTCAGCTTGCAAACGAGATGCTGAACAATCAAATAATCCATGTCACAAGAGTTACCTGGAACAAGTGTCCCTCAGAAAGCTAGTGTTTTTAAGATTTTATTTATTTTTAGAGAGTGGGGAAAGGGAGGGAGGAACATCTATGCACACCCCCACCTGGGGGCCTGGCCCACAACCCAGGCATGTGCCCTGACTGGGAATCGACTGGTGACCCTTTAGTTTGCAGGCCCATGCTCAACCCACTGAGCTATGTTATTAAGTTTATGAGGTTACTTGTTGGGGCAGAGTTTGGCAAAACAATGGAACAAAGTGCATGGGAAGCAATCACTGATCCCGAGGAAGACCTGAGCAAACTAGATGAAAAGGAACTTGCCAAAAGGAAGAGCATGATGGATGAACTTTTTGAGAAAAATCAGAAGGACGGTTCAAATTCTGTTAATGACGTTGAAATTGAGTTCCCATAAGACGAACAACTGCAGTCCTGTGGCTGGGACAGAGTCAGCTGACAAGTTCTGATACCAAAGACAAATTTATTGGGCTAGCAGAAACTCCATGTTTACACAGAGAATATAGATTAGTTCTAGAAAAGTCTGTAAAAACCCCTACATGTCCATGTTGTGTCACATTTGGATTGACCATGTTCCTTTTCAGATCGGGTGCATTCAGGGTGGTATGGCTGTAGACCCATGTTCCTTTTCAAAACCAGGATATGTAGAGCATCTACTACATAGGTGCGTGAAGAATACAGGAAAAACAGAATATAGGAATCTGACTTTAAGAAGCTTACAATCTAATTGGAAGATAGGTCAAAAACTTTTGAAAAGCTAATTAACAGTATGAGGCAGTACAAAGATTAAAGCCAAATGCTTAATAAATGTGAAAGAAGGGCAGAGCCTACATTACTGTAGTCAGGGAAGACTTGTCTTTTAGTAGCTAGATGGAACTTTGTTCCTTGAAATGGCAGTATGTGAGTAGGACCTTATACAGCATTCCAGATGAGAGAAATGGGGAGTAAGGAGTGGGGGAAGAGATACGACTTAGGACAGTAAGCACACTGTAGTCCGATTAAGATTGGAGGGCACGCATGGTTACTAGGGGATTATCCTGTATGCACTATGTCTCCATATATACTTAACTCTGTTTTGTAAGTATTTAATTCTGGAGTAGAATACTCCTGGGAGTGCATGTTATTTCATGGGCAGCAGGGGACTTCTGCCCCTTTGTTATCAAGTACCAAAGACATTCCGAAACCCTGAACCTCTTCCCATAAATAAGAGGTTTGTTTGTAAAATGGGAATTCTACTTACAGTAAATGAACAATTGGCACTGCCCCCCGCCAAATGAAGAACACTTTTAGAAGTCTACATTTTTTCCTCAGCTAATTCAAGTGTGGAGCCAGCAGTATTGTTCAGAAAGTACTTTTCTGCATTCTAGGAGGTGAGATGACTTTCAGTTTGCTAGTCCTTAAAAATGGGAATAATATCTGTATCCTTGTATATAAGGAATTGAAAATGTTTACAAAGCACCTAGTAGAGTGGCACAAAATTAATATGGTATAAATAATCACTAGTATTATTTGAGAACCAATCATCTTTATATATTACTAACTACAGATCAGTTACCTAAGAAACACTAAAACAAGTTATATAAATGATGATTGTGTATATTAAATAAAACCAAACTTCATCCTGATAAATCTGATTCTGAAATTTAGGGGGAAGTTTACTAATCTAAAAATAAGAATACACATACAGACCATAACACCTCCTAGAGGTTACTACCTAGAAATGAGTGTCACAATTCCAAATTTTTTAAGTATATTTTAACAGACCACAGGCAGAGGGGCCTAAAATGACACATCCCATTATAATTAAGCTAAGGAGAGGATTACTTGAGCTACTTCCCAAGAATGTTAATAGATTTTAGTCATCCTTGACTAGAGTTTGTAGTTTCCCCCCCAATTTTGTTATCCCCCTCTTCCTTGCACCCTACCCTACAGCATTTCCCCCAGCCACTTAGTTCATGTCCGTTGGTTGTATATATGTTCTTTGGCTTCTCCATTTCCTATACTATTCTTAATCTCCCCCTATTTTGTGCCTACCTATTATGCTTCTTATTCCCTATACCTTTTCCACCCATTCTCCCTCTCCCCTTCCCCACTGATAATCCTCCATTTCTGTGATTCTGTTCCTGTTCTAGTTTGCCTAGTTTTTGTTTTTTAGGTTCAGTTGTTGATATGTGCTTGTTGTCATTTTACTGTTCATATTTTTGATCTTCTATTTCTTAGATAAGTCCCTTTAACATTTCATATAGTAAGGGCTTGGTGATGATAATCTTTAACTTGACCTTATCTGGGAAGCACTTATCTGCCCTCTCATTCTAAATGATAGCTTTGCTGGATAGAGTAATGTTGAATGTAGGTCGTTGCCTTTCATGACTTTGAATACTTCTTTCCAGCCCCTTGCC
The DNA here is from genome assembly GCF_022682495.2 of Desmodus rotundus. NCBI lineage: Eukaryota > Metazoa > Chordata > Mammalia > Chiroptera > Phyllostomidae > Desmodus > Desmodus rotundus. The sequence continues at coordinate 181,377,790 of NC_071388.1, read as the reverse complement.
TGTAAGGTTTCTTTTGAGAAATCAGCTGATTTCAGCCTTATGGGAACTCCTTTCTGGGTAACACTCTCCTTTCCTCTTGCTGCTTTTAAGATTCTCTCCTTATCTTTAATCCTGGGTAACAATGATGGTGTGTCTTGGTGTGTTTTTTCTTGGATCCAATTTCTTTGGGAGTCTCTGGGCTTCCTGGAAGTCTATTTCCTTTGCCAGGTTGGAGACATTTTCCTTCATTATTTGTTCAAATAAGTTTTCAATTTGTTGTTCTTCTTCTTCTCCTTCTGGCACTCCTATGATTCAGATGTTGGAACGTTTAAAGTTGTCCCAGAGCTTTCTCAGCCTCTCATTCTTTTGAATTCTTGTTTCTTCATTCTGTTTTGGTTAGATGTTTATGTCTTCATTTTGTTTCAAATCCTTGTGTTGAGTCCCAGTTCACTTCACTTTTGGTTCCCTGTATATTTTCCTTTATTTCACTTTGTATAGCCTTCATTTTGTGACCAAGCCCAATCATTTCTGTGAGCATCCTGATTACCAGTGTTTTGAATTCTGCATCAAATAGGTTGGCTATCTCCTTGTCACTTAGTTCTTTTTCTGGAGTTTTGATCTGTTCTTTCATTTGGGCCATATTTCTTTGACTTGGCACACCTGTTATGTTGTAAGGGGTGGAGCCTTAGGTATTCACCAGGTATTCTTAGGCAACCCTCTTTGCTGCATTATGGTGCTGTGAGGAGTCAGAGAGGGAACAATGCCACTTGCTGGTTCTGCTCTAGCCCTACTTTCTGTCACTTCCTACAAGTGGATTGTGGCCTTTCAGATGCTGATTCGCACATGGGTGGGTTTGTGTACATTCTAGGATCCTGTGGGTCTCTCCCATGATCCTGAGAGTTTCTCCCAATGCTACAACTACCACAGATTTTCACATCCAGATGTTTTGAGTCTTTAGTTTCCCAGGCTGAAACCGTGGGTTTTGTGGTCTGTCTCCATCCCAATGGTTCTTCCCAGCTTATTGGCCCACAAATGTGGGACCAACTGGTCCCCCAGCTACCTCCCTGGCTGGGCATCCTCTCCACTCCAGCTGCCCATCTCTGACCCTTCTACCAGTGTGGATGAATGTTTCTTTAATTCCTTGGTTGTTGGACTCCCATGAAGTTTGAATATCTGGTAGTTCTGGTTGTTTTTTGTTTTTAAATTTGTTGTTGTTGTTGTTCTTTTGGTTGTGAAAGGAAGTGAAGTGAAGCATTTCTACCTATGTCTCCATCGTGGCTGTAACTCCTGGGCTGCTTTCTCCAAATCCCTGGCAGATCAGTACATGAGAACAGATCCTTTATTTTGTTCTTTATAATGAATATTTGTACTTTAATGACAGTTACATTACAGTTTTTACCCTAAAAACTATAGAACATTTGGTGAAGATAAACAAACCAGAAATGACGATACATATTCTAAAATGTTCTTCTAGAAGGATACAAACTACTGATTTGTGTTGTGCATTCGAATTAGAAGATGATTTGTAGATTGTCATTCTGTTCCTGTATGCATTATACCACCTGAAGAGGGTCCCTGTCTATTTCTGACAGGATAATATTAATCTTATTCTCCAAATGAGCACTCAGCATATCTTGAAGATCAGAAAGAAAGCCTCGTTCAGTGTTGCTATGTTCACAGAGGATAACATTTATTCCTTGGGAAGCAGCATCTAAAATGTCATGATGGGACATCTCACCTGCCAGCAAAGGAAAGAGCAAATACTTAAACATTAAGACATAGAGTCTGTGGGATGCTGAATCATTACAGCAGAAAGACTAAGTTTTCATTCTGTGTGAAGCAAATGTAATACAGCAGAACTTCACATATAAACGTAGAAAGTTATATACGGTTTCTTACATGTCCTTCAATTTAAAAAAGACCATTCTGAGAATTCTAAATTCTTTCTCCTTGGCAGACACAAGACCGGTATCCAAATTTGCATATCCAACAGTATCTAATACTGCCAGAACTAGACCTATAAGAACACCCACTCAAATTGTTTCTACAATACAACAGATGACCTGATAAATAAAATGGGGCTTTCAGAAAGTTTCTTTTTTATGTAATATTAAATAACAAATACTTCAAGAAAATCCTAGGCATACTTTCCAGAAGACTCCTTTATGCTTTGTGAGCACCAAAATTTTTAGCATCAACACTAGTCTACTTCATAAGGATGAAATGAGCTTCATGTTATTTCTAAATTAAAAGTGGTATTCTCCTTTGATGCAGGCAAAATTCCTGGAAATCTGTTACTGCTGGGAAAGCATCTCATTTTTTGCAAAAAGGTTTTGGGAAAACTCAAATGTTTTGAATTTTTAAAAACACTATTTATGAATCAGATGACTTCTAATTTAAGAGCAAAAATATTTTGTGTGAAATCTGGCTTGTTCATAAAAAGCATAATTTTAAAATATATATAGAAATACAAAGGCATAAAAAATAAGGGAAGAAGGTTCTTAGAAAAAAGGGTTTTCCCCCAGAAAATAAATTTTAAAAAATCCTCACCCAAGGATATTTTCTGTTGATTTCAGAGTGGAAGTGAGGGAGAGAGAAATATCAATATGAGAGAAACATCGATCCGTTGCCTCCCATATGCACCGTGACCAGGATGAACCTGCAACCTTCTGGTGTACAGAACAATGATCCAACTAACCCAACTGGCCAGGCCACCGCACCCCCGAAATTTTTAATTGCCCACATTTCTACGCCCCCATATATGTCATTTCATTATAAGGAATATTTTTTATTCAAGCACCTTTTCAGACACCTTAATGTATAATAAATAGTAAAGTAAAAGGAGACAAAGACACCAAGGTGGCCCAGTTAGAAGCCATGCTTTAGGAAAGGCAAGTTGGCTGCCTGAGATTATTATAAATGCACAGGCTGCAGAAGGCAAGAAAGTGGGAAAATCCATGAAGACCCTACAGTAATAGCTGAAATCAAAAGCAAAGGAAAGAAATGCTTGGCGCAGCTGTGGGAAAGAAGGCAAATGAGAATTTATGAAGCACCTGCAAGAAGCAAGTTCCCCATCTCCTGGTCTTTCTAGGATATTATCCTTAACAACCTAATTCCAGGTCAAGCTCAACGGAAGGGTGATGAACAGCAGCAGAGGCCTATATTTGTACATTTGGTCTTCTGACTGGTGCTTCTCATTCCTGGAGTTATATTTGAAGTGATGCTTCATAGATCATAGGCATCTAAAGTCAGGCAGGTATGAAGATATTTTCTATTTCCCCAAGTAAACAGGAAGGACATCTCAACATTTTGGAACTGTGTGAATTTATCTGATGCACACACTGCTTTATAATTTAAAAAACGTTTAAAAAGCCATTATTTACGAGGAAACAATCAGACATCTCAAATTGAGAAATATATACCAAAGCAAAAGGCCTACACACTTCAAAAACGTCAATGCTCTGAAGACAAAGCTAAGGAACTATTCCAGATACAGTGTGTGATCATGGATTGTATGTTGATCAGAAAAAGAAATGCTACAAATTTTGATCAGTTAGCAAAATCCGAATATAAAGTGTATATTAATTGTTTTAATAATGTTAAACTCCTGAATTTTTTAAAAAAGATTTTATTTATTTATTTTTAGAGAGGGGTTGAAGGGAGGGAGAATGAGAGGGAGAGAAATATTGATTGGTTGCCTCTTGCAGGCCCCCAATTGGGTACCTGGCCTGCAACCCAGGAATGTGTCCGGGAATAGAACCTGCAACCTTCTAGTTTGTAGGCCGGTGCTCAACCCACCGAGCCACACCAACCAGGGATTAAATTCCTGAATTTGATCACTGTTCCATGGGCATGTAAGACAATGTCCTTGTTCTTAGGAGATATATGCTGTATTATTTAAGAGTAAAATGTCATCATATCTGCAATTTATTACAAAAATAGTTTCAGGAGGAAGTATATAAATATACATTTATACACAAATATATAATATGTACAGAGAGAGAGAGAATGTACAAACATGGCAAAATATACCCATTAGTAATCTAGGTGAAGGGCATACGTGAGTTCATTGTACTATTCCTGCAGCTGTTCTAAAGCTCTTAATTTTCTTTAAAGTAAAATGTTACAATTAGTCACACACCACGCTATAAATTATTCTGTCAAATTGCCTACACATTAAAAGTTTATTTCAATTTGGTACAAGATTGAGGACTTAAAAAATGTTACATCGTCAGAGATAGAAAAGAAAGCAGATAATGGTTGTGTATATTTTCAATGGGTTAAGAGCAATTACATCAGGCTTGCTCAGATGCTGCACGTCTATACTTCTGGATGTGACAATATTTCAAGTATATCAGCCTTTGTGAGAGGGTGTGCTACATAGTAAGTCATGGGAGGCAGGAGAGGCATAGTAATGAAGAGGCACAGAAGTACCCAGGGAATGGCCAGAGGGTTAAGACCCTAGAGTCTTGATTCTAGAAGTGGGAGAAGAGATCTTTAACTCCCTCTCCTAACACTAAGGAGGAGTAGAGGTGGAAAAGCAGCTGGTAGCAGCCAAGTATACAAAGTGCCTCCAAAACCTTTGGAGGAATGATGAGCCATGTTACAAGTCGGTTTACAGACGGGACGCCAAACAGTGCTGTCCAACAGAAATGCAATAGGAGGTTAAGGACAGAGTGACAGGGATTGGAGAGGAAGGCATGGCCATCAGGGGCAAGAGTCAGAGAGTGGCAGAAAAATCTTCTAGGAGGTTTCTTTGAGCTTATCTCTAGAAGTACAACGAAAGGGGCAAGAAAAAGGTATTCTAGCAAGAGAGAAATGGCATAAGTGAAGGCTGCACGAAAGAAAATGAAACATTCAGGCTTCACGAGGACAGATGACAGAAATCACCGAAGGTTTTTTAGCCAGAATATTATACACGATCAAATCTGTACTTTTGAAAGTTAATTTTGGAGATTTCTGGTCAAGATGTTGGCATAGGTAAACATGGTTCCTCTCCTTACATAACCACATCAAACTTACAACGAAACTATAGAACCACCACCATTTAGAACCATGAGAAACTGAACTGAATGGAAGTCCTACAACTACAGAGTTAGAAAAGAAACTATACTGTGGCTGGTAGGAGGGGCAGAGACACAGAATGGGCTGGTCCCACACACGCATGTGGCAGATAAAAATAGGAAGGGATATTTAAGGAGCAAAGGGTCCCAGCCCAACACCAGGCCACCCAGCCCAGGGATCCAGTGTCAGGAAGAGAAGTCGCCGTAACTTCTGGCTGCAAAAACCAGTGGGGATTGAGGCTGTGGAAGACAGACACTATGGACTCCCTGGCAGTTCCTCTTAAAGGGCCCATGCACAGACTTACTCAGAATAACTCCCTCTGAGCTTCAGCACTGTGGCAACAGATTGAAAACATCTGAGATATACAGGGAGGAAATGAATTGTCTGGCATCAGGGCAAGAGCTGGGAGGGCAGCTTTCTCCCAGACAGAAGTGCTGGCAGAGGCCACGGTTCATTTTCTGAGCCTCCCACCACAAAGTCACAGAGCTGACTGGTGGGCAACATGTCTGAGACTCCATCAACCTGGCTCACACTGCTTGTCCCACTCTGGTGATTCCCTGAGGCACTGCCCCACCCAACTTTTGGGCCTACCCAAGCTGCTTCCAGTGGCCTTCCCATATGAATGGCTTGTCTTCACCCACGCTTCAGATTTTCCTTAATTATCTCAAACAAGCAGCATCTGGCTTCAGTGAGCCCCCATACCTCTTGCTAAGTTGCCCCAAGCCCACCACTAGCAGTGGCCAGCCATGGTTCATACCTTGGCCTTGCCCAGGGAACTCCAAGCCCAATACCAGTAGCAGCTTCTGCAGACTGCTTTGTAGCTTATGCTGTGTGACCCTGGGCAGAACAAAGGCGGTGGCTAACCTTGGACGTGCCAACATCAATCAAGACTCAACTAAAACAGGAGGGTATACACAGCCCACATGGTATGCACACGTTAAATACCCTAATACAGGAGGCTATGCCACTGGATCATACAGGACACCTACTATATTAGGCCATTCTACCAAGCCTGGGAGACATAGCAGCTCTACCTAGTATTTACACAGAAACAAACACAGGGAGGCTGTCAAAATGAGGAAACAAAGAAACATGGCTCAAATGAAGGAACAGAACAAAATTCTAGAAAAAGAACTAAACAAACTGTAGACAAGCAAGCTACTAGATGCAGAGTTTAAAACACTAGCTTTAAGGATGTCCAAGGAACTTAATGAGGATCTCAGTAGCATAAAAAAGATCCAGTCAGAAACAAAGGATACAGTAATTGAAACAAAGAACAATTTACAGGGAAACAACAGTAGAGTAGATGAAGCTGAGAATCAAATCAATGGTTTGGAACATAAGGAAGCAAAGAACCACCACTAAGAACAACAAGAAGAAAAAAGAATTTACAAAAACAAGGATAGTGTAAGCAGCCCGTGGGACAATTTCAAGAGATCCAACATTCACATCATAGGGGTGCCAGAAGGAGAAAAGAGCCGGAAACTGGAAATCTATTTGAAAAAATAATGAAAGAAAACTTCCCTAATTTGGTGAGGGAAATACACATGCAAGTTCAGAAAGTACAGAGTCCCAATTATGAGGGATATAAAGAGGCCCACTCCAAGACATGTCATAATTAAAATGCCAAAACTTAAAGATAAAAGAGAAAATCTTAAAGGCAGCAAGAGAAAAGCAGTTAGCTACCTACAGGGAAATTCCCATAAGACTGTCAGCTGATTTCTTAAAAGAAACTTTGCAGGCTAGAATAGATTGGCAAGAAATATTCAAAGTCATGAAAAGCAGGGACCTACAGCCAAGACTGCTCTACCCAACAAAGTTATCATTTAGAATCAAAGGGCAGATAAAGAGGTTCCCAGACAAGAAAAAACTAAGGAGTTCATCATCACCAAACCACTATTATATGAAATGTTAAAGGGACTTTTTTAAGGAAAAGGTTGCCTGATAGGAGGGGGTTGTAAGGAAATGGGTGAAGAGGTGAGGGGATTAAGAAGTACAAATTGGTAGTTGCAGAATAACCATGGGGATCTAAAGTACAGTATAGGAAATGGAATAGCCAAATAATTTATATGCATGACCCACGGACATGAACAATGGTGTGGGGATTGTCTGAGGGAGTAGGGGTGCTGGGTGGAGGGGGGAAAATGGGGAAATATTGGGACAACTGTAATAGCATAATCAATAAAATATAATTTAAAAAAAGATAAATTTGGGGGAGTGTGTGGAAGATTAAGATTAGAGGTTTGATGGTGTTCTTCAAGTAGGAGATGATGCCTGGTTAGAGATAACAGGGAAGGTCCTAGAAAAATTTTGGAGCTAGAACTAATAGGAACTGATGATTGACTTAGGGTTGAGTAAGAGGCACCATTTTCTACCTAAGGCATAGAAAGGAACATGAAATCTGAGAGAAATGTTTTGGAAGAAGATGGGTTAAATAAATGCTAAACATCAGTATTTTTAAATATTCTAATAAACTGTTAAATGATTTTCCTCCCCTCCACAAAGAATATGGAATGTCTCCAATTTTGGTGTAGTTCCTATTTAGTTCGGATTCAAAAAGCATTTATTAGATTCATCTATATGCCAGGTGCTGCCCTAAAATTTGCTATTTTTTAACTTGTAAAAAGAAAACAAGGTTGGGAAAGGATACACAAAAGGGTAGAAAAAAGACCCAAAGGCTGTCCTACCTGTGAGGTAAAGGTCGGCTTCTGTCCCCTGCAGAACACTGCTCCCAGAACCAGCACACAGAGCCACAACTTTGACTTGGGATGCTTCAAGATAAAGGAAACAAGAGACCAGTACTTTGCAGTACCCCTTCATTTTAATGTTAAAATTTGCACCAAGAATCCTAACGCAGATTTCACTCCTGGTCTCATCACCAGTATATGAATTTTGCTTACTGAATTTTAAAAAGCAACAAAACATGTCTTCATATAGGCTAACAGATTATTCTTTGGTATTGTGTAGCTAACCCAAGGCAAGGTTATTATTCCCTTGGATGTATATGGCTGCACAAGCCCACGTAAGGCACTGCTGAATAATGCTAATAGTACAGCTCCAGACGTCACTGGCATAGTACTAGGTAAAGTAACCTCACCTAGGTCCCCAGGCAACAGGGAGAGGCAGGCACGTATTATGTCAATTCTCAGGTGAGGAAGCAGAGGAACTAAAAGGGCTAGTAAGAGGAATGCTACAAATGGATTTGATACATTGTTAAATACTGTATTTACTTTAAATAGAGCATCCTTAAAAGAGTGAAATAACACAAACTTTCAAGCAAAATCTAACAAGTATTTAGCTCTTATGTTTCCAGGATGGACACTTCATTAGTGGTCATCCTAGACTGCAATAGTGCTATTTCAAAGGACGGGCTCCGGAGTTGGATCAGAAGTCCAATACCACCTCTTCCATCTACTTTCTTTGGAAATTAATTATTATGAGTTATTTGATCCAACTATGGACTTTCGGATAAGTTGCTTAACTCTCTGAACGTCACTATTTTCACTGGTGCAATGGGAACACTAATACCTACAACAGGGCTAACAGCTAGAATTTGCCGCACTTAATGTGTACCAGTCACTGTGCCCTGTCACTTGGATTACGCACATCTACCTCGCTGAATTAGGTTTTTATTACTGATAGTTTTTACAGACATGGCTACCAGGACACAAAGGGGTTAAATAACTAGTCAAAATCATGCAGCAAATAGGACGGATAAATTTGAACCCAAGACACTCAGAATTCACACTCATGACCTCTGGTCTCCTTTGCCGTAGGAGCCCACATACTTCAGACACTCAGTACAGTGCTAGGCAAACTGCAGGGGTCCAACAAATGTCCTGTTCATTCCTTCTGTTCTCAAAAATAATGGGAAAAGACCAGACCGTGTCTACAACACTCAGGAACTGCAGTGAGTCAATTCGCTTAGTAGCACTGCAGTTTAAAATATCACCAGAAATGTAAAATGCCAAGATCTGCATGGCAATTAGATCTGCCATAATTTCCCAGCACATGGTAGGATGGTACTTCATGCCCAACTTGGGTTAGATTGGGCAATGTGACTAACTCTGGACTATGAGTTAAACAGAAGTTCACTTCTAGGCTACAATGATTAAGACTCTCCAAAACTTTCCCTCTGCAACAGCAACCAGCCTACAATGGGCATATTTCCCCTACTGATTTGAGATGAACAGTGTGATGGAGAAATAAATCTTGTCGAAGCCAATGAGATGTTTACCACAGCACGGCCTAGACTACCCTAACTGATAACAAACCAGTCAGTCATTCTTGTGACTGCTAACAGGCTTTCTTTCACTTACAGTAATAGTCAAGTGTTTCAGCTTTTGCCCAACATTAACAGTATGTATACTGGATAAATAAAAGAGACATTTACCTAAGGTTTTCCCTACCCCAAGAGCAAGGCGAATATGTGACAGTTTTAGGTGCTTTTTGATTCGCTCAATCATGGTTGCCAAGGAGACGGGTTCATCCAGTGTGCACAACCGCCCCATTCCAGTGTGCAGAAGCAGAGGCTGAGGAGAAAGAGAAGTTAGAAAAACTGTCCGTCATCAGTCCTAGAAAGCAAACCTATGGAACAGCAAGTGCTGAGATCAATGTAACATGCACACTGTGAGCTCACTGCTGCCAGCTCCAGGCTAACGTTTGTACCCAAATCTCACAAAAATACTCTCTGACTTCTAGGAGATCATAGTCTCCTGGTAAGGCTGATATTTAAATAAATAATAATAAACATGTTTAGATATAAGGCAGGTACTATTTTACGAGGGCACAAAGGAATTACAAAATAAATGAAATGGGTCTTGGGGGTGAGGATACTTGGAAAAAGTAGAATCAAAGGTTTTACAAGAACTTGAGTCTTGCAGACAGACAAGAAAGGAGTTGAAAGAGAAGTGACATCAAGGGCAGTATGGAAGGACAGGGAGAGGGTGAGAGGTGGAAAGGCATTCTAACCAGGGAACATGTACAAAGGTGTCAAAGTGTGAGGGAACACACCGAGGACAGATCCAAAAGCAGTATCACTGGTGTGCAGAGCAGGGGATGGTGACCGAGAAGCAGCTGGAGATGCGGGCCACGGCCAGTCTTGAAACGCTTTGTACACTAAGTCTGCATTGTCTCCTGTGTGTGCTCACTTAGTATATCACTCACATTCCAAGTGAGGGAATATTGAAAGTTTTCACTTCTGTGGTGGCAAAGTAAATAGAGAGGAGAAATGTTTCATAGATTTGGGTACAGAAACAGCAGGGCTTGGATTTATAGGGGCAGGGAGAGTTGTGGAAACTTGGAAAATAAGGTAAATGATGATGCCACTGATGAAGCAGAAAAAAGAAAAGTGAGGATAAGGTCAATATTTGTATGTATTTATTATTATTTGAAATATTTGTGGGATCTGTAAATGGAAAATGTCTATGAACATAGGAATCATCATACAAACGGCTGTTAAGTTAAAGGAGTGACTAAAAGGGTTCGGGCAGAGGGCATAAAGTGAGAGAACAAACCTATAACTCTATAACTGAGTCTCTATCCCTGAAGTCTACAGCTATGGTGTGAATGTTTCTGTTCTCCCAAAATTCATGTTGAAAACCTAACCCCAAAATGTATTAGGAGGGGAAGCCTTTGGGAGGTGCTTTAAATCATGAGGGTAAAACCCACACAAATGGAATTTGTGCATTATAAGAGAGTCTGGAGAGATCCCTAGTGCCCCCCAGCATGTGAGGACGTAAAAGGCATACCTATGAACTAGAAGTGGGCTCTCTCACCAGACACCACTCCAAACCTGCCAGTACCGTGATCTGGGACTTTTCAGTCTCCAGAACTGGGAGAAATAAATTTGTTTATAAGCTATCCAGTCTGTGGTATTTTGTTACAACAGCCCAATGAGGCAAGGACCAACATTATTCTATTCCTGGAATGTCTCCCTTTCTGAATATACTTTCCAGGGACTATGCCCTCATCATCACTTTGTACTTCTTCAGATAACAGTTAATAGCCTATTGATCTAACAATTTGCAAGTGAATTTGCCAAACAAAAATGCTCAGCGATATAAGATATTTTTATTACCTTTTCCAGTGACAGAATTTCAGTCTTCTGATAAAGCTGACTGTTCTGGGAAAGAAAAGCTACCACCTGCACCAATGCCTGCTGACTACAATTCAAACTGATCCGTGTTTGTTCTTCATCATCAGTCCTAGAAAAAAAGTCACTCACTGTTTAGGATAAATATAAACAAAATGTATTTTAAATAATCTGTCTTTTACAATCTCCTACAATAGATTAGATTTATATGGAATTTAGGATTTAATCTGAAACCAAATTATTTTCTAGAATAGTGTTTCTCAAACTTTAGAATGCACCAAAATTACCTTGTAATTTAAATCACAGGCTGCTGGGCCCTACCCCAAGTTCTGATTCAGTAGGTCTAGGTGGAGTCTGAGAATTTACTGTTCTAGCAAGTTCCCGGTGATGCTGACGTTATTGACCCAAGGACCTCACCTTGAAATCACTGCTCTAACTGTTCTTAACCCAGTCATGGATTGCCTCCTAAAATGACAGCTGCTGGACCCTTTTACAGATCCAGTGAAACACAACATATGAATGGGGTGAGGCAAACTGCATTCTTTTTAAAGCCCTGGAAAAGTTAATTTTCAAACATCACTGCATACAAGAATTTCCTGGACAGATCCTCAGGAAAACCCCATTTTAATTACATAGACCTGGGATGAAGCCAAAAATCTACATTTTTCATAAGTACCCTATTAACAATGATGCAAGTGTTCCCTGAATCACCCTTTGAGAAGCAATGTTGTAGAGCCTTTCCAGAAAGACCGGCATCAAGAAAGTTTTGGCCCTGGCTGGTGAGGGTCAGTGGACAGAGTGCCAGCCTGCAAACTGAAAGGCTGCCGGTTCCATTCCTGGTCAGGGCACATGAGTTGGGGTGTGCAAGGGGCAACCGATCTGTTGATACCTCTCTCCCTGTCTTTCTTCCTTCCTCACTTCCTACTCTCTTTGGAAAAGGGCGGGGGGGAAAAATATTTTTTAAAGAAAGTTTTGTATTTAATCATAAACTCTAAATATAAAATTCTATTGTAGAACTAAATGGCACCTTAAAATATAATCTGGACGTGTAGTTGTCAATACTGTAATCATCTGTGGAGCTTTGAAAATAAAAAGCAAAAAAAAAATGACTGGGCCCGACTGATAGTAAAATCCAGATACTACCTGTAATACAGTAAAACCAGAACCAAACTAAATATGCACCAGTTTTTTTTTTAAGTCCATCAGTAAGGAAGAGGAATGCTTAAAGAATCGACAGTACATCCGTAAGAAACATTACTCAGCAGTTAAAGAGATCTTATATACCTACATGGAAAGATCTCTAAGATATCTTGTTAGTAAAAAGTTAAATACATCCTACTATTTAATTAAGAGAACAATGAATAAAACAAAACTATACAGTTCTTCATGTCTTTATATGAGCTTGGAAAGATCCCCACTTTTCTGAAAGCAAGGAAAAAGGTGGTTTGAGTTGAAGATACTGGGACTGAGTAGAAGGGACAAGGAGGATTTTTGTACTGTTTAATTTTTTTATGCTTTACTTGTATAATTTTCTTTTAATGTCAGCACTTACACAGTATTTCAATATGGTAAAGGAAATCCATGACTAGAATCTATGCAAAATCCTATAAATAATTGTTCTTGAGATTCTTGAAATTCTCCAGTGCTGTTAGAGGACATTTGCAATGGTTTTACTATGAGATATCTACACTTAAGCAACTCATCAAAAAAAGTCACTTTTTGGTATAGCCTGACAGAGTTCCATTTTATTAAAAAGTCATTATATTTATCTGTTTTTTAAACAATTATTAAATCCTAGGTTTGTATAACTTGTCTTTCTAAAAATTTTATTTTATTTATTTTGAGAGCGAGAGGGAGGGAGAAAGAGAGGGCAAGAAACACTGATTGGTTCTCTCACACACCCCAGCTGGGAATTGGGCCCACAACCCAGGCATGTGCCCTAAGAATAGAACCATCAACCTTTTGGTCCACAGGCCGACACTCAATCCACTGAGCCACACTGGCCAGGGCTAACTTATCTTTTATAGGATAAATTAACTGAAAAGAAAATCTCCTATGAGGCAACATTTTGGTACCTGTCCTAAATAAATAAATGCCTCTTATGAGAGGCACTGTTACATATTTCTCCTTTAAAGGGCTTGGGAATTGCTGATTTGCTGGGAACTGATAAAAGTAAACCCATGTTATCAGTATGTCACCAGGTTTTATCTATATACAGAGGAGCCTCAGAGGTATTGTGCTTTTTTATAAAATGAAGGCAAGACCCTCCACCTGCAAAAAGATTACAACTCACTTTTATTACTATACTCCGTTATGCTTGTCTGGACCCAAACCCACAGTATCTCCGGGGTATGCCTATACCCTAAAGTAAAAACAACTACTTTTCACCATTACCAGGAATGTGAGAAATACGTATATGATACATGCAGTGTAGTCCCTCCTATCCAGGAAATAGTGTTATCATTATTATTTTCAAAAGCTCCTGTAGTTCTCCTCCTTGAGGACCCAAATGAGAAGCACACAGTTTTGTAAACCCATGCCAGAGAAAATAATTTGTTTCAAACCTCAGTGCCAGAATTACAGAATTTGTAAGGAAGATCCTTAACAAATAAATATTCACCAAAAAAGAGAAAAATATACTGACCTAGCAGAAAAAGAGGTGACAGAAACACCTGAAATTCCTTTCACTGTAGAAATGACTTTGTTCAGGTCCTGGGTGTGGTCAATATTAAATTCTACTCTATGTGTTCCCTCTGTTGGGTAGTTAGGTGCTTTGGAAGGATGTATGGGCCTGGAGGTGCAAACTCCTAGAAAAAAATTGTAGGAAAACGGAGTTTTTGTGGTCTTTTTAAATTAAAAAGGTAATCTATTATGGGCAAAACATAAAAATTAGTATTCTTTTAAAAGTTCATTCTCAGATGCTTATACACTATATACACACACACATATATATCCATTACACATACATCCAACAGTACCCAAAATGAGGGATTTAATACAGATACACAAAATCAAATGTATTTTCAGAATTATTTTCCAGGAGACTCTTAAATATCAAAAACATTTGGACAAGACAGACTCAGGGTGCAAATGCTCATATCCACCTGACTACATCAATCCAGATTATATCCTGATAAAAGCTTCAGGCCAAAAATGAGTGAGTAAACTAAAAAGACTTATTAAAAATAAAGCTAAAACACATATGCTGAATTCCCTCATTGAAACTCTGATGTCTATTTGAGTGATATATTAAGTATATTCTGGAGAAGCCTGAGCTTTCAATTCAATTTAACAAGCACTTTGGAGTACTTAAGTGGTAGGTAACTGTACTACATGAGTCAGGAATCAAAGCTGAGTGGAGCAGTGAGGATTTCCTATGTTCTCCTTATTCATGAACAACAATAATAATAATTTTATTTTTCAAATTCAATTTAACTGCCAGATTTCAGCAACATTATTTTTAAATATATTATGTAAACATAGAATAATGGTCCCACACCTAAAGCAGTTAACATTCTACTGCAAAGACATTCTAAAATTTCAAAGTATTTATAGGCAAAAATATGACACATGACAGACAAAGAGGCTTCTCACCAAGCCCTTTAGCCAACCAGCTGTTGACTCCCTGGGGTGCAGCATCATAGGCTGTGTGAGGAGAATAAACAGCGACTCTGTTCTCTAGAGCCCGGATCACCAGGCGCTCCTTCCAGGTTTTCCAGGTTATGTGTTTCATGGGTCGGAAAATAGGTGGATGGTAGGAGAGAATGAAATCAGCCTTTTTTTGCAGCGCCTCCTCCATCACTTGTTCGGTCAAGTCATTGGTCAGGAAGAGTGTGTTTATAGTGTGTGGTGGGCTTGGTTCCACCAGTAATCCAACATTGTCCCAACTCTCAGCAAATGAGAGGGATGCAAAGTCATTCAAGGAGGAAAGGAGAGCCTTCAAATCCATGTATGAACAGGAAGGATTGTGGATCAGGGATTGAACAAGCCGCACTGTTGTGGGGAGCTGCCGTATGTGAGATGGCAACATGCAGAAATCAGGTAAAATTGAGTATCTGAAGTCAAAATACAGAAAATGGTACAAATGTACACTTTGGGCCTGGACCTTTGCAAAACATGAGCAAAGGAGCTACAGTCATACATACCTGGTTTCAGATACTGCCTCTGCCACTTACCAGCACACGGTATTTTAGGTAAGTTATTTAACCTTTCTGAGCCTGCTTCCTCATGTATAAAATGGAAACACTACAACCGACTTTACAGACCGTCCAGGAGCAAATGGATTAATATGTATGAGTCACCTGTCACAATCCTGGTACACAATACACAAATGTTTACCACGTTCTCCCCAGCCCCTACCACACCCTTGTTCTTGTTCTTCTCATCCCCATTTCAACCTCTCTCCTGACCTCTCCATTTCTCTAAATATTACCCTCCCTTCCAAATCCCCTTCAACTTTCTAAATAAAGCCTTTCTTGACAAACCTTCCTTTTCAGTGTCTCCCTCTTCCCTGTCTGGCCCCATTCTGCCCTTGCACCCTGATATTATATTCCTGTCTGTCTGTCTCCCCAGTATACTACTGCTACCGGAAAACAGGAACTATCCTTTATGTATCTCAGTATCACCAACACAGGCCAGCACTAAATGCTTACTGCACACACTGACAGTCCCCCTCCCACATCACAGCAGAATTTGGAGTTCAGGTGGTATATATTAGTATGAAAAAGTACTTTATCAAAAAAAATAACAATATATATAAATCGTTAAGTGCTTCATAAGATACACAGACATGTCACTGCAAGTGGGTAGGGTCAAGGCAGGAAAAGGCAGAGCTGCTGCCTCTGAACCAACACCTGCTACACGAAGGCTAGGCTCTAAGGTGGCAGAGTGCCCTCTGGACAGGGTGCCCTCTGTAAGCCCTCTAGACAGTTGTATCCACAAAAGATAACACCGGCAACTCCATTCTTAAAATTGGTATCCACGAACACTTAGTTTTTGAAGAAAAGCAATTCATACTATAGTATGCACAATAATTAAAGAGAAAGCACAGCCAGCTGTAAATTTAAATATTCATAATCCAATGATTTCAAAAGCAATTTTTAAAACATTTCTACAGCTAAAATATTTAATATGAGATGTGGGTACTTATTCAATATATGATTTGAAGTGATGTGGCGCCTCTGTTAACCAGTCGGGCCTAGGGTCCAGGAAGATCGACTAAAGTCCTTATACTACTTTCACTTTCCATATTTCACGTCCTGATAGTATTCCACTCTCCAAACTCTTCTAAATCTGGCAAGACCGAAAGTGAAACTTTAGTGGGCCATCCATCCCTGTGTTACTTATTGTTACATTTGAAAGAGCCCTTGTAATTAACAGAACGCCCCTCATTTCAGATTAGGAAACGAGTCGCTTGATGCCAGTTAACAATGGGAGGCGGCGCGGCATGTTGAATAAGAGCACCGACTCTAAAACCATACTGACCTCCCACAGCCACAGACAGCTGTGTAACAAACTTAGACCTCTTAAGAACTGGAAATGCCAGGCTCATGGTGTCACATGATTTAAACGTAAAGCTGGGGACAATACGTGACCTACAGTCAGCACAGTTTGTTTCGAAGTAGGTCCCACTTTACAGCCTGCAAACTGCACCTTTTTACAATCCCCCGCCTACATTCAGGCCATTGCCGTGATAATGAAGAGCGAGCCCAGGTGGCAGAGCCGGTGAGCCCTTGACTCAAGGCCCCTACTCCAAGCGTCCCGTGCTCTCATGCGGCAAACCAGTTTTCTGCCGCCATCTCCTCTCCTGCCCCCTGTTGAGGGAGCACTACGAAAACAGCCACAGCCTACAGGAACCACGGCCCGCAGTAAACTTAAAAAGCTCAAGACTCACCAGACCTGGAAAGACTCTTCGAGCGTCACTTCCAAACCGCGCGGTACCTCAAAGCATTGTGGGAGTAGGCTGGGGAGAGGAGCGGGACGGAAGTGGTCCTTCCCATTTTACCGCTGAGCCCGAGGAACCGCTAGAGGTTGCCTAAAGTAGTTCCGGGTCAGGAGTCTTGTGCTAGTGATGTTAAAGGAGCTTCCTTTCACTGTCAAAAGTGTTCCCGGTGGAGATAAATTATATCGTATCCCTAGTTCTTATTTGTCTTGGTTTGAGCTAGAAGAGGGGCGGCGGCGAAGGCGAGCCCGCGAGAGGCGTTCTCTCTAATGGGTCCGGTGCTCGGCTTCCGGTGGCCTGAAGAAACTAATTTCGAATCTACACACCTTTGGGGGGCATCTGCAATTCACCTTTTCTGAAAGTTTTAGCAACAGCTGTGCTTACCGAAGTGGGCAAGTAAGTATGGAGTAATGTGCTCATTCTTCATGGACTTGGAGAGCGTTTGACTTGGAGGGGTGTTTTAGTTCTTGGGCTAATCCAAGTGAGTTCAGGATGGAGAAGGTGATGTTGAAAACACACTTAAATTAATAAAGTAGGTGGTATATTAGAGATAAGTGTTATGGGGAAAAGAAAATAGGGAAAGTACTAGGATCCAGGCATTTTAAAATAGAGTTGTCAAGTCCCTGAGACCTGACTTGGGAGCCAAGAGACCCAAGGGCGTAATGTATGATGGTCAGCTTGTTGGAGGACTTGCAAGAAGGCTCTTGAAGAGTGAACAGGGGAAGTAGGAGGTTGAGAAGCTTAAGTCGGGTAGCATCTCTTCATCACTTCCATGACCGGAGTTTTATTACTTGGGGGAGGGGGCTGCTCTTCGAGACTTTCTCTTTTACATATGCAGTAAAAATAAGCATGTATGAGGTAAGAGAGAAAAATGAACTTAATTATTTTTTCTTTTGGGAATGGAGATTCGTTTTTGAGCTTCTCTCGTTAAGACTGTGAGAAATTAAGTAACAGTAACCATCAAGAAGAAAAATGGTAAGTTTTATAGAATTCTTATGACTGTCTTTCATTATAAATAATTTTTAGAAATTCAGTCAAGGGAAATAAAACTGCATGGAAATATCAATGGCAAGACAGGGAAGTGATAAGCTATAGAAGCATACAGTGAAAAATGGTTCAC
Source organism: Desmodus rotundus (assembly GCF_022682495.2). NCBI lineage: Eukaryota > Metazoa > Chordata > Mammalia > Chiroptera > Phyllostomidae > Desmodus > Desmodus rotundus. The sequence goes on along the minus strand of NC_071388.1, from coordinate 181,359,592 downwards.
AACAAAAAGCAAAACTACTTTTTTAATTTATATTTTCACTTAAAACTCGCAGAATTTACCTTTTATAGAAAAAGATTGATTACAGGGTAGATCTAGATGAAAATGGGGAGGAGGAGGAGCAGAAGGGTATAGCCCAGGTGTTGAAATTATAATTGGAAACTTTTGCTCTGTATCTAAGGTGGGCAGCTTGAGCTGGAAGTAGACAGCAACTAGAATAATGCCCCCCCCCCCCCCCGACACACAAACTTCTGCTTTGTGTTTTCAACCTGGCCATACTCTCTGACAGCTAGATACTATTATAATAAGAAGAGAAATGTAAAAGGAAGCCCCAAAATAATAATTTTCCTTCTTCCTGCAAAGGGATTACAAAAGGAGCATTCAAGCTACCAGAGTAACAGATAAAGCAAACAAAAAGCCAGAATAAAGAGAACCAAGAAAAAAAAGTACTGTGGTTACCTCTGCACATTTAGATTCTAGAAACATGGATTTTTTTATGTCCTGTCTTTAGTTGAGAAAGGAATAATTTTTTAACCCTGTCACTCATTATTAAATTACATAAGGGAAATGGTGAAAATTGTTTCACAAGTCATTCTCTTACCATTTTCAGTAAACATTAATGATGGTGAATGCCATTTAAATAAATAGTTCTGACATTACAGTTGTTTTTATTTTTACTGTTGAAAAATTCAAACTTAAAATAATTACTTCCATCACAATATTTGCTCCTTAATTTTTAGCATAAATACCACTTTAACCTAACCTTTATATTTATCTTCTGGAGTTTTTTTCTACTGATGAAGTAAATATTGAAGGAATACAACTTGATTTCTCAGAGCTGCTGTGTGGACAGGTCTTCTCTGAAACAGTATTTCTATTTTTATTTAGATTGTCATCTTTAATATCTAGTTAGGGAAATCATACAGTGCATAAAGTCCCCTGAAGAAACCTCATTTGTTCTTGCATTCTTTCTCCTTTTTAGTCGGTAACACTGCATACAGATGTAGGTGATATTAAAATAGAAATCTTCTGTGAGAGGACACCCAAAACCTGTGAAGTGAGTACCGTCATGTACCAATTAAAAAATGAGTTAATGAAACAGGATAACCATTTTGAAATTAAATAATTTTAAAAATCAACAACATCCAAAAAAAGGAAAAAAAACCCACTTTTGTATAAAACCATTGTCAGGAAAAACCAGCCATCATAATTTCTGGCTTAATTTCCAATTACCCTTCCTGATGTCGAAGGGTAGATAGACTGGCTGGTATCTTTTTATTCTGGCTCATTTTTTCATAGGAAATATAAGTAATCATTAGATATCAGGTAAGAGAACTGTCTCTTACATTATTTCACTTGTTTAAATGACAAGGATAGAAGGAAGAAGAGTCAACTATATATATATACACATATATATATCGTTCAACAGCTACTTATGAAATTCTGTCTTGAAAGTGTCTGGGAATACAATGATGAACAAGAGACATTAGCTCTCGTGGAGCTAATGTTCTAGGTGAGAAGATAGGCAGGGGGTGGGGGGAGATTTATTCTAGAAAAAAAGTAATTGTAGATGGTAATAATGCCTTGAAGGTAATAAAATATTGAAATAGAGAATAACGGGGGCTTTGGCTGGTGTGGCTCAGTGGATTGAATGCCAACCTACAAACCAAAGAGTTGCTGGGTTGATTCCCAGTCAGGGCACGTGCCTGGGCTGCGGGCCAGCTCCCCAGGAGAGGGTAAGTGAGAGGCAACCACACATTGATGCTTCTTTCTCTTTCTCCCTCCCTTTCCCTCTATCTAAAAATAAATAAATAAATAAATAAAATATTTTAGAGAGAGAGAGAGAGAGAGAAATGGGGAATTATTTAAAAGAAGCTGAGGGCGGGCCTAGCCAAGATATTGATACTTAAACTGAGTATGAAAGGTAATGAAGGCATCTCCATGAAAAGATATATAAAAAGAACATTCCAGGTATAGAGATAGCAGGTACAAAGACCTCAAGATGCGAAAGCCCATCTCTTTGGGATGAATTTTCAGAAGGCTGATGGGGTTAACACAGTAAGCAACATGGAAGAGGTCATTATCATATGATATGTAGAGGTAGGCGAGGTCATGTAGGACTTATTAGGTCCTGCTTAGGAGTTTGTATTTTATTCCAAAAACTGAAGGAAGCCTTTAAGGTGCTTTGGGCAGGGAAGCAACATCATCCAAAGTAATGCCTAAAAGACATAGTTTAAATATGCTGTTATAGTGTTTTCAGTAAATACAGTTAATTCTTTATCTTAAGTGTTTCTGCTACATCATTTCTCAATCATTATTTTTACTCTCTTCAGAATTTCTTGGCTCTTTGTGCCAGTAATTACTACAATGGCTGTATATTTCATAGAAATATAAAGGGCTTCATGGTTCAAACAGGAGATCCCACAGGTAAGTTCCTCCATTAAAATATAGAGAAGTGGGTATATAGTGTGAAGAAGGGGGGTAGACAAAGAACAGAAAAATAAAAGCATGTAGAGTTTTTCTAATTGGTCTATCTTATAATAACAAGCAATTTTTAAGCTGAAGCTACTAGCAACTAGCTCTAAAATATGAATGATAATGATAAGGAGGGTTTTTTATAGAGATATTTTATTTTTCTGGTTTATAAAATGAAATTTGAGGAAGAGCGGGCTTATCTAAATGGTAATGAGAAAGAATACAATAAAAAATAGACAAGAAAAGAGAGGATGAATCACATTTTATTTATATTTAAAGAGTTATACTTTAAACCAGCCCTTAAGTTTTAGAAAATAAACCCATTCTCTATTTAGCTACTTTTATTTGTTTTGTAATACAGGTACTGGAAGAGGAGGTAACAGTATCTGGGGCAAGAAATTTGAGGATGAATACAGTGAATATCTTAAGGTACATCCCCAATGCTTCAAAATTATTTTCTCATGTCATGTATACACTTGGAAACTTTGATACATATGTTGTAGTAACACAAGTTAACATCATTAGTAAACAGATATACATTTTTTTTTTTTGGAGTTTCTGCACACCTGATAAATGATATCAGAGAGAAAATATAAATAGCAGGTCTAGCCTAAAATATATTCTGGAATCTCACCATCACATGGATCTTGATATTAAATGAGCTCATCTTTGGGTCCAGCCTGAAATGTTTAATCAGTAATATATTGTACTGAAGGTGCTTAATGTCTCACTGTAAAATTCATACTGAATGACATGAACCACTAGCCTTTTTTGAGAGTGGGGAGGAAAGACTATTAGACCTTCTGGCTGCAATATTGCCGTTATCAATCTCCAACTTTTATCATCATCTGTTGGATGTTTGAATATTCCTTTATTAATGTTACTTAATGTCTACAGTAGAGCTCTGTGAGATTAAAGAGAAGTACATATAAATATTTCTTTATCATGTTAAAATTAGGGATTTTTATCATCTTTATCATATTTTTTCTAAAACTACTTCTTTATTTTTTTTAAAGATTTTATTTATTTATATTTTTTAGAGAGAGGGGAAGGCAAAGAGAAAGAGAGGGAGAGAAACATCAATGTGTGGTGGCCTCTCGCTTGCCTCCTGCTGGGGACCTGGCCTGCAACCCAGGCATGTGCCCTGACTGGGAATCAACCCGGTGACCCTGTGGTTTGCAGGCCCATGTTCAATCCACTGAGCTACACCAGCCAGGGCTTTCTAAAACTTTAAAAGAATTTTCTTGTATTTTTTTCCTAAAGTTAAAAAAACAATGCATGTCTATTTAAAAAAAATCAGTTCAACTTTCTAGAAATAATATCCATTAACACTTCATTATGTAGTCTTTTAAGCTTAGTATCTGTATAGAATGATAATTTTATAATTAGAAAAAAGAGACAAATTCCCCTCAATCAGCAATTTAGTATATTATGTTTCAGTTACATTAAAATATACCCTGGACATTTTCTGAAAAAAAATTTATTGCAGTGTTTATCTCTGAATGGTCAGACTAGGAGTAATTTGTTTTATGTTTTTGCTTTTCTATTATAAAGAGATACTACCTTTGTTATAGGAATTGAGGTTAGGAGGTAGTAAATTATTTACAAAGTCATCCTTTTCCTGAATTAGAAAGAAAACCTTTTAGGCACTAATTAATGATAGCTTTCATAACACTCATCTGTAATCCTATACTAGTGGTTTTCAACCTTGGCTGTTACAGACTCAACAGTAAGTTTTAAAAATATAGGGCCTTATCTTTAAAACAGTAAGTTTTAAAAATTAGGGCCTTACCTACTCTTACCCACAAATATAGAGAAAAATAGTCAGTAGGACTAATTAGGACCTTGATTATATTTTAAGGTTCCCTGTTGATTCTCAAAGCAGCCAGGATTAGAATAACTATTTTATATATCAGAGTTGAGGATGTGTTTGAATATTTGCATACCCTGACCCAGCAATTCCTTTCCCAAGTGTTTACCCTAGAAAACATGTATATGTGCATCAGGAAACATGTAAAAAAGTGTTCCTAGAGTAGTATTTTAATAGCAAAGAGCTAGAAACAACCCAAATGTCTATTGATCATAGAATGGACAAATTGTAGTATATCCAGGAGTGAAATATACAGCAGTAAAAAATCAGAACTACAGCTACATATACATGTAGGAACCTTAGAAACAAAATAAGTATAGAGAATATTGCCTAGTGGAAAATAGTATGATACTATTTTATAGGGCTCAGAAACAAGGAAAAGGAAACAATACAGTTGACCCTTGAACAATGTAGGGGTACCTACACTCCTTGTGTAGTTGAAAATCCATGTATGACTTTTATCCCTTAGTATCCATGGGGCATTGGTTTTAGGATACCCCCACCCCAACCCTGTGGGTACCAAAATCCAAGGATGCTCAAGTCTCTTATGTAAATTAAGGGACTGTGTATGCAATGCATAGAGTTCTTTCTCCAAATCTGCAGACCAACCGCAGATTTAAGAAAATATGTGTATAAGTGAATCCACATAATTCACACCCATGTTCAAGACCCATACAGGAATCAAGTGTATATTGTGTAGGCATGTGTAAAGACATTAGAATAGTGTCTGGAGAAGCTAAGGTACTACATGAGAGGAGCACAGAAACATATGCAAGTTTACTCAATTTTAATTCTTAAAGCTTAGAAATAAGTTAATGGTACTTGCTTTATTACAAATGGTATATATATTCTTGTGTGTATCAAAGGTTACATTTGATTGGTAGTCACCTTTTAAGGAGACAATAAAGCATTAATATCTTGATGTAGCTGCATCTATTATACATTGATATTGCTAAAAGTGTTGTATGTACTTCTCCAAAGTGAAAAAGAAATTAATTGGGGAATACATATCTCTGTTGCTTGTCTCATTAGTATCCCTGGTAAATAACTAAAGATAGAGTAATCATTAAAGTTATTTATAGTGCATTTTTATATTGAGGCACCTCCCTGTAACATGGGTCTGTCATGTCTTCAATCTTATCAGTAAAGTCTTTTAATTCCTGTACACAGTCCCTTGTATAACAAATAGTATCACAAATATTGAGCTGGAAGAGACCTTGCTTAGATCATCTAGTCCTGGGGTTATGAACTAACTGCCAATGGGCGGAAGATCCATAGATGCATTCTCTATGGCCATTAGTTAAAAAAAAATTTTAATGCCATTAGGCAGGAGATATATTATTCGTCTAGCCAGACTCCATCACTCCCTAATGTTTACATTCTGCCCATTTATCAATTCATTATCTGCTGACCCTTGTGAGCATTTGAATTATGAATGAACCCCAGAACTGGTCCAACCTCCCTAGTTTTACAGATAAAGAAATTAGCCAGAGTCCAGTGTATGTGTGAAGAGATTATGGGGATTTTGGTTTTATTGTCTGCCTGATCATTTCATACCAGCACACTGTTCCTTAATATAAACGTAAGGAACAGTGCTAAAAGTGGTATTGCTAAAAGTGTTTGTGACTATACTTCTCCAAAGTGAAAATAAAATTAATTAGGGGATACGATTTGATATGTAAACAATTTACACATAAGTTTTCAGAGATAACGATAATACAGCAACTGAACATTTGGGTTTGCCCAAGTAGAAACTGTTTAAATGTTTTCTTGGTTCCTTAAATATTGGGAAGTTAAAGAATGCGCGTCTTGTTTCAGTTCTGTACTTGGAATATTTGTTTAAAAACACAATACTTTGGTCTAACTTTTTCAGCACAATGTTAGAGGTGTTGTATCTATGGCTAATAATGGCCCAAATACCAATGGATCTCAGTTTTTTATTACCTATGGCAAGCAGCCACATTTGGACATGAAATACACAGTATTTGGAAAGTGAGTATTCTGGTTATGGTTTTCTTCTTTGGAATTTCATTGTAAGAGATGCATAGGAGTGGCTGTGATAGTAGCATAACTAATACTGAAAGAGCAGTACGAGAACTAAACATAGCTGGAATTTAAGTCTACCACTTACCAGCCCTGTGACCTTGAGAAGTTATAACCTTGCTGCACCTCAATTTCTTGATTTTGTAAAAGAGGGGCTAATAATTTTTTTCAGATTCATTATGCAAATTAACAGTAATGTGTCTGTTTTCACTGAGAATAGCATTTTGCAGCAACTAAGAGATCTGAAAAACTGTGGCTTAAACAAGATGGACTGGGGTGGTGTCACCAATGTTCTAGGTGCCTCTGTCTTCCTTCTCAACTGTCTTTTGCTTCTACCCAAGCTGACCACATGATCGTAATATGGGCAGCACAGCTCCAGACGTCTGTGTTCCAGGCAGACTGAAGGAGTAAAGGCAAACGGTGCCTGTGCAGCTGAGTCTGCCCCTTTTTAAAGACTTTTCTTAAAAGACCCAGAACTTTGCAATGTGGCCATCCTTACCTACAAAGAAGAGTAGGAAATGTTTTTCAGCCAGGCTCTCAATGAAATGAGGTTTCTGTAAGAAAGGGAAACTGGATCCTAGGGAGGTATTTAGCAATCTCTGGCAGAATATCCATTATAAAGTTTACCTGGGAGCTGCTTTTATAAATCAGCAGGCTGTCAATTTCTCTGTTTATTCAACAAATATTTACTATGCTCAACAAACTAAGGCACAGTTCTAGAGTTTGTTTTATTTAATAATTTGAATGCCAAGTTAGGCTAATTAAAAATAGAAGACTACAACTTTCTTTTTCATTCCTTATACATGTCTAATTTAGAGTATTAACAATTAATGAAATATTACAGCCTGTAGAATTCTTTGTGTGTGTGTAAGTAATCCAGATTCCCTTCCTTTTATTTTCTCCCTTAACCCACTGTCAGAATTACTGATCAGTAATTACCAGGACTTATCGTACTAGAATTGTGACAAAACTGTAGAGTTTAGAACAAAGATTCTTAACCTTAGGTCCATTAACTTCTTGAAATTGTGTATTTTGTTTACACGCATATTTTTCTGGGAAGATGGCATATAGCTTTCCACTAGTTCTTGAAAGGGCCATGTCCCTGTTACTTGACTTAACTTAGCTCAGTTTGCATGCTCTTATGTGCCTGAGATCTGTTTCCTGTATCCTCTGTTTCTCTTACTGACCTAGAAGGTGGGAAAGCCTTTAAAACTTATAATTTAAAGGCCTTAATTGTCATACGTTTGGGAGTAAAATCAAAAGGTTTTGGTTACAGTATCATTTTAGTGGAGTCCCAAAACTGAATGTAAATACATAATATACATATAGTTTGAGAATTGACTTGAGTTGCACTAAGAGGTATAATCTAAAAAGCCACCTTTTTTTAAGCAAATGTTTTAAACTAACTTCAGAACATATTTGAAGGCTAGCTCTCAATATTTCTTTTTTTTAATGGAAATATGAAGGGATCTTGCTGCAACTGGGCTTAATTGTTCATTTTCTCTTCTATTTTTATTATTACTTTTTGTTATTGTCCAAAAGCAAAAATTCAAAACACCATATATAAGCAATCAAGTACAAAGCAATCAAAGGTCCCACTTAAGGACCTTCAGTGTAGGGCAGTATTTATAATAATAGTGTCATCCTTACATACTTTCTCTGGGTATTTCCTGTAGCAAATAAAATCTGACTAGTTAGTTATATTGGCCCCATTGTAGTATACTGTATAAATGGGGCAGAATACAATGTTTAGGTACTTTGGTTGGAATATTCCTACCCATTGCTATTGTTGTCTAAGGGCATAAAAACAAATTTTTGTTTCTGAATTTTGGCCCATATCTATGGTAGAAAATGAAATCAATATTTTATTGTACACTCAACTAGGGAATTCAAAGAACTATGAGACATGGTCCTTTTTTAAGGACACTATAATTGATATAGGTATTAGGATATTGTGTTTCAATCTGAGAAAATTTTCATTATCTTGTTTCTCTTTCAGGGTAATAGATGGTCTGGAGACTCTAGATGAATTGGAGAAGTTACCAGTAAATGAGAAGACATACCGACCTCTCAATGATGTGCACATTAAGGACATAACTATTCATGCCAACCCATTTGCTCAGTAGCTTTAATGGACATGGACAAATACTTGGCAAACTCTTTGAGGAACACACCTGTTGTGGTTTACCCAGTTTTAATTATGTCATAGATTGCATCATCCTACTTGTTTACAACTAAGTTCTTCTGAGTTAGTGGTACCAAAGGGAACCAAATAGCTTTTATTCCCATTCTTAGAGCACATTCTTTACTATAACTATTATCCAATGTATTTAAGTTTAGTTTTTTAAAAAACATTGTTTAATTTGTTACATAAAAACATTCATTTTTAAATGCTGAGCCTCAAATCAGTCATTTTGAGCGCCGTAATTATAAACTCCTACTATATCTAGTCCACATCGTGAAGTATCATTTTCCACTAATTGTTCACTTTGTGCAGTTAGAAAGAGGAAGGACAAGATAAAGAGAGGGTCTAGAAAGGTCATCCAATACATTTGCTATTTTATTTGGTGTTCAGATTTATAATAAAGACTCATACATAGCCTATACTCCAGTAAATACTCAGAATTTCCGAACTGATTTGCCCATGGAACATTTTTTTAAAGCATATCTTTTAAAATATTGCACGATAAAGTTCTACAGATGATCCATTTGAAAAATGCAATTAGTTTGTTAAGAACACCATTTATAGAGTTCTGGTATGTGTTTGAATCATAGCTTTGTCCCCTAGTAGTAACTTTAGGCAAATTAACATCTCTAACCTTCAGTTTCTTATTCATAAATAATTCCCCCATAGACTATTGTGACAACTTAAAAAAATAATGTGTGTAAAGCTTCTGGCACATACTATGTGTTCTGTATTAAGTAAGTGGAAGCTGCTCTGCTAACATTTCATCTTAACCAGAGGGCTCTTACCTAACCAGGGCATTTATCATCATTTATCTACCATTGATTCTATCAAGAACCATGTTCCACTTACTGCCTAGATTACCTTAATTAGATTTTGGGTATTCCTAAAACCAAACATATTTTGGTTTGTGTCATTTTTGCAGATGACTGATTTAAATGTTTTGGTTTTTTTCTTAACTACAATTTGAGAGTTAACTTGTAGTTGTCCTGTTGTTACCATTTACATATACATTCCACTAAAGTGAGGTGCCAATTATACTAATGTTCTCACATTTTGTTTCAGCCTTTTAATTATTTGTTTCTAGAATTAGTAATAAAGGCCCTTTTAGGCCAGAGTTTGTTTTGCCACTTCTTACACCTGGTATCTTCTCCAAACATGTCATTGAAGTTTTTGTCATCACTTTTAAAAGGCTTTTCCTGATTCTGCACTGACTGGCATTCTCCCGATTTTTATTCTAAAACCTGTCATTTTTAAAAGTAGTGTTAATATGGTCACTTTTTGGTTCTTAGAGCTCATTCTTATAAAGTCAGCTCTGTTATACCCATAAGGACCTCATACATAGGGAAGTATACTGGCTACCCACCCTGGGCATACTGTAGGCATGGTGAGGATCAAGATCAAGAACATTGCTTTCTGTTCACTCACACTGAGTTGACTGGTTCACACTAATCACGTTAGCGTTTGCTGACTGATATTCTGTGTTGTGTATTTAATAAACTACTAAGAAGACTAGAATATTGCTAATAAACCAAAATTCTCTTTAAAAGGAGAGGAATATGGTTCCCTGTCTAGATCAGAGGTTGGCAAAAAACAGGCTGGCCACACAACGTCTGTATATAAACAATGTCTTCTTGAAACTCAGCCCCATTCCTTTATGTATGTATTGTCTCCGGCTGGCTCATGCTACAACAGCAATATTGATTGGTTTTGACAGAGACCAAATGGCCCGCAAACCTAAAATATTTACTATCTGACCCTTTAAGAAGTTTGCCAACCCTTGATCTAGACTGACAAGAAACTGGGAGGCCCTGGCTGGTGGTGCTCAGTGGACTCAGTACTGGCCTTTGAAGGCCTGGGAGATGAGGGGAGGCCAGTTTCCCAGTCAGGGCACCCGCCTGAGTTGCAGGCCAGGCCCCCACTGGGGGGCGAGATAGAGGCAACCAATTGATGTCACACATTGATGTTTCTCTTCCTCTTTTCCCCTCTGTAAAAATAAATAAACCTTTAAAAAGAAAACTGGGAGAAAAAGGTGTGGCCTTTTGTCTGAGGCTTCTCTGGCTTGTAGATGTCCACCTGTCTTCACAAGGTCTTTCCCCATGTCCTAATCTAGACACCAGTCATACTGGATTAGGACCCACCCTGATGACCTCATTAAACCTTGTCAGTAAAGGCACTGTTTACAAAATACAGTCACATTGTGAGATAGTGAGGATTGATTTAAAATTAATTGGGGGAACATAACTCCCCAAACACTTAGCCCATACACAACGTGTACTAAAGAACACCCTTTTTCTTGTTTCTACCACTCACAAATACCTTTTAAAAAATATTCATTTGAGAGAGGAGAATGAGGGAGAAAAACATCCATCCATTGCCTCTGAAACGCCCTAATTGGGGACTAAACCTGCAAGCCAGTCACGTGCCCTGTCGGGAACCAAACTGCAACCTTTCCCGGGAGGACGCCCAACCCACTGAGCACCACCAGTCAGGGCACAAACACAATTTTTAATGAGCACAGGAAAGATTCTTCTCCCCAAATCTTGCAGTTGTCCCATCATCTCAACCCGACCCTGGCCAACAGGGACCGAAGTCTGCAACTCCCCACCGTCAACGAGTTGCTCTTGGGGCACGCCCCCCACAACTCCCCCGACAACGCACAGCC